>NC_091080.1:55862500-60662500 GCF_032405125.1 Capricornis sumatraensis
ACAATATTAACTTTGCCTTCCAAATAGACACGTGAGATAGAAGAAAGGAAATGACTACAATGTAAAATATTTTATTTCTTCAGGACTAGCAAAAAAAAGTTAAGGGGATGGTCAGATGGGGAAGATAATTTTATTATCTATCTGCCCAGCTTTTTATTTTTTATTTTTTCATCATTGTTTTGTTTGTCGGTTGGTGGACAGAGGTAAGAAGTAAGGAATACCATTGAAGAACACACACAGCTGTTTAATCCCAAACTCAAATTCTTGTTTTTACTTGAAACTCCTATATCCTTTTAACTATTGAGAATTTGGAAAATGCAAACAAATCCTACATTTCAGGCATAAGAAATGTGTTCAGTTTGTGGATCACTGCATTAGGGTATTCTCGTCTACTTTCCATGGTGTTCAGAGGAGAAACTCTGAAGTCTTAAGATTACTTCACTTCCTCAAAGAAATAACAGCAGTTTGGGGTTATGACTATAGTTTAAACAATAAGATTTTCTTGGGACATCTGTTTTGAGATCACATTTTGAATAGATATGAACTCATTTCCTACGAAGCAAGCAATCTACTATTGTTGATAGCTGTTTACCAGTTCTATGAGTCAGATATTAGCTGGTGGCAAAGGTCCCTCTTAAATCCTCCTGTATTCTTTAAACTGTGTACATAGTGTTTTCCTTAAATAAAATGTTAAGAGAAGTAAAAATGCAGTCTTTTCCTGTCTCTTGGTAAATTATAGTCCACAAATGCTTGTACTTGGAAATAATATTTAATGTATTTATATTTAAAAGAGTCGTTTCCTTTGTTGTCATTAGTTAAGGGAGTAAGATATTAGGTTTAGCAAGTATGTAAATAACAGAGAAACTATTAAGAGATGCTTACTATGTCAATATTTATATAGCATTTAAAAACTAGAAGTTAAATTAAGTTTCCTTTATTTAGATTAAATCGATTGTGATTAATTTAGTATCCTCAAAAATGTGCATGATGCCAAAAAAAAAAAAAAAAGATAAGTAGATAAAACACAGCTACACAGACTATGAAATTGACCTTGGGTTCACCGGTTTTAAATTCTGCCTTTCCAATATCCCAGTCCCAATTTCCAAGCAGCATTTTTTAAGATGGTTATGTAGATCAGTCCTTAAAGCAAAAAAATAGCAATTTATCTGGTCTGTATGTTGTGGATAGTGTTGCCACTAAAAAGAATCCAGGACATTTTTCCTTCTTATCTGCAATGTAGCTTATATCAGCCAACCTGTCACAAGATAGTACTTGATATAAACAAGAGATTGCAAAGACATCTCAGTAATCAATATCAGGATGGCTACAGTATGGAAACCCCAACCAGTGCATATCATTTGTCTCAGCATCTATTTCTATGGCCAAATGAAGCATTAATTCAAATCATAAATCTATGGTGATTTAAATCTGGGAATGAGCACCTGCCTGCTTTAATGATTTATTTTGTACATTTCAGTAAGCAGGAGATTTGTCCATATGAACTGACAGGTCACCTTCAGATGCCAGGAGCAGACTGTTTATCACCATGCAGACTAGCATCTCATCTTAGCAAGTAAATATTAAACTAAAAGAATCCAATTGATTGTGGATGAGGGAGAATGGCGACACGGCCATATATTTTACTCAGCCTGCCGATGCCTTACTCGGGTCTATCCTAAAGTCTTCACTTCTTCCTAAAGTGATCATTCTGTTGGAAAGATGTGAGCTCAAGGTTACCAAGTAAAATTGGGATGTAAAATAATTATTTGTCAGTGTCACAGGTTTCTTCAAACACCTTTATTTTCTGGCTAATTTTTGCAAATCATATTAAGAACTAGACACACTCATCTATAATAAAAACATCCCTCACCTCACCAAGCCAAATCAAACCAAGCAAAAGAAAAAAGAAATCTATTTTCTAGGGCAAGAAGGATTTTATTTATGACCAAGAGGGGGCAAAATAGAGTGTTTCTACATACAGAGACCTGAAACGTTTAACAGAACTTGTGAGCCAGATGAGTACAAGGGAAAAAAAGAACCTGAACTGACTTCAGAAATGCCACTAGATTTGGGCAGGGCTGAGAGTAACAATACATCATTTAAGGAGCACCTCTCTGAGGGGTTTTTCTACTTCAAAGGGCTGATAGATTCATGAGAGCAAGTACATTTGTATCCTGAAATATAAAGTTTCTGAGATTCTTGGGATTCCTCCTGGAATTCATAGGCTTCAATATCACTTCCTAAGCGCCTCCTGCTAACTGATGTTCCTGGGGATCCACCATATCCTGTTATGACTGTCTTACTTAACCACGTCCCCCATTACACTACGTGCCCCGTGAGTGTTGAGACTATTAGGATTATTTTTGAGTTCCTAGAATAAGCTAAAATCAAACACACAACAAAATTCAAATGGTGTCACAGATGCCCCCAAATTTCCTCACAGGCATGAAGCTTAACAAATAATACCTAGCAGAGAGCATAGGAAAACAGGAGGAAATAGTTGACGGCTGTAAAAAGAGGAAGAAGATGGTTTTCAGGAGGGCAAGCTGGAAGAAATAATCACAATACCAAAAACAATACCCACACAACCAACCTTACACATGACCAAAAGTGTGATAAACAGACATTGTAATGAATAAAATGATAAACACTTGACAAATATGCTTTCCTTTAATTCTCATGATGAAGATACTATTTTTTATGCCATTTTTCAGATGTGGAATGTAAAGCTCAGAAAGTTTACATAACTTTCCAAAGTCACATAGCAGTTAAGAAGTGTTTAATAAGTCATAGTTATTAGACACTTACCAAGAGGCAGGCACTGTCCTCAGAAGCAGAGAAAAGTGTGCCTCGTTTTAAAGCAACTACTGTGATCTATGCAAACTCAGCTCCCCTCACCATTGCCCTGCACCTTCTCCCGCTCTACGCACTCCCTGCTCCAAACTCTGTTTCCCTGATCTCCAAGGAAAGAAGAAGGGTGCAAGGGGTATGCTCCAGAAGAATAATAAATCAAAAATTCTTAGAGGATAGTGGTATGTGAGAATAGAAGAAAAATGACAATGATAACATTTTGCCCCCAAACAGCTATAGATATATAAAACACATGATCTATGTGCCTTAGGGACTAATGGTAGCACTAATGTTAACACAGTCTCAAAATATTAAGACCCTCTAGGAAAATTCAAATAATATCCATTTCTGGTTCAAACTGGATGATACGTGTCAAAACTAAAAAGCGATATAAACTAGCAAGCAAATACCTTAATGGAAGAAAAGTGATTTCTTCCAAGTAAAACACAAATTTAAACTGATTCTTGTTTAAGCCATTATGATATCTAGGTATCCAAATAATTATGGTAGGCACAAGGTGATCAGAAAGCAAATGTTATTTCATACTATTAAATGTTAAGAGTATGTCAATGTCTAATTATGTTCTCTTTATCTTATGCCTATTGGTTTCTCCAAAGCCAGTTTCTGCTCTGCTGCTCAGGAAATTTGACAGAGGTATAAAGTTTCAATATATTTTGTTCAAGTGTTATTAGACTGGCTAACAAAGATCCCTCCTCACAACACCAACTACCAACAATAAACCACACTGAAGTCTTAACTCTCCTAAAATTTTGAAAACAATCCAAATTATGTTTTAGAATTATAAGTATGGTTTATAATGGCTAATTACTTGTTTTTAAAAGTGTTCAATTTTGCTTTATTTTATCGGTCAAAGTAAACGACCATTATGTTAAAACTGTGTGCAATCAATAGTTTTAAAAAGATAATTATAATTCTTTCGTTTTGCCTCAATAGTTTTTAACTTTTAAAACTTTAAATTCAAGTGTGTAAACTATAACCTAAAGAACCCACTGCCCTCTGGCTTCTTAATGGAAGCACCATAAATGTGAACATTGATGTTTCCTTTAGTTCTTTTCAATTTTTGTGCCACTCTTTGGCTTTCTTACACATCTTTCCATCCTTCTAAGTATTGCTACCATCTTCTTTATCATGCTCTCAAATCAAAGCCGTTAACACTGCTCCTTTTCTTTCTCTTGCCTAGTTCTGATGAAAAAGTTCTCCTTTTCCTCTTCTGTACATTCCATTTTGGCATCACTAAAGCCATGGTATTTGTGTATGTGTTTTAAAATTACTTACTATGTTACTCATATCTAGCACATGATCTCATGAACTGTGGTGAAAATGATTATCACTGAAGTCCACAGCATTCCTTCCTACACCTATACCTATACATCAGGGAACTGAAAGCAAGCAGATACTGATTATTTAAAGAGGTACTCTGTTAAAACGCAGCATAGAAAAGAAAATCTAATTGAACCGCCAAACTTATTGCCTCCCTCATGAACATATATTCTGAATATAGTCTCTTGTATATATCTTGTAGCATCCAAATTTTTCATGTTACATTAAATTTTGAGCATGATTTCTATATTTTAAAGAAAAATAATTTGGTGAGGATAAAATGCTGTATCTCAAAAACAGAGATACAAAAGATATCATCAATAAAAATATAGCCCTCACTTGAAGTTTACTGACAAAATGAATTACCCAAAAGAATTCTGCAAAGATAAAGTTGTTTCTTTTATTTTAAACAGTGGCTATTAATCTCACTTTTCTCCACACCTCAAGAACAAAAAAGATCAAATTAAGAAATTGAAGTGGCATAGTTTAAATAAGAGAAATTGATAATGGTTGTATACAAAAAGTATTAATTATCAGCATAATTTTTATTCTTGGCAGCCAGCACATGAGAAGGTAAAGTTTATGTTTTGCTGCTAAGGCACATTTCTTCTTCGGTAACCAATGAATTAAAATTTAGTAGTGTGTGGTTTTGTTTGTAAACGTTCTTCTGTCACCTTGTGTATAATCAATTATTTCAAAATTCTAACTAATAAAGCTTATTTGTATTATGAAATATGTTAATTAAAATCTTATAGTAGGAGTTGCAGACTTAAAGTTAATTCTGACATTTAAAAAATAATGTTGTCAATTATTTATTTAGAATACATGTTGTTAGGCTAATTGGCTTCTTCAAAAGGTACACTATCTTCAAAGCTAAAAGGAACAACTTCTTGAATGGGTAGCCGATAGCTAGGTTCTGTAAAAGAAAGTCACGTAGTAACAAAATGATTACAGTAGGTTTCACTGAACAGAAAACTTACCAACACTTGAATTCATGTCCCCATTTTCAGAATCTGCTCCATGTTGGCTATTACTGGCGTGATAGTTGCTCATAGCTTCTAATTTGATTTTTTTCACCTTCATTGCTTCGGCGATAGCTGCATTGGTAGCAGCGGCAGCTGCTGCAGCTGCTGCTGTCAAACCTTCAAAGAACAAATTAAAAATGAGGTAATGCAAATTCTGATTTTTCACATAAGAGTTCTTGTACTTTATACAACACATATACAAACATATTGGAGTATTGATTCCTTTATGCAATATTCTCATATCGTATATTCATTCTCAATGAACCAATGAAAGAACATTGATAGAATGGACAGAATGCTCTCCAAACTCCCACATCAGTATTAGCAGAAGCATAATTCGTATGTAGAAGAATAATAGTAGAAATAAGGCCAGAATTCTCTCTCAAACAACTCCATCTGAATATGTCATTCCCTGCCTGCTTCCAATGCTGTCCAGCTGCCTAATGAGGGCAAAAATATAACCTGCTTAACAATTCACCAAGCTTTTCACTAGACCTGGAAAGCTAGCTAATCACCCTAAATCTCCCTGTTCTCATGCCTCACTCCCCCTGTGTTGAACTTGGCCCCAAGGCCCACATGTGCTCTGTGTCTTCAAGCCTGCACTTTCTCACAGACCATCGAATGTCCCAGATGACTCTTCTACTTCTCATCCTCCAGTATTCTAATCACTATGCCATGATATTTATCCATTTTGTCTCTGTTCACTAAGAAAATGACAGATAAGAGTGATCATGAGGGGACTTCCCTGGTGGTCCAGTGGTTAAGAATCTGCTTGCAATGCAGGAGACAGCGGTTCGACCCCCAGTCAAGGAACTAATATCCCACATACTATGGAGCAACTCAGCCCGTGTGCCGCAACTACTGAGCCTGCACCTTCTGGAGCCTGCACTTGGAAGCTACTGTGCCTGCGCACCACAGTGAAACAGCCCATGTGCCGTAAGACCTGATGAAGCCAAATAAATAAATAACCTTTGTTTTTAAAGGAGTGATCATGAAATTAGAAATAACAGTGAGACCAATACGGAAGAGCAGAAAGAGAAGTGAGCTTTAGGTACAGGCTCCAGGTATCCAGCAGAGGTTTCAGAGCAGTGTGAACCTCTAAGTCAATTCACTTCATCCTGACATTCTTCATCACTTCCCTGGTGGCTTAGATGGTAAAGAATCTGCCTGCAATGCAGGACACCCAGGTTCGATTCCAGGGTCAGGAGGATCCCCTGGAGGAGGGCATGGCAATCCACTCCAGTATTTTTGTCTGGAGAATCCCATGGACAGAGAAGCCTAGCAGGCCATAGTCCATGGGGTCACAAATAGCTGAACGTGTCTGAGCACTACGTGAATGATTTCTCTTAACTTTAGAACTCTGAAGTCTATGAAAGGATATACCCTCCCACTGCCCTCATACTTTTTGCTATGGCTACTTCAGAGCTGGCTACAGTGCTTCAGCCCGCTCTGAATTTATCTGTATGATTTATTTCCACTCACAGCGGGTGGATTAGAGACTGAACACCTCTCTCCTCCTTTTCCTCCCCACTAATCATCACTTCTAGTTACTACAGCAAATAAGTTACTGCCTCAGGAATTAAAGAAAGTTTTGTTTTTGTTTTCCCCTAGAAACCTCTGCTTTATTTTAGAGGTTAGGGGAAGACCTCACCTTTCCTTCAGATCCGACCAAAAACACCCTGACAACTTTCACCCCAATGCAACAAAACTTTCAGACTGGATCTTTGCATGACAAACTGAAAACCACCCCTAAAAAGGCACTGGTCTGAACTAAAGGAATTCATCTGGATCTGAACTGAACACTTATTGCCATTTAAGTCCCAACTTGAACAGATTCTCTCCTCTTCCTATGATTGAATTTACTCCCCAGTTACTCATTTCCTTCAAAGATGTTTCAGAACATTTTCTTTCCTGTTCTCTTAAAATTCTGTTTGTGTTTCCCAGAAAATCTCTCTTCCTCAATTTGCCTTGTCACCAGTGTGAACATCCCACTTGTCCTTTCCCTTTATTGCCTGGTGTTGTCCCATCTCCAATTTATGACACATCTTTATCTTTGATTTATGCAGCAGGTAAATCTTGTTCCATAGTATGCAAGTAAAAAAGAAAACCTACAACTTGAGATATGAGTGTTATTATTGGGTAGATCTGAATCAAGCTCAGTAGCATGAAACATAACTATGCATGATATGGCCTTACATAAGCTATAAAATCTTCTTAAGTATGTTTTCTTCATCTGTGAAGTCATCCTATTCACGAAGGGATAATAGAAGGATTAAATAATATAAACTGTGTGAAGAATGCCACATTATGTTTAGTAAAAATCAGGCAGGCCTTGTGTTCTAGTTTTTACTTTAATAAGTCAAGCCCAGTCTTAGCTATGACTCCTGCAGGATATGACATCCCCCTCAGCTCAAAGATCCTGCTTCTCCTTATCTGCCTGCATTAACCCTTGACTTTTAAAAATGCTCCAATAATTGTATTATGAAAAGAGTACTTATGATACACTTCTATTTTTCCACTTGACATTTTTCTCCCCAAGTTTACATTTCTAATATATATTCCAACAAATAGTTGTGTGTATGATACACATACATGCTATAACTTAACTATAATACTTTTAAAATATTCTATTTTCAATATGGTTTCATGATGACGAGAGGAAAGCTATTACATTTGCAACAGTTGCTGATTTTAGTTCTACTAACTCACCTTGATGTTTGATGGGTCCTCAAATTTAATTCTTTAATAACTTTCCAATTCAGCCAATTTTCCCCATCTCTACTGGCTCTCCCTAGTACAAGCTGTCGCTATTTCTTTCATGGAGTATTGTAATTATTCTTAACAGCTTTTACTTTCTCTACTTTCAATCTCTTATGATTCCTGCAGCAGTCAACATAACCTTATGAAAATGCAAATCCAATCCTGGCATTCAATGCCTGCTCTGGGGAGCAAGTTGGGTGCTTCATGTGTCTGTCAGGGCCCTTATGTACTCAGTCCTCTGCTTCTCTGTGTGGCCTTATCTTTCCACCAGGTTCCTTTCGCTCCCTGCGCTTCAGAAACATAGACATCTTTCGCATCTTCTAACAGACATTTCCTCTTTCAAATTAGACTCTGTACATGCTGTTCAAACTTTCTAGAAAAGCTGTCCAGTCCCATCTCCCAGACCTGTCCCTGCATCCATCATGTAATGGCTTAAATATGATGTTCCACAGGAAGCAGGCTCAGGATCCTGACTCTTTAATCAGCTTCCTTAGTGGTTCAGACAGTAAGTATAGGCCTAAAATGTACGAGACCCAAGTTCAATCCCTGAGTCATGAAGATCTCCTGGAGAAGGAAATGGCTAACCACACTAGTATTCTTGCCTGGAGAATCCCATGTACAGAGAAGCCTGGCAGGCCCAGTTTACAGCCTTACAAAGAGTCGAACATGACTGACTAACATTTCACTTTTTTTTTTTTTTTCCAGTGGAAGCAGGCTTAAGGTTCTGACTCTTCAATCTACCTGGGAAAGAGCTCCAACACTTCAAGAATCAATCTAAGTACTCGCTTATTTTAAAGAGCTGATTTTCCCCACCCTACTCCACAAGAGTAGAGTGTGTGTTCTCAGCTCTGTTGAATGAGAATTTGTCTTCTCTGTACATTAGAATCACTCACAGAGCTTTAAAACCATACAAAGAGCTGAGTTCTATCATCTGAGACTCTGGTTATTTTGAGTTGTATATTTGAGTTGAATTTATTGCTCCTTGGGTTACTTTAATGTGAAATCTGAGAACATAAACTCAATACCTTAAACTTTTTTTTTTTTGAGGGGGAGAGTGGGGAGAGGGATGTTGCTCGGGGGGTTAGTTAGGGCTGACTCCTCTAACTAGGTTATAACACCAAATTAATATAAGTATCTCAAACACTGAAGCCAAAGCCTGGCACAACTTGTATCTGAATGAAAAAAATGCTTCTGAAATTGGATTACCTGGAAAGCCACAACAGAAATATGGGCATTATTTTGACAATATCGGGCTTCCCTGGTAGCTCAGCTGGTAAAGAATCCACCTACAATGCAGAAGACCCCAGCTTGATTCGTGGATCAGGAGGATCTGCTGAGGAAGGGATAGGCTACTCACTTCAGTATTCTTGGACTTCCCTGGTCCCTCAGCTTGTAAATAATCTGCCTGCAATGTATGAGAACTAGGTTTGATTCCTGGGTTGGGAAAATCCCCTGGAGAAGGAAACAGCTACCCACTCCAGTATTCTGGCCTGGAGAATTCCATCGACAATACAATCCATGGGGTCACAAACAGTCGGACACAACTAAGTGACTTTCACTTTGACAATATCAATGTATGCTGTTAAAAACACTTTATATATATGGCAGTCAATAAAAATACACTAAGTAGCAAATCTCATTAACTTAATAATAAGCATTTACTCTCCATTGCTGGAGACAATTGCAAAAGTCTCACCTTCACTTCTGCATTTATTGCACTTTCTGTTGGCCTTGTCATAGCCCTTTCAAATCTCTAATGTAATTCTCAAATCCCCTCCGGCTTGCTGCCGCTAGTAAAAACTTACTTTAGAATATAGACACTCATTTTAAAAAGAGGTCCCATTGTATATTTTGTTCCCTATTGAAGCTTCCTTTGAAAGAACAGTGTAACAAATTCACAAAAAAGCTCCAGTGTTTTGTTTATGTTTCATAGAGAATACACAGTGTTAAAACTCTTCCTGCGTAATCAAGAATGGTTTGCTAGTGCAACATGCATGGACCTAGAGATTAACACAATAAGTGAAGTAAATCAGGCAAAGACAAATATCATATGATATCACTTATATGTGGAAATGAAAAATGATACAAATAAACTTATTTACAAAACAGTCTCACAGACTTAGAAAACAAACTATGGTGACCAAAGGAGAAACTCTGGGGGAAGGATAAACTAGGAGTTTGGAATTAATGGATACACATTACTGTATATAAAACAGAAAAACAACAAAGACCTAGCATATAGCACAGGGAACTAGATTCAATATCTTATAATAGCTTATAAGGGGAAGGAATATGAAAAAATATAAATATGTTTATATATGTATATAACTGAATCACTTTGCTGTATACCTGAACCTAACAAAACATTGTAAATCAACTATATCCAATATGAAATAATTTAAAAAAGAATGGTCTGCTTGTGTAAACACTGGTAATCCACAACATTTACCACATACTTTTTCTCCCTATGTAAGCTTTTCCTACTTAGAACTCTTTCCACTTGCTTCATATTCAGATTTCATGATATTCTCCAATATGCCACCCTGAAACAGCGTGTTTATGACTGCTTTTAACTCTTCCCAAGCAAAACAAGTCATTTTTTTCCCTAAGAACTAGGTAATCCAGTTTCTTGAAGTGATAATCTATATCAAATAGAGCTGCACAGCATGGTAAAGCGGAAGATTATCTTCCCTGAGGCCATATTCACAGAATCTATCTCTGAGATGGGCTTCCCTCATAGCTCAGTTGGTAAAGAATCCACCTGCAATGTGGGAGACCCCGGTTCCATTCCTGGGTCGGGAAGACCCCTTGGAGAAGGGATAGGCTACCCATCCCAGTATCCTTGGGCTTCCCTTGTGGCTCAGTTGGTAAAGAATCTACCCGCAATGGGAGATCTGGGTTCGATCCCTTGGTTGGGAGGATTGTATAGTCCATGGGGTTGCAAAGTGTCAGACATAACTGAGCGACTTTCACTTTTCATTTCTGAGAGATGGACTGAAAAATCTGTATTTTTATCTTTCAACAAGTTGATTCTCTGCCCTTAGATTATTTGATGACAATAATATACCATTTTAAGGTGTGGCTGCATTTTACAAGAAAATCTTATTAGCCTGGTAGTGGCTTTTGAAAGTGAGTATAGTTAAGAATCAACAAGGTGAGACACTACAATGGATTTTGAAAGTGAGTATAGTTCAGAACCAACAAGGAAACTTGTTAAAATACAAAATTAGGATGACTCAATAATCAGGATCTGAGACACACTGCTGTAGACTCAGATTCAGAACTGTAGGTTCAGACTTTGGAAGATTGAGTCTTCTATGCCTGTAGCTTAGCACAGCAGAAATAAAGAGGTCAGCCAGGTAACGCTGCACTTCTGTGTGATGTAAATGCAGTTGTCGTGTACGTGATTAAGTCAACCAACCATTTACATTGACAAATCTATTTGGTATATACAGTAACTGTTAACCAAAGAGCTTGAGTAACTTCTCCTGATTCTTCAATCACGTAGAATTTTTATCGGATTTCTCTCTCTCATTGGGGGAAAAGTTGTGCGTGTGTGTGTGTGTGTGTGTGTGTGCACGCATGTGTGCAGGTACACAGTGAAGAAACAAATAAATGAATAAAGAATCTCTCCCACTAAGGAAAGATTAAATCATCTATTTTACTTCCTGAAATTTTATTTTTTATACGCCCCAAGAACAATCATAGTATTTTATACACAAAGATCAAAACATGCACTAAACTGTGTAGTCAAATATAGTGTAAATTTATTTTATTTTAAAATATTTTAAACCCTATTTTATCATCATCAATGGGGAGACTTTAATGTGTGCTTAAAATTCTGTCACTGATAAAATAATGTATTGAAAGACAGTTTTTGTGTGTTTTTTTTTAAAGTTTTCCTTCAGAGAAAGGATAATAAGTCATGCATACATTGTGCAATTCCTAGACCCTATATTGGCCCTCAGAAAAGGGACTGTGAGTCAAACTTCAGTTAAAATCCATAGGCCTTAGAGCATGAAGAGATATTTAGTTTTGTTTTTTTTTTCTATCTGATCTTTATAAACTCTCACTTACAAAAGAATGAGCATATTTTTACACAGCATTTGGAAATACAGCTTGTCATATTAGCGTTTGAATTACACTACAAACTCATTACTGTGGGCTCCATTCTGTTTACTCCTCCAGAGCAAATTCTATATTATCTTTTACCTAGCTATTGTTAGATTTTGTTTATCTTGGCTTATAGGTTTCTTTTCATAATACTTTTATTTTTTAAGGCACTATTAAAATATTTTAAAGTTCTTTTTGAAAAAGTCACTGACATGGGAATTACTAGTTATCTAAACTCACTTTCATAGAAAGAGTAAACATATGGTGGCTGAAAGAAACACTTTAAAGAGTCATACAAACTTTGGACAACATTTTTATGAAATAATGCAGTAAGTTATGTAATTCCTAAACCTTCAAAATTCCTATCTTTAAAACAGAGATACCAGTTCCAATCAGTAGTGTTGTGGGGAATAAAGGTAAAATAATGCACACAACAGCTAAACCCTCTGCAAATGGTAGTAAATATTTTCAAGTAACCCATAAAATCCAGCACACTTTTATTTAGTTTTACATTTGTTCAATTATTCACAAAATGCAAATATGACAAAAGCTATCCAACCGTGTAGGGTTAGAATCTAGCCATTTGACAAATGGACACCTGAAAACCATGCTTCTATCCAATCTTTTGACTTAGTAGTCTATGTCAATCAAAGTTATCATAAAATCATTAACTTTCCACTCTGTGTTATATTGATACAAAGCCTTTGCTACTTCAAATTCAATATCCAAAATCCAATCCATGGGTTTATCATTTGGAAGAGAAGCAGGCATTATTATTGCTTAAGAGCCTTTTCCTTGCAAAGATAGCATTTTCTTTTTCCTCTCAAATTTTATCAAAAGAGCTTTCAAATACTTCAAATACTGTTATACATTCCTGACTGCTCTCTCGAAAAAGGGAAAAGTACCCCCATTCTATTTATTTCAAATAAGTTAGTATCCCTAGTTATAAAGAGTAGATTACAACTATAGATTATAAATATCAATAAAAGAGACATATTGCTGTCAAATTCTTTCTCTGATCTGTTTGTTTGCTCATTAACTTGAAAGGTCTAATCTTTGATCTTTGGTTTCAAAGACAACAAGATGACTTCCAAATGTTTGATATGTTGTCTACTTTTACATCACATTCCATATAAAATGTATTTTCTAAGACTTAATGGCTAAATAAAATTAGTTATAAGCAAGAGATAGTAAGCATTCAAAGTTTCCATATGATAGACTTTTTATGAGTCTGTCACTTTACCCAAACTTAGGGAAAAAAAAACACTTTAACATGCACTCATTTCTAGCCAATGGTAGTTATTATTAATATTCTGGAATTGATAAGTTATTTATGTCTGGCATTCTTCCTACTGATTATTCAGAGAGACAGGCGGCTTATAAATATCTCATCACTCCACCGTCACAGAAATTTCATCGACAGTGCTCATGCACAGCTATTAGCAATATGAATCTAACCATTACAAGAAGGAAGAAAATCGAACATGTGGCATTAATACGCAGTCCTGGTTCCTAACCATCTGATAGGCAGATGGTGTGAAGCGGATTCTCCAGCTGAAATGAGGGGGCACATCATTTAAAACCTTGTTTGCATTCTAACTGATATCAGTGCCATATTGATATACATGATACATCATGGCAGTATTTGAACAATCTAGTTTGTTTCAGTCATAAATGTTTACAACCTTGTTTTTTTTTTTAATCTTATAAGCATGTTCAGAAGAGTGTATTTTTAATTTATGAAACCTATTGTTTACTTATGTTGAATTAGAAGATTAGAGAAAGCAAGAATATTAAATTACCTCAACCAGAGCAATATAACCAAGACAGATGAATTAAGTGGGTTTCTATTTTCAATAAGATAGTTAGTAAAGGAATTTTAAAATTAGCCCAGGCATTTTGTGCATTAATTCATTTATTCATTTAAGCCTTCTAGGTGTTTCTCCCCCACGTGGCATACAGAGATATTTAATGCTTTACATAGTCATTCATTTAAAATTCTCGCTGTGTGCAATTAATCTTGTCCAACAATTTGATTCAGAAAGTAAAACATCAAAAAGCATAGCTCATTTCAACAGTCATTACTGTGAAGTAATCTTTCTGCTCCTGACAGGTCCTATAGACTTTTTGCAAAACGCTATTGAAGGTGCACTGTAAGCTCCATATGAGTCTGAATTACAACTCTATTGAAATCACTCCAAGTCTTAGAAGAACTCTTGGCTCAATATAACAACTTGAAAACAACAGTACATTTTTTCCACTCTGTCTTCTTCCTATCCTTATTTAAATGCCAGCTTTCTAAAAAACTGAAACTAATTTTCACATTTATCTTATTTCTCAATACTTTATATTAAATGGAAATTATGATTGAAATATGTCTGTCCTCACCATTAAATGATTAGATAACAGAAATGATAAGCAATTAGAATAAGTAACTTTATTGTAAAGCAGGAGAGGCTGAAGATTTTGAATGTGAGTTTTTCTCCTAAGGTACATTAGAAGAGAAAAATTGGTCTTTGAGACTGTTAATGTAAATAGTCACTATACCAGTTTCCAGTTTTCAATTGGTTAAATTAGGTTTTTAAATGTTTGGATTAACAACAAAAAATCTACTAATTTGGAGAAATATACAGGAAGTGTATTATAATCTTGATAATGACTAGTCAAGTATACATCAAGTTTAGCTTTCTTTACTGATTAGCTTGAAATCTGCAGCCTCACAGAGTTTACAAAGTAACAGCAGTAGTGAAGTCAGAGGGAGTGAATCCCATGGGGATGTCATTTGGCCACATGTAAAATCACTGAGAAATTTTCACGGAAGTTTTTGAAACACTCACCTTCTAAACACTAACCCATAGAATCAGGCTGAAACAGAATTGATTCAAATATTTAAATTACTATGATTTAAAATAAGAAAATATGCAATTTTTGGAAGTTAAACCTGACACAATGTTTTGAATATGAAACTTTTACTTCTACTCCATCTGTTAACATTACCACCTTTAGAAAAATATTTAACAGACACTTGGAATCTGGACTTGTCACAAACAGAGAAGAGAAAGACTTTATCTACTGCAACTCTTTTATTTTACTAATGATGCAATTTAGGGGCACCTAGGTTAATCATTTCTATAAAGTTATACCATTAAATAATGATAGAGTAATCCCAATTCCCCTAACTCCATCTTCAATACTAACCACACTGACTCTGTCCATAAATCTAAAAAAAAAATTACAGAATACAGTAAACTATGGAATCATTGAAGGAAAATGAAAGCTGTTTGCTTAAGTAGCTTACGGATTACACAGGAAGTCAAAGTTATAGACACAGATAATATCACAAGTATAAGTTAACCTCACTTAACAACCTGATATAAATGTTCATTTGTGATTCCATTTTATAAATTTTAGAATCTATTTGTCATGAAAACAATGATAATTCAACTTTCTTTTTGTTCAGTCACTAAGTCATGTCCAACTCTGTGACCCCATGGACTACAGCACACCAGGTTTCCCGGTCCTTCACAATCTCCTGGAGTTTGCTTAAACTCATGTTCATTGAGTCGGTGACACCATCCAACCATCTCATCTTCAGTTGCCCCCTTCTCCTCTTGCTCTCAATCTTTTCCAGCACCAGGGTCTTTTCCAATGAGTCGGCTCTTTATTAAGGGGGCCAAAGTATTGGAGCTTCAGTATCAGTCCTTTTAATGAATATTCAGGGTTGATTTACTTTAGGATTGACTTTCAACTTTTAGAACTGACATTCAACTTTGTGCACAAAATTTTTAACCTGTACTACTGATGAAATATATTGTTCATAACATTACCCTAAGTCTTATATTTTAAATACAGAGTAACAAGAAATAGAAGAAAAGCAAATAAATTATTTTCCTCTCTATATCTTGAATACAGAACAACTGACAAAAAAAAAAAGAGGTAACCTTTGTCTTGAATTGCTCTTATTTCATTATTCCATTCTCCACTAAACTGGGCATTAGAAGTTCTCACATTTGTCTATGGCCCAATATTTCTTACTACCTACATGACTCGTCAAACCAAATTACATAAAGCATTGACCCCAAGCAGGTGGCTCTTACCAACCTGAGAGTAACTGACAGTATTAACATTCTGAAAGGATATTTTTGTAAGAGGCCACTTATCAATATATTGGTAACAGTTCAGGCAGGTAGTAAGTGAAAAGAGAAAACGGTGTCATAAATTTAATTTCCTGTCAAAGAGTCACCTCATTGGCACTTTAGTCTAAGGATAATCTTTCCACTTGTTTTCTACTTTTCTCAACACCATGTAAATTCTCTGCTAAATCCTTTGATACTTCAATAAGTCTCCCTTTTTTTTCTTTTTCTAGAATCATGGTAACATGCAGGGCTCTCAGTGTATGATTGTTGATGTAGAAAGGAGAAGATGAGAAAAAGTTATAAGAGAAGTGATTGTTTCGACATGTAAATCTTGTCTGTGGGAGTTATCCAATGAGATAAATAACTGGAGACAATGTAATCATAAAGTTTTTTGATGCAGTAATATAAACCTTTTTAAAGTAAAAAAGACTCAAGAAATACATATATATATATAAAACTTTACACCCATATATATAAATGCATCATTATATATATATATATATATATATATATATATATATATATATATATACACACACACAGACACATATACAGGGAGGCCTGGCGTGCTGCGATTCATGGGGTCGCAAAGAGTCGGACACAACTGAGCGACTGAACTGAACTGAACGGAACTGAAGTGATATAGATATAGATGGGCTTCCCTGGTGGCTCAGGAGTAAAGAATCACCTGCAACACAGGAAGTGTACATTGGATCCCTGGGTCAGGAAAATACCCTGTAGAAGGAAAGAGCAACCCACTCCCATATTCTTGCCTGGACCCCATGGACAGAAGAGCTTGGCAGGCTACAGCGCATGGGGATGCAAAAGAGTCAGACACGACTTAGCAACTAAACAACAACATATACATATATATATAATATATATATTTTTTATTATATATAATGTATATTAAAATATGTGTGTGTATATATATATATATAATGACACATACACACTTTCTCAATAGAGGTCAGGATCTGAGTTAAGAACAGTATATAGCCATGTTCATGGAATAACAATAAAGAAGGAAATGGTAACCCACTCCAATATTCTTGCCTGGAGAATCCCACGGACAGAGGAGCCTGGCAAGCCATGGTCCATAGGGTCGCAGAGAGTCAGATACGACTAAAGCAACTAAGCACACACTGAATAACAATAGGATAAGAATGGAAAGACTATTTGAAGCAACTTTTGTCATTAGGTTTTTATAGTTATTCCATCATATCACTGAATCTCCATATTCAGCCTATAAGTAATGTATTTTTCTTACATGATTTCAAGAAAAATATGAATGGTGATAGCTCAATTGTAGTGTTTGGAAATGTAGGGTTTTGGTTACTGCTTTAAAGCTGGACTATGGAAAAGAATAATTATGATTAATTCAGAAAAATAGATACTTCCACGTGACAAGGAAGATCAAAAAAATATAGCCCTTCGATCATAACTTCAAATTATTCATCCTTCTCTAGAGGGTAGCGGGAAGCCTTTATCATGGCATGCTTTTGTAGTCATAGTCATGATATTTAATTTTCTTAGTGTAATTTAGCCCAGTTACTTATAATGTATGATTTTGAGACAATCTTATACTTTATTGTTCAAGAAATAAATGCTGTCTATGTTCAAAATTGATGCTTTTGAACTGTGGTGCTGGAGAAGACTCCTGAGAGTCCCTTGGACTGCAAGGAGATCCAACCAGTCCATTCTGAATGAGATCAGCCCTGGGATTTCTTTAGAAGGAATGATGCCAAAACTGAAACTCTAGTACTTTGGCCGCCTCATGTGAAGAGTTGACTCATTGGAAAAGACTCTGATGCTGGGAGGGACTGGGGGCAGGAGGAGAAGGGGATGACAGAGAATGAGATGGCTGGATGGCATCACCGACTCGATGGACATGATTTTGGGTGAACTCCGGGAATTGGTGATGGACAGGGAGGCCTGGCGTGCTGCGATTCATGAGGTTGCAAAGAGTCAGACACGACTGCACGACTGAACTGAACTGAACCGATGTTCAAAATGATTTCCCCTTTGAGGTTTGATTAGTATAAATCCAGCTCACCTAGGAAAAGAGCAAGTGGATGTCGAGGAAAATTACCAACAGTTGGCATTACATTATTCACTTCTTTCTCTCTTTTTGCTTTTTTGCTGCAAAAATCATTACAACAGAAAGAGATATCTAATTTCTAATATGGCAAGAAATGCAAGTCTTTTGTACATTCCAATAAAACCTTTCACTTTATTTCAAAACAATAATAATTTAGAGCAAATGTTCCATTTTCCTTACATCTCTTCATTTATGAGTGAAGTTTGTCATTGGACTGATCCAATGGCTTCTCTTGACCTAATTTATGTTGTACCATGAGATTCTATTAAAAGAAACTAAATCACTGTAGTAGATTTATTCACCTTAAATAATTTAAGCTAATTGAAAAAGAACCAAACTGAAACTAAAACACTTCTCTCAAGCATCCAACTTCTGCATATCGATTAGTAATTTAAACAACCAGCTAATCATAACAGCTTCATGTGAAACATGGGCCTGTGCTGTGTACACATTTCTGTACTTCCATGAAGCTGAACAAAGAAATAAATGTCAAATTTGAATCTGAAATCATATGTATCTATTCTGGAGTCATTCAGTTCAGCCACTCAGTTGTGTCTGACTCTTTGCAACCCAATGGACTGCAGCACACCAGACCTCCCTGTCCATCACCAACTCCCAGAACCTACTCAAACTCATGTCCATCACATCAGTGATGCCATCCAACCATCTCATCCTCTGTTATCCTCCTCTCCTCCTGCCTTCAATCTTTCCCAGCATCAGGGACTTTTCCAATTAGGTCAGTTCTTCCCATCTGCGGGCCAAACTATTGAAGTTTCAACTTCAGCATCAGTCCCTCCAATGAATATTCAGGACTGATATCCTTTAGGATGGACTGGTTGCATCTCCTTGCAGTCCAAGGGACTCTCAAGAGTCTCCTTCAACACCACAGTTCAAAAGCATCCGGCGCTCAGCTTTCTTTATAGTCCAACTCTGGAGTCATTAGGCAATTCCAATAAAATATTTTCACTGATGGATTTGAGACTTTTCTCAATTTACCCAAACAATTTTGAAAAGAACACATGGCAAAATGAGAGAAATATCTGGAAAATTATATCTAATCACTCATCTGGCAACACATATGGCATTTCAAAATTATAACATACCTTATGCAAAACAAAATTTAAAACATTACTGTTATTCACAAAAGTTACTTTTTCATAACAAACAGAAACTGAACTCCTACGGGTTAGTTTAAAAATAAAGGATCTAGTCTAATATTACTATAATTATATAGTGTCCTTCTCACACTTCTTGTTGGCAAAAGTTATCAAATATCAATTTAAGTTATGTTAATAGTAGCTTATCAAGTTATTGCAAATTATACTATGTTAATTGTCTCATCATTATAGAACTCCATTTGTAAAAGCAATGGTCATTTTTCTCATGCAATTATTTATTTTATAATTCAGCCTTTGTTAATACCTGGAGTGTGTGGCCTAATCACTCATAAGACAGTTTTACAAAGAATTACCAAGCTTTTTGCAGTATTTTTGCCATACATCTTCCTTCTGAGAATTAGAAAATTCAAACATAACTTTATCTTGGAAGTAAAGCATTTTGAAATATTGCTAAAGTGCATATTGAATAAAGACAACACACTTAAGCGGACTTTCCCCCCTTTAAACAGCATTCATCTTTTCAAAAGCAATAGATTCTCAGTCCACACGGAGTCTATTGCATTATTCATTTCATGTGCAACCTCATGCTGGACCATAAATTGTTACTTTATCTAATCAAAGGAGACTTAACTCTACAGAAGGTCAAAGGTTTAATTTTGTGAAGTATTATCTTACGCTATGAGTTTAACCGAAAAATAGAAGAAGAAAAACAGCCAAGAAACTGGTAATAAATGAACCTTTATTGCCTCAGGCATTGGCCTAGTTAATAAACTTTCATTGAAGGTTTCTTTCAACTGTTACGGACAATGAGAGGAAAAAAATCTTAAATTACAGCCATGTGTGACTTTTAAAGCAGTCATTCTTTTTTATCTCAACCTCCCTAGCTCAGGAGAAAAAAAAGACAAAGAAAGATTGTCTTCGATCTCTTAACCAAAAATGTATGTTTCTAAACAGATGAAAAAGTGCAGATAAACTTTTCTAAAAGCAGAGGTCAGCTTTGAACAATATAAAAAAATGCATTCTTTAGGTGTTGAATCTTAGTGAACAATCTCTCTAGCTAAATGTAAAACTACAAAAAGAAGGAAGAAGACAAGCTGTTTCTGCAAAATATAACTCTTAAATTGGGTCTTCTACTTAGCAAAATATGATGCTTTATTATCTCACCATTAGTGCACAATATTCACTGTAGATTTAAAATTAATTAAATATACTATAAATAAGTACATTATTTATGTACTGTCTGCCCTGTTTTAGACAAAAAAAAAAAAACTTCTATTTTCAGAATCAAATACACTTAGAAGCTAAATAATTCATGCTATTGTTAGGCAATTCAAATTTTTAGGAAGTCTATCTATTTAGCTGACACTCTCAACCAATAATCATTCATGAGTAGTTTTTTTTTTTTCATTATTTTCTAGGGAAGAAAATGAACTGAATTCTTCTGAATTAATATTCCCTTTTTTGTCTGAGATGTGTGCTGCTACCCTGGTGCTTGCTCTTTTGATTTCCATTGGCATGGAATACTTCTCTCCATCCTCTCACATTCAGTCTGTAGGTATCCCTAGATCTGAAGTGGGTATGTATAACTGAATTACTTTGCTGTACACCTGAAACTAACAAAATACTGTAAATCAACTATACCCCAACATAAAATTAAAAGTTAATTTAAAAAAAAAGAACTTTTTTTTTTTAGGAAGCACTATACTGAGCATAAAAGTTATTATGACTTTGATTACAATATCTTTATCTCCACACCATATCATAAATAAGATAGATTTTCACATCACCTAAAGGGTTCACTTAAGCTGTGAGAAAGGAAAGATGCCATCTTCTGCATTTTACTTTAGATAGCCTAAAACACAAGGGGAAGAGGCCTGGCTTGATACTCTGAACTGGACACCCCTACTAGATTCTATTCACAAAGCACATCACTCTCAGCAGGGCACCCAACCCTGTTCCCACCTGGCAGCATATGGACAGAATTGGGCTGTACTTCATTCTAAGACCATGTCCCCAGGACGCTTTCTTGGGCCACCTTTGAATCCAAACATGATAGCTGCTTACACCAGCATGACCACGTAAAAGTGGGACCAGGCTCCCTACTAAGAAATACACTTCACACAGCTGGGAGACATTGAGTTCTCCTAGGGCTGAGGATATAAACACGTTCATAGTAGCAGCTTTGCTTCTCTACTATATTTGCCTATAAGAGAAAGAGAGACTAAGGAGAGAGAAGGAAACCTAGAAATTAAAGATGTTTTACCATGAATTCTGAATGGAAAAAAAAAGGAAAAAGTCAGGTTATTGGCATAGAAAGTTGAGGATAAAAACACAGTTCTTCCAAAAACATAGTTAAATCTGGATATCAGAAACTGAAGCAGAGTGAGGCAATTCATTTTCATTAATAGTAGATGGTTTTAGAATCAATGAATAGTTCTGGATTTCATGCAAAAAATCATGAAGTGCTACCCAAAGGTGACAGTGAAAAATACTTTCAAATGATAAACTTTTTTTTCCCCCACACTCTATTTTCTACCTAGTTTGTAAGCATGCATATGGTTGGGGAGCAAAAGGAAGAAGGAGTGAAGAAAATGAAGGGACATAAACTACTAGAATAGAAACACTAGATATAAATGTGTATAGTAAATGGCTATTGCATGTATTTGTGGATAAAGAACTTAGTAACAGCAAGGATGGTCATGCTTTATATAAATTTCAGGTTTTTTTTTTTTAATTATCAGCTTTTGTAAAAGGCTGAGGAACACTTAGAAAGTGACCCCGAGGTCAGAGAAGCATGGGAGAATAATGAAAACAGGTATCACAAATCCAATTCTTCATTCCATTAATCAAAGTTTTATGGGTTTGGGGAAGTTTTGCTACAGTACACAGAGAGGATAAGAAAAAAAGAAAGATCAAGGGAATTCAAAGGATTTATTAAAAGTGCAGACAGTAACTCTGACTAGTGTTTTAGCTAGATAGACACAATTAATTAATTGTAACGTTGTGAAACTCGAAAATGCTGAAAGAACGTGCTCATGCCTGCAATGCAGTAATGTAGCAAAATACTTATAATCTTTCAACCACCAGGAGCTTTTGTTGGTTTTTTAACCTAATCCACAGCTTGACATAGATCCTAGGGTAATGGAACACAGTTCTTTGATTGAAATAATATCTAAACATTGCTTCACTAGCCCGGTGGCCTAATAGAAGTCTGTCTCTCTGAAACTTGAGAAATTTAAGTTTGGAAACAAACTCAGACACTGAGCTCTGACTTGTAAGTCCTTCAGGAAAAGCCTTTGAGACAGGACTATGCCCTTTCTAGTTTAACAAGACCAAAAGCAGACATAAAACTTCTGCAATAGCTTTTCTTCCAAACAATGAGACAGTCAAAACAAATCATTTAGTTCAGCCACTAAAAAGTGACTAATAAGACAACAGTACAGTGTTGATAATCACAGAGAGTCTAATATATGTCATTAAAAAGCTAAGTATTTCACCAGTGACCCATTCCACCAGCTTTCTTCATTTTCATGTGAAAATCTGAGCAATATGCACATTATTATTACAAAGAAAGTTGATCCATATTGTTTGTCAATTTCAGTCATGTGGAAATTTTCAAAGCGTTCAAAGACACACAAAAATATCTGAAAAGGTATTAATGCATACCATATAGTAGGGAGAAATCAGTATCATGTTTTAGTCAATGTGCCTCAAAATTTGCAATATAAAAAAGCACACTAGAACATTTAGTGAGAGAAAAGTAAGTCTGCACTTGCAGGGGTAAATACACTCTGATTAAACTCTGAAACGTAAATGCAATAAAACCTTCATTTCATTGTGTAACCTGATAAGCTCAAATAAACATAGAATATATATAATTACTATTTATCAATATCCAAGCATCTGGTAGAAACTATTAAGCAAAAGTAGAACAAATAACAGGAAAGACATGGGTAGCAACAAAATATACTTGAAGCTGTAGCCAAATTCTAATTTTGCTTAGATGCCATGCGTATAATATTAAGTGATGAAAATGATTATTTACTTAATATCTGTTACCTGACATTATCATATCACTCTATAAACATGTTTAATAAAAATGATACTAGAATGACAACTGAAACGAACTGTGTGTGTGCTTGCATGCTAAGTTGCTTCAGTTGGGCCTGACTCTTTGAGACCCTACGGACTGTACCCTGCCAGGCTCCTCTGTCCATGGGATTCTCCAGGCAAGAATACTGGAGTGGGTTGCCATGCCCTCTTCCAGGGGATTGAACCTGCATCTCTTATGTCTCCTGAATTGGCAGGAGGGTTCTTTACCACTAGTGCCATCTGGGAAGCCCTGAAACAATCTGCACACTGTCACAAATGTGAAGTCTTGACATAGTTTATCATATTCTAAGGAATAAGCTGTGAAGTTAAGTGGGAAAGCAGAGAGAAAGTAAGGAAAAATCCCCAAATTACATAACAACTGTGGTGTTGGAGAAGTCTCTTGAAAATCCCTTGGACTGCAAGGAGATCCAACCAGTCCATTCTGAAGGAGATCAACCCTGGGATTTCTTTGGAAGGAATGATGCTAAAGCTGAAGCTCCAGTACTTTGGACACCTCATGCGTAAGAGTTGACTCATTGGAAAAGACTCTGATGCTGGGAGATTGGGGGCAGGAGGAGAACGGGACGACCCAGGATGAGATGGCTGGATGGCATCACGGACTCGATGGACGTGAGTCTGAGTGAACTCCGGGAGATGGTAATGGACAGGGAGGCCTGGCGTGCTGCGATTCATGGGGTCGCAAAGAGTCAGACACAACTGAGCGACTGAACTGAACTGAATATAATCCTAAAAGCACAGCAGTCCTTCAGCAAAGAATTTCAGGAGCACAGTTAGAGTTGGTTAAATCAGTAGGTCAGCCATATCAAGGACCCAAATCATTTCCATACTTCCTTTCTGCTGTCCTCAATATATTGGAAAACATCTCCATGTTAGGAAGTTGGGTACAATAATTTTAAGCAACCAAACAAAAAGAAGATTCTTTATCCCACAAAGAATTCATCATCAGGAGACACCTTAAAGAATCACCACTCAGAACACACTAGCCATAACTGTATCACCTGATCATGCCAGATCATGGTGGGAGAAGAATATGAATTTTTTCAATAAAATCAGGATTTTGTTATAAAGGAAGAAAATGATAAGAAGTTATTGGATAGCAACTAACAACACCTGCAATAAAAGCTTTATTGAGGAATATTGAAGAAAATCATCAACTGTGTCACATAGAAGCCCAAATACATTGCTATTCTAAATCTCCCATCCTTTTAAATCTTTCCCATACTTGCTTGACAGATAGCATGTACCCAGATTCACAGGATAACATAGTTGTTTTTTTTTTTTTTCCAGGCACTGTTTTACTTCTTATAATGAAGTCCTTGTACAGAAGAGTTCCATAAGACTACAGTTCAGTTCTGTTCAGTTCAGTCGCTCAGTCACGTCAAACTCTTTGCAACCCCATGAACCGCAGCACGCTAGGCCTCTCTGTCCACCACCAACTCCCAGAGTTCACCCAAACCCATGTCCAGTAGCGATCTTGATTTTTATATTTAGAGGTACCAGGAACAGAAAAATGAAATGATGCTCAATTGCTTTGAGTTTCCTTTTCCACATCAAGCTGGAGGTATCCACAGAATAAATAATAAGATGGCATGCCTACAGTATATATAATAAGACAGTGTCCTTCATTTGATTGCTGGACAATTGAAATTATACTAGACAAACCTTATGGAATGTGACACCAAAGAAGAGGTCTCTTCTGAGCTATATCAGTCATTTAAGTATTTCTTATGATAGTGGGATGGCTAAAGCTGGTGTTGATATTTTCAATGCTTTGATACAGTACTAAAACTGATTCATGTTCTTTCATCCTAAAGGATGCAGACCAGTGTAGGAAAACTTGGAGCAGCAACTGGAGAGCTCAAGAGTGGGAAAAGAATGAGAGAGAGAGAGAGAAGGAGAGAGGCGACAGTGGCTTTAAGTGTTCACATGTCTATGGCAAAGTCTTTTCCTGTCTCCTCTAAGCTCTGCGTTTCAGTCCACCTTCCGTCATTGGGTGGATGGCCTCCATTGGGAAGATCTAATTTCTTCTGAAAGTTTCAGTTAACTTTGCCCCAGCTATAATAAAGAAGATCATGTATTGCCTGTGTCCCACAGAATTAGCAAGAACATTAAATGATACAGGGTGTGAATAATGGTCATAGATGTTTCATAATGACAGTTTCCTTACTTTCTTTGTCTTGCTATTGTTCCATCAGAGTTGGTCCTTCTGTTTTTTTTTTTTTCTTTTTTTTTTTATTACTATCCCCACTCTTGGCAGAGCTGCCACTGCTTGTGCAGAACAAATGACAGACCGAAACCCATGACATCACACCCATAAATCTGTTCCTTCAACTGTATTTCCCAAGATCAATAATAGAACTTGGTAGAAAAATATATTTCTCATAGAGATTTTTGTTTTATAAGTACCTGCACGAATGAACTCTGGATCAAATTTCAAGATCATATACAAGTTGAATCCACAATGTACAAAATGACCTTAGACAACTCATTTAAACTGCCCTGGAAATGAAACTGATAAATGATATCATAGTGGTTATCAATATCAAATGAGGGAATATACATAATGAACTTCTATCGTGCACAGTACAACAAAAGCACTTGACATGTCTAGGCTATCGTTATTGTTCTTAACATTAAAAGACACTAATATTCACAACACAATGTCATAAGGAAAACGGTTTTAAGAGATGGAAACAATTTTAATACATGTTCTAAGCAAAGGGAAAATATATTTTGCAAAAAATGCAAGTAATTTTCATTATACTACACATTATTATCACATATATATATCACATATATATTATGACAAGAAATATATTATGGCGAAGTCACATCAAAAAAGAGGTCCAGTTGTATGGATACAACCAACATTACATAACAAAAATCCCCAAAAGTAAGCTAAGGCTTTAAATATATGGTCACTAAATCATCAAATTCAGACATTGTGTTGGCAGTGCCTTAGAAATCAGAATCTCCTAACCCAGACTCACTAGCATAACTACTTGTCCACTAACAGGTTAATCATTCTTAGCTTCCTGCCCCCCACACACATTGTTTCTTTAAGCACATATCTGATGCCCTAAATATATTTATAATTTTTATATGTACTGTTTATTCACAGTGAAATATCCAATAGTGGAGAAAAAGTACAAGAAGATTCAAATGGATAAAAATGCCCTAGCTATTTGCCTATTATTCCATAAGAAAATATAAAACAATGCATAGCAAATCCCAATCACCGATGTTATATCTACCACTGAATTGGTTTCATAGTCAATGGCTGGTTTAGTTACACCGGAAATTTCTAATTATCAAGTAGAAAATTATATGAGTACTTGATATATTATAACAGTCATTTGTTACATAGGTCTCTGTTCTCTAAAGAACAGCATGTCTCTTCCCAGAAAGTATTTTTCCCATTTCCTTACATTATCTGCTATCAATGTCAAGCCTCATCAAACATCTTCATAGATGAATCATTTACTGAATAGAAGTTAAAAGATTTAACTGCTAACTTAGTATGATTTTGATTAAATAATATATTATTCTAATAGATAACAAGATACTTGGGTTTTCAAGGTACATGATAAATAGATTCAGGTTAAATATATTTTTAAATAAGAAATAACGCTACCTTTATTTGTGTGTGATAATGGAAAGTCAAATAAACTTTTAAAACGGGAAATCAACAACTTGTAGAATGCTAAGAGAATCTAAACTCTGTCTTCTTGAATTTTATTATCAAGGCATTCTGATAAAAGTTGACAACTACACATGATTTTTCAACACATACATTTATTCACATCACATGTAAAATTGACAGTGTATCTTCATCATAATAAATTGGTAAGAATTATTTTATGTTAATAATTCTTATGATAAATTATTTTAATTTAATTAAACTTTTAAGATCCACTTACACATACAAACAGAACTGGCTGTGACATTCACTTATGAACAGTAACTCATTAGAAATGAGGTAAATTACACTGGCAATTATGTAACTATGCTACTGATTTTTACTGTTACCAAAACCTTACAAAGCCATTTGAATTGACTGCTATATATAATCTATTTACATTGTTTTCCTAGAAGCAAAATATAGTTCTGGTTATCACTGTAATATAATACATGCGAATTCAGGATAAAAAGTATAATGTAAACATAGGCACTTAACCAATTTTTTAAAATTTCAACTTGACTATGACTGGGAATTTTCTGTTAAATTTCAGTACTAACAGATATTAAATTCAAATCATAACTTAAGTGTGTACTATGTCACAGGGAGTAACATGGATTAAAAATGGGTACAACATGATCCCTGCTTTTAAAAAATGTAAACTAAATCTGGGTAGAGATTGTGTCTGGTTTGTTCACAGACATACTAACAGTATCAAAAACATGGCAGGAATACACAACATATGTTGAAAAATGTTATGAAGAAAGAAAAGAAATAAATAAGGAAGGACCACGAAAGAGAGGGAAAGAAAAGGAGACAAGGAAGGAAGGGTGGAAGGGAAGGGTGAGCAACCCTATGTTTTCACTGGGTAGACAGACACATATACAATTATCTTTAACATGAGAGAGAATGTAGGAGTTGTGTTAGAAGTACTGTGTACTTTTAGCGTAACTCAAGAAAATCATGAAAATTATTAAGGCTGGTGTGTCCAGGACGGAGAAGGCAATGGCACCCCACTCCAGTACTCTTGCCTGGAAAATCCCAGGGACAGTGGAGCTTGGTAGGCTGCAGTCCATGGGGTCGCGAAGAGTCGGACATGACTGAGCGACTTCACTTTCACTTTTCACTTTCATGCATTGGAGAAGGCAATGGCAACCCACTCCAGTGTTCTTGCCTGGAGAATCTCAGGGACAGGGGAACCTGGTGGGCTGCCATCTATGGGGTCGCACAGAGTCGGACATGACTGAAGTGATGCAGCAGCGGCAGCAGTGTGTCCAGAAAAGCTTCAAGTAGGATGTTGTATTTAAGATAACTTTTGAAATATAGGTAGAGATTTTGGTTGACAGAATTGAGAAAACGAATTACTTCAAGGTAAAAAAGAAAAAAAAAATCAGCAATGGGGCAAAGCTGAGAACAGGTTGGACTTGTTCTTTGGAAGGAATGAGGCTAAAACTGAAACTCCAATACTTTGGCCACCTCATGCGAAGAGTTGACTCACTGGAAAAGACTCTGATGCTGGGAGGGATCGGGGGCAGGAGGAGAAGGGGACGACAGAGGATGAGATGGCTGGATGGCATCACTGACTCAATGGACGTGAGTCTGAGTGAACTCTGGGAATTGGTGATGGACAGGGAGGCTTGGTGTGCTACGATTCATGGGGCCACAAAGAGTCGGACACTACTGAGCAACTCAACTGAACTGAATTGAACTGAACTGAAGCCACTAAGCTGTACTGAAAGGAATGATGCTGAAGCTTAAATCCAATACTATTGCCACCTGATGGGAAGAACTGACTCATCTGAAAAGACCCTGAGGCTGGGAAAGATTGAAAGCAGGAGGAGAAGGGGACGACAGAGGATGAGACGGTTGGATGGCATCACCAACTTGATGTACATGAGTTTGAGCAAGCCTCAGAAGTTGGTGATGGACAGGAAAGACTGGTGTGCTGCAGTCCATGGGGTAGGACATGACTAAGCAACTGAACTGAACTGAATTGAAGCCACTAAACTTACAGTAATTTGTTACAGCAACATAAGAAACTAATATACTTTTATATACACAAGTATATTTTACATACACACGCATATATTCTTTGAGTAGAGTAGTATTAATAAATAAGTGATAAATATTATTTATTAATAAATAAATAATAAAGAGAAGTCACTCAGTCGTGTCCGACTCTTTGTGACCCGTGGACTGTAGCCCACCAAGCTCCTCCATCCATGGAATTCTCCAGGCTAGAATACTGGAGTGGGTTGCCATTTCCTTCTCCAAGGGATCTTCCCTGACCCAGGGATCAAACCCAGGTCTCCCACATTGTAGGCAGATGCTTTAAACTCTGCACCACCAGGGAAGCCCTATTAATAAATAATAGATCTTCTTATTCAATTAATAATAGTTCCTGTCTTTCTTTTTTTCTTTGCAACTTGGGGATCAACGTAGGGCAAACTAAGGGAGAGAGAGAGAAACCAGCATAATAGAGAGACATAGTATTGATCCAAGTACAAGATTGCCAGAGCTAGAATGGAAGAGAAGGCCAGGGTGCCGTGGAAGTGACAGGTTCAGAATCATTTCAGGGAGAACGTTTGATCACTAAGTAGACTCTAGGTCTGAAAAAGAGGACTTCAGGATGACTGTTACAATCCAGAGGGCAAGATAACGTGATAAAGTAACTTCAATATTAGAAACAGACAAGAAGAAAGGAAAATGCAAGTTTGGGAGTTGAATTTTTGAGCATGTTGCATTTGAAGTGAGGAGCAATTGCCTGAGAGTAGATTTTAGCAATATATGCTTTAGTTAACTCTTAAGGGTCAATGAGTTTCCTAAAGACTTAAAATGAGAGGACATGGCAAATCCTCCAAAACCGCCTGGGCCTGCCTATCAGAAAGGGTGGACAGAGACAGAGATGTAAGAGGGAAAGATCAGAGGCAGCTTTTAAGAGAACAGGCCACAGGAAAGATGATGCAAAAACTGGAAAGTTCAGAGACAAATGAGATGAGAAGAAGAGAGGCAACAAATGTATGTATTCTTTCAAGCAGCCTGATGAAGAGAGCCAGACAGCTTCATTGAGGTATATATCTTCTTAACTAATGAAGAATTGAGTGTATTGTGGGGAAGGTAGGAGATGTTAATTGCTAGTGGAGATTGAAGATGTCAAGAAAGGAGAGAAAAATTAATGGAGGGAGAAGAGCAAGCATCAGAGGAATAAGTGAAGGAGTTAGCCTCTTCAAAGGAAGCCTTTCAAATGAGAATAATGCTTGGTTAACAGGGCTTTCCAGGTGGCACAGTGGTAAAGAATCTGCCCAATGCAGGAGACACAGGATATGTGGGTTCAATCCCTGGGTTGGGAAGATCCCTGGAGCAAGAAATGGCAACCCACTCCAGTATTCTTGCCTGGAGAATCCCAAGGACAGAAGAACCTGGAGGGCTAAAGCCCATGGGGTCATAAAGAATCAGACACGACTAAGCATGCATGCGTGATTTTCATTATTCAGAACCACTGATATTTAAGTGAAGTTCTAAATTAATGACCTAATTTGATTTCATTTCTTTAATACATCATTAAAAGTGAATATAAAAACCGAATGTAACAATGCATTTTTAATTTTGAGATGTTTTTGCACCATAAGATTGTGACTATAATAAGAAATATTTTAATATAAATTTATTTATTTTAATTGGAGGTTAATTACTTTGCAATATTGTATTGGTTTTGCCATACATCAACATGGATCCGCCACAGATATACACGTGTTCCCCATCTGAATCCCCCTCCCTCCTCCCTCCCCATACCATCCCTCTGGGTCGGCCCAGTGCACCAGCCCCAAGCATCTAGTATCAGGCATTGAACCTGGACTGGCGATTTGTTTCATATATGATATTATACATGTTTCAATGCCATTCACCCAAATCATCCCACCCTCTCCCTCTCCCATAGAGTCCAAAAGCCTGTTCTATACATCTGTGTTTCTTTTGCTGTATTTGAAATAGAATTTTAGGGAATGGAAAGCTGTATTTGTTAGTACAAATACTAGCATCATACATACACATATGGACACACAAATACCCAGATAACCATGTCTTCATAAGATTATATATATCATGTATATTCAAGAGGTGGGCACCGTGTTTTAGTCAATATTTTATTACTAACTTCTAGCACAATCTCTAGTATATACTAGACTTTTAGTAAGCAAAAGAACCCTTGCTGACTTTGTACCCAAGGTTCTGAGGAGCTACTTAATTGGCATGTATCATATGGCAGAGGCATCTAATAAATGCACATGATTTTTCACACTGCATATGTCACTAATCTGTCTTTAGATCACACAAATGGAAAAGTGAGACTATTGGCTCTTCATGTAGGTGCTTAGAAAACAAGACTCAACACTAGTACAGATTTTTACTCTCTGTCAGCACCCTGATAAATACTTGCTTTCTTATCTATTCCCTTCCCCCATCACAGACTATCTTTTCTTCTAAACACAAAATTAAATAATTCCATTTCTCTGCTTAAATATTTTTTTACATTAACCATTGGCTACACCACAAGATCCAAAAACCTTATCCAAGGCAATATTAATGTTTTCATAATCTGTCATTCACCTACTTTTCCAGTTGCATCACCAAAAAGTTATTGCTCTGACCCCACTTTATATTCTCTGTAAAGCCACAAAGAACTTTCATTTTTAGTATCTAAAATATATTCACTGTTTTCTTTGCCAGGAATACTCTTCCTCTTTATGCATGAACACCAACATCAATTATCACCTCTTAGAAAAAGTTTTCCTGATTCACTGAAACAGAGCTTATTATGTCTTCCTCTGCTTCAACCTCTTGATTTTGCAGAAATCTCAAACATAGCTATCAGTGACCTATACTGAAATTATTAACCACTTTGTCCAACTACACTGTGAGTTCCTTGAAGGCAGAACTATGGTTCATTAAATATTTTTTCTGCTCTCTCGTGCCCTACAAAGAGGAAGCATTCTGGTTTAGAATGAATGAATAAATGAAAACATTATATGAAAGGAAAATTCCAGGAAATATAGAAATGTGAACAGAGTTGGTCATTGTAATACACAAATGAAGAAGACAGTTTCTAGTTCCAGCAATTTATCCAAATGTTCTCACAAGTCAAAATAAATGAAACTCATCTTGCTACATATTTGGTCTAGATGCTGAATTTAGCAAAATCACATACTTGGTTGAACTGTATGAAATCACTGATATTGACCAATTTAACTCATAAAATGTTAATTTCACATGGTCAACTTAAGACACAGCACCTGGTGGCAGAAATTCTCCTCCATTAGCAGGGGTCTCTGGAGAAAACAGCACAGTAAACCCACTCCTGAATTCATGTTCAAAAGAAACATACTTTCAAATGTACTCACACAAAAAAGCACTCCTCCCAGAACCTCCAAACATCAGCTGGTCCTAAAGTCAACATACTGCTTTTACCAAAGTACTAAACGTAAACTCTTACCAAAGAACAACAGAAATAAGCTAAGCCTGAGTGAGACTGTCAGTAAATTCAGCGCCAGCTCTGCTCCCTAATCTGTCATTTCCTTTTATCTCATAGCCTAGTTCACTTTCAAGACACAAAGCAAAGGTGGGCACAGCACTCCCTGAGCCCCTTTACCTACAGTAATGGGTACACCTGACACCTGCATCATCTTGCCTCCGAGGACGGCACTGCCTTCTTAAAGCTTTGCTTTATGGTGGTTTCTTTCCTGATAGGCTTGAAATATTGGAACATCAAGGCTGCAAACACAAAGCCTTGGATTGAATATTTCTCTCTAAATATATTGTTTACTTATGTATCTACCTGTACATACCAAGAGATCACTGTCTTAAAAATCAAATATTTCTAAAGTATTTACTATCACTTCTTCTAAATACTATTTTCTCAGTTATAAAAAAGAATCAGAACTGAAAAATCACACAGAGTTTTCAAAAAACAAGAACCACCATTTATAAAGTACTAGAGAGTAAGCATCAAATTAATAATTGTACTATACATCTAGTATGTGTAGGCCTTCCCAGGTGGCACTAGTGGTAAAGAATCTGCCTGCCAGTGCTGAAGACATAAGATCACAGGTTCAATACCTGGGTTGGAAAGATTCCCTGGAGGAGGGCAGAGCAACTCACCCCAGTACTCTTGCCTGGAGATTCCCCACATTCAGAGGAGCCTCGTGGGCTACAGTCCATAGGGTTGCAAACAGTTGGACACGACTGAAGAGACTTAGCACACACGTACATATTATGTGTAGTATGCATGTATATGGATAAATGCAAACACACACACACAAGCTATTCCAGATAAGAATGAATTGCAAAGGGTTAAGTACCAATCCCACAGCACAAAACAAATAAATGGGGTCATCAGAATTCAAACTGGACTTGTCCACTACAGAGTTTACAGAGTTCACACCCTAAACAACTGCACCCTTAACGGGCCTCAGTGAACTAGAAGACTAACCCACCAAGGGAAAATGTGATGGACAAGTACATGGAACTTAAAGTTTCATAAACACTGAATTTCACAAATGTTGAATTCATTTTAAGTCTGAAATGCCAGCATTTTGGCCATTAGCTCACAAAGTGATTCCAAATAATAAGAAGTGAAGTAAAGTGACAGTTGCTTAGTTGTGTCCAACAGTTTGTGACCCCATGGACTACACAGTCCTTACCAGAATACTGGAGTGGGTAACTGTTCCCTTCTGCAGGGGATCATCAGAACCTAGGGATCGAACCCAGGTTTTCCACATTGCAGGAGGATTCTTTACCAGCTGAGCCACCAGGGAAGCCACCAGATAAATAAAGAGTGAAGCTATAGGAACATTGAGGAAACAAAAATCCTTCTAACACAGTGTAAAATCATAAAAGGTTATTTGATAACATCTATTTCTGCTTTATTGACTATGCCAAAGCCTTTGACTGTGTGGATCACAACAAACTCTGGAAAATTCTTCAAGAGATGGGAGTACCAGACCACCTGACTTGCCTCTTGAGAAATCTGTATGCAGGTCAGGAAGCAACAGTTAGAACTGGACATGGAACAACAGACTGGTTCCAAATAGGAAAAGGAGTAGGTCAAGGCTGTATGTTGTCACCCTGCTTATTTAACTTATATGCAGAGTACATCATGAGAAACTCTGGGCTGGAGAAAGCACAAGCTGGAATCAAGATTGCCAGGAGAAATCTCAATAACCTCAGATATGCAGATGACACCACCCTTATGGAACCTTATGGAACCTTTAATCCCTTTTTAGAGGAACTAAAAAGCCTCTTGGTGAAAGTGAAAGAGGAGAGTGAAAAAGTTGGCTTAAAGCTGAACTTTCAGAAAACTAAGATCATGGCATCTGGTCCCATCACTTTATGGGAAATAGATGGGGAAACAGTGGAAACAGTGTCAGACTTTATTTTGGGGGGCTCCAAAATCACTGCAGATGGTGACTGCAGCCATGAAATTAAAAGACACTTATTCCTTGGAAGGAAAATTATGACCAACCTAGATAGCATATTCAAAGGCAGAGACACTACTTTGCCAACAAAGGTCGGTCTAGTCAAGGCTATGGTTTTTCCAGTGGTCATGTATGGATGTGAGAGTTGGACTGTGAAGAAAGCTGAGCACCAAAGAATTGATGCTTTTGAACTGTGGTGTTGGAGAAGACTCTTGAGAGTCCCTTGGACTGCAAGGACATCCAACCAGTCCATTCTAAAGGAGATCAGTCCTGGGATTTCTTTGGAGGGAATGATGCTGAAGCTGAAACTCCAGTACTTTGGCCACCTCATGTGAAGAGTTGACTCATTGGAAAAGACTCTGATGCTGGGAGGGATTGGGGGCAGGAGGAGAAGGGGACGACAGAGGATGAGATGGCTGGATGGCATCACTGACTCAATGGACGTGAGTCTGAGTGAACTCCGGGAGTTGGTGATGGACAGGGAGGCCTGGCGTTCTGTGGTTCATGGGGTCACAAAGAGTTGGACACGACTGAGAGACTGAACTGAAGGAAGAATAAAGGAACATAAGCTTAGAGAAAAATCAGGAGGTTTATCTCCTGTTAAAGTGTACCTCTTACTTTCCATGTGTACAAATGTTTTGTTCTTCTGGGGTTTCATATGTTAGCACTGATGTGTGTGTGTGTGTGTGTGTGTGTGTGTGTGTGTGTGTGTGTGTGAGTGTGTGTGTGTGTGTGTGTGGAATGTGACCTGTACTTTAGCTTAGTCAACTTTAAAGAAAATTTAACTATACAAAACTAAAAAATTTTCAAACTGTTCCTTTGAAACAACTGAAAACAGTATGTTTTCCTTTCTGTAAGAAGACTTCTATGATGGCTATAGCTCTGAGGATACAGTCTGAATTTCTAAGGCATTATTGCTTGCCCCACTTGTATGATACATATGTCATGATGCTATGCTGTGTTATTATATCATCATTACTATTAATTACCCTATGAATAAAGTTTATCTTCCAACTAAATGTTATCCTTTGAAAATCAAGTTATCCTTTGTTAAATTCTTACAGCAAACTGACATTGGTGATACCTCTTTCTTAACCCCCAAAAAAGGAAAGGTTAGAGACAAGATTTTAAACTCTTTAGTGCTCTGAATAACAGTGGTCCTAAATAAGAATACTATTTCATTCTTTTCCTTTCTTTTTTTTGTTTGCTTTAATTTGTTGGTATTTGAATTTCATTCATATTCTCAAGAAAACTTTATTAAATGTCACTCTGGTTTAAATTAGTGAGTCAAAGAAAAAAGTTATTAAGGAAAAATTCTGGAAGGGTCACAATTTTTATGAAGCACATAAATAAGGAAGAAGATTAAAAAGTAAATTTTAATTGGCAAATAATTTAAAGAGTTTGACACTTCTGTGACATACTTCAAAGTTTACCATTAACAATTTTTTTTTAATTAAGCTATTCAGTATTTAGGATATAGGTCTTTATTCAGAAGTAAATTGTTCTTTCCTCTTTCTTCTTCTCATCCTGTTCAGTTCAGTTTCATATTATCCTTGACATCACTGGTCAGTCAGTCAGTTCAGTTGCTCAGTTGTGTCCAACTCTTTGCGACCCCATGAATCGCAGCACCCCAGGCCTTCCTGTCCATCACCAACACCTGGAGTTCACCCAAAATCATGTCCATAGAGTTGGTGATGCCATCCAGCCATCTCATTATCTGTCGTCCCCTTCACCTCCTGCCCCTAATCCCTCCCAGCATCAGAGTCTTTTCCAATGAATCAACTCTTCGCATGAGGTGGCCAAAGTACTGGAGTTTCAGTTTTAGCATCATTTCTTCCAAAGAAATCCCAGGGCTGAACTCCTCTAGAATGGACTGGTTGGATCTCCTTTTAGTCCAAGGGACTCTCAAGAGTCTTCTCCAACACCACAGTTCAAAAGCATCACTTCTTCGGAGCTCAGCTTTCCTCACAGTCCAACTCTCACATCCATACATGACTACTGGAAAAACCATAGCCTTGACTAGGCAGACTACTTGAAACCAATCTTGAGTCAGACTTCCTATATCTATGACAAATCTTGCTCATTTCCTCTTCTTTCTATGTTCTTCCTCTTCAAGTGCCCTAATTATACTTCTCTTAAACTTTATTTTCCTTAATCTGATCACTGGTTTATAACTTTTCTTCTGCCTATTGAACAGGTAGAAAAGACCAAAACTTCCTTTTGTCAGTAGAAAATTCCTTAACCCTGGAAAAAATAGCTAATTGCTTTTTAAAGCCACCAGGCTAAGTCTAATTTAAATCTTCCCTGTCTGGTTTACCTTACCGAAAACATCTTTTATTCCTCCAAACATTTCTTAACAGTCTATCTGTATTTCTTGGTGCATGAGAAGGCAATGGCAACCCACTCCGGTACTCTTGCCTGGCAGATCCCATGGACGGAGGAGCCTGGTAGGCTGCAGTCCACGGGGTCGCTGAGAGTCGGACACAACTGAGTGGCTTCACTTTCACTTTCATGCATTGGAGAAGGTATGGCAACCCACTCCAGTGTTCTTGCCTGGAGAATCCCAGGGATGGGGGAGCCTGGTGGGCTGCCGTGTATGGGGTCGCACAGAGTCGGACACGACTGAAGCAACTTAGCAGCAGCCGCAGCAGCCTGTGTGCTAAGTCCCTTCAGCTGTGTCCAACTTTTTCTGACTCCATGGACTGTAGGCTGCTCGGCTTCTCTGCCCATGGGATTCTCAAAGCAGGAATAGTGGAGTTGGGTGGCCATGTCCGCCTCCAGGGGATCTGCCTGACCTAGGGATCGAACCCGCATTTGATCTTCTATTACATCTCCTGAATGGCAAGTGGGTTCTTTACCACTAGCGCCAACTGGAAAGCCTTATATTTCTGGTAGAATGTGATAAATATATATGCATAACTTATTTTATATATATATATAAAATAAATGCTCCTCCACTACTTCTTAGCTGTGGCTCCTTGAGCAACTTAACTAACTCAAGACTTGGATTCCTTATGTTAAACCCTCGCTAATTGCATGCACTATACAACATTTTTGTGAGAAGTGAATGACAGGCAGCATATAAAATGCCTCCTCCTACTCTAGTGCCTTGTACATAGCTGGCATTCAATAAACACTTCTCCTTTATCCCTTTTCATAATTTCCTCTGATGCTCATTTGGCTTTCTGGCATAAACACACACATACACATATGTAATATAAAATGAACCAAATCACAAAATAATTAACATAAAAGTCTACCTCATGGCCTTAATTTAGTTTCAAAAGAACACTTATGAACCTAAATATTAATAGTTCCAGACAAAGTTAATAAAAATGTACTTAGATACCTAGTCCTAAGGAGAAAAATAACTGAATAGTATTAAATACATTAGTATAAAAATTTTCAATGACTCAAATATTTCTGAACCTTACAACTAGAATCTTAAAAATAGTATAGCTATAAGTCACTAAAAGTTATGTTTGGAAATACTGTTTGGTGATAATAATATTGGTTTAATTATGGTCTATAAGGTAATAAAATCAGATTATATGAATCAATCCTAAGGACAATATAGTAAATAGTTTCCATTGCATATTATGTATCATGGATCTCCTATGACAGAATCAAATTGACTTGAAATTTGAATAAAGATTCAGTACATATTTATATGATGAATATAAAATCACAGTTACTTATTTTAATCTCCTTCACTTGGTCTGAATATTCTTACTATGTCTGAAATATTAGCAGCAATATATTCTCACTCAGATATTTAAATGTCTAAAACTTACATCTTTGTATTCCCAAATCTGGAAACTCTATGATTTGAAGAATAAAGTTCATTGGCATGTTTTCACTTTGCAAAAAAGTAATACAAAAGCAAAGTATTGTTTCAAAGATTTGATTTCTCTAGAAAATGTCTCTATGAAACACACACCCCTCCTTTGATATATGTGGACATTTTAAATTATTTTAGTACATTTTCCAGATTCCAAACATTTTTCTTTACTCTCTTCATTTTCCTTAAAAGAAAAATTTAGCCCAACTCTCCAATTCAGGTATCAGAAATCTCAGGAAGCCTCATCAATACCTTTGGGGCTGTAGCAATATCTTATAACCAGAGTATGAGATTATTTGGACCATAATATAAAGTAAGTTACTATCTTTCTGTGTAATCAAAATTAGAAAACAAAGTGTTTAGAACTTAACTATGAGGCAGATATCAATTTACAGGGCGAATACCCAAAAAGTGAGAGAAATGGAAAGAACGAGAGAGGAAGGGATGGAGGGAGGGAAGGAAGAAAAGAAGAAAGAAAAAAGATAATATCTGTATTATCATTTTTTCAGAAACTTGAAATATAAACTGTGACACAATCATCATGTTTTTGATCCTTACTAGGGAAGGGCAGCTCACAAACTTACAAGCAGCTATTGTTACATTAAAGAAATTTTAATGCTCTAATAGAAGATTATGTATTTGCAATGGAAAGTTACTTGAATTTCACACTATAGAGCTGTTAGTGGTAAGTAATTATACGACTGTATTTCCAGTGATGGAGTCCCATCGCTGTGCTTGTTCCCTTCCCAGTGGAAAATATCTTGTGAAGCAAAGAGTGGCTAAGGGATTCAAGAGGAGGAAAACACATACCATAAAATATAATTAAAAATTGTGGAGGCTGCATATGACAAGAATAACCATAAAAAACAGATACAAACCAGCTGGCTGTTAACAACTTCTGAGTTATAAAAATCTTAAACCTGCTGTAAAGCACTCAATTCGATTTACATAACCACAGAGCTGACATTCCTTTTAGGCTCCTCTGTTGGGGATTATTTTGACATGTTTTAAAGCAACATAAAAAGCAACTGTGAAAGGAAGACATGTATCATTTTACACTGGAATTCATTCCTGCCTTAAGACCGGACTTTCATACTTTAATCTGAACCTCTTTCCTTGAACTGGAAAATATCTTTAATGGCCACTGCCTGTCTGATTTTACAGTATTATTCTTCAGATACTCACATTTCTAATAACACTGATGCTTTCTGTCTGTGTGCTGTGTATTTGAAACACTGGCCTTACACATTTTCAGCTCAGTGATACCCATCCAAGAACCAATATCCATGGTCTATAGAAGGGAATAATATTTTGGTTAACCATGACTAAAACAACTATAATTTCTTAGGAAACTAATGATGCAGACAGCATTCTACAAAAGTAACACAGCTTGCTGTAGGGAATTAAAAATAAACAAAATAAAATAAAATCAATCGTACATTGAGTGAAGTTTTGATGTATAAGTGCTGGCAGCAGAAATTGCCCAGAGGACAAAATGAGCTTTGCTGTTTGATAATGTGCTTGATTCGCTATGTTGCTACATGCAGGGCATTTTATGTCTGACTTGTATTTAGTCCAGTCACCTGCTTAATGTTAGAAAGGTTATAATTATAAACAAGAGTTCTGACTATATAGCATATCAGTATTTCAGATCTGACATAAAATATGTATATTATTTGAGGTTTAGCTATTAGACACATTTTTAGTAATAATTTTCTTACAGTTATAATAAATAACAAAATCATTCAATTTTTACTAGATAAAGTAAGCACATGCATTGGTGTCGTGTGATAATAATAGCCCCTTAAGTGAATACAGTACAAAGATCAAGAATGTGTAGTCATGCATTCAAATTTTCACTCTGCCATTTTCCAGCTTTTCTGATCTTGAGCAACAAATTTGACTCCCAATTTCTTCATTTATGAACTGAAACATTTATTTCGTGTCACAAAAATTTTGGGAAGATAATATAATGTACAAATGCTTAAAAAATGAGTTATAACTTTAAATGAATCTGTAAAATAATATTCCATGTTGTGTGTAAGCTGTTTTTGTTTTGTTAGATTGCCTTAGCAATTATAAGAATTCTCCCAGCTCTTTAGCCTGTGTGACTATTTAAAACAGAAATTACCATTAAGATAAACAGAAAAATCAGCTGAGTTTGGTATGGAAGAAACAATAATGTGCTCAATTTTAATCACTGACAAGTTTGAAATGACAACAGAAAATTCAAGTACAAATATCTAGTGATGGATGTGAAATGTTTTGGAAAGTATAATGAATAAGAGTGATGACAATAATGAAAAAGAATATAAAGACACTACAGAAGAGAATATAAACAGTGAAAAGGAAAAAGAAAGATGAAGTTTTGTGAAATCTCTCCATAAGTGTTTCATAGTTATTTATTATAAAGTATAACAGTAATACTTTGGCTCCATCAGTTTGTCTTAAGTAAACATGAACTTAATCACTGGAAAAAGTGTTAATACAGAGCAAAACTGATTCCCTGAGATCTTTTAAATTTAATATATTAGAAGTAAAATTTAATGCTTTTATTATTTTGTTACCTAGATCTGCCAAAGGATTAATTTAAACTCCAAGAAAGAAGACTGAACGTTATTTAAACTGTGCCCTGGAATGTTACGGCCATTTCTGCACAACAGAATGATTAATGAAGTGTTACTCAAATAGACAATCATGTATAAAATTACCCAAATTTATACATCTAAATTTGATTTAATCAAATGTGTGCATTTCAGATTTCAAAAAACTAGTTCATCAGTTACATTGTTTCTGTATAGTATTGGAAAGGAATATAAACTTGTGAAACTTGCTAAGTTACATGTTTCCAAAATAAAATATCAAATAAAAAGTTTTAGATAAAATGACTCCTTGGGATTATTTATTTTTATTTTGTCAGCATGCTGAAAATTAGAACTACTACTACTCATAATAACAATGCTTATGAAATTGTCTTAAATGTAAAAAAACAAAAATACTCTATAACACACCTGGGAGACAATAGTCAAAATATTTATAGTGAGATATCAAAGCCTGGTGGTCCACATAGCTTCTCAGTAGGCTAATTTTCATATTTTCTTTTTTGCCCTGTAAATATTTTTTTTTCATAAGTGAAACCTTTTGTCCTACCTCCTGGAACAATGAACAATTAATCTATATCCTTTTTAATATCCAAAGACAGCATCCCTAACGCCCCATGACTTCTCTAAATATCTTCATTTCCTTCAATCAATCTTAAGAAAATAACTTTCAGTACTGATTATTCAATCTGGTCAAACTTTCTGTTGTGGCCTCTCAAGACATAGTAACCATAAATGGGCACAATACTGTTGATATGATCTAAGCAAGTAAGGCTGCTGCCAAAGCAGTAATATGTAGAGCCCACTGGCACCCCCATAATTTATCAAATTTAAAATAAGCAAGAGAACCACCATATTGGCAACAGTACATTGACGTTTTACTCTCAGATGCAAAAATCATACTTAGGTTATAAACATCAAGTGTACTGTTAAAAAATGTCTAGAGTAAAATGCGTTACTGGTGAAAAAACTATTTTTTAAAATCATGATATAATAACCATTAATGAACACAAAGCTGCTCATAAGAATGCATGGTTGTTGCGCAGTGAATTAGGAGACAAACTTTGCAGTCAGGTTAACAATGCTGAGCAGAAAAATCAGTGACAAATTTTACTTGTCTGTAAAATGGAAATCATAATAACTACCCAAAGACATATAGGAATTGAAAAGTGAAAGTGGCTCACTTTCACTTTTGTGTCCGATTCTTTGCAATCCCATGGGCTATACAGTAAATGGAATTCTCCAGGCCAGAATACTGGAGTGGGTAGCCCAAGATCTGGGATCGAACCTAGATCTTCCCGCATTGAAGGTTGATTCTTTACCATCTGAGCCACAAGGGAAGCCCAAGAATACTAGAGTGGGTAGCTTATCCCTTCACCAGAACTTCCCGATGCACCCAGGAATCCAACCAGGGTCTCCTGCATTGCAGGCAGATTCTTTAACAACTGGGCTTCCCTTGTGGTTCAGCTGGTAAAGAATCTGCCTGGGATGTGGGAGACCTGGGTTCAATCCCTGGATTGGGAAGATCCTCTGGAGAAGGGAAAAGCTACCCGCTGCAGTATTCTGGCCTAGAGAATTCCATGGACTGTATAGCCCAAGAGGTCGCAAAGAGTCAGACAGGACTGAGCGACTTTCACTTTCAGTTTCTTTACCAACTGAGCTATGAAGGAAGCCCATTATAGGGATTAAATGAGCTTACATATGTGAAACAACTTACTAACTGAAATCTAATAAGTGCCAATATATGGTAACAATTACTAACACTTTCATATACTGAAAATTGTATTTGCATTAGTGTGAGAATGTGTATAAGTGTGTGTGTATGTAACTACCCCAAATGAGAAAAATATTTATCAGAAGCCAATGGAGGAATTAAAATCAGAAAGACCAGAGACAAAAATTCAAAAACATCAATCAGTAATCTTTTGCTACCTTGTTTCTCTAATCAGACTTACGCCTCTGCTAAACACAAGGTTTCAACAACCTTGACAATTAAACTACTTTAAGTAAAATTCAAGATGACAAGAGTGAAGAGGAGGAGAAAACAAAAAAAAGGCTAGGTTGAAAGAATATCAGGTTGGAGAGCAAAACTTGGGTTCCTATGAAAAGCATCAGCAGATCTTTAATGCAGCCATTAAAAGTCTTCTGTTCAAAGAATTATTGGAGAAAGTACTCGAGTTAACAACTGAACAATTAAACATAAACTACTATATTATTAAAACACAGGAGCAGTCAGACTCAAAACTTTAAGAAAATGTATTTAGTGGTTGAGGTTAATCAGAGTCCCACATTCCCTTAACAGGCCAGTTGTACAGATCAGAACTCTACTAGGCTTTTAGAGTGAAAACAGATAAGAAATAAATTTTAGAGACGGCAGTCATTCAACATTTTAAAGACCAATTCATCATTAATTTGCTAATGTTTGATATGATTTGCATGGCCATCTCAAAAAATACAGCCATGTAGGTTTCCAAAGAGTGCAAAATGTAAAGTTCAGTAATAATCACATAATTTTTCAACTCTAAAAGGGATTTAAGTGACTCACTTATTGGCAACAGTACACTGAGGTTTGATTCTCTAATGTAAAGTCTTAGTTAGGTTGCAAATACAAAATGCTATTGTTAAAAGTCTCCTGTGTGAAGTAGATTGGTGAATACACGTCAAAAAAAATCATGATCAAACCTGGCACTTTTGTTGACAGACTTTGTAGTGAGGTCGAAGGTGTAATTAGGCCAGAAAATTACTTTCTCACTACTAAAATTGTTCCCTTCAGGTCTTGAGTTATCAGTCCAGAAAATTTCATTAAACACTAAATTCACTTTAAGACAACTGTCAAAATTAAGCAGAGGTGAGTCAAGTCAAGGTCCTAATATTCAAATCTTTCATTTGGATTTGAGAGTCAGTGTAAAATAAAAACTGCTATCTACTCATTTTTCTATCAAGACTCAACTTTTTGAAAATTTCAGAAACAACTTGTTTTTTCCCTTTGAAAAACATGATGAAGTAGAATAACAAAATAAATGTAGAATTTGAAATGCTTAATAGACATAAATTGTTGAAATTGTTTCTACTTCCTGTTCATTGAGATCTTAATATGAAACTGGTAAAAATCCAAGTGCTCACAAGTATTGCAAATACAATGCAAAGAGAAAAAAAAGGAATTCAAAACCTAGATTTTGAGAACTGATAAAATTTGGAATGATACCAATGATGAAACTGTGATTCTACCATATTTGTTTTAAAACAATCCTGAGATAGTTTGCTATGTTTGTAAACAATTGGTTCACCACATTTTGAAAAACAGCAAGACATAGGCCATTCTGGTAAATATTAATGTTCAGTATACAAGTGAGCAAGGACTCAGCATTTATAAACAAAAAGAAAATATGTTACATGACACGGTGGAATTACAAGTAACATAATTTCTTTTTTTTCCAAAATGAGGCAATAATAGCTTAATAATTAAATACCTGAAACATAGCTCTGACTATTTTGTCAATTATATCAAATGGGTTAGTGTTCAATAAACTATAGTGAAAAGTATTTCTCTAATTCTTGGAACCAAAGAACCTACACTGAACTTCCCTTGGAGGCCAACTGTTACAATGTCTCAACAAAGTAATATATCAATTGCACAAATAAGTAATAACATAGAAATTTACTACTAATACGGGGCAAGTGAAAACCCAAAGAGTAAACAATTAATAGAAGTTTAGGAATTTTCTTCAATTATTTAGGGTAAAATAGCCTAAATGATTCCATCTTAATAAGTAATACTACACTATGCTTCACTATTCATAAAGTTCAGAAATAATTCTAAAGCAGGAAACAATTAAGTCAGTTAGCATTACATTATGCAGCAAAGTGCAATTTTTTAAAATAAAAAAGGCTTGATAGGCTTTTCCATAAACAAAGGATAGCCATGTTAGAATTAAAATTCAAACACAGTGGCTTATTAAGCAATTAAGCATGATTATAATTCTAAAATTTAATTTTTTACATCATTCATTCTATTCTTTTGCTACCTCTATACTAAGCCTCCAAATCAAAGCACTGAACATATCAGCTATTTAAAATATAATTACTTTAAAATAAGTTAAGCTTCTACCCAATATTAAACTAGTGTTAGAATACCTACAATACAAGAATATGATTTATCTGCCAAATATATGAAGTTGTGGTATGAGTTTTTCAAATTAAGATTAAACATGTTAATACAAACTTGAAGCATTCTTCAAGAATTTGACTCCATTATCTTAAAAACTCTTTCATTTTGATTCATCTTGTTTCAATTCTACTCAAAGTATAAATAGCCTCTAAGGTGGATAATGTGTTCCTTGGAATAGACTATACAGTAAATAGCAGGGTCCATAATTACCCTTCCTTGAGTCCAATCCTCAAGTGAGGCCTTCTCTTCAACTTAAACAAATCATTTAAACCACTGGTGCCTTAGTTAACTTAATATGTAAAATGGGATAAGCAAGACATTTTTCATAGTTTGTTATGAGATACAAACTAATCTTTAGGTGTTAGAAGATTTCCTACTATGTTAATAGTTACTGAATAAATTTCCATTCCTTCTGATTTTAACCAATTAACTATGTTTATTGATGAAAAGATTTTAATTTAACAGTTTGACCAGCTATCATGCTAGAAACTGAAGAGAGTGGTGAAAAGTATAAACATAGCTACTCTTTTTACATATATAAGTGCTTGAACTTTTTCAGCAAAATATACATGTATCTGATAAATTGGTTTCATTTCTTTCCATTGCATAGTATGTATAGACAAAGTTTTAGAGTAAATAAATGATATAACTGCGAGAATATCTATAACAAAGACATACAAGATATACCATGTAGATTAACTCAAGGTAAAATTTTGAAGCAAATCTCAAATATTTTCACTTATAAAAATATTCTCTGTGTTTTTCATCTGCAATATGTCCACGGCTTTTCTAAGCCACATGATTAAGACTATAAATTTGAAAAAGTTTTCAAAAATGTTTTCTAGAAAGTTAAGTTCTTTTTGAATGTATTCATAGGGTTTCCAAATATATTACTTAAGAAATGTACATTGTCTTTTAGAAAGTCATGCTTACAGAGGAAATAAGAAATCAGTTGAAAATATAATGATTATTAATGAAAAGATGGCATAAAATATGTCAAAATAATGAAGTACCACACATGCTAGTTAATGTGGTGTTTTAGGAACAAAACTAAGTGAGATTAAGTTAAAAATGAGGCAGCTGCTGATGGCAGATTCTAGGTACAGATTTTTTCACACAGCATAGCATAAATATTTACTCATGAAAGACTATAACTCAAGCTATTTTCAACAATATTTTGTGAAAAGAAAATGAAGAGAAAAACAGAAGCACACTCAATTCTTAACACAGCTAAGATCTCACTTTAAATCTCTCTGATTCTTACAGATAAAAGAAACATGAACAAATAATGGTAGCCCATGTCACATATGTTTAACTATAATCCTGAAATTTAAGACATTAATGCCTAGGGACCCCCGAAGCAATATATTTCCTTGAATTCAGGCCAAGAACAACATTGGTCTAGGCAAAATTAACTGGATGGACAGTTAACACTTTCAAGGAAAACAAAAATTACTATTAAGAGTATAGAATAGTGCCCTAATGGGAGTGATGATACTGACCATTTTTATGATCAATTTAAAGAATATCAAAAAAGCAATCTGCCTATTTCATTAAAATATCAATATTGGTATTTGGGAGAAGTGTACATTTCTAAAATGTCTACCTTCTAATAGTCCTTGCTCATTGATACATATAGTATTTTATTAGAGATGATTGATGTGAAGCTCACTGTAATTTCAAAAATTCATAGAATATTATTATGTCATGAAATCCATGCCGAGAAAGCAATTGCCGTTATAAATCAAAAAGACAACTCATATGGACAGGTCATATGGTAATGGGTTCTTCTTGGAATGGTATCCTTAAAGGTAATTTATTCAATAAGTAACTTAAAGGTTAGTTATGATGAGATGAATCTCATTCTCAAATAACTCCAAAATATTGTTATATTCTAAAAGGAAAGAGATCAATTTTCTTGGAATTTAGAGATTCTTGCATTTATATGCCTTTAAATTAACATGGTTCTGTGTAATTCTTTTGAAGTGTTTTTACACCCTAATATAATCCCCTGGAAAGATTTCATTAAGCAATATAAGATAATAAATAATACAAAAGGCATTTACAGCTTTAATATGTGAGTGAAGGTTTCCAATAGGACAGACTCTGAAAACCTTCACAGTGCCACATTTTCACATTCAGAAAATAGTTTTCAACTAGATGTTTTAATAGGGAAGAATGACTTAAAAATTTACTTCTAGGGAATAACATTTCACCAGAAGAAGTAAACATGCTATTGATTTTAATATTAAATATTATACATGCTTAGAATCTTGACAATTTAGCATCACTTTTTTGAGTCTAACCCAACATAGTCATTTATAATCTCAAGCCCTTTGGAAGAGACAAAGATTCTTACACTCCTTTTAACGCTTAAAAACTTCACACTGTTCGTTTAAGTCATATCCTTATATCTCAGGAGGCAAAGTCAAATCATTAGGAAATACATATTTAGAAAAATATTCTCTCCACATATATTTGCATTTCTTAAATGAAAGCCAATGGGAATATGTTTGATGGAATGACATTCCATCAAAGGATTTGATGTTAGGAGGCATTTCAGTGAATTAAAATTCTAAATATCACAATGATCAAAAAGTAATCATTGACATGAGAAGATTGTATCAGGAGAAAAATATTTTATTTGAGCTAATTGGAAGATATAAAAGCAATTTTTTTAAAAAATAGGAGATGCTTACAATACGATTCCATAAATAAAGGAAAGGACATATCATCTGCAGAACTGACGTGTTCAAACTGATAGATAAATAACTGGTATTCTATTTGGAACAAGGCAAATGTCCTGTTTTGAGAATTGTAATGAGAACAAATCTCAAATGACACCTTGCCATATAAGACTTTGCAAAGTGTTTGCGATACATTAGCTCATCACAGAGTCCTACCAAGTAGGAGATAAGGCAGATATTATGATGTTTGGTTTGTACATGATTAAGTAAGTATTTCAGAAGGCAGCTCCATATAGGAAAATAACCAGTAAATTGCAATCACAAAATTTGAATTGGAAACTGTCTCTAGCACATAATAGTGAAACTTTGGACAAGTCTCTTAGCATTTTTTTCCCTCTTTTCTAAAATGATATTTTATGTTCTAGTATCACCCTGTGGGGTTTCCTAGGTGGCCCAGTGGGTAAAGAATCTGCCCGGAATGCAGGAGACATAGGAGACAGGGTCTGATCCCTAAGGTGGGAAGATCCCCTAGAGGAGGGCAAGGCAATCCACTCTAGTATTCTTGCCTGGAGAATCCCATGGACAGAGGACCTGGTGGGCTACAGTCCACAGAGTTGTAAAAAGCTGGATATAACTGAAGCGATTGAACACTCACACATACATCTAACATAATTATTGAGGCCAGGTATTGTTAGCCAAGGCCACATTGCTAGAAGTGATAAGGAAGAGAATAAAGACCAGACTTTTCAGTTCCAAGTTAAGAATTATATCACAGCATCATGTTGTTTAAAAAAAACATACATGTCTTTAGAGAAAACTATAGCCTACTAATTCTATTATAAAATCAGCAACAATAAAACGATCAAATCCATTTTGGTATTCTCTAGGAATCTGGTTTATGGTAACTTTAGTTAAAATGTGAAATGGCACAAAAGTAGATCTGAAAATAGTTTAATCTGCTGTACATATCCTTAGCCATATATCAACAAGTGAACATGATAAAGTGCTCTCACATTAATTATACTGACTACTTATTTAATGAAGTGCAAAAGTGTTTGCGTAATCTGATTCAATTTATTGAATTAGGTTACAGTTTTATCATTTTGAAAACTAGCTTATTGTTTACTTTACAGTATATGTCAATTCATTCCCAACAATTAATAGTACAGCATACAGCTGAAATCAATTGAAAGCAATCTTCATTTTTAAAGTCTACTAGCATTTGTGGTGTGCATATTTCAAAGCGCAATATATGACAGTTTGAACATATAACAGTAGCAATGATATTTCATATCCAAAAGGCTTATTATGCCACAAACAAAAATTTATAAAAAGAAATTATTGTAAGTAAGCCCTGAAAATAAACTTGTAATAGCAAAATTTTAGTGTTAACTAATTCTATTAGGAGTATATAGAGAGCACAGTACATGAATTTTAATAAACTGCCGTACTAAGACTTCTAAACCTAAGCTATACATCTTTTTAAAGTTATCAGTTTTATTCTTAAATCCAAAGATAGTCTGCAATAAAAAATCAGTAACACTTGGATCAGCCTGTTTAATTACATTAATACTACCTTATCTTTGCCGAGCTTCATCATTTACAGAATACTGTTATAAATTGTGTCATTTGACATTCATGGCAATTTAATGAGAAAATAATTTTGAGATAAAAAGACTCTTTATACATGAAAAAATAAAGGATCAAAATACTTGACTGGTTCAATTATTATACATTTTAAAAGTTGATTGTTGGAAGTATTCCACAAATTTCAAGAACTGACAGGGAACTATATTCAATACCCTGAGATAAACCATGATGGAAAAGAACATAATAAAGTATATGTATATATACTTTACATATATATTTATTGTATATATATATATATATATATGTATCACTGAAACACATTGCTGTACAGCAGAAATCAATACAACACTATAAATCAACTATACTTCAATAATAATAAAACTGACACTTCTCTTGGAGACTTTATTTTTTATAGTGGAAAGTCAAATCAAATTAATTTATAGTAAAGTTCAAGGTCTTTCATTTAAATCCCTTTAAGAATTCATGCCTTTCTGTTATCAATTCTGATGATCTTTATTGGTTAAAATAATATTTTTCACCCTTCATTCCAAATCCTACCATGGTGAAAAATATTCTCTTATATAATATTTAATGATTGTCATTTTATCCTATTATTAATCTTACAACTATAGACCCCTTCACAGAGTACTCATAAAATAAGGACAAAGAGAACAAAGGAGCATAAAACATTCAAAATTTTCTTTAAATTGGAAAAAATGTATTTGGGAGCCTATAGTCACAGTCTTGCCCATAAGTTAACCAACCCATCCATGAATACCAGGGTAAGAAACAGTATGAACATGAAACATTCTTCTCAAAATTAATGTTTGAAAATCATCTCAAAAACTATGAAAGAATATGACTATAAAACCTTGAAGGATGTGGTTAAAAGGATGGATGTCTTTTAACCAGAAAGGCACCATACAAAGTTTAGAAAATAATTCAAAGTAAAATAAAATAGAATCATCAAATTTTATAAGTAGAAAGGAATAAAATTGCCTTATTCAATCTATCTCCTTCCGATGCAGAATTACCTTCAAATTTCCCTAACAACAGTAATTACTAAGAAAGGAAATGGAAGGTTGGTAGTCTGGGAAAGAAGGAATTTGTTTTAAACTATTACACTTCTATACTGTGAACAATATGGCCAATAAAAAGTAATTAAATATATGTACTATCGCTAACTTTTCATCCCACTTTCCTATTAAACCCTCTGTCAAAAGGAAAAGTTAATGTTTTAAGAGTAATAAGCTTCACTTTTAGACAGTTCTTGTAGCAAGAGTCTTTCTTATGGAACTCAACGTAGATGTCTATAATTACTGTTCATCAGTTAGATTTCTGTCCTTGAAAGAGCACAGTATGAATCGACTCTATCATTCACTTCAGACCCTCTGTAACTCTTCTTAAGACTAAACATTACCATCATTTCCCAAACCCTATCATCGAGGCTATTCCCTTAATGATCAGAGTTTGTCAATGTCCTACTAAAGACTGTGGTGCTATGACTGAGCATAACATTCCAGATGTCATCTGATGTGCAGAGTAAAACCATGCTGTTTCTCTTTCTCCAGACTTTATATCCTTAACCATGAAGCTTAGGTGTCTAGCACTTCCAGAATTTTTATCAGAATACTGGTTTATATAGCTGCACAAACAAATAAAATCCTTCAGTGATTTTCATTTAGAATGCTTTCAAATCAGGTCTTGGGTTCATTTACAACTAGAGCAATAATGCTTTGAGAAAATGAATTCAGGTTTTAATAATATAGTTATTTTTCTGACCTTTGCCAACTTTATTTGCAATGTTTGGTCCTGTCAACACTTGCAACTGGCAATTCTATTCTTTACAAAGAACAGCATAAAAGTTGCAAAACATACCTCAGTACGCATGGAGAAAATACAAAAAAATTTCAACACAATTTAAATCTTTAGTAACAAATATAGAACATTTCATTAAGGAAATAAATTGAAGTGTGGGTTGGCCAAAGGGAGAAAAGCCTACCAAAGACAGAGAAGGAAACTAAACAAAGAATTCTGTTTATCTTCTATAGCTTTTGTTCTACAATATCTTTCAGTTCAGTTCAGTCACTCAGTCGTGTCCGACTCTTTGCAACCCCATGAATCGCAGCACGCCAGGCCTCCCTGTCCATCACCAACTCCCGGAATTCACCCAAACTCATGTCCATCGAGTCGGTGATGCCATCCAGCCATCTCATCCTCTGTCGTCCCCTTCTCCTCCTGCCTCCAATCCCTCCCAGCATCAGAGTCTTTTCCAATGAGTCAACTCTTTGCATGAGGTGGCCAAAATATTGGAGTTTCAGCTTTAGCATCGTTCCTTCCAAAGAACACCCAGGACTGATCTCCTTTAGAATGGACTGGTTGGATCTCCTCGCAGTCCAAGGGACTCTCAAGACAATATCTTTAGGAATACTCAAAGTATATCTATAGCAGATTTAGTTGTTTTTCCTGAATGAATATTATTTAATGTATTCATCATTTCTCTTGATTGAAAAAGTGAAAGTAAAGAAGAGTTTTCTTAGTGGCTCAGACAGTAAAGAATCTGCCTGCAATGCAATTAAACCCTGGAGACCAGGGTTAATCCTTGGGACAGGAAGATCGCCTGAAGGAGACGGCTACCCACTCCAGTATTCTTGCCTGGATAATTCCATGGACAGAGGAGCCTGGTGGGCTATATAGTCCACGTGGCTATAAAGAGTCTTTGGTTATTTATTGATTGATTTTTTTTTTTTCTGAATGAACGTTATTTAATATATTTCTCACTTCTCTTGTTTAGGGAAGGAGCCATGTGTGCGTGCTCAGTTGTATGTGACTCTTTGACTCTATGGACTGTCGCCCACCAGGCTGTCTGTCCATGGGATTCTCCAGGCAAGAATACTGGAGGAGGTTGCCATTTCCTACTCCACGGGATCGTCCTGACCCAGGAATTGAACCCACATCTCCTGTGTCTCCTGCTTCCGGAGGTAAATTCTTTACCACTGTGTCACCTGGGAAGTCTAGAGAAAGAAAAAAAGATAGTAATAGCACCTCCTGCTGGTCAATAAATTAATGCAAGCAGTAAAAGACAGACCTTGCAGGAGGCAGGAACCTGGTAGACTACACTTCATGGGTCGCAAAGAGTCAGACAGGACTGAGCACGCAGGTAGGCACTACAAGACAACAAGTGACACGTTGTATAAATGATGGACTAGAATATTGTATGCTGCTGCTGCTAAGTCGCTTCAGTCGTGTCCGACTCTGTGCGATCCCATAGACGGCAGCCCACCAGGTTCCCCCTTCCCTGGGATTCTCCAGGCAAGAACACTGGAGTGGGTTGCCATTTCCTTCTCCAGTGCGTGAAAGTGAAAATTGAAAGTGAAGTCGCTCAGTCGTCTGACTCTTCGCAACCCCATGGACTGCAGCCTACCAGGCTCCTCCACCCATGCGATTTTCCAGGCAAGAGTACTGGAGTGGGTTGCCATTGCCTTCTCCGAGAATATTGTATGAGAATCCGACAAATAAAAAGATAATCCACAAAGCTCTGGCTAAATCCACACACCATCCACTAGCATAATCAAAAATTGATTAAAATCTGATTTGCTTTTCTCAATGTAAATAAATAACTCTTCTGTCACAGGAAACATCATATTACTAAAAAAAAGAAGCAAATAATATCTTGCAATTAACCAGTTAAGTATATTAGCAACTTCATTACTACAAATCTGCTGAGAGAGAAATTTAAGTGGATTATAACTCTGTGTATGGACCAGTGTAGGCATAGGAGACTACAAAACTCAATAGAAATTTGGAAGAAGGAAACAAATTAGGTAGGGAGGAAAGAACTGTAATTTTCTTTTAAATTAAGTAGATGAGAGGCCTGTCCAGAAGTCTAGTAATATGTAATTATTCAATTAAATCTTTGATAACAATCTTTACTTAAGAACTTTGAAAATATTTTAATTTTTATGCTAGTAATAACCAGGACATATAATAATTTGACTGAAATGTTTGATGATACCACATATTTAATTAAGTAAATATATTTATTATCTAGTCTTTCATACGATTGCAATATTTACACTTAATTATAAGCTACATGTTATTCATACATGTATTAAATTAGTTGTATATCAAGATACTGTGGGTACATTTATATATATGCAAGAATTTTAAAGACTAGTATATTCTATGTTATCATTCTATTCCTGAAAATATTGCTTCTTTAGAATATCAACTTAGAAATATTAATTTCATCAATTACTGTTGATAATCCTGAAAAGTAGACATCACATCCCACAAACAAATAATGCCTTCCATTTACCTAGTACACCTCCATCAAGCCCTAGACTCTGCATCTTTAATCTGGAGCCTAACTGTACTTAAATGGATTTTATAAACTGCATTATAACACCAATGTTGAAATTTGTAACTCTGAGGTTTAATCATGTCTCACAGAAATCCCTTGATAAATATATATTAGCCATATTTCCTGAACAAATACTTATGTTGAATATTTACTTTGTGGCGAGCAGTACTCTACACAATGGCATACTGTGGTAAACAATCACCAAAATCCATTGGTATGGATAACTTTCACACCACACTTGGGCCCCTTTTAATATCTCAACAGGGAAATTTCTGGGTGTGGAAGGATGACAAGGATCTCAAAGTTATGCTCACATTTTTTAACCTGTGAATGCCTCCTTTAGAGGAGAGTCTTTGAAGATATGATGACACTGATGATTTTGAGATGGGGAGTTGATTTTGGATAATCTGATGTGCCCTAAATACATTCACAAGTCCTAAATACATCCACATGTATCCTTTCAAGAGAAACAAAAGGAGATTTACATACACACAGACACACACACACAAGAATAGGTGGAAATTATGGTCACAAGCCAAGGGAAGCTGGAGTCTCCAGAAGCTCGAAAAGGTAAGGAAACAGGTGCTTCCAAAGAGATTCCAGTCGGAGTGTGGCCCCACCAATAAGTTGAAATGGACATGAATTGTTTGTTTTTGAACGGTGGCTCAGACAGTAAAGCGTCTGTCTACAATGTGGGAGACCCAAGTTCAAGCCCTGGATTGGGAAAATCCCCTGGAGAAGGAAATGGCAATCCACTCCAGTACTATTGCCTGTAAAATCCCATGGACAGAGGAGCCTGGTAGGCTACAGTCTATGGGGTCGCAAAGAGTTGGACACGACTAAGCAACTTCACTTTCACTTTCAGAACTGTGACAGAATTAATTTTTTATTTATTGTAGTCACAATATAAGTGGTAATTTGTTACAGTAGCCATAGGAAACTAACAGAGTGTTCAGTACAAGTTTTAAAATTAAACAAATTATGTGATGAATTTCAAATTTAGGTTAAAGTGCTCACTAGTATCCAACTCTCGAAACCTCATGAACTTCTCCAGGGGTCCATGGGATTCTCCAAGCCAGAACAGTAGAATGGGTTAGCCTTTTCCTTCTCCAGGGGATCTTCCCAACCCAGGCATCAAACCCAGGTCTCCTGCATTGCAGGCTGATTCTTTACCAGCTGAGCCACCAGGGAAGCCCAAGAATACTGGAGTGGGTAGCCTATCCCTTCTCCAGCGGATCTTCCTGACCCAGGAATCAAACCAGTTCTCCTGCATTGCAGGCTGATTCTTTACGAACCAAGCTATCAGCTTTCCAAAAGGGAAAAAGAAGATAAATTACTTAGAGATAAATTACTTTCTTTTCAAGAAAAATTTAAAGGGAAAAATACTTGAAATTCTGGTAGCTCAGTGATAAAGAAATGCCTGCCAATGCAAGAGATGTGAGTTCGGACCCCTGGTTTCGGAACATCCCATAAAGAAGGAAATGGCAACCCACCGCAGTATTCTTGCCTGGAAAATCCCATGGACAGAGGAGCCTGGCAGGCTGCTTGAGTCCATGGGGTCTCAACAGAGTCAGATAGGACTTAGCCACTAAACAGCAACAATAAACAACATGCATCAGATACTGATAGGTCAAATGCATTATCTTTCAAAATGCCCAATGATTAAGCTTCACAAGTATTTCCTACATACAGATGTATGAAAATACATACTTACATATACTGCATAAACATTAATGTCTTCAATGTATCATATTTATTCTTTGAGTATCGCATTCAAAAGATTTTTATGTTTAAATTATTAGTGAAGATGATCAACTCATTTGTGACTGTTTTACCTGTTATTCTTACTTGGGAGTCTCTTCAGGGAATACAATGCATTTGTTATGATAAAGTTCTCAATATGGAAAACACATTTCCACATAATGAATTTTTCCCTTGGAAGTTGAAAAGCTTAATGAATTTAAAATATTACAAATGTACTACAAAAAAAAAAAAAAAACAGGTAGTTTGGATGCTGTTGCCAGTTAGTAATATTTAGAAAGAAAAATAAAGCCTATAAACTTTGAAAATGTCTTTGAATTATAAATCCTCATGAGAATACTTTCCTTCTATTTTTTTAAGATGAAAATATTTCAACAGAATTGACTCTTGCAAATACTGCCCTAACATAGTATTATTTCCACAACAGTAAAACTGCATTTATAGGTTCTTACTTTTTAAGCATAGTGCATGTGTGTTTACAATTACTTTTTTTTAATCCTGATCACATATTGATTATTTGCCTACAAGGTCACAGAGAGAAAAGATGTGTCTAAGAAGCAAAATTATGAATCATTTATCCATTTAACTTGAATGTATTTAGAAAAAATAGGTAATGGATAACTTTTTTAATGAAAAAGGCAAATATTTGAGACTCACTGAGTTATTTCTTAATACTTACATGAAAATTGTGTTTCAAAACTAGCTTGCATTCTGCCGTAAAGATAAAATCAAGAAATTGGCCAAATATGCTATCTCAAATTGTACTCCTGGCACAGGAGGGGAGTATTTAGAAGTCCTAAATAACCCTTTCCTTAATTGTAAAATACACATGATTCTATACAATGTATGAATGTTACGAAAATTCTGTTGCTAGAGTGAATTTATTTCAAACTGGTATTTATTATCAAGAATGATTTATGATATGTGCTCAGTCCAAATAAATGTAGAGAGCACTACAGGAGGTGTTGTGTTGTGAGACTCTACAAAGAGCCTTCTTTCTTTCATTAACTTCCACTTCTGGTTGCTATGACACACAGTGACAACCATAAATTTAGAAATTATCACCATCTGCCCACGCCCCCTTCCAAGGTTACACACAAGCCCACTTGAACAACCAAAATAGCAAACAAAAACTTCATAAGCAATTTTAAAGTTTTTTCTTTTCAAATTATAGATGTCTAAGTAAATAATCCTAGGACTGGGAATGCACTTTTTAAAAAATATAGTCTTTTTTTTTTTTTTTAGAAAAGCAAATTCCTTAAGGAAAGATTATAACTTAACTACAGTGTTCACTTGTTGAAAAGGAAAATGAGGAAATGATTAGAAAAAATTGACAGATTTTTATAAATTATCAAAATAAATAAACTTTTGTCAAGGACCAGTTCAGGTAACCTTGAAGGTGAATCTGTATTTTTTATGCTTTTCAAATGGTAATATTGGAGTACAAAAGTACAGGTCAATATTTATATGCAATCAATGATGTAATCTTATAAAGGATTTGAGATTTGAGAGTGAGTTGTTTTCTTCTTTGTTCTTTTGAGGTCTATATGTTTTTGTACTTGTTTTGCTAGTTTTAGAACAATGATTTCCAAGTCATTAAAAGATATTGATAAAACTATTGTGCATTCTAAGTGGCTTCAGTTTTATCCAACTCTTTGCAGCATATGGACTGCAGCCTACCAGGCTCCTCTGTCCTTTGTATTCTCCAGGCAAGGATACTGGAGTGGGTTGCCATGCCCAACCCAAGGATCAAACCCACATCTCTTACATCTCTTGCATTGGCAGGTGGGTTCTTTATCACTAGCACCACCTAGGAAGCCATGATATAACTACAGATTCCTGGGAAAAAGATGTTTTAAACTCCAAACTCACAGGTCAAAAACATAGAGAAATAGCTTTAAACTACTTTGCTTAATGAAAAAAAAAATGTTGATACATCATTTTTTCAATGTTTCAAGAAATAACATATTTTATCTTTCCCATTTTGGGAAAAAATAGCATTTTACTTTTAAAGAATGTAACAAATATAAATAAAGTTCTGGGATGAAAAGTCTATATATCCATATTGAATCATATTCCCCCAGTACACTAAGTCCTCCTTGGGAGAAAAGTGTTACACGCTTTGGTGAACTATATGATATCTTTACAATGATTAAATTTCCAGCTAATGTTTTAAGATAGAATAAACATTCTCTAGGAGTTTAAGATATTATTCTGTAGTCTCTAAAATTTAGAGACTTCTCCATCTAGAAAAACTTTGTGTAAAAAGAGCAATCATAAGAATATATTAAGATAGCATGATTCATGTACAACAGTCAAACTTCTGGCGGCTTCAAATCTTTGGCCCAATGTCCAAAATTTGAATTAAGTGAATTAGGCAACAGTGAGCTCATAGAACTTGTTTTAAAGCCATTCCCTGGGCTCTATAGAGTATTAAACTACCTAAATCCACGTCTTCAAATTCAGTCTACTCTCCTGGTAAGTCTCTATTTCCTCATCCTTGTCTGGAATATGACTCTTAAGGCTTGTTTCAATGTAATGAAGTAAAGTAGCTCAGTTGTGTCCGACTCTTTGCAACCCCGTGGACTGTAGCCTACCAGGTTCCTCCCTCCATGGGATTCTCCAAGCAAGAATACTGGAGTGGGTTGCCATTTCCTTCTCCAGGGGATCTTCCTGACCCAGGGATCGAACCCCGGTCTCCCATATTGCAGGGAGATACTTTAAACTCTGAGCCACCAGGGAAGCCCCTTTCAATGTAATAGCTCGAGAGAAATCTTAATTTCTGGGCTCACAACATATTAGTAAGAACAAAAGTTTTTTAAAAGCACATAAAATGTATGAAATGGTCCTGCTTCAAAAATGAAGTGATGAGTCAAGTTAAAATTACCTTCAGTATCTCTGTTCACCAAGTTTAAAAAGTGTGTAAGATATTTCAGAAAGGGATCTATCAAAAATGACTTAATATTTTGATTTTGAGTTTTGGCTTGTAATCTTCAGTTGTTTCAGAACTTCACTTACCCCAAAGTTACTTGATGGTCTTAACTGTGAAGGTGCTGCTATACTTAGATCCTGATGATATCATCTTTTCTCACCATCTCTTAGGTGGTGAGGTATTTATTGTTTTCACCTTAAAATGCTGGCAGGCAATTTGGAACTAGATCTTCCTTATTTCAATACGAAAACAATTTAGAATACTTTTTACCCCAAATATAACTGATTTGTTAGAATCAACACAAACTTATCAAATACAAAATAATGATTATTAAAATGATTATTTTTAAAGCCCCAGACATATTCATTGAGAAGTCAAAGACTCTTTCTTCTAGCACACCTGAGTCTTATCATAAACATAAAAAGCTAAGATTTTCTTTTCACCTTGTCTGCACAGTACCAACCCCCTTGCCCCAAATTTGTAAATCAGAAAATTTTATTTAGTTAAATAAAATGTTCAGCCTTAACAAAATGCTACCTATTTCATTCCTAAATATCAAATTTGGAATTAGAATTTCAAGCAGTAGGATTCAGTCACTTGTGAATCATGACCTAAATTAACAAATAGGAATGATGATACATGCTCTGTAATTGGGTTATTTTCAGCTATTGATTTCATTTTTCTGTTTCTCAATTTTTCACCTGCAAGCATTAGCATAAAAATATGACTCTTCATTGGAAAGTGAATCATTTAAGAACCTTCATATCTTACTAAAAAAATGTAAATACATAAAATCAACAAATAACTTCAAATTCAACTCAGTGGATGTTTGATAAAGGTTCCTAGAAGTGAACAAACTGTTCAGACAGTGCCACAAAAGTAAAGGTGAGTTAAAAGAGCCATTCCTTCCAAGGAGCTTTCAGTGCAATATGGAATGTGAAATAAGACACCTATGATTATATCACAACCTAGAGAAAGACAAGTGTTACAACAGAAAAAGAAAGCACTAATATGGGTATTCAGAGAAAAAAAATGAAGACTTTCTCCTGATCTTGCTAGATTCTCTTTACTGTTCCAGTTATTGTTAAATGACACTTACATATTTATATGTCTATCTCCTCAACAAACTTTCATGATGGCAAGAATAAATAAATACTATATGCTATATAATAATAATTCCATTATGACTATTAGTTTAATTTGTTCTGAGTCTGGATGAAACTTGGAAAGTGAGCAGACATGTGTGAGTAAATAAAAGAATTAATGAACACATTCTGGTGGTGAAAATCAAATGAGCTATTTTTACATGAAGTACATTATTAAATTTGTTTATGACATAGAGCTTATGTGGTCAAGAATATTCTTTTACATGCACATTGAAAAAATTCTAATAATAAACATCTTTCAGATGTTTCTAATAGAAATAGTTTAGGAAAAAATAGGAGATACTTCTATTTGACATAGTTATGGTCTTTTGTTTGGATGCATGTTAATCTATTTTAGAGTTTTTATGGAATGAAACATAAGCTTAGAATCCAGAGATCTGGTTTTGACTAGCCACTGACAATGATCAGCTGATTGACCTTGGGAAAGTCATTGATTCTCTCTGAGCTAGGGATAATAATTTGTTATTTGATATTAGCAAGAGAATTAATTAGAATAAACCCTAGAACTGCGTTCAATTAAACTTCTGTCATTTTATTTTAAATAAGGGAATGATGATACCCATAATGCAGTTTTGAAATAAATTCTCATCAGTAACATGGTCTTAGTGTGAACAAAATATAGCTGATGAGTGTAAACATCTATGTAAACACAGGTATATATGAAAGCAATGGTATTGGCTGATTTTGAATATTTTAGGCATCAGTCAGTAGCACTCTTACCTGTTGGTGGGATTATCCCAGGAGACATAAGGCCCGGGACAGAATGTGGCATGATATGAGAGTTCTCTGGGGAGGTGACACTTTGAGTCCTCTTAGGAGGCCTTCCAGGTCTAGAACTGAAACAAACAAACAAAAAATTTTTACAATTAAGCTGTTGTCTTACACATCATTTCAAAGTTGTTTCAAGTGGTAACATGGACTGTAAATAAATTTGTTTCAAGGACGGTTGCTTTTGCAGTTAGATGTAATAGACTTCCATCACTAATTAGATTACATGCTGAATTCATTTTCTTCATTGAAGATCAGCCACTCTTGATGCATAATTCATAGCCTGCACCTCGTTACCTGCTTCTTCATATTAATATCTATACACAGTTTGAATTGCCTCGTTTGCATATGCTAAAGTTCTGCATGCAGCCTTCAGCACGAAAATTATGCACTAACTTGTAATAATTATTACAGTCAGCCTGCTATTGATTTATGAGACTTTTAAAAACCAAATATGTGTAGTACTTGTAATGAATGATATTTTAAGGTTCTTCAGGAAATTAAAAGGCAATGGCTGCCTAAGGAAATGTTCTGCTTGTTTGATTTAATACTACAGTTAGCTGGGAGGTGGAATGAAAGAGTGATTCAGACCTATAGCACATTTTTCGATGATATGTTTTATTACTTTGCACTGCTAGCCTGATATCTAGATGATAAATGACAATACATATCTAATGTGTGAAAAGGTCTTGCAATTTCTTTATTTTTTGTCATTTAAAAGATAAGTCAAGTTATCATTTAACCCTTATTCTATTTAAATGAAGATCCCCACTAGGTTGCCTTACTTTAAATATACTAAAAATTATATTGGAAATGCTTAGGATTATTTGTAGGACATCATTAAGAAATGGCCAGAGTAGCATCTTATATCTGACTTTAGAATAATTAAAAATCCTGTTTGTGTTCTAATAGTACTTCTCTTTCACTTGCCTGTTTTACAAGCATAATTTTTAAAATTATCAAGGCAGAAAGTGAAAAGGATACACATATTCACCATTCTTGTATAAGGAAACATGAAGAATATAATAGCAAGTTTTGAAGCAAACCTAATTAGCATTATGTTTCCTCTGTCTGCCTCTGTATCATGAATGTACATTTATGAAAGGCTTTTCTGTCATTTATCTGGCCAGTATATGCCAAGATATATCAAAACCTCCAGATGCATCCTTCATAAGTTAACATTTCCATGTAACTCGCAACTGAGATCCTTTGCCTTGTCAGACGATTCAAAGATCCTATCTCTATTATTTAGTGTAAGTAATATATGTAGTCATTTAACAAAAATTGCATTTGCTCTTTTCAAAGCAGTGCACTGTGGGGGCTAATTTGGGAGAACGGGTTCTTAGTCTTTAAGAGCTTACACTCTTGTCAAGCGGGACAAATCTGGTACATAAAGAACTAGGATGCAAATTCAAATGTGCTGTGTCCTAAGCTAGTTGCAGTCTGAACACTAATGCGGAAAAGCTGGATAATGATAGATAACTCCCTGTTGGAGTTAAGATTTCATGGCCTTGGGAGATTAGAAGAGAATTCTGAATGATGAGTTGGACATGGAGAGAAAAAGAACAGAAGAAATCACACTTCAATGGGAATGTGAGAAAGGAATGGAAACCTGAAAATGTGTGAATGTACAAGATTTTTTTTTTCCAATAAGTTGAAACAGGTCAAATAAAATAAGCGGCAGAAATCCATACTGTAGACTTATTGCCTAGGGCCAGATCCTGGAGGACTTTGAACCAAGAGCAAGTAGATCCTGCATCTGTTTAGGTAGCTAACCAATAAGGACACTGTCCTGTGAATACTGAAACATCTCTCTGGCTACTTATTCTTTGTAATTACTCTTCATCCTCAGTTGATTCTCTAACTTATATTATTAGCCTAGAGCCCACCAACAGTGCTCTGCTAGCCTCCATTCTCCCTGAGTGATTTCTTCTATTAACATTACTGATATGATAAGGAATAACAGCTAAATCTTATCTACAGCCTGATCTTTCTCCTGGGATTCACAGGGATTAATGCCTGTCTACTGAAAATCCCTGCTTATGTTCTATAATAATCTAAGATTCAGTTTGTCCAAATTTGAACTCAGCATCTTCTCCATTAAAACCTACTTTTCCTTGATTAATCAAAATGGCACCTAACTGACTAAGCCAGAAATCCAGGACTCAGCTGTGTCTTTCCTTTCCTTTGTACACTCAAATATTATCCCAATGTAGATATCTCTCTGCCCACACCTATATTCCAGATCAACCCCTCCTTTCTTATTTGATCTACACTCACAGCTCTTTCAAGACCTACCCTCAGCTTTGCCCCATGCTAGAGCTGAAAGTGAAGTCTAGATAACTCTCCGTACTGATTTTGGAAGGATTTTTCTTTTTAATCCTGTTTTTCAACTGTTTAAAGGCATCAGTGACTTCCCAGGTAGCACAGTGGTAAAGAAACTGCATGCCAAAGCAGGAAGCACAAGAGATATATGAGTTCAGTCCCTGGGTCAGGAAGACCCCCCTGGAGTAGAAAGTGGCAACCCACTCCAGTATTCTTATCTGGAAAAATCTATGGAGAGAGGAGCCTGGCACGTGACAGCCCACAGAGTCACAAAGAGTTGGGCATGACTGAGCAACTGAGCATACACACACACAAAGATACCAATAGTTCCCTATAGCATTGATACTCCTTAGCACTGTAAAAAGGCCTTTCAATATTTAGCCCTGGTCTACATTTCCAATCTCATCCTTTTTTTCCTACATTCATTGCTTATATTTGGCCTTAATGAATTTATTATCAGTGTCCTATATTGCTTTGATCTCCTAATATACTACCTCTATATAAGTCACTGTCTTTGTCATCTAAGACTTTTATTACATCAACCCATCCTCAGCCCCATTTTACTGACTAAACATTCCTCATCCTTCCTACCAATGCCTTCTATAGAGTATTCCTTCTATGCACTATGCTGGTTCATGATGAATAATTCTATTTTAGCCTTTTCTGCACTGACTATAGTAATCTGCTTATTTATTTCACTCCCAAGACTATATGGTAGAAAGTGTACTTTTTTTTTTTTTTTGTCATTAAAATACCTCAGGGCCTGGCTCACTGTATGTATTTACATAAATTTTAATTCAATTTGTTAAAACTTTCACTGCAATTCTTCAAATTTCTCACCAGTTCCAGGAGTCTCCAAGATTCCAGGAAATGAAAAGTGAGATGCAAAAGAAATTTGGGATTCTGAGTCTAAAGATGCTAAATATACATCTGAAGCTCAGAGAAAAATAAGTATCAAGAGAACTCAAACAAGATGCCATGTAAAAAGTGTGAAAGGAAAACTAAGTTAAGATTTGAAAGTTTTAGTTCTTGAATTTGTTTTGCTTTTAAAGAAGATGAAACTGTTTAGCAGTACTTTATTATTCAGGCCACAGGATCTGTCTTCACAGTCCTCACTCAGGAAGTAGAAGTCAGGCTTTAAGTAGGAACACTTTATTTCACACTGTGATTAGGAGAGACCCAGTGGGCTCTTTTCACCCTAGATACCTCCTGCCCAATCTATCAAGTTGCCTCCAACCTCACCAATAGAGATTTACTGCTTTTAGACTGGAAGATTTAAGATCTTTTAAAGCCTTCCATTAACATGCAAATATCCTTGGTGGTGGTGACACCCTAAAACAATCTACACACACTCTACTAGGGATGACTTTGCAATTAGAGGAGAGCAATCTTGAGATACCTAGGTAAATAACAGGGGAGGTGGGAAGAACTCCAATGAAAGATTTCCAAGGAAAGACAAGTCATTTATCCTTTTCCCTAAGAACAAGAGGAGGCTTTTCTTGGAATTATAGGAGACTTCTTGGTTGCTGGGGAAGTTAGGTTTGTTGATTAATAAGACTTTCCTCTATCCCTCACGACCTACAGTTAAGTCTCCTTATTGACAGGCTTGGTGTATTACCTTTACTGCACTCTTGATCACTAACTACTAGAGGGTTTAAGTCTAGGAAATCTAGGAAGATAACTTAATCATAAAATACTTAGATATTTAAATTACTTTCAAGAGAGATTTAGGGAACTTCCAGGAGAAACTGTGTAGTGCAGTGCTCAGAAACATGGGTTATACTGTCTGGATAGATCTCACTTTAAATAGTAGCTCCAGAAGGTGTGACCTAGATCAAGCCACTTAACTTCTCTGAATACCTGACTAAATCAGCATTTTTTTTAAATGGGCCTGTTTGTTTTGTTAGAAATAAGTTATTCTTGGCAAGAAAACCAACAACTTCACTGAAAAGAGGAATGAAACAATTAGCAAAGGCCCTTCTCAGGGAGTGATCAATTGCCTCAACAGCAGACACCTTCAAGCCTCCTTACTACACCAGTAACCCAGCTCTACCCCCAGAGTATCAGAGCAGCTGAACTCTCTTAGTTCTAATCAAAGCAGAAGACCTCACTTAAATAAATTATTACCCTTAATAGCTTTACAGAAATCAAAATTTATGACTTTGGTAATTGTTTTTGCCAGCTTCACACATGAGCCATGGTGCAGCCTTTAGTATTTTCACCAACCTGCATTAAAATAGTGGAGTAATCACTTAGAGATGATTGACCTTAGTATCTCACTTACCTAGGAATCCACTCAGGCTTATGGTTTCCTGCAGTTCCACAGAAATCAAAAAGATTTCTTTTCCAGAGAGATCAGTGGGTGGGTGTCTCTACTTTGTCTACATCATTAAATCAGTGTCAGGCTAATCTCTGTCTCTCTCCCCTAACTGTACAATGGTTACCAACTCTTCCACTTAGTGTGCTTATTCAGTATGAAGTAAAAATCTAACAACTCAAAGAGGCTAAGTCCATCAAAATACTGAGAGATATCTGAAATGTTGGAGGGTGCTTGACAGATTGTGCAACCCCTAACCTCCTCCACAAGCATCAGCTTCTGCTAATCTCTTCAGTAGTTCTTGGGAAATTAAGTTCAACTCTTCTCCTGAGACTGGAGCAGAGAAACCTGTGAAATCCAGAAACAGACTGTGATAGCTATAAATCGGAAAATGCAAAAGTCACTGCTTAGCAGAAATTTAGGTTCCAAATCCTACCTATTTAGAGAAAGGCAAGAAGGGTGCTATTCAATCAGACAATTCCTTCCTCCATGTATCTAAAGGACAGGAGCTACTGTACAACAAGCAATTGGATATACATAAAAGTTATGAGAATAAAGACCCCCATTTCTTTGAGACAGAATATAAAATTAAATAACCTGTGGGATAACAATGAAGAAGAAAAATACACAGCAGCCAGTGAGCACTGATTTTAATCTTGGGACACAACAAGCATTAGGGATAAAAGCAGCTTGCTCCATTCATCAAGAAGAGTTCATTTGCCCTCTTGAATCTATTTACCCAAAAAGTGCCAGTTGTGTGTTTACATTCTGCATAATTTACTTACTATTAAGTTTCCTCAAAACCAAGCCAAAAAAAAAAATGAGAAATGTATTCATATATATGACCTGCATATATACTAGTATTTCTGATTGTAAAGATACAATTTGCCTAATGATTTATACTACCATTTGAATATTATAGAGTCAGAAAGAGTGATGAGGAATGTATGATAATATAAAGAAATTCTTATGTTCTAAGTGAAAACTCAAGATACAGACTTCCATATATGGCATACTGGAGCACAAAAGAGAAAAATTAAGTAAAAAAATGCAATACATATGCATAGAAAAAAAGACTAGAAAACATACTAGAATATTTTGTACATACATATATTTTGTAGAAAACATACATACTATTAAGCAGATTATCACTGAATAGAGAATTCAGTATTTTTTATATCTGAAGGTTTTAGATTCTCTGTCATATGCATCAAAGAATTTATTGAAGACAAATCATGATCCTGGCTCAATCTGATCCTGAGGTTTACCTCTATCCATAGCAGAAACCAGGTATAATTTATCCCCTTAATCTTTCTTTTCCATCTCAATTTTAAAATATTTAATAAAAAATATGATTATATGTAAAAATATTACCCTTGTGAGAACTTTTTTTTTTTCCCCCATGGAAGAAAAGCTATCACCAACCTAGGCAGCATATTAAAAAACAGACACATTACTCTGCCAACAAACGTCCATCTAGCTATGGTTTTTTCAGTAGTCATGTATGAATGTGAGAGTTGGATTATAAAGAAAGCTGGGCACCAAAGAACTGATGCTTTTAAACTGTGGTGTTACAGAAGACTGTTGAGAGTTCCTTGGACTGCAAGGAGATCCAGCCAATCCATCTTAAAGCAGATCAGTCCTGGGTGTTCATGAAGGACTGATGTTGAAGCTGAAACTCCAAAACTTTGGCCACCTGATGTGAAGAACTGACTCATTGGAAAAGACCCTGATGCTGGGAAAGACTGAAGGCAGGAGAAGGGGACAACAGAGGATGAGATGGTTGCATGACATCACCCACTCAATGGACATGAGTTTGAGTAAGCTCTGGGAGTTGGTTGGACAGGGAAGCCTGGCATGCTGTAGCCCATGGGGTCGTAGAGAGTTGGACACGACCAAGTAACTGAACTGAATCTTTCTTTCTTTTCCATCTGTTTTAAAATATTTAATAAAATACATGATTATATGTAAAAATATTATCCTTGTGAGAACTATAAAAGTAATTTAAATATGAAAAGTACAGATAACCATTAATATCTTGCAGATCAAGTCAACTTCATGGAACAAATCCATCAAAATAAATGAACAAAAAGAATTTCCTAAGACAAATATATGTACATATTTCACCAAAAGTTATAGCTGATTTATAATATGCAAGTTATAAATGGATAGTTTTCTTTTAGAAAGACCTTGTTAACCTGTTAGTTGAAATTTGTTCCTTCAGTTTTGGGAAAGGCTACAATATAAATAATACAGGAAGTACATGCTTAGCATCATTTTCCCATTCCATGAAGTTTTTTTTTCTACACCTGGCAACATTTTGAAAGATACATTACTTTTGTGCAATGGTGACAAATTTGAGCACTTTCTCAGTCTCATATTTGTTTAGACATCTTTTCGTATTTTCTGTGTAGGTATGTGTCCCAGCTATGGGTATTTCTCAGAACAAATGGATTATGAACTAACACTATAAAGAGATGATTTTCCACCGTCACCAAAATACCTATTTCCATGGGGCAGACACTTAAAATATCACCAGCTGGACACCTGGAAAGCACCCTCAGATTAGTGACTCATACACCTAAAACATACAACATTCCTTTAACTCTTTACATGGTACGTGTTCTATATTGAATTTTATTCCTTCTAAATTCTTACACTGAAACCCTAACCCCAGTGTGACAGTACTTGGAGGTTGGGCCTTAGGTAGGTAATTAGGTTTAGATGAGGATATCAGGGATGCCTCATCATGGGATTAGTGCTCTTAAAAAAGAGACACCAAGAAGCTTGCTTGCTCTCTCTCTCAGCCACATGGGGAAATAGTGAGAAGGCAGTTGTCTACAACCCATGTCTACAGCCTCACTCAACATGACCAAGCAAGCACCCTGAACTCTGACTGTCAGCCTCCAGAACTTTGAGATGATGAATTTCTGTTGTTTAAACCACCCAGTTTATGCTATTCTGTTTGGAAACCTGAGCAAGACTAAGACAGTAGACAATTCTACACATTAACTGAATAAATACACATGCAAATACACAAAATAAAATTTCCTGTGAAAAAGAACTAAAAACAAACCTTTTAAAAGGTTCTGTTTTGTTTTTAAGCTATTTTTAAGCATTTGTATATTGTGTTACCAATTAATTACAACCCAAAAGTCTAAAGAGAGGCCCTGTTTGACAGGTTACATACTTGGGAAAATCTAGCCCATTTTCTGCTCAAATAAACTTGGTAAACACCCAGTTAAACTTAGTAAACATACATATATTTTGTGGAAAAACTTCACAGATTCCCACAGTTTTTAATATTGTTGCTTTGTGGAACAATTTCTCAAAACTTTCACTACGCTAAAATATACTCTAAATCTCCAAAATGAGGTATTATAAAAGAGCCATTTACTAAATTTTACCATGAAACCTGCTATTTTCAAGGAGTCTGTTTCGAGACTTGTACTCTAAAGAAATATGTTCTTCCCAACAATGTGCTTATCTTCAAATTATAAAAATTTTTCATCACCCGACATTACCAAACCATTTTCTGCATCAGAGGTCATATGACAATCGTCACAGGGGCAAGGAAAGCAGCAATTCACATATTCTATGAAGTTTATATGAGTTGATAATTACTCAAAACACAGGGTTAACATGAGTAAGTTGAAATCATTACAAACAGAAAGTGAACAATAGTTGAAATTAGCTACTCTGATGAGAAGGAATAATTGTTGACTCTGACTTCAAACCTCACACTATCCAGACTTCAAGTACTACAGGAAATGTATTTAATATAAATCTGTTTCAAAGGACATTGGCAAAATATCTGAAGTCTCCAGCTCAGTGCTTAGTCATGTCTGACCCTTTGAAATAACATGGAGTGCAATCTGCCAGGCTCTTCTGTCCATGGGATTCTCCAGGCCAGAATACTGAAGTGGGTTGCCACATCCTCCTCTAGGGGATCTCTCCAACCCAGGAATCAAACTCAAGTCTCCAGCATTTTGGGCAGATTCTCTATCATCTGAGCCACCAGGGAAGTATAAGAATGCTGGACTGGGTAGCCTATCCCTTCTCCAGGAGATCTTCCCATCCCAGGAATCAAACTGGAGTCTCCTACATTGCAGGCAGATTCTTTACCAGCTGAGCTACCATAGCGTATAGAAATTACCTCAAACTAAGGCTTAAAACATATTGGAATGTGGCTAAGCTATGCTTAAGCATTTGTATATTGTGTTTACAATTAATTACAGTCCCAAATACTACAGAGAGTCCTTATTTGACAAATTATATGTTTGGGAAAATCTAGTCCCTGAAGTTTTTAAGTCCCCTCCATCCCTTTTATAGAATCTATATGTGAGAACCACATTAAGAAGTTTCTTCACAATCTACAAAATACACTAACTATATTAATATTAGAGTTATATTACTCAGGGATGTCTTACCTTAGTGAATATACTTTTTGATAAAGTTTTTATAAAATCAGAAGGCTAGTATTCTCTTCTCAATTTGAATTCTTTATTGACATCAAAGGTACATGACAGTTTATGAAGTATATCTATTGATGAATCATAAAAGCATATTCATATACTTTAAATGTTTTATTCACAAAAAAGTAAATTAATTTAATTAAGTTTTAATAAAGAATATAAAAATTTAATACTATTTATTTTTATCTTTCCATAGCATACATTAAACACTGACATACATGATATTTCTTCCAAAGAGGAGACTGTGTATAAATTGCATTTAATGACATGCTTTCTAGAGAGTTAAATATTTTCAACCTTTTAATCACCTTATAATTTTCTCTTCTTCCCACAAGCTTTCCAAGCCACAGATAAGTCTACCCACAACACATCTGTTTCAAAATTGTCTGCAAAGAATGACTAACACACAGATAAGTCTACCCACAACACATCTGTTTCAAAATTGTCTGCAAAGAATGACTAACATCCCATAAGGGACAAATCTCAAAATAATGAGAAACTATTGCAAATGGTCTTCTTAAAATCTGGGGACCAGTTATTACTTTATTGGCCTCTTTCTCACAGTATCTGTCATACTTCAAAACCATATTCTATAAAATTTAATATTAAAAATATTCCAACTAAGACATTCAATATCGAACACAATCTTTTATTCAATCTATGGATTCCATCATCACAAAGAAAAAACTTTCACTAGTATCATTTTTCAGTTTGAATTTCAAATGACTAGATCCTCTTTGCAATTGCTGTTGCTTTTATTTTGTATGAACCAAAAACAACATAATTAGTCTTTTATCTCACTGCCACATGCCATAATTGTACTTGCACATGTCACTGGCTCTGTTTTTCTAGATCACCTTGAATTTGGTCCCAAGATATGTCCACAGTTTAAATCTCAAAATAATATCCAACTTTCCTCTATAGGAGATCCCATTTTAAACACTCTGAATACCCCCTTCTCAAATGCTTTCATTTATATTGGAATCATAAATTAAACAATGACGTTTCCCAGCTGGTTCAGCGGTACAGAATGCACCTGCCAATGCAGAACTGATATAGAAAGTGAAATATCAACACAGGAAAGTAAATGGTGTTACTCAATATGCCATACATAAAAGGTGGGGTTATTAGGGGGAAGGAAGAATAGGCAAAGCACACAGGATATTTAGGGCAGTGAAAAAATACTCTGTGTGATGAAATAGTGGTAAATACATGTCATTATACATTTGTCCAAACCCATCGAGTATATACTAGTAAAGTAATGATATAAGGCTGTATATTGTCACCGTGCTTATTTAACTAATATGCAGAGTACATCATGAGAAACACTGGGCTGGATGAAGCACAAGCTGGAATCAAGAAGGGCAGGAGAAATACCAATAACCTCAGATATGCAGATGACATCACCCTTATGGCCAAAAGTGAAGAGGAACTAAAGAGCCTCTTGGTGAAAGTGAAAGAGGAGAGTGAAAAGCTGGCTTAAAACTCAACATTCAAAAAACTAAGATCATGCCATCCGGTCCCATCACTTCATAGCAAATCGGTGGGGAAACAATGGAAACAGTGACAGACTTTATTTTCTTGGGCTCCAAAATCCTTGCAGATGGTGACTGAAGCCATAAAATTAAGACACTTGCTCCCTGGAAGAAAAGCTATGACCTACCAGACAGCATTAAAAAGCAGAGACATTGCTTTGCTGACAAAGATCCTTCCAGTCAAAGCTGTGCTGTTTCCAGTAGTTATGTATGGATGTGAGACTAGGAATACAAAGAAAACTGAGCACAAAAGAACTGAAGCTTTTGAAGTGTGGTGTTGGAGAAGACTCTTCAGAGTCCCTTGGACTGCAAGGACATCAAACCACTCATTTATAAAGGAAATTAGTACTGAATATTCATTGGAAGAACTGATGCTGACTGAAGCTCCAATACTTTGGCCATCTAATGCAAAGAAATGACTTACTCTACCCTGATGCTTGGAATTTCCACAATAAACTCTGGGAAATTCTGAAGGAGATGGGAATACTAGACCACCTGACCTGTCTCTTGAGAAACCTGTATGCAGGTCAGGAAGCAACAGTTAGAACTGGGCATGGAACAACAGACTGGTTCCAAATAGGAAAAGGAGTATGTCAAGGCTGTATCTTATCATCCTGCTTATTTAACTTATATGCAGAGTACATCATGAGAAATGCTGGGCTGGAAGAAGCACAAGCTGGAATCAAGATTGCCGGGAGAAATATCAATAACCTCAGATATGCAGATGACAACCACCCTTTTGTCAGAAAGCAAAAAAGAACTAAAGAGCCTCTTGATGAAAGTGAAAGAGGAGAGTGAAAAAGTTGGCTTAAAGCTCAACTTTCAGAAAACTAAGATCATGGCATCTGGTCCCATAGATGGGGAAACAGTGGAAACAGTGGCTGACTTTATTTTTCTGGGCTCCAAAATCACTGCAGATGGTGATTGCAGCCATGAAATTAAAAGACGCTTACTCCTTGGAAGGAATATTATGACCAACCTAGACAGCATATTAAAAAGCAGAGACATTACTTTGTCAACAAAGGTCCAACTAGTCAAGGCTATGGTTTTTCCAGTAGTCATGTATGGATGTGAGAGTTGGACTCTAAAGAAAGCTGAGCACCGAAGAACTGATGCTTTTGAACTGTGGTGTTGGAGAAGAAAAGACACTTGAGAGTCCCTTGGACTGCAAGGAGATCCAACCAGTCCATCCTAAAGCAGATCAGTCCTGGGTGTCCATTGGAAGGACTGATGTTGAAGCTGAACTTCCAATATTTTGGCCATCTGATGCAAAGAGCTGACTCATTTGAAAAGACCCTGATGCTGGGAAAGATTGAGGGCAGGAGGAGCAGGGGATGACAGAGGATGGCACAGTTGGATGGCATCACCGACTCAATGGACATGGGTTTGGGTAGACTCCAGTGTTGGTGATGGACAGGGAGGCCTGTCGTGCTGTGGTTCATAGGGTCACAAAGAGTCGAACATGACTGAGTGACTGAACTGAACTGAACTGATGCTAGGAAAGACTGAAGGCAGGAGAAAAAGGGGATGACAGAGGATGAGGTGGTTCGATGGCATCACTGACTCGACGGAAATGAGTTTGTGCAATCTCTGGGAGTTGGTGATGGACAGGGAAGCGTGGCATGCCACAATCCATGGGGTCACAAAGAGTCAGACACAACTGAGCGACTGAACTGGCTGACTGAAGGAGTATACAACACCAAGCATGAACAGTAATGTAAATGTTGGACTTTGAGTGATTATGACTTGTCAATGTAAGTTCATCAGTTGTAGCAAATGTACCACTCTGGTGGAGTATGTTGATAAAGTGGGAGGCTATGCATGTGTATTAGCAGGGACTATATGGAAATTCTCTGTATCTTTTCCTCAACTTTGATGTGAACCAAAACTGATCTAAATAAAAAAAATCTTTAAAAAAAAGTAAGACTTGTGAACTAAGGCAACCTAGTCCAGAAGCCATGACCTGAGCATCATGCAATCTGTCTCTCTCTTCCATATCTGTTGTTTAATTTAGTCAACAACAAAATGTTAATGTGCCTAACCTTTCAATGTGTGCAGGAAATACTAGTATGATATTGCCCATGACTTCAAGTAGATTGTGATTTATTGGTATAAATAGATACATATATAGCATTGCAGCAAATTTTATTAAACACTGAAGTAAATGTTTGAAAGGACTGTTCTGGGAATACCATGGTGGGGATTTCTCAGGAAATATGAAGTGTGAACAGAAATTAATCATCTGAAGAAGAGGAGGGCTTGCTAGTAAGGAAAGAACATAGAGACACAACCTCACCTTACTTATACACGCACTTCTGTAATGAAATGCTGAAAAACTCAAACTCATGCTCATCTTTCCTTACTTAAAATGGTTAGTATCACACAGCCTAGTACATGATCATTTTCAAATAATTTCATAAGTCATGGCTAATCTCTCCATATTGCCTCCATTCTTCTGACTTTGAGAAAAATGTTACATGTGATAGGTTCTGATTTTTGGTTAAATGCCTTTGGGACATTATGATTCATTTAATTACTTTATTTTTCAAGTTAAAATTCTGCGAGATTCAGTATTTTTCTGTTTTACAGTATTTTTTATAGTCTTTTTCCATTATGATTTATCCCGGGAGACTGGATATAGTTCTCTGTGCTATATAGTAAGACGTTGTTGCTTATCCTGTCTTAAATGTAACTGCTTGCATCTATTAACTCCAAACACCCAGCCAATCCTTTTCCCTCCCTCCTCCTCCTTGGCAACCGCAATTCTGTTCTCTATGTTTTTTGTGATATTTTATTTTAGAGGAATTAAATAGGAGCCCAATTTGGCATTATATAATTACCTCTGTAGATAAAACCTTTCTCCAACCAGTAACTAATCTATGCCCTTTCAAAATTTTACTTTAAAAGCGGTTTATATCCATAACAGTGAAATTCATTAATGACTCAACTATTATTTCATTTTTCTATAATATTTATAATTTTAACCAAAGTTACTACTATATCTTTCTAATATAGAAGATGAAAATATTTTGTAAAAAAATTATTGTTAGCCAACAATAAGGAAGGAAAAATCTATAGTAAGTGCCACATCAATCTTTATGTTCTAAAGTAATAACCACTATAAATTTCTAGCAAAGTACATGTACACACACAAACACACAACATTTGGTGTAAGCATTTTAACACATAAGTCACAAAAGTAGAAACAACAGTTTTACTCATGTTAAACTCTTGATCTTTTGAGATACAACTTCAAATGAGAGTTAAAAGCAGAACTGATTAATTCAGAACTCAGAAAACTTGGTCTTCCTCCTTGTGAATGCAGAGCTAAGATGCCTGACTACACCTAAAATGTGTGTTTTCACCTCTCACTGACAAGTTATTTGTTTGCTACCTCTAGAGAAAATGTACATAACTAATTTATTTGAGAGATCTGTTAGAAAAAATAATTCATCCTCCATTCCCCTCTGCTGTGTAATGCATGCGGAGCTGTCAAGATACATAGTCGTAAAGTACAGAGATTCAGATAACAACCCAGAATTCAGAGACCTCTGACAAATTTTGATACTCCCAGCAGGGTTTTAGGTCTATGAACTGATGAAAGGATTATACTGAGATAGACAAAGTATGCTGTTTCCATCCTGCAGAGATGTAATAACATGCTTAATTTGTTACCTGACATAGATATTACATAGGCACCAAACATTGCTATTGGTATTATTTACTTCAATTGAATTCTATTTAATACTTTATGAAAGTATTTTCTTCAATGAAGGACCCTTTAATATGAATGTTCAATATTATAAAAAATTATGATGTAAGCTGCCTGCACTTCAGAGTTGAAGAAGAAGTTGGCAAATGTCCTTTTAAGCTTGAATAGACATTGTTTTATCTTGGGATTCTTTCCCATGGAATACTGTGCAGAGGCAGCTCTTAAAATCCCAATCATTATGCTAATTTCTATGTTCTCTTACTTATTGATTCAATCTCAAATCATAATCTAAAATACTTAAAATTTCTGTTTAATAGTGTCTTTTACATATGGATGGAATGTTACAGGATGGAGACAAAGTAACTTAAAGGGTCACAGACTGAGGTGAATAGAACCACATCTGACTGAGCCAAAGTCCACTCTGAATTGCCATGCTAATTATAAAAATGTTTACACATTGAAGAAATTTACATTAGAAGTAAATATCTAGTTTTAGTTGATTTTTGAAATTTACTTTCAAGGCTATATTTCTAGCCTACAATCATTATTTTGAAATAGATTTACTATTTTGAAAGGCTGCCTCCACACTTTTGCACTTGCTGTTGTTACTTCCTAGAATATTCCTCAATAAGATGCGTTTATGCCTCACCTTCTTCCCTGGCCCGCATACAACATGGAACCAGGCTCATTCAATTGTTCACCTCCAGTCCTCTGTGTTTTTAACCTGAGTATTATTTAGAAATACTAGATACTTACTTACTTATTGGTAATTATCTCTCCAGATACCCTGTATATGGACAAGGATATTTGAATGACTTCTGTTTACTGGTGTGGGCTTCCCTGGTGGCTCAGGGATTAAAGCGTCTGCCTCCAATGCGGGAGACCTGGGTTCGATCCCTGGGTCGGGAAGATCCCCTGGAGAAGGAAATGGCAACCCACTCCAGTATTTTTGCCTGGAGAATCCCATGGAGGGAGGAGCCTGGTAGGCTACAGTCCACGGGGTCGCAAAGAGTCGGACACGACTGAGCGACTTCACCTTCACCTTCACCTTACTGGTGTATTTCCAGAATATAGAAACCAGGTCTGGCATAAAGTCAGGACTCAATAAATATCCATTAAATGAAAATAAAAGAATGAATAAATGCATGAAGAAAAAAAAAAAGAATGCTTATTGCTGATCTATGACCACTGAAATCTACACTATCTTCAGTTCAGTTCAGGCTGAGGCTACTGCATGTCAGAGTGTTTTCTATGGTGTCAATTTGATAATGATGATAAAGTTGAAGGCTGCTGAGTTATTGACCTCTTAGCATTATCCAACCTCCAACTGAATATGCTGAATCAGACTTAACTCTTCAAAATGATGTGGCTGGAATGATAATACACCATATATTTTTAAGTGTATGGCAATCTGTGAATCTTGAAATCATCAGCCAAATATTTCACTTTCAAATATGTTTATATTTGAATTTGGCTTTAAAAAGCTAGATTTATATACTTGAACATTTATTTCACACTCTCATAATGAGGTGTATATTTCTAATTATTTAGTTTAATCGATCCTTCTAAGTCATCAAAAATAAACCATCTTTGGATTATACTTTATTTTCACAAATTCTGCCTTACATATACATGGTTATGTATGGAAGTCCCAAATTATTTCATTTCAATAAATTAAAAGGCTAAATTACATAAAGCGTGGTGTCAAAGCAATTCACTAATTATTTGAAAAGTTCAGATAGATCTTCTTTTATGCAATGAAAGAAGAAGATTAAGTAATTAAATGCTTAAAAATGGCAAAAAACTAAAGAAAAAAACCCTATCCTTGGGATAAGATAGGAGCATGGCATTACAAACATGGTGTTAGTGCTTGAAACTATTTTCTAAAAAGGCTGATAGAATTATCTTTGCAGAAATAAAAAATTGTATTTAGGAAAATTAAAATTGAAAGTTAAGTAACAAAAAGGAAAATATATAAATCAAAGGTTAAGTGTTATTGCTCTTAGTTTACAGACAATGAAGAATCCGATATTAAATGGCAAAAAAAAAAAAAAGAACAGGAAAAAAAGATTTTAAATAATAATAGATTAGTTACCTTATAAAAATAAGCAATCTCACCAGTAAATAAGGAATTAAAGATCAAATCAAATATAGACTATTACATACAATACATGTGCAGACCTAAAAAAAGACTGGTACAGGCAGATTCTTTACCAGCTGAGCCACAAGGGAAGCCCAAGAATACTGGAGTGGGTAGCCTATCCCTTCTCCAGGTGATCTTCTGGACCCTGGAATTGAATCAGGGTCCCCTGAATTGCAGATTCTTTACCAACTGAGCTATCAGGGAAGACCATACTTCTATACTGGTAGAAGGATGTATTCTGCATAATATTTCTCAGAGTCCATTTTGTGTAATGTATCAAAGTTTAAAATATGAAACATTTTATACCAATACTTTCAAAGTCACAAATCTAAGAATTCATCCTGAGACAGACTATGCAAATATGAAACTGTAGATTCATACAAATGTGTTGAGTTGAATAAATTACAATGTATCCTAGACTGAAATTCTAATAGGGTCATTAAAATTATATATATTAGAAAGCTAGATAAAAGAATCCAGAAACATGTCTACCACAGAGTTCATGTTTTAAAACATATTACACTACATTAAGATATATTTTATATATGCTTTCAGTGATTTTTTATATGTGATTACATATCATCTTTAATTACTTATTTTTTTGAAATTTTCTAAACATTTGGTAATTAGCATTTTTTTTTAAATCAGAGAAGCAATGAAATGGAGCATCTAGAGATGAATTCAGTGGTACTAAAAAAATAGATTATTTTTCAAACACCAGGAAAAACAAACATGCCACTCTCTGAATATGTTAGAATAAAAATCATACACTTACAGAAGAGTAATTTATTTTAGAAGCATTAATATGAAGAAAAAATAAATTATTAAAACTAGGTCCTTAAACTGTGTGCATATTAAGAGCATAATATCTAGACTTTATTGCCAAGAACTTATAACTTGGCTATTTCCTTTCCACAAGTTGGAAAGCTTAGGACAAGTTCAGCCTCCAAAAGTCTTATATATTAAGTGGTGCTGCAAATACAAAGAAATATTTTTGCCAGAAAATTTTATATCAAATATTTAAAGAAAAGTATGATAAAAAGTGAATGTTATGGTGATTGTTAACTACATAAAAACTCTCAGCTTTATATCTCAAAGTGATTAATTTTTGAACTGCATTTTAGTGTTTAATAACATTTAATAACTGTATAAATAACATTTAGCATGATATTTCTGAAAACTAGCTTTCCATCTTTTTGAAACCCAGTTTTTTTTGAGACTTCAATAATGAATTTTATTAAATCTCAAAGCGTCCTTGTTTGAATGAGAAAAAATAGTACCTCTTCCTAAAACATATGGCCTCTTTTATCTATATGCTCTCTACATTTGTTGGGTTCAATGACAGGGTTTACTATACCTGAATGGGTGTTGTCTGGTGAGTAGTTTATGAGCAGAGAATCTTTTGGTGCCTAAGACATCAATCTGAACAGGATGGTAATAGACAACAGTAGAATTTTGCTATAGAAGCTATTTTGAATCAACACAGGAATTTATCTTGTTTTCAACCTTCACACAAAACTCTTCTTCATGAAGTTTCAAGAAATATTTGAACAGAATGCCAAAAGTTTCTATCAGTTCTTCAATTAAATTTTAGTCAAATATATAAAACTGCTACGACTTCACTTTATGTCAAAATGTTTATTGATTAGCATCAAAATTTTTTAAAGTAATGCTTCTTATTTGGCTACATTTCTGAATTTGTACTCCTAAAAAACGGTTGATTACATGATGTTAGCTTTAATTGCGTATTTTCAGTTATGTTTTCTGGTCCCTATTTGCGTTACCTTCTAGACTAATGGTGGAGAAGGCAATGGCACCCCGCTTCAGTACTCTTGCCTGGAAAATCCCATGGACTGAGGAGCCTGGTAGGCTGCAATCCATGGGGTTGCTGAATCCGACATGACTGAACAACTTCACTTTCACTTTTCACTTTCATGCCTTGGAAAAGGAAATGGCAACCCACTCCACTGTTCTTGCCTGGAGAATCCCAGGGATGGGGTAGCCTGGCAGGCTGCCCTCTATGGCGTCGCCCAGAGTCGGACACGACTGAAGCGCTTAGCAGCAGCAGCTAAACTAATGGACTGAGACATTCTATGTAAAGCACACGTGTGCATGTTTACATACATACACACACACACACACACACACACACACACACACAGCTTGGATACATGCTGGCAGTCTCCTCACATGCTGAAGCCAGTGGATATGGCAAACGAATCGAGAAAAGGAAAACAGAAAAGACAAAGACCAAAAAAAAAAAAAAAAATGATCTTAGTAAACTAGGAGACATTCCTGCTATTCAGGAGCAACTTCAGGAATATATAGTGAGAAATGAACAGTCTTAATTTGCATGATTAAATTTAAGGAAATGCCACAGAGTAAGTTAGAACACTGGGACTAGCTAGATTAGCCTTGTATGCATGAATATACTAATATTCTAATACTGTGGAAAGGAAGACGTCTTTCCTTTTCTCTCTTTGGAACTAGAGTAAAGAATACAAACTTTATATTTGAAAATGACAATTAAGTTGTTTGGTGTTTCCAAACTTTTCACATCTCTCACCCCATCTTAGCTTTTAATTGGTTAAAAGATAATTTCAAAATAAATTAATTTTTTAATAAGTTAAAAGTAAAATCCATTGAATTTAAATTAACTGGAGTTAATTTAAAGGCCCCTAAATTTTAACTTTAACTAGTAAATTATTTTCTAGTAACTTTTTCCTGAATTATAGATTAAAAACACAAAACTAGGCCTTGACCTAAAATCTAAAATCAAACTTGCTAATAAGCATTTACCAGCTCTCTTCTTGATCTTAAAGCACATAGTAGATGTTAATAATTTGAAGAAGGACTGATACATATGTACATGCAAAAATGAGATACAACCAAAAGGCTATTAACTGGCATGAAAGACAGCAGTGTTATTTCACAGAAACACAGATTCATTTAAGTATTTTTTTTTCCATGAATGATTTTATATATATATATATATATATATGAATGTATATGAAATCAATAAATATGATGCTTTTTAAATTACTACATAATCAAGATATTTTCATAGGTAAGCGTACATTTAAACATAAGATTTAATATTTTAATATAATTATTACATTTATAATTATGACATGTAACTTTAGACACAGTTACTTTCCCCAAATAATCCCACTTACTTTATTTATCACATGGTCTTCCCAGGATTTAATGATGTATATCACTCTGTATCCTATAGCAAAAGCTTACCTATTTGATAACTGTTGGTTTAGATATATGTGAAATCACTTATACATCAAAGCACAGAATCCAGAAAGATCAAATATAAAAGAAAATGAGAAATAGTGATAGAATGAAAGGGGTATTGATGTGTGGTAGTTAAGGGAGTAACTAGGGTTTGGAGACAAAATTGAAGATTCATAGCATAAGAATGAAATAGAAATAAAAAGAAATAAAATTTTAGTGAGGTAGAAAGATAAAAGTAAAAATCAGAAGTGCTCCTATGTGAGACGATGAAGTGTAGACAGGGAAAGAGGATGTTATAGTAATCCAAAGAGGGGAATATAAGGAAAAATTTATATTTCGTAATAAGCTGTGAATCTTTGTTCAATTTCTTGCTGTTTTATAGTGTTTGAACAATGGGAGCCTAAATCCCCAGTTTACTGCTCTCCACAACTTTACAGAAATATTTAATCTTCTATGTGATGACCAAGAGCCACAATGTGCTGTGTTGTGCAGTGCTCAGCCGCATCAGTTGTGTTCAACTCTTGGCGATGCCATGAACTCTGTCCATGGGATTCCTCAGGCAAGAATGCTGGAGTGGGTTGCCATGTCATCCTCCAGGAAATCTTCCCAACCCAGGAACTGATCCCGTGTCTCCTGCATCACCTGCACTGCAGGTTGATTCTTTGCCACTGAGCCACCAGGGAAGCCCCGTAAGCCCCATAATGCCATGATATTGCCCCACAATCTAACCCCTCTGGCTTCAGAGCTGCCACTGGCAATACAGTCAACTCTAAATTATATAAGCATATATGTTTACCCACACACATGTATGTATCTGTGCACACAGTAGGCAAGGTTTGGTTTCTGCCTTAACCTTTTCTTTCTCTTCCTTGTTATCAAAAGAATATTTTTAACTGTAAGTGAGTGAAGAAACACAAAATCCATGTTTTCCCACTCAATCCCATTTTATAATATTCTGTTTTAAAAATCAAGCAAGGTACCAGGAATGCATGTACAATACTCAAATTATTCATATTTAAAGAACTTTGGAAAATATGAAATATGTTCTCAAGTTAAAAGAACTCTAAATTGCACATCATTTTCATATAGAGTTCACCTTTATGGTAGCAAATTGAAGTGAAAATCATAGTGCATTTAAACCTACATTTCTTGCAAAATCATGTCCAAAAGTTTGCCACCAATGAATTATATTCTTGATTAACTTAGAGTACTCTAAAACAGGAAGCAAAAAAATAATTCTGGGCTTAAATAAACGTCTACCTTCAATAGCTTAAAAGCAAACATTAGCAAATGCTTTGCATCCTATTTTCTTACAGCAGTCCTATAAAACAATAAACCTCTGAAAGCAATTACTTTAAATTTATTTTTACTCTACATTGAAGCAGAAAATATTGTCATGCAAAAGTTAGCATTGAGCTTGTATAATAACACAGATTTATTGAGACAAGGAACAATGCTGATTAAAAAATAAAAGCATTGAAATATACCCTAACATCTTTCCTGAAACACCTGATAATAATTACCTGAGGAAAAGGTGGTGCTGACAACAGCATGCATGATGCTGCCAAAAGGAGAGTTAATTTTACTTTAAAGGATTAAACCATAAATTACTTTAAAATTTGTGAGAAAAAAATAGATCCTTTCTAAAGTTAATTTAATCAATTCACAAGAATTTTTCACAAGAGAAAATTATTAGACTATAACATTCAAAGAAGTTATATGAAAATCATATTAAAGAGCCTTGCCACTCTTACTCAGGAACTAATTAAGAATATATATGACTGGATTTTTAAATATCTGTTTAACAATGTATATTTCAACATATTTATTGCCATCTCAATCTAGATTTTAAAATAATAATTGGTTAGGTTTTCCTCATATTTTAAAATGTTCTCTTTTCAAAACTTTAATTCTAAGTTCAGTTTAGTTCAGTCACTCAGTCGTATCCGACTCAGCGAGCAGAACTGTAAGTAGTTTTCTTACTTGTGTGGCATCTGTGTATTAGCAGAGTCAAAGGATAGTAGGCATTTAATAAATTCACGTTGACTAATATACACTATTATTGGTTCACAACTAGCTATTCCCTTGCTGCCTTTGCTATGCCTTCCTGAGGATAGTCTGAGAAAAACATACTTCTTCAACGTAGAAGGTTTTCGTTTCCTTTTACTTTGGTCTTGGCTCTAGGACTTTGACTCAGTCAGATGTGGTTCTGTTCATCTCACTCTGTGATCCATTAACTTACTTAGTCTCCATCCAGTAATCATTCCATCCATATGTAAAAGGGTCATGATAATAATATTTATCTGATAGAGTTATTGTGGTACATGGAATGTAAGCAGATGTGACATAAGCTATAACTGGGCAGAAGCCGGAAATGCACTGACATGGCTCTGTCTCTTTCTGAACTTCTACTGTTTTTCCATGAGAACATACAGGTCAACAAACCCCAGTGGAACCCAACAGACTTGCCCATGACCAGCAGCCCTCAAGTAAAGTGAACTGGAAATAAATGTCTGCTGTCATAAGTCTCTGAGATTTTGGTGTTGCATGTAGCAGCAGATAAGACTGACTATGCCAGATGCATCATAAATACCGTAATTATTTATTGTAACTACTTAAAATGTACAAGCATACACAGGACACAGTTCAACTGCTGATAAGATGCATCAGAAGAAGCTCACTGAAACCCTAAGCTTTCCACTCCTGTGGGTAGAGTCAAGAATTTGCATAAGATTAACAGTAGACACCTAATCAGAGCAGATCTGTTCCTCAGCGCTAATTGTAGGTTCACTCTTAAGGGAAGCAAAGAGGAGAGAAAGTTGTACTTTGAATGATGGTACTAATTATGTGGAGCCTACACGTTAAGATCTGGATGTACTGAAAAACTGACTGACTAAAGATTGCAATTTGATTACTAACAACCGGTCCAAAATAATTTGTTCACATGTGAGGAAAACAAGGTGGATATAGCCTTAAAACTGAATTATTACAGCCTCTTGATAAAAGTGAAAGAGGAGAGTGAAAAAGTTAAGTTAAAGCTCAACGTTCAGAAAACAAAGATCATGGCATCTGGTCCCATTACTTCATGGGACATAGATGGGCAACCCGTGGAAACAGTGTCAGACTTTATTTTGGGGGGCTCCAAAATCACTGCAGATGGGGACTGCAGCCATGAAATTAAAAGACGCTTACTCCTTGGAAGAAAAGTTATGACCAACCTAGATAGCATATTGAAAAGCAGAGACATTACTTTGCCAACAAAGGTCTATCTAGTCAAGGCTATGGTTTTTCCAGTGGTCATGTATGGATGTGAGAGTTGGACTGAGTGCTGAAGAATTGATGCTTTTGAACTGTGGTGTTGGAGAAGACTCTTGAGAGTCCTTTGGACTGCAAGGAGATCCAACCTGTCCATTCTAAAGGAGATCTGTCCTGGGTGTTCTTTGGAAGGAATGATGCTAAAGCTGAAACTCCAATACTTTGGCCACCTCATGTGAAGAGTTGACTTATTGGAAAAGACTCTGATGCTGGGAGGGATTGGGGGCAGGAGGAAAAGGGGACAACAGAGGATGAGAAGGCTGGATGGCATCACGGACTCGATGGACATGAGTTTGAGTGAACTCCAGGAGTTGGTGATGGACAGGGAGGCCTGGAATGCTGAGATTCATGGGATCACAAAGAGTCGGACATGACTGAGCAACTGAACTGAACTGAACAGAACAGCTCAAAATGGTTTACTGAGCTTAAAAACAAAGTTAAAAAAACTCACTTTCAACTTACTTAATGATGGCATTTCATCTCTTTTCAAATAAGGAAATGCAGAAATAAACTTTAATAAAAATTAAAATATATTTATTATAAGTATGCTTCTTTGTTTCTAAGATCAATGTGGTAAATTATCTAATAAATTTTTGATAAAATATTAATTTATATTTTTATGATAGTGGCATGGGAACAAGCTCTAACCTATATTTACTAGCACATATATAAAGAATGATAAATTGTGTGTGCAGATAATGGTGATTGAGACAGGTCTAGGACAGGATTGAAAATTATCAAATAGCTACTAAGGATCCAGGGATTATTGTCAAGGTAAATGAGATGTGACCTTTATTTATCTAAAGAATCCTCACTGGAAATAACAGTAAAGTCCATGACCAAAAATAAGAAAAGATTGGCTCTAGCCCTCTTTAGTAACCAGATGCTACTGGCTACAATACTGGTGACTTTGGGATTTCATTTAGAGAAATTGTTCTGTTTGTAAATGAGCATTTGCCTAAAGTAAGTAGATGGGGTGGTTAAAGTGTATGAAAGACACTGGTTTAAACAACATTAAAGAAATCACCATAAAAATTACAAGAAATTTATTCAAAAAAATGTTCTATTGAACTTGAATTCTTCATCAAATTCACAAAGCCCAAGCCTATAAGTCAATGTATAGGTGGATAGGCAATTTGTTAAATGCCAAAGAAACTTCTCCAATTCATTGTTAGCTAGAACTTATGTTATTTCTGCTGTTAAGTCCCCACCAGGCCTGCCATTTGCACCCCTAGATCAAATGTCTCTTTTTTAGAATCAAGTACATCAAGTCAACCTTTTTTTCAGAATGCCATGAAGTCTACATTGTAACAGCAATTATTATATAGTTCATAAGAATTTTCTATGTCCTTTTCAATTCTTATCTCTATCATTTCCCTGCCTCCATAGCCCACCTCCTTCAATGATTAATCTTCAATGCATGCCTTTATTTTTTTAACCTTCATGCTGTATTTTATACATATATTTTTTTATTTTTTTTCTTCTTGAAGTTTTTTTTTCATGTAGTGAAAAAATGTAGCGATCGTAATCTCGATGTCATCGTGTGTGTGTGTGTGTGTGTGTGTGTGTGTGTGAAAGTCGCTCAGTCGTGTCCGAATCTTTGCAACCCCAAGGACTATACAGTCTGTGGAATTCTCTAGGCCTGAATACTGAAGTGGGTATCCTTTCCCTTCTCCAGGGGATCTTCCCATTTCTGGGATCAAACCCAGTTCTTCCACATTGCAGGAGGATTCTTTACCAGCTGAGCCACAAGGGAAGCCTTTATGTCACTGTAACCTAACCTAATGTCATTTGGGCTTACCATTCAGCTTCAACACATATTAATATTAGAAGTATTTTCTAACATAAATATTACAGATCTCAGAACAGAATCCTGCACAATTTCAGAATTTTTAAATGACATTTTATTATATATCTTCATTGAGGTTTCATAAGGAATCAGGAAAAGATACAGGAGCAAAAACCAAGGAGTACATATATTAGTAATTCTGGCTTAAATTTAAGAAGTCAATATTGATTGAAACTTGGACAAAATATTTTGTATTTGCGCTACAAATGACAAAAAAATGTATTTTAAAAGAAACATCTCCTTAATTAAAATCCCAACAAGAAAGCATATTTGCAAATATTCAAATTTGAAATGATCAAAAATAAGATGTAAGTTCTCAATTTGATTGTTATTTCTTTTTTAGTATTAGTAAAGCATGTTATGTGATTACTTGGATATCTTCCATGCTTTTAGCCTGCTGGTTTGATATGAATATAAAATTAGATTCTTCACAAATAAAAACTATGATGTTACTTTATATTTTCATTGGCCAAAATATTTTTTCAGAATAATTTTATTACTTTATGGTAATTTTTATAGATTACACAATTTAATTTTTCTGAATAAAATGTGCATTCTTACTTAAAGTACTACACAGCATTAAATAATGTTAAAACATACTGGTTTTCATATTAGGATCAACTTAATACTATAAATTTGAGAATGATTCTTTGGACTCTATTTCAAGCTCAGTTCTCACAATTATAATGAATCTACTAAGGGTTTACTTTCACTACTGAAATTGTTTTAAAGATCTTATTGAAACCATGATTCCCATTTTAATTTTTGAAAGTTATTTTCTGCAAAATATTTTGGAAACCTTGTTTCCCCCAAATTATTTAAGACTAAAGTCTTGGAGAAATACACCTTTGGATGCTTTTCTTCCCACAGATATCTTCATATTCAATTAAATATAGTTTAGTGAGCCTCTCTTCCTGTGAAGACATATACTAGGTTACAGAACTTCAGAGAAGATTAAAGTATGGTGTGTTCCTTCATGGAAATCACAATTTTTAGGGGTGACAGACACATACACACTACAAATATTTCATGGTAGGTGATATGCAGTCCGGTGTGAAATGTATGTTGTGGAAGCATTTATGGAGAAAGCCTCAACTGAACATGCAGCTGGGCCTGTGCTCCAGAGATATTCCTGCACTGGATTTAAGGCTCTGATGTCACCATCTTGAATTCTCATCGTTTTTAACAAGGGGAATCACATTTCCATTTTGCCCTGGGCTAGTCTTAAATGTGAGCCTCTGTGCATGGCAGCCAAGGGCAGATGATGAACACTGGGGAAACAGAGTAACTATAAACTTCCCAAAATACTTGATATTTGATTTGGTGAATTCATTTGAAAGTGAATTGGAATCTGGAAGGAGAGCAGGACAGGAGGAGAGACCAATAATTCCAGAGAAAAGATGTAATACAAAGTCATGAAGCAAAATTTGTGATAATAATAATGAGGCTCTTATATCTAAGCAAGATTAAGTTAAAAGAATAATTTGTAATCACATTTCCAAGAGGCTTAAAGGCCTAGCTAGAAGCCTAAATTTAATTTACACAAAAGTGCTAACTTGAAGCAAGGAAATGTAAGCTGGTGCTAAATGTGAAGTCGTGAAGACTAGAAAGTGGAAGTTTGCTAGAAGATAATGAAATCTAAATAAACTGTGATGAGAGGCTACAAAGGGCAATGAAAGTGGCAATGAAGAGATGGGTATGCAAACAAATATTCAAGGGAACATAGTGTTTTATAAACAAAACCCACTATTTGCCTTTTAATCTTGAAAAAGAGCACATAATTTTACCACTCTCATGGAAATGGAAAAAAAAATGATAATGTACTTAGAAAGTAATGCAAATTCTTTTGTTCAAAAGTTACTAACCACCTATAAATGAGGTTACCAAAGCTTTATTGCAAGGAGTTAGCAATTTTCAGTGAAAGCAAAAATGAAGACGCTTAAAACACAAAATCCTGATTAAATATCCATTAAAAATACAAATTACAAACTATCTCATCTGCATGGTTTATTCCTATACCTCTATCTAAAGCACCAAATTAATCAATTACATTCCATAAAGTCAAAGTAAAAACTAATATTAAAATGAGCTTGATGCAATGGAGTCAAACCAGTTGATTTAGTAATTTTTTTTCACTTCTCACCTTATTCCTTTGTAACAGGAGTGTGATCAAATTAATTACGAAAATGACCCTTTAGTCAATTAATATTTTTCCAAATACAGATCTGGAGAGAGACACGGAAGATTTTACTTTGGACTAAACACTTGTGCAAGATGTCAAATCAGCAAGCTAATATCTCTCAAGTATCATTTTTTTAATCAACTTATTTTCTGTGTGTGTGTGTGCTCAATTGTGTCCAACTCTTTACCACATCATGGACTACAGCCTGTCAGGCTCCTCCGTCCATGGGCTTCTCCATGCAAGAATACTGGAGTGGGTTGTCATTTCTACTCCAGGGGATCTTCCAGACCCAAGGATCAAACCCACATCTATCTCCTGTGTCTTCTACATTGGCAGGCAGATTCTTTAACACTGCACCACCCAGCCGCACGTGCACACACACACACACACACACACACACACACACACACACACACATAATGTCTCTCAAGTATTTTTTTTTTTAATCAACTGTTTTTCCCTATAATGTTGAAATTGTGCTTATGATTATGATTTGGTCAACTGTTTTTCTCAAGGTTGAGTATATTTTAAATGATTATAACTTTTTCACAGCCAAACTTTGCTTAAATGCATATATTTTTTCAATATTGATTAATAAAATATATAAAACTTACTGCCTTTCAGAAATAAAACATTTTATCTATGAAAGAAAGTTATATGTATTTACAATTACATTTATAAATATGCACTTACAAAATATGTACCTGATATAGAACTTGGATTCAGGATATATAAAAATTCTGATAACTCAATAATAAGACAAAAAGATTCCATTTTAGAAAGTGGGCAAAAGATTTAAACAGATGCATTAACTGCATGAGAATCTTTCATTTAAATGTAATCAGAGTATACTTACTGATAATATAGTACAGTCCAAGACTGCATATGTCTAAAGTGAGATAGAAAAGAAAGAAAATGACAACCCTTGACTTCAAGAAGAGTATAATCCTTGAAGTTGGAATAAATCTATGTAGATTAATTAATTGATTTTTCTCTTAAAAAGTTACACTTCACTTTATGGAATCCATCTCAAGGACCTCCCATGTTTGCCAGATTTCAAAGATAAAGTGCCAATGAAATTGAAATATTAGAAGAGATTGAAGAAGTAGTACAGAAAGTCCCAGAGGTGAAAGAGAACTACAACTTCTGTGGGTCCTGAATGTGAATTGCAAGCACGAAGCTGTGTCTGATGAGTGGGATGAGTGTTATAAGAAAAAAAAAAAGAAGTTAAAGTAAACAAGAGTAGTCAAAAGTATCTTCTAATCCATACCAAGTTAAATTTTTTAACTGCACATATTTGAAAGAGATAGAATTTTTAAAAAACAAAAAGTAGTTTTGAACAGATATCATTTAAAGGTGTCAGGTAGTAAAACACAAGACAGAATACTTTTCAAACATTCAATGTTTCCTATCTTGATTCTTCATATAGATTCTTATATGAAAAAATAGAATAAATGAATCCAGTGGAATATCTATGAAGCATACAATTTACTTAAAACGTGTACTAGGTCTTGAGAGTCTTTGAGAATTTCTCTTTGGAAGGAACTTTAAAGTTGACTTCTGGGGTAAAATGTAGAAAGTGTAAATGTTTTTCAACCAGATAGTATTACAAATCTCCATAGCATTTGAGCAGGAATGGATCTAATAATTCCCCTAACTGGTTATTCTAGACAAAAATAAACAGTTATATCTCTTTATTTATGGATAAAGTGGTTTTAAGGAGCAAAAAAACATGGTTTCAAGGCCACTGAAGTTAAGCAATATATGTTTAGGTCATATATTAGGCTGGATTCTTGAAAATGCATGAGATTTATTTCTAACAATTCATGCTCTGGGAAAATTTAGCCAATAATAAATTCAGAACATACAGTAATAAAGAGTAGGCAAATAACATTAAAAATAAGTATCAACCGTTAAATAGCAACAGGAGGGATGTAGATGAGATATGAAAAAATAGTTCTTCCTCTCATTAGGGCAGTTAAACACGAGAATAGGTTATCAGGTAAAGTCTCTCTAGACTCTTCTTGAAGGTTTTTAACATCTGAGAGGCAGCCATTTATCTTGAATCCTTGAGGTAAGTCCTGTCTGATGATAAGTGAAGGACTAGGTGACCTCTGAATTCAAGTCTTAAGTTACTTGTTACCAGCTGCCTGATTTAGTTGTTCAAGCAGTCATTTTAATTCAGAAGTGATAATCAGCAATGTTAAACATGCTAAATGCTACAAATTAAATATTTTCCAATTTAAACTTATGAAGAAATCATATTAAAAAATTTGTGGATCACAGGTTAAGATCATCGTTTCTAAATGCAATCAGAATTAGTTGTTTAAAGACTAACTTTCAGATGCTAAAAAAATCAGTATGGAGACCATTTAAAATTCCATTATACTTAGGTGATATTGTAAATATGTGTAGGCATTTATGCAAAGAGTTGCAGAAATGTTATTTTTGAATAATAGAGATTATATAAAATTTATAGAAGAAATGTTCTTGGTGCTTTATACATTGTGACTAATTTAAGCAGATATTTAAACCTCTTCCTTTTCCTTCTTACTCTCAATCTAGATCATGAAAAAGTTCAATTCTATGCTTGGCATAGATGACTTCAAGGAAAATAAATTGTGCCAGTCAAAAGAGCAAAGGATCAATAAACAAATGAGCACATAACAGAGATAGTGTCATTCTAAAAAGTTACAAGGATTCATCTTACTCTGTTATCTTGATTCTATGTAATTCCCTCTCTGCTTTTCTCACCTCTAGAAACTAAGCATTATCATGCACAACAAATAAAAAGTAAAACAGTATTTTAAACTGTGACTATAAAAATTCTACTACTGTTACTTAAGGAAATATCTAATATATATGCAGATGCATGTATAGTTAATCATTTGAATGTGTATTATAAAATAAATTATATTTTACAAAAAAAGTCATTTCATTAGAACTTCTATTTGAAAACTTTTTTAAAAACATTAATTCATAGTAAAAAATAAAATATGGACAAAGTTAGACCGAAATATCATCAGACAGTGATTATATCTGGGTTATATAGATAACATTCTATAACACGGGCATCATTAAAACTACAATTTTTAAAATAACACAACTGCTCAACTCTTTAATCATAAGATTTTATAGGCTCACAGAACAAAGTGTGTAGTAAACTAGATTGCATTGACCTTCCTCACAACTAATTTAGTAAATATTTTAGAACAAAATTTCCACTATTTGCAAACATAGCCTAAATTTAGGATTTTGAACTTGTTTGAATTTTTACCTATATTCAAAAACACTCAAGATTGCTCCAAGCCAAGGTCATGCTGACCTTTACATATCATAACTCCTTACCATTTAAGGTAAACAAATTCTTTTAAATGAAAATGTTGTTTTAGTTTACAGCTAGAATAAAATAATAAATTATGATCTCCCTCTTCAAGTTAAAACAGCACTTTATTCCAACAAATTTAATCAAAGTTAAATTACTTTTAATAAGTTATTCCACTTGCCCTCTAAAATCAACAAAGTTTTCCTAATATAGCAACCTTACAAATTTTTTAAACTTCTACTGAGTAAAAATGAAATGTTTTAGATGAAATTAAACTAATCTAAACACTTGATGCAATGACAACAACAGACACTGAAGCTATCTGAAGATTAGCTAAGAGTGATGATAGAGTAATCCATAATGAATACAATCCAAAATATACTCTAAGTTTTAATTTTCTCTGTTGCAAAGTTTAATTGACAAAAGCAAAAAGAACCCAGAAAAGGACTCATGGCAGAGACAGGTCACAAACTGAAGATTTCTTCTTTTCTTTTTTTTTTTTCCCCTTTCTGTTTTGTAACCATGGTAAAACAATAGACGTGAACTTTCCCTGAACTTTTCTCTTTAAAGGCCTGGGTCCACATTGACCCAGCAGGGCAAGTTGGAACCTGATACTATCAACCCAAGGGCTGCTAAAGCAATCAGGTTCAACAACCATATATGTTCCCTAATGTGATTTTGCCACAAAGTCAAGGCAAAAGCAAGCTATTTCTAGTAAAGAATGTCTTTCTATTGTTTCAGAGATTAATTCAATAGTCTAAACGTGAATAAAACAAGGACTAAATGGTAAATTACAGAAATATATTACTGTTTTCTTATAATTATATCAATCCAAAGTTTATTTCCAGATAAGGCTCAATCCCACAAAAAATAAAAGCTCCTAGATCTATTATTAATGGGCAGATGAGTTAAATGATCATAGATTTAGATGATCTTACATTTAACTAACTCATGTTACTGTACTCTCATGGTAACCTGTTTTAAAAGGTAATGCTGCTTAAGAAGTTTTTTTCATGTTCTTCTATAGGCAATTAAAGTATGAAGACATAACTGATTAAGTCTACTATTAAAGGATATATTTGTTATTTATGTTACTGCAGCATGATACATAATGAATTAAACTGTAGTAACACAATTCCCACTTCTATTAGTCAAAGGAGTACTGGCATTTTTAAAAAAGTGACTATATCCAAGAACAATAGAGAGATAAATATAATTTCTAATATGCGTAAGCATATGGAAGTAGATTAGGTTCAAACTTTATACAACTCTTAATGTTGGACTACAATGTTATAAAAATAGTATTATAGTAAGGATGATATAATAATGAAAATTTATTCTATCATTAGTTGACACGCTTTCAAAATGCCTAAATACTTGCAAGAAATATCATATATATGACAAACTAACAATCAATAATTACTTTCATATTCTAATCACATTGCTTAAATAGATACTCAATTATATTATTTCCCCTTGAATATTATCCCCTATGGGCTTTATGTATATTTTCATGGAAACAGTTTCAGTGTTTCCAATAGTACTTGGTATATCATGTAGATCTGATTTTGGTAATAGTAAAAATAGGTTTTAGCATACCAATGAGAAGAAATCAGAATTCTGTTCAAGAGATAAGAGGAGTTTAAAATACAGAAACTGAATGCATAAATAGGGACAGTACAAGAAAATCCAGGGCATTAGGCACTGTAAAAACACTTATCCTTAAAATGGTAATCTCCCAGAATAATATAGCAAGATAGTACTTTTTTGAAAAGTAAAGCAACATTTAAAACAGCAATTTTTTTCATACATTAACTGGTTATAGTAAGTCAATTATTAATCAATATTCAGTTGTATAGGCATATTTGTTTGCATGGGTGCATGCTAAGTTGCTTCAGTCCTGTCCAATTCTTTCCCACATTATGACCTGTAGCTCACCAGACTCCCCTGTCCATGCGATTCTCCAGGCAACAATACTGGCGTGGGTTGCCATGCCCTTCTCCAGGGAATCTTCCCAACCCAGGGATCAAACCTGCATCTCTTATGTCTCTTGCATTGGCAGGAGGGTTCTTTACCACTCGTGCCACCTGGGAAACCCTAAAATACATGTGTATACGCATGTGTTTTGTGTCTGTGTTGTATTAAGACATCAACAAGAGAGATTAAAATTTTAAGAAAGAAAGAAAAGGTTAGTGGCTCAATCATGTCCAGTTCTTTGTGACTCTATCTACTGTAGCCCACCAGGCTCCTCTGTCCGTGGGATTCTCCAGGCAAGAACACTAGAGTGGGTTGCCATCTTTCTCCAGGGGATCTTCCTAACCCTCGAACCCGTGTCTCTCACACTGCAAGCACTTTCGTTACTGTCTGAGCCACCAGTGAAGCAAAATAGAAAGGATGGAAAGAAGATCATAAAACCAAGAAATAAAATAAGCAAGGGGACACCTAACGAATTAATCTAGTTTTTAAGGTGTTGATAGTGGATTTGTTAACCCTCTTTACTCTCAGTTTGAGAACTTAAGGCATTAAGACTGAAATGACTAATGAAGAAGGGATGATAATATGCATACACAGGATACTTATTGTGTGCTAGGTGAGTAATGCTATCTCATATTATTTAAGTTCCAATAGTCCTCGAAGGCAGATATTGTCTCTGCTTCTCAGATGAAGAAATTAAAGTTGACTGGTCCAATAGCATGACTCATGAATTTTATATTTTTCTGTCAGGCCCATGTAACTCTGATTTCAAAGTGAACACTTACTCCATTATTATGGTACCTCTAAATAACAGTGACAATATTGACAATAGATCACTTGGCCATGGATCAGAAGACAGAAGCTGTCACTGTTTAGATGTGTGAACTTGGCAACTCACTTAACTTTTGGAAGCCATATCTTTCCTTCCCTAACAAGTTCAAGTGATGCCATGACAGATAAAGTTTTTAAATATGAAATAAGATAGTCAAAGAAGCTACTCCTATCATAAAGTGTCTAATAAGCAGAATGTGAACAGCGAAAGTACAGAAAAGAGCTAAGTCAGCGTATTATCTGATTTCCAAGGGTCCATTTTTCTAACCTAGTTCCTAATTTGTGCTGTTGCCTTCACCTTATCTCTATCTTAATGTTCCTGTTCTTCCTCCTGCCCTGCCTGGTTTCACTGGATAAAGACATCAAACAGAAATTTTAATTGCTATCAATACTTACCAGTGCATACAGATGATATAAATAAAGAGTAGTTTCCAGTGAGAAAGATGTCTCAAATAAACTATATATGTAAAAAGATAACTTTCAGTTGAATAAGAGAACTAATGGGCTCTAAATATAAATCTTTTTTTGGTTCTCTTTTCTGAAAGAGAAAACACAATTTTACTTCTCAGATGGAAAATTTTGTACCCCACAATAATTTCTGTATGAGATTAAAAAATGAAGTATCAGTCACGCAGCCGTGTCTGATGCTTTGCAACCTTATAGACTGTATCCCACCAGGCTCCTCTGTCCATGTAATTCTCCAGGAAAGAATACTGGACTAGGTAGCCATTCCCTTCTCCAGGGGATCTTCCTGACCCAGGGATCAAACCCAGGTCTTCTGCACTGCAATGGATTTTTTTACCGTCTGTGTCACCAGAGGTCTAATTCATCAATGATTAAAACAAACTTCTAAAAAATTAGAAATAAATAATGTTTTCCCTTTTCTCTTGAGTTCCAGAGCTGTCTTTCCATTGCTGTACCAAACATCTGGAGATTTCACAGGTATCTCAGATTCAGTATGTCAAAATTAAACTTTTTATCTTTCACCCTAAGCCTGCATCACATTACTTACTATATCCCATATCTGTTAACAAGCCATCATGTATCCAATTTCCAGAGCCAAACCCAGGGTCACTCCCAATTCCTCCATCTCCTTTTGTGTACTTTCTACTTCTCAACTCAGTGATCACCAGATTCTACTGATTCTATCTCTGGTATTTCTTTACCCACTCTTTTCTTCATTCACATGGCTCTTGTCTTATTTCAAGTCTTTTCACTTGTGTTCCTATAGTATTCTGACCTAGGTGATCCACACAGAAAAAAACATTCTAATACCTTCAGTGTATTCTGCAAATCTTCCCCAGCTCACCAGATTTCTTACCATAGCAGATAAGAACTTCTAAGATCTAATGCCTCAATTTATCTCCAGTGTAATTTCTCAAAACTTACCCAGCCTCAGTCTGCAGTTGGTACTTAACTATTTTTATATATCCATGCTTTGGAGATGCTAATCCTTCTGCCTGAAATGCTCTTTCCTTTAATTGTCCAATTCAGACTTTCTTCAATTCAGACTTAAATTGAAGAAACTAGGGAAAACCACTAGACCTTTCAGGTACAACCTAAATCAAATCCCTTACAATTATACAGTGGAAGTGAAAAATATATTCAAAGGACTAGATCTGATAGAGTGCCTGAAGAACTATGGACAGAGATTTATGACACTGTATAGGAGGCAGAGATCAAGACCATCCCCAAAGAAAAGAAATGAAAGAAGGCAAAATGGTTGTGTCAGGATGTGGGGCCCTACATGGGAAACCTTAAAAAAGAAGGGCTAGCTTTGCTGGTTTAGAACTAAGATGGTGCCTGGCGGAGGAGATGAGGACGTGGCCTAAGTTTGTTAAAACTTTTGATTGGCTCTCTTGATTTCCGTGCACGTGGACAGTGCGTGATCACCATAGACTCTTGTTACAATGAAGTGCATGATGACTTGACCTTTAACGTGATTGGTGCAACTATGCTATATTAAGATTTGACCTTTAACGTGATTGGTGCAACTATGGCATATTACAATTTGACCTTTAATGTGATTGGCCCAACCCTTGCAAAACCCCCTTGCTTGCCTATATAAACCAAGAGCTTGCGGCAATAAACTGCTTAGACAGAACCCCTGTCGAGTCTGATTGTCTCTCGCTCGCCGAGGGGCTGGGTTGGCGGACAGCAGGCTCACCTCTCCTCCAGACCCCTCGGCTTTGCTGAGGGAAGTTCCACTGCCTCTCTCTTTCTGCGGAGCGCCCCCCCGCATGAGAAGGCCTTGCAAATAGCTGTAAGTAGAAGAAAAGCGAAAGGCAAAGGAAAAAACGAAAGATATACCCATTTGAATGCAGAGTTCCAAAGAATAACATGGATAGATAAGAAAGCCTTCCACAGTGATCAGTGCAAAGAAATAGTGGCAAACAATAGAATGGGAAAGATAAGAGATCTCCTCAAGAAAATTAAAGATACCAAGGGAACATTTCATGCAAAGATGGGCACAATAAAGGACAGAAGTGGTATAGACCTAACAGAGGCAGAAGATATTAAGAAGAGGTGGCAAGAATACACAGAAGAACTATACAAAAAGGAGCTTCACAACCCAGATAATCACGATAGTGTGACCACTCCTAGAGCCAGACATCCTAGAATGTGAAGTCAATTGGGCCTTAGGAGGCATCACTATGAAGAAAGCTAATGGAGGTGATGGAATTCCAGTTGAGCTATTTCAAATCCTAAAAGATGATGCTGTGCAGGTGCTGCTCTCATGCCAGCAAATTTGGAAAACATAGCAGTGGCCACAGGACTGGAAAAGGTCCGTTTTCATTCCAATCCCAAAAAAAGGCAATGCCAAAGAATGCTCAAACTACTGCACAATTGCACTCATCTCTCATGGTAGTAAAGTAATGCTCCAAATTCTCCAAACCAGGCTTCAGCAGTACGTGAACCGTGAACTTCCAGATGTTCAAGCTGGTTTTAGAAAAGGCAGAGGAACCAGAGATCAAATTGCCAACATCCACTGGATCATTGAAAAACCAAGAGAGTTCAAAAAAAAAAAAAAACAAACATCTATTTCTCATTTATTGTCTATGTCAAAGTTTGACTGTGGAGATAACCACAAACTGTGGAAAATTCTGAAAGAAATGGAAATACAAGATCACCTGACTGCCTCTTGAGAAACCTGTATGCAGGTCAAGAAGCAACAGTTAGAACTGGACATGGAACAATAGACTGGTTCCAAATTGGGAAAGGAGTATGTCAAGGTTGTATATTGTCACCCTGCTTATTTAATTTATTTGCAGAGTACATTATGAGAAACGCTAGACTGGATGAAGCACAAGCTGGAATCAAGATTGCCGGGAGAAATATCAATAACCTCAGATATGCAGATGACATCACCTTTATTGCAGAAAATTAAGAAGAACTAAAGAGCCTCTTGATGAAACTGAAAGAGGAGAGTGAAAATAATGGCTTAAAACTCAACATTCAGAAAACTTAGATCATGGCATCTAGTCCCATCACTTCATGGCAAAAAGATGGGGCAACAGTGGAAACAGTAACAGACTTTATTTTATTTTCAGCTCCAAAGTCCCTGTAGATAGTGACTGTGTCAAGGAGTGAAGTCGCTCAGTCGTGGTCAACTCTTCGTGATCCCATGGACTGTAGTCTACCAAGCTTCTTTGTCCATGGGATTTTCCAGGCAAAAGTACTGGAGTGGGTTGCCATTGTAGCCATTAAATTAAAAGATGCTTGCTCCTCAGAAGAAAAGCTATGACTAACCTAGACAGTATATTAAAAAATAGAGACATTACTTTGCCAACAAAAGTCTGTCTAGTCAAGCTATGGTTTTTCCAATAGTCATGTATGGATGTGAGAGTTGGACAATAAAGAAAGCTGAGCACCAAAGAACTGATGCTTTTGAACTGTGGTGCTGGAGAAGACTCTTGAGAGTCCCTTGGACTGCAAGGAGTCCATCCTAAAGGAAATCAGTCCTGAATATTCCTTGGAAGGACGGATGCTGAAGCTGAAACTCCAATATTTTGGCCACCTGATTCGAAGAGCTGACTCATGTGAAAAGACCCTGATGCTGGAAAAGATTGAAGGCAGGAGAAGAAGGGGATCACAAAAGATGAGATGGTTGGATGGCATCACCATCTCAATGTACATGAGTTTGAGTAAACTCCAGGAGTTGGCGATGGACAGGGAGGCCTAGCATAGTCCATGAGTTTGCAAAGAGTCGGACAGAACTGAGCAACTGAACTGAACTGAACTCAATTGTTCATGGGGGAAACCCTCAGCCAATTTACATCCACTCCTTCCCTAATCTCCCCAGGTATGTGTAACTCATTAACTTCCATCCACATCCACAGAACTTCCCATGTCAATATAATAATTTGTATATCATTTCTTTCTAGGCACACAGAGCCTTTGTATGAAATAACTATGTTCTATTTATTTATATTTCTCTAGTATTCAACACAGCCTGCCAACTAGCTGAAAATTAAAGTTATAATTGGTGGATAAATCACCTGGAAAAGAAATAAATTAATAATTTTCAAAAAAGTATACTGTATCAATTAAATTACCAGGATACATTAAAATATAAAAATCATCTCTCTGAAAAATAGCTATCTTTCATTAAATTAAGAGATATAAAATCTTAAGGATTCATCTAAGGATTATTTTTATTGAATAATCAATTGTGTAAATACATATGAAATTTAAGTTACACAAAAACTATCGTAAAATAATTTAGAATTTTATATGCTGCAAAACATTTTAGTTAAAAATGTTCTTGTGCCAATCAAATAATATAAAATATTAAGTCATCATTGCCCTTTAAAATCCTTTCAATGAGAATTCCCTAATTGTACTTTCACTTTATCTCTCTGTACCAGTAAGTAAATAAATTAACAAAATAGCTTTTATCACACAGAATAACCTTTTAACTGAGGGATTATCTCTGGTTTATTTTTCATTTCTTTCAGTGCAGATAGCAGTTCATGCCTCATTGATTAGTTTGCTAAGGTGGTGACCAGAAATGAAAATACAGTCTTTCAGATACTGCAAGGACCTGAGTGTGTAACCATGCGCACACACACACACACACACACACACACACACGCACATACATTCCATGCCTCTCTCTCTGGCATTTAGTTTGCAAGAAACAAAGAGTCAGGTATTACAAATATTTAATTTCTATTAGCCTATGCTCAAGTATAACTCCAGCTCTTAGATTTATTTCTCACTTATATTGCTAATATTTTTTCATTAAATAGTATTTAGGTTTTTATCATAAGTAAACTGCATTTCATGACAACTTTCAGGGAAAGATAATATAAAGTCAAAGGAAAAGAAAAGAACTAGTTTCCTTCAGATTTCTACCATTTCTGAATTCAGTGATACCCTTTATATACATATATTCCATTGGATGTACACTTACATTTGAGACTTTCCATATTAATCACTAAGCTCATTATTTTCACTCATATCTTAGATGTTAGATGTAACTGATATCCCTTTCCTTTCTTCAGCCAAAATATCAGGAATTATTAAACCAAAGAAATTCTTAAACAGAAAGTAATCACAGAAATCAAATGTGACAGTGAGTGTTAATTAGAATAACCACAACCAGGAAGAGCAAACCATTCTGACCTGGTCTGGTGCTACTCAGGACTGTTGAATCCTCACGTTAAAACAAAAAAAATCATTACTCACCAAGCCTACAGCAGGAAAGAATAAAATATAGGCTTGAAAGTTTTCAAAATTCAGAACAACAGAAGAGGAAAGACATGATATGGCTCCATATGAGAAAGAAAAGCTTTGAAAGGGATTAAAACAGAATAAGAAGTATTCTTGCTTGGGAAATCCAAAGGACAGAGGAGCCTGGCGTGCTACAGTTCATAGGCCCTCAAAAGAGTTGGACACGACTTAGTGACTAAACAACAAAGAACCTTTCCACATCTGATATAGGGAAACCAAATAAAAGACACATTCAATTCATTCCTTCTGTGTCCGAGCTCAAAGATAAAGGGAAGAGTATTTTGACCAAACATGGGAAGAGTCTGTTGAAAGTTAGAGGCAAAAGTATCTTCTTCTAAGATCCTTGTCCCTTCCAATATCAAGCAGAAGTTGGACAAATAATTCAAATTATTAGGGAGACTGAAAAAGAGACAATCGGCATTTGGTACAGATTTTAGCTCACTCACTGATGAGGCTCCTTTCTAATCAGGAATTTGATGATTCCTGTCAATGCGACACAGTCTCCATTCCAAGTCCAGTTGGTCAGGTATTCGAAGATATAGTTTCTTTTCCATTTCATTTGCTATTTCATTAATTGCTTATTTCCTTAGACTCTTTTGTTATCCTAATAACTGCTCCCTCTGGCAACTCTTCTAAAGTACTATGTATCCGATCCACTGCTTTTCAAATAAAGAACATCAGGCAAGATGATTCTGAGTAAAATCAAAGCAAGTTTCAGGAAAATTATAACTTGGCAGTTCTCATGTCTCTTCTTGTTAACTGTGCTTACTGTTTCCACAGATATTTAAACCCATCACCTGGGTCATCCACACTTTTCAGTTTACTGCTTTCAACAATCACTGAAACCCTGCAAGAATTTAATTGATAATTAAAGTTAAAAGCTTAAATTACGAATATTTGAAAGAGGCTACTTCTTCTTTACAACCTTCACTGGAGGGTGTAAATGCAGCCTCTAGTGCTATTTCCCAATAAGAAAAATAAATGAAGCCTTTGCAGGCCACCTTTGAAAGGTTACCTTTGACCTAATATGAGAATGACTTATCTCATCATAGGATTAGCTACTCAAAGAACACCAGGACTCCCTTGTCTTACTGTAGCATCTCCAAGCCTCTTCGTTTGATCTTTTGACCCTGTTACAAACTTCTTATACCAAATTCTCACCAACTAATTGCAATTAGTTTTCATATTGCAGTTTCTTGCATATGTAATAGACACATTAAAATTATTTGTCATGCTGGAGTTAAATGGATTGTCTTCCAGAAATCAAAAATGCCTGATACTGTTTGTACTATCTTCACAGTCTGCAAACTTTGTATGTATTATGTCATTATCAGTATTTTTCCTTTTGGGTGCAAGAGGGCTTAACATCTCTTCTTTCATCAAAAATGGATTTAAAAAGTAACTGCCCAGTAAGCCTCACTGAATTGTATTGATTGTTTCCACCTTTATTCCTGTATTTATCTTTGCTGTTTTTTCATTCATTCAGCATTTATTAAAATTTATTAAGTACCAGCGAATGTTCTGGGTGGAGAAGGACAAAAATAAATAAATAAATAAATGGATTAAAAAACTATGCCTTTAGATTATTAGGACAGGGAAGACTTCTCTTAAGAAGATGAAGCTTTAATATTAAGAAGTTGTCAGCTCTAGAATAAAAGAAAGACAAGTTCCAGGCAATTAGATAGAGAGTACAAGGAAACTTACAACTTTGGTCTCATCAGGAAACCAAAGGGAAAGCCAGTATGACTGGATTTCAGCTTGGAAAGAAAGAAAAGAGATAAACTCTGAGAGGCTGACCATATAAGAAGAAGTTTGGGTTTCTACCGACCTTTCAATAATATTTATTTGCCTGCTTTCTTATTAAGTCTTAAATCTTTTCCTCTGAACAGTGAAAGTGAAGTCATGTCCGACTCTTTGGGACCCCATGGACTGTAGCCTACCAGGCTCCTCTGTCCATGGAATTCTCTAGGGAAGAATTACAGGAGTGGGGTGTCATTTCTTTCTCTAGGGGATCTTCCCGACCCGAGGATCGAACCCAGATCTTCCGCATTGCGGGCAGAAGCTTTAACCTCGGAGCCACCAGGGAAGCGGGAAGCCCTTTGAACAGTAAGTACCCTTTCCACTCTCTAAATACGATCTATTCTCTCTCAGGCAAAAGACACACGTTGCTGTCCTATTTTCAGCCGTTATGTCTGGTTCAAGGCTCAACTCATAATCATGTTTAACAAATGTGTTTGACTAAGTAAATTAAAATGTAATATAAATGGAAACCATTCATTTAAAATTCCAAGGCACTCCACAGTGTTTAAGTTTTCACATTCTATAAAAAAATACTCTGTATTTTAATGAAATATGAATGCTTTGCTGGCTAACTAGTCCTTGATGTAATAATCACATTGCAGCCAAAGGTGCACTATACAAATACCTATATTTGTCTTCCTTTGCCAATGTTTTGCTATCCATATAAAAGATCAACATCAGTATAAAGGTAATAAAATGATACATAATAACACATAGTTATGTTCTCTATACTTTACTTATCAGTTCTATCTAAGAGGTCTTTATCAAAAGGTTCATTTTCCTGTAGAAGTGAGTTTATATCAAGCAGTTTTCCCTGACACCTGTCAGAAGGTTCCTAGCCCTAGATAAATATAACTATGATCAGATACTGAAAAGAAAATGTAAATCCACTTTATAAAAAGCATTTCTCTTAATGATCCACAGCTATTTCCTGTTATGAATGCTGTACAGTGAACACTGATAACTTTGGCTGGAAAAAATAAGGAGAAGTAACCTATGGCTATTTAAGAAATAAATCCATCACAGATCTTCTACACGAAGACAGTAAAAATCTATTTCCAAACATGCAAGCAATAAAATCTGATTTCACTGTAGTATAAATGTTCAGATATTAGGCCTGGTGCCCTCATAATATATTTGCTTAATACAACAGTAAATTCTTTCATTGTTTTTCCCCAACTCGGATGACAACCATCTAACCTACATAATATTAAGCAGACATTTAGTTCCACTGATGTGAACAGTCAAGAGATTAATGCTGACAGAGCTAAATTACACAAGAGTCAAGAAATGTGAGCCAACAATACAATTATAATTATCACTAGGGGAGGTAAAAGATGAACATATTTTCATCTACTGAGGTCTCTGGATTAAAGGGCCAAACACTTAAATGCCACTTTTACTCATTTGGTAACTAGGGGTATTCTAAATTCCATAATTATATGACTTTGCATACATTAAAATCAGCTTGGTATTAAAGGGTTCTGATAGCAATGTTACAATTAAGGTCCAACCTCTATTTCTCAGTCACTATCTCAAAAGAACAAAAATAATCACAGAGGCATTTGAAGATTAAAAAATAACAAGTTCTTATTTTCTCCTGATTGTATTTCATTAAACTTGCAGTACAATTATTTTTACTTTATATTACTATTCATTTTGTAACATCATAAAATAATTTAGAAGTTCCATTAGTATTTTTCATCCTCAATAATTTTGTTGGAAAAATATATAATGTCCATTTTAAAAGTAAGATTTTAGATAAAAACTCTTGACAGTATACTAAAGTATTTTACTTCTTAATGGGTAGAATATAGACACAAAGTTCTGAGTATGTGCCTGAATGTTATAATAATTCTTTTAAATAGTGTATCTATTATGAAAATATTTATTATAGGGTTAAGTTCAGAAACTATGCTCTTCAGTTCAGTTCAGTCGCTCAGTTGTGTCCTACTCTTTGCGACCCCATGAATCGCAGCACGGCTGGCCTCCCTGTCCATCGCCAACTCCCGGAGTTCACTCAGACTCACATCCATCGAGTCAGTGATGCCATCCAGCCATCTCATCCTCTGCCGTCCCCTTCTCCTCCTGCCCCCAATCCCTCCCAGCATCAGAGTCTTTTCCAATGAGTCAACTCTTCACATAAGGTGTCCAAAGTACTGGAGCCTCAGCTTTAGCATCATTCCTTCCAAAGAAATCCCAGGGCTGATCTCCTTCAGAATGGATTGGTTGGATCTCCTTGCAGTCCAAGGCACTCTCAAGAGTCTCCTCCAAAACCACAGTTCAAAAGCATCAATTCTTGGGCACTCAGCTTTTTTCACAGTCCAACTCTCACATCCATATATGACCACTGGAAAAACCATAGCCTTGACTAGACGGACTTTAGTCGGCAAAGTAATGTCTCTGCTTTTCAATATGCTATCTAGGTTGGTCATAACTTTTCTTCTAAGGAGTAAGCGTCTTTTAATTTCATGGCTGCAATCACCATCTGCAGTGATTTTAGAGCCCAAAAATATAAAGTCTGACACTGTTTTCACTGTTTCTCCATCCATTTCCCATTAGACAATTATAAATCTATACCTTTAAGATACTTTTATTCCTGTATGTGCCATTATTTCAAATAATTTATAAATTAGAAAGGAATATTTCTTAGCAGTATGCAGCAGTCACATGTCATTTGCTATAAATGTGTTTATATATTATATATGTAACACAGGATAAAATTAAGGAAATTATCTTCCTTTTGGAAGAAAGATGGGGAAACAATGGAAATAGTGACTGACTTCAGTTTCTTGGGCTCCAGCATCACTACAGATGGTGACTGCAGCCATGAAACTAAAAGATACTTGCTCCTAGGAAGAAAAGCTATGATCAACCTAGACAGCATATTAAAAAGCAGAGACATTACTTTGCCAACAAAGGTCCATCTAGTCAAAGCTATGGTTTTTCCAGTATTCACGTATGGGCATGAGAGTTGGACTGTAAAGAAGTTCAGTGCCAAAGAATTGATTTTTTTGAACTGTGGTGTTGGACAAGAATCTTGAGAATCCCTTGGACTGCAAGGAGATCAAACCAGTCAACCCTAAAGGAAATCTATCCTGAATATTCATTGGAAGGACTGATGTTGAAGCTGAAGCTCCAGTACTTTGGCCACCTGATGCGAAGAAGTGACTCACTGGAAAAGACCCTGATGCTGGGCAAGACTGAGGGTGAAAAGAAAAGGGGACGACAGAGGATGAGATGGTTGGATGACATCGCCAACTTATTGGACATGAGTTTGAGCAGGCTCCAGGAGTTGGTGATGGACAGGGAAGCCTGGTGTGCTGCAGTCCATGGGGTCAAAAAGAGTTAGACATGACTGAACTGAACTGATCTTCTTTTGGCTCTCTTAGTGATATTCTTGATGATTTTAAGTTCCATATATTTTTTTTTTCTCCTCATCTCTCTAGATTCCCTCACCTTGAACCTTGTTAAGCTTGATAATGAAGCATATTCCCCTGTAAGATTTCATTTGTTGGATACAGATACAGGATTGCTTGTTTCTTTATTTTTAAAAAATAACTCATAAAATAGCATTTACTTTCAATGACTGTTAAACTGAAGTGCCTTACATGTGAAATTCCAGTGGATTTCTAATCATAGCCTCTTGTGACTAATCATTCTAAACATCAAAGAAATCATTTAATAGTTTGCTTGATAGGAAATGGCTTAAAATTTGGCTGAAATTTGAAAGAAGGGTATGGAACAACTGATTGGTTCAAGATCAAGAAAGGAGTACGGCAAAGCTGTCTGCTGTCACCCTGTTTGTTTAACCTATACATTGAGTGCATCATGAGAAATGCCTGGCTGGATAAGTTACAAGTCTGAATCAAGATAGGCGGGAGAAACATCAGCAACCTCAGATATGCAGATGATACCATTCTAATGGCAGAAAGCAAAGAGGAACTAAAGAGCCTCTTGAGGAGAGTAAAAGAGGAGAGTGAAAGAGCTGGCTTAAGACTAAATATTAAAAAACTGAGATCATGGCATCTGGCCTCATTAATGCATGGCAAATAAAAGGGGAAAAGGTGGAAGTAGTGGCAGATTTGTTCTTCTTGGGCTCCGAAATCACTGCAGATGGTGATAGCAGCCATGAAATCAAAAAACAATTGCCTCTTGACAGGAAAGCGATGACAAACCTAGACAGTGTGTTGAAAAGCAAAGACATTTCTCTGCCAACAAAGGTCCTTATAGTCAAGGTCATGGTCTGCCCATTGATCATGTATGGTTGTGAGAGCAGGACCATAAAGAAGGCAGAACGCCAAAGAATTGATGCCTTCAAACTCCGGTGCTGGAGAACACTCCTGAAAGTACTTTGGACAGCAAGGAGATCAAACTAGTCAATTTTAAGGGAGATCAACCTTGAATATTCACTGGAAGGACTGATGCTGAAGTTGAAGCTCCAGTATTTTAGTCATCTGATGCAAACAGACTTGGAAAAGTCCCTAGGAAAAGTCCCTAGATTCTAGGAAAGATCAAGGGCAGAAGAGGGCATCAGAGGATGAGATGGCTGGACAGCATCACCAATGCAATGAAGATGAACTTGGGCAAACTCTGGGACGTGGTGAGGGACAGGGAGGCCTGGCATGCTGCAGTCCGTGGCATTGCAAAGAGTCAGACACGACTGGGTGACTGAATAACAACAACAATTCCTAGATAATCATGTAACAGACATCATTGTAGAGTGTGGAGTGTATCAAGGTAGTAGATTTTATTGATTTTTAGTGATTCCAAAGCAGATATACATCACTTTCTCATTTATTATTTCACCTTTCTAAAAATGAGAGTTCTAAATATGTTGACGAAGAACTGAAAAGTAAGTCATAATTCACTTTCACAAGATGAGGAAAGAGTTTTGGATTTTGAGCTGGGAGTTAACAGGTTTCAGTTTTCACTTGTTAGTTTTAGCCGTGCTTCTGGGCTTGGTATCTGCATCCAAACAATGGGGTTTAAATCTGCTATTCCTGGTTTTCTCCAGTAGGTAGGGTGAAGGTAGGTGTGTGGGCAGAGAACAGTGGGAAAGTTCTCATCATCTGTCCTTCTGTCAGGACTTTGGAGCTGGCGTTTGTGATGGAATAACCGATATTTGGAGATTTTATGAAGGAGTGATACAGGATCATCTGAATACTTCTATAAATGGAAGAAGCAGAATGTGCTTAAAGTTTCCAGGTTTGTTTTAGTCTTTTCTTATAGATTATGGTGTCAGAATCAGAGAACAACTGTACATTTATCTATCCTAAATAAAATGAATACTACTAAAATTTGTTTTAGTGAACTCGGTACCCCAAATATTTGCAGTCATTTTTAAATAAGTATCTGAGCAGTAAAGCTGAAAAGTGCTTTTAATGTTGACTTGCATTTGACACACTAACTAAATTTGCTTGTATTCATTACCAACGGAAGATTTCAATATTGATTGCACCTTGAAAAATATGGCTGTAGACTGTGATTTCCTTTGTGTATTTGTTTAAAATCTACTTTCTATTCCTATATCAGTACTCCTTTATGAACAATTTCAATGACAGATCATTATTTTGAATTTTAGTTTTCACTTTAATTTTCACTTTTCTCTCAGAATATGTGGATGGGTAGAGCAACAATTCTTAGATTAGATTGAAGAGTCCTTTCAGTATTGAGAATAACTGGCAGACTTTCACTTGTACCTAAAATAAGCAGAAGTATAAATTCTTATCTAAAGGAAACTATTTCAAACATCTTAATTTTCAAAGTAAGGGCAAGAAATGTTTTAAAAAATGTATATCATATAAGAACTTCTAAGGGGTTTATGGCTATATTTTTCCTCTTCAGCTCAAATGAAAAGTAATTTGAAAATTTCCACAAAAATATTGAAAACAGATTTCTATACTTGGACTGTTCCAGCTGGTGACCCTCAACTAGTCAAATAATTCTTTCTGAATGATCTTTTTTATGTATAAACCAATATAATTGTATTTACAATAATTAACAAATTTGATGCATGCCAATTTAAATGACTAAATTACCCCAACTGACCAACACAAAAGCTAGAAATCATCAAGATTTACCTAAAACCTCCTCTGTAACTAGCTGTTCAAAGTGAGTTGGAAGCTCTCTTGGAAAGCTGTATAAGCATCATATGCCTCCTCTTCTAAATGTTTCCTATTTTCACACACAGCAAAGGAGATGAATTACTTCAAAGTCATTAAATAAAGTATTAATTACTTATATCTAATAATACATAGGAAATTTAGCTTAATAACAAATGAAATTGACTACATTATGCCTAGAGGTTTAAACAGAGAAAAAAACAGTAAAGGTATTAGCAACCCAAATTCTGCATGATTTATGACCATTTTGATGTTTGAAAGAAAGTTTCAATTAGCTCTAATAAAGACCACATTAGAGGAATAAAAATTTCCAAAAACCTTACAGTCTAAATCACTCATCTTATAAATATTTCTTCATCAATGAATCTTTATGCTCCAATAAAGGTCAATCACAGCTAACTAAAACTTCTGGATTTACGCAAGAACAATTCCCTCCAAAAATCCCAACTGCAAATGCAAAAATCTCTAAGCAAGAAATATTACAATTGGCAGAGAATGCCATGAAGGATAAAAATATATGCAGTCTGTGTGGGTTTTAACTTATCTTTTGGTCAAACTGAACCTAAAATCTAGTGGTATTTTTTTTTTTTTAGTTAAAAATTCAAAAACCAAAATTTTGAAAATAACTGTGTAAGAAATGAAATTAGTATAACAAAAAATGTTTGAAATTTTTCCATCAAAGCAAGTCTCACCAAAACCATAGTAAGAGGGTTATTACCAAAAAACAAGTTTATACAGAAGCATCTTTACTGCTACAGCTTTAACTGATTTGAGCGGTGGAGCCTTTAAAACAATGAAGCCACAGATTCAGTGGAGTTTCAACAAAGACGAAAGAGAGAAGAATAAGAAATTCTAATTTTAAAACTCATCTTGGAAACCTAATTACTCTTAAATGTAAAGTTCAATCCTTCTTTTAGTCTGCTGTGTTATCTTTGCTTATTAAGTTTAAGGAAAAAAAAGTGACACAGTCACAATATAGTTGGTCAAACTTTATAAATATAAACTATATAATATATACATATCCATATGTATGTCATAAGACAGCTTGAAATAAAAACTGAACATTCAAATTTAGTAATATGCAATAATATACAACTCTAATTTACATTAAATTACACATATAAAATATAACTTTATAGCAAATTTAAGATCAGTTAAATCTTGTCTAAAATATTTTCAAATATTTATTTTCTCTAGAACTGTTTTGTTATAGTATTTGCACATATATTTAACTTTGGTCAACAGATGTTCTTTGCATAAATAGATTAGATAGAATTGATGATATTCATTCAAGAAATGGACTTAATATACCACAATATTTAAAATGGAAATAATCATTGAAAATAAAACAAAAATTTAGGATATTTTACTTGAACGTTGTTCTCACAATAAATCATCGTGTATTTAAAAAGAAATTATTAATGAAAAAGTTAAAGAAAGTATGCTTACACAGACTGATCCTTTACAAAGTTACATGGCTTATAAGGAATGGACTACACATTTTTGTCTAGATTTATATACATATACTTTGCTTCAGTAAGTTATGTTTTTGCTGTTATTATGTTCATTATAGTACGATTTTTTTTTTTTAGATAATGAATATTTTTGAAAATCTGTGGAAGGTTATATACACTTCAATTCAGTAAAATAAACACGTTTATATAGCAAACGTGTGTGAATAATTTCAAGGGCTTCCCCGACACCTTGACCTCAGAAGCTAAGCTCTAGGCCAGGACTCTAACTTCCATGTTTAAACTTCTATTTTTCTCAGTGCAATACACACCTAAACATGTACATAGACATTAGGTGAACAAACTGCACTTTCCTCAGCTTTATTGACATATAACATCATGTAGTTCCAGAAGTACCATTTAATGACTTGATATATGTACATACTGTGAAATGATTACCGCGATAAGGTTAGTTAACATATAGATCACCTCACATCTAGTGTTTGTGGGGTGAGAATAGTAAGGCCCAACTCACAGCAATTTTCAGGCATACATTACAATATTGTTACCCACAGTCAGCCTGCCGTCAATGAGATCCCCAGAATGTATTCATCCTCTTATTCGAAGCTTAATACACTACATTTGGAAACTATGTGTTTGTTTTACTTAAGAGAGAAAAATGTGTAATTTTTTTCTACCTATATTCACATAGGCCCTTGTAACGTTACCAGGAGAAAACTCAAAGGAATACTTTTAAATCAGAGAGTTTAAAACTGATTTAGGTGAGACAACTAATGAGTATTAAAAAAGTAAGCCCAGTGTGATTTAACAAGAAAATACTTTAAATGTTAGAAATAAATGTTTAGAATTTCTAAATACAAAGTTGTATATGCATTTTAGCATAATTAAGAAAATTCTAATTGAAAAAGTAGATGACTAACAGAAAAATAAAATGGTGTTTGTCACCTTATATACATTCAATGAAAAACCTGTATTTAAGTTTAATGTATTAAGGAAAGTGAATTAAGCAAACAACTATTCCACAAAAATATACATCATTTCAGTCTAATTTTAGGGTGATTCTCCTCGTTAAATATCATATATGAAATAGTCTTATTTATCATCTTATCTCATTAGATATTGTCTAGGGAGGCAATTTTGAAAAAGGAAAAATGGTTAGAAAGACTTTATTTTAGCCAAACTAGATTTGATACTTTGAATGTTTACTATCTAATATAATCTCTTAACAACTCTTCAGCTCTAGTGTACTTTTTGGTAAAGTTTTAATAACTTTCTTGTAATTAAAAACAGCATATGATATCAAAAACCAATAGTAATTAAAAGTAATCAAATTTAGTGAAATATGTACAAAATAAAGAGATCTGTACACATTTTGTTAAGGAGTTATCAATCGATATACTTTTACTATGTGAAATGAGACAATGCTTATTACTAAAATAAAGGCTAAGTCCCTTCTTTGCCTCGTTTTCTGCTTTTGTAAAATGTATTGCTTGAGAAACAAGTCTTCAAAAAACAAGGCCTAAAAAAATCTACTACTCAGGGTGCCTTTGAGGATATTTAATTAAAATCTAATCCTGCATTCATTAAGGCTCACATAAATTAAGCTGTCATTCATAAGATTTATGGATTCTCATTTGCATATTGCATACAATTCATCAATTACTCAAGTATGAAAGGAGCACATTTCCCTTGGAGCTGCCTGCTACCCTGCCAACATTTGAAATGAGGGAAAGAGCAAGACTGTCAGGCATTCACACAAACTTTCTTCCAAATGTCTGCTCCTTGATTAATCTAATTTTCTAGATATTCCCTACAAGATATACCAACAGCCTTGCTGCATATTTCTATTATTTCTCCTGTCTTCATCACCAAAATCTTCTAGTCTTTGAATACCTCTTCATGTCTGAGTGATTATTATTTGTTTGCTAATGGTATGGCATTGGCGATTTCTTTTTTGAAAATGTGATGCATGAAAGCAAAAGACAAAGAGGTAAGCTATACATGTTTGTTGATTTTTTAACATTAATATCTTTCTATCAATGATTAGCCTATTTCATGTGCAATAAAGATTTGAAAATGAGGAAATGGAATGGCCAGGGAATAGAATGAGTATAACTAACTAGCTTTTCAAAGAATCTTAACATGTCAGAAGAATCTAAAACAAAGCCACAAAGTAAATCATCAATTCTATGTTTAAGGTAAAAATAGAATTCACTCACTCGGCTATAAGTACATGTCATTGTACTTTTTACAGTTCTAAGCGAAGTAGTAACCCAGATGAATTTGTTCTCATTGTGCATAAAGCATACTGTGTTAATTCACTTGTCTTCTCTGGGGAATAGATCTTAATTTCAGTGGCACAACTTGCAAGAAACTGTCTTTGAGAGCATACTCTGGAAATCTTCCAACAGACATGTGATCAGGTGTGCAATTTAATGCAAGCCCCAGCTTATGTCCAGCACTTTTACAATTAAAATATGTGAATGTTTCAATATTCTCAAAAACGACTGCTCCTGAATACATGCTATCTCTTTTATGTCAATTGAACGAAAAAAAAAAAAAAGGAAGAAATGCCTTAAGCACTTATTTTCCATGGAGTACATCAACTCGATGGAAAAAGAAAGCATTTGAATTAATTTCAGTATTCAGAACATTTTGTATTTGGTAATATGACAGATTTTACCTTCCGTTATAATACTTGACAAAACTATGATGGCATCTATTTGGAAATGCTTCCATATTTAGAACGCAAAATTAGAATTCCCCAAATTCAAACCTAAACATGTTAGGTTAAATGTCAAGTGATGAGGAGAGACACCTTTAGGTAGATATCATTAGCCAGGAGTCTAAGGAATTGAATAGGAGACCCTAAGGACTATACCAGCATAATCATAAATATGTTCACTCTACAAAAACTGTGCTTCAAGAGAGAAAAAAAATGCACTCAGCAATGAAACTAATTGTCACTAAACCCTTACAAATATTCAACATAGGAGAAATAAATGCCTTTATAAATGTGATCATAGAGATGAAATTATTAGCATGCTTAACTTATAAGACGACCTTCAAAACTGAAAGCAAACAACAGACCAGCTCATGCTTTTTATTCATTCAAGTTAGATAGTTCATCATAATTTTCAGAGATCCATGCCTGAGACACTCCTGGGTATATTATTTGTGTTTTAACTCTTGCATTCTCTACATTTCAGTTTTCTCAGCATGAGCTGTCTACTTTATTCTATCCAGGTCATGTGCAATAGAAAAAGAATTGTCCTAGTCTACAATAATAAAGCTTATTTTATTTCTTCAATACAAACCACCTGTTTGGGTTCTGTACTGTTATTGAGAACTTTTAACTATGTTAATTAATTATGATAATCAACTACCTTATTCCAATCAATAGAAAGTGAATGAAAATCATACAGTAGGCTTTATTTTCTTTATTTACTTTGTGCTATAAAATAATTCACCTCAGACTGATGAAGAAATTCTGAGTAAGAGAACACAAAAGATCCAGCAGTAATGGACGAAAGGGAGAGTCAACAGATCACCTAGGGCACTTTGCTTATATTGGAGAGTTTGCATGAAACATTTGTACAGATGAGGTGAAACTGTTTCAATTCCCAGAGTGCAAATTTGGTTAAAATTAATTATTCCCCAAATGACTGTGCTTCTTTTTATTTTTCATATCCATGTCTTGATTAATAATCAGTCTGAACTGGCATTTCTCAACCAAGCCCCACATTCTCAGCCACACACATGACAGAAAATATTGATAGACTGGAATGTCAAGAGAAACAGGAAAAAAAAAAACAAACCTAGGTTGGCTAAAATTTCATTTCAAGCATATAATTTTAAGCGATAATTATTTCAAAAGCAACACACAGTAATGATTAAATCAGAGGATACTACTCCCTTTTAAGAAAATTAAATATAATTTCAGGAAGGAAAGCATCAATATGACAATCTTAACAAGAATCTTAGGAGATGATGGTCTATCAGTAGTAATCAGGATTGATATCCATCAAATGAAGATGTCACAAAGCTTTTCCCATGCCAACAGAATGTTTTTTATGTTATATCACTTAATATTATTTAAATATTACTCAGGGCTTATGGAATCCATGCAAAACTATAACAAAGCACAATAAAAGGCTTTGAAACAGAAACTTTAGCAGCTTGACAACAAAATAAGTAAGGGTATAAGATGATGCAGTTTTCAATCGTGCGAGAAGAACAACATTAGGTATTATCTAATGATTTTCAACATACAACAAAAATCCAGAACTTTCTAAAATTATTTCCAACAAGATTTTAAAGCAGATTAAACCTGTTGGGTATCTTGGTGGCTGAAATATACACTAATAATTCCACCTTCATGTAAAAATGTTCTGTATGTGGTACTGAAAATATAACAATATAAAATAAATGTTTTGCTTCTGGTCCTCTCAAAAGCTGTCATACCAAATTATTCTGGATATGTGTGTGCATACTTAGTCACTCAGTTGTGCCCAATTCTTTGTGACTCCATGGACTATAGCCTGCCAGGCTACTCTGCTTATGGGATTCTCCAGGCAAGAATACTTAAGTGGGCAGCCATTCCCTTCTCCAAGGGATCTTCCCAACCTGGGGATCAAACCCAGGTCTCCTGCATTGTGGATGGACTCTTTACCATTTGAGCCATCAGGGAAGCCCTCTGGATATGTGTATTACATCTATAAAAGAATATGTAAGATCAAGACATTCCCTTATGGTACAATGAGTGCTGATCAGCCTTATTAATCTTATAACAAGAAAAATGGAGCAACCAAAACACACAAAGTTCCAAAGAAGGGCAAGTGTCATCACCTGGGGCTGTCAGTCTACTCTACTTTGTACAAATCTGTTCTCCAAAAGGAATAATTTAAACTATTTACACATTTCTTTTTCCTAGGTTAAAAGCTAAGTACATACAAGAAATTTTAAGAAAAAAGTGGAAAACATATGTTTTCAATCACATAAAGGACAAGTTGCCTAACTCTGAATATATTTTTAATAAGCATAAGGGTCATGCATGCAAAATTTTTAAAATCTATTCAAACAAGAAATGTTTACTTCTTGTGTACAATGCTGTCTAAGTTAAATTTGTTCCTTTAAATCTTATGCATGTATATAGTATACATACATGTATTATGTAAGATTGTTATAGATGTTATTATCAATCCTAGCTAATTCTCATAGCTGTAGCATTAACACTCAAATAATACCAGTTTCTATGTCAGAGTCACTTGGATTTAAAAATATGGAAATTAAGAGAAAATATGCTCAATTCAATTGGATGCCTTCTTGTAAGAAACTTAGCCCTGGATTTCTCAAAATCACTTCTCTATAAAGAGAAAAATACATGGCTTCATTGCTCAGAAGTTACTGTAAAGATCTCCAGGGGATCTTCCCAACCCAGGGATCAAACCCAGGTCTCCCTCATTGCAGGAAGATGCTTTACCATCTGAGCCACCAGGGAAACCTTTTTCATGCTCCCTCTCTAAGGTTTCAACCCATAATTGAGCTTATAATCAACCACTATCACCAAATCATTTTCACACATAATATTGTTAGATAAATCATTTCAAACTCTTCCCATGCAGGATCTTAACATTCACCTCTATGAGATATATGTTACCTATATGTGATCTGGGCTTGTCAGGTGGTGCTAGTGGTAAAGAACCCACCTGCCAATGCACGAGACATAAGAGATGTGGGTTCGACCACTGGGTCCAAAAGATCCCCTGGAAGAAGGCGTGACAACCCACTCTGGTATTCTTGCCTGGAGAATCCTGTGAACAGAGAAGCCTTGCAGGCTATGGTCCATAGAGTAGCAAAGAGTGGGACACAACAGAAGCAAGTGACTTAGCATGCAGATGTGCATACGTGATCTACCATTCCAGCCTGCCAAGATTTTGGTGATCCTGATTCCATCGTTATCTACTGCTTCATCCAGCTTCAAGAACAGGAAAGCCCACTTCTTGAATTTACCTTGAATTTTTCACTAAATGTATCAGCATATTTCAAAGGTTCTATCCAATCGAACCCTCCCCTTTGTTTTCTCTTCTACCACCCTAGTTCTACCTTTCATTTAATTACTCTCTTTTTTGCTTAAAAAGTCATCCATTGGCTCCCTATTCTCTGGAGCAGAGGTTAGCAAATTACAGTCTGCAGGCCAAATTTTGCCTACCTGCTTTCCAAATGCAGTTTTATCGGTACACAGCCACGTCCATCTGTGTACGTCTTTTCTATGGCTGCTTTGGCATTACAGTGGTAAAGTTGGGTAGTTTCAACAGAAGTCACATGGTTCGCAAAGCCTATAGTATATACTTTCTATGCCTTTCCAGAAACATTTTAACAATCACTCCCCTACAGGATATTTCAAAACCACTTAGCACGATGCTGAAATCTCATCATGGTCTGATCACAAAGTCCATTTTTAGCATCTTGTTTCACCAATTGCCTCTCTTCATTCCCACTGATACTCCCTACTTCTCTATATTTACTCATATTATTTTTCTCCAACTGGAACTATTTCCCCAATATCACTTTCAGAATAAGTTCTAAACATATAGCGAATTCCTTTAAAAAGAAACAATGTCCAGAAGTAATAAGGGAAAGCAAAATATTCTACGTGTCTATGTTTTATTTTAAATTGTTACTGCTATCTGATGTATTCATTCTTTGGATCAGCAATGATAACTTTAACACTGGACTAATACATGTTATAAGTTTTTGAAACTATTTTTTCACCAGAAGGTGATTGGACAACACTAGGGAGCAAGAGTTCCTTAAATATATAAACACTAACAAATAAATTTGCCCAAGGGGTTGGTTACTTACTAGAAGTACGTTGGTTACTTTACAGTTTTACATCATAGTGTTGCATTTTATTAATTACAGCATTTTACAAAATTATCCATCCAGCATCATAAAGAATTCATATCATTCTCTTATAATGAATATTTAATATATTATCTGAGTCCATAAAAATTCATATTTTCATATAAGTCAATTAAAGCACACCCACTGGTGCAGAAATAGTGTGCTTCTGGTCTGGACACTGGGTATTTGTCAAGTGGAGTAAGATTCAAGCTTTGTTCTCACCCAAACACTCCAAGGACAAAGCAAATCACAAAAGCTGAGCTCTGCTAAAGGAAAGATATAATGTGCCCACTCCTGAGGTCAAAGAGGACTTCATTGTCTATGCACAGGAAGGCTTCTTGGGGGTCAAAAAGGGAGGGGGCCCCACCCCGTAATAACTGTAGACATGTACCCACAGGCCTATGCATTGGGATCCATCTTAGAAAAAAGTTATACACGCATCTTGGGGACGGTCCACGGACAGTCAGGTGTGAAGAAAGAAACTAGATAACTGGTCAAATGTAAACAAAGACCCCGAAGGACTGTCCTGTATAAGTGGTTTACATCACCTCTTTATTGAGCTCTTCTTCACTCAGGATGATGCCCACACTCCTCCCCAGGTGTGTCTCTGCCTAGGCCCGACTTACTGTGCTCCTTCTTCCTCATTAGAGAGGATGTCCATATCCTCTCTCTCCGGGTATGTATCTCTGCCTTGATTCTGAGTTAGACAAACAAACTGCTTTCCTGTGGGCGTTCCTATACATTGTGCTCTGTCTCTAACAATACCCTTTGTACCAGTTTTGTACAGTTTTTGCCTCCTTGGAGCATTCTTACTTTCAAAAGTTATCAAGAGCCAGAGCCACTTTGCCTCTAGCTTCTAGCCCCTGTTGGTCTGGTGGCTAAAATTCCTAGTTTTCATCCAGGTTACCAAGGTTTAATTCCTGGGCTGGAATCCAAGATATCTCTTCAGGACTGCACACTGCTCTCCCTGCGAAATCACCATCATTAAGGAAAACAAAACAAAACACTATTGAATATATAGCCCTTCTTACTTGTTAAAGGTATTGCTCACATGGGACCCAGGGCCCTGAAAGGGCTAGTTTTCTTCATGAAATATTTCCCTTGAAAAAAAGTGCAAGTGTTAGTTGCTCAGTCATGTCTAACTTTTTGTGATCCCAAAGATTGTAGCCCTCCAAGCTTCTCTGTCCATGTGATTCTTCAGGCAAGAATACTGGAGTGAGTTACCATTTCCTCTTCCAGGGATCTTCCCAACTCAGGGATCAAACTCACATCTTCTGCATTGCAGGGGATTCTTTACCATCTGAGCTACGAGGGAATTCCTTACTCTCCATGGAGTTTAGACTGTAAGGGGAAAAGCCCCAACTATATTTACTTTGCATGAAATAATTAATCCATTTCAAAATTTTACCTCTTTTCTCCATAATGCAACCAATCTTTTTTTTTTCTAATGATGTGACAGAAGTGAATTTTGTTTTAGCTAATATCAAGTATTTGAGCCAGATTGTGGCTGTCATTGAAGGCAAAGGCATTCTGTCTGCCATTTTTGGCAGCTTTGAGTGGATTGCTGGTTATTTTATATCTTACTTTTTATTAAAAGGTCATAGGAAATGCTCTAAAATTCTATCTTCAAGGTCCTAGCCACCAGAAAACACTGAGTTGCATCAAGAGAGTAAAGAAAATGCCAGTAGACTGTTAAAAGTTTGCACATATTTTCTGGGCAATCACCACAAATATCAGCAAACAGTTTTGAAGAACCAGAATCTAAAAGAAGAGCTGTAGCTATTTCTACTGACAAAATAATAATAATTACTGGGGAAAACCAAAGGTTACAGGAAAAGGAAAAATATTGTCTAGGCTCTTTGTGACTTGCCTCAGAGGAACAGATTATCACAGTGACCAAATACACATAAAATACATCCAAAAATTCATTGGGTACCTACTTATATAGGATATGACAGTAGACATCCACTGAACTATAATGACAAATACCTTGAACACAGGGGCAATTTAATCGAGGAAAACAGGAAAAGATACATGGAAAAGCTTGGTAATAATGCAAGAAAAAGTAATTATATTTGATTAAAAATCATAATTAAAAAATGGATGAACATAGAAATTCATGACCTCAGAAAAAAGCAGAATATGGTCTGTTATTTTTGAGAGGAGAAGAGGACAACAGAGGATGAGATGGTTGGAGGGCATCATTGACACAACAGGCATGAGTCTGAGCAAACTCAGGGAGAAAGCAAAGGACAGGGAAGCCTGGAGTGCTGTAGTCCATGGAGTCGCAATGAGTCGGACACAAATTGGTGACTGAACAACAAGGACAGAAAGGAAGTAGAAACAGCATTCTAACATGTTCAAAGTGCATTGTTACTTTTTGTGAGAAAGATGAAATCAAGTCCATATCAATGCTTGCTTTTTCTTAATAGTTAGCCTACAAATATATATAGACTAGAAAAACATTTCAGTAAGGTTTGATTGATGACACGATGTTTTTTAACAGAGCTGATGTACATAAGCACATTCGTTCATTCATTTAATAAGTACTTAACATGTATAGTACATTATGTATTACATTAGCTCTCCTCTGCTGTGCAGTGTATGAAGTTGAGTCAGATATGGGTCCTGTTTTGTTAAGAGAACATGTAGAATATAAAGCATGTTTGTGGAAAACTGTAATACCATAAATACTGTGAAGGCAACAACTTTAAAAGTTGGGAAAAAGAGATGTGAAAATTCAGAGGAGAAACTTTGTGAGAAATTTTTGGATTATTCTCGAAGGAGGTGGCATTTGAGAGAACTCTGGGACAGATGAAGTAACTTGGCATTGAAGACCTTGGCAGGAAGATTTGGGCAGAGCAGGTGCATTCTTGGCATAGGGACAAACATCAAAGACATAAAAACCACAGAATGTAGATGATTTCTGAACAACAAGTGGCTTAGGTTAGTGAAGACATCATTTAAAACTAGAGAAGTAAGAGATAAATCTGGGAGTAGCTGTGAAACAATTCTCAAAGAGCCTTAATTAAAAAAATAATAATAATCTTTATGTTTATAACCAATCAGTAACTAGAGAAGGGTTTTTTTTTTTTTTTGGTTCATTTATTTTGCCATTGTTAGTTTGATTTCAACAAATGGGGAGACTGTGGGCAAGGAGATTACTTAGAAGCATTGTTTGTCCTGAAATGTAAGATGTCCCAAACTGTATCAGCAATAATATAGGGACAATAGAAATGGTGAAGTTGGAAGAATAGGAGGTACAGAGATAGAGAGCTCATAATCAAGAATGCTTGACATAACAGCTTATGAAATGTAGAGTTCAAGTGAAAAGAGATTCTCGTTAAAAATGACTGAAAATATTAGATCATTGGCTGAAATAAAATTATCCACTTGGAAAAAAAAAGAGGAACAAATATGAAAGTGAAGGTTAGTTTTGAATAAATTTTGGTCATGGAATTTACATGATGTTCATCAAGTAATTGGACATGTCTTACTGGTGCTCAGGAGAGAGACATATATTTAAAAGTCATCAGCACAGAAATAAGAATTCAAATCATGAACTGTTTGGTACTTTAAGAAAGAATAGCTCTTGATTATTTCTACATGCTTAAAAGGTTTGATATATATTTGTCAGTAAAGTCAATCACCATGGAAGTAATTCTCCACAAATAGGGAGATGTAAATATCCATCTTGAAAAATGTAGGTAGAATGGGGGTATTGAGACAGTAAAAATGAGGTGAGAAGGGATTTTTGTCCCACACTAATTCCAATTTTATCTAATCTGATAAAAAGGACTATAAACAGTTCCTTGCCAAAGAAAACCCATTTACAATATTAGTTGAGGAGCAGAATTCAGGAAAGAGAAGACAAGATGATAGGATGAAAACCAGTATAATGAAAATTTTAAAAGAAAACTGTCAAATGATGGAGATAAAAACACAGAGTTTAACAGGGTAACAACTGACACAGTCTGACTAGATGGTTAATGGTTACTTTCAGAGGAAGTTGACAAATGTTAGTAGAATCTTTGTGGAAGCCAATACACAAGAAGTTGTACAGATGGAAAACAGGGTGAATCAATGACTGACATGAAATTGGTCATTGAAAATAAAAGGTGAAACCATCATGGCTTGGGTCCTGAACGGTGTTTTTGGAAAAATGAACATGCGTCTAGAACATTGCCCAATAAAAATATAATGCAAGTCTCATAGGATATTTGATATTTTTAATAATGAGCCTCATAAATTAAAATGAAATTTTAAAACATTTTACTTAATATAGACAAGATACTCTCTTTCAACATGTAATTAATATGAAAATTACTGAGATATTTCATTGTTTTTTTCCTACAATCTTTTCTAATGAAGAAAGAAATGGCAACCCACTCCAGTGTTCTTGCCTGGAGAATCTCCACGAACAGATGTGTTTGGTGGGCTACAGTCCATGGGGTCACAAAGAGTCACGACTGAACGACTAAGCACATCTCTTCTAAATAGGGTTTGCACAATATGGTTACATACCTCAGTTTGGACTGTCAACACTTCAAGAGCTCAAGAGCCATAGTGACCACTGTGCTGGAAAGGACAGCTCAGAAATTGGGAGCTACAAGCCAGGAATGGCTTTTGAAGCTGTTACTTGACCATTAAGTTTGGTTAGCTGGCTGATAAGAACTATTATGAGTGCATGTATTTTCTCTCTTTTTTCTTCTTTTTTCTTATTTTGTCATTAAATTAAAAAAAAACATAATAAAAGGGTGTTTGAATTGGGGATCACAAAATACTGCTCAAACTACTCTTTGTAACTAAGAAGGAATAATTGTTTGAGATGAGAACTTAAAACTAAGACACTTTGAAGCTAATCATATGAGCTTTTAAAGATACAGTATAAATGTTAAAAGTAGGAAAAACTTCCAGGATTCCTGAAGTAAAAGACACATTATAAACAGACGACTAAAATTGGTTTGAGAATTTCAAAACCATTCCTCATGAAATCATAATTATATCAACTTGTACAAATAAAAGGTCAAGAACTTTCCAAATAATTGCATCCAGACATTGTCTCATTAACTGGAATCCCACACGCAAAAGTAATTCAACATCTATTGGATTTATCCTTTGCTCACTCTGTTTTCTCAAGACTGATGAAGACAGCCAAATCACACATCTGGCATATCTTCTTCAAGCCATTTTTTACTACTACATTAAATAAGATGAATTCCAAATACCATACTCCTTTACCAATCAAAAAAAATTACTGTTATAAAAACAAAATTACATCATTTTAAGAGTTTTCCTTGAACAAGTATTTTTCTTTAAAAACTATGTCTACCATTTTATTATCATTTAAAATTAAGTAATAATACAGCATACAGAGTGAAAAACACTTTAGAATGTATTTTGTTTAAAATTTTAAAAATACATAGAACGCAAACTCCAGGCTATTTAAAAAAAATTTTCTCAGTAAAATCTGATTTATTTATAGTCACATGAATGTGCTTGAAAGAGTATCTGGGCTTATGCTAAGACAATTCAAATTGGTGGACCAACTCTCAAAGAGTTAAATGATACATAGGTAAGAGCATCAACAGTAACGCTGGATGAAGCATAACTACTTCCTCATGTATACATTTAATATATCCCAGTAACCACTTCTCAGTACATAATAATCTCAAAGGGAAACATTACTGAAATCTCCTCAATTCAAACACTGATTTAAATATTCTAATCAATATTTTCAAAATTATTTAAAAACTGCTACCTGCCACTTGTCCTTATACACAAATGAAATATATTATTTCTTCCTTCATATGACTGAAGATGACATGAAATGATCCATATATTCTCAAAATAAGCCATTAGGGAGGATTAGTTTTCATAAAAAAAAAAAAAAAAAGCTAATGTGGGTGCGTGCTAAGTGGCTTCAGTCATGTAGGACGGTTTGTGACCCTATGAACTATAGCCCACCAAATTCCTCTGTCCAAGCAAGAATACTGGAGTGGATTGTCATGCCTTCTTCTAGGGGATATCCCCCACCCTGGGACTGAACCTGCATTTCTTACATACCCTGCTTTGGCAGACAGATTCTTTACCACTAATGCTACCTAGGAAGACCCTAGGTAGAATTACCTAGCCCCTTCTCAGAATTACCTACTGTAATTCTGAGAAGAAACACAATATATTTTTCCCTTCCTTTTTCTTTTCTTGAATTTATATATTCTTCTCTTCTTAATGCAAATGCTACTTTTATTATTCCATTTTCTTGCAGAGTTGACTTGCTATGTATATATTATCTTCCAACCTAAGTTCAAACTGGTTCCTTGAAACAGTTCCTGTCTCATATTTGACATATCCTTCTGCTGCACAGAATACCAACCATATGGAAGGCATTCAATAATTGATTCTGTTTTGTGTGTGTGTGTGTGCTTATTGGAAGGAGAAATGAAAGACAAAATGGCCAAAAGTAAGTGCCTTATCAGGTGATACTAAGTAAAAACACATTGGCATAAAGAAAAAAATAAAAACTAATCAAACAAGAACCTTGTCTATCTCATTGATTTTCTAGGAATGGACTTCAATTCTAATTATGTTTCTTATCATTAGGGTTGAAATTTTTATATATTTTTTATTTTATTAAAGCATAGTTGATTTATAATGTGCTAAATTCACAGTAAAGTAATTCAGTTATACATATGTGTGTGTGTATATATATATATGTATACATATATGCATTCTTCTAAATATTCTTTTCTATTATGGCTTATCATAGAATAGTCAATATATTTCCTGTTCTATACAATAGTACTTTGGTGTTTTTCCAGTTTATATATAACAGTTTGCATCTGCTAATCCCAAACTCCTAATCCATCAGTAAAGTTTTAAAATGAAAAAGAAATTGAAACATTTCATTAGGAGAAAATCCTACAAATTAACTTGTTTATTTTTATTTTCATAGAATAAAAAATGTAAAATGCTCCTTTCAAAATGCTTGATGAAATTGATCCATTACAATACATCAAAAATACTCTTTGCTAATTTTTAAATATGAATTACTTCTATTTATATTTTTAAATCTATAAAAAATAAAATTACTAAACAGATATAATGGTAAAAGATATAAAACAAATAATTATCCTTCCTAACTATTTTTGGCAAAATCACATCATTTCCACTATTTTCCAGGCTCTTGTGGCACATATGGAAAAAATTATCTTATCCAAAGAATAATACAGCATTTAATCTCATAGAAAGCAACCCCTAGGCATAATCACTTAAAATAAAATAATATAAATGATAATATAGCCCAATGGATCCACTGGAAACCAAGCTTCTACTAGTAATCTATGGAAATCCCACTAATAAATAAATTAGTATTTTCCTCAGTTAAGCTTGTCAGCATCAGTGATCATTACTAGCCATTCATTCTTCCTTCTCATTTCTTCAAATAGCAAACTAATGTTGAAACCATATCAAGCAAATTTTCTAATTACTATCAAACACAAACCTGATTAGTTTACTTAGCATGAGATATTCCTAAAATTTATTCATGATTTTAAAATTGAAACACTATACTTATAATACCTACTCCCTTGGAAAAAATAAAATGAAGAAAAATGAAAACAAATATTTTATTTTGGGTTCTCTAGCCAAATAGAGTTGACAATGAAAACCAAAACTGCGTTTTACTTAATAGTAAAGGTGTTTGTTACCACTCCTTTTCCAGAACTGCAGACTCTCAGATGTTGCCTTGGTTTGACTATCTCAATATCATTATCTTCTTCATCTACTTTTTTCATAAGAAGCTGGGAATATTTCAGTCTTCTTTTTCAGTCCAGAAGATTTTCCAAAGGTCAGTATGCAGAGGGATCAGTACATAAAATTCTCAAATAAGTAGGGTTTGCCTTCATTTTTTCTATTGTTCTTACTTAGTATCTCCTCTCTAAAGGTATTTAAATGCTTTTTCACCCCATATGCCATATCTCCAAAGAAATGTATGGGACTCATTGCAAAGTTTCTTCTTCTAAGGTCACATAACATATGTCTTATGACGGCCAATATATGGCTTCTTAATTGGATAACTCTTTAAATAACCATTATTGAGGTCTTGGTATTTGTACAGTGGTGTATTTGACAAGCATCTGAAGGATTAGTGCTTTTGACTTGTGGTGCTAGAGAAGGCTCTTGAGAGTCCCTTGGCCAGCAAGGAGATCAAACTAGTCAATTGTAAAGGAAATCAAGCTGAATACTCATTGGAAGGACTGTTGCTGAAACTCCAGTACATCAGCCACCTGATGTGAAGCTCTGACTCATTGGAAAAGACCCTGATCCTGGGAAAGATGGAAGGCAAAAGGAGAAAGGGGAGGCAAAGGATGAAATGGTTAGATAACATCACCGACTCAATGAACATGAGTTTGTGCAACCTCTGGGAGATGGTGTAGCAGTCCATGGAGTGGCAATAATTGGACACAACTTAGCAACTGAACAAAAACAACAATGCTCAACAAAGTACAATAAGTTTTCAGTCTCATGTAAAGCCAGACATACATGTCTATTAGACAGAAGTTCAACAAGATATACACTACACTCTTTCCAAAATTACTGACAACCTAGTGTCAGGTGAATGTAAAGAAAGGACAGATCACTAGAAGAAGGAATAATCGGAGAATACCTTTACAGAAACTAAAACAGAACAAGCTCTCGATATGTGGAATAGATTAGAGAGAAAAGCCAAGGCAGGAGTCACCAACAGAGTTAAGACATGCAGATGGAAATCATGACAACATATTTGAGAAACAGTGACAAACTGCTCAGCCTGCCTCAAGTCAAAGGTTGCTTTTTGGATTATTAAAGGAAAGGAGCCAGAGACTTTGCTATTTACTCCTTTGTGTAATCGTTCCAAGAAATTTATGAGCCCACTCTCTGTGCTTTCTTACAGATAACAATATGGAGAGTTTAATTGTCTTGCCCAAGTCTCCTGAGCTGGTAAAGTCCAGGAATAAAACTTATTTAGAAGACATTCTATGCCAAGGAAGAGAGGAGAACTTAATTCCTGAGGCAACTTGCAATTCCTAAGTATCTTTAAACAATTCTTATGATTTTATGAAATCATTTGAGGAAGACTGATATAAATGTTTGAAAAAAAATTTGAAAACAGTATTCTAGTATGTTCCATGTTAGCAATATACACATATATATATATATATACATTTTTAAAAGGAACTTTTTGAGTCTCTTTCAAAAAAATGATTCCATCCTTATGTAGTTATATTTTTTCCATGTGATCTCAGCTTCTCCTAATTATTTCAGGAGTCAGCTGGTTTACAGAATGATTTTATCAATCTGAGTGAAAAAATGAAGTCACTCAGTTGTGGCCGACTCTTTGCAACCCCATGGACTGTAGCCCACCAGGCTCCTCCATCCATGGAATTTTCCAGGCAAGAGTGGATTGCCATTTCCTTCTCCAGGGGATCTTCCTGACCCAGGGATTGAACCTGGGTCTCCCACATTGCAGGAAGATGTTTTACCATTTGTCTGAGCCACCAGGGAAGCCTAAAAGAAGGCTATCAGGCTAAAAGAAGCCACAAACCTTGGTGAGTTAAACAGAAAATATAACAAAGGAGCCACATGCCACTTTTTTCCTTCTCACTTCCAAAGCTCAAGAGCACAGAGAGATAAGGTGTGAATAAGGAAATTTTATTATCCTGACATGTGGTGAAAATCTCACTTTACAAAGTATTACAGTTAATAAATGTGTTTGTCATGATGACAGATTTCCTCCTAAGTGGTAGAAAAAGAAACATCGAAAAATTGAACACTTGATGATTCAGAAGTGATCATCTTTGGATAAACTGACCACCACATTACATATTTTATTTAGCAATGGACTTTAGACTCTTGCATTGCAAGAGAAGGAAGTACAGTGTCCAAAACAAGGCACCTAGAACTTTCATCATACTCTGCTATAGACATCATTCCTAATACATTTTAAGAAAGACACAGATGAACTAGAAAGTATCCAATGAGGTGAAACCTGAAAGCTGTGACTGAGAAAAACACTGTCAGAATGGCTAATCTCCTGCCTGTAGGGCAGTAGAATTAGAAGAAGCAACTTGTAGGTCTTCAAATATCTAGAGGATCATCATGCTTATGAGAAATTAGTGTAGCCCTTTCCAAACAGAAACAAGGAGCAAATAGACTCTTCCTCAAGAAAACAAGAACACATAATTAATGTCACCCAACACGAATATGATGTTAAGAATATTCAATCATAAAATTTAACAACTATCTTTGAAAAAATATTGCACATGTGTGAACAAGAGGGTTGGGGTGTAAATAAATTTTATTAATACAAAAACTATAAATCAAATTTTATGTAATTTTATGAGAACCCAAACAAAAAAGAAAGGGACTTCTATGACTGATTTAAATGATAGAAGCTGCATAAATTAAAAAGTCCAGATGTTGTTTTTGTTGTTGTTGTTGTTCAGTCGTCCAGTCATGTCCAACTCTTTGCGACCCCATGGACTGGACTGCAGCATCCCAGGCCTCTCTATGCCTCATGATCTCCCGAAGTTTGCTGAAGTTCATGTCCATTTCATCAGTGATGCCTATCCATCTCATTCTCTGATGCCTTCTTCTCCTTTTGCCCTCAATCTTTCCCAGCTTCAGGGACTTTTCCAATGAGTCAGCTGTTCGCATCAGATGACCAAAATACGGGACTTTCAGCTTCAGCTTCAGTCATTCCAATGAGTATTCAGGGTTTAAGTCCAAGCAAGTTCCAGAATTTTTCTTTTATGCTCCACTAGTTTTGTCTTGAAATAACCATGAATTATATGAGCAACCAAACAAGGTTTGGTTAAAGCAAGTACTACACTTGGAGTCAGAGACTTTGCTTAATTTATTCATTTCCTTTGGGCAAATCAACATTTCTGAATCTGTATCTACATATATAAAGTGGTAATTATTTGTATTACAGAATTCAAATTAAATCTCTTTTATGCAATTAGGTTCTGAACTATATGGCTCTGATATTCTGGAAGATTTTTCTCTGTATTTTTTCCAAAATAAGTCTCTGCTCAGTATTTATTTACACAAATGTCTTAGTTACTAGAGAATTCATCAGTTTCCACTTCAGTTTACCTCTTCTTTTTCCTTTGAGTTCTACTAGAAGTTCATTCGGAAAAGGCAATGGCACCCCACTCCAGTACTCTTGCCTGGAAAATCCCATGGACAGAGGAGCCTGGGAGGCTGCAGTCCATGTGCTCCCTAAGAGTCAGACACGACTGAGTGACTTCACTTTCACTTTTCACTTTCATGCATTGGAGAAGGAAATAGCAACCCACTCCAGTGTTCTTGCCTGGAGAATCCCAGGGACGGAGGAGCCTGGTGGGCTGCCGTCTATGGGGTCGCACAGAGTCGGACATGACTGAAGCAACTTAGCAGCAGCAGCAGAGGTTCATTATCATGAGAAAATATGTAAAAGCCACATGAATGTTTATGAAAAATGAATGCTCTCTAGGATGTTCTCTGGATGCCACTGCATCTCCAAAAGATGATCATCCTACAAACTTCAGTACACATATCAGAAGATTGAACCACACAATATCAAAGAGAAGAAAAAATAAATTCTTGTTACTTGGTGAATATGCAAAGTGCATTATACTATCATAATATATAAATCCTAATGAATGTCTACATCACCATGGCATGGCACAGAAAGCTGAATGAATTTCTGATTTCTACCAACAAATCTGTGTCATTCAAATGTCTCAGTAAGATTAAGAAATGATTCAGTGTGAATCTTCCTAGAGAACCGAACATCAAGCAAATACAAGGTCACATAACAACTTCGCACAGCAATGCAATTCTGTGTGCAATAGACATTACAAAAAGTGTGGTCTTTTAAAATTCACCAACCTGGGCACAGTAACATTGAAAGCTACCATTAACTAAAAAAAACAGGTGCCCACTCCCAAGAAAACTGGGCGGCTTTGTAGCATCTTGCAGGAAGAATAGGGCAGTTGCCATGTTCCTCATCCCAAAACGTTAAAGTCATTCATATTTACAACTTGACAACTTTTATTTATACTGCATGGATGAGAGAGTTGGATGGAGAAGAAAGCTGAGCACTGAATCGTTGATGCTTCTGAACTATGGTGTTGGAGAAGACTCTTGAGGGTCCCTTGGACTGCAAGAAGATCCAATCAGTCCATCCTAAAGGAAATCAGTCCTGGGTGTTCATTGGAAGGACTGATGTTGAAACTGTAACTCCAATATTTTGGCCACCTCATGAGAAGAGTTGATGCACGGGAAAAGACCCTAATGCTGGGAAGGACTTGGAGCAGGAGGAGAAGGAGACGACAGAAGATGAGATGGTTGAATGGCATCATTAACTCGATGGACATGGGTTTGGGTAAACTCCTGGAGTTGGTGATGGACAGGAAGGCCTGGCATGCTGCGATTCATGGGGTCGCAAAGAGTCAGACACGACTGAGTGACTTAACTGAAGACAATATCTTAAAAAGCAATTATTATGTCATAAGTGACATTATTGACAAGAAACATTCTTCCAATATGTACATTAATAAGTAAACTCATAAATAAATAGAGATAAATGAGAATGTAGAGATTAAGCCTTTCTCTTTATGGACAAGAAAGAGGAAACTTAAAGGTGAAAAATACAAAAATCAACCAAGTTTGGGTTTTAATTTGTCACTGATGGAGTGATGTCATTAACATGTAAGATTATATATATATGTATATATATGTATGTATATATATATATATGGGTGTGTATATATATATATATGTATACATAAGGGCCCTTTTATGGCAGTATAGCACTATATTTATCTGCAAGCCAGGCTTCAGCAATACGTGAACCATGAAATTCCAGATGTTCAATCTGGTTTTAGAAAAGGCAGAGGATTCAGAGATCAAATTTCCAGCATCTGCCGGATCATGGAAAGAGCAAGAGAGTTCCAGAAAAAATATATATTTCTGCTTTATTGACTATGTCAAAGCCTTTGACTGTGTGGATCACAATAAACTGTGGAAAATTCTTCAAGAGATGGGAACACCAGACCATCTGACCTGCCTCTTGAGAAACCTACACGCAAGTCAGGAAACAGCAGTTAGACCTGGACATGGAACAACAGACTGGTTCCAAATAGGAAAAGGAGTACGTCAAGACTGTATATTGTCACCCTGCTTATTTAACCTATATGCAGAGTACATCGTGAGAATCGCTGGGCTGGAAGAAGCACAAGCTGGAATCAAGATTGCCAGGAGAAATATCAGTAACCTCAGATATGCAGATGACACCACCCTTATGGCAGAAAGTGAAGAGGAACTAAAAAGCCTCTTGATGAAGCTGAAAGAAGAGAGTGAAAAAGTTGGCTTAAAGCTCAACATTCAGAAAACGAAGATCATGGCATCTGGTCCCGTCACTTCATGGGAAATAGATAGGGAAACAATGGAAACAGTGTCAGACTTTGTTTTTGGGGGCTCCAAAATCACTGCAGATGGTGACTGCAGCCATGAAATTAAGAGATGCTTACTCCTTGGAAGGAAAGTTATGACCAACCTAGATAGCATATTCAAAAGCAGAGACATTACTTTGCCAACAAAGGTCCGTCTAGTCAAGGCTATGGTTTTTCCAGTAGTCATGTATGGATGTGAGAGTTGGACTGTGAAGAAAGGTGAGTGCCAAAGAATTGATGCTTTTGAACTGTGGTGTTGGAGAAGACTCTTGAGAGTCCCTTGGACTGCAAGGAGATCCAACCAGTCCATTCTAAAGAAGATCTGTCCTGGGTGTTCTTTGGAAGGACTGATGCTGAAGCTGAAACTCCAGTACTTTGGCCATCTTATGCGAAGGGTTGACTCATTGGAAAAGACTCTGATGCTGGGAGGGACTAGGGGCAGGAGGAGAAGGGGACGACAGAGGATGAGATGGCTGGATGGCATCACTGACTCGATGGACATGAGTTTGAGTGAACTCCAGGAGTTGGTGATGGACAGGAAGGCCTGGCGTGCTGCAATTCATGGGGTTTCAAAGTGTTAGACACGACTGAGTGACTGAACTGATCTGAACTGAATGTATATATACATATATTTTTTTTTTCAAATTAAGCCCTAAAAATGAGCATAATGTTTTCAGTAAGATAAAATCCACTGCAAAAATTCCCAAGATACCAGACAACCTTACCACTAAGGACCTGTTTGGAATTCTCTTATTCCTCTGTAGCACTAGTAACCCATTCCTTGCTATGCCCAACTTTAGTGTCTCAGTTAAAAAAAATGGTAAAAGAAATCCCATGGTATCTGCAAATTAGCTTTGTTATCTGATCAAGCCTTCGAGTGGCTGGTACCAACCTTTATCGATTGTTCATTTTACTTTATATAAGTTTCTAGGTTTCTTCAAAAAAAGCAGTAAGACTGCTATAATGTTCTCACTAACTACAACTAAAGCTATGTCCACTTACACACAATTTACTTAAGTATATTTTAAGACATGCCATAAATACAGAGTAGCAAATATTTCCTCCCAAAAGATTCAGCTTTTGGAAGCACATATTTCTCTAGTAACAGATATGCATTGAGAAGTTATACCTGCAACTGTAACCACTATTTTTGCACTTATCTATTTATATATTACATTTGTATGTGTGAATAGCTACTTGATACATAGTATCTGCTTTATTCAGTACCTAGCTTTCATAGGGAAATATTACCTACAGTTCAAAATAGTTACAGTGCTGAAGTTCAAAACTAAATTGTGTGATATTAGTTAACACATTGTGTAGAATTAATAAACAAAAATTATTAAAATCAAGTTTCCCTTCAGAACAAGTGCTTACGCTCAAGCTGGCCTGCAAGCAGGGGCACCCTAGGGGTTTCTAGGACTCTCTTCAGTACGTGTTTGGTTTAGATAAATTCAGGAGCTGTATTTATCTTCACAGTGTCTCTCCTGTTTCCATGGGAGGAAGAGAGGGAAATTTAAGTTCTGGCTTCCAAACCTCATTTCTCCAGGGATTCTAATTGAATTACACCCTAACGGGCCCCTGTACGGCATTATAGCAGCTTTCCCAGAGCCAAGAAATCATGAGTATTTCAAGTAAGAATTTCAAGACCACCCTGGCCAACACTCACATGCCTGAAGTGTTAAAAAGGACTCACCCAGTTTATGCATGATTCTAACTGGTAAACAAACCAGCTATTCTGGGGAGAAGAGAAAAGCAGTAGGGAGAATTTTTAGGGACAACCTGATGACTCTTAACTACAAAAACATTAAGTAAATTTAGGACACCTTTGCCACCCCAATTAAACTTCAACTTTATTACCAACTGGTCAACTTTACACCTGCATTGGTTCAGATAAACATGAGTGAATCATATTCAGTTGATGGAATCTCAAAAAGAAAAAAAAAATCATAAAATAATATTGAAGTAGAAAAATGAAATGCACCCAAGCAGAATAAAGATGTCATTGCTTAGCTCAGGTGGTGGAAGACATCACCGAAGACAAAGAAAGCAGCACAAAGGACAACCCTGAGACCATATGCTAAAGCACGAAAGGTAAGTAGCAACTAAAAGGTTTTCAAGAGAAAATGGCACTTGAGAATCATTTACCCATGAAGAAAGAGCAGTTCTGACTCTAAGTTTTTAAACAGGGAGATCTATTCAGGGGAAACCAGGAGGGGCAGCATTTCTACTGCTGCTTTCTCAGTCATCCCCAGAACACCCTGTACCACTGGGATCAATGTGGGAGCACCAATGGATACGGATCAGTGGTTTCCTCTCCATGCACTGCCACAGCATCTCCCACTCTCAGATCTTTGTCTCTGCACTGTGCAAACTGATTAGAAATATGCTTTTCATATTTCCTAAAATGAGTGCTTTTACAATAATGCAAACACTTCAAAACTACCCAAGACATTTTCTTAACTAATGTGCAATTTTTAGCATCATCAATTTCAATAATTCACCTTTATTTTTAACTGAAATGTGAAAATAACACCAACTAGAATATCTAAAAACTTCAAATATTTTCCTGTTCATCAATATAAATTATATACACCTACATATTGTATAATATATTGAGATTTCAGTTTGCTTAAAAATGTACAATGACTAGTTTCTATTTATTGTATAATGTTAGGATCCTTCTTTAAGATTTTATTTCAGAGTCTGTCAAGAAAAGTTGAACTTATCAGGTAAGAGGCGTGGGAATATGTCAAACCATGAATGATGAAAATTTTTAAATGCTAGCATTTTGCACAGTACCTAACACAGAGTAAGCTCCCAGTAAATATAAACTATTTTTATTACTGTTGTTGTTATTATTTTCATAATTTTCCCCATGTGTCTCTCTTTGAGATGAGAGCATTTCAAGACTGTCTTTTAAACCAACAATTAAACCATTCTTTCAATTTAAAACATATCACACTGGGATTTCTTGGTGATCCAATGATTAAGAATCTGTGCTTCAAATGCAGGTGTACAGTTTCAGTTCCTGGTCACGGAACAAAGATCCCACATGCCTTCCAACACTGCCAAAAATTAAAAAAATAATAATTTTAAAAATCACACTGATAAAATATGAATATTTTTGAAAGGAGCAACATATGGAAAACTGTTAGACATTTTTACCATTCTCTGAATCTAACTAGGAGCTAAAAATTTCACCAACATTGTCTCTCAGCCTCAAACAACTAAAGACCATAGTCATTATAAAGTTCACTTTTTAAAAATGAGCACCATGAGGATGGGAAGTAAGAGGCGAAGAAGTGGGAAGCTGAGGATTTGGAGACCCCATGGTTTTCAAAGTCACATTCTCTCCACAGGAACGCACATTCAGGGCCCAGGGCTTGGCTTAGTATTCTCTGCTGCCATCTTGAAATTCTTAACAGTTTTTGAGCATGAGACCCCATATTTTCACTTTGCATTGGGTCCTGCCTACTATATATATGGCTGGTATTTTAGAAAAATAACAATGCCAAGCTATTTTTCTAAACCTGAATTTATCAGATTCATTTCTGATCAGAGGCAGTAAATTCACAGAGATCAAGGGGTAGACAAATGATGAAAGAAAGGAAATCACCAGTGGTGAATATAGCCAACTTGAAGACAAACAGCTTTCCCTAACTCAAAGGTTTAAACAACTATGTATGGAAACACCTAATATGTGTCAAGCTCTCTTCTGGGCATGAACATCATGTAGAATTCATGAATTATGTCAGATTCCTTCTCATTCCTGCTTTCTTTGTCCTTTGCCTACAATACTCTTCTCCATTCTCTTCCTACTTTTGACTCAGAGTCTATATTCAAACATCATCTCCTCTAGAAAGTTTTCCCTGATATATGAGGTTTCTTGAGATACCGTATCTCTACATTCCAATAGCATTATTTATTTTTGATTGTCTTCTTAATCCTGGGAGTGAGAAACTGTACCTTACATTGCTGCAACACCATATCTGTTTTTTTGTTTTCTGGTTTTTTTTATTAGTAAGTGCATTCATTCATATGATGTACTCCCCAGATGGCACAGTGGAAAGAGTCTGCCCACAAATGCAGGAGACACAAGAGATGCTGGTTCAATACCTGGGTCAGGAAGATCCCCTGGAGTAAGAAATGGCAACCCACTCCAGTATTCTGGTCTGGAAAACTTCATGGACAGAGTTGCATGGCAGGCTACAGTCCACGGGGTTGGAAAGAGTCAGACACGACTGAGTACACACACACATTTATATTAATGAATGAATAAATGAGAGAGAAAGAAATTGATAATCTAACAAAAAATATGGGAAAGGATAACATTTTAAGGAAATGGACTACTTAATAGCAATTTAATGTACTATTTTATTTGGCCTGTGTCTTAAGTGGAGTGCATTATAAAAATTATTGTTTAATTTTGCTTTAAAGTGCAAATCGTTTATGTAGAATTCAGTAATTCAATAATTCAATGCTAACATGGGAGATAAAAGTGCTGTTTTTTAATTGTTCTCATAATTATTTGCATGTTTTTTTCTTATTTAGTAATTAGCAAAATGTAAATTGACCTTAAAACCAAGAAAAAAGAAATATCATGAATAAATGTTGCTGATATTTCTACATTATTTACTTGTAACAATTCAATCATTATAATAACAAAACAGTAATATGAGGTTCACATAATTAGCTCTAGTAATAATCAGGGGAAGGAGTGGGAATCATCAATGAAACATACACATTGCTGTCCCAGTTAAATCAGAAGTTCTTGATAAAGAAAAAAAAAGAAAGAAATTCTTGATGACTAACATTAATTGAAAAAAGCCAGCTCAAAAAAAAAAAAAAGAAAGAAAGAAACTCTATGTGAAACATTAAACAAAGTTATCTGATGTTTACGTTTTTCTCCTTTAATAATTAATGGAATGTAAATAGTCAGGGGAGGCTACAGTTTTGCATTGTAACTAACCACCATTATAAATGGCAGTCAGATGTTTACATAATACCCAGAACCATTCTGTATGGAAGGAGGTTACAAATCTGCCCCCTTTCCCTGTTCAAAGTCAAAAATAATGGTGCCTGATCCCCGGAGCATTCACTGCAAGAACTGTTTGCATATTCAGTTATTGTTTCTGCTGCGTCAGTCATCTGGTGAAGTTCACTCTAATGTGGCCCTGATCAATTCTGCCAGCTGTGCTTAAGTGCTGTTTACTATAATAACATCACACTGCATTCTTATTTGGCAACAACAGCTATGACAGCACCTAAATGCATTGAGAAGCCAAGATTTTTATCATGTACACAGATCAAATTGAAACTGTTTACAGAGGACAGTGATGTTCTATTTCTGTCCATTCTAGTGAATACCAATAGTACAATAATGTCTTTGCCAAAAGCATTACTATTCTGCCCTTTCTAATAAGGGAAGAGCTTGTTGATCTAAATCCTCCATAAGATATAAAAATTATTTAATGATTGTATCCTATGATCTTGACCAAATGGTAACTATATGACGTGTTGATTCACTTGAAATAAATATTCATCTCTAGTGCGTCTTAATATAAGCTAAATTTTCAAAAAAAAAATAAGTGCCTTCAAAAATATCTAGCAGCCAAAAGAATCAATGTGAAAGTGAGACAGCAAACACTAATATAATTTTAAAACAACAGATATTGTCTCTCACCTCTTATAATAGTACACTTAAGCCAAAGATGTCCCTAAGATGAAAAACTGGTATTTCTATACAAAACTTACACAGTCACTGTGGATCAAAATTTGTTACTCTTTTCTTACTTTATATTTAAAGACTTTTGAAGTGGATTCTACAGTTATGTGACATCAAATTTATAATCTTTATTGAGATTTCAAAAATCTCATTTTGTTTCTACAATTCCTTCAGCATTCTCTTTATAACAAATATGATATATTAATAAATAAAAATACTTGGTGGGGAAAGAACAGGCAAGTCACTGAAATGCCATCTTCTCAGAGGTTTTAACCTCTTTAAAGCAAAGTAGCAAATACATGGACACTTGAAAGCATAGCATAGAAAACATATGGAAAATTCTGAGTATAAATTCATGTCATAGCTCACAAATAGTCTAAAGGCCCCTGAGCTATTATGGTGCTTGCTATGAATGTGTATTAACAATAGTGCACAATCATATGTTAAATACATAATATATTTGCATATTTAGTTCTATTCAACTGCCAATTTTCAAGTATACTTTTTTCAAGGTACTATAGTCTTGGCTTCTAGTAGCCATAATTTTTACATTAGTGTCTATCAAAATAGTCACCTCCTTTGACGTTATTCAACCATTTAAATTACATTTAAACTCCTACAAACTAGAAAATTATCTCTATCTGTTTTTGCTCACTTACATAGCTACCGCTGAAATTTCAGTTACTGAATTTCAGGAACTTATCTTTCTAAAGATGATCAACACTTTATATATTTTATATTAACACTCTTTAGTAGATAATAATTATTTCCCCAAACAAAATCTTTCATTCCCGCTTTTTTATAAAACCTGACATTCTGTTAAAATCATCAGGTTGCCAGCAAGAAGAGAAACAAAAATAATTCATTCAAACTGCTTCATCTAGTCATTGAAGATTGACAGTATCTTTTATATTTTTGAAAGCTCTTTTAACATTAACTGATATTTTAGTGTGGGAAGAAACGAAAAGCTTTCTGCATGTAAAAGTTCATCTTTTACCTTCTCACCACCATCAGATAAAAGCATAGGGGGCTTGCAGCCATACTCAGATATACTGGTCCCAAAGGAAAATGCCTAGTACATCAGTATAGGAACAGGCAGCAGGTGTGTGCCGAGACTAGAAAAGAGTCATGTTATACCAGGAAAACATGCTAGAGAACCGTGAAGCCTGACCTATTAATACCACTATGCATAAGACAACAGAAAGGCCCTCTTGTTACAAAAGTGAAGCTAGCCCAGCTAGGAAAATAAGCAAATCCCTGCAAATATTGTAGTGACTGTCCTGTGAATGGATTGTCACACCAAATGACAGAACTCTCTCAATTCCACTTTCCAATAACTCCAAGGCACTCGGGATGTGACAGCATGATGAATACCACAACAGACAGCTCCAATATGGTACCATTTTACCAGATCAATATCTCACTGCAATATAAGAAAAAAGGAGCTGATATTAGTCTACACAGTGTATTACAGATGAGGTACATTTCTTCTTACTGCACTCATGCTGAACCAAAGCAATAATTCATAGATCCCTTAAAAGGTTCGTGCACCACCACATGCAAAAAAAAAAGTTAATCTTTATTTCAACATCTGCAGGTTTTAAAAAATGCCTTGCTTTGTCATTTTATCTAGATATTGAAATAACAAAGTATTTTCAAAATCTGAAACGAGACAAACATTCAGAGGCTGCAACAGAGAGAAAACCGTACTTGGTATTTTACTACTGGTTTCCTTACCCTCTGTGAAAGTGCAAGAGGGCTTTAGAAATTTCCACATTTGGAGTTGTGAAATATAATCAATTCTCAATTTTCTGTGATGGTTTATTCTTTTTCAGATTATTTCATAGTTCCTTTTTAAAATCAAAGTCACTGCAATCAGGTACCCACACTTAGCAAGACCCATAGAATAACAAGTTGTTAAGAGTTCTTACCTACTCTACGAGAAATATTACTTGCTACCTGTACAAATCATACAAATACAGTTAACTCTAATGTCATAGTTAAAATATGACTAAATATTTTATTGTTTCAATATACTTTGTTGAGGCCACAGGTATAAGTCAGAATAGGCTAAATAAGAAACAATAACAATGATAATAAGTTAAATCAGAAACCATCTATTTCTGCCATCATGGACTTGTGAATACCATCTACTTTAATCACTCAGTTCATTCTCTGCTGCTGCTGCTAAGTCGCTTCAGTTGTGTCTGACTCTGCGACCCCATAGACGGCAGCCCACCAGGCTCTCCCGTCCCTGGGATTGTCCAGGCAAGAACACTGGAGTGGGTTGCCATTTCCTTCTCCAATGCATCAAAGTGAAAAGCGAAAGTGAAGTCGCTCAGTAGTATCTGACTCAGCGATCCCATGGACTGCAGCCTCCTCCATCATCCAGGCAAGAGTACTGGAGTGGGTTGCCATTGCCGTTCATTCTCTAGTGGAGTGCTTTTATTTTCTTCTTTTTCTCTCTCTTTTTTTTCATATCCTATTCAGCGAAATAAGTAATTACTTCCTGAAACAAAGTTCAAAACTGTTCTATTAATGCTTTACAGGGGAATTTCACAGCCAGCTCACCTGATTAGTGCTTCCTTTTTGATCATGCCTATTTCCCTTCTGGCACTACCCATTGACCCTCGCATGGAGATCCTCTAATCATATCCCTTAAAATCTGAGACTGTCTTCCCAATGCCTGCCCAGCTACAAGTTTATTCCCACTTGCCCCCTTGGCTGCCACTCACTGAAGCATCTTGTACTGTGTTAGAAATGTCTTTGTGACACGTAGGAGTTAATACTCCACAAAGGGATGATTACTCCCAGTATTTTCTAGGCCTGCCAACCTGAACCATGAAGTAGGTCAGCACTAGGAGTTTTGTTTTACAGATAAGGAAAATGAGCTTTATGGAGGTTAAATGGCTTGGCCTGTTGACCCAACAGCTGTCAGAATTTAGTAACCATGCTCTGGGCCAGTGCTTTCCAGCCCAGATTTTGTAATACCCTAGGGTGTCTCACATGTCCTAAAGTATTTCGTGAAATTCTCAAAAAATATTCTATTAGAGATAAATATAGGCCAAATTATATCTTTAAGACACGGACAGAGAAAATGTCACAAATACAGAATACATCACAACTTTGCAAAATGTGGAAAACTCCACTCTCTGGCAGTCCACTGCATTGCAAGCAAATCTCATGAGCAAGATTAGAACAAAGAGTTGGAAGGATAAGACCATGTGTTAACAGTCATTAAAAGTCATTTTGTCCTTTGCTTATATCACACTTAATATAATTTTATTTTTATCCAGTAGAAGGACAAATGATCGCCTTGAAAATTAGCAAGAAAAATGATTAACTTTGTCTATGAGTTTTGTTTTATCATCTTCAGGGTAATTATACATACTGAGATGTTGCCTAGAAACACTCGACTTGGCTAATATTGAAAAAGCATGTTCAACAGAGTAACCACGAATATCTCACTAGTTCAGACAGCTTGTTTCTTTAAAGCAGACATCAATCAAGCAGGACATAACAAGAAAGATCTGTTTATTTTATGGACATTTATTAACATACCACATGAATTGAGAAAACAGAAAGATATTTTAAACACTAAAGTTGTTACATAGTTAAGATGCTTAAACATGGACCATCATCAAAATAGCAATGCTAAAAGTTATTAAAATAGCCATTTTCTCAGGAACTGTGAAAAGTGTTACAACAGTGTGCCAGACCAAATGGATGTTAATTTTATTGCTCTGACCAAAGCTTGCAATTCATCTTAGCTTTCTCCTTTTGCAGCGGGAAAAACTGAGGCCTGGAAGTGTGAATCACTTGCTCAAGGTCTCAGTGTTAGTAGATCTGGGAAGGTCTCTAACTTAAATCTAATTTGTCTCCTTCTACAAATGGCACAAGTGAGATTCAGAGATGCCCCAAAGCTACTAGGCAGTACAACCTAGGTTATAATACATGCATTCTAACTTCCAATTAGGTAGATGAAGAGGAAACAACATAGCCTCTTTGTTATGTAGAAACATCCATTTCTATGCATGGATCTTTAAAAATACAAGATACTGCATTTTACTAATTAATGTTTAAAAATATGAGATACTGCATTTTACTAATTAATGTCTAAGAACAGAGATGGACTTGTGTATTCAATCTTCAAATTCAATTGAATCTGTCCCTTGGCTACCCTCCTATTTTCACATAGATTCAAATGCATTTATTTTAACCATAGCATTACAAAATATATATGCATATGCCTACTTTTTAAATCATTATACCCTTGCAAAAGAATGAAATGACTATTCACTACATATCAATAACTTGTTAATTGAGTCAGTACTTAGCAAAAAACACTAAAATGTGAAATGTTAAAGAAGAATGATAAGTTGGTTCAGTTCAGCAAATAAGCCTGGGAGCTATAACTACCGAGTCCATGTGCCACAACTACCGAGCCCAAGTGTTGCAAGCGCTGAAGCCCCAGCACCTAGAGCCTGTGCTCTAGGCGCTTCTAGAGAAGCCACCACAATAAGAAGCCCATACACAACAAAGAGTAGATTCCTTGCCACAACTAGAAAAAGCTTGCACGAGGCAAAGAAAATCCAGCACAACCAAAAGTAAATAAAAATAAAATGAAAAGTTTTTAAAAGATACCATGTTGAATGGCAATTATGTCCTAGAACACTATGTTAGGAATCAAAGAAATAAAGATCAAGATAGAGAAAAAGGTCTCTCAACTGGATGATCTCACAGTCTAATGAGGAAGACTGATATGATACATAAAGAGATAATTATAACACAAAGCAATAAACTTCAGGGTAGAAATATAAATAAAGAATTTCAGAAGCACATTATATTTAAGAGAAAGTTCTGAAATTCATGTTGATTTTCTAAAAGGAATAAACAATTATAACTTTCTAAACACATTTTTAAAATGTTGTTTTAAACTAAGAAGGACCAAATACCTGATTATCATAGAAATGTCAAATTGGAGATACGCTTGCATGACTGCATTTCCCTTGTAAAAATAACATAGTGAATTTGAAGGACCAGGAGAAATAATGGAGAACATAATATATTTGTAACCAAAAGCTTATATACTGCCACTCTCTGATTACTTGTTAATAAAATTCAATGCATAAAACATGAAAAATAGGTATTAAAAGTTCCAGGAAAAAATGTATCATACGTTTGAAGATTTTTGAAAGGGCTCATTATTGACATAAAGCAAAAATAGTTTATTTAGCTTGAATAATTAATATTATGCCTCAGTAACTCATAATAAACATGCATTCAATTAAATGTTAAAATATCACTTAAATCAATACATAGTAATTCAAGACTCGGGATCAAAAGAAAAATTAAGAAAAACTATTTTAATGCCCCAAATGTCAAAAGCACTAAAGCAAGAACAATAAAAGGATATTATTTGATTTTAACAAACATTTTCTTTGGGGCTTTCATAAAATAACATGGATCAGTGGCCAAAGTCCTGGCTCTCTGGAGTCCTTACTGTCTAGCTTGAGCAAACCGCTAACTCAATGATTTTTTTTCCCTAATCACTGAAACAGGTGTAATAATTCCAACTTCACAGGTCTAGTGTTGAGAAATCAAAATTATTTTTACTAGTGCTTTGAAAGCAGCAAGTCAGTTGTTGAGCATCACAAAAGAATTTTTCTATCATCAGGCTTTTCAGGGCTGAATAGATAAAACAAATTTAGGGAGAGCAATCTCAAATTCTAAGTTAAACATTCAATGTACAAAATACACAGCAAATAAGTATAAACTATTCTATGTTGCTAGTTCAAGTGATAGACTTCCAAGAAATGTGGTGCCAACAAATAGACATGCATTCAGGTCATGAATTCTTTCTATAGAGATACCCCCAAATATGTTTAAACAATTACCCTGAAATATTTGGGAATGCACTACTCAATCAAATACAGTATCCTTATTGGGAGTTTGGAATTAACAGATGCAAACTATTTTATATACGATGGATGAATAACAAGATCCTAGTATATAACACAAGGAATTGCATTCAACATCCTGTGGTAAACCATAATGGAAAAGAATATGAAAAAGAATATATATATATATATATATATATATATATGTATAACTGAATCACTTTGCTGTACTGCAGAAATTAACACAACAGTGTAAATCAACTGTACTTCAATACAATTAAAAAAACATAAAAAATACAGTACCTTCTTTTCCTGAGCATGATACATCTGAACAAGCATATGTACCTTAATTCTTAAAGAGGTTGTCAAAGTTAACAAAAAAATGAAAACAAGTAAGCATAAATATCTACTATATTAAAAAGGAGTGAGTGGCATATCATTTCTAGAAGCAATTCTGTGCCCATGTTGAAGTTTAAATTAGTACACAGTTAATGCCTGCTTTGAAGAAAGTTATTATGTTCCTTCCATTCTGCAAACCAACAAACTCCCCTCCCTCACATGTGTTGTTGCTAGCCTTTGTCTTTTTTTTTCCTGTGGTCCTGTTTAAATTCTCACCTTGCTCTGCCCTTGTCATCAAGTCGTTCAAGCACAAAGCAGGGAGCATGGGGAGTGTTTACTCATTTCCCAAGTCCATTATCTTACACATTAATCACTGGTCTGGAACTTTTGGACAATGCTGAATCTGTTACCTTTTTTTCCCCCCCTTTCTGGCTGCTTTACTCATGAGTCTGACAGTTCACCAGTTTCAAGCTGTACTTACACTTGATGACCTTCTCATCTGATTAACTATATTTGTCCCTTACAAAAATTACGATATGGTATCTGTAGTCCAGAGAAACCATTAACAAATCTAAAGGTGGAAGATGAACCTTATTTTTCGATGAGTGCTTTTTCTTGGTGGAAAGGAGGTCTAAAGGAGCTAAATATTTTCAACATTGGTTTGTGAAAGGAGTGTCTTTGTTGAAATTGAGTTGATCCCTCCCACCTTCCTGCCTCTATTAAGTGTCATTTTCAAAACAAAACATTAGTGAGAAATTCTGGTTAACTTTGGGAAACAGATATTTTAAAATTTTTAAAACAAACTTTTCCTCTCTAAAATCTCCCCGATTCTTACATAATATGAAGGACTATTCTGGTAATCCAAAATTAAGCTTCAATAATGATTACTAAACCAAGAGAAATAGATGTAAAAAGCAAGACAGCTGGAGGCTCTTGAACTATAGTTGTCAAAAGATTTGTTTGTGAAACATGCATTTTATTGCCTTGTATGCATGTTATAATGAGGCATAGACAACTGCAACATTACACTTAATGATTGCATTTCTTGTTTCAGCCCTTTCCCTTGTTCTCTTGCAATTAACGTTTTCCCAGATCACCCAAGGCTACTTTGTCAGGAAAAAAAAAAATCTGAAATTCACATAAATGAGCAATGTCAATAGTTTAGAAAGAGTTTACTTAGAGAACAAAGGGTCCTTATGAGGCACTAGTGAGAAGAAATGGGGAAAAAATGAGTCCTCACAATGTAAGCCTTTTCTTAAAGAGACTTGTTATCAAGCAGTTCGGGATAGTCCCTCAAATCTGCATTAAAATGCATTTCATTCCATTGACTCATTTGCATTAATTTCTCCCATTATATCTGAAAATGGCTGAATGTCTACCCAACACAATGCCACAGCCTATCACAGGCTACCACGGCGGCCCCAGGTGCCAATTTACTCCTCTTAGTTCTTTTCATTCTGTTTGCTGATTCTGACAACTGGAGTTCTCCTCTCAGGCCAAGGGACTTTTCAATTGGATTTGCTCGTGGTGACAAAATTGTTGCTTTGCAGAGAGGAGGGGGTTCTTTGATTGAGCGTCTATCATGCTGCCATGGGAAAGCGAGAGGCGAATGATTCTCAGTGGCTTCTGATTTCCAGTATTTGTTCAGCATTAGGGCCACTTATCTCCAGGAGAAAAAGCAACATGTAGAAAGAAAGTGACAGGCAGAAACACACTCACTTGCTCCTTCATTCTCACTGTGCTCTGTATTCAAACAAGGGGGACCGATTACACTGAAAGCTCCAGATCAGCCTCACTCAATTATCACAGTTAATCCTTATAGCTCTATAAAGTAAATATTTCATTACAATTTCAAATAAACAGTCACCCAATCTAATGAAGCAAGAACTCAAAGTGGCAATGTCATAGAACTCGTTACCATCATCAAAGGAAAGGACATAGCCTTCTCTACTAATAATGAAAAATGGATACTGGCATATTTATGAACTCAAAGACGTGATGTAGTTTTGTGAAGGTTTTTCCATCCTTAGTGCCAATGACCAATCTGTCTTTCCATATATGATTCAATTATCAGAATTCTATCCTTTTTTCTTTCTTATTTCTCTCACTTTTCACCCCAATCTCAACACACTGTCCATCATCAATACACAACTCACTAGGCACACTCAATTATAACTTTTTTCATAAACATCAGAGAATCCTGACATGGCACTCTGAATTCAGGAAATTTACAGAATATAACATGATCATGTTGATAATCCTTTGTCTCTACATCCATGTTACCTTAAATCCTTCAGATTATCTGTCCTTTTTACCCTGTATCTTCCATTCTTATACTCTGGGGCAAGAACATCTAAAAATGACTCTCATTTCACCAAATCTTAATAATTTTGAAAAAAAGCTTGAATTGAATAAAGATAAGTAGATTAAGCCCTTAATCAAATGTTGAATTACCTCTACGCTACACTAACTCTCATTTTAATCCTAATCTTTACTCTCCTGTGGAATTGGTTTTCTTAAAATTATTATTTTATCCTTCTTATTAAATATTCTGATAATATCCATTATATTTTCAAACTTTTAAAATTCATCCTATAGGACAGAAAATAAGAGAACAATTTTGCCTGTGCTTGTTAAAACTGACTCAAAGTGGTCCCATGTTATGCGATAGGTACAAATCTTGTCTAGTTGATAGTGTCTACAAATCCCTCTCTTTTCCTCTCAGTTTAACAACTTTAAGTTAAACTACCCTATAATTACTGTCTTTTAAGAATTTACATGAATTGTCTTGGCTTAGTGGGAAATACATGACTTTTTTTTCCTTTCCTCTAAAATTCTTAAATAGGTATCCTCCTTTAAAAATATTACTGAAACCTAGCAATGGCACCCCACTCCAGTGCTCTTGCCTTGAAAATCCCATGGATGGAGGAGCCTGGTGGGCTGCAGTCCATGGGGTCGCTAAGTTGGATGTGACTGAATGACTTCACTTTCATCTTTCACTTTCATGCATTGGAGAAGGAAATGGCAAACCACGCCGGTGTTCTTGCCTGGAGGATCCCAGGACAGGGGAGCCTGGTGGGCTGCCATCTATGGGGTCGCACGGAATCTGACACGACTGAAGTGACTTAGCAATGCTTCACCAACATAAAATGCATACAAATCACCTGGCGAATATTAGTAAAATATAGATTTTGATTCAGGAGGTAGGGAGTGGGGCCTGGGATTCTGCATTCTTAATAAAATCACAGGTAATGCTGATGCTGCTGGTTCCAGAGCCATATTCTGAGAAACCAGGACCTAACCTACACTATGGCATGTATAATTTTATAATAAAATCAAGATCTTTATTATATCATCAAGAAAAAGCTACATGTAACACTGTTGATACTGTTTTGTAAAACTTCATTAATAAAAATATCTAAAGCATGTGTTTGCTTAGTCACTCCGTTGTGTCCGATTCTTTGCGACCACATGGACTATAGCCCACCAGGCTCCTCTGTCCATGGGCATGCTCCAGGCAAGAATACTGGAGGGGCTGCCAGGCTCCCCTCCAGGGGATCTTTCCAAGCAAGGGATCAAACTCAGGTCTCCCACATTGCAGATGGATTCTTACCGTCTGAGCCACCAGAGAAGCCCTAATCTAAAGTATAGATGGTTTAATACTTATGATATATATTAATAAACTATCTAAAATATGATTTTACATAAAAGTGCTGCTACTGCTACTGATAATAATATTGATAATTAACTGCCTGCAATGTGCACTTAATTATTAACTTGTTTTATCCGCAGTCAGTCAGTTCAGTCAGTTCAGTCACTCAGTCGAGTCTGACTCTTTGCGGTCCCATGAATTGCAGCACGCCAGTCCTCCCTGTCCACCACCATCTCCCAGAGTTCACTCAGACTCATGTGCATCGAGTCAGTGATGCCATGCAGCCATCTCAGCCTCTGTCGTCCCCTCCTTATCCTGCCTCCAATCCCTCCCAGCATCAGAATCTTTTCCTATGAGTCAACTCTTCCCATCAGGTGGCCAAAGTACTGGAGTTTCAGCTTTAGCATCATAACTTCCAAAGAACACCCAGGGCTGATCTCCTTTAGAATGGACTGGTTGGATCTCCTTGCAGTCCGAGGGACTCTGAACAGTCTTCTCCAGCACCACAATTCAAAAGCGTCAATTCTTCGGCACTCAGCTTTCTTCACAGTCCAACTCTCACATCCACTGGCCTCACTGGAACCTTAAAGATCATTATTACAATGTTCAGTTCAGATCAGTCGCTCAGTCATGTCTGACTCTTTGCGACCCCATGAACCACAGCATGCCAGGCCTCCCTGTCCATCGCCAACTTCCAGAGTTTACTCAAACTCATGTCCATTGAGTTGGTGATGGTATCTAACCATCTCATCCTCTGTTGTTCCCTTCTCCTCTTGCCTTCAATCTTTACCAACACCAGGGTCTTTTCAAATGAATCAGCTCTTTGCATCAGGTGGCCAAAATATTGGAGTTTCAGCTTCAACATCAGTCCTTCCAATGAACATTCAAGACTGATCTCCTTTAGGATGGACTGGTTGGATCTCCTTGCAGTCCAAGGGACTCTCAAGAGTCTTCTCCAACACCACAGTTCAAAAGCATCAGTTCTTCAGTGCTCCATACATGACTACTGGAAAAACCATAGCCTTGACTAGATAGACCTCTGTTGACAAAGTAATGTCTCTGCTTTTTAATATGCTGTCTAGGTTGGACATAACTCTCCTTCCAAGGAGTAAGCGTCTTTTAATTTCATGGCTGCAATCACCATCTGCAGTGATTTTGGAGCCCAAAAAACAAATCCAGCCACTGTTTCCACTGTTTCCCCATCTATTTCCCATGAAGTGATTGGACTGGATACCATGATCTTCGTTTTCTGAATGTTGAGCTTTAAGCCAACATTTTCACTCCTCTTTCATCTTCATCAAGAGGCTCTTTAGTTCTTCTTCACTTTCTGCCATAAGGGTGGTCTCATAGGCATATCTGAGATTACTGATATTTCTCCTGGAAATCTTGATTCCAGCTTGTGCTTCCTCCAGACCAGTGTTTCTCATGATGTACTCTGCATATAAGTTAAATAAGCAGGGTGACAATATACATCATTGATGTAGTTCTTTCCCTATTTGGAACCAGTCTGTTGTTCCATGTCCAGTTATCACTGTTGCTTCCTGACCTGCATACAGGTATCTCAAGAGCCTCATCAGGTGGTCTGCTTTTCCCATCTCTTTCAGAATTTTTCACAGTTTGTGGTGATCCACACAGTCAAAGGCTTTGGTATAGACAACAAGGCACAAGTGGATCTTTTTCTGGAGCCCTCTTGCTTTTTCGATGATCCAGTGCATGTTGGCAATTTGATCTCTGGTTCCTCTGCCTTTTCTAAATCCAGCTTGAACATCTGGAAGTTCATGGTTCACGTATTGCTGAAGCCTGGCTTGGAGAATTTGGAGCATTACTTTACTAGCGTGTGAGATTGAATGCAATTGTGCGGTAGTTTGAGCATTCTTTGGTATTGCCTTTCTTTGGGATTGGAATGAAAACGGACCTTTTCCAGTTCTGTGGCCACTGCTAAATTTTCCAAATTTACTGACATATTGAGTGCAGCACTTTCACAGCATAATCTTTCAGGATTTAAAATAGCTCAACTGGAATTCCATCACCTCCACAGTGATGCTTCGTAAGGCCCACTTGATTTCACATTCCAGGATGTCTGGCTCTAGGTGAGTAATCACACCATCATGACTACAATGTTAGCTAATATTAACTATACAGACCAGAAAAATGAGACTCAGTGAGGTATAATAACTGGTACAAGGGAGGGCCTGGCACTTTAATCACATATTATCTACAAATGCACTGTCAGTTCAGTCTGTCATTATATTAGTTTATAGCAACACTTTCATTCACCCAACACATTTTATTGAGGGCCTACTATATTCTAGGCACTTTTCTGTGCCCTCTGTGTCCAGGTGTAAAAAGACAAAGTTTCTGTCTTCCCAGATTTACACTAGAGCTGAACAATGAAAAAAAGCAAGTGAGCAAGAAAGCATGAGATATGGATGAGTGCTGTGCAGTGACTGAAATGAAGTGACAGAAATGATGTGACTACTACACACTAGACACAAAAATTCATTCCAAATGTATTAGAGTTGAATGGAAGGCCCCAAATCATAGAATTCCCAGAAGGAAACAGAAGCATTAACTTTACTGATACTGGCCTCTGCACTGTTTTTGTGGATTTGACTCTGAAGGCAAGGGAAACTAATGGGACTACATCAAATTAAAAAGCTTCTTCACAAGGAAGGAAACCACTGTCAAAACAAAAAGGCAATCTACTGAAAGGGAGAAGATATTTGCAAATTATGTATCTGATACGGGGTTAAAATTCAAAATATGACAAGAATTCGTGCAACTCAACAACAAAACCAATTAAAAATGTGCAGATCTGTACAGATATTTTCCCAAAGAAAACATATAGATGTCTAACAGACACATGAAAGTTGCTCTATTCAGCTCAGTTCAGTTGCTCAGCTGTGTCTGACTCTTTGTCATCCCATGGACAGCAGCATGCCAGGCTTCCCTGTCCATTACCAACTCCCAGAGCTTACTCAAACTCATGTCCATTCAGTCAGTGATGCCATCTAACCATTTCATCCTCTATCGTTCCCTTCTCCTCCCTCCTTCAATCTTTCCCAGCACTAGGGTCTTTCCAGATGAGTCAGTTCTTCACATTAGGTGGCCAAAGTATTGGAGCTTCAGCTTCAGCATCAGTCCTTCCAAGGAATATTCAGAACTGATTTCCTTTAGGAAGGACTGGTTGGATCTCCTTACAGTCCAAGGGACTCTCAAGAGTCTTCTCCAACACCACAGTTCAAAAGCATCAATTCTTCCGTGCTCAGCTTTCTTTATAGTCCAACTCTCACATCCATACATGACTATTGGAAAAACCATAGCCTTGACTAAATGGACCATTATTGGCAAAGTCATGTCTCTGCTTTCTAGCTTGGCTAGAAAATATGCTGTCTAGCTTGGCCATAACTTTCCTTCTGAGGAGCAAGTGTCTTTTAATTTCACGCCTGCAGTCACCATCTGCAGTGATTTTGGAGCCCAAAAAAATAGTTTCTCACTGTTTCCACTGTTTTCCCATCTATTTCCCATGAAGTGATGGGACCGGATGCCATGATCTCAATTTTCTGAATGTTGAGTTTTAAGCCAACTTTTTACCTCTCCTCTTTCACTTTCATCAAGAGGCTCTTCAGTTCTTCTTCACTTTCTGCCATAAGGGTGATGTCATCTGCATGTCTGAGGTTATTGATATTTCTCCCAGCAATCTTGATTCCAGCTTGTGCTTCATCCAGCCCGGCATTTCTCATGATGTACTCTGTATATAAGTTAAATAAGCAGGCTGACAATATACAGCCTTGATGTACTCCTTTCCCTATATGGAACCAATCTGTTGTTCCATGTCCAGTTCTAACTGTTGCTTCTTGACCTGCATACAGATATCTCAGCAGGCAGGTCAGGTGGTCTGGTATTCCCATCTCTTGAAGAATTTTCCAGAGTTTGTTGTGATCCACACAATCAAAGGCTTTTACATAATCAATAAAGCAGAAGTAAATATTTTTCTGGAACTTTCTCGCTTTTTTGATGATCAAATGGAGGTTGGCAATTTGATCTCTAGTTCCTCTGCCTTTTCTAAATCCAGCTTGAACATCTGGAAGATGCTCAGCATCACCAATTATCAGGGAAATACAAATCAAAAGCACAATGAGACATCACCTCACACCCCTCAGAATGACTATTATTGAAAAGTCAAGAAATAACAAATATTGAAGAAGACATGGAGAAAAGAGAAACTCTGTGCATACTGTTAGGAATGTCAATTGGTACAGCCACTATAGAAAACAGCATTGAGGTTCCTTGAAAAAATAAGGATAAACTACCATTTGACCCACTTCCATTTTTGAGTGTTTATGTGAAGAACATAAAAACACTAATTTGAAAAAGATTTATGTCCCAAAACATAAAAGTTTTACTGAACATAAAGGTTCAATAGAGCATTATTTAAAATAGCCAAGATATGGAAACAATCTAAGTGCCCATCAACAGAAGAATGGATAAAATAGATGTCACATATACTTACAATGGAATACTACTCAGCCATAAAGAAGAATAAAATCTTGCTACAACAACATGGATGGACCCTGAGGACACTACACCATGTAGGATAAGTCAGACAGAGAAAGACAAACACCACACAATTTCACTCCTATTTGGAACTGAAAATAAACAGAAACAAATTTCAAGATAAATAAACTTATACGTACATAGAACTCATTAGAGGTTACCAGAGGGGAATGGGGCTGGGGGTAGGTGAATCAGGTGAAGGGTTCAGCTGTGTGGTGATATAAAATCTGAGAGCTCAAGCTTTGTTTCAGCCTGTTTTTGTTTGATTGGTTGTAATATTTAAATGCTTAATATTATGCTGACCTCTAATCAAAGTTGTTGTTGTTTAGTTGCTAAGTCATGTCAGACTCTTGCAACCCCATGGACTGTAGCCTGCCAGGCTCCTCTGTGCATGGGATTTCCCAGGTTAGAATACTGGAGTGGGTTGCCATTTCCTTCTCCAGGTGATCTTCCTACCCAGGGATCAAACCCTATGTCTCCTGAATTCACAGGCAGACTCTACCAAAGAGCCATCAAAGAAGCCCCTAATCAAAGTTATCCCAGTCTTAATCAGAGATTCTACTTCCTCTATGTGTCTTTTGCATTGAAGATTACATTTAGAAATAATAAATGGTATAACTGAGCAGCAAAATAAAAGTGACTGGAATATCATTTATAAAGTGTCATGCTCAACAAAAAATGCTAGTCAAAAAGTTACTTTTTAATTTAATGCAATTGTTGAATGTGAAATACAAAGTAACCTTTTTATAACATTCAGGAGCAAAAATGTCCTTCTTGGCCTTATTACAATGTTTTTTTATTCACGTATCCATTCATTTAGTAAAATTTAAGCACCCAGGTATGAAGATGAATAGCTGTAGAGCAAACAGAGTTGCTCCTTGGTTTCTGCTGGGGATTTGTTTCAAGACCCTGTAATTACCAAAATCCACAAATGCTCAGTCCCTTATATAAAATGGATTCATGCAGTTGGTTCTCCTATTGCACTGGTTCCATGTCCATGGGTTCTACCTCCGGATGTGGAGGGTGGACTGTACCAACATTCAGGACTTTAAAATAATGCAGGATTGAAGTAAAAATATCATTATCACTATAAATAATAATATCAATAATTAGCTGCCTTGATGTGTATTTAATTTTTAACTAATCTTATCTCACCATATAGTCAATGTTTTTATCATGCTATATTAATTATAAAGACCAAAAACTATCACATGCTCATTCATCCTACTCATTTAATCATAATACACTTAATGGTATAAAACTGTAAACATACCTTTAAAGAAAAGTAAACTATTAACAAGCCCACAGAATTTTTAAACTATAAATAAAGTGAAGACAGTGATAAAATCTGAAAATGTTGTTTTCTTTAGGATGTAGTTCACCAGGTTATCATTTTTACCCATTTCATTTCACGTATCTAATAATCACCTGATCTAGTGCTGTGCATGAGGTAGGTGCTCAATAAATAGATGCTTAATACATGAAAGCTCTCTTCATTTTAGGATTTGAAAATATGTCAGTGAAGTAAATAACTATTCTGTCTCTACTAGGAGAATTCTCAATAGGCTAATTTCTTAAGCATCTTGACAACCATTTACATCATTAAATATATTAGGTTTTTTTAAACTACTTTTGTGAAAACACTATAATTGATTGGCTTTCTCCATCTTTGGGGCTTCCCAGGTGGCACTACTGCTGTTGCTGCTAAGTTGCTTCAGTCGTGACCCCACAGACGGCAGCCCACCAGGCTCCTCTGTCCCTGGGATTCTCCAGGCAAGAATACTGGAGCGGGGTGCCATTTCCTTCTCCAATGCACACATGCATGCTAAGTCACTTCAGCTGTGTCCGACTCTTGTGAGCCCATGGACAGCAGCCCACCAGGCTCCTCTGTCCACGGGATACTCCAAGCAAGAATACTAGAGTGGGTTGCCATTTCCTTCTCCAACAGGTGGCACTAGTGGTGAAAAAAATCTGCCTACCAATGAAGGAGACATAAGAGATGTTTGATCCCTGGGTCAGGAAGACCCTCTGGAGTCGGAAATGGCACCCCATTCTTGTAATCTTACCTGAAAAATTTCATAGGCAGAAGAGCCTGGTAGGCTACACTCCATGGGATCTTTGAGGGTCAGATAGGACTGAGTGACTGAGCACTGTATCTTTTAACATGTGTCCTTTTTTCATTGAATTTTGTCCTCTTTTTCCTTAAAAATGAATATTACTCAGTTTCATTCTCAAGTCTTTCTCTCTCTCTAAAGCATACCTAAGAGTTTCCATTCATTACAAATTTCAATTTCCAAGTGAGGTAATCAGTGGTTCCCATTGATACCAACACATTCAACTAACTCTAGATGTCACTACTCTGTTCCGTAGTCATCACAAATATAACATCTCCATAAATTCGTCATCTTTTCCCAATTCTATTCCTCATTTTGTAGTCTCTTCCTGTTAAACCATCCATCAAATCATACAAACAAGTCATGTATAAGATATTAACTTTTGATTTCACTTGCTCCTTCCATCCTCCCCTACCAACAAGCATCTATCTGTGCTCAAACTCCATTAGTTCTGCCCTTTAAGGGAGTCTCATCCACTTTCATTCCTGTGGTCACTGCCTCAGTAAAGACTGTTCTTACTTTCTATCAATACATGTGTGCTGTGCTAAGTAGCTTCAGTCATGTCTGACTCTGTGACCCCATGGACTGTAGCCCACCAGGCTCCTCTGTCCTTGTGATCCTCCAGGTAAGAATACTGGAGTGGGTTGCCATTTCCTTTCTTTAGGCGATCTTCCTGAAACGGTTTGCTAAAAAAGCTCCTAACTACCCTTCTTTCCTTCATTTTTACTATACTTTTCAATGTGCCCCTAATTGGTTGCTAGGGTTTTACATATACATGCAAATTTGATTGTGTAATGTACTGTCTTAGAAATCTTCCTCATAAGGAATATTTCTTCATATTTTGAAGATACAGTCCAAATGCAGTAGAGTAAATGAGAGGTTTTATTATTTGCCCTCTATCACTCCAGCCCACCTTTAAATAGTAATAATCATCATCACCATTTTACGTGCCTGGCACTGTTGAAATGCTTTCATACACTCTCTTATTTATTCTTCCTATTATCCTTAGGAAGTGGGTTTTAAGCCCCCCTGCTTTGGGCTTTCCTAGTTGCTCAAGTTAAAAAAAAAAAAAATCCACCTGCCAATGCAGGAGACGTGGGTTCAATTCCTGATTCGGGAAGATCCCACGTGCCATGGAGCAACTAAGCTTATGAGCCACAACTACTGAGCCTGTGCTCTAGAGCCCAGGAGCCACAACTACTGAGCCCACGTGCCTCAACCACTTCAGTCCCTGCACCCTAGAGCTCATGCTCCACAATAAGAGAAGCCAGCACAAAGAGAAGCTCATGTATCTAAAAAGAGTAGCAGCCCTAGCTGGCTACAACTAGAGAAAAGTCCATGCAGCCAAAAAATTTTTTTAAAAATGACTAGAGAGTGACAGAGCCAGGACCTAAAACAGGTTCTCACTAACTCTCAAGTCCATGCTTCCATGCTCATAACCACTATTCTACTCTTTCCCCCAAATTCCCGTCCTATCTGTCCCCACCCTCTCACTTCTCTACCCTTTACGTTTCTTCTCTCAACTCTAGTCTAGCAAACCTAGAAGCACACTAAGACCTGCAATCACCTGTGAAGGTTTCAGAAACTCCAATGTCCTGGCTTCACTAACCGCCTGAGATTCCTACTCAGTTGGTGTGAGGTGGGGTCTAGGACACCATATTTTTAAAAGTAGCCTAGGATTTTCTAAGGTGCAGCCAGGTTTGAGACCTACCACCTAGCAAAACTAAACTATATGTAGTTGTGCCAAACATTATGTAACCTCTATTATCCCTGATCCCAGTGATTGTAATTTTTTTTCTCCCTATGTAACTGCATATACTGGATGCTGAACTTCCTACAGGTAGAAGTCATGAACCACCTAAATTTATGACTGACATGTGATTGGCAGGCAGTAAGCCCTCTACAATAACTTGTAAAATAAAAACATAAGACTTGTTAATTGCTCTTACAAATAGTTGGTAGGAATTATGAATATAAGCACTGAAAAGCAATATTTTGAAGTTCCTTAAATTTCTCAGAACCTAGAAAAGAGAAAAAACTCTGAAAAGAACAATTTCAACACATGAAGTTATTTATATATGAAAAGTCTCAGTTTCCTCCTGAGAAAAGAAAACTCTCACTTCTATAAGGACCAGAAAGTTTATTTTCAAAATTTTGTAGTGAACAGCATAAGCTATTGATAGAGTAAGATAATAAAAGTCAGCAGATAAATCTTATTTTCTAGGTAAGATCCTCCCTTCAGATAAAGCAGACCTTAAACATTGCACCTTTATACCATTTTCCCCTAGTGACACTACACTTTCCTAATGATTAATTATTTAATCATCACAAAATTAAAATATAATACTCCTTGGAAATTAGAATATCATACTGTTCATCACTGTTTATCAGTAAACCAGCACAGTATTCTTACTGATACAATCATCTAAGTGTCTACTATTATTTAAATTATTCATATAATTTAGAAAAAAGGAGTTTTAGAGGCTTCTTTCAATAAAGTTTTATAAAAACTTGTGTAAGAACCTAAAATTTCTGTGTCTTTGCTATGATGGGAAAAACAAATCTAAGTTACAGTATTTCAAGGAGTGATTCTGTGGGGGGATAAAATACATAAGAATATAAAGAGAATCTGAATGCCCACATAATAAAAATTAATCATGGTGAATTGCTTTGGGGAGAATCATACACTTGACCCACATTGAAGACTGAAATATTAATCCATTTCTATGACAGAGATCAAGCTTCATAGTCGCTTTTTATCCTCCTCATAATAGAAGCAACAGTTGTAAACCATAATGTTATAGTTCAAACAATGCCCCCCAAGACTCAAATTTATTATAGCATTCATCTCCAAGACAAAAGACCTGGTGTAGGAAAAAAAGCTCTTTTTAACAAAAAGCATGGCTGTTATTTATGGCTCAGATGCAAAGAATGAGTTTGGGGAATTTATCAGAGATGAAGGTATGAAATGTTTTAGCTTGTTCTTCTCTCTCTAATCCATAAACCATTTTCTCAGCCACCCAAGTGAATTCTAATGGAACAGGAATGATGAAATAATATTTTCCTAGCCCTTTAACACTTTTTATTCTGTGTTAGTTTCATTGCGATGAGAAGAATGTGATTTCTTAAAATTAAAGATCTTTTAAGCAGCAAATAAGCAATATTCCCAATAACGTATAAGTTAGTCTCCTAAACAAAATTTAGCCTTTTACTTTCTGTGTGTTTAAGTCTTGAAATCTCTATTATTACTATTAGTGTTATTATGGACTATCATATAATTAGAATTTCAGAAGTATATTTTCATTAAAATTGTTTCAATAATATAACCTCAGGATACCCTCCTAATGACTCTAATGGGTCAGTAATGATACTATATTTTTTATTTTAATGTTCTTAATTATTAGCTATATACTCAGCATAGCTCTCCTTGAAATAAAAAATACCATAATCAAAACAAAGATGACTTATAGATCACCTATTGTCCATCTTTCTTTGGAATGAGCATAAGGCCACAAAGGGGATGGCACTTCACTAATGACCAGGCCAGGGAGAAGCTCCATGCAGGTAGGAAGGAGTGGAATATGCCAAGATGGAATGAAAATTCATTCTTCATACTTACATATTTCTTTTCTTAAGATGACAACACATTCAATAAGGGTGATTGGTAAAAAACAGAAAATATATAGGACTTGCATTCAAGAAAGTAAAACGTTTACTGTTTTATGTAGTTTATATAACTTTGAAAGTCCTGGAAAGAACAGTTTCATGATCCTGAGCACAATGAGTGAGATACACAGATGTCATTTGTTTTTTCTTTCCTAATGCAAAAAAAGACAAGTAATTTTAGAACAAAATAAGGCAGCTGGAATAAAATATGGAATAATCTTTAAGCCGAAAACCTTTCCTGGCATTGTTTGATAGATGTTACACTACTTCTATTGTTTGCCAAATTCCATTTAAATTGTTGAAACAGCTCAAGGAAAATGTGGACTCTCTCTGGACAGTTTTCTAACATCATAATTAGTGGAATTAAGAACAAGCCACCACTGAGCTATCTGTCACCACGTATTTAGATTGCATACTTGCTGACTGTTGGTATTTTTTTTCTTAGTTTTGATACTATGATTCTTTTGCCACAATTTTCATCTGTATTAAACTACTTTAGCTTGACACAGAAATAAAAGTTAATTAGTTTCTATGGTGACCTGTGCATTAAACATCACTGTTCTTTCAGATTTGTAAATACATTCCAACTTAGTATTCAGAATGCAATGTGTATAAGCATTCAGTACAAATAGTGGGCATTTGTTTGCAGTTAAGATGGAATCAGGGCTTGAGCCAGATGATATAATTCACTGGAGTATACAGTGTCAGTGGAAGATGCCCTAAATTTGACATCTCTGTGCTATATACTCATCACATTTAAAGCTACACGTCTTTTAAATGTTTCTTTGCTTTAAGATTTGATACAGCCAGCTACAGTCAATTTGATCGCAAAGGAGTTGGACACGACTTAGCGTCTAAACAACAACTACTACTCTACACAAACTATTTTAACCTTCTAGGCTTATTTTAGGTGCAAAATGCTAAAAACGAACCCTTCTTGTTTTGCCTACAGTTGGTACTTTTTCTAAAATAGTAATTCTCACACTTGTGTGTGCAGTAGGAAGACCTGTGTGACCTCTTTAAAACAAGAATTTTTCAATTCCACCTGCAGAGTGTGAAATTCAGTATATCTAGGATGGAACCAATGAACCTATACTGTCATCAACCACCCTTTTTGATTATGATGTTTACTTTGTTAGGGTCATTTTTCTGAAAAACAGAGTGTAACCTGAAATCTCTCTTATCAAATAGAATCAAAGAGATTTAAATGATCAGGTTATCAGCACAGCATGATTTTAATATTCTTGTGAAAATTATTCTTTATATCACAAATTATAAAAATCACATTTCTCACAGTATTACTTTAAAGTTAACTTCTTTGGAGCAATAGATGATAATCTTCAGAAAGAAATCTTACAGAAAGACCAAATATATCAGTTATTTATTGAAATTAATAACAGGTTATATGATCCTCTGAATAAAGCCCTTTCACAAAAAACCAATGATTTACATGAAAAAAAGAGGCTAAATTTTACTATCCACTATTTTCTACAGACAATATTCTTTCTGTCTCATGGGAAAGGCAAGCTGTAATACATTATGCTTTGGGATTCTAATCAGAAACCTATAAACAATGTATAACTTACAAATGCCCTTCAGTGCATTAGAATACTTTTAGTACAGCTTTAAAATTTTAAATCAATTCTGCCATTCACACCATATTATTTATCTTCAATTTCTCCATATTTTAAATGTCACTGTGTCATATTAAGTAATAAAAAGTTTAAAAGATTATAACCTGAACTTGCCAGATATTCACTTCATTACCAGGCCTGAAATCTTTGCCTTTTTCTATTTTTGCTGTCAAAGAGAGTCTTCCTTCTGGCTTTTGTTATTTCACTCTTGAATGTAATGAAATCTTCACATTCAGTGAACAACCTAAAGTATCATAATGTTGTTTTAAGCCAATTCTAAAAGCAAGTTAATGGCATTTAATGCATTTGGTTCTTAACCAGACTTTTTGTCACCTATTTGAAAAGCAATTTTCTGCTAATCTAAACTGTCCTTTAATTCCATCAGTTATAAAATATATAAGTTCTATAATCCAGCAACATTTGATTTTCTCCAACCTGAAGCTCAAGAAGGAAAAGAGAAAAGTACTCAAAGATTGAGTTTTATATGTGTTCTAGATGCAAAGTATAACTAAGGTATATAACAAGTTTTTTATTATAAGAAAACAAGCCATACCAAAATATGCTTGGGTGGCAAATATAATGTCTTTTCTCAAATGCCCCCTCAAAGTTAAGTGTTGTTTACATTAACCTTTCCCCCTTATAGTGGAAATATGAATCTTTGTTAACGAAAGCTAGTAAAATCCACTAATTATTACTAATTCAGGACTGAGAATTTTATGGAAATAAAACTATGGACAGAATAGCCAGGTGCCTCTGTCCAATATAATACAGATCTTTCCTTGACTACATGGTTTTTGCTGTAACACTACTCTCATTAGATTGGAATTTGTGTTAACTTCCCTGTACCAGGACTTACTAATAGGATTGCTAGCAATTATTATACTGAAATGAAATCAGCACAAACTATTAGATCTGTTTAAACAAGTTAAAAATAAACCTTGATTAAATGTTCTTTTATAAGAAGCTGCTCATTAGGGTTACATGGCCTTCAGAAAAATTGGTGTTTCATTAACATCAAAGAATGTACTGCGTTTAAACTGCCTAGCCTAAAAAGTTATGTACAAGATGAAGTTTTAAAAATATTTTAGATAATGAAATTTTAGAAGAGATCTTATTTATGGTTCTCTGTTTAGTCAGTTGAAAGAAATATACTTATATTTGAACAGTATTAGTAAAGAAATTACAGAGAATATCATCATTGAGATACAAACTACTATATACAAAATATATAAGCAACAAAGATCTATTGTATAGCACAGGGAATTATACCCAATATCTTCTAATAACCTATAATGGAATATAATCTGAAACAAACACTATGCTCTACATCTGAAACTAGCACAATATTGTAAATCAACTATAATCCAAATAAAAAATAAATAATACCAACAAGTCTTACTATAAAAAAAAAAGAATAGCAAAATACTTTTGAATAGTTACTTATACTATTTCTGAATGGTATATTTACTCTTTAATAGTTATATATAAATATTTAACTCATTGAAAGTTAATGTATTTCTTCATTATAGCATTTATAGCTCATTTATACATTTTTATAATAAATCAACTTTGTAATTTCTTAAAAAAATTATCACCAAGATAAAAAATAAGAAAAAATCAAAAAATGTTGCCCGAATGATTGAATGATAAATTTCTTCTACGTTTAGATACAATACTGCCATGAAATAGTTTAATTAAAAGGCCATTTGAGTTTTCAAGTACAAACAAGAATCTACTACTGCAATTAATCAGTAACTTTTGAACTATGATAGTAGTTACTGAACTCTAGAAGTATACCATGTTAGACTCTCAAAGTAACTTTTTCCTCTTCTAACAATAAATCAGTGAACTATTATGATCTGATCTTGTGGAAATTATTCTGTTTATGATAGATAACCTAAAACAATTGCTACTTAGTGTTGGTAAATGATAAGCATATGGCCTGCAAACTCATAGAAAGGATTGGGTCAATTTTTTACAATTTTCCATCTTGCTATCTCCACACCATTTAGTGCATGGATGTGCACAAACACACTCATACACACAAGCTTTATCCCACTAGGATAAGGTAAGTATCACGTACAGAAAGATTAATGTCAGTTGAATAAAGGTGGATATCATGGCTGAGGATGAGTAAAAGAAGGAAAAAAAAACCCCTATGCCAGAGTTAGATGACCAATCAGATTACCAAACAAGCTAAAATTCACAAAATATACTAACCAAAGTTATCAAAATGGATCCATCTAAAGATTATAATTTACTAGAGTCTTCAAAGGTTTTTTAGAAAAAGGACTTCATTTTTCTGAACAGTACACATATTATTTCAAACAAACAATGCCACAATTACTCCTGTAATTTAATCTCTTCATATAGACTGATATCCTCTGCAATATACTTTCCCCTTGCCTACACAGGAATATGAATATGCTCTGGTTTTTTGAAGGAACAAATCTTCTACTTTGAGCAATTAATATTCTTTAATTAAACATACTAAGGCACAGACAATGAATTCTTTATAAATCTGTGAGCATGCCTAAAAGCAACAAAATCACACTTTTGTTAGAGCATTTGTGTGTATTTTGCACAATTTTTAAAAGTTTAACCTCTGTAGATCAATGTGCTTCCTTAAAAGACTTTAATAAATTAAAGTGCAGAGAGCTTTTTTTCACCAGGCAGAAAAAGCTGATGAGACAGGTTTAGTTTAATCTCAGGCAATAGAAGTCATTAACCATTCTCTCAGGGATTAAAATATAGCTTGCCCTTTTCTTCTCTCACTTATCATTAGCATCACTTTAATCTCCTAGCGTTTCACACTGCTATTTTAATCATTACTTACTGCCTTTTGACAAGTGCAGAACATGCTTTTTCTCATTGAGGCAATATCCTGGTTTTAGCTGACAAATGTAGGACATAATGTAAAAATATCAAAGTGACATCTCTTAAACACACCTTCATCATAAAAATCTCTAAAGTTACAATATTCCTTTGTCTAGCATTCCAGGAAAATTATCATTTGAAAGCTTTATGCCTTAAACAAAGAGGAAAGTTTTTTCTAAATACAACAAAAACTAGTTTGGAAAAAATATTAAACTGAATTAGATCCTAAAATATACACATAAATGTTATCCTTTCACTCTAAAATAGTAAGGAAGTGTTAAGTATTTACAAAAACAGTCTTTTGTTTCAAAATAACTTTAATGATATAACGTATGACATTGAAATGGCTACTCTATTACCATTTGATGCTTTACAATCACATTATATAATACACAGATCCTGTGTATGCATATGCTCAGTCACTCAGTTGTGTCCAACTGTTTGTGACCCGACGGCCTAGGTTGAATCAAAACAAAACACCACAATGATTATCTCTAATTCTACTATTTTATAATATCTAACACATGTCTGCTTATCCCCAAATACTAACAATTTTTAAGAGAAAATTTCAGTGGAAATAACAACAATTATAACTATGTTAATAAGCAACATTTGAAAATCTATTGAAAGTGGTAAAATTGAACTTTTTGTTGCATTCTATAAATTGCTATTTTAGATAAAAGAAAAAACACATTCTATTTGCTAATGTTCTTTTATCTAATGACATTTAGCTTTATTTAACAGAATCACATTAATCTAACCTGCCTAAACCTAAAGTGGAAAAAAAAATTGGGAATAAGTCTCTTGGGATTCAAGAACTATAAGTTTTATATTATCTGCAGATAAAAGTATTATAAATATGAGAATATATTCTATTACTTTATAAGATCCTATTTTAACTCAAATATAAACCAATGAAATATTTGGTAATTATAAAACACAACTTTTAAAACTAAAGCACCAATTTTTTGGTAAGGATCACTAACACTTGGCCCCAAGCCCTTTAATCTAGTCCATCTGTAATGATCTCATAGTACTTTCAACCATTATTTAACTGTTAGAAGAAAAAAATATGTCGCACTATATGTTTCGACAATAAAATCCCTTCTTAAGCTTCACAAAGCAGAACAATTCATTATTTGATCTCTTTCCAGGTTCAAAGTCTGTCTTATTACAGTACTTCAAAGAAATATGTAATCAAAGACAAACAGCTGTGAAAACAATCTTTTATTACTTTATTATCATTGAGAATATATCTTTGGAGTAACCCAATGGAAATGGCATACAAATAATCTCCATTAAGGTTGTTATTTTGCATTTGTTCACAAACTATGCACATTTGTCTTTAAGGCTTTAATTTTATTTCCTATAAATAGAGTAATGGTGCAGTCCAGTCCCTCTATTGTCAGTCCAAAAAAAGAGACCCAAAAAGAACCATGACAAAACACAACAGCAAAAAGTGAGCCGGTCTAACGTCAAACAAATGTTTGTAACAAACACATTTTCAAAATGATATTAGTGACTCTCTGGGTTAACAGTACCCTGAAGTAAAAATCATATTTTCTGATGTTCATGCTAATCAGTGAGAATTGCAGTATGGTTCGACTACAAATTGGTAGACATTACTAGAATTTATACCATAAATGTACCACTTATACTTTACTCTGAACAAATGCAGAAAATCAAGAAGTTAGCTTCTAAGGCAGTAAAAATTAATTGCCAAAATTAATTCCATATTTAACACATTACACAATGAGCTGGTTCTGTCTCTACTTCATAGAATGGAGCATTTCTATCACCAATATGCAAATAGGCTTGAAAATAGAGCATACAGTTTTCTTTGGATGGAAATGGCTCCCTGCATTTGTAGGCTATAAGGAACTCTGCAGGTATCAGAGTGGAAGTGATGATGGTCTTCTTTTCCACTACAATAAAACAACATTTTTTATGTGGGAAGCAGAAGGAACAAACATCTCTTGACTGCATATTATACAATAAAAACCTTGTACATTATTCCAATTGGTTCTGACACCACATCTCTGAGGAAGTTACTGCTACCCACAGTTTACAGATGTAGAACGTTAAGTTAAAAAGCTGAATAACTTTTGACTAGTTCCTGGGTTAATCTAATTCCAAGTCAACGTGCTCTTGCATTAGACTCGGTGTTGTCTATTCTAGAACACACTTTCCAGATATATCTCCTTAAATACTCTAGAAAGGCTCTATACTCTAACAAATCCAATTTTTCTTCAGAAAACTGTAAGGCATGATTACATAGCTAGAGACAAAATGGGTCACTATAACTTTCAGCAATACTAAACAGATGATGCATCAACATAGGCCACAATTAGGAGGACCACTGTGTCTAAGTCTCTAAAACTAATATTGCCAGATCAGAAGCAATATGGAATCTGCACCATTATTCCCACCAGAAGATATGGCTGAAAGATGGTGTAAACGTGCTACCCACACACTGAGAAACTACAGAACATGAACAGGTAACAAAAATCATCATGGCATTATGTCCATACTACAGGCAAACCAAATAATTAAGCTTGTGACATGAATTTAGGAAAGAAAATGGTTTTTCCACTTTTTGCAGTCTCAGGATAATCACAAAAAGTCTTACAATATTTGTATTGATTCAAGAGTCTCAATAAATACAAATATGAACAGACACATACATACACATTCATACAAAGACTTATGTATTTTAGCAATGCTATAGAAAGCTGTTTTCTATTTATATGTAACATGATCTTAGTCGTGAAATGTGAAGTCCAAACTGAATGTAGTTGTGGCAGACTTCCCTTTGTGTTATTAAGGCTATCTGAAGACCACTACAAAAGAAAAGGAAAAAATGAAGCAACAATAGGAAGTATATAGAAAATATTTCATTATATTTTTTTCATTGCAGGTAAATGCAACTAAGAAGTCTAAAATCATATTAGCATAAGCACTGTATTCTCTATTTCAAATAACAATATGAAAATACAAAATTCCTAGAGACTTTTTGGCCAGCCAAGTATAGGGATAATGAAGGAAGCAGCATTGCTTATTTGAAGTACTGATCCTTCAACTCATGGTACAACTCAGTTCAGTTTTACTGGTTACTAAATAAACAGTATCAGAATTGGAAATGCATTTAATGCATGACTCAATTTCCATAAAAGTTAATTTCCTGACTTTTCAGTTTGATTGCATCAGAAGTTATTCAGTAAAGGAAGGCAAAACAAAGCCAGTCACTCTAGCTTTGGAATAATTAAGCAGTAATTTGACCAAACATTTCCTTCCTTCCTGTGTATTTCTCAAAGTCACTATTACACTACAAATTTTAGCAGAAACATTTTTAATGGGCACAATCTATAAGGGAAATAGTCCACACTAAAATGTTTCACAATCAGGGTTGGCAGTAACACCATGAGACCACATTTTACTGCTATTTATAGGATGTATTCCAGATAAACTTTTGACTTTCAGGTTTTTGAATGGTCAGATTACAGGAGTGAGAGTTGACAGGACTAATTTTCACATACAAGCCCAATACATATTGTTCCTATATATTTTTAATTCTAACACTTAAGAAAAATTAAATAATGCTTCATTTTAACGTTGATGTTATTTTAGTACAATATTTTATTAAGTTGGTTTCTAAAAATTTGATTGTGCAACATTATTCCATAGTATAAGGTTATTCCATTGCTTCTAGATTGGATGATGCTATTATAAGCAATAAAGAAAGGAATTTCAATCTCTGATTTCCTGGAATCCTGGATCATTTGCCTTTGGTAAAAATGTACCATTCATAAAATTATGTGAAATGATTTATTTACTGCTGTAATCTAATCTGGGGAGAGTACCTTCTTACATACCTTTCCATTTCATTACTGAACAAAAATAAAAAGTATGTTTGAGTCTTCCTTGTCCATTTTGGAAACTGGTATTCTACTCCCAAATAAACCCTACTTACTCCTGCTTTTACTTTGAAACTCATTGGTAATTACTTTTCAGTGTTTATCGTTCACCTCCACTAAATGACTTCTCATTTGACTTCATCTGTACAACCTGTTCTTCCTTCCTTATTTCCCACTCCCACCCCATCTCAGAAATTTCAGAAGCCTCTTGGCCTATGATGAAAACCTGATAAGCATCCTGAAAGCTCTCCAAGCCTATGCAGTCTTTATCTATCTTAATCATCCACTAAAATTTTACTCTTTATGCTCACAGCATCCCATAATTCCTATTACCAAACGCATTTCACTGTCCTGTTCACATATTTACAGCAACCACCCTCTGCTACTTTCAGGTGCATTTTGTCAAAGGAAGTCACGAGGAGCTCAGAGGTCATCTCCATCTCCTTCTGGAAGACTTACAACTGCATCATAAAGAGAGCATAAACTTCCCATTCGGACATGCAAGACTTAAGGCCTGGCCTCCACCAGATTGTTCTGTAACTCACAGTGAGTCTCAGTTTCCTCGTTACTGAAATAGGAATAAGGATATCTACATCGTAGGAAGATCAAATGGACAAAATTTTCAGATTTTTCATGTCTACGTTGTAGACGTTGATAGGACTTAGTATCACTGCCCAGTTCTAAGAAAACTCTGTGTGAATAAGAAAGGAAGTGTTCTCAGTTATAATACCCTTGATTTTTAACAGATTGTATGAATCTATATATAATTCTTATGAACCACCCCAGGTGGAGCTAGAGGTAAAGAACCTGCCTGCCAATGCAGGAGACCTAAGATTCTGGGTCCAGAAGACACCTGGAGGAGGGCACAGCAACGAACTCCATTATTCTTGCCTGGAGAATCCCATGGACAGAAGAGCCTGGAGGGCCACAGGCCATGGGGTCACAAAAAGTCAGACAAGACTGACGTGACTTAGCAGCAGCAGCAGCATTAATAATTATAGGACAGAATGACAACATCTATACTGTCCACCCTGTAAAAATAAAAATTAATACAAACTTGTGGATTGGGGCTATATTTTCTCCGAAGTTCTTTCTCTTTCATTAGACAAACAGTAACAGACTTGCTGAACTCAGCCAGTCATTCAAAATTCTAAATGACTGTAAACAATATTGCCATTATTCTCAACATTGGTCTATAGAATATACTAATTATTGCTGTTGTTGTTTAGTTGCTAAATCATGTCCAACTCTTTTGTGGCCCCATGAACTGTAGCCCGCCAGACTCTCTTTGTCCAGGGGAATTTCCCAGGCCAGAATACTGGAGTGGGTTGCCATTCCCTTCTCCAGGGGATCTTCTTGATCCAGTGATTGAACCTGCATCTCCGCACTGCAGGTGGATTCTTTACCACTGAGCCACCTGGGAAGCCCATACAAATTATTAGTTAATATAAAAGAAAACATTTGGGAAATAGTTATAAAAGAAAGTGTATTTATCAAGTCTACTTAAAGAATGTTTCCAAAATCCACAACTTGGGAGAAAAGTAAATTTCATCCTTTATACTCCATAGGCTCATTATCCTAGGAGGAACAGTGGTCTAACATGCCACTTATTCATCTACTATTACTAAAGGAAAGTCTATAGTAAAAAAAAAAAAAAAAAAAAGGAGTTTTATGGGGTATTTAACTTTAGCACTTCAAATCTTTCCAAACAGATTTGGAAAAAGAAGTTGCTCCTATTTCTCAGCAAGCTGTTGATTCCATTTTACAAAATGTAGCTCTGATGCCTTTTTCTGTCACATCTACCAAACTTCCTGAGAGTATGCTGCGGCTGCTGCTGCTGCTGCTGCTAAGTCACTTCAGTTGTGTCTGACTCTGTGTGACCCCATAGATGGCAAGCCACCAGCAAGAAAATGTTTCGACTTCAACCATTCACAGATATTTGAAAAAGAACAGGTATATTTTAACAACTAATATTTTAACATCATGATTATATTTTAACAACTTATAATGTAATATCATAATTTAGAAAATGATATGCAGAAAATAACAAGGCATATTTTGATTAAGGCACTTACCTGCAATGAATTAATCCTTGCAGAGTACCGTGCAAACGTCTAGGACCATATTACTAATAGAAGTTCAATTGATGAAAATAACAAAACAAGCCAAAATATGTTCTATTTCATGAGCCACAGAGTTACTTGTTTCCCCCCTACTCTTCCTCCTTCCCTCTCTTCTCCCAGAATACTCTCTTGAAGTCTTCAAGTGACATCTTTTCCTTGTCTCCCTCCTTGCCCACTCTGGTCACCTCTTCTCAATTGCAACCACCTATTTTTGTGTTTCCTCTTATGCAATCTTATACCACTGGTAAAATCTGTATCAAAAACTGCCTTGTATTAAAGTTCTTAGTATACTTAGGAATCTTCCATAAAAATCGCCAAGTCAAAAACTGTCTTCGACATATATGTACATCCCTTTTCTCCTTAGTTCATAATGTGGTAGGCACTAAACTCATGTGTGTTATTGAACTGACTTTCTTACTTTCCCTCTCATATCTAACAATCTTAGAAAATCAAAAAGTGAGAGATTTATTTATGATAGTTATTAGTGCATCTTTGAAAGTTAGTGTAAAAAAGATATATAATCAGCTTGTGCTATTTCAGGGGGCCAGACTGAATTTTTTAACTGAAATCAAAATTATTTTATCTAAGTCCTTCCAAGTAAGAGAACCGCTTTTAACAACATTAAAAAAATAAAACAGAACTTCTTCAAATTCCTTTAAGTCTTATTACAGGAAGAATCAATAATGAGAGACTGGTTGACAAGTAAAGGACAGGATCAAAGATAACAAAGGTGCTATTTTAGAACTGGTCAGTCAGTGGCCTACACACACACACATACTCACACATATTCACATGCACTAGCACACAGAAAAAGGAGCAAGGATATTATCACCGTAAATATTAGGGCATGTAAGAGATTCTTGGATCTAACACTCAAAGTTAAAGATATCTAAATTTGATCCTTCGTGACACCTTTATGAAAAAAATAAAAGGCAACACACACCAACAAAAATGAACGCAAGCTAGCTAAATACTATCAATTTGCATTCTCATTCTTAGCTTAAACTTTCAAATTTTTTTAGCAATGGAATTTTAAATTTTCTTACAGACAAGAAATAGCAGAAGCTTAATTGGTACTATATAAAAACAAGGGCAAGAACTCTGCTTCATTTTTTCTATCAAAGCATAGACAGAGGTCCCAATATGTAAGATTAAAAATATTTAAATAGTCATTAGGAGGATTGAATTAATTTAATATCTACTGAACTCAGGTATTGTTCCAGATAACCAGTACATAGAGATGACAATAGATAGTACCTGCCCTCCAGGTCCACAATCTTTAACAGAAAGGGCGTATATGCATGCTAAGTCACTTCAGTCATGCCCAACTCTTTGCAACTCTATGGACTGTAGCCCACCAAGCTCCTCTGTATATGGGATTCTCCAGGAAAGAATACTGGCATGGGTTCCCAATCCCTTCACCAGAGGACCTTCCCAACCCAAGGATCAAACCCATGTCTCTTAGGTCTCCTGCACTGGCAGGGAAGTTCTTTACCACTATCACCACCTGGCACAGGAGAATAAATACAGGACAGATTATAAGAGGAGTAATTGAAATATAAATACCTTTCTGTGTACATTTAAATCCTGCTCAGAGTAACTGGTCATAACAAGTTTCACAAAGTGTCACTGGATCTGGCATTTGAACAATGAATGAAAGAAAACATCAAGGAAAGTTACAAAATGTTATTTAGGTTATATGTAAGGATGATTTATTTTTCCTTTTGAGAGGTATAAAAATGGAAACAGGAAGTATTAACTCTACTGTCTTTACAGACTAACATAAGGTTGGCTCTTACTCTAGAAGTCAGAGGATAGACTTGCCAAGGTAATCCAAAGTCAAAATAAGTATTAGCACAAAAGTAAGAACTTAATGACAGCAATAAAGTCTATTTAACTTTTTTGAACATCTGAACATAATATTTGGATTTGTAATGGTGATATCAAGTATATGAATACATAAATAACATATATAAAAAGTGTATTTTAACTAATTTCCAATCTCCTAGTTTTAAGATATTTTATAGCTACTAGAACTTCAATCTGTAGGCAAAACAGTGCCCATTCCATACACATATACTCAAGAATCTGTTTCAGTCAATGCCTAGAAAGTGGCTAAATGTATTAACTGTACTGAAATAAAAATGGAACACCTGTGGTGTTCCTGTAAGAAAGAGCAAATAGGAAATTTTAAGGCCAGAGAGTTACTGGGAATTTTAGTTCTAAATTGGTACATAAAATGGTCTATTTCCCTAATGTTCACAAGATTTACACCCTTTCACGTGAGAAAATAGCATATATATGGGTTAACAAACTGGGGCCTGTCACTTTTTTACTTCTCTCAAACTATTTCCAATCTCTAGAATTCAATCACTGCAATTATACTAACTCTCTTAGAAGTCCACTGCCCTCTCCTACCCCTTCTCTACATATTCAAATTCATCGAGACATGCTCATTAGCCAAAGAAAGTTTGTCATTATAAAGTACTAGAAACAGAGATAAATCCCCTGCAGATTTTCTGATCCATTTCTTGACCTATTTAAAAAAATAATCAGGTTCCCTAGCCATCATCATAAAGAATTTCTATCATAATAAAACGTGCTGAAAAATAGAATAGCCACTTGCTGAATTATCTAGATCTGTTTTGACTTCAGCAACGTATAGATTCTAACCGACAACTCCCTTCCTTCTGAAATAAATATGTAGAGTGATGATAAATAGAAAAAGGAGGAACTTTAAGAGGTATTTATTAAAACATATGATGAGATTCAAGGGAAATAAAATATGCTAATTGAGTCCTTTGAACTCCCTAAAATGCAATTCATTCCTTATTTTCACTTTTGACAGTCTAAAATATGAGTGTTTTGAAATACATAATTAATGACAGTCCAATTAGCTTTTGAGTTCTCAAGCTTAAACATATATACTCCTCAAAATTATTGAGAAATCCTGTTATATCTTTATTTGCCTCAATTGTATTTTATTTTTCACTAATTAGGATGAACAAAAGTAGAGAAGTACGCCTCTCTAGGTCATCTGTTAGGTAATCATTCAATTAAAAAAAAAAAATCCTGTTTAGGACTCAAATGTGATTACTGTAAACATTCAAAAATCACCATTCTAAAAATAACCCAAAAAAGTACCCAGTGTTCAAATATATGTTATGCATTTAAAATAGTTTTTGGAAGTTTCTCTTTACATTATAAATCAGTTTAAAGGTAACAAGGCAAGACATAGGCTTCCTGATGCTGTGTTTAATGACAATCATATCTGTCTTATAATGTTAATGTGTTCTTAAAGCCATGTGTACTCTTATATCAGGAGATGTTTTCACTTCACGTGTTGGATCACTGCTTTTCAATATAGCTGAAAAGATTCTGTTGGCTGAGTTCAGCTCATTGCACAAAGCCCGAAAGGCCCAGTGATTACCAATGGGAGAGAACAGTCAGAGCTGAAATCTATAATCCCAACTTCTAGAAAGGTATCTTCACATTTTCCATTTGGCATCTTCCTTCTCTTCAGATACTCAAAACTCTTCAACATCTCTTTTCTCTCTTACTCACTTGTCAACCAAACAATCCTATACTATTTCCAACCATGGATTTTTCCACTGTTTACTCAACTATCCATCAAAAATCCCACAGCTATCTCTGGCTAAAATGGTCCCTCTCTCAGTTTATTTTCAGACAAGTAACAGAGATCACACCATTCATGAAGTACCATGAGGGGCAGGCACTGGTGAATAATGACGTGGAACAGGGAAAGGGTAGAATATAAGGAGGCTACAGGGGAAGAAACCACAAGAAAAGAAGGAGCACGGCTTTTGAATGGAAAAGTTAAGAAGGCAGCAGAGAACCTAACATACCCAGATTTAGGAGTAAGCCTTACGAAATAAAATACATGTTTGAGTAAACCATTTTGGTTATGCATATGTACATAAAAACATTTAAGCCTCAAACAATAAACAAGCATTTTTATGAATGAATATCAATACCGCTTTTATATTTAAGATACTTTGAAAATGTTAAGTAGATGCTATTATTGCCTTGTATCCTATTAAGATGAAATATGCAGAAAATGGAAGCAGACATGGCAGCCATAGCTTCAAAGCCAGTGAAGGGGAAGTATAGTTTGTCAGTTGGGAAGAAAAAGTATTCATTTCTTATGTAATGACTCAAGCACATCACTTGTATGCTCAGAAAGTCAAAATTGAAAGTGAAAGGTTAATAAAACTAAATCTTTATAACTTAGCTGAAAATGACATATATGTCAATAATCAACATTAACTCCAGAAATAGCCTTCAGAATATATATTTTAATCCTATATAGATAGATGGATAGTTGATAGATAAACTTAAAAAGACATGTAGAAGTCTAAGAAAGAACACAAATTAATATCTGTTTGTTTACTGGTTATTGCTAAGTTTAATCTCTTTGCTCTGAAGACTGAGCCTCTTCATGATATTTAAAATCTAGTATTTTATAAGCTGGTTACATAAAACTTCTACAAGAATTTCAAGGGGAAAACATTAAGCCTTTCTATTGTTTCTTCTTTTCTGTTTATTGTGAATGGTAAATTGACAATACTTATTTAAACACTTTTTTTTTTTTTTTAATCTGACCCTTTTCTTCCTGGACCAAGGAATTTTCTCCGTCACAGAGTAATAGAGCTTGAAAACTTCAGCATCAGCAGGGAAGGCAGGCACTCCTTAGCCAGCCACTGTGAGAGAGAGAAAATGCAATTAAGGCTCCCACCAGGGAGAGAGAACTAAACAAAACCTGCGTCTTCACACAAGAGCCTTTTCTTCCAGGCGAACTACAAGGCCTCAAATCTTGTTGGTGAGATGCTAGCATTTAGGACAACACACTTTCAGATTTTCTCACAGCAGATCAAAGTAAATAATGCAAGGGCAGAAAACAAAAGGGAAAACTCCAGTGTGCTTACATTAAAAAGAGATTACAGGGGACTTACAAGTGATTGAAGGAATAGATGACATTTTTAAAAACATAAAGCCCCGATCTTTAAGTACAGCTGGCAAATAAAGTCTAGAAGTGTTACTTTAGCGATAGTGACAAACCACAAGGGACTTATCATCAGTGTGAAATTTACAAAAAGGTAATTTTATTTTATTATAGTGTGTTCGACATATAGAGTTATACCCATTCCTGTCCTCCTCTTCCCAGGTCTTAGAATTTTCAGCTGAGAGTCATGACAACTGATAAAGGGAGCCATTAAAGTTATGAGCCTTCTCAAATCAGCGCCACAAAATATGCAGGGAACTCTACGGATTGGAGACGTGGCATCGCTCCACTTCCCTCTTTCTCCTGAGGACAGTAATCAGTCATAAAAGCAGCTCGCCTCCCTCATAGCAAGCCAACAGCTGGAAACTCTTCCGCAATGTTAAATTTAGCACACCCCCCTTACCAGTCACTGAACTTAGTCTTGGGGGTCTGTTCTGCAGTCTTAAATGACTACTCCAGGGCCATAGTTTATCCTTTTATTTTCGTGTAAAATTCTCATTGACTTTGGTGCAACTCTATAAAGGAAGCAAGGATCGAATATCATCCTTTAATGCCAAATTTACTACAGTTGAACAAAAAGAACGGAAATCTGGGAGGCCCATGTCAATAAACAAAAGATAGATGTTTGGGAGACTTAATAACTGAAAGAAGCTTCAAATAAGACTTTTTGTGAACTATTTTTTGAAAAGTGAAACAGTGGGGTCTAGATTTTAGAAATACTTAAACCAATATTTATACAGTTTGTATAGTGTATATATTTAGTACATGGTACACACACACATATATAGGATAGTGTATGTTATACAGTGCACATATATAATAGACATATAAATGGGTCTATGTTTGTGTGTGTATATATATATATAGTATTCTTAGTATATATAGTAACTGCAGTTGTAGTTGGGCAGCAGGTTGAATGTTAGTCTACTAAAGCTTTTCAAAGCAATTCACTGATATAATAAACGCCAGAATCAAAGTGGCAGTCTGAAGGAAAAATACCAGGATTTAGGATCCATAGATATGAGATCCAATCTAGTCTTTACCATTTTAACTTTTCTGGGAATAAATTTGATAACCAATCTATAAAACCAAATCTATAAAAAAAGGAGATTAGACTTGCACTAATGTTCTTACCAATTCGTATGTTCTGTGGGTCTGCACGGATAGCAAATCTACCTGGATCTTATACCTGTATAGCAGCTGGGCTACACTTTTGACATTACGTGTGGTTATGTGTGTATTTTTACATATGTATACAAATACATTCATATACAAAGATATAACTTGAACCAAAGAATTAATATCAAAGTGATAATTTCCAATTAAAAACACATGTGGAAAGAAATATCTTTGTACTGTTTGCCATAGCATACTTTGCTAGACACATGAACATCACCTCATCTTCCTCTATATCTGCTCATAGAAGGTAAGATACACTGACTTTTAAATTTCAGAAAGGCTACTTTTGAAGAAATTAAGGACATATAGACATGTTTTACTAATAAATCATCATAGAAGTAATAGACCTAAGTTGAACCTCAATTTTTTACATGTCACAATGTGAGAAAATGTATAACGATGTGCATTTGTAATAACTTAAAGAGCTTGCATTTCCAAGCCCTTATAAACATCTATTCTTTAGTATTATTAAAATTGATTTTAAGTATTTATATCTCAGATCTACTTTCACCCTACTAAAACTCATTTAGAGAAATTTATTCTTTAGAAATAAAATCAGTTCTGACAAATACAATACTAAATTCTGTTTTAAGAGCTCAGTGAAAGAAAAAAAATATTATGTATTATTTATTAAAATTATTTTTTCAGAAAATCAGAGTGGAAAACAATCAGGCTGTATTCAGTTAGTCAGTTCACAAGACTCTTTTTTTTTTGCACATGGATAAGGCTTCCCTGGTGGCTCAGATGGTAAAGAGTCTGCCTGCAATGCAGGAGACCCAGGTTCAGTTCCTGGGTCAGGAAGATGCCCTGGAGAAGGAAATGGCAACTCACTTCAGTTTTCTTGCCTGGAAAATCCCACGGAGAGAGGAGTCTGGTGGGCTACAGTCCATGGGGTCCAAAGCATTGGATATGACTGTGCTTATAATATACACACAAAGTAAACAAAGTTAAATTCTCAGTGCTTCATATATATATTTATCTGTGAAATTATTTAATCTTGTTTACTTTGTAAAACATATGATGTTATTCTGTTTTGAGCACAATGCATTTAATTTAGGAAAAACTAGAAGTTGTAATATGAAAACTGGCAAGTGCAAAAACAGTATTAAACTACCAATCACTGCTGATGTTGCAGAGGTTCATTATTTAACTGAATATGAAGATTAGATACCCTACAGTATGTATATCAATTTAAATATAAGAAACAAATTTACTCTTAAGTTGAGAAAGTGCATCAAGATCTGCTTGAACCGATACAGTTCAAATTATCCCATGCAGAGTACTATTTCTGAGTCAATCACATGTGTACACATATATACACACATCAAAAGTTTTTCTATGCAAAAGTTAAGTTATTTAGGTGGCTCCTTTCCCTTGCCCATATTTCCACAACTCTAAGAAATATATTATTAAAAAAAACTTAAAATAGGGTCGTGGTGGGGGCAGTGGTTGTAGACTCATGCTAAAGGGCATCGTAGAGTTCTCTCTGACATAGAGCAGCCTGCATATGTGAGTAATTGTTGTGCCATAAGCCTGGGAAACATGTAAATTGTATTTCCTCATGGCAAATTGCAACTGAATGAGTATATTGGGCAGACATAAGCAATAGACTCAAATCCTGGCTTTTTATTGAGCTCCTATTTGACTTGTATTCATTTGGAACAAACAAACAAACAAACAAACAAAATGGTGTTTCTCAGGGTCTGTGACATGGCAGGCCATGAGAGATTCCATGTCACCGCGGGCATACAAATTTATTAGTCTATAAAGTTTGACATTCTCTTATTTATTCACAGAAAGGACAAATAAGATATTTTTTCATACTTACCAGAAATATCTGGGGGTGTTTATATGTCGCTCCGTCTGGAGGATGCAAATAGTCAGAACTGCTTTACAATTCAGTAGGCAAAAGCCTGCTGAAGGATAACAAATGACTTCATGGTGAAACTGCTATTGAAATTCTTTCAGTATGTGATATTAAAAACAACTGAACAAACAGAGATAAGGGACAAATAGGATTTGAAACAGACTCTTTTTTTTTTTCTTAACAGTGCAAAAAGAAAAACAAATGAATGCTCTAGTCGAACCTATATATACCTTTCAGTGATTTCACTGCATATATTTCCTTAATGCGTGAAAGTTCCAACTACCCAATGAGGCCAATTCTAAAACGCCTCCTTTGGATCACTCATTACGATTTTGAAGCACGAAGAAAAAAAGAAGAATCCATATACCCATTTTGCTGACTTGATTTACAGTATTACTTGCTGACATTTGGCATAATTCATGGATGAGGAGATTTAATGAGTATCTGGGGATTAGGATGCTGTCTATAAGGAAGATCTTTTTTTCTTTATTAACTTGCATAAAAAGCAAAAACTCAGATCTAAATACTGTGAGAATGGAAGTATTACAATAAAAACTACCCAAAAATATAATTTTAAAAAAGTATATTTCATTCAATTCAGTCTCTCTTATGTGGAAGAAGTTCTTACAAGTATTGGGTTTGCAAGTCAAAATAATGTTAGTAACTTTCAGGTGATCAGGGAAGTCAAAATCTAAGAAAAGAAACAAGAAGAGCAGTGCTTTGCAATGACTTTTTTTTTCCCCTTGCTTTGAAGGGAAGATGAAAGGCTATTTAGTTGCTATTTAGTTAGGTGTTCTTGTTTTATTCTATGGCAGGATCAAAGCAACTATCTCCAAATTTACAAAACAGTTCAGAGAACCCCTAGTAATTGAAGTATAGGCTAAATGATCCATATCAACAACATATGAACATAGATCTGCCAAACAAAACTCGTATTATTAGGTCTTCAAATGACCCATTATGTTGCCTAAAAATAACCCCAAACCAAATAGCTGTCTGAAACTCTGACATGACAATGAGTTCCAGATCTTGCCAACATAGCATATAGAACGTGCGTTAACATCTAATGGGCCAAAATTAGTTCAAGCATATTATAGTGATCATCCTTTAGTCTGATCTAGATTATTTTTCAGGGCTAACTTTTAATACTTACAGATAAAAGCATGCCATGTGCAAGCAGCTGTCTTAATATAACCCATTTGTTATTTTGGATACCTAACAATGGTTTACATTAGATGAATGTAATCTTCTAGAATGCATGCCATCTTCCTATGCTAATGGTGAATCTCTATTTTCTTGATTATTTATTACACAATAACAGTGTGGAACTTCTCTTGAAGTATCAACCTTTCAAGTAAATTCAAATTTAAATGGGTTTATAAATATTTTGATGAGCCACAAAATTTCATCAAAACTAGCATTATCCAGCCAAAAATCAAGTATACTAGAGAAGCAGATAGCTCCAATACAGTTTGCTCATTTCATACATTCAACTACAAATTCAGGTTAGGATTGTAAAGTCTAGCACCAGCTAGCACCATTTTCTTCCAAAACCACCTCAGTTCATGGAAAGCTCAACTTTTCCATCTGGTAATAATCTTCAATTATATCTCTTACTTGGCATCTGTGATTGCATCTGTCTTTGTAACTCCTCTTGTGTTTTCCCTTTCAGTTAGTTTTGTTCTCAGTTTCTTTTCCTGTAGATCTTGCTGCCTTACCAGATTATACTAAAAGAACCACTTTAATGTTTCTTCACACCACGATGGTATGATCACTCACCTAGAGTCAGATATCTTGGAGTGTGAAGTAAGTGGGCCTTAGAAAGCATAACTGTGAAGAAAACTAGTGGAGGTAAAGGAATTCCAGCTGAGCTCTTTCAAATCCTACAAGATGATGCTATTAAAGTGTTGTACTCAGTATGCCAGAAAATATGGAGCACTCAGCAATGGCCACAGAACTGAAAAAGAACAATTTTCATTCTAATCTCAAAGAAGGGCAATGCCAAAGAATGTTCAAATTACCACACACTTGCAGTCATCTCACATGCTAGCAAAGTAATGCTCAAAATTCTCCAAGCCAGGCTTCAAATGTTCATGAACTGAGAACTTCCAGATGTTCAAATTGGATTTAGAAAAGGCAAAGGAACCACAGATCAAATTGCCAACATTCATTGGATCATAGAAAAAGCAAGAGAATTCCAGAAAAAACATCTATTTCTGCTTCATTGACTATGGTAAAACCCTTGACTGCATGTATCACAACAAACTGGAAAATTCTTCAAGAAATGGAAATACCAGACCACCTTACCTACCTCCTGCAAAACCTGTATGCAGGTCAAGAAGCAACAGTTAGAATCAGACATGGAACAACAGACTGGTTCCAAATTGGGAAAGGAGTACATCAAGGCTGTATATTGTCAACCTGTTAATTTAACTTATATGTAGGGTACATCATATCGGGCTGGATGAAGCACAAGCTGGAATCAAGATTGCCAGGAGAAATACCAATAACCTCAGATATGCAGATAATACCACCCTTATGGCAGAAAGAGAAGAGGAACTAAAGAGCCTCTTGATGAAAGTAAAAGAGGAGAGTGAAAAAGCTGGCTTAAAACTCAATATTCAGAAAACGAAGATCATGGCATCAGGTCCCATTACTTCATGGCAAATAGATGGGGAAACAATGGAAACCGTAACATACTTTATTTTCTTGGCCTCCAAAATTACTGCAGATAGTGACTACAGCCATGAAATTAAAACGCTTGCTCCTTGGAAGAAAAGCTATGACCAACCTAGACAGCATATGAAAAAGCAGAAACATTGCTTTGCCAACAAAGGTCTGTCTAGGCAAACCTACGGTTTTTCCAATAGTCATGTATGGATGTGAGAGTTGGACTATAAAGAAAGCTAAGTGCCAAAGAACTGATGCTTTCAAATTGTTGTGCTGGAGAAGATGCTTGAGAGTCCCTTGGAAAGCAGGGACATCAAACCAGACAATCCTAAAAGAAATCAATCCTGAATATTCACTGGAAGGACTGGTGCTGAAGCTGAAGCTCCAATCTGGCCACCTGATAGGAAGAGCCAATCCTGGTAAAGACCCTGACACTGGGAAAGACTGAGAGCAAGAGGAGAAGGGGGCAACACATGATGAGATGGTTGGACGGCATCACTGACTCAATGGACATGAATTTCAGAAAACTCATGGAGATAGTGAAGGACATGGAAGCATGGTGTTCACGGGGTCACAAAGAGTCAGACACGACAGTGACTGAACAATAACTGGTTTCCAAAACTTGACATAGATAGAAATAAATACAAGGCAAGACAAAGATTATTGTTATTTTAAAAGAAACATAGCTTCTAAAATGTTTGATAAAGACACACACACACACAAACCACAAACAGAAACACACATACCTGGAATCTAGGCAATAGAGACAAAAAAATAATAGTTATGATTATCAATCAACTTTTACATTATGCTGAAAATAGTGACTAATTCTTCTATTTCCTTAAAGGTGAAGGATACTTTCAGTTTTGACATTAGAGGTTAAATTCTGAAAATATTTTATATACATGTTAAATGAATATTATTAGAACTCACATTATGAAAATTTTAAGACGTTAGACTGAGAATTCAGCCTAACAAATGTTTACACATTTCAGCCCACAGTCATCTTATGTCCAAAGTGAAAGTCATTCAAGCGTGTTTGACTCTTTGTGACCCCATGGACTATAGCCTGCCAGGCTTCTCTGTCCATGGAATTCTCCAGGCAAGAATACTAGAGTGGGTAGCCATTCCCTTCTCCAGGGGATCTTCCTGACCCAGGGATCGAACCCAGCTTGCCAGCATTGTAGGCTGATTTTTTACCATCTGAGCCAACTGGAATACCATATGCTAAATGTTACCATCTATTAAGTGGAAATATAGGAACACACTGCTGCAAAGAGCCATATACTCTTAATGGTGGTTGGCCATCATTCTGTTTCATCTAGGTATCATATCATTTTTGAGACATTAAGCACTTAGACTTTCATTTTAAAATGCCACATTCTATTTGGAGAAAATATTAGTATCAGGTAACCAGAACTGGGAGAACTAGCAGTAATTTTACTTAACTCTTCATGAAATGGGAGGGATCAGAATAATAGGGAGATGTAAGCAAAACAAAATGGAATAACCTGAAAGCTACAAAATAGTAAATTCTTCCCCCTTGGAACATCTTTTTGTCTTTTGTGGTAGTCACCTTCAGTTGAAGAAATACCAAATTTTTTGAGAAAAATACATTTTTTATCATTTAACTGAAATGGTGAGGGTCAAAAGAAAACACTTTTAAACTTGTACCAAGAGTAGTGTTGTGATTAAGGAGCAAATAAAGAGTAAAACTAGTTAACAGTTTTACTTAAATGTCAGAAATTTTCAATTATCTTCATGTTGACCTTTTTAGGAAGGATGACATTAGAACACCTATTTATTGAAGAACTGAATTGCTATTACTTTCATTTCAAAACTAAATCCATAGGAGTCAAGAAAAAAGTGATACACTCTTTAAAACTTTTCAGCATGGAGAGAAGATCTGAAATAAATTTGTATCCCACGTTTGGGATGAGAGATTTTCCATCTCAGCCTCCTTTCATCCAAACTTTTAGATGCCTTGTGCATGAGTTTTAAGGTAAGAGGGAAACATGTATATTAGTCATCTGAGCATCTGTCTGGTGTAGTTTACTTCTCAATGCATGAGATCTCTTTTTAAGTGAAAACACTGAAACTCAGAAAGTTTAAATAACGTGACCAAGGTCACATCAAGTACATACAGCTAATGAGAAGGAGAGGTGGAACTGGAACCCACATCATTCCTGTGGTCTTAAAACTTCTTCAGTTCCATTAATGACATTTGTTTTTTAAGTATTTTAATTACAAGGCAAGCATTTTGCTAAGAATCTTACATATTGTAACGTGTTTGACATAATCTGTGTATGCATACGTGCTTTCAGTAGTGTTGGATTCTTTGTGACCTCGTAGACTGTAGCCTGCCAGGCTCCTCTATCCATGGGATTCTCCAGGCAAAAATAGTAGAGTGGGTTGCCATTTCCTCCTCCAGGGGATTTTCCCAACACAGGGACTGAGCCAGTGTCTCTTGCAGCTCCTGCATTGGCAAGCAGATTCCTTATCACTGAGCCAGCTGGGAAGCCCTAACATAATCTGTGAGTTAGGTCAAATTATTATCCTAAAGATAAAGAAAGGGTCAGAGAAGTTAAGCAACTTTCTTAAAGTCCCAGAGCAAATCAGTGGCAAAGGCAGGATATTAGCCCACCAAGCCCAAGCTCTTCATCTACTCATTAGAGGTAAGAAACCTGACATTCAGTGAAATGACCTGTACCACCAGAGATTCAATGACCCTGATTCCTCTACAACTTCAAACTCACTGTCATTTTACCACTCTCTGAAGTCCATAGCTGTGCATTATTCCACAAAAGGGGTCTTGCAAAGGCCAAGACTGACCAACAATAGCACATTAATGTGGTATCCATATATCAAGATGTTTTGTCATTATCACGTAGGTTTACTCCTTTAGAAGGAGGTTTACTCCTTTAGTCATCTCCTTTAGAAAAAAGAAAAGCCACTCTTAAAAGGTAAATATATACAAAATTTCTTATATTAATTTAAAAATTTTTGAATTGACATTCAAGTACAATAATCTTAGTTTTCCATCATTTTAACTAAAATAAATACAGAAAACAAAAAACCTAATCCCCTTTTAAGCAGAACCTCATTTTGTAGGATTCAAGGTCTTCTTTTTCCAAGTAATTGTAATCAAATTTCAAACCTGGCTAGCAAATAATATCTCTAGAATATAAGGTTTTTAAACCAGAACCATAAATAGTTAAATGAAAAGCCTACTGAATTGAAATCTTTGAACTCCTAAGTGAAAAAAAAAAAAAGTGAAAAAGTAAAGTCGCTCAGTCGTGTCCGACTCTTTGCGACCCCGTGGACTGTAGCCCGCCAGGCTCCTCTGTCCACAGGATTCTCCAGGTAAGAGTACAGGACTGGGTTGCCATCTCCTTCTCCAGGGGATCTTCCCAACCCAGGGATTGAACCCAGGTCTCCTGCATTGCAGGCAGACGATTTACCATCTGAGCCACCAGGGAACCCTAGGTAATTAATACTAATTCTTTTATTCCACTGAATATTATAAAGAAAAGTATGTGATAAAATAACATCACTATTCCCAGCGAAGTCTATTTCTTACTTAGAAGCACGTGTCCAAATTGGCCTTTCCACCTACCAAGAGAAATGATCAGAACATAAAGGAATGAGGTCTTTTAAGTTAAAGACATGACACTAATGGGACTCAAGTACTTAAAGAGTGCTGTAAAGATAGGAATGAGTTCACATTTCTAGCTTAACAACCTCATTTCTTAATGGTTCTCTCACATCCTATGCAATTCACTGACAGAACTTCTTGGTACTTCCACATTGTACCTTGTTTATTTTCTTGCCTTATTGCCATTTTTTCCTTTTATTTATACATACACCATGACTCCGTTCAACTCCCAGTTCCCCTCCAAGGCCCTCCTTCTCTCCAAAGGAGAACTGATAACTTTGCCCATAATCACAGCTTTCTCACTTCACACAGAAGTCATTTATTCAGAATTCATCCAAGAAGTATATCATTCCACTGTATGTGCACCTACCATTATTATTACGGCTCACTTAGGGCAATAAGCGGTCCAAGGAATTTGTGCTACTGACCCAAACAAAGCCAAAACAAATCCAATTTTGAAATCAGCCAAGTATCCATTCCAAGACTTCTATGAGTTACATAACCTTGATCACGATATTTAACCTCTTCAAACTTCAGTTTTGAAGCTTAACATCAGGAGTATAACACCTGCCCTATAAGACTGTCAGTAGGATCGAATTTAAAAAGCTCAGTACAGATAGCCTCTTGTGGTAACTAGCATGTAAGCAGGTGCTTATGCAATGGACAGTTATTAGAATGAAAAATGTAGACAGGAAGAAATTAGGCTAAACCTTAAGGAACTATTTCTTAAGAAAGCTATTATGAGACATGAACATCCAAGCAAGGGAGTAGACTTGTATTCTCAGGAGTTATAACACAGGAGTAAGCAACGCTTTATCTGGAATCCCTTATATTATTGGACAAGACAATTTCAGGAAATTCCTTTTAGCTTTCAGGTTTTATAACCATTAACACTCCTAACTCTGCAAGTGACTTCAAAATTGCTTCAGTTCTTTAGGTATTGTCATTTTTCTCACGCAAAATGGGTTAGAATAATGTTACTTGCCTTTTGGTACCAGAACATAGTATTAATACAAATTTGGCTTGTGGCAAAGTTTTTCACCTACTACCAAATTTTCAGTATCCATAATTCCCACTGGAAAGGCCACAGCACGTCTCAGTTTAAGGATTTAAGGGCACAAACACTGCTTCCAGAATTATTTCCAACATCTCCCAAGGTGTAGTTATTGTGGAAAGTGACTCAGTAGGTAAACACACAATAAATATTATATTTTAAACTAGTTATAAAGGCTACGATTAATTAGGAAATCACATAAAAAAGAAAATCACAGAGACACATCACACCATTTGTATAGAAGACAAGTAATAAATTGCCCTGTACTATAAGCTGGACAGTTCATGTAAACATATTCAATTGGAAAATTTATCATTAAATTTTGCCTTGTGAAATAATATCCCTGCCCCAGTGCCTCTGCCCCCCACCCCGCCCCACACAAGGAGATCTAAGAACATTTACAGATGGGAAATTGGTTTCTCTTATTGATACTCTTCAACTCTTATCTTTAGTAAAAGAAAATTATAATGAAAATGGAAACCAGCTATTCGTTTCCCTTAGAAAGAAAAATGAGCTTTATATGATTATTTCAAACAGAGAAAGTGCAGATAAACCTAAATTAATATAATCATCTCACATACATTGATAGTTCTAATATTATAGATGTTAAGGATCTCCTCTCTCACTTTCATACCTGATATATAATCATTGTACTAATTATGGTAAAAATGATTAGTTGTATATCGTCATTATTGGGCTGCCATATACTTTTGCAATCAACACTGCTTCCATACACACACAGAGGCATGCACACACCTAAAAACACTTCGCTTTTGAGTTTTGTTTTACTTTGAATATTATTAACAAATATCCTAATTTCACCCTTCAGCATTTAAAAAAGAAATGTGATGTTTTTACGTGATACATGTCATGTGAAGAGAAAAAAAAAAATCCAACTGAAAATTAGGAATTTAATCCTCATAAAACTTCAGACACCTCATGGTAAGATGATCCTCTTAAGATCATTTTAGATGCCTTCCACCAACCAGCACATCCCCTGAACTGGCTCAGTCCTTAAAGGGTCAAAATTTATTATCATTTCAGTTCATCTAATAAGTAATGTTTTTGCCGAACAAAACCAATTCCCAATAAATTCTCACTGTATTTGTGTGCTCTGATTTGATTTAGAGGCCTGTGGGGAGACACCATTTGGTAGCACAGGAACACAGAGGGGTAGGTGTTGCTGGGGAGAAGTAGGGCTCATGTGCCAGAAGTGTTATTGTGTCAGGTTGATTTATTGAGTGAGCTTCACTTCACCGAATGTTCCGAGATATTTATTTCCCTAAAGGCTCTGCAAAGATATGAACAGACCCGCATCCACAGATGTCATCATTGCTCATTTTACCGAGTCATGAAATTTTCTCAACTGCAATTTGTCCATCTAAAATTGCTGTAACAGAACAATGTCAATAGTAGCATCCTCCCCCGAACCCACTTTCTATCTAAGGCTCTGTTGCCAAATTTGGTACCTCTGTGCAACTTCGTGGTAATTAAAGTGACAGAACAGTTTCACTCTCATTTCAAAAGAGTTTTTCAGAGAAGTGTCTCCAGTTTTTTAACTCCACTTGCAGTGCTCAGATAAAGTAAAACCGTTAAGGGGCACCAAGTAATAAACACAAATCACAGAATCATTTCTCCCCGTCAAAATTAAAATAATAATAGGTGGAGAGAAGTCAGTCAGTCAAGACAGCAAGCTATGTGTCACCAAAATCAAAATTTCAAAAATGTTACCTCTCAGAGAAACCATCCTGAAATGCGGTATCGTCTACAGGGAATGGATATTTACCTGTTTTAATGTTTCCTTCTCCATTATCAAGTAAATGACTCCAAATGTTGATTTTTAAAAGTGAAGTTGCTATATATATATATATATAACAACCACGCTTGTTAGTTTTATTCAAAATACTGGTTTAAACTTATTAAGATAAGTTCTTAAGGTGCATTCACAACGCTAAACAATATGACTCAGCCATGTTCCACAATTTCATCCAAAATCATCTTCGGGCCCTAACAGAATTTCAATGTCTGTGTTAAATAAAAACTGCATGCTTGTGTTGTGTGTCAGAATATTTAGGTTTATTTAAATATGTTAATATTTCTCATTATGCCATTAACAATAACCTTCATCCATTTGTGAAAAACATTTTGCCAAGCATGCACATAAAAAATTAGCAAGTGAAGCAAAATCACCTTAATTTGCTTTGGACCAGCAAATAACCAACTAATTTGCAGAAATCCCTGCCAAGCACTCATATTAAATGCTTCATGCTTATTTTATGACCTCTGCTGCTCTTCCCCTTCCCGGGCCCTGAATCATATGATCATTAACATATTGCAAGGTCTGAAACTTTATTTTTTACATTCTTTAATTAATGCCTGTTTATAGAAGGCCATAGGACTTCAGATCCAGTTAATGAAACTTCGCTCCCCCAGGCCCCTGGAGCCCAATAGAGAGCTCTCTCCTCTGTTGTTTTAGTAGCTTTTTTCCAACTGTTTGTTTATACACACTTAATTGATCTCTTTAGTCCCAGAAGCATTCCAGAGACACAACCTGTTTTGAGGCAAGCTAAAGTTTCCCCCCTTCCTTTAGAAAAGCCTTGAATGCCCAAGGTTATCAGTTTTAATTTAAAAGTTGAAGATTCAGCTTTATTTACACTGTCTAAAAGTAAAAACTGATACAGGCCCTGAAGTGTTTATTTTTACATTCACATACAGTGGAGGGGATCACAAGTGCATACTGTATATAATTATTTTGATGTAGACCTAAGTAATTACTAAATGCTACTATGTCTTATTTTATGACATCGAAGAAACGCCATCTTTAGAACACGTTGAAAATAAAAACAAATCAGGCTGCCAATGCATGAAATTTTCATGGCTCTTCAATTTACATTTTACATATTCCCTATGACAAGAATTTCTATTATGCGATTCTCTTTTTTCTGCTATAATTAAATTAAAAAAGTAATTGGCTGGTGCTGCACACTGCAGCAATGTCTTAATCACATAGACAAACAGTTTTACAATAGCTTACACCATTTGCCACATGGGGCAATGACATTATTGTACCAGACTATAAACTCGAGACAGATATCACATACCGGCTTTCAACCACCGTGTTGGCAAGAACAGAACCCGAGGTGCACGCGGCACCCTTATTGGCACCTCTCTGATGGAATTCCCATTTAAGTAAATATGGTGCAACTCTGGCCATGTTGAAAATTGCCAGATCGAAGTTTATGAGTCTGCACATATATGCTTATGCTTATATTTTAGGTATAGAAAATATGTCAAAGGGCCAAAAAGAAAAATATGGCTGTGACTTATAAATGCAGCAGGCATTTCCATCAGTGAGAAATAATGATGTCTGCATTTTCCACTGGAAAAAAATCTCAATTGTATATGTTTTATATGTCTGAATATTCTAATTTTGTTAAATGTTCAGCTTGTGGATGTTTTTCTATCTATATTTCTGGTGAAGATTGCACTAAAAGTTATTGAGGGTGGGGGTTCAGAGGCATAAAGTCTAGTGTTTCCAGAAGTCTCACGAAAAGAGATTTATAAAATCTGGGTCTTCATTCTGGACTTTACAAGAACTCACAGGATCACCTTGAGTGAGTTGCTTTCAATTCTCTTGAGTCTCGGTTTTCCCATCTGTAAAACAAGTACGTTAAACTAAATAATCTAGGATTCCATTCTGCTCACTCATGCTATGATTATTTATAAATTTAATCCTTTTTATGAATAATATCCAACAAAGAAACTAAAATAAAGCACAGGTGTTTCCAATGGCTACAAGAAAGCAAGAGGAATAAAAAGGTGAAAGATCTACTCTGACATCCCCAGAATGCTAAAATGAAAAAACTAAATAAACACAATTTGAAAAGCACAAGGCGAAACATAAGAGGAAGCAACTTTATTTTACAAATCAGCTTTCTCTCTCAGTTTCAGTGATGCCCTGCTTAAAAGACATTAAAAGTTAAAATTTTTAGACTGGAGTCCCTTCTAGACTGTTAAGCTCTCCATTTAACAATGATAATATTTGCTCTTTCATAACAGACACCTTTTCTCCCAGCTGTCTATGAAGAAAGTACGCAGAGCAAGTGAAGAATTATCTGAAGCGATTTTTCTAAACTTTATGAAACTAAGATGTTCTCTGCAACACCTAAACTTGATTACTTAACCAGGATTTTAAATCCTCACTGAACTGAGACCTCAGAAAAATATCAAAGCAATCCATTCTGATAAAATGTAAGCCTGTTTTCTAGAATGAAATTTCTTTATCCAAGAATACACAGTATTTTAATCCAGTTTAGTGGTTAATGTGAAGTCCTCAGATATGGCTCTTTGATAGTTATAATTATTATTAATAATTTAATAAGCCCCCTTCAGGAGAAATCTGTGATAATAAACAGATGTATATCATGCTCTATCTAAGGAGACACTGCACATGGTTAATACACCATTTAAAAATGAGTCAAGTGAAAGGAAATGATTGGTAAAACTAAACATAACACACAGCAACTATGTATTTTAAAGCAGATAAAATATTTTAAGAAGCTCTTCAGTGCACATTACACACATATAACAAGGATAATTCAGGGCAGCATCTGCACTTTGGAGAAGTCCACCCTTCTCTCCTAGGCAGCGCAGTCTTCCACAACTTCCTTAGTCTGATCTGCCTTATATAAAGCAAATTCAGTCATTCCTGGTGAGGTGCTCAGGAACTGAAAGTCTTCAATCTTCCCATAAATAGGGTGCAAATCAAATCTTATTATGTTATATTCAAGCTTTCAGGATCTCTGTTGGCCACCAGAAATGTCAAAGTTTAGTACCTACTAAGCCATAGATTTATGAGGAAATGCTTGTAGATTGACAAGCAATTTTATAACAAATGCATCTTCAGCGTTAAACTCACAGGAATGTTCAGGACATGCCTAAATGATTTAGTATTTTTTACCTCTGCTCAAAAGAACAGTTCATATAAGTCACATCTATCTGAAGACTGTCAATCAAGCAGAAACTAAAAGCAATTTTAAAATATCATGATTCATTTACAAAAAAGTTTATCTCTAGAATTCAGGAGTGCAAGGTTCCAAGTGATAGAGTGATAACAGGCAAAGTTTGAAATGCTTTAATTGAAGCAAGGCAAATTACCTTCTTATTTAGATATGAAATACAGAGCATTTCTGATTACTTTTATTTATGAGCTGCCAATATTTGAACATATGCAAACTTTGAATTGTTTCCCATTTGCCCCAGACTCAAAAAAAACATAATTCCTTTTCTTAACTGCCACCCTTCAGGGCAAGGAGTTGTAATGAACACCTCCCAGTCACACAGAATTACAATGTTCTTTATCTCACCCAGTACTGAAAAAAAAAAAAAAAAAAAAAAACTTCCAAAGGTTCGGAATCCTGAAACCTGTAAACAAAATCTGTGGAGCAGATAAAATTTTAAATGGCACAATGCAATTAAAGCTGAATTCAATTTGAGCACACCCTGTCCATCTGTCAGATGGAAACAAAAGCCGAGGAGCTCCATTATTGCTGAATCCCTGCTCTTGTTAATTTGCTTGCTGAGAGATTTCAATTTCTAGGAAGTGCACAAATTAGTGTTCAGTCAGGGCTAGATCCTCAGTAAGTATAAGCAGATGGTGGAAATCAGCCCTAATCAAGTGGCCAAAGCCTTTTTTTTCTGTCTGATTAAAGCATTTTAATCCTTTCAGATTGTCTGCTTTTTTAACAAATATTCACCATCTTTTATTTTTCTTCTATTCCAGGATAAATTTAAATTTAGCCAATGCACAGGCAAGGAAAAACAGCTTTAGAAATATAGCTCTCAACCTTTGAGTTACAGGCAGTGGCCAACTGGATTTGTGAATTCATTTCATTTTTTTAATTAACACATTAAATAATTGTTTGAATCATTATATATTTATATGCAAGTATAAATAAGACATATTTCATCTGTCTTGGTGGAATTAAATTAGTGAAGAAGACCAAGAGTTGGCAAAATTTTTCAGCTTTAAGATCAAAGCTAGCAAAAACAGAGGACAACCAGAAAATGTAACATGTTCTAACTCTCTCAACCAGAGAAGAAAAAGAAAAAGATTTTATTTTCTGTAACCATACAAGCTAGTGAATATATAACATTTTAGTGAAAGGATATATTTCACTTTAAACAAGGAAGACCTAGTAACTAAAGAGTTGAAGTCTTTTGTGAATAATGAAAACAACAATTAAGTAGGAATAAAAACTAACTGTATTCAAGTATGAGACACACACACTCAAAATATAAAACTTCATTTAAATATCCTAAGAGCTTGGTATATTAAAAACTCACACAGATTTATAAGCCAAGGGATACATGAAGCAATCTTTTAAAAAAAATTGCAGAGAAGCAGTATTAATTATGAGTTAACTGCACATTTAAACAAACAGTTGGCAAAAACAAAATCCTTCTGCCTCCAATATCCATCCAGGGTATATGAAAAATAAACTTTTCTAATTGTATGAAAAATGTTTCTGATAATAACTTGAGAGTAGAAGTTCAAAGTGTATGAGCACATTTCATGGGAAGTTCTTAGATACGATTTTGAAATCTCTCTTAAACTTAGGCACAATGAGAAGCATTTATGGGGGAAAAAATACCAGTTCAATATCAAAGAGCATTTTTCAACAAGTTGTCTGTTTTCTGATATGCTGAGTATTTGTTAAGACGCCTGGCGGTGCTTTCACATCCTGTTTAGTAATGTCCTTTCACAACCTGATTCTTAACAAACACCCTATCTAACAGTTTGGTGAAATTTTACAAGTGTTCATATATACTTTCTATGTGTCCTTTTAACTAGGACAATTACTAAAGAATAGGAGTCCTCATTTCTCTATTTGAACATTTTATATTTACAGATTTTAAACCAAAATGCATTCTATGTGCTAAGTCTTCACATGGCACCAGATTCATGCATTTGCTCATGATTATCAACAGGCAAATTTCTCAAGTTTAAAAATTACAACTACCATACATAAGGATTAAGGGTTCCTTACATGTACCACTTATCCTTACATTTTGAAGTTTCTACTTCAACTGTTCTTAAAATTCTTATTCAAAAATAAGTCATGAATTATAGGGTACATTAGAAATTTGGGATTAACATATACACATTACTATATATAAAACAGATAACCTACCATATAGCACAGAGGACTATGCTCAGTGTCTTGTAATAACGTATAAGGAAAAAGAATCTGAAAAAGTATACACACACACATAGACATACATATATATACATATATAAATCACTTTGCTGCACACTTGAAACTAACAGAACATTGTAAATCAACTATACTTCAATAAAACTAAAATTTAAAAATCATGAACAAAAAACAATCAAACCCACTAGACATGCATTTCATGAAGAGAGTTTTAAAGTTTTTCCACCATTTGTAAAGATGCAATAAGGCTCAAATCAGCTTTCTCAAAAGAAAGTCTATATTTCCTTTTTATCCCTCCCATCCATTCACTATCTAATGGTGTAATTTAATAGTGAAAAGCTTTCCTCACATCTGAACACTCTCTTTAAAACAAGCCTTAAAACATTAGATCACACTAAATCCTTAGATATTTTGCAACTTTACCTGTTTGGGACGAGGACTGGGTACTTGACAACACATTTCTATAAAACATAATTAGTACTAAGCTGAGAAGACGATGGCATGTTCAGGAGAAATACGGAGAGTAATAACTCTATTTTTGTTTAATATGCTAGTATGAACAGGTATAAGGCTTCCCTGGTGACACAGATGGTAAAGAATTTGCCTGAAATGTGGGAGATTAAGGTTCAATTCCTGGGTCAGGAAGATCCCCCAGAAGAGGGCATGGCAACCAACTCCAGTATTCTTCCCAGGAGAATCCCATGGATAGAGGGGCATGATGGGCTACAGTCTATAGTGTCGCAGAGTCAGACACGATTGAAGTGACTTAGCATATAAGGAGACACGGGGGCTTCCCATGTGGCACTAGGTGGCTCAAGTGTTAAATAACCCGCCTGCCAATGTAGGAGACATGGGTTCAATCTTTCGGTTGGGAAAGCCCCTGAAGGACAACTGCAACCCACTCTAGTATTCTTGCCTCAGAATCCCATGGACAAAGGAGCCTGGTGACAGGAGAAGGCACCCAAGAAATACACGCACTTCACCTTCATTATTTTACCATTGTCATCACTCATATTCTGGACTCGTATACTTCTTGCCTGGACTACTTCATCACCTCTTACTGGGCCTCCCTTCCTCTTTAGAGATTCCCTCCTGTTGACAAGACAAGACTTCTTTGCCAGTCCAGTTTAGGTTCTTGATGTTGTTGTCCAGTTGTTAGATCATGTCCAACTCTTTGTGACCTCAGGATGTGATAGCCCTAGCCAATATTCAAAGTTCCACTTTTTGTGACCCTGTAGCTAATTCTTATCATCACTAACATGATATCACATTCACAATATGCCTTCTACTCCCCAGTACCCTGACTTTGCTCACAAAGTTCCCTTTATCATTATATATTAGCTCTAACTCTCAAAGTACTTAGCCAAAGCGTGTCTAAATTCCTACTAATTTCCTAAACCTTTCTCCTTCATCACAAACTAGAATTGATGTCTCCCTACTTTTTGCTCCAGTATCTTTTTTTCTTTTCTTTTTCTTTTTTTTTCTTCCTGGTATATCTAGCTATAACATTCTAACTTGCATTATATCCAATTATTTACATACATATCTATCTTATCTTCCCCTTCTGTATGGGAAGTCTTTTTTTTTTTTCTTCAAAGAATTATTATATTTATTTTTTGACTGCCTGGCATGTGTAAACTCTGGTTCCCTGACCAGGGATCGAACCCCCATCCCCTGCATTGGAAGCAAGGAGCCTTAACCACAGGACTGTCAGAGAAGTCTGGGAAGTCTTTTTGTTTGTTGATTTGTTGGTTGGTTTTGTCTTTTCTGGAATACAGTAACTTCCATGTTATGGAGCTGCACCGCTCAACATAGGACCTACTAGCTAAGTGTCTATTAAATTAAAATTAATTAAAACTAAATAAAATGTAAAATTCAGTTCCTCAGTTGCACTTGCCTCATATCAAGCACTCAACAGCTACGTATGGCCAGTGACTATTGAACTAAACAGTGCAGGCATAGACTATTTTCATCAGTAAAGAATGTTCTATCAGACAGCACCATTGTAGAGACTCTAATAAAAGCTCAGTTTGAACTTATATTTAATAACCATCAAAGTGCTATGAAAAAAGAAATCAAAGAGGGAATCTTGAAGGTGAATTTTTTGATGGTTTGTAGGACAGGCTGATATATATACTCAACTATCTTCTCAGGGAGGTTTTGGTAAGCTCAAAGCATCCAACATTTGCTATCTCCAGCATATTAAAAACCACCCCAATGAAGCCAGGACAATTTTCTGACACTTCATATATAATTAATAGTGGTTAAGGAAATTTATATGGCAACTGTTTTGCAGAAGCTTTAATTCACACTTTCAATATTTAAAAAGGCTGCTGTCACGGCTGGTAGGAATAAAATTAAACCTACCAGCTGTGGTTTGTTTTTTGAGGAAAACACATAACATTTTATTTCTGCTTTGTCTATTGTCCTTGTAAATGTCAGAAATACAGAATTGAAATGTACCTGATTTACCATTAGAGTCTCCTGAAAATGTTTTTTTTTTTAATTAGATGGATATTTTAGTAATTTTTTCTTAGGAGATCCTTTTTTCTCTTTATATGCTTTATATGCTTTTTTTATATGCTTTTTTTCTCTTTATATGCTTTATAAGCTTTCTTATATTTTCTTATATTTCTTATAGTTCTTATATTTTCTCAGGAAAATATATGTGACAATCAAATCCATTTGAATACTTTGCTATTTTTCTATTCTTTCCTTTGTGGAACTTTTCATTGAACTGTGATAGAGGACAATTTTAAAAGAGATATATTTTTCAATTTTTTTCATTTATTGTAATTTTGAGGCTATCCCAAGAAATGTCATCCTAGATTATTTAAAATTGACCAGGTTATTAGCCAGAAAGGTCAAGAGTATTTTGCTGAGACTTCATAGTTTTCATGAGACATTCTAGAATCACAGCACTGAATTATAAAGTTTCGTTTTGATCTATGGTATTGACGTTACACACTGGAATAATAGAACTTACTTGTCACCTAGAATGGAAGATAATATAGTCTGACAATTTAATTTTTTCCATTATTTTTAACCAGGAAAAATCTGTCTATTTTTTGAATGTTTTTACCTTATAAGCAGTCAGCCATTGTAATTATCCTAAGTATAAAGACCTAAGCACAAAAACTTAAGCATTGCCTATTACATATCAACATTTGTTAATGTCATTCTAATCAAAATAAAATTATTTAAATCTAAGCAGTATTATGTATTATGAAGAATTTCCTGATCAGATTTCTCATTGCTCTCTATTATCTGACAATATTGTTAACTACTCTTGGTCTACTTGCCTCCAGATATTTCTTTTACCAACCTACAATGAAAACCTAACTCCACCATTCTCCTCAGTTGAGTCTAAAACCTCCATGGAAAGAGTAGCTTATGTGAATTAGATACAAAAAGATGGAGTCCTTTCCATGAACATCCTAGTTAATTTATTAAACTAGTTAATTTATTTCCTCAGTTGATTATGAATCTAAACATCATAAAGTAGACATAAGTGTAGGTTGTAGTCTTAGAAATACCGAGAGAAAATGCTCATGGGTGCCTAGGACGCAAGGGAAGTAGATGGTGGCAATGTGACAATGCCCAGGCAGAGTTGGCTTCCAGGAAGGAACTGCAGAAAGGCACAAAAAATGTTCTTATGGCATTTTGCAGTTTTGCCTAAGGCAGTCTCTGCTTTTGCAGAACAGAATGAACAAGTTAAATCAGTATCCTCATATCAGCACTTTTAATACGTATGTTAAATTAACAACTGTCTATTAAAATGGTAGCCTTATATGCAAAAACAACACAAAAACCTGCCAATAAAATTATTTGTTAATATATTTATAGCTCAGAACTGTAGCTTCAGTGAGATTAAAATTAATACTGGAACCATTTGTTTGCCAGTTCATTCGCACTTTCAGCACCCTTGTCATTTTATAATGCTCTGCCAGTATTTATCACAGATTGCAAAACAGAAAAAAAAAAAAATCCCTGAATATGTAAAAATAGCAGCTGCTATTTGCCATTAACAATCGGGCAACTTCATAAATCTTTATAAACTCACAGAGAAAACAAATGTGTGGCTTTAAGACTGGTCAAAGTTAATTTTATTGTATTAAAGTCAAAATAATAATTTGTTTTTAATTTTAAACTATTTTTCCTTTTATTTACAAATATTCCTGAAAATATAAATCTAATAGTTTATCTTTAGTCACTGCATCACAGATGTTAATATCAACACTGGGTATTAATTTTCTACAAATCAACAAACAAAATAAAAAATATTTCTGGGAAATTAATCCACATCCCAATTTTTACTCTTGTCCAAACAATTTGGCAATATCTTCCAGTTCAAATCTCAAATATTTCTTAGATCTATCATACTGTCTATGCCCCATCTGACACTGCCTAGGAAAATTAAGCCTAAAATGTCCTCACAATTGTCTCCTGAATGCTCTTCAACTGATGTTCCCAGAGTAATTTATTTAGTCTGAAAACACAACACACATCATACATCTCACCTGCTTGCTATCCTAACATGTGGATCTTCCATGATCTGACCATTATCATATCTCTGAAATCCTCCAGCCTCAGACCAAAGGGCCCACCATATCAAACCATGGCAAGTAGAGCTCAAATCGCTTTTGCTCATATTTCTACACTTTTCAATTACTTTTCTCATCATTTTACACAAATATCTTCATATTTTTTCAGAAATTAATTTAAATTCTATTTCATATTTGTAGTCCCTCATTAATGGCAATCCATTCCAGTATTTTTGTCTGGGAAACCCCAAGGACAGGGGTGCCTCGAAGGCTACAGTCCATGGGGTCACAAAGAGTTGGACACATCTTAGTGATTAAACAGAAATGAATGTGCTGCTTCTAAAAAGTCTCCAAGAGATTTTTGTTGTTGTTGTTGTTATTCCACAAACCTGTTTCCATGACCTCAACTTTCATTGTTGACCGCAATTATCCATTTTATGGTCTCCCTTGATCAAATTAAACATCTGTTTGCAGAATTTTTACTATACTTTTGCTATAGTCAAAGCTCTAAACAAATTTTCTAGTAGTTTGCAAAGAACTTTCATTATTTTTATAAACACAAAAGTAATCAAAAGAGAAATAGAAGCATCTTTGGAGGCACTAATGTAATCTACTTCTGTATCCTTCATAGAGGTGGTTTTAATATAATACCATATGATATACAATATCATGTTCCCTATTCTGTCAAAGTCATTTGGTCACTCATTTCAAAGAAGTCAATGTTTTGAAGCAGTTTGACATGCTGCTTGTACATCTTGAGCAAGGCTGAGTCAATATAACAGGAAGAATCATTAGTTATTCAAGGTAAAACTTTCAAAAATGCGACTAAGACACTTTGACCTTCTCTGAATTGGGAAATGCTCTGTGCATCTTTATGCTCTTTTAAATATAATTTGTCTAAACTGTCTAAAGTAAATCAAAAACTATCACTCAACCCTTTAAGTAAAAAGGGTAAATTTTAATTGCAGAACTTAAAACCTCACAATTAAAAGCAGTACGACTACTTAAAGCCAGCATAAACAGAGGAATGAACACTGATGCATACAAATTAGATTTGTTAACCTATTTGTAATTCTGTAGGATATTCTAAAGCATAGGCCATTTATGTGCTTTAAACATTTTACATTAAGGAGAAACAAAATGGATGATTGTTCTATTTTTATAGTTTCATCAATTATGTTCTTAGTAATAACTTTATGACTATCAAAATCTTTCATCTGTCATAACATACCTCAAACTGAAAACAAATAGGTGAAAAGGAAAAAGATCTTTTATCTTAAAAAAATGTACTTAGAAGGCTTACTATCGTTTAATATAATATGTGCACTTTTAAGATTACATTGAAAATGGTGCCACTAATTAATAAATAATACTCAAGAAAACAATCTACCCAATATACAAGAAAAATCATATAAGGAAAAAATGAATGTTATTACTTCTAAACTTATAGTAAAATCAATTTCCTGTTTTCCAAAGAAAGACATACTGCCCTCTACATGAGACACAGTCTTATATAATCACAACTATATAACAAAATGTACGTGCTCAAATGATATAATTCTTCAATACACAAACTAATGGGACATAAAAGTTTTGAGATAGAGCAGGAAAGAGAACAAGTATATGGTAATATAGTAATTATCTATGTGGCTTTCCTGGAAGCTCAGTCGATAAAGAATCTGCCTGCGATGCAGGAGACCTGGGTTCGATCCCTGGGTTGGGAAGATCCCTTGGAGGAGGGCATGGCAACCCACTCCAGTATTCTTGCCTGGAGAATCCCTGTGGACAGAGGAGCCTGGCGGGCTGCAGTTCATGGGGTCACAAAGAGTCGGGCACCACCGAGCAACTAAGCACCGCACAGCATGAGCTAATATGCAGATCTTAATGTTAAAAAAAAGCTAAAGAGTAAAGACAGATTTACCTACCCATGTCTTGTACGCTCAGCCTTTTGCGTTCAGAATCCTCAAGAGAAACAGGCTGAGCAAAGAGTAGTAAGAATTAGGTAGTTTCCCTGTATTCAGGAAGACCATGGAAGAGAATGTTGTGTGTGTGTGTGTGTGTGTGTGTGCACGCGCACGCTTGCGTAGAGGTATAAAGAGAGAGAACAAAGTCATATCACTGAAAGAAAAATAGCACAGAGAAGTGTTAAAAGGGGAAGCTGATCTGAAGACCAGCTTTGCTAATTCCACAGTATTGCAGAGGTTAACAATGTTTACTATAACAACCACACTTACTGAGAGCCTATTAAATACCAGAAACTGTATTAAATACCTTTGCTGGCTATTTAACATTCACAAAACATTATCATTTGGAAAGAATTAATAAACTCATAGATATGAGAAAGGGGAGAGAACATGGACGAGATTAAGATTTGAATTCAGGTCTATCTAATATTCAAATCAGTGTCCGTTTCTATCAAACTATTCTTCACAGTAAAAAAGTCCAGTAAAGCAAATATTTTTTATCATAAGTAACCACTAATGAGTAAATGATAAAAGGGACAATGCTATTTAGTAGACTAGTGAGCACCTACAACAAATCATCAGATTTGTGGGGAATTTTGTTTTCCATGAGTTGTTTATAAAGGAGCCTCATTCCCAAAGAATTCGTTAATTAAAACATAAGTTGTAAAAGCATTGAGAAGATATAAAGTGGACTCAGGTGACTTTAAATTTGAATAGGAAGAAAACTGCTATGAATTTGCCTGTAGAAATGATAGAGAAAAGATAAATTGTGCTAATCTTTTAGCACAATCATAACTAAAAGCTTATATAGCTTCAACTTCATTATTTTAACAAAATTCACTATGTTACAGTTATATGCAGAGTACAAAGCACCATAAATAATTTAAATTAAACTATACTTGTCAAAATAAATGAACAAGTAGATTTTATGATGCAGTACATTTTATGATGCCCTTGATTCTTTAATTTGTGTGTTTTGCTTAGTTGCTAATTCCCAAAATACTATAATCTGTGATGACTCTTCTACTCATTAGTATAGATTACCAATGTCCCAGCTCAATAAGAAAATCAGTATGGAGAAGCATTCTATGGAATCAGAATGTTTCTTCAGTAATATCTTGTAAATATTTCATAAGTACTGGTTTGAAGGAGATAAGAGAACTAGTTCATTTGCGTTCTATACTAAATCACATATATTGATATGTTATGTACACACACACACATATATATGGATATATCTGTATCTCTAACTGTAGTTATATAGCTACAGCTACAACATCTAAATCTAAGGATATATACAGGAATGGATACTAACTATTCTAATTTGAGTTATCTTATATTTACCAAACAAAGAAGTTTATTATTAATTCATTAACTTTGTCAGAATAAATGTATCAAAATTTGTATTATGACTTTCTTTGATATTCTATTATATATATAAACAATTTTCTTTGAGACTGGCCCTAAAGTTTTCCAACAAGATCTAGGCAGATTCATTACAGAGTAAATTATTAAAACAATTTTTAATTTTTTTTGGAAGTATAAGATGCATAATTGATACTGTACCAAAGAAACCTATGATAGAAAAGTTTCATATGCCTATTACATACAACTGATTTACTATAAAACACAAACCCTTATGACATAAAATGTTTCTTGAAATTAAAGCAATTTCCAAACCCTAGATAGGAATTATCTGACTTTTACATCACAACTTTAGACTAACAGAAATAAAGCTCTCAGAGAGCTGCATTACCTCCAAAACCATTTAATTATTTAACCTCTGACATCTTTAGGGCTTACCAGGTAAAGTGCCTACCAATGCAAGAGACACAAGAGATATGGGTTCGATTCTTGGGTAGGGAAGACCCCCTAGAGAAGGTAATGGCAAACCACTTCAGTATTCTTGCCTGGGAAATCCCATGGACAGAGGACCCTGGTGGACTACAGTCCATGGGATCACAATGAGACACAACCGAATGTGCACTTATTCAAACTCTGACATCTTTGAGAGTATCTAATTTAACACTAAGAAACCATAGAGAAAAATCTAGGAAAAATCACAGAATGCACTTAAGTTTGGAGCAGATCAAGCCAGCAATATCCCTCATGTTTTCCCTTTGTTATTTTACCTGCCATCTTGCATGTAGCCTGAAGAGAACAAGTAACATGGAGGCATTTGAACCATCTCCTGGCATTATCCCCTGAATCTCAGTTTCTACTTCTGTAAAATAATGCTAATAGTATCTTCATATGAAGAACAAATAAGTTAATATTCATTAAAAATATTGTTGGAAAGTAGAAATCTATATCTGTTATTGAAAGATATTTTAAAATGGATTCCTTCATTACAAGTTGATCTTAATTATTTTTAAGTTAAAGGTGATGAATTGAATAGCATTTTCCTCTATCTCTCCTCCTTCTCTACAAATTTACATATGTAAATTCCTTTTCATGTACTTAAAATCTTTTAGAAATTGACTCACAAATTAAGTTGACCTACAACTGTTAAAAATTGTGCTCCCAGAACTAGTTTCAAAGATCACAGTGGCCTTCCACATATTTTATTTTTACTCTGGATTTATGATTTATTGATATATTTCACAGTGGATTAAACTCAAGGAATATATATTTAAATATTAGGCAAAGAGCTCTAATTTTATATGTACTGTAATAAAAAAATGAGTGTTTCCACTCTTAAGGATATAAATTGAACTATTCATGATCCTTGGTTTCCACTTGGTTCTCTCACAGAATATATCAGCATAGTACATTCTGAGGTGACATTTTCATGTCTGTTTGCTGTCTTTCTTAAAAAAACCAGAGGTAGAGACTAACTTTACACATTTAAAGACAGTTTTGATTAAACTTAATCACTTTCCACTCTTAAAAGCATCTTCTTATCTTGATGAGATTAGATTGAAAATATTATCTTTAATCCAAAACTCATGCACTCTGATCAGTTTTAGAAGACAAGTCAGTGATGGTTAGGTGTCATCAAGATGGTCTCATCCTGTACATAATAAAATAAATTAGGTAACAGCTTCCTGGTGCCTCAGATGGTAAAGAATCTGCCTGCAACGTAGGAGACCTGGGTTCGATCCCTGATTCAGGAAGATCCCCTGGAGAAGGGAATGGCTACCCATGCCAATATGCTTGCCTGGAGAATTCCATAGGCAGAGGAACCTGGCAGGCTACAGTCCATGGGTCACAAAAAGTTGGACACAACTGAGCAACTAACCCAAGAACAATATTTTCCCTGAAGTTCATTTCCCACTGACTTGGGCATTTAATCTGTATGCCCTATTAATGTACATTTTATATATTTTTATATAATAACCATTTAAATTCTTCCCTGGTGGCTCAGCTAGTAAAGAATCTGCCTGCAATGGTGGAGACCTGGGTTTGATCTTTGGGTTGGGAAGATCTCCTGGAGAAAGGAAAGGCTACCCACTCCAGTACTCTGGCCTGGGGAATTTCATGGACTATATAGTCCATGGGGTCACAAAGAGTTAGACATTCAAATACAGAGGGGATTTCTCTTAATAAGAAGAGGCTAAAGCCATGGGCCACACACACAAAGACAACTGGAAAATGCTTATTCCCTCTTATCATGACCAAATTTATAATGCAGTGATCTACATCACCTAAATTGTCATTGAGTTATTACCCATTGAAATCACATTTTGGTACTCCAATCATGATTCCACATAACTGCCAAATAACACCAACATCCAACAGTCCCAAATTGCTTGATCTGTCCTATCTTACTTTTGTTAGGTGTGAAAACTCATAGCTACTATTTCATACGATTACTGCCAGTCAAACTTCTCCCTGTAGGTGTTATTAACACTTCTTCGAAAATGCTGCCTAGTTTCTTAAACAGAATTTTCAAACAAAGACACTGGACTTTATACATTAAAATATGTACTAAGTACCTACTGTGTTCCAGGAATTGCACTCAGTCCTCACATTCATGCTAGTCCTACAAAATGGGTTTTACTTCTTTTTTTTTTTTTTTTCACAGAGAAAGAGAAAATGAGCTGAAGTTGAAGGTAATCTATATTTACTAAGTAAGCAGGACTACTATTTATAGAGCACCTACTGAGGATCAGATGGTTTACCCACAATCAATATCATTTAATATCACAAAATTCTACAAGGCAGATACACTTAAGACAAAGAAATAAGAATCCTATGAGTTGAGTTACTTGCCTAAGGTCATAGCATGCAAACAAGACAACAGTCAAACCAAGTGTGTCAGACCCAAGAGATCACAGTCAAGCTGCAGTCCCATAACTCTCCAGACCCTTGTTCTTATCTCCGTCCACAGATATCTTCTTATCTTTCCATCAATGAGATTTCCTGTCTTCATTCTAAAGGAGAATTGACTCTTGTTGCAACTCAAAGAGTACAACTGAGAAAGGGGAGCAACCATACCATGTAACAAGTTAAAGAGCAAAACTGCAACATAATTCCATTTTAGTTCTCCTCCAAGTAATCTAACAGACTGGTGATGTGTGGAAAAATTCAGGTAGGGGAAAATATACAATTCTCAAAACACAAGGTCTGGAGGCACACCATGCATGTGTGTGTGTGTGCTAAGTCGTTTCAGTCATAGCCAACTCTGTGCAACACTATGGACCTGCCAGGCTCTTAGGTCCACAGGATTCTCCAAGCAAGAATACCGGAGTAGGTTGACGTGCCTTCCTCTAGAGGATCTTCCTGACCCAGGTATTGAAACCAAGTCTTTTATGTCTCCTGCGCTGGATATGAGTTCTTCACCCCTACCACCACTGGGAAGCCCTGAGGCAAACCATATGAATACTTAAATGGATGGACCTTTCCTAATCATGATATAAAATGACATGTGAATTTATAATTCTTAGAGTTAGAAGAAACATAAGAGATGATCTAGTTCAGTGATTTCACTTTACAGATCAAGAAACATGAAGTCTAAATATGAAAATATCTATCCAAGGTGATATAGGAAGTTAGGGGCAAAATGAAGGACTTCAGATGTCAGGCACTAGGCTAGGAACTCTCTGTACTGGGATGTATTCTTATGTTATTTGAGGGCAAAAGATAGAATTAATACAAGTGGTAAAATAAATGGATTAGGAGTCTGTCAACAAATGAATTAACAATGGCCTTATCTGCTAGGAGAAAATAAACTAGATGAACTGGATATAAATCTAAAAACTTTCCATCTGTCAGTTTCATTGTGTTTGTCCATAAACTCTAATTTTTTTACAAAAAGGCAGTAAAAAAGTGATCTTTAGTGCATTAAACTTTCTGACTGTCATCACAACTTTGTTAGTTTATGAATTCCATATTTGGCTTAGCTACACAACCAACCCAAACTTCAGGAATTAAATTATTTCTGTCAATACACATACTATGATGATAATAATTATAGTATATTATAAAAATATATTAGATTCTTACTTCACATAATTCACTAACATAATACCCTACATATATGAATGCAGGATTGATATAAGAAGAGAATACACGAGAGTAAGAAGTGAAGTGTCTTACAAAACATTTTAAAATGGGATTCTATTAATAACAGTGGTAAAAACCTGGCATCAAACAAGCTGCATATAATTCAGTACAAGTAAAATTTAAAAACATTAAAGGACTGAAATTAGATTGTAATAGACTCTTTGGAGTAAATCAATGCAATTAAGAATATGATGAAGTATCTTGTTATCTGTTTTCTGAGTCTTTGAAAAGTGGAAATATTAATGGAACTATACAAGAAATTAGTGCTGACGAGATTAATTGCCATAGCAATTGTCATATTATAAATATGTTATTTGTGACAATTATGCATCAGAATAAGGCACAGGTTGCCATATGATTTGAAACAGATCTCTAGGTTTGAAATAAAAATCGAGCATTTCTTTATCTCCAGCATTATAAATTTAGAACATTGTAGAGGAGAAATTTCTGTAATAACATAGCAAATGCTTTTTAAAGTTTACCAGTATTTCAACTAATAAGTTGGGGGAAATTAAGCAGTAAAAATGCAACCTGAGGAAACCTCAACAGGAATGTAAACTAAACGGGTGGGGAGGTCTGTAGACGTCAATCAAGAACAAAATGCAACTGTCAAGCTTGCTTTGCTAACAAACTGTCACATCAACAATATGGAGTTAATGACTACAAATTAACTGTATACCAGATGCTTGACACTTTGTTATGACACTTAGCAAGCTAGTTGACATTTGGGGATCAAAGCTTCTTTAATTACACTTTGTATAACATGTGCAACCTTTATGCTAATGTCCAAATATTCCTTGGAGCAAGACTGTCCAAGTAAAAACGACCACAGACTGTTTTCTAGGTGTGGATTTGTAAGTATTCATGTGCCTCTAAAACAACGAAAAGTAGTGGGAGAGAGAGCCAGGCTTCAACACACAATGTTAATCAGCATTACCATTGCCTAAAATAACACTGTTTCTTAACTTGGTGAACTGGTAAACCATCCTTTTCTCACATACAAACTCAAGTCTGTGAAATAAAACATTTTTAAACAAAGTGGTAATACCATTGATAGCCATTTATAAAAGGAAAGACAACTAGATATATCAGAATTTAAATGCAAAATGTATTAAAGTAATTATAAAAAAAACTAACTGCCTTTTGGAACACTGATTTGAGTAAGTTTTCAAGAAGATCTTAGGAAAATGGTTTTATATTTCCCCAAGTGAATAAAAATTAATAAATGATATAAGAAAACTTCACATTAAAGATATAATACTGAATACTAAAGATGTATAACCATGAATTATATGCTTTGTCAACATAAGGAAAAGTAAACATTTTTATTAGGTTTCGAAGTAAACTCTGATTAAAAGAGAAAAGATTGTCCCCCCAAAAGAGAAAAGATTGTGTTAAAACTAACTAAAAGTTAGAAAATAACTGATAAATCAGGAAGAAAATACACAACTAAAAATATCTATATTAGTAAGTTAATAATATAATAACAATGCAAACACTGCTGTTTTGGAAAATGCACTATCTTGTATGAATGATAAACGTAACTGAACATTACTTTTACAAGATTCAGTGGCAAGTCTCACTTTTGCCTGGATTGTAAATTGGGCAAAGGCAAGTTTGTGATATGTGAAGAAAAATAAACTGAGGAGAGGGAAATGTTCAATATATAATGCTAAAACTGGAAAGAACGTTGAGGATCATCTAATCCAACATTTGTACTCTTTTGATAAGACAAACCATGGCCCAGATAAGTGGAATGGTCCAAGTCATGGAGTTTTGGACAGACTTTACACTATATCCCAGGATTATAATTTTCCTAAGAGTGCTGTTTCTAGTACAACACTTGGGTTCTCTTTGCCATTGTTATAGCTCCATTACACTGAAATGTCTAAGTGCATATAATTCTGTCAGTTGGTGAACCAGTTATTGAATACATATTGGTCTCTTACAATATTGACTACATGTTGACATTATATTTGGGATATATTAACAAAATACAATATATCATTAAACTTATTTTCACCTGTTTCCTTTAATTTTTTTGAGATGGTTATAAAAAATTATACATTACATTTGTAGTTCAATCTGTACTTCTATTGGAAAGTGTTAAACTAGTCCAAAAGAATCCTCCTGTCAAAAAAGTAGAAAGCTTAGAGATAGGAAATAAGCAAATGAAATAAACATATTCTACAATGAAGATAACATAAGGTGTCCAATAGAGAACACAATTGGGTGTGAGTGTGCCTCAACTAGGATTCTCTGCAAAGGCACACTCTGAGCAACAGAGACAATTTAAGTGAAGACTGAAATAATAAAAACCACACTGACCTAGGAGTGAGTTTGGTGAATACAAGACCAGAGAGAAGGTTGTTCTGGGTATAGCTAGATTATTGTAGGTGAGGTTGGAGAAGGAGATAAAGGCCAAGTCTGTCTTATTGCAAAGTGTGAAAGTTCAAACAGTTGGAATTTATTGGGTTGGCCAAAACATTCATTCACGTTTTTCCATAACATCTTACAGAAACACCTGGATGAGTGTTTTGGCCAACCCAATACTTTGGTTGTAGTGGGAAGTCACTGTAAGGTGTTGATATCCCCATCTCCAAGGCTGTGACCCCTATCAAGCTACTACCATTTCTGGTCTCTTCCAGTATCAGTACATCCTATCTAGTCACCCTGTCTCTGCTCTTGCCCAGCCACAGTACAACCTCCAAGATACGCATCAGTACTACTTAATATTCACCAATAAATTTCCAAACATAATGTTTTCACCCTCCCATTAGCAAAAAAATCAAAAGAAATCAAATTTATTTGCTGACTGTGAATTCTCCTTTGTAGTTTGGACAAAAAAGAAATCTACTTTTCACTTGTACACCATCCTGTCTCTTAAACCGGCACTAAGCCTGAAGGCATATTTTCCTCTTAAGTTGTCATTGTAGGTTTTAAAATATATCTCCTCTAATTGCAGAACTCCCAGGAAAGGACTTGTATCCATCAGGGTCTCAGCACAGACATGGTACATTCAAATGTTGTAACAGAGAAGAGTTACAGAGTGTAGGGAGTATTTTCAAAAGTGTCAGCAGAGGTGACATAAAACAATAAGGGATGGTGTGGTAACCCAGGACTGCCAGGTGTGAAAAATCTAGAAGTACAAGAAAGTGGAATGGTTACTGCAACCAGAGAGAGCTGCCCTGCAGGGACTGCGGATATTAGAGGAGAGGTAAAGCCATCCCTCATTAAGGCAGCAGGAAGCAAGAAAGGGAAATAAATGCCCTGACCCCATTCTCTTATCCAAATCTCCAACTGGCAGTTCCCATTGGCTGAACACATCCAGAAGCCAGAGGGCAAGAGAGACTGGAAAAGATAGTCCATAAAAACCCAGCTCCCGGAGCACAGGGCCAAGTGGTGAAGGATGTAGTGTGGATCTGAAGGGGCACATGGAAAATATCCAGCACAGAGCTTAACAGGGTGTCACGGCACCCTCTCTCTTTTTATTTTATGTGGTTCTGCCTTGAGATTGGCAGCCCCTAGCTAAAAGCCTTTTTCGTGGTCACAAGTATCATTAGGTACTTCTCTAGTGAATGGGAAAATTCATTAAGAATTGATCCTTTCTCTCCACCCACCACCAAAAATAATAAGAATGCACAAACGTCATTCTCTACTACTGAGAGAGTAAGAACAAATGAGAGTGTAAAGATTGTTTCATTATTCATTCAACAAACATTAATTGATTCCTCATAAAGTGCCAGGTGCTATTCTTAGCACTAAGAATCCAACAGTGAAAAAACAAATCCTTGTTTGGAAGAATTTACATACCAATGAGGAGAAAACAAAACTAGGTTAAAGAAAAAGATGCTTTTAGATATTGAAACAACATTAACATAGCATGACAAAAAGTGTCGGGGATGAAAAGATATGGGCAATGTGAAGATGAATCAGAAATGACTTAGTTCATTAAATGGACACCCAGCAGGTAAGACTGATATTAATCACAGGAAGATACTAAGCGGTAGAATTTCTGTGGATGGAAATTGGATGCACAACATTGTCAGAGAGGTATATGGGCCTGCCAAGGGGTTTTCAAGGAAGCCCCAATGCCTGCCACCACTCCCTTACCTTAACATCCAGCCAAGAAGAGGCAAGCTTTTCTTCACACAGTCAGTTGCAATAGCTTCCTGTGACGGAATGGATTTGGCTGCTTATGAAAGACCTCCTTTAATTCTCTAAAATGCTAGAGAATGTAGCTGAAGGTCTGATCAGGGCTTCTAGGTTGTGATAGGATGCTTAGATTCTAGTCCTAGTGCTAAGGAATGCATTAAGGTTCTGAAGTTTTCACTTTTAAGTCTCATATAAAACTCTCTTGATGACTTCACTTCATATGAATACATTAAACTAGGGATTAAAAAAACAGAACTCTGTAAGTCAAATTAAAATATCAATATATCGTTTGGAAATGCAAAACAGTTAAAATCACAAGTAGAGTAACATACAGTTGTAAACTCATACTTGAATGTACAAAGAGCAGTAGAAATGTTGTTTTATATTGATCACTTTCCTCGCATGATCTCTATGAAGAAAAGACAGACATCAACTGTCCTCTAAAAAACTGTTTGACAATGGTAGCAGGGCAATCATGTTCAGATGGAACAAGTGAATGGGAAAACAAAAATGAGAAGGAGAGAGTTGTTTCATTCTTCCTTTCTGATGATCTCATGACACCATCAATCAGGTCTCAAATGAAAGAAATCCAAAGTATGAACCTTGCCAATCTAACACCAAAGTTTTAGACTATAACACAGGCCCGTAAGATCCTGAGAGCTGATAGCTGTGCTTCAAAGTGGCCAAATCTGTCTGCTTATGAAGACACAGCCTGAAAAAGCCAAGACAAGCTCCGGAAAAGTTCATAAGAGAACAGAGTAGAAGATATATCTTTCCAGAGTGCTAATCAATCTACAAAAGTGCTGACCCCATTCAAGAGATTGCCCACTTCTCCAATATGTGACTATGGACTTCAGTAGATTAATTCTTTTATGCAGTTTAGTTCCTTCTAAATGATTTAGTCTTAACTCTCTTCTATTTTGAGCTTCCAGGTGGTGCTAGTGGTAAAGAACCTACCTGGCAATGTAGGAGACATAAGAGATGAGGGTTGATCTCTGGGTTGGGAAGATCCCCTGGAGGAGAGCGTGGCAACCCACTCCAGTATTCTTGCTGGAGAATCCCATGGACATAGGAGCCTGGCAGGCTATAGTCCATAGGACTGCAAAGAGTCAGACATGACAGAAATGACTTAGCATGCACTCACAATTTCTATTTTACTAGAATTTAAAAATAACTTATTCTATCCACATACTCTACTAATACCCACTGCCTGTCTATCTAGTAACAAACAGCTTTTTCTCACATAGGAGGGTACATATATCATATATAATGTATAAGTTCCTAGAGGTTATTGGCACACTTTGAAATTTTAAGAATTCAATTCAGTAAAATGTCCACCACTTTGCCATCAAAATCCTATCTTCATATTAAGACTTGAATACTACTGTCTAAATTTTTATGCTAAACAATGAAATAAAATTTCATGCCCATTAAAGACAGCCTAAAAAGCCAAAATCAAAAAAACAACAAAAATCTGAGACAAAAGAAAGACAAAGAAAAATACCTTAGAGAAAGGTATTTCTCTAAAACAAAAATACCTTTTGTTTTGCTTTGTTTTCAATTCTGAAGCCAGAATAAGATTACATTTGAAGGCTCCAAGGAGTTGAGAGGTTATGCCATGATGTAATTCACAAGATACAATAACCATTACACCTGAAACTTACCTAATTTTCTTTGCTATAAAAGTCAAACAAACTCCCTATGTATAACCTCAATATTTCTCTGTGAGACAGGAAACAAAGGAGATGGTCAGGGATGACTAAAAAATCATATGTAAGATTAAATCCTGATTTTCCATGAATCTTTTATCCAATTCTGCCACATAGTCTGCAAAGCTGTTTTTGAAGACAGCAGTATGGCATACCAAGTCAATCTTTCAACTCTCACATCATCCATAGCAAGCTATACTTCATCTATGATTATGTCTTTTTTCCCCACTGGACATTTGGCAGTTTCTAATTACTGCCTATTTTTAAAGCCCTAAAATTTATTGTGAAGTGAATCATATCATTAGCTTCTATTCCCCTTTCTGATGGAATTCTTATAATAAAGAAGACAGCATCACAATGATTATGAAGTTGTCTATTTTCTCTACTGCTATCCTCCACTTCCAGCCATGACTTCAATATAATAGAGTCTTTCTTTTTAGATCATGAAGTCTGTCTGTGAGACTCAGTCCCTCATCTGTAAATTGAGGGAAATTGTGTAGATAATTTTGAGGTCCTTTCTCATCATGGTTATTCTGAAATGTTAACTATCAAATATCCTGTTCATTAAACTATCTTCTAAATTATTTGCATTCTCTTTCCCACAATATTTAGGCTTTAATTCCAACTTAAAATATTTCTGTAAGGTAGAAATGCTTATGAAAATATTTCTTGTTTAGATCTATGAACTTCTATAAGTATGACTACTGTTTCAAGTTACAGTAAGATATCATTCTTAGTTTTGTTCTTCCATCCAAGCATCCCCCTGTGATTTAAAGCATTTAGGATATTCACAGTATCCTTCCCACGGTATTGATTAGTAAATTCCTTTTGGTGACTGTTAAGTGGAATGTCATATACCTCTTTTCTTCTCTCTTAAAATATAAACCAGTAAAATCACACACACACATGCACACACATACATATAAATTCGGTGATATCCAATCCTAAATGTGCTTAGAATTTTTTAGCATCATTTATGAAAATAGCCTATGTTAAACTGATACCATACATTGAAAAGAAATGGGAATTATTTCACTATCTGCAGTGAACAGTTCCTTTATGAACCCACAAATGATCAAAAATGCATCTTGTAGAATGTTACTTGGATTAATATTGCCACAGTGACCTTTGAAAACAGGAAAATTAAGGCTAAGAACATCTTTATTTTTTTCAATGGAGAGCTTAAATGAGGGAAAAGTGTGTTTATCTTCACTTGGTACTATTCTCTCACACCCCTTGTGTTTCTTCAGTATGTCTAACATTCTGCATGTTTCCAAAAAGTTGCAATGAATCTGAAAAGGCATTTACTGAAGAAAACCTGCTTTGGTTCATTTCCCTAATACAAGGATTTCTAAAGACAGCTCTATTTTAGTTATGTAAAACATGTAAAAAGTGGCATATGCTCAATCAAAACTGAATTTGAAATTAACCTGTCACTTTAGACACCACAATTTAAGAGTAAGGTTAAGATGTACTATTATTTCAAAGTCTCCATGCTGGAATGAGTGGCTAATAGTCCACTTGTATGATTTCAAAGAAAGAGATAAAGAATTAAATGAAATAAAACAAAAACTTATTTTCACTGTTAATAATAGCTCTATAAAAGAGAAAAGAAGCCAAATCATAACTTAAATAATATATTATGCATAAAGAATAAAAGTAGGTGCATTTTTTACATATTTGAATTTGCAGTTTTATAATTACAAAAAATCTACATAGGAATATATGTTTAGGGGCCTGTATCCTAAATAATAGCACAGCTACCTCCACAAAGATGGTGGCATGTTTTGACTCATAATTTTCTGCAAAAGAATATCATTAACTTTATAAACAAGAAAAATAAACTATTCAAGAAATGCTTTATTTCCCTATTCTATTCACAAGTATAATAGACAAAAGCATCACTTGCCTCGAAATGCCCTTTTTTTGCAGGCTATAAAGATAAGACGGCAAAATTATTCAGTCCCTTGTTTCCATTTTAAAAAATTCAGCAATCAGAGTTATTCTACTTATTAAGACAAAAGAAAGGGTCAAAGTGTTCAAATCAGAAATTAAAAGGGCTTCATCTCTTAGCTAAACCTCCCGTTTCTAGATGCATGCACATAATGATACTAAAAAGTGACAATGGAACTGTAGAGAGCTATCGGGCTATGAAATGAAAGGCCTCATAAAGACATGTGATTAACTTATTTAAACTTTTTCACTGATGCGCTGAGAAATACATTTTCTTTAATTTCTGGTATTATAATCAAAACGGTCATATAATGAAATACTACTGAAGTCAAATTTGTATCTAAAATATGAAACAGCTGAGAAAGTCATTTAACATATTATATCACAAATAGCCAAAGGTAGCTTTAAACTTAGAGCTGTAAGAAAGCGATTGTAGATTAAACTTATTTGTATCTTGATTGCTTAAAATGGCATTCAAGCCAAGTCATTACAAACTTGAAAAAACCAAAATGCTTGCCATGCCAAAATAGTTATAAGATAATCACTCTGCAAATCGTATGAAAGTGTTTCAAATTCATCAACAAACGGAGGATAAATGGCATGAGTTTAAAAGGTTTTCATCTGGAGACTGACGCTTTCTGCAAAAAAAGAAAAAAAAATTATGCACAATTACTAAAATACATGTCTCCCACTCAAAATAGAAGAGTAACTATTTGCCAGGAATTACAACCAAAATTTGCCAAAATTTTCTTTGTAAATTCCAATATTTCATTGAATATCAAGGAGAAATTGTACTAATTTTTTCCATATGGAATAGCTCAAAATCTCCTTACCCCACTGCCCCATGCATGTAATAAAAGAAGTAATAAAATTATATTATTCTAAGTAAAAAAATCAGAGGAATAAATGTGTTTCTAAAAATTTTTCTGAGACTGTAACACATTTCTTCTGTGAAACTATTACCTAGTGTCGTATTATATATATAAAGAATCTTCAATAAAGAGTTGTCATTTACTGTCTACAAAAGCCAAGATTTAAAAATAAAGATGTGATCATTAAGGTTTGTCTGCATAATAATCATGAATATTGCATATTAGTTATTGTTAAGATGAGTCAGCTGGGACTCAGAAAGGTATACCTAAGATCACGTAATGACTCAGAAAGTAAAAGAATAAAATGATGCAAACCACTTCCCACAGCAAGTTGATTTACTGAAGTTAGGGAAAGAGGGCAGGAATTTTCCTAACCACTCTGTGAACAGACAATCAATATCTGAATGTATGAAAGCAACAAAAATATACTAAGTAATGAAAAGTGAAATTTAAAAAGCTAATGAGAAGTTCAACTCTTGCCATTAAGAGTAGTATGCACTCATCATGTAGCAGGGCCTCAGTAAACATGTTCATGAGAAATGAGAAACAAATAAATGGGAGAACAAGAGGGAGAGGGGAGGGAGAGAAGGAGGGAGAGAAGTAAAAGAAACAAGTGGGCAAGGTAAGCCATGCCTATGTTGCTTTTTGCTGAACTGTAATTCTCCATTTAGTTTCTTTCAGCAACTTTAGAAAATAACTCTAAGTCACCAGGGTATTATTTCAATTACTATTTCATCAAAAGAGTTAATATAATTTCTTACTTACTCCCAGGGAGTAGTTTACACAATGGGAGAATCTGCCCTAAAATGCATGTGTATTTTCTATCATAAAGTCAATAAAACAGAGGCTCTACACAAAAACATTCATTTCCTCCATTAATTTAGGGCTGAAGTTCTCATTATTTTTTTACATTTGTAAACATGGGAATTTTAATACTGTTGCTTAAAATTTATTTTAATAATTGAAGGAAAACATACTATTAAATTCAAAGAATGTTCCAAATAATCAAGCCTTAAATTAAAGTTACTCTCACAGGAGGAAGACATGGGAAATGTATAAATGATTGGTTGGGGAGGTAAGAGAGCTATTAATTTATTAATTTTCATATCTCACCCAAATTGATGGATTAAAGGTTAAAAAATTGAAATGAAACAATGAAAAAGACGCCCTTAATAGTGTTATTCGTCATGTGTTTCCCATTTAGTTTGTTCTTTTATTTACTAATTTAGTCTCTATATTTTATTCAAAAAGATGATAAAGGAGAAACATTGGCACAGTTGATACTTTTGCATTATTTATCTCATCTTCTTATCCAAGCTGTTCAATACATCATTCTTTTTTTCATAGCCTTATGGAGAAATAACTCACATACTATACATTTATCCATTCAAAGTGTGCAATTCATGATTTTAGTGTATTTTCAGAGATGTGCAGCATCACCACAATCTAATTTTAGAATACGTTTATCCACTCTAAAAGAAATCCCATACCCATTAGCACTCATTCTCCACTCTATTCTGTAGCCCTAGGCAACCACTAATCTACTTTAGGTCCCTGTAATTTTGCCTATTCTGGTCAATTTCTACAAATGGAATCACATAGCATGTGGTCTTTTGTGACTGGCTCCTTTCACTTATCATAATGTTTTCAAGGTTTATCCATGTTGTAGCATGCATCTGCACTTCATTTCCTATTCATGCCAAATAGTATACATGAGAAGTGAAGTTGCTCAGTCATGTGCGACTCTTTGCTATCCCATGGACTGCAGTTTACCAGGCTCATCTGTCCATGGAATTTTCCAGGCAAGAACACTGGAGTGGGTTGCCATTTTCTTCTCCAGGGGATCTTCCCGACCTGGGGATCAAACCTGGGTCTCCCACATTGCAGGCAGACGCTTTACCCTCTGAGCCACCAGGGAAGCTCATTGTATGGATATACCACATTGACTGCCGTCTATGGGGTCGCACAGAGTCAGACACGACTGAAACGACTTAGCAGCAGCAGCAGCCACATTTTATTTACCTATGCATAAGCTGATGGACATTTGGGTCGTTCTGTTATTTGGACTCTTATAGACAGTTTCGTATAAGTTTTTGTATGGATACATATCTATTCAATATATATCTGACTGACACCTAAAAATAAAGATAATTTGCCTTTATATTTCAAGAATGTTATTATGTGCTGTAACATTTTACCTCTGGGAAACAGCTGATATATGGAAAAGCTTCCTGAACCCCCTGGTCTGATATCTGGCAACAGCTCAAACAGCTATATCCATGCACATGTAAAACTAAGGTGATGGAAAGAATTAACACTCCAAGTCCTCTGCCTTTGGCATATCCATCTAGATTCCACATTCCGCATCTTAAAAAGTGGAAGCTAAAATGTGTATTCAAATGTCAATTTGACTGCTTCATATAAAAGAAATAAATTTTTCTATAGCAACAAGATAATGTTGCAAATAGGGTATACATATCAACACAAAGCACACTGTCAACTTATATCCTTTCCCAATCTTGATTGTGTATGGTATGTTGCTTTTTTAGATAAACACTAGGATTAGGATTAGGATTTTGTTTTTAATGATTCTAGATTTCATCAATCCAGGAAAAAAAAATGAAAGAAAGCTTCTTTAATCTGGACTGTTACCACATATCAAGAATTTTCTCCTTCTCCTCTATCTACAATGCAAACTGCTCCTTTATCTGCAAGCTTGTGCTCATTCTCTCTCCTATGCCCAGATGTCTGCTCCTTTTATTCCTTCTTTGACGCTCAATTCAGATATCACCTCATCCAGAAGCATCTATAACCTGCCTGCCACCCCATTTTCACACTTGTTCATGCCATGCCACAGAGATTTCTATTGGCACCTTTCCTCTGCTACCAAATTAATGTGTAATTTTGTGTTCATGAAGATGCAAGTAAAATAAATTATGGTTAGAACACTTAACATGAGATCTACTCACAACAAATCTTCTGTGCACGATAGAACATTATTAACTATAGGTGTACAGCATATCTCTAGAACATATTTATCTTGCATAATTGACACCTTACAACAAATTATGTTCATTACATGTGTGCAGATTTTATATCAGTTGACCTCAATAAAGCTATTAAGAAAATAAATATGGTTTATTCTATATAATTATATTATATACACCTATTTTACCTATAGATTTATATGTCTATATCTATATTCTGTAGTAGGTTTCCCAGGTGGCTCAGTGGTAAAGGTATCCATCTGCCAATGCAGGAGACCCAGGTTTGATCCCTGGGTTGGAAAGATATCCTGGAGGAGGAAATGACAACCCACTTCAGGATTCTTGCCTGGAGAATCCCATGGACAGAGGAACCTGGTGAGCTACAGTCCATAGGGTCACAAAGAGTCAGACAGGACTAAGCCCACATGCACACATTTTGTAGTAGACCCCTGAGGACAGAAACCAGGGCTCTATCATCTTATTTCCAGCACACAGAAGGGTGCATAATCAAGAAGACACTCATAAATGTTTGTTGACTAGTTAGTGCTCATTGCTTGGATTCTATTAACCATAGGTTCAAGCAGAGAAGCAGCACAAACTTTGAACCTAAGTCTTCTGAATGCTTTTCAGGTAAAACCACAGAGAGTTCCCACAGGACATTCAACTCTCACTTCAGTTCAGTTCAGTTCAGTCGCTCAGTCGTGTCTGACACTTTGTGACCCCATGAATCGCAGCATGCCAGGGCTCCCTGTCCATCACCAACTCCCGGAGTTCACCCAAACTCACGTCCATAGATGCCATCCAGCCATCTCATCCTCTGTCGTCCCCCTCTCCTCCTGCCCCCAATCCCTCCCAGCATCAGACTCTTTCCCAATGAGTCAACTCTTCTCATGAGTGGCCAAAGTACTGGAGTTTCAGCTTTAGCATCATTCGCTCCAAAGAAATCTCAGGGCTGATCTCCTTCAGAATGGACTGGTTGGATCTCCTTGCAGTCCAAGGGACTCTCAAGAGTCTTCTCCAACACCACAGTTCAAAAGCATCCATTCTTCGGGGCTCAGCTTTCTTCACAGTCCAACTCTCACATCCATACATGACCACTGGAAAAACTATAGCCTTGACTGGACTGACCTTTGTTGACAAAGTAATGTCTCTGCTTTTGAATATGCTATCTAGGTTGGTCATAACTTCTCTTCCAAGGAGTAAGCGTCTTTTAATTTCATGGTTGCAGTCACCATCTGCAGTGATTTTGGAGCCCCAAGAAATAAAGTCTGACACTGCTTCCACTGTTTGCCCATCTACTTGCCATGAAGTGATGGGCCCAGATGCCATGATCTTCGTTTTCTGAATGTTGAGCTTTAAGCCAACTTTTTCACTCTCCACTTTCACTTTCATCAAGAGGCTTTTTAGTTCCTCTTCACTTTCTGCCATAAGGGTGGTGTCATCTGCGTATCTGAGGTGATTGATATTTCTCCCAGCAATCTTGATTCCAGCTTGTGCTTCTTCCAGCCCAGCGTTTCTCATGATGTACTCTGCATATAAGTTAAATAAGCAGGATGACAATATACAGCCTTGAGGTACTCCTTTTCCTATTTGGAACCACTACTAGGACAGTGATTAATGACATCCATAAGAATGGGATTATTATCATGATAATGGGTTCTAAGGGCTTCCCAGGTAGCTCTAGGGCAGGAGATAAAAGATATGAGTTCAATCCCTGGGTTGAGAACATTCCCTGCAGGAGGGTACAGCAACCCACTCCAGTATTCTTGCCTGGAGACTCATGGACAGGGTCATGCAGAGAATCGGAAATGACTGAAGCAACTTGGTACAATAGATTATTCTAATATGCTGGGCCTCCTTTTATCATCTAAATTTGAAATGATTTTTGGTTGAAAATTAAGAAACAGAGCAGAAGAGGAAAAATTTGGTGCAGGCTTAGATTCCAAACTCCAGAGCACAAATCCACTTTTATGCCTCTAAACTGCTTGAATAGCTCCAACTTGCCAGTATCTATGGAGGTTACGATATAATCATGGTCTCAGGGTTGTAGACAAGGCTGAATCTGGAGTCTATAGACATACATGGCCCTTACAAACTAGATCACCTCCTGTTATTACGCATTGGCTTTAGGAACCTAAAAGGAATCATTACAACCCGAGCTTCATTAATTTGAAGAATACAGCCTTCAATGCCAGGCTGGTTAAAAACAAAATAAATGTGCACCTTAATTGGTAAGGCATCCTTGGATTGTGTACTATGTTCCAAACTTGAGAAAACATTCATTCAACCAGGAAACGATTCCATAATAGCAGAAGCACCAGCAGGCGCAAAGAATGAAGCTGAGAGCAAAAGAGTGAGGATGACATCAAAGGATTGTCAGCGTTCTACAGAAGAATAAGGTCACTGATAGAACGATTCTTATTCAGTTTATAAAAACATTGGATTCACCTTCAGCAGGATAGTGCCCTTTCAACATTTGCAATTTAATTTATGTCAATGATAATAAACCTTTAGATTTGCATGCCAGCTGAAGTAGAGGGAAAAAATAGAGAAAAAAGTCATAAATATATAGCTGATTAAGGTTTCCAACTTCCTTGATTTCAAGGCACAATTTAAACAGGAAATTCTTTTTCCAGGCAATTGTCTCTGCTTTGTTTTGAAAACTTGCAACTGAAGTTTAGAGCAATTGCCCTATGGAGTGGACAGAAACAAAGAACTGTGCCATTAATCTCATAAAATCATTTCATAGTCACCTGAGTTTATTTGTAAATTTACAATTCTTCTGATAGCCTTTGATTAACTGAGTTAGGAAGAAAATAATTCTGCAATATAGGTGTGTAAATTCAGGTGACGTGCCCATAACTGCAACATGAGCTGGTAATCTTTAATGCCATGAAACAGAAGTCATCCTTCCTCTCTTCTGCAAACAAAATTTACTCCAAAAGAAGACATAAATACACAGCAAAGAAAATCACACAAGGGAGTTTTCTTGGCATTGTTTTCTGTGCTAAACTCTTCTAATGAAGACTTAAACCTTTTGAATCAGGAAACCACAATGTTTCAAAAATGGAAAGCTGCATTACAAGTTAACGGAAGGCACACCAGACCAAGAGATAAAATTCAGGTTCTGCTTCTTTCTCTTCAGCTCACCATCCTTGAGCAAGTTCTTTCACCCCTGAGAAATCCACATTTCCTCATGGGTAAATGAAGCTAATTGTACCTGTGGCATCTACCTCCAAATGGAGGGCAGACTAATCAATATAATGCTTTAAAACATCTTTCTAAACTTTTGTACTTTTAAAATGACAAATCATAATGTAGAGCATCAAATTATATATTCAATATCAGTCACAGCCTAATGTGCATCTAAAAAAAAGTAAATTATTTGAATAAGACACTGGAAAATACTTGTCACTGTTCACAGAGGTGGGTTATGAGGTTTTAGAGCAGGCTCATGCCAGATTGGGCAAAAGACTGGGTTCTTCTTCACTGTGTGGTCCTGTGTGTTTTTGTTCTGCCCTCTCAGCCAGAAAGTCCTTCTTTTGAGTTGGCTCATCCTTGAACCACCCACTCTTGCTCACCTCTGTCTTCGACCCTCCAAGATCTAAAATCTTCAGTCTTTTGACTCACCTCTGGGGTCCCAAACCTTCCACCCATTAAAGGTATTGCTAATGTTCTTATATCCACTTGTCCTCTCCTGCCATGCTCATCTTCCATACTTCCCTCCCACTTAAACTTACTTAAATCCTGTTCCCTGAAGTCTGTTCTCAATATTAAATAAATTTGTCTAATCTTACATTAAATACACAGTAATGCAGTGATGCTAGAAACTTAAAAGAGTTACCTTTTTCAGGAACTTAAATATTTTAGCTTATGACTTTGAAATAAAATTTTTATGTAGTGGGGAATTTTAGTACATGGGTAATTGAAAATACATACATATGTGTGTATGTGTGTGTGTGTGTGTGTGTTTTAATTATGTAAAGTCTCTATTTACAAATGATATAAGATAAATAGACATTCAATTCATAATTAGGTTTAATTTTGTGTGTGTTTGTGTCTGTATGTACCTTTAAAACTGTAAGTAAAAGGAAACATCTTTTAGTCTCTAGCTGGAAATTAACAAAATTTCATGTAAGAAATTCTCTTTGAAAGAGGCAATACAATAATTTTAGACTTCATTTAAAAATACAATTCATTGGCATTAGAATAATTTTATCTAATTTGAAGTAATTTGATTTTACAGATGAGAAAGTTACTGCAACTAAGGATATGTTAGCTTTAAAAATTCTACCATATAAATTCAAATAAAATTCAATTTGCTTTATGTATCTATTCCCTCCTAAAAAAACTAAGGTCTGATTTCTTTAAATTCTAAACAAGTAATTGCAGGCTGCTCATCCATTATACCCAAGCACTCTCTCCCTGTACAGGATTCACCATGGTAATAGTTCTTTCATCAAAGCCTAATGGTTTGTTTCAAATAATCAAAGTAGTGTTTATATCACTGTCCTCAGGTGCAACCATTTTGTTTCCCAGAGAGCAGTATGGTACATGCTAATGTCACAAGTGATAAATCAAAGTAAGTACATTTGTTTTTCTACCTCAACCAGTCTATTCAGTGGCACTAACAAAAATACATGTTGGCATTTGCACTTACATTCTATTTGAGACTGTCTAGCAATAAAGATTATGGAGAAAAAATACATATGTAAAAGAGATGAATATGTGCAAGCCTTAGTTGTAAGAAATTTCAGTGTAGGGGTTGCTGTAAATTAATTTATAAGCTTTAGCTAGGGAGAGTGGAGAAATAGAGAAGGATTTCTGTCTTCTACATATAGGAACTCAAACTAGCTTACTCTCCTAAAATCACCATATATTTTAAATATTCATTTAGATTGTTACTATCATTACTATTAGAAATAGCAACAAGAAACTGTAACATTACAGATTCAGAAGAGGTCTGAGATATTGAGATCAATATATCTTACTTCTATATGCAAAATTCTTATTGCAGTCATTGGGAGACACAGTAGAACTTAGAATAAGTTAGAAAGGATTTGCTTACTATTGTCCTGGTGAATTTGCAATGACATTCAGAGCTTTTGTTCTTTGGATTAAAGGAGGCTGTGAAAGTCTCAAAAGTAGTGTTGTCTATATTCAGAAAGTAAAGGAACTTACCTGGATATTCATCATTTCCAGTTTCCAGTTCATGGAATAGCACTTTTTAGCAGCACTGGAGAAATTACTAGTCAAAGAGACACAGCTGAAATCTGCCTCCTCACCTACTTAAGCATATATAAATGAGGAAGAAGCAAAGAGAAATTGACAACTGGAAAATAAACTGAGATGAATTAAAGACCCACTATGTTTAACCGACCAGTCTAATATCCTTCGAGAGTCTGTATTCCCTTTCACATTCATCTCTGCTCAAGAAAGTAAATGAGAGAAAAACCATGGGGTCTGTGACTTCTACAGGGAAAACAGGGAACAAACACAGCCTGCAGAGTCCATCTCATACCTAATAAAAAATGAAGAGCTACAGACTCCATCTTATTTACCTTTGGGTTTTGGACCCGTAGCATAAAATATATCCTCAGCAATAACACCTCACTCTGTTTTTCTCTACTCTAAGTGATGACTTCTTCACAATCAAAATTCAGTCAATAGCCTAAGACTGATAGGAGTTATCTCTAGATGTCAGCATGGTTCCAGGGGAACGAACTGACAAAGCAAAGGTGATAAGTTAGGGAATAAAATCCATTTAAATGGTAAGACGTCTGATTATGTCCCAGAAATATATATAGATCAAATAGTGCTGAAGACGAAGCTTAAGTATAAATGATAAAATGACTGAATAAAGTTAAAGCCTTCTTTTCACCACCACATCAAGTGCAGTCAGGGTAAAGGAACAGGCATGTCCATTTTTAAATGTCATCAAAGCTGGAGTTTTCCTTCAGATTTACGGCTACCATTTCCTCAGTAACCCTTAATCTAATTAGAATGATTTTCTGATTCCTAAATATTTTAAGTATGAAATTATTAGCTTCACTCATGTCAGAATAGATTGTTTAATATATTTAGTACCCATTTAGTTTAAAAGCATATAAAAATAATATGCAAACTTGCAAATACTAGTATTATAAATGGTAAGAATACGAGAAACAGTCAAATCTGCTAGTGATTCATTCCAGACTTAATGTTTGTATCTCTTTTACACTGTTTTATATAAAGGCATGTTTTCTTCTATTAAATCATTTCCACATGAAACCAATACTAATGTAATTTGTTATACACATTTTTCATATTTATATATATAGTATTTATATATATACCCACTGGAGATTTACTATTCTGATTCTGTGAAAGACCCCCTTCCAATGAAAGGCTTAATAATCACCAAATCATGATTAATTTTGTATCACCCTGCTGCATACTGGGATTACTCCCAAATGTTCAGTTTAATTTAAGTACTTTCTGATTCATGAACTGGAGGATAACATACAGCTATAAAAGGTAATCCAATACTAACATGGCCTTAACCCCTATAATCTGCACTTCAATAGGAGGGAAACTGTATAGTTTTTAAACTGTAATCAAGAATTTTTTTTTTTTTGCAAACACACACTGGAGCTGTCCTTTGCTCCCATCTCTTATTAGATTACAATAAAACGACCATGCTCTCTTTATGGTGGGAACAGAGTGACCCTGGGGTGATTTATAATCTTGTGAAACCCTGTCCACACTGCTGACCAGACTTTTTTTGAGGTCACTATCTGTTTCTTCAACTGATGTCTTCCTGCTGTGACAACACTGTTGGAGAGCTGTCAGCACACAAGAATTTCTCAGGCGACGTATTGTCTTTGAACGCATTTCTTGTGTTATTTCTATTGAGAAGCATTAGCGTGCTTGGTGTTTAGACAGTCAAGAATCTTTCGGAGATTTTCTCATTAGTCTAAATCCCAACAAAAAAAGAAGACAACTAAATAGGAATAAATGAAGTGGGTCTCTTATTGACAAAAGAAGAGAATATTTATTTCTTCTAAATGCATATCATCGCTCTTGAATACAAACAGTAAGGCAACAATTCATTTTTAAAACAGGCATACTGTTCTACCCAACAGTAAAATAATTTGACTCCAACATATTAGATATTGTTAAAAGTAAACATTGGCTGAAATGCCTGGGTTTACATAAACATAAAAACAAGTGTACTTTGCTATTTTTTTAATATGAAAAATAAGAAAAGTTAAGCTAAGAAACTGTTTTAATAATAATTTCTGATGAGTTGCAACCTCTAATCTTATCAAAAAGCTGCTGTAGATGAGTAAAATGAGTTCATTTTTGCGTAACAGCAAAATAATATTTAAAACTCAAATAGACATTAGTTAGATTTAGAACAAACTATTTTTTTAATGTTTTGATAGAAGAAGAACTTCTTCAAATGTAGGTTTTGATAAATATAATTTCTCAACATGACACTTTCCACTAACTGAAATATGAAAATGTTAGAAAAGGCATGGTAGACAGCCCATTAGTTTCAAATGAATTGGTTTATTTTCTCATTTTGTTTATTCTCATTTTAATGTATTTGGTAAGTTAAATAGGAAAGCTAACACTGTATTTATACTTAAATATCTCCTACTGATTCTAAAAAGAGAAGAAATAAATGTTTCTGCATTTTTTTCTTTGTTTTTTTCTTTTGGAGAAAAGGCAATCAAGAAAAGTAAACTGAATTCCTTTTCCTTTTTGGAGAAAATGAAGCCCATATGGCTTCAGAAAGATATTAACAGAGAAGTCATCCCTCCTTCAAAATGTTCTTTCCTTAGATCTATTTGAGGAAAAAGTTTTGAAGACCACAAAGAAGGAAAATATTTAATAGAGAAGAGGCAGCAACACTGATGTTAAAAAAACATTTTTTTTTTTTCAGAATACTGGATCCATGTGCAGCAACTGGGCCAGAGAGATTGGGAAGATTGGCTGAGGGATGCCTGCAGCTGGGGCCCTGGACCTGCTGAGTTATGGGCTCTGTGGTCTCCTGGATATGGATCCCATCTACTCAAACACATCTGAGTATTTTGAGAAGCCATGAAGAACTTACACTTCCACACATTTTGCTTTGTCTTCCTGTGTCTAAATGACAAAGATCCAAGGTTTATCCTCTACATATGAGAGGAGAATATATGTAAATTAAACCTACTCTGCACATACCATCACTTAAAGTATAAGTGAAAGAGTAGAAAACAGAAGTGTACACTATGATTTATAAACACATCATGTAACATCATGATTTTTATTACATCAACCAATTTGGGGGGAGCAGTAATTGGGGCTTCTCCAGTGGCTCAGTGGTAAAGCATCTGCCTGCTAGTGCAGGAGCAACAGGAGACATGGTTCAATCCTTGGGTCAGGAAGAATCCCTGGAGGAGGGCATGGCAACCAACTCCAGTATTCTTGCCTGGAGAATTCCATGGGCAGAGGAGTCTGGCGGGTGACAGTCCAGGGGGATGCAAAGAGTTGGCCACAACTGAAGTTACTTAGCATGCAATAAGGTTTGAGAGAATCCTCGCTGGTTCAGTGGTAAAGAATCCACCTGCCAAGGCAGGAGACACAGGAAACACAGGTTCGATCCTTGGGTCAGAAAGATCCCCTGGAGGAGGAAATGGCAACCCACTCCAGTGTTCTTGCCTGGGAAATCCCACAGACAAAGGAGCCTGTCAGGCTATAATCCATGCGGTCACAAGAGTCAGACACAACTTTGCAACTAACCACCACCAATGATGTTTGAACTTTAAATTTAACTATATCTGAGCTTGTATGAACATTGGAACCCAGAGTCCAAACTAACTCTGAGACTTGGTAACAGAACCTGAGGGTTTTATAAGCCTTTGAACCACTGAGATTTATAAGACTATTTAGTCATCTAAACTTTTGTAATTTAGAGATATCATAAAGACCTTTGATAGTGTCATGCAATTTTGACTTGACCTCAAATGTATGGCTTTCAGAAGTCAAAGTGAAAGTGAAAGTGAAGGACGCTCAGTCGTGTCCGACTCTTTGCAACCCCAAGGACCATATACAGTCCATGGAATTCTCCAGGCCAGAATACTGGAGTGGGTAGCCTTTCCCTTCTCCAGGGGAATCTTCCTGACCCAGAGATTGAACTCAGGTCTCCTGCAGTGCAGGCAGATTCTTTACCAACTAAGCTATGAGGGAAGCATAATAAAATATTTTAATAATTACTATATTTGACACAATAAATTGTGAGCCCTATTCTTGTCAAAAAACTGCCACAGAGAAGTAAAAAGTATGTGAATTTTCCCATATTGCACATGATGCTTAGAAATTCAGTAGACACTAGCTAGAGTTATAACTAATGCTCCTCATCATTTTACTCATCATTATAAGCTATTTTGAAATGATGAGAAAATGTTTAACTTTACAGAAATATGGACACATTGGTAGTCATAACAGATAAGTTGTGTTCCTTTGTTTCCGGAAGTAATCTACCATTTACCTTCTCCAAGGACTCTTTTAATAAAATAGACAGAAAAAAAAATCAATTAAAATAGTGAAATGCCCCTTAGGATAAAGTTAGTTCAGCAGTCAGTGCATTTCTCAATAATCTCTTTATCTGTACTGAAGTAATCCACATTTATGCCATGTTTTTAAGTACTATATTTTTCATAATGAGGCTGTTTAAAACTGAGCACTGGAAAGAGAACGGGTGCTGATACAGCAAGTGTTATGATATAAAACTGGGGTTATGAGCAAAGCACACACCAGAAAAGGAAAACGTGATTAGAGCCAAAATGGATGATGCAAGGTTCTCATATAACAAACCAGGGAAGTAAACCAGCCTCAAAGACCCTGAATATCCACCTAATCTCTACTATCTAAAGCTATGATGCCCAAGAGCACCTCTAAAAATACTATAATGGGACATCATTGCTGGAATCACTACCTTTATAATGGAAAGTAGTCCCAAGAATGAAGCCAGAACCTGAAGAATTCAGCAAATAATTCCATACACTTTTTTATGCCTTGGTTACCTCACTACGCCTCTCTCTAGCCTGCGCTTGCCTCACTCTGTTTATAAAAGGTATAGTAGCCATTTTAGCATTTCAGTAAGTGCTTTTTTATGCACTATTAAAATTGGTTTAGTTTTTCCCATTTCAAAAATTGTGACTCTCTATTTGCAGCAACAAAGATGGATCTAGAGATTATTATACTAAGTGAGGTGAGCCAGATAAGAGGAAGACAATTAATATAGGATATCACTTACATGTGCAATCTTAATGAAAAATGAACTTATTTACAAAACAGAAAGAGACTCACAGACATAAAAAGCAAATTTATGGTTACTAGAGGGGAAGGGGAAAAGGGATAAACTAGGAGGTTGAGATGAATATATATACACTACTATATATAAAATAGATAAACAAGGTCTTACTGTATAGCACAGGGAACTCCACTCAATGTTTTGTAATAACTTATAATGGAAGGGAATCTAAAAAGGCATATATACACATACACACACACACTGAATGCTCATTGGAAGGACTGATACTGAAGCTAAAGCTCCAATACTTTGGCCACCTGATGTGAATAGGCAATTCATTGGAAAAGACCCTGATGCTGGGAAAGACTGAAGGCAGGAGGAGAAGAGGGTAAGAGAAGATGAGATCGTTGGATGGCATCACCAATACAATGGACACAAACTTGGGCAAACTCCAAGAGATGGTGAGGAACAGGGAGGCCTGGTGTGCTATATACTCCATGGGGTCACAGAGTTGTACACGACTTGGTGACTGAACAGCAACAACAAAATGTGTGCACACACACATGCAAACACCTGAAGCACTCTGTTATACACCTGAAACTAACACACTGATTGTAAAAAAAAAAAAATTGTGACTCTAATATGATATCAGGAGTCATATTTGTGTGTAGCAAATATGCATTTGATATAAGATATTGGGAATAATACTCATTTCAGATCATAGAAATAATGTATGCATTATTGATTTGAGAAGCGAGAAGGAGCATAACTTTTGGAAGCTAAGTAGATTCTGATATATTAGCATTTTAAAATACACAACTGTGTCTATACCTCTGCTTTTTTGACTCCTTCCTTATCCCAGCTCTTCTTTCTCTCACTGGCTGTCCACACGTGGTAGAGGAATTTAATGTTGAGGCTCACTCCAGAAATAGCTGGTCAGACAGAGCACAAGGAGACAGAAAAAGCAGGCCTGCCAAAATTCTTCCTGTTTCTCCCCAATTCCCTACCAAAATCATTCTTCTCTGGACGTATTTGTTGGTGAAGAGTGTGGCTAAAACACTGGGAATGTCAGCTCGCATACATGGTCACAAAAGACCAAAACAGAAAAAAGGCAGATATTTGAAAACAGTAACTATCAGTCTACAAAAGCAAACTGGCTTGTGCTCTTGGTAAACGAGATGCTTGCCAAGGCAAATCCAGGCCTTGTTTATTGAGATGTGTATAAATACAAGAAATGAAGCAAAAAGACTTGAAGAAGTCTTACTTAAAAAGATGTCTTAAGAAGTATGAACTGAAACTAGCTTTTAATCAATTTTGTAACCACTGGTATTCATGAGAAACTCTATAACCCTTATTAAAATGAAAATAAGAAACAAGGGCAAGAATTCTGCTCTCCTGGCCTGCCTCCAAGGAAGGTAATTTTGTTTTGTCTACTCAAATTATCCCTGAGGTAACAATTATCTCATACTTTTTTAAGACTGCTCATCCCTAAACCATGGGCTAGAACCTCTTTGTGTTGGTGGAAAAGCTGCTCTGTAACTCCATGATCCCACCATTTATTTGCCCAGGATGGTCCTAGATTTTACCTGTTGTCACAGCGTAATCGTTAATACTGCCTGTGTTTATTCTGGGTTCCAGTTTGGCCAGTAAATGTTATGGTTGTCCTACGTGCCATTCTAGGTGTGATGAAAGTCAGTTATTCAGGAGAAGAAATGTCAAAATAAGGAAGTTTAAAGTGTAATAGACTGGCTTTCTAATATTCTACTGAAATTGTTCTAGTACCTTTTAAAGATACCCAGACATGGACATTCCCTAATGTATTTAGAATTTTTAATATCTCTTAAGACAGACTAGGGCTTCCCTGGTGGCTCAGCTGGTAAAGAATCCTCCTGTGGGAGACCTGGGTTTAATCGCTGGGTTGGGAAGATCCCCTGGAGGAGGACATGGCAGCCCAGTCCACTATTCTTGCCTGGACAATCCCCATGGACAGAGGAACTTGGAGTGCTGTGGTCCATGGGGTCGCAAAGAGTCGGACAGCACTGAGCAACAAAACACAAGACAAGCTAAATAAATAGTAATCACTTGAGTCTATTTACCAACTTGAGAAATTAAAATACTTCTATGAAACTCCAAATAAGGACAGAATCCTTAAATACAGAGTTTATCCTGGATACTCAGCTTGAGGTACTGGTAACAGTCTTACCTTGTTTTGATCAGATTTTGCACCCAAAATATTACAAATCACATAGATTTCTTTGACCATAAAAAAATGTACTATAATAGAAAATTCTTATGCTAAATATTTTCTCTTTAGAAAGAAAGCTCTATTTGGTAGACTTCGAAAAATTCTGCATTTTCAAAAAATAAAGTTACAATATTAAATAAAAAATTAATTCTTAATGTTTATTGAGTAGTTAATATGTCAATCACTGTATTAAGCCCTTAATAGAAAAGATTCTATTTGATATAAGCTAAGATTTATCATCTGACTTTTAGAGATGGGTAAATAGAAGTTTGTATTCTTACAAGAACTAAGTTTACAGAGACAGCAAGAGGTACAGACAGATTTTAAAAATCTAAGTTTTATCTATATGTTATTTGATGCTCTTGTACCTTTGAACAGTGATCAATTTTTAACCTTTCCCTACTCGTATAAAAGGAAAAGCCTCATGTCACCCATTCTGACCCACAGTTCCCTCCTTTGCTAAGCTGGATATCAAAGTTAGAGAAAACACCAAGAGAAATAAGCTTTGTTCAAATGTCTTTGGACTGACTCAAGTTATTATTTTCTGAACGACACCTCCTCTGACCACTTTATTTAAAATTTCAACTGTCCCAATGCGCACATTTCAAACTTCCCTCAGCCCAATCTGTTTTTATCATATTTATCACCTTAAAACTATGCTATTTACGTATATATTATGCTTATTATTTATTGTCTGTCTGACCACCCCAACTCTGGCTGCTAGAATATAAGCCCCATGAAGGCAGGGATTTGGGTCAGTTATACTCACTGGTGTATTCAAAGCACCAAGAAGAATGCCTGCTACTTATTTACTGTGTAACAAATATGCATTGAACAGATGCACAAAACAGATGAAAATCACAATCACTTCATGCATGCACACATATACACATGTACATTTTGGGGGGTTCTGTTGAGCAGTAAATGGAGAGTAATAACAATGTGAAATTACGAAAGATTGAGGGCAAAATGCATATGTACTATATTCTCTAGCAGCAAATGTAAGGTAATATTTACTAAATATACTCCCTCATTAAAATTTATTTTAAATAAAATCTCTATGCATTGAGGAATCTTACACATATGATAATATATAAAACCTTTCTTTCTTGAAAACTTTTGGGGAGATCTACTATGAAACAGTAACTCATCAACTTCAGTGTTAAAGACACCCTATATTTATAGGCATTCAAGGAAGGTATTATTTACTCAGTAGGAGAGTAGCATTTCTAAAATGTTTTTTTAACATTCTGACGAAGTTAAGTGGTGAGAATTTAACAACAACTGAGTTGGAAATTTGGGTAATGATGATTCCCAGTTATCACTGTCCTCTCCCATGTAGGTATAAAGTATAGATGGGCAACATTGGTTAAGCCTAAAATGAACTAAACACATAAACAAACAAAGTTGGCACTGCTTATATTCCCTCACCAATCAAATCAATAGTGACCTTTTTAGAGGAAAAGTCTGAAGGCAGGCCAGCAGACATGTCAGTATGAAAAGTCTAAACAGTGCCTACTAGCAAAGGCTACATGAGCTTAAATTTCAAAATCATGATGATATTGCATTTAATGATTAGTAAACAGATACAATAGAAATATTAACTCAACACTAAATGCAAACTGGTAGACTCATGCAGAGTGGGATAATTCTTGTTAGTAGAAAGCTGAGATTTTAAAGTGTTCAGGTAAAACTTTACTGCTATTTATTTTTGTACAGCACTGGAGAGTCATTAACAGAAGAATCTTAACAAAAAGCAGTTCGGTGAGCACAGTACATCACTCTCTAATAAATATGATTATATTAGCTCTCTAAATTATTCCTGATCATAATTATATTCTCTTATTTAACAAAGACATTTTGGGCAGATAAAAACTCACTAATTTTTTACAGAAGAGTCTTTTATACAGACTCTAAGAATTAGATTGACTAGCTATGATTAGATAAATAGAATTATTAATAAAATGAGGATATAGGAAATAAAATACTGGCATCAATCCCTTGAAAGAAATGTCACTAAAACACAAGTGCATTAAGGTTTGTAAGGCATCTGGTATGACAACACTGAGTTTAAAAGTAATTCTAAAACAGCCTTAGTTTATTAGTGTTGAGATTGATTTACAGTAGATCAGTGACTGAACAACAAAAGCTCTTGCTTTTTAAATGGTGTCATGATATTTCTTTGCTGTTTGTAATTATTAATGTTGATTTTAAAGCACAATCCTTAACACTGGGCCTGCGTCCTAATATTGGATTTAATCACCCAGTGTCAGCCTATAAACTCAATCTGCAAATTGGATCTTCTGCTGCCTTCCACGGAGCCTAACTCTGGTTTGTAGCAGCTTTCTTACCAAAAGGTCAGCTGAGAGCTTCAGGTGAGCTCTGTTAACAGAGCTTTCATTTTTAATCAATGGTATTTTTCAAATTCTGGTACAGACTGTTCTCATCTTTTGACACTTGTTATTATCACAGGCTTAGAATCAAACACAATAAAGCTATTTCTTAGGGTCACAATCATGACTCAGCGGCATAGAAGACCTGCTCTCTGTCAGTCTCTATCTATGACTGCCATTTAACATTGAATAATTCATAATGGAAAATAGCTGACCTCGGGGAATTAAGAATAATTTTTCATGTAAAAAGTTCATGTATACAGTTTTCAAAAAGTTATTTAAGCCAGAAGACACAAAAAGCAGTGTTATTTTAAACATCAAAGAGAGTATTATAATTTTGTCAATTCATTAATATCAAATCCTTGGAAAATCTCATTTATTATTTGATGGCCACAACCCATATTCCACTTCAATATTTCTCTCAAAGTTCACAATAAAATTGATGGATCACTCTTGATTTTTCCCTTGAATCCTCAATATGTGTTTCTGAGATCACCTGGATAATTCACAATTTTGAACTCAAAGCCTTCAAAATGGACTTACTTGTATTTATTAAAACCTTCTCCTCCTCCTTCTTCTCCTCATGGTCTTATGACTGACAGCCTTGTTAATCAAACACTACAAAGTTAGTCCCAACTCATTCCTCCTTCCCCAAACATTTTACTCAGTCCATTTTAATTTCTCTTCTTTCTTTTTTCCTCTCTCAGTCCTCACTGTTGCTGCCTTGGCTATTTCAAACTGGATTACTGTCATAGTCTCTAGTTTAAAATGCTATTAGCTCACCATTCTGAGGATCACAGTTACCTATTCAGACCAAAAGTTCAATCATATCATACTCCTCTAATTAAAAATCTCCCAGAAGAAAAAAATCTTCCAATTATTTTTCATCATCTACCAAATAATTTTCAAATTCCTTTACTATATAACAAACAGCCCTTCCTGAGGTGGTCAATATCTCTATTTGCCACCCAATCTCCGAATCCTGCTTAACAAATATATCCTGATCTGTGATCTCCACCCAGGCCAATTACCAATCACTAGAAAATAACAAGGGCCTGTTTTTAAAGGTATCACAATTATCCCTGCTTGTTTTGCTTTAATTTCAAATACTTAAATTCATTAATGTAGATGGATACTTTGCTAATACTACAAAATTAGGGTAAAGAATAATGAAAAATGCAAAATGAATAAAAGGAAAGGAAGGTGATAAAAAGAAAAATAGAGCAAGGCAATAAAACATGTGAAAAGAACACAATTAAGTCCTAAAGGCCATGCCAGTATCTGAGCAGATAAATTTGATTTTAATTTTGTTCCTATTCAAGTCTTTAAGCTTGGATTTCAAGAGAGAGATGATTTATGAACTTGGACAAAGACTGTATCACTTTTCCTCTGCCTAAAACAATGATAAAGAGCAGGTGTAAAATTAAGGAAGAACACCAAAAAATTCTTAGCCCATGCCTACATTATGGTGGTACCACTGTTTTGCATGCCTAAGGGAGTATTTTACGTTTTAGGAGCCTCTAAAGGTAATTTTCATAAAGCAGACTTTCATTTTCCTGATAACCACAGTATTTTCTGAAACGCAAAACACACAGTGCTGTGAAATCACAAGATTTTAACTAGAAAAATGTATTGATATTTATCTATTTACTGTCTTTGAATTCTGCTTTATGCACTGCAGTAGTTTCCCCCCAGGATTTCTGATAGTATTAGTATGTATGGTACAGCAACTCAGAATTGCAAATGTAATTCTACCTATTTTCTAATGAGAAAGCAATTCTCTATTTAATTTCATCTTTAATAAAACCCCAGAGTTGAAACTCTTGGTCTGACAGAAAATGCCCATTTTTCTTAGTCCATTGGAAGGATGTTTGAATAGAAACACTTCCTACCATGAATAAACTGTAAAATGTAGGTGAAAATTAAATTTGGTTATAGTTGCCAGCCTTGAGACTGCTCAGGATGGTGGCTGTTTTCACTAAACAAACACACTTGTTTGTAATACTGGAGACAAACAAGTACTGCTGAGTGCGACTGACTGTCTAGGAATGGGGCAAACCAGGCTATAACTTTCTAAGGTCCCTGTAGAACTGCTGCCAAGAAGTTGGTCACCATGGATTTTACACTGACTGACTGTAAGTGCTAATTTTTGAACTCTCTTTCCCAAATAGGATCTGGCAAAGGATATTTACTGAATTCTTACTTACCTCTATGTATTCCTACTAACATATATGTAGTATGTGATTTCTGTGGCATTTAATTTTGTCCTCCTTTCCTTAAATCCTCATCTTGTTGTTTAAGTGCTAGCCTCCCTGACTGGCAAGCGAGAAAGCTAAAACTCAAATGAGTGTATGCAACTCCCTTAGGATAAGGGTATTTTAGTAGTTAGAAGTGTAGGATCTGGAATTAGAATCCCTGAGGTCACCGCCTCATTTAGCACCCACTGCCTTGGGTGATTTATCTAACTTCTCTGTAACTCAGCTGCTGCTGCTGCTAAGTCGCTTCAGTCTGTCCGACTCTGTGCGACCCCATAGACGGCAGCCCACCAGGCTCCCCCGTCCCTGGGATTCTCCAGGCAAGAACACCGGAGTGGGGTGCCATTTCTTTCTCCAGTGCATGAAACTGAAAAGTGAAAGCGAAGTGGCTCAGTCGCAACCGACTCTTAGCGACCCCATGGACCACAGCCCACCAGGCTCCTCCATCCATGGGATTTTCCAGACAAGAGTACTGGAGTGGGGTGCCATTGCCTTCTCCGCTGTAACTCAGTACCCTCTAAAATGGAGATAGGACTATCATGAGAGTTAAGGGAAATACCTAGGCTAGTGCCTTGCCAAAAAACAGTGTTGACAGAATAGGAAATATCATTCCATTGTGTGAACTTTATAAAGGACACTGAGAGCTGAGTAAATTGAACAGTGCAGGAAGAAGATGAACCCCAAAGAGACTTGGAAAAATGGGAAAGAATTGAAGGATGATGAGGAACTGTTAGTAGAGATGAGAAAAGAAAAAAAACAGAGACACTTAAATAATCACCTATTATTCAAATCTAAATTTTAAAATATTTATCCTATAACTTACTCAGCAAGCTCTATAACAGAATGAAAAATGGTTTCCCAGTCAAAAGGTATCTATTCTTCTTACTTGCTGAAGACTTCTGGGTGTCTCCTTAGAACACTAGCAAAGAAAGTGAGCTCAGGTGAGACACATCTCCTTTGAAGGAATCTTAATTTCCAGTAACATTACACAGTTAGTGAACCAGAGGTACTTCTAACATCTCAATATTGAAACCACTACTCTATGAAAAATCTGGCTTCTTTTTTACTACCCTATGTCACCTGAGAGATTTAAAATATAGTCCTGATGCTTCTAGGACTCTATTCAATTTTGAAAACAACAGTACTCTAAATTCCAAATTTAACACCCTATAATAAAATTTAAGTTTTCCCAAGAAACTTTTCTTGTTTATTAGATCCATACAAGTGAAGAAAAAGTTCAGTTTAGATATACTATATGCCAAGACCCAATTGAAGTGTTCTTTGATGCAATAATATGTTGGGCCAAGGAAAAAGCACATGGACCATGCATATTAGGGTCATCTGGAAAGACACTTATTATGAAAGTTACAGGCGGCTTTGCCTAATGCTTAAACCTGATGTGTGTAGTTCTTACAAACATTTAAATGAGCACATTGCGAAAGAGAGTGACAGTCTCCTTAGAGAAGTTATAAATGCAAAGAATCAAATTTCGTAAGAGGAAAGGGCAAAGTCAGACCTTTAAGACAGAGGTCTCTAGCAGAAGTAAAAATGGAGCCACTTCCTTCAGCCCTTCTTGTCTTTCTAGAGAAAAGTCTCTGCTCTGAATCCTAGCACTGAAAGTTACAAACTAAGAATAAAGATTTGAGAATCTAAAGAGAATGAACAATGTAAAACAGAACAATTCGATGTACTTAAAATTTGTAGCAGAACTAATGAATGAATTTACATCCATGAATTTACTTTATTTCACTTAGTATTGTTTGTTTGAAAAGACAAGACTGTGAGGAAATAGTTCAAATCATGCAGGACAGGCAACCAGGGCCAGAACGGGAGGTCATGGGAGAGCTCTGTAACGAGTCCACTAGTAGGGTCAATGATAGACGGACATAAAGCTATAGAAACATCAAGGCATGTGCCACTTATTCAACATACATTTGATGTAATTTAGCAAACCACCATTTAAAATACAGAAGTCATTGAGAAATACTGTAAATAAATTCTATTACCTTCTCTCTTGAATGAATAAGAAATGATAGTGTTCCTGATTTATGCGATATATCACTTATGCGAGACTTTGATGAGTCACTAAACATTAACAGAAAAACTCAAAATATTTAGCTGTTACCACAGTGAATTCCTTATTTTAACAGTAGATATACTGAAGTAAGAGTTCCATCACTTTCCTCACATGATACCTGGTGAAAAAAAACATTATTTCCCACACTTGAATTAAAGTGAATAGATGTAAATGCAAAAAGTGATGCACCTTCCGCACCAAGGAACTTGCACATTGCAGCAATGTGCCGATCTGATAAATGACAAGTTTTTCATACAGAGTACAAAGATGCCAAAATACCAGGTACTTTTCCTCCTGTGAAAAAGAAACTAGGGGAAAAAGAGATCTAAAGACATCAAAAAGAAGGGCAAGCTACTTGAATGGAAGAAGGCATCCAGATGGATAACTGAGAATGGATGAGGAAGTTTATTCCTAAGAACAATAAATGCAGGAAAACAGAAACCACCTTAAACTGCCCATGGCTACCTCCCAGTTTAAAAATGGGAAGAGTTGTCACAAACTCTGCCTATAGTAGGCTTTATCTCCTATACAAGTAATGTTTAAATCCCAATTACATGCTCAGATGAATAGTTTTCAAGCTTTCAAAAATAACCTATTTATATCCATTGGGAGTGATAACCTCTCGGCAATAGGAGTGGCTTACTCAGAATGGCTGGCCACTCTAGTATTCTTGCTCGGAGAATTACATGTACAGAGGAGCCTGGCAGGCTACAAGTCCAGGGGTTGCAAAGAGTCAGACACGACTGAGCAACTAACACCTTTTTTATACTTTGCTCAGTTGTGTCCAACTCTTTGTGACCCCATGGACAGTAGCCTGCACCAAGCTCCTCCGTCCATGGGATTTTCTAGGCAAGAGTACTGGAGTGGGTTGCCATTTCCTTCTCCAGGGAATCTTCCTGACCCAGGGATCGAACCCAGGTCTCCTGCATTGTAAACAGACGCTTTACCATCTGAGCCACCAGGAAAGTCACTTACTCTGACAGTACTGTTCAAATGGAACCATAAAACAGGTACAGAATGGGAATTAGAATATGTCAAAAAAGGACTGGAACTACAACTGAATTAAACCCACTTACTCAAATATTTTCTCCCCACAGTTAACCATTGATCTAAAGGTATCGATTAATTAAATTAAAATTGCAATTATTTCAAATTTTATCTATGAGCAAAATTTGACCTTATCTATACAACTTGTTTTGCTGTAATTGTCCACTGATGATAATGAACTAAAGAACTTTTAAAATACACTGTAACAGATTTTTAAGAAATAAAAAGGGAGTAAAAAATAAACTTTGTACGTGGAAGGACATACCACAGGCTTCTAACATTTAGTTAAAGAGACAAGGAAAATTAATCTACAATGCAAACAAATATAAAATTTAATGTCGTGCCTGTATTTCTCATAAAGAAAGAAACTATAACTGGCTTACCCTACATCTTTAATGTTAAAAAAGTTAATGTTTTCCAATGAAACTATTAAACTGCTACAGATTCACAAAATACACTCATTATCTCTTGAATATTTTTGATAAAATTATATTATTGCCAGTATTTTCAAATAACTTATGATCTTCAAACTTCAGTGTAGATTAGAGTCATTAGTTAATAATTATTTGAATAGAAAAATAGAAAATAAAACTCCCAGAATGAAACTTCTTGCGTTCTGTTCCCTCTACTTGCTATGTAGTAGCTAGTATCTTTACCCATGTACTAGCTGTGTGACCTGGGTCAAGCCAATTGACTGCTCTAACTCTCAGTGTCTTCATCTTCCTTTAAAAGCAGGTAGAACCTACCTCTTAGGGCTATAATGGGGAGTGAAAGTGATAACATCTAGCAAATAGTAATTACTAATAATAGTAACTATAATTTTTAAAATAATGGTAATGCTTTAAATTGCATACATATATAATTTTACTTTTTGTCTGGCTTCTCAATTAAAATTTTTAGGTACTTCAAAAGTTATATTTTTATGATCTTTCATAATTAATCTGATAGATTAACTTCAATTAATAATTTGATTAAAATAATAAAGATAAAATATCAATCTTAGTAAACTTACACATGTATGAAGATTCACAAAGTTTAAATATTTGTGCTTAAACTACTGCAAGAATATGTGACACATTCCAGAATTTAAGACATCTATTATGCTGAAGAACTAATGTTAAATATACTTTCATTTTGTTTTTCATTGCTACCTAAAAATCTAGAGCATATATACTGTATCCATGCTTTAATTTCTTGGTTATAACTAAAACACTCCAAAATTAAGAATCTCATAAGAGTATTTTAATAAAATTCAATAATACCCAAAGAAAAATTCTATAATAAAGTCAATTATATTTGTAATGAATGTCCACCATGTGCCAGAAAGTACCAGAGAATTTTAACAGGATAGAGACAAGATAATAGCCTAGAAAAATCATGGGGAGGTAACTATTAGTCACCAGAAATTAAATTCCTTCAAGTTTCAAAATGAATTGAAGAGTTTAAGAAGTAAGGAGATTTTCTATCAACAAGCATCTCCTCAACTATATTTAAAGCTGTTAACAGCAGATCACAAACATTTCAAAACTTTAGCTATTCATACATAAAGGAAGAATGCCGCAAGAGATATCCACCTGGATTTCCCCTTCACTGGTGAATTTTAGACATGAGATGCTTTTGTAAACAAATGGCAAGGAGAAAATCAATCAGATCCAATTTCAACAGCCTACTAAATTTCACAATATAACAATGGAAGAAACAATGTGTGTTACATAATTTACAAAAATGTCAAGACATGTCATAAATCTAAAGACAAAGCAGAACAACAGTATTCTGAGATAGGGAACATTATATTATATTGATGAGTTCACCGTATATTTGGCAGACACCAAATTTTATGTAAGATGCTTGAACGCCTATCCCAAATTTATTTGCAAAACAGGGGACTCCAGAAAATAGCCATTGGGAGGATTCTGAGATTCTTGGTAGAGAATAATTATAAGTTATGTAATTGGTTAAAAAAATCCTACAGACTTAACTAAAATGGAATGCTCTAGGCAATTTAAAAAGAAATCAAAGATTCATAATACCTGACTTAGCACAAAGAAAAACCTGATGTAAACTTCATAGAATCTCTTCCTTTCATAGAGAATTGCATAGCAGTTACTGCAGATATTGGATGTCATACTCCTCAAAACAAAATAAGTTATTTCCTTTGCAGATGTTATGGCTATATTTCATCTTTTCTTCCTTTTTAAAGATTCTGTCATGTTAAACTATTACTTAACATATGTTTGAAAGTTAATGCCAATAAAAATTTAATAACCTTATATTTATAAAAAGGCTGTAACTTTTCAAAATTCACAAATTCTCCTTTTAAGAAAGAAGAATTTAATTGTTATGATTTTACTGTTACTTCCTTAAAAAGAGAAGAGCATGATAGCAAGAATCAACATAGTTTTTTTTTTTTTTTATGTTTTTGTGCATTGTTCTGGTGAAAGAAGTTTTAAAACACAACTAGGTAAGAACATTTAAGATCTAGTCTCTTAGCAACTTTGAAGTATATATTAATATTAATAATTGTACACATTACACTTTACACAAAATGTAGGTTATATCTCAATTTTTAAAAAGGAATGGGAATTCTACTGGCTTAGATGGTAAAGAATCTGCCTGCAATGCAGGAGGACCTGGGTTTGATCCCTGGATGGGGAAGATGCCCTGGAGAAGAAAATGGCTACCCACTCCAGTATTCTTACCTGGAGACTTCCATGGACAGAGGGCATGGCAGGCTACAGTCCATGGGGTCTCAGAGAGTCAGAAACAACTGAGCAACTAACACACCCACACAGTGGGATTCTAAACAGATAAGAACTCTTAAAAAGCACTTTACTATTTCTGAAGTGCCTTCAAATAATTACTATCACATTCCTATCCTCACAACCGTCTTTTAAAATAAATAGAAAATTTATTTTCACTATCCCCATTTTACATTTGACAGTATGAAAGTTCCAGTTGACTAATCCAAGATCTACCATGTAGTCACGAATAGAATTGAAACTTGAAATCAAGTTTCCAGACTGTTCTTATAAATCCGAGTTGTCTATAGATTAGTAAATCTCAGATAATAGCTACAATGGCAATGAAATACTTCTCTCAGAGAGTCAAAACAATTTCTTCTTCTTGAAATAACATAATGATATTCTTGTGGAAAACAACTCCCAAAATTATACTTGATAAAGCTTTCAAAACTTAACTTTCATATATGTATTGAGAATTACAATTCCTTGCTAACGAATAAAGTGAACTAGAGAAGACAAAAATGTATTAGGTGATGTGGCCCAAACACAACTGCTTTATTCATCACAGTCATGTTCTTGAGATCCGAAAACATTCATTTCAGCACTTGACAGCATATTAACAGTTTCAATACTGTGAACTCCTGTTCAGTTTGCTATGGGCAAGAGACCATGCCTTTACACAAGCTGGTGGATCGATTGGTCTTTGGTAGAATCTTAGTTTAAGACTCTTTAAGGCACTGATTTATGCACAATTGATCTGATCAGCCATCCAGTCAATGTGATTTATTAGCTAAGATGGCCAAAACCCTTTTTTCTCCTTTTTCATGCAGTAGTAATTCACCTCATTAGAGGTAGAATCATTATAGGAAGTTAGTGAAATAAGAAGTTGAACCTGCCAGCCTGACTCCTTATTTCCCCACAAACTATGGACCCACAAAACAGAAATCGCTGGTCGCTAAACTCAGATCTTCTGTGCACGCACACGGAAGCCAGTGTACTCTCACTGTGGCTAGAGATGGATGAAGTGGATTAAAGGCAGTTCTAACCTTCTTCCACTATGATACATTTCCAGAGAGCAAACTTGTCCACTTACCTTCCTGAGAAACTCATTCATTTAGTTTCTAGCACACATTTTTGTCTTTATTCAACTACAGTAAGACAAATGACTTGTATTATTTTGTAATTATGGTGTTTAACTAAACATAAGACTGGCAATGTGTATAACAGGGGTTGTCAACCTACAGTATACACGTGGATGCATGTGTACACACACACACACACTCCCAATGTTACAGGAAATCCGATTCTGAATAATTCACCTATGGGCAAAATACACATTTGTATTTGCCAAACACTTCGATTTTTCTATAATATTTGGAAGGAAAGTGTCTATAGATTTTATTTGTATAAGAGCTCCTTTCCTTTCTTTAAGCTCTATCCCCCAGCCAGATCCTTAATCCTAAATTTCCACTGACCACTGATTACCTCCTTAAATATTTGTTGTTATTGTTCAGTTGCTAAGTCATATCCGACTCTTTGGGACACCATGAACTGCAGCACATCAGGCTTCCCTGTCCTCCACTATCTCCTGGTGTTTGCTCAAACTCAGGTCCATTAAGTCAGTGATGCCATCTAACCATCTCATCCTCTGTCACCCCCTTCTCCTCCTGCCCTCTATCTTTCCCATTGGGTAAGATACAGTCATTCCATGAGATGGTTCTGTTTTAGAACAGAGCATTAACTCATATCATCTCTTCTTCCATTTAATACGCTGCTGAGAGCTCAAAACTCGGAACCTTTACTCTAGTTGCCTCACCCATGCATTTCCATTTGACTTGGTAGAAATTCCACATATCACAGTGATTTCAGGGGATGGAAGCTGCTAATAGCTGCTCCCTCAGATCTTATCCTTCTTGAAAAGAATAAACACCCTGCCACTTCCCTGCCTGCCCTCACCCACTCTATGGAGGTGATAAATGAAGATGCAATACTCTAAAACTAAAGATTTGACAGCCACACATCAGAGTGATTAGACAGTACCACAATGTTGTGAAGTGGTCCATTTTTTCACTATGTGCTATAAAAATTGTGAATAGCTTTGATATAAAAATCCAGATCTGCTTAAACCCCAGTTATGTAATTTCTGTACAAAAGTCTACTATGAGCTATACCTTTGGTTCACTTGGACGAATGGCTCCATAATAATACGCTGAATGAGTGCACAACTTTTATGCTGTTGCTGAACACTGTTTCAGTAAGACAAGCTTTAAAATAAAGCAAAGAACAAGGTAAGCTACAAAACATATGAATGTTCTTTTAACTCTCACAGAAACTACAGCCCCACCTGTCCTTCTTATTACTAAATCAGCAATGTCAAAATGCCAACAAGTTTAGATATTGAACCAGTTCAAAAGAAACATGATATGCTGTGTATGGATGAATTTGTGGGACTGCATATTTGTAACCATGGGCTTTCCAGGTGGCGTCAGTGGTAAAGAACACACCTGGCAATGAGGAGACATAAGAGTCTTGGGCTCAACCCCAGGGTCAGGAAGACCCCCTGGAGAAAGGCATGGCAACCCAATCCAGTTTTCTTGCCTGGAGAATCCCATGGACAGAGAAGCCTGGTGGACTAAAGTCCAAAGGGTCACACAACTGAAGCGACTTAGCATGGCATAGCATATTTGTAACCACATATTCAAAAGCAGAAACCTTTACTGAAAGAATCTCAGATAAAAAATTTGCAATGTCAAAAGCACATCAGTAAGACAAAATATAACTGGGGACCTGGAATTCTTATTCTCATTTAATATTTGGGGCTAACTTAACTAAACCTTTCTTTACTCTTCCCTATAAGTAGAGATTAGTTGAAAACACACAGATTTTCCTGATTTAGATTTTGTTTCAAAACTTTGGCTGAATTATTTTGATAATTATTGCTGTTGTTGTTTAGTCTCTAAGTCATATCCAATTCTTTGCAACCCCATGGACTATAGCTCACCAGGCCTCTCTGTCCATGGAATTTCCCAGGCAAGGATATGGAGTCAGCTGCCATTTCCTTCTCCAGGGGATCTTCCCAGCCCAGGGATAAAACCTGTATCTCCTGCACTGACAGATAGATCTTTTACCACTGAGCCACCAAGGAAGCCCCATTTTGATAACTACCTACTTATTAAGAGAGTTAAAATTTCATGTTTATAATACAGTTTTAAATTTACATTGTAATTTACATTTGGTCTGTTGTAATAATATTAGAAAAATTCCATTGATTTAGATATGTTCAATTTTCCAAATAAAACTTTGCCTAAGTTATTAATGGCTTAAAAGCATATTTTCTTTTCCTTTAGTTAACTGTATTTTTCTTAGCACCAGTTTTATAAATAGAGTAAGACACTCCAGGGAAAATATTGAGCTGTACCTAGTGGCTCTCTGGTTGTTGAAATCACTCACTCTTTAGACTTGTGAACCACAAAGCACCCACAGCTCAGCAAATCCCAGAATAGCGCATGCCATGTCATGTATTACTGCTTTAACAGTCATCGAATTCTATCCTCCGAATATAGCTATGCTCAATATTGATGAGCACTGCAACAACTGACATCAGTCTACAGAATACCGTTCTACCATAAACATACGCTGCTAATATTTAAAGAATACAAATTTATCTTAATTTGGAACTACTTGGGATAAATATTTCAGTTTGAGACCCCAGATGTTCTTACAATTTTGTCTTGGGTAACTTTGTTCTAAAGTGAATGTATGGTCTAGTAAAATTCTCAGTGGGCTTCTGCATTGGGTTAAACAGTGAATGTACAATCTCTGCCTAGTCAAACTACACACTTAAATGGTGAGAGTGCCAATGAGTATGTTTCATCAGACGTTCCTGGAAGCTGTCTGGCCAATAGGAGGGGTTTGAAACAGTTCCCTAATCACTGTTGAAATCACTGATAGTACTGTCTGTCCACACTATGACAGACAAAAGCTGAAATGTATTAAACATAGCAATCCATCATCCTGCAGATGGAAAGCAGGAGCCAGGCGAGTTCAGAGGCAGTGACTACCCGCTGCTTAACAAAGGCTGGAGTCTTGACAGTTCAGTCCCTTCCTACCTCCTCAGTACCACCCCTCCATCTAAGATGAATGAGTGTAATCAATGAGGGAGAAAGCCTGCTGAGGACTTCAAATTCAAACATTGTTACATTTAAAGTGCTGCTTTCCCCCCCTTAATCAGAGCTGTTATTGGAACAGTTTTCTCCAAATACAAGGAGATAGGTATTTAAGTAAATGAATTAAATGAATAAACTGTATATTCAAGAAAGCACATCCTTAGAAAATACTGCATTGGTATGCCATGAAGTTTGGAGAGCCAGTTTTGAAGATTTGATACAAACATAAAGGAAGTTTTTTTCCAAAAGTCACTCAGTTAAGGTTATGTTTACACTGTTTGAAGCAACTTAATAGTGATGGTCTCTTTGAATGACTGGGGGTTTATTATCTTTAAATAAGCACCAAATAGAAATGAAATGCTATTTGCTAAAGTTTAGTTCATTTCTCATACTTGCATCTAATATGGGCATGAGTCACAAAATAGCCAAAGGGAGGGAAAAAACCCTCAACTGCTAACAGCACATTAACAAAGTGTAGAAACGAAAGACACTTTTCTTTGGATTTCAGCCTTGTCATTTCCAATTTTCTGCTCCTTGGACATGCTTGTATTCAAATTCTGGAACATCTATTCAGTATATCAATCCTAATTAGACAATCTGGGTCTGGAAAGGATGAGAGCTAGGTCATTTGCATAATTTAATCATAAATACTCAGTGATACATATTTCCAAATGCATTTGTACAATTATCTTTTCATCCTTGGGGCAATGGTATTAATATGATTAGGCAATATTTCTGGAAAAAACAGACAAGTATGCACTCTTTTTAACTGCAGCTTAGGGCGATATGAAAAATTAATTAATTTCTGAAGAAAATCAATTTCTCTACGTGACCACATTAGACATTGCTAAACCAAGACTCGGAAAGCTCTCTCAATCACTACATTTTATCAGATGCTTCCAAATTCTGATTAGTATGTGAACAATTCAATAGAAAAACTAGTAATATATCAAAAAGTGGCTTAAATTTTGAAGAGATCTGTCTACTTTTCATTTCAGGAATACTACCATGCTTTACTTTAATGCATTGTGATTTAACCAGTCAATGAAAAGCCTGTGCTTTTGGTGTGAACTTATCTTGAGTGATATTTTATTAATGCACATTAACCAATTTCAAGGACAATAGGATAAAGTTACCTTTGAAATGCTTTCTCAAGCAATGGATTTATGTTTATCTAAAATAATCTTCACACGAGACTGTTTATTATGAAAAAAATTAGGTAAACAAATTTATTCCAAAGAGTACCATTGCTATAAGAAAAACATTTTCATACACTTAATAGAGATATAAGAACCCAGGTGGCTAATCTGATTTTTTTTTAAGAGATTCAGCTTTGTATGGTGATTAGTACAAAAGAAAGAAGTCACATTTGTGAGTTTAAATGTGCTATTCTTCTCTTCTCAATCAAATGAAAAAGTAGAAATGCATGCAAATATTCAATATTCATTTAATTTGCATAAAGGTGCTTGAACAAATTTTTGATTCTAACAAGCTCATTTTTCATGCGTTTTGTCTTTCATCCTAATCTAGCATCTGTCATTCCTTTTTGAAGTTATTATCGGCCCAATTCCCTCTTGGACATGGTTGCTGGGTGACCGGTATCTTAGCACCCACTTTGACAGGAACAGATGTGAATCTGATCAAGAGATTTCCCAAGAGTACCTGAAATCACAAACAACTTTTGTGAAAAACAAACAGCGTCCCTGTCATGGGCCCTTATTTAACCCACTCCCCAAAAGAAAGAGCAAAATAAGTATACCTCAGATCAAATAAATACCATTTAAATTTCATTTCCTAAACTTAGGAGAAAATAAACAAAAATCAATTCTATTTTCATACTGTTGAATTGGAGGAATCCAATTTAAATATCAACAGCTTGAACACCCAGCCTGGATAGATATTTCCAGGTAAATACAAATTTACATTTCATAAAAAATTTCACTAGAGTGCCTACCAAACAAAAAGAGGATTTATTATGAGGACAATTTAGGTGATGAAGGTATTTAACAGAATCAAAGTCCAAAGACTTCTTGTATTAGGTATGATGTAAAATTCTATGAAATATCAAGGATCAGTCTACTTAAAAGAGAATTACCTAAAATATAAAAGTTCCACCTCTCCTTTCATGCATTATAGAGCGAGATCTTTCAATCTGTTTCTTTTTCTTTTTTGCAGTTCACTTGGTGCCCTATCAGTCATTATTGGAAATAGGGCTGCAAAATGCCACTGAAAGACAAAGAAAGAAACTACACTTTATCACCAGTACAAAAGTCAGAATAGGTTGCCTTTCCTAAACTAGGTTCTTTGTAAGATGTGGTCGAGTCACATGAGCTACCTCCTTTCCTCCCTTTTACAGTCAGTGAATGCGCAGAGCAACAGCCATGTCAAATCCCCATGAAACTAGTTGGGTCAAACTTTGAAATGAAAAGAAATATTTGTTGCCTTTAGAAATATGACATCAGAGTGATCTTAGGAAACATCCAAACGATGGACTTAATTTTCAGCTTCATTCAAATGATATGTGAAGGCAAGGGAGAAAAATGTTAGCTGACAGTGAAACTTAATTTTGTACCACATGACAGCCAATAAAAAATAATAAGCAACACATGTGTAAAATCCTAAATATTTTCTCCTTGATGATCACGACTTATGATAGTAAGTGGAAGGTATACCTTCCACTGGAAATCTCTGTGTTTTTCCTCCAAACTCCAAGAATTCATTGTTATAATCATTCTTATTAGGAGTTTTTATGTTTGGTCCTTGTTAATAAAGTAATTATCCAGATGACTTTATTAATGCTAAGTGAAAAAAAACTGAAAAATCTTTGAAATTATTTCTAATTTTTATTTTAGAAGGAACTTACTAACCTCAATTTCAAAATCAATCATGGAATTATTTAACCATTATAATGGTCATTTCGTATATGTGACTGGAGGGTATATATGTACATGTGTCGCTTTACCATTTATAAAGTGTTTCTACATATACAAGATAGAGAACAAGTCATTCCATATGATGAAGTAGGTTCTAAATCTAATTGTGGTCATTTAATGCTGCCAGTTATAAACAAAAAGATATTATAATCCTACCATTTTATATTAGTCATCCATTTGCATATATGTGATATGGCATTTTGATATTCCAGAAATTAAGCAAATGATTAACATCACTTTTCCAACTTAGGCCCAGTCCACATAACTAAAACAAAACTGGCTTTTATTTATGCAATTTGTCAATGATCTCCTTCATTTGTTACTGCTGGTGGCAAAAGTAGCCTTCTGGAAACATTTTCAAGTGATTCAACTAAAAATAAAATAAGAACTTTAACCTTTTAAAATTTGAGTCTAAGAAAATAAAAATATGTTCATATAAAAACCTGTATTCTGAAATGTAATCACAGGGATAACTCCCTGGGAAAAAAGTTTTTTCACCTACTAGGACTGACTTTTCTGTGACAAGAAATTAATAAAAAATATAAGGTAACCGTTTTACTCTAGGATGCATATTCAAAAGTTAGATATTTTACTTTAAAAAGTAGCACCTTAGCCACATGTGAAAACTTGAATAGCTGCAAAATTTTGGTAGTACTTTGTCTTAACTGAGAAATGTCCTTCATGAATAGTATTTTTTTAAATTTCTTAAGAATATATAGTTACGAAATTTGGAAGCTAAACAGGTGTTAACAAAAAGAAAAATCAAATTTGACCCAGAAGGCTCCAATATTAAGGTTTGAATTGGGATCAGTTCATTCCTTTCCCATGGGATAACTTGTATAAATGTAATTCTATGGTTTCATAAAAGCAGGTCAAGTTTCTATCCCTGGGGGTCTTTTGGCAATTTGAAGCATGGAAGCACTGTTCCTAGCTACAAGTTCAAATCTGCATGTACTGTCAATAGTGTGAAGACAAAAAAAAAAAAAACAATCTGTCAAAAGAAGACATTATTCATCTTTGATTATAATATACATTTGTCAGAGCATTCTTAGAAGGTATGAATAAAGGTGTCAGAGGTCACAAGTCATAAAATATTTTGAAACCATTTTTACTAACTTATAAAAAGATATGCATATAAGATGATGCAAAAAGGAATGTGAAATATTTTTACTTAGATAACTAAATACAAAGATGAACTTCTTACCAGATGTCATTTTACAGTTACTATGTCCAAGTGTTTTTATTTTTATTTTTTATATTCTTCAAGCTTTAGATGAAGTAGTCTGTTAAGCAATCACTATTTTATTAATATAAGTTCCTTTCTACTTTGCAAAAAAATGCATGCATGCCTGCACTTTTCTCAATGATGTAATGACTTGACAAATGCCATGGAATGATTGAGAAAGTAATGGATTTCAATTTTACTGGACCTCTACCAGGTGTTTTCAAAGACAATTACAGTCCACTGCAAGAAGTGGTAATACACATCTCCTTATGTAGACCTGCAGATTAACCCATTGACCTCATTCCTAACTCATCTCATTGATGGCAAAGCTTTTAGAAGAGCAATCTTTTTTTCTTAGATTATGAAATTGTTTTCCTATCATTTATCCACTGATTTTAAAGGGTATGCTTGCTCTAAAGTGCAAGCAGCAATGAAATAAACCAATAAAAGATGTAGTGCGATGACATCAAGCACTTTAAATGTTCTTCAGTAATGTACAGATTCTACTACCTAATAGTTTAATGTCAATTTCATACAAAAAAATTATCAAGTATAAATTTTTTTCATAGAGAATTAAAAGTATATCTTAGTTATCATAAAATATAAGTCTAGGAAAATCAAGATAAGTGTTTAATCACTATCTTAATCACCATATAATGTTGTATTTATAATCATATTTTAAAACATTTAAATATAAACTGCATCTTTCACCCTAAATTAATTTAAAATACAGTTTTCTGTGGTCATTCACTAAAGTCAAATTGGCTTTTCATGTGTCATCTTATATTAAATAAATTATAGAAAGCAAACTTAAGCTGTTTTTATAATTTGTCCTCTCTCTCTATGCTCTATATGCCTTTTATGCGCATGTGTGTGTATGTACATACACATATACATATATGTAAAAGCTTTTCTAACAAAGATATTATAATTACTTAAGCATAAGCACATAGACTACAAATGGGTCTTATACAAACTAAAACATCCATAACAAAGATTCCTAAAATACTGATAAAAATTTTACACTTGTTGCACACACAGGAACATCCATCCTTGTATAAAATGTGTGATTGGTGAGACTACAATTAAAAATGCTCCAAGTTATTCACTGAAAATCCAGAGGCACTATTAAACTACAAACTGCCTCACTTAAGACATAAATATCATTTCCAAAAAGTTAAGCTAAAAAAATCAAATGTTTTAAATATAAAATAAAAATTAATACTGTAGAATACATCAGTATTTTAGCAGAGTTGTGATGGGTTCAAAGACTAGTTACACCTTCAGTAATTTGTTTAAACCTAAGCAAAATGTTTTTAAGAAATAAAGCTATGAATAAAATAGCTCACGTTCTGTTGCTATTAATAATAATTTCAGAAAACAATCAGCTTAAGATTTTAACAAAACACTCCTCTGACTGATGCGTGAAAGTAACGAAATATTTCTTAATTAACATATTCTCGAGATTTTTAATTACCTTTACTTTAAAAATGACCGTATTTTTTAAAGTGAATTAGTAAGGTTTTACTAGAAATGCTCCTATGTGTTTCTATAATATAAAATAATTCTCTGTCAACTAGTACTCTTTCTTTCCTGATACATTTTCCTTGTCCTTGAAGAAAAGTCTTTCTTTTTTCTGTTGTGACTAGAGAGGTAATCTAATTATTCAGAAAGTTTTGATACCGTATATAAATTCAAAGATAAGTTACACTGTGACTTTTAAATACATCATTTAACTCTCCGTTAATTTATTCTAAGGACAGGAAAACATTTCTCAGTTCTTCAATGTTACTAACCAAAAGTAAGCAATCTAATTTGCTGTCCATTTCACTATTTGCTTTGAGAAAATCATGCTTGAAAAGCATATCCAATTTTTTGTCAAACATATACACTACCCTCAAAATCCACTGCATAAATCTACTTATAGTTAAATTATGATTATTCTCAAATTATAGTCAATAATTTCTATTTCCTGCAAGAAACATGCAATATACTCCAGGTACTGTGTTCATCTTAGACAACAACATGTTTTAGATGCTTTAGTTAAACAGCCTTTTTTTTTTAATCATTACTCTCTGAAACTTTTTTTAAGGCAACTGGCTATTCAGTGTGTTGCCATGCTGCAGAGTTTTAGACACTTGAATATATTTTTAAGCAAAAAATATAAGACAAATTAAATACATAGTGAATTTTCCATGACAACTTTCACTCAAGTCACGTATGTTTAAATGTGTAAAAAATTCCCAGCTTGATATCCTGGATCAACTCCAAACTAATATGAATCAGAAAGCAATAAGGCCACACCTTTAACAAAATTTAATAGTTGAGCATTTGGATATTCTATTTAGAAAAACCTACATGCAAATTTTTCCTAATGAGTAACTTAGAATCCTCTTATCTTATAAAATAAGTCCAAATAAGAACACACAAGAAATTTAAAATGCACCCGGCTTGAGGTTTCTGATTTTGGATCAGATTGTGATTAGCATTATTCTCTATTTATGGTTATATGTACTTAATAATTAAAATAAATATGTTCATTCAAGTTAGACAGGTATCTATAATAGACACTCAAAAAATTCTCAGAAACCTTCTCAAAGTAAATAAGTGCATCAAAATAAAATGATCCATCATTTAATCCAATAATTAATTACTAGACTTAAAATAATAACTAATTACTAGACCAACTATAAATATACTATCCTGGTATTCTGGTTTTCCAAAGAAATAATTCAGTAACCTAACTTCACTATTCTAATTGAGTCATTTCTATTCTGTGACATATTCTAAAACGGAAATGTCAGCAATTAAGTTATTTAAAGGACAGCTAATGTAGCAAAAAATTATTTTTGATTGGAAATACTTCTGACCAATTGAGGAGAAGGCAAGTAAAGGAATTTGAGGACAGTGTGGACTCAGAGGCTCTGGTATACAGAGATATATGAGATTTATGCAGATCAGGGCCTTTGATATTCCACTTACCTAAGCCCCGTTTGGTAGGTTTTTTAAAAATTCAGGTTTTCTTCATTAATAAGTAAATCATTGAATATAACAAATATAATGGAAAAGAGACTCCTTAATGTAGTCACTAAGTCTGAAAATATAAATAAAAATGTATTTTTAATGTATTCTTAGCTAGAATTTTTAGCTGCAACAGTCACAGAGACAAACACACACACACACACACACACACACACACACACACACACACGCACGCCTGACCAATCACAGTGCAGTAACTCAGTAGTTAAAAGAATGGCACATGCTAAGGTCATTCGATTCTCATAATAATTCAAACATAAAATGATAGAACTGAATATTAAATATATATTAAAGCATCCAAACAGTTAATATCAAGTTTGTCACAATTTTTATTTATTTTAAAGGTATACAACGTCGTGTGATTTCTCCCCCTGGTGAGCAATCTGAAAATGAAATCCTGGAAAGATTAAATTCAGGCAAAGTTGAACTTTTCAAAGAACCAAGTAATGAAGACCTTAAAATCAAAATGTTTAGTGAAATCTAAAAGACTCACCTGTACCTATTCAGAAGGCATATTTCACACTAAATTCCTCAGATAAAGATTCAAAGAGAGACATTTTGCAACCTGTGAGAGTTTCATATCTTATTGTATTTTGTGATACATGTGTTCTATGTTGCTAACACAATGCAATTTAAATGATTATTTTATGTGATTAACAGAGGCAACTGTGTGAAACAATTTAGTAAAATAACTTGGGAAGATAAAATAGTACTAATTGACAGTCAAAGCACAAACTGTTCTTAAAATAACAACTACTTGGTTGCACATTAAGCTAATTTACAAATGCTACTTACATTCCAAAAACAAAACAGCAAATGAGAAACAATAAAGCGTATTATGTTTTCGTATGCTAGTGAATCACACATGGTAAATCACCAAAGAGAAGAGTTATTTATGCTCAAATCCAGCCAAGACTTTAATCAATATTGGGTGTCACATCTCAGGAGGCTGAGGGAGGTAGTGAGGCAAAAAGAGAGTGGCTAATATCGGTCTCAATAATTTATACGCAATTTCCGTGATATGTGGTAGATTAAGCAAAATAAAAAAAAATAACAGCAGATTTAGACTAATAAAATGAAGTTTAAAAATTCTGTCTCAATGTAAATGCAAAAATTTTATGCACAAAAACTCTGAAAATCAGCCTATTTTGCAATTTATTTTACATAATACTTGAAGCTTCACAAAATAAAATACTATATACAAATCAAATTGTCTCCCGGTATTAACTGTGGAACTCAGAAAGTAAACAAGCATGATCTTTATAATTATGTGCATTTTTTACAATAATGAATATAATATTATTGGAGACTAACTCCAAGAGAAAAAAAGCAGGTTTGAAAGATATTATCTAAATAACTCAAGAATTTGCATTTTGCAACATAAATTGATTAAATAAGGTAAACCCAAGGTTAGAATACTCTTAGATTTTATGTATTAGCCATTAAACTGGAATTGACTAATATTTAAAAAGCGTTCAGAAATAAGTGATAAGACCAAACAAACTTTCACATTTTAGGTCTTATTCTTCTAATTATGCCATATGTTTTTTGAAATGTTATAAAACAAAACATTAGGCTTTATATGAGCCATTAATCAACTGTAATACAAAAAACTTCAAAAGCATAGTCTCTTTTCATTTGAAGTAATTTTTTAAATTTCTCTGTGCCAAGTATCATAATTATCTGTGAGAAGTGAGTCTGTATTGTGTTGAAACTTTCTACACAGAGGCATAAAGGCATAACTCCATGCCACTGAACAGCATGCAATGAAGGAAATGTTAAATAAATATTGCCATTTTCTGTTAAAAAAAAACTTCTGACAAAAAGAAGCAGGCCAAGAATTAGAAAATAGTTTATACTTCTTATACTAAACTTGCATTCATATATTACTACTGAACAAAAAAACACATGTAAATTCTCTCAATTTGCTGTCCATAGATGGTATTGACTTTTAAGACAAAAGAATACTGTCTATGAATAAATGTCTGATAAAACTAAAACTGGAATCTTTTCAAGTTAAAAACTCCACAAATCTAGGTCTATGTAGGACCCAAATCACAAGCTGGTTTGGAAGATTCTGAGACAAAATCATCTTCTGGCAATATTCAAAGAAAAATTCATTTTCGATAACAAAATAGAACCAAGTCACTTTTCATTACCTGAATTCACAGAAAATCGAATCCTAACCCAAATCTCCAAACAAGCAACTGACTCAGATAAACAGAGACTTGACCATCTCCATAATTACTTTTTCGTTGTTGTTGCTGTTTAATGGTTACCAGTTAATTAAGTGACCTCTGTTGCAACACCCATGTTCATGCAACTAATGTTTAGTTTAAAAATAATAACTGGAGGAAGCTGATCAAGGTCAGATTTTGTCCTTTGACAACTTTTAAATATATTTCCTTATATTTTCTTTCATGTTTTGAAACCCCTATTATATTTAGCTTTACTATCAAGGAGGTGACAGTCTCTGTTTCATCTCCTTGTGGTAATGACAGATGGCTTCAACATTTATTCTAGTGTTCATAGATAGCACACTAATGCAATAGCCCCAAGCAAATTAAATGCACTCCGAGTTTTTTTTACTAATTTACTGAGCCACTTTGAGTAAGTTTATGAACCCTTCTTTAACATCACTTTGGTGCCTCAGATTTCCTGGTATCTAGATACTATTAAAAGACATAGTTAGATATATACTCTATAAAAAGTTGAGAGTGTTAAGATGTGATGTTTCTTGCACACTATGTGTGTATTATTTCACATAGTTTGCCTTCTTGCACCGTTCCTCTTCTGCATAAATTATTCCTTTAGATAGTCTCTTAAGTAGCCAGAGGAGAAAGAAACAAGAATGAAAGAAATCAATGTATATAGATGAATGAAAAAGGATCTTAATAGTAAGGGAACAAACTGGACTTGAATGAACAGGATGATTTTAGTTTGGGAAATTCAAGATGAAAAACATTTTAGCTATTGCTTCCAATGTAAAGAAATAAGGCAATAACACTTGTAACTATCACTAAAAAGTAAGGCATCACAATGCAAACAGTGTATTTTGGTGAGAGCTCAGTGATAAGTTTTCTATCTTCTTAGTCAATGGCAGAATTAGGGAAACCTAGATATATATCTGCAACTACACACCTTTTTCAGTATTTACATGTTATTTAGGCTTGAGAAAGTCCTATAGTTGATAAAAAGATCAAAATCTAACAGTAAATCAACAAACTTAACCACATTTAACCTCAAATGGAGTTCTGGAATAACACATTTCATTGTAAAGTATTAAAACTTCAGAGTACTGATAAGATATTTTTGAAGGGATAAACAGTTTTACTGAATTTAACTTTTCTTGGTTCTGAAAGTTTTCACTCCAGAGCCTTTGTTAACCTCAGGGAAAAAAAATAAATATTTTAAAATTCTTTCCCAGTAACTTTAAGGATATTCTCCAACCATATGGTGAGGACTTCAATTCCAAAATCTAAGCAGAAATTTTAGAAAAAACAAAAGTATCAAGGAACTAATTGTAAGAAGTTTAACACTACCTGTTTTAAACTGATTATAATTTCATAATCTTTGAAAGTTTTCTCAAGCAATTTTTTTTGTGTTATCTGAAATAGACATTAATTATCTAGTACAGTGTGTGCTGTGAGAAACACACAAAGAAGATTCAAGAGCAGAGTGGTTTGGTTACTTAAAAGAAAAAGAGCGCTTCACCAATTTACTGGATAGGTATTTTATCACAATCTTATTTTATCACAATCTTATCTGAACTGGCTTCAGATTTCAACCAGCATTCTTTATAACAACTCCGTTGTTATAACAATTTTCTGCCCTGATTTAAACAGCTTTAACAGCAGATTTTCGGCAAATATTTTATATTCTGTACACCCAAGGTGTCTAATTATCTCTGTAAATGACGTTTAGTGATCAAGATTCACCCTCAATCTTTACTGCCACCTGTCCATATTCTTGGGCACGCGCGCATACACACGCGCGTGTTCAGCATTCACCGAAAAAGAGTAGAAACGAAGGTTCAAAATCCAGATAAACACCCATGCCCCCATACAAAGAATGAAGTAAACACGGAAAAGAGTTTCTGGCTGGGTCAGGGTAGGACATTTACTGGATTGGAGTTGGAGCCTTTCTCGTCTTATAGTGTTCCCAGGGCACTAGCCAGAAGTCTTCCTCCAAGGAAGAAATAGCTAGAGGCTTTTCTACCTCGTTTTCCTTCTGGTCTAGTCCTGCGCCTCTCTCCTTCCTGCCTCAGTTTCCTTAGCTATACTAGGGGCACACATAAAAAGAAGTAAAACTCCGTTCCTCCTCCCAATCTTTAAACTTATTTGGAGGGTACCGAAGTTTCCGCACAAATTTTGCGCGCAGTTCCCACGCGCTCACTTCGAGACTCCAACTTTCCCTGCTTGCTTTTACACGGCTTCCCTGAACTTCTCCCTCCGCAGCCAACGGTGGGGACAATACGGTACAATGAGAGTGGTGGAAAGGATAACTTCTACCCCGAAACTGACAAGTTACCCCACTCCCGCCCCCTCTCGGTAGATCCTCCCCCAGTGAGCGTTCATTAGCATAAAACTGGTCCGGCCGGGCTCAGGGTCCCGTGGCCTCCAGGGTTCGTCCGCTTTGCGGGACTGGGGGAGCCACGGCACCGGTATTCAGGTCCACAGAGCATCCCAGTGCAAAACCTGCACCTGCTCATTGCGTGAGCTACTAACCTTAAAAAAAAAGAAAGAAAGAAAGAAAGAAAGGAAAGAACAGTTTGGAGAGAGAGAGAGACAGCGAGACAGCAAACTGCTGTCTTCCCTCCCCATGTCTCCAGTTCAGCCTTCAAGAGTCCCAAGCACCCGGTCACCTCCCCCAACGGCAGGAACATTGACGGTCCCCTCGCGACTGCCCCGGGCAAACGTACTCCTTTATCTTTGCACACACACGCTCGCGCGCGCGCGCGCGCGTACACACGCACAGATGCGTGCACACACAGATCCCTCCCCTCCCCTCCGCAGGCTTGCCCTCGGGTCTTCAGGGCTGAACTCAGTGTGAGTCCCCCGGGATTACTCTGGCCTCTCGGCCTCTGGGACCGTCCCCCTCCCGACCTCCAAGTGACCCACTTCCTAGGCTACCTCGCGGGGCGCTCACCCCTAGCGCGCCGTCCTGCTCCACGAACCCCGAGGGGCAGGGTTACGACCTCCCTCCGACCCCAGGATCTAGCCCCGCGTCTCCGAGCAGCCGGGCCCGGGCCCGGCGCCTCGCGGTGGAACCCGGGTCCGAGGGAGCGCGCAAACACTGGCAGCAGCGCTGAAAGGGTTCCCCAGACGTCCGCGCAGCCCAGGAAGGGCGCTGTGGCCCCTGGAACGGCACCATCCGCCTCCTACCCGCCCAGTCCGCCCCGAGACTTGGGGTTCCCGCCAGCCACATCTGTCGAGCCCCCGCGTCCGGGCGAGCAAGGGGCGGACCCGGCCGGAAGAGCGCGATCTGGGCAGGGTGAGGTGCCAACTTCTCAGAGAGGTCGGGAGCGGCCAGCGAGCCCCAAGGAAAGGGAGTAGAGGGCCGCGCTCGCAGGGGGCGCGCGGAGAGAACGGCGCCAGGCAGAGAGCGAGGGAAGGGCGAGGGGACCGCTTGGGAAGGGACCACAGGCGGCGGAGACTCCCTCCCCACCCCCACCGTCGCCCTGGCTCTTTACCTGGCGTTGGTGCAGTCATTGTAGAGGGTCTCGAAGTCCTTTCTGGAGATGAGTTTGCAGCGGTTCACTCCGGGCTGGATGGCGCCCAGTCCCCTCAGGATGCGAACCTGCTCCACATTGCACACCACCGGCGTGATCTCCAGCCGCTTCAGCTTGGTGTAGACCGTGTGCAAGCCCCCCACCAAGTGCTTCAGGAACAGGTCGAAAGCCTGGGGCAGGCAGATCAGCTCGCAGCCCTCCACCGTGAAGGAAGCCACTTTGGCCCCCCTCAGATCCACCATTTTGCACTCATTATTCTGGGGGGTGTTTTCCACTGGGGACGGGGTCGAGTACACGGGTTTGCCGGGGAGGGGGCCGCAGCTGCTGCTACTGCTACTGCTGCTGCTGCTGCTGCTGCTGCTGCTGCTACTGCTACTGCCGCCGCCGCCGGTGCTCGCGTTGATGGGGGTGCTGGAGGCGCCAACGCCGCCGCCGGCGCTGATGCTGCTGCCGCCGCCGCCGCCGCCGCCCGCGGTCGCCAGGCTGGGGTTGCAGCCGCCGCCGCCTCCGTTGCCCGCGCTGCCGCCGCCGCCGCCGCCTCCGCTGCCCACGCCGCCGCCGCCGCCGCCGGTGGAGGTGACTGTGCCCGCCGCCGCCGCCGCCGCCGAAGCGATGGGCTCCGGCCGGAACAGAGTTGGCCCCGAGGACGCCGGGGGCCCGATGGACGGAGCCGGAGACGAGGTCGCAGAGGAGGTGGAGGTGGTGGTGCCGGAGGAGGAAGCAGACGTGGAGATCGGGGGTTGAGGGGGGACCAGCTGGGTCGGAGGGATCAAAGCCGCCGGCACTGCCATGGTCACATATAAGGGGGAAACAGAAGGAGGAGAAGCGAGGGGAAAAGTTGCCACACACACCCCCCCGGGGAGGGCGAGGGAGGGAGAAAAGGGGGGAGGGAGAAGGAGCTAGGGGGCCACAACCACCACAACTCTGGGAGAGGAGAGAAGAGAGAGGGACAGAAGGGGGAAAGGAGGTGAGGGAGAGAGAGCGAGCGAGCGCAAAAGGGGCGAGCGCGAGAGGCGCTCTCGAGAGAAACGCACAAAAGTGTCCCGCAAGTCGAAATGTGAGTCCTCTCCGGGGGCTGGGATCGGGGGTTGGTGGGGAGGGGGGGGGACGGGCGGGGGCGGGAAGGGTCGGCTGTGGTTGTGTGGGTCCCGCTCTCTAGCACAAAGTTAAGGATGAAGGTGAAAAGGAGGAGGTTTGAAGGACTTGGGTTCTCCCTGGCAAGTACATTGATCAAAGATTGAGAGGGGAATGACAGAGAGAAAATGAGCTGAAAAGTGCAGGCTGCCGGCTGGACGAGTTGTTGTTGTCACACGGTGCAGAGGGGAGGAGCTCCGGAAACTTGAAATACCCTTTGAAGCCGCAAAAACCTCACTCACTAGTATTAACCCAAATTATCCAACCAGGAACTCGGAGCAGAGACTCCGAGAGCGCGAGACCCAGGGAAAGCGAGAGAGCGGGGGTGGGGGGAAAAGGGCGGGGAGGGGGGAGAATAAGGAAAGAAACTATGGGAGGGACCGCGAGGAAAAGCCGAGACCCAGAAGTGGCGATCAGAAAGAGAGACCATCTACTTTTCTACTACCGTTAGATTGCATGTCTTAATATTCCATTTCATCCGCGAAGACTCGTAATTTTTTCCAAAACCTTCTAAGCAATCGCCTGCCAACTTAAAGAGGAGCCAGAGCGCTCCGAGCTCTCCTTCAAGGGATTTAGGATGTATCTTGGCTTGTGTGGTTTTTGCTTTTTTTTTTTTTTTTTTGGCAAGAGATATAAATGAAAACACATCCCCTGACTTCATGATTATTAAGAAATTATTTTGAGGAAAATCCACATGAAGCAAAGCGTATGTTTTCTGTATCTGATTATTTTATCTGTCGACTCAACTATTTATTTGTTTAAAGGTAGTGAAAATTCCAGGAGAGTTTTCAACTTGTGGGGGAAAAGTCAGTCTGAAATAGCTTAAGAATCATGGAATGCTCTGTATTCAATTCTTTATTTCCTAATAGATTTTGGAAAGAAAGAAATGCTTGCTACAGAAATGTGGATGGTTCAGGATAACTTCACTTTCGCCCCAAAGGTCAGAAATGCCAATCATATGAAGAGAATTCGAAGAGATCAGACACCCCTGAAGATTTAGAAAGTGGGGGAGAGGGGGAAGAATGCACTACTTTTTCTTACCTAAAACTCTATAAGTAATTAACCCGTCTTGCATAGACGCCAACCATCTTCTCGTCCTTTAAGACCTAAGGCTAGCTGCTAATGTGTTATTTGAATAAATATATATATATATATATATATATATATATATACGTACACACATATACTATATATGCACATATATTTGAAGACTATCATTGTATTTTGGGGAAGTCCTTCTCAATTTGAAGAAATATGTTTTGTAAATAATGAACAAAAACAAAGCTCACTAGTTGACTTGTAAAGACAGAAAGGGTAGCTATGCTTAAAAACATTGGGCTGAGTTAGGGTTACTCTCTTCCTCTTTGCCTTCCTCTTTGCTTTTCTTCCCTTTTCTAACTTGTTGCATGAAGTGCTATTTATTCAAAAATTTTGACCAATCTCTGATTTGAGCACAAATGAAGTCTGTTTTCTGTTTATATCACTAGGAATCTTAAATAATTAGGCTTTAAACCTGTCTGCACATGTTCATTAACTTCACAAGATAGAAACAATGCTTTAGCATATGACAGATTTCAAAAATAAACTGTTAGCATTGGATTCACAGTTTAGTATTGAAATTATCACATTTCTTTTTATCTTTTTAATTCTTTAACCTTTTTGAAGTCTACTGTCAAAATGTGTAGGAAATATTTATAGAGAAATAGGGCACTATTGACTAATTTGTCTAAGTTTATACTAAACTTTTGGGGATAAAGCAGTTATATCAGGATGCTTTCCTGGGTCATAAGAATTCAAAAAAAATTGATTGTTGCTAAAAAGTAGATTAATTTCTATAAGATAGCTAAAGTGTATACAGTTGTTTTGCCTAGTTAGCCCATGTAGTTTGATATATTCAGAAATAATTTATATCAATTTTCACTCATCTGACTTCAGTTAAAAGTAGGGATTGGACATACATCACATAAATCAGAACACTTCTTTAAGTGTTTAAGCCTGTTTTGGACAACAATACCTTTAAAAAAAAAATTCCAAATGACTATGTTAATCAGTAGAGGTGAGGAAGAAGATATTAAGTCCTGAGAAACTAATTTTATTTTGGAATTGCATGCACAACTTAAATAAACTTGCTATAGTTTTTAAAATCCTAAACTAGTTTCTTCTTTTTAAATTCTAGTCCTGCAAATGGAAAAAAAATTGAAATTAAATGCCCCAAATCTGCTCTAAGTATTCTCATTTCTCACATTTCCTTAAACTGTCACTCACTCAATACCTGCCACTCTCAGAAGCCAAGGACAGGGAGTAATGATAGCTGACCATGCCATAATCCCACCCAACATCAAAGCAAAGTCCAAATTTTCTGCAGGAAAACCTGTGTCTCCCAGCACGTGCTCCATTCAGAGGCAAGGCTTGGGGAGCTGGCCCAGACCCCCTCACCCGCATCTCAGGTCTCTGAAGTGGTTTTGGTTTTGTTTTTGTTTTTTAGGAACTATCACTTACCCCTTTGATCAAACAATAGTATTAGAAAAGACACATAATGCAAATTAAAATATTGAGGAAAGAAAACCCTAGAAAAAATTCAAAGTTTTTCCTTTCCTGTTTTTTTTTTTTTTGAGACATATTACCGATGATTAAAGCAAACGTTATTTCGTAACAGCAGATAAATCAACCGCACAGATTTCAAATTCCTACTCTTCGTATCACATTTTTAGGTTTTCAAGCTTTTGTCTTGTTTGTTTATTGTTTTCCATCTCTGGTTGGTTCAAGTCCTCTCCTTCCGTCTCCTCCTCTCCAACCTTCTTCACTCGATTTGCATAAGCAAAACTCAAAGTACTGTAACTGATATTAGAAAATTCTCCCTGTGTGTTGTGAAGACGTATTGTGCTGAAATCAATAAGACTGTTTAAAATTCAAAGACCTGCAAATCGTTCTGTTTGTCCTTTGATAGGGCCTGTGCTGATTAAAATGCTACCAAGAAAGCTTAATTGCTGCACTAATTAAGAAGTCTTTAATTTCTTTCCTAGGATATCGTTTGAAGCCGAGCTTGTACCAGTTCAGGGAAGGTATTTTCTTCCCTCCCTCTGCCCCCTCCTGGCCCCTCCTTTCCCCTTCCCCCTCCTTCCGTGGCCCCGACGATATCCCTGTGAATGGAAACTAATAGAGAGAGTGGTCTCAGGGCTCACCATCTATTACTTAACAAAAATCGGCACAGAAGAAAGACAGAGTCCACTGCAGTAGGAAATGCAGTTTTGAGAAGAGCTGTAAGGTTGCAGGAGACAGTAAGGAAATACAGAGTAGCTGTTGCAGCAAAAGTCCCGGTGAATACCTGGGTGACAACAGGCACTTTAGCCTGAAGATGAGGGCATCCTATTTGGTTAAAAGGGACAGTGACAAGGAAATGCTTCTGTTGAAACAGGGAAACATAAAAATGTACTCTCAAACCTGTGGTTTAAAAACGAAGAATAAATCTGTAGAAAGGTGGACTTAGAGTTGGGATTTGGTGAGTATCATTTTATTTTCTAAGTATAAAAACAGGAATTCTATGGGGATTCATTTTTGACCCTTTTTATAACCCTGGGAGGCAGAGCACTGTATTACATCCATTCCATCTTTATCTATTGACCTATTTTATTCACTGATTTCTCAAGTGGGGAAACTGACTAAATGATTTCACAAAGCTTTCTCTGTAATCAATAGTCATTTTTAAGGTTTATTCATGCTGCATTATAATTCTGGTAAATGACTGCAAAGTAGAAGATTGTAAGATAGATACAAATATTGACAAAGCCAGGATAAGTCATGTCTTTAAATCTTTAGGGCTTCAATATAGCAATTGATACAGTTAGACTGAAAATGGGGATTTCACGGAATATAAAAATACTAAAATGATCGAGTAACTCTTAAAGGCAATACATATCTGAATGATTCTTGAACATCTCAAAATTTCCTGAAAGCTTTAAGTATTCTCTTTTTACACATCACTCAATGAAACAGAAACAATTTAGGAATATGCAGAAAGGGGAACAAGAAAAGGCTCCCTGAAATTTTATTCTTTTATTTTTTTCCCCAAGTTCAATTAGAAGCATGCACAGAAAAATACAGATGTATATTTCAGATAGATACTGAATTCCTTTCAGTGACAGGACAAGGAGATAACATGCTTAATAGATTCAAAGGGAGACTTACCATTCCAAGCACGACGTCACTCTAATTATGTTTACTCTAATTGAAAGCAAGGTTTTTTGGAATCTGAAATTACTTTCAGAATTTTTTTTTAAATAATGCAAGTGGATCAAATGTTGATCACAAGCATTTCAATCTTTCAAAATGTATTGGAAAATTAAATGAAAAGTGGAGTTTGGTACAAACAATGCCCCAGGGCAAAAAACAACTAACACTAGATTTTCCAGTCCAGCCATAACACAAATCAATTTGAGCACACTTCTATGGCCAGACTGCCAGATTGTTATGACTGCTAATTCACTCAATCAAAGAGTGCATTAGCACACCCGGCACAAATAGCTTTAACAATAGGGTGCACTTCTGAACAATTCTAAGATATAGCACAACGGAGAAGTAAAGAGTAAGATCATTTTTACATCTGCATATGTACTAATGGACCTCTTCCTCAATAGGGAAAAAAAAATACAAACTTCAGGCAGAGGTTTATAAAACAGCTCTCCAAGTTTGGCAAATCTAGAAAGATAACAGGGTACCAGTAGTTGACTGACTTTGTTAAACGTTTCTCAGGAGAGTCCAAAATTGATGTTTACCCTTCAGTAGTAAATCATCGAAGATGGAGAAATTATGCCAAGTAACTCTCTCAAGCCTTTTTAACTCAGTCTCAGGGCCTCACCATCAGCTCAGCAGATAAACCTTGACTACCTTAAGCAAAGACTTCTCTACTTTTACGCTTCCTGTCTCTGCTCTCCCCACTTGGGTTTCCAACTTCTGATTTAGAGTCTCACTTCTACAATCTCCCTCTTTTCCAGTTCGTACCTTTCCTCAAACAAGGAATAAGGCTTTTATCTCAAGGATACATTCTCTAATCAGATGCAGAGAGCTTGGTGATAAATTACCTAAAGGACAGAAGGTGGAAAGCTGAACACGCTAAAACTTGAAGCGCTCAAACTTTGTATTACAAACTTCCATTCTTAATAAAGAAGTGGTTAAAATTATTGTAAATAACTCACACTTGTTTTTCAGCATGGAAATGCATGGGCCATATGTATGCTTACTGAATACATAAAGTAATTACCCAGTCATATTCACATTTACCTAGATGTCAGAACCAAATGGCACAATTTGACATCACTGTTTCCTCCCTCAATCTTCTATCCTCAGCCCCTTTTCTCCTGGTTCAGAATGAAGGGGACATGTGGCCAAAAATACTTTGCTGACTATGAAGCATATTGTAAGAAATCTCTAAACTCAAGTTGAGGGAGAGAAGGAGAATAGTTAGAGGAGCAAAGAGGAGAACAGTTACAAAGAAGAAAATCACTGTGGACTGGTTTTCCTTATTCCACACTGCATCATTCCTATGACAAGTAGGCAGCTCTGCACAATAATTTAGTTATACTCACCCATCACTACTTCCAGCACTAAGCATCTAATTCCATCTGTGGTCTGTGGATTGGTATTAAGAGTTGTACAGGCAAATATTTAATAGTAGTAATAATTAAGTGAGATCATTTTAGCTTTGGATTGTAAAAGGAAGCCACAACAAAAATAGTATAAATTGAGATTAATTCCCTTCATTTCTTAAATCAGGCCATGATAAGGATGGCACACTGTACTGAAAGTCAAAAAGTCAGGCAGATATTTAAATCCCTGGTTTTCTAGGAAACATTGGACCTTCAATTGCACCTTTTCATATATGGCATTTTCTAATTGTCATATTCCTTTCTCTTTAAAAAGCCAAAAAGTCATTTTTCTCTAAAGAAGTTCAGTATTGGGACTCACTTGACATACTTGGACAATAGTTGTACATAGTTGGGAATGGAGGTGGAAAGAAGTCATGTAGTGTAAATCCATGTTTAATTTAAAACATAAATTATAGTATAATTTGCAATGTTAGGAGAAATGTATTAAACTTGATTATAAAAGTTTATTCACTGTCTGCTTTCCTGAGGTTGTTTGCACTTATTATCATGGTCTTTTTTCTTTCTCTTTGCTTTATGAAATAAAAGAAGAGGTCATTGTCCAGCAAACAACCTATAAAAATTGTTCTATTTGAAGTCAGAAATTTCAAGGATTGTTAAAAAAGAATAAACTGTTTATTTATTTATTGCCCTTCAGAACAAAGAGGTTTTTTTTAAGTTGAAAGAATAACAATTGCCACCTTCCAGCTCAAGATCTTGTATGTCAAGTTTCAGCCCAGAGCAAATTTTTACAACAAGTTATAAACCCCCTGTAACAGAGGGTTTATTATAATGGAAGTGCTGACACAACCTTAACTATAGCGTTGTAAACGGCTATGCTATAATATCCATTAAGCAGAAAGAAAAATAAGCTGGCTGATCAATAATTTATACAAAGAGTACCAACTGCAGACATAATAACTGTAATGTTTGCAAAGCAATCTCTCTGCTCTCCAGGCCTAACAGTAAACGCAAACTAGCAACGCTGTTAATTTCCAACTCCTACAGATAAGAATACAAACAAATTACTTAAAATTATATTTTGCTCAACATTTAGCATGCCTCGATGGGATAAAATAAAATTTAATTATGATGCAACTTGTGCCGGATGCAAAGCTGTTTTGTTTCCCAGCACATTTTATTATGAAAGGACATTCATTTGGAACATCAATTATGGGGAAATAGTATGTTTCAGTGAGTTGACTTGGGTCAGGCAGGCTCTTCTAAGAGTTATTCAGACATGGAAACAGATTGACACTGTTTAACTTCAAAGAAAGTTACAGGGTTTTACAGAGCCACAACCTGAAATACAATCCTGCCAGCTCTGATCCGAGTCAACTGTCAGTAAAAACACACCTTGTTGTTAGAGTTCATGGGAAAAAAAGACATTGGTTTAGAAAATGTGGCCATCATTAGCAACCAGTGAATCCTGAAGTGCTCAATTAATGGCAAGCCTCCTTTTCGTAGAAGTGAGATGAGTCATTTCTACCTAAAGATTGTAGACCGCAAGATGTGAGCATTATCTGCTTTTCTGGAAAATTCTGAAAAATAGAATTTGGTGGATATCCATATTTGTTACCACTTTGTCTTTTGTAGTGTTTGTGTAGATGTGTCATTTTGATAATTCTGTTTCTGTTGATGGCTTTTAAAGCAAGAAAAGAGGATTTGAGAAGAGTCGAAGCAGGGAATGGAATTGAAAGATCCCAAAGTACCCACGATGTACCTACTCAAGGCTGAACCGGACTGTACATTTCTCAGGTTCACATATCCATCAGTCTTTTTGTCTGTTCATTTCCTGGGGGTGTGTGGAACCCAGTAGAACGAAGAGACTTTACTATCAAAGTTGTAAAATGGTATATTACCCTGTGAGCAATTGCACTTGGAAAGGAACCAGTAATTTATATGAGAAGTGTTTAAGATTGCCTGCTCACTCAGTGATCCATGCCAGGTCAGTTCCAGTAATGCCAGAAAACAAAAGGAGGTGCACATCCCTGGGAAAGAGACACCTTATACGCCTTAAGAGCTCGTGAAGGGAAGCACTCAAATGCCATTTTCTCAAATGAACTGGTCATTACCATTTAAAATCCTGAGGGCTGTGAGACTGGGGAGGAGGGAAAGAATTTTTCTTTTGATTTAACAGGGCTCTGAAGTCCTAGTTTTAAGGGGAAGGTGTTTTGTTGTGACTGTCTCAGCCCTGTGCTTTAGCAAAGGTTAAATCCTGACACAGAAGTGCATTTTCAAACAGCGGAATGGAAAAGGATGAACACAACTGCTCTGAGAATGTGCCTGGCCATCGGAAAAATATACCAATTAACTTATTTACAAAACCAAAATAAACTCAGAAGCACAGAAAACAAATTATGGTTAACATAGGAGATGGGAAGTGACAGAGGGGGAGAGATAAATTAGGAGTCTGGGGTCAAAATATACATGCTACATACATAAAATAATAAACCACGAGGGCTTTCTGTAGAGTACAGTGAATTACACTCAATGTCTTGTAATAACCTATAATGGAAAATAATCTGGAAAATGTATATATATATATATGTGCATGTATAATCGCATCACTTTGCTGTACCCTTAAAACTAACACATATTGTAAATGAACTCTACTTCAATTATAAATAAAACATTCTTTCAGCTTAGGTGTTCAGTCGTGTCCAACTGTTTGTGACCCCATGGACTGCAGCACGCCAGGCCTCCCTGTCCATCATCATCTCCTGGAGTTTGCTCAGACTCATGTCCATTGAGTCGGTGAAGCCATCCAACCACCTCATCCTCTGTCGTCCCCTTCTCTTCCTGCCTTCAATCTTTCCCAGCATCAGGGTCTTTTCTAATGAGTCAATTATTTACATCAGGTGGCCAAAGTATTAGAGTTTCAGCTTCAGCATCAGTCCTTCCAATGAATATTCAGGGCTGATTTCCTTTAGGACTGACTGGATTGATCTCAATGAAGTCCAAGGGACTCTCAAGAGTCTTTTCCAATACCACAATTCAAAAGCATCAATTCTTCGGCACTCAGCTTCCTTTATGGTCCAACTCTCACATCCATACATGACTACTGGAAAAACCACAGCTTTGACTATATGGACGTTTGTTGGCAAAGTAATGTCTCTGCTTTTTAATATGCGGTCTAGGTTTGTCAAAGCTTTTCTTCCAAGGAGCAAGCATCTTTTAATTTCATGGCTACAGTCACCATCTGCGGTGATTTTGGAACCTAAGAAAATAAAGTCTGTCACTGTTTCCATTGTTTCCCCATCTATTTGCCATGAAGTGATGGGACTGGATGCCATGATCTCCTTTTTTTGAATGTTGAGTTTTAATACTTCAATTATAAATAAAATAAAATATTCTTATACTTCAATAAAGACTAAATAAAATTAGGAAATTAACTGTTAAAAATTACCAATACAGAGAGTAATACATGCTCTGCTAATAATATCTATGCCAGGTTCTGAGTTGTTATTATTAATTTTTTGTTTGACTTGGTTATCTCATATCAACCCCCGTCTCCACCAGTTTACTGGAGAGGACTGTGGGACACTGGAAAGGTGCTGTATAAAAACTAGTTTCTGGGAATTCTTCACAGCCCTCCTTATTCTGGTGTAACATAATCAAAGTACGGACTCTTGAGTGTGCTGACATTGAGGGAGAGGGTTGCATCACTGCCATCCTCAGTCTCAAGCTTTCCCCATATGTTATAAAAGCATTTTAGTTTTTGAACCAGAGTTCAGTTCATTCACATGCCCAGCATAACCCCACTTGAGTGTTTATAGAAGGAATTAGGAAAACAACCATTTCCTATATAAGTCAGAATTTATAGTTCATTGATTTGCTCAGGACTCAGCACATTCAGGAACCTTTGCAGATAATAACTATCACTGTGCATTCTGATGGGTAAGGCAATTATATTAGGCTTTTACACTTGTTGATATGTTTCTCTTCAGGTGGTCTCAAGTCATTCCCATTCCTTTCAGATAGAGAATATAATGCTTAGCCCTTGCTGGGTGCTCAATAAAAGTCAGCTGGGTAATTAAAACTGCTTCTACATTATGCCACTCGTTTCCTTTGTCCCCAGATTGTGTAAACTGCTCATTCCCCAAATCCTATATCATTTGATTCAGACCAGGATATTGAAGACTCACAAAATTTAGTTATGCTCATTTCTGTTCTATATGCCATCAAGTTAGAAAAATTCTTGAGGCAAAAATCTAGAGATGCTAATAAATTGGGTTTCATAGAGCTGGGAAAGATAATCTTAGTCCTATAAGAAAGGTTTGCATCTGAGCCCCATAAAGAACATCTTATTTTGTTAGTCATTCAGGAGTCATTGAGGAGTCTTCCTCAAGACTGAAAATATAAACGAAAATATACTCTAAAGGGGGCTTCTCTGGTGGCTCAAATGATAAAGAATCTGCCTGCAATGCAGAAGACCTGGGTTTGGTTTATGGGTCAGGAAGATCTCCTGGAGAAGAGAATGGCAACCCACTCCAGTATTCTTGCCTTGAATATCCCATGGACAGAGGAACCTAGCAGGATACAGTTCATGGGGTCACAAAGAGACACGACTGACTGACTAACATTTTCTTTTTTCTTTATACTCTGAAGCACTGCTACAGATGATGAGAAAAAGTAAGTTCATGTGTGAAACTCTGCTTCCCAAATGTGAGTAAGCACAGAGTGTAAGCAATTATTTGTATAGTTCTTTTTTTTTTAACACTGCCATCGCTTCAATATTCTTAACAAAACTCACTTATTTTTTAATATAGGTCACTGAGGAGGGAAGAAGAAAAAGATATTCATGCTGATCAGAATTTCATATTATTATCTCAGTTGCATGTTTTGACTATAACATCATTGAAATTTTGTGTTAGGGGAGTCTGCAAATCCTTGGATTACAGAATTCATCACATCATTTCCTCTTCCAATGACCATGGTTTCCTCTTCTAGAAACCATCACACCTGGTTCTCTGTTTTTCCCCTCAGAGCTCAGAGGCAACCTCAGAACATTCCCAGTATGGGCAGCCTCTCACCCACAGCCCGTTGTACTCATCTGTGATCTTGCAAAAGAGGAAACTAACAATTAGCAAAATATAAGAGCTTCCCTTTATAATCGCAGGAATTGAGGCTTAAGACAGGTATAAGATTCAAATCCTCATTGTTTTTTCCCCCAGCTATCCTTGAAGGAGACTATTGTGATGTAAGTAGAGGAAAAAGGTTTTTTTTCATTTCATGTATAAGGGAACTGAGACAATAATTGACCCTTGGATCTAGACCAATGCTTCTCTATCTATTTCTATCACCTGTATAATGCATTTCTATAAGGTCTAATAGAGCCGTGAAATGTGTTCTCAGTGGATGCTTAGATGGATGTGCTTATGCACTACAGTGCATCATGATTAGAAGGGAGACTTCTAAAAAGGAATTGGAGAAATGCTGTTGTTTTAGTAACAAGATTTTAGGATCTTGAGAAATACTTAACCAGTACATGATATTAGAAAGTTAGTCAAACTGCAAAAGCCCTGGGGTTCCTTGTTTTTTGTGACTGCCCCTGGTTTCCTCAGGTTAGACACGGCAGCGTGCATGCCTACTCAGTTGCTAACTTGTGTCTGTCTGACTTTGCAACCCCATAAACTGTAGCCCGCCAGGCTCTTCTGTCCATGGACTTTCCCAGGCAAAAATACTGGAATGGGTTGCCATCTCCTTCTCCATGGGATCTTCGCAGCCCAGGGATCAAACCCATGTCTCCTGCACTGGCAGGTGGGTTCTTTACCACTGAGCCACCTGGAAAGCCCCAGAATATGGCAGCATCCACCAATGAAAGTTGCTTGTTGAAGTGCTATGCAGCATCAGGCATTAAACTGGTAGTTGATCTTGTAAATACATTACTTTTCTGTAGTATCTTACCAGACTTGGTTTGCTTTTCCACAGAGGACTAGACAGCCTCTTTCTCCTATCCTTTTTTTAAATCCTGATTTTAGAAAGGTCACTCTGCTTTTCCAAAAGATGATTCAAGGATCGCTCACAAGCAATTCCCAACAGAGCAATACCATGCCCTCCTGCTGCCCCATTTAAATTGTCTAAACTGCACGCCTTTTTCATTTACTCTCCCTTTAGAGTGAAGCTGCAAAGCTGAGAAGACTTGAATGGCCTTATATCTTCAAAGAAGTGCCTTGAGCTCTGGAATGCCACAGAGTGGGAGAAACCACCGAACACCAGGAAATGTCAACAATGTGACAGGAACGCCTGGGCAGGTGATTAGGGCCTTACTTTAGGTATTTTCTAGAACAAGACTGCCAACAAAGTCAAATAAGAAATGGGTCTTTTTTCCAACAGAAACTAACTGATTTTGAAACACATGGATAACAGTGTGTGCATAAATTTAAGGACATACTTTCCAGGCAATTCTTTATTATACTTTGATGTTAAGTGATTTGATTGATAAATTAATAATTATTACTAAAGAAGAATTAAAATTTACAAAAATATGAATTTTGGTCCTAATGTCAATAGAAAGCTCTGGACTTTGACCATATAAATCATTAAAAAAGACATAAGATCAAACTAATTTTAATAGCTAAAGCTCATTTACATTTATTTGTGGTCTATTTCAAGCTTATCTTAAAGGAGAACTAAAGTGTTCCCAAACACTATATGCCAAGAGTAGCATTTAGAAGTTTAGTTACTTCTGAGCACAGAATAATAATTATAATTGATAAACTTCATTGTAAATATACTAGGTATTTGACAATGCATTCAGTAACTAAACAAAAGCATTTTATATGCAAATATAAAGAAATAAACTCCTGTCTTCAATGTTGGTTTTAATCTTAATATTTAGAAATAATCATCATCAGTTTCTTGATAACTTTTCTTAATCAGAATGTCCTCATAAATCTAACTACTACTTGTTGAATATCCAAAAGAAGCCTCCAATCGGGAACAGTCAAAAGCAAATATACAAAGCGATGTTTATACATACTGGATTTATGTGTGCTAATTTGATCATAAACCATAAGTCAAAATCAACAACAAACAATGCTGTATTTAAAGTCCTCTAACTATGGACTGTACTTAGCCCTGTTCAGTTTTACTTTAAAAAGTAAATACTTTCATATTTTCTATGAAAGGATACTTATATTTTTATAGTGTGATAATCTCTTATTACAATATGATCAATAAAATGTCTTTTCATAGTTATTTAGACACACAAAAACAGTTTCAAGGAATTTCTTTACAACACCCATGCACACATGCCTATTTTCAGAATTGTCAAAATAGCAATTACTTCCTTAGATTTATAGCCTATAACCCATAGTAGTTTTGGTATCCAAAGCTGAAATACTTTTTGTTTCTATGTAAGTGATTTTAATCTAAAAAGCACTTAATAATAATAACAACACAGCAAAAGTTTGTTTCATAAACACTTTATTATCAGCCTTTGTTTTCTGATACAATGCTTTAAAAATACCCTCTGTTGTATAAAGGACATTGTTGCAAAAAGGCAGTTCAAAACTTGTCCTTCCCTTCCTTTCATTGATCTGTTGCCTCTTAGGTAATAAGAACAGCTGTCTCCAGCTCACCCACAGGCAAGCTGAACATAATAATAAGGTTTTGTTACTGGCCTGTATCTATGAATGATTATACAGTGGGTGCCAATTCTTTTCCATTAAAGATAAGGTAACAAAGATACCATAGAGAAGTAAGCTGGTTAACAAAAACAAGGGAGTGCTTTCTGACTTTAAGATTTAGTTATTTCTCAGTAACCACAGAGTGTCTCTTGCAGTTGGGTTTCCAATAAGGTGAAGGTGCCCTCTGTAGGAGACTCCCAGTAAATGCTTTTTTTTAATATTTATTTGACAGTGTACAAGCTTTCCCTCCCATTTTCCAGTTTATAAACAAACACAGTATCTGTGCTAACAAGTATGAGCTCTTTATAAATCTTAGAGGGAAATGAGTATAAAGCCTGCAATCGGCTATGCAAATCTAATGCCTTTCCAAAATGAGAGAAATCAGACACTAAAAAAGTTGTACAACATATTGGTGCTGGCTATTTACTGACATCATGATATGTAATAGAGTGGATGCTATAAATTCAGAGGAGTTGCTGAAAGCAGGAAGACAGAAGGTCTTTCTTGGCATAGTTGAGTGAACACTGGATCTAAACAGAAGAATCCACATGCGGAAAGACACATTCACCACCTAATAAATACACCTCCCCGAAAGGTCTTCTTATCTTCCCTTCTTATAAAGGTTACCATAATGCAGATTCATTATCAGTCCCACTGGGCAGCATATAGCTCAGTAAGAAATTGCTTTTGTTAGCATGCTCCTAGAAAGAGATTAGCTGTTTCACCAGATCTCTTGGGGCTCTTTGAAATTTTGGGAATTCTCTCTGTAATTTAAAATGGAAGTTAAAGCCAATGTGAATAGACTAGGGAAAAACCTCACAAATTAAACCTCTCCATCTGGAAGTTTCTTCATTACTCATTGCAAAAGTACAGGCTGAATCACTTTTGGTCCAGGTAGGAGAAAGTTTATGATGCAATCACTTCATGGGAAATAGATGGGGAAACAGTGGAAACAGTGTCAGACTTTATTTTTCTGGGCTCCAAAATCACTGCAGATTGTGACTGCAGCCATGAAATTAAAAGACGCTTACTGCTTGGAAGAAAGGTTATGACCGACCTTGATAGCATATTCAAAAGAAGAGACATTACTTTGCCGACTGAGGTCCATCTAGTCAAGGCTATGGTTTTTCCAGTAGTCATTTATGGATGTGAGAGTTGGACTGTGAAGAAGGCTGAGCGCCAAAGAATTGATGCTTTTGAACTGTGGTGTTAGAGAAGACTCTTGAGAGTCCCTTGGACTACAAGGAGATCCAACCAGTCCATTCTGAAGGAGATCAGCCCTGGGATTTCTTTGGAAGGAATGATGCTAAAGCTGAAACTCCAGTACTTTGGCCACCTCATGCGAAGAGTTGACTCATTGGAAAAGACTCTGATGCTGGGAGGGATTGGGGGCAGGAGGAGAAGGGGACGACAGAGGATGAGATGCCTGGATGGCATCACTGACTCGATGGACATGAATCTGAGTGAACTCCAGGAGTTGGTGATGGACAGGGAGGCCTGACGTGCTGCAGTTCATGGGGTCGCAAAGAGTCGGATACAACTGAGCAACTGAACTGAACTGAACTGAACTAAACTGAAATAAGTTAGCTTACAAAAAACTTTGACTATAGGGCCTGTTGTTTAGTGGCTAAACAATAGTGACTCTTTATGACCCCATGGACTGCAGCACACCAGGCTTCCCTGTCCTTCACTATCTCCTGGAGCTTGCTTAAACTCATGTCCATTGAGTCTGTGATGCCATCCAACCAATTCATCCTCTGTTGTCCCCTTCTCCTTCTGCCCTCAATCTTTCCCAGCATCAGGGTTTTTTCCAATGAGTCAGCTCTTCCCATCAGGTAACCAAAGTATCAGAGCTTCAGTTTTAGTATCAGTCCTTCCAATGAATATTCAGGGTTGATGCCCTTTTGGATTGCCTGGTTTGATCTCATTGCTGTCCAAGGGCCTCTCAAGGGTCTTCCCCAGAACCACTCCATAAGTAATATTCGAGAGCATTAATGTATTAGTTACCATTGATTGTTCAGGTCTTGAGGTTGAGAAAAATGTCTACTCACAGTTGACTCACTGTAGCCAAATAGGATAAGTAATTTAAAAGTATTGAAGCTCCCTCATTTGAGAGATATGTTGAGTGTGGGGGGTGGGTATTTTTCTAGAAAGGGGACATTTTCCTAGAAGAAAGGCTGAGAAGTGCTAGACAGACAAATTATCAGATGCCACCAATCAATTATGAAAAATATATCATCTCCTGTACCAATGAAAGGCCATCAACAATCCTTGCGTGTGCCCTTGATCAACTCCATCTCTTCTTTCGTGCAGTGATAATTCTAAAACTTCGAATGCTAAACCTTACTCCTTATGTTGTTGTTTTAGTTGCTAAATCATGTCCAGCTCTTTTGTGATGCTATGGACGATAGCCCGCCAGGCTTCTCTGTCCATGGGATTTTCCAGGCAAGAATAATGGAGTGGGTTGCCATGCTCTCCTCCAGGGGATCTTTCTGGTCCAAGATTAGAACTGTCTCCTGCACTGGCAGGCAGGTTCTTTACCACTGAGCCATCGTGGAAGCCTTATTTCTCATGTACTCAATCTATATTCTCTAGTCATAGTCCTTTTTGTTTAACAGGAAATTCATGATTGTCAACTCTTCCCCTTTTCTTGCTTGGATGCAGCTAGAGCCCTCTGCTGACTGCCTTTTCCAATATTGCCCTTCATCCATCTACAGTATTTTCTGATCCATACTGTAACTTCAATAGATCTTCCAGATAAATTTGGTCATGCAGTCCATAGACTTAAAACTCTTGAATGACATTTCTTGCCTTTCAAAACAAAGTCCACGGTGATACTGAGCCTGACCTAGAAACCTTCTTTTCCTCTCCTGTTTTGTATTTGCATATTCTCATGTGTGATTTTTATTTTAGAAACTCTAAAGTACTGAATTTGTAAATTAAATCATGCTATTCCTATGGTTGAAAATACTTCCATTGCTTCTTATTAGACTTTGAATAGCACTCTGTTCTCTCTTGATAGTATTTTTCATAACTTTTAATTTTTAAAAAGTTTTAAAGATTGTTACCTTCTTTATTGTGTAACTGTATCTACTAGTAATAAATTCTTTTCTCACATTTCTATTTTATACCTTACTCTGTTCTCTAGTGGAGTGATTACAATAGAAGGTATACAATATTCATTGAATGATAAATAGCCTACTATAAATAATATGTATATTCTGTATTATTTCATATATCTTGTTTTTGTTTATAAATACTTCTTCCAGAATATATTTGCTTAGCTAACTCTCTGTCTCCCTTCAGGAAAACTCTCCAAGAAAGATTCTCTAAACCTGCAAACAAGCAAATTATCTCACATCTATGCAGCTGCATTTTACTTTATATCCTTTTCTATATCTCTGTTTCATTATTTATTATTAAAGTTATTATTATTTATTATTCTTTGTGTGTCTGTCTTCATTAATGACAAGGAATGGGTCTCAATCATATTCTAATCATCTCTTAACATGATGCTTAACATATAACAATCCTCAAATTGAAATTTGCTGTATGATACAGATTAATTTCCACCTGAATGACAAATCTTGAATTAATAAAACATTAGATAAATAATCTAAATAGTTGTATTCTACCTCTTCTCTGATAACTTTCTTAATAATTTGAGCCTAAATGCTTTTCTTATCATTTATTTTGTATACTATTTAGTTACTAATTCAATGTCTTGTGAAATGTACTAATACCATTACCTTCAACTACTATTTTCACCTTGGACAGTTTAGATTTTTAATGGATTTTATCTCATTTTTTCACCCCATCAACTAGAGAATAGATGTAGCTGATGGGGTGAAAAAATAATAAATAAAATGGAAAATGCACACATGCATATAACAACCATGTGTTCATTTGATTTAATCTCGATAAATTTGAAGTACGTATAAATTTAGAGACATTTAGAATAGCTGGCCTACTATTATAGTTAACTTTTCTTCATGACAATAAAACCCAGAACTTTGTGACTCAAAAAAACTCACAATTTCATTTATTTTTGTGTTTTTATGGGACTGCTGGGATGGTATTTTGGTCTAGGTCAGCTCAGCTGGGTTGTATGGTCTACAGCAACTTCTTTATATGTCTGGTGACGAGCAAATTAGCTGAGTAATGATTTTCCCAGGCAGTTGTCTTAGCTGTGAGTATTGTACAGGTTAACTGATGGACATATGCAAAACCTTCTCTAGGTAGGACTGAATTCTGTCTCTCAGATTCACATGTTGTAGTCTCAATACCCAATGTGACAGTATCTGGAGACAGAGCATCTAGGAGGTAATTAAGATTAAGTGAGTCATTAGGGTGTGGTCTTAGCCTGATAGGATTGGTCACCTTATAAGAAGAGGAAGAGGGAGAGAGAGGAAAGGCTATGTGAGGACACAGCAAGTGTAGACACCAGGAAGGAAGGTCTCCCTAGACGCCATTCTTCTGGCACCTTGAACTTGGACTTCTCAGCCTTCAGAACTGTAAGAAACAAATTTCTGTTGTTTAAGCCACCCAGTCTATGATATTTTGTTATGGCAATCTGAGCAGACTAAGACGCTAGGTATATACCTAGGAGCAGACTTGCATGCTTGTAGGGTGTACACATTTTCAAATTATTAGGTAGCGTCAGGCTGTTTTCCAAGTAATTATATCAATTTACATTCCAAAAGTTGTTCTACATCTGTCATAATACCTGATAATATGAAACTTTTCAAATTTTGGCAGCCAGGTAGATATGAAACGGTGAATAACTGCAGTTTTAATTTACATTTCCATTTTACTAAGATTGAGATTTTTCTCATTTATTAGCTGGGCTCTTGGACTTTCTTCTTCTGTCAAGTGTCTGCTCTTTTGTCCATTAAGAATTGTACCACTTATGGTTTTCTTTTTGATGTATATAATTTATATATTCTGAATGCTAATCCTTTGGCAGTTATATGTATTGAAAACTTATTTCCCTCAGTCTATGACTTGTATTTTCTTTGGGACAGTTTTTAATGAACAGACATTCTTCATTTTAATGTTGTCAAATTTATATCCTTTTTCTTTACAGATTTCTCTTTTTGTGTCTTGCATATGAGATTTTTGCTATGCCAAGAGCACAAAATTATTCTTGATTTTTCTAAAATTTTATTTTATACATTTAAGCCTTTTTAGTACAGTGGAAACTGATAAGTTTCACAGCAGAGATAAAGAGGTGAGGAGAGATTGGCAAAGAGTATTGCTACTGGCATCTAGTGAATTGAGGTCAGAGATGCTCTCAAAAATACTACCATGAACAGATTACCTTCTCACAGCAAACTATTATCCAGGCCAAATATCATTAGTGCTGAGATTGAGATATCCTTAGAGTAATGGTGTCTATAACTCAACTTTAGTCATTATTCTTTTTTAAAACATTTTATTTATTTGTATTTTGGGCTGTACTGGGTCTTCATTGCTGCACGTGGGTTTTCTCTGGTTGTGGTGAGAGGCGCTACTCTCTAGCTGTGCTGCATAAGCCTCTCATTGCAGTGGTTTCTCTTTTGCAGAGCAGAGGCTCTAGGACATGGGGGCTTCAGTAGTTGCTGGACGTGAGCTCAGTGGCTGTGGCACGCGGGCTTAGTTGCTCCAATATGTGAGATCCTCTAGGACCAGGGATCTGACCAGCGCTCCCTGCATTGCAAGGTGGACTCTTTACTGGACCACTAAGGAAGCCCCTAACTAGTATTCTTGAATATTTCATGTGTGCTTAAAAAGGAAGTATACAACTGTGAGCATAATTGGTTTCTGTGCTCTATGTACCTGGTTAATTTTGTGGTTCAGTTTTCATAATCTTACTGATATTTTGACTATATGATTTGTTATTAAGAAAATTGTACTGAAATCTCCCATTTTCTGAATTAGTCTAGTTCTTATAGTTCTGCGATGTCTTGCTTTAAACACTTTGAGATCTGTTGTTAGGTGATATAAGATGAGAATTCTATCCTTCTGGTGATTTGTAATGCTTATTATTTTCTCTGCTAATACATATTTCCTCAAGTCTATTTTGTCTAATGGATCTTAATAAACACATCTTATCTTTAAAATTTGTTTAGTATTCATCAGTGATAATATTTATAATCCATTTATTTTATCTTTTCAGGACTGTTATGTTTTAGTGTGTCTCTGTAGACACTATGGAGCTGCTGACTTTGTCCCTTTCTTCCTTCCTGTTTTTCTCTTCCTTTCTCTCTCTTTCTTTCTGTTACCAACTAATATGTTTTTTTAATTGTGATAAAATACATATACCATAAAATTTATCATTCTAACTATTTTTCAGTGCATACCCAGTGGCTCACTGGTAAAGAATCCTCCTAGCAATGCAAGAGAGGCAGGGGACACAGGTTTGACCCCTGAGTCAGGAAGATCCTCTGGTGGAGGAGATGGCAATCCACTCCAGCATTACTACCTGGAAAATCCCATGGACAGAGGATCCTGGTTGTGTACAGTCATAGGGTGGCAAAGAGTTACACAAGACTGAGCACACGTATGCACACATGCACACACAGTCACTGTAACTATATATACATTTTCACACATCAGATCTCTAGAACGTTTTCATCTTGCAAAACTGAAACAGTTCTCCATTTCCCCTTTCCCCAGCCTCTGGTAACCTACATTGCCCTTTGTTTCTTCAGATACCTCATCTAGGTCTAATCATTTGGTGTTGGTCTTTTTGTGAATGGCTTATTCCACTTAGCAGAATGTCTTCAAGATTCATCCATGTTGTAGTACATGACAGGACTTATTTCTTTTTTGAGGGTGAATAATATTTTATTGTATGTATACTCCACATTTTCTTTTTTGCTGAGAGAATGTATTTATTATTATTTTAAATAAAAATTTTCCCAAAGTCTTTGTTATGTACTTCAATACAAATAGCACTTCAATATGGAGGGGGATGCTAAATAGTTTCAAACAGAAGGAAATGAAACATATTTGGAAAATGTAAGTTCAGATTTTGTAACAGACACCATTCCCTATATGTGATAGCCAAGTCATGCTTAATAATCTTCATTTAAGTCTTGATCAGTTATTGTTTTAATTTTTATTGGTGTATAATTGCTTTTCAATACTGTGTTAGTTTTTGCCATAAAATCAGCCATATGTAAACATACATCCCTCCCTCTCAGACCTCCCTCCCATCCTACTCTCATCCCACCTCTTTTAATTTTTATTGGTGTATAATTGCTTCTCAATATTGTGTTAGTTTTTGCCATAAAGCAAAGTAAATCAGCCATCTAGCTGAGCGCCCCATGCTATACAGCAGATTCCCACTCAGTTCAGTTCAGTTGCTCAGTCGTGTCCCACTCTTTATGACCCCATGAATCGCAGCATGCCAGGCCTCCCTGTCCATCACCAACTCCCAGAGTTCACTCAGACTCATGTCCATCGAGTCAGTGATGCCATCTCATGGCTCTCTCATCCTCTGTCGTCCCCTTCTCCTCCTGCCCCCAATCCCTCCCAGCATCAGAGTCTTTTCCAATGAGTCAACTGTTCACATGAGATGGCCAAAGTACTGGAGTTTCAGCTTTAGCATCATTCCCTCCAAAGAAATCCCAGGGCTGATCTCCTTCAGGATGGACTGGTTGGATCTCCTTACAGTCCAAGGGACTCTCAAGAGTCTTCTCCAACACCACAGTTCAAAAGCATCAATTCTTCAGTGCTCAGCCTTCTTCACAGTCCAACTCTCACATCCATACATGACCACTGGAAAAACCATAGCCTTGACTAGACAGACCTTAGTCGGCAAAGTAATGTCTCTGCTTTTGAATATGCTATCAAGGTTGATCATAACTTTTTTTCCAAGGAGTAAGCGTCTTTTAATTTCAGATTCCCACTAGCTATTCATACATATGTCAATGCTGCTCTCGCAATTCATCCCACCCTCCCTTTACCTCTCTTTGTCTGCTTGGCCAATGAATTTTTCTAGTACTTTTCAAAACTTAAAAAGATTTATTTAAAGATAATTAAGTTTGTCTTAAGAAATGACAATTGCCTGCAATTGTACTAGTCTTTGGCAAAAACAAAAGAAAACATAATAATAATATAGGAAACCAGAAACAACATATGTGATAGTTTAATGCAGATGTTTCTTCATTCCCTTTTAAAGAAAAACTCTTGAAAATTTTCCCCCAGGTAGGGGGAGGTCAGAAGTATTTTTGAGAATCTGAGTGGTTCCCTTCTTCTTTGCACAGCCCTAGGCCCTAGGACACATTCTCCTAGCCCTCACTAGGCTGGGCTGGGCGGTTGACTCCTCCTTATGCTGAGACTCCAAAACCCCGTTTGATTACTTTCTTGTGCAATTGTGTCATCTAGAGAAACAAAATGTTGCTTTCACTCTAATGAGAGGTAGGAATGTTACCTGCTTACGTGTAAACTTAGTTTGTCCACTCTGCTTATTTTGCTTTTACTTGAGAATGCTATAAACCTTTTTCCTTGAAGTCTTACCTGGGAACAATTTCTCTCATTAGACAGATTCATAGTCAACATGACACCATTGAAAGGATAGCTCAATTCCCATCTCCAAACTCTCATCAGCCCTTAAGCTTCAGAACAGCTCAGCTTCTATTCCCATCGAGCCCATGTCATATGATGTTATGAACAGTCAGAATTGGACTGTACCTGGGCTTTTTATATTTTCTTTATTCATTTATACATTGATGGACATTTATATTGCTTCCACCTCTTAGTTATATTCAACTATGTTGCAGTGAACATGGATGTGCAAATATCTCTTCAAGATCCCGCTTTCAGTACTTCTGGATGTATGCCAACAACTGAGATTCCTGGATCACACGGTTTGTTTTTGTTCAATCACATAGTCTTGTCTGACTCTTTGTGACCCCATGGACTGCAGTGTGCCTGGTGTCCCTGTCCTTCACTATCTCTGGGAGTTTGCTCAAATTCATATCCATTGAGTCAGTGATGTTATCTAATTATCTTGTCTCTGTAACCCTCTTTCTTTTTGTCTTCAATTTTTCCCAACATCAGGGTCTTACATGGTTTATCTATTTTTAATTTTTTTGAGGAAATTTAGCATTGTTTCCCACAGTGGTTGTATCATTTTAACATTCACACCAGTAGTGCATAAGAGTTCTGATTTTGTACTTTCTACCAGCACTTATTCCCCACCCCCATTGTTTTAGTTAGTAGCTCTTCTATAACATGATTTCGATATACATCTGATATACATCAATGTATATCAAGGGAATATGATATACACTTCCCTGATATTTAGTGATGCTGAACATCATTTCATATACTTGTTTGCCATTTGTGTATCTTCTTAGGAATGTGTCTTTTAAGAATTAATTTTCTTTCTTTCTTTCTTTAGTTATTTTTGGCTATGATAGATCTTCATTGCTGTGCCCAGGCTTTCTCTAGTTGTGGTGAGCAGGGGCTACTCTATGTTGTGATATGCAGGCTTTTCATTGAAGTGGCTTCTCTTGTTGTGGGGTACAGGCTATAGGCATGCAGGCTTCTGCAACTGCGATCCATGCGCTTTGTTGTTCTGTGGCATGTGAGATCTTCCCAGACCAGGGAGTGAACTGGTGTCTGCTGCATTGCAAGATGAACTTGTAATCACTGGAGCACCAGGGAAGCCCTGGAGTATATCTTTCTTTCTGTTGAGCTGTAGGATTTCTTTATATATTCTGACTTGCAATATATATGTTTCGCAAATTTTTTTTCCCATTTTGTCATTTATTTTTACTCTATCCTTTCCTCTGCTCTGCAGAAACCTTTAAGTTTGATATAGTTCCAATTTTCTATTTTTTGTTGTTGTTGCTGTTATTGTTGCTGTTGTGGTTATGATGTCATATCTAAGAAATCATTGCCAAATCCTGAAACTTTTGCCCTGTGTTTTCTTCTTTTGTAATTTCACAGCTTTAGGTCTCCCATTAAAGTCTAATTCCTTTTGAGGAGTTAACATTTATTTTAAATCCAGGAAGGTATGCTTTGTCTTTTAAATAAGTCATTCAGTTCAATTACATGTACTGAAATCACTAATATTTTGATATTTATATCTATCATCTTACTTTGTGGTTTTATTTGTACCACCTTTTAAATTTTGTACTTTCTTCTCTTGCCTTTTAATTTCTATTTATGGCTTACTTGAATCAAACAGCACTGTGATGGCTGCCAAATAGTGCTCATCCATTTCCATTATTACTCCTATATTTACAAGTTGGCATTCCATTGTAAAAAGGAGCTTTTTCTTCTTCCCAAAGTATTTATTACTCTATTTAAATTATTGTAATCCATTTATTATTCTTTATTTTCATGTTACAATAGGCCCATTTTGACATGCTGCTATCATTCTTTGGAAGTTCCATTATTTTTGCAAATCTGGTTCCATCATGTGTTTTTCATGCCCCAGTCCTAGAGTGAGCTATTTCTCCAAGGAATTCCAGTTCTTTGTGGATGACTATATATAGGAAACCAAGATCTGGATATTCAATGTGCCCATTGTTATGTATGTTTCATTTATAAGTTCTCTCAGTAAACAAGGTAGGGAATGCATGTTGTATAGGCATATTTATAAAAAACTTAATTAGAAAAAAAACATTTGTCACACACAGATTTATGTTTCTATATCTATTTCCATCTATTTCTAATGTCTGGATATTTATATATGTATCTATGTATCTGTATATTATGTGTCTATATATCTTTGTATCTATTTAAGTATCTATCCGTCTGTCATTTATCTATCCTGTGAGTTTATGTGTTTCCATTCTTAATCCAATAATAACATTGTGCTAATTCTGGCTTAGTTTCCCCACTCTGTGTTCTGACACTAAGAAATCTGACTTCCATTACCCTCAATGTTATTTACTTACTTGTCCAATCTTCTTGCATGTAACTGATACCCCCAACATGCTAGCTATCTTCATGGTCTTGGCCTTTCTGTTGTGTTCTCAGATTACGGCCTTGCCACTGCCTCCTCTGTTGACTACTCAGCCAACCCCAACTCCACCTCCTGAGCCAAACTGCAACCTCACTCCCACTAGTTTCTGATATTTCTTTGAACCCCAAACACCACCACTTTCTTGACTTATTCTCGTTTTTCAGCCTTGACCATGTTCCACAAGTAGCAAAGGAAAGGAAAAGAGGGAAAAGAAAGCATGGTCAAGAAATCTGAAGCTAAAATTTATCTGTGTGTTCAAATGCTCACAGAATAAGACCAATTTTAGTGTTCTGCTTCTGCCCTGAATTTCCCCTTTTCATTTATTTCTTGGTCTCAGAATATCTTACTTTCTCACCAACTAAATGGCTGTGTTTAAGAAGATTTTTAAAAATTGCTTATCCAGAAGTTTTAATTGTTTTCTTTTTTTTTTAATTTTAATTTTTTTTTTTTTTACTTTATTTTACTTTACAATACTGTATTGGTTTCAAAGGTTGACCTGGGCACTTGGTTTTCTGTAATGCCAGAGATGGAGTTGGAGGTATATATGTAAATGTAATATCTGAGGTTTTGACATTTTAACCAAATGGATGAATTTTGAAATTAGTCTAAGGACCTGCTTCCTTGAAATTGGGAAAAGAAATTCTATCCTAAGTGACTTTTCCAAAGACATACTCTAAAAATTTTGAGAGTCCAGACTTTTTCTTGTACCCTGAATTTTCTACTGGTCCTCTTCCTATCTTAATAGCAAAAATAAGCAGAGAATAATGTAATTGTTGGAAGGAGGAGAATAAGAGTAAGAAGTTAATTTGAATTTTCTACTTTAAATGAACCAGAATAACTTTCATGAATTCGCATTTTATTTTTCTTTATTCCGCTTTATTAGGAGAAGCTGTTCCAATTCTGAGATCACTGATTGAATAGATGCAATATTTCTTTGTAGAGACAAATTCTGCTTTCTCAAGCATCTTATTTTCTTATCCTATGGCAACAGGAAAATATATGAGTCATTCTTTGTGATCTGTATGTCATCCTTTATCCAAATGTTATCACTATCTTCCCAGCTTTCTATATTAGACAATTAAAAGTTTGTATGGCCAAGCTTTATAAGTAGTAAAGTAAGAGCTATGTACTTGGAATATTCCACCTGAGATCATAATTGTCTCATACTTCCCAATGTAATTTTAAATAATTTTAAAAACATTTCTGTGTTTAACTCATGGGATATGAGAATGAGTCATATGTTGATGGATCTGCACACATTCCTTCATGTTACCCTCCCTTCTTCCAAGAATTAACTCAGTAGAGTGGTAGAGGTACCTTGGAAAATACTGATTGCCCCCCAGCACTCAATTGCCCTAAGAGAGTTAAATGCATTCTTCTAGTCTCTTAGTCACTGTCATATGTGCAGAGGTGGTAGGCATGGACTTTAGGGGTACAAAGAGTCTTGGCATTCTCATTTGGGATGCTTAGACAAAAGTACAGACTCTCTCTGTCTACAGGTGGCAGTGGGGAGATGTGGTCCTGTTTCTGGCACATTTAGCAGTTCTGTTGGAAAGGAGACTTGAGTTGAAGCAGGTGTCCTGGAGAGCAGAGAAGAAAGAAAGAAAAAGTCACCACTAAATCTGCCAACCATGGAGCCCGCCCTATCTTTGTACTTCCAACTACTGTAGCTAATAAACTCACCTTTTTGTTTGGGTTTTCCTGATCCTCACAACATAAGAAAGTATTCAGTCACAGCAACATTGAAGAAAAAAAGCACAATAAAATGAAACCAAACCAACCAATTCATGAAAAAATTTTTCTATGACAAGATAAGAATTAGAAAAAGAATACTCATGCTTTGCAAAATGTGGTCAAATGGTAAATCTTTTTGTAAATAGGCTTTATGATTTTTTTGGTCAGAAATGAATAATGAGTAACAATAGCTTATTAACTTTCAAAAAACATGCATTAATGGAGAAACACAATGGCAGATCCAAACTGGTTTAGGCAAATTTACCCTTACACAATTAAATACCTAGTATCTTCCTTTTTTTGAATGTTGAGTTTTAAGGCAGCTTCTCTTTCACCTTCATCAGGAGGTTCTTTAGTTCCTCTTCGCTTTCTACCGTAAGGGTGGTGTCATCTGCATATCTGAGGTTACTGATATTTCTCCTGTCAATCTTGATTCCAGCTTGTGCTTCATCCAACCCAGCATTTCAAATTATATACTCTGCATATAAGTTAAATAAACAGGGTGACAATATACAGCTTTAATATACTCCTTTGCCAGTTTTGAACCAGTCCATTGTTCCATGTCTGGCCTGGGATGTTACTGTTTAATAGGAAAGCATCTCTGTTTAGGGAGATGAAAAAGTTTTGGAGTTGGATGAATTGTTGCCCAATATTGTAAATGTACTTAATGCCACTGAAGTGTACAATGAGCTATGGTTAAATGGTAAAGTTTATAGTGCTTATGTTTTACACTAATAACCACTGATACAACAAAACATGATGCATAAAGTCAATTATAAATGCTCCAGTTTTTCTCAACAATGAGAGTCTATGTGGAATGGCCAGCAGGAATGAATAGAAGCCAGATGCAGGTTCATGAAGGGCCAGATGATGCAATATGTGCTTTGGTCAGGATAGATTCTCTCTCTCTTTCTCTTATAAAAATGCTTTAATACTTTATTTAAGGTGCAGAAAACATCACTATCTAACTGACATGACTTCAAAGCAACTTACTTAAAAAAAATACTAGGCGTGATTTGGCATCACGTATATGTGGGATATAAAAGAATTATACCAATGAACTTATTTATAAAACCAAGATTGTCTCACAGATATAGAAAACAAACGTACAGTTACAAAAGAACAAAGAGTGGAGGGAGGGATAAATTAGGAGTTTTGTATTAACAGATACATACTACAATATATAAAATAGATAAGCAAGGACCTACCGTATAGAACAAGGAACTATATTCAGTATCTTCTACCTATAATGGAAAATAATCTGAATATATTAATGTGGTTGTTCAGCCACAAAGTTATGTCTGACTCTTTGCGACCCCATGGACTGTAGCACGCCAGTCTCTTCTGTTGTTCACTATCTCCCGGAGTTTGTTCAAATTCATGTCCATTGAGTCGGTGATGTTATCTAACCATGTCATCCTCTACTGCCCCCTTCTCCTTTTGCCCTTAATCTTTCAATATTAATATATATATATATTATATACTCAATAAATATATATTTACTTTGTTGTACACCTAAAACTAATACAACATTGTAAGTCAACTATCTTCAATTTTTAATTGGAAGATAATTGCTTTACAATATTGTGTTGGTTTCTGCCATATATCAACACGAATCAGCCATAGGTATACATATGTGCCCTCCCTCTAGAACGTCCCTCCCACCTTTCAGCCCATCCTACCCCTCTAGATTGTCATAGAACACCAGATTTGACCTCCCTACCTCATACAGTATTGAAATATACACATTACCATATGTATTAATAAAATTAGATAGCCAGCAGAGATATAATTCAGTTTTTAAAAATTGCTAGACTTCCCTGGTGGCTCAGACAGTAGAGTGTCTGTCTACAATTTGAGAGACCTGGGTTCGATCCCTGGGTTGGGAAGATTCCCTGGAGAAGGAAATGGCAACCCAGTCCAGTACTTCTTGCCTTGAAAATCCCATGGACGGAGGAGCTTGGTGCAGGCTACTATCCACGGGGTTGCAAAGAGTCGGGCACGACTGAGTGACTTCACTCAATATCTAGATATAATATAATGGGGAACTTTGGCATCAATGAATCTCCAGACAAATGAAAACATTAATTTCAATTTGGGAAAAATCATTTATTTGCCCACTTAAAATGTGAATTCTAGGTTAAAGCATTGCCAGGTAACCTAGGCTCCAACCTAGGTTGGAAATTCTCCTGGGATGGAGATTTTGTTTCTTCTTGAGATAGCATATTCTATTACCTCTACATGGCTGGGCTCACTGGAACATGCCCGTAAATTGGGCAGAAGCCCACAGTCCTCATCCCATCCATTCATCAAATTCAATTTACATAGGATAATAATACTTTTACATTTATTGAGTTCTTACTATCAATATGTGCCAACACGATGCTAAATGCTTTAAGTGTACCATCTCGTCCTATCCTCATAACAACTGTAGGAAGTAATTGTGTTTTTATTTATACAGGCTTCCATTTTTATAGGAGAATTGTTAGCTTTTCTGCAAAAAAAAAAGAAGCGACAAGTATATCTTCTCAAGGGGCTTCCCTGGTGGCTCAGATGGTAGTCTGCCTGTGATGCGGGAGACCCAGGTTGTATCCCTGGATTAGGAAGATGCCCTGGAGAAGGGATTGGCAACCCACTCCAGTATTCTTGCCTGGAGAATTCCATGTACAGAGGAGTCTGGTGGGGCTACAATCCATGGAGTCGCGAAGAGTCAGACATGACTGAATGACTAATGATTTCATTATCTTCTCAAAGAGCGTTCATGACCTGGTCATCTGCTTGCATTAAAGCAAACCAGATCTCTGTTCTCTGCTTTAGTTTCTTCCAAAAAGCCTGTAAATTGGTAATGCTGGAGGACACAAGCATGAAGAAAATTTATAATCTTGATCACTTTCCCCCAATGTAACGTAATGAACCCCACTTGCAGAGTTCACAGCATCAGTTCTCCTGATGCATAGAAACAGAGCTCACTTTCTCTTTTTAATTTAAATAAACTATTAAGATCTCCTATTGTATTTCTTTTATTATAATCACTGCATCTGTGATGAACGATCTCAGTTTTCCACATTTAGACTGAACTTCTTAACTTTCTTGTCAGCAGTGACTATTTCTCACTAATCAAATAAATTTTTAAGACTTAACTGGGACTCAATATTACAATTCTTATGATTTCTAAAAATGCCTGGATTTTATATTTGACTTGTGGTATGCAGATGAGACACAATTAAATGAAACAGGTTTCTATTTTTAATCAGACTCAGATATACAAAATATAAAGATACAATCAGATTCTGATTTAAAAATATTTTTCATACATATTCTTTATCCCTCTGTGTATTATTATGTAATGTGGATTCATGAGAAAAAAACACATGATACATGGAGGGTTCAAGAAATCCAAATGATTAAAATTTGAAATACTTTGTTCCACCACTGAGAGTACTCTTGACTTAAAATATTTTATGTGGACACCAGTTTCTTTGTATTTCTTTATGTTCCCTCCATTCCGCACTACTGGATTTTTAAAATATTTTTTAAATATATGTATCTGTTTTTGGCTATGCTGGGTCTTTGCTGCTGTGTGGGCCTATTCTCTAGCTGTGGTACATGGGCTGCTCACTGCTGTGACTTCTCTTGTGGAACATGGGCTTTAGGGCATGCAAGCTTCAGTAGGTGCAGCACATGGACTCAGTAGTTGTGGGTCCTGGGCTCTATAGCACAGGCTCAATAATTGTGGCACAGGGGCTCAATTGTTCCACAGCATGTGAGATATTCCTGGACCTGGGATTGAAGCCATGTCTCCCGCATTCACAGGTGGTTTCTTTACCACTGAGCCACCAGGGAAGCCCCTCACTACTGGATTTTTAAAAACTGAAATGCAGGGACTTCCTTGGGAGTCCAGTGGCTAAGACTCCATGCTCCCAATGCAGGGAGTCTGCGTTTGATCCCTGGTCAGGAGACTAGATCCTGATTGCTGCAACTAAAAAATCCTGCATGCTACAACAAAGACTGAAGACACCGCATGCCACAATTAAGACCCGGTGTAGCCAAAAAAAATAAATAAATAATATTAAAAAATCTAAAAGGATGTACAGATGAGTTTTTTACTCATTTTGATTACTCCATACCAATTTTCTCTTCTGTAAGGATCTTCTGTTAACATTCTTACTTTTGACTCCTGCAGCTCCCACAACATGCTGCCCTGTTAAATCTGTCTGACTTTGTTTCCAGCAGGTCAAGCAGAGTCTTGATTAAAAGTTGAATAAAGCAGGGAAAGCTTACTGAGAATACAGGTTACTAAATTCTTCAAACTTCTTTCTTCAGTGTTGTCCCGCAAGCAAAATGTTCACTTCTGAAGGTAGCTGGTGCAGACTACACTTATACTGTTCTAGTAGTTTGTGGAATAAGCCTAAGAGTCTTCATGACTCTTCATGATAAAAGGAACTGTTTAGTACCTTTCATCTATTAAATAAGACTTCATCATTCGAACGGAAAAACAAAAGCTAAATTTAAATAAGGAAGAATTGAAATACATAAAAAGAAACCTGCCCACCCATGTTTTACTGTAAACCAAATTAAAAGTTATTAAAGTAATTTCTTTTAATCCATTTTCTCTGTTATCCACAGTGCCCACCCAGACGAGAATTTGCAGGGCAGCAGACCAGGGCACATTTAATGACTTGGTAATCATAACTATTAAAATAATCATAATAACACTTTGCGCTTACTGTGTACCTTTCATCCAAGAATCTCAAAGTCCTTTCTAAACATTAATTAGTTCTCCTAACACTTCTAGCAGATAGAGAAATGTTGCTGTCCCATTTCCCTGGTGAGGAAACTGTCACACTGAGGTTGTGACTAGCCTCAGGCTCTTCTGGGGGCTGTAGCTCTTCTGAGGCTGAGATCTTAGGAAACTCAATTCCTGTCCAGTGCATTCATCTTTCATGGTTTTACATTCATCCTAAATAGAGGCTGAGTTCCCAGAGTTGCTTGAAAATTGTCAATGAGCTATGAAATAATTTTAAGAATATACGCAAATCCCCAATGAAACTAATAAAAATAGGACCACAAAAATAGGATAGCATGTGAACACTTCCCTGACGTACACTTCTAGATCTTTGTTCCCCAAATGTCACGACAAATAAGACTAAAGTCTATAATCAATTTGTGCTTGCCATGATTCTTCTCCAGGTTTTCTTAATTATACCACGTTACTGTTTTTACTTTTTATACTTATTCCTCTGCAGTGTTTCATATAGAAAAGTTTAACTCTTCAGCTGATTCAATTTCTTGTAAAAAGGATATTGTAGATTAAAAAAAATTGAAAAATCTGCATTAATTCCTTTCATAAATATGATGCTAAAAACTTTAAATAGAAACAAATATACATGGGCGAAAAAAACCTTTAGACTTCTAAGATGAAGATTTTGCTTTATTCTTTCTGTCTTGACATCCTACTTACCACTTGATTTTAAGTCTTTTCTAAGTGATTTTTTTTCCTGTTTTTTGGTTTTCTGGAGCTAAGGAAATTTTCCTTTTAGTTGTAGATATTCAGTGTGAACAGACATCCATTGCAAATATGGCAGCCCTCACTGTATTCAATTATGCAGCACAAAAATTTACACATACATATAATTAAATATGAGAAAGAATTTTAGGGAGTCAGGCAATTATGTCCCAGACAAAAATTTATAGGACCAGAAGGATATAGACAGTGTCATAGATATTCAAATCCTATAAACCAATTCAGAACAAGCTTATGCTAATGGTTTATGGATGTTAATTATAGAGTCTGGTATCTCCTAATGTTACGTTAGAGTCTTTTAAATAGATAATATTAAGTTTGGGTCCAGAGCACTTGCTTATTTGAGTCTAGAAATTTAGGACAGTTAGGGAAAAAAAGTGACATCATTGTTATTTTAACCATTTACTGATAAGGACTGATGCTGAGGCTGAAACTCCAATACTTTGGCCACCTGGTGTGAAGAGTTGACTCACTGGAAAAGACCCTGATGCTGGGAGGGATTGGGGGCAGGAGGAGAAGGGGACGGCAGAGGATGAGATGGCTGGATGGCATCACCGACTCGATGGACATGAGTTTGGGTGAACTCTGGGAGTTGGTGGAGAGGTGGACAGGGAGGCCTGGCGTGCTGCAATTCATGGGGTCACAAAGAGTTGGACACAACTGAGTGACTGAACTGAACTGAACTGAAAACTACTCAAGTAAATTCACTTTTATTTTAAGCATGTGAATCTTGTGTTATAAATTTTTTTATCACATTCTTCACCATCTTAATATTTTGACCCTATTGAAATGTCTCATTTTTAATCTGCTTTTTCTGCAGTTTCCTTACTTTTCTTATTTATCTTCTACCTGTCCTCTTGCTAGTTTATTTCCTAAAAGCTTACCATCAAATAGTTGCTTGAGAATATACTCCACCAAATAGTGTGATCCAAAATATTTTTATCCCTTTGTAATGAGATTTATTTGTTTTTCTAAACTCCAATGATGTTATCTAATTAGATTGCTTGTCATAATTATTAACATAGCCCTTGTATTTAAGAAGTAATCTAGTTTTAGAATCCAGAACTGGCATTTTGTTCTAATTGAGCATTCTTTCAATTTATGTATACATAGCTGTGATTTTTTTGTTTATTTGTTTTTAACCTCAAGGCTTTTGTTATCTGGATTTCTTATTTTTGACTACTACAGAATTTCTCATGTCATTAAATATACATCTCATTTTGTATAACATAGTAATAGAAAACTACATAAACTCAAGTTTCTGATAGGTGAATATGTTGGAAAATAAGAAGAGAGATGGTAACAATTGCAATAACCCTGGCTCATTCAGTTGCTACACAAAATTTGAGCCTGGACATATGTTTGTCTGAGAACTATCTCGCTAAAGCCTAAATTATTCTTCAGTACTGCTTGGACGTCTTTCATCTTCTGTGATTGGCTGAAAAATATGGTGTATGTTTCATACAATTCTCACTGATTCAGAAATGCTTCTTTTCAATACTTACTTTCAAATAGTTTCACACATCCAAAACTTTCAGCTCACTGAACTCCTGAGTCACCAGGAACAGATTCAGTTCACCCCTCCTTTACCCCACACTCCAGGTTAGCATCAAGGCCAGACTTGTAGGTGGAAAGGCCTCAGGCAATCTTTTCAGCCTCCCACAAAATAATTATTGAGTAATCACTTAGGGCAAGGAGTAAGTTGTTGCAGGTTAAGAGGAACAAGAACTGTGGGGAGGAAAAAAAAAAAAGTGAGTTCTGCCAGAAGCTTACCTGAGATGCTAGTTTAAAGTACTTTCTTCAGTGGAATATGATATACTCCAAGAATCATAGTCTCAAGATCTAAAATATTTATATTTGAAAAGAAAGTTATATTATAGTTGACTAGATATTACATAATGTTAGGTTCATAAATACTAAAAGTATAAACATATATATATTTTTTAATCTAGAGTGAAATGGAAGTAAATATTTAAGAAAAAATAAGAGCTTCATAGGGGTAAGAAAGAAATTGAAAATTTTTGTTAAAGACAAACAAATATATGATACAGTTCACTTATTTAAATAACAAGAATACCAGAGAAATACAGCTGTGTAGATCTTTCAAACCAATATAAGCATGCTTAAACTCAGATACTGTGAAACTTGAGATGAGACTAAGAATTGAAAGAGGAAGAAATACAGGTTGATTTAGGCTCAGAAAAAGAGAACAAATATTTGGAAATGGAGATCTAAGGAAACAACAAGGAAAAATGATCCTTTTCTTCATTTCCTCTGATCTTGATCTAGTTCTTTCTAGCTGCTTGCTGTTTCTGCTAACGCCCTCCCTAACAGCATGGGTAACCAAGCAAGCCTACCAATTTTAATGTGCTACCTCGTCGCCTCCACTCATTCCCTGGGGAATCTCATTTCCCCTCCGTCTACTCCCGATGAGGCTCTGATAACTGAATTTGGCCTCATCTTTCAAGTCTCTGTTATCATTCATGTGAGACAAATAATAAAGGAAGGCCTCAAACCTCATTCTATAGGAAGGAGATTTTAAGGAAACTCTTGACACAGTTTTGATCGATTAAGTAATATTTGACACAATGAATTAAGCTGTAGTCAACCAAATTACTTTCCTAGGATAAAAGATATTAATATCTAATTAGATTTACTTTTTACAGATTTAGTATCTCCAATTGAACTCCTTTATGAAAAGGCTGTGCATTTAGAACATAAAAAGTCTGTGTATTACCTATATTTGTGTTTTTAGAGTCTAGCGTAAAACCTAGTACAAAGCAGATACTGAGTACAAGTTTTACCTTAATGAATAAAATGGCAATATTTACTCAGAGGCTACATTCATTTTTAAATTTTATTTGACAAATATTTATTTAGTTCTTACTGTGCATTAGACACACATCATGACAGCTGGGATACAGCAAAATATAGTACAGAAGATGTTCTCTGTCCTCTGGATCCTACACGGCAGCTACAGATACAGGAATGCGACTCCTGAACTCTTGCGTAAAACAAGTTAGAAATGTGGAAACCAGTGAGAAATCAAAGCATCAGGCTAGTTACTCTAATGACAATAAATGAGCTTCTGGAAAGAGAGAGTGTATAAAGGAAAAGAAAACCAAAGACATCACTAGTATCCATAGTCAGGGATTAATGTTGCTTTTTTCGTAACATTTTTACAGATGTCTGAAGAAAAGTAGCAATTTGGATGGTAATTGTTAGTAATAATATACTCCAAGAGCATACACTATTAGATTTGAGAAAAAGAAGCATCATTTGACTCCAGGGTACCATAAATCTCATAATAAATTTCTTTTAAAAAAAGCAACAAAGTTAAACAGATCTGAAATAAAATTTTCTCTTTTTCTAAATAAGTAAAATAAAGGAAAATATATTTATCAAATATATCTCAATAAAGCAGTTAAAAAGGATATGGTAATTATGTATTTACCAAGTAGTGGTTATTTGAAAGTTGTGTAGCAAACATTGTTATGTAAGTTGTGTATTTATTTATAGATGATATTAGTACCATTTTTTGAACTAATGATTTTATAGGGTAGAGATGAGAGGCTTGCATTTCAGGGGATCTTCCTGGCTCAGGGATTGAACCCGAGTCTCCCGTGTCTCCTGCATTCCAATCAGATTCTTTACCTGCTGAGCCATCCGGGAAGCTCTCTTCCTGTATCCAGATTTAATACCGTCCTTGAAATTGCTAATTAGGAAATACTGAAAAATATGCCCCTATTAACGAAGAGAACAAAGTCAGAACTCCAAAATGGTTATCTACAGAATTATACCAGATTATCCAAATTAAAGTCTGTGAGATGGTCTTTGAATAACTCAAAGCAGTACAGGCTATCTATGACTTTAGATTATTATAATTTCCCATTCTGTGCTCAGAGTGTCCAAATTTAAACCTTGGCTTTATTCCCCATGGGCCAAGTAATTCTCACTGGACTAATTACTCAATATGTTTATGCCTCATCTATCTCATCTGTAAAGTGTAAATGATAAGATTGTCTGGATGATTAAAGGAGACAATCGGTGGAACGTACAGCCAGACATATACATACATATATTCTGACTTTTAAATTATATATGAGGTCATGTAATATGACTTATTTTAAGCCTTTCCCATTTAATAATGTATCTTATAGAGTGAAACACAGTAAATATTTGTTGAAAGAATGAATTGAATAAGTGCTTCTTATACTTATGAACCACCACTATTTTTCAATAACTTTATTAGGCAGAAATACTATGATTGATCCAAAAGCTTCTTTTTGATGGGCATTTAATTTCTTATACTTTGGAGTTTTTATCATTATTAATATTACTAGTATAGTTAATTTGCTGTCTGCATTCTAGAGGTTCAGGCCTTTCATTTCACTCACTTATAATGGAAAGCTAAAAACTACACTACCCAGATTCTTTCCCAGCAACGGTTCTAAATGCCAGTTTTCCTAAAGGGATGTACTCATGGGAGCCTTAGAAGGTGTGTATGAGACAGGCCCTGCTATCTGCCCCTTTGGGCCCTTTCTATTAGAAAATAAAGTTGGTGTGTCCTCCAAGGTATGATTAGTTCTGTCCTTCACTGTCATGATAATGTCTGATATTGTAAAATTCATGGTCTGGCTCCCCCTTAACTGGTGAAGGCCTTGGCCACCTTGATTCATCTTGGCTGGTGCTGTATGACAGCAACCTTTGAAATATTCTCTGTAGTCCTACCTTAAACCCTTTAGCTCCATCAATGTTGCGCATGTGTACTGGTTGATCTCTGATTCTATGTGTCCCTGCTGGGTGTGCAAGAAAATGCCTGGGATCCTTTTAGGTTACATGTGATCCAAAGTAAGCTCTGGAGAACTAAACCTAGTCTTTCCTTTCCCTAGCCATGCTGCTGGACCGCTGGGCTCACCATGATGTCAGTACCACCAGGATGCAGCTGGACAGCCTGGAAGGGCCCTTCATTAGGAATATTAAGTAGGAAAAAAATGAAAAACAGTAGCTTCCCTGCTATTGGAATTCAGTTCATGATATTTCTAAAGACATTCTTTCTGTGGAATGTAGCTCCTAAAGAATAGCAAGAAGAGATAAGAAAGCCTTCTTCAGCGATCAATGCAAAGAAATAGAGGAAAACAACAGAATGGGAAAGACTAGAGATCTCTTCAAGAAAATTAGAGATACCAAGGGAACATTTCATGCAAAGATGGGCTCGATAAAGGACAGAAATGGTATGGACCTAGCAGAAGCAGAAGATATTAAGAAGAGGTGGCTAGAATACAAAAAAGATCTTCATGACCAAGATAATCACAATGGTGTGATCACTCATCTAGAGCCAGACATCCTGGAATGTGAAGTCAAGTGGGCCTTAGAAAGCATCACTATGAACAAAGCTGGTGGAGGTGATGGAATTCCAGGGGAGCTATTTCAGATCCTGAAAGATGATGCTGTTTAAATGCTGCACTCAATATGCCAGCAAGTTTGGAAAACTCAGCAGTGGCCACAGGACTGGAAAAGGTCAGTTTTCATTCCGATCCCAAAGAAAGGCAATGCCAAAGAATGCTCCAACTACCGCACAACTGCCCTCATCTCACACACTAGTAAAGTAATGCTCAAAATTCTCCAAGCCAGGCTTCAACAGTACGTGAACTGTGAACTTCCTGATGTTCAAGCTGGTTTTAGAAAAGGCAGAGGAACCAGAGATCAAATTGCCAACATCTGCTGGATCATGGAAGAAGCAAGAGAGTTCCAGAAAAACTTCTATTTCTGCTTTCTTGACTATGCCAAAGCCTTTGACTCTGTGGATCACAATAAACTGTGGACAATTCTGAAAGAGATGGGAATGCCAGAGCACCTGACCTGCCTCTTGAGAAATCTGTACGCAGGTCAGGAAGCAGTAGTTAGAACTGGACATGGAACAACAGACGGGTTCCAAATAGGAAAAGGAGTACGTCAAGGCTGTATATTGTCACCCTGCATATTTAACTTCTATGCAGAGTACATCATGAAAAATGCTGGACTGGAAGAAACACAAGCTGGAATCAAGATTGCCGGGAGAAATATCAATAACCTGAGATATGCAGATGACACCACCCTTATGGCAGAAACTGAAGAGGACCTAAAAAGCCTCTTGATGAAAGTGAAAGAAGAGAGTGAAAAAGTTGGCTTAAAGCTCAACTTTCAGAAAACAAAGATCATGGCATCTGGTCCCATCACTTCATGGGAAATAAATGGGGAAACAGTGGAAACAGTGTCAGACTTTATTTTGGGGGGCTCCAAAATCACTGCAGATGGTGATTGCAGCCATGAAATTAAAAAACGCTTACTCCTTGGAAGAAGAGTTATGACCAACCTAGACAGCATATTCAAAAGCAGAGACATTACTTTGCCGACTAAGGTCCATCTAGTCAAGGCTATGGTTTTTCCTGTGGTCATGTATGGATGTCAGAGTTGGACTGTGAAGAAGGCAGAGCGCAGAAGAATTGATGCTTTTGAATTGTGGTGTTGGAGAAGACTCTTGAGAGTCCCCTGGACTGCAAGGAGATCCAACCAGTCCATTCTGATGGAGATTATCCCTGGGATTTCTTTGGAGGGAATGATGCTAAAGCTGAAACTCCAGTACTTTGGCCACCTCATGTGAAGAGTTGACTCGTTGCAAAAGACTCTAATGCTGGGAGGGATTGGGGGCAGGAGGAGAAGGGGACGACAGAGGATGAGAAGGCTGGATTGCATCACTGACTCAATGGACGTGAGTCTGAGTGAACTCTGGGAGTTGGTGATGGACAGGGAGGCCTGGCGTGCTGTGATTCATGGGGTTGCAAGGAGTCAGACACGACTGAGTGACTGAACTGAACTGAACTGGAAGAAGACAGAAGGAGAGATGGCATGACCATCTCCTTTATTTATTTTACCTCTCTTTCCCTTCTTCTCTACACCCTTGACAGGTGGTGATTTTCAGGTTTCTCCCTTCACCTGTCAGTGTCTCTCAAACTTCAGGTTGATACACCTTAGATAATTGTGCCATTAAGTCTACTCAAAAAAATAGAACAGACAGTATCAGGACATATTAACTTTAAAATGTTATTTTAAGAAGTTTCCATTTCTATTTTAAGACATTATTTTAGCCTTAGTTATATATTCGTTTTACACTGTTTTCTGAGAGCTTTAGTCAAAATATGTGAAAGTCAATGTCTTATACCATAACCACATTCTTCGTAGGACGAGGTGTCTCTACATTTAGATTATAGCAGGAAGAGATAACCTCTCTTCACTTTGGAAAAATGTTTATTATATGATTCCTCTTGACTTCATCCTAATAGTTTGATGAGCATTAAAGAATTTAGAAAATTAATTTCCTTCAAACAAAATTTTCCTCTCAAAATTAATGTCTTGCTGCACATACTTATTGTGAGTGTTAGAAAACTGAATGTATGCTAAGCCACGTGTCTGACTTTTTGCAACCCTATGGACTATAGCCCACCAGTCTCCTCTGTCCATGGGATTCTCCAGGCAAGAATATTGGAGTGGGCGGCCATGCCCTCCTCCATGGGATCTTCCCAACCCACGGATTGAACTCATGTCTCTTATGTCTAATGCATTGGTGGGCAGATTCTTTACCAGAATAATGATGGTTTATTTTTGCATTTCTGTTCTAACGATTCTAAACCTATTCTTCTCCCCACTCCACCCCTACTCCCACCCCCATTTACATCGCTACATGGAGGCCTGTGGAATATTGTACAGAGGTCAGTATGAAGAAATTTGAGCAGAAAGCATATCCCAATATTTCAAAAATGTAATTTATACTACACATCACTACACAAGTCCTTCCAAAATGATCCAGTGAAAGGATGATTTCGATGAAAGTTTTTGTTTTACACACTGCATATCAATCACCTTTTGTCTTCCCATAGAACAAACTTCACAATATTCAGAACTAGATTTTTTTTTGTAAGACTGAGCTAAATATTTAAGCTGAGGAAGAGACACTGGACTATGCATTTATGCACATGGAAAATTCGTCTATGTTTCTGAGAGGAAGTAATTTTCACTAACTATTGAAAAGAAGAGTAGAGAGAAAAGAGATCTCAGCTGAAGTAGAAAATCTTTAGTGATGATTTTTAAATCTCAATCTTTAAATATATAATATCAAGTATTTGTACAAAATGTCTTTTCAGAGAACTGTAATACTAGCAGCATGAATGTAAATGTTATTAAAATTATTCAAATTTAATATTCAAAAGGCCTGAGCACATGTATGTAGTTTGCTTCTATTGCCTATCTCAACCTAAGTATCTCCTTCCTTCTCTGAAAGACTACTCTGCCATTTCTACATCTTGTGACTCAGGACAAGGACAAAAAATTCCAACATCTTTAAATCTGTTTCCTCAACTACAAAATACCAATAATAACTGTCTCCAAATCTGCTGGGTTGATTTAAAACACATGGATGTGTACATTGAAGACACATAGCAAAATATTGGTGGCTTTTCTTCTCCTCTCTTTCTTTCTCTTTCTTGGCACTCTAGCCTCTCATGATAACATTGCCTGTATGGAAAAGCGTATATGTTCAGAGTTCCTTAAAACTGAATATCAAATAATTGGTGACACACAATCCATTTTACTAGAAATTGCCTGTGCATGAATTTCAAGATAACTACAACGTCATTACATTTGTTACTCACAAGTAAGTGGAGAGAGAAAACAGCTGGAAATGAGATAAGTGGCTTGGTCAGTATTGGCCATAGGGTCAGAGAATTTTTCCTTGTAACTGAACTATAAACAACTGTTTTAGGACCCATTTCACTCTCTAGCATTTAAAAAATTAATAAACACTAATTTTTAAGAGTAATTTCAGTATTATAGAAAAATTAAACAGAAAGCACAAAGAATTCCCACATATACTCCTATGCTCCTTTATGTTTCTCCTGTTATTAACATCTTGAATTACTCAGGTACATTTGTTATCATTGAAGAATGGATATTAACACATTGTTATTAACTGAAGTCTACAGCTTACTTTGGGGCTTCCCAAGTGGCACTAGTGGTAAAGAACTTGCCTGCCAAGTAGAAGATTTAAGAGACCCAAGTCCGATCCCTGGGTTAGAAGAGCCTAGTGGCCCACCATCCACAGGGTTGCCAAGAGTGAGTGCTGAAGAATTGAAGCTTTCAAATTGTAGTGCTGGAGAGGACTTTTGAAAGTAACTTTCACAACAAGGAGATAAAACGGGTCAATCTTAAAGGAAATCAACCCTGAATATTCATTGGAAGGACTGATGCTGAAGCTGAAGCTCCAATAGTTTGGCCACCTGATGTGAAGAACTGACTCACTGGAAAAGACACTGATGCTGGGAAAGATTGAAGGCAGGAGGAGAAGGGGATGACAGAGGATGAGATGGTTGGATAGCATCACTGACTCATTGAACTTGAGTTTGAGCTAATTTTAGGAGATAGTGAAGGACAGGGAGGCCTGGCTTGCTGCAGTCCATGGGATCACAAAGAGTCGGACACAACTGAGCAACTGAACAACAATACTACAGACGGTAGTGCTGGGGAAGGGTTCTCTGAACAAGCTAGACTTCAGGAGCAACCAGACTCTGAGTGGTTCATAGCCAGCAAAGCTCAAAGAAGAGTGCTGAATAATGGCCCTACTTTCATGTATGTTCAACCTCCCCCCACCCTGACCATCCCTAGAGACACACTAACACATCCCTCTTCTCTGTCACATCCACCTGGTCAGCAGCTTGCCCTTGCCCTTTCTCTCCACCTCCATCAACAGTCCCTCAGCCCAAGGTGACCATCAGCTGTCACCTGGGCCCCTGTGGTGTTTCTTAGCAATTCTCCCTGATTTCATTCTTCACTTCTTTCACAACCCATTCTAATAAAATAATCACAACAATCCTTTGAAAATGTGTATTTGACATTTACTACTATAACCAAAAACATTTCTATGGTTTCCTTTAATACTAAAGGTTCAAACTCCCTGAGCTCATTCCGCAGCATTGTGATGTGATGACACACTTACCCTCACCTGATTGATTTTCTCCCTCATTCGCTGCTCACCACTCATAGGGGCTTGCTTTCTTTTTCTTTAAAACCAAGTTTCCTCTAGTCATGTCATTCTCTCTGCTTGGAATACACATCTCCATATTCTTTACTTATTTCTTAGCATCTTTCAGGCTCTAACCTAATACCACTGTGGCCCTAGACTCTTCTATCTAAATTAGAAGCTCAAATAAGCAAGTGATTTATTTTCATTATAGTACTGATTAACATCTGAAAGTATTTGTTTATTGTCTTCCTGCCACTCAGTCATGTCCGACTCTTTGCGACCCTTTGAACTGTAGCCCACCAGGCTCCTCTGTCCATGGGGTTTTCCAGTCAAGAATACCAGAGTGAGCTGCCATTTCCTTCTTCAGGGAATCTTCCTGACTCAGGGATCAAAACTGTGTCTCTTGTGTCTCCTGTTTTGCAAGAGGATTCTTACCATAAACTAAATGAAAACAGAGATCTATCTTTCCTCTTTTTATTCCTCTTCCTCCTCCTCCTACCTCCCTTTCTCCTTCTCTTCCTCCTTCTTTTTCATCCTCAGGATATAGCGACATGGAACATGGCAGTTCAAAATTTATTTGTGCCAAAAAAAGAAAAACACATCTGTGATATCCAGAGAAAACAAATTGGCTCCTTTCACCAAGATTAACAATAGATGAACCTATATAACTCAATGGCAATTCATGAATTTTAATTACTTTCTCCTTGCTCTTATGTCTCTATGGTATATTAAGTTTTCTTTGGTAACAGGTATTCTGTTTGCAATATTAAATTTAAAGTATATTTTGTCATAATTTTAAAAAGAAGCGCTACTTCATCTTTCTAATAGATATTGTTAGTCTGTTTATCTCGTTATAACTGGTGACATTTTCTTGGATCTCTTATCTGATGCACACATGCTCAGTTGCTCAGTCCTGTCTAGCTATTTGGGACCCCATGGACTGTAGACCACCAGGCTCCTCTGTCCATGGGATTTCCCAGGCAAGAATACTGAAGTAGGTAGCCATTTCCTTCTCCAGGGAATCTCCCTTACCCAGGAAGTGAACCCGGATCTCCTGCTTTGGCATGCAGATTCTTTACCACTGAGTCACCTGGAAAACCCCTCTTATCTGGTATGATATCCTGATAGCTCAGTTGGTGAAGAATCTGTCTGCAATGCAGGAGACCCTGGTTTGATTCCTGTGCCAGGAAGATCTGCTGGAGAAGGAATAGTCTACCCACTTCAGTATTCTTGGCTTCCTTTGTGGCTCAGCTTTTAAAGAATCCACCTGCAATGTGGGAAATCTGGGTTCAATCCCTGGGTTGAGAAGATCTCTTGGAGAGAAGGAAAAGGCTACCCACTCCAGTATTCTGGCCTGGAGAATTCCATGGACTGTGTAGTCCATGGGGTTGCAAAGAGTCAGATGATTGAGTGACTTTGACTTCACTTTTTCCTAATTTCAGAATTATTTTCTTGTTTGTGAAATATTGTCTAGTGGAGAACACAAAAGGCAGGAGATGATTTTAAATTCTACCTGGGTGATCTGCGGGTGAATAATATAAACTCAGGACTCAGTTTCTTCATCAGTCAAATTCAAGATTGCATTGGAAGACCCCCAATGTCCCTTTCAGCACAGTCAACTTGCTCTAGAATATTATGGCAAGGTAGAGAATCAGAGAGCTACATGACAAATAAGGGCTAAAACTGAACAGACATTTAAAAAATGAAATATAAATAGCCAACAATACATTTTAGTGATAGCCTTACCACTTTTAAGTAATAGCATTACATAACACCTTTCATTTTAGGCTCTCGAATCACTTGATAAACATCAAGTAATCTCCCAAACTTTCCTATGCTAATATTACTGTTCCCATTTAACAGATGGAAATGTGAGCCATATTCTTGTTGAAATAATAAACCAAAGCTTTCTCATTTTTAAATCAGTAGACTTCCTTAGGTTAATAATTAATGTACTAGCAGAGACCTGAGGTTGAATTTAATGAATGAACATTTCTATAGGCGATATTGCCATGACTGTGGGTTTATGGAACTATGAGTGGTGTCTGTGAATGTGTGTGGGTGTATATATAGAGTGTGAGTAGGTGTGATTATAAGTGTATGTAGTCTGTGAGAAAAACTTGTGCATATGAATATGTCTTTGAATAAATATAAAGTGTGTGTTCTGTAGACACTCAGGTTCTTTATAATTAAAAAAGCCTTGTTGTGTTTAAAACTTCTGAAATTCCCTTCACCATCCTTCATGTTATTTTCTAGTATCTCTCTTATTTCTACATAATTTCTTCTCTCTCTGCCAACCTATGCTTAAAGTTCTGCCCTCCCACTTTTATTCCCACCCCACATACTCCCTCTGCTCCTCTCCTGCTCCTCACTAGGGATTCATTGGTTCTTTATTCAGTGACAGTGCCCACATCTATTCCTACACTTGACAGTCTTCCCTAAATGTATCCACTGGCCATAGACATCACTCTACTTGGATGTCCCACCATTATCTTAAACTCATTCATCCTCTTTCCCTCGCAGTCTAAACCCCTGTTTCATCTTACGTATCTTAGTAGTATTTACTAAGCACCTAGATGCCCAACACAGACATCCAGAACTCATCTTCCTCATTTTCTCACTCAAACACCTAGCAACTCCTGCTTGTTAAGTAATATTCTAGTTCTGATTTCCCCAATCTCTTGATTCCTTTTAATGCTCTTACCATATCCTTGGAATAACCACCATTATCTGCCACTTATTTGATGATACAGAACCTTGGAAAATTCCCTTGTCTGATGTCAGAGTGACTTTCATAAGACAATAAGTTGATCATGATTATCCTAACCCATGGAAAAGAAATGCAAAAAAGCAAAATGTATGTCTGGGGAGGCCTTACAAATAGCTGTGAAAAGAAGAGAGGCGAAAAGCAAAGGAGAAAAGGAAAGATATAAGCATCTGAATGCAGAGTTCCAAAGAATAGCAAGGAGAGATAAGACAGCTTTCCTCAGCAATCAATGCAAAGAAATAGATGAAAACAACAGAATGGGAAAGACTAGAGATCTCTTCAAGAAAATTAGAGATACCAAGGGAACATTTCATGCAAAGATGGGCTCGATAAAGGACAGAAATGGAATGGACCTAACAGAGCAGAAGATATTAAGAAGAAGTGGCAATAATATACAGAAAGAACTGTACAAAAAAGATCATGACCCAGATAATCATGATAGTGTGATCACTCACCTAGAGCCAGACATCCTGGAATGTGAATTCAAGTGGGCCTTAGAAAGCATCACTATGAACAAAGCTAGTGGAGGTGATGGAATTCCAGTTGAGCTATTTCAAATCCTGAAAGATGATGCTGTTTAAATGCTGCACTCAATATGCCAGCAAATTTGGAAAACTCAGCAGTGGCCACAGGACTGGAAAAGGTCAGTTTTCATTCCAATTCCAAAGAAAGGCAATGCCAAAGAATGTTCAAACTACCACACAATTGCACTCATCTCACACGCTAGTAAAGTACTGCTCAAAATTCTCCAAGCCAGGCTTCAGCAATACATGAAACGTGAACTTCCAGATGTTCAAACTGATTTTACAAAAGGCAGAGGAACCAGAGATCAAATTGCCAACATCTGCTGGATCATCGAAAAAGCAAGAGAGTTCCAGAAAAACATCTATTTTCTGCTTTCTTGACTACGCCAAAGCCTTTGACTGTGTGGATCACAATAAACTGTGGACAATTCTGAAAGAGATATGAATGCCAGAGCACTTGACCTGCCTCTTGAGAAATCTGTATGCAGGTCAGGAAGCAGCAGTTAGAACTGGGCATGGAACAACAGACTGGTTCTAAATAGGAAAAGGAGTACATCAAGGCTGTATATTGTCACCCTGCTTATTTAACTTATATGCAGAGTACATCATGAGCAACGCTGGGCTAGAAGAAGCACAAGCTGGAATCAAGATTGCCAGGAGAAATATCAATAACCTGAGATATGCAGATGACACCACTCTTATGGCAGAAAGTGAAGAGGAACTAAAAAGCCTTTTGATGAAAGTGAAAGAGGAGAGTGAAAAAATTGGCTTAAAGCTCAACATTCACAAAACGAAGATCATGGCATCTGGTCCCATCACTTCAGGGGAAATAGATGGGGAGACAGTGGCTGACTTTATCCTGTGGGGCTCCAAAATCACTGCAGATGGTGATTGCAGCCATGAAATTAAAAGACGCTTACTCCTTGGAAGGAAAGTTATAACCAACCTAGATAGCATATTAAAAAGAAGAGATATTACTTTGCCAACAAAGGTCTGTTTAGTCAAGGCTATGGTTTTTCCAGTAGTCATGTATGGATGTGAGAGTTGGACTATAAAAAAAGCTGAGTGCAGAAGAATTGATGCTTTTGAACTGTGGTGTTGGAGAAGACTCTTGAGAGTCCCTTGGACTGCAAGGAGATCCAACCAGTCCATTCTAAAGGAGATCGGTCCTGGGTGTTCATTGGAAGGACTGATGCTAAAACTGAAACTCCAATACTTAGGCCACCTCATGCGAAGAGTTGACTCGTTGGAAAAGACCCTGATGCTGGGAGGGATTGGGGGCAGGAGGAGAAGGGGACGACAGAGGATGAGATTTTATTACTGACTCAATGGACATGAGTTTGAGTGAACCCCGAGAGTTGCCTATGGACAGGGAAGCCTGGCATGCTGCAATTCATGGGGTCACAAAGAGTCAGACATGACTGAGCAACTGAACTGAGCTGAACTGAACCGTTCATAAAGCCCTTCACTGCCCACTGACCTGCCTCATTACTGTTAGAATCAAGTCCAATGTTTGCCATCAATTTCAAGATCCTGAATGATGACCCCTGAAGACTACATCATGATCATCACTTGCTATTTCTCTTTTCAGATTTTACTACCCATAAAGATACTGAGTAAGAAACTTCTCTTTCTCTCTTTCCATAATACAATATATTCTTTCATAAGGATATATAATTTCACTCTGGTTCTTGTACATCTCCTCCACTCTTTACATAGTTAAGCTCTACCTTTCCTTAATGGGGTGAGCTCAAAAGTCACTTTTCCTGACGAAGTTTGCCTTGTTTTTCAGACAGCTGTGTATGTCCTCTCAGAATTCCCTAGGTATCATTTAACCCACAGCATCATTATTACTTTTGCTTGTGTGATTTTTTCCCTTAGATTTTAAATTTGGGAAAGGCAGAAATGGTGTCTATTTTTGGAACACTGTTCCAGTGCTGACATTTGTTCCTGGCACATACTAGATGCTTTGTAAATATTTTTTGAATGGTTAATGAACTGAATCAGTGACTTACCGTAAGTAAGTCAATGAGGTCACTGCTTTAAATGAAGTTCGTGGGAATAAAAAAGATCTAAGGAAAATGGGCCAGACCAATATTGCTCAAAACAAACCTTATCATTCTAAATAATCCAGCAGCAGTAGGCCACTCAGGCTAAACAGTGTATTTTCGCAGAAATATATCTATCATCTCCTTAAATCACCTACGTGCTTGGTGTGACTGTAATAAGACTGATTTCATGTATGGTTTATGAAACTAATCTTAGACTTTTTCTGTTCATTAGTATCCCCAGGTAGGAGGAATCCCTGCCTTAGTCCTGTGTATTTCTCCAAAAAGGTGAGAAGTCCTTGGGATCATGGGGATCAAGTAGGTGTGATAATTTGGAAATCCCCACCCAAACAAGTGAATTCAAGTTTCTTGAAACTGGCATATTCCTATTCTTGGGACCTGAAGTTTTGAGGACTGACTGGGGCCACATTTAGGTCTGAAAGTTTACCAGAGGGCTAATATTTAAAGAAGGTAAGAGTTGAGGTTTTCAAAAAAATTTTTTCTTATTGGAAGATAATTGCTTTCCAATATTGTGCTAGGTTTTGCCATACATCAGAATGAATTAGCCATAGGTATACATACATTCCCTCCTTCTTGAACCTCCCTCCCATCTCCCATCCCATCCCACCCTTCTAGGTTACACAGAGCCCTGGGTTGAACAGACTGCATCACACAGCAAATTCCCATTGGCTATCTGCTTTACCTCTGAGCCACCAGGAAAAGCAATCCAGTCCAGTATTCTTGCCTGGAGAATCCAATGGACAGAGGAGCCTAGTGGGCTACAGTCCATAGGGTCGCAAAGAGTCAAACATGACTGAAGTGACTTAGCATGCGTGCATCTATTTTACAAATGGTAATATATATGTTTCCATACTACTCTCTCCATTTGTCCCACCATATCCTTTCCCCTCTGTGTCCACAAGTCTGTTTTCTATGTCTGCATCTTCATTGCTACCCTGGATATAGGTTCATCAGTATCATCCTTCTGGATTCCATAAACTTGCATTAATATAAACTGTTTGTCTTTCTCTCTCTTACTTCACTCTTTACGATAGGTTCTAGCTAGGTTCAGCCATCTCATTAGGACTGACTCAAACGAATTCCTTTTTTTTTATAGCCAAGTAATATTCCATTGTATAAATGTACCATAATTTCTGTAGAGGATTGAGTATTCATATGAAGACTAGAACTTTCAAATTCATGACAAGGCAATTCAAGGTGCTGGCAGTATGGGGAGAGAAGCGGTAAGTGATCAAGGAGAGGTGCCAGGGATCGAGGGATCGAAATCAGCTGTGGATCTCCAAGGGGTCTGCAGAGTCTGTTACATTTGTATCTGATCAGGTTGTTATGAAGCATGTTTGTCAAGGAAGAGATATATTTTACTTAATATTTCTCAACCTGCTTTGAAGCCTTGAACATGTTCTGTGGGTCTTCAGTTATACTCTTGTACAGGCACACAGTTGTTAGGGTCTGGCCTGCTATTCAAAAAGTTATTTTCCAGATTTTTGTTCTTTCTACAGTAGTGTAAACTAATCTATTAAGGAGTTCCTCAATTTTTTGATAAGTAAGTAATATTTTATACCAAGAATATAATACTAATATTATACCAATATAATACCAATATTTTATACCAAGAATATTATTATACCTCAATTCAAATTACAGTTTTTATCATAATATAGAAAACCGGTATTCTATAGGTTTTATCTGTGTTTTGACATAATGATAATTAAAGTGCATCAGCAAAGTCCCTGATGCTAATTTCCGTAATAGGGAAGAGATTGAAGATAATTTGTATCATATTTTGCTTTGTTTGTCCGTTTTGGTTCTCCTCTTTATTTGGAATTTCCATTGCTATGTTTCAGCAGTTTCTCATTATTTCAAAACTCCCTTCTTGGTAAATGGAAGCCAGAGTTACTATTACTTTGTGCCATAGAGTTTTATTTTTATATGAGAATGTTACTTATTTTAGACAATAAACATTTTTAGAAATTTGCTGGGCACTTAGTAAGAACTTTGTAAATATTAACTCATTTAGATTTTACAACACTGTGAAATAGATATTATTACTATCTCCATTATACAGACAAAAACACATGGTAAAAGGCGCTAAGCTGCTTGTCCAAAGTCACCACATTTCTATAAAGAGCTGAGTTAGAACTCAAGTGGTAGTCTAAAGAGAAAGCTTTTCAGCACTGCTCCATCATCACTGGCATGAATGTTTTCTTCTATTTTCTTCTATTTTTTGAGTGTTTACTTCATAAGCATGTGGATCATGAGCTTTTGTTTAAAAGCAAAGAGTATAAAACTAGAATTTTAATAATTAACAGTCATTAAAGGAACAATTGCAGATCTGACTTGGCAACTTAAAGGAGTTTAAATTTTGCACTGTATAATTGGTATTTTGAAATTTTCTCATTTTCTATCTTAATCTTTGTATAAATATACTTTATATCTAATAAACAATGTATTTTGATCAGGAAAGAGGACATATTGCTTTACTTTTCTGGGAAAACCAGCTGAGTTCCATTTGAAATAATTCATAATAATAACACATGCATACTTACAGGTTTCCTTTCTCAACTTGCCATTATCAGAGACATGGTGTCTTCAGATATTTACAAAGAGCAACAATCACCAGTGCAGGTAACGGAGGCTTATGTCCACAATACAAACAAAAGAATTAATGTCAAATCCCTTGAAAAAAATACATCTGTTTAGCTAAAGGAAACAGATCTGAATGGGTCACGTAATATTGTCATGCTTTATTCCATAGAATTTGTGCACATTTCTGTCGGACACTGGAGTAGTTTATTCCCAAGTTTATTCTCGACAAGACAACTGGCCATGCTGTAAAGTGAGTTGCAAAATTTCCAAGTTAGCCATGTACATAACAGTAATTACTTCACATTCCTATAAAGATTTAAAAGCTTATTGTACAACTTCTGAATATAATTGATTCCAAAGAAATAATCTGTGAGGATATGTAGCAGTCACCTACTTGATTATGTAAAAAAATCCATTTCACATTATATGACCTTATTTTGCAAGCCAATAGCTACAGAAAATATGTGATGAATTTCCAATACAATATAAATAGAATGTCATAATCTATAGAGTGAGAACTGTTTCTGAATATTAAGAAGGTTTCCATATTTTCTTTCAGTACAAACACAGAAGAATATTATTTGGCCTAGATCAGTTCCTTTTACATAAATTAGACTGGAAAATTGTTTCAGCTCTTTTTAGAAATGTCCGCAGAGAAATACTCTGATTATTGAGGTCACTGCTGTGACTACAGTAGTGACTTAAAAACCAGTCTCACAGAAAGTTTATTATGGAAAGTAATTAAACTTAGCCAAATTAGGCAAAATTATAGATAAAGGCTGAAAAACTTTTGTGTTTCTAAAATCAATAACTAAAGCAAAAGTGTGTTTTCATTGCAAAGGATCTCTCATCAGTGTGAGTGCTAGAGTTGTATAATTTTCATCATTAAAAGGGGGATTAATTTTTTCAGTGCTTGAAAAGGCATATGCTTAGCTTATTCTTGCTTTGGAAAGAGAGAACAGAATTAATTTATAAATGGTGCCATTTACACACATAAACACCCTTTCATATATATATATATATATATATATATATATGAACATACAATGAAATGTATATATATACAATGAAAATTCCTGAGCCCCACAGCTACTATTTCAGCTTTAATTAGGATGCTAAGAGGTGATTTTTAATAGAGTGCATTTTAGAATAATGGTTCCCAGGCATTTGGATTTCAGTACAGAATTACTCCTCTTCCTGCTTCTCTCCCTCACACACACACACACACACACACATACATATGTATATACACATATATATGTATATATATCATCTGTGGGCTAATATCAGGTAGCCATCTTTTAATTTTGCAAACTAAAGCCATGAAACTACTAAAAATGAAGCAAAATGCACAAAAAGTAAATATTCTATTATACTATTTACAAATAGACCATCTTTTGTGTGCCAGGCTGTTTTGTAGATATGAGGGATTCACAAAGAACAAAAAAGAGAAAATTGCTGCCTTCATGGACCTTAGCTTTAGTGAGATTAATTAGAAAAATCACATCAGTTCTCTCATCATTATGTGTATGTGCCCAATATGTCTACCTTTTAATTTCTGCTGCATCACCATCTCCCGTCTGGTTTACTGCAGTCCTCTCCTAACTTGTCTCCAGGGTTCCTTTTGCAACCATATTCTGGCCAAAGTTTACTATTCTCAATGTACCCGGAAAGGGCTCTTTAAGACTTGAACCAGATTGCCCCATAATGCTTCATCATTGAAGATGGTTTGGCCCCTCCTACCTTCCCAACATCTCATTCTCTAAATTAAAATGACACAGACTTTCTTTCTGTTATTACATTCCACAGTTCAGTTCAGTTCAGTCACTCAGTCTTGTCTGACTCTCTGTGTCCCTATGAACCACAGCACACCAGGTCTCCCTGTCCATCACCAACTCCTGGAGTCCACCCAAACCCATGTTCATTGTGTTGGTGATGCCATCCAACCATCTCATCCTCTGTTGTCCCCTTCTCCTCCTGCCCTCAATCTTTCCCAATATCAGGGTCTTTTCAAATGAGTCAGCTCTTCTCATCAGATGGCCAAAATATTGGAGTTTCAGCTTCAATATCAGTCCTTCCATTGAACACCCAGGACTGATTTCCTTTAGGATGAACTGGTTGGATCTCCTTGCAGCCCAAGGGACTCTCAAGAGTCTTCTCCAACACCACAGTTCAAAAGCATCAATTCTTCTGCACTTAGCTTTTTTTATAGTCCAACTCTCACATCCATACATGACTACTGGAAAAACCATAGCCTTGACTAGACAGACCTTTGTTGACAAAGTAATGTCTTTGCTTTCTTTTTTTTTTTTTTTACATATTCATGAAGTTTTTATTTGAATGAATATTTCTGTTTTCTATATAAATATATGTGTTTATGTATTTGTGAACATATACATATTCAATATTATATGTATCAATATATATTTTGCATCATATACATGTTTCCTTCATCTATATGTAATTTATTATTATTTTTTAAAATTTTTATTTTTACTTTATTTTACTTTACAATACTGTATTGGTTTTGCTATACATTGACATGGATCTGCCACAGGTGTACATGAGTTCCGGGGTTCAGGATTGGGAACTCATGTCTTTGCTTTTTAATATGCTGTCTAGGTTGGTCATAACTTTCCTTCCAAGGAGTAAGCATCTTTTAATTTCATGGTTGCAGTCACCATCTGTAGTGATTTTGGAGCCCCCCAAAATAAAGTCAGCTACTGTTTCCCAATCTATTTGCCAGGAAGTGATGGGACCAGATGCCATGATCTTAGTTTTCTGAATGTTGAGCTTTAAGCCAACTTTTTCACTCTCCTCTTTCCACACTTACTCCTATATTAAGGACTTTAATTATTTGCCTGCCTTTTCCCCATATCTGTAGGAAACAAACTATTTCTACTAAAATGCTGCAGGAAAACATCTCACTCAAAAAGAGGCAAATAGAAGGGGTGGATTTGGGGCTGTTTATTTGAGTTTCTCATTAAGGATATTCTTGGAATGTACATTCTAGTGAGGGGAGAAAGACATGTGCAAAATAAATATAGTAAAAATAGTAGTAGTTTCATGGAGACAAATGAAAGGGGATAGAATGGAAGTATATGTTCAACTTTTCATAGTGACACAGTAATTGCTCAATAAATATTAGTGTTGTCATTATGGTTTTCTGCTATTGTTGAATACGGAATGGAACGATGTCAGATTCAAATTTCTTGTCTCTTAAGCATGATGTCACTTTCTCAGACATTGTAATGGAGAATTGTGATGAAGTTGGGAATGAAAAAACATATATCATATTGGGGGAATCAGTCTCTTTCTTCTACCACTTAATGTCATGCGTCTGTGCTAAATTGTTTCAGTTGTGCTCGACTCTTTGTGACCCTATGGACTATAGCCCCCCCAGGCTCTTCTGTCCATGGGTATTCTCCAGGCAAGAATACTGGAGTGGGTTGCCATGCCCTTCTTCAGGGGATCTTCCCAACTCAAAAATCGAACTCACATCTCCAGACTATCCTGCACTGGCAGGTGGGTTCTTTACCACTAGTGCCAGCTGAGAAGCCCTACCACTTAATGTCAACAAAGTCAAAAAGTTTCCCAGAAGATGAACCTTTCATCTCACTTTCATCCATCCAGCCACATTTGTTATTCTACACTATTTCCTGCTCAATAACACTTGCCATCATTGAATAGTATTCAAAAATAAAGAAAATGTTTAAAATATGGGTTACAAGTAAATCAACACAAATTAGAATTAGTCCTAAGGAATCTACCTTTTGAAAAATAAGAATTCATTATCAAAAAGTGCACCTCTGTGTGAACCAGTTTACCAAATAAAGGATAAATATTAAAATGAGAATATTTTTAGAAGGATTAAATGGAATTTATTTTAAAATGTTTTCTCTTCTAACATGACAAAAGGCTTTAGTATAAAATTGTGTTTATCCATAACTTTAAAGAACATATTAATTGCATAAATTATTATGCAAACTTTTAAAGACTCTTTCATAGGACTGCTGTTGACTGATGAATCCCTTTGTCTCCACAATTATGAAGCAATTGCATACATAATAATATTTGTATTTGATAATATACAATATACAATTATCACTTTTTTATGTTTTTAAATTAGCTCAACCAACTTATTATTAAATCAAAGATTTTAAATTTCAAAATTAATTTTTCCTTCACCATATCCTGAGTCAAGCCCACAAACACAAACATTTTCGATAATTTCCTCATTTTCACTTGACATACATATCTTGGTAGTCATCTAATTTGCATAAAGATATTAATTAACATTATCACTTTTTTACTGTACATTTGGCAGTTTTTATTTTTATATCTGTAATATTTTTAATTTCTAAACCTTGAAATTATTAAATGGAAATAAAACCCCTTATTTATCTTTTTAAAGAACTTGTCTGGAAATAACTTTAAAAGTCTAACATGTATGATTATTTAAAATATGACTAAAAATATGAGATTTCTTGTGTTTTTATACTTTCACTTTCCTTTTGAATAGTAAAACTCCCCTTTTCTACTGTTTCTACTTTACCTTATGTTAACACTATTTTTAAAAAGTGAGAGGTAAAAATATCACTGGTAAAGGATAGCAAGCAAACAGTGGCAAGGGAAATTATAGAGAACTCTGTTAATTTAGTCTTTGACATGCCTTCTAATCTATATAGTGTTTGATATTTTCCTTTAGATAATGTATTTTCTTCCTGCCCTCCCTTTCTACAAATCTGCATTGAAAGAAACTTAATGTTCTTCCAAATTGTTGCTTTCACTACCTGTCTCCCCAACTTCCGTTTTCCCTGCCACATTTTAAAGTTCCAGTTGGCTTGCTTACCAGCAATAATAAGAAAGAGGGATGTTTTAGATTATAGTTTGCTCTGAGAGGCTATCCCTAGATCATTGCACATTGGATTTAATATGAAAATTGTATCTGGAGTCGTTTGATTTGCAGAAATAACAAGCCTAAATGCTTCAGTTTCTAATGGTAATTAGTTTTCAACCCAGACAGTCTGGATAGCTATATATTTACTAGCTTGTAAAGAACTATCATAACAAGCCCTTAAGCATTATTTGAAAATTAATAAACTAAAGTGGGAGGAAACCCTTTACTTTCCCATAGCAACATGAACTGAATTATATTATTTTATTGCAAAGTTTTGCTTTTCAATTATAGGTTTACTAAATTAAGAGGCTTGAAAAGCATAAAAAACAATTATTAGTTTCTTAATACTGTAGATGACTAATGCAATGAGTCCACTTTACTGTACAGAAACAGGGCTTTGGTTGTGTGTGTGTGTGTGTGTTTTTTTTTTTTAAGAAAATTATTTCCTTAAATATCCTGAGAAAAAAAACTTAATTCAAAAGTATCTTGGGTCGGGGGAGGAGGAAGGAGTAAATTAAGAGTTTGGGATTAACATACACACACCACTATAAAAAAATGTTTTGTGTCTTTTATATTTTTAGAATGCATATATATTTAAGTGGGTTTTCTAAATTCAGTAAAAAGTAAATTTTACACAGAATCTTACTTTTAATCTCTTTTCAAGTTTATATTTTCTTTACTTAAAATTGAAACTTGCAAATAGAGAAATTTGATTGTTAAAAATCTGCAAGTATACAAGAGATTCAGTAGTCTGGATATGAGCTAAATAATAATTGCCATTGATGATTCTGTTAGTTTTAAAAGATAAAACTGTGCATAAATTGGGTTAATTACTTAGAAGAGAGTGTGGAAGACAAAAATTACTTAACCTAATTCTCATCATCACAGAGCGAAGGTAGACTGCCAGTGTTAACATAGCATAGCAGGAAGGACAAATGAGGTTCAGACCTGGCACAGTGGCTCTGGGTCATCAGAAATATAAGTTTTTTAGAGGTCTGACGTCTGACTCCATGTAAATGTTGTGCATGTGTGTGCATGTGTCAGAGCCTGAAGTAAGAACAAGAATTAAACTCTACAGAGACTCATCAGGGAGGGTGAAGCAGAACTTGTATTTTCCTCTAATTTTCCCTCCTATCCCAATTCTGCCTGACCCATTCTGGTGGCTCAGTGGTAAAGAATTCGCCTGCATGTAAGAGATGTGGATTCGATCCCTGGGTTGAGAAGATCCCTTGAAGAAAGAAATGGCAACCCACTCCAGTATTCTTGCCTGGGAAATCCCATGGACAGAGGAGGCTTGTGGGCTATAGTCCATGGAGTCACAAAAGAGTTGGACATGATTTAGAGACTAAACAACAAATCCCAATTGTAAGCCCACATATTTGTTCTGTCTAGAGCAAAGGCTTCCACAGAGGGCCAGGATTCAGATTCTGGCTTCAAAACTTACCAACTGGTGGGTCAAATGGTAAAGAATCTGCCTGCAATGCAGGAGACCTGGGTTTGATCCCTGGGTCAGGAATATCCCCTGGAGAAGGGCATGGCAACCCACTCAAGTATTCTTGCCTGGAGAATCCCATGGATAGAGGAACCTCATGGTTCCTATGGTTCATAGGGTCGCAAAGAGTTGGACGCAACTGAAGCAACTTATTATGCATGCATGTGTGATAATGATCAAGTCCCTTAGCCGTTCTGAAACTCAGTTTCCTCATTTACAAAATGAAAATAACCTCCCATGGGTTGTTGAAAGAATTAAATGAGTTATTAGGCACAAGGTTCTTAGAACATAGATTAAAACATACAAATCAGGATAACAGGGTCTATACAAATGACACTGATTTTAGACACAAAATTCTCATTCTTCCAGAACATGTTTGTACTCATTATTTTATTTTTTATGTTTCCCAGCGTATTTAACTTATATGCAGAGTACATCATGAGAAACGCTGGGCTGGAGGAAGCACAAGCTGGAATCAAGATTGCTGGGAGAAATATCAATAATCTCAGATATGCAGATGATACCACCCTTTATGGTAGAAAGTGAAGAAGAACTAAAGAGCCTCTTGATGAAAGTGAAAGAGGAGAGTGAAAAAGTTGGCTTAAAGCTCAACATTTAGAAAACTAAGATCATGGCATCTGGTCCCATTACTTCATGGGAAATAAATGGGGAAACAGTGGAAACAGTGTCAGACTTTATTTTTTTGGGCTCCAAAATCACTGCAGATGGTGATTGCAGCCATGAAATTAAAAGATGCTTACTCCTTGGAAGGAAGGTTATGACCAACCTAGACAGCATATTAAAAAGCAAAGACATTACTTTGTCAACAAAGGTCTGTCTAGTCAAGGTTATGGTTTTTCCAGTAGTCATGTATGGCTGTGAGAGTTGGACTATAAAGAAAGCTGAGCACTGAGGAATTGATGCTTTTGAACTGTGGTGTTGGAGAAGACTCTTGAGAGTCCCTTGGACTGCAAGGATATCCAACCAGTCCATCCTCAAGGAAATCAGTCCTGGGTGTTCAATGAAAGGACTGATATTGAAACTGAAACTCCAATATTTTGACCACCTGATGCAAAAAGCTGACTCTTTTGAAAAGACCCTGATCCTGGGAGGGATTGAGGGCAGGAGGAGAAGGGGACGACATAGGATGAGATGGTTAGATGACATCACCAACTCAATGGACATGAGTTTGAGTAAACTCCGGGAATTGGTGTTGTACAGGGAGCCCTGGTGAGCTGCGGTTCATGGGGTCACAAAATGTCGGACACGACTGAGTGACTGAACTGAACTGATGTTTACCAGCTTATTATAAAGAGTATTATAAAGGATACAGTTGAATATCAAGATGAAGAGGTCAAGTTATGTGGGTAGGGGCTCAGAGCTTCTTCACGTTCTCTGTACTACCCCTATTTCCATTTGTTCACTGACCCAGAAGCTTGACCAACCTCATCCTTTTGAGTTTTTATGGAGGATTCATTATGTAGGTGTGATTGATTAAATGTTTGGCCATTGGCAAGTAATTCAACCTCCAGCCCCTCTCTCCTCCCTGGAGGACAAGTGGGTGAGACTGAAAGTTCCAACCCGCGAATCTCAGAGTGGGTTTCCCTAGCAACCAACTCCCTTCTTTAGATGCTTTCCAAAAGTAACCTCATTAACATTAACTCAAGTGTGATAGAAACGGGTTTGTTATGAACATCAAGGCACCTTTATCATTCTTGTTATTTAGGAATTTCTAAAGGTTTTAGAAAAACTGTTCTTGGAATTTGTTTAGTCACTAAATGGTGTCTGACTATCTATAACCCCATGGACTGTAGCCTGCCAGATCACTCTGTCCACGGGATTCTCACAGGCAAGAATACAGGAGTGGGTTGCCATTTCCTTCATCAGAGAATCTGAACCTGTGTCTCTGTATTTCCTTCATTGACAGGCAGATAGATTCTTTATCACTGAGCCACCAGGGAAGCCCACATGGCAACAAAGCCACACGGCCTCATCCCACTTACTAACTAGGGATTTCTTTGAAGGAATGATGCTAAAGCTGAAGCTCCAGTACTTTGGACACCTCATGCGAAGAGTTGACTCATTGGAAAAGACTCTGATGCTGGGAGGGATTGGGCGCAGGAGGAGAAGGGGACGACCGAGGATGAGATGGCTGGATGGCATCACGGACTCGATGGACTTGAGTCTGAGTGAACTCTTGGAGATGGTGATGGACAGGGAGGCCTGGCATGCTGCAATTCATGGGGTCGCAAAGAGTCGGACACGACTGAGCGACTGAACTGAACTGAACTCAACTAGTGGGAATCTCCAAGCTGAGAGCCACAAATATTGAAAACAGGGCAAGGGAAAGGGCAGAAATTGTATCATGGTGCAGAAGTTTTCAAGCATATTTCATAATAATATGCAGAAGTGTAATATAAAATTTTAAACTGTGAAAGAGCCAATAAAATAAGAGCATTAACCTGGAATGCTGTTGAAGGAGCCACTGGGGTAGCATGAAGGTTCCTTATTAGCTGCATTGTGTGTGTGTCTATTATTCGCTCAGTCATGTCTGACTCTTTATGACCCCATGCACTGTAGCTCTCCAACCTCCTCTGTCCATGGAATTCTCCAGGCAAGAATACCAGAGTGAATTGCCATTTCCTCCTCCAGGGTAATGGGGTCAAAGTAAAGTACTTTAAACATACTTAGTCCTAAGTCCATTAAGTCACTTAGTTATGATAAAATGGAGACGGGCATAAGTTAAAAAAAAAAAAAAGTTGAGTAAAAAGAAAAAGAGATGGAAGATACGAGTTGTCTGAGTAGAACACCTCTAAGCCATTAAATTTAGGACCTTTAATTTTCAAAGCTCTGAGCTGCTAATTGGGGAATCAGAGATCCAGGTATATGTGGCCATTATAATAGGAAAAGATGCTAAGGAAATGTAATGAGGTCAATTGATCAGTTAATTCAAAACACATTACTAAGAATCATAAAAGAGTCTGCTTGATCCTCAGTGACGGATACATGTTGTAGGATAAACTCACCATTTCAGAATAGTGAAGAATTCTGTGTACTTCTGTATTATTCTAGTTATATCCCCTCCCCACATCAACAAAATAGATTCTTAGTTAGTGTCTGTTAAGCGAATGGAAAGAAAGAATAAAAAACTGATGGTAAAAAGACTAAATTTGTTTGGTCTTCCTGGTCTATTTCCTCCGTCCATAGGATTTTCTAGGCAAGAGTACTGGAGTGGGTTGCCATTTCCTTCTCCAAAAATAGAATTAGAAACATTTAAAATATAGGGAACTTCACATTTAAAACAAAACTAGATTTCTGGCTTCTCTACTTTTTAAAGAAAAAAAAAAGTAACAGCTCTGTTACCAGTAAGCCTTTGCTCCTGCCTGGCTACAAGCTCCTGGAGCTGGACAGTGGCTGCTCCCTTAAGACAAGCAGCATGTAGCACACAGGATCCAGATGGCCGAACTTGCTCATATCACCTGACAGGTCCTTCTTAGACTCTGAGTTTATACTATCTAATCTAGAATGGCATAGCTTTTTGACATACTTTGGTTCCCTTAAGATTTTCTCATAGCTTAAAACAAGTTGGTTGGAACTCTAAAACCATCCAAGGTTTTGTCTCTAATGAAGGATGAGGACTCTTCAGTTAGTTACAAGGGGATCTCAACCTAGGCACTATCGGCATTTGGGGTCAGAAGATGTTTGTTGTGGTGGTTGTCTTGTGCTTTAAGCAACCTATCCATAACCTCTACAGACTAGACACTCTCTCACCCAGAGTGACAACTAAAAATGTTCCCAGGCATTGCCAAATATAACCCAGGGATGAGGTGGGGGTGGGGCAAAATCACCCCTAAATGAGAACCTCTGAGTTAAATATCAGCCTAGAAGTGGACAGATGCATGAACTCAAAGATGGTACTAGATTTATGTTAGAAAGAAAATGGTTAGCTAGCAGATTGGGCATTGGCTATAATCTTGTCACTCACTGTGCCCAGGTTCTAGGTTTAGTTGCTGGCAACAGATCACGGATTGAATTACATTTATTTAGACTTCACCTGTTCAAGTTTGAGTGGGATGATAGTGCTATGGTTTTCTAAAAGAACTGACTTTTGATGGAGCCTATAAGGACAAGGAAGTGTAGTTAACAAAGTGATGTTATAAAATGCAACATTCCACATGTAGTAATATCTGGATAGCAGTCGGATTCTAGTACTTCATTCTGTTTCCTACTCACAAGTTGTTTCTGATGAATTATTTTTAAAGTGTGACTAAATTATTCATTATAAAGGATCACCATTATTTATGCAACTGAGGTTCACCACTAACATTCCAATATGGATTTTTTTTTTTTGACTAGGGAACTTCAATAAAGCTTCTAAGAATAGAAATATATGCCGAGAATTAAACAATTGATGTGGGGCCCACCATAATGGTGGAGGAGAAGCACAAATTGATTAAATCTTTGAATCTTAAGGAAATCTTTAATAACAGTAAATAGATAAAACACCATTTATAATATTTACATATACAATTAAGTTTTATGTACACATTTCAAGTGAAAGATCTTAAAACACATTCAAGCGGATTATGCTGCCAGATCCTAACAAATTTCTCCCAAGTTATCTGCCCCATGTGTTTTATTTAAATAAAAATTAGGTAATACTAGGCAACAATAAAGGTACAGAAGTATAAAATTATATGACATTAAAATTTTATTTTCAAAGAATCAGAAAATACAAATTTCATGCTGTAAACCTCTCAGTAAGTTTAATCTGTCTTTATTTTTCTTATACCTTCTCTCCACCCTTTCTTTCCGCTATTAAAGGTATATTCTCTACCGTCTGTCCTGATGCCTTACTCAAGGTCAATTTAAATGACTCAAGTGATGACTTCAAGTACAGTACAATCCTTCCTTGGGGAAGTTACTCCTTTGACTAATATTAAGTGGGTTACTATCGGTATGTTAATTAACTGCTTCACTCAGCATGAACTATTTATGTACAATGTACCCTTCATCCATGAACTGATGTGTGAGAAAGAGCCTAAGATGAAATTTAGGAGTTTTTTTTTTGAAAGATTGGGTTCTGGTGACTATATTAAAATGTATACTTTTCGTTTTCAGCTATGTTTATTTCAGCATTGAAGGTTGACCATAACTTACTATTTTGATACACAGTTTTTCAAGTAAAAATAAGAAACTGACTTCTCTCTAAGTGTCTGTTTTACCAGTGAGACCCAGTTTTCTCTTTGGAAGGCTCCTCTTTCTTGTGCACTCAATCACGTCTGACTTTTTGTGACACCATGGACTGTGTTTAGCCCACCACGCTCCTCTGTCCGTGGAATTTTCCAGCAAGAATACTGGAGTAGGTTGCCATTTCCTCCTCCAGGGGGTCTTCCCAACCTAGGAATTAAACCTGAGTCTGTGTCTCCTGCATTAGCAGATGGATTTTTTTTTTTTTTTTTTTACCGCTACACCACCTGCTAGCCACATACCAATGGAAAGAAGAGAAATACATAGATCTTTTTAAGAGTTGGAAAATAGAGCAATCAACATAGATAGAAGTCATAGAAGGAACAAAATATTTGGTCAGAAATTGTTAAAGGGCTATTCTCAAAAGTAATTATTTCTTCTATCAAGCATAACAATAGGCAGATTTCAAGACCAGGGAAAGGTTTCTACTTCAAGGGCCAATAAAAAGATATTTAACATTGGAAGCTGATATCAATTCAGATGAAGAACCTCCACACATTATCAAAATTTCATATAAATAAGTCAACTCTTTCAGTAATTTCTCTATGAATCAGAAGCTTTTTTTAATCTTACTTTTGGAATAAACTTTCTTTTAGGCTTTCTTTCAGAAAGTTTTATCTTAAAAAGAGGTCAGTTTCAAATTTTGGTGAGCACTCTATGACAATGAATATGGATTGACCCAGACAATCTCAAGGCATTTTGCTTACAAATATTAAATGACTCAAAATATAAAATGTATTTTCATAAATGTTTTTATAATTAATTAAAACATCATATTTATTAACACAAATAATTATGATGCATTGTAATATGACTTATTTTTAAAAACAAATCACTGAAGACAGAGTTTATTCTCATTAATAAAATTTATTGTAGAAAAAACCAAAAATATTTCTAACAAACCTAGTTATTAAATCTCAATGTAATTTAATTCCAATATTTTGATGCTGTACATATGCCTTTCTATGTTCAAAGCTGTTAGATCAATCTCTGCATTAGGTGATAAAAGTAGCACCTACTTTAGCCAGCCTTGGATGTTAAGGGGAGGTATGAAAGATCTTGGATGTGAGAACAGAGGCCAATCAGAAATGGAGCTCCTGAAGATGTAAAGAGATGCACTGGCAACCTCCACATTGGGTAGTAGAGGTCTCAGTCTGGACTGTAGAGTGAAGACTGTTAAGAAGAATAAGCCACTGAAGGATCTCCTGCTCTCTCATGCCTTGGACTTGAGAGCATGATGACAGTCTAAATTTGTCTCAATAACTAACTTCAGATTAAATAATTGAAGACAGACTTTGAATAGTCTCACATCTCAGTTACAACTACCTTAAATTTTACTTTGACTAAGATAAATTTAAGGAGGCCTTATATATTAGGAAATTAGCACAATACAACTGCAATTTCTGGAAGGAAAGTCAGAGATCTGTCAGTTCACTTCATTACAAACCAAGGCTGGGAAGGAAAATGGTGTGTTAGCAAAATAACTTGCAAATAATTACACTGAACATTTTTAAGCTGCCACCGGGCCTTTTGTAAGGCTTTAAAAACTGATCTTAATTTTGTTATACTGATCCCCAAAGGCACTTCCTATTGTAAAATAGTCTATTAAGCATTGGTCTATATTTTGGAAAGCAATAATATTAAGTTCATTATGGCTTTTTGCAGTCCAGGCAATAATTTAGTTTGTGTACTCCTCTTAAGATTTTAATGAGCAAAAGCTATTTTAAGAATTTTTGCAAGTGAACAATGTAGGTATGTTCAGAAAGGTACTTCTATTTCAGACCCTTTAAAATATATATAAGATATTTACATTAAATTGATTCATGTTAAAAAATGTAACACCTCCAGTCTGAAAGCTTTAATAAAACAGACTTCTGTATATAAGCTAGTATTATTGCCCAATTTTGGCACCAGAATCTTAACTGTAAAAGCCAAGCATGGACTACATGTTATAAGTATATAATAATATGTCATTATTATTATGAAAGCAAGTTATTTTTAGTGTGGAAAAATAAGTTAAAGCAAACAAAACAAAACAAAGGTTTAAAATTTCATTATCCTTATAATGGAATCCCACTGAATGCATATTTTTGAGTACACTTTTTAAAAATATGACAATATATCCTGTCAACAAATAAAATAAAAAAAAAACATTTTAAAAGCTGACTAGTCTTCCATTTTGTGTGGTTAAGTCATAAGTTATTTAACTCATCTGCTACTGTTTCTTTCACTGTCACAAATGATATTTCAAGGAATGGTCTTTTATTCTTTAATGCAGAGGCAACTTAGGAGAAAGGGTGGCTAAGAAGGTTGGATCTAGTGACAGACAGACTTGCAAGAGAATGAACCGGTGATTGCCAGAAGAGAGAGGGTTGTGGGAAGGAAAGAAATAGATGAGGGAGATTAAGAAACACCTACTTCCAGTTGCAGAATCAGTGAATATTTTTCATGGGTATGAAAAATATAGTGAGTAATATAATCAATAACTATGTAGTACCTTTGTATGGTGACGTATAACTAGACTTATCATGGTGATCATTTAGAATATATAGAGCTACTAAATCACTGTTTTGTATAACAGGAACTAACATAGTATAGTGTAGTTGTACTTCAAAAACAAACACACACAGCAAATGATTAGATTTGTGGTTATCAAAGTTCAGTCATGAGGGTTGAGGGAATTGAATGAAGGCAGTCAAAACGTACACACTTTCAGTTACAAGATAAATAAGTACAAAAGATGAATGTACAATATGATAAGTATATACAGTTATAACCGAGATGTATATATATATATATATATATATATATATCATGAAGGTAAGAATTGTTGTCTCTTTCATACTATGTTGTATCCCCAGTAGTAAAATGATGTCTGACATATATTGGATATATACTGAAAACTCCAAGACAATTAGTGAATGCATTAGGTATAAACATAGAAAATTTTATGACCAAAATAATGATAAAAAAAAACTTTTGTGGATGGTTAGGATATTTAAATATTTAAATTTTATACTATTAGCTGTTGTATTTCCATGCTCTGCATCCCTATACCTAAGTTATAGAGACATACATGGATTGCACCTGAATTTTGTACATGCTATCTGGCTTTGAAAAATTGATTTATAATTTTCCTGTAAACCATAAAAGTCTATAGGGAATGAGGTCAGACTAAATATTAATTTCTGTAATTAATTGTAATGGCATGTGTCAGAACTGCTTACTTTCAATCTTGGTAGTGTTCCACTAAAAAGAATTTGGTGTTATTTACAATGAAGGTTGTAAGAGATTAAGAAGCGGCGAGAATACTCAGAAGAATTACATGAAAAAAGTCATAATGACCCAGACAACCACAATGTGTGGTCAGTCACCTAGAGCCAGACATCCTAGAGTGGGAAGTAAAACAGACCTTAGGAAGCATTACTATGAATAAGGCTAGTGGAGGTGATGGAATTCCAGTTGAGTTATTTACAGTTCTAAAAGATGATGCTATTAAAGTGCTGCACTCAGTATGTCAGCAAACTTGGGAAACTCAGCAGTGGCTACAAGATTGGAAAAGGTCAGTTTTCATTCCCAACTCAAAGAAGGGCAATGCCAAAGAATGTTCAAACTACCATACAGTTGCACTCATTTCACATGCTAGCAAGGCTATGCTCAAAATCCAAGTGAGATTTCAGCAGTATATGAACTGAACTGAGAATTTCCATATGAACAAGCTGTGTCTAGAAAAGGCAGAAGAACCACAGATCATACTGCCAACATTCATTGGATCACAGAAAAAACAAGGGAATTACCAAAAAAAAAAAATCTGTTTCTGCTTCATTGACTATGCTAAAGCTGTTGACTGTGTGGACCATAACAAACTGTGGAAAATTTTTCAAATGATGGGAATACCAAACCACCTTACCTGTCTCTTGAGAAACATGTGTGTGGGTCAAGAAGCAACAGTTAGAACCAGACATTAAAAAAAAAAAAAAAAAGACTGAGTGGTTCCAAATTGGGAAAGGAATACAAGGCTGTATATTGTTACCCTGTTTATTTAACTTATAAACAGAGTACATCATGTGAAATCTTGGGCTGGATAAATCACAACTAGAGTCAAGATTGCCTGGAGAAATATTAACGACTTCAGATATGCAGATGATATCACTCTAATGGCAGAAAGTGAGGAAGAACTAAAGAGCTTCTTGATAAGGGTGAAAGAGGAGAGTAAAAAGTCTGGCTTGAAACTCAATGTTCAGAAAACTAAGATCATGGCATCTGGTCCCATTCAGTTCAGTTCAGTCGCTCTGTCGTGTCCGACTATTTGTGACCGAAGGAATCGCAGCACGCCAGGCCTCCCTGTCCATCACCAGCTCCCGGAGTTCACTCAGACTCACGTCCATTGAGTCCGTGATGCCATCCAGCCATCTCATCCTCTGTTGTCCCCTTCTCCTCCTGCCCCCAATCCCTCCCAGCATCAGAGTCCTTTCCAATGAGTCAACTCTGCATGAGGTGGCCTTTACTTCATGGCAAGTTGATGGGAGAAAAAGTGGAAACAGTAACAGATTTTATTTTGGGGGGCTCCAAAATCACTGCAGACTGTGGCTACAATCATGAAATGAAGAGTCACTTGTTTCTTGGAAGAAAAGTTATAACAAACCTAGAAAGCATATTAAAAAGAAGATAAATTACTTTGCTGACAAAGGCCCACATAGTCAAAGCTATGGTTTTTCCAGTAGTCATGTATAAATTTTGGAGTTGGACCATAACGAAAGCTGAGTGTTGAAGAATTGATGTTTTTGAATTGTGGTGCTGGAGAAGTTTTGAGAATCCTTTCGACTGTAAGGAGATCAAATCAGTCTAACATAAAAGAAATCAACCCTGAGTATTCATTGAAGGACTGATGCTGAAGATGAAACTCCAATATTTGGCCACCTGATGAGAAGAATCAACTCACTGGAAAAGACTCTGACTGGGAAAGATTGAGGGGCAGGAGGAGAAGGGAGCGACAGATGATGAGATGGTTGGATGGCATCACCAACTCAATGGACATGAGTTTGAGCAAACTCCAGGAGATTGTGAAGGACAGTGAAGCCTGGTGCACTGCAATCCATGGGATTGAAGGAATGTTGCTGTTGCTGCTGCTCAGTCACTTCAGTCGTGCCTGACTCTGTGCGACTCCATAAATGGCAGCCCACCAGGCTCCTCTGTCCCTGGGATTCTCCAGGCAAGAATACTGGAGTAGGTTGCCATTTCCTTCTCCAATGCATGCATGCATGCTAAGTCGCTTCAGTCATGTCTGACTCTGTGCGACCCTGTGGACAGCAGCCCACCAGGCCCCTCTGTCCATGGGAATTCTCTAGGCAAGAAGACAGGTGTAAGTTGCCATTTCCTTCTCCAAGGAATGTTGAAGATAAGCTAAATCAACAAAATATCTCATTCTGAAGCATTATGTCTAATAATGAAGTGGCCATTTTGTGGATATATATGTTAATGTGACTATCTAGCAATTCTGTAAGGTAGAGACGATCATTATCTACATTTTATAGGAGTGAATATTAAATTCTTCAAGGACACAGAGCCAGTGTGTAATACCTATGACTCATATAAACAGCCTGGTTCTAGGACCAGAGATCCTAGCCTCTAGTTGTAGGTCTACCAATAAATTCCATTAATGCAATGTACTTCCTTAAGTGACTCTTATGATAGGTACCTACTCAGTTAATATGCATGCATTACATGCCACTTCTCTATAGACTTATATGAGATTCTGGGGCTCCAACATAAAATGACATATAATCTTTCCTTCCAGGGAACTTACAGTGTGCTATGATAGAAGGGCAGATAAATTAAAGCATGATATATGGTGCTCAGTAAATATTTGGTGAATGAATTGATAACTGCCATCAGAGTTGTACGCAAAAGAAGAAACAGAGCAAAGGAAGGATATATGAGTCTTGAAGTCATGCTGATCAGGAAAGACTTCCTGATAATTAGCTGGGTGAGCATGAGAAGGGAAGATGAATTATAGAAAGAGGTAATCATAAGTGAGAAGGTACAGAGATATGAGAAAACCTCATATACTCCAGGAAAAAGATGCTGTCTGAGGAAGATGTGAAAACAAGTGAAGCAATGGTCTAAGATGAGGCTGGAAACAAGTCTGGGGCCTAAATGTGAAAGGCTTTGGATGTTCAGCCATGAACTGTGAACTACACCATGACAGCTTTGAGAACCACTTAAGATTTGAACATCAGCCGGTGACCTGATCATATGGCATTTTATAAAGGTCACTCTGACAACAGTGAGGAAGGCAGATTAAAGGGTACCAGACTGCACAGAGTGAGAGGCAACTGTAGAAAAGTAGAAGAAAAGCAGGAGTGACTAGGGAAAAGGAAAGCAGAGAACAGAGATGGGCTTGGAGATACTAGGCAGATAGACTGAATCCGACTTTCTGAGCTTACATATATTTTCATAACATCACATCTGTGTTATTGTCTAATTTCCTTTTTATTCATTTTTCTTCTGTCATAGTACATAACAAGTGCTTGATGAAAGGTTTCTGAACAAATGAAAGAAGATCTTGTGACAGGGTAGATGTGGGAAAAAGAAAGAAACGCATAATGACTCTCAATATTTCTGACCGACACCACATGAAACCAGACCTTGAAATGGGCAGCAAAGGAAGAGAAGGTTCCAGTAGAAGGATACAAAGTTGAGGTTAGGAAGCAGTCAGGTTAAGACCTGTGAAGATGTTTGCAATGCAGTCTGATACAGAAGGGTAGTACTCTGATTCTGACATTTCTTGCCTGGAAGTTGAGAAACAGTGCACCTGTGATAGCTGAATTTTTAAATTTGGCTAAGGTCTTTTATTTTTTAATTTGGCAGATCAGGAAGCAACAGTTAAAACTGGACATGGAACAACAGACTGGTTCCAAATAGGGAAAGGAGTATGTCAAGGCTGTATATTGTCACCCTGCTTATTTAACTTATATGCAGAGTACATTATGAGAAATGCTGGACCGGATGATGCACAAGCTGGAATCAAGATTTCCAGGAGAAATATCTATCAATAACCTCAGATATACAGATGACACCACCCTTATGGCAGAAAGTGAAGAAGAACTAAAGAGCCTCTTGATGAAAGGGAAATAGGAGAGTGAAAAAGTTGGCTTAAAGCTCAAACTAAGATCATGGCATCTGGTCCCAACACTTCATGGCAAATAGATGGGGAAACTGTGGAAACAGTGGCAGACTTTATTTTGGGGGGGCTCCAAAATCACTGCAGATGGTGATTGCAGCCATGAAATTAAATTTTCTTGGAGAAAAGTTATGACCTACCTAGACAGCATATTAAAAAGCAGAGACATTACTTTGCCAACAAAGATCCATTTAGTCAAGGCTATGGTTTTTCCTCTAGTCATGTATGGATGTGAGAGTTGGACTATAAAGAAAGCTGAGTGCCAAAGAATTGATGCTTTTGAACTGTGTTGTTGGAGAAGACTCTTGAGAGTCCCTTGGACAGCAAGGAGATCCACCCAGTCCATCCTAAAGGAAATCAGTCCTGAATATTCATTGGAAGGACTGATGCTAAAACTGAAACTCCAATACTTTGGCCACCTGATGTGAAGAACTGACTCATTTAAAAGACTGGGGAAGACTGAAGGCAGGAGGAGAAGGGGATGACAGAGGATGAGATGGTTGGATGGCATCACTGACTCAATGGACATGAGTTTGAGTGAACTCTGGGAGTTGGTAATGGACAGGGAGGCCTGGAGTACTGCATGCCATTGGGTTGCAAAGAGTCAGACATGACTGAGTCACTAAACTGAATTGAAGGTCCTTTAGGGAGGGTCATATAATAAATTTGGAGAAGGAAATGGCAACCCACTCCAGTGTTCTTGCCTGGAGAATCCCATGGACGGAGGAGCTTGGTAGGCTACAGTCCACGGGTCGCAAAGAGTCGGACACGACTGAGCGACTTCACTTTCACTATATAATATATTAAATCTAGGTAGAGAAACAAGAGTACAGGAAAATGATAGAAGAAAAAAAGTGGAGAAAGGAGGGACTTTAGGAGAGAAGGATCCAGAAGCTCAGAGGGTAGAGGATTTCAGTAAAGAAGGAATGCTCAGCATAATAATCACCATGGAAAGATGAAGTGAGATGAGCACAGCAATTTTTTCATTGGATTTGATAGTATTGAAGGCATTGTAGATATCAGTGCAAGTGGATTCAGTGAAGTGGTGGAGTCAGAAGTCAGATTAGAGTTGGATAAGAAATGAAAGTAAATGGAAACATAAACTGTAGAGCTTTTTCCAAGAAGTTTCAAGATTTCACCAACAAAGGGAACCAATAAATGGTGGCTAAAGAAGAATATTTTTTTCAAGGGGTGATATTGTTTTAAGATGGGAAGGACTTGATCCTTTCTAGAAGATAAATGTTTTAGGCATACCATCAAAAAATGAGAGTGAAATAATAAAGAATAAAAAGGAACTTAAAAAAGGGGTCATGGACTCCAAAGCACTTAGGTAAGGAGGTCAAGTTCAGATGGGAGACAGAAACTGTCCAGAGGATCAGGGGGAAAGTTTGTAAAGAGGAAGAGAAAAGAATGGGTCATGTGAATCAAATAAATGAAGTGAGATATTTGAAGTGAGATGCTTTAGTTTAAATTCAAACAGTGAATCTGGGTAAGGTAATACAAAAGAATAATCTATTAACCAAGTATATTTCTTGCCATATGTTAGACTCATTGATCGCTGTAAGAATTATCTAGAGAGGGTATAATTTCAAAATACATTTCTAAAATATAACAGAGGAGAAAGAACCTGGAGATATGGAAAGCAAGGAGCCAAAGGCTTAGTCCACAGTTTATGGATTATTCAACAATGCATATATTAAATTCTCTTTAGTCAACTGTGGGAAAAATAAAACTCTCAAAAAATGTGGGGTTTTTAAAAACAGCAACGATGGACAGAAGGCGACATAGTGACAGGACAGGAGACCAGAAGACATGCTTTGTGGGGAATTAGAGAGTAATTGTTTGGAATAGTCCTGAAGATCAAGAAGGTAAATCTAAGTCTTTACTCCGTGGTACAAGAATAGGGGGAAATGGGCTGACACAGGAGAGTGAAAAGGGGTAAAAGTCTGATTCAAGGGAATGTCAGATTTTTGAAGACAAGTAGACAACTAGGGCACTGAGTGAAGGATGTGAAGCTATAGGGTAGTTTGGTTAATAATATATCAGAGTTTCTAGCAAACAAGTGCAAAGTGTTGATGAAAGATGTAGCGGTGGGGAATGAATTACAAGAGTGATGGGACACCAAGACTGTGGCAGTGAGAGGATGATAGGGCCCCCCTAAGACAAGTGGCTGAGGGGTTTCACATTTGGGGCTAGGGAAGAGCTTGACAAAGACTGGGAAGCATGGTGATATAATTGAGCTCAAGTATTCAACCGAAGGGGTTTCCCAGGTGGCGCTAGTGGTAAAGAACCCACCTGCCAATGCATGAGATGTAAGAGACATGAGTTCAGTCCCTAGGTTGGGAAGATTCCCTGGAGCAGGGCACGGCAACACTCCAGTTTTCTTGCCTGGAGAATCCCATGGACTGTAGCCTGCCAGGCTCCTCTGTCCATGGGACCATAAAGAGTCTGACACGACTGAAGTGACTTAGCATGCATTCAACCAGAAAGAGGCTTCTCTGGTGGATCAGTGGTAAAGAATCTGCCTGCCAATGCAGAAAAAATGGATTTTATCCCTGGGTCAGGAAGATCCCCTGGAGGAGGAAATGGCAACCTACTCCAGTATTCTTATTCTTTCCTGGGAAGTCCCATGGACAGAGGAGCCTGGCAGGCTACAGTCCATGAGGTCACTAAAGAGTCATACATGACTTAGCAATTAAACAACAACAACATCAACAATTCAACCAGAAATCTCATAAAAAGATAGTTCTAGACAAAGACTCTGAATTTAACCAGGGCCAGGTGTAGTAGGCTTTCTTGCATTCCAGAAACAATCTGATTATTTTTTTTCCTGAGGCAGTTCATCTACCCTTGGGCAACTCTGTTTATGAAAAAGAAGTTTCTCCTTTTTTTTTTTCATTAAAAAAATTAATTTATTTTTTAATTGAAGGATAAATACTTTACATAACTGTGTGATTTCTGCCAAAAATCAACATGAATCAGTCATAAATATACATGTGTCCCCTCCCTCTTGAATTGCCCCCCCCATCTCCCTCCCCATTCTACCCTCCTAGGTTGTTACAGAAGCCAGGTTTGAGTTCCCAGAGTCATAGAGCAAATTCCCATTGGCTTTCTACTTTACATATGGTAATTTTAAGACACTTCTTCTCATATATCTTATTTACCCATCAAGTTCCATTCCATTGGGATCATATACAACATTCAGGGTCCTTTTTCCTTCAAACTGAACGTGTCCAACACTCAATGTGGCTATATATGGTGAATTTTAATATCCTATTTATTTTTCCTCACTTTAGTTGGCAATACATTCTTATAATACAATATGGTAGCTAGAAATGAATCTAGTATTTAAATGATGTTCTAACAAGCACAGTACATAATGAAATTGTAAGACAATGAAACCAACATTTGTTAAACATTTACTATGTGTCTGGCTCATGTCACCAGTGAACATACATCATCTCACTCCAGTCTCTGTGGTTAAAGCACAGGCTCTGGTACCTGAGACCAGGGATTGGAACTCATGTTCTGTCACATATTAGCTCTGTGATATTGGAAAAAATTAACATGCTGTCCTGGGACTTAATAATTTCCTGTGTAAAATGAGGATAATAATGCTATTTACCTAGCAAGGTTACTATGAAGGTTAAATGGAATAAGACCTATAAAGCACTTATTCTCTGGCACACGAGAAACACAAAATCAGTTCAGTTCAGTTCAGTTGCTCAGTCTTGTCCGACTCTTTGTGACCCCATAAATCACAGCATGCCAAGCCTCCCTTGCCATCACCAACTCCCAGAGTTCACTCAAACTCATGTGCATCGAGATGGTGATGCCATCCAGCCATCTCATCCTCTGTCGTCCCCTTCTCCTCCTGCCCCCAATCCCTCCCAGCATCAGGGTCTTTTCCAATGAGTCAACTCTTCGCATGAGGTGGCCAAAGTACTGGAATTTCAGTTTTAGCATCAGTCCTTCCAATGAACACCCAGGACTGGTCTTCTTTAGGATGGACTGGTTGGATCTCCTTGCAGTCCAAGGGACTCTCAAGAGTCTTCTCCAGCACCACAGTTCAAAAGCATCAATTCTTCAGTGCTCAGCTTTCTTCACAGTCCAACTCTCACATTCATAAATGACTACTGGAAAAACCATAGCCTTGACTAGACAGAATTTAGTCGGCAAAGTAATGTCTCTGCTTTTGAATATGCTATCTAGGTTGGTCATAATTTTTCTTCCAAGGAGTAAGCGTCTTTTAATTTCATGGCTGCAGTCACCATCTGCAGTGATTTTGGAGACCCCAAAAATAAAGTCTGACACTGTTTCCACTGTTTCGCCATCTATGTCCCATGAAGCGATGGGACCAGATGCCATGATCTTTGTTTTCTGAATGTTGAGCTTTAAGCCAACTTTTTCACTCTCCTCTTTCACTTTCATCAAGAGGCTTTTTAGTTCCTCTTCACTTTCTGCCATAAGGGTGGTGTCATCTGCATATCTAGGGTATTGGTATTTCTCCCGGCAATCTTGATTCCAGCTTGTGCTTCTTCCAGCCCAGCGTTTCTCATGATGTATGCTCCATATAAGTTAAATAAGCAGGGTGACAATATACAGCCTTGACGTACTCCTTTTCCTATTTGGAACCAATCTGTTGTTCCATGTCCAGTTCTAGCTGTTGCTTCCTGACCTGCATACAGATTTCTCAAGAGGCAGGTCAGGTGGTCTGGTATTCCCATCTCTCTCAGAATTTTCCACAGTTTATTGTGATCCACACAGTCAAAGGTTTTGGCATAATCAATAAAGCAGAAATAGATGTTTTTCTGAAACTCTCTTGCTTTTTCCATGATCCAGCAGATGTTGGCAATTTGATCTCTGGTTCCTCTGCCTTTTCTAAAACCAGCGTGAACATCTGGAAGTTCACGGTTCACGTATTGCTGAAGCCTGGCTTGGAGAATTTTGAGCATTACTTTACTAGCGTGTGCAGCAGTTTGAGCATTCTTTGGCATTGCCTTTCTTTGGGATTGGAATAAAAATTGACCTTTTCCAGTCCTGTGGCCACTGCTGAGTTTTCCAAACTTGCTGGCATATTGAGTGCAGCCCTTTCACAGCATCATCTTCCAGGATTTGAAATAGCTCAACTGGAATTCCATCACCTCCACTAGCTTTGTTCATAGTGATGCTTTCTAGGGCCCACTTGACTTCACATTCCAGGATGTCTGGCTCTAGATGAGTGATCACACCATCATGATTATCTTGGTCATGAAGATATTTTTGGACAGTTCTTCAGTGTATTCTTGCCACCTCTTCTTAATATCTTCTGCTTCTGTTAGGTCCATACAATTCCTGTCCTTTATCGAGCCCATCTTTTCATGAAATGTTCCCTTGGTATCTCTAATTTTCTTGAAGAGATCTCTAGTCTTTCCCATTCTGTTATAGTCCTCTTTTTCTTTGCATTGATCACTGAGGAAGGCTTTCTTATCTCTTCTTGCTATTCTTTGGAACTCTGCATTCAAATGGGAATATCTTTCCTTTTCTTGTTTGCTTTTCACGTATCTTCTTTTCACAGCTATTTGTAAGGCCTCCTCAGACAGCCATTTTACTTCTTTGCATTTCTTTTCCATGGGGATGGTTTTGATCCCTGTATCCTGTACAGTGTCATGAACCTCCGTCCATAGTTCATCAGGCACTCTATCTACCAGATCTAGTTCCTCAAATCTATTTCTCACTTCCACTGTATAATCATAAGGGATTTGATTTAGGGCATACCTGAATGGTCTAGTGATTTTCCCTACTTTCTTCAGTTTAAGTCTGAATTTGGCAAAAAGGAATTCATGATCTGAGCCACAGTCAGCTCCCGCTCTTGTTTTTTGCTGACTGTATAGAGCTTCTCCATCTTTGGCTGCAAAGGATATAATCAATCTGATTTTGGTGTTGACCATATGGTGATGTCCATATGTAGAGTTTTCTCTTGTGTTGTTGGAAGAGGGTGTTTGCTATGACCAGTGTGTTCTCTTGCCAAAACTCTATTAGTCTTTGCCCTGCTTCATTCTGTACTCCAAAGGCCAAATTTGCCTGTTACTCCAGGTGTTTCTTGACTTCCTACTTTTACATTCCAATACCTTATAATGAAAAGGACATTTTTTGGGGTGTTAGTTCTAGAAGGTCTTGTAGGTCTTCATAGAACTGTTCAACTTCAGCTTCTTCAGAATTACTGGTTGGGGCATAGGTTGTATCACCGTGATATGAATGGTTTGCCTTGGAAACAAAAAGAGATCATTCTATCATTTTTGAGATTGCATCCAAGTACTGGATTTCAGACTCTTGTTGACCATGATGGGTACTCCATTTATTCTAAGGGATTCCTCCCCACAGTAGTAGATATAATGGTCATCTGGGTTAAATTTACCCATTCCAGTCCATTTTAGTTCTCTGATTCTTAGAATGTCAATGTTTACTCTTGCCATTTCCTGTTTGACCACTTCCAATTTGCCTTGATTCATGGACCTGACATTCCAGGTTCCTATGCAATATTGCTCTTTACTGCATCAGACCTTGCTTCTATCATCAATCACAATCACAACTGGGTATTGTTTTTGCTTTGGATCAATCCCTTCATTCTTTCTGGAGTTATTTCTCCACTGATCTCCTGTAGCATATTGGGCACCTACCAACCTGGGGAGTTCCTCTTTCAGTATCCTATCATTTTGCCTTTTCATACTGTTCATGGGATTCTCAAGGCAGGAATACTGAAGTGGTTTGCCATTCCCTTCTCCAGTGGACCACATTCTGTCATACCTCTCCACCATGACCTGTCAGTCTTGGGTGGCCCCACATGGCATGGCTTAGTTTCACTGAGTTAGGCAAGCCTGTGGTCTGTGTGATCAGATTGGCTAGTTTTCTGTGATGATGGTTTCAGTGTGTCTGCCCTCTGATGCCCTCTCTCAACACCTACCATCTTACTTGGGTATCTCTTACCTTGGATGTTGAGTGTCTCTTCACAGCTGCTCCAGGAAAGTGCAGCCACTGCTCCTTACCTTGGATGAGGTCACCCCTCCTGACCTGGAACGTGGAGTAGCTCCTCTCGGCCCTCCTGCGCCCGCGCAGCTGCTGCTCCTTGGACGTGGGGTTGCTCCTCTCAAAAATGCACAATAAATGATAGTTATTATCAATATCTCCATTCTACAGATGAGAAATCTAGCTATAGTTAAGGTCAGATAATCAAAATTTAAATCTAGATCACGAAATTCCAAAGCCTATTTTATCATGTTTTCTTAAATTCTCTATTTTTATTTTTTAAAATTTTTACTGGACTATATAGTTGATTTTACAATGTTGTGTTAATTTCAGATGTATAGCGAAGTGAATCAGTTATATATATAGATACAGATATATGCAGTCTATATCTACATATAGGCTACATATAAGTAGTCTTTTTTTTTTAGGTTCCTTTCCCATATAGGCCATTACAGAATACTGAGTAGAGTGCCCTGTTCTATACAGTAGGTTCTTATTAGTTATCTATTTACTATATAGTAGGAAATGGCAACCCACGCCAATGTTCTTGCCTGGAGAATCCCAGGGACAGGGGAGCCTGGTGGGCTGCCGTTTATGGGGTCACACAGAGTTGGACACGACTGAAGTGACTTAGCAGCAGCAGCAACAGTGTTAATTTATCTCTAACCTCTTTATCCCCTGGTAACCACAAGTTTGTTATCTATGCTTGTGACTCTAATTCTGTTTTGTAAATAAGTTCTTTTGTATACTTTTTTTTAGGTTTCATATATAGTGAAATCACATAATATTTGCTTTCTGTGTCTGATTTACTTCACTCAGTATGATAATCTCTAGGACATCCATGTCACTGCAAATGGCATCATTTTGTTCTTTTTGTGGCTGAGTAATATTCTGTTGTATATGTGTACACATCTTTATACATCCCTTGGTTGTTGGCTATTGTAACTAGCGCTGCAGTGAACATTGGGACATGTGTATCTTTTCAAATTATGATTTCCTCTGAATATATACCCAGGAGTGAGAGTGCTGGATCTGTATTTAGTAGCTCTATGTTCAGGTTTTTAAGGAAACTCCATACTGTTTTCTACAGTGATTATACCAATTTACATTCCCACCTTCTCCAGGAGATCTTCCTAACCCAAGGATCAAACCCAGGTCTCCTCTATTAAAGGCAGATTCTTTACCCTCTGAGCAACCAGGGAAGCATCAACATTGAATGTACAGTCAGCCACTATTTTTATGCTTTTTTCCTACATGTTACTGCTGTTTAGCAGGATCTTTTTATTTTGCACTTGTGAGAATTTAGTTTTGGATCTAATGGAGGCCATTGTATTATCAAGTCTTACTGGTATGAGCAACAGAAAAGATGACAACTGTGAAGTTTAGAATAATATGAAGAATATGGGAAATGTTATAGAAAAAAATAGCAATATATAGAAACAAGTTGGCACTGGGTGTTGTTGTTCAGTCACTAAGTCACATCTGACTCTTTGTGACCCCATGGAACACTGCACTCAAGGCAGTATGTCCCTTACCATCTACCAGAGTTTGTCCCAGTTCATAGGGCTTCCCTGATAGTTCAGTTGGTAAAGAACCTGACTGCAATGTGGGAGACCTGGGTTCAATCCTTGGATTGGGAAAATCCCCTGGAGAAGGGAAAGGTTACCCACTCCAGTATTCTGTCTGGAGAATCCCATGGACTGAGGAGCCTGGCAGGTGACAGTTCATATGGCTGCAAAGAGTCAGAAAGGACTGAAGCAGCAGAGCATGCATGCAAATACACTAATACTATTGACAGCAGAGACATTACTTTGCCAATGAAGGTCTGTCTAGTCAAGGCTATGGTTTTTCCAGTGGTCATGCATGGATGTGAGAGTTGGACTGTGAAGAAAGCTGAGCACCGAAGAATTGATGCTTTTGAACTGTGGTGTTGGAGAAGAATCTTGAGAGTCCCTTGGACTGCAAGGAGATCCAACCAGTCCATCCTAAAGACCAGTCCTGGGTGTTCATTGGAAGGACTGATGTTGAAGCTGAAACTCCAATATTTTGGCCACCTGATGCAAAGAGCTGACTCATTTGAAAAGACCCTGATGTTGGGAAAGACTAAAGGCAGGAGGAGAAGGGGACGACAGAGATTGTCGTCTAGGATGGTTGAATGGCATCACCGACTCAATGGGGATGAGTTTGGGTAAATTCCAGGAGTTGGTGATGGACAGGGATGCCTGGTGAGTTGCAGTTCATGGGGTGACAAAGAGTCAGACATGACTGCGTGACTGAACTGAACTGAATTGACAAAAATGGAGAATGTATTTGCTTAGGGGACAAAATTGACTTTTAATGAGAGATTTGTTGAAAGTATGCTTGAACTGATTCTTACCTACATTAAACACTTCAAAAAAAAATCATCTTTTTTTCCCCTAGGTAACAGCCTAGATGAGTGAAGCTCATGGCAAAAGCTTAATTTTCTTTAAGAACTAAAAAAGGGTACATTACTTTTATGATGCAAGATCAAGGAATTTGTTAATTCATTAGAAAACTAGTCAGAATTATAATAATAGCTTGTATGTGAACCCAGAGGAAGTGAAATATCTGGATGTGATTTTGGCTTTACCGTCCTGTCATTTTGCATGAATTTAAGAAAAAGTACTATGTGTGTATCCAAAAAGATTATATTAGACAATAAAAAGGGCCTTAGTGTTCTGCAGTGAATGCCAAACTTCCGAAAGCATAGTGAGAGAGAGAATGTGTTAACTTGGGCTTCATATAGAAGAGAATATTATCTGAAAGAGAATTCTGCTGCACTAGAATCTCAGGAAGGACTTGTGAGAATGATTATCAATGTTCCATGAGAAATGATAATCCCATAATCCATAAAAAGTAATGACCTGCTCCTTCGTCACTGACCACTGTTAATCTATTAGCAACTTAATTCCTTTAAAATGTATCTTGTTCAAAATACTTAAGGTTGTCATTTTTATCACTGCTCATCAGAGTCCATCAATCATTGTCAAAAGCTGTCAATCACAGTCAAATGAGGGCATTTTCAGAACTAATGGATAAGAACTCTTTGACCTCATATTTTTCATAACCTTAAAATCACATGCAAAAGAATAATAACTCAGACTATATTCTTTGTCATTGGTAACCTTAAGTCAAATCCAAATGCAAAGTAAATTTGGAGTACATTGCACTGGCTTTGTTTGATGGTTTGTATTTTAAGAAATTAGAAGCATATATACTAAAAATATTAAGGAAATGAGAGAAATGAGACCTCTAGTCCACTCTTACTTCTCCAGGAAAGAATACTGGAGTAGGTAAACTATTCCCTTCTCCAGGGGATCTTCCCACATCAGGCATTGAACCCAGGTAGACTGCATTGGAGGCAGATTCTTCACCATGTGAGCCACCAGTGAAGCCCATACACTATTTCACTGTCACACCAGTGAGGAAACTTCTTTTACCTCCTTTGAGAGTTCTCTTGTTGATTTTGTATAACAGGTAATATCTGCCTGGTAGGGAACTGAGAAGACAATCTTACGTGTTTTCATCCCATTCTGAGATTTACTACCCTAAATCTTTTAGCAGTTGAAAACACAAAAATAAACTAAAATCAAAACAAAATAAGCCAAAAGATATTCAAATTACTTCTCAGACATATTCATCTATGAAATAAACCTTCACCTTCTATGTGCTGTCTTAGTCTACTTTTACCCCACGCTCACCCCTGTTTCCTTTCAGCTTCTAGGAGCTCTAAATGAGAAAGAGATGGTTAGATGGCATCACCGATCCAATGGACATGAGTTTGGGTGGACTCTGGGAGTTGGTGATGGACAGGGAGGCCTGGCGTGCTGTGGTTCATGGGGTCGCAGGGAGTCGGACACGACTGAGCGACTGAAATGAACTGAACTGAACTGAAATGAACTGAAATGAGAAAGATCACAGTTCCCAGAATTTCTGGTTGAGGTTAACTAGGTTAAATCAGGAAACTTTGAGTATCTCAGAAGAGCACCTTTTTTTGATGATTTCCCAAAATCTGACTCCATATTGCATAAAGACCCAGGATTACCAAGCACACCATCCTGGGCTGTAACTTATTGTCATGTTTCAGAAATGCTGTCTATACTCTCTTGTAATGTATACACCTAAAAAGTTAGTATTCACCTGTTAAATTTAAAACCTACCTGCTGCCTTATACCCTTCCAAATTTTCAAACTACAGTTTTATGTTCAAATGCTACTTTTCCACTTTTCAATATCCACCTTTTATATCTTTCTTTATATTCTTACAGTTCTGTCTATGTAACTTCAAACATTAGAGTGAAGTTTCTACAATTGGTTTCAAATTCTTTTTAAAATTTTTCTTTATTTAAGTAGATTTGATTTACAGTGTTGTGTTAGTTCCAGGTCTATGCCACAGTGAAAAGTTATACATATGTATATAGTAAATATATGTATACAAACATAAAAACATATATTCTTTTTCAGATTCTTTTCTCTTATAGGTTATCACAAAATATTGAATATACTTCCCTGTGTTGTATAGTAACTCCTTGTTGGTTATCTATTTTATATATCAGTACAGTTCAGTCACTCAGTTGTGTCTGACTCTCCATGACCCCATGGACTGCAGGACACCAGGCCTCCATGTCCATCACCAACTCTCAGAGTTTACTCAAACTTATGTCCATTGAATCCATGATACAATCCAACCACCTCATTCTGTCATCCCCTCCTCCTCCTGCCCTCAATCTTTCCCGGCATTAGGGTCTTTTTAAATGAGTCAGTTCTTCACCTCAGGTGGCCAAAGTATTGGAGTTTCAGCTTCAGCCTCAGTCCTTCTAATGAATATTCAGGACTGACTTCCTTTAGGATGGACTGAGTGGATCTCCTTGCTGTCCAAGGAACTCTCAAGAGTCTTCTCCAGGGCCACTGTTCAAAAGCATCAATTCTTCGGTGCTCAGCTTTCAATATAGTCCAACAGTCAAACCATAGCTTTGACTAGATGGACCTTTGTTGACAAGGCAATATCTCTGCTTTATAATACACTGTCTAGGTAGGTCATAACTTTTCTTCCACAGAACAAGTGTCTTTACAATTTCATCGCTGTAGTCACCATCTGCAGGGATTTTGGAGCCCCCCAAAATAAAGTCTGCCACTGTTTCCACTATTTCCCCATCTATTTGCCATGAAATGACGGGACCAGATGCCAGGATCTTAGTTTTCTGCATGTTGAGTTTTAAGCCAACTTTTTCACTCTCCTGTTTCACCTTTACCGAGTCTCTTTAGTTCTTCTTCATTTTCTGCCATAAGAGTGGTGTCATCTACTTATCTGAGGTTATTGATATTTCTCCTGGCAATCTTGATTCCAGCTTGTGCTTCATCCAATCCAGCATTTCTCATGACGCACTCTGCATATAAGTCAAATAAGCAGGGTGACAACATACAGCCTTGATGTACCCTCTCCCAACTTGGAAACAGTCTGTTGTTCCATGTCCAGTTCTAACTGTTGCTTTTTAACCTGCATACGGATTTCTCAAGAGGCAGGTAAGGTGGTCTGGTATTCCCAGCTCTTGAAGAATTTTCCATAGTTTGTTGTGATCCACACAGTCAAATGCTGTGGCATAGTCAATAAAGCAGAAATAGATGTTTTTCTGGAACTCTCTTGCTTTTTCAATGATTCAACAGATGTTGGTAATTTGATCTCTGGTTCCTCTGCCTTTTCTAAAGCCAGCTTGAGCATCTGGAAGTCACAGTTCACATACCGTTGAAGCCTGGCTTGGAGAATTTTGAGCATTACTTTGCTATCATGTGAAATGAAGGCAATTGTGTAGTAGTTTGAGCATTCTTTGGCATTGCCTTTCTTTGGGATTGGAATGAAAACTGATCTTCTCCAGTTCTGCGGCCACTGCTGAGTTTTCCAAATTTGCTGGTATATTGAGTGTAGCAATTTCACAGCATCATCTTCCAGGATTTGAAATATCTCAACTAGAATTCCATCACCTCCACTAGCTTTGTTAATAATGATGCTTCCTAAGGCCCACTTGACTTGGCATTCCAGGATGTCTGGCTCTAGGTTGGTAGTCACACCATTGTGATTATCTGGGTCATTAAGACCTTTTTTTTTTTTTTTTAATAGTTCTTCAGTGTATTCTTGCCACCTCTTCTTAATATCTTCTGCTTCTGTTAGGTCCGTACCATTTCTGTCCTTTATTGTGTCCATCTTTGCATGAAATGTTCCCTTGGTATCTCTAATTTTCTTGAAGAGATCTCTAGTCTTTCCCTTTCTATTGTTTTTTTCTATTTCTTTGCAATGATCACTGAGGACGCCTTTCTTATCTCTCCCTGCTATTCTTTGGAACTCTGCATTCAGATGGGTATGTCTTCCCATTTCTCCTTTCTTTTTCACCTCTCTTCTTTTCACAGCTATTTGTAAGGCCTCCTCAGACAGCCATTTTGCTTTTTTTCGTTTAAGACCATGAGGATGGTCTCAATCCCTTTCTCCTGTACAATGTCATGAACCTCCTTCCATAGTTCTTCAGGCCCTCTGTCTATCAGATCTAATCCCTTGAATCTATTTCTCACTTCCACTGTATAGTTATAAGGGATTTGATTTCGATCATACCTGAATGGCCTAGTGGTTTTCCCTACTCTCTTCATTTTAAGTCTGAATTTGGCAATAAGGAGTTCATGATCTGAGCCCATAGTCAGCTCCCAGTCTTGTTTCTGCTGACTGTATAGAGCTTCTCCATCTTTGGCTGCAAAGGATATAATCAATCTGATTTTGGTGTTGACCATATGGTGATGTCCATGTGTAGAGTCTTCTCTTGTGTTGTTGGAAGAGGGTGTTTGCTATGACCAGTGCGTTCTCTTGCCAAAACTCTATTAGCCTTTGCCCTGCTTCATTCTGTACTCCAAGGCCAAATTTGCCTGTTACTCCACGTGTTTCTTGACTTCCTACTTTTGCATTCCAATCCCCTATAATGAAAAGGACATCCTTTTGGGGGTGTTAGTTCTAAAAGGTCTTGTAGGTCTTCACAGAACCGTTCAACTTCAGCTTCTTCAGTGTTACTGATTGGGGCATAGACTTGGATTATGGTGATATTGAATAGTTTGCCTTGGAAACAAACAGAGATCATTCTGTCATTTTTGAGATTGCATCCAAATATTGCATTTTGGACTCTTGTTGACTATGATGGGTACTCTATTTCTTCTGAGGGATTCCTGCCCACAGTAGTAGATATAAGGGTTGTCTGAGTTAAATTCACCCATTCCAGTCCATTTTAGTTCACTGATTCGTAGAATGTCGACCTTCACTCTTGCCATCTCCTGTTTGACTACATCCAATTTACCTTGATTCATGGACCTAACAAGAGTGGCAGCTGCATGGCGCAGGAGCATCCAAGAGGAGATACCCCACATCCAAGATAAGGAGCAGTGGCTGCTCTTGCTGGAGCAGCCAAGAAGAGATATTCCACATCCAAAGAAAGAGAAACCCAAGTAAGACAGTCAGCGCTGAGACAGGGCATCGCAAGGCAGACAGACTAAAACCACAATCATAGAAAAGTAACCAATCTGATCACATGGACCACAGCCTTGTCTAACTCAGTGAAACTAAGCCATGCCATGTGGGGCCACCCAAGATGGATGGGTCATGGTGGAGAGTTCTCCACCAGTTCTCCAATGTGGTCCATTGGAGAAGGGAATGGCAAACCACTTCAGTATTCTTGCCTTGAGAACCCCATGAACAGTATCAAAAGATTCGAAGATAGGACACTAAAAGATATCACTTAGATGGGAAATACAAAAACATAATACAGATGAATTATTTACAAAACAGAAACAGACTCCCAGAGTTTGGAAACAATCTTATGGTTACCAAAAGAGAAAGGTAGTGGGGCTGGGATAAATTAGGAGTTTGGTATTAACTTATAACCACTACTATATATAAAATAATCAACAAGGAGTTACAATATAGAACAGGGAACTCTACTCGATATTCTACAATGACTTATATAGAAAAAGAATGTGAAAAAGAATGGATATATGTGAAACTGAATTACTTTGCTGTACACCTGAAATGAACACAATCTTATAAGTCAATTATACTGCAATATAAAGTAAAAATTAGATAAAAATTGGGCCAGTCTTCTTGGATGCCTCTATGACCAGAAAGCAATGGAAGTGAGGCTCTGTGATTTTGGACGCAAGGTCATTAAAATGAGTTGGCTTCTACCTGTGTCCCTCTCTCTTGTGATGCTGATGATATAAGATCTAAAGTACAGCAGAATGATTAATCATAAAAGATCTAGGACATTTGTCTGAGAAAGGAAAGAAAGAAGGTTGACAATATAAAGATAGTTAAAGTATAAGGAAATATATTCTTAATCCAGTCATGATGTTGTGAAGAAACTCAGCACACATAAAGACATGTTCTGACTGACAGCTTGAGTTAAATTTCTAACTGACAGCCGTCATCAACCTCCCAATCTGTGAGACAGCAAGTTTCAGATGATTCCACTGATACTGAGAGGATTACTGAGAGCTAGTCATGCTGGTCCCTGTTCAAATTTCAGATTAATGAGCAAAATCTAAATCTTCATGGATTTTAAACCACTAGATTTTGGGGTAGTTGATTCATAGTCGTATTTCTATGATTTGTTTCATATATTGAGTATTTGCAAAAGTAGCTAGAATAGAGGAATAAGTAAAGACAACAGAATGGAAAAGACGATGATTCAAAGGACAATTCAAAGGACAGAGGGGCTTCCCTGGTGGCTCAGCTGGTAAAGAATCTGCTTGCAATGTGGGAGACCTGGGTTCAATCCCTGGGTTGGGAAGATCCCCTGGAGAAGGGAAAGGCTGGCTACCCACTCCAGTGTTTTGGCCTGGAGAATTCCATGGATTGTATCATCCATGGGTGTCACAAAGATTTGGTTATGACTGAGCAAATTTCATTCTCAAAGGACGATATAAGATCTAAAGTACAGTGGGACGATTAATCATAAAAAATCTAGGACATTTGTCTGAGAAAGGAAAGAAAGAGGGTTGACAATATAAAGATAGTTAAAATATAGGGAAATACATTCTTAAAAGAAGTATTTTTTCAGATATAATGTTTATGAAACACTGAAACCTTTAACTTCTTAGAAGTTATGTGTTAGTTTTATTTCACATACTTTATTCATGGTGATAAATACTACATATCTTCTCAATTTTACAATGTTCCTGGTCTACTGCATATTTTAATTCAAACTTTAATTTTTTTCAAAAAAAAGGCTAAGATAAGCATAGTTTGCTTTAAAAGGCAAAAAACTTCTAATGCATCCACCCCAAATTAATCATCGTGCCCCTTTATCTCATATTTCTTTCCTTAATCGTTTAGAGATGAGCAGTCACATTACCATTATGTATGAATACTACTAAGCATAAATAAGTGGGACAGGTTACCCTGCAAACAAATTTCATTAAAGTACCTAGATTAACACATTTTAAAGGTCTCTTTAATGAATCTTTGTCCTTGTGATACAGTATAAGCAAGAATAGGGCAAACCAAGTTGTAGGATTTCATACCTCCATCTCTAGCTTCAAACAATTAAGGGAGTTATAAATAAGCTCTACTATCTTTATCCTACTCAAAAATAATGAATGAGCCGTCCTCATGAATCACAAAACTATCCCATCAACCCATCACAATCAGAAGAACAGGAAAGCAAGACTTTAAAGCAGCATTATATTTTGGAATAAATCATGGACTTGGTAACTCTTTCAGAATTGTAAATGTTATGATTTTTAGAGTTATAGCATAATTCATATATCAAACTGTGGCATCTATGAACCCCATCATAGAATCACTAGAGCCTTTCCAATTTTCAAAACAAACCTTTGTGAGTTCAGATTAAAAAAAAAAATTGCTACTGTGAGAGAAGTGATCAAACAAGGACATTTAGAAATATGAAGAAGATGATTTTGCATTAAAACTAATGAATATATATAAAAAGACAATTTTAATATTGTGGATTATTATCTAAATAATTAGGAAATTATTACTGAAACAAAGAATTCTTTTAGTTTTTTTATTGCTTTTATCTTTTTTTATTGACAAAAGATATTAAAAATTAAAAGGATTTTTCAAAACAAAATTCTGCATCCTGGTAGAGCTATTTTTTATTTTTATTTTTTGGGAGGGAGATGGATATAGACATGCAATCAGATTAGTAAATATAAAAATTTGTTTACTTAATAATTTAATATCCACTATATACTAATGGAAAGTTCCTGTTTGTATATTGTATAATATGATTTCTGTAACATATTGCTATCAATCAACAGTCTATCTTCAAAAGCATTTTTTAGGATACTATTGCTAAATTCTAAAATGCCAAATGAATAGGATGAAAAAACAATGTTACTCTTATTTAAACGTACTACTTATGAGGCTGGTTAGAGGATTTCCCAACCTGGGGATCTAACCAGGGTCTCCTGCATTGCAGGCAGATTCTTTACCAAATGAACCACCAGGAAAGCCCATATAATTTTATACCTATTACATAATCAAGGATTCCCTGGTGGCACAGTGGTAAAGAACCTGCCTGCCAATGCAAGAGACATGAGTACTATCCATGATCCGGGAAGATCCCCTGGAGAAGGAAATGTCAACCCACTCCAATATTCTTGCCTGGGAAATCCCATGGATAGAGGAGCCTAACTGTCGACAGTTCACAGAGTCGCAAAGAGTCAGACACGACTTAGTGACTGAAGGAACAAACAAAGATGGCATGACATTCAGAAAAAATGAAGACTGTGCTACCTTTCAAAACTATTGTTCTGTCTTTTAAAACTTTACACAGATTTTCAGTAGACATTCCAGACAGTTAGTATTTATCTCTTTAATGAGCTTACAAAAGTGTGAAGCACACTGAACACACCCATTAGGCAGTTTTTCAGCTGACTTAAACTCTAAAGTGAACTGATATAGTAAGAGTCCAACAGTCAGCATCAGAATTTGAAACTCATATTATTCTTTGTAACTTAATGCATTTTTGCTAGCAGTTTAGACTTGGCTTTGTATTATTGGTTCCACATCCAGTTTCTCAAACACAGAATGTAAGGTGCACCATTCCTTTACACACAGAAAATCGCTTCAGCTTCATAAGATGCCTAGACTTTAATGCAGTATAACATTTTTCTCAGTTGATTTCTTCCACAAATGAGACAAAAATAATTCCCTGTGGGACAGAAGATTTTTAAAATTCAATGAAATTAATAGAAAATTCCAGTGAAAGGTCTTAGTCTAGCCAGAGAAAGTGAATTTTCCACCTAGAGAACAGAGTGCAACCAGACAACTTATTGATGTGTTCATAAAAATGTTTTTTGCTTTCCTTCTAAAAGAGTATAGCAATGAGAATTCAAAGACAAAATAGAAAACCAGACTTACATTTGGCATTTAATATAATTTATAAGAAATGCTATTTAAAGGAGCAGTCTATAAATTCAACCTATTTTAACCTTTCCTTTCAATTTCTAGCACTTCAAGACTACTCCTGTTTGAAATTCAATTTGTGATTACTTTCTTTATGTTACCAACCCCTTGTCTCAATCTGAAAAACAAAAATAGGGCGTCACAGTTGCTGCTGTCACTACCACCAACAAAAACAAGTGTGTGTGCCTCCTGCTGCATATACATAAGTATAAACATGCACACACACACACATATACACAGATACACTCATCCGTAAAACCTACAGGATTCCCAAACTAGCTATGATCTATCAACTAGTAATTCTAATTCCATAAAATACTATATGCCATAGTATTTTTCTCACTTCCAAAGATGCTTATAGTATATTTTCTTCAGGATTGACATTTTCTAATATAGCTCTTCGTAGAATGGGGCAAGAAGAATTTTCTTACAGAAATTCTGCTGTTTAAAAGATGATTTGAAAAGAAATCATTTGTGACCAAGATATGACAAAACAGCGGCAAACAGAATCATAGATAAAATACTGAGGCATTCAGTTCCACAAGAGACAAAAAAATAAGACAAGCAACCAAATGAAACAAGCATTCATTCTTAAAAAAAAAAAATCTAGACTTACAGCATAGATTACATATAATTAAATATAAATTAAACATAACATTTGCATAAAGGTTTGAGTGTTAGTTTCACCATAGGAAAAAACTAGCAAACACAAAATCTGAGAATAACAGTGTTTCAATCACCAAAGGCAATAAAACTCCCCACAGCCTATAGCAAATATTTCAATTGCCACTCATCCCTTCAATATTAGTTACATTTTCTATGAAAATGTATTTAGGAATTAAAAAAAAATTCTTAGAGTTTAATTCAGCTCAACAAACATATATTGAATAAATATTATGAGCTAAATGTTATATTAAAGTGAGAGATTATGAAAATGACTAGAATATAACCCTCATCTTCTTTCTTACAATACTTGTTTCTCTTATATTACCTGTCTTAAAGCAATGTAAGACTGAAAGCATGGAATGTTTAAAGGAAATTGAAATATATCAATGTTCATAATCAAATTCTTATATCATTAGAAAAAGAAACATTTGCCCTTCTAGAACTTACAGTCTAATGATTGAAGCCACATGCATAAAATAGCCATAATTAAAATTTATGTTGAAATTCTAGAAAAGGATCTGTGAAATGGAAAATAAAAAGCATGGTTGGAGAAATCAATACAGAGTGAAGTAAATCAGAAAGAGAAAAATAAACATTGTATATTATTGCATATTGTAGAATCTAGAAGAATGGTACTGATGAACCCATTTGCAGGGGAGTTACAGACACAGACATAGAGAACGGGCTTGTGGACACAGGGGAAGGAAAAGATGGGATGAATTGAGAAAGTAGCATTCACATATATACACTACCATGTGTAAAATAGATATCTAGTGGGAAGCTGCTGTATAGCACAGTGAGCTCAGCTCAGTACTCACTGGTGACCTATAGGGTGGTATCGGGGGGTGTGGAAGGGAGGTTCAAGAGGGTGGAGATATATATATATATATATATATATATATATAGCTGATTCACTTCATTGTACAGCAGAAACTAGCACAATATTATAAAGCAATTATACCTCACCTCCCCAAAGACTATATTATTGTTACTGTTGTTCAGTCACTAAGTTGGGTCTGACTTTTGGGACTCCATAAACTGTAGTACACCAGGCTCCTCTGTCCTTCACTATTTCCTGGGGTTTGCTCAAATTCATGTCCATTAAGTCAATGGTGCTATCTAATGATCTCATTCTCTGCTGTCCTCTTTTCTTTTGTCTTCAGTCTTTGCCAGCATCAGGGTCTTTTCCAGTGAGTTGGTTCTTTGCATCAGATGGCCAAAGTATTGGAGTTTCAGCTTCAGCATCAGTCCTTCCAATGAATACTCAGGACTGATCTCCTTTAGGATGGACTGGTTGGATCTCCTTGCTGTCCAAGGGACTCTCAAGAGTCTTCTCCAACACCACAGTTCAAAAGCATCAGTTCTTTGGCACTCAACTTTCCTTACAGTCCAACACTCACATCTGTAGATGAATACTGGAAAAATCATGACTTTAGCTATCTGGAACTTGGTCAGCAAAATAATGTCTCTGCTTTTTAATATGCTGTTTAGGTTTGTCATAGCTTTCCTTCCAAGGAGCAAGCATCTTTCAATTTCATGGCTACAGTCACCATCCACAGTGATTTTGGAGCCTAAGAAAAGAACATTTGTCACTGCTTCCACTTTTTCCCTTGCTATTTGGCATGAAGTGATGGGACCAGATGCCACGATCTTAGCTTTTTGAATGTTGAGTTTCAAGTCAGTTTTTTTAACTCTCTTCTTTCACCTTCCTCAAGAGGCTCTTTAGTTCCTTTTCACTTTCTGCTATTAGAGTGATATCATCTGCATATCTGAGACTGTTGATATTTCTCCTGGCAGTCTTGATTCCAGCCTGGAATTCATCCAGCCCAGCATTTCTCATGATGTACTCTGCATATAAGTTAAATAAGCAGGGAGACGATGTACAACCTTGTCATACTGTTTTCCCAATTTTGAACCAGTCAGTTGTTCCATGTCCAGTTCTAATTGCTGCTTCTTGACCTGCTTACAGGTTTCTCAAGAGACAGGTAAGGTGATCTGGTATTCCCATCTCTTTAAGAATTTTTCACAGTTTCTTGTGCTCCACACAGTCAAAAGCTTTAGCATACTAAAGTACATAGTGTCCATGGGGTTCTCCAGGCAAGAATACTGAAGTAAGTTGTCATTTTCTTCTCCAGTAGACCATGCTAGGTCAAAACTCTTCCCTATGGCCCATCTCTCTTGGGTGGCCCTGCATGGTTTAGCTCATAGCTTTATTCAGTTATGAAAGCCTCTTACCACAACAATGCTGTGATCCATGAAAAGATTATATTACAAATAAGAGAATACAGAGGTGAAGATGGGTGTGTTAAGTGAATTGTAAATTTAAATGAGTTGGTGAAGATAGAAGCCACCAAGAAATCAGCATTCAGCCAAACACTTGAAAGAGGAGTAAAAGAGATGACCTTCATTTCCTGGGGAGTGTTGCAAATGAGGAGATCAGCCAGTGCAAAAGCCCTAAGCTGGGAATATTGCTGGTGTGTGCTGTTTGTGTTGTCCTGAAATTTATGTGTTAAAATCTAAACTCCAGGATGATTGTATTGGGAGGTGACGTGGTCATGCAGTCTCCCTGCCACTGTAAATCAACGATGTTGTTGCTGTTCGTCCCTCAGTCATGTCCAACTCTTTTGTAACCCTATGAACTATAGCCCACCAGGCTCTCTATCCATAGAATTTCCCAGGCAAGAATACTGGAGTGGGTTGCCATTTCTTCCTTTAGGGGATGTCCATGACCCAGGGACTGAACTCACGTCTCTTACATTGCCGGCAGATTCTTTACCACTGAGCTACTGGGGAAGCCCACAAATCAACTACACTCCAATATAAACAAGAAACCAAAACAAAAAGACAGGTCATGGGAGAAGGAGGAGGGCCGTTCATAAGGACTTGTTAGGAATTTGGCCGTTACTCTCAGTGGGATAGAAAACCATCAAACAAGTTGGGCCTGCAAGTGACATGAATCTTACATTTAAACTGTAGCACATTGGTCCAGTGATTAAAATCTACCTGCCAATGCAAGGCACACGGGTTCGATCTTTGGTCTGGGAAGATTGCACTTGCCACAGGTCAACTAAGTCTGTGCACCACAACTACCGATCCTTTGCCCTAGAGCCTGTGCTCTGCAATAAGAGAGGCCACTGCAGTGAGAAGCCTGCACATTGCAAAGAAGAGTAGTCCCCGCTTTTGCAACTAGACAAAGCTCATGCAGCAACAAAGATGCAGTGCAGTTAAAAATAAATAAACAAAGTAATTTTTAAAAGTAGCACTTTAGCTGCCATGTTAAGAGTACTTTAGAGAATAGTCAAGAGTGAGGGCAGAAAGACCAGATGGAAGAATATCAAGGGAGAAATAATGGTGGTTTAGAGTAAGGTGGCTTTGGCTGTGTTGTCTGAAGCTCTGTGAAGTCTGAGCTCTTTACTGATCCATGAAGTTTTAGATCAGTGTCAGGAAAGCAGGCTGGATTGATGGATTGATGCCAAAACAGAAATTAGATTCTGCTTTTGTTCTATGCTTTTGACTTTTTTTTTTATTAAGTGGAATCCCATTATTTTTTACAGCAAAATGTTTTCATTGAAAGCTCAGTTAAAACAGTGTTTTTTGGCATTTCACTATCATTTCCTTTTACTTTGAGTTTCAATTTCCCTTCCCCATGAAGACTTATATTTCACTGTCCTGTGCTCATTCCCTCAGTAATTATATGTCCAATTGGTTTCATGTTATTTTGAGTTTGTTACTTTGCTTCTGTGAGAGTTGCTTTATTTGTTTTTCCAAGTTGGTTCTCTATATAGTGCAAGCAATACTCCTATACCCTCTAGGATAATTAAGATATCATCAAGAGTAAAAACAGATACCATCCTAATTATCACCTTTTAAGAGGCAACTAAAATGATAAATTATTTTCTAATCCTTAGTCACAGGTTTAATCAATGACACAATAGTCTTCATGCACAGTGGGTCTCAGAAACTCACACTAAACGGGCAGGGGGGAAAAAAGTTTTGAATGATGAGCTTAGGCAGTAAAGAGTTGGGTACTTTTATTTATTTTTTCTCATATGAAAAGTGAGGGACTGAAAAGGGAAGTTGCATTGCAGCAAATCTTTCAAAGATGATCCTTCTCTCTAATAAAGACATTTCCCCTCTTCATCAGGCAATAAAGATAAAGATGTTTTAGTTTTTGTTTGTGTAATGGTTTCAAAATTCTGACAAAGAAGCAATAAGGACACATTAACTTATTACAATGGTTTGAGCTCTTTGAAGGAAAGATATTTTTGTTGGTTATATGTTCAAGACATTCTTTCTGTCTTTGCAGTTTTCTCTCTTATAAAAGAGATCCTCTTTCAAATAGACCTAAACTATCAAATGTGTTTTCACTTAGGTTGACTTCATATCTATCTGAAGTAATAAACTCTTTGTTAAAACTTTATCTCTTCAAATAGTAAAACCAAGAAATTTTAACAAGTCAAGTACACGATATGCTATCATATGTGCACTGATCACATTATTGATTCATGATGTCTTGAACCATCCGCCTTTGCCCTTCACCATATCTCAATATATACTGGAAATGATCACCTTCTCCTAAGTATGTCTATGCATATTGTAGGCAAAGACTAAACTGCGGACAATTAACTAGTCCATTCCTCTGCCAAGGCTTGATATAAATCTTTGTTTCAGATATTGGAAAGACAGAAACACCCTTTGTCCTCGACATGTGATTCCTTAAATAGTACCCCAGTGGCCTAAAGGAGTCAATGAACTTCTTTAAGCCTAATTTATTCCCAGAATATGACCTGGGTGCTGGGGAGGATAGAACACATTATCTGATGTTCAGATTGCTCAACTGTACCCTAGAGAATCAAAACATTAAGAAGCATATGGTATGAATATTGTCTTGGTGAAGACGCACTGTTCCACTTTGGAATTTAAAACAAGCAATGCAGCAATTGTTATGAATTAACTTAGACTCTTACTTCCCAATCAAAGACTTTATGAAACTTCAGGAAGCAGTATGGTAGATTACCTATAAAGGTTTTCTCTCTTCCACACCAGTGTCAGTGATCCAACAAAGAAAAAAAAATCATCTTAATAACTGCTTGTAAAGACCAAAGGACAAAATCACTTTAGCTTGGTCTTTCTCCCACCCTCACAATGGCCATGACAGTGTGTTTAGTAAAACGACTTTGAGCTGCTGGCGGATGCTGAAGTTAAATGCATATGACAGAACTCCCAGCACTGATGGATGGCTCTGGAGCCGCTGTGCTGACAAAAGACTGGAGTGCTTGCAATGGTTGGTTATCAGTGAAAATGGGCATTACCTGATTTGGCATTTGAACGCTTTGCATAACCTGAAGTGATGGTCAGCACTGAACCCTGAAGACACTTGCTAGCGGGGTTAATATTTGGTAGAATCTGTCTATCCACTGTGGTGATATATTATTTACTGAATCTTAGAACAGACGTTTTGATAAAACTCTCAGCTGGGAATACCAGCAACTACATAGATTCTTTCTGGTTTCTAGTAGTCTTTTATTTGTTTGTTTGTTTTTTAATGAGATCTTATGAAAGGGCTTCCCTGGTGGTTCAGATGGTAAAAAATCTGCCTACAGTGCAGGAGACCTGAGTTCGATCACTAGGTTGGGAAGATGCCCTGTCTCCAGTATTCTTGTCTGGAAAATTCCATGAACAGAAGAGCCTGATAGGCTAAAATCCATGGGGTCTCAAAGAGTCGAATGTGACTCAGCGACTAACACTTCACTTCATAGAGTGAAAAACCTTCCAAAATGCTTTCATTTCCATCACTTATTTTTCTGCTAAACCACTATACATTTATATTTTGAAATCCATTTGCCCATATCAGCATTATTATTTTTCTTGGTCTGTCTATAAATATAATGATTTTTTGCATGCTACCTTCATCTAGCATATTTTTATGTATTTATATGTATTCAACATACTGAAAAATGTATAAACTGGATGTAGTGGCTTTTTTTTTTTTTCACAAAAATAATACCAGGGATCCTAACAGTGAATAAAATTGAGAATCAAAGCAAGATATTTTATAAATCATGCAAAGGTGTTGCAATGAAGAGCGAATGTAACTCTGGGATTTCAAGTGGCCCAGGCAAAAAGAAAATGTCACAGAATACATTTTTTCCCCCCCTTGATTAGGAGAAATCAGCTTTTTATGGTTCCAAGTTTCTGAAAGTAAAATATCCAGGTTTTTGCTCTTTTTTCTTTTAAAATAAATACCATCAAATATAATATTGCCCAGGGTTCAAAATGGAAGGTTTTTTATTTGGCCTTAACAGGAAACAAGAACATAATGGTAAACTAGAATTCTGTAAAGAAATAAAGAAGAATGATTTAATTATATAACATTTGGCAACCTGACTTAAAATGAGGTTCAAATTTCATTGTAATTATGAGAAGCAAAATAAGCCAAAGTCCTCCTGAAATATCATTCATAATTATATTGCAAATATAAGCAATCTTTATTTACAAATTATTTTTCACCTAACTACACTATTTTTCAGAGTATATTGAATAAACATTAATAGCAAAACTAAATGATTGATAATGTAATAAATTAAAATAAATAACACATCTGAAAGTTGTATTAGATGGAATCTCTATTGATATATAAAACGAAAATTTATACCCTTTCAGAACTTCCTGTCCCTCACCATCTCCGGGAGTTTGCCCAAGTTCATGTTTATTGCATCCGTGATGCCACCGAGCCATCTCATCCTCTGATGCCCTCTTCTCCTTCTGCCTTCAATCTTTCCCAGCAAAAGAGAATTTTCCAGTGAGTCATCTGTTTCCATCAGATGATCAAAATACTGGAGCTTCAGCTTCAGCATCAGTCCTTCCAGTGAATGTTCAGAGTTGATCTCCCTTAAGATTGACTAGTTTGATCTCCTTGCTGCCCATGGGGCTTTCAGGAGTCTTCTCCAGCACCACAGTTTGAATGCATCAGTTCTTTGACTTTCTGCCTTCTTTATGGTCCAGCTCTCACAACCGTACATGACCACTGGGAAGACTATAGCCTTGACTCTATGGACCTTTGTCAGCAGAGTAGTATCTCCACTTTTCAACACTCTGTCTAGGTTTGTCATCACTTTCCTGCCAAGAAGCAATAGTCTTCTGATTTCATGGTTGCAGCCACCATCCGCAGTGATTTTGGAGCCCAAGAAAAGTAAATCTATTACTACTTTCACCTTTTCCCATTCTATTTGCCACACAGTAATGGGGCTGGATGCCATGATCTTAATCTCAGGTTTTGTTTTGTTTTTTAAAATATTTGGTCTTAAGCCAGTTTTTTCACTTTTCCCCTTCACCCTCATCAAGAGGCTCTTTAGTTCCTCTTCACTTTCTACCAATAGAGTGGTATCATCCACGTATCTGAGATGTTGATGTTTCTCCCGCCTATCTTGATTCTGGCTTGTAACTCATCCAATCCGGCATTTGTCATGATATGCTCAGTGTACAGGTTAAACAGAGAGACAGCCAACAGCACTGTTGTACTCCTTTTCCAATCTTGAACCAATCAGTTGTTCCCTACAGGGTTCTAACTGTTGCTTCTTGACCCACATACAGGTTTCTCAGGAAATAACTCAAAACCCTAAACCAGTTACTATTGGTTGTGTCAAGATTTGCCCTAAAGTGGAAACACATTCTTTCAGAAATATGACTTGTAAAGTACACACAGAGATACTTTCTTAGTCAAAACTAGTGAGGATACTCAGGGTTTCTTTCCATGTTTATAATATACAATGAGAAAATCAAATAAATAAATGAGAGGAAGTTGGGTAAAACAGCTGAAATATCATTGAAAAGATGTGGATTCTAATACACTGAAGAGTCAAAAATTGCCGTTTTTTGAAAATCAAAAGAAATTGATCATTCGCAATTCACATGGTTTGTCTCTGATAGATTTTATTTCCTCAAACATGTATATTGTGAACATATAAAAACAAAGTTAGAATTTCCTCTACATGTGTGTGCTCAGTCACTCAGTGCTGTCCAACTCTTTTCTGACCCCATGGACTATAGCCCACCAGGCTCCTCTGTCCTTTGGATTTCCCAGGCAAGAATACTGGAGTGGGTTGCCATTTCTTCCTCCAGTCTCCTGCATTGGCAGGCAGGTTCTTTACCACTGAGCCACCTGGGAAGCCCTTTCTTCTACACAGTATACTCCTAACTTAACCTTAGGGGGTGGAGCTAAAATATAAATCAAATAAATTTATCTGTAAATCTTTTTTTACTATGAAACTAAACTCTATTTCTGAATCTTATTTTAAAAAGCAACCTAATATTGAGCTTCCCTGGTGGCTCAGTGATAAAGAATCTGCCTGCCAATGAAGGAGACACAGGTTCGATCCCTGATCTGGGAAGATCCCACATGCCGTAGAACAACTAAGCCCATAAAACTACTGAACCTGTGCTCCAGATTCCGGGAGCCACAATTACCGAGCTCACATGCTGCAGCTACTGAAGTTCAAGTCCCCTAGAACCTGTGCTCAGCAACAGGAAAAACCACCACAATGAATAGGCCAGGCAGGGCAACTGGAGAATAGCCCTTGCTCACCACAACTAGAGAAAGCCCACACAGCAATGATGACCCAGTGCAGCCAAACATAAAGAATGAATAAATACAGTTATTTTGAAAAGCAATCTAATATTGTGCAAATTGAATGTCACAAAGCAACACTTTCCAACTGGTGGGCTGAATAACAAGAAATATATTCCAAGAAATTTTTCCATGTTTAAGTATGAGAAAACACAGGTTCAAAAAAGTCAGTCAGATTGCTTTACTGAAGCATTTATTTATGTGTTTTGTTGGATAATGTACTTTGCGACTACTCTGGAAAGGGTCTTACTACGCAGAATTTGTCACACGTGTTTGGTTAAAGAATACTTGCTTAATCGAATACATGTGCTTCTTGGGTTACTATTTGGAAATAGCTGTCCCCTGATGGCCATCATCTCTCTGCTCTTGACTGGAATCTCGGTTTCCATCCTGGGCTGCTGGATATGACCATGCATCTCAGCAAAACCTTTAGCATCCTCTCTTGTTTGTCTTTCAGTCCCAATTGGCCTAGAAAGCTGTTTAATCAGTTTTCTACGTGCATATCAGCCACAGGATCCAATCCGTTGCCAACCTGGGCATTTACAGCTCCAACCTGGGTTCAGAGATGAGCTTTGGACTATGCAGGCATAGAGGATAATAGGTATGTCTTCATGGTTCTTGGTAATAATGTTAAACTTGCTTATTGTAATACTAGGAATATACACTGTAAATTTGTAGGTAAAACTAGAAAAATAAAAATAAATGAATTCGCTTTATGATTCCTCTTTAAAAATAATGACCAATAAAATGGAGGTAGAAGTAGCTTTAGTAGTAACTATAAGAAGAAACATTTTAAAATAATGAGGTCCTTCATTCTCTTGGACAAATATAGTATTCAGTTACCAACTACATCTTAACAGAATGTTTTCCATTAAAATAACTACTAATAAACTAAATGAAGGAAATATTGGCTCCTTGTTTCCCAAACATTTGTGTAATATTTAAAATAATTATTCCAGTTTTTGTTTGGCATAAACATCCTTTAAAATAATTCTAAAGATTAAAAAACAAGTCTTTATCTTTTCCCTTTCTCCTTCTGCACGATAACTAAAAAGGGTGAAAGTTCTGGACTTTGTGGTTCAGAACATTGTTTCAAGATGCTGCAGTTTGGCTTCAAGTTTAATTTTATAGCTCATTTAAATATCCAGCATGCAAAGATGTTGATATTTATTTTACTGCTTCCTTACCAAACACGTCAACTCAACCAATCTGGTAAAACGCATCTCAAATTTCATAGGACAACAATGCCTGCTTTATATAAATATGTTTCACCTAAGAAACTAATGTAGAAAATATCTATTTAGGAAATGAAGTTATGCACGTTCTTCAAATATGTATAATAATTGATTAGAAATTAACTTGCTATAAATACTGTTTAAATTTGAAACATGCAAGCATAAAGTACAAGGGAAGCTATTTTGCAATCAATGTTCTAAACAGTTTTGTCAGAACACCAAAATTCCTAGATAAATTGTTTGTTAAGAATGCATAAGGAAAAAGAAAATACAAAAGTCAGTCTTTGCCTTGCTGCTTTATTGTTAGAAAAATTCCCGATTAAAATACATAAGTTTCCCTGTCTGGCTGGTAGAAGCCTGAGAAAGACCTTCTACCTCTTTGCTGATATTCCTGACTCAGCATGGAATGTCCTCTCCTTTGCTACCCAGCAAGTTACTACATCTCCTTCAAGCCCCTTTTCAAAAGCTCTTTTCCATGGAGCTTTCCCCTCAGTACAAGTCAGCATTAATTACTTCTTCCTATGGGCTCTCAAAGCACTTTGAACCTCTAAATGGCAATTACTTTATTCTGCCTTGCACTATTTACATGTTTAAATATGTCTGCCTCACAAGACTTTAGGCTCCTTGAAGACATCTTAATCAACTTTTTCACCCCCTCACCTCACCAGATTTCTTCCATCCCTGTGTATTTACTTATGATTTGGAAAATGGTTACCAGTTACAGGATAGGTGCCCAATAACTTTGGGTTAAAAAACACTGAATTGAAATTATGTTTTCTTATTGTCTTCTAGTGGAATTCTGATTGTAATGATGGCTTTCCAGGTTGATCATGTTGTACCTAGGACAAGGAGTCAGCAGTGTTAGAAGTGCTATGTGCGGTATTTTCCAATTTTTCTTGGCCTCCTAAATACACCCTTTAATATATCATACCTGTAGAATTCTAAAAATGTCAGTTGGATAACTATCTTTTCTCTGTGCTTTACTAAGATTAACCTTTTGAGTCACATAAATCAGAAATTCAAGGAAAAAGAAAAAGCTGAAATGGATGTTGTCTTTGTCTCCTTTGTGAAACTTTCAAATTGAATGCTGTATTATTGGTGATGTTTTAAAATTTGAGCTATATTTCTATTATGCTTCTCTTCACAGTTAAGAACAAACATCATTCATTCTCAAACATCCTTTTACTTGGTTACTGGCATTTTGCATTTAGAAAAATATGGACATGCAATTTTAAGAATCCCCCAAGGAGTATAAATGGTGAGTATTGGTACTGAAAACAGACTTGGAATTTTCACTTGTAATCAGTGTACTAGTCATTAGACTAGTGCTGTTGTTGTGGTTTAGTTGCTAAGTTGTGTCTGACTCTGCAACCCCATGGATTGTAGCCTGCCAGTCTCTTCAGTCCGGGATTTCCCAGGCAAGAACACTTGCCAGGAAGTGAGTTGCCATTTCCTTCTCCAGAAGATCCTTCCAATTCAGGGATCAAACCTGCATCTCCTGTGTCCTCAACACTGAAGTACTGATTACCACTGGGCTACCGGAGAAACCCAGTCACTTGACCATGTTAACATACAAATGAGGATTTGAGCATGTATGTAATATGTTTCAATTCAGTCTCATTGTAGGGCTAGGTAAATGTATTGAACATTGTTTTCTAAGTAAACCCTGTCATGTTTTTACTGATAGCTAGTTTTAAATAAGGTCAAATAGATTTCTCCTTCCATGTAAACATCACATTTATGTCTTCGAAGTTTTCACTTAGTTTTTAATCAGCTGATTTTCTATGACAATCAGATAAGATGTATATCTATTTTCAAACTGCAGACAGAAGACACTGAGGCTCAGAAGTTTAATGTCAAAAAATTTTTTTTCTTCCCTGTTCCAATGATCTTTTGTCAAATTTAGTAACAGGAAAAGAAATGTCAGAGACGTGAGTGGGTGAAACTTAGAAGCACTTTAGAATAATTTGCCTTCAAATTGTCTGATTGTTATTTGATTATATATAGATTACTTTGACATGTTCTGGTATTCAATTTTAAATATTATTTCTTATTTATAATAAACTGCAGGAAACAAACACAAGCAACTAATTGTAATGCTTTGATTTTTAATATCTCTATTTGAAGTATTTACATAAAACTTTTGTCTCTGTACATCTCTGTCCATGTTCTGAAATATGTTTAAATGAAAGAACAATATATTTTAAACATTGACTATAATGTTATATTATTTTTTAAAATTTTGAATATTCTTAAAATTTAGTGTCATGCTTTGGTATATAATTCAGATATCATTGTGACGTTGTATCAGAAGTTACCCAATGGCAGGATTTCTAAAATATTAATATACATATAACCAGAGTAGAAGTTGCATTATATACAAGGGACATAAAGCAATATTATAGCTGTACAAGATCGGGTCTATACTTACATTTCCAAAATGTCAGTTGTTAGCATCTGTAGCACGAGGTAAAAGAAAAAAAAAAAAGAAATGATGCACTAGTAGGAAAAAATAGAAAAATTAAAGCTATTTACTTTTAAATATTTTTTCACCATTCATGTTTAATAAATAAGAAATAAATAGAAATTTAAGGAAAATAGAAAAGTTCATTATAAATTTAAAGACATACACAGATATATGCCTGCTTAAAAGCTAAATGTGACATTTTTTTCATATCTCAAATTATATTGGTATTTGAGTAATTAAAATTGTGGGAATGAGGTAGGGTCTCAGTTTACTCCAGAGAAGTCACATTACTCAGATTTGTAGTTTACAAAGCAACTTTGCATAATTATGTGATCTTCTGGGATGCTAGCATAGGTCTACCAATGAAATCAAATGTAAGAACTGTTTAACAAGTGAATATGAGCAGATGGTCCAAGAACTTGTGTAAATGATTAGAGTGAGTTTTCTCTTCCTTATAGAGGAAACATATGCTTTTGTGAAGCTTTATTTTAGATCAAAAGGGAAGAAAAAAACTTAGAGGTTTCTTTGTTTGTTTTTTAATTGTTGTACTAAACTGGCTTCTAGCTTCAGTCACTATTAAATGCCATTTTGCCACTTTGCTTGAAACAATCAAACTACCTGCTAAGTCACTTCAGTCATGTCTGGCTCTGTGTGACCCCATAGACAGCAGCCCAACAGGCTCCCCCGTCCCTGGGATTCTCCAGGCAAAAACACTGGAGTGGATTGCCATTTCCTTCTCCACTAGGATATAAATTCCATGAAAAAAATTACAAAGAATAAGTGAGAATGAGGGGGTGGTGCTAAACTTTGTCACCACTGTTTTTGAGAAAAGAATGCAGTATATTAAATAGTTGAATGAGATTGAATAGTTGAATAAGATTTTGAGTTTAACAATAAGATAAAGGCTTATTGAACTAAACTCAACCTAGTTTGATTTTAATTGTATCAAAAATGAAAGAGTTCAAAACTAGAACATTAAGGTTGTAACATTATGTAAATCACTAAAAATGTACAAAGGTCAAATCCAGCCCATGATACTTTTAGACTGTGTCAGTATCTTCCTTAGGAAAAAAAAATCACATTTTTACTATTACTAAGAAGATATGTTTAATTAAGTGTCTACAAATTATAAGGTCTGGTGATAGGTACCAGGTAAGACACCTAGTGAAAGTGAAAGTGTTAGTCACTCAGTCGTGTCCCACTCTTTGTGACTGCATGGACTATAGCCCACCAGGTTCCTCTGTCTGTGGGCTTCCCCAGGCAAGAAACTAACACAACTTTGTAAAGCAATTATACTTCAATAAAAAAATATAAAATGAATAATGTAATTCCAAATGAATTATATATTAAACAGGGAGCACATTAGTAATATGAATGAAATTTGAAAAGAGCCATGAGATAGAGTAGAATTAGGACGGTCCTTGTGGAAGGTGTTTAGTGGTTGCTTTCACTGTGCTTAGTCACTCAGTCATGTATGACTTTTTGCGACTCCATGACTTTAGCCTGCCAGGCTTCTCTGTCCATGGGGATTCTCCAGACAAGAATACTGGAGTAGGTTGCCACTCCATTCTCCAGGGGATCTTCTGGACCCAGGGATTGAACCCTGGTCTTCTGCATTGCAGGCAGATTCTTTACCGTCTGAGCTACCAGGGAAACCCAAGATACCTAGAAGGCTCAGATGTGACTTTTTTCATTTGGAAACTTACAAATAATAGAGGTATACTTTAGCTGTAATAAAGTCCACAACCTAAAGCAAAAATAAATCCTAAAAACCCAGATAGTAGATAGGAGAAAGGCTTTATAGTCACAACATATTCTTATTAGTAATCAACTGTGTGAATTCAGATAAAACAGTGCCAGTAAGTAAATTACAGTAAGTATATGATATTTGTGAAAAAAATAACCTTACTATGTTTCAAAATGGACAAATTGTACTGTGATTAAAGCTTCAAGAAAAAAATCCAGAACTTTCCATGGCTATAAAAGTGTCCAAGAATTGATCCCACTATTGAAATCCTCTCCACACTGAGGATTCAAATGGAATTTGAAAAGAAAGAAATACATAATGCTGTAAATAAAAAATGTTCTACATCCTAATCAACTTTTGCATCTTGGCAAACTTCACTTAAAAAATTCAATGAAAGTCGTGCTACCAAGTTATTTAGATATTTGATGAAGGCAAGTAGCTTTACGTCTTAATCCATAAATTGAAATTCAAAGATTCTATCACTTTCTGTAAGTTTTAGCCAAAATTTTAGTTAATTTTATAGAGAAAGCCAAGTAAATTGGATGACTAATTGTATTTGAAAGATTTAATCAACTGTTTTTAAAAGTATAAATGCTTTATATGCATACATACATATACAAAACATATAGTGTCAAATGCATTCTACATAATCAATATGTTTTTGTTGGAACTGTAGGAGATATATATATCATTTATGTCATTCTGGAATTTATGATAATAATGCTCTCTTAAAATTAAAAAAAAATCTTATTTCCCTGGACATTGGGTAAATTACTTTGTGGGAGGTTCTTTGTTTTCCAAGGAAATAAAAACATCATGATATTTAACAGAATTCTCGAAAATATAAAAAGAAAATGTTCCTAAGCCATTTCTTTTTATCCTGAAGTCTCAGTGACCATCTTGTGTTTTCCTATATTCTCCTATATCTTTGAGAAATAACTAAAGTTTAGCAACTGAGAGGTGTTTTTTTTTTTTTTTTTTACTGCTGAACACAAGTTAGTCTCAGACTGGGGTTCACGTTCTCAGAGACGGGCAGATTGAATGTATCTGTCACCACCTGAATACTGCTTAACTTCAGATAGAAGTGATGGCTGGTTAGTCCATGAATTGAGGACAAACCTTGAGTTGTTATTTTGAAACAATATTCAAGAACCCCAACTGTTTATTTTTGTTCTAAGTTGCACTACATTTGCTAGTTTTATATTAAATAATTTAAACAACTGCTTCTTTATCTCCAGCTTATCCAGTTATTGCTTTAGTCACTGTGCTGATGTTCTATTTCTTTTATTGCTTTTTAAATAGGTAGAATGTGACAATTTCTGTATAAATCTTTTATTTCTGCTGGATAGGTTAGCAAGACAAATGTCTAGAATTTATTTTAGGTGAGAGTCTACTATTTCTTTTAAGTAAAAGAATTGTAAAGTTGTGAGCTCTCATAAATGGGTAGCTTTTGAAGATCAAATAAGCCAGGGCCAATTTAGTGCATATCAAGTGAGATGTCCAAGGTTTGGATTTAAAAATGAATGTGCATTTGTCTTTTGTCTCTATTTCCTAATTCATTTTTAGGACTTTAAAGATCTGTTGTAACAGGACTCTTGTTACATTTAATAAGTGCCATGTTGATTGGCGTTCTCTAAGTAGGCTTTTCAGTTTGCCTGTGGGGAAATTTAATATAAAAACATTCAACATTCTTTTATTAGTGTTTTTTACTATTCCCAGTCCCATCAGACCTTTGGTGCAAGCAGTGTATTATTGAAAAGCTTATCTGTAAGAAGTGAGCCAAGGGGAAATTCAGCCTTTATTAATATTGACATCATGTTCCCACACAATGGCTGTCTAAAGAAACTTTTCAATTGGTTTTCAACTGCTTTGATGCAATATAAATGGAAACAACTCAAAGCATGGTTTAACACCGAATAGTAAATGATGCTATATTTTACACATCCAAACTTAAAGTTAGAGTTTAGAGGTATTTCACAGAATTTAGCAATCTCAATTTATAATGGTGGGTGGAATGTTAAGTTATGTTCATTTGGTAGATTCTTGAATACATATAATGTTTTCTTTGGGTTCTCTTCCTCTTCCCATTGCCAGTTTAAAGTAAAAGGACAATTAATATTTATTTTAGAATGGGACTGATAAAGACATAGAAAATAAACTTATTGTGCCAAAAGGGAAGGAGAGATAGATAAATTAAGAATGTGGAATTAAGAGATACACACTGCTGTATATAAAATAGATGATCAACAAGGATCGACTGTATAGCACTGGGAACTCAATATTCTGTAATTACCTATATGGGGAAATAATCTGAAGAAGAATGGATATATGTATATGTATAACTGAATCACTTTGCTGCACATCTGAAACTAACACAACACTGTAAATCAACTATACTTGATTTTTTTTGAAAAAGACTCAATAGGTAATAAGTTTAGTGTGAGGAAACATTATGTGGCATTATTATGTCTATATTTATTACTACATAGTACAAAAGCTGAGAGTTTAGAGGTACTTCAGGCCAGTATGTTGAAAATACTTAGTCCTAGTTATCCTACTTTCTTTTATCTTAACAAGTAAAGGGACAGTGTGTCAAATTATTTTGGATAAATTTAGAGTCTGGCTCTCAATTACCTAGGAAAAAAGATATTTTTGAGGGAAATATGTATGTGTCACCTCACCACAGAGCTGAACTTCAGTTAAATGCATAATGATTAGCACCACCATTACTTACTGACTGCAGTACAGTAAGCCAGCACTGCAGGAAAAGGAAAGGTGATCTCCAAAGTTAGGGCAAGTCATTGCAATTTTGCTCAGAACTTCAAATGTAAATTTATGGTAGAATAAATTCTTGACTCACTGAGCACTATTACTTCTTGGGTTTCAGCAGTCCAAATCTGACAACTAGAACATTTCTTTAAAGCCACCATTTTCCTGGAAACACTCTAATTTTGAGGAGTCTAGGGCTATATTTAGCTTTTGAAGAGTCGTCTTTTAAAAAATATGGTTATAAAACAGATTGATTTAGAGGAGCATTATAATTAGCTGCTGAATATGTTAGAAGGATAGATTATTCGACATGAATCACAGAGCTCACTTTAAGTGTCATTTCCCATTCTAAACTGTCGGCTTAATTTCTTCTCATTTTTCACCACAAGAGCCTTTTTTCTATTATGCCAATAATAAAGGTGTAGTTGTCATGAAATAGGCTTACCTTTGTGAAATAATGAATTATAAACTGTTTTGTTTCCATTTTTAAAGGAACTGAGTCATTATTATCTGATTTGACAATAACCAGGAAAACTCACCTGGAAAAAAATTTCATTTAAAAAAACATATAACTAGATTTAGTAGCTTTATGAGATGCTGGTAAACATTTTTAAGCTAATAATCTGTAGCACAGACTAGCATAAATGATAACAAGTTTGGTTGGTCCAATAATATCTTTGGGAATGCAAGAAAATTATTACATAAAGGACAACTCTAACAATACTGATGGTCCATATTGAAGAAAAAATTAACATGAGACACATAATTAGATATCTTTAATCAAAATAATAATATAATAATATATTATTAAAAGATAATTCTAGAAATTAATGATTTGATAATAAATATCAAAATGTTACCAATATTTGAAACCCATTCAAAATATCTCAGCTAAAAATAATGGCATCATACTGGGTAAATTTTATAAAAGAGCCTGCATTACTGCAAAATAAGAGAATTACCTTGTTAAAAGCTGGTTTGTGTAAGACTATAAGGTTATAAATTTTATAACCTAGGTGTCCATCAGAAGCATAGATAAAAATGTTGAATATATATTGGAAATGTTCAGTTACCCCTAACATATGTCTTTGGGCCAGATGAATATTTAATGTTCAGTAAAGTGAAAGTGTTAGTTGCTCAGTCATGTCTAACTCTTTGTAACCCTATGAACTGTAGCCTGCCAAGCTCCTCTGTCCATGGGTTCTCCAGGCAAGAATACTGGAGAGGGTAGCCATTCCCCTCTCCAGGGGATCCAGTCCAAGGATCAAACCTGGGTCTCTTGCATTGCACGTAGATTCTTTACTGTTTGAGCCATTTGGGAAACACTTAGTGTTAAGTAAACACTTTATAAATTGAATACTAAAATATAAATAACAGACAAACACTTTATTGTTCTTTAGGAGTACCTATTTTCTTCCTTTTTCAAAAAATGTTTCCTAATGTAAATTCTGATGGAACAAATAATAGCAAATAATGGGACTTGTGATTAAAATGATGAGGTTCTAGAACCCAAAGAGATAACCAATACAGAAGCCACACTGCTCTACTAGAATCACCTTGGGCTGGGCTTTTGTAGTGTTGTCAATCCATTGGTAAATTCAAAAAATAAAAGTGAGGGGAGCAGTGCAGAAGCAAATCTGCACAGACAGACACAGAAGCACTCGTGGCTGCTGTAGATGCAGATGGAGCGCAGAATTCTCTGGGGAGTAGTTTCAGCTTTCCTTTGAGAGCTCCTCGAGGACTTAATGTACCGCACCTTACTCGAGAGTTTCTAATTCTGTGAGCCTAGAGTGCTTACAACGTGGGATAGCTCCTCTAGGCCCTCCTGAGCGGAGGTGGGGTTGCTCCTCCCGGCCGCCGCCCCTGGCTTCGGGCGCAGGGTGGCTCCTCCTGGCCGCCCCTGGCCTCGGACGTGGGGTAGCTCCTCTCCCTGATGCCATCCTTATGGCAGAAAGTGAAAAAGCCTATTGATGAAAGTGAAAGTGGAGAGCGAAAAAGTTGGCTTAAAGCTCAACATTCAGAAAACGAAGATCATGGCATCCTGTCCCATCACTTCATGGGAAATAGATGAGAAAACAGTGAAAACAATGTCAGACTTTATTTTGGGGGGCTCCAAAATCACTGCAGATGGTGACTGCAGCCATGAAATTAAAAGACGCTTACTCCTTGGAAGAAAGGTTATGACCAACCTCGACAGCATATTCAAAAGCAGAGACATTACTTTGCCGACTAAGGTCCATCTAGTCAAGGCTATGGTTTTTCCTGTGGTCATGTATGGATGTGAGAGTTAGATTGTGAAGAAGGCTGAGAGCCAAAGAATTGAACACCAATTGAACTGTGGTGTTGGAGAAGACTCTTGAGAGTCCCATGGACTGCAAGGAGATCCAACCAGTCCATTCTGAAGGAGATCAACCCTGGGATTTCTTTGGAAGGAATGATGCTAAAGCTGAAACTCCAGTACTTTGGCCACCTCATGTGAAGAGTTGACTCATTGGAAAAGACTCTGATGCTGGGAGGGACTGGGGGCAGGAGGAGAAAGGGACGACAGATGATGAGATGGCTGGTTGGCATCACTGACTCGATGGACAGTGAGTCTGAGTGAACTCCGGGAGTTGGTGATGGACAGGGAGGCCTGGCGTGCTGCAATTCATGGGGTCGCAAAGAGTCGGACACGACTGTGCGACTGAACTAAACTGAGAGTGCTTACAAGAAACTTTCTTTCTAAACCAAGTTCTCTCGTATTGCTAATGCTGCTGTTAAAGACACACAGTTTGAAAATTACTGTTAAGAATGGGTTTGGTATATACAATGATATTTTGAATGGACTTGTTATATATGACAATATTTTCACCCTTATCAGATAGGGAACTCCTTTATCCATGGATGTTAAGAAGAGTCATGTCACCATAATATGAATGTTTTCTTGTTCATGAAGCTATATATTACATTTAAAGGAGAATACAATCACTGATACAACCTACCACACAGGATATTTATACTTCAAAATGTCAAATCTCTAGTTCATGAAGTTGAAATAGGCATAATACTGCAGTTCTTACACACAATTTAAATAGACCATGAAGGTATATGAATGTAAGTGTATTTTTAGTTCAGCCTTAGATCTGTACACTCATATCAATAATCAACATGAAAATACTTTATTCTCCAGTTATTTGTAGGACTGTATGTCACCATAGACAAACATTTCCAATTTCAGTTAAAAACAAAAAGAGAAAAAAACAAGAAAGAAAAGCTCTGTCAATTAATCTCCATTTAAACAACTTCTTAGGTTAACCGCCATTGAGTATTCCTTTGTTACAATGCAGGGACTGATGCCACCAGCACAGGTCATGTTCACAACTGTTGTGAATTTCTAGAACTTTCACGCCCTTTCTGCTCCTGCTGGATGAGCTGAGTACTTATGAAACATCAATTGCTTGTTTTTAAATCTGTTTTTGCAACTGTACCTATTATTGTAATACAATTTAATAGTACATTGCATAAAGATTTTTCTCACAAGTGAAAAACTAAAATTTACAAATATCATTAAAATGGTTTTAGCTTATACAGAAAATATAAATCTAAAATTTTTTTGTATTCATGTTGCTTTGTACGTGAGTTTAATTCACTACAAGAAAATCAATACATAATATCACAGAAATGCATTATGAATACATTAATAATTCATGGAACAAAGACTATGTTGAGTTTTATTGAGGTAGATCCATTTTCAAAGGAAAAGTATTCTCTGTATATTAAAATATTTATAGATGGATATGCACTTGTTTAAGTTAAAATGGTCAAGATTGGTATGTTTTTCATCATCATCATCATCATTATCATTCTTTGCTCTAACTTACTCTGGCAATGACTGATAATCGTATAGCCCAGTAAGTTGTCATCTTCTTGAAGACTACTAAAGTGGCAGCCAACATGTCTCTATAGAAACACATTCCCTATTCTCTCCACCCACTTGCAGTTAGTTGTCATCATGTGACTAAATTCTTGGCAATAGCTTGCGGCCTTAATTGGTGGCTGCCAATTCCAGACCTAGTTTTTAAAAGATTGCAGAGTCAAAGCTGTGTCACAACTTGTCCTTGAGTTCTTGCTCCTTCATACTTGTACTCATCACAAGTGTAAGAACACAGAAATTAGAAACAGTTGCTATTGAATAGCAGAAAATGGAGGAAGCATAGATTTCTGAATTATTGTATGAAGCAAGGAAGCCTGGCCACATGAAAAAAGAAAACAACACTTTAAGCAACTTCTGTTGGATTTTTTGTTGCTTTTGCATCAACTTAACTCTTTGCTCTAATTCTTCTACTTTTTTATTATTAAATTACTAAATATAGCTCCTGAGGAAAAAAGAGAATTTCTACTCTATGGGAAGAACACTACAAATTCTCTAAAATTAGAAAATTTGAACTGTTGAGAATTATGTTAAAATTTTCATTTCTCACTTTTATTTTATTTTTGTAGGATACAAGAAGTCTCTTAACATAAAATTATTTTAAAAAGTAAAAAAAACAAATCTATGAATAAAATTAGAAAGGATCAATGGAAAAACTGGAACTAATGAGCAATTATAGCAAGGTTAATATCAACAATCAGTTGCTTTCCTATACCAACAACAAAGTGGAATTGGAAATTTAAAACACAATACTGTTTACATTAGCATCCAAAGATTAAATTCTTGGGTATAAATCTAACAAGATACATACAAGATCAATATGAAGAAAACTATAAAACTTGGATTACCAAAATCAAGAGTCAAATAAATGAAGAGAAATTTCCTGTTTATGAAAGAGAAGACTCAATATTGTCCGGATGTCGGTTCTTCCCAATTTGATCTATGGATTCAATGCAATCCCAAATAACATCTCTGCAAGTTATTTTATAGGAACTTCCCTGTATCTCAGATGGTAAAGAGTCTGCCTGTTATGCAAGAAATTGGGTTTGATCCCTGAGTCAGGAAGATCCTCTGGAGAAGGGAATGGCACCCCACTCTAGTATTCTTGCCCGGAGAAACCCATGGACAAAGGACCCTGGCGGGTTACAGTCCATGGGATCACAAAGAATAGGACCTGACTGGGTGACTAACATTACTACTACTAAGTTATTTTATGGATATCAACAAACTGATTCAAAGTTTATATGGAGAGGCAAAGACACAGAATAACTGACATAATATTGAAGGAGAACAAAAGTTAGAGGACTGACACTACCTAATTTCAAGACTTACTATAGTTACAGTACTCAAGACAGTGTGGTATTGGCAAAAGAACAGACAAATAGATCCGTGGAAGAGAATAGAGATCACAGAAACAGATCTATGTGATCATAATCAACTGACTTTTGACAAAGGAGCAAAGTCAATACAATGAAGCAAAGATTGTCTTTTCAACAAATGGTGTTGGAACAATTGTACATCCACATGTTAAAAAATGAATCTAGCACATATCTTCCACCCTTCTCAAGCTTAACTCAAAATGAGTCATAGGCTAAAATGTAAAATGCCAAAAAACAAAAAACCCACTATAAAGTTCCTAGAAGATAACCTAGGAAAATACCTACATGACCTTGGGTACAGTAATGACTTTTTAAGCACAAAGCCAAAGATAAAATGCATGAAAAAAAAAAAAAACCTTATAAAATGGACTTCATTAAACTTAAAAACTTCTGCTCCTCAAAAGAAAATGTCAAGAGAATGAGAAAAGAAGCCATAGGGAAAAAAAAAAATTATTCCAAAAGACACATCTAATAAAGAACTGTTATCCAAAATACACAAAGAGCTCTTACAATTCAACAATAAGAAAACAAACAACCAGATTTTAAAGTGGGTTAATTACCTTAATAAACATATTGCCAAAGAAGATATATAGATGATAAATAAGCATATGAAAAGATGCTCCACATCATATATCATCTAAGGAAATGCAAATTAAAACAACAATGATATACCATTCAATATCTATCAGAGAGGCTCAATTCAGTCAGTTTAGTCACTCTGTTGTGTCCCACTGTTTGCGACGCTATGGACTGCAGCATGCCAGGATTCCCTGTCTATCACCAACTCCTGGAGGTTATTCAAACTCATATCCATTAAATTGGTGATGCCAGCCAACCATCTCATCCTCTATTGTCCCCTTCTCCTCCTGCCTTCAATTTGTCCCATCATCAGGGTCATTTCCAATAAGTCAGTTCTTCGCATCAGTTGGCCAAAGTATTGGAGTTTCAGCTTCAGCATCAATCCTTCCAATGAATATTCAGGACTGATTTCCTTTAGGATTGAATGGTTTGATTTCTTTGCAGTCCAAGAGACTCTCAAGCATCTTCTCTGACACCACAGTTCAAAAGCATCAATTCTTTGGCACTAAGCTTTCTTGAGAGTCTCTTGGACTGCAAGGAGATCCAACCAGTCCATTCTGAAGGAGATCAACCCTGGGATTTCTTTGGAAGGAATGATGCTAAAGCTGAAATTCCAGTACTTTGGACACCTCATGCGAAGAGTTGACTCATTGGAAAAAACTCTGATGCTGGGAGGGATGGGGGACAGGAGGAGAAGGGGACGACCCAGGATGAGATGGCTGGATGGCATCACGGACTCGATGGACGTGAGTCTAAGTGAACTCCGGGAGATGGTGATGGACAGGGAAGCCTGGCGTGCTGCGATTCATGGGGTCGCAAAGAGTCGGACATCACTGAGCGACTGAACCGAACCGAAGCTTTCTTTATAGTCCAACTCTCACATCCATACATGACTACTGGAAAAACTATAGCTTTGACTAGATGGACCTTTGTTGGCAAAGGAATGTCTCTGCTTTTTAATATGCTCTCTAGGTTGGTCATAGTTTTTCTTCCAAGGAATAAGTGTATTTTAATTTCATGGTGCAGTCACCATCTGCAGTGATTTTGGAGCCTGAAAAGTAAAGTCTGCCACTGTTTTCACTGTTTCCCCATCTATTTGCCAGGAAGTGATGGGGACCAGATGCCCTGATCTTAGTTTTCTGAATGTTGAGTTTTAAGCCAGCTTTTTCATTCTCCTCTTTCACTTTCATCAAGAGGCTCTTAAGTTCTTCTTCGCTTTCTGCCATAAGGGTGGTACCATCTGCGTATCTGAGGTTGTTGATATTTCTCCAAGCAGTCTTGATTCCAGCTTGTTTTTCCTCCATCCTGGCATTTTGCATGATATACTACACATATAAGTTAAATAACCAGGGTGAAAATTTACAACCTTGATGTACTCCTTTCCCTATTTGAAACCAGTCTATTGTTTCATGTCCAATTCTAACTGTTGCTTCTTGAACTGCATATAGGTTTCTCAAGAGGCAGGTCAGGTGGTCTGGTAGTCCCATTTCTTGAAGAATTTTCCACAGTTTGTTGTGAACCACACAGTCAAAGGCTTTGGCATAGTCAATAAAGCAGATGTAGGTGTTTTTCTGGAACTCTGTTGCTTTTTCTATGATCCAACAGATGTTGGCAATTTGATCTCTGGTTCCTCTGCCTTTTCTAAATCCAGCTTGAATATCTGGAAGTTCATGGTTCATGTACTGTTGAAGCCTGACTTGGAGAATTTTGAGCATTCTTTGCTAGGGTGTGAAGTGAGTGTAATTCTGTGGTAGTTTGAGCATTCTTTTGCATTGCCGTTCTTTGGGATTAGAATGAAAACTGACCTTTTCCAGTCCTGTGGCCACTAATGAATTTTCCAGATTTGATGGCATATTGAGTGCAGCACTTTCACAGCATCTTTGAAGGTTTGAAATAGCTCAACTGGAATTCCATCACCTCCACTAGCTTTGTTCATAGTGATGCTTCCTTAGGCCCACTTGACTTTGCATTCCAGGATATCTGTCTCTAGGTGAGTGATCACACCATCGTGGTTATCTGGGTCATGAAGATCTTTTTTGTTTAGTTCTTCTGTGTATTCTTGCCATCTCTTCTTAATCTCTTCTGCTTCTGTTAGGTCCATGTCATTTCTGAAATGGCTAGTGTTGAGGAAATGTCAGATGCTGGCAAAGTTATGTAGCAACAAGAACTCTCATTCATTGCTGATGGGAATGTAAAATGGTAGTCACTTGAGAAGACAGTTTGGTGATTTCTTACAAAACTCAACACACTTGTACTGAATGATGCAATAACCATATTTTTGGTACTTATCCAAAAGAGTTGAAAATTTGTCTCTACCAAAAAAAAATCAAAAACAAAAAAACCTGCACACAGATGTTTATATCAGATATACTCATAATGGCCAAAACTTGGAAGCGGCAAAGATGTCCCATCCAGAAAATGGAATATGATTGATTCAGTGCTAAAAAGAAATGATATGGAGGAGCTGTAAATGCAAATTATTACTTGAAAGAAGCCAATCTGAAAAGGTTACATACTGAATGATTCCAAGTATGTGATATTCTGGAAAAGGCAAAATTGAAAACAGTAAAAGATCAGCAGTTTCTAGGAGCTGGGAAGAGAGATGAAATTTTGTTGAATTTTTTTTAAAGCACCTCTGTAAGTCATATCTTCTAGTTATCCTAAGTCAACTAGCAAATTAGCAGGTGAAATGAATGTTCTGAATTTAATGATGTCTAAGATCTCTCCTTATATGAACTCTAATTCCAGATATGAAATCAGTTCTCATCTTATAAAACATCATCCCTTCTTTCACTCTTCTAGGTTCTCATTTTGATTTGGGGACTAAATTAGGAAATTTCTCTTTAAGTAACTGAGATATATTTAATGGCTTATGAGACTTTGAACAACAAATGTTATTCTAGGGCAGAAAAGAAATCCTCAAATTTAGGCATTTGCCTATGATTCTAAGTTTTTTGAATATCATGAAAGTGAAATATAGCATTTATTTATGATTATGTCATACACATATGGAATATAGCATGGCTGTGTTATCAGGTTCTCTATGAATTCTTCTTATGATCTTGCAACTGTATCTGATTACCTAAATTAGAATGGCCTACATTAAGCAGGAAAGAAGTCCATGAAAGGGCAGTGAGAGGAGAGAAATGTGAAGTGGCATCTTCTTGTTTAAGACTGAAATTTCGTATCACTGCACTGGGTGATTGACTTATTTTCCACAGTTATAAAGTCCAAGTTTAGCCACTTCTACTCCAAGGTAAAAATTCCCAATTCTGTTCACTCAGATTATATTTTAACCCTTCAAACATCTATCATTTTCTTTATTTTCTTTAGATTGGAAGATCTGTAAGATCTAAAATGAATATTCTTTATCATTACTCAATATGTCTTCTATATCTTGTTATGAAACTGGATAATAAAAGCTATTTCAAATTGTGGTTATGTGTCACAAAGTTTAATGTGTTTATAACGATAAACTGTTTGTTAAATATATTATACAAAGCATTTAATGATTGTTTTAAATATATTTGAGTTCATATTTGAATAATGACAAGAATGAAGAGTTTTTGCAAAAAGAGTTTGATCTGAAAAAATTTTAGTAGTGATTAAGATAAGTAAAATCTGAGTTTATAAAGCAGGTTGGGTAACAAAACAATAGACAGTACTGACTGCAAAGGAAATCTCATTCTAAACAATGCAGCCAACCTACAGAAAAGACACACAAAAAGAAAGGAAATTACTGAAGCTGTTACACATACAACATGCCCAGCTGGGAGTCCAGCTGCTCAAGGAAGCTGGTGATTCTTGATCTGTGGGAGTTCCTAATTAGAATACAAGTTAGAAATATAATAGAAAACATAAAAGAAATTTAAAATTAGTCAGCTCTTATTTTGTCTCTTTAAATGTTAGCAAAGACAGAGTTATAGAAGCTTGGCTAAGTAAGCAATAAATAATTTTTATAACTACTGACTTTTGATACCAATTATACTTTATCAAAGGTTCCCATATTCCATCACATATTAATCCCTACTTTCAGAATAGGCATGCTTACCAATAGCTTGTGAATTGCATACTGTATTTGAAAGTTGCTGTATATGAATCAAATAGCATGCACTTAGGATGCATTTATATATTCCTTAAAAAGCAGATTTTTCTTCCGTTTGGCGCTCACTACATGCTTCTCTAAAGGTTTTTGCAATAGATGAGCCTTCACAGGATTATAAATCATAGTGTGCTAGAATAAATGTTATAGAAATTGAATCCATGGTACAATATTTTGCACTGTGATAATCACCTATAACCTGAGAGCATATAAATATGTGATTAATTTATATTCTTATTTTAAAGAACCCAAATAAATATATGCCATATATTCTGTTATTTATGGTATTTCAAATTACTCCTTTACAGGTTTATAGGACTAATGTGACTTTCCCAAGGTCAGGGAGAGCAAATGGAAAAGATTCAAAGCAATTACCCAGAAAATTAAAATCAAAACAAAACCAAAAGTGTAAGGACTCCAACTTTTACGCAATTGTCCGGATATTTGAGGTAAATCGTGTTTCGGTCCAAATGTAAATATATGAGTGCTTTGGTTCTCCATTTTACTGCTAGTGAACCTTATTTTTCAAAGCTGATCAGTATGCAAGACAATATATTCTCTGATTGATCAGTATTCAGGGTTGGATTACTCCAGAGAACATTTGGGCATTTTCACTATGTCCTGTGGATTAACCTGCAGAGTATGCACTTTGGAGGGCAGATACTGAGGGAGAAAGCAAAAATGACTTAATGGTCTGGTACTGTGGAAGTTTGATCTACTCTCAGAGTGTAGGTCAACTTTCCCATGAAATCATTTGCCATATAGCAATGATCTTAAACTCTTTTGGAAAATAAATGTTCTACATCATTAGGGTAGAAAAAAAGACTTGCTAAACAGAAAGTAATAGCATTTATTTTTAGTCTTTGAATTATAAGATCATACTAATATTTGTTCAGCTTTATTGATGTTCTAATGATAACAGTCATTCAACAGTTGTGTGATACCTTTAGGATTAGAAATATGGGGTTATCTACTGTATTAAATTCTATTTTAGACTTTTGCTGTAAATAGTAAGACTCTTTCTTCAAGAAATTTCTGTCCTGACACTGTTTACTGGTCTTCCCCCTATGACATGATAAGACACTCGAGATTTTCTACAGGATATCTAGTATTTTTCCAACATAGATTTTTTAAAAACCCTCTGCTGCAAAAAAAATGAAAGAAGTAAAGAAATCTTTCTTTAAAAATTTAGTGTAGCTTCCACTACACTAAAGTGAAAGTTGAGTATTCTAAATTCTAAGTTGAATCTTATTTATGAATCTTGATAAAATTCTTGAATTTTCACTTATTCTTTGGATTAGCTTAAATCTTTGAAATTGAATAATCTCAAGCGAATAGAAAAAGTGGACAGAAAGAAACAGGTAGGAAAAGTGTTTGAAGTGTTTTATTATGTTGTGTAAGAATGAGTTGTGATATGCTGGTATATAGAAAATGCAACTGTAGAAACTTATTAATATAAAAAGTAAATGGGTTTAAGGTGTCCTATACAAGAAATCTGGAGAATCAGGTGGAAATGAATATTAAAGGCTTCATAAATTTGCATTATGGCAGTTTGGGATTGACACGTACACACTGTTGTATTTAAAATAGATAACCAACAAGGACCTACTGTCTAGCAAAAAAAAAAAAAAAAAAAGAAAATTGCATTGTGAAACAAATGCACAAAATAAAAGGACTCTCTTATATCAAAATATTGATCTGATTGAACTATGTTCAATCAATAACTATTGAATTCTGACAGCTGGAGCACCCTGTTGTAAAACAATGTGTATGCTTAGTCATTCAGTCGTATCCAACTCTTCACAACCCCTTGGATAGAAGCCTACCAGGCTCCTCTGTCCATGGGGATATTCAGGCAAGAATACTGGAGTGGGTTGCCATGCCCTCCTCCAGGGGATCTTCCCAATCCAGGGATTGTACCTAGGTTCCTGCATGTGGGACAAATACAATTCCTTTTCCATGGCCACCGGAATGAGCTCCAAAGCAGCACCTGGGTAAAAATAGAATTATATGAATCATAACCCTAATAGGCCAACCCACTCCAGTACTCTTGCCTGGAGAATCCCATGGACATTGGAGCCTGGCAGATTACTGTCCATAGGGTTGCAAAGAGTTGGACATGACAGAAGCGAATTAGCACTCATAACTCTAACAATTTTTTTTTTTCTGATTCCAAACTCCATCTCTACAGTGGAAAAACTTTCAAAAGTAAATATGTTACCTACAAAAGTCTGACACATTCACCCACCATTAATATCCACATATGTATTAATGTTTTGTGTTATCTTATTAGTTAACATCACAGATGCCTGAGGATGGTAAGTGTCATGAGCAAGCACACTAATAAGGAAAATAGAAAAGATTTTGAAAGATGTACAAGATAAACACCAAAGAATTTATTTTTTACTTAAAAGTTGACATTTGGGCTGATTTTATCTCCCCTGGGGGAACTCTAAGGTTACAACTACTCAGATTCTTTTAATGGAACAGGGTTGATCAAGTTACACTAAGTGATAAAGATATTTATTATCTGGATATATTTTGGGATAAAGAATTAAGACCTTTAGCCAAGTAGATCCTACCCCATATGAACAAAAACAGACACATCGCAAAATGAAAAAACAAACAAAAAAAACCCCAAAACCTAAAACCTGGAAAATGAACCAAGAAGACCTCAATGGCAGCTATAACCACAAGAGTTGATCTTCACTGTTATGAGAATTGGTGCTGCTGTGGGCTTCCCAGGTAGAGTTAGTGGTAAGGAACCCCCCTGCCAATGCAGAAGAGGTAAGAGATCGGGTTCTATCGCTGGCTTGGGAAGATCCCCTAGAGGAGGGCATGGCAACCCACTCTAGTATTCTTGCCTGGCATAACCCATGGACAGAGGAGCCTGGTGGGCTATAGTCCATAGGGTCGCAGGTCAGACACTACTGAAGCTACTGAGAGCATAGGCACGTGCCATGGGTAGCTTTCAAAACTCCACTGGCCTCTGAAATTTTAACAGCAAGAGAGCATGTCTATGGCTGCTGGGATTTGGAACTCCTCTCAGTCTGCTCTTCTCTGAGTTTGTGCTGCTTTTTCTCAGCACCACACCTTCTGCTTTGCTTTAGAGCATCTAGCCACTCATATTCTGCTTCCTTATATATTTGACTCCCTTGTGACCTTCAACCCTCTTTGTTTCTTGTCTGCATAATGGTTTCTGTTGGTGTACTCTTTTAGCTACTTCTCCCACCACTAGTGACTAATTCTCTTTGTGTTTCCAAATTCCCATCTCTTAAGTCAGAATCTCCATTTCCTTCTGGGAAGTGTCATCCGTGATAGCTGACCATATAGTCAGAGCCCCTTCCTGTAGTTCAAGTTTTGATCAGGCAGATGTTATAACTAGCACATGGTGGTAAAGCTATTGGAAGACCAGTAATTTATTTTTCGAATGCTATTGTGATTTAGAGTTCTTAAAGCAGGCATGAGACTTAAACGTTAAATGGTTTCTGAAAGCTGACATATATGTTCGGTGATATCTAAAATATAGTTGGATTATCCAGTTTATGTGAATTGGGAAAGTTTACCTTCAACCCCAGACTTTGTTATTGTTCAGTCGCTAAGTCACGTCCGACTCGTTGCGACTCCATGGAGTGCAGCACACCAGGCTTCCCTGTCCTCTATCTCCCAGAGGTTGCTCAAACTCATGTCCTTCGTCAGTGATACAATTTTCTTACCAAGAAGCCTGACTGACTTGTAACTCAACACGGAAAGACTTTGGAAGTCATCACTTCCAGCCTTGCCAGAAGAAACTGGACAAACAGAAAATCAAGGACTGTTCTTTGACTCTCCAGGGAGCTGAGGTTTCAGAGCAAACAGACAGATGTGTCCAGAAAGATACAGCAACTGAGATCTGCTGATCTGGAGCAGAAGCTGTTGGAGCCATTAACTGGTAGGAACGTTTACGGTGATTTTGGAAAAAAAAAAAAAGAAAGTGACTGTAAAGTTTTTCTCATTTCCATAAGAAAAAGAAAGAGAGCTGCAGTGCAATAGAATGAAGTTCTTCCGGTACATGTTTGTAAAAAAGAATTTCTTTGTAGGTAACAGGTAGGAGACATTTCAAAATAAGCATTGGAATTAATAGGATTACCCAGACCTGTGAACATTAGTACTTCAGTAAATACACTGAGTGAATAGTCTGACCTAAAATGGAAACTTTGAATATTTGTTATTAGGGAGAATAAAAATATTTTAAATGGATATAAATGGCTAAACATGTTGAAAACCAGTATTGTCTAGAAATCTCAATAAAATCTAGAACAATGTAAGATATGGGAGATGAGAAGATGGCATAGACTCAGTGAAAACAAGGTAAATGACTAGCTAAAAACAAGGAAGAATATTTTCCATAGGTACAAGATTATGATAATTTCTTAGACTAGAAGTGGCTGTCAAAATCCTTCTGAATATTATTTACCATTAGTTGTGTAAACTGGCTAAATATTGATGAATTTATGGCTTTCAATTCCTAATATAAGTTCAATCATTTTCAATTTCAGTAAATTTATTGATTTAGATTAAAAAGTGAAGACATTGCTTTGCCAACAAAGATCCATATAGTCAAAGCTATGATCTTTCTAAGAGTCATGTATGGATGTGAGAATTGGACCATAAAACTGGCTGAACACCAAAGAATTGATGCTTTCAAATTGTGGAACTGGAGAAGACTCTTGAGAGCCTCTTGGATAGCAAGGAGATCAAACCGGTCAATCCTAAGGAAATCATTCCTGAATATTCATTGAAAGGACTGATTCTGAAGTTGAATCTCCAATGCTTTGGTCACCTGATGTGAAGAGCTGCCTCACTGAAAAAGACCCTGATGCTGGGAAAGACTGATGGCAGGAGGAGAAAGGGGTGGCAAGAGGATGAAATGGTTAGATGGCATCACTGACTCAACGGACATGAACTTGAGCAAACTCCAGGAGATAGTGAAGGACAGAGGAGCCTGCTGTGCTACAGTCCATGAGATTGCAGGGACTCAGACATGACTTAGCGACTGAACAACAACAACAATTGATTAAGATAGGCTTTACATCATAGAATAATTTCAAGTCTTTGTTATAAGTATATTTATTAAAGAAATATTTTTTCAGATCGTCATATATGTTAGACACTCCATGAGACACTGAGCAAACAAAGATGGGTAAAGCATGGTTCCTGTCTTCAAGGTACTCCTAGGCTAGTGAGAATGTTTAGTATAATTCTTTTGGTTATAAGTGAAAAACCAAAACATAATCACAGATCCAGACTAGCTTAAGCAAAAGAGATTCTGGACTAAATCCATCCATGTCACTAAGATGAAGGAGATGACTCTGTTTTCTCAAGTGGAATCTATCCTTGGTTATATCAGGTGAGAATGAAAAGATATGTGCATATCTGTCAGGTGCAGTGGGTATGGAATGGGAGGGCATTCCAGAAAGAAAAGGCAGCATGAACAAAGACATAAACTCAAGTTAGGAATAGCAAATTGTATACAAGGGAACAGTATATAGTTTCATGACTCTAAAGACTAAACTTGGAAGAAGGAGTGGGGGATGGTGAAGGGGGTACATTTAAAAGTGCCAGACTATGGTAGGCTACGTCACGGCAATGACAATTAATACTGTGGGTGTTAGCCAAAAGGAAATCTTCAGAATGGAGAATAGAGTCCATTTGTTTTAAAATTAGTAATTCTGACTAAAGTGTAGAGGATGACTTGAGTATAGGATGATCAAGAACAATGGCAGGGAGGGCAGTTAGGATATTGTTATTGCTGCTGCTGCTGCTAAGACGCTTCAGTCGTGTCCGACCCTGTGCGACCCCATAGACGGCAGCCCACCAGGCTCCCCCGTCCTTGGGATTCTCCAGGCAAGAACACTGGAGTGGTTGCCATTTCCTTTTCCAATGCATGAAAGTGAAAAGTGAAAGTGAAGTCGCTCAGTCGTGTCCGATTCTTAGCGACCCCATAGTCTGCAGCCTACCAGGCTCCTCCGTCCATGGGATTTTCCAGGCCAGAGTACTGGAGTGGGGTGCCATTGCCTTCTCTGAGGATATTGTTATTAGTATGGATAAAACGATTAGGGCCCAAACTAGGGCTTGGTGATTGTAAAAACAGAGAAAACCTAGGAACTAGTTAGGAGGTAAAAAATTTACAGGCTATGGAAATTAATTGGTTGAAGGAATGAGGGACAGAGTCTGGAAAGGACCTTAACGATCTGCTCTGAATTTCTGCCTTAGTTGCCCTAGATCAGGGATTGGCAAATTCTTTCTGTGTAGGACCAGGCAAGATTTTAAGGTTGTAGGTCATAAGATATCTGTTTCAACTACTCAGTTCTGTTGAAAGTGCAAAAGCATCCAAAAACAATGTGTGAATGTATGAGATGTCTATGCCCTAATACAACTTTATTTTCAAGTGGGTCAAATTCACTGTGGGCCAAATTTAACCCTCTGGCTGTAGTTTGCTGACTCTTGTCTTAGATGAAGAATGATATCATCACTTGTTTGAAAAAAAGAGGGAAAGAATAAGAATTTGGGAGGAGGCCAAGAGATCCCTGTTGGTTGTTGGGTTTAAGAATATCTGCAGAACACAGGTGTTCGGACCTCCTAGAGGTTCAGTGGAAAGAATCTTCCTGCCAATGCAGGGGATATCAGTTCGATCCTGCTCTGGGAAGATCCTACATGACCCAGAGCAGCTCAGCCTGTGTGCCACAACTACTAAGCCTGTGCTCTAGAGGGCATGCACCGACCCCCCCAACATGGGGGGTTACCACAATAAGAAGCCTATGCACTGCAAGTGGAGATTAGCCCCTACTCAACGCAACTAGAGAAAGCCCACACACAGCAATGAAGACCTAGCACGCTCATAAATAAATACATAAATCTTTAAAAATGAAAAGCAACTTGCATGGACTTGGGTTATGGTAAGTGACATAAGTTGGACAGAGAAAGACAAATATTGTGTGATATCACTTATACATAGAATAAAAAAAATACAACAAACTAGCAACAAAAAAGAAACAGACACAGATATAGGGAAAAAACTAGTGGTTACCAATATGTGTAGAAAGTGAAAGCAAAGTTGCTCAGTCATGTCCAACTCTTTGTGATCCCATTGACTATAGCCTACCAGGCTTCTCTGTCCATGGGATTTTCCAGGCAAGAGTACTGGAGTGGATTGCCATTTCTTTTTCCAGGGGATCTTCCTGACCCAGGGATCGAACCAGGTTCTCCTGCATTGTAAGCGGATTCTTTACCAACTAAGCTATGATGGAAGCCCAATGTGCGTGTTGTGGGGGTTATGTAATGAGGGGGGATAGAGGCACTAACAATTGGGTATAAGATAGGCTCAAAGATATATTGTAAAAAATGGAGACTATAGCCAATATTTTGTAGCAATTGTAACTGGAAAGTACCCTAAAAATTGTATAAAAATAAATCTAAAAACGTATCCATAGAAAATTCAATAGGCTCTGTACAAAGCCAGTTGTTGGGTGTGGAAATGGGTGTATGTATACATATCAGGAAATCAAAAGATCAGGAGATGCATACAGTAAGTTCTTCTGTAAAAAAAAGTTTCAACCTTTTTTTTGTTAATGTATCAGTTCAGTTCAGTTCAGTTGCTCAGTTGTGTCTGACTCTTTGCAACCCCATGAACCACAGCACACCAGGCCTCCCTGTCCATCACCAACTCCAGGAGTTTACCCAAACTCATGTGCATTGAGTTGGTGATGCCATCCAACTATCTCATCCTGTGTTGTCCTCTTCTCCTCCTGCCCTCAATTTTCCCAGCATCAGGGTCTTTTCAAATGAATCAGCTCCTCGCATCAGGTGGCCAAAGTATTGGAACTTCAGCTTCAACATCAGTCCTTCCAATGAACACCCAGGACTGATCTCCTTTAGGATGGACTGGTTGGATCTCCTTGCAGTCCAAGGGACTCTCAAGAGTCTTCTCCAACACCACAGTTCGAAAGCACCCATTCTTCTGTGCTCAGCTTTCTTTATAGGCCAAATCTCACTTCCACACATGATTACTAGAAAAACCATAGCCTTGACTAGATCGACCTTTGTTGACAAAGTAATATCTCTGCTTTTCAATACGCTGTCTAGGTAGGTGATGACTTTCCTTCCAAGGAGTAAGCATCTTTTAATTTCATGGCTGCAATCACCATCTGCAGTGATTTTGGAGCCCAGAAAAATAAAGTCAGCCACTGTTTCCACTGTTTCCCCATCTATTTACCATGAAGTGATGGGACTAGATGCCATGATCTTCATTTTCTGAATGTTGAGCTTTATTTTTTTAATTTTTATTTTTTTTGAATGTTGAGTTTTAAGACAAGTTTTCCACTCTCCTGTTTCCCTTTCAAAAAGAGGATTTTTAGTTCTCTTCACTTTCTGCCATAAGGGTAGTGTCATCTGCATCTCTGAGGTTATTGATATTTCTCCTGACAATCTTGATTCCAGCTTGTGCTTCCTCCATCCCAGCGTTTCTCATGATGTACTCTGCATATAAGTTAAATAAGCAGGGTGACAATATACAGCCTTGATGTACTCCTTGTCCTATTTGGAAGCAGTCTGTTTTTCCATGTCCAGTTCTAACTGTTGCTTCCTGACCTGCATACAGGTTTCTTAGGAGGCAGGTCAGGCGGTCTGGTATTCCCATCTCTTGAAGAATTTTCCACAGTTTATTGTGATCCACACAGTCAAAGGCTTTGGCATAGTCAATACAGCAGAAATAGATACATATACTGATTTCCACACCCAACAACTGGCTTTGTACAGAGCCTATTGAATTTTCTACAGATATCTTTTTAGATTTATTTTATACAATTTTTAGGGTACTTTCTAGTTATTTATCAGGAAATCAAAAGATCAGGAGATGCATACTGTAAGTTCTTCTGCAAAAAAAAAAAATTAAAAGGTTGAAATAGAGTGGATAAAATTTGCTAGTGTGATAAGGAATGAATCCAGAATAGAACACTAGGAATGTGTTTTTACATAGTTCTCTTCCAGAGGCTGACAATATGGAGAAAGATACAGGCCTGGTTTTTGCTCTCTTGGAGTTCCTACGGTAGATGGAGAAAAATGATTGAGACGATATCTAGAAAAGTCACTTTACCTGAAAACTATAATCAGAATTGCAGTGTTTTGCTGGTCAAACCAAGTAAGCAGTGCCCTTTTAAAAAACTGTTCCATTATGTGTTAGCTCTGTGTCAGTACATACCAGAGTTAACTGTGGCATCACAAAACCTGAAAAGCAGGAAAATAAAAAATAATATACTAATAAGAGAAAGAGTATCCATACTTAGCACTGTCATGTACATGATTTAATTTTATCCTCCCATGATCAAATTTATTATATGAATATCCATATCATTAAGCCTTGTGATTCAAGTATTACTAATGTGTTCAATTTATAAATGGAAAATAGAAGCTTAGAGACATTGACGATGCTTCTCTTATTTATCTGGTATTTAAAGGAAACAGAAAAGGAACCACACTTTTCCATCAGCAAAACCATTATTTTCCATCACACCACATTACTTCACTACTTAATTTAAGGAAGCCAACATTAGTGTTATTTATGCTGAGTCCTTATATCTCCAGTTTTAGAAGAAGCAATATACAAATGCGAATGTTTCCAGGTTTTCCAGTTAGGAAACACTGTGAGGGAAACTGCCATAGAGTGATTCATTAAGCCATGGAGAATTAAAAAATATCTTGTTGTTTTGAGACCACATCTCTCCTTGCTGATTTGCTCTGAGGAAAGAAAAATCAGAAACCTTATTGCTTGGAGTGCTACAAATGGGCTCAAAAGTGGATTTCCATGCCTCTGCCCTTTTCTCTGTGTTGCTCCCTAATATTGGCTTGCCTCCTCTCTCCTCAAAAAAGCAAAAAGACCCCAAATAGACCCCTATAATATCTGTTCATATGGCAGATTATAGATCTCTAAATGGGTGCTGTTTTGCAAAGACAACAGATAGATAATAATGGCTTCATTGCTTGAATGTGAGTTTCATCCAATAAAATTTGGGGGTCATTAAAGAAGAAGAAGGAGCATTTCTTCTCTATGACATGCTATTATTTTAGCTTTCACATACCACAATCTTCAGACTGAACTTAATGGAAACCAGAGCCAGGAAGCTGCTGGAAGTTGGCAAGATCTGGTGAACCAAAGTGAAATGTAGGGGCTGTAATGTGTTATAATGTGTGTGTGTGTGTGTGTGTGTGTGTGTGTGTGTGTGTGTGTGTTGTGGGGAGGGGTAGGAGGATCCTCCTGGAACTGCTTAAATACAAACAACAGGGGTGCCTTTGACAAGTAAATTACCTACAGAAAATGGCTTACTATAAAGAGCAATGGCTTTTAGTCCTAACTTGAAAGTTCTATGGTTTCTCATGTTGGAGAAACTAGCACATCACACATCTATTTGGAAAGATTTGCTGCCTTCATTGAGTATATTCTGAGTAGTTCCTTCCAGTGATATATAGAACATAATAGGAGCAAGTTGAATCAGAGTGAACTTTGGAGTCAGACACTAGAGTTCAAATCCGAGATCTAGATTCACGGGCTATATGACCCTAGACGGCTAACTTAAGCTCTCTGAGTCTGTTTCCTCCAGAAAAATGTGAATTATACCTACATAAATCTGTGACAAAATACTTGACAAACAATTCCCAAATATTATTATCTTAAGATAATAAAAGTTCATTTTTCACTCACTCAGGTATCTCCCATGGGTGGTCCTATTGAGGCAGCTCTCTTAAGCATTTCTTGTTTAAGTGGCAACTCAGCAAGCCAGATTCCTTCCAAACTGTGGCTCTGCCCTCCCGGTGTCTGTAAAGTCCTCTGTGTTCAGCTGGTAAACAGACAAAAACATGGAGGTTGGCACTTTAGAGCAGCAGTCCCCAATATTGGCACTGGAACTGGTTTCATGGCAGACAATTTTTCCACAGACCAGGGGCAGGCAATCTAGATCCCTCACATGTGCAGTTCACAGTAGGGTTTGCACTCCTATGAGAACCTGATGCCACCACTGATCTGACAGGAGGCAGAGCTCAGGCAGTAATGCAAACAGTGGGAAGTGGCTGTAAATACAGATGAAGCTTCCCTCACAACCTGCTGCTCACCTGCCACTGTGCCATCCATTTCTTAAGAGGCCATGGACAGGTATTGGTTCAGGGATTGGGAACCTATGCTTTAGAGGATTTTCTAGGTCACAACTGGAAGTGGCAAACACTAATTCCATTTGTATTCCATGGGACAGATTTGGTCACAAGAAATCTCCTAATTAGGGAGGCTGGAAAATGTAGTCTAACTTCCCAGCAAGAAAATTGCTGGAACTAGGGTGAAGTAAGAAAGGTGCCTAGAATGCAAACTTGAGTCATTCATTTTCAAGGTCAGGCAACGGCAGGGTCTTGTGAGTGCGGAACTGCTCTTTGCAGGAACTTGAAAATGTCTCCTGGCATCTTGCATCCCTAGATTCTTCTCTTGCCCTGCCCTAGTCCTTGCCCCAAAGAAAGAATCTGAGGCGGAAACACGCTTTCCATGTCTACCTACCCTTAAGGACTACTGTGAAAGCAAATAGAATGTTCAGTATCTGATGGTTACTTGTTTCATTATCCCATACAGAAACAAGTTTTCTTTTTCCCTTCACTTATGATGAAAAAATTACATTTCTGCATTTAAAACAAAACCTTTGCAATTATCCCTTACCTTAAGTGATGTCGACATTATTATTGTGTTATTTTAAAATATCAAATAAAGTTTTTGAGTTTTTATTCCAACCACCAAAGTATTTAGCAATGGGGTATGAACTAGCCCAAACAGTAGACAGAAAGGCTCCGGGACAGAAAATAAGTTTTCTGAAAAGAACTTCTCTGAAAAGAAGTTTTGATCTATATATCTTGATTTCTTAATGATTGTCGAACTCACAGCAGTTCTTTCAACCGCTGCTCCCTTACAAACGCAGTGAGGCATTGTTAGGGTGTGCTTTTCCATAATGAACACATTATGGGAATTGTTACAGAAGAGAAAAGACAAGAATTACTATAGTGTAATCTGCAAAATGTTTCCGTGGTTCTAATGTTGGTCATTTTAGGGAAACTGCCAACAGGCTCCTGAAACAGTACACATGCATTCTATACTTAGGGAAGTAGTTTAACTTTCAGGCTAGCCAATTCCACTTCAGTTCATCTTTATGTCCCAAAGAGCTGTTTAGATTTTGACAGTTTATGAGCAAACCATTCTACAAAATGTGGCCATTGATCTGCTATTGAAAGCAAAGGAGATGCTCTGTGACAAAGCAGCAACTAAAATGGGCTGCTACTGTGGGTTGATGGAGTTTTTATTGTTAATTAAGTCTAGAAGACTCTCTTCATCTGTGAAGACTACTTTCCAGAAATTCAAAGTGATGCTGTTGTTTTGCTTTTGCTTTTCCTTACAAATGTTTCCTGCAAACATTTTTTGCTCACTCTTTGTTCATTTAAATTAGCCAGTCAGTAGACATTCGTTGAGGCCCTCCTCAGGCCAAGCAAAGCACTGGATGCTGCTGAGTACAAAGACAGCAGTTTGGAAAGGACCCGGTCTTCAGGAAGCTTCTGGTTCTGTAGAGGATAGGAACATGTACAGACACATCTACAACACGCTGCAGGATGTGTGATTGTCATAAAAGAGGTCAAGACAGAGTCTCATCCACAGAAGGGAACTATACTATACAAGGCCTCTTGTAGGGATGGCGGCATTTGAGCTGGAAGAAAACAGCATTTGAACTTCCAGAGAGGATGGTGAAGTATGTGGTGGGGATGACAAAGAGGGTGCAGAGAAAGAGCAAGGACAAAGATATATTGGTCAAATCTTCATATGAAGGACTTTTTTTCCTAGGCACTCTTAGATAAATTATAATTAATATTAATTACTGGATATTAATAGAGACCTCTGAAATATTAACACATTGGCACACAAAGAGCAGGACTGATTCTCTTCATAATCACAGAATCAGAACTTCTGTGGACCACCCATTTCAAGACAAAGTTCTCAACAAACACTCATGTTTTCCTGGGCCTTGGAAAATTTATCATTTACCTAAAACTGCCTGTTATATGACTTTACTTTGAAGGAAGTCTCAGATATCATATAATTTCATCCTTAAGCATTTTAACATGTATGGCTGAAAGATAAGCACTCTTTCAAAAAATATGCTCCAAAAGCATCATACCTCAAAAATTCATGGTAATTCCTTAATATCATTAAATATGGGGGAAATCAAATTCTCCCAATAGTCTCATACAGCTTTTATTGGTTTAATTTGTTCAAATTAAGATGAAAGTCCATGCATTACTTTTGGTTGACATATCTCTTAACCCTTTCACTCTACATGTTTCCACTTGTAAGTCACTTGTCAAAAAAATGAGAATCTGTGGAGTTTCTCACATTCTGCATTTTGCTGATTGCACAGGTACTCTGGCAACAAGCCTGAGTGAGAGGAAACCAACAAACTGAGCAGCCACTTTCCTTCATCGACTCCTTCTTGTGCTATGAAACATAAGTCTTCTGATCTGGCACAATTCCCCTTTCACCCCAACACTGACAAATCCTCCCAAACTCAATCTCCAAAGATAATCCAGTGTTTTTCCAAATCTCTCTTAGTGCCAGCTTAGATGCATTTACTTCTGCTAAAATCACTGTTATTTTCTAAATCTAACGTCTGTATGTTTTCCAGCCTCACACTGGGTTTTTGCTGCTTCTGTTCAACCTAATGAATCTTGTACGTGATTCCAACAGTTGTGCTTACTGGGGTTTGCTTTCTATCTGGCTGAATCCCAGGCTCTGATTTGTCTTTTGACAACAATTCCTTTTGCGCTCTCAAAATCTCATTTGCTACTATCATGTTTAATTCCAATACCTTCTTTCTATTTTAATGATGACGGTTCTCAGCTTTTTCACTACAGGTTCTTTATAATGAGAATAAAACAACAATAATACATGTGGGGCGGAGAAGGCGATGGCACCCCACTCCAGTACTCTTGCCTGGAAAATCCCATGGATGGCGGAGCCTGGAAGGCTGCAGTCCATGGGGTCTGCTGAAGGTTGGACACAACTGAGCGACTTCGCTTTCACTTTTCACTTTCATGCATTGAAGAAGGAAATGGCAACCCACTCCAGTGTTCTTGCCTGGAGAATCCCAGGGACGGGAGAGCCTGGTGGGCTGCTGTCTATGGGGTCACACAGAGTCAGACACAACTGAAGTGACTTAGCAGCAGCAGCAGCAGCAATACATGCGGGGTGTACATCAAGCCACACTTGTATGTGCACCAATTTGTCATTTACAAGTGAAACGTGTAAATATCACTTACCTAAGAGTCAAGGTCAGCTTATGCTGTAAAAGAAGAAAGGACTAATATTAAATGTCACTAAAACAGGATTGAATTTGCTTAATTATCCAGTCAATAGCAAAATCCAAATACTAGACTTTGCAACCAAACTTTGAGAAAGGGAAACCCCCTCCAGCTCACTTTTCTTCTAATACCTTCAATATATACTGCATATATTAATACAGAGGATAGATCTTATTTTCTGAGTTCCCTGGGCAAAAGGACAACATCAGCAGTGTTTATAGCTTTCCTATTGGTCAAGTATCCTGATATACTGACTGGTACACTTTTGAAAAATATATATTTTGTTTTTTAAAATAAAAAAGGAGTATAGGACCATGTGGAAAGTATACACATGTACTTACAGACACAGAGACTGTACATGAAAAGAGAAAGACCTCTATTTTACTGTTCTGTATTTCTTTGAGTTTTTCAGGCAGACTGCCTCTTAACGTTTTTCGTCCGGGCAGCTCTAGACAGCGTTCTTCAAACTGCAAATCTCAAATCACTGGTAGTGTAGTAAATGAATTTAATAGATTTTTTATACTGAAAAGGAATAGAAAATAGCCTTTATCATGCACAATAGCTTTACATTTTGTTGGTAAATTTTTTGAGTCAGTTGTGTGTGTTTTCTGGGATATATATAAATATATCTGTATATCTATATATCTCTCTCTATATATATTTGGAACAGGTCCAAGGCAGCCTTAGCTCTAGCTTGTTCCTAGATCTTCCCAGGATTTTGAATTTGGGCTTTAAGTGGCTCTGAGTGGAGTAGCATCACTTGGAATGGGAGGTGATTACCAGTATCCCATTATGGGAGAGACATGAATTTAAAGGAAGTTCATAGCAAATGTTTTTCACATGTCCTTTATTTTTCCTTATATAACAAAAGAAAGAAAAAGGAAGGTAGAGAGTTGGGGAGAAAAGGAGAAAAAGCTAGAGATAAAAAGAAAGGATAACAAGATTAAATACCAGCAGTAAAGTCTAATCACCTAGAATACTTGCAAGTGCTTTTCTCAGCAGGCCTGATGATGATCACCCTGCAGTGTAATAATGAATTGGCTGAGTTATCCTGAGAATGTATAGGTAATGGGAGAGATGCTTAAAGGATATGAGAGATCTTTAAAAGATTTGTTTAAATTTTTTCTAAATGCTAGAAATTGCAGACCCATACATGTTAAGCTTTAGTATATGTAAAAATACTGGAGCACATCATCAGAAAATCAATCCCTAAACGCTAAGATTGCAGAGATACAACTAACCTGAGTTAAAAGAGCAAATTACTAAAGACCAATCTCACAGCCTTTGCTGACAGAGCAAGGCGTGTTGTAGATAACAGAAAAGCAATAAATGCAATACATCTCAACCTCAGGATGGCCTTTGATTTTGTCCCATATGACACACTCATCAACTAGCAGAGAAAATATAACTTAAACCAGTAAGTCTCCAACTGTGAATTGTGACCGCCCCCGCCAAGGTAATTAGGGAAAGTTGCCACAGAGGTCAGAGAATTTGCAACTGCATTTCTTGTCCAGAGTCTCTGAGCCAAAGGAACTCCCAAATTTGTAGAAAAGAACAGCAAAAATTCCTAAGAAGACTATATTTATTCTCGCAGAAGACCCTGCCATCCCTGCAACTTTCTCTAGCCATTACAGAATCATCAATTTTGTGACTGGCCAGGAAGAAGCAGGGTCTAGTTAAGCCAGACCTCTAAGTGTCGAGTTTCATTCCTGCTTTAATGATTTTGTTTTTCAATTTTCAAATCCGTCAATACTATAAAAAATAATGTACCCAAACACAGATTAGGGCTTCCCAGGTGGTCCCAGTGGTAAAGAATTTGCCTGCCAATGCAAGAGACGCAAGATATGTGAGTTTGATCCCTGGGTCGGGAAAATCCACTGGAGTAGGAAATAGCAACCCACTCTAGCATTCTCTAGCAAGTGCATTCCAGAAAAACGTCTACTTTTGCTTTATTGATTATGCCAAAGTCTTCGATTGTGTGGATCATAACAAACTGTGGAAAAGTCTTTAAGAGATGGGAATATCAGACCACCTGACCAGCCTCTTGAGAAATCTGTATGCAGGTCAGGAAGTAACAGTTAGAAATGGACATGGAACAGCAGGCTGGTTCCAAATTTGGAAAGGAGAATGTCAAGGTTGTATATTGTCACCCTGCTTATTTAACTTATATGCAGAGAACATCATGTGAACGCTGGGCTGGATAAAGCACAAGCTGGAATCAAGATTGCCAGGAGAAATATCAATAACCTCAGATATGCAAATGACACCACTCTTATGGAAGAAAGTGAAGAGGAACTAAAGAGCCTCTTGATGAAAGTGAAAGAGGAGAGTGAAAAAGCTGGCTTAAAATTTAACATTTAAAAAGCTGAGATCATGTCATCCAGTCCCATCACTCCATGGCAAGTAGATGGAGAAACAATGGAAACAGTGGCTGACTTTATTTTTCTGGGCTCCAAAATCACTGCAGATGGTGACTGCAGCTATGAAACTAAAAGACATTTACTTGCTCCTTGGAAGAAAAGTTATGACCAACCTAGACGGCATATTAAAAAGCAAAGATATTATTTTGCCAGCAAAGTTCCATCTAGTCAAAGCTATGGTTTTCCCAGTAGTCATGTATGGATATGAGAGTTAGACTACAAGGAAAGCTGAGCAAAGAGTTGGACATGACTGAGTGACTGAACTGAACTGAACTAGCATTCTTGTCTGGAAAATTCCATGGACAGAGGAGCCTGGCAGGCTACAGTCCATCAGCCTGCAAAGAGTTGGTCATGACTGAGAGAAAGACAGAGAAACACATATTAATAATAACTAAGTGCTTATTAAGAATTCATGATATTCATGCATTTCACAAGTATTATATTTAAGATATTAAGTATTCAATCCATGTAAGCATATTTTATTTAACAAATAGCAGACACTATTGATAACTCATTTACCCCTCATAAGTGCCCTATGAAGTAGGTACTATTATTTACAGACAAATACATTGAAGTGAAGTAACTTGCCCATGATGACATGATAATAATTGGCAGAAAATAACTGGCAAGATTTCAAACCAAGCAGTTTGAATCTAGAGTCCAGGGCATCCGCCACTGGACCATGGTCCCAGGTTTAGGCAGTAAACAGTGCTTAGCACATAATACATTCAATACATATAAAGCCATTGAGATAGTTAATTTTGTATGTCAACTAGACAAGGTGTCCAGATACCTGATTAAACACTTTTAGGGGGTGTGTCTATGAGGATGTTCCTGGAGAAGATTAGCTTTTGAATCAGTAAAGGAAACCATCCTCCGCACCAATATCCCATCCACTGAGGACTTGAACAGAAAAGTTCTGAAAAAGGCTAACAAAGGGAGAATTCTCTCTCTCTCTCTCTTTCTCTGCTTGAATTGAGACATCCATCTTCTCCTTCCCTCAGATATCAGAATTCCTGATTCTTGGACTTTCGTATTCAGACTAGGACTGACAATATCAGTCCTGGATCCTAACACCTTTGAACTTACAGTAAATGACACCGCTAGCTTTTCTGACTTTTCAAGAGCTTGCAGACATCAGATCATGGGACTTCCCAGCTTCCATAAATGTATAAGCCAACAGTTCCCAAAATAAAACCTCTCTCTCTCTCTATCTCCTCTCTCTCCCTCTCTCTGTCTCTCCTACTGATGCTGTTTCTCTGGAAAACCCTAACTAATACACCTATTATTAATAACACTAATCAATTCATATACCATCCTATGTTACTCCAGTTTATAAATGAAAAACTGCCTTTAATTTATAAAGAAAATAGGATGTTTCCAGATATATGTAATACGGTAAAATGAAAAATAGTGGACTCCTGATAAGTTTGCTGCTGCTGCTGTCACTTCAGTCGTGTCCGACTCTGTGTGACCCCATAGAGGGTAGCCCACCAGGCTCCCCCATCCCTGGGATTCTCCAGGCAAGAACGCTGGAGTGGGTTGCCATTTCCTTCTCTAATGCAGGAAAGTGAAAAGTGAAAGTGAAGTCGCTTAGTAATGCCCGACCCTCAGCGACCCCATGGACTGCAGCTTTGCAGGCTCCTCCGTCCATGGGATTTTCCAGGTGAGAGTACTGGAGTGGGGTGCCATTGCCTTCTCCTGATAAGTTTACTTAAGGCTTATTGCTGAGGAGTTCCTTTACAGGAGAAAGAGGAGACTGGAAAGTTTTTAAGCAGTGGTCTTGAAAAGGTTGAGGTTCATAAAATGGGAATGGGAGCTGTCTAAAGGCAAAGAAATGTTTTGCTGGGTGGAACAAGTTCAAATAGGCTAAAGAGATCATGCTATTTTTGATAGCAACAACACAACAATTCTATGTAGGATTTTCATCAGAAATTTCTTTCTTCTTGAAAAAAAAAAATCCTTAAAAGAAAATAGATGAAATGGGGAGTTTCTCTGAAAAGAAACCTAATTTGATATTCCAATTGAATTTTAACTTTAAAGTGTTCTGGAAAAAAGAAGCTTTTTCTATTGAACTTATTTCAATAGAAGACTGAAAACTCTTGTTATCTTAAAGGGATGAAAACATAATTTCAAGCTCTCTCTACACATTTCTCATATTCTTCAGTGGTAAATTAAATCTACACATTTGCTCTGAATTTGCCATGTCTTCATTTTCCCCTCTACTGACACTTGTATGGTCCGTGTTTGGAAGTTTACAGAGAATTGTGGAAGAAGAATAAAAGCAAGAGCATTCTAGGAGAAATTATTGTTCCTTCCATATGTAGAGCGTTCATCTGCAGTAGTGGTCCGTTCATCACAGGCTCGCTGCTCGATTTTGTATGTGACAGATTGTCAAATGAAATGTTTATTCTGCCCCTTTTCATTTCTCTGTTCGTTTGTTGTTTTAAAAATAGAGCATTTAGCATTTCTCCAGCAAAAGAGGTCATTCTTTGATTTTTAATGTTCCAATTTGTTTCCCTAAGTGAGCAAATCAAATATGGAAATATCTAATGCTTCACAAATAATTTTGGGGAAAATTAGGATACGGTCAAAGGAGGATATATACAAGTCTCCTTCACGTTCTTTCAGAAGACAAGAGTAAACATTATTCAATATGTCTTAAATTCCTTTTCTCTGATATCTAAAGTGATCTTAAGAGAAGATATAGTAGGTTTTTAATAAGTGTTGAACAAACAAGTGTGTAACTCCAACATACCTGGGGTTTGTGAGAAAATCCATGTGGATTTTCTTTTAAAAAAAAAATCCATCAGCCAAAATAAATTACACACAATGTAGTTTATTACCGACTTATCTTTAGGACTATTAATAGAAGAAAATGAATTTATAGCACAAAGCAAAAGATTTTGAAAAACTATCTCGGCTTAATTTTTTATTATTCTGAATATTTTCTACTTGAGCAGTAAATGCTGTCCCCAAAATTTCTCTTTGCTGCATTTTTCACCCTCTGTCTAAAATTTACTCCCAAGTCTAGACAGCTTACCACTTTACAGTCCTTGTCTCCAATTTCCGCTTTTATTCTACTCTCTTCTTTGCCAACAGCTACTTTCATCTTGTTTATTGTGGTTATACACACACACACACATACACACACTCACAACATAAAACACTGTTCTTATGTGTATAGATCTGTGGCACTAAGTACATTCACAACGTCATACAATATCATCATTATCCACCTACAGAATAATTTCATCTTCCCAAATTGCATCTCTGTACTCATTAAACAATAACTCCCCATTCCTCCCTCCTGTCAGCCCTTGGTAACCACCATTCTCCTTTCTGTCCCTATGAATTTGACTTTTCTGGTACCTAATATATGTGGAATGATACAATACTGGTCCTTTTGTGATTATCTTATTCCGCATAGTACGTGCTCAGGCACTCAGTCAAGTCCAGCTCTTTGCGAGCCCGTGGACTGGAGCCCGCCAGGCATCTCTGTCCACGGGATTCTCCCAGAAAGAATAGTGGAGGGGGGTTGCCATTTTCTTCTCCAAGAGATCTTAGTGACCCAGGGATGGAATCCATGTCTCTTAAGTCTCCAGCACCAGCAGGTGATTGCTTATCATTAGCACCACCTGGGAAGCCCTCATTTAGCATGTTTACAAAATTCATGCATGTTGTACTATGTGTAAAAATTTCTTTCTTTCTTAAGGCCAAGTAATGTTAAATTATATATATATGTGTGTGTGTGTGTGTGTGTGTGTGTGAGAATACATATGCATATATAACCACATTTCATTTATTTACTCATGTGCAAACGGAAACATGGGTTTCTTTCAGCTTTGCAATAACATTTTAGCTATTGGAACTAATGCAAAACATGGGTGTACAAATATTTGTCTAAATCATTGCTTTCAATTATTTTGGGTATATACCCAATAAAATTGTCACCCTAATGTGTATGAAGTGTCTCATTGTGGTATTGATTTTCATTTCCCTAATGGTTTGTTGAGTTGTTCTTTTTTTTTTTAAGTTGTGAAAAAAGAATTGAATTTTAACAAGTTATTTCTCTAGAAGAGTTTCTGGTCACTTTCAACATTTACCAGGCATCTCAAATGGAATTGCCCACAATAGTCTGACAGATAAGTGCATGAAGTATACTGTCATAAGATAATGAGCAGTGGTGATGACTCTGGCAAAGGAGGGCTTTGAGGCCCATTTCCAGGGAAGCCATTACTTGGTTCCAACTGACTATTTATGTACAATTACGTTGGGAGAAATTTTTGTTATTCCCTTGTTTCTGTTTTCTTCAAAATTCCTAGTCCTAATAATCAGAATGGTTTAATTCAGGGTTCAGGTGTGCAGCAAATTTCATGGTGAAGCACAGAAGGAGCATTGATTTCAATTTGTTGGAAAGATATCTAAGTACTGAGCTGAGAATAAAGCATGTGGGGAGGGGTAATATAAACTAACTTCTACCTAGGCAAACACTTTCTTATATTTCTCAACACAATAGTATATATCAATGTATGTACGTATGTATGTGTAGATAGATAGAGAGAGAGAGACAATACTTATATATACACTTAATATGTAACATATATAAACATTATAGGCTTCCCAGATGACTCAGTGGTAAAGAATCTGCTTGCTGAGATGTAGGAGATACAGGAGATGTGGGTTCAATCCCTGGGTCAGGAAGAGCCCCTGGAGAAGGAAATGGCAACCCACTCCAGTATTCTTGGCTCTAGAATCCCATAGATGGAACAGCATAGCAGACTACAGTAGGTGGGATCACAAAGTCACACACGATGGAGCGACTGAGCATGCACGCACATAAGCATTGTATGTGTATACACACACACACACACACACACACACACACGTGCTTGTTCATAGAGAAGTGAAGATGTTAGAAGAGGAGAAGAAAAAATCATAAGGAGGCTAATGATAAAATGAGGAAATAATTACTCTTTTACATCATCTTATAGGTAAATATATACTTAGGAGGATATTGATTGCTTGGAATCTTTAATACTTTTTTGATACTTTTTGATTTCATAGAAATCAATGTTAAAATTTCATTTCTGTTGTAGTTTAGAATGCTAAAGCTCTGTATTATCCTTGTGCATTTATAACTTATAAAAACTTTGTTGTTCAGCAGTATATAGTCTGGCTGCCCTGGTAGCTAGGCTTTTCTGGTGGTTCATATGGTCTGTATTTCATTCCAATCCCAAAGAAAGGCAATGCCAAAGAATGCTCAAACTACCACACAATTGCACTCATCTCACACGCTAGTAAAGTACTGCTCAAAATTCTCCAAGCCAGGCTTCAGCAATACGTGAACCATGAACTTCCAGATGTTCAAGCTGGTTTTCGAAAAGGCAGAGGAACCAGAGATCAAATTGCCAACATTCACTGGATCATGGGAAAAGCAAGAGAGTTCCAGAAAAACATCTATTTCTGCTTTATTGACTATGCCAAAGCCTTTGACTGTGTGGATCACAATAAACTGTGGAAAATTCTGAAAGAGATGGGAATACCAGACCACCTGACCTGCCTCTTGAGAAATCGGTATGCAGGCCAGGAAGCAACAGTTAGAACTGGACATGGAACAACAGACTGGTTCCAAATAAGAAAAGGAGTACGTCAAGGCTGTATATTGTCACCCTGCTTATTTAACGTCTATGCAGAGTACATCATGAGAAATGCTGGACTGGAAGAAACACAAGCTGGAATCAAGATTGCCTGGAGAAATATCAATAGCCTCAGATATGCAGGTGACACCACCCTTATGGCAGAAAGTGAAGAGGAACTAAAAAGCCTCTTGATGAAAGAAAAAAAGGAGAGTGAAAAAGTTGGCTTAAAGCTCAACATTCAGAAAACGAAGATCATGGCATCCAGTCCCATCACTCCATGGGAAACAGATGGAGAAACAGTGGAAACAGTGTCAGACTTTATTTTTCTGGGCTCCAAAATCACTGTAGATGGTGACTGCAGCCATGAAATTAAAAGACGCTTACTCCTTGGAAGAAACGTTATGACCAACTTAGATAGCACATTCAAAAGCAGAGACATTACTTTGCCGACTAAGGTCCGTCTAGTCAAGGCTATGGTTTTTCCAACGGTCATGTATGGATGTGAGAGTTGGACTGTGAAGAAGGCTGAGCGCCAAAGAATTGATGCTTTTGAACTGTGGTGTTGGAGAAGACTCTTGACAGTCCCTTGGACTGCAAGGAGATCCAATCAGTCCATTCTAAAGGAGATCAGTCCTGGGTGTTCATTGGAAGGACTGATGCTAAAACTGAAACTCCAATACTTTGGCCATGTCATGCGAAGAGTTGACTCATTGGGAAAGACTGTGATGCTGGGAGGGATTGGGGGCAGGAGGAGAAGGGGATGACCGAAGATGAGATGGCTGGATGGCATCACTGACTCGATGGATGTGAGTCTGAGTGAACTCTGGGAGTTGGTGATGGACAGGGAGGCCTGGCCTGCTGCGATTCCTGGGGTCACAGAGTCGGACACGACTGAGCGACCGAACTGAACTGATATGGTCTGTATAGTCAAAGTTATGATTTTTCCAGTAGTCATGTATGGATGTGAGAGTTGGACCATAAAGAAGGCTGAATGCCAAAGAATTAATGCTTTTGAACTGTGATGCCAGAGAAGACTCTTGAGCATCACTTGGACAGCAAGGAGATCAAATCAGTCAATTCTAAAGGAAATCAACCTTGAATATTCATTGGAATGACTGATGCTGAAGCTGAAGCTTCAATACTTTGGCACCTTATGGAAAGAGGCAACTCATCAGAAAAGACCCTGATGCTAGGAAAAATGAAGGCCGGAGGAGAAGGGGATGACAAAGGATGAGATGGATGGCATCACTGACTCAATGGACACAAGTTTGAGCAAACTCCCAGGAGATGGTGAAGGACAGGGAAACCAGATATGCTCCTGTCCTTGAGGTTGCAAGGAGTATGACATGACTTAGTAACTGAATAACAAAGATATAGTCAAAAGTGAACTGAAATTAGATCAAATATTACAATCTATATCTCTAGTAATAAAGCATCATTTGAATAACAAATAGTATCTTTGGACTTAATGTGATTGGATGGTCCTGCCTACTAATAAGTTGCATAATCTTGGTCAGACACAAGCATCTAAGTCTCTCAGTTTCTTATGTTAAGGGGAAAATTTTTCGACACTATTCAGAAAAATTATTTAAAATTTGGAAATAAAGCCAAAAGTTGGAAATTATGTTCTTTAATATCATATTGGGACAGTGTTTAAGAAGCTTTGGCTATTAGCTCTTTGATTAGATCCCAGTTTAGACTACTGGAAATGTGGTTTTTATTTAAACCTGCCATATAAAATGTATATGGGGGATTTGGGAAGTTTATTTGACTCTATTTTGATACATCTACCTTTTAGTGATCTAATTCTTGCATTTTTTTCCTACATTAAAACCTAAAATACTTGCAATTGTGATTTGAATTTGACTTATTTTACAGACTTTGGCAGCATTTCTTCTGCAAGAAACATATGAAATTATACCGGGAAAAGAATCCACACTTCCATAAAATTTTTAAAAAACCACTAAGGGCATTTGTTTTTATAAACAATATATGCAGCTGGTAGCAATGTTGGCAAAGACACTTGCCAGAGAGCTGCGTATTTGCAACTACAAACTGTTCTGTTCACCCTTTATCCAGTAACAGCTGGTAAAATGGTATTTAAGAACAGTTTGATTTAATCTAATGAGAAACTATGCTGCAATGCATGATACTGACTGCAGAAAATAATTGGACAAACATTGATTTTTTATGTTGCCATAATAGTTACATTTTCAATAAATAGGAGTTTATATGCACACTTATTTGGCAACATTCCTCTCTACATGAAAGCTAGTGATTGGTTCTTAACAAAAACATACATATACATACACACACGCATGCATATGGATACATGAAAAATACACAAAAGTCAACACAGCGCATACAAATATAGTACAGAATTTTAGTGTTACTGCTGCCAAAGGGGGAAAAGCTCTTTGGAATGCAGTTTTAGATTCCATGGCTATCTTTGAAACCAAAATTATCCACAGAAAAGGCACTAGTTGGTGGAAGACCCAGCAACCAGAAGAGCAGCAAACCAATCAGAAAGCCCTGGAGAGAAAATAACAGAGGAGCACACAGCTCCATCTCTTTAGGATGACCTTGAAAAGAAAGAACCTCCAGACTCTTCCGGATTCCACGCCGGAAACGTCTGGAAGAGTCATAACAATGTGCACTGCTTGCGTGGGTACACATGCACACTCCTTTGTTTACCTCCCTTCTAGCTTCTCAACTCCAAATTCTGTAGGCACTGGAACGAGAAAAGCCACCTTGGTGCTGTTTCTGTCATGAATTGCTAAAGAAAGTCTTTGAGACCGTAGATGTCCACATCTTGCCAAAATCTGAGTCAGGTTTTACTGGCACACAAGGTTCAGATAATTCACATAAACATTGAAACTTTTGGATAAAGCCAAAACACTCTGCTTTTGGGAGTCAGTGGAAATAATCTCTCATTTGATTGTGATAATAGCTATATGAATTTGTCAAAACTTGAAACTATACACTTAAAATGGATAGTTTTTATTATATTTATTTGTTCCTTAATAAGGTTGATTCTATAATAAGGCAAACAATAAAAGAATCCACCCCTAAAAGAGTCCTTAATTGGAAACTGATTTTGAAGAAAGATAATGATGAAACATGAAAGAGAAAAATAAAAAAAGTGGTTACCAAAATTTAGAAATAGGAAATTTGGGGCAGGAACTTTGACTTGGGAGGGAAAAAAAATGACAAATTCATAACAATAGGATGTGTTTTTCTGAAAAAGTTCAAACAGTGTATGTTACTATATAACCGATAAGACAAATGCAAAGTTTCTGAAAAATTTCATCACAAACTTCTTTACTTATATCTAAGAAGAATAGAAATATCCACCATTATCCTAGAACCCTGCAAAAATCTAGCATAAATCCTGAATTAGCAAAGTGAAGTAAAAGTCGCTCAGTCGTGTCCAACTCTTTGCAACCCCATGGACTATACAGTCTGATAAATATCATTTTATGCATATAAACAAAAATATCCAGAAACTTCTGAACCTGAAAAAATTTTAATCCTTACAACAAAACAACAAAGTCACTGTTATCATCCCGAACTTAGAATGGGGAAAAGTGAAACTGAGAAAAATATGCAATGATCTCATAGCCAATAAGTACTAGGATCAGAATTAAAACCTTAAACCTTCATTGAGTTTTCTCACACAGCTGCCAGCTTAAAGTTGACCCTTTTCAGGAACTTTTATCAGAAGTCTCTGGCAGAGTTAATCACTCTCATCTGTATCCCCAAAATATTTGGGGGCACAGTTTTATTAGTTAACTTTTACTATTCATATGCCTGAGTCTTTTTTAATAGACACAGCTCCTTAGAGGTAGGTTTTAAGTCTCAGTCATCCTTTCTATTCCCAGCAGGCAACCATGTCTGGTACATCTTTAGTGGACAATAAATGATGTTTTAAGTAATGAATTTCTAAAAAAGACATAAAAGTGAACATTCAAGAATATAGGAGGCAGATTTATTTACAATACACAAAATGATATTAAAGAAGGGAATATTAAAAGCTATTAGTAAAAACTACATATCATACCAAATCTCATAGTTCTTGAAAATAGTCATAGTCAATAAATATTTGCTGAATTAATGTGTAACAGAACAATATTCTTTAATATTGAAGCAAATATGGTTTTATAACTGAGTAACTCCCAAATGACATTGGGTGTTAAAAGATACACACACACAAGAATTTGAAAATCACAGCATTTGGAGAGAGTCACTAAACTATCAAACTGACATCTTCATATTTGAATAAACCTTGAAGTTTCTTTTTGTTGCATTTCAACAAGGCATTTAAAACAATAAGGCTGTTTATAGGCAAGACCTTTCATTTTATGCTGAAGAATGCCGGAGTCCCAAAGGATTAAACTCTTTGCTCAAGAATGCATCCTTTTAAGTTGTGCTTCTAACCACAACTGAGTCACTGGTACTGGACTAGCTCTCTATTAGCAAACAACATAGAGAAATGGAAAAAGATATAAAATAAGAGTTTTCAGGATAGGTCACAAGCCTTACAGAACTTTGGTCCTTGACAGAAGGGAAACAAACAAGAAAAGTCCCACAATCATCCAGTTCTCAGCTAGGGGACTCTTATCTAACTAGAAGGACAACTGCAACCAAGGCAGAGACAGTAGTCTCCCTAAACTCAGGGGATAAAGATAAGAGTATGGGGCAAATGAAGTGTCTAGAATCCTTAGGGAAGAATATTTGTTAAGAGATCGGTACACAAAGAGTCACGGAAGTCCATATAAAAATTTCCTTTGCATCTTTAGGCTCAGATTGTATATGAGCAAGGAGAACTTCCCACGGATTACTGGAAAGCAGCTCCTATGAAATTGAGAGTGAAATGAAGAAAATGTTAGAGGTTGAATGGTGCCAATGTACCAGCCCTGCTGGATTTCTAGTACTGCCAGAGCAGAGAACTAATGTTAACACCTTATTAGCAAGTCTGGCATTCAGTGGAAATACCAGAAAGGTTCTACCTTGAAAGTGAGGACCATATTGTGAAGGAAAACATACTCTAAACACGCAGTAGCAAAATTTAAAGCCACATCCTAACAATTTTCATGGGCAGGGCATCTAGAGATTGAGTCCTAATAAGATGGATAGGCTTGAGAAAAAATTTAAACTTTTCACAGAGTATATCTGTTTAGCATAACTGACACCATTGTGGCCCTTATAGTTTCTCCTTTCCTTTTGCTAAACCCCCCAGGACTATAACTGTTTAGTAAATCGTTTCTCTGTCATAAAGGACTGTGTAGTATATGTGTATATATATATACACACACACACATATGTACATATATACATATATGTATGCATATATATGTCTGTATATATACAAATATGTGTGTATATATGTGTGCATATATATACATATGCATGTATATATACATATATATACATATACAGATTATTTTTTCCTAAATTATTTATTTTGGTAGTGCAGGGTCTTTGTTGCTGTGCACAGGCTCTCTTTGTGGAGAGCAGGGGTTTTCTCTTTGCTGCAATGAATGGGCTTCTCATTGTGGTGGTTTCTCTTGTGAAGCACAAGCTCTAGGCACAAGGGCTTCAGTAGTATCAGCACAGGCTCAGTAGCTGTGACTACAGGCTTTAGAGTGAGGACTCAGTAGCTGTGGTGCATAGGCTTAGCTGCTCTATGCACGTGGAATCTTCCCAGACCAGGGATTGAACCTGTGTCCCTGCATTTGCAGGGGGATTCTTATCCACTGTACCACTAGGGAAGTCTTAATATACATTGTTTAATAATTACTAAGATCAAGTGGCCTCTATGTTCTCTTAGCCCCCAAACAGTGATAAAGCCTTCAATGACATATTCCCAGTGCCGACAAGATTAGTTACCTCATTCTTGTGGTACCCATCCTATTTCCAAGCACCAACTCCCATATGCTAGGTTAATAGTAGAGTTGTCCTAACAGTAGAAAGTATCCCTTTCACAGTGAAGAGTGCAGCTATAGATGCTTCCAGATCATTTTCTGTCCAATCTCAATCTACCCTATAAGTAATAAACTGATCCATTGGTTATATAGAGCTGCCTGCCTCATTTTTCAGTCTCAAGATGCTTGCTCAGTTAGGTGGGTGCTTTTCATTCCTTCTGTCTGTCCTCCAACACACAGATTTACATTGTCAAAGTAAAAGCTAAGATAGCATAAATTCAAGATAATCAGGCAGTAATTGAACCATTCAGTGAAACAAGATCAAAACTCTCAAGTGGAAAATAGCAGACTACAGAATCTAAATATCATATTATCTGTAGTATTCAGTGTTAAATAAAAATCACTAAACATGAAGACAGAGTAAGTACAGGCCTACGACTTTCAGCTTTGATTCACCCACTCTCACTGGATCCACTCTGGAACATCCCAAGGTTGTTATCGTTACATAAGCCTAGAAAGCAAGTAGGCTCATAAACAATATCTCCCAAATAACTGGGAGGAACTAAGAAGGAAACAAATCCTTTAACTTTAAGAAAGTTCTTAAAAAAACTTCGATATTTTCTTGTGAGTTCTTGAAGCCTAGGGAAATTCACCCCTTTGACTAAGAATACTTGTTCTCCATAGCCATATTTAAGCTGTTAGGTTCTTGTATGTTTTACAAATAACAGATGAACTGACCTAATCTAATCACATGAACTTTAAATCACTTTAAAAGAAGAGTATGTATTTCCTTCAGCTGGCAGCAGAGAGATAAGTCAGAAATTCAAAGCACAAACAGTAAGCACTTACTGGACTTGAAGATGGATAAAGCAATACATAGGAATCAAAAGTGCTGCTAGGAGCTGAAAGTGACCTCTAGTTTATACCTGCAAGGAAACTGGGACTTCAGCCCTACAACCACATGGAAATGGATTCTAACAACAACCTGGACAAGGGAAGTGGACTCTCTTTTCCAGAGCCTCTGTACAAATTCCTAGTCAGGTTGATACCTTAATTTTGACCTGGTAAGACCATATAAAGGGAAACTGTTGAACATACCTGGTCTTCTGATCTACAGAGCTATAAGATAATAAATAGGTACTGTTTAAAGTACCAAAGTTTGTGATAATTTGTTACATAGCTTCAGAAAACTAATACAGATAATACAACAGATGTAAGTGTAAAAAGGTAATGACAATATTAAGCTCTTTTGCTTTTTCCAGGTTTATGGAGCTATAACTGACATATGATGCCTTCCCAGTGGCACTAGTGGTAAAGAATCCACCTGCCAGTGGAGGAGACACAAGAGACATGGGTTTGATCTCTGAGAGGAGAAGAGCCCCTGCAGGAGGAAATGGCAACCCACTCTAGTATTCTTGCCTGGAGAATCCCATGGACAGAGGAGCCTGGCAGTCCACGGGGTCACAAAGAGTCAGACATGACTGAAGTGACTTAGCAAATAAGCAAGCAACTGACATAACATTGTGTTCAGTTCAGTTCAGTTCAGTTCAGTCGCTCAGTCGTGTCCGACTCTTTGTGACCCCATGAATCACAGCATGCCAGGCCTCCTTGTCCATCACCAACTCCCAGAGTTCACTCAAACTCATGTCCATCAAGTCGGTGATGCCATCCAGCCATCTCAGCCTCTGTCCTCCCCTTCTCCTCCTGCCCCCAATCCCTCCCAGCACCAGAGTCTTATCCAATGAGTCAATTCTTCGTATGAGGTGGCCAAAGTATTGGAGTTTCAGCTGTAGCATCAGTCCTTCCAATGAACACCCAGGAATGATCTCCTTTAGAATGGACTGGTTGGATCTCCTTGCAGTCCGAGGGACTCTCAAGAGTCTTCTCCAACACCACAGTTCAAAAGCATCAATTCTTCAGTGCTCAGCTTTCTTCACAGTCCAACTCTCACATCCATACATGACTACTGGAAAAACCATAGCCTTGACTAGACGGACCTTTGTTGCCAAAGTAATGTCTCTGCTTTTGAATATGCTATCTAGGTTGGTCATAACTTTCCTTCCAAGGAGTAAGCGTCTTTTAATTTCATGGCTGCAGTCACCATCTACAGTGATTTTGGAGCCCAGAAAAATAAAGTCTGACACTGTTTCCACTGTTTCCCCATTTATTTCCCATGAAGTTATGGGACCAGATGCCATGATCTTAGTTAAGTTTAAGATATACAATATGATGATTTGATACATGTATAGTTGTGAAATGATTGCCACAAGAAGGTTAGTGAATACACCGTTCATGTCTTATAATTACCATATTTTGGTGGTGAAAACATTTAAGCTCTACTTTCTTAGCAGCTTTAAGTATATGATAGAATTGCTAACTATAGTCACTGTGCTGTATATTAGATCCCCAGAATATTAACTTTTGATTCTATGTAAGCTCCTTGAAACTTTGATGCAAATGTTAAGGGAAGAGAAGATGGAGAAAATTCCAAAGTTACAGTTGAAACAAAATAGCAAATAAATAAATCGCTTTGAGTTGATTGAATTGCTATTTCTACCACTGAGCAGAAAAGGTATTGAAACAGATTCTGAACTGAGTTGACAAAAATAAAGAAAAATAAAGGAAAAGATGTCTTGCCTTGTTAATGCAAGAGTCACTCTTTACATGATAGTGGTAGAATAATAGCTATTCTTAGCACTAATACTGACACAAAATATAAAATCAATAATGTTATATAAAAAGGATATTTTAAAGTCTTTTTCTGCTGGTTTTAGACAGAATGTCTCACGGTGTTATTTTTGGTCATTTTTCTTTAGTAGATAAGGAAAGGAAAACAGGAATCAATCTGGTTAGAGACTTGTCATGGTTTTCTCACTCATGTCAGAAGGAAGTAGAAATCACGATCAGTGTATTTGGCCTTAAACATTGACTTTCAGATTTGCTTTAAACTGTCTAGTAATTCATATTAGTCCGCTCAAGTTATTCACTGCACATCTTTGTTAACAAGCACACCATGTCAACAAGTTTGGGCAGGACTACTGCTTCAATCAGTACTTGCAAATAGGGAAGCATCTTGAGAGAGAAGATAATCTTCATTGTTGGAAGTTTAGGGCCCTCTATGCTGTCCAAAGTCAAGAGGGCCTTAGAAAGCATCACTACAAACAAAGCTAGTGGAGGTGATGGAATTCCAGTTGAGCTATTTCAAATCCTGAAAGATGATGCTGTGAAAGTGCTACACTCAATATGCCAGAAAATTTGGAAGAGTCAGCAGTGGCCACAGGACTGGAAAAGGTCAATTTTCATTCCAATCCTTAAGAAAGGCAATGCCAAAGAATGCTCAAACTACTGCACAATTGCACTCATCTCACATGCTAGTAAAGTAATCCTCAAAATTCTTCAAGCCAGGCTTCAGCAATACGTGAACCATGAACTTCCCGATGTTCAAGCTGGTTTTAGAAAAGGCAGAGGAACCAGAGATCAAATTGCCAACATCCACTGGATTATGGAAAAAGCAAGAGAGTTCCAGAAAAACATCTACTTCTGCCTTATTGACTATGCCAAAGCCTCTGACTGTGTGGATAACAATAAACTGTGGAAAATTCTGAAAGAGATGGGAATACCAGACCACCTGACCTGCCTTTTAAGAATCCTATATACAGGTCAGGAAGCAACAGTTAGAACTGGACTTGGAACAACAGACTGATTCCAAATAGGAAAAGGAGTACGTCAAGGCTGTATATTGTCACCCTGCTTATTTAATGTCTATGCAGAGTACATCATGAGAAACACTGGGCTGGAAGAAGCCCAAGCTGGAATCAAGATTGCCGGGAGAAATCTCAATAACCTCAGATATGCAGATGACACCACCCTTATGGCAGAATGTGAAGAAGAACTAAAAGGCCTCTTGATGAAAGTGAAAGAGGTGAGTGAAAAAGTTGGTCTAAAGCTCAACATTCAGAAAACGAAGATCATGGCATCTGGTCCCATCACTTCATGGGAAATAGACAGGGAAACAGTGAAAACAGTGTCAGACTTTATTTTTCTGGGGTCCAAAATCACTGTAGATGGTGATTGCAGCCATGAATTTAAAAGACACTTACTCCTTGGAAGGAAAGTTATGACCAACCTAAATAGCATATTCAAAAGCAGAGACATTACTTTGCCAACAAAGTCCGTGTAGTCAAGGCTATGGTTTTTCCAGTAGTCACGTATGGATGTGAGAGTTGGACTGTGAAGAAAGCTGAGCACTGCAGAATTGATGCTTTTGAACTGTGGTGTTGGAGAAGACTCTTGAGAGTCCCTTGGACTGCAAGGAGATCCAACCAGTCCATTCTGAAGGAGATCAGCCCTGGGTGTTCATTGGAAGGACTGATGCTAAAGCTGAAACTCCAATACTTTGGCCACCTGATGCAAAGAGCTGACTCATTGGATAAGACTCTGGTGCTGGGAGGGATTGGGGGCAGGAGGAGAAGGGGAGGACAGAGGCTGAGATGGCTGGATGGCATCAGCGACTTGATGGACATGAGTTTGAGTGAACTCTGGGAGTTGGTGATGGACAAGGAGGCTTGGCATGCTGTGATTCATGGGGTCGCAAAGAGTCGGACACCACTGAGGGACTGAACTGATCTGATGCTGTCCTAATCAAGGGCTGGCCAAGTTAGCAGCAACTGTTACTGGCACCCAGAGGGAGGCAACAAGGGCCAAGGAACAGACACTGAGCAGCATATCCCAGGAGCTGTAGTAGGGCCATATTCCATCCCTAAGGTGTCAGGGAATTCCTTGTTAAGCATCAGTTTCCTCATTGGTTAAAATAAAGGAAATATACTGAGTTACCGCTAACGTCCATTTTGGTTTTAACCATTTACAACAGCAATCCCCAATCCCCAGGCCATGAACTGGTACCAGTCTGTGGCCTGTAGGAACCAGGTCACACAGCAGCAGGTAAGCAGTCAGTGAGTGAATGAAGCTTCGTCTGTATTTACAGCCTCTCTGCAGTGCTTGCGTCACTGCATTATCACACATAATAATAATATAAATAAAGCACATAATAACTGTAATGCACTTGAATCATCCCCAAGCCATTCCCCAGTTTGTGGAAAAATTATCTTCCATGAAACCGGTCTCCACTACCAAAATGTTTGGAGAATGCAAATATATGAGGCAATTTTTGAGGGTCAGTGTCATTCTTCGCAGCCCATTTTTGCCAATGTAGAGTTTCTCATTCATCATCATTAAGTTTCAAAATAAATATATTGAGGTTTATTTTAAGGTTCCAGTCAAGGAAGCATTAAGTTCCTGAGGACATGGAGTTGAACAAAACTGAAACCTTTCCCTGAGAGGATGTATTTAAGTACACTGGCTGCATTTTTCCTCTTCTATCACCAAAAAAATTACAATTTACTCAATGAGAGAGCTGTTGCCAGTGTTTTCAAAGAGTGGCTTGAATACAGGAAGTGGATATTTTAAAAAGATCTTGAATTGTAAGTTGTGTTGCTGAGTCCTGACTTTAGGTATAAACTTCAAAATTACCCATGTTTATTTAGCACAGAGAAACATTCTAGTCAATAGCATGATTCTCTTTTTCTCTTTTATCCTCATAGTATTTAAGTAAGAAGTACTTCTACCTCGAAAGGTTGAAAGCATAATAGATAGAGGTTATTTGTTTCTTTACATCGTTGGATCCATTTCTGTACTGGTGTGAATCAGTGGGCAGCTATAGCATCAACATCCAGAGAATTTGTTTTATCCAGTTTAAGTCATCTTTTGCCAAATCCAAAATGTATTAGTGGTTTTTTGTTTTTTTTTTTTTTTTGATTGTTTGGTTCTGTGCATAGCATTGAACTTCATTCTGTAATTATTCCAAATGAGACACTCTCACTGAAGTCAATGGATATCTCAGAATAAATTTGATTACAAGGTTTAGTCCATTCAGTAAATGAAAGACATTTAGATTTTTATCAACTTGGTATTTCTCAAGTAGGATCTCAACTTCCCAAGCAGCTTAAAGATATGTTTCTAATGATGCTTCTTGGTGCCCAAAATGACAAGGAGAAAAGATATTTTTTTCCCTTCTGTGGAAACATGCTGATTCCTGAGAATTTTTTTTCCATTTCAGAAAAAAAAAAAAAAGTTTTCTGAAATGTTAATTGGGACTAAATTCTTAGACAAGAAAAAGCAATAAAATGACATCTTTCTTCCATTTCACATTAGTAAAGTATAAAACACTATATACCTGCAAAAATTGTTCTCTGTTGCTGATGAAGCTTGTAATTATATTTTTCAGGTTTGGTTTGAAAAGCTAAGACATCTGTTTATCCAGTGCATACAGAATAACTCTCATGTCTCCTTATCTCTGAAGATTTCAAAGGCTTTCATTCTGGTTTAAATCCTTTGAAGAAGCAGTAATCAAAGACAAAAATTATCAGAGGTACATTTTTGTTTCCCAAACAATGAAAATAACAACACTCATTCTCCTTGGAATTTCAAGCCCTAGCATAAAACTTCAAAATTGGAGATTTGCCATTTGAATCAAAAAATGATATGGATAAATAGAAGCTAAAAAGAAAACTAAGAGAGCATTTTCTCTACTTCACATTATTGCATAAATTTAAATTCAATATGTGAATAATTTAAAAAATACTACGATGCACAACATCAAACAGCATATACTAGCAAGATGTGACAGAATGCATCTGGCTGGTGTGTGAGTTCAGATAAAAAAATTAGTTCGCATGCTAAGTTTTTTAGTCTAGTGTATTTTGCAAATTGAAAAGATTAACATAAGGGCAGCAAGAATCTTACAGAAGATAATAAAATGACTTGTACCACACAAATAAAGCAAAAACACTCAATAAGGCTGTGTTTAGCAAAGTCAGGAGGTACCAGTAGTCTTAAGCTCCCTTCATCAGCTTCAGAATATAAATTTTGTCTTCAGTACTTGTAAATCCATATATTAAAGAGCTGTTCTAACTCATTCTATCACCCTCTTTTCAAAGACAGTGATATAAGAATAATATCTATTGCCTTTTTGATCCTGTTTAGATAAGGGTTAAGATTTTAAGCTCTGCCCTCCTTCTGCATTAGGAAAATTGAAAGTAGCCTTCAGAATAGATGGCTGATGTGGTTGGTCCCAGGTCAAAATGGTAGTCATCTTGAATCAAAGAGAAAACAAGGGAAATTTACTTTTTCTGCCCAGAGACCAAAAAGAGCAATGAGAGAACAACCAGAGCTCTTCTTAATATTTCTCCCTTCTCCAACAAAGAGGGAATGGAGTTTCACATTATGTTATATGAGGCAACCATCATGGATTGTTAGTGGGAATGTAAACTGATACAGTCTCTATAGAAAACTATACAGGTTCCTCAAAATATTAAATATAGAACCACCATATGATCCAACAATTTTGCTCCTGGGTTTTTATCTGAAGGAAACAAAAATATTAATTTGAAAAGATATATGCACGCCTATGTGTGTTTCAGCCTTATTCACAATAGCCAAGCTATGGATGCAGTCTCAGTGTCCACTAACTGCCAGATGACTTGCCAGATGAATGGATAAATAAGATATATATACACATATACATCACATATATAATATTGAATGTAATATATAATTATTCAGCCATAAAAAATAAAATCTTGCCATTTATCACAACATAGATGAAACTGGGAGGATTGTGCTTAATGATAAAAATCAGACAAAGACAAATACTGTATGCTTATACGTGGACTCTAACAAACAAAACGAATGAACAAATATTAACAGAAACAGACTCACAGTGAATAAATTAGTGGTTTCCAGAGAGGAGGGAAGTGGGGAATGGATGAAATAGGGGAAGGGGATTAAATACAAACTGCCACTTATAAAATAAAGAAGTCACAAGGTAATGTACAACACAGAGAATATAGTCAATAATATTATTAATTTAATAACTTTGGCATGTAATATATTGAAAATATTACATCACTGTGTTGAACCCTTGAAACCAATCTAATATTGTAAGTCGATAATACTTCAACTAAAAATAAGATTTGAAGCAGTGTGACGTGACACAGTTTTCATTCTGTGCCTCTTGTGTTTCAGCTCATGCTAACGGGTTCGGGTTTACCTTGCTCTGCACACTTCACATCACTTTTCCCTTCCAGCTGGCTACCCTGCAGACTTCAAACTCCACAATAGCTACAAAACCAACACCCTTGTGGGGCTTAGCCAGGTCCTACAATCATGTAATTTGAAATCTCTGTTCCAAATACACAGACACACACACATCTAACTATATCTGTTATACATCTGTGTATTAGTGCTTCTGTTTCTCTGATTAAACCCTAACTAATATGGTCTTATTTCAATATCAAAAGTTCTCCATCTTGTTATTAAAGAATATGTTAGTTCTTCTTGTCCCTTATCATTTTTATATTCAAACTAGGACTAAAGTAGCAACTTTAACATACACACACACACACACACATTCACACTTACATGTGTGCATATTCGAATTTTGATTGAGATAGCCCAAATCTATATGGCAGTGTAGAGACAGTTGAGATCTTGCCATATTGGCTTTTAGACTTTCATTTATGCATGCAATTGACAAGCGGATCTTGTTAAAATATAATTTCTGATTGAGTAAGTCTGGGATGGAGCCCAAGATTCTGATTTTCCTTCCTTTTTACAACTCCCAGATACCGCTGATGCTGTTGGTCAGTAAACCACACTTCAAACACCAAGAGTCCACACCAGGTATATCTCTCCATTTAATTTTTATAGTTTTAATGTTTATAGTTTCCTGTATAAAGGTCTTGAATGTATTTTGTTCCTAGGTGTTTGAAAGTTTATAAATTATGTCTATATGCTATATTTTTTATTACATTTATTGTTGATTTATGACAATATAATTGATTTTTATGTGACTTTGTCTTGCTAAACTCACTTATTAATTCTGATAATTTATCTCTATAATCTTTTGGTTATTCAGCAAATATAATCATCACATTAAAATGACAATTTTGTGTCTTTCTATCTATACCATTTATGTTTTGTTTCTTTTCCTGACTTGCTTTCCCTGATGGAAATCTCTAGGACAGTGTTGAATATCACTGAATGGTGATAGCAGATATTTCTATTTTGTCTCCAATATTCCAATTTCAAAGGGAAATTTTGCCATCTTTAATTATTAAATGTGGTTGATCTAAGGTTTTTGTATTTTCTGCTTACATAAATTCAGTAAATTCTCTTTGCTCCCTACTTTCCTATGAATTTTAAACACAAATTGCCAATTTTGTAAGATGTATTTCTGCATTTATTGAGACAATCTAATGTTTCCCCCTTTATTCTGCTAATACAATGAAATAAGTTAATTGACTTTAAAATGTTAAATCAACATCTCATTCCAAGAATAAACTCAACTTGGTCATAATATATACAGACTTTTTAAAAAATATATTCCTGCCTTTGTTTTATTTGTACATAGTTTAACAATTTTGCTTCTATGTTACTAAGTGAAATTTTCCTATAATTCTCCCTACTTTTGTTGGCTTCAGGTTTCTTGATCAAAATTGTATTGGATATTAGCCTTATGTAAAGTTGGGAAATGCCTGCTCTACAGACTTTTTTCCAGCCTATGGAAAATGTTCTGTATGATTGATATCACTTCTCCATTCAGTATTTTGTAGTATTCAAGATGAAGCCATCTGGGCCTAGAGTTGTCTTCCTATGATTTTTTATATTTTTAATTCCTTCCAGGCATTTGCTGAATTTTTTTATTTCCTTGTACATGGAAGAGATGATCATTTGAAACTCTAGATAAAAAGTGATTACTTCAATTTCGTTCTTGTTGTTGTTCACTCTCTAAGCTGTGTCAAAGCTGTGTCCAATTCTTTGTTACCGTATGGTCTGCAGCAGCCTGGGCTTCCCTGTCCTTCACTGTCTCCTGAAGTTTGCTCAGACTCACGTCCATTCAGTTGGTGATGCCATCCAATCCTCTCATCCTTGTTGCCTGCTTCTTCTCATGCTCTCAGACCTTCCCAGCAAAAGACTCTTTTCCAAGGAGTTGGCTCTTCACATCAGGTGGCCAAAGTATTGGAGTTTCAGCTTCAGCATCAGTGCTTCCAATGAATATTCAAGGTTGATTTTCCTTTAGGATTTACTGGTTTGATCTCTTTGCTGTCCAAGGGACTCTCAAGAGTTTTCTCCAACACCATAATTCAAAAACATCAATTCTTTGGTGCTCAGCCTTCTTTTGATCCAGCTCTCTCATCTGTACATGACTACTGGAAAAACCATAACTTTGACTCTATGGACCTTTGTTGGTGATGTCTCTGCTTTTTAATATGCTGTCTAGATTTGGCATAGCTTTTCTTCCAAAAAGCAAGCATCTTTTAATTTCATAGCTGCAATCAATGTCCACAGTGTTTTGCAGCCCCAGAAAATAAAATCCATCAGTTTTCATTTTTCCCCATCTATTTGCTGTGAACTGATGTGCCTGGATGCCATGATCTTAGTTTTTTGAATGTTGTTTTAAACCAGCTTTTTCATTCTGCTCTTTCACCCTCATCAAAAGGTTATTTACTTCCTCTTCACTTTCCTGCCATTAGAGGGGTATTATCTGCATATCTGAGCATGTTGATATTTCTCCTGGCAATTGATTCCAGCTTGTGAGTCCTCTAGCCTGTACTCTGCACATAGGGCTTTCTGGATGGCATTAGTAGTAAAGAAACTGCCTGCCAATGTAGGAGACATACAACATGCAAGTTCCATCCCTAGGTCAGGAAGATCCCTTGGAGGAGGGCATGTCAACCCACTCCAATACTCTTGTGTGGAAAACCACATGGATAGAGGAGCCTGGCAGGCTGCAGTCCATAGAGTTACAAAGAGTCAGACAAGACTGAAGTGACTTAGCATGTACTCTACATATAAGTTAAATAAGCAGGGTGACAATATACAGCCCTGATGGGCTCCTTTCCTTATTTTGACCCAATCCGTTGGTCTATGTCCAGGTATAACTGTCACTTCTTGACCTATATGCAGGTTTCTCAGGAGATGGATAATGTGGTCTTGTATGCCTATCTTTTTAAGAATTTTCCACAGTTTGTTGTGACCCACACAAAGGGTTTAATCAATGAAGGAGAAGTAGATGTTTTTCTGGAATTCCCTTGCTTTTTCTATGATCCAGCAGATGTTGGCAGTTTGTTACTTGGTTCCTCTGCCTTCTCTAAATTCAGCTTCTATGTCTGGAGTTTCTTGGTTCAATACTGTTGAAGCCCAGCTTGAAAGATTTTGAGCATTACCTTGCTAGTATGTGAAATTAGCACAATTGTATGGTAGTTTGAACATTCTCTGGCATTGCCCTTCTTTGGGATTGGAATGAAGACCAACCTTTTCAGTCCTGTGGCCACTGCTGAGTTTTCCAGATTTGCTGGTTTAATGAGTGCACCACTTTAACAGAATTATCTTTTAGGACTTGAAATACTTCAGCTGAAATTTCATCACCTCCACTAGCCTTGTTCATAGTAATGCTTCCTAAGGCCTACTTGACTTGACACTCCAGGATGTCTGGCTCTAGGTAAGTGATCACACTATTGTGATTATCTGGGTCATTAAGATATTTTTCGTATAGTTCTTTTGTTAGTTTCTTGCCCTTTCTTCCCTTTTATTGTGCCTATCTTTGGATGAAATGTTCCTTTTGTGTCTCTAATTTTCCTGAAGAGATCTCTAGTCTTCCCTTCACATTGTTTTCCTCTATTTCTTTGCATTTTTCACTTAAGAAGGCTTTATCTTTCCTTGCTATTGTCTGGAACCCTATATTCAGTTGGGTACATCTTTCTCTTTCTCCTTTGCCTTTTGTTTCTCTTCTTTTCTCCACTATTTTTATGCCCCTCAGACAACCACTTTGCCTACTTACATTTCTTTTTCTTAGGGATGGTTTTGGTTACCACTTCCTATACAATGTTATGAACCTCTCTCCATAGTTCTTCAGGCACTCTTGTCTATCAGCTCTAATCCCTTAAATTTACTTGTTACCTTCACTGTGTATAAGGGATTTTATTTAGGTTATACCTGAATGGTATAGTGATTTCTCCTAGTTTCTTCAATTTAAGCCTGAATTTGGCAACAAGGAGTTCATGATCTGAGCCACAGTCAGCTCCTGGTCCTGTTTTTGCTGACAGTATAGTTTCTTCATCCTTAGCTGCAAAGAACATAATTAATCTGATTTCAATGTTGACCATCAGGTGATATCCATGTGTAGAGTCTTCTTTTGTGTTGTTGGAAGAGGGTGTTTGCTATGACCAGTGTGTCCTCTCTGCAAAACTCTATTAGTCTTTGCCCTACTTCATTTTGTACTCCAAGGACAAACTTGCTTGTTATTCCAGGTATCTCCTGACTTCATAATTTTGCATTTCAATCTGCTATGATGAAAAGGACACTTTTTTGGTGTTAGTTCTAGAAGTTCTTGTAGATCTTCATGGAACCATTTGACTTTAGCTTCTATGGTATTATAGACTTGGATTACTGTAATGCCAAATGGTTTGCCTTGGAAAGGAATAGAGATCATTGTGTCATTTTTGAGATTCCACCCACATACTGCAGTTTGGATCTTGTTGACAATGATGGCTGCTCCATTACTTCTAAGGGATTCTTGCCCACTGTAGCAGATATAATGGTCATCTGAATTAAATTCACCCATTCCCATCCATAAGTTCACTGATTCTTAAGATGTCAATGCTCACTCTTGCATCTCCTGCTTAGCATGTCCAATTTACCTTAATTCTTGGACCTAACATTCTTGATTTCTATGTAATATTGTTCTTTATAGCATCAAACTTTACTTTTACCACCAGACCATCCACAACTGAGCATCGTTTCTTCTTTGGCCTAGCCTCTTCTTTCTGTAGCTATTTCTCCACTGTTCCCCAGTAGCATATTGGATATCTTCCAACCAGGGGATATCTTCCAACCAAGGATAACTTCCTTTTGCCTTTTCATACTGTTTATGTGGTTTTCAAGGCAAGAATACTGAAGTGGTTTGCCATTTCCTTCTCCAGTGGACTAGGTTTTGTCAGAACTCTCCACCATGACCCGTCCATCTTGGGTTGCCCTTTGTGCTGTGGCTCATAGCTTCACTGAGTTACCCAAGGCTGTGATCCATGTGATCACTTGGGTTAGCTTTCTTCGACTGTGGCTTTCATTCTCTAGTCTGTGGGATTATAGCTTTTTTGGTGCCAAGACAATGGAGTAGAAGGATGTGCTTCATTTTCTCCCATAAAAACACCAAAATTTTAACTAATTGTTGAACAACCATCAACTGGAGGACATTGGAATCCACCAAAAAAGATATTTCATGTCCAAAGACAAAGGGGAAGCCACAGTGAGACAGGAGGAGGGGCACAATCATGTTAAGATCAAATTCCATACCCACCAGGTGGGTGATCCACAAACTGGAGAACAGAAATACCAAACATGTTCTCACTGTTGTGAAGTTTCCAGGACCCCCATCAGACTCTCCAACCTAGGGATCCAGCAAAGGAATTGGGAATCTCCAGGGAATCCGACTTTGAAGGACAGTGGGATTTGATTACAGAACTTCCAGAGGGCTGGGGAAAATAGGGACTCTTTTTATATGTATATATAAATATATTTATTTTAATTGGAGGCTAATTACTTTACTATATTGTATTCGTTTTGCCATACATCAACATGAATCCGCCACAGGTATACATGTGTTCCCCATCCTGAACCCTCCTCCCTCCTCCCTCCCTGTACCATCCCTCTGGGTCATCCCAGTGCACCAGCCCCAAGCATCTGGTATCATGCATCGAACCTGAACTGGCGACTCGTTTCATGTATGATATTATACATGTTTCAATGCCATTCTCCCAAATCATCCCACCTTCTCCCTCTCCCACAGAGTCCAAAAGACTGTTCTATACTTCTGTGTCTCTTTTGCTATCTCGCATACAGGGTTATCGTTACCATCTTTCTAAAGTTCATATATATGCGTTAGTATACTGTATTGGTATTTTTCTTTCTGGCTTACTTCACTCTTTATAATAGGCTCCAGTTTCATCCACCTCATTAGAACTGATTCAAATGTATTTTTTTAATGTCTGAGTAATATTCCATTGTGTATATGTACCACAGCTTTCTTATTCATTCACCTACTGATGAACATCTAGGTGGCTTCCATGTCCTGGCTATTATAAACAGTGCTGTGATGAACATTGGGGTACACGTGTCTCTTTCAGTTCTGGTTTCCTCGGTGTGTACGCCCAGCAGTGGGATTGCTGGGTCATAAAGCAATTCTATTTCCAGTTTTAAAACAGGGACTCTTGGAGGGCACAAACAAAACCTTGTGTGCACTGGGACCCAGGGGAAAGTAATAGTGACCCCACAAGAGACAGCCTGTGAGTGTTTGAGGGTCCCTGAGGAGGCATGGGTCAGCAGGGGCCTGCCACGGGGATATGGGCACTGGCAGCAGCAGTCTGGAGAGGTGTGTATCGGCACAGTCCTCTTGGAGGACTAGAGCACAGAGCCTGCAGACTCTAGGACTGTGTCACCTCAGGCCAAGCAACTAATGGGGAGGGAGCACAGCCTCACCCATCGGCAGATGATTGGGTTAAAGATTTACTGAGCATGGCCCTGCCCCCTAGAGCAAGACCCAGTTTTCCCCACAGGCAGCCCCTCTCAGTCAAGAAGCTTGCACAAGCCTGTTATACTCATCCATCAGAGTGCAGACAGAAGAAGCAAGAACTACAGTCCTACAGACTTCAATATTTAGAAACCATATAGGGCTATTTTTATTATTTCTTGTTTCTGCTCATTTTAATTTACATCTTATCTCTCTGTGTGTCTTAATTGTTTTATTCTGTGAAAAACATTGTATTTGCAAAATTAGACATAGAAATACTCTGAGATCTAAGAGAGTTCTCCAGAGATCATTTGTGTTTGAATCAATAAAGGACACATGACAGTTAGTTATCTGGATAACTTTAAAGCATTATCTTAGATGGAAATTATTTGAAGCAGAACCACACTTCCTGTAAAACTCTATATTTTTGTTTCATCTTTGCTGCTATAGAAGAATCTTTTGAAATTCTCAACTTAATGTGATTGGGGTTTATTTGGGATCTGTTTTCAACAGTTTCTGGACTCTAATTCCTAATTCTCAGCTCCATCAGTTTTCAAAAATCATTGTTTAGCTTCTCTACCTCAGATCAGCACCTCTGATTTACCAAATACCCTCTTGATAGGTGTGACCATAAATGCTAGTATTGTTCCCTCCCAAGAGCCTCTGCTCTCCCCTTGGCTCTCATCTGCTTTTCCTTTGCTATCTTGTAATATTTCTGATATTTTCAAGTAAATTTAAAAAATTGTATTCTGCTGCTGAATTTAATGAATTGTATTCTGAATTACCTAATAGCCATTAGCCGAACCAGAATTCCTCTCATATTCTTCTCCTCATATTGCCCTTGAAATGAATTTGCAAATTCATTTCAACCCTAGATTTTTATATGAATCGTGTGTGTGTGTGTGAGTGCGTGCATGCTAAGTCATGTCCAACTCTTTGCAACCCTATGGTTTGTGGCCCACCAGACTCCTCTGTTCATGGATTCTCCAGGCAATAACACTGGTATGGGTTGCCATACCCTCCCACATCACTTATGTCTCCTGCGTTGGCAGGTGGGTTCTTTACCACTAGCATCACCTGGGAAGCCTTGTATGTGTGTGTGTGTGTGTGTGTGTGTGTGTATATAATAAGTCTGGAACTTCCTAGGTGGCTCAGTGGTAAAGAATCTGCCTGACAATGTAGGAGACGCAGAGACTCAGTTCCATCTCAGGTCAGAAAAATCCCCTGGAGAAGGAAACGGTAACTCACTCAAATATTCTTGCCTGGGAAATCCCATGGACAAAGGAGTCTGGCAGGTTTCAGTCCACGGGGTACAAAGACTCAGACACAACTTAGCAGCTAAATAAGAACAGCAAATGTAATCTCATTATATATATGTATATAGAGTGTGTGTGTTAGTTGTTCAGTCATGCCCAACTCGTTGCAACCCCATGAACTGCAGCCCACCAGTCTCCTCTGTCCATGAGATTTTCCAGGCAAGGATACTGGAGTGGGCTGCCATTTCCTTCTCCAGGGGATCTTCCCACCCCAGCGATCGAACGTAGGTCTCCTGCACTGCAGGCAGATTCTTTACTGACTGAGCTACAGGGGAAGCCTGTGTAAATATAAATGTTATAAATATAACATCCACATGCTTCTCTTAGTTGGGAGAAAGCCCCTCTGTGTGAGTTTTGTTGAAAGTCATCTTTCCTTTCACCTCTTCCTGTAAAAACCGAAGAAGAAGCACTAGTCTCTTCTTATCTACTGGAACTGGGGCAAAAGTGGCCCCAGTAGGGCCAGATAATCAGTCTCTCCTTGCCAAAAATTTGGTTTTTAGGAGAACAATAATACATTGAGGAACTCTGATGAATTATTCACTGTGAAGACTGCTGTGTCTAGAGCCTGGAGATAGAAGATTCATGTAGTGTTGAGCATCAGTACCTTCATGAATGGACATTCATGCAGTGTTCAGAGTTCCAAATGCCTAAAATATTACCCTAGTTTGGTTGATTGGTTTTCAGGCTTCCCTTTTCCTGAATATTTGTAGAGTCTAGCTATTCAACAAATTGCTTTTCTCTTTAAATTAGCCAGCTTTACATTTGTTACTTGTAAATTGGTTAAATGAAGATCACTTAATAAATTCTCTACTGAAAAATATAAAATAACTCAGTATTTCTTATAGTGAATATATTTCATTTGTTAAGATATATGTGATCTAATTCACATACACATATTTCAATAATAATCCAATTCTTCTGATTTAAAAGAAATACATTACTACTTCAGAAGCTGTTATGCATATATTTTCTTAAAGATTCTTATTTATGGATTTTAACAAATTAAAATTGTGTTAGAAGATACATAATCAATCATGGAAATAATTTCCTCAGTGATGTGGCTTATTAACAATTGAAGGTATAGATTCAAGAGGAGCTATTAAGATACATTAAATTCCATTTCCTTAAATTTACTGCAAAATGCCATGTTAAATATGACATTGTATTAAATTCAAGCTTCAGGATTTGAAGTTCAGCTGATTGCAAGTTGCTGAAGAAGAGCTATGATGCCACCCCTTAGCTTGATAGTACAGAAATACTGACCTAAATTAAGGGGCTGAGAAATGAGGTCCTATTTAGTATAAAGCAAGTTATTCAATGGAAATAACACTGTCTAGGCATTTTTCATGCAAACAACTGAAATGATGACCTGTGATCCAAGAAAAGGGGTCAGCAAGCCAACAGTATTAATAAGCTTTTAGAACAGCAGCTGATATTTGGGGTTTTTGGCTCTATTTGGATGTCAATCAACAGGATGAGAATGGGATTCTGTGGGGGGAGGGGAAGGAGTCTTTGTAGGATAGGAGTCAGGTATAGCCAGAAAGAAAAGACCATAATCTTAGGAATAGAATAAACATTCACTCTCTTTGCCATTTCCCACCCCCAATAGAGACTGGGCTATCAGACAAGTTCCCCAAAGTGGTTTTTGAATGACAAAAAGAAAATAAAAAGTTTCAGATAATTAATTTGGAGGTACATAGAGGAAAGGAAGTCCCACAAGAGGTACTGATCCTGGATTTTAGCACACATCATCAGAATGGAGTACTGTCCTGTCCTGTCTGCAGAGGACTACCACAGTGGGCTGATGATCAGCATAGCCTGCCTCCAGGGGAGGTCTCCAGCAGCCTCTTTAATCTATGAGAATCTATGCCCCTGAGTCAAGGATCACAATATAAGGTCTCCTGCTCCCTGATCTCTGTCTTTTTATTGATGTTTCTGTGTGGAAAGAGATGGTAGGGAGCAAATTACCTTTGAAAAAAGGTTGTGCCTTTCTTCTTGCTCCTTAAGAAGTCCTGGGGAAAAAAAACTGGTTGAAACAAACAAAAAAAAATTAGTGAAACTTCATTGGGAGTTTTCACTTCAATCACACTAGATAAGACATTAGTCATCTTTTAGGCACTCAGTGTGTGGAAGCTATTTTTCTGGGTAAGTTGTGGATGGTTTTTCCTCCTACAGCCCCTGTTAAGCCATCCCAATTAGTCTGCTTCTAACCCTTAGGGTGATAAGACTGACAAGCTTAGATGAGCTTTATCTACAGAAGTTCCTAAAACAACAGAAATTAAAGCAGAACCCATTATCAGAAATCATAGTATAGCTGGTACACAGCTCTGATCATTGCAAATGAGGTTTCAACCAGACCCAAGAGCACTCTAAGTTCTTTTGAAGTGTTTTCCAAATCAGAAAATCTTTCTCTTAAAAGCTTCTCTGAAAATTAACATAGATCTTGACCAAGGATGTTTGGTGTCTTCGCAAGGAAGTGTTACCTTCCCTTAAGCTATGCTGAGTAGCCTGGCATGTTTTCTGTATGGAAGTTAACTTATAGTCATCAACATTGATTTTAACGAACGCATGCATGAGAAATATGGATTGAGTATAGTGTGGACAAATGGACATAATTATTGTGGAGAATAATAACAAGAACTGTTTTCTAGACAGAAAAGTCATTTTGACATGTGAGAAATGATTTGTAATCTAGATTTCTCTGATTGACACCCTCTTAACTTTTAATGATCCTACATGAACATATATGCAGTTTTGTGCAGTTAATCAGATACTTTGATTAGTATATGAAGTGGTTCAGAGAAATCCTACTTTTTCATTATAAATTATAAGTTTTTTTTTTAAATAAAGAAACTTGGTGGAAAAAAAATCAGCCAGAGTTTCATTATCCCATTAGATAATTTTTAAACCTTGAGGAATCACTCTAGAGTTTTAAATGTACTCTATTTTGTTTTTAAACCAAGTTATAACTACACAGCATATACATAATTTTGTGTTTCCCTTAAACCTGTACCAGGTACTATTTTAATAATTTTGCATATAGTATCACATTTGAATCTCATAATATTTGAACATTATCATTAGCTACATTTTACAGATGAAAGCAATAAGGCACAAATTGGTCAAGTAATTTACCCAAGGTCTTCAAAGAAAGTGATGGAGTTAGAATGTAAACTTCAGCTGAATTCCAAATTTCTGTGACAGAATATGAGCATTTTGAGTGACTGTGCAAACTTCCACTGAATAACGCAACCCTCCTTATGTTTACATATTTATTGTTTGCCAACTACACATAATATTGGGAAACATGACCGGAGACTAGGTTTCTAAGTGTAGAATGACTAAATCAAAAGATTTGAATATTTTCTTTTGCTATTTAGAATTTTAACAATTTTAAGTAATTAAATCTATTAATCTTTTTCTGATGCTTATTTCTCTTCCTTCCATGCTTATGGGGAATAAACCAATATAATTTGGTTTATTGTAGATAGTACAGAGGAGCCTGACAGTTCATAGGGTTGCAAAGAGTCAGACACAACTGAACCAACTTAGCACAGCACAGCAGATAGTAGAAGACCTTCAAAAGCATAGAAACAAATCTTGGGCTGTATTTTGTATTAATAAATCCATCATTGCATGCATGCTTATATAATCAAGAATGCAACATTATCTATAAAGGATCCTCAAAAAGACTTCTGATCATATCCTATGTATATATTACACAGACAGAGTATAGAAGTGATCTTGAAACTTCTTGACTCCTGAGATAACTACAAAGTCTCCTTTGTCGATATACGTATCGACCTGTTCTGAATGTGACACTATTCTCAATGCTCATTGGCATTTGGAGATTAAGCAAAGCTCTGACACTTGAAAGAGATATGTCAATGGTAAAAATTAATGAGAAACTTTTTGTTTCAGTTAGAATTCTTTGGTGGTATGGAACAGAAAGAAAAGTAAAAAGAGCTTTATGGAAAGGACACTAGGCAACTCATATGCTGAAAGGAAAGGCTTAACAGCAAACTGAGTATTGAAAAGACTTATATGCAGCTTTGAGGATCTCAGTCAGGGGCCCAAGGATAGCTCCTTTTACAAACTGGTAAAGGAATACATTTCATCATTTGTAGCTTCATTAGAAATTCAGATTCCTGGGGAAGTTTGATTGGCTTATTGGTTAATTAAGGCTGGGAGGGGAGGTTGGGCAAGACTGGATTTGACAGTCCCAGTGCTACCTCAAGGATTTGTAGAAAGCTGAGCAAGCAAGAGCAACAGATGCCAAATTCAATTTTCATCTTAATGTGGTAACAGAAGCTTATAAGTCAATAACTTCTTAAATAGCTGGGAAGCATCTTCATGTTGGCAAGCCCATGCCACAAAATGTCTTAATCAGTAGACTGTAACACTGTAAAAAAAGACATCACTTTGATTTGTTGCAGATTTTCAAATTTAGTCAAACGTAAGCCAAATAATATTGTTATAAGCTCTTAGTTCTAAAATGGAAGCCAAAAACACAAAATCAAGGATGGCTTGGCAGTTAGTGAGAGTGGCAAAACCTAGCTCTTGAAAATTCAGGGCATGGCCAAGATCAAAATAAAGGGAAGCAGAGTTACAAATATCCAATGCATGTGGGATACATGACGGACTCTGACTACAATGGTGGTTCAAGCTGGTGAAAAATACTGGGGTAGTAATGAGTAGGATATGGAAAAATATGTTGCATTTAGTTTTTAGTGGTGGTGGTTTAGTCACTAAGTCAAGCCCAACTCTTGGAACCCAGTGGACTGTAGCCTGCCAAGCTCCTCTGTCCTTGGGAATCTCCAAGCAAGAATACTGGAGTGGGTTGCCATTTACTTCTCCAGGAGATATTCCCAACACAGGAATTGAACCTGGGTCTCCAGTATTGTAGACAGACTCTTTACCAACTGAGCTATGAGGGAGGCTCACTTTTTAGTAGTAGAACTTATTTTAAAAGGCTCAGTTCTAGGAAGAAAAATGAGCACATCCTTGTAGTACCATCCAAGAAAAAACTCCAAGGATAAAAGATTAGAAGAATCTTTTTCTTCTTTCTTAAATGAATTGAAATAGTCTTCAGGATTATTTTATTGGTTTAGAGTTGCTTTCATTGGAAATCCCACTTAGAAATGGATATCTAAATTTTTTTAGTGTTTAGGTCTCTGAATGTCTTCCTTTGGTCTGGTGTAGCCACATAGCTGATAACTAGTGAAATCTGGATTTGAATCTTGGAAATCTGGATAAGTTGGTTTCTCTCACAACACTCTGACACCAGATGTGTGGGATTTTTCCTCATACCGATGGATTCTCCAACTCTGTACACCAATTGGGTATCCTACAGTTTAATCCAATTTTGACACTCACTACCCGGATTAGTGTCTGACTTCACAGGTTTAAAGACTCAGACCCACAAGACTTCCCTCACTGCAGATGCCAGTCTTAAGTATTAGAGTTCTGGGTTACCCACATTTCTGACTTGGCCACAAATTGGGGATTCCCATGACCCACCCCTACATTCAGTAATTTGCTAGAAGAGTTCACAGAACTCAGGAAAGTGGTTTTACTTATTACTACCAGTTTATTATAAAGGATACAACTCAGGAGCCACCGAATGGAAGAGTGAATAGCGCTAGGAATGGGGGAAAGAGCATCGAGCTTCCAAGCCTTCTTTCAGTCAGTGTGCCCCCCAACATCACCTCAAGGTACTCACTGATATAGTAGCTCTCCAAGTGTCAATTGTTTTTCAGTCTTGGTACGAAGGGCTTCCCTGGTAGCTCAGATGGTAAAGCATCTGCCTACAACATGGGAGACCTGGGTTCGATCCCTGGGTAGGGAAGATCCCCTGGAGAAGGAAATGGCAACCCACTCCAGTATTCATGCCTGGAAAATCCCATGGACCAAGGAGCCTGGTGGGCTACAGTCCATGGGGTTGCAAAGAGTTGGACACTACTGAGCGACTTCACTCACTACATGAAGGTTTTATCATATAGCCATGGTTGATTAAATCATTGGCCATTGGTGATTGAGTTTGAGGCAGGAGACTTCCCTGGGGGCCTCCCTGGTAGCTCAGATGGTAAAGAATACACCTGCAATACAGGAGGCCCTGTTCCGTGCCTGGGTCAGGAAGATCCCATGGAAAAGGAAATTGCAATCCACTCCAATATTGTTGCCTTGAGAATTCCATGGACAGAGGAACCTGCCGGGCTACAGTCAATGGGGTCACAAAGAGTTGGACATGACTGAGCAACTAACATAGGAGGCAGATGGCCATTCCAAACACCCTGCCTGCCCCTCCCAGGGTAAAACAATTGGAGATTCATTCCCTATGGACTGAAATTCCAAGACAGGAATAGAACTCAGGGAGGAGGCTGGGCTCTCTGCCCAGACCACAAAAGTGCAGAAAGACTCCTTAGAGGTCAAAGGGGTGTGATGCCTAGGGATGTTCTCTACCCATACAGCTTTTCAGTAAAATCCATCTTGGCTAACAGACGACTGCTCATATGTAGGAGGATCCCAAGATATACCAAATATGGACTGTGATGAAGCAAATCAAAATGATTGGCCAAAGGAGACCCAGAAGAAATGTCCTGTAAAAGTGATTCAAACTTCCACGATGGTGCAACTCAGCGACTCTCTCTCTCCCTGAGTCTACCCATGTGTCTATCCACACCTACTGTTCTCTTTTCCCTCTTAATCAATACTTTACTTGCTTCAGTACTGTCTGTCTTTGTGGAAATTCTTTTCTGCAAAGCCAATGGGCCATGGCCCTTGTCATTCCCCACTGGTCTAGTGACTAAGATCTGGTGCTTTCACCACGGTGACCCAGCTCAATCTCTGACTGGGAAGCCAAGCCCCACTCACTCCAAGCTGTTGCAGGCTGAGGCTACTGGAGATCAAGTCAATCTCCAGGCCCTCTCCACTTCCTGGAGGTAGGAACTTGGCTTGAAAGTTTCAATTCTCTAATCATGTCTTGCTCTTTCCACTGACCAGGCCCCATCTTCAAGTTCTCTAGGGGCCCCCAGTTATCAATCATCTCATTAGCATACAAATGTTTTAGAAGGCTTGTACCACGAACCAGGAAAAAAAGAACAAATATATATTTCCCATTGTACCACACGGAGTCTGTGGTTTTTTTTTTTCTTTTTTTTTTTAATGTTTTATTTCTTTGTTTGGCTGCATTGAGTCTTAGTTGTGGCACGTGGAATCTTTGTTCCTGTGTGCAGGATTTTTAGTTGCAGCATGTGGTATCTAGTTCTCTCACCAGGAATTGAACCTGCTCTGCCTGCCTTGGGAGCATGGGGTCTTAGATATTGGACCACCAGGAGAGTCCCAAGCTGTGTTTTTAATTGCTATGCAGTACTGACTCTTAAGTAAAGATAGTAGCATAGTCAAGGTTAACAGAAATAAAAAATGTGGCACACCCTCATATTTAGTAAGTACACAAGTAAATATATCAATTCAGAGGACTCTGTCCAAATTTAGATTTGGAAGTTACTAGATTATGTGAAAAAGTGTGTCAAAAGGCCCTTGACTAGTACAGCAGTGCAAGTTGACATAAGCATAGGGTCAACAACCAGGGCACAGTGGGACAGTGGCCAGGAACCAGCACAAAATACCTTCACCTAAATAAAATTAAAAAGGTCAAGTTAGAGAAATGGGTCCAAGGTGTAAATGAACATCCAGAAATAAAAGACGAAGTTAGAAGTAAGCATGTATTTAAAGATAGGGCTATAGAAATAGAAATAATGAAAAGAAGTTAGGTGAAAGAGCCTGGGGTGTAAGCTATCAATAGATCTGGGCTGCTCATGGCTCTCTCTATCGGACACTGAAAATGTAGTTAGTAAGGGTAGAAGTTACTAAGGTTAGTAAGGGTAGGAAATATTGGGATGGGGTGAACTAGCTGAGTTTTTTGGATCTGAGAGTTCTTTCTATAGGACAAACATACTTTGCTGCAGAGTGATTTCATGGAAATAATCTAACTGCAGGTCCTGTGGGTGTTTGTGAGGATACTGCATCAGTGTGATTTGGGGGTGTAATTAGTTTCCATGAGCATTACAACATTAAGGCTGTGATAGACACAGATTTCAAAATAAGGAAGCTCTGATGGGGCTCCATAGAGCCTCAAGCCCCAAGTAGAGAGGAGACTTGGCATTCTTCCTGAGCTGGGAAGAGTGGCAGCACTGTGGCACTGGCCATAGGGATCCTCCTGCTGTTATCTCTGAAGGCTCCAGTATCATGGATCAGGGACTAGAAAGGAATGGAGAGGCCCAGAGGAGTCTCCCTAGAATTTATAATTTTGCATTAAACCAAAAAGCAAACCAACAAACAAAACATACAAGGAAAAAAAAAAAAAAGATTCGATCTGTCTGGGAGACTGATCCTAGACAGGTGAAAGATAAGATTTCATCTCACAAGAGGAGACAGGCTGTGGTTGCGAGAGAAGGCAAGCTATACCGGTATTTTGAGTCCAAAATTTATAACTGTGGCATCAAAACCCTATAATTTGGAAAAGTAATTGTGATGAAGATGTTCACATTTCTGTGATCATCTTTTCTTTTTTTCTATTTAGCATGTGGTAAGTTCCTTAAGAAATTACAGTGTTCAGCAGTGAGAAAGAGAACTGAGGGAGATTTCATTTGTTTTCTTTCGCCACACTTGGTCAAGCAATTCATTCTAAGGATGAGGTATGATGGTGTTTATAATACTAAAATGAAACTTATAATGAAAAAATGAAATTTAGGACCTTCTTTTAAAGTCACCATATTTTTGGTCAACATTCTCCTCTCCCTCCCTTCATGAGCACGTGCAGTGCTGCTGTTGTGTGACGATCCTTACAGTCACCCGGACTTGATCAGGTTGTGCTAGGCTAGCAGCACTTGCAGATCCCCGGTCTCAGGTCTCAGTCATTGAGCTGAATCAGCACCTTCCTCGTTCTGCCAGATTTTCTCCCACTTTCTTTGTTATCTCAGCATTCCGTGTCTCCTCTGTCAATGGCATGACTCTGCTACCAGCAGCATTGTCACAGCTACTGTTTTCTTCTCAGAAATGTTCATTGTCCCTTCGGGTGTTTAGAACAGCATTGATGGTAATACCTAGGAGCATAAACATTGAAAAAAACATTTGGTAGATACATCTGGTAGGATATAGAGAGGATAGGATTCAGTATGACACCCAGGACTCTGGAGTGGGCCAGCTGGGTGAGCGGCAGTGAGTTGCCTGAGCTGGGAGGATAAGAAGGAAGGACAGATTTGGTAGGGATGGATGATGAAGACTAAACATAAACACTCGGTTTTATTGAACTCTATTTCAAACAACATGCCGAATGCTTTTGAGTGGATTAGTTCTCATTCTCAGAGTAATCCTCTAAGTGCACTCTAAGGTTGTTGTAATCTCTAGGACACTCCGATGACTATAACTAACAGGTAGTTAAGGGCTTCCCAGGTGGTGCTAGTGGTAAAGAACCCACTTGCCAATGCAAGAAACATAAGAGATGTAGGTTCAATCCCTGGGTCAGGAAGATCCCCTGGAGGAGGGCATGGCCACCCACTCCAGTATTCTTGCCTGGGGAACCCCATAGACAAAGGATCCTCCTGGTGGGCTACAGTCCATAGGGTTGCAAAGGATTGGACACGACTGAGGAAACTTGATACACAATAAGTAGTTAGTTTCAAGTTTAAGATTCAGAAAGAGGTCATCACTGGAGACATAGAACTGGGTATGCTGCTGCTGCTGCTGTCACTTCAGTCGTGTCCAACTCTGTGCGACCACATAGACAGCAGCCCACCAGGCTCCCCCATCCCTGGGATTCTCCAGGCAAGAACACTGGAGTGGGTTGCTATTTCCTTCTGCAATGCATGAAAGTGAAAAGTGAATGTGAAGTCGCTCAGTTGTGTCCGACTCTTAGCGACCCCGTGGACTGCAGCCTACCAGGCTCCTCCTAATTAAAACAATGAGAGCCAGTATAATCACCGAGATGTTCACGTCAACTCATGAAAACTATCAGCCAAGGACAATATCATCATATAATGGAATGAAGGGAGCACGGAAATTTAGGCCAGTTGAAAGTTGAATTTCAGCAGAACTCTTTGTTTCTCTGTCCAATTAACCTAATAGTTAGGTTTGAAAAATTCTTTTTCAAAATCAACTGCTATTATCTAGCTATAACCAAGGTCCCACCCTATTCATTCCCCTACCAGAATTTACTGGACTAGAGATAAAACTCTAGCTCAAGAACTCAGTGTAAAGGCTAAGCTGAGCTAATCAAAATTTCTCTAAGGCATTTAAATCAAGTGACTGGAACACTGTTTCTCAACTGTCAATTTTTCCTATCCCCTGCTTTTATAAGCAAGCCACTTTATAATGACTCCAAGTAAGAATTGCTGTGAAAATATTGTTTACAAGTGTGGATTGTTGAGTGCTAAATAATAGAAAGTTGTCTGAATGATCAGAAATTTCCCTTTGGTAAGCTAATAAGTGTATGTCCACAAAGGATAGCAGATAGTATGGTAAACACAATAGGGGCCAAAGTAAGCAATGAAAAAGTGAATTTTTGTGCAAAATAAAACCTAATAGAGAGGAGACCCAGAGGACAGAGGGCCTAACTTCTCCCATTTTTGCTAGTCAGAAGTCTCACATTCCTGATTCCTCCTCCAAATCTTAATATTCCCTCAGGCGGTCTGGGTCTACATTTTCCTTGGACAAATATAGATATTGGAGCCCAGTGCATTAAAACTTGTTCATTGCATTAGCTGGGTACATATGTAATATTATTCCTCTGTAATACGCTCAAGCACTCAATCAACTTTCTAGGTCAGTCTATCAGTCATCAGCAATACATTTTAAGTTTCTTCAGTGAAGCATCTCTTGAAAAGCAGTTGAATAAGTGATACTTCTTATTTTTCTAAGATGATAAAAATGTATATTTACTTTCTAGCAGAAGTTTTATTTTTTAAGTCATTCCATACATTTTAAATTTCAGAAAATTTGTTTTTGGCATTGTACAAACAATTAGAATCCGCACTTTTATATTCAAGTGTATCATTTATTTATAGAATTTTTAGAGCCTTTTTACCCAGTTAGAGTTTATCGTCTGGCTATTACAAACTATATTTTTAAATGCTTACTCCTACAATGTTTAGCCTTTTCCTAGGTACAGCAGTAAGTGATAAGTGATATAATTTTTGTTAGGAGATGAAAAGGACTTCAACATAAACTTTTCCTGCAAGGCAATCTTAAAATGTGTCATCTAAGAAATCTTCACAAATTGGAATATCAAGAGAGTATATAGATCTTTAGGGTGAGTGCTTGTGCCTTCTCGAGCTTTTGTGATTCCATTTCTGAGATTGGACAATGACTGATGGAGCTGGTGAGTAAAGAGCTCTTAATAACCCTGCAAGTTCAGCTCCTTTCTTAATTTTAATTGATATGCATAGAGTGAAACACCTTATGTAATATTCAGTGGGTGTCTGTATGTGTATGTGCACATGTGCCCTACAAAAGATGAGGAAATCTGAATCCATAGGCAGGTCTTTGTTATTTTGTCTTGCTTATGTCATCGTGGCTTCCAAGTGGACTGATATCCATTTAGTATATGAGTACTGAAAGCAGGTTGATTCAATCAATATTGCCAATGTCCTGCAGAGAGGCATTCAAAATAGAGCCTCTCCTTGGTTCCAGGGCTGACTCAATCATCAGTTATTTACCTTTGTGCAGGAAACTGGATTGACACTGTTTCCTGTTTCAAATTTTTATTTAATCAAATGACTAATCTTTTACCCAGAAGATGATGTTCTGGAATTTGAGATATCTGTGTCTGCTTGGTAAAAATCTTAAAATTATTAACTAAAAGATCTATGTGCAAATGATTGGGGTCAGACAAGGTCATATAGTCTAGAGAATCTGAAAATGTGACAGTTTCAGAAAGGCAAGGTTATCTCCCTTGCCTAAGATAATATCTCATGTATTTTTTTACTTAGATGTGAAATTCTATAGCAAGAAATTTATTCTCTAGTTTAAGGGTTTTTTTTTCTTTTTCAGATAAAATGCAAATCTTCAGGAGGTATATTTTCCTGCATGAGTTTTAGCTTAATATTCCCAAGGTGCTGTTTATTAATAGGTATTAATAGATTTTCATCTACCAGGTCTATGGATTACTAAGACAGAAAGATGAAAACACCCAGAATACTGGTGGGGATGGGTTAGGACAGAGCCAAGACTTAGTGTACTAGAAATGGGGAGGAAGATGCATGAACTTGCCTTTATTTACTCATTCTACAAATATTAATTGAAAGTCTGTTATGTGATAGTCATGCTAAGATCTTAGGATACAAAATTAGACAAATTCTTTTCCTTTCCTTACAGAGCATATTGTCAAGTAGATTAGCTTCCTGAGGCTTATTTAACAAATTACCCCCAGCCTTGGTGACTTAAAGCAACCGCTATATATTCTCTCAAAGTTCTGGAGGCCAGAAATCTGAAATTAGGGTGTCAGCAGGACCAAGCTTCAGCTGACATCTCTAGGGAAGGATTCTTCCTTGCCTCTTCTGGGGTCTCAGAGCCTCAGGCAGTCCTTGGGGATCAATTCAATATCTGCCTCCATGGGTACATGACTTTGGTTGTTCCATTTGTCTCCATCTTTCTTCTTGCCTCTGTGCTCCTCCCCTTCTTATAAGGACACCAGTCATTGGATGTAAGTCTCACCCTAAATCCAGGATAAGCTCCTCTCCAGAACCTGAGATAATTACATCTATAAAAACTCTTTTTTTCTGAATAAGATCACATTCAGAGGTCCTGAGTGGATCTGAATTTTTGGAGGATATTATTCAATCCTGTATATCAAGGAAAGGAAACCAAACACATATACTCTCAGTTTTAATACAGGATGGTTCTGGGAAAAGTGACATGGGACACAGAAGGGAGGCAAAAAGGAGAGTGAAGAGTTTTAGGTGGAGAATATTTTAAGAGATCCTAAGGAAAAGATGTGGAATGGTTCAAAGGAAATTCAGTGTGGTGGGAAACCATGAGAATATAGGTGAGACAGGAGGGAAGGGGGCAGGATAACCATAGGGGATATGACAAAAACTGGCTAGAACCTACTAGGCTCAAGGTGGCAGAAGATGTAATTTCCAGTAGACCTTGAGCTTGCTTCATCATGTGCCCATTGAAAAGCATTAATATATAAATTAAAAGACACTTGAACCTTGTAAGAAAAGTTATGACCAACTTAGACAGAGTTGGTCATTAAAAAGCAGAGACATTACTTTGCCAACAAAGGTCTGTCTAGACAAAGCTATGGTTTTTCTAGTAGTCATGTATGGATGTGAGAGTTGGACCATATAGAAAGCTGAACACTAAAGAATTGATGCTTTTGAACTGTGGTTTTGGAGAAGACTCTTCAGAGTCCCCTGGACCGTAAGGAGATCCAACCAGTCCATCCTAAAGGAAATCAGTCCTGACTAATCCTTGGAAAGACTGGTGCTGAAACTGAAGCTCCAATACTTTGGCCACCTGATGTGGAGAACTAACCCACTGGAACAGACCCTGATACTGGAAAAGATTGAAGGCAGGAGGAGAAGGGGATGACAGAGGATGAGATGGTTGGATGACATCACCAACTCAATAGACATGAGTTTGAGCAAGCTCCGGGAGTTAGTGATGGAAAGGGAAGCCTCATGTGCTGCAGTCAATGGGGTCACAAAGAGTCAGACATGACTGAGCGGCTGAACTGGACTGAACTTAACATCTAAATGAGACACCTACCAGCACCATGACTGGCAGCATGACAGTCCTGAGGGTGACCGTAAAAGACCAGAAGGTGGGCACTGACCCAGTCCCTGGAAATCTCTGCCTTCTTCTCTAGAATAGTCGGAATAATCCTCCCACTCATTAGCCTGTGAAATCAGCCAGCCTATAAAAACTAGCTATCCATATTTCAGGGATAATATTGCCATCTGAGATGCACAGCATTCTGCCTATGAAATGTGTCCAATTCTCATACGGTCCAACTCTCATATCCATACCTACTTTCATTTACTATGGCTCATGCTTGAATTCTTTCCAGTATGAAGCCAAGGATCCTCATTTGACCCTCACCTGACCCATCCTAGGGACTCACCTGAGATCTAGGACATGACCATCCTCTCACATCCCATTTTTCTGAACATCTTTACGAAAGAAGGGAAGAAGTTGGTTTTCTCCCCCTCTCCACTTTTCCTTTGATTATAAAAATGTAGCCCACTTAGTTCTTGGGGCAGAGCCCTTTTGTCTGCCTGCTTTTATCCTTCGTTTGTTGTTCAGTCACTGTCATATCCAACTCTGTGACCCCATGGACTGCAGCATCCCAGGCTTCCCTGTCATTCACTATCTCCTAGAGTTTGCTCAAACTCATGTCTATTGAGTCAGTGATGCTATCTAACCATCTCACCCTCTGCCCTTTATCCTTCATAAGTGTCCTGTACTGCTAAATCCATTTCTTATCTACAAGTTTGTCCCTCACTGAATTCTTTCTGCACTGAGACATAAAGAATTTGAGTGTCACTAAGTCTGAGACAAGTTATGTGGTTTCATAGGGAGAGAGGGGGATTAATTAGTAAAAAGTGAAGATGTTTGTTTAAGGAGTGCCTCCATTCATGAAGCTATGAAGACTTTTTGTCCTGAGATAAATAGGCAGTCATTGCAGCATTTTAAGTGGAATAGCACTGTTCTCTTTACACATATGTTTCAGGAATGTCACTGTGTGCAGAGCAGGAAGAGGGAGGGTCGAAGTTCAGATTGGAAATAAAGATACTTGGGAAGGAGGATATCACATCTTATAGTGACTTCCTGCTTGGCATCTAAAGCCCCTTCAAATGTGGCACCCAGACCTGCTTAGTACTGGGCACCAGGCTTGTTAGGAAAACCATCTTCAATTCATGGAATTTTACCCTTGAGATAAATGACCAAAAAAATCCCAACAATTTTTGGTGTTCACTCAAATCAACAGAGGCACCATTCACTCCTTCAGCCTCAATTCCTCTTCTTCTTTCTCAAGCCAATTTTTTCAGCCTGCCTTGTTATTCTGAGAGCTACCTTCAACCTTATTCATATACTCTTGGTCTTTGCTTCAGGAAGTCGAAGTCATTTCTCTTGTTTGAAATAAAGATATCCAAGTGAAATGCCCTCTTTAGCCAAAGAATGACAGTGATATAAACTAGGATAGGGGAAAAATTTGAACAACACTTAGGAATTAATACTGTTATGACCTACTGTTGGAGTAAATGTGGGTAGTTAGCTTTCTAACCCAGCATTCTAGGTGAATACAAAGTTACTAACTGAGATAAGATACAACAGGAGACAGTTAGGGAATTTAATGCATTCAGTTTCAGACAAAAGATTTTGACCTGCCTGTCTGTCATGAAATTGCAGGTAACCTGTAAACATTTGAATATAGGTCTGAAATTCGGGACCAGATCCTGAGTGGGAGAATATACATGTAGTTGTTAATCCATAGGAGCTGACCCCTTAAGACTTGGCAGCTTGTATCACCAAGTTCAACAGACAAACTCCATTCAATGATCTGACACCTCAGGTTCTTAACTTTTCTCTTTTCAACTACTGAGTTTTCAATCACCTATTTTTCTTCTGTAGTTTTCTTTTTCATGAGTATTTTTTAAAATATAAATTTATTTATTTTAATTGGAGGTTAATTACTTTACAATATTGTATTGGTTTTGCCATATATCAACATGTATCCACCACAGGTATTTAAGTCTCTCAACACCTACAGAAAAAAAAAGTCCATAGGATAAATAATATAAACACAGATTTGGAAAATTCATTTTCTTCCCCTCTCTCCTGGCCAATATCATTTGTCTCTGAGAATATGTCTATTGTTTTCAGTATTTGGTTGAGACTGTTTTTGTTTTCTCATTTAGTTCCAAACAGGATCTATTAAAGTGGAAATCATCCAATGGGCTTTCACATGTTCACTGATGACAATTTTAATATGGAGGTGTTTCTAAGTTGAAATAGAAACCAGAAGAAGCGCAATATAACTTAAATTATCTAAGATTGTAGTTATAATTATATAACACAAAAAGGAAGTGAAAAGAGACACCAAACACAAATATGATTAGTGGATCATTTTGCTTTCTTTTGTAAATAATTTTTCATGCACAATTACACTTACACCTGCATGTGCTAAATTAATTTTTCCATGTGGATGAATAAAGGATGATGAAAACCATCTGAGAAATACTCTTCCATTTCACGTGCAGATTGCTTTATGCTGTCTAGTTCAAGATCAGAAGGCATGTGAGATGGAGCAGCATGAGAAGTTTCCTCTTTATAATTTTGTCTTAAATCGCTAATTTTGTTGAATCTATGTTAGTGTCAGAAATATAAAACTACATGCATCAAGAATAAATTTTCTCTTCGTTCAAAGGTAGCTTTAATTTTTCTGATATTTCTGCCTGGGTTTAGGTTTGTGATTACAAGAATTTAACACATGAATCCTGTTCTTTATCTTCAAAGAACATGATAAACGTTCATAATTATTCCTCACAATGCTTCGGGAAGATAGGTATTTTTGTTCCCATCCCATTTTACAGACCTGAAAACTGAGGGGCAGTAGCCATGTAGGTATTTGATGATCCTAACAGATTACAAAATAGCAACCTTTTGAATATTAACCACCTTTTCTCTTTCTCTTTCTGTTCTTTCTAGTTCTTTCTACGGACATGAAGGCATAAGGAAAGAGAATGGGGAAAATTTTTCAAGCTCTGTGATGTTTTCAAAGGAAAGAAAAAATATCACACCTTTTAAACAGCCGTTCAGCTGCAGGTAAAGAATTTAACAGCTCGTGGAGTGCTAATTAGAGCCCATTATAACTTGATTGACCTGCATCAGCAGTCACTTTCCTTATGTCCTTGCAAGATGGAGATTTTGCTTCTTTGCAGAGTTCTGATTCACATAACTCAGTTTCCTGACTAGGGAAGCAGTGATAATTCAGAGGCAGCAATCAGAACTAGGCTGCATAAATCAATATTTAAAATGGAATTTCCCCTTTGTGTATAATAAGCAACAGATCCCGTTCAATACTTCCAGTGGCCCAAATGTTTTCACAGTTAACTTGCATAGGGATACAGAAAATTGAGGTTCATTATCTGTCTTCTTAATTAACAAAGTCAAAGAATATATTGAAGAAATCTGTATTTGGCCTTCGTGCCTTTTGCTATTTACTATTTGTAAAAGAAATCAAGTATGTGTATTTACAGGGTGAATGCTTTATACTCAAGTGGTGAAATTAGCTTTTCTGGATAAGTACATATTTGAGTGAAAAGTGTTTTCTTCTTGCTTCACTTGATGATTTTCTTGACAATCCAAGGGGATTTTCTTCTGTCTGATAATTATATTTAATATTGTTCTATAGACTTCTTCTCTACAATTTCCTCCACCCACATCTCAATTTGCTTACTGCAGAGAAACCTGTTGTGTGGAAAGGCTTTCCTATTTCATCCACCCCCTTTCTTCCCACAAATAATTCTCCCAATTTCCTTCACTTTTTTTCATTGTTAAAATATGTGTTTAATTTGAGAACATAATGGACATATAACGTAATATTAGTTTCAGGTATGCATAATGATCTGATGTTTGTATATATTATGAAATGATCACTGTAATAAGTCTAGTTAACATCCATCATATTCTCCATTTCTAGCTTACTAATTACTTCTAAGTCTTCAGGCTAAGTATTGAATGAATATTGGAAATTAACACTGGAAAACTCTAATGTCTCTTCTACTTGCTTTCTTTTTCATAACCTTATTCCCAAACCTACCTGCTCTAATCTACTCCATATTTTGATTTTATAAACATTTTCCTTGAAAACGATTATCTTCTAACACTTGTGAAGTGCTTGTACTATCCCCAGATGATGACCTTAGGATGAGAGAGCCCCTGATTTTCTCACTCACCTCTCTCTCCACTCTTCAGGAAAGTGCCTAGGGCCTTCTCTGGTGGTCCAAGGGTTAATAATTACCTTCCTATGAGGGGATGCTGGTTTGATCCATGGTCAGGAAATTAAAATCCCACATGCCATGGGGCAAGTAAATCAGCACGCTGCAACTATAGAGCCTGAGTGCCTCAACTACTGAGCCTGCAAGCTCTAGAGCCAATCAATGCTCTGCAACCAGAGAAGTCCAGATGCCAAATGAGGACCCAGCACAGCCAAACTAATAAAAAAAAAATTTTTTTTAAAGACAGTGTCTGGTATATACTAGAAGCTCAATAAATTCTTGCTATCACCTTTAAGATTCTCCTTTTAGACTATCTACCTGCCACCCTCCACAAACATGGTATTAATTCCATGTACTATGGAATTAATTGTCATTCATGTTCATCAGTTAGTGTCCAGTTCTTGTGAACACAAAAGCAGAAATTAACCTGGTGTTGAAGACAGAGGAAGGAAGAGATCCAAATAAGTGCAATCAAATGCATGCCATCTTCAAAACTGGCAACATTTTTCAGCCAAAGTAACTTAAACATAGTGTTTCCCCTTTTCCATATATTTCACATTGATGCTACGACTTCCCCCTATCCATCCAGTGAAATCAGTTAATGTATAATTGATCTTAGATTTATCTTTTTCCTGTGGTGAATTCATAGTGTACAGTAAAGATATACAATGTTGAATTATTTTTGAATAGCTAAAAAAAAAGGCAAAAAATATGTGTACACAATTAAGGCAGCATCAGTAGTAAAGTTACTACATAGAATGATTGCCATAATACTGTTCTTTACACTTGTGAGAGATGTGTCAAAGTTTGATCTTCCTGGTCGCCAATCTGTAGAGTGACACCCAGATCCTCCTGTCTGTTTGTGACCTCCATCTCTGTCACTCTGTTTCTGATCTACTAACTCAGTCCCATTTTCTTGAGTTCTCTTTGGGGGAACTGATTTTAAGGAAATTGAGCCTCATCAGAACATTATGGGTCAGTCCTAGGAGATGGTGCTTTTGGATGGAAAGCACAAAATAGAAATAGACAATTCATTCGAGGAGCTGTATACCTTCTCCTCTATCCAAAACAATCTCTTCAGCTATACTTCCCATCAGCCAAATCAGGTATTTTTCCAGTTAAAAATAATCATCCAGTCTCTCCTACTTTGAGAGTATCTCCCTTTGTTAACCTGTCTTTTTCTTGGATTAGCTGTTTATTTTACATTAGTTTAAGTTTGAAGCACAGAAATGCTTCAAATGTGTCAAATATCAGAGGACTTACATATCTAAATGGAAAGTAATTTTTCCCCAATGATTGTATATGCATAGGTTAAAGTGTCTGCCTCTAATGTGGGAGACCGGGGTTCGATCCCTGGGTCGGGAAGATCCCCTGGAGAAGGAAATGGTAACCCACTCCAGTATTCTTGCCTGGAGAATCCCATGGATGGAGAAGCCTGGTAGGCTACAGTCCACGGGGTTGCAAAGAGTTGGACACAACTGAGCGGCTTCACTTACTTCACTTACTTACTTATGCGCATATATGTGTATAAGTATATACATTTCTTGAAATTAGTTTTTTAAAATAATTTCATTTATTGATTTAGTTTTCACTGTGCTGGGTCTTTGTTGCTGTGTGGGCTTTTAATCACTTGTGGAGAGTGGGGGCTGTCCTCTAGCTGTGGTGCATGGTCTTCTCACTGTGGTGGCTTCTCTTGTGGCAGAGTACAGGCTTTAGGACACACAGGCTTCAGTAGCTGCACACGTGGGCTCAGTAGTGGTTCCCAGGCTTTGGAGCGCAGGCTCAATAGTTGTGGTGCAAGGGCTTAGTTGCTCTTTGGCTTGTGGGATCTTCCTGGATCAGGGATTGATCCTGTGTCTCCTTCATTGGCAGGTAGGTTCTTTACCACTAGTGCCACCTGGAAAGTCCCTTAAATATCATAGTATTTATGAAAAGCCTAATGTGCATCTTTTGAGGCAAACTTGAATTTTTAGGAGACCATCAAAAATCATTTTGAACCTTGGGTAATAGTTATTTTCATCAAAACATCTACAAAATGAAAATCTTTTCACAAGTCAGTTCAAAAAATTGTTCCAAAGAGAGTATGAACAGGTTACATGATGTGAAAAGTCACGATAATAATACAGGTTTATAATAACCCCTTCATCCAGTTTGCTCTATTTACCTACTAAATTATTGTTATATTTGTTGCTTGTGCACACTAAGTCACTTTAGTTGTGTCCAACTCTCTGTGACCCTATGTACTGTAACCTGCCAGGCTCCTCTGTCAATGGGATTCACCGGGCAAGAAGTGGAGTTACCATACCCTCCCTCCAGGGGATCTTCCTGACCCAGAAATCAAACCTGTTTCTTACATCTCCTGTACTGGCAGGGGGGTTCTTTACCACTGTCACCACCTAAGTCACAGTAGAAGATTTATTTATTTACTGTACATCTTTTAACCTTTCATCAAAGGCTTGAAGCTTAAGTATATAGAGTTCATATAGTTTCTATAGTATGTTTGTTACCAAACCAAACTTGGATCCTTTCACTCATACACAGTAAAGCCAATCCACTGATACTGGGCTGCAGTGAAGAAAAGTAGTATAATTGCAAGGTGCTCAACATGGGATCAAGCAAGAATGGGCAGATTATGCTTAAAAGACCTAAACTCCCTGATGGCTTTCAGAGAAGAATTTTTAAAGGCAAGTAAGGAAAGGGTTGTGGGGTGCCTGATCAGCTTGTAGATTTTCTTCTGTGGGGGAGGTGCAATTTGTCCTCAGGAAGGCCCCATATGGTTCTGCTTCTTTACATGTTGAGATTAAATTAGACAATGAATGCCAAAGTCTTTTTAAAAATTATCAAACAGTATTCAAAGGCTAGTTATTGATGAAATTAATATTTTGTATCCTCTACACTAATCCTAGTACAGGATGAGCCGCAGTCTATATGTTCAATTTGTTGACTGACCAGGGAACAGAGTGATCAAGATTGTTTTTAAGGTTTTGGTATTGACTAATGATTCTGCTATGGGCTTCCTGGTAGTTCAGTTGGTAAAGAATCTGCCAGCAGTGTGGGAGACCTGGGTTTGATCCCTGGGTCAGGAAGATTCCCTGGAGAAGGAACTGACCCCTTCCAGTACTCTTGCCTGGAGAATCCCCTGGACAGAGGAGCGTGGTGAGCTAGAGTCCATGCGGTTGCAGAGTCAGACACCACTGGGTGACTGAGCACACACGATGATTTTTCCATAGACGATTTCCCTGTGTATCACTTTAAAGAGCAAGAATAAATTTCATCGCACCAGAAATGAACTCAGGATTCTCAACCCTCCATTGTTCTGTCTAACCCATCATGCTGCATTCCATCATATTTTAATACAAATATAATACTTCCCTTGAAAGATAAAAAGTCAATTTAAGGAAAACTCACACACATCAGAGTGTAAACTTGCACCAGTGAAAGAGTTCAAGTAGTCTTTGCTTTGGTACATAAAGCACAAATATATGCTTTGATGTTAAGAAAGTTGCCCTAATGACTGGCAATTATGGATAACTATCCTTTGATAGTAAATTGTCCACATGGTATTCTCATATTCTTGGGGCCAAATGCCTTCGTGACTCCCACATTTCATGAAAACCAGGTTGCAGCCAGCCAGAGTTTCAGGGTTAAGGCAAGAGGAGATTCTTATTTTGAATTACCAAATAATACAAAATGGAGGAAAGTATATTATTTTCTTGCTTTGCCTCCAATTTAAAATAATACTGTCTGAAAATTCAGCATCATGGAAGCAAGGAAGTAATAATAGAATTGCATCCTGGACTGATAGAAAATTGTTTTTTCCAAACTTTCTTAATATTATAATGTCTTTTAAAAAGGAATTATAGTAAAAAGATACATTTATTTAGCCATTCAAATGTGAAAGTGTTAGTCATTCAGTCATGTCTGACTGTGTCCCAGGACTATAGCCTGCTAGGCTCCTCTGTCCATGAAACTCTCCAGGCAGGAATACTGGCGTGGGTTGCCATTCCCTTCTCCAGGGGATCTTCCCGATCCAGGGATTGAAGCCAGGTCTCTCACATTCCAGGCAGATTCTCTATCATCTGAGCCACTAGGAAGCCCTATTTAACCCTTTATCCCTATTTAATTAGACTATTGTCCTCATCGTTTTCCAAAGCACATCAACCTTGTATTTTCCATCAAACCTCTCCTCCTTTCTTCTTTGTTTTCCTGTATGTTCAGTAATAAACTTGCTTTTCCTGGGTCGGGAAGATCTGCTGGAGAAGGGATAGGCTGCCTGTTCCAGTATTCTTGGGCTTTTCTTGTGGCTCAGCTGGTAAAGAATCCACCTGCAATGCAGGAGACCTGGGTTTGATCCCTGGGCTGGGAATTTCCCTGGAGAAGGGAAAGTCTACCCACTCCTGTATTCTGGCCTGGAGAATTTGATGGACTATATAGTCCATGGGGTCCCAAAGAGTTGGACACCACTGAGTGACTTTCACTTTTTTTTCTCGCTTGTACTTAAAGATTGCATCATTTTCCCTTCCTCTTAAAAAATCTGTCAAGTATATTTCACACAAAATATCCAGAAAGAGAAAGTTATACATATATATTTACTTACTTTAAAGTTCTTTTTGTGTCTAAGGTCATAGGGATAAAACTAAGTCTGTAAAAATGATAAATTATACTAACCTCTGTTGAGAGAGTTCATTCAACTTCCAAAGTGCTCAACTTGTTTCCAGGGAGTAATTTAATTTATATTCTGGTAGTATCCAACTGAATTAAAAATGAGAGAGAGAGGGCTTGTAAAGAGCAGTAAAAAGACACCTGTCTGGATGCATGTTAATTGTTTCTTTCATTCAACTTTTAACATGGCTGGATGTACTGTATGGTATGAACTCATTACCTCACTAGGGTTTTCCATATTATACCTCTGGTCATTTTTCCTCCACCTAAAAATAGTTATACTTAAGAAAAATTGACACCATATTTTTTCCTATTTGCTTTCTTTGCTTTTGCTTTACATTCTCTTCCACCCAAACTTGAGTCTTCTGGAAATCTGATCATCTCTCTATTCTGCCCCACTCTCATAATTTTTGGCATAAGGTTCGACAATTTGTCTTCTAATTTTCGTTTTCCTATATTTATCCTATCTCCATGCTGTCTCACTATCAGTTCCCAATGTTTAAATAATTGATCATTGATATCAGTGTATTTTAAGTCACATCTAATGTGGCAACTGAATTATCTCTCTTTCACACAGTTAATTTAATAGGATTTTATAATTGTTATCCACATGGTTAATTATTTCAGGTATCTCAAAGACCAGCTTTGAACTTTTAGGGGAGTTCAAATTTGTAGTATTCTTGGCCAAAATTCTACTCTGATAAAGTCTATGTCTTTCAGTTAAGGGTCACCCAGAGACCCAAGGCTAGTAAGAAATAGATTAGATAGAAGTAGAGAGATAGAGAGATAGATAGATTTATTGGATTGGCCAAAAATTTGCTCGGGTTTTTCTGTTAACATTTTACAGATCTGAACAAATCTTTGGTCAATCCAATACTATATGAAATAGTCTTACAAAAATGTGGAGCCTAGCTAAGCAGGCCTGTTATTTATAGGGCAGGCAGTCAGGAAGGTCAGATTGTGAGGAGGTTAGAACTCCACAAGATGAAGCTCGGATCTCATGGGTGGGCAGCCAAGAAAGGAAGATTGCCAACAGGATAAAGTCCCAGGAGCATGAGCAGAAGTCTGGACTTATGAAAAATCTAAGCCCTCTTTCAAAGGACCTCGCTTTCTTTCACTGTGGTCCAGTGTTGAGGAAGCCATGAGAGATGGGATAAATGAGGGATAATAAAAATTGGGAAAGAGACTATGAAAGATTGGGTCAAAAACTGTAATAAGAGAAGGTGAAAGTGAAGAAATTATTGTCAGGCCCATTTATAGTTAATTTAAGGTCAGTTGATTAGGGGCTTTTGATTACATCTACAAAATTCCTTCATAGCAGCTCGTAGGGTAGTGTTTAGTGTATAATTGAATAACCGCATGTATAATTTGAAAAGTGTCTGCTGCTTCCCCTCTGTCCTCCAACTTTATTGAGAGAATATCCCTCTTAGCCCACTCTAACTGGGACCCTTCCAGAAAGGGAACTCTGGGACTGAAGTCCAGCTGCACCAGGTGGACACCTCACAAATCTATCTTCCTAGAAGTCTCTAGGAAGAAGGTTCGACCAGATGTTGCTCTGTAGTGCTTTAATTCCTAACAAACAATGCTCATAAAGGATGCTGAAAAGTAATGACCGTAACTAATTTTAGCTAATGTTTATTGAATAAACAGTTATTGTGCTAGGTATTGTTAATGTATGTACGTATATCGATTGTTATCTCCCTAAAATCCTGTTTTGTTTTTGTTTGTTTGTTTGTTTTTTGACTGTGCAGCATGTGGGATCTTTGCCCCCCAAACAGGGTTTGATTCCATGCCCCCTGCATTCAAAGGGCATAGTCTTAACCACTGGACCACCAGGGAATTTCCTCTAACAGCTTTATTAGGCAAGATTCTACTTTAATCCAATATTGAGGTGACAGGACCAGTTTTTGAACATAGAGAATTGAGCCCTAGAGCCTATAAGCTTTGCCACCATGCTAGGCTTAACCATTACCAAAGCCTGAATTTCTTAATTTTATCACAAAAATTTTAAATGCCGTAACTCAACTAAAATTCTTCAGACTCAAATGATTAATCCACTTATTTCCTAAGAAATAAGACAGCAGTTAGGATAAGAATGTTTCTTTACTTTTCTACTAAATGCTTGTACTTTTTTGTTTTCAAACTATGGACTGTACATTTTGTCACCTATCTGGGCATGGAGAGTCCATTTAGTTAAGGAAATGCTTCCTGCAGGACTAAGACAGAGCTGTCGCATTTCCAGTCTCCAAGTGCACACACTCTCCCCTGAATAAGACCTGGTTTCCTGCAGGATATAGAGCACTTTATATTACACACAGTTCATCCCAACAAAGCCAGATGCAAACATGCAATGAAGGATGAAGGAGGCATCAATAAACTGAAGGATTTTAGTGAAACCACTTACTGTAAGTGGGACAGACTTGGATGGCGTGGTCGACAGAGTAAAGTACTCTGAAAAATCACCGGCTCCCACTGTTTTGTCTCACTCACGCTGGAGTTATTCCTAAAATGAAAGTACTTGGTGAGGCCAAGGATTTCCTTCCATAAGGCTAGTGGCTATTAAGGAATTGAAAGATGGGGGTGTCATTAGGCAGAGACTTAAGCGGGGGGAATCAGTCCAATCACTCTATATCATGTTACCAGGATATACAAAGACTACTCTAATCCTTAGCACATCAATTAACAACCAACCTGTCTTTTTTTTTTTTTCCCTGTATTTTTTTTTTCATGGAAGCAATATTCACAGCTGATGTCTGAGCTCTTAGACAGTAAAAAGCTTGCCATAAAACAAGAGATGTTAGGGGCTTCTTATGGAATAATGGAAAAATGGAAATTAATGTCAAAATGATGTCATGGCTTCAAAACATTGTTGGTACAAGTGCCTGACAGGCATCCTTGACACACTCTGTAATGACATAGTAAGAAAGCAAAAATAATGTGACAATGGCTTTCTATAGGACTTATGAAGAATGACTGGATGGGGGCTGCACTCCATAGGCTGATCTCAAGGAGAAGATGCATTTCCTCCGTAAGACATCAATATTTATGAGGTTTATTGATTATCTTGTCATGTTTAAAATATGTGCTTAACAGTATATTTAAGGGTCAATGGGAGTCACAGGGACACATATGAGAGAGCAGCAGCATCTACCAGCAGGACAGGAGGGAAATTGTGACATCTTTTGTCAGTTCTTACTAGTTCAAGCAAATTGTAGTTCTCACTCTAAGAAAATAAATCATTACAAATTTAAAATAATTCTCACAGGTCAACAGCATTTTGTAGGCAAGGTTAAAAATATTTTAAAAAACCAACAATAATATTAATCTTGGATAAACTCTTCCAATAATCTTCTTTAAGAGTATTATTAGACAGTGTCCTGCTTATTGCCATTTATTCACTGTGTGAACCATCAAATCACATAATTTTAGAGCTGGAGTAAACTTTAGCAGTCATCTCCTCAGAAATACTTGGTATCATAGAGCTAGTTTGTGGTAGAATGGGTGCTGATACTTTGAATAACAAGGATGGAGTCATTTCCTTTATGCCAGGTTAAATCACTTAGCCCTGCATCTGGCTGCAAGTATTGTATAGTGTACTAAGAAGCCCAGTAGTAGGCAGTTCTAAGCAGATTTACAGATCATCAATGCCTTGGAAGATCCAGGGCCCTGCCAGCTCTCCCATCATCTTTCTATGTTTCAGGGAGAAAGGAGGAAAAAAGAAAATGAGCTTAACTAACAGATGTCAACTCTTTGTCAGATCTCAATCATATGGCCTCCCCTAGTTTTAACCAACAATTTTAAGATTCAGACAATGTGGAAGAAGAGGACTGAAAATGAGAGTTGAGGCCCCTAACCAAAAATGTTTGCCTTCCCAACTCTTCTAAACTGAATTGTGTTTCCCAAAAGTTATATGTTGAAGCCTTAATCCCCTGATTTCTGTATGGAAGATAGTGCCCTTAAGGTGAGGATTAAGATTAAATAAAACCTTGGGGTGGAGCCTGGATTTGGTAGAACTAGTGTCCTTGTAAGAAAAGGAAGAGATTTTAGAGCTCTTGCTCCACCGTGAGAGGCAACTGTTTGCAAGCCAGGCAGATGGTCCTCACTAGAGGACAAAGTCCATCAGAACCTTGATCTTGGGCTTTCCAGTTTCCAAAAATATGGAAAAATATATTTCTGTATTTTAAGCCACATAGTCTATGATACTTTGTCATGGCAGCCTGAATGGACTAATACACCAGCATACACAGATATGGGCATTCACTCATTCGTTTAACAAGTGCTGAGGATATTCACAATGTTGCAGTCACTGAAATACACGCAGGGATTGAGATGAACATGGCACAGTTCTGTCCAGTAGGCAGGTGGCAAGACAATCAACAATAGCAACTGTGTGATAATTGCCCTCATAGGTAATCACATATTGTTATGGAAATTCAAAGGGTGTAAACAAGGTTTTAACCTAACATCCCAGCAGCACAGCCTCAAAGCAGATGTTTAAGAGAGGTTGATCTCTAAGCAGTCTAATTACTTAACCTCTCTAAACTTTAACTGTGAAAATGAAGATAAAAAGCAAATCAACTGCATAAATTTCTCGTGTTAATTTAATGAGATAAACCTTATAAATGAAATGAAGAGATACACCACAGTACCTGACCTATGCTAAGCATTAAAAATCATGATAATCACATCAACTATATCAGAGGTTACCATACTTTTTCTGTAAGGGAGTTAATAATAAATTTAATAGACTTTGCAGTTGTATTGTGTCTGTTTCAATCTGCCACAACAGTGTGAAGTTAGCCAAGACGATGTGACAACACGTAAATAAACTAGGATGCTGCTTCCTGAGGAAGGGCTTCCGAGCTGGTCAAGAATCCGCCTGCCGATGGAGGAAATGCAGGAGATTAGGGTTCAATCTCTGAGTCGGGAAGATGCCCTGGAGAATAAAATGGCTACCCACTCTAGTATTCTTGCCTGGGAAATCCCATGGACAGAGGAACCTGGCAGGCTATAGTCTATGGGGTTGCAAAAGAGTCAGACACAACTAAGTAAATATACATGCAAGAATTCCAACAAAACTTTACAAAGACAGGTGATGGTCCAGATTTAACACGTATCACCACAGATGAAGTGAAGTGAAAGTTGCTCATTCGTGTCCCATTCTTTGTGACCTCAGGGACTATTTAGGCCATGGAATTCTCCAGGCCAGAATACTGGAATGGGAAGCATTTCTCTTCTCCAGAGGGTCGTCCCAAACCAGGGATTGAACCCAGGTCTCCCTCATTGCAAGTATTTTTAGGCATTATTTTGAAAGATGACTTTTTTTGTTTGCCTTAGAAATATTTACCTTTGATCATCAACAAAGTGAAAGACAATCTACTGAATGGGAGAAAATATTTGCAAGTCATATATATTACAAGGTTTTAACATCCAAAATATATAAAAACTCATACAACTTAATAGCAAAAAAAAAAAATCAGACAGTCCAATTTTAAAATTAGCAGAAGATCTGAATAAGCATTTTATCAAAAAAGATATATAGATAACAAATAACTACATGAAAAGATGCTCAACATCACTAATCATCAAGGAAAGGCAAATCAAAACCACAATGAGATGTCACTTCACACCTGTTTTGAATGGCTATCATCCAAAAGATGAAAAACAGCAAGTGTTGGTGAGGATGTGGAGAAAAGAGAATCCATGTGCCCTGTTGGTAGGAATGTAAATTGGTGCAGCACTACACGGAAAAGTATGAAGTTTTCTCAAAAGTTTAAAACTAGAGCTCCCATGTTTCAGGAGTTCCACTTCTGAGTATTTATCTAAAGAAAATAAAAAAAAAAAAACTAATTTGAAAAGATATACACACTCCCATGTTTCTTTCATCATTATTTACAATAGCCAAGACATGGGAACAACCTAAATGTTCATCAGTGGATGAAGGAATAAGGAAGAGGTGATATACAACAAAATATTATTCAATGGTTAAAAAAGTGAATCTTATTATTTATGACAGCATGGATGGATCTTGAAGGCATAATGCTAAGTGAAATAAGGCAGATAGAAAAAGATAAATATCATGTGATCTGACTTGTATGTGGAATTAAAACAAAAACAAACAAAAAAAGAAAACAAAACCAAGCTTATGGATATAGAGAGCAGACTGATGGTTGCCTAAGATGAGGGGGTTGGGAGTGGGCAAAATGGGTGAAGGAGATCAAAAGTTACTAAAAAGAGAAAGAAGGAAATGTGCATTTACTTTAAAGTTAAGAAAAGTGTATAGTCATATGAGTAGTGGGGGCATACACATGGGCCACAGCTAAGGACCCTGAATCCCTCAAATGTTTTCTCTTCTAGATTTATATCTCAGGATAAGCAAGGAGTTAGCAGCAAACCACGATGTGAAGTGAGCCTGGCTTTCTTGCAGTTACAGTTTTGTGTTTGCACTTAGGAAAAAAAAAAACTAATCCCTGCCTCAAAAGCTTAAGAACTAGAAGGCCGAGGATGGAACAGGGAGCTTAAAATAGGATAATATGGGGGAGACTTCCCTGGTGGTCCAGTGGCTTAGATTCTGCACTCTAAATGCCAGGGCCCCAGTTTGATCCCTGGTCTGGGAACTGGATCCCACATGCCCCAGTGAAGATCAAAGATCCTACCAAATAAGTAAATAAATAAATATTTTAAAAAATATATGAGTACTCCTTCAATCACCACCTAATCCAAGCATGGTGACTTGTATATGGTTCATTCTTAAAATATATTTTTAAAAAAGATAATTTCCACTAAGTTTGTTCTGAGTACCAGACCCTAAACTACGTACTCTGGAAACGAGAGAAAGATGTTAACTTCAGCCCTCAAGAAGCTTCCAACACATTGTGGGTTCAGAGGGCCATAGGAATTGTTCTCTAATACAGCAAATGTTTTGTTTGGTTTCTTGCGAAATTGTTGAAACTTTCTTCGAGAGTACCTGGATAAAAGCAGTGACTGTTTCACTACTCCCTTTGATGACAAAGGTTGAAGGCAACTTTTAGGGATGGGCTGTAATTTCATCATAATTCAAATGGTGTCTGTTCAATTTTCAATTTCATAACTCCATAGTCCCTTCCCTTCACTAAGCAAAATCAATCACTGGGGAGCCAGGGCTGACAACTGGAAGTTTCCAACTTGTATGAGACATATTTTTTTGTTTTCCAGAGAGAAACCTTGACATTCTCTTCTCATAAGTTTTAAGTTTTCTCCTCCAACTCCCTCACCAAAGTTTTTTTTTTTTTTTTTTTTTTTTAAAGAACTAAAGAATTGTGGACAAAGTAAAATTGTTGGGAGAGACCTTAAGGTAGAACATTATTATCTTGAGAGACAAGAAGCCTGGGGATTCATTTTGCTTTCTTTTATATAGAAATAAAACACCAGCACTAAGCTTGTCTTCACAGGCAGCCCAGATGCTCCTCTCTCTTTCCTTTTGATGTATATTTGGGTATGAAAGCTTTATTTTCTTTGTTCCAGTGGTTGAGGGAGTTTGGTCCTTTCAGTATAAAGCATCTACTTTCATTTCCTTTATTGAAATGGATATTTATGCTACAGAGAATTGTCCATATTTGTCCGTGGGTCCTCCTTTCTCTATTCACATATCTCCTGGTTATATCTTTTTTTTTTTTCTTTTACCAGAAATCCACATGGCATGCTTCCAGTTGTGTTTATCCACTCCAGCTAATTGACAGTCACGTAAGTGAAGTAATGTGAGGTATTATTGAAAGAGATTTGTTTGCCTCTTTAATTAAGCAGTTGTTCACAGGTGCATACAGTTACAACAAAATTAATTGATAGCTTTATATCACACTTCTTGAGCCGACTGCTATTTGATGTTTGCAAACACAACTATTAGATTTGTCTTATCTTGTATATAGGGAGTCTTTCTCATTTTCTTCCAACAGAGGTTAGGACAGGTTGCCCTGAATGCTAGAAAAATCTATCGAAGCTGCAAAGATAATTTGACTAAGAAGGAAACAAAGTGAAATATTTATTTCTGGAACAGGTTATCACTACTGAGCAGTACAATAGAAGTTGTTTAGGTTTCTGTATGCACTGCCATTTTCCTGCATGTCAAAGATCACTGCTACCCAAACTAAGTAGCTTCCTGCGAAGACTCAGTGTTTATCTTTCAACGATACTGTGGAGTTACACACACTTACAGCGGGCAACTAGTATTTCCTGGGATTAGATTTTATTAGCAGTCATTTTTCACTCTTTTCTACATTGTATCTGAGTACCAGCAAGGCACAGTCCCCTTCTCAGTTCATAGTGGGGCTTCCCCCCAAGGAGATATATAAACAGATGTACTGTCATCATGTCTCCCACTTGCTAGAAGGAACGGGGGTTGCTGAGTTGGGAGATACCTCATTGTCAGTGTTCCTTTTATACGCGGCTTGGTAGAAGAATTAAAATGCAGCCTCTGAGTGAAACTTTCTGAATTTGAGCCCTTTTCTGTTATTTATTACCTGTGTTGAGAACTTCTCTGTTCTTCCACTTACTTCTGAGTGAATGGTGATAATAAGTATTCCTAGAAATGTGACAATAAAGTGTGCTGATGCAGTTAAATCTTAGAATGGCAAATTCAAAATAAATTACAGCTACTATTACAAAAATAAAATAACTTACAGCTACTATTGGTAAAGTATGGGACTTGAGCAGTTTATATAAACTCAGCCTCAGTGTTCTCATTGGAACTTCTAGAGAAGAATACCAATTTGTTAACTATATAAAATGCTATGTGTGGACGTGTGCTAAGTTGCTTCAGTCCTATCTGACTTTTTGTGACCTGATAGAGTATAGCCCATCAGGCTCCTCTGTCCACGGAATTCTCCAGGCACAACTACTGGAGTGGGTTGCCATGCCCTCCTCCAGGGGATATTCCCTACCCAGGGATTGAACCCACATATCTCATGTTTCTTGCATTGGCAGATGGGTTCTTGACGACTAGCACCAACTGGGAAGCCCATAAATGCTATCAGCATGATGCATGTTAATATCTGTTACTACACTAAGGATTCCCCCCCATAGTCAGACTCATATACATGATGTTTTCCAGAATGTAGAATGCATTTAAAAAATTTTTACTAAAATAGATTTGATTTACAATGTTGTATTAATTTCAAATGTGTCACAAAGGGATTCAGTTTTGTATATACCTTTTTAGATTCTTTTCCATTATAGGTTATCACAAGATACTGAGTACATTTCCCTGTGCTATACAGTAGGTCCTTGTTAGTTATCTGTTTTATGCATAGTGGTATGTACACTTTCATTTCAAACTCCTAATTTATGTCTTCCCTTTCCCTCTTTGGTAAGCTTGTTTTTCGTATGTCTGTGAACCTATTTCTCTTTTGTAAACAAGTTACTTTGTATCATTTTTTCAGATTGCAAATGCAAGCCATATAAGTATTTATCGTTTTCTGACTTATTTCACTTAGTATGATAATCTCTAGGTCATTCATGCTGCTGCAAATGCACAGCACCTATTTTTAACAATATTGTTGATTTACAATCATGTGTCTCATTGTATTCTTTCTATCCTCATCTGTTTTACTGTCTGTGGATTACTTCAGTGGTGAAACAGGTAAAACAAAAAACTCACCGAGTGGGTGACTCTCCATCCTGAAACGTTTAATAGCCCCAAAGTCCCTCTTACTAACAAATTACGTGTCTTCACGCCACTTAACAGAAATTTCAACACTTAAGTAGAAAAATCCAGAGAGAGCCAAATTAAAATGTATATTTAACTCTTAGGAGAAATTCCACTAGCACACTTGAACTAGTGACAGATTGGATTAGATCGCATTAACAGATCCTCACTTAGACAAGAGCAGAGTGTTAAGGGAATATTATGCCAAATATAAATTAGATTAGATGAAGGGGACTTGTTTATTAATCCTCTAGGTGAAGGGTTTAACTCTGACCACTGTAGCTAGGTGAATGCCTAGTAGTGGATTTGACTGGAGGGTAGTTATTTAGCGTGTGTACACCAATAAGCACATGTAGACAAAGATCAGCGTGAAATCATATTTGAGATGAAAACACAAAAGATCATACTTAAGACACTAAATCTGTCATCAGGTTGGCGGAATAGATTTAGGGTCTGGGGCGGAAGATGAAATCTAAAAGGTCAGGAACTAGATAAATTCAGGAGTGGAGTTAGAGACGAGTAACAGGGCAAGAACAAGGCAGGAAGCCGTTAAGTGAACCTTTGGTTGAGAACAAGCCTGGATGATACACCTAGCTCTCTCTCGTGCTGTCTGCAGGATGTTTGGATGGGTCTGACTGAGTAAAAGACACAGTATGTTCGTACACACACAGAAGTCATCAATATTTTGCTTTTGTAAATTTTGCACTCAGCACAAGTTACATTTTCCTTCTTAATTTTGACTCTAGATTTGTGAATTAATGAGACAGAATGAGAGGCTTAAAGGGGTTGAAGAAGTAACACACATGTTACTGTGTTTGTAAGGAACTTCTTTACTTAACTGTTTTACTTAAAAAATGCCAAATCTGATTGCTGAGCAAGTCTAGATGTTGGCCTACAGGGAACAAGACGTGGGTACCATTTGAATTAGTATCATTTAGAACCAGACACTGGTTAGTTGTATATATACCTTCTATCCTTATTATCTAAGTTCTACCCAAATACAGGACTCCCAGCTCTCCACACACAGGCAGTAATATTTCCAACTTCCACCCCCCATTTCAATATGCTCTTCTTTACTTGTACTTATTATTACAGCAACCCTTTCACTGTTACCTCTGCAAATCACCTATATCTTAAACATCTTTTCTTAAAATGCCTTTTCCTCTTCTTGTACATGAGACTTGTCCATTTTATGCATTTACATCTCTTTCATTTTCCTTGTGTGGACTTGCCATGCACTCAGCAACCAATGATGGTCTTCAATCATGAGACAATAGGAAGAGACAGTCAGCTCATCCTATTCTCTTTCACTCTGACTACTAGTATCATCTTAAGAAATTTCAGTTTCATGCATAACAAAGCTAAGACTACAGCCTCAGTCTTGAGCCTCTAAAGATCTTCAGCTCCACTCCTTGTCAATAACTCAATCCTGTGGTCATCTTTTATTTCACATACATTATGAAAATATCTTACTTAAAATGTTGCATTCCTTAAACATTATCAGATTACTACAACACACAAAACAGAATAGGACAAAATGGCAGATGAGGAAAGGAAATCAAAAAGCAAATGAGATAAAAATAAAATAAAGATAAAAATAAAGATAATAATAATGATAAAAAATAAAATAAAATAGTATATAAGAGTATATATCAAAAATTCTAGTTGCTAAAGGTGGGCTGATTTCCAAAATAAGGAAATTTGATCATAGTTCCTATAAGGGAAACACAGCATTATTTGATCTCCTTTCTGTGTGATGAAAGTGAAAATGTCCTCAATATCCCTAGTGTTAGCCCTGCTAATGATTGTTGTTTCTTATTATGTTTTTATTATGTCCCCTAATGATGTCAGTGCCCTTCTCCTGAGAAAATGCAGTGAAAACAATCATTATGGTCCCAAAACAATGTATTCTAAATGTGCAACTGGATTGACCCCAGAATAAAATTTAGAATATCAATAATAAACTGTGGATCATATATCTTTCATGAATATTTTTTCTTGAAATGAATCCTTGAGAAGATTTTGACACTAGTGAATTCAAGGTTAATATTGTTTGGGAAAAAAAGGAAAATATGAGAACTCTGTGTTGAAATTTTAAAGTGGTGTTAGATGCTTGACACTTGACAGAGGAGAGGCTTGAAATATATTTACTTTACTTGGAGGTGGGTCAAAGAAGTGACCATGAGAAAAGTTAAGATTTTTCTCAAAAATGTCTTCTCTTTATGCCTCAAAAATAGACTTATAGTCCAGATAATTTCCAAGGTGGCAGTTACTAATTCCCCCACCCCTATGACTCCCATCATGGCCATAAAACATCTCACACAAAGTATCTATAAAACATATCTCATTTTAAACAATGTAATTCCTGGTGAACCTTAGAGGTAGATTAATTGGCAAAATGTATCCATAGATAACTGAATGATTTGACCTATTACTTAGAAGTGTTGGCTAGAAGCCATTTACGGCTGGAGGACATCTGCCAAAACTTATGATTTGAGTTTTGAATAGTTGATCCTGCGCCACTATTTCTGACAATAATTAAAAGGCAGGATCAATTATATGCTGAGGTCATTTCTAGTACATGACCATCAAACCATTCCATCAATATAGAAGAGAGTACTTGTTCCCCTATTCTAAGTACCAGGATGGCATGTAGATATCTCAGCCCAAATCAGATTCAAGTCACAAAAATACAAACAGCAAGATCTAAAACATGTTCTTGCTTTTGTCTCATTTGAAATGAATTTTCTTGTCTGTCGAGAGACCATACCTGCTGACTTTGTCACCAGGGGACTATTAAGATGAAAATTTTGGGTAAGCAGTAAACCATGAACAGGTCCTCTACCATGAGCTGCTATATAGCTTCACTTGTTCACTAACTCCCAAACTGAAGAATGATGCATAAAAGCTGCAGATCTTTTTAGGTCACCCTAGTCATCTACATTCCAAGCAACAAAAATTCTCAGTTCTACCACCACTGTATGACAATAAAAGTGTTTTGCAAAGCATCTGGCTCATAGTTGGTGCTCAATCTTGCTTTGTTGACTTAAAAAATGGGTTCTTTGTTAAACTGTGGATTATTGAGTCTGAAATTTATTCTTATAGAGACTGTTATCTTGAGAAACTCAGATTTGTAATTTATGGGAAGCGCCCATCAAGGAGAATACTGGAACAAAATTGAGAAATAATTTAATTAAAGCTTTATATAGTTTTTTTCAGAAGAATAGTAAATAATAGTCCTTTAAATTATACGACAGATTATGCATGAGGTCTAGCCACAGGGTGAAAAAGGCAGATAATGGGTCTAGGATGAGGACCTATCAGCGAAAGTGTATCTTTAATAATTCTAAAGGTAAGAATTTTATCAATAAATCTATTTTTTAATTGAAGGATAATTGCTTTATAGAATTTTGTTTTTTTGTCAGACCTCAACATGAATCAGCCATCAGTTCAGTTCAGTCACTCAGTCGTGTCCAACTTTGCAACCCTATGAATTGCAGCATGCCAGGCCTCCCTGTCCATCACCAACTCCCGGAGTTCACTCAGACTCACATCCATCGAGTCCGTGATGCCATCCAGCTATCTCATCCTCGGTCGTCCCCTTCTCCTCCTGCCCACAATCCCTCCCAACATCAGAGTCTTTTCCGATGAGTCAACTCTTTGCATGAGGTGGCCAAAGTACTGGTTTCAGCTTTAGTATCATTCCTTCCATAGAACACCCAGGGTTGATCTCCTTCAGAATGGACTGGTTGGATCTCCTTGCAGTCCAAGGGACTCTCAAGAGTCTTCTCCAACACCACAGTTCAAAAGTATCAGTTCTTCGGTGCTCAGCCTTCTTCACAGTCCAACTCTCACATCCATACATGACCACAGGAAAAACCATAGCCTTGACTAGATGGACCTTAGTCGGCAAAGTAATGTCTCTGCTTTTGAATATACTATCTAGGTTGGTCATAACTTTTCTTCCAAGGAGTAAGCGTCTTTTAATTTTGCTGCAGTCACCATCTGCAGTGATTTTGGAGCCCCCCAAAATAAAGTCTGACATTGTTTCCACTGTTTCCCCATCCATAGGTATACATATATCCCCTCCCTCTTTAACCTCCCTCCCATGCCCTCCTCATCCCACCTCTCTAGGTTGATACAGAGCCCCTGTTTGAGTTTCCTGAGACACAGAGCAAATTCCCATTGGCTGTCTATTTTACACATGGTAATGTAAGTTTCCATGTTACTCTCTGCATACATCTTACCCATTCCTCTCCTCTCCCCATGTCTGTAATTCTGTTCTCTATGTCTGTTTCTCCACTGCTGCCCTGCAAATAAATTTTTCAGTACCATCTTTATAGATTCCATATATATGTGTTAGTATTCGATATTTCTCTTTCTCTTTCTGACTTACTTCACTCTGTATAATAGGCTCGAGGTTCATTCACCTCATTAGAACTGACTCAAATGCATTCCTTTTTATGGCTGAGTAATATTCCATTGTGTAAATGTACCAGAACTTCTTTATCCATTCATCTGTCGATGGACACCTATGTTGCTTCTATGTCCTAGTGATTGTAAATAGTGCTGCAATAAACAATGGGATACATATGTCTTTCTCAATTTTGGTTTCCTCAGGGTATATGCCTAGGAGTGGGATTGCTGGGTCATGTTTTGGTTTTATTTCTAGTTTTTTTAAGGAATCTCCATACCATCTTCCATGGTGGTTGTATCAGTTTACTTCCCCACCAACAGTGCAAGAGGGCTGCCTTTTCTCCACACCCTCTCCAGCATTTACTGTTTGTAGACTTTTTGATGATGGCCATTCTGACTGGTATGAGGTGATATCTCATTGTAGTTTTGATTTGCATTTCTCTAACAGTGAGCAATGTTGAGCATCTTTTCGTGTGTTCGTTAGGCATCTGCATGTTTTATTTGGAGAAATGTCAGTTTAGGTCTTTTTCCCACTTTTTGATTGGGTTGTTTGTTTTCTGGTATTGAGTCATATGAGCTGCTTGTATATTTTGGAAATTAATCCTTTGTCAGTTGTTTCATTTACTATTATCTTCTCCCATTCTGAGGGTTGTCTTTTCACCTTGCTTATAGTTTCCTTTGCTGTACAAAAGTTTTTAAGTTTAACCAGGTCCAACTTATTTACTTTTGTTTTTATTTCTGTAACTCTAGGAGATGGGTCATAGGGATCTTTCTTTGATTTATGTCAAGTGTTCTGCCTATGTTTTCCTCTAAGAATTTCATAGTTTTTGGTCCTACATTTAGGTCTTTAATCCATTTCGAGTTTATCTTTGTGTATGGTGTTAGGAAGTGTTCTAATTTCATTCTTTTACATGTAACTGTCCAGTTTTCCCAGCACCATTTATTGAAGAGGCTGTCTTTGCCCAGTTGTATATTCTTGCCTCCTTTGTTAAAAAGGAGGGTACCTTATTTTGGTACCCATGCATGGGTTTATTTCTGGGCTTTCTATCTTGTTCCATTGGTCTATATTTCTGTTTTTGTGACTGTACCAAAGTATCTTGAAGACTGTAGCTTTGTAGAATAATCTGGTCAGGAAGTCTGATTTCTCAGTCTCCATTCTTCTTTCTTGACTGCTTTGGCTACTCAGGGTCATTTGTGATTCCACAGAAATTGTGAAATTTTTTGTTCTAGTTCTGTGAAAAATGCCATTGATAATTAGATAGGGATCACAATGAATCTGTAGATTTTCAGTTTGTAGTATAGTCTTTTTCACAATATTGATTCTCCCTACCCAGCAATGTGGAGTCTCTCCATCTGTTTATGTTGCCTTTGATTTCTTTCATCAGTGTCTTATAATTTTCTGTATACAGTTTTTTTGTCTACTTCAGTAAGTTTATTCTTAGTTTATTCTTATTCTTAGTTTTTATTTTATTTTATGTTATAATGGTGAATGAGATTGATTCCTTAATTTTTCTTTCTGATTTTTCACTGTTAGTATATAGGAATGCAAGTGATTTCTGTGTATTGATTTTGCATCCTGTAACTTTGCTAAATTCACTGATTAGCTCTAGTAATTTTCTGATAGTATCCTTAGGGTTTTCTATGAATAGTATCATGTCATCTGCAAACAGTGAGAGCTTTACTTCTGCTTTTCTGATCTGGATTCCTTTTATTTCTTCTTCTTCTCTGATTGCTGTAGCTAGGGCTTCCAAATCTATGTTGAATAATAGTGGTGAAAGTAGACACCTTTGTCTTGCTCCTGATCTTAGGGGAAATGCTTTCAGCTTTTCACCATTGAGAATAATGTTTGCTGTGGGCTTATTATATATGACTTTTACTATGTTGAGGTAACTTCCTTCTATGCCCATTTTTTGAAGTGTTTTAACCATAAATGGGTGCTGAACTTTGTCAAAGGCTTTTTCTGCATCTGTTGAGATTATCCTATGGTTTTTATCCTCCACTTTGTTAATATGGTGTATCACATTGATTGATTTGCATATATTGAAGAATCCTTGCCTCCCTGAAATAAACCCAGTTTGATCATAGTGTATGAGGTTTCTAATGTGTTGTTAAATTCTGTTTGCTAAAATTTTGTTGAGGATTTTTGCATCCATATTCATCAGTGATATTGGCCTGTAGTTTTCCTTTTTGTATGTTGTTTTTGTCTGGTTTTGGTAATTTTAACTTAAATTTTTAAATTAGATGTTGTATATAAACAGTGTGTTCAATTAACAGTTAAACACCCTGAGTCTAAAAGATAAAGGAATAATATTCATATTGTTAAACTAAGTAAAATAGAGATTTTGTTTCTGAGAATTCAGTACATATTACCTTCCTCAACCACATCCACTGGAGTTGTGATGAGTATCTGCATTATTCTTCATCTAAATGAACAAGATTAGCTCCTCTAGCAAGGAGTTAATGTACTTAAACTTTCTGGACAAAATCAGAAACTTTTTGCACAACTTAAATTTTGTTAAAATGCAATGACTCTTTTTATGAGTTATGAATTTGTTTTCAGTTCCCTAACCAAGCTTCTTACTGAGGAACTACATTACACTGGGAGTAATGCAAGGGCTTTCTAAGAGTGAAAGTGCAGATGGTATTAAGGGAATCAGTTTCTAGGTCCGCAGTTTCAAAGTATACTTTTTGCTACAACTAATTTGCCTGAAAAATGCCTATGAAGTGGAAGCAACCTAAGTGCCATGGACAGATGAATGGATAAAGAAGATGTCATATGTATATCTCAGGTAAAACTATAATTCAAAAAGATACCTGCACCCCTATATTCATAACAGCACTATTTACAATAGCCAAGACAAGGAAACAGCTTAAATATCCATTGGTAGATGAATGGATAAAGAAGACATTATATATATATTCAATGGAAAATTACTCAGCCATTAAAAGGAATGAAATAATAACATTTAGCAACCTAGCAATTATCATACTAAGTGAAGTAGGCCAGAAAGAGAATGACAAATATCATATGATATCATTTGTACATGGATTCTAAAATATGACATGTATGGGTTAGTGCTAATTCGCTTCAGTGATGTCTGACTCTTTGCAACCCTGTGTACTATAGCCCACCAAGATGCTCTGTCCATGTTATCCTTCAGGCAAGAATACTGGAGTGTGTTGCTAAGCCCTCCGCCAGGTGTTCTTCCAGAGCAGGAGATTGAATCTACAATTCTTATTATCTCCTGAGCTGGCAGTTGGGAGTCTTAACTGCTAGCGCCACCTAGGAATCCCCTAAAGTATGACAGAAATGAATATAACTGCAAAACAGAAACAGACTCACAGACAGAGAACAGACTTGTAGTTGCCAAAAGCGGTGGTGGGGGAGAGAAGGATTGGGAGTTTGGAATTAGCAGATACAAGCTATTATATATTGGACAGATAAACAACAAGGTCCTACTGTATAGCACAGAGAACTATATTCAATATCCTGTGACAAACCATAATGGGAAAGAATATAAGACAGAATATATATGTATAATTGAGTCATTTTGCACTGCAACAGAAATTAACACAACAAGTAAATCAACTATACTTCAAAAACATTTAAAAAACAAATAAGAAGTGATATATATATATATATATATATATATATATATATAATACACACACATGCACAATGGAATATTACTCAGCCATAAAAGAGAATGAAATAATGCCATTTGCAGCAACATGAATGGACTTAGAGATTATTTCATTGAATTAAGTCAGAGGGAGAAAGACAGATATCTATGATATCACTTAGACATGAAATCTAAAAAATATTACAAACAAACTTATTTACCAAATAGAAACTGACTCACAAGACATAGAAAACAAATTTATGGTTACCAAAAGGGAAGTAGGAGGAGGGATAAGTTGGGAATATGGGATTAACAGCTTCAAAATACCAAATTTTTTTAAATGCCTACAAAGGAGGGCAAGTTCTTTTCTGTCTCTCATTTCCCAGTTCCTCTCAGCTTGCATTGCAAATGTAGTCATATTGCTCATTGGCCTTGATCTTCACTTAAGGTGCATGGTCTGCTGTGTGAAACCCTTTGGGAGCCAAACAAATGGACAGTGGGAAGGACTGTAATTGTGTGTGTGCTACCAGAAAGAAAATGATCTTAATGAATATTATGAAAACCTCTACAAGCTAGGGTGTCCAATTCTAGGTTTCAATTCTTGGCCTTGAATGAAACCTAAGGAGGATTCTGGACTACAGTCAGTTGAAAAATCATGTGAAGTTTTATTGATGATAGCTACTGTGTAATTTCTTTTGCAATATACCTCAGGAATGTTTTCAAAGAATCAAGTAACATTACCAAGGTCAGCCTCATGGGTGTAAAACCCATTATTCAGTCACACAGTCATGTCCAACTCTTTGTGATCCCATGGACTGCAGCATGCCAGGCCTTCCTGTCCTTCACTGTCTCCTGGAGTTTGCTCAAACTCATGTCCATTGAATCAAAGACACCATCCAATCATCTTTTCTTCTGTCACCCCCTTCTCCTCCTTCCCTCAATCTTATCCAGCATCAGGGTCTTTTCCAGTGAGTTAGCCCTTCACATCAGGTGGCCAAAGTATTGGAGCTTCAGCTTCAGCATCAGTCCTTCCAATGAATATTCAGGGTCGAATTCCTTTAAGACTGACTAGTTTGATCTCCTTGCCGTCCAAGGAACTCTCAAGAGTCTTCTCCAGTAACACAGTTCGAAAGCATCGATTCTTGTTCCTTATGGTCCAGCTCTCACATCCATCCATGACTACTGGAAAAACTATAACTCTGACTATATGGACTTTTGTGAGTGAAGTGATGTGTCTGCTTTTTAATATGCTATCTAGATTAGTCATAGCTTTTCTTCCAAGGAGCAAGAGTCTTTTAATTTCATGGCTGCAGTCACCAGCCAGTGATTTTGGAGCCCCCAAAAAACAAAGTATGTCATTGTTTCCATTTTTTTCCCCATCTATTTGCCATGAAGTGATGGAACCAGATGCCATGATCTTCATTTTTTGAATGTGGAGTTTTAAGCCAGCTTTTTCACTCTCCTCTTTCACTTTCATCAAGAGGCTCTTTAGTTCCTCTTCACTTTCTGCCATTAGTTAAATAAGCAGGGTGACAATATTCAACCTTGACATACGCCTTTCCCAACTTGGAGCCAGTCTATTGTTTCATCTCCAGTTCTAACTGTTGCTTCTTGGCTTGCATACAGGTTTCTCAGGAGGCAGGTAAGGTGGTCTGGTATTCCCATCTCTTTAAGAATTTTCCACAGTTTGTTGTGATCCATGCAGTCAAAGGCTTGAGTATAGTCAATGAAGTAGAAGTAGATGTTTTTCAAGAAAAACCCATACAGTAGCACAAGGCCCTATGCTCAGGAGAGTCCCATGCGTGGTTTATTGCTCTTCTCCTGGTAATGTTTTGAAAATTTTAATAATTTAATCTTTGACCTTGTGTTTTACAAATGACATCTGATGGAAGAATAAAATGTGAAAATGAGTAGAGGAGATACACACAGTATGTGTGTCTACCATTCTTATGGCCATTTTTCAAATTGTGTTTGTGTTGCCATGGGCACTGGTAAAACTGCAATGCCTGATGCAAATTTCCCGAGTTGTTTTTCAAATGTCCCTCCCTTTCCTCAACCAAATGGAGGATCTACTTGATAACCATGAGCATATAGCCTCAGGCCTCCTGGAGCCTAAGAACACCACCCTGCTGCCTCACCACCAGCCAATCAGAGAATTGTGTGCAAGCTGATCCCAAACTCTGTGACCAACCCCTCACCCTAACCTGCCCTTTAAGACTACTTTGCCAAAATCCTTTGGGGGAACTAAAGGCTTTTCAGGACATGAGCCACCTCGTGTCTTTGCATGACCTTGCAATGAACCTTTTTATTCTTCCAACAGATATTTCAGTTTGTTTGGCCTAACCTTGTGTCGAGCACACCAACTTGTGTTAACAAAATGATGACACTGGAGCAAAGAGAAAGACAGAGGAAGCCAGAGTTTGCTTTTCCTTTCAATCTTTCCTTCTTCCCTGGTACACCAAAGGTAGAACATGTATATATATCAAAACCAAACAGCAAAACAGTAACAGTTGCTAATTTGTATAGTTTTTCCACTATTCTCGTAAGAATAAAATATATAGATACTTATGAGCTACAAAATACAAATTGTATAATTCAGGTGGTTCAGCTTACAAGTGAAATGTTTCTATATTTGTATGTAAAATTACCTTTGCATATTATAAAGATGAATGGTAAAAGTCATGCTAATACTTTAGAGTTTCAATGCCTTTACTTAGAATGACATTAAACAGCAAATAAAAAATGTCATAATATATCAAAAGAAAGTCTGGATTAAATTAAAAACTATATTTTTAATACATTTACCATCATTTTTTTCTGCTTTCTGAATAAGGGCCACATTTTTATTTTGTACTGGACCCAACATAATATTTAGCTGGTTCTAAACTTTAAGCATCCATTTCCATCTACTTCTTTATGAAGATAAATAAGCTAAGTTCATAATGCTTTTACTCATAAATATGATCAAACCAGTCAATCCTAAAGGAAATCAGTCCTGAATATTCATGGGAAGGACTGATAATGAAGCCAAAATTTGAATACTTTGGCCACTGGATGTGAAGAGACAACTCACCGGAAAAGACCCTGATGCTAGGAAAGATTGAAAGCACAAGGAGAAGCGGATGGCAGAGGATGAGATGGTTGGATGACATCACTGACTCAATAGACATGAATTTGAGCAAACTCTGGGAGATCATGAAGGATAGGGAAGCCTGGTGTGCTGCAGTCCAGGTTGCAAAGAGTCAAACATGACTGAGTGACTGAACAACAACAATGAACATTATCACACATGAAATACAATAGTCATCCACAGATATGAGAAATCACACCATTGGCTCTTTAAGAATTGTATTTTCAATACAAATTTGCCTTGTTGTTTTTAGTAATTACCCATCAAATACATAATCTATAATATTTTAGGATTATACCAGAATTATAATCAATCTAGATTACTATCAAACAATGAAAGCTATATGGTCACAATAATTAAGAAGTAATATTAATTTCAATTTATCAACAATTTTGTTGAAGAGAGGCACAATAAAGAGATCAACAAATGACTTTCATTGCTAAAATACTTGAACTCCTTCACTCTTATGGAACAGTTAACATCACAGAAAAGTAACAAACATTTCTGATTCCCCAGTTTCTGTGGGTCAGGTATCAGGTATGACTTAGCCAGGTGCTTCTGGCTCCTTGTCTGTTCCAAAGCTGTAATCAATGTGTCAGAAGTTTCATCACCTGCTAAGATTCCGAGGAAGAGGCATGTCTAAGTTCACTTGTGGGAGTTGGTTCCTCCAGGGCTATTGCATGGAGGGCCTCAGTTGGTTGTTGGAAGGAGGCCTCCCTTACTTCCCTGCTGCTTGAGAGGCAATTACTTCCATGATATACACACACACACATTCTTTTTCATATTCTTTCCTATTATGGAAACCATAGGCTTTTTGTGATCAAACATCAGAAGTGCAGTCAATTAACTTTGCCGCACTCTGTTCATCAGAAGTGAATTATTAGCTCCACCCACACTTGAAGGAGGAGGGTTTACAGTGTCTTAAAATCATGAGGTAGGATGACTGAGGTTCTTCGGCCTTAGTGGTTGCCAAAGAAGCTGAAGAATGGTTCTATGAAGACCTACAAGAACTTCTAGAAGTAGTACCCAAAATACATGTCCTTTTCATCACAGGGAACTGGAATGCAAAAGTAGAAAGTCAAGAGATACCTGGAGTAACAGTCAAATTTGGTCTTAGAGTACAAAATGAAGCAGGGTAAAGGCTAACAATATCGCTAAGAGAACACACTGGTCATAGCAAACATCCTCTTCCAACAACACAAGACAAGACTCTACACATGGACATCACCAGATGGTCAACACTGAAATCAGATTGCTTATATTCTTTGCAGCCAAAGATGGAGAAGCTCTATACATTCAGCAAAAATAAGACTGAGAGCAGTCTGTGGCTCAGACCATTAACTCCTTATTGCCAAATTCAGACTTAAATTGAAGAAAGTAGGGAAAACCACTAGACCATTCAGGTATGACCTAAATCAAATCCCTTATGATCATACAGTGGAAGTGACAAAGATCCAAGGAATTAGATCTGATGAACAGAGTGCCTGAAGAACTATGGACAGAGGTTTGTGACATTGTACAGAAGGCAGTGATCAAGACCATTTCCAAGAAAAAGAAATGCAAAAAGGCAAAATGGTTGTCTGAGGAGGCCTTACAAATAGCTGAGAAAAGAAGAGAAGCTAAAGGCAAAGGAGAAAAGGAAAAATATACCCATTTGAATGCTGAGTTCCAAAGAATAGCAAGGAGAGATAAGAAAGCCTTCCTTAATGATCAATGGAAAGAAATAGAGGAAAACAATAGAATGGGAAAGACTAGAGATCTCTTCAATATAATTAGAGATACCAAGGGAACATTTCATGAAAAGATGGTAACAATAAAAAACAGAAATGGTATGGACCTGAAGATATTAAGGAGAGGTGGCAAGAATACACAGAAGAACTATACAAAAAATATCTTTATAACCCAGATAACCACAATGGTGGAATCACTCACCTAGAGCCAGACATGTTGGAATGCAAAGTCAAGAGGGCTTTAGGAATCATCACTACAAACAAAGCTAGTGGAGGTGATGGAATTCCAATTGAGCTATTTCAAATCCTAAAGGATAATGCTGTGAAAGTGCTGCACACAATATGCCAGTGAATTTGGAAAACTCAGCAGTGGCCATAGGACTGGAAAAAGTCAGGTTTCATTTTAATCTCAAAGAAGGGCAATGAAGAAGAATGTTTAAGGGACTTTCAAGAGCTGAAGGACTGATGTTGAAGCTGAAACTCCAATACTTTGGCTACCTGATGTGAAGAACTGACTCACTGGAAAAGACCCTGATGTTGGAAAAGATTGAAGGCGGGAGGAGAAGGGGACAACAGAAGATGAAACAGTTGGATGGCATCACCGACTCGATTGACATGAATTTGAGCAAGCTGCAGGAGTTGGTGATGTTCAGGGAAGCCTGATGTGCTGCAGTCCACAGGGTCACAAATAATCAGACACCACTGAGCAACTAAACTGAACTGAGGATGACTGAGAGTGTCTTAGAGTCTGCCTTCCACAACTGGACAAGGGAAGGAATTTTTAAAGACTCAAATAAAATGACATCAAGTTCAAACTTTTCTGTTTTTTATTTTTCTTTATCTCTAACTCTGCTGAGTAAGAGTTATTTTAATGGTGGGAGAAACAACAAAACAAATCAATAAAAACTGCAAACTCTTCTTGGAATGGAGACTTTTTCACTTCCAAAATATAGCCCTGTACATACTTCATGATATGGCATATTATAAAAGGCATAACTATTCTTAAAATACATAAAATATAATCTCTCTTTATAAAAAGATATAACCCACTGTTGCATATGTAAGTATATCTTTGTATACATATGCTTCTGTATATATACTAGTAGTATTGTATACTACTATATCCATATGTATATATGTGCATTTTATGTATTATACATATTTCATATATATATATATGGATTTCCCTGATAGCTCAGTTGTTAAAGAGTTCACCTGCAATGCAGGAGACCCCGCTTTGATTCATGGGTCAGGAAGATCCCCTGGAGAAGGGATAGGCTACCCACTCCAGTATTCTTGGGCTTCCCTGTTGACTCACATGGTAAAGAATCCACTTGCAATGTGGGAGACCTGGATTCAATCCCTCGGTTGGGAAGGTTCCCTGAAGAAGGGAAAGGCGACTCATAACAGTATTCTTTCCTGGAGAATCCCATGGACAGAGGAGCCTGGTGGGGTACAGTCCATGGGGTCACAAAGAGTCAGACATGACTGAGAGACTCAGTGCAGCACAGCAAAGTATATATACATACTGGTTGAATTGGGGAGCCCAACTCAGAACCTGTGAATGTCAACTTATTTGGGAAAAGGGTCTTTGCAGATGTAATTAGTTAAGAATCTTGAAACAAGATTATCCAGGATTTGAAGTGGGCCCTAAATCCAATGGCAGGCGTCCTTATAGGAGAAAGGCAGAGGGAAATTTGAGAGACACCGAGACAGAGACATAGGAAAAAGGTTTTGTGAAAACACAGGTGGAATTGGAGTGATATGCCCATAAGTCAAAGGTCACCAGAGATTGCTGACAGTCAAGAGAAGCTAGGAAGAGACTTCCTCAGAGCCTCTGGAAGGGGCCAAACCCTGATGACTTTTTTTTTTTTTAATTTAAATGTTTTTATTTTTATTTATTTGTTTGGTTTTGCCATACATCAACATGAATCTGCCAAATGGCTGTGGTACATATACACAATGGAGGATTACTGATGACATTTTGATTTGGGAGTTTTGGTTTCTGGAACTACTGGGAGAGCATCAATACACTTCTGTTGCTTTGTCGTAGTTTATTATAACAGCCCTAGGTAACTAATATGTGTATATACATATAAGTATGTGTGTGTATACATATATATATATATATATGTACGTATCTGTGTGCTTAGTTACTCAGTCATGTCCAACTCTTCTGTGATCCCATGAACTGTAGCCTGCCAGCCTCCTCTGCCCAAGGGATTAACCCAGGCAAGAATGCTGGAGTGGGTAGCCAATCCTTTCTCCAGGGGATCTTCCCAACCCAGAGTTGGAACCCAAATCTCCTGCATTGCAGGCAGATTCTTTACCATCTGAGTCACCAGGAGCTCATGTACATATATATGTGTACTATATATGAAGGACAAAGTGGTATAGAGAGCCATGTGGAGATTAAATTGTTTCTCTCTTCCATGTATAGATACCTTCATCAGAAAGCTTCATCATAAACATAAGACACAGACTGTTCCATGCTCATTATTTCACTATTAATGTCATTGCATGACCTGTAGCTGAATTCCATATCTATTCTTCCCAATTCTGCTCGCTGTCCTCTCTTCCTCGCTTCTCCTCTTCTCTCTGTGTCCTCCTGGCACTGTCTTACTCCTCAGCTGGCACACATGTGCACCTCATCAACTCCACACTGCTCTGAGTTGCCTCTTGATTCTGAATCCTTGAAGTGAAACATGTAGGGACCCACAGGTCTAAAGCCCCTGAATTTCCAATAAGGATTCTGTGCACTTTGGAATTTGCTTTCCCCCTTTCTTGACTGAATTTTACAGGCTCTGCCATCAAGTGGTAGGATCTGAAACTACACCTAACATGAAGAAGTCACATTGGCCCTGTAGATGACACACCTATGTAGAATCCCTGTTAGCTGTTGTCAATGATCAATAAGTGATCAATAGAATGCAAGCTGAAATGCTGAAAGAATGATGAAAAATTACCACATTTGGGCTATTCTTTAAAAGAAGAATAGTGCACTGTGCTTGTGTTAACATCTCTATTTTTTAAAAGATAGTTAGCATAAAGATTTCTGTGATTCCATTTCCATTTCATTGATCTATTATACTTCACCTAGTGACTGATGTAAATGAAAATTTTAAGTTTTCAAAATCTGTAATTCCAGTAGGAAACACTGACAGGGATTTACTTTGTAAATAAAAGTGTAAGCAAAAGTACAATTCATATATTTAAAAAAATTTTTGATACTAGCTAGCTTTTAATCCTTAGGTAATATACAAAATGATTAACATATTTTTAGAAAGAATTACAAGAAGAGTTAGTACAAAATCATACTGTACTTTAAGAAAGAAATATCTACCTCTTTTGTGAGATTAAAAGGGGCAATTCTATTAACTGAAAGTTTTAAAAGCTTTCTTAAAGTTATGTTAATTGTATAATAAGGCTGATTTGCCATAGCATCATACCTATGCAAATGATTTCCAATGATAATAAATCATCTAACCCTTTCCATAATATATATGTACACTTATATTTTGCTAGTAAAAACTCTATTTAATTACATTTTAAGAAGTATAACAGAACGGTCATTTAATGTACAGTATGATACCATAACCTACCACATAACCTTATTTCTAAATGCAATTTAAACTAGGCATCCCTATGTCACATGATGATTTTCTTGCAGACCTCCAGTCTTTTGCAGGAAGGGTAAGGGCTTAAAGTGTGCAGAGACTCAGCATATGTGAAAATAATACTGGATTAAGAGTCACAAGGCCTGGCTTCCAAATGCCACTTACAGTTCTAAAGCCTTAGAGCTTTAGTCTTGTCATCTGTAGAATGGGAATGGCACTTACCTAATTATGCACTTCTACTCACTGTTGGGTAAACCTCCCCTCGCTCAGGCATCCTCATGGCTGTGTACTGATGAACAGGGCACATGTGGTTTATTCACTTACTCACACACACTAACTGGGGATCTAGATAGTTAAACTTGTGGTTACTGTGCTGTGGCGAGAATGAAATGAGTTAATGGTATGAATGCGCTTTGCAACCTGTGGAGCATCGCATTAAGGAGAATGCTCAGTATTGGGGGACTGAATGAAGAGTAAAACATCCTAGCTGAGTACAAGCAAGGGAACCAGTTACTATTGGTGTAGTGGTGGGATGGGGGAATTCTTTAAAAGTGCTTAAATTTATTGATCATTTTCTATCAACAATTTACTGAATACTTCCCTCTGGTAAGGATTATTTTATCAATGTTATACTCAAGATTGTTGGGATTATCTCTCTCTTCCTTAAATAACAAAATCTACTAGAATGGGATAAAGGAAAAATGAAGAAAAAAGTGAAAAAATGATCAGCTTTATCATCAAAGCTGAATTCAGAAGAGAGTCAGAAGGAATGTGAGTCACATCACTGCTACTTGCTTGGGCTTTATTATTTTTAATTTTATTTTTTTTAATTGAAGCATAGTTTATGTACAATGACCTCCCTAGTGGCTCAGACGGTAAAGCATCTGCCTACAATGTGGGAGACCTGCGTTCGATCCCTGGTTGGGAAGATCCCCTGGAGAAGGAAAAGGCAACCCTCTCCAGTACTCTTGCCTGGAAAATTCCATGGACAGAGGAGCCTGGTAGGCTACAGCCCATGGGGTTGCAAAGAGTCGGACACGACTGAGCAACTTCACTTTTATGTACACTGTAGTCCCAATCTCTGCTGTACAGCAAAGTGACTCAGTTGTACACATACAGACAATCTTTTTTTTTCTATTCTTTTCCATTATAGTTTATCACAGGATATTGAAATACTTCCCTGTGCTATTACCTTGTTGTTTATCCATCCTATGTATAATAATCTACATCTGCAAATTCCAGACTCCCAGCCCTTCCCTCCCCACCTCTCTCCCCCTTGAGAGGCTTCTTAGAAAACTATTTACTCACTTTTTCTCGACCCTTCACCAGCCACCTCTGGGTGTTTGGTATTTCTATGTTTAATTCCTGGCAACATCTCATAAGGAACCCTTTAAAACATTTCCCCAAGGATGGTCACTCTTTTCCTTTTCCTCTCTTGCTGTGAAATAAAACTCTCAAAGCTATTTGAAGACATTAGTCAAAGAAACAATATCAGTGAAATAGAATAAAGATGAATTATAATAACAATATTTTCCCATTTTGTAATACTTTCCCATTTTATCATGCGAATGAATCATCTTGTCTTGTCAATAATGACTAGATGATCAGCATCTAAGCAATTTTAATAGGTATTTTTGGAAGAACTCTTTCTAGAAGTTTAGATAAGTTGCCTATTTATTGGCCAATGGGTTTTTTTTTTTTACAATTTTTAAATTTTTCAAATAAATATCATTTAAAAAAATTTACTTTCATTTGCAGTTGTTACAAAATATTGGCTATATTCCCTGTGTTGTACAATATATACTTGAACCTATCTTACACCAATAGTTTTTTATCTCCCAGGCAATGTTTTCAGAAGCTTAACTTCTGGAAACTAGGAGCACCGATGACCTTCAAAAGGCTGTTGTGAAGATTAAATGGTAAAATGGATATAATGACATGTTGTGAATAATAAAGTGCTGTGCAAACCTGAGTTACTCTGTAGACATGCTCTCCTCTGTCTGCTAACACCCTTGTCGACTCTCTCATCCTTTCTTTACCTGGACAACACCAGTGGGCTGTTCTGGTGGTCAAGTGCTATGGAAAGCAACTGCAGTTAGAGCTACAATTTAGACCTTACTTTGCTGAAAGAATGAAAGCAATCAAAAGGGAACTTCCTTAAACTTCACCACATTGACCGCCTATGGGCATCTTCATCTCCACACCCTGCTTCTGTCTAGAGCCAGCCCTGCCCCATTGCCTACATCCCACCCCTCTCCCATCTGAATAACACTCTAGAACCCTCCCTCTGCTTCATTAGTGTTTCATTCTCTACTCGATCATTACCATCAGCAAGTAAACATCCAATTTCTCTCCTTCCATTCTCTCTTAAACTCACTTTGACGATTGATCTGACTTTCATCTAGCGATGCCGCTTGGTTAGAGGCCAGGTTGCTAAAGCTGGTGGTCAGTTCTCAGCTTCCATCTTCCTGAACTATTAGCTGCATTTGACATAATCACTCACTCCGTCTATCTTGATACGCTTTCCTCTGATGGCTTTCTCTACAGTGAATAGGTTTTCCTTCCATCTGCTAGCCTTCTTCTGTGCTGATTCCTTTCCTCAGGACTCGGAAGGATGAAGCGAAGGGGTTTGGACTCATCGCTTCTTCATCTACACACACTCAGTAACTCCAGTTTCACAAACTGAGATATCCTCTAGATGTAAAGAGTTGGACACAGTTGCACACAATGCAGTGGTTAGATGCCAAAGACTTCCAGATTTCTGTTTCTAATCCATAACTCTCCAGACTCACAAATCCAACTGCTTCCCCAACATTTCCACTGGGCCAAACAGAGATAGCTCAGACACCACAGGTCCAATTTGGAGCTCTTGCTGCCTGCTGACTTAGCAAGTGATGGTAACTCCATTCTTCTAGGTATTTAGGCCAAAACCCTTGGATTTATTCTCACCTTCATTCTCTCACTCACACCTTATTTTCAGTGAGTCAGGAAATCCTTTCAAATTTATCTTTAAAAATAAAGAATTCAGTCACTTTTCACACCTCCACTGCTACCTCCCTGATGAGCTGCTCTCATTTCCTGCCTAATAAAGTGTAATAGTTTCTATTTGGTCTTATTGCTTTGCCCCTTGATCTCCTAACAAATCAGTGAATTCCTAACATAGAACACTGAGTGATTCTGTAAAACACAAGTCAGAGCATGGTGATCCCATGCTCACAACTCCGAAATGGCTCCCCGTTTCTTACAAAGGCCTTGTTCCTTACAATGGCCTATGAGACCTGGCATCCCTGCTCCTCTCTGAACCTTCTCTGAAAAGCTATGACCAACCTAGATAGCATATTTAAAAGCAGAGACATTACTTTGCTGACCAAGGTCCGTCTAGTCAAGGCTATGGTTTTTCCTGTGGTCATGCATGGATGTGAGAGTTGGATTGTGAAGAAGGCTGAGCACCGAAGAACTGATGCTTTTGAACTGTGGTGTTGGAGAAGACTCTTGAGAGTCCCTTGGACTGCAAGGAGATCCAACCAGTCCATTCTGAAGGAGATCAGTCCTGGGTGTTCTTTGGAAGGAATGATGCTAAAGCTGAAATTCCAATACTTTGGCCACCTCATGGGAAGAGTTGACTCATTGGAAAAGACTGTGATGCTGGGAGGGATTGGGGGTAGGAGGAGAAGGGGAGGACAGAGGCTGAGATGGCTGGATGGCATCACTGACTCGATGGACGTGAGGCTGAGTGAACTCCAGGAGTTTGTGATGGACAGGGAGGCCTGGCATGCTGTGATTCATGGGGTTGCAAAGTTGGACACGACTGAGGGACTGAACTGAACTGAAACTGAACTGACTGGTTGTTCCCTCCATCTGGTTTACTCTTCTCCCAGATAACATTAACTTCCCATATCCAATCTTTGTTTAGATACCCTCTTGTTAATAAGACCTTTTCTGACAACTACCTTTATGACTGCCCACTCCACTCTCCGTACCTCACTCCTTTTTTTCCTTTTTTTTTTTTTTAAGATCTCTGACTTAACTCTTTGTGTGTGTGTGTGTGTGTGTGTGTGTGGAGTATAATTGCTTTACAATGTTGTGTTACTTTCTGCTGTATGACAAAGCTTTCATATACATATATCCCCTCCCTCTTGAACTTCCCTTCCACACTCCCATCCCATCCTTCTAGGTCAACACAGAGTACCAAACTGAGATTCCTGCACTATACAGCAGCTTCCCACTAGCTATCTATTTTACACAAGGTAGTGTATATATATTAATGCGGCTCTCCCATTTCACTCCACCTTCCCCTTCCCCCACCTATGTCCACATGTTCTCTACATCTGCATCTCTATTCCTGCCCAGCAGATACGTTTATCTCTACCATTTTTCTAGATTCCACATATATGTGTTAAGATATGATATTTGTTTTATTCTTTCTGACTTAATTCACTCTGTTTGATAGACTCTAGGGCCATCCACAAAACTATAAATGACCCAGTTTTGTTCCTTTTATGGCTAACCAATATTCCATTGTATGCATGTACCACATCTTCTTTATTCACCCATCTCTCCATGGACATTTAGGTTGTTTCCATGCCCTGGCTACTGTAAACAGTGTTGCAATGAACATTGGGGCACAAATCCTTTTTGTTTTTAAAAAGCATTTTCACCTTACAATATGCAATAAAATTATGTATTTATTATATTTATTGTTTACAGACTATTTCCTCCTATTAGAATATAAACATGATGTGAGGCAGAATCTTTGTTTTGTTCACTGCTGTATTAAAGATCTCCGAACAGTGCCTGACACATGTGCCTAAGCACACAGAAATACTTCTGCATGAAAGGAAGCAGGGATTTCTTGTAAAATGCATCCTGTATTTTAAATGGACTTTAACAGTTGTCCTCAATCACTCAATTGCAAATTCCTTTAAGGACAGATTTTTATCTCTGTATCCACATGAGTAAATGATGGACTAAAGCAAGAAAGGAGGGAAGATGGATGTTGATTGCTAATTACACAACTGCTCTTAACTTTATTCACTATTCAGATGCTTCTAAAAGAGAAGATTCTAAGAACAGAAACCTGAAGGAATGAAATTCACACATAGTCAAACAACACTATAAAACAGACTTGCTAAGACAAAAGTAACACAACATTGAAAATACTTAGGCATTTTTCATGCTTATATGATACTAGATTTATGTTGAAATTTTTTCATCAATAGTAATAAGATAATTCAGTAGCGGTAGATGAAATTTCACACAAGATAGTCATTAATTTTTACAGATATCATCTTATAATGACCTTAGAAAATTTGGTTTCTGTTGTTACTAGACAAAATTTTATAATGCACAAGTATTACACTATATGTCATGTGAGCTTTCGATTAAGGTTAATATTACTGAAATAACTACATCTGCTTTCCTCTCACTATGATGTTTATCACCTAATAAAAATGCTAAAGTTACCAAGGAAAGATGTTTAATTTGTTCTCACTGCTCAGTTGTATGTTGCATCCTATTTTGTAGTAAATGGCATAATGTCCCAAGTGAGCTGCCATACTGTCAGATACATTATTTATACATAACATTACTGGTTAATCAATGAACAACAAATGCAGTAGCCTTCTCTTGTCTTCTTTATTTTTAAAGTGATAGCAAGAGGAATTATGTAGAAAAACATTCTTTTTCTGATATTAAATAATCTTTGACGATTAAAAAAGTGAAGTCTACAAAAATGAACATAATAATTAAACCACATGCCCTAGTGCATTCCAATGAAGAAGAACAATTAACTAGTCAAATCTAAGTACAGGTTACTTCTTTTTTCTAGCAAAACATGGAGAAAGTACCTTTTACTATGGCTTACAAACTATTAAGTAAATAAGACTTTCTCACCAAAGGGATGTATGAAATTCATCTTAGAAAAAATAAATCGAAAGGGCATTAATGGTCCATTTAGATTCACAAATTCTGTCATAATGTGTGATATGACTGCAAACAAAAGAGTGATAAGTATACATGGATAAAACACCTCCTTTACAACCTTATTGATAACTTGACAATGAATCAATGAATCAAAATATTTTTAACTTCAGTTCCTATGTGGACAAAACTTTAGCTCTCTCTGTGGTTCCTTGCCTGATGCCCTGAAAATGGAAGCTAGGGGACTTGATGACAATTTCAGAGAAAGGGCTACAAAAACTCCTATGGAAACCATCCTTGGGCCTGTTACTATGAGTCACACACCTGATGATATCGTCAGAGGTATTTCAAACTGCTAAAGTTGTTTCCCCCCTAACATTTAGGAAATCTTCACGGACTCCCTTCCTTCCCCACTGCTTTATAATCCGCTGCAATGATGAACCTTTGTGTTTCTTTGGTAAAGTAGTACAATTAGGATAAACTGCCTTGTGTTTCGGAGAAGGCAATGGCAACCCGCTCCAGTACTCTTGCCTGGAAAATCCCACGGACAGAGGAGCCTGGTAGGTTGCAGTCCGTGGGGTCGTGAAGAGTCGGACACGACTGAGCAACTTCACTTTCCCTTTTCACTTTCATGCATTGGAGAAGGAAATGGCAACCCACTCCAGTGTTCTTGCCTGGAGAATCCCAGGGACAGGGGAGCCTGGTGGGCTGCCGTCTATGGGGTCGCACAGGGTCAGACACGACTGAAGCAACTTAGCACCAGCAGCAGCAGCATCCTTGTGTTTGGTGCTTCCCAGGTGGCGCTAGTGGTAAAGAACCCTCCTGCCAATTCAGGTTAAGTGTAAGTTACACCGTTTGATCCCTGGGTTAGGAAGATCCTCTAGAGAAGGACGTGGCAACCTACTCCAATAGTTTTGCCTGGAGAATCCCATGGACAGAGGAGCCTGATGGGCTACAACCCATAGGGTCACAAACAGTCAGAGACATGACTAAAGCATCTTAGCCACACACACCTTGTGTTCAGACCTTCTCTTTTACCAGAAACAGTACTATGAAGTTAAACATTTTTAGTGGGGAAGGTTATATTAAATTGCTTAGCCTTTTTAAGTAAATCTTTTTTTTTTTTTTTCTGGAAGGATATGAAATGAACAGTAAAAACTTAATTTCATAACATAAAAAATGGAAATAATTTAAGTAAAGAAAATGATATTGTACTGCTTCAGCTATTTAGGAACAAAACTATAAACAGATATCCAGCTAGATTCTCACAGGACAGATAACCTCCTAATCTAGTAGGGTCTGGAAATATCCAGTTTCCAAGAGGAAGCCATATGCCTAACCAGCATACCTGAAAAAAAGACAAGATAAAGAAATACTTATATTACCACTGATAAGCAGCATTTATTGAGCCCACTATGTGCAGGGCATTGAAGTCATGTATATACATTCTCTTACAAGTCAACTTCAAATTGACTGATTTAATTAGCCATAATTCCCAAATACATAAACATTTTTTCCTATGAGAATGATAACAGCATTTAGAAGCTCCTATTAAAAAAAAAATAAAAAGAGAAGGAAAAAAAGAAAGATGGTTTGTTTTCACTTTAGCTCATTCTGTTGTGGTTTTATTAACAGAAGTTTCAGATCGATACCAAATATTCTGCTCAGTTCCAGTGATTGAATATGAATACATTATGTGCATACAAAAATAGTGATAATCTAAGTTGATACAATAGTTCATTTTGCATTAGTGTCCTAGATGGGACAATGTTAAGAAGCAATTTAAATGAAATTCATTTAAATGTCAGCTCTCATGCTTGCGATTTTTCTATAATTGGTTATTTAATTAAAATAATTCTCATAGTCATTAATTTAGACTAAAACTTGCTGTGCACTGACATGTTTTAATTACATGGTATTAACAAAATTGATATGCTTTAAAAAAGCATGGTTAAATTTTAAACAAGAATAAATTAGAAATCTCATAGATCATCCTACTTAGTGTATTTATGAGAAAGTCGGTCATTTAAAATGTTTATTGCAAACAAAGTCACACAATCATTTTGCACTCAGTGCAGTTTCTGCCCCATATCTTTTAGAAAGATTTGATGCACATACAGCACTCCTGTTTGTGGATGTCTTTAGCAATGTGTAAAGTAAACTAGATTCTAAGAGAAAAACCACAAAGTGACCCAGGGATAGAGAAAGTGTTGATGCTTATGATACAGAGGCTTATGGAGACTTCACATAAAGAATATTATTTTGTACATAAGGAGATAACTCCAAACTTATATTAAAAGATTGAAAAATAAATGATTTCGTTGTAATCATTTTGTGAATCCTTGCAGAGACAAAAGAAATAAATATATTGATTCAGCCTTATTTTTTTTCAAAACTGGTTTTTACATTACATTTGTAAGGTTACACTTGTGACCAGTCTCATTCTCATTTCAATCTTTGCCAAAGGACTAGATAAATATTTTACCCTTTTCAAATCACGATTATGATCTTTGTCATGAGCATGAGAAATCAGAATTTTAGTGTTTTCTGTGAATTAAAGGACTTTTTAATATTCTGTAATTTAATTGGATGGACAGTCTACTTTTACCCAGGATTGCCAGGCTTCCTATTCAATAAACTTACTGACAGAAAGCATCATTTTAAATGGCTGCTTCTTGGTTCCCTGAGTATAAGATTTTGTACTGGTTGAAACGTTGTTTTTACCAAATAAAAATTTTCCATTTTCTTCTGGTCAGCTTTAAAAATTGTTGTGGCCAGCTGGGTTCCCTCACTTTGTTCGTATTTTCGATGTATAGCAGGGGCAGAATCATGTTTCCAGTCCAATTTCCTCCCCCTTACTCAGCATCCGTCTAGGCCGAATATTCACCTAAGCCTGCAGTATGATACCCAGTGGATAATGTAAAAGAAAATGGGAGATGTCTACGTATACCTTATCTCTGCCTATCTTTCTATGCTTTTAAATGCTGGGCCCACCCAGGGTACATCTGTTATTTTGGATCTTCTTCACCATCTGTTTGAACATGGCGTTGGTGGTCCTGTAGTCAAAGAAGGAAAAGAAAAACAGCAATTACTCACCAGTTTTGGCTTTTGTCACTTAAATTCTATTTAGATTATCTAAGTAGGTGATAGCTAGTTTACAGAACTCATTCTGATCCCCCTTCATTATGACTTTTTTTTTTTCCTGACATGTCTCTTTCTCATTCCAAAAATTGTAAGACTGTATTAAAAATGGGCTGGTAAGAAGAGAAAAAGTTTACCTTGGTCTTCGTTACGGACAGTTTTAGGATTAGAGAGATTGGAGTAAGTATATTTTTCTCTTTTCCATTGTTCCCTGTATTTTATTATTTTGTTTTTATTGTGAAGTGACTTGATTCCATTTTCAGTACACAAATAATACCAGATTAACCCAATGAGGAGAAGCTGTTAATTCACTGATGTGTATTTGAATAGTACCTGAGGAACTAAAAATAGTTCCTCAATAAATATTAATGGACTGAAAGAGTCAATGACTGAATATAATGATTAAAAAGTACAAAATTCTAATTAGAACTTTTAACATAAAAGGGAGAATATTATTACTTACAAAAGGCAGAAATTAGCAAATGTAGAGAGAAATCCACAAGAACGTAATCTCCATAGGTTTTTTTCCCGTGATTCCCGGTGAAGAGGTTACAGTTCAGAGGTGCTGACTCACTACTCAAACCATTTCATTTTCAAATCTTTTCTGGTTCCTTCATACTGCTATTAAAATGTAAAACATATAAATAAATAAAATTTAAAAAATTCCCCTAACCTGCTTTGAAATTTGGGATTTCAGCATAACTGAAGCTCTTAAAGTTTGACATGCAGATCATTTTAATAGTTCCTTATGCTAAAAGTTGCAATATGTTTATTTTGAGTGAAGATTAGGATTGAGATGAATTTTTATTGCATCAAACCCTCTTTAGGATTAGAATTCATAAGAGGCAGTGAAAGCAGAGATTTGAATCCTGGCTCAGACATGTGGGTCTCTGTCTTTCATGAGTCCAATGGCCTGTAGCAAATTATTTCTTTGGAGTCTTCTTTATCTTAAAATTTTTATCTACTTAATAATACCTACTTTATAAGGCCAATAGTTTGTTACTATTATTATCCTGATTTTTAAAATTTAAATTACTTTTGCAATCTTAATGTTTTCCCTATCTATATTCCCTTTGATTCCCTATAAGAATGAAAACATCAGGTGGCTTGGCTGTCTGGGTGACATGGGTAGTATTCTAGGACAAGTCCAAATGTGTCTGTGGCAGTTGATGTTAGACTCACCCACATGGGCCATGATTAAACACATCATCTCAAAACCATCCCCAAGAGTAACAGACAGCATTTTTTTTTTTTCAAACTAGAATATTTTCTTTAAATCATGAGATTATGGTTTTGACTGTTTGTGGCGATGAACAGGCACAAAAATACTGACATAGAGTATTAACATCATTCAGAAGATCATATCATCATTATAGACTCTGAGTTTCAGGATCATGCTAGGCAGGATTATATTAATAATAAGAACAAGAAATAATAACAAGTACCTAAAAACTCAACAGTGTGTCTGCATAGATATTTTAGGGGAAAAAACCGAATAGACTTTTTTTCTCAAGTCCAGGAATTCACACACATTTTAACCAGGAGTTCAATAGTATTATTGAAAGGATAATAAAATATATAATATCCTTATCCATTTTTTGATATTAAAAATATGCCTCAAAGTAAAAGAGAAACAATGTTTAATCTTAGTTCCATATTACCTTATGCAATAAGTTTACCCCTTATAAACAGACACTTGAGCAAATTAAATCTTACAGTTACATAATCATAGTCATTAGTATACTTGGTATTACAGTATGAATAATTTCTCTTAATTTATGTTTTATAATAAAGCTGGTCCTCCAAGGTGGCTCAGATGGTAAAGAATCTGCCTACAATGAAGGAGAAAAGGGTTTCATCCCGAGGTTGGGAAGATCCCCTAAAGAAAGGAATGGCAACCCACTCTAGTATTCTTGCCTGGGAAATTCCATGGACAGAGGTGCCTGGCAGGCTACAGTTCATGGGGTAGCAAGAGTTGGACTGAGAGAAAGATTTTCATATATTTGATTTTCATAAAGTGCATCAGATAATTAAATTTAATGATAGCTTTTATTAAACAGGACTGTTTTAATATGAATCAGCAATGGATGGTCATCTTGCCCATATACCCAAGGGCCTGCAATTATATTTCCATTCAGTGTTCTTTTACCTACTTTTCCACTTTCTTTTAATAAATGGTGCATCAAAGATGGAGTAAGACAGTGATAATGATAATAGCAGTTTTACCTAACAAGTTCTTGGAATCCTCACCATATTGAAGAAGTGCCAAACTCAGGACCAAGGTTTATAAGATTTAATTTCATGATCATTTCAATATCCCACATAAGTAATTTTTTAAACTTGTTTTCTTGTTTATGTCTCTCTCTCTCTCTAGGTGTCATTCCAGGTATGTGAGGCCCTCTCATTACTCCCCTGGGCAAGAGAACCCTTAGGTACATCCACCTGTCTCCTCTATTTATAAATGCCTCCTGGCTCTTGTTCTATTTGGCCAAATTCTGATGCTCCATCCTGGGTCTCTTCCAGTGGGGCCTTCCTCCGCCACATAGCTGGGCAGAGGATTGGGCTGTAAGTTCTCTCTGATGACCTCAACAATCCTGTTAGACCTTGGGCAGTTGTGATCAGACATCCAGTTGAGGAAATTAGGGCTGGTGGTGTCCCGGCTAGAGCTGGCATCTCCCCTGTTCATAATCCCAGAACCACTGGGCTAGAGTCAAGTGAGACGCCATATATCCAATGATGCTAAGGTGATACTCCTTAACACTCACTTCCTTCCAGAAGTAGGGGTTGGTCTTAAAGAAAAACATCAACTTGCAGCAGTATCTGCGCTGGTCCAGTTGCTGCACCTCCAAATTGATCATGTAATTAAGCATGTCTTTATCTCAGTCACCAATCATGGCCAACATATGTGGGTGGTTCATAATAGCTTGACCCAAAAGTCAGGGATGCCATGGATGATGGTCTTTCTATGATCCAAGTGAGTTTTCCCTCTCTGACAGATCTTGCACTTGAGCCGTGTGTAGGTCCTGCTAGCTCGGGCAATGACAGTGCCCAGCTCTAACTTCAGGGCTTCCAGTGTCTCCAGTACTGAGATGGAACTGTCATGGGTCCTTGCCCTGGCTCTTCCAGCCCCTGGGCTTCTCCTTCTGCTCCTCCTACACATCACCTCCACCACCTCCATGATGTCCTCCACTAGCAGCCCCAACTCCTCTCTGATCCCTGCCACCTCTCCCTCTGCCAGGGCCATTGCCTTCTTGCACAGCCTTCACTCTGGAGATAATAGCCTCTGTGCCTGTCCCACCTGCTCCTCTGCTCTGGAGATAATAGCCTTGTGTCTGTCCCACCTGCTAACGCCTGCCCCACTTCCCCCACCCTAGTGGTGGGTGGGGAGGGGCAGGCAGGAGACTCCTGCCTCCTGAAGACCAGTTTCTACAATTCAGGCAACCCAGGGTCCCTGGGCCACCCTTCCTTCCCTGGCCCCGTCTCACTGGCAATGTGGTTTTTGCCTTGAACTGCCATAGCTATGTAAGAGAGGGAAGTAAAAGCATGGCAAGTGGCCTGCAGAGCAGGCCTAGTGGCTGGGATCAACCTGTGCCCAGAGCTGGGTCCTTCCCTGGGACCCAGTGACTGAAGAAGGTGAGAGGCAGGGGGTGGCTGGGGGGAAACGGGCACCCCACACAAATAATTTTAAAAAATAATTGTGATTAACCATAAAACATAGAGAGCTTCTGGAAATGGACTCAAGTGACAAAAACCCAATGGAAAAATTGGCAAAAAATTAGAAAAGATAGTTCTCAGAAAATACAAAGGAGTTATAAAGAAAAGATATTCATGTTACTAGCAATCTGATAAATTAAAACAAAATATTGAGATATTCTAACCCATCAAGCTAGCAGAAATTATACATAGTTCCTGTGAGGATATGAGAAACTAAGGGCTTCCCAAATGGCTCAGCAGTAAAGAATCTGCCTGCAATACAGGAGCTTCAGGAGATGTGCATTCGATTCTTGAGTCAGGAAGATCCCCTGGGAGGAGGCACAGCAGCCAACTCCAGTATTCTTGCCTGGAGAATTTTCCTTAATCTGTTTTTTCAATGAGGGAACAAATATTTACTGAAACTTCAGTTATAATCGTCAGTTCAGTTCAGTTCAGTCACTCAGTTGTGTCCAACTCTTTGTGACTCCATGAACCGCAGCACGCCAGGCCTCCCTGTCCATCTTGGCCCTATATAAAGTACTGGAAAGACAAACTTGGTATATAACCTTGAGTCAGTCGCAGTTTGTGAAGGAGATAGATCATCAAGCTTTTCTGCTGTAATGTGATAACTGTTCCCAGCCCCTTGCTACAGTGCTGTTAGAGTGCCTCAAGAAGCATCAAATTCATATTTGAGGTAAAAATGGGGATTTGAGAGATGGCTATGAAGCATCTGCCTACAATGCAGGAGACCTGGGTTCCATCCCTGGGTCAGGAAGATTCCTGGAGGAGGAAATGGCAACCCACTCTAGTATTCTTGATTGAAAAATTCCATGGACAGAGGAGTCTGGTGGGTTACAATTCATGGGCTTGCAAAGAGTCAGACACAACTCAGTGACTGAGCACAGCACTACCAAGGGTAGCCAGTCTTTATTAGTTGTTGCTTCCCAGGTAGCACTAGTGGTAAAGAACCCACTTGCCAATGCAGGAAACATAAGAGACTTGTCTTCAATTCCTGGGTTGGGAAGATTCCCTGGAGGCGGGCATGGCAACCCACTTCAGTATTCTTGTCTGGAGAATCCCATGGACAGAAGAGCCTGGCGGGCTACAGTCCATAGGGTCTGAAAGAGTCAGACACAACTGAAGTGACTTAGCACGCATGCTACCTGGGGAAATAAACCATCTCCTACACTTTAAAGTATAATAGATCAAAAATTTTAAATGAGGATATATTTTCATTTTACAATTTGGTTTTTATAAATTTAGCCAACAAAAAAAAATATTCACCTCTGTGCACAAACATACATGTACAGGACTGGCCATTGCAACGTTTTTAGAAAATTTATAGTCTTGTAAGTAAAATATGTTATTTTTGAGAAGCCTGTTATATTTATATGGGCTTCCCTACTAGCTCAATTTGTAAAGAATCTGCCTGCAATGCAGGAGACCCTGGTTCAATTTCTGGGTCGGAAAGATCCACTGGAGAAGGAAATAGGCTATCCACTCTAGTATTCTTGGGCTTCCCTTCTGGCTCAGCTGGTAAAGAATGGACCTGCAATGCGGGAGACCTGGGTTTGATCCCAGGATTGGGAATATCCCCTGGAGAAGTGAAAGGCTACCCACTCCAGTATTCTGGCCTGGAGAATTCTATGGACTGTACAATCCATGGGGTCACAAAGAGTCAGACACGACAAAGCAACTTTCACTTTATTATATTTATATAACTGTGAGAAATGGAATGCATTGAGAAGATTAAATAAATAAATCTAGAATCTTGGTTTAGAAGTTGAGAAATGTTAAATGTTATATATAATAATTTTTTAAGATTGTTTTTAAAAATTCTTTGCTTACTGAAGTTTCATTGGCTAACTTCCAGGTGGTAAAAATTATGGTATTAAAATTATTTGTGGGACATTCGGAATTTTTCCTGCAAGTCTTATAAATATAGTTTTGCTTCTGTGACTAAGGACCTTCTGCATTCCTCAGATGTGAGTAGTAAAAACAGTTGCCAATCTTATCAAGGGAACTTCTCCATACTAAAAGATGACATTTCTTTCACTTCTGAGAGGATTGAAAGGAATTATTCAGAAACTGCTTATTTATTCAAGGAGGATATATTACACAAACATATTGTGTCTGGATGTGTAGGGACATCCTACAGATGAAGACATAGTCCTGTCTTTAAGACACTCACAGTTTAGACACAGATATATAACTGGCATGATTATATCATCCCTTAGGTATATAAAAGGCTTCCCAGATGGCTCAGTGGAAAGGTATCTGCCTACCAATGCAGGAGATATGAGAGATTCAGGTTCAATCCCTTGGTCAAGAAGATCCCCTAGAGAAGGAAATGACAACCCACTCCAGTATTCTTGCCTGGAAAATTCCCTGGACAGAGGTGCCTGGTGGGCTACAGTCCATGTGACTAAGAGTTGGATATGACTGAAAGGAATTAGTCAGAAACTGCTTATTTATTCAAGGAGGATATATTACACAAACATATTGTGTCTGGATGTGCAGGGACGTCCTACAGATGAAGATATAGCTCTGTCTTTAAGACACTCACAGTTTAGACACAAATGTGTAACTGGCATGACTATACCATCCTTTAGGTATATAAAAAGCCCGTCCTTTTTTCAAGTTAAAATCTACTCAGATCCCTATTTAGCAAATATTGAAAACATTTAGTATCTCTCAGGGCCTCCAACTTTATCTATGAAGAGTACAAGAACCAGAGAGAGCTCCTCAGCCCAAAAGTGCCAGGTTTGTCTCTAATTGCCTCTCAGAGAAGGAACTGGAGAACCTCAGTTCCCTGGTGGAGCCCCTATTTTTGACTACTCCTCTGTTTCTCTAAGGCATGGTATTGCTGTCAAATATGGATGGCTCAGCTTAGCTTGGTATCATCCCCACCAACTGTTGTGGTGATTCCATGGTGGCAATGTAGTAGAGTTGGAGAGAGATCATGATTAGAATGAGATAATATATATAATTACTCTAGCAGCTTTACCTAACAAGTTCTTGGTATCCTCACACATTTAAGGACTGCCATACTCAAGACCATTACAAATAAAAGATTCAGGGATGCATGTTGAATAATGTAAATTCAATATCTCACATAGGTAATATTTTTAAAATAATTGTGGATAACCATAAAAGAGAGAGAGCTTCTGATGATGGTGTTAAACAATTTAATACCTGCTCCGAGGCTGTATGCAGATGGTTCATTGAGGCAAGACACTCTGACCTCCTAGGTGTGATGAGCTAAGGGGTTTTCTAACTCTAACTCTCAACGCTGTGTGTGCTGTACTTAGTTGCTCAGTTGTGGCTGACTCTTTGTGACCCCATGGACTGCAGCCCACCAGGCTCCTCTGTCCATGGGGATTCTCTAGGCAAGAATACTGGAGTGGGTTGCCAAGCCTTCCTCCAGGGGATCCTCCCAACCCAGGGACTGAACTCGGGTTTCCCACACTGCCGGCAGATTCTTTATCAGTTGAGCCACCAGGAAAGCCCATAACTCTCAACAGTTATCCTCAACTCTTGAAATGATTGCTCCTTTAGATTCTTTTCACGGCCACCTCTCCCAGGCACCAGTCTGCCCTCTTTCTCTGATTCAGATCCTCACTGATTTCCTGTCATACAATGACTGACGTTTTTCTCCTCCTGGGGAGCTACATGACCAGAGTACATATGTCTAATAGCAGAAGAAAAGTGGAGATGGGCAGCTCAGCCGTCATCTCTGGACTGGATAATCCATGCGAGGTCCTGGATGGAGAAACTGCTTCTAGATAGAGGCTGCTGAAGAAGAGTGTCACATAGTTTTTTAGGGAGAGTGGAAAACTGTAATCTCAAAGCTTTGGAAACATTCTGTTTTGTAACAGCGGGAGACTTGCATTTGCATTTGTTGTATATGATTCCTTTGTTGGGGAAACTACTTGAGTGAATTTTTCACTATTCAAAATGGAATAAGAAGCATTAAAAAAAATTATATTTGTGGATTTTTCTTAGTTCAAAGACTAATTTTCTAGTACAAGGATACTCTCAAACTAAGAACACATACATACCTAATTTCTACCAGGTAAACAAATTCAAGTTTTATTGCTATCTCCTACCAGCCTCAGAGCTTCCCAGGTGGCACTAGTATTAAAGAACATATCTGCCAATACAGGAGATGGAAAAGATGTGGGTTTGATCCCTGGATTGGGAAGATCCCCTGAAGGAGGAAATGGCAATCCACTGCAGTATTCTTGCCTGGAGAATCCCATGGTTAGGAGAGCCTGGTGGGCTACAGTCTGTGGGGTTACAAAGAGTTGGACCCGACTGAAGTGACTTAACACGCATGCGCAACCCTTAGGCTTAGTGGTGAGGATAGAGAGGGGGGTGTGTGTGTATGTTTCATGGGGTGTTGATGAGGCTCTGAACTGAGAAGAAAAGATGGACCTTCCAGGCACATCGGCAAAGACCAGAGTATTTATTGTATTATGTCAGGCTATCTGACGGAGAGGCCCAGCGGGGGTTTTTGATGTCATTGCAGCATCCCTGCAACAAAACTGAAACTATGGATAAATTTTAGTATTTCTTTTATAACTTAGAGCCCGTACATTTTAGCTAATTTATCAGGCAATATAGTAAAAGACTATAGGAAAAAACTTCATTTAAAGTTGTCAGATAACACCGAAGACTCGGTTAAATTTCAAGTTCATATAAACAATAATTTTTTGGTATAAATATGTCCAGAATATCACATGGATATGCTTATATAATAATTAAAAACAATTCATTGCTTACCTGAAATTTGAATGTAACTGGCTATCATGTATTTTTAACTGCCAAACCCAGTCTCATTACATAATAAATCCCTCCCCAACCAAAATTGATTTTCCTAGTATTTTAGGTTCAATAGATAATTCAGCATTCATTTCCAACCATTTTTCTCCCCTATTTTACTTTTGGTGTCTGGAAAGATAAGCACTCAATTTTCTTGGCCATCTTTACATAAGAAGCCAAGTGACTCAATTACTGTCAGGCATATGAGAAGGTCTTCTAGGAAAACTTCCCTTCCAGAATAAAATGACAGTACTACTCAAAGAAAAAACTTTTTTTGTCTTTCTTCTCTTTTCCTGTCTGCGACCCAAAAGTAATGACTGTGAGAACAGCAGCCCTTCTGTATTCATGAGATAAGCACAAGAACAAATGTCTACACATTGATGGAGAAACGCTGGGTCCAAGACCATCGAGTCACTCTACCTGCGCTGGACCAGCAATCTCCAGGCTTCTTACTGAACCGGAAATAACTCCTATCATTAACAGATGTTATATTGAATTTCTGTTATTGTAGGTGGTTGAGAACCTTACTGATAATTCTTGGAATAATGACCAATATAGAGCTTCTAAGCTTTAAATAACTAAAAAATCAAGTTTTGGAAAGAGAGAATGGCATCACAGACAAACTAGTTTACTTTTCTGAAGACTCTTTGGGACTGAGGAGAAACGGCAGAAAGAAAATCTGATGTCTCACATCATAATCTTAAAAGCCAACGGTTGAGCCTATATGGCTAGAGGGATATAGGTGGACAGAGATTTTTAGGAGAAACTTGGTGAGACTGCAAGTAAGAAAAGAGAGTCAGAAGCAATGGAATTGTTTGAGGAAATTTGTTAAATTTTTAATACCAACAGAACTGCTCCTGGGCCAAGTGACAGATTGTGGACAGAGTTAGAAGAGGCTGTTCTTGGTTCCGTAACAAAGAGCACATCCCATCTCCCATCTCTGGCACTCAAGACTGGTGGTTTGTAGAATGTCTAGGGGTAACATAATATTAGACAGCATATCAAAAAGCAGAGACATGACTTTGCCAGCAAAGGTCCATCTAGTCAAGGCTATGGTTTTTCTAGTAGTCACATATGTATGTGAGAGTTAGACTATAAAGAAAGCTGAGCACTGAGAATTGATGTTTCTGAACTGTGGTGTTGGAGAAGACTCTTGAGAGTCCCTTGGACAGCAAGGAGATCCAACCAGTCCATCCTAAAGGAAATCAGTCCTGAACATTCACTGGAAGGACACATGTTGAAGCTGAAACTCCAATATTTTGGCCACCTGATGTGAAGAACTGACTCATTTGAAAAGACCTTGAAGCTGGGATAGATTGAAGGTAGGAGGAGAAGGGGATGACAGACGATGAGATGGCTGGATGGCATCACTAACTCAATGGACATGAGTCTGAGTAAACTCCGGGAGTTGGTGATGGACAGGGAGGCCTGGCGTGCTGCGGTCCAAGGGGTCACACAGAGTCAAACATGACTGAGCGACTGAACTGAACTGAAGGGCAACATCATTGGCATGACCACTGGCCTTCTCATGAGGGTCACATCAGCTGAGGCAGAAGTGGTGGCATCACAGGACCCTATATTAAAACATGCTAGAGCCAGAACAAAAGAATAAGCACCATGTAGTGAGCAAGGCTGCCAGGCTGGTTTGTGAACATAAGAGACATGTCTCTTCAGGCACTTCCAGTAATAACTGGGGAACATTTTGAATTTCACTGAAGTCCAGTTATTCTGCAGGTTGAGGAACTTTATCCACTGCATTTGGTTTTATAAGCTCGTGAATATTCTGGCATAGCATTTTGGTGGGGCAATATTCCTGTTGACCCAGGAATTTTAAATTTATTTATGCTCCTCTAAATCCAAAATGTATGTGTGGAATGTGTCTATATTCTTTGAAGAATTTTGCAAATTGCACTACAATTATTTAATGGGGTGTCTACTTCTTTTATTTATTTCAGGTGCTGGTATTATTTATCCAAATTTTTGTAGGAATCTCCTAGTAGATTTCTATGAATCCACTCTCAGCCTTTTCAAATCCACCCTGTACTCTGCTATCAGATCATGCCAGTTTCATGTTAAAACTCTTTCAATTGCTCTCTTTTGCCTATAAGGTCCAAGTTAAATACCTTTCATAATATGTCCTTTGTTGCTTTTACAACCTGATCCTCCCACATTCCCAAAGTGCTCCCGTGCACTCCAGCCATATAACTACTGCTGAACACTTTATGCCCTTTCTTTCATGGGCGCATTCTTTCCCTACTGCATGGAACACTGTTTTTCTTCTTGCTTACTTCACTTACTCCTGAAGATTCTTCCCAAAATGATTTTCTTTACTCTTTCCTGGGATCCATTAAGGAGAGTTCATTATGCCTAGTGCAATGCTCCCATAATAATTTGCACACATCCTCAAACTGAACTCATAATTTAGGATTATAGTTATTTGATTGCATGTCTATTTCATTATATCATGAGTTCATTCAAGGCAACGAATCTGATTTTGACCTCTTCTTAAAACCAGCTTCTAAATAGTAAGTGTTTAGTAATTTTAATTAAGTAAACGAATGATTCATCCTCTTTAAAATGAAATCCACTTCAAGTCCTGTTATTTCTACAGGCCAAGTGCTTCTCAATTTGGTTGATTTCTCTCCATTCCAATCATCACTATCATAGGTTAGAATTTCATCAAGTTGTTTCAGGATTAATTCTATGGCCAGTGCTTTTGTCTTTTTTCCATCAGAAGCATTTTAAAAGAGAAGCTATTTGAGCAGATTTGTGGTTTCAGACAAAAAAGCCTGGTGGCTATGTAGAAATTGGACTGTGGCTGGTGAAGGAGGGAGAACGCAAGCCAGACTGATTTCCACACAACTGCCAGAGTCATTTTTCTAAAACCCACAATTCTGCTCACATAATTTCCCCTTTTAAAACACTTCCAACCAAAAGTGATGGACTAAGCATGCTTCTCCTGTAGTTTTCTATTTTGGTTACTTGATTCACATAAAGGAAAAAATTAATGTCACAATTAAAGCCCAGTGCAGGAGTTTAGTTAATTACCACAAGTTTGGTGTTATAATTGAGTATGAGTGATCCAGACAGACCACAGAGACCCTATTGCATCAAGGACTCCCTTGCCTGTCTCTCATCCACTGCTGGATACACCAGAGGAGGAAAACAGACTCCTTTGTCATCAGGCGCACTCAGTAAGATCATTATACCTAGGTTATTATTATTCGAGCCCTTTGTTAGGACCCGTGACTCTTCATCAGCCAATCTTGCTCAAGAAGGACCAGCCTCCTGAACTGAACTGATCCAAATCAAATGGCTGGCAGAAGACCTAGCCCCACCATCCTGCCTTGCCCTCAGTTCAGTTCAGTTCAGTTCAGTCACTCAGTCATGTCTGACTCTTTGCGACCCCATGGACTGCAGCATGCCAGGCCTCCCTGCCCATCACCAACTTCCAGAGTCTACTCAAACTCATGTCCATTGAGTCGGTGATGCCAGCCAATCATCTCATCCTCTGTCATCCCCTTCTCCTCCTGCCTTCAGTCTTTCCCAGCATCAGGGTCTTTTCAAATGAGTCAGTTCTTCGCATCAGGTGGCCAAAGTATTAGAACTCCAGCTTCGGCATCAGTCCTTCCAACGAATATTCAGGACTGATTTCCTTTAGGATAGATTGGTTGGATCTCCTTGCTGTCCAAGGGACCCTCAAGAGCCTTCTCCAACACCACAGTTCAAAAGCATCCATTCTTCGGCACTCAGCCTTGCCCTGGGAAAAGCCTAAGAACCACGGGGCTCTCTTGAGATGCCCAACTTGCCAAGCTGATTCTATCTAACACATTAAAACTGGAAGCTCTCTCAGACCGCTTCCCCAGTAACCATCTATCTCAATTTAGGCAAACTATCTAACCTTCTCATTTATTCATGTCCAGCAACCTTGGAGACAAAATTGTCCTTATTTGCTGCAGATCTGATAGCAACTAAGTCTCCAAAAATGCTGCAAGCCGGCCTACACTACACAGGGAACAAAGGAATGCACTATTGCCTTCTTGATAATAATCTGATAACTATAATAGCTAGAACTCTTTGAAGGTTTACTACATACCAAGCACAGGTTAGGTGTTCTATGTATTTAATCATCACAACTTTTTGAGTTTGGTACTATTATTATCTTTATTTCATAAAGGAGGAAACAGAGGTCCCTTGCCCAGGTAGTAAGTGAAGAGCTGGAATTTAAACCAAATGAGATAAATAATTTCCCTGCTGAAAATTGCATGCTTATCATACACTGGGCTTTCCCAGGTGATGATAGTGGTAAAGAATCCACCCGCCAATGCAGGAGATATAAGAGATGAAAGTTCGACCCCTGGTGTCTAGAATATCCCCTGGAATGGGCGATGGCAACCCACTCCAGTATTCTTATTTGGAGAATCCCAAGGATAGAGGAGCCTGGTGGGCTACAGTCCATAGATTCACAAAGAGTCAGACAGGACTGAAGTGACTGAGTACACACACACACGGACACATCATATATTAAAGACTCACTGGGTATATAACGGGAGTCAGCAATAAGCAAGAGGGAGACTGACTTCCACAATTAGATCTCGTGTCACCCACTGACCTAGTAATGCATTAGGTAGGAGAGAACTTGAAATGTCCACTTGAAATATCAGTCTCAGTGGCAATTGAATGATTATGGCATTAACAATTTTATTGATTGGATCCAGGCCTCCACATCAAGGACAAACTTAAAAAACAGAAAGAAAGACTTCTCAGAATCAAGATCATAAAAATAAACTCCACAGTGGAATGAGGAAATAGTGGAATGGGTGTAGCTCAAATCAGAATTACTGATTCTAAAATCCAATGATATCAGACTATAGAGTAAAAAGGAATGAAATACAAATTAAGAGAGAAAAGAAAAGGCTTAGATAAAAATAGATGAGATGGAAGAAAGAAAAGCTTGAGCATAGAATTATTTCCTGGACTGAAAGAACCTGTGAGACGTTAGATACCAAAGGCTCAATAGTACCAGGTGATAATATTTTTCAAAAGTATGTTTTTAAAAAAATTCAAGGAAATTCTCTAGCCCAGTGAAAATTTATCACAGTAAAAATTTCAAGACAGAAGAAAACAGTTGGTCAATGAAAAGATATTTCTGTGGGCCAATAGTAAAGATTTTAAAGAATGCTAGTATTCTTCATTAACAAAATGTCAGGAATTTATATTTTTAAGGTCAATTTTTTCATGGCCTATCAATATTTATTTGATCTAGAAAATCCACTTATAGGAATTTTTCCTGCTGAAATATCTTTTTAATTCTTCAATATAGAGATTTTTATTTTAAAAAACTGCCACATTTTTATAAAAGTAAAAAATAAACTGATCACATTTTATATATAAAAATATAGACAAGGATATTGAACTAGATTCATAGATATGTTTGTGGTACACTGAAAATATAAACTTACTTCTATGATTATTCTTAGAAGATAGGATTACATATAATTTATGTGTTTTCAAAATGTTTGAAACTTTACAGAAATATCTAGCTTCCTATTATCAGTAAGAAAATAGAAAAGACATGCTTATAATGTTGATAATTTGTAAGCTAGTTTTGCATCTCTGAGGCTTTCTCCACAGAGGATCTATTAATCTTTTGTATTTTTTTAATACACTACTGAGTTCTGTGCACTGGTGTCTCTTTCAGGTTGTTATATCTGTGTTCCTAAGTGGAATTACTCTACAGCTTTCCTTTTTTCTTCTGCTGTGTTAGTCCAGTTTGGGTTAACAGAGCTACATTTGCTCATAAGATGAGCTTTTCTCCTACCATGCCCCATGCTGTGCTCAGTGTATGATCTAATCCCTGGAAGCCTTTATTTTTATAAAAAGTGCCATCTTTTTTATGCCTCTGTGCCTTTGTTCACAATCATTTCTCTGCCTGGCAGGCCCTTTACTGTCTTCTTCCTCCAGAAGCTTCAAATTATCTTTTGAGAGACAGGTTAAATGTTCCCTCTCATATGAAGTCTCCTCTACTACCCCAACAGATTTCTTTTTCCTCTGATCCTGACCCATTTTATAAATAATGTTATCACTCAATAGCATTTATCACATTGTAGTACAATAATTTTTTACCTGTTTGTCTCTCTGATCTGAACGGAGACTATGTTTGCATGTCTAGCCCAGGTACACTGTGTAGTCCATCCCAGTCTTAGACGGTGAAGCGTCTATCTGCCTGCAATGCGGGAGACCCGGGTTCAATCCCTGGATTGGGAAGATCCTCTGGAGAAGGAAATGGCAGCCCACTCCAGTATTCTTGCCTGGAAAATTCCATGGACTAAGGAGCCTGGTAAGCTACAGTCCATGGGGTTGCAAAGAGTCAGACATGACTGAGCGACTTCACTTTCACTTTTCTCTCAATAAACATCATTTGAATAATGCAAAGATACTCAGGACCACCTGAGAGTTAATGAGTTAAAAGTAAAAGTTCACCACCTCCTTACTCATCCCTCTGAATGATTATTTAATTTTCCAGACTGATAAGGTCAACAGTTATTGTGTTATAACAAAGAGTGAGGTGGGGTTTAATGTCATCTCTCCACAGTCCTTCTATTCGTAGAAACCCAAAGAGGATTTTCCGACCCTGCTGAGACACGTTAAAATGTCCTTCATCCTTCAGTTCTTCCTTGCTATGTTCAGTCCTGCTGTCCCAGCTGTTTATTCTTTGGGGTGCCCTTTTCCATTTGCTAGAACACTATGACTTTTGGTTCCCAGACCCCGTCTCACAGTCCATGCCTCTGCTGCTGCTGCTGCTAAGTCGCTTCAGTTGTGTCTGACTCTGTGCAACCCCATAGACAGCAGCCCACCAGGCTCCCCTGTCCCTGGGATTCTCCAGGCAAGAACACTGGAGTGGATTGCCATTTGCTTCTCTAATGCGTGAAAGTGAAAAGGGAAAGTGAAGTTGTTCAGTCCTGTCTGACTCTTCGCGACCCCATGGACTGCGGCCCACCAGGCTCCTCCATCCATGGGATTTTCCAGGCAAGAGTACTGCAGTGGGTTGCCATTGCCTTCTGTCCCTCAGATAACAATGTTACTTGGATCCAGGCAGTAAGCTAGAATTAGTATGATGAAAATTGTTATAATGAAACTGAATCTGTGAAAGTGCCTAGCTTTTCCTACAAATCTTTTATTTCTTAATACTTTCACTGGCTTTGACTGATTGTCCTTTTTGAGTTGATGTATGATTTGCCTCAATGCTTGGAGCAGCAGTGCTAGCCTGAATCTAAAGTGAAGTTTAAATGTATCTGAGGTCTCTAGAAGTGCCTTGTCATTTATGTGTTTCCCAAATAAGAATAAAGATGGTTCTTGTTATTTATTCAAGGAAAGTTATAAGGGTTGTGGAGGAAAACATGAGTTCTGATTGAATATTTTGGTCCATACAAAACCTGTGGATTAACCTGCAGTCCCTGTGGAGAGGAGGGCCCTTGGCAGAGGAAAATGCTTTGAGTGGATGTCAGTGAGGCATTAGGGTGACATAAAAACTTTTTTGCCCCTAGGACACTGCAAAGCTTGCTATGGGCAGCAAGGGCTGCTGTTACAGACAACTCTTGTGTTGGCAACATCAGCATAAATAAACACCAGCCTCAGTCAATCGAATGTCTAATAGTTTCCTTTATACTTATCTCTTAAAGTATTTTGGTTTAAAAATGATGTCCATTCATTTTGAAAATAATGAATCGTAGCTCACCAGAATCCTCTGTCCATGAAATTCTTGATGCAAGAATACTGGAGTGGGTTGCCATTTCCTTCTCCAGGGGATCTTACTGACCCAGGGATTGAATCCAGGTCTCCTGCATTACAGGTAGATTCTTTACTGTTTGAGTCACCAGGGGATAACATATTTATTTCTTAAAGTATTTTAATTTAAAAATGATGTCCATTCATTGCAAAAATAATGGAAAAATATTTTTTTTAATGTAATGGAGAAACTAATGGTCCCTGCTAAAATTCCACAACACAGAAATAGCTATGAGTTTTGGTTACTTTTCTACTTAACATCATGGAGCTGCTTTTTCAAGACTTACTATCAGACTTGTCTTCTCTAGAAAACTTTTCCCGAGTGCCTCTCCACTTCTGTCCCAGGTAGAGTCACAGTAGTTATCTTTGTTTCTCAATTGTTCAAAGTACATTCTTCTATCAAAAAAAAATGTATAAAAATTTAGTCAAGCTATAATTTGTTTTTTTGTGTATGTTTCTCCCTCTTAAAGATTGAATGCATTTTTTAATACAAACCCAGTGGTCTGGTACATATTAGACTTTTATCAAGTTAGTTATGTAAATACATGAACAAGTAATCATAATTATTTTAGCCACAGGATAAATATCTTTTGGTAGACAATATATTAACAGCTTAATGATAATCTATCACTTGGAAGTAAGCATTCATTATTCTCCATTCATTAGGATACTGATGTTATATCAAATTATTGTTATAAATAACATTGATAGGAGATAGTTTTGTGTGTAAATTGACATCTTTCTACAATTCTCTTATTATACAGTAGAAGAGGAGCTATCAGATTAAAAGGAGCAAATTACAGAATTATTTTCCAAAAAGTCATTATCATTTTACATTCCTAGCAATGTATGAGCTTCAATTTCACCTCATCTCTGCTAACACTGATTTACATACTCAATTGTTTATGAAAGAGGGCTTTACTTACACATATACATGTTAATCTGATTATAATTATATATATATACTTATTTACATATGATGTTCTAAATTACATATTCATGAATGTTAAGAAAAATCATCACATTATTTTAAAATTTTTTGACTGCATTTTTAAGCTATCAAATTTTAGAGACTATTTCTTTTAAGATTATTATCAATTTTAAAGGTGGCAGTAGTGAATAAAATCAAATATATATATGCGTATGTGTGTGTATTTAATTATCTATTTAGATATATATTTGTATGTCTCTGTGTATATATCACACTATTGAGAATGTTGTTGAGTTCCTGATATATGCAAATATGAACATTGTGATTAATGAACCAGATAAAGGCCAAAATACAATTAAACTGTATATTGTAATCCAACCTACGTTCTTGTTTCTTTCCTACTTCTCATCAGACTGTCAGCAACCACACGGTACGATCGTCTCGACTTCTACTTCTGTCTGCTATGTTTCACCTGTTTTACTTCTGTTGTATGTTCCTATGATTTGACGGATCCTGAGAGTTTCTGAAGCATAGTTTCTCCCTGTTCTCTGGAGAATAATTCATGGTTTTGTTCTTACTATTTGATTGGCTCAGTGCAATTGTTGTATTTGGAAGAGAAGGGTTTTAATTTTACTTCATTTTATTTTCATTGGTGAAAATGAAACAATTTTGTCCTAACCCTGGGCACTAGTCTTTTTCTTAAAAGCTGTGGATTGTCATTAACTGACAAAATATTCTGCTGCCAAGAGCTTGCAAGTACTGTATTTGTTGTCTGATGCCAAACATCCTCTTTAAATGCTAATGAACAAAGTATGGCGTGCATTCTGTTCTTGATAGATTATGCCTATACCTTCTGTGGTCAACAGAAGGGGAATTCCCAGCCATATGATTTCCATTCTGGCACACTCATCTCCTTAGCACTTACAAGCCAGTTAGCATTTAGATGTATTACTCAGTCTTATAGTTACAATGAACAGAACAGCTACCATTTAGTGGCATCAACTAAACCTGAAAAATACAACACTTTGAAGCCACTTTCCTTTGCATTTTTTCCCCACTGAGCAAACACAGTAAATATTCAATTTCACTTCTAAACTTCCACTGGCTGAACTTAAGCAACCAAATTGCAGAAAGCCTTGAACACTGTTCAGTTCAGTTCAGTTCAGTCGCTCAGTCGTGTCTGACTCATTGTGACCCCATGAATCGCAGCACGCCAGGCCTCCCTGTCCATCACCATCTCTTGGAGTTCACTCAATCTCACGTCCATGGAGTCGGCGATGCCACTGTAGGGGAACAAAATTTGCCATCCCAAACTGTCTCCTTGGCAAGTGGATTATTTCGATCTAAGAACAATAAAGGCCCACAGACTCAGGAAGAAGCTTTGACCTTCCCCCAACTGCTTAAAGAATGTAGATGAAGGACCTGTTCCAGGAAGGAGCTGTCATCATCAATGACTGTAGGATAAACTAATGGTGTAGGCTGAAGGGAACCCAGCAAAGTCTGCTTGTTGAAATTCCTGTGTACCACTGTCTCTAGATGTCCCAGCAAACATTACCAAATATTTGCTTTTCCAACCTCCATGTGAATTGCCTTCTTCCCCTTTGAAGTCCCAAACTACATCTTCTTTTGGTTTTAGCAGAATATGGTATTTAAAGTGAAGGTTTCACCATTTTGGTGAGTTACTCAGTTTCCCTTGGTCTCTCCTATATATCACTCAGTCAGTCAGTCATTTCAATCACTCAGTCACGTCTGACTCTCTGCAACCCCATGAATCCCAGCATGCCAGGTCTCTCTGTCCATCACCAACTCCTGGAGTTCACTCAAACTTATGTCCATCGAGTTGGTGATGCCATCCAGCCATCTCATCCTCTGTCATCCCCTTCTCCTCCTGCCCCCAATCCCTCCCAGCATCAGACTCTTTTTCAATAAGTCATCTCTTCTCATGAGGTGGCCAAAGTATTGGAATTTCAGCTTTAGCATCAGTCCTTCCAATGAACACCCAGGAATGATCTCCTTTAGAATGGACTGATTGGATCGCCTTGCAGTCCAAGGGACTCTCAAGAGCCTTCTCCAACACCACAGTTCAAAAGCACCCATTCTTCGGCACTCAGCTTTCTTCATAGTCCAACTCTCACATCCATACATAACCACTGGAAAAACCATAGCCTTGACTAGATGGACCTTTGTTGGCAAAGTAATGTCTCTGCTTTTGAATATGCTATCTAGGTTGGTCATAACTTTCCTTCCAAGGAGTAAGTGTCTTTTAATTTCATGGCTGCAGTCACCATCTGCAGTGATTTTGTAGCCCAGAAAAATAAAGTCTGACACTGTTTCCACTGTTTCCCCATCTATTTCCCATGAAGTGATGGGACCAGACACCATGATCTTTGTTTTCTGAATGTTGAACTTTAAGCCAACCTTTTCGCTCTCCTTTTTCACTTTCATCAAGAGACTCTTTAGTTCCTCTTCACTTTCTGCCATAAAGGTGATGTCATCTGCATATCTGAGGTTATTGATATTTCTCCTGGAAATCTTGATTCCAGCTTGTGCTTCTTCCAGCCCAGTGTTTCTCATGATGTACTCTCCTATATATACATGTTATTAAAATTGTTTTCTTTTTTCCTATTAGTCTGTCTCATGGTAATTTAATTCTTAGACCAGCTGGAAGAACCTAGAAGCATAGAGAAAATTTTCTCCCTCTCTGCCCCCACACAATACACTCTTAAGTAGTGTGGCCTTCTGGAGCTATCAGATAATTTCAAGATGATGTGGTGACATGATCTGGTGAAAAATTCAAGGGAAGGGAGGACAGTGAAAAGAATGTGATACAAAGACAATTCATAGGCTTTTACCATAAACCAGGCTTGTACTAAGATAATATGATGCTGGTGCATTCATTAGGAACTTCCCTGGTGGCTCAGATGGTAAAGCGTCTGCCTACAATATGAGAGACCTGGGTTTGATCCCTGGGTTTGGAAGATCCCCTGGAGGAGGAAATGGCAACCCAGTCCAGTACTCTTGCCTGGAAGATCCCATGGACAGAGGAGCCTGGTAGGCTACAGTCCATGGAGTCGCATTCATTAGGAAAGGGTCTAGGGAAGATATGGCCTATATATAGCGTTTAGAGCCAAACCGCTGATTTTAAATCAGTCATTTGCACCATATTCAATTATAAATATATGTAAAATTAATTTATAAATCTCTTTAAATGTCTGTTTTGTCAGATTTAGCACCTGTAAGATGACTGTGCGGTAAGATGACTTACCTTGGATGAGAGGTATCTCCTCACCACCACCCCTCCTGACCTTGAATGTGGAATAGCTCCTCTAGGCCCTCCTGTACCCGCTCAGCCACCATTCGTTGGACATGGGGTTACTCCTCTCGGCCGCCACCCTTGGCCTCAGATGCGGGGTAGCTCCTCTCGGCTGCTGCCCCTGACCCCATGTCCAAGGTAAGAGAAATCCAAGTAAGATGGTAGCTGTGGGGCCACTCAGGCATGGTGGAGAGGTCTGACAGAATGTGGTCCACTGGAGAAGGGAATGGCAAACCACTTCAGTATTCTTGCCTTGAGAATCCCAAGAACAGTATGGAAAGGAAAAATGATAGGATACTGAAAGAGGAACTCCCCAGGACAGTAGGTACCCAATACACTACTGGAGAACAGTGGAGAAATAGCTCCAGAAAGAATGAAGGGATGAAGCCAAAGCAAAAACAATACCCAGTTGTGGATGTGACTGGTGATAGAAGCAAGGTCCGATGCAGTAAAGAGCAATATTGCATAGGAACCTGGAATGTCAGGTCCATGAATCAAGGCAAATTGGAAGTGGTCAAACAGGAGATGGCAAGAGTGAACGTCGACATTCTAGGAATCAGTGAACTAAAATGGACTGGAATGGGTGAATTTAACTCAGATGACCATTATATCTACTGCTGTGGACAGGAATCCCTTAGAAGAAATGGAGTAGCCATCAGAGTCAACAAGAGAGTCTGAAATGCAGTAGTTGGATGCAACCTCAAAAATGACAGAATGATCTCTGTTTGTTTCCAAGGCAAACCATTCAATATCACCGTAATCCAAGTTTATGCCCCAACCAGTAATGCTGAAGAAACTGAAGTTGAATGGTTCTATGAAGACCTACAAGACCTTTTAGAACTAATACCCCAAAAAGATGTCTTTTTCATTATAGGGGACTGGAATGCAAAAGTAGGAAGTCAAGAAATACCTAGAGTAACAGGCAAATTTGGCCTTGGAATACAAAATGGAGCAGGGCAAAGACTAATGGAGTTTTGCCAAGAAAATGCACTGGTCATAGCAAACACCCTCTTCTAACAACACAAGAGAAGACTCTCTACACATGGACATCACCAGATGGTCAACACCAAAATCAGATTGATTATATTCTTTGCAGCCAAAGATGGAGAAGCTTTATACAGTCAGCAAAAACAAGACAAAGATGGAGAAGCCCTACACAATCAACAAAAACAAGATCTGAGACTGTGGCTCAGATCATGAACTCCTTATTGCCAAATTCAGACTTAAATTGAAGAAAGTAGGGAAAACCACCAGACCATTCAGGTATGACCTAAATCAAATCCCTTATGATTATACAGTGGAAGTGAGAAATAGATTTAAGGGACAAGATCTGATAGATAGAGTGCCTGATGAACTATGGACAGAGCTTCACGACATTGTACAGGAGATAGGGATCAAGACCATCCCCATGGAAAAGAAATGCAAAGAAGCAAAATGGCTGTCTGAGGAGGCCTTACAAATAGCTGTGAAAAGAAGAGAAGTGAAAAGCAAAGGAGAAAAGGAAAGATACAAGCATCTGAATGCAGAGTTCCAAAGAATAGCAAGAAGAGATAAGAAAGCCTTCCTCAGCGATCAATGCAAAGAAATAGAGGAAAACAACAGAATTGGAAACACTAGAGATCTCTTCAAGAAAATTAGAGATACCAAGGGAACATTTCACACAAAGATGGGCTCGATAAAGGACAGAAATGATATGGACCTAACAGGAGTAGAAGATATTAAGATGAGGCGGCAAGAATACACAGTGAACTGTACAAAACAGATCTTCACGACCAAGATAATCATGATGGTGTGATCATCTCACCTAGAGTCAGACATCCTGAAATGTGAAGTCAAGTGGGCCTTAGAAAGCATCACTACGAACAAAGCTAGTGGAGGTGATAGAATTCCAGTGGAACTATTTCAAATCCTGAAAGATGATGCTATGAAAGTGCTACACTCAATATGCCAGCAAATTTGGAAAACTCAGCAGTGGCCACAGGACTGGAAAAGGTCAGTTTTCATTCCAATCCCAAAGAAAGGCAACGCCAAAGAATGCTTAAACTACCGCACAATTGCACTCATCTCACATGCTAGTAAAGTAATGCTCGAAATTCTCCAAGCAAGGCTTCAGCAATACGTGAACTGTGAACTTCCTGATGTTCAAGCTGGTTTTAGAAAAGGCAGAGGAACCAGAGATCCAATTGCCAACATCTGCTGGATCATGGAAAAAGCAAGAGAGTTCCAGAAAACCATCTATTTCTGCTTTCTTGACTATGCCAAAGCCTTTGACTGGGTGGATCATAATAAACTGTGGACAATTCTGAAAGAGATGGGACTAGCAGACCAGGTGACCTGCCTCTTGAGAAACCTATATGCAGGTCAGGAAGCAATAGTTAGAACTGGACATGGAACAACAGACTTGTTCCAAATAGGAAAAGAGTACCTCAAGGCTGTATATTGTCACCCTGCTTACTTAACTTATATGCAGAGTACATCAAGATAAATGCTGGGTTGGAAGAAGCACAGGCTGGAATCAAGATTGCTGGGAGAAATATCAATAACCTCAGATATGCAGATGATATCACCCTTATGGCAGAAAGTGAAGAGGAACTAAAAAGCCTCTTGATGAAAGTGAAAATGGAGAGTGAAAAAGTTGGCTTAAAGCTCACCATTCAGAAAACAAAGATCATGGCATCTGGTCCCATCACTTCATGGGAAGTAGATGGGGAAACAGTGGAAACAGTGGCTGACTTTATTTTTTTGGGCTCTAAAATATCTGCAGATGGTGACTGCAGCCATGAAATTAAAAGACACTTACTCCTTGGAAGGAAAGTTATAACCAACCTAGATAGCATATTCAAAAGCAGAGACATTACTTTGCCAACAAAGGTTCGTCTAGTCAAGGCTATGGTTTTTCCAGTGGTCATGTATGGATGCGAGAGTTGGACTGTGAAGAAAGCTGAGTGCCGAAGAATGGGTGCTTTTGAACTGTGGGTGTTGGAGAAGACTCTTGAGAGTCCCTTGCACTGCAAGGAGTTCCAACCAGTCCATTCTGAAGGAGATCAGCCCTGGATGTTCTTTGGAAGGAATAGTGCTAAAGCTGAAACTCCAGTACTTTGGCCACCTCATGCGAAGAGTTGACTCATTGGAAAAGACTCTGATGCTGGGAGGGATTGGGGGCGGGAGGAGAAGGAGAGGACAGAGGATGAGATGGCTTGATGGCATTACTGACTGGATGGAGGTGAGTCTGAGTGAACTCCGGGAGTTGCTGATGGACAGGGAGGCGTAGCGTGCTGCAATTCATGGGGTCGCAAAGAGTCGGATACGACTGAGGGACTGAACTGAACTGAAGATGACTGTAATATTAAGACATAAGATTACATATTGTTATAATGGTTACATGAGATAATTGACTAAAACTTCTAACAAAGTACCTGGTATTTGATAAGTGTTCGAAATCTCTATTGGTTTTCTTTTGCTACCTAACAAATTATCATAAATTTAGCAGGTCACAGCCCATTTTTTTTTTTAATTTCACAAGTTTTCTATGGCAGAAGTCTGGATACAGCTGAGCAAGACTTCTGTTCAGTGTCTCAAAACGCTGCAATCAATGTATCAGTCAGGCTGCCTTGCTTCCTAGAGTTCTCATCTGAGCTCACTTGCTGGTTGGCAGAATTCAGTTCCTTGCAGTTTTAAGGCTGACTTCAGCACTTTCTTCATGCTTGTCCATGGGGGGAGTCCCTCTACTCCTAGTGACCAATTGCAGTTCCTTTCCATGTGGTCCCCTCACAGACCCTTTTACATCATGGCTTATTTCTTCAAGGCCAGAAAGAGAATCTCTTTGTCTAGTCCCATAAGACAGAGTCCTACATTATGTGATGTAATCAAGGGAGTAACTTTCCCATTGTCTTTAAGATATTCAATTGACTTGAAGATAGAAGTTTTTGTAGCATCATGTTCAGGAGGAGTGGGTATATGAGAATGTGGACCATTGGGGTTCTTCTGTAGCATTCTAACACAACATATGTGTTAGCTCTTGTATTAGTCAAATACTCTTTGTTATAAGACACAGAAAACCCAAATTAGAGTAATCAAATTAACATTTCAAAAGGGGATGTTCATTGGAAGTATTCTGAAGTTGCCCATATCATTCAAAAAGAGGCCGTAAGAATCAGGGTTGTGACAATGACTTTAGGAACTTGAACAAGGGTCAATAATATCCCTGGATACATGATGCCTCAGCGTACAAGCAGACTCACAAAAAGCTTTGCCTTTTGCTTTGTGTTAGGTTCACCTGCTCATGCTTCCCCATGAAAGCTGGGGCTTTAAGGTTCACAAGTTTGCACCTTCTCTGAAGGATACAGACTCTTCTCCAATAGCTCCAGAAGAAACGTGCTTGTAAATGATCCCAATCATTTTGTGGCATGATTATTAAGAGACCAATAACTCTGACTATGTCAGTGAAGTGTCATGACTGACTTAGCTGAGGTCACAGGCCCCACTATCATGGTTGGCGGCCAATATATTCAATTTCCCGAAAATGAGTTAGGTTGGAAATGGAGATGAGTCCAGAAGAGTGATTTTTTTTTTTTTTCTCACTGAAATACAGGTATTTCCAAACATGTAGTTGAAAGAATTACACAGTAAACATGTATATACCTATCTCTTAACTTCTATAATTATTAACATATTGCTTTGTTTGTTTTACCACATATCTATAAATCATTTAATTTTTTTCTTGGATCCATTTCAAGTATTTTATAGATGTCAGTATGATTGGTTTAGCTATGAAGTCATATTCGACTCTTGCTACCCCATGTACTGTAGCCTGCTAGGCTCCTCTGTCCCTGGAATTTCCCAGGCAAGAATACTGGAGTAGGTTGCCATTTCCTTTTCCAGGGGATCTTCCCAACCCAGAGATTAAACTTGTGTCTCCTGTACTGAAGGCAGATTATTTACCACAGAGTCACCAAAAAGCCCAAGACATCAATATATATCATTCCAGTCACTCTAGCATGATTATCATAAATTTGAGTTTGAAGCTGAAAGTCAAAGCATAAGCAGTTCAAACCTAAAAGGATAAACTTTACCAGATAACTATTTCTTATTAACTTGGCTACATTTTCTTAATTTAAATGACAAAAAAATGACTATCTTTGACATTTTATTAAAATGGAGAATTTGAATGCAGCAAGTATGTTCAAAAATATTAGAAATAAAGAGAAAAATAATAAACTGTCTATATTCATTCAAATGACAGTTCAGTTCACTTATTTGTGTAAGTTAGAATCCTAGAGTCACATTCCTCTTTATAAACCCTGTTATCTAATTACTGTCTAGTCAGCCACCTTCTTTCAATTGTAGATTTACCTCCATCTTTCCCCACCCCCCATTTTCCCTGTCTTCTCCACTTCCAATTCCATTGCTTTCTAAATTTCTCTCTTCCCCTTACTCTAAGCAACAACGTAATAAATTATCTGTTTGACATAGATAACTACTTGCAAAAACTAATCTTTCTTTTTTTAATATATATTTATATATTTATTTGACTGCACCAGGTCTTCGTACTGAGGCGCATGGGATCTCCAATATTTGTTGCAGCATGCAGACTCATAGCATGTGGGATCTAGTTTCCAGACCAGGGAGAGAATCCAGCCCCCTGCATTGTGAGAACAGTCTTAGCCACTGGACAACCAAAGAATTCCCTCAACAAACTAATCTCTATAAAACCACCCAAGTTATCTTTCTAAACACAGTTCTGGGTTTGTCACTCCTTAAAACTTAATGCTTCTCTTTTGCCTTCTGGGGAAAATTGAACATTTTAATATGGTAGACAAAATCCAGTAAAGACAAGGTATTTTGTAAATGGCCTCATCAATACCCTAAATAACTGTAGAGAGTATTTATACCACATCATGGAACAAATTCCCATCGTGGCAGTTGTCAATGGGTTGCTTATATCCATTGATCTTGATTATTTCTAGTAAACCAAAGCTATGAGCTGGCCCTGAGCTTCTCTGGGACAGGCTGATGTTACAACACATCTTGTAGTGTTATTCCCTGGGGAAGGAAATGGCAACCCACTCCAGTATTCTTGCCTGGAAAATCCCATGGACGGAGGAGCCTAGCAGGCTACAGTCCATGGGGTCGCAAATAGTCGAACATGACTGAGCGACTTTACTTTTTCTTCTTCTTGTAGTGTTTTATGGAATGATAATCTCATATGAGCAAGAAATCATGGAACTTGCCAAGAGCCACATTGGGACTGCAAGTGTTTGATTATGGCCCTTTGCTATTTAACCCAAAAACTGATGAAAATGTCAATTGACCAGCAAATGACAATAGGAAATGTATTCTTCCTGGAATTCTATGCTCTGTCTCCATACACGTATGCTAAATAAGCCTTTATAAAATACTATATATAAAAAGGAGCAATTTTTTGTTTTAGTTAGATTTAATTCTGTGTTTATACATTACAATACCCTAATTAGAAAGAGTGTATATAATTTTCACTATTAGATAAGACTACATTTTATTTAGGCTCAAGTAAAGGCATTAACTTCTGACCAAGTAATAGGCCCACTTTGCAAATTTAAAACACAAATTCTGCATAGGATGAGAACTTGAATTAGCATTGGCTTAACGCCACATTGTTTTTGGTTTTTATGAGCCAATGTTTTCACTTTTTGATGTTTTTGATTTTCATGAGCTTTGCATTAATAGACTTATTTTTTTTAAACAAAGTTAACCAAACCCACTAGTAGTCAAGATTATAATATATCATGTACACTTCTTAGAACATTCTACTTGAAAGTTTGGTCACTTGTAATATCATTTAGATATTGGAAGTAAATTATTTAGATGTAATGGAAAAATGTTTATATGCTTCCAAAGAATTTATTATAAGAGCTTTTCCATGACTCTAATTATCTATCTTTCCTAATAGACTTTACAATGAAATCCAATTTTCATAATTTCAACAGAAAAAAACAGTGCTTTATTAGTGAAATTGAAATGCATTGTATGTTCACAAATGAAAGGAAAAAAACTTACAAGATGCATGCATAATTTTAAAAAATCAATTGATATGGATTTCTCTGACAATCAAAGGTGTAGTATGAATACTTTATTGTCTAAACTTGAAGGCATTGCAACCACTGTTTCCAAGGACACACATGTTTTCATGGAAACAACATGGTTTTTAAGTCAGAAAGACCATAGTCTGGCAACTATAGAATTCATAAACTAGGACAAGTTATTTACCCTTTGAACCTGTTCTTATGAAAAACTAAGTCTATCATACTAACTAGATAAGGCTATTAAGAAGATTGAAAGTTTCAGTGTATCTAAAACACCTCACATACATAAGCTTATAGGAGGTCCACCAGAAACATTAACTCCTTTCTGATGATTTACTGTAAAGTAATCAAAAGCAAAAGATCTTTTGAAAGGACTAATGATTGGATATATCCCAAGACAAAGCAGATTTAGGATTTGGAACATATGGAAGTCAAACATAAAGTCTAGAATATAGCCTGACACCAAAGATATGGCAAAGCAGAGAAGCTAGATAGAGACATGGATTTTAGACCTATTCTCTCTCAGTTAGATCTGTGACTTTGAGATGATGCTACATTTCAGACTCAGGTTTTCCAACCATTATATGATAACATGAAGGTGTTGAGAATGAAATTTCTCTTCAGCACTAAAAATTAATTTTTTCAATTTCTTTTCTGTTTGTCAGAAGAAAGAACTGTAAGATCTGAGTTGCTGTTAAAGCTTGAATTTTTTTTTTCCTAGACAATGAGAGCAGCTTATTTTCTCTTTCGTGCTTTCTTTTTATTCAGTAGACTCCTTATTCTAAAATGAATTAAATGATAAAATATACTCCTCACTTCACAAATCTCCTTCTCTTTTGCTGTTTGGACCCTTTAACTGAGTCCCTAATTTATCAAATTCACTAAAACATTTCTTTTTAAAGTATCTAAAAATATCATGGGAAAGCTGACATTTTCACTACTAAGGTACAAATTCCATTTATTTCTTCAATTAATTCCTCTCCTTAGTGTCATTACCTACAACCAGCTTGTTAATTGTAGGCCAAGTATAAACTTTTAAGACATAAGCTCCTCTATAGGCCTCTATGTGTATATTGAATTATGTAAAGTATTGGATGGTAATAAGTACATTCATAAGCATTATTTCTATAGTCAGAAAATGGTTAATTTGAAAGTCATTCCTCCATTCAAGAAGAACAATTTTCTCCAGTCTTCTGACTATTTATAGAAAGACCTTTACATGTGCAAACTAATTAATAAATGGGATCAATTTCAAGGTATTTTTTCTGGTTCATCACCACTTAATCATTCAATTTAAAAAACATTTTAAAGGCCAAGTCTAAAATAGATTTGCACCCATGCCCCCAGTGTGAATTTTTCATTCTTTACAACATGCAGTAGGTACTGTATAATGACCTTTTCTCTGTTTGGAACAGGGATTAGAATAATACATTTGACCCTTTACAGTCACCTGGGAGAGATGTTAGTCTCCAAGTTCAATAAACTGAAATATGTCTCAAGTGTCCCAAGGTTAAGGCCATGACTTTAAACTATTTAACACAGAGTATCACACTGATTCACTTAGACTCTCAGGCTTTTAAAAAAATTATTAGGCTAAATTTTATATACTTTATCAGAACTATTTCTTTTCTTCACACAATCAAAGCAAATATTTTACATTGCAAATAAAGCAAGATAACCCAAGATGCCTTGTGCATTATAATAAAATTTATAGCTGCATAAATAGCAGTGTAAACTTACAGAAAGACTAGTAATTATAGTGCCATTGATGGTCTTTGTTGCTTTAATTCTGAGGCAGCCAGAATGATTAAACTGAATCTTAATCGACTTCTCCATTAAAAATGCTGGCAGAGGAGCTCCTTTAACCTTTCCCATTGATTGAACACAACAATCACCATTCAATTATAATGCAAAAGGACATTTGTTATAATGTAGAAAAGATGCATGAGCCATTTCCTTTTACTCAAGACAATCAATGAGATGACTCCTACTTCTGCAAAGGTGAGAATGCTCTACCTGGGAGTCTGATAAAGTCAAAACCAAACAGAAACCTCCCAACTGTACAGAGGAGCAGGAATGCACAGATGAAACTCATCTGGAACAGTTTCATTAGGGGAAAATGTATTTTCTATTACTATTTACAATAGCTACATCTATCCTTGATATATTGTTTTTCTTCATAGAGTTTCAAGGTACTTAAATTACCATGATCAAAGGTTTAATGGTGAATTAATGAGGGTGGTTACTGGACCTTTTATATGTGTTCTTGGTGCATGCTTAATAAGACAAATCAAGGCAATACTGGTAATTGGAGTAACAGAATTTTAGAGTAGAAAGGAGCCTTCAGGATTAACTAGTTTACTTAAGGACAGTTAATTGTAAAAACCCCGCACTAGGATTCGGGTCAATCAATTGCCAATTGAACACCTGTTGCATCCGTCACTTCTGCAGTATTGTTCATTTTCAGTTATGCTTTTTACCAGATTTCATACTTGTGTGAATGTGTTTCCCTGGTGGCTCAGACAGTAAAGAATCTGCCTGCAATGCGGGAGACCTGGGTTCGATTCCTGGGTTGGAAAGATCCTCCAGAGAAGGAATGGCAATCCACTCCAGTATTCTTGCTTGGAGAATTCCAGGGACAGGGACAGACATGACTGAGCAACTAACACACACATATAAACTTGTATGGAAGACACAAGTAATGTACTTGCATCATATAACCTCCAACATACAACTAAATATGCAAGTATAGCTGTTTTGCTCCATTTATGTAATAGTGGTAGGTTAAAGTTGGCCATGGGTTCTTTGGAAGGAATCCCCCCTTTTGCATCTAGGCTAAGTTAGTGATTTGACCAATAATCAATGATGGAAACAGTTTTCTGGGACTTCAGATACTAGGTCATGAGAAGTATTGCAGCTTTTGACCATGTTTCTCAGAAAACTTGCTCTAAGCTAACAGATGAGAAATATGATCACCAAGAAATCACCACATTACAAGGAAACTGATGCCACCCTATGGAAAGCCTGTAAGGAGACAGAAACCCAAATACCTCCACTGTTCCAGCTGGCCCAGGCCAGGACAGAGATGTGAGTAAAGAACACAGCTTGAATATTCCAGGGCCAGCAGACATAATGTAGAGAAGAAATAGGGAAACCAAATGATATCTAGAAACAAGCCATTAGACTTCTGGCCCAGGTCAAATTATGACAAATGACTAAGACAGACTTAATATTAACTTCAGCTTGACTAAATGTTAGAAAGATGTCTTCTTGACTGTAAGCATCATCTTTCTTTCTTTTCTTAGAGCATTTACTCTAGAAATAGAAATTCTTTGCCTTTTTGAGAAGTAAGTCTCACAGACTTTTGTGTTTTATGACTAAGGAATATCTTTCTCAAGTACTAGGGAGCCATCTTTTTTACATGAAAAGTATCAAGAATAAAAGAGCCTTTATTTTCCAGTCTCTGTGGGGAGAATTTGAAATAGCTCAATTGGAATTCCATCACCTCCACTAGCTTTGTTCATAGTGATGCTTCCTAAGACCCATTTGACTTCACATTCCAGGATGTCTGGCTCTGCTTAAGTGATCACACCATCATGGTTATCTGGGTCATGAAGATCTTCCTTGTATAGTTCTGTGTATTCTTGCCACCTCTTCTTAATATCTTCTACTTCAGTTAGGTCCATACCTTTTCTTTCCTTTATTGTGCCCATCTTTGCATGAAATGTTCCCTTGGTATCTCTAATTTTCTTTAAGAGATCTCTAATCTTTTCTATTCTATTGTTTTCTTCTATTTCTTTGCACTGATCACTGAGGAAGGCTTTCTTATCGCTACTTGCTATTCTTTGGAACTCAGCATTCAAATGGGAATATCTTTCTCTTTCTCCTTTACTTTTCACTTCTCTTCGATTCACAGCTATTTGTAAGGCCTGCTCAGACAACCATTTTGCCATTTTGCATTTCTCTTTTGGAGGGGATAGTCTTGATCATTGTCTCCTGTACAATGTCACAAACCTCCATCCATAGTTCTTCAGGCCTCTATCAGATCTAATCCCTTGAATCTATTTGTCACTTCCACTGTATAATCATAAGAGATTTGATTTAGGTCATACCTGAATAGTCTAGTCGTTGTCCCTACTTTCTTCAACTGAAGTCTGAATTTGGCAATAAGGAGTTCATGTTCTGAGCCACAGTCAGCTCCTGGTCTTGTTTTTGTTGACTGTATAGAGCTTCTCCATCTTTGGCTGCAAAGAATATAATCAATCTGATTTCAGTATTGACCAAGCTAGTGGAGGTGATAGAATTCAGTTCAGTTCAGTTCAGTCGCTCAGTCATGTCCGACTCTTTGCAACCCCATGAATCACAGCACGCCAGGCCTCCCTGTCCATCACCATCTCCTGGAGTTCACTCAGACTCACGTCCATCGAGTCTGTGATGCCATCGAGCCATCTCATCAGAATTCAGTTAAGCTATTTCAAAGCCTAAAAGATGATGCTGTGAAAGTGCTGCACTCAATATGCCAGCAAATTTGGAAAACTCAGCAGTGGCCGCATGACTGGAAAAGGTCAGTTTTCATTCCAGTCCCAAAGAAAGGCAATGTCAAAGACTGTTCAGACTACCACACAATTGCACTCATCTCACATGCTAGCAAAGTAACACTCAAAATTCTCCAAGCCAAGCTTCAACAGTATATGAACCATGAACTTCCAAATGTTCAAACAGGATTTAGAAAAGGTAGAGGAACCAGAGATAAAATTGGCAACAATTATGGAAAAAACAAGAGAGTTCCAGAAAAGCAATCTACTTGTGCTTTATTGACTATGCCAAAGACTTTGCGTGGATCACAACAAACAGTGGAAAATTCTGAAAGAGATAGGAATACCAGAACACTTGACCTGCCTCCTGAGAAATCTGTATGCAGGTCAAGAAGCAACAATTAGAACCAGAAATGGAACAACAGACTGTTTCCAAATCAGAAAAGTTGTAAGCCAAGGTTGTATATTGTCACCCTGCTTATTTAACTTATATGCAGAGTACATTGTGTGAAATGCCAGACTGGATGAAGTACAAGCTGAAATCAAGATTGCTGGGAAAAATATCAATAATCTCAGATACACAGATGACACCATCCTTATAGCAGAAAGTGAAGAAAAACTCAAGAGTTTCTTGATGAAAGTGAAAGAGGAGAGTGAAAAAGTTGGCTTAAAACTCAACATTCAGAAAACTAAGATCATGGCATCTGGTCCCATCACTTCATGACAAATAGATTGGGAAACAACAGAAACAATAAGAGTCTTTATTTTCTTGTCTCCAAAGTCACTGCAGATGGTGACTCCAGTCATGAAATTAAAGATGCTTGCTCCTTGAAAGGAAAGCTATGACCAACCTAGACAGCACATTAAAAAACAGAGGCATTACTTTGCTGACAAAAATCCTTCTAGTCAAAGCTATGGTTTTTCCAGTAGTCATGTATGGATGTAAGAGTTGGACTATAAAGAAAACTGAGCACCGAAGAATTGATGCTTTTGAACTGTGGTGTTAGAGAAGACTCTTGAGAGTCCCTTGGACTGCAAGGAAATCCAACCAGTCCATCCTAAAGGAAATCAGTCCTGAATATTCATTGGAAGGACTGATGCTGTAGCTGAAACTCTAATACTTTGGCCACCTGATGTGAAGAGCTGACTCATTTGAAAAGACCCTGATGCTGGGAAAGATTGTAGGTGGAAGGAGAAGCGGATGACAGAGGATGAGACAGTTGGATGGCATCACCCACTCAATGGACATGGGACATGAGTTTGAGCAACAATACATTCCAGGAGTTGGTGATGGACAGGGAAGCCTGGCGTGCTGCAGTCCATGGGGTCACAAAAAGACAGACAAGGCTGAATGACTGAACTGTGAACTGTTGTGGGGGAGATAATCTAATTTAGCAATCACAGATAGACAATCACATTGACTAGCTTCCACTTTAATGTTGTCCTGAACATTTACAACTCACTTCAGTGTTTAAACCCCCCACCCCTCACCTTTCAGTGAAGGTAAGTTCAATTTCTTTCCCTATTGCAGTCTGTGGTTGTTCAGTCACTAAGTCCTTTCTGACTCTTTTTTCAACTCCATGAGCTGCAGCAATTTCTGCCATTGGAGTGATGTCATCTGCATATCTGAAGTTGTTGACAGTCATCCAGCCGGGCATTTCACATGATGTACTCTGCATAGAAATTTAATAAGCAGAGCTACAATATACAGCCTTGACATAGTCCTTTCCCAATTTGGAAACAGTCATTGCTCCATCTCTAGTTCTAACTGTTGCTTCTTCACCCATATAGAGATTTCTCAGGAGGCAGATAATGTGGTCTGGTATTCCCATATCTTTAAGAATTTTCCAGTGTGTTGCAATCCACAAAGTCAAAGGCTTTAGCATAGTCAATGAAGCAGAAATAGATGTTTTTCTGGAATTCCCTTGCTTTCTGCAAGATCCAGTGAAAGTTGGCAATTTGATCTTGCAATAATCTTGAATAAAGTTATAAATAAATAGTCTTGAATATATTGACTATCTTATTGCTGTAGTCTTGAATAAAGTCTTCATTGTCTGTTTAATGTTTCTTAGACATGACCAGCTTCTTCATTTGTTCCCCCCCATCTGAGGCCCTAATCATCAAGAGGTAGGAATGAGTCATTCCTATAGTTCCCTGCTCTAATTTCAGACTCCTAAAATCATGTGCACAAGAAAACGGGTGTTGCTTCCTACCAATTTACTTTGCAGCACACATTAAGGGTCCAGTGCATCTTACTACTTAGGAAAACATGCACAACTGTTTAAGTACTTTGAATATGTGTCTAATCCCTAAAACTAAAAGATTATTAAATGCTTAATAATAATTTTATATATATTTAAACAAGTTCTTATGTGTCACCAGTCTTATATCCCTGGATTGCTTCTTTTAAAAGTCAGCTCATACAATTGATAGCAATTAGGATATTTTAAAGTAAGTTATGAAAGTGAAAGTGAAAGTCATTCAGTTGTGTCCAACTCTTTGTGACCCCATGGACTGCACCCTGCCAGTCTCCCCCTCTGTGAAATTCTCCAAACTAGAATAGTAAAGTGGGTGGCTGTTCCCTTCTCCAGGGGATCTTCCCAACCCAGGTCACCTGCATTGCAGGTGGATTCTTTACAGTCTGAACCACCAGGGGATAGTCTATTGAAATAATCAAAGAACATGGAGACATAAGGTGAACAAAGCAAAGCAATCTTTCCATTGAAAAAGACCCACATTTGAAATGGCACCTTGTCAAATTAAGGACCACTGTGTTTCAAATTTAGGTTCAAGAGAGTATATACTTTTTTAAAGTAGAAGTGAAACTTCCAAGAAAAAGCATAGTTCCAAGAAAAGCATAGTTCATTCGATGGAAATCATCTCACTGTATTTCCAAATTAGCATGCAAATTTCTATGAGAAGAAAATAATTTTCTATTGAGGGAAGAACTTGAATATATCTTAGTATAACACCAACCTTATTTGGCTAGTGACCAATTACTTCTGCAAAACTTGCTATCATGGTGTCAGCTTTAGTATTCATGTTTGTCAACCCAGTCCTTCCAGAGGATCTATCCAGAGATCTTTTTAATTTCTGGATCCATTATCTTATAAACAGAAAAAAAGTCACAATCTATAATTTTGTGTACAAGATTTAAGTATTTCTTCCCAGGGCATTTTTTGCTGACTCTGCTTGCCTTTTACTGAAAATTACAACATTTCATGTATAAATCTCTAAAGTGTGGCTTTTATTGGTTTCCTTATTTTCATATACTACATATTTATATTACACTTTATTCATAATTTTCCAAGTCATAAAATAAAAACTGCCGCTTTATTATGTTTTCTGAAAATATGTTGACTGAAGAATATATATCCCCCTACATATCACTTATGGGAGAGCAAGTATCACAAAAAGAAGACCCCAAATGCTGTAATCACGGTGGGCCACAGCTCCAAAGTGATTGGGAATGTTAAGATGAGTGTTCAGATTTAATGTGAAATGCAGTTGGAACGATTGATTGCTCTCTTTTAGTTTTGACTGTTAACTCTGTTAAATGTTTGAACCATAAAAATTTTCAATATTAAAAAAAAAAGATGAGTGTTTGCAGAAGGAGTAGCTTAGCTGAAAAATAGTAGACAGATTATGTACTTCATCAGACTAAGTGTGTATATGGAACTACTCAAGGCAGGTTCTGGGCACAGGGACTTCATGGCAGCTCTCGACATTGCGTGGGAGGGAACTGATAAATTCTTTTCTGTGGGCTAAAACATATGCCCCCAAGCTTAGGGTACAAAGCAAGCTTTGTCTAGTGTAACAAGTTTTGATTAGACCACTCATGAAGCAGAAAACTCTGATGGGTGATTGCCCCAAGAATTAAAGCCCTTCCAAAATCAATCTATTTGCCTCACTCTGCACTGATGCTGGCTGTGAAGGTAAGATGGGCCATTTAATGACAGGGCTGTGCCTTTGGCTTCCCACTGTTACCTACTTAGTTTTATAAATATCCTAAGATTTATGCATTCTAGGACCTAGCTTGTGCCTTTCTTTATATTGATAGATGACAGGTGTAATTGTGAATAGAATTTACATTAGGCTTTCAAAAAAAAACACCTTTTTTACTATCAAGTGAAAAGATTGTTTTAAAAATACATTGGAATCTCTTTCTCTGAAGGGCTTTGTCTCGGTTAACTTTCCTGGAGAAATTCAAGGGACTCAGAGAAACAGGTATTATATTTCATTACTCTCTACACACTCATGAGAAGAAAGCCCAGTCAGACAAGAGACAAAATGCTCCTTGGACTCTGAAAGGGTAACCTGGACACAAGCAAGCTGGTTTTCAAGTTTCAGAATAAAGTAATAAAGCCACTCTTTTCTTCTCCACAACTCTTGTCTCCATATGGCTGTTTGGCATTGATGTACAGAGAACTAGGATTTTGTCGACAGAATTATCAGTTGAAGAAATGCTAGGTACAAAAGAAAAATATAACATGCAAAGGAGGAAACAAAAACTCAGCCTGGATATCAAGAATTTCTTAGGGAAAGTGATTTAGGGAAGGAACAGGAACTTTATGAGAATGAAAGGTATAAGAAGTTTGCCAAGTGATTTGCTAGATTGGGGGTCAAGGTAGTGCACTGGAAGATGATGAAAAAGAAAACCCAGGAAAGGCTCATCTTTGAAAATGAATCAAGAAGATTTAAACATTTTTCTATTCTACAGAAGGGTTTATATACATAGGAAACATGTTTTTCTGGAGAATGTTAAAGAACTTTTTCATGAGTCCATCTGAGCTGTCTCAGGAACATAAAGAAATAGATACCCCTTAACAGTTCATGGCATTTTGGGTCAGCACCAAAAATGTATGAGTCAAAGCTGACCTCTTAGGTTATTTAACTGAGGAAGCTCTACCCAGCCTGGCAAGACCAGGAACTCGGGTATGAAACAGGGTACGGAGAAACCTTACCTTGGTCCTTTCTTACCACCTCAGTGTTGGGTAGGGTTCGGGAAGGGGACTTTGTAGTCCTTCTTCTGGCTTAATTAAGTGCCTTAAATTCTAACCCAGTGTTTCCAGCTGTGGGAAGAGTCAAGTCATGGACAGGAGTCGCATCTTTGTTGATGATTTTAATCAGCCACCCTTCCCTGGCATGATGGATATAAAGATCTAAAATCTAATCCATGCCCTTAGCTGTGTTTGATTGCCTCTGGGCCAACTTCTTTCTTCAGAAACCAGCCCTCAGTAGGGTCAGTCTTGAACAGCTTAATGTGAAGTCTCAGTATTAATTGAAAAGAGTTCTCAGGTCAAAAATGCTGGGATGTTGCTACAGATTTCATAAATCTATGATACACTAATTTGAGGAGCAATTTTTAAAGAAGGAAGTATAATAATAGCTAGACTCCAACCAAAAAAAAAGAGAGAGAGAGAAGGAACAAACTATAGTAATGAGAGAAGTGTTATCACTACAGATACCACAAACATTGAAAGATGATAAGGAAATACTATAAATAACTCAGTGTACATAAACTCAACAACGTCTTTGCATTCCTCTAGTGCTAAGGCACTAGGTGTGATCACTCATCTAGAGCCAAACATTCTGGAATGTGAAGTCAAGTGGGCCTTAGAAAGCATTACTACGAACAAAGCTAGTGGAGGTGATGGAATTCCAGTGGAGCTATTTCAAATCCTGAAAGATGATGCTGTGAAAGTGCTGTACTCAATATGCCAGCAAATTTGGAAAACTCAGCAGTGGCCACAGGACTGGAAAAGGTCAGTTTTCATTCCAATCCCAAAGAAAGGCAATGCCAAAGAATGCTCAAACTACCACACAGTTGCACTCATCTCACATTGCTAGTGAAGTAATGCTCAAAATTCTCCAAGCCAGGCTTCAGCAATATGTGAACTGTGAACTCCCTGATGTTCAAGCTGGTTTTAGAAAAGGCAGAGGAACCAGAGATCAAATTGCCAACATCCGCTGGATCATGGAAAAAGCAAAAGAGTTCCAGAAAAATATCTATTTCTGCTTTATTGACTATGCCAAAGCCTTTGACTGTGTGGATCACAGTAAACTGTGGAAAATTCTTCAAGAGATGGGAATACCAGACCACCTGACCTGCCTCTTGAGAAATCTATATGCAGGTCAGGAAGCAACAGTTAGAACTGGACATGGAACAACAGACTGGTTCCAAATAGGAAAAGGAGTACATCAAGGCTGTATATTGTCACCCTGCTTATTTAACTTATATGCAGAGTACATCATGAGAAACGCTGGACTGGAAGAAACACAAGCTGGAATCAAGATTGCTGGGAGAAATATCAATAACCTCAGATATGCAGATGACACCACCCTTATGGCAGAAACTTAAGAGGAACTAAAAAGCTTCTTGATGAAAGTGAAAGAGGAGAGTGAAAAAGTTGGCTTAAAGCTCAACATTCAGAAAACGAAGATCATGGCATCCAGTCCCATCACTTCATGGGAAATAGATGGGGAAACAGTGGAAACAGTGGCTGAATTTATTTTGGGGGGCTCCAAAATCACCCCAGATGGTGACTGCAGCCATGAAATTAAAAGACACTTGCTCCTTGGAAGAAAAGTTATGACCAACCTATATAGCATATTCAAAAGCAGAGACATTACTTTGCTGACTAAGGCCCGTCTAGTCAAGGCTATGGTTTTTCCTGTGGTCATGTATGGATGTGAGAGTTGGACTGTGAAGAAGGCTAAGCTCTGAAGAATTGATGCTTTTAAACTGTGGTGTTGGAGAAGACTCTTGAGAGTCCCTTGCACTGCAAGGGGATCCAACCAATTCATTCTGAAGGAGATCAGCCCTGGGATTTCTTTGGAGGGAATGATGCTGAAGCTGAAGCTCCAGTACTTTGGCCACCTCATGCAAAGAGCTGACTCATTGGAAAAGACTCTGATGCTGGGAAGGACTGGGGGCAGTAGGAGAAAGGGACGACCGAGGATGAGATGGCTGGATGGCATCACGGCCTCAATGGACGTGAGTCTGAGTGAACTCTGGGAGATGGTGATGAACAGGCAGGCCTGGCGTGCAGCGATTCATGGGGTCGCAAAGAGTCGGACACGACTGAGCGACTGAACTGAACTGAACTGAGTGCTAAGGCCCCTGGAGAAGGACATGGCAACCCACTCCAGTATTATTGCCTGGAGAATTCCATGGACAGAGGAGCCTAGCAGGTTCAGTCCGTGGGATTGTATACAGTAGGACATGGCTGAGTGACTGAATTCCCAAAGTTGGAATCAAGATTGCTGGGAGAAATATCAATAACCTGAGATATGCAGATGAGACCACTCTTATGGCAGAAAGTGAAGAGGAACTGGGGAGCCTCTTGATGAAAGTGAAAAAGGATAGTGAAAAAGCTGGCTTAAAACTCAACATTCAAAAAACTAAGATCATGGCATCTGATCCCATTACTTCATGGCAAATAGATGGGGAAATAGAGGAAACAGTGACAGAGTTTATTTTCTTGCACTCCAAAATCATTGCAGATGGTGACTACAGCCATGAAATTAAAAGACGCTTGTTTCTTGGAAGAAAATAATGACCAACCTAGACAGTATATTAAAATACAGAGACATTACTTTGCTGACAAAGGTCCATCTAGTCAAAGCTATTGTTTTTGCAGTAGTCATGTATGAATGTGAGAGTTGGATCATAAAGAAAGCTGAGGGCCGAAGAATTAATGCTTTTGAACTGTGGTGTTGGAGAAGACTCTTAAGAGTCCCGTGAACAGCAAGATCTAACCATTCAATCCTAAAGGAAATCAGTCCTGAATATTCCTTGGAAGGACTGATGCTGAAGCTGAAGCTCCAATACTTTGGCCACCTGATGGGAAGAACTGATTCATTGGAAAAGATCCTGATGCTGGGAAAGATTGAAGGCAGGAGCAGAAGGGAACGACAGAGGATGAGATAGTTGGATGGCATCACCGACTTGATGGGCATGAGTTTGAGCAGACTCTAGAAGTTGGTGATGGACAGGGAAGCCTGGCATGCTGTAGTCCATGGGGCTCGCAAAGAGTCAGACATGGCTGAACATCTGAACTGAACTGAGCACTAAGGCCAAGCCTGGAAGGCTTCCTCACTGCCTTTCTCTATTAGGTAACTTTTCTCCCTGTTGAGTTCATACTTAAAATGTCATATTTAGACATTTCTGATTTTCTTCAAGATTTAATTAATTTGTAACAAATAATTTTCCAATTGTAGGATATTTATCACTTTTTAGAACTAATATAATCTCTCCATGCTCAAGAAAAAAAAAGATTCAATATTATTTTCCCTTAATTCCTGAAGAAATTTATTTTTCTGGATATACAATCTGAGCCATAGCTTTTTTCTTCTGATAGTTAAAAAATGTTGTGTCACTACCCTCTGGCCTCCAAGGGTTCTGATAAGATATCCATTGTGTTCTAATTACTTTTTCCCTATAAATAGTGTCCCTTCTCTCTTTCAAGTTCTTTCTAGATTATTTTCTTTGTTTTTAGTTATCAAAAGATTAAGTATGATGTTTCTTGGTGTGAATTTCTTTTAGGTATTGTAATTGTTTCACTGAATAAAACTGCTATATTTCTGTTTTTAAGGAAAGAATGGATATTAGGAAGCAACTGATTATTTCTGCAACATAATCTGTTCTGTAATCATGTTTGCACCATCTTTATTTTATTTTATTTTAATCCCCCGTCTCCTTCCCTCTGGCAATCCCCTGTTTGTTCTCAGTCTATGACTATTTCTGTTAAGTTTGTTCATTTGTTTTTCAGATTACAGATATAAGTGAAAATATATGGTATTTGTCTTTCTCTGCCTGATTTATTTTACTTAAAATAATACCCCTAGGATTATCCTTGTTTTCACAAATGGTAAGATTTCATTCTTTTTTTTTAATAATTGAGAAATATTCCATACGTATGTATTTATACACATACATACATACATATATGTTACATCATCTTTATCCATTCATTTGTTGATAGGCACTTAGGTTGCTTCTATGTCTTCCCTGTTGCAAATAATGCTGCAGTGAACATTGGAATGCACGTATCTTTTCAAGTTGGTGCTTTTGTTTCCTTTGGCTATATACCTAGTAGTAAAAATGCTGGATGGTATGGTAGTTCTAGTTTTAATTTTTTGAGGAACCTCCATACTGTTTTCCATAGTTGCTCAACCAATTTATTCCCAACAATAGCACACTAGCATTCTCTTTTTTCCATATCTTCACCAAAACTTGTTTATTGTATTTTTGATAATAGCCATTTTGACTATGTTTCACCATCTTTTATAAACTTTGTATTTACATAGTTCCAAGTTTCCAATTCTGTTGTAGATGAAATGCCAAGAGGTTATTCAACCTGGAATGCTTTCAGAAACTCTGTGAACATTCTTTCGTATTTTGGTAGACTGAAAAATTTCACCAATTCTTCAATCTTCCTTGTACTAACACCTTTTGCCATGTAAACTTAAAATGTAATCTTCTACTGTCCTCAGATTCTGAGCTATGCCATGTCAGCTGTTTTGAGCAATAGAATTTGCAGAAATAAAAGTGTACCAGTATTGAACTAGGCTGAAAAGCCTTGTGTGTTTCTGCTTCTCCTCTTTGGTTCTACTCTTATTTCAAGATATGCCTGCTGAAAGATGGGAAAAACATAAAGCAGAATTCAGTATCCCAAATTCCTAAAACCAGCCTAAATAAGCAAACAGCCAAAGGATCCCCAAAGCCATTAGCAAATCCAGGCGAGATTAAGTAAGCCTAATAAACTCCCATTTGATTCCAGATATCCAAACAACAACATTTATTTTGCATTATCACTGAAGTTTCAGAATTGTTATTAAGCATTATTAGAACAATTGATAACTGATACATATATGGCCACCTCATGTGAAGAGTTGACTCACTGGAAAATACTCTGATGCTGGGAGGGATTAGGGGCAGGAGGAAAAGGGGATGACAGAGGATGAGATGGCTGGATGGCATCACTGACTTGATGGACATGAGTTTGAGTGAACTCCGGGAGATGGTGATGGACAGGGAGGCCTGGCGTGCTGCGATTCATGGGGTCGCAAAGAGTCAGACACGACTGAGCGACTGAACTGAACTGAACATATATGGTAGTTGTTGTTTAGTTACTACCTCATATTCAACTCTTTGTGACCCCAAGGACTGCAGCACAGCAGGCTTCCTTGTTCCTCACTATCTCCAGAAGTTTGCTCAAATTCATGTCCATTGAGTCGGTGATACTTTCAAACCATCTCATCCTCTGCCCCCTGTTCTTCTTTTGCCTTCAGCCTTTCCCAGAATCAGAGTCTTTTTCAAAGATTGGCTCTTTGCATCAGGTGGCCAAAGTGTTGGAGCTTCAGCTTCAACAGCACCCCTTGCAATGAGTACTCAGGGTTGATTTTCTGTAGGATTTACTGGCTTGATCTCCTTGCAGTCCAAGGAGCTCTCAAGAGTTTTCTCCAGTACCACAGTTTGAAAGCATCAATTCTTCGGTGTTCAGCCTTCTTTATGGTTCAACTCTCACATATGTATGGGACTACTGGAAAAAAGATAGCTTTGACTGTATGGACCTTTACTGGGAAAGTGACATCTCTGCTTTTTAAAATGCTGTCTAGTTTTGTCATAGCTTTTCTTCTAAGGAGGAAGCATCTAATAATTTCATGGCTTCACTCACTACCCACAGTGATTCCGGAGCCCAAGAAAAGAAAATCTCCCATTGTTTCCTTTTCATCCCCATTTATTTGCCATGAAGTGATGGGACCAGATGTCATGATCTTAGTTTTTTGAACATTGAGTTTTAAGCCAGCTTTTTCACTCTCCTGTTTCACCTTCATCAAGAGGCTCTTTAGTTGTTCTTCACTTCCTGCCATTAGGGTAGTATCATCTGCCTATCTGAGATTATTGATACTTCTCCCTGCAGTCTTGATTCCAGCTTGTGATTCATCCATTTTGGCATTTCGCATGATGTACTCAGCATATAAGCTAAATAAGCAGGGTGACCATGCACACCCTTGACATACTCTGTTCCCAATTTTGAACTAGTCTGTTGTTCCATGTCTTGTTCTAACTGTTGCTTTTTGACCCACATAGAAGTTTCTCAGGAGGCAGATAAAGTGGTCTGGTATTTATTCCTATCTCTTTAACAATTTTCCATAGTTTGTTGTGATCCACACAGTCACCAACAGCTACTCTGCCTTCTTGCATTTCTTTTTCTTTGGAATGATTTTGGTCACTGCCTCCTGTTCAATGTTATGAACTTCCATCCATAGTTCTTCAGGCACCATTTCTACCAAATATAATCCCTGGAATCTATTCATCACCTCCACTGTATAATTATAAGGAATTTGATTTGTCATACCTGAATGACCTAGTAGTTTTCCCTACTTTCTTCAATTTAAGTCTGAATTTTGCAATAAGGAGCTCATGATCTGAGCCACAGCCAGCTCCAAGTTAGACTTACTTTTGCTGACTGTAAGAGCTTTTCTATCTTCATCTGCAAAGAATATAATCAATCTAATTTTTATATTTGCCATCTGGTGATGTTCATGTGTAATGTTCTCTCTTATGTTGTTGGAAAAGAGCATTTGCTATAACCAATATGTTCTCTTGACAAAACTCTGTTAGCCTTTGCCCTGTTTCATTTTGTACTCCAAGGTCACCTGCCTGCTACTCCAGGTATCTCTTGACCTCATACTTTTGCATTCTAATCCCCTATGATGAAAAGTACACCTTTTTTTGGCGTTAGTTCTAAAAGATCTTGTGGATCTTCATAGAACCGGTTAAGTTCAGCTTCTTCAGCATTTGCAGTTGGGGCATAGATTTGGATTGCAGTGATGTTGAATGGTTTACATTGGAAACAAACCGAGATCATTTTGTCATTTTGAGAGTGCACTCAAGTACTGCATTTCGGACTGTTTTGTTGAATATGAGGGCTACCCCATTTCTTCTAAGGGATTCTTGCCCACAGTAGTAGATATAATGGTTGTCTGAATTAAATTCCCCCATTTTCATCTATTTTAGTTCATTGATTGCTAAGATGTTGTTGCTCACTCTTGCCATCTCCTGTTTGTCCACATCCAATTTACCTTGTTTCATGGACCCAGCATTCTAGGTTCCTATGAAATATTATATTTTATAGCATCAGACTTTGCTTTCAGCACCAGACACATCCACAACTGGGCATCGTTTTCACTTTGGCTCAGCACTAGTAGCATATTGGCTACCTTCTAACCTGGAGGACTCATCTTCCAGTGTAATATCTTTTTGTCTTTTCATACTGTTCATGGGGTTCTTGCAATAAGAATACTGGAGTGGTTTGTCATTCTCTCCTTTACTGGACCACGTTTTGTCAGAACTCTCCACTATGACTCGTCTGTCTTGGGTAACTCTGCCAGGCATGGCTCATAGCTTCATTGAGTTATGTCAGTCCCTTCACCATGACAAGGTTGTGACCCATGAAGGGAATACATAAACATATATGTTATGTATACTTATACATGTAAGAGGATACTTATGCATATATGGTTAGTGTTTGTCTTTATTCATTTGAGCTGCTATAACAAAACATCACAGCCTGGGTGGCTTATGACCAACAGAAACTTCTTTCCCACTGTTCTGGAAGTCTGAAACCAGGGAGCCAGCACAGTGGGGTTCCAGCAAATGCTTTCTGAGCTGCAGCCTCACAACTTTACTTCCTGATGAAAGTAAAGGGGCAACTCGCTCTCTATCCTCATGACCGAATCACCCACCAAAGGCCCCACCTAATACCATCTTCTTGGGGATTAGGATTTCAACATATGAATTTAGGGTTTGCACACAACCATTCAGGCCATAGCAGTATTATTTCTTTATTTCTAATAGCAAAACAGATTTGACCTCTTAAAATATTTACTTGGTTATTTCAGTTGATGTAATTTGATGCCTTTTTATCTCTTCCAAAACTAGTAACGTGCATTTTTATGGAATTTTCACACTGTGCCTGTAAAGCTATATCTCTGGATGCATACTATTTTCCACATATAATGAAAAATAGAAACATTGTTTTTTAAGCATATAGTTGGTATCTGTCCTACTTTCTGTGTAAAAATCCACAGATTATCAGTTAAGATAGCAAGCCTTTCTTGTGGTTCCTGAAATGACAGTTTTCCCTTTACTGCATTCACAAAAATGAAGGTCACCTGACAAATCCCATCTCATTAAAATGAAAAAAATATACAAAACAGCTTCCCTATTGAGAATTTTTAAATGCATAATATAACTTAAGGGTACATAGAAATGAGATAATAAAAAAATTCAATATAAGAACCATGGAGTCCCTAGAGATCAAATTATGTATATTTGCATAGACACAATACATGTTCCTAAAGGATATTATGGTAAAAAAACTGTTTTTGGCCCTTTAAAAAACGTGTGATATGTAAAATCCCAGGTGGCTTTCTTCTTTCTAGTTTTGAAACTTCTAATACTCTCTCTTCCTTTTTGCTTTTGGGTTCAATAGATTAAAAGGCACTTGGTCATTAAATACCTTTGAAGATAGTTATGTGCAGATTTGACTTTGGGGTACAAATATACAGGAACAATTTGTTAGCTGGGAAGGTGGTAGTATTAAAGAGTAATACTTGAACAAGAATTGCTGGAGGAGGAATTTCCTACTTCAGACAGGCATCAATAGCAGATGGTAGGATCTACTGGGAAATAAGCACAAGTATTGGGAAGGGGAATTCTGTATCGTGGCAAATAGAAGATCTGATGCAGCAGAAATCTCTCTCTGGAAACTGAAGTTAAATTGCCCATTAATGTTTTATAAACACTTTTTTTATGGAAGAGCTAAAAATTAATCAGAAAAGAAGAGGTGTTTTGGATAGCAAGCTTTGCGCGGAATTTTCTCAGGACCTGCTGGAAACAATTGATTATCTCCCTAGAATCTGTAAAATGTGCAAGTTTACAAAGAAACTTTTTATGTGGGTTTTTTTTTTTCCAGTATTTTTGGATACAACAATGAATAAAATGCTTGAATGTTATATTGAAGAAAAAAAGACAACAAATTTAAAAAATAGCATTGACATTTACTTTTTGTAAGTTACACAGTTTAAGATGTTTACTATTACATGTCAAAATTTCATTATTGATAAATGAAAAATAAATTTATTAAAAAATTTATGAGTGTATGCTTGCCAGGGGGAAGGGACAGTTAGGGTTTGGGAAAGTCATACACACACTGCTATATTTAAAATGGATAACCAACAAGGACCTATTGTATAGCACATGGAACTCTGCTCAATGTTATGAGGCCGCCTGGATGAAAGGGGGACTTGAGGGAAAATGGATACATGTATATATAAGGCTGAGTCCCTCTGATCTTCAATGAGATTGTCACAACATTGTTAATTGGCTATGCCGTAATACAAAATAAAAAGTTCAAAAAGTTTTTAAAAATTGATTTTTAATGCATATGTAAAATTAATCAAAAAAGGTTAAAATACGCTCATGAAATTTTTTCCAGAGAACCAGAAAAACCTAAGTACCATTCATTATATGGTCACATGGAGACAACTTTCGCAGTGGTCCAGAGGGTTGCCAATTCCTTCTCCAGAGGATTTTCACAACCCAGGGATCGAACTAGGGTCTCCTACATTGCAGGCAGTTTCTTTACCGTCTGAGCCACCAGAGAAGCCTCACGCAAGTCCACCCTATCAATATTCTAATAAGTTTTTGAACATGTTCAGGTTTTTCCTAGAATTGGAGGGAGTTCTCTAAAATTTCATTTTGAAAGTTCACTGGGTATTTATTAAGCACCTTATTTTAGGACATAAAAATTAGTTGATACCAATACGCTGAAACACATATATGTATGATTAGTTAGCATTAATTTTTGAGTGTTTAAGAGAAACATTTAACAAGCATATAAAAGTAAATTAAATACTTAAAATAGATCTGGGAAAATATGTCAAATATCTAACATATAATTGAAGCTGTAATCTAACAAATAGTTCTCCTTATGATCACACATCTGTTATGTATAAAATGGATTTTCTATGAAACCAAGATGAATCTAACATGTCATGTTTACTGAAATATGACATATGAAGGAAAAATGAGTGATGAGAACAGGCTTTACAAGTAAAAATCTGTATACAAAATTAATATAAATACTTAAATACCATTATGGGTTGAATTGCACCAATCCAAATTTGCATGTTGATTCCTAGTCCTCAGTACCTTAGAATGTGACTGTATTTGGATAGAAAAGTTCTTTCTTTAAGGTTTTTATGTGATCATACATTTTTATTTATCCTGGAGAAATTTCTAGGGGTAGAATTCCTGGATCATTTTATAACTATATGTTTGACTTAGAAACTGCTGAACTTTTTTCAGAGTGTTTGTACATTTTGATTTTTTCTTTTTCTTTTTTTCTTTTTTAAAGAGGTAACTAAGGTTAAATAAGGTCATTTAGTGTGGGTGCTAATCTGATATGACCAGTAATCTGACAGGAAATGAAGACAGAGGGAAGACCTGTGAAGCATAGGGAAAAGATGGCTTTCTACAAGCCAAGGAGAATACTCTCAGAAGCCACCAACCTTTCATCTTGTACTTCTAGTCTCCAAAATTGTGGGAAAATAAATTCCTCTGGCTTAAGTCACCCATAATATAGTACTTTGTTATGAAAGTCCAAGCAAACTAATCCAAGTACCATAGAAAAAAATAATTTTAACATAGGAAAGCCAGTTTTTGTTACTGTAATAATAATCACACCATGATGTCATAATTATGGCATGACAATATGTTATATTATACATGATGTCTTAGAAAATGCTATGCTTTCTTCTATATAATTTTCCAACCACTGTTATACTTGGTATACAACCACTTCTGCTATGAAGTTTCTCTACATTTTATATGCAAATTATTCCTTTTACATCCTCTTCTTCCCACCCAACCCTACTCTCTGCCCTTTATGTAGCAGTGAGAATGTCTTATTGTCAAAAATGAATTACACAGGAAGTCAAAAATAAGGCAAGTGTGTGAATTCAATAGACTTAAAAATCTCTCCATGTTTCCTAAAACTCCCTTGGAGGGAATTTCTCCTTAAAACTTAATGAGCCAATTGTTTTCATTAACCACTAATTACTTTTTTTAAGCATAGGGGTATATGTGACAATGATGATGAAATTACATGGGAAAATATTTTACTGATATTTGGGAAATATTATACCAGCCAAAAATAGCAAGCATCGAGGAGATGATTACTTTAAGTTTGTGTGAAAATTTAAGACCTTAGTCTTGAAGTACCATTATTGTACCACGAAGACTAAAGATAAATTTCAATCGCATTGTTTTAAAAGCAAGTCACCAAATTCCAATTGTGATATTTACACTAAAATATAGTCTAAATTTCAGTGATTGTAAATATAATCTTTACTGTATAATATTTGTCAAGTGTCAGAGGCTTCCTATATTAATTTATTAAGCCAGTACCTATTGGACAACTGACTACCATCTTCTCTGATAGGTGCAAAGTAGATTTTGTAGCATCTGTTTAAGCATTATTGAACAGTATTAAATAAACTGTACTCAAACCACTTTCCAAAGAAAGACAAGCTTTAGGTGAAATAGGAATCAGAAAGCTACTGTTTAGCAGAATTTTCAGTGTTTCAGAAAACTTTTTCACCTGAGAGGTTGTAAGAGTCATAAAATTTCTTGTGACAGGCATTTAGGAAATACAGGATGCTGATGACTGTAGTCTGGAAACATTCAGATAAACACAAAAGACATGTAAATTGTACAGCATTTTGAAGAGTCAGCACAACGGTAAAGAGAAAATTAACTAGAAGACAGATCTACCTGCTCTAGGGAAACCTGATAGCAATCAAAGATCTTCATTGATGATTCAAAACTAGAAGTTTCTCTCACATTCTGCTCTCTCAGCAGAATATTGTCAAACCAGTAGACTAATAAAAGTGCATGATTAAAATGACTGTTTATTTGCAAAGCTAGGAGACTGAAAAATATATCCCTTCCTACATCTTCAAAGTCTCCCCCAGGTCAAATGTTGGCTTAACATTTAGACTTGCATGTGATTTTTAGAACTCAACCTAATGGCTCAAACAGTAAAGAATCTGCCTGCAGTGCAGGAGACCGGGGTTTGATCCCTGCGTCACGGATCACTGGATCCCCAAGTCCCTTGGAGAAGGAAATGACAACCCGTTACAGTATCCTTGCCTGGAGAATTACATGGACAGAGGAGTCTGATGGGCTACAGTCCATGGGCTTGCAAAGAGTTGGACACGACTGAGGGACTAACACAACACTTAGAACTCAACTATCAGGTCAGGCATTTTTAAGAGAATTTAAAAATTAAGTTTGTGAATATTTTAAATTAGCATTTAAAAGAAAACAGCCAAAAAGAAGATTAAAAGAGAGAGAGAAGTTATTGTGTGTGTAGCATCTAGTAGGTTTGTAAGAAAAAGTTGAGTGATATATACCATCAATTCAGCTGGGGAAAAACATTAAGTAACTAAGTTGTTTGGTCATGTGTACATAAAACTGGGTTCATTACATAATTCAAATTCATTCTTTAGCTTTGTCTCTACATACAAGAAGGTCAGAGAACATCATTGTTGAGAGTATGGGCTCCAGAGATGGGCTTTGTGGGTACAAAAACACTAGCTGGCTAGTTATTTTTGGAAATTTAGCCTAAGACTTGGTTCATTCATCTGTTAAAGGGGAAACAAACATTACTCCCTCATCAACTTGCTGGAGAATTAAATGATCAATGTATGTAATGTATTTCATGGAGGGCCTGGTGTAAGTAAACAATTAATATGTGACAACCATAATTATTTACAGCCATCATAATCAAACTAATTTTCATTCACACCTGAAGGAAACAAAATTCTCAAAGGGGGAAAAAAAAGAGCAAAAGATATATGCACTTAAAATATATATTTGGCAGTACAAAATGGCTTTAATAGCTTAAAATTTTCATTCTTGGCCTCACAATGACAGAATACCTTAATGAAATGCCTAGACTAGGAATTAAGAAAGTCATTCTCTATCAGGCAAGAAATTGTAAAGAACAGAAACACCTAGGATTTTACAACTCTTGGAAGATGTTATTTCTATGTGTGATTAGATACCTTATCCTCCCGTTTATAAATTGTCTCATAATCTATATGGTACTTGAATCTTTTCTTGGCATTTTCAATTTTAATGATTATGCATTTTATTCTAGAATTAACAATCAGTTCCTTTTCAAGCTTTCTGTTCTCCCTCCACCAGTTCTAATTTGAAGAATGTTAGCTAATTATTTTTTCACTCCTTCCTTCCAAAGTATTTGAAATACATAAGACAGCAAAAAAAAGTTCTCTTTTCTAGTCATCATACCAACTCTCAGTACACCCAACTTGTTTTACCATAAAATAGTATTTAGTGATTTTTTAAAAGCACTGGGAGAACTATTGAATGTTTTTTAATCCAAGAAAAATTAAGGACAGCTGTGGAGGCTGGATCCTAGGAAAATGAGGTAAGATTCCAGGTGCTGTCTCTGGCTGCCAGATCTATAAAACAATATTGTAGTAAAATAAATAAATAGATAGATAAATAAACATGGCTTTTTTAATTACTAAGCAGGCAAGTTCTGGTAAAAGGTGTGTCAAGCCACACATAAGTGCTCACACAACGTAGCTTTTAATTTCCTAACTTGTGTCCATCAGTGTGATGGGTGCTCACAAGATAGAAGACCAGCTGTCTTGGACATAATTGCAGCAGGGGAGTTTTAAGAACTGTAGGTGGTATTATTCTGTTTTATTTCATTTCCTTTATTGTCATTCAGGATTTTTAAAAGTATGTTTGAGTGAAAAAATGTTTAAAATAAATTTCTCGGAAATATTCATTATAGTTCCCTTTCAGTTTCATCACTTCAGGCTGTAGTCAACAACCCTGAACTGAGATAAAGGGTCCATACTTCCTCACAGAATCCATTTCACTCTGTGTGTGAATCAGCATGTATTTATGTCATATGACTAATTTTTAGGAGTCTTTAACACAAAATAAATTGAGTCTCTTTGGATCAAAAGATGAGGTACACAAGGTACCTCATACATGTATACATGAGGTCAGGTGCACTGGTTTTTAGGCTTCAAGCACAATTCTAAAAATTTCTCAAATCCCATAGGGAACATGACTAGGAATCAAGTCATGCCGTAAAGGAATGCTCAGCATGAGGACTCAGTTTCAGCTGAATAAACCTAAGTTTATTCAAGAAATAATAGACCAGCTTTCTCCAGAAGCCATCAACTGCCTGAAAGCATGGACAGAGAAACAGTATTGTGGTCAAACAAGGCGGACTGCAATATAAATGATATGGGATTCCATATATATGTGCTAATATATGACATTTGTTTTTATCTTTCTGACTAACTATATTCTGCATGACAGACTCTAGGTTCATCCACATCACTACAAATGACCCCCTGATTTCAGTCCTTTTTATGGCTGAATAATAGTCCCATATATATATATATATATATAAATAAGCTGATTCAAGTTATTGTACACCAAAACCTAATACAACATTGTGAAGCAATTATCCTCCAATTAAATAAGAAAGATAAGGGAAAGAGGGCATTAGGAAGGAAGGTTAACAGCTTTGTAAAAGACTGGCCATGAGTCAGTGAAGGAAAGGAAAGCAGACTATGGAAAAGGGTGATGATCTCTAAGAGTCTAGGAAGTGCATGGAGGGATTGAAATCAGGATTAAAAAAGCACTTATAAAAACAACAACAGGGATTTTGAGAATTCAAGGAAGAGATTATTTTACGATGCAAGATTTTGGAAAAGGTTCTGAATGATTATGTCAAGATGATGGTCTTGCCTAGTGAAAACCACCACAGAATAAAAGTGAGAGTGGCTAAAATTAAGGAGATGAAGGAACAGTGAGGTACAGGTGCTGGAAATATCTATGTGTGTATTGAAAATGATGTTGGGGAAAGAGGTGTAGACAAAGACTATAATCCAGGCTCTGCAATAATGTAAGACAATGGAGAGTCATCCCAGATCCTTGCTAACCAAAAGGGGGACCAAGGAAGAATCTTAAAAATGGATCACGTGAACTTTAAAGAACAATGTTGGAAGAATAAGGGTCAGGGATTAATTCCAAGACATTTCCCTCTCTGCTTCTTCTGCTACTGGCCTCTCTCCTGTTAGGGGAAGCATACTGATGGAAACCGCCCACCCTGGCCAGACACCATAGTAACTATTTGCATAAGTTGTTTTATGACAGGAGATCCTGGTAAGGAATACAGAACTAATAAGCCACCACCAACTGGAAGAGTTCAGGAAAGGTCGAAAGGAGACATTGCGTGCCGGTCCACTTTCTAGAATCCCTCTCGCTAGCATCCATCTTGGCTGAGCGATGCATGCGCCACCAGGAAAGACTCTGAATTAGAATGATTGGCCAAAGACCACCCAGAAATTAATCCCATCACCATAAAACCCGAGACTGCAAGCCACGTGGCAGAGCAGTTCTCTTGGGTTCCCTTACCCTACTGCTTTCCACCTGGGTGCCCTTCCCAATAAAATCTCTTGCTTTGTCAGCACATGTGTCTCCTGGGACAATTCATTTCCAAGTGTTAGACAAGAGCCCAGTTTGGGGCCCTGGAAGAGGTCTCCCTTCCTGCAGCACGCCTACCCAGCCCAAGATTCTTGACATTAAAGTTTTAGTTACTCAGTCATGTCCAACTCTTTGCGACCCCGTGGACTGTAGATCTCCAGGCTCCTCTGTCCATGGGATTCTCCAGGCAAGAATACTGGAGTGGGTTGCTATTCCCTTCTCTAGGCTCATCTTTATGACCCAGGGATCAAACCTGCATCTCCTTCATTGCTGACAGATTGTTTACAGTAGAGATTCTTGACCACAAACCTGCTTCTTTAGATTAGAGGACATATGAATAAACATTCTCACCAAAAGACACTGCTGAAATGAGCTATGTTACCTGGTAAGTTATAGCATTATTTTTAAATCATGTTAATTCTGTATTTCTCATGCTAACTCTCAAATTAGTTAATTTTCTATTTGGAGGGTTCTGATATCTTAGATTCAAAAAAGATATCAGAGTTTGGAGTGGGAGGAATACTAAAACAAGAGCAAAAGAACTTTGGGGATATTTATCTTGGTTTCCTAAGGCTATCGTAATAAAGTACTACCACAAACTGGATGGTGTAAAACAATAGAAATATGTTTTCTCACAGTTCTGGAGACTAGAAGTCAAAAATTCAGGTGTCAGTGCAACACTAGAGTTGAGGTAGGATCTTTTCCTGCCTCTTATAGCTTCTGCTCCTGGACGGCAATCCTTGGCTTTCCTGGAATTGTGCCTGCATCACTTCAATCTCTGCCTCTATCATCATATGCCTTTCTGTGTGTCTGTGTCTGAGGCCAAATTTCCTGGTTTTATGAGGACACCAGTCAAACTAAATTAAGGGCCCATTCTATTTTCACTATGACCTATGCTATCATGATTTATAGTAGGAAATATATACTTGGTGTTTGATCCCTACTCTGGCAGAGCTACCGAGACCCTTGGAACTCCCCATGCTAAAAAAGATTTTTGAAGCCTTTTGTTATGTAATGAGATGACTTTTGGACCACACCTAAGGATGGATGGCTGGTTGCCAGAAGACCCAACCTTGTAATTGAAGGGCTAGAACTTTCAGTCCCACTGCCCTACTTCCAGGGTGGAGAAAGGGGCTGCAGATTGAATCAATCACCAATGGCTATTGATTTAATCAACCATGACTATACAAAGAAACCTCAATAAAACCCCCAAAAGACAGGACTTGGAGAGCTTCTGGGGTGGTAAACACTGGCAGGTTTGGGGAACATGGTATGGCTGGAGAGGACATAGAAACTTCACACCCTCTCCTATACATTGCCCTGTGCGTCTCATCCATCTGGCTGTTTCTGTTATATCCTTTTATAATACACTGGTAATCCAGTAATTAAAATGTTTCTCTGAATTCTTTAAGCCACTATGGCATATTAACAGACCCAAGGAGGTGATTATAGGAACCTCTGATCTAAAACTTATTGGTCAGAAGCACAGGTGACATCCCGAACTTTTGATTGGGGTCTAAAGTGTGTGTGTATGTTGGGAGGGAGCAGCCTTGTGGGACTGAACCCTTAACCTGTGGGATATGATGCTATCTCAGGATAGTGTCAGAATTGAGTTGAGTTGGAGAACACCCAGCTGTGTCTGGAGAATTATTGGAGGGGTGTGGAAAACACTATAGTTGGGTGCAGAATTCTTAGACCCCCATCTTAACTAATTATATCTGCAATGACTCTATTTCCAAATAAGATCACATTCTGAGGTGCTGGAAGTAGGACTTCAACAGATATTTTGAAGGAACACAACTCAACTCATAGCAGCATATTAGGAAAGAAACCTCATGAGCCAGACTGGGGAGCAAGGATAAGGCATGGAGAAGCAAATGAGTGTCAGCTTATGTTGTCATTCCTGGATAATAGAGCATCACAAACTAACAGTGAGATTTGAAATTGAGAAATGTTACTAAAAGGGTAGGATATATATAGAAAATGAGATAGGATAATGCAAACTACAACCAAAACTAAAATCAGAAATTAAAACAAAACAAAACAAAAAGAAGAATCAAATTTTATGTATTTTAATGAGAAATTAGAGCAAGTATGTCAATTTAATTAAATGTTCAGATATATATATTTGGGGGGTTTAGTCCTTTGTGATTGATTGCTCCATAAGTATGTCTGATTGCTAATCTGTGTTAGTCCAGTCACACAGTATGATAGGTAAGAACAAGCTCTAGAGCCAGGATGCTTGGCATGAAAACTGTCCCATTACATTTTAGCTGTGAGAACTTAGGCAAGTTTCCCGCTACTCAATTTGCTTAAAAATTAGTGACTATCACATAAGATCTTTGTGAAGATTAATTATGTTAACCTATGTAATCTGTACCTGGCTCATAGGAAATGTTGAAAATATATTATCTATATTTTTTTATTTTAATTGACTGAGTACCTCATTTTCATAAATAAAATTCTTGAATTATATTAACTTAAATATAACTATGGTCTTCCCAGGTGGCACTAGTGGTAAAGAACCTCCCTGCCAATGCAGGAGACATGAGATGAAAGTTTGATTCCTGGGTCAGGAAGATTCCCTGGAGGAAGGCACAGCAATCCACTCCAGTATTCTTGTGGAGAATCTCATGGACAGAGGAGCCTGGCAGGCTATGGCCGATTGGATAGTAAAGAGTTGGACATGACTGAAGCAACTTAGAAGCAGCAGCAAATATAACTTCAGTGAATACAATTAAGTTGTTAAATTCTATTTCAGCTTAAAGTCTTTTATTAAGCACGTAAAGTAGCTTTTCTGTTTTTTATGAAAAATAGTGGGGCTTTTTTTTGCATAGGTTTGAAAGAAATTGCTTTATTACATAGCTTCTCCATTAAAAAATTAGAATATGGCATTTATTAAAAGATACTTAGCCTTTTCATGTACTTTAAGAATCCTGCATTTTTTGTCTGTTATATTATGTATTCTAAGTGATCAAAATAATAGTAAACATTAGTAAGATAATACTGATCATTTACTATCATTTGACCAAGCTCATTATAGACATTTCCTCATTAAATCTGCAAAACAGTCCCATTGTGTTATATATGCTGCTGGTGGTGGTGGTTTAGTCCCTCAGTTGTGTCAGACTCTTGCAACCCCATGAACTGTAGCCTGACAGGCTCCTCTGTCCATGGGATTCTCTAGGCAAGAATACTGGAGTGGGTTGCCATTTCCTTCTGCAGGGGATCTTCCTGACCCAGGAATCCAACCCCTGCCTCCTACATTGCAAGGGGATTCTTTACCACTGAGCTATCAGGGAAGCCCTGTGCTATGTATCTCTTAATCCTCTTTAACTCTGCTTTTTAAATGAGATCAGTGAAGCACAGAGTGCTTTGGTAATTTCCCCAGCGTCATACTAGCAAGTGGTTTAGTGAGAAGTCAAGCCAGTTTTGGGCTTCCCAGGTAGCACTAGTGGTAAAGAACCTGCCTGCCACTTCAGGAGACATAAGAGACACAGGTTCAATCCCTGGGTAGGGAAGATCCCCTGGAGGAGGGCATGGCAACCCACTCCAGTATTCTTGTCTGGAGAATCCCATGGACAAATGAAGCCTGGCAGGCTACAGTCTGTAGCATTGCAAAGAGTTAGGCAAACCAGTTTTATTTGATAAGAAAGTCTGGAATCTTAGCCTCTTTGCTTTATTACCAGGCCATTTGTGGGCCTCATTTTTATACACAGAGATTTTTAAAAAAATGAAATATATGGACAATTCAAAAATTGTTTCTAAAATCATCCTTTTTCTGTAGATTTTTAATCAGATAACCATAGGACTAAAATATGTTTTATGAGCATAATTTATTTTTAGTATATCTAAAAATTATATTAAGGGAAATTATTAGTTCCTCTGTAAGGATTTCTCATTAAAAAAAAATTCTTCCCCTTCAGAAACATTTAAAGAGCAACCACTGGCAATGACAAATCCTATTCATATTATTACCTTACAAAGTAAAGCCTTGGTCTAGAAAATTTTCTACATCAAAAGGCCAAAAGTATTGTCTTCTTGTCTTTACTTTTGCAGTGTTTTTTTATCTCAATAAACCATGAAACAACACCCTTGAACCGCACCTTCCATGGAACTTTAATACCTCTTCTCTTTCAGATTTGTTTAGAATTGCTTTCTACCTCTGTCTCTGAGCACATGCTGATTAAAATGTTTTAATTAAAATTATGACTACTACAGAAAAATTATTGAGCAATTCTTCAGGATGAAAATGCTTAGTGTTGGAAGACTAATTCCACTGTTCATGTTTCTACTGAGCAATATTTTCTAAAAGGTTAACCTTTGTGTTGTGTAATATTGGATTTAGTCCCAACAGCTTGAAGGTATTGTTTTTAAAACAAGGCCAAGCAAGCAGAAAAGTTTGTACGATGATACAGATTTGATCAGCTCTTAAACAAAACAAGTTCAGCCAGGTTGGTCTGTGCAGTCATTCTAGAACTGAATCCTATGGCTTTCTTCTACAGTCATTGGGCTGAGAAAGAGTGAATTTTGTTATATTTCAAAACTGTTTTTAGAAGGAAGAGGCAACGTGATGACCTGGATCAGTGTCTGCAGCCTGCACTCAAACACTGGAGACACACTGGGATGAAAGACAATTTACTTAGAACTGTAGCACAGAGAAAAGAGTTTCACTAAAGGAAGTCAGTAAGATCACTTCTTAATAAGGATGAGTTCCTGTTTCCTGCTTGATGAAGCTCTCTGCAACATAAAAAGCCTTAACTACTTCCTTTTGAAGGGTTCTCTTCATTGCCTGATACAGCCCTCCTGTTCGCAATGCAAAATCCTGGGAGGACCATCTTGGGACAACCTGGGGAATTCATTATGTTTGATGCTCTTAATCAAGGATCAGACTTTAACCCAGCCAGCCATTCACATGAACTATAGAGTGGCCTGTTTAAAACCCGTTTTGTTTTTGCACAAAAGCAGAAATCCATAAAGTGAGTTCAGTCCTGTGCTTCTCAAACAGTGATGTATATACAAATACTCTGGGGATTTTACTCAAATGTAGTAGGTCTGTGCTGAAGCCTGAGGTTCTGAACTTCTATCAAACTTTTAGGCAATGATGATGCTGTTGGTCAATGGATCCAACAATGGATGTTAGTCTCTTATCATTTTAGGCAAGACCATGACTTTGCCACACTAGCCAGATGACAACCTGCCTGATTTTAAGGAAATTGTCTATAGATTGGACATTTTCCCCTGATTCAAATTCAACAAACCCGGAAGGAGGACTAAATTCTTTCTTATAGTTATACTACTTCCATAAAACAGCTTGTAGCCAGTTTTCTTGCCTTCTACCTAATGGTTTTCTATTCTTCAGTGTGACTGTGCTTGTCATCTATCTCCTGGTTATCTATTTTTTATACAGTACTGTTTTTCTGTTAATCACAGACTCCTAATATTTCCTTTCTTCCTCTCTCCCCTTTGGTAACCATATGTTTGTTTTCTATGTCGGTAGGTCTGTTTCTATTTTGTAAATAAGTTCATTTTGCTTAGATTCTACATATAAGTGGTATCATATGATATTTGTCTTTTTCTGTCTGGTTTACTTCGTGATGACAATCTCTAGGTCCACGCATGTTGCTGCAAATGGCATTCTTTCTGATGAATGAATTCTTTCTTATGGCCAAGTAATATTCCATCACACACACACACACACACACACACACGTATACACACACCACATCTACCATGTAATCCAGGGATCTCACTATCTCTCTTCTGGGCATATATTCAAAGAAAATGATAATTCAAAAAGATACATGCACCCCAATGTCCATTGCAGCACTATTTATAATAGCCGAGCTATGGAAGCAACCTAAATGCCCATCAATAGATAAATAGATAAAGAGTGATATTAAGATGCCCATCCTTTATTTCACCCAGAGCAATCTGAATTCAGTCAGTCAGGGTTTAGTCTCATTGGGAATACATTCCCTTCAAACATTCACTGGAGGCTTCTAATGCTCCTTCCTAGATCAGCTGTCCCGCTGAGGATTTTCAGAGCTGTCAGCCTCTGTTCTTTTGTCATGACCACTTTGGAGATTAAACAATGGTACAAAGAACTTTGGCCATGACTTTGAGAGTCTATAGCAGACAATTCTATACTCAGTAGAGGGAAAGACAATCAGCATCATTGTCCCAGAGCCTTAATTACGTAGACATACTTGTACCAACTAATTCAACTTAATGTTGCTTCATTTAGTTATGTCACTTCATTAATGTTCATAGATACCTTTGAAGTTACAGCTGGATACTACATGCCAGGAAGCATTAGAAATGTGGAAAGGATCATTTTGTAGGTTTTACAAGCTTTATGGTACCATTTAAAAACATTAAAGTATACATTCCCTACCAACCTAGAGTATAGAGTGTATTATTAGTCTATAAAATCAATATCTCTGAGTTTTGAAGAATGCCAATTAAAGGAAAAAATATTTTTCCTGTTTTAAATAATTTGTAAGAGTGTTTGAAATAATGTGTAAGTGTGCTTGAAACTAAATATTCAAAAAACTAAGATCATGGCATCTGGCCCCATTACTTCATGGCAAATAAAATGGGAAAAGGTGGAAGTAATGACAGATTTCCTCTTCTTGGGCTCTAAAATCACTGCAGATGGTGACTGCAGCCATGAAATTAGAAGACGATTGTTTTTTGGCAGGAAACCTATGGCAAACCTAGACAGTGTGTTGAAAAGCTGAGATACTACTCTGCCGACAAAGGTCCACGTAGTCAAGCTATAGTTTTCTCAGTGGTCACGTACAGTTGTGAGAGCTGGAACGTAAAGAAGGCAGAATGCCAAAGAATTGATGCCTTCGAATTGTGGTGCTGGAGAAGACTCCTGAGAATCCCTTGGACAGTAAGGAGATCAAACCAGTCAATCTTAATGGACATCGACACTGAATACTCATTTAAAGGACTGATGCTTAAGCTGAAGCTCTTGTATTTTGGTCATCAGATGTGAACAGCCAACTCATTGGAAAAGTCCCTGATCCTGGGAAATATCAAGGGCAGAAGGAGAAGAGGACATCAGACAATGAGATGGCTGGATGTCATCACCAAAGCAATGGACATGAACTTGGGCAAGCTTCGGGAGAAGATGGGGGACAGGGAGGCCTGCTGTCCATAGGGTTGCAGAGTTGGATGTGACTGGGGGACAGAACAGAAAGTGTGCTTGAGCTTCTGTAATGAGACATTTGTTTTGCAATAATGTTATAATATTGCTAGAATTAGATATTCTCTGTGATATTCATAGATCTCAAATTATCTTATTAAAGCTGTAATTGGGGATAAAAATTTAAATAACAGATTTTTCCAAATAATGAATATAATATCACTTCCAAAACTCCTGCTTCTAATACGAAGTACTGTGGCTCAGAAAATATCCAGTTAAAAAACATGCTAATGATTAAGAAACTCTTAATGACTAAGAGACCTCCTATGAAACTAACAACGGCATTTTAGTGGATGAGCTGACTAGCTGGAGAGGACTTGATATCCACCGAAGCATGAAACTTCCAGAGGAAACTCCCACACGACATCCCTTTCATCCACAGGGTTTATTCCAGAGGATCATTGATAGTTCTAATAGGCTGTGAGAGGAAGACAGGAACAAAATCCCATCAGGTAGGATCAGCTTACATTATTTAAAGCTTAATATTTATCATAAATTCATAGGGTCCTGAGATTATTGACTTTTGAAGAATAAGATTTTCATAATTTAAGGAGTCATGCAGATTTTCTGCATGAAATGTAGCCTTACAAGTGGTTTTACATGAGAAGCTAAAAAGTACCAATTAACAGAAGCAGTAAAAAAAAAAAAACACATCCATATACTCACAGTATATACCTGGAAGGAATTATCATATATTAACATTTTAAGGTTAAAAGTAGTATGTCTGGTTCTCAGCCAAAACACAATTTTTATATTCATTTTAGAATTAAGAAAATTACACATAATCTTTATTATTTCTTATACACTTTGGGAATGTGAGAAAAACATATTTTTAATCTCTTTTCCTGATGCCAAATTTGTACTTGTAAGTAGTAAACTTCATTGAGTACACACCCAAAGTTTCTCCGGATCTCTCCAGATTGGTACTACAGTGTCACAAAAAGAGTATGACTGAAATTTCACTGGTTTTGCCACCCCTAAAGCAGCCCTTGGTACCCAGGGAGGGTTTTGGGTTGCCAAGCATTTGGCTGCCAATGTAGGAAACGCATGAGACAAGTGTTCAATCCCTGGGTTGGAAAGATCCTCTGGAGAAGGACACGGCAATGCACTCCAGTATTCTTGCCTGGAGAATCCCATGGACAGAGGAATATGGTGGGCTGTAGTCCATGGGGTTGCAAAGAGTCAGATACACTGAGAGACTGAGCGCGTGCGAGCGCACACACACACACACACACACACACACACACACACACACGAGTGTCAGGGCAATGCAAAAGAGATCAGGAAAATGATGTTTTCACCCAAGAATTCCCAAGTAACAGGGAAACAACCCCTCAGCTCGAGTGCGGTAGGCAGTCCCCAGCACTGGGAGCAACTTCATCTACCTCTGGTTCTGCCAACCTCACTTCCAACTTTTCCTCAAGGCAACTAGGGTAACCAGAAATGTCTCTGGGAGCCCCTGTTTCTTTTAGTCATGAGGGAAAACTATCTTTCATACTAATAGGTACAAAATGACCCCTTAAAGAAATTAACCCACCAAATAATCAAAGTAGGATATTGCTCAGTGTAAAATACATGCTTTGTATAGGTTCAGCAAGAGTCAAAGGAAACTTGCAAATAGAGATTATTTAATACATATCTGTGTGTTGCAGTCCAGGGGGTCTCAAAGAGTCAGGCATAATGAATACATCTAATTTGAATATCAATAGTACAAATTTTGTTTGCTTAGATTCTTTTCAAAATACCTATACGTACAAACATATGTTAAATTTTATAAATATTTTTAAGTTACATGATTGAATATATGTCATTTGCACATTCTCATAGCTTTGTAACGTGATTATAATGTGAGATATAAAAGAAATGCATAAAAATGCAATCAGAATTTATAGAATTCAGTAGTTAAGTCTGGAAATCAAGGTATGCTTCACCATAAAGATACCATTTGTGTTAGGCTTTGGATGATAAATAGGAGTTTCAAAAGAGAAAAAAAAATTGGGGTGGTCTGGGTAGGGAGAAGGAGGAGGGAAATGAGAGAGATTCTGGGCAGTGGAGTGAGATGTCAGGGGATAACTGCACGACTGGTTACTGCAATGGAGTAAAATATCAGATCAAAGGGATGTGAGGCTGAGAGACTATATATCAGTAATGTGTGTGTAAAACTCAGAAAATATAAAAAGTTAAATTGTGGGTATACTGTGAAGAACCAAAAAAAAAAAAAAAAAAGCTTTGTGAAAGCAGCTTGATCCTGTAGTCAATTAAGATGATCAAAGATTTTGAGAGAGAAAATTGACTCAATTATACTTGTGGTTTAATGAGATAACGCTGGTATTGGTAGTTATTTTTGGCAAATGTATGGAACTTTCCTTCATGCCAAGCATTATGCTATTTTTTGAGTGTATTATGAAAAACAAGAGGAGCAAGATGATCCTGCCTTCCTAGGTCTTCCAGCCTATGGAGGAAGAGAAATTCACAAGCCATTGCAATAAACCAGAATAAGTCTTAGAACAGGACATATGGGTGCCATTGGAGCCCACAGCAGAAGTCCTTGGAGTAGGCTTGGAGTTCAGAGTAGGCTTTCTAGCACAGCTGACATTAACCTGATATTGAAGGGTGAGTGGAGTCTGCTATATGAAAATGGAAAAGAGGAATGGCCCAGGGGGATGGGGATTGCCAGAAGGAGCAGCGGGAAACAAGCATGGTGAGTCCAAGAAAGGTGGAAGCAGGGGTGTTAAGAGTGGCGTGTGCCTCAGGAGGTGCTGTGAGATGGCTGGAGAGTAGAGAAGGACCAGTTTGTACAACACTTTTGAAGATTATTTTTTTAAAAAAGTCAAGAATTATTGAACTAAATGAACAAAAATGTTGTGAATCATCTTTGTTCTTTAGTGCAAATAAATTAACTTTTATTTGGATCCTGCCTAGGCATTCCGAGCCGTGTTTTCAACCAATTGGCTTTTGGCAAATAGAATGGAGCTGGTTTTCTCAGTTCAGAGCTCACCAGAGTAGACACTCATACAGCCACCTTACAACCTGGGCTTCCTCCTTCATGCCTGGGATCACAAAGTACATGATGGTAAATGGCATCACATGAGACTCAGGAAAAGATGCTGAAATTTTTATAATAATTTTGAAAGACCCCTTCGATCTGTCCACTCTTTTGTTCCTTCTTTCATCCCACATAACAAGCAGGCCCGGCTTCTATATGTATCTATTTTATCGTCTTTGTTGCGCATCTATAAATAGAATAACTGCTCTTTTCCTGGTGACTCTGGGTGTTTGTTTTCTACTTGTATCTTTCCTGAGGGAAAATGTGACACACAACTCAGACAGAAAATGTCTCTCTGTTATATTTTAGAACCATTAGAAATTCACAGAGAGTCACGTGGAAGAAAAGACTGTTTGCTTTGCATCAACTGTAGTTTACAAGAGCAAACGCAATGTTCCAGGAATGTTGGAAATGTATGTGATATTAAATTTGAGGTCATTCTCTCACTTGTCAGAACATGGCTTCCAGTCCAAAGTTCCAAAACTATAGAGGCCTGTGAAATTCTTGGAGAGGTTCCAAGGAGAGCAATGAAAGTGATAAAGGATTTGAAGGCTCATACCTTTGAGGGAAGGCTAAAAGAACAAGAATTATTTCTCCTCTAAATGAGAAGTCAGAGATAATTTAACAATCTTCAAGAATATGAAAGGTTTTATGGGTAGAGCAATGGTGTCCAAATCTACGGAAGTTTGAACAGTGGGGCCTGGGCACAGTGAAGGTCTGCTGACAAAGAGGGCTGCTGTGTTTTGGCAAGGGGTATTTCACTGCAGAAAACCCTTCTTCTGAGGCCCAGAAGGTTCACTATTACTAGCAGGGAGGTGTCATGTACTGCCTTGCATGAGCACTGGGGTAAAATAAATGACTTCTAAAAATCTCTAAATTCAGTGGTTTTCAGGTTTTTAAAAGGTCTTCCATTTGAAGAGACTCTAAGGGCAAATAAATTATTGGCCAAGACTTTATTCTTACACTTTCTAGAAATAGTAACACATTCTGATTATAGCCTGGTAATATGTGCAAGCAGAATTCCAGAAGCTCCTATCATGTTACCAGTTTACCACTCTTATATATGGTTATATATAATACACATATGCATGGTATATACATGATACACAATCATCATGTTGTATTTCTATAGTACTTACAAAAATATTTCTATCCCTATATTCTCTAGGTCATCTCTATTCCTCTGATCTCTTACAATCTGATGAGATACTGTGGTCCTGAACCATCTCAGTCTTTCACTCTCAAAAACTGAGGATGATAAATATATGGTCTAATAATTCAGGTGAAATAGACATTTTTCCATTTCAGGAGCAGAATCTATGCAGAGAGACACCTGCACATTTTGAGAAGTATACGAAGTTATAATTTTATGACAGAAAGCAGCATAGCATTCCATTTACAATCTTTTTACAAAGGTGGATGATAACAGAAGCTAGGACAATACAATAAAATACTATGTCTGCAATAAAAAGTCAGACTTCACTCTTCTGAAATGGGCTCATGCAGATCACTATATCTCTGTTTACGGGGGATTTTAAGATAGTCACAAAACAAAACTGCCAAGCATGAAAGAATAATTCCTTTAACAGCTGTTCAGGAAGGTCAAAAACACAGAAACTACTGAAGGTTACAAAAGTATAGCTAGAACTCTTGGGAGTTGAGCTCCATTGCAATGGAAATTTCAGAATCATCTTCTGGTTGTGCCCGCCAGATGTGAGCATGCTTGTTGATTGTTTGCAAGATGTTAAGAGTCCAGTTCTGTCAGCTGACTTTCCACCTCCTGCCATCATGACTGAGGGGACAGAGTTCATAAATAAAAGCACAGACGTCTCTGATGCTTCATTCAAAAGAGAAACAAACACAGATCAATAGGAACAATCTGACACCAATATCCCAATTTCTGTCCAGACACCAGCAATAGGAAGGCGATTGTCCACAATCTTGAAAATTTGTTCTCCAAATGCACTATTGACAGAAAAGCTGGACATAATAAGAAATTAAATGAAGCTGAATAAATACCTGTACTGAGGGCCAGACACGAAAACTACATTTGATGAAAAATAACCAAAAGGGGGAAAAAAGTATAGATCAAAAGGTCATCATATGAAACATTGCTGTTTTTGTGGTTCGTGACTATGGATTGAAATATAAAATCAGCCTAAAGTCAGACTTGTTTTTTCTTTGCTATTTAAGTTGAATAGATTTCTCTCTACTTTTGAACTGATAGAGCTTTGCCTGTCTTACTTTAAAAAAAAAATTCTCAATGAAAACCAAATTTTATGAAATATAAGGAATGAGGTAGTGTAATTTTGACTTTGAAGTCATCTTGGGGAACGCCCAATGTAAACAGTTTCTGCAATTCTGTTTAAGAGCATAGAAATAATTAAAAGAGAAATTAATATTAGTCGGTGTACTGTGACCATGAACATGTTTGTCAAGGTGGGTCCTTGAGTTCCTTATTTGTTAACCTCATCTGATCTTGAATTTCACAGGTTCTGTGTTGTTCTTCCTAGCAGTCCAGCATTACCTCAATATTCCGAAAGCCTCAATGACTTCATACTGTTAAAACCATATTGGATTACTTTTGTTAATAAAAAGAATAAAGGTGTGTTTAGACTGTGAAAATTGCTTCTCATATGAACAAATGGTAACAAAACACAACTTCGCACAGATCTTGCTTACAATTTGGAATCTTTCTCTGTGAGAGGGCTGCTGACTTACAAAGCAAAAACCAGCACTGAAGGAAATTAGTCAAGCTTTGACAGAGATGATTTTAAATTCCTCAGGTGGAGCAATCTAGAAATGTCCTGTTATAAAATGTCCTCTCTGAATAATAAAAAAAAGTAAACAATGTAAGTGAAGGACTTGAAACACTTTCACACTTGGCAAATTTCTTAATCCTAGGAAATCACCATTTCAAATATCACGCCCATTTTGGGGATAAGGAACATCGAGGTAATTTATCGAAAGTCACCCAGGTGCTCTAATTTGAGCCCCACAAAAATTGCTTACTCAAACTTATACATATATTCAGAGAATGGTCAATCTGAGCATGCCCTATCACAAAGATGCATTGGCAACAGACAGTATTTCCCTCCTTGAAACACTGTGATAAAGAGAATTTGTCTTCCAAGGAAAGTTCTGTATGTACCACTTTTCCAAAAGAACAGTTATAGTTCTAATAATTTCTACCATGATGCATCTGAAAGAAAATGCATTTGGTGCCTCTTTGGGGGCACAAGAATATACCCTCACTAAGGGTCAATTTCTCCCTTCACTCATGTGAAGGGAGAACAATGGGAACAGGGCCCCTACTAATTCCATCCCAGCGCTAACAGACTAATAGTTCACAGGAGGGGCTCCCTGAAGTATATTTGAATTACAATGTTGTGTTAATTATTGCTGTCCCGAAAAGTGACTCAGTTATACATTTTTTTTTTCATATTCTTTTCCATTGTGGCTTATCACAGGATATTGAATATAGTTTCCTGTGCTGTACAGTAGGACCTTATTGTTTATCCATTCTTTATATGCCAGTTTTCCTCTGCTATCCCAAACTCCAATCCAGTCCTTCCCCACTCCTGTCCCTTTTGGCAGCCATAAGTCTGTTCTCCATGTCCTTGATTCTGTTTCTGTTTCACAGATCAGTTTCATTTGTCTTTTTCTGATTAACTTACTTGTACTTTGACTGTACTGTACTTGGTATGATAAATCTCTAGTTGCATCAGTATTGCTGCAAATAACATTATTCTTTCTTTTATTTTTTTATTTATTTTATTTTTAATTTTAAAATCTTTAATTCTTACATGAGTTCCCAAACATGAACCCCCCTCTTCCATTGTATATATATACCACATTTTCTTTATCCACTAATCTGTCAATGGACTTTTAGAGTTCACTTTTCTCCACACCCTCTTAAGAATGTATTGTCTATAGATGTTTTAATGATGACAGCTCAAGTAGGCAAACAGGAAGAGAACAAATACTTCCTACCTCCGCTTTTTCTTCTATTCAGGCCGTCAACAGATTGCATGATGCTTATTCACGTTGGGAAGAGTTGTCTATTTGAGTGCACAGATTCAAATGCTAATCTCAAACAGAAAACATTCTCACAGATGTACCCAGAGTTCAGTTCAGTTTAATTGCACTGTCTTATCCAACATTTTGCTAGTGTGTGCGATGAGAACAGTTGTGCGGTAGTCTGAACACTCTTTGGCATTGCCCTTCTTTGGGATGGAATGAAAACTGACCTTTTCCAGTCCTGTGGCCACTGCTGAGTTTTCCAAATTTGCTGGCAGATTGAGTGCACCACTTTCACAGCATCACCTTTCAGGATTTGAAAGAGCTCACCTGGAATTCCATCACCTCCACTAGCTTTGTTTGTAGAGATGCTTTCCTAAGTCCCACTTGATTTTGCATTCCAGGATGTCTGGCTCTAGGTGAGTGATCACACCATCATGGTTTTCTTTAAAAAAAATCATGAAGATCTTTTTTGTATAGTTTGTGTGTGTTTTTGCCACCTCTTCTTAATATCTCCTGCTTCTGTTAGGTCCATACAACTTCTGTCCATTACTATGCCCATCTTTGTATGAAATGTTCCCTTGGTATCTCTAATTTTCTTGAAGAGATCTCTAGTCTTTCCCATTCTGTTCTTTTCCTCTATTTCTTTGCAATGATCACTGAGGAAGGCTTTCTTATCTCTCCAGCTATTCTTTGGAACTCTGCATTCCGATGGGTATATCTTTCCTTTTCTCCTTTGCGTTTAGTTTCTCTTCTTTTCTCAGCTATTTGAAAGACCACCTCAGACAACCATTTTCCTTTTTTGTATTTCTTTTTCTTGGAGATGGTCTTGATCACTGCCTCCTGTACAATGACATGAACCTCTGTCCATAGTTCTTCAGGCACTCTGTCTATCAGATCTAAACCCTTGAATCTATTTGTCACTTACACTGTATAATTGTAAGGAGTTTGATTTAGATCATACCTGAATGGTCTAGTGGTTTTCCCTACTTTCTTCATTGAAGCCTGAATTTGGCAATAAGGAGCTCATGATCTGAGCCACAGTCAGCTCCCGGTCTTGCTTTTGCCGACTGTGTAGAGCTTCTCCATCTTTGACTGCATGGAATATAACCAATTTGATTTCGGTATTGACCATCTGGTGAAGTCCATGTGTAAAGTCTTCTATTGTGTTGTTGGAAGAGGATGTTTGCTATGACCAGTGCGTTCTCTAGGCAAAACACTGTTGGTCTTTCGTTCGGTTCAGTTCAGTCTCTCAGTTGTGTCCAACTCTTTGCAATCCCATGAATTGCAGCATGCCAGGCCTCCCTGTCCATCACCAACTCCCAGAGTTCACTCAAACTCATGTCCATCAAGTCGGTGATGCCATCCAGCCATCTCATCCTCTGTCATCCCCTACTCCTCCTGCCCCCAATCCCTCCCAGCATCAGAGTCTTTTCCAATGAGTCAATGCTTCACATGAGGTGGCCAAAGTACTGGAGTTTCAGTTTTAGCATCATTCCCTCCAAAGAACACTCAGGACTGATCTCCTCTAGAATGGACTGGTTGGAGCTCCTTGCAGTCCATGGGACTCTCAAAAGTCTTCTCCAACACCACGGTTTAAAAGCATCAATTCTTCAGTGCTCAGCTTTCTTCACAGTCCTAATCTCATATCCATACATGACCACTGGAAAAATCATAGCCTTGAATAGATGAACCTTCGTTGGCAAAGTAATGTCTCTGCTTTTCAATATGCTTTCTAGGTTGGTCATAACTTTCCTTCTAAGGAGTAACCATCTTTTAATTTCATGGCTGCAATCAACATCTGCAGTGATTTTGGAGCCCAAAAAAATAAAGTCTGACACTGTTTCCCCATCTATTTGCTGTGAAGTGATGGGACCGGAAGCCATGATCTTCGTTTTCTGAATGTTGAGCTTTAAGCCAACTTTTTCAGTCTCTACTTTCACTTTCATCAAGAGGCTTTTTAGTTCCTTTTTACTTTCTGCCATAAGGTGGTGTCATCTGCATATCTGTGGTTATTGAGATTTCTCCCGGCAACCTTGATTCCAGCTTGTGCTTCTTCCAGCCCAAGTTTATCATGATCTACTCTGCATAGAAGTTAAATAAGCAGGGTGACAATATACAGCCTTGACATACTCCTTTTCCTATTTAGAACCAGCCTGTTGTTCCATGTCCAGTTCTAACTGTTGCTTCCTGACCTGCATATAGGTTTCTCAAGAGGCAGGTCAGGTGGTCTGGTATTCCCATCTCTTTCAGAATTTTCCAGTTTTTTTGTGATCCACACAGTCAAAGAGTTTGGCATAGTCAATAAAGCAGAAATAGATGGTTTTCTGGAACTCTGTTGCTTTTTTAATGATCCAGCAGATGTTGACAACTCGATCTCTGCTTCCTCTGCCTTTTCTAAAACCAGCTTGAACATCTGGAAGTTCATGGTTCACATATTGCTGAAGCCTGGCTTGGAGAATTTTGAGCATTACTTTACTAGCATGTGAGATGAGTGCAGTTGTGCGGTAGTTGGAGCATTCTTTGGCATGGCCTTTCTTTGGGATTGGAATGAAAACTGACCTTTTCCAGTCCTGTGGCCACTGCTGAGTTTTCCAAATTTGCTGGCATATTGAGTGCAGCACTTTCACAGCACCATCTTCCAGGATTTGAAATAGCTCCAGTGGAATTCCATCACCTCCACTAGCTTTGTTTGTAGTGATGCTTTCTAAGGCCCACTTATCACATTCCAGGATGTCTGGCTCTAGGTGAGTGATCACACCGTTGTGATTATCTGGGTCATGAAGAGCTTTCTTGTACAGTTCTTTTGTGTATTCTTGCTACCTGTTCTTAATATCTTTTGCTTCTGTTAGGTCCATACCATTTCTGTCCTTTATAGAGCCCATCTTTGCATGAAATCTTTCCTTGGTATCTCTAATTTTCTTGAAGAGATCTGTAGTCTTTCCCATTCTGTTGTTTTTCTCTATTTCTCTGCATTGATTTCTGAGGAACGCTTTCTTATCTCTTCTCCCTATTCTTTGGAACTCTGCATTTAAATGCTATATCTTTCCTTCTCTCCTTTGCTTTTTGCATATCTTCTTTTCACAGCTATTTTTAAGGCCTGCTCAGACAGCCATTTTGCTTTTTTGCATTTCTTTTCCATGGGGATAGTCTTGATCCCTGTCTCCTGTACAATGTCAGGAACCTGCGTTCATAGTTCATCAGGCACTCTATCTATCAGATCTAGTCCCTTAAATCTATTTTTCACTTCCACTGTATAATCATAAGGGATTTGATTTAGGTCATACCTGAATGGTCTAGTGGTTTTCTCTACTTTCTTCAATTTAAGTCTGAGTTTGGCAATAAAGAGTTCATGATCTGATCCACAGTCAGCTCCCGGTCTTATTTTTGCTGACTGTATAGAGCTTCTCCATCTTTAGCTGCAAAGAATATAATCAATCTGATTTCGATGTTAACCATCTGATGATGTCCATGTGTAGAGACTTCTCTTGTGTTGTTGGAAGAGGGTGTTTGCTATGACCAGTGCATTCTCTTGGCAAAACTCTATTAGCCTTTGCCCTGCTTCATTCCATATTCCAAGGCCAAATTTGCTTGTTACTCCAGGTGTTTCTTGACTTCCTACTTTTTCATTCCATTCCCCTATAATGAAAAGGACATCTTTTTTGGGTGTTAGTTCTGAAAGGTCTTATAGGTCTTCAAAGAACCATTCAACTTCAGCTTCTTCAGGGTTACTGATCGGGGCATAGACTTGGATTACTGTGCTATTGAATGGTTTGCCTTGGAAATGAACAGAGATCATTCTGTCATTTTTGAGACTGCATCCAAGTACTGCATTTTGGACTCTCTTGTTGACCTTGATGGCTACTCCATTTCTTCTGAGGGATTCCTGTCCACAGTAGTAGATATAATTGTCATCTGAGTTAAATTTACCCATTCCAGTCCTTTTTTGTCCTCTGATTCCTAGAATGCCCACATTCACTCTTGCCATCTCCTGTTTGACCACTTCCAATTTGCCTTGATTCATGGACCTAACATTCCAGATTCCTATGCAATAGTGCTCTTTACAGCCTCAGACCTTGCTTCTATCACCAGTCACATCCACAACTGGGTATTGTTTTTGCTTTAGCTCTCTCTCTTCCTTCTTTCTGGAGTTATTTCTCCACTGATCTCCAGTAGCATATTGGGCACTGACCTGGGGAGTTCCTCTGTCAGTATCCTATCATTTTGCCTTTTCATACTCATGGGGTTCTCAAGGCAAGAATAGTGAAGTGGTTTGCCATTCCCTTCTCCAGTGGACCATATTCTGTCAGACCTCTCCACCATGACCTGCCCATCTTGGGTGGCCCCACAGGGCATGGCTTAGTTTCACTGGGTTAGACAAGGCCATGGTCCTAGTGTGACCAGATTGACTAGTTTTCTGTGATTATGGTTTCAATGCGTCTGCCCTCTGATGCCCTCTCACAACACCTACCATCTTACTTGGGTTTCTCTTACCTTGGACATGGGGTATCTCTTCACGGTTGCTCCAGCAAAGCGCAGCCACTGCTCCTTACCTTGGATGAGGGGTATCTCCTCACCGCTGCCCCTCCTGACCTTGAAAGTGAAATAGCTCCTCTCGGCCCTCCTGTGCCTGCACAGCCATCTCTCCTTGGACGTGGGGTTGTTCCTCTTGGCCGCTGCACCTGACCTCGTCTTGGAAATGAACAGATAGCATTCTGTCCTTTTTGAGATTGCACTGTTAGCCTTTGCTCTGCTTCAGTTTGTACTCCAAGATCAAATTTGTCATGTATCTCTTGCCTTCCTACTTTTGCATTCCAGTCCCTAGGATGAAAAGGTCATCTTTTTTGGGTGTTAGTTCTAGAAGGTCTTGTAGGTCTTCATAAAACCATTCAACTTCAGCTTTTTCAGCATTACTGGTTGGGGGCATAGATTTGGATTACTGTGATATTGATTGGTTTGTCTTGGAAATGAACAGATGGCATTCTGTCATTTTTGAGATTGTACTCAAATACTGCATTTTGGTCTCTTCTGTTGACTGTGAGGGCTACTCCATTTCTTTTAAGGCATTCTTGCCCACAGTAGTAGATATAATGGTCATCTGAATTAAATTTGCCCATTCCAGTCCATTTTAGTTCACTGATTCCTAAAGGGTACCCAGAAATCATATTTAATTTGGGCCCAGTCAAATTTGGTTACATAAACATGACCATCATGGGTTTCAACATTTCTGTTTTGGAGGACAATTCAGCCCTTAACACTGTCACAGGGAATCTCTCCCTGTGGTACAGCCAGTGCGTTTTTAGGTCTTACCCCTTACCCCTCACTATCTAATTAAGCTCAGGTGGGTTTCAAAGACCTGGTCCTGGCCCTTTTCAACGTTTTCTCTGGACTACCAGAACAACAGTCCAGGTTTCTGTGAGTTCACTCAAAGGACAAATTAGTGTGTGTGTGTGTATTTGTGTATTGTTGTTGTTAAAATCTTTATTTTTATTGCATTTATTTAATACTTGACTCTGTTGTATACTTTCCTATTTATATTTGGGTGCCTTCTAATGAATTGGATATTTTTTTCTAACAATTATGTTTTAAAGCTTTTTAATATAATAGCCTTAATCCAATATCCTTCAGTTAGTACCTAGTGACTACCTATTACAAGCAGTAAGCAGGACTTCCCTGGTGGTCCAGTGTTTGGGAATCTATCTGCCAGTGCAGAGGCCATGGGTTCCATCCCTGGTTGGAGAGGGTCCTGCATGTCAGGGGAGTGATTGGGCCCATATGCCACAGGCTTATTGTCCAAGGGATTTTCCAGGCAAGAATACTGGAAGAGAAGTGAAGAATTAGTTGTTCCATTGTGTCTGACTCTGCAACCCCATGGACTGTAGCCCGTCAGGCTTCTCTGTCCATAGAATTCTCCAGGCAACTATACTGGAGTGGGTTACCCTTTTCTTCTCCAGAGGATCTTCCCAACCTAGGGATCAAACCCAGGTCTCCTGAATTGCAGGTAGATTCTTTACCATCTAAGCTACCAGCGAAGCCTTTTATATCATTAATTAGAAAAAAACATTTTGTATGTCACATAATTTAAATACAATTTTTATATCCTGGATGGCAAACACTTCTGAGGTGAGTTCTTTTCTTTCCTTTCCCATTATTCGTTTTAGTCTTTTTTAAAATTCAGTGTCTTTGTAGAGACAGGTACTTTTCTTTAACATAATTAATTAGCTTTGAGTGAGATGAATTCCCCCAGAAGCCACTGTCTCAGTGGTATTTGTGTTCAGGGTGGAGAGTGGTCAGGGCCATCGTCTAAACCTTGGAAGTACTTCTCTTTATGAAATAAGGGTGTGTGTGGGAACAAGTTCTTTTTGCTTTTTCTTCTCTTAAACAACCAAGATTGATAGCTGTAGTGGTAACTACAAAGTCAAGCCTCTTCTCTTCTGCCTGCCTCACTAATAAGCAGCTTCCTGCCAGTGGGACCACCTGTGTGATTCCTCTGTTACCTCCACCTCCTTTGCTTTTCCTTCCTACCAAACTGGTTCTTGGGAAGCAACGAGGACCAACCCAAGACCCTGTTCTATGTTTCCAAACATTATGTCACTTGATTTTCCCCCACAGTGCAGGCTACTGTTTTGAATACTTGTTGCCTTCAATCTAAGTTCTGCAGCTCCAAGCATCATTTATTTGCATTTTCTGCCCTCTTGTTTGACCTTCTCTGTACCTGGGAGTCATTTCACATACACTGATACACTGTGGCTCAGGTTACAGAGGTTTTTCTAATTGCATCACAGATGCAGTTTTTTTGTTTTGTTTTGTTTTTCAGTTATTTGTCATCCTTATTATTTTGGGGTAATTACCAAGAAGCAAGGAAAACAGTACTATTTTCATGCTACTATTACGTAAAATCCAAAAGTGAAGACTGGTCTCATATTTTTGGTTTGTTTCAAACTTTATTTAACCTTTAACTTTTTAGAGGAAACCACAAAGATGAGAAAATTCAGAAACCACTTTCAAAGAAATCACCCCCTGTCATGATGTAGCATATTGAGGACAAGAATTCTCTTGTGCAATTTCTTCAGCTCTAAGAACTTGCCACTATATCACACTTTGGCACGGTTTTATGGTGAGTTTGACCTACAATATTTCCCAGAAAATAAACATAAAATCTGGACGTTGAACTACATTTAACTTCATGCTTGAAAACAGTCTCTAAGAAATGTCAAAAGTTTGAAATAATACATATTTCTCCAGTGATCCTTTCACACATGTTCTGTTTACCCTCAGAAGTAGATTTGAGTGAAGGATAGTTAATATGGAAAATATTGAACTACTCATATATTTTCCTGAATTGATTTTATTAACAGAATATGTATTTCTAGATCATTGACACAGCAGCATTCATTAACACCTGACCTCTTCATGTCATTAAACCACAGTGGCATGTCACAGTCACAGTGTACACCAACGTCTCTTTTTTTTCTGAGAAATAAAAAAGGTAAATATTCAATGCTTACATTTAGATAAACTCAGATATGTCACAATTTCTGACAGCAATCTGGAAACCTAGAAATGCATTACCTTAAAAATAACTAGAATTTAAAAATAAAACAACATTCACAGAAATATTTTCATTAATTGATTTACATTTTTGGATGACAAGTAACTGGAGGATGAATACTCCCATATGGTTATATTTAATAAAACCTAGAATTTCAGGTAAGAATATCTAGGATTTACTCACATATGTGCTGCTGAACTTAGTACCAAGAAAATCTGTGGAGGAGAAATTCACTGAGCTGAACCTTGTAGACACTTGAAGAGCTAGGACAAAAGCATTGTAAATGGATTGCTTCTTTCAACATGTTCTAACACTTCTCTTATACGCTGCCAGCGGTGGGTGGGCAAATATCTTTCAACTCCTGAAAACCTTTAAATTTGGAAGCAGAGAGGATAGTGGTTTGGCCTGCCACAGTTGTTTTGTTGATTGGCACAGAGTTATAATTGTTCTGTGATACATCTCAAGATCTAATAATCACACAGTAACCACATTGTTCTTCATCTGGGGTCCTTTCTTTTCTACCCTAGTTTCTGCTTAAGGCTGGGTGTTCCAGCATCTCCATGAATCTTCCATCTATCCTTTGTAAGTGTCTTGATCATTTACGTTTTTCTTAATATGTTCTGTCAGTGAGTACAAAAGACATGAGGGTGGTCAGACCCTTATATTCAAAACAAAAATGAAGAATACATTTACTAGAGGAAGGTCAGTTATGACATAAAAAGCAAACAAGTGTCATGTAAATACATGGTCCCTTTACATGTGTTTCAATTCCATCTGCATGGGAAGTGCTGGCATATGGAAAGTTTTCTGTTGGAAAGTATTCTGACCTGCCCTTTGATGTTAGTTGTAACATTAGATATGATATTAACTCTGTAGGTAACAAAAGGAAGTGAATATTCTTGATTTTAAAACAGAGGAATGTAAATTCGATATTTAAGGGTTAAAACCACAGGGCAATGGCAATCATATAATCTTTATTAAGTATGTATTTATTATGCTCAAAACACGTTATCCACTACTATGGGGCATGAACAATTGAGTTTCTGTCTCTCGGGAACTTTTAACACATTTCATGACAGACTAAGCCAGAAATAAATGATTTCCACAAACATTATAAGACTGAATTTCAAGACAAACAATTCGATAGGAGAATTATATCAAGTTAGGGTCTAAAGGTCTCATATGGGTGTGGATGTAGTTAATCCTTGAAAGGAAGATATAAATTGGATAAACGGAGATAAAAAGAGGGGATTTTGAGGTTAAAAGGAGGTAGCAACAGATTTGGAGCTGGAGAAGTTTTTAAGTTATTTGGCTAGAGAAGGTGGTTTACATGGGTGAGTTGTAGAAAATAAATTTAGAAAACATTACTATCAACTTCTGAATCTTAGTGCAAAAGGAGATCTCGAAGAGTTATTTATTCCATACTTAATTTTTGCCTAAGATCATACTTTTAAAAACTGAATTAGAGAAAAATTCTTTTCCCATTTTGGTGATTTTTATAGAATTAGTGATTTTATTAACTTTCTCACGTTAGAATTTCTTTCTTCCATTTGGGCTTATTTTCTCCTCGGTACTAAATTAAACTCTCTTTGGAGAAGGCTTTGATTAGCCCAAATGGCTTATTTAATGCTGTGATAAAAAGACAGTCTCCCAAATATCACAGGCCAAACACTACCAAGGATAATTTCTCACTCACAGAAGAGTAAACGTGCAGTGTGGGCTGGTGGGAGACCGCCTCACACAGTCACTCAAGAGATCCAAGTTTACTGAGGCAACCTCGTTGCTCAGTGGTACCACGTGGAACACTGGGTTCTAGGTTGCTTCAGTAAAGGAAAATCCAGCTGCGGCGTCACAAGCTGGGTTTTCATAACTTGGCACATTGCTTCCGCATATTCTTTTGGCCAAGTCATGAAGCCATCCAACTACAGAAGGCTGTAAAACATATGGGGACAGATGAGATATTTGGTGAGTTCCATTGTCTTGGCTATACCTTTTAATGTGGGTAGGGTATCAGTTGAAGGCACATCATAAAATTAACTAACCTCTTGTTTCTTAAAATACTTCTTGTTCTCAAAACTTAAATTTGCAGATTTTATTTCCTAGCCTTTTAATAACTGGGTGAGTATCTTCTCTAAACTCTTGCTTACTAATCTCTATCCTATCCATAAATGGAAATTTTAAAAAATTAAACACATAATTATATTTTAATATAATACCAATCTACAAAATACCATAGTAAATTGATGACAATAAAATATGGTTTTTGCAAGACAAATGGTCAACATTCTTAGTCATAAATGAGTTCTTAGAACTCAGTAACAAAGATATTGATAAACCAGTGGAAATTTAAAAAAAAAGAAAATGAAATAACACAAATGACTAGTAAGGATTAAGCATATATGAAGATGACTAAGCTGAACAATAGCAAAAGAAATGAGATTTCTTTGTAATACATATTACTAAAGATTAAAAATCTAACATACTATTTTAGGAAACAGACCCACATAAATACTGGGGGGCAAGATTGATGAGGTCCCATCTATTCAGCAGGGGAAACACAGTTTGAACTCAAACTATAAATTTTGTACTAGCAGTCAAATTCACTGGAAGTATTTCAACATATTAGTAGGATATGAGCAAATTCTGGGTGATATTGAAGGACAGGGAAGACTGGCATGCTACAGTTCATGGAGTCACAAAGAATCGGGCATGACTGAGCAACTGAACAACAAATTAGCTGGATAAATTTATAATTTATATATAAACCATGCTTATTGCATAAAACATTTGTAGTCAGTATATAGATCTGCCAAAAATGACTTGGATATTAATGTTTATCAATACACACAGAGTGATGTGCACAAAATTTCATTAATAGTAGACAACATGGAGGTGGCAGAACTAAAAGAGGGAAAAAGGGATTTAAGAAGAAAAATATTATACTTCACAAATTTCCATGTCCTTTGAAATCTTGAAAAGATCAATTTTTTATGAATCAGCTTTAAATTCCCTGTGATAAGTGAAATTTTTAAATATATGCACTTAATACCTAAGGGAGCATTAAAATGAAGCCTTGAAATGACATCATCCTGAGGTTCTCTGTGTAATAATGACACCACCATTCAAACTCCTGAGACTTAGTCCAATGGCAACAAGAAAAACAGTCAACATGCCTGCTTACAATTCTTTCTAATAACACCCTTTACGTCACTTTCAATCCTGAGCCTTCTCAGCCAGTTTTTCTGGTCTACAGGGAGTGTCCATTGCAAAACATCAAGGAGGAATCTTCACACATTATGAAGACTGTCCTTTGGTTTTATCGAAGATGGTGGTAGCAAAAATGACATCAATTTTCCTATTCAGTCATCACAATCATTATTCCCATTATTTTATATTGGTTCTCTAAGAAATGTAGGAAGCAGTCCAATGTAATTATTTTTATTATCTGTGTATAAATTTACCATTTCATATATTAGCTATAATCAAAGTTAATTTCAGATCAGCTGTCTGCACCACATCTCTAACTTCTCTCGAAATACACCCTTAGTCTACTTTTAAGATTTTGCTCCTAGTGTTTCGCCTTCTTTACCAACCAACTCACTTTTACCTGGTCAAAAATGTATCCTTTCTTTAAAGTCCTCAGTCAATCATCTTCTCCAAAAGGCTTACCCAGACTCTCCAACTAGCAGTGAAGTGTGGAACTTTGGTGTGATTTTGTGTTTGCATCTCTATGAAACATGAGATTAAGACTGCTGTTTCCCTTCTCCCACTTCCCAGCCCGAATCCCTGGAAACATTTCACAATGTCTCAGTATTATTTTGGGCTTCACTGGTGGCTGAGTGGTAAAGAATCCACCTGCCAATGCAGGAGATGGGGTTTGATCTTTCCCTCGGAAAGATCCCCTGGAGAAGGAAATGGCAACCCACTACAGCATTCTTGCCTGGGGAATCCCATGGACAAAGGAGCCTGGCAGGCTACAGTCCTTGGGGTCACAAAGAGTCAAACATGACTTAGCAATTAAACAACAACAACAAAGGACTATTGGATTGTCAAAATCTGGGGAGGTTGAAGACTGCTGCTGGCATTCTGTGGGTAGAACCTGGGATGCTACCAAATATCCTATAATCACACACAGGACAGTCACTACAACCAAGACTAGACTATGCAGCCTAAAATGCTAATTAGTGTCAAGAGTGAGAATCTCTGCTGCAGATAAGAAGACCAGAGTTAGAACGATTTTTCCCATCTTCCCTTTCCACAGAGTGCCAACCGTAATGCTCAGCAGACAATTATGTACTCAGTAATGAACAGGCTTCTGACATGTCTAAAAGTACCACCAGGAGGTATTGTCAGCAAGGAGAAATTAACTGTTACTAGTAGTTATGGTTGAATCTGCTAATGTTTGCATATAGTTTCCTTCTTTTCAGGCTCGTAAGGACATTGTATTTACCCATTATTTTTGCAGTTGAGTATGACTGTTATTTCTGGCCATTATGTGGTGGGTGCAAGTGACTTGAGCCATTTCTGGGACAGAGTTCTTAATTGCTGGCCTGAGATCCTCAGGTTCCCTGTCCTCTCTGCTGCTGCTATCAGCGATTCCATTCTGCATCCACAGTGAGCACTTCAGAAACATACAAAGGATATGTAATGTGAGTAAGAGTAAGAGCACATTGTTTAACCAAAATGCTACCTCCAGCTTTTCAGTTCCATATGCATGTGATTATTGTTAAAAAATCTCATGTAAAATTCTGCTCACTCCTAAAATGCTAGTTTATGTCAGCATGATTCCTCTTAAAATGTCAACTTTATCATTGCAGCCTGTTAACCTACCACTCTCTTATGTGAACCTGTTCCTTGGATTCATTTTGCTGATTAATCAACAGATTTTTGAAATCAACCACTTTCGAAAGCTTTCCTAAAGCAGTATTTGATCTGCTGTTAAAATTTTGCTCTAGTGCCCTCATGCATAGGGCTGTATTATTGACTTTACCTTTTCTATCCAATTTTAGTTTATATATGTTCTCAATTGCCCTATATTTATTTCAATTTGCAACATGAATCTAATTCTATTTGCTCCTGTTAGTTTGTAAAATATTTTCTGTTAACCTGAAGTTACTCATGGGACATAGAAGTACCATAAAATTATAGAAAGAACTCTGAGATGGGGTAATGAGGTAGCACATAGAGCTTTGTACCTAAGGTAGAAAAATGGGGTCCCAGTATGACTCTACCAGTTTATTGCTATAAGATAGATACAGCCTACAAATGCACTTTGTAAATCATTATGTGCACACAAAGGGGAGTTTTTATCAGTGTGCTCAAAGGTCTCCTGCTCTGGCTTTGTTGGAACTGAGCTGCACAAACACGAATAAATTGACTTCTTGGTTTTCAGATTCCTTACTCACATCCTGGATTGTACAGTAGTTGATTTTTATTTCTCTTTCTGTGAAGTGAAAGTCTAGGTTTCTATACATAATCAGCAATTATTAATTTAAGTGCTTTTCACTAATTTCATCCTCTTGAAAAAAGAAATGCGGCTTATTCCCTTATTTTTCGAATATACAAAAGATAATTTTTATACACTTCCAATTTGCATCATATTTTACATAAACTCATTCTTAATAAATGTTGAGATGAATAACTATATACTGTAGTATTAAATCACTCAACAAAACAGCTCATTCAGAGCACAGATTTAATAGTATTAAATACTAATAGGAATAATAACAGCTTTTGCTTAGGCAATGTTGCATGGGTATTGAGTTTATTATCTTAATTTCACAATAATGATAAAAGGTAGACAAAAGTAATTTTTAAAAAGTGAAAGTGAAGATAATATCATTTTTTAGATTGGGATATATGACCTTTTTATTCCTTTTAAATTTCCCAAAGCATTTGTGATCACTCTTAGGAATCAGTGTACAAACTATAATCTGAAAGAAATTGGTGGTATTTTTACAGTACGTGAACACAAGCATCTGATTTATAGTTCAATCTGTTAATGCACTCTGTTATTAGGCCACCTGGCAGTTTTATGCATTGTGAATTTAAAGAGGAGCTCACTGTAACATAAGCTTTACAAGCTGGGGAAATATTATTGAAATGAAACATGAATGAGGACCATTTAAACAATAAAATAATGTGTAGAGACTATATATTTTTTAGTTTTAGCTAATACGTGCCTTAGGTATAAATTCTGAAACAAGTCAAGATTCTTATGAGGCTATAAAGATGAAATTCAAAATAAAGTTATTCTTGTGCTATTGTTAATCACGTAGTATTCATGTGCTTATAGAGAAGCAAAACTACAGCTACAAATTCCTCTGAAAAATTAAGATCACATATCAACTGCATTTTCCTTGAGTAGTCACAGATGTGTACTTGGGGAAATGCTGTCAGAATGAAAACCCAGAACTGAAAGTTGAAAAAAAACACCCTATAACTTATTGACCATCTCTTTTATGACTCTCAGTTTTATTATCACTTAAGGAATTTGATCCACCATTGTTGAAGTACAAAATAAGGTCTGTACAAAGATAATCCTAGAAAATATGTCAATAAGATTAAACACTGGAATAACAGTAAATTTGTATTAGACTTGAAAAAGTATGTCTATATAGTATGATGATGTTCACCCTATATTGTTCTAAATGCATCAGTTTGTAGCTCATGTAGTTTATAAAAATTGTTATATTATGAAAAATATGATAATTAAGTTGAATTCTTTATAATTCAACTTGATCTATGAAATGCAGGTTTGGTGTATTTGATTTTATATCACTGTTGTAGTTCTCCTAAATATGAATTGGAAGTCAAAAGATAGTAACTGTTTTTATCCAGGACATTATACTACATTTAAACTGCATTATCCATATCAGGTTTTTTAAAGGGATCTTATTATCTGATTCATAATTATGTAATTTCAAGACAAAATTTCCAGTATATATTTGCTTTAAAAACACACAAATGACTCAAGGGAAATGCACTTTTGTTTATATAGACATATTCATTATCTCATTTTTAGAACTTAGAAAATGTGAAAGATTAGTAAGAACATTGCAAGTTATATATTTTGAACATGTGACCCTTCACAAATACTTCTGGAAAATAATGGCTTTTTAATAAATATTTCTTCTCTAAAATTCATGAGAAGGAATTGAAACTGCTTTTCACTGTCTTAATATTTTTCAAATATTTAACTGACCGGTGAAAAAAAGTAAAATATTTTATTGTGCATTGAAAGACAAAAAAAATTTTTTTAATATATACAGTAACTGATTGCTATTATGCTTTCAACCCTAATATTTACATTGCCATTAGACATTTGGATTCTGTATTTTGATTCTGATATTTCTATTCAATCTCTTAGTTTTAATATTTCAGTTTAGAGATTTTTTACAATATGATGCCCAAACCATCTTACAGTAGAAAAATAAAAATAAGAACACAATTATGAAGATAAATGATCATTTAACAAGTTAAATTTCCCCAAGGATCAATCATGGCATATTATTTGGGTTAATTTTTTGAGAATTGGTATTTGGATACTTCCTATCTTGCCATTTACTGAGGTTGCTGTGTATTTTTTGCCAGTCTAATGTACCCTGAAGACTTTTGGTTTAGGAACTTGGGGAGGTCACAGGATATGATAAAATTCATTTTACTGAAGTGTACTGGTTATGAAAATTGCTTGTTCCAGTGAACGATTTCACTACTTCATTTACAGCATAAGTGCTCATTGTGCTTCCAGTGGCTGGGATCTGACCCCTATATTTCTCATTTTCCTTCTGAAATGTGGGTCAGCAGTGCTGTCAGATTCCCTCTCTCCTGTAAAACGTTTTATTTTTAAATATTTGACACAGGAGCTTTCTAAAAGAACAGGCTGGGAAAAAAAAAAAAAAACCAGTTCTACTAGAAGGCATTTATGACTCGAAGATGTATCTTTGCCACTGACCTCACAACACTTCTTAAATAGTCAGAGAAGGGCAACAAAATTGTCAATTAGGCTTCCAGGGAACAGCATTCAGTTCAGCTCAACTCATGGTTGGCAGCATAATCATGCAGATTCAGCTTCTGGAGGAGAAGTTGTTCAAACCTATAATAATGAGGGCTCAACAAACTTGAACTTCCTTTCTCAACAGCAGATCAAAAGCTGTGGATTTGTTATACACTTACTAGGTTTTGTAGCACTGAAATATTTCTTTGGATTATTCAGCCTAATTCTTCTGATGCACAAATCAGAGGTCAGATTTCTAGAAAGACTTTAGAAGTCCATATCTGCTTCCACAGAGACAGTGGTTAAAAACAAAACAGATTTTTTCCCTTCTGATTTTTTTCTGATGACACATTTTATGTCCTTCCTTTACTGAGAGATCAGTGGACCAAAGGCAATTTATCAGTATTTAATAACAGTTTACTAAGAAAAACTGATACTCTTACCCACCTTTTAGGATTTGGTATGAGTATACTAACAAATGGCTCAGTGGTAAAAAAAAAAAAAAAGTCCACCTGCCAATCTGGAGATGCAGATTTGATCCCTGGGTCAAGAAGATTCCCTGGAGAAGGAAGTGGCAACCCACTCCAGTATTCTTCTTGGAGAATCCCATGGACAGAGGAGCCTGGTGGGCTATAGTCCATGGGGTCGCAAAGAGTTGGACATGACTGAGTGACTAACACTTTCATTTTCACCTTCATACTAACGAATAATGATAAGAATAAGAAAAAAATCAATAATAAATCATAATCGGTCTTTATATCTTACTCACCACTCCAGCGGTTTTATGACTTAAATTAACACCAATTTTTATTAGACTAAGAAGAAAGTAATAGAAGGAAAATGTAAGTAATATAAAGAGCAAAGTAGAAAGTATATAGTCAATGTAGTATAGTAGAAAGAAAAGTCAACAAGATCTTTTCTTATCTGCCAAGTCACCATCCTAAAACTGGACTGCAACACTTCAACTAGTAAGATGATATCCATTTGAAATATTTCCCTTCATAGAGAAATTGTGTCTGGTCTTACCCAATAGTAACCTGACCTATTTGTTTCATTTGTAAATGAACTTTTACCAGCCTAGACCTGTTTTCTCAAAAGGAGACAGAGACAGGGAGATGGGACCAAGGCCAATGGTGCTTGCTTGGTCTATAAGAGAAGAATTATTTCCCCTTCATGAATGGAAGCCAGTTATAATAATACTACCTGAAGACAAACAATAGAGGCTCACTGTAGTAATTGCCAGAAACTGAATTGAGAAATCAAAAGAAAAACAACAGCTGGGCTTGCTCTTGTATTGGTCACCTATTGCTCTCTTTAGTTCCCAGCCAGAAAGGATCTCTTCTATCTTTCCGTGTGATATACTAGCACAAAATCTGAACCACACGTTTACTTTGGAGTCTAGATTCCTTAGTCAATTAGTGCTAAGATTTTATCACCACAGTTATTTGAAATTGAATTGCAGTAGTTACTTTCCAGGATGGTCCTTCCTCCCTGAGGATAGATACTGAGGTCAAACAAACCAGGAAAAACACATCAAAGAAAATTATTGTACAAAATACTACAAAATTGATAGTTTATCAAGTAAGAGTGCTAGGGCCCGATTTGAAGCACGATGCATGCAGGATGGCATCACTGACTGGATGGACATGAGTTTGAACAAGCTCCAGGAGTTGGTGATGGACAGGGAAGCCTGGTATGCTGCAGTTCATGGGGTCGCAAAGAGTTGGACACGACTGAGGGACTGAACTGAGGGCCAGATTTAGCATCACATGTCCTGTTCCCCAACTTGATAATAGTTAAATAAATTCACAAGGCTGTAGTATATTAATAAAAAAGATTAAAAGACTTGACTGTCTGTTGAAAAGACCTTGTGAAATTCTCCACTGAGGTTGTGTAACAAATTTGCCATTAGTTACAGGCACAGAGAACATGCATTACAATGGAATCATAAGCCTCGGTTGCTATACATAACAAAAATCTACTGTGGAGATGTCTATATATATTTCTGAACACTGAAGTTGTCCCTTTTAGAAAATGTTAGAGCCATATTACATACAGCTGTTAGTGATCCAATAGGAACTGTGCCATTTTCCTATGTGTATATACAACATTCATATATGCACAGTCTTATCCAAATTGATTGATTTTGCCACATTATATACTGACCATTACAATGAAAGATGAAAGACTATACCAGCATAGACTGTTAGCTTATTGTAAGCAGTCTGCAAATATTTTTAAAAGTTGGTTTACCCAAGAGTTCCCACTATCATAATCTCACCACCTGTTTTTCATTTTTTCTTCTATTCCATGGGGTACATGACTCAGCATAGAGTCTAGACTCTTACACACCGAAATATATTGACCTGGAATAACTGTACATATATATACCTCATGTGCATTCCTTTATCAAGATGCTTCCTTGGGGTTAAGGGATTCCCTGTGAAGCATCTAACAATAGGAAGTAGAAATGTTATCACCAGTAGTTCTGAGCTGGTGTATTTTTAACTTGCTTGAGTCTTTCAGCTGAGTCACTTGCCCTGGGGAAGAAATGAGAAAATGAAAAGCAAAGAGCAGAATAATGACAGTGGGAATTCTGACGCACGCTGGAAAAAAGTAAGAATTTGGGATCCTTTAGAAATAATGTAGTGAAACTAGCTCTTCCTTCTTTTATTCTTAACTACAGTGTGTGAACAGATGTGTCAGTCTTTCGTGTTAATTAACATTTTAACCCATGTTTGTTGTGTAGTATATTTGTGTAAGAAAATATGTAAAGTTCTGTTTTTATTAATACAAGCCAAAAGATTAAAGAAGCAACACTTAGATCAGTTATACTTTCTACTATCACTGTGCACCCAACATTATTTTTGGTATTGTCATGTGTGTTAATTCATTTATCTTATACAATGCCCTTTTGACATTGGATATCACCACCTGCCAACTTTTCAAAAGAAGAAAGAGTACTGATATAGTTTGGACTTGTTTTTTTCAGGCAATGGTGTACCTTTCACTGAAGCTTGAAATTGTTGCTGTGTTAAAATTGAAAAAAAATAAAAGAATCTTAAAATATTAACTTAAAATTAGGAAAACTTCACTTTGGGAAAATGCATCAACAAAGAGATATAATTCATCTTGTCATTCAAGAGAGGTCCATCTCTCTGCAAATAGAGAAATTTTATAAGTATAAAAGCACTATTGATTCTTGAGTTCCTCTTCATACACTTTAAGATGGAAAACTCTCCTATGCAGGTAGCAGTCCCTTAAGCAGTGATTAAGAAGAGAAAAAATATGCAGTTAGAGATTGACAAATGCCTTTGACTTCCTGAAGGTAAACCCGCCAGCCAGACTGAAAGTCTGGGAGTACAGCTGATGAAAGTAGGGAGGGTCTACACTAAAGCTCTGCTCCTTTTTGCTTGAACTTGTCCAGAACTGCTTAAGCTGGAAAAGAGTGACTCAGGCCTCTAGAGCTCAGGTGTTTGATCTTTCTATAAAAATAGCAACCCAAAGCAACTTCTTTTCCTTCAGAACTCACCTCTCATCATTGGTATGTATTTCCTGTTGCCTGGATTAAAGAAGCCAGAGTGAGTGAGTGGAGAGTGAAGTTGCTCAGTTGTGTCTGACTCTTTGCCACCCCGTGGACTGTAGCCCACCAGGCTCTTCAGTCCATGGAATTTTCCAGGCAAGAGTACTGGAGTGGGTTGCCATTTCCTTCTCCAGGGAATCTTCCCAACGGAGGGATCGAACCCGGGTTTCCGGCACTGCAGGCAGACACTTTACCATCTGAGCCACCAGGGATAAAGAAGCCAGACTCTTGCGGGGAAACCTGCACCTCTTCTCTGGTCTTTCATCAGGGTCTGGGAATACCTAGACTTAGGTTGGCACATTTACTTTAGGAGGAATAAAATGATTTGTCTAGGTACTCCCAGACCCTGATGAAAGACCAGGGAAGAGGTACAGGTTTCCCCACAATCCAAAAGTAGAACATTGCTCTGAAACCTTTCCTAAGCAAAAATACTGTAAAGTCAAGAAGCAGTTACCTTAGGATACATCTTGCTAATTGATACAAAAAATAAATGGAGGTAAAGTACAGATGCCTCACACAGTTCAAAGCTGTGTTGGTTTGCTAAGATGCTGAGTTGAGTTCCCGGGGAAGGAACTTGGCGGTTGCATTCTCTGCTCTTCCGGTGAATAGCTTGAGGCAAAACCAACGCTTACCGCCACTTTTGCATTTCGATTTTTTTCCCATGAAAGCAAAAATTTTCTTCAGATTTCTGTTGGGTAGTGAAAACGGGTAGTACTAATGTAGGTCTTTTAAAAAAGTGAAATGGCATAAGATGTACCTTTGAAGAGCAGGGACCATCTTAGTAGTGGTTGCCAAGGATCCTAGATTCCTGTGCATGAAACTGCCAGTCCAAACCCAGTGGTATGAAATGACAGCACCTCCTGGAAGGCAGAGAGAAGGACTGAGAACAGTCTAAATCATAGGGGAGGCACGGGGACATCCTGTCTGCCTCCTGACTGACAAAAGAAACCAGCTAGGGATATGATGAATACAGTTTTACAGTCTGTTCTTTTAACACACCTCTAGGGGGTTTGAGTAAGTCCCTTGAAAGAGTTATTCCTTGAAAGTAGAGTAAGAGATCCTAACACATACACAGGAGATTTTAGTACTCAGCTTGCTCTGAAGCCCCATGCCTTTGCTTGGGCGAGTCTCACTCTGAGGTCCAGCTGCTGAGCGTGTGATCAAGTATGAGAAGATGGAAGGTTCCTGGAAAGGTATCGGATGCCATTTCCTGAGATGACTAAGCTGAGAGCAACCAGTTGCTGAAAGCTGCTGTTGAGAATCAGCCTGAGACATTCAACTGACAGGGAGCTAGAGAGCGCCCTCCTCTACCTGGGACAGGGACTGCTCAAAGCCCCCACCATCCAGCGTGGGCCACACTGTAGGAATCAGTGATTCAGCCTAACACCTCTGGGAAGGCAGAGACAGGTTGGCGTTTGTTTTGTTCCTTTCTCAGGGAAGTGCATAATAGTGTTCGTTCAAGTTCTGGAACTGGCTTCAGCCAACTAGAGATAGATACTGCATTGAATCCAACTGGTTGACCCTTGGTGGGGGTGGTGGGGTTGATAGAGGTTATACACCAATAATTCCAGCTGAAAACCCCTTTCAATATAATTTTTAAATCTTTTTAATTCAATTTAATTTTTAAATCTTTTTTTGCAAATCTTGACTCTTCAGGTTATCTCAATTAAGTGGTAACACCAACTACTATATGAAGTAGAATTACTCTGTCAAGTAGAATTACTCTCAGCCAAAATTGTGCGTGAATCACCATATCAGTGTTATATAAGAGATTTCTTATGAAATTAACTAATCTCATGTTTGACAAACAATTCCCTTAATTAATATTCACAATTGAAAAGAAAAAGAAATACTATTCTGGGAAAAAAATGAGAAAAATCAATAGGAATTACCTAAAAATAACATTAATATATATGTTGGGTTTTCTTTTCTGTTAAATTCTATGCCTTCACAGATTTCACACTAAAGAAAGAAAGTGAATATTGAATCAGGGGAATTTTAAGTTATGTAAAATTCTGACTATGATAGTCATGTGTGGGGAAAAGTATACTATTATAAAACTTTCTAAAGGTTCTTATGATTATTATTCTCAGAAAACTTGTTCTATAGAAAAGTTAAATTTGTCATTCTCAGATGCCAGTTTCACCAGCAAGAAGATCTCCATTGTGATATTTTTTTAAAGTGAATATTCTAGGGCTATAGCTGCTCTGTACACTTTATTAGAGTTTGGGATTGAGAGCTGGAAGAGATAAAATGATGAGGGGAAGCAGTGTTTACAAACAGCCGTGGCAACCTGACCGATTGACAGTGAAGTGAAGTGAAAGTTGCTCAGTCGTGTCCAACTCTTTGCAACCTCATGGGCTATACAGTCCATGGAATTCTCCAGGCCAGAATACTGGAGTGGGTAGCCTTTTCCTTCTCCAGGGGATCTTCACAATCCAGGGATCAAACCCAAGTCTCCTGCATTGCAGGCAGATTCTTTACCAGCTGAGCCACCAGGGAAGCCCAGTTATGTCTTCTAATTGAATATTAATGCTTAGAAAGGCACTTCAAGCTAGAAAGTATTAAGATTCAAGAGTATTAACTGATGCCTCCCAAATCCCAGAAATGCAAAGTGACGCTTGAGATTTAACAAAGCTTTGGGTAACCACTGTAACCTTCCTGACATGCTAAAAATTCTCAAATTCTCTCTCAAAGGCACTGCCTAGACTCGCCCAACAAATCAAGCCCCTTCTGCAGACAGCTCAGTTCTCTTCTCTCTAAGAAATAGAAAGTGAGTTGACATGTTCAGATTACATTGCATGAGTCTGTTTATTCTTTCCCTAGGCAAAACCTTTTACCACTCCCTGAGGTGGGATTTCCCATTCTTCCTTTACTTTTCCTAATAGTCCCTTCCATGTCTTTTTAATTTTCTTCAGTAGGAAAAGCTCACAAGTTGTGTATTCTGGAAATAAAAGTCTTATTGTTGAACAAATGATTTGCTAGGTGGAGTAGAATTTGTTTAAGGGCAATGCAGACCTTTGAAGCAATTGCTTAGTAAAGTAGTACCTTGTTCAGGGGTTGCATACCGTAATTGCCTATAGTCCAAATTATCTTTAAAATATGTGCATGTGTGCTAAATAGCTTCAGTCGTGTCCAACTCTTTGTGACCCTGTGGACTGTAGCCTGCCAGATTCTTCTGTCCATGGGATTCTCCAGACAAGAATACTGGAATGGGTTGCCATTTCCTTCTCCAGGGGATCTTCCCAACCCAGGATCTAATCTAGGTCTCTTACATCTCCTGCAGGTGGGTTCTTTACCACTCGTGCCACCTGGAAAGCATAAACTCTCTATAAAATACAATATTGTATAGTTTCATTGTATGTTCAGTATCTGGCACCAGAATACTTCTCTGAATGAGATGAGTGGCTTTGGGTTTCATGTTGAAATGAAAGCACAGAGAGCTGAAATTGCTCAAGATCAGTGTTCGTACAATGTAGTCCTGCTTAGAGTTGTAGCTACCTTTCCAGATTACAGTTAGTAACTATTGCAAATCCAAGAACTTTCTTTGAAAGGATGAATGACAGTATAGGCTCAGAAGTTGTGCCAACACAATTCAACCCCGGTGTTAACTCAACACTACTTCATCACCATTCCTATCAATTTTTTCCTGTGGAAAGAAAACTCAGGACAGTATACCTTCAGTATTCATGAGGTTTACCTAAAATCTCCATAATTCAGGTGAAAAACAAATATATTATTAGATATTTCAACTGACTTATTTTTTAAGCCAATTAAAAGTTACTTTTTAGTATAAAAGTAAAAAATTCCTATCATACTCAGAGAGCTATAACTATCCCATCTTTTCTTTCTTTAAATTATAATTTCCATTTGTTAAACATCTAATTTAGTTCTAAAAATATCCAATACCATTTTGATATTTGTTCAAATGTGCCAAGTACTGACCTCTTTATCAAATTAGGTCTGTGATCAAATCAGGGAAAAAATAATACATCCAAATTCTGAATATCTTTATTTGTCTAGCAAAAGTAAGCAGTTAATCTTTAATGTTCTAAACCTTTCTAGAAATCTGTGGTTTTTAGTGGCATTGGCAATCAAAAATTTTCAAACCATCTACCTCAAACTATCTTTAATGAGTTGCTTATAAAATTAAATAAACCAAAAGTGTGTATTCAATAATTTCAAATTATAAATTTTATTACTTCTTTATATAGTTTATTGATAGTATCTAGGTAATAATGTTTGTGTTAACAATTTCTTTGTAGAAGGATATTTAGAAACTTTGTCACAGAAATACTTTAAAAATACAATAGCTTTTTAAAAGTTATAAATATAGGACATATCAGTTGTAAAACTTTCAGACAACATAAATAGAAAGTAAAGGTCTTCCTTCAGAAATAATCACTATTAATATTCTGTGCATAAACTTTCATGTTTTTTCAATACTTAAATATAACACACATATACGCACAAACACACAAACACACATTTGCTCTGAAACTGGAATCAATTGATACATTCTCCTTTGTAACCTGCTTTTTTTTCCACTTGGACATTTATTACAGGTCCATTTGTAATTTTCAACATTTGTTTAGTGCTTTTATTTTATGGGCCATAAGCTATACACATATTTCTCTAATGGATATTGAGCTTGTTTCTCCTATAAGTTTGTTTGTTTATTTTAATTTTATAGACAACCAAAAGTTTACCAATGAACAATGAAGTGAAAGCTCAGAGAGGGAATTGGCATTTAGAAGTGAAATATTTGTATATTATATTCCTGGCAAATTTAAATTCAGTTTAAATCAATAGCATTTAAGAGACTTGACAAGTTTCAGGGACTCTCCTAATGCTTGCATATATAATGCCATCTAACTTATAACTCAACTCTACTATCCCTACTTTTATAAATAAATGACCATAACACTGAATATTTTTCTGGTAGAAGTAACATTTAATTAGTAGCAACTCATAAACAAAAGGTGCACTTGAGTTTTAAGGGTTTTCTTTTTTTTTTTTTTTACTTGTTTCATATTATTTAACCAGTTTCCTCATAATGACTACACAAAATTAACAATAGTGTTATTTTTATTGGTTATTGACCACAGCCTCCAAGGTAGGGGTAAGTTGTATTTGCTTCAGTTTACAGTTGAGAAACCTTGAGGTTGAGAGAAGTATCTTCCGTGATCCAGTCGTGGTGGGACAGGTAGGACGCAACCTCTGGTCCCATCCTGCCCTCCTGCTCAGCCATCACACAGTTGGAAGGTCAAAAACTTTGATTCTGTCCAGAAGAAAACCAGAATAACCATGGGGTGTTTATACTCATTTAAGCATAAAGTTTATATAGGAAATTGTTTTCCAGAATGACTATATATATTGATTAAGTAAATCAGATAAATTCTATATCTCTTTTTTACTTCCTGGTATGAAATAGAAAATGTATGGCACACTCCAATAAAAATAAGCCCTTTACAGAATTCTGTATTAATGATCATTTTTAAAATTATTTTTCTCAAATTGGTATTTGAAATCTAGACTCTAATACAAGAGATTAATTTATTTTCATGTATCTCTACATTGATGGCTTATGCTTCTTGAGATTTTATGAAGATATCAGAATTGTTGAGAATCAGGGAACCCATAATCTGAAATTATTGTATAATTTTCCTATATCATTATACCCAGAAAATTAAGAAAGATAAACAATGAGCTCTGGTAATCATCTTTTTGTTACTGGATTTTTTTGTTTGTTTTGGATTTTTGTTCATTTTTGTTTGTTTGCTTTTTATTGGAGTATAACTGCTTTACAATATTATGTTAATTTCAGCTGTATAACAAAGTGAATTAGCTATATATACACATAGATCTCCTCCCTTTTGGACCTCCATCCCTTCCATCAAGGTCATCATCTTTTATCTCTTCTCATGAAGGACTATCACAACCTTTTCTGTTATGTCTAAGGAGATTGTTTTCAGGCACAAACTGGATTGTCTTCTTGGGGCCCACTTGATTTTCATCCTTCTCAGGCTATGTGCACTTCTTCAAGGCTCAACTTGTGATCACATATAATTCATTTGCAGATGGTTGTGTAATGTGGCTACTTTCTGTGCCTTTCTGTACTCAGTGTTTGCCACCTATTGGTGGCTGGAGTCTTTCTGCTCCATTAGCACACTCCTGAGCCCATGGAAAACTGGAGTTGGTATTTCCAAGTCTATTTACAAGGAAGATTCATCCTTATTCTGGCTCCAAACCCCAAGCCAATGCCCATGCATGCAGCCCTATGATACTTCATGAGTAGCACAATGTAACATTCTTTAGGCCACAAGAGCTCATGGATTATAGCATTATTACTTCATACTCATTAACTTTTGTTTACTTCCAATAAATGGAAATGAAATGAAAAGTATTTATAATGTCTTACCTTGATTTGTTTTCATATACATATTATGGGAACATACTGCAAGCTTGTCTATTATAATGTCCAATATATTCTATGTGCATAGCTCCCCAGCAAGGCTAGACTTCTCATAGCTCATTTAAATTTATGTTCCCAGATACTAGCCTGATGCCTGACACACAGCAGTCAAGAAAAGTTTGATGAACTTAAGAGTGAATGAATGAATTGAGAATATTTCTTTTTGCTCCTAGTCTATTTCATTAAAATTATGAATTCATAATACTATTAAAGCAAATAAAATTTGTCTATCCTAGCCATTTTTAGAATTGATTATTCCACATAACCTAGAAAATTAGTTGTACAATATTCTACAGTAGATTTTAATATAAAATTTTAAATATGAAACCAGAAGAAAAGCCAAATTTATAAAAGAATTCTGCAATATACAGCTAAACACAGGCATGGTTCCCTTCAGCAAGCTTTCCTATTCAAAACATTTCAGTAAATAAATGTTTAACAAGCAATGAAACTGATGGTTCTATTTACATGGCAGTCAATTTATGTTCTACAAAAGCTAAATTCTGCATTCCCAATAATACTTTATATTCCTTGACATTAGTCTACAACAAATGGCACAATTGTGTTTAAAAAAAAAGAAAGAAAAAACCCATAATAAAAACCATTCACTCTGCCAAATATGTCATTACAATTTTTTGTTTCTGTTCAGCTGCCAGATGTATTGCATTATATTATCAAATTGATAGATCTAGTGTTATTTCTACATTTACCATTATACAACAACAAATACGAATATAAGGAAGCCTTGGTAACACATCTTGCTTAATATGTATGTGAAGTAGACAGTTTGTCTAAGAGAAAAATATAACTGATGACAGATTTCATTTCAGTCTGCTACTGCTTATTAAGATGTCTACAAACAAAAAGCCATATCTGGGTACATCTCTTTCTGCAAACAAAGGAAAGTTTTAATTGCTTTAACCAGCATTTGCATTGTCTTTGTGGTGGCAAAGAAAAACAATTCAGGTCTAATCAGGAAACATATTCTAGAGGAGAATTCTTCAGTTTAAGCCTTAGGTCTAATAACGTATTTCTTATAATTCTTGAATAAAGTTTAACAATGTAATACTGTGCTGTCTTCTATTTAAATTATTTCTAAGCCATTAATAGAAAGACTGGTTCTGGTTTTTGCTATGACCTTATTAGGAATATCACTTTTAGATGTGAAAATGGTTCCTATAAAATTAAAAAGGAGACTGATCAACCAACCCCAAGCCTCAGCATTATCCATTTTTTTCCATCAACAATATCTTAAACATAAAGAAGGTTTTATGTTGCTCAGTTGTCTCCAACTCTTTGAAACCCCATGGACTGTATAGCCCACCAGGATCCTCTGTCCATGGAGATTCTCCAGGCAAGAATACTAGAGTGGGTTGCCACTCCCTTTTCCAGGGGATCTTCCCAATCCAGGAATTGAACCTGGGTTTCCTGCATTGCAGGCAGATTTTACTGTCTGAGCTAGCAGGGAAGTCCCAAAAGAAGGTCTGCTTCCTAGGCATATAATTCCTCATATATGGACTACATCCCTACTAGGTGAAAGACACTGTTACAAGCTAAGAATGAATTTAAAAATAAACCTGCAGCCCGAGGTACTTGACTTGGAGTAAGAGTTTTCAAAACTCTTGCAATTTCAGCGTGGGATGTGTTTAAAAAAAAAAAAAAAGACCATTTACTACATATAAATGTTACAACAACATTTAATAAGTCAAAATATCCTCCAATTCCAGTCTTAATACCTCATATATATCACTTGCATTCTGTGAATACTACAATGACTCCATTCAGGAAATAAATGCTCTCATTAATGGGTGGATAAAGTAAAATGTGGTATGAAGTACAAAATGGGCTTTAAATTTGGGAAGAAGCAGATTCAAAGCTTTGCTTGATCTTATCTCATTTGAGTTGTGTAATCTTGGGTGCGTTATTTCTCATCTCTCTCGGTCGGTCTCATAAAATGGGAATTCATTCAGTTTTCTTCTAAGAATCATTGAGTCTCTTCTATAGGCTGAGAGTATGGTGTTGACCTTGGGGATACAAACACCCTGCTCTCATGAAGCTTCCATCTAATGCGGGCACACATGATAGTCCAGGAAGAGAAGGCAAGGGGAGAAGGGGTCAACAGAGTATGAGATGGCTGCACGGCATCACCAACTCAATGGACATAAGTTTGAGCAACAATGCATTCCAGGAGTTGGTGATGGACAGGGAAGCCTGGCGTGCTGTTGTCCATGGGGTCACAAACAGTCAGACACGACTCAGCAACTGAGCTGATGATAGTCCAATAGTCACATCAACCAACAGGGTAATTGGAGGGCTGCAAGGATTACACGGGGCAGACTCACTGTTGATTTGGGGTGTGTATCCTCAGAGGGCTTCTTCGATGGCTCAGTGGGTAAAGAATCCACCTGAAATGCAGGAAACACAGGAGTCGCAGGTTCAATCCCTGGATCTGAAAGATCCCCTAGAGGAGGAAATGATAACCCACTCCAGTATTCTTGCTTGGGAAATCCCATGGACAGAGGAGCCTGGTGAGTTACAGTCCATGGGATCGCAAAGAGTCAGACACAACTGAGCATGAGAACGATGATGATAATCCTCAGAAGGTGTAATTCATATTCAACGTGGAATCAAATCAGTGATTAAAAAACTTTTCTGTAAGAAAGGCCTGGAAGAATAAGGTGCAAGAAATGTTTGCATATATTGAAATGGCTTTAGCGTTACACTTTCTTTTAACTTTCTTGGTGTCAATATATTTAATGCCAGAGGATGAAATCTTGAGTCATTACTAAAGTGTTCTTCAAAACACTGAGTGACTTTGACCAAATTACTTAACCTCTCTGTGCCTCTTCTGCCTCATTCTAAAATAGGAATTTACCTCATAGTCTTATTATTCAGATTGAATAAATTAATATTTATAAGGTTAAGAACAATGTGTTACACTGATGTTTTGTGTGCTCTGCTAAGTTGCTTCAGTCGTGTCCGACTCTGTGTGACCCTGTGGACTGCAGACTTCTAGGCTCCTCTGTCTGTGGGATTCTCCAGGCAGGAATACTGCAGTGGGTTGCCATTTCCTCCTCCAGGGTACCTTCCCAACCCAGGGATTGAACCCGCAGCTCCTGCGCCTCCTGCATTGCTGGTGGATTCTTTACCGCTGACCCACCAGGGAAGCCCTATTGATGTCTTACATTTTTACAAATAAAATATAATAGTAAACTAAAGACACTCTTAACAAGTATGCATTACTGTATTTAAAATAGATAACCAACAAGGACCTACTACTGTATAGGACAGGGATCTCTGCTCAATATTCTGTAATAACCTAAACAGGAAGAGTTTGAAAAAGAATAGATACATGTGTATGTACAACTGAATCATTTTGCAATATACCTGAAGCCAACACATCATTAATCAACCATGCTCCAATGTAAAATAGAAAGTTTTAAAAATAGTCAGCTGAAGAAGAAAAAAAATTTAATTAAAGGTCATTATTTCTGGGGTTGAGAGAAGGTGAGGCTTTTTTCTCCAATTTCCTCTCCCGACCTTACTGCCCAAGGGTGGATGCCATGCTTCCCATTGAGTAGATGAGCCCTGTGGGGAGACTCTGGTCATGATGGAAAGTGACTGTGGCAAATGCATCCATCTTTCCTGGAGTCTGACTGTGACTCTCTGCCTGGGAGCTCCACAGATACTGAACCCTTAGTGGCTCAGATGGTAAAGACTCCACCTGCAATGCAGGAGACCCGGGTTCTATCCCTGGGCTGGGGAAGGGAATGGCAACCCACTCCAGTATTCTTTCCTGGAGAATTCCATGGACAGAGGAGCCTGGTAGGCTATAGTCCATGGGGTGGCAAAGAGAAGGACATGACTGAGCAACTAACATTGTGCACAAAGATCATTAAGAAAAGATCTTTGCTTTCAAGGAGCCTACAGCCTAGTTAGTGAGAAAAGTAAAACAATAACAATAGCATTACTTTTCAACCTAAACATGTTTATAAAACAATCTACGTGGTGATCATTGCCATGAGTATAAAAATCAAGGCTTATTTAACTCGATGTCCCCCAGAGTCTGATAATAATGTGCAATAAGTGTTTTCTGGATTGAATTGAATACATTCACAAGTACAAACAAATAGTGTAGGAACAAGTAATTGCCAAAAGAAAGCCATGTCAAGGAATGATCACAGCAGAACTTTGGGGTTCTCATGGCAACACTGGTAGACATGGGGAAACTTCAGCTTTCCTCCATGAGCTCCTGATGTGCAGTCAACTGGGAGCTGCTAAGGAGCCATGGAGCCAGATGCTAGATATCAGGGATCAATAGACAGTCCCAAGAATTTACCTAATAAGTAATACATTTTGCATTGAAATGTATCTTCATGCTAATAGAATGTCCTAGTTTTAAAGACCTGTTTTCTTTGAATGACTTCATAGGTAATTTTGATTTATAATTCAGTTCAGTTCAGTTCAGTCTCTCAGTCATGTTCGACTCTTTGCAACCGCATGTACTGCAGCACCCTTATGGCAGAAAGTGAGGAGGAACTAAAAAGCCTCTTGATGAAAGTGAAAGAGGAGAGTGAAAAAGTTGGCTTAAAGCTCAACATTCAGAAAACGAAGATCAGGGCATCTGGTCCCATCACTTCATGGGAATTAGATGGGGAAACAGTGGAAACAGTGTCAGACTTTATTATTCTGGGCTGCAAATCACTGCAGCTGCGACTGCAGCCATGAAATTAAAAGATGCTTACTCCTTGGGAGAGAAGTTATGACTAACCTAGATAGCATATTGAAAAGCAGAGACATTACTTTGCCAACAAAGATCCGTCTAGTCAAGGCATTGGTTTTTCCACTAGTCATCTATACAGATCTATACACATCTATACAGATGTGAGAATTGGACTGTGAAGAAAGCTGAGCACCGAAGAATTGATGCTTTGAACTATGATGTTGGAGACGACTCTTGAGAGTCCCTGGACAGCAAGGAGATCCACCAGTCCATTCTAGAGGAGATCAGTCCTGGATATTCTTTGGAAGGAATGATGCTCAAGCTGAAACTCCAGTACTTTGGCCACCTCATGCGAAAAGTTGACTCATTGGAAAAGACTCTGATGCTGGGAGGGATAGGGGGCAGGTGGAGAAGGGGACGACAGAGGATGAGATGGCAGGATGGCATCACCAACTCGATGGATGTGGGTTTAGGTGACCTCCAGGAGTTGGTGATGGACAGGGAGGCCTGGCGTGCTGTGATTCATGGAGTCACAAAGAGTCAGACATGACTGAGCAACTGAACTGAACTGAACTGAACCACAGCACACCAGGCCTCTCTGTCCATCACAAACTCCCAGAGTCCACGCAAACCCATGTCCATTGAGTCGGTGATGCCATCCAACCATCTCATCCTCTGTTGTCCCCTTCTCCTCCTGCCCTCAATCTTTCCCAGCATCAGGGTCTTTTCAAATGAGTCAGCTCTTCGCATCAAGTGGCCAAAGTATTGGAGTTTCAGATTCAACATAAGTCCTTCCAATGAACACCCAGGACTGATCTCCTTTAGGATGGACTGATTGGATCTCCTTGCAGTCCAAGGGACTGTCAAGAGTCTTCTCCAACACTACAATTCAAAAGCATCAATTCTTCGGTGCTCAGCTTTCTTTATAGTCCAGTTCTCACATCCATACATGACCACTTTAAAAACCATAGCCTTGACTAGACAGACCTTTGTTGACAGTGATGTCATTGCTTTTGAATATGCTATCTAGGTTAGTCATAACTTTCCTTCCAAGGAGTAAGCGTCTTTTAATTTCATGGCTGCAATCACCATCTGCAGTGATTTTGGAGCCCAGAAAAATAAAGTCAGCCACTGTTTCCACTATTTCCCCATCTATTTCCCATGAAGTGATGGGACCAGATGCCATGATTTTAGTTTTCTGAGCTTTAAGCCAACTTTTCCCTCTCCTCTTTCAATTTCATCAAGAGGCTTTTTAGTTCCTCTTCACGTTCTGCCATAAGGGTGGTGTCATCTGCATATCTGAGCTTATTGAGATTTCTCCTGGCAATCTTGATTCCAGCTTGTGCTTCATCCAGCCCAGCATTTCTCATGATGTACTCTGCATATAAGTTAAATAAGCAGGGTGACAATATACAGTCTTGACGTACTCCTTTTCCTATTTGGAACCAATCTGTTTTTCCATGTCCAGTTCTAACTGTTGCTTCCTAACCTGCATACAGGTTTCTCAAGAGGCAGGTCAGATGGTCTGGTATTTCCTTCTCTTTCAGAATTTTCCACAGTTTATTGTGATCCACACAGTCAAAGGCTTTGGCATAATCAATCAAGCAGAAATAGATGTTTTTCTGGAACTCTCTTGCTTTTTTGATGATCCAGAGGATGTTGACAATTTGATCTCTGGTTCCTCTGCCTTTTCTAAAACCAGCTTGAACATCTGGAAGTTCACAGTTCACTTATTGCTGAAGCCTGGCTTGGAGAATTTAGAGCATTACTTTACTAGCATGTGAGATGAGTGCAATTGTGTGGTAGTTTAAGCATTCTTTGGCATTGCTTGTCTTTGGGATTGGAATGAAAACTGACCTTTTCCAGTCCTGTGGCCACTTTTGAGTTTTCCAAATTTGCTGGCATATTGAGTGCAGCACTTTTACAGCGTCATCTTTTAAGATTTGAAATAGCTCAACTGGAATCCCATCACCTCCACTAGCTTTGTTCATAGTGATGCTTCCTAAGGCCCACTTGACTTCGCAATCTAGGATGTCTGGCTCTAGCTGAGTGATCACACCATCGTGATTATCTGGGTTGTGAAGATCTTTTTTGTACAATTCTTCTTTGTATTCTTGCCACCTCTTCTTAATATCTTCTGCTTCTGTTACATCCATGCCATTTCTGTCCTTTATCAAGCCCATCTTTGCATGAACTGTTCCCTTGGTATCTCTAATTTTCTTCAAAAGATCTCTAGTCTTTCCAATTCTATTGTTTTCCTCTATTTCTTTGTATTGATCACTGAAGAAGGCTTTCTTATCTCTCCTTGCTATTCTTTGATACTCTTCATTCAAATGGGTATATCTTTCCTTTTCTTCTTTGCTTTTTGCTTTCTCTTCTTTTCACAGCTATTTGTAAGGCCTCCTCAGACAGCCATTTCACTTTTTTGCATTTCTTTTTCTTGGGGATGGTCTTGATTCCTGTTTCCTGTATAATGTCACAAACCTCCGTCCATAGTTCATCAGGCACTCTGTCTATCAGATCTAGTCCCTTAAATCTATTTCTCACTTCCACTGTATAATTATAAAGCAATGTTGACTATACCTAATTTCATGCCTTAATTTATTCCTGCAAAATTAGACACTTACCTCAACATAAACATTAATGTCAATCTCTGTGGCATCTGAGAAGGGGATGGAGTTGTCTCATGACACCTACCAACCTGGAGCACAGAGTTTTCCTTATCCAGAAAAGGGAAGAATAATTTTGTTGCCAGTACGTTCTGTATGGGCTCTAGATTATTCAGAAAAATTCTCTCTTTCGGATTCTGTTGTCCCTTACTTTCTCTTTTTCTCTAAAAAAGATAAATACAAACATTTTTTAGTTCATCCTATCTACCAAAAGCAGAGATTGTACTCCATTTCCCTTTTCTGAGATTAAAAAGATGTTAATGCATTGGGGATACATGTTATTATGCAAATAAATATGTTGATAGATTTCAGGCAGATGCCTTCTCTAGTATCCTGAGTTATTCTGAATGTCATAGAGCCCTGTGACTCAAAGTGTGGTCCTTGGACCAGATGTATCTGTATCTCATAGGAACGTAAGGGAAATGCAATATCTCAAGCCCCATCTCCTGCTGACTCAGAGCCTGTGATTTAACAAGAACCCAGGTGATGTGCATTTACATTAGAATTTGAGAAGTGCTGTCCTAGGTCATATTTTTGGAGAATCAGTTGGGTAAAAAGCCCTGGGGAACAGATAGACTGAAGGTTAGTCAGCTCATCTGTTGATTAGGTGATATTAGAAGGCCACCCCAAGCCACGGAGCATTAGGGAATCTTTTGGGGGCTTAGTTACAAAGAACTGTTCTTTCACCAGATGAATTTTCTAAATGGCTATTGCGCTAACCTCTCTTCTTGCTGATGAGAGAAAGCTGAAGTCCATTATTGATTTGGAATTATTGTGCATGCTATGTGCTAAGTTGCTTCAGTTGTGTCTGACTTTTTGTGTCCCTATGCACTGTAGCTTGCCAGGCTCCTCTATCCATGAGATTCTCCATGTAAGAATATTGGAGTGAGTTGCCATGCTCTCCTCCAGGGGATCTTCCCAACCTAGGAATCGAACTCATATCCCTTAAGTCTCCTGCATTGGCAGGAGGGTTCCTTACCATTAGCACCACCTGGAAAGCCCACTGGAATTGTTACAGAACATCATAAGCAAGCTAGAGATTGCAGAGATGGCTGGTGTGCTAATCTCTTGAGTGGGCACTGTTGGAGGGATAAAGGAGCAAGCATTTATGTGAAGACCGACATGTAAGTTTCTGCCTTCATAAATATTCATCAGCCAGGAAGTGAGAGAAACCTGGAGGAGGCATGTGTTGTGAGGTTTTTCTGAGTTTGCTTTGTGATTTTTTTCAAGATCCTCTGCTGTGTTTAGGTAATTGGAATTCCATGAGCAATGTTGTTGAGAACTTAATAGAAAAATATTTATACTTTTAGCTGCTCTTGAATAAAATTATATTCTTTCCTGTGATGCTGTTGTTGCACACCTTTTGCCTATTATCAGTCACAAACTATCAGTACTGAATTATTCTGTCAAGTGAGAATCTAGGAACTTTACACCTGCCAGTTCAGGCTGATTTTCAATATTGTGTGAAAATGCCAAGGAATGACCTGTCAGTCTGGATTTGTGACAAGAGTCTTGTTCATGTTGCTCAATGGTTTGTGGAGTGTACCTTTGAAGAATTATTTTTATATGGTTCAGTACATCTCAATATCCCAGGCAATAATTATCTTGTATGCAAGGTCCCAAATAAAAGAGGGACAAAATTGAAAGGGTTTCTATGTTAGTAATTACACGTGAATATGCTGGGGAAATTTTTGCATCTCATTTTTGTCTGAATCTATTCAAACCTCAATTGTAAGCAAATGCAATTTTTGTATATATATATATATCTGAGCCATTTGCTTATCCTATAACATAACTCTGCTTCAATATTGGAGTGCCTCCTCCTGTTAGGATAACTGATATAAAATCATACTAAGACATGAAAGAAGCTCTGGGACAGAAGTAGTCAAACTCAGATTTCACAAAGCTCTGTTAAACATCAAAATGAAACTTTGGGAGGTTTGTGGTAAATTGCTTGTGTTTTTCTTTAGCTAAGTCTTTTTGTTCTTATTTTAAACAAGGGTCAGCAATACTAGGACAAAGAGGTAATTGACAACCTCCACTGGCAGGTGGGAGCCAAAAACCACAAAAAGCAAAAACTGCTTTTCTGATAATTTGGGGGCCAACTTCAAGGTTAGGTCCTTATTCCTTACCTGAGCCAGCCCAGGGCATCAGATCCCAGTCTCAGATCATAGTTAAGAGCAGCTACAGAATAGAAATAGAGCCAGAAACAGAGAAAACAAAATGATGGTTACCAATGGGGAAGTAGAGAGGATAAATTAGGAGTCTGGAATTAACACTTATATGCACTCCCATATATAAAATAGATGACCAACAAGGATCTACGGTATAGTACAGGAAACTATACTCAGTATCTTATAACTTAGAGGGGAAACGAATCTGAAAATAATAGATACAGATGTATGTATAACTGAATCACTTTGTTGTACCCCTGAAATGAACACAACCTTGTGTATTAACTACACATCGATAATTTTTTTAATGAAAAAATAGCTAACGGTTCGTGAATGCTTATTCCGTGCATAAATTCACATAAGCAGCTCACAACGAATCTATGTACTAGGTACTGTTCTCAGTACTCTATATATTAGCCCATTCAGTCCTTTAAACAAAATGATGCTCATTTAACTGAAGGAGACTTAGGTATGGAGAGTTAAGAAATTTGCCCAAGGTTACACCATCAGTAAGTGACGAAATCAGGACACCCTGGCTCAGGCATGCACCCTCTAACTGCTCAGTCATACGATGTACCATATGATGTCATGTGAAATCTTGAGTGCTTTCTCCACGCCATGAATACATGGATGAATGGCATTTAATCTCATTTAATGAGATTAATTCATTTTAATGATGAATCTCATTTAATCCTCTCAGTAACCAGATAAAATAGATTGTGTTATTATAACTTTCATTCTACAGATGAGAAAATAGAAGCCCAATGTGCTGACAGGCACAGAGGTGGTTGTTATTGTTTAGTCACCAAGTCGTGTCTAACTCTGTTCTCCTTTTCTAAGTTCCTCTGATAGCCTTTCTACAGAGGAGCCCTGCCACACTCCTCTGTCCATGGGATTTCCCAGGGAAGAATGAAGAGAGTTGCCATTTGCTTCTTCAGGGGATCTTCCTGACCGAGAGATTAAACCTGCGTCTCCTGCATTGTGGGAGGATTTTCTACCATCTGAGCCACCAGAGAAGCCCACAGAGGTGGGGGAGAAGAGAATTATGAACAGGAAGGCTATGACTCTAAGTTCCATGTCCTTAACCGTATTTATTCTATCTGGACCTCAAAAACCAGTATGCAGCAATACAGATGCTTTTTATTAAGATTAAACAGATCATGGAGACTGAAAAAAATGGTTAAGAATGATAACTAGGTTTGAAAGTAGTTACCAGAGGTGACTTTACAAAATCAAACCTGTCATTCCTAAAGGAAATCAGTCCTGAATATTCATTGGAAGGACTGATGCTGAAGCTGAAACTCCAATACTTTGGCCACCTGATGCGAAGAACTGACTCATTGGAAAAGACCTTGAGGCTGGGAAAGACTGAGGGCAGAAGAAGGGGACGACAGAGAATGAGATGATTGGATGACATCACCGACTCAATAGACGTGAGTTTGAGCAAGTTCTGGGAGCTGGTGATGGACAGGGAGGCCTGGTGTGCTGTCCATGGGTTCGCAAAGTCAGACACAACTGAGCAACTGAATTGAACTGAACCAGAGGTGAAGCCTGCTTCCTTTCTTAAAAGGTCAAATCTAAACTGCACACCATCACATATAAATGGCTCCAGTTTGAGGGCTTTGTTTATCCCAGTAGCTTATTGCCTGCTGCTTTCTGACTCCTTCTCTACATTCATTGCCAACCAAGCATCTGATTGCTCTTATCAGAATGCCCTGGGTGCACTGCATGCTGCCTGAAGATTTCCTCTCTTCTCTGACTACCTCCTCAGCAATTATTCTCCCTCTTGTGCACACCAACTTGACTCAGTTTAGAGGCTGCTTCCACCAGCATCTTCACCTTGACCTTCTTCAGACTGTATGAGGTATCTGTTCTCCTTGTCTAGGTTCCCCTGATGTCCTTTCTACATCTCTATGTATTGCAATTCTCTGTTCTGTATCGACCAACTAGAGCAAGTCCTCTTAAGAGCAAAGATTTTACTTTGTTTCTTTTTGTGTCCCCAGCACTTAAAGCTGTGCTTTGGAGACACTGAACTCTCTGTAAGTGATTACTCCATAAATGTTCTAGCAACAGCCTGAGAAACCCTTAGGGTCAGTTTCTGGAAGACCCCTTGGAAAAGGAAATGGCCACTCACTCCAATATTCTTGCTTAGGAAATCCCATGGACAGAGGAGCCTGGACAGGCCTTGGGGTCGAAAAGAGTGGAACACTATATAGTAACTAAACCACAACAATTTTAGATTTACAGAACACTTACAAAAAATTGAACAGCTGCAAAGATAGTACAGAGCAGGCATACGCATCCTTTACCCAGTTTCTCCCGTCATCATTTCACACGACCATGATGCACTTGTCAAAACTAAGAAACTGACACTGGTAGCTTTCATTAGTTCTTTCCTAGTCTCTTTATCTCTATTTCAGAATTCCATCTAGGATGCTCCTTACATTTAGCCAACATGTTTCCTTTTTTCCCTTAACTATGGTGGTTTCTCAGATAATCACCATGGTGTGATCACTCACATAGACCCAGACATCCTGGAATGTGAAGTCAAGTGGGACTTAGAAAGCATCACTATGAACAAAGCTAGTGGAGGTGATGGAATTCCAGTGGAGCTATTTCAAATCCTGAAAGATGATGCTGTGAAAGTGCTGCACTCAGTATGCCAGCAAATCTGGAAAACTCAAAAGTGGCCACAGGACTGGAAAAGGTCAGTTTTCATTCCAATCCCAAAGAAAAGCAATGCCAAAGAATGCTCAAACTACTGCACAATTGCACTCATCTCACACACTAGGAAAGTAATGCTCAAAATTCTCCAAGCCAGGCTTCAGCAATAAGTGAACTGTGAACTTCCAGATGTTCAAGCTGGTTTTAGAAAAGGCAGAGGAACCAGAGAACAAATTGTCAACATCCTCTGGATCATCAAAAAAGCAAGAGAGTTCCAGAAAAATATCTATTTTTGCTTTATTGACTATGCCAAACTCTTTGACTGTGTGGATCACAAAAAAACTGGATAATTCTGAAAGAGATGGGAATCCCAGAGCACCTGACCTGCCTCTTGAGAAACCTATATGCAGGTCAGGAAGCAACAATTAGAACTGGACATGGAACAACAGACTGGTTCCAGATAGGAAAAAGAGTATGTCAAGGCTGTATATTGTCACCCTGCTTATTTAACTTATATACAGAGTACATCATGAGAAACGCTGGACTGGAAGAAGCACAAGCTGGAATCAAGATTGCCTGGAGAAATCTCAATAACCTCAGATATGCAGATGACACCACCCTCATGGCAGAAAGTGAAGAGGAACTAAAAAGCCTCTTGATGAAAGTGAAAGAGGAGAGTGAAAAAGTTGGCTTAAAGCTCAACATTCAGAAAACGAAGATCATGGCATCTGGTCCCATCACTTCATGGGAAATAGATGGGGAAACAGTGGAAACAGTGTCAGACTTTATCTTTTGGGGCTCCAAAATCACTGCAGATGGTGATTGCAGTCATGAAATTAAAAGATGCTACTCCTTGAAAGGAAAGTTATGACCAACCTAGAAAGCATATTCAAAAGCAGAGACATTACTTTGCCAACAAAGGTCCGTCTAGTTATGGCTGAAAGTTGGACTTTGAAGAAAGCTGAGTGCCGAAGAATTGATGCTTTTGAACTGCGGTGTTGGAGAAGGCTCTTGAGAGTCCCTTGGACTGCAAGGAGATCCAACCAATCCATTCTAAAGGAGATCAGTCCTGGGTGTTCTTTGGAAGGAATGATGCAACGCTGAAACTCCCATACTTTGGCCACCTCATGTGAAGAGTTGACTCATTGGAAAAGACTCTGATGCTGGGAGGGATTGGGGGCACTAAGAGAAGGGGATGACAGAGGATGAGATAGCTGGATGGCATCACCAACTTGATGGACAAGAGTTTAGGTGAACTCCTGGAGTTGGTGATGGACAGGGAGGCCTGGCATGCTGCAATTCATGTGGTTGCAAAGAGTCAGACACGACTGAGAGACTGAACTGAACTGATGGTGGTTTCTCAGACTTATGTTGCTTTTGATAACTTTGAAACTATTTTGTAGCCTTTTGTTTGACTCAAAGTTCAACAAGATTGTAGCAAAAGGGTAATATTAGATTATAATCTTTGTTATACTTTCCTGAAATAATGGACTAAAATATGAGTCCTGACAGATTCAGTCTTTGCCCTGCTCCCAGGTGTCTTGAGACAAACAACTCTTTAGCTCACCATGAGTGACCTTTAAACTATTGGCCCCAGAAATCACAGCATCACAAACTCCCTATAATTTCAGTATCAGTGACAACTTTTTATCCACCAATGTAAGAAAAGCCATGAGATCTCAGTATAAGCAGATGTGTTGAAAATACTTCTTGATGCAAATAAATCTTTCAAAGATAGTTCAAAACCTGCAAGTATTCAACTTTAAAAGATTAAGAAGGTGAATAATGAAATGAAAAACACTGACTTTAGAGTTAGACACTCTCAGTACATTTTTCAACTCTGCTGCTTAAAAACGGCGTGGTTTCAATCCCTGCACTTAGCCTCGATAATCCCACATATATCCATCTGTAATTATAATTCTCCAATGTGATAATACATGCAAAGAATTTCTATGACCTCTATAGCTTGATGCACAAATTATTTCTTGGCACCATTAACCCTATCCCAGGTGAAAACAGTTATAGATGATTAAGGGTTCTTTTATGTTATCACTTTCTATTCAAATTTCTCTTCATTGTTATATCTGATTTTGGAATATCTAGGAAGGCTGTTATGGTTTCTATAGCAAAAAATTAACAATCTAGAGATATTAATTGCTTACAACATGCCAAACACATATTCAAACTTCACTGAAGCCCTACCATGTGGGAAGTAGCATGATTCCAATTTGAAGTGGGGAAGAAACTGAAGCTTAGAGGGATTTCTATAACTTATCCACATTTACTCAGGAAGGAAGTAGAGGAGCCAGGATATAAACTCAGGGAACCTGGCTGAAGAACACCAACTCCTAAGCATAAATCTGTAACACTTGTGAAGTCTTTTCAAAGACACCACTGATCACAGAGAATTCTGCAAGAGAATGCTTCCTGTGCTATATGGTAGGTTCTCATTCAGTTCAGTTAAGTCGCTAAGTCGTGTCCGACTCTTTGCGACCCCATGAATCACAGCACGCCAGGCCTCCCTGTCCATCACCAACTCCTGGAGGTCACTCAGACTCACGTCCATCGAGTCAGTGATGCCATCCAGCCATCTCATCCTCTGTCGTCCCCTTCTCCTCCTGCCCCCAATCCCTCCCAGCATCAGAGTCTTTTCCAATGAGTCAACTCTTCGCATGAGGTAGCCAAAGTACTGGAGTTTCAGCTTTAGCATCATTCCTTCCATAGAACACCCAGGACTGATCTCCTTCAGAATGGACTGGTGGATCTCCTTGCAGTCCAAGGGACTCTCAAGAGCCTTCTCCAACACCACAGTTCAAAAGCATCAGTTCTTCGGCACTCAGCTTTCTTCACAGTCCAACTCTCAAATCCATACATGACTACTGGAAAAACCATAGCCTTGACTAGATGGACCTTTGTTGGCGAAGTAATGTCTCTGCTTTTGAATATGCTATCTAGGTGGGTCATAACTTTTTTTAAATTTCATGCTGCAATCACCATCTCCAGTGATTTTGGAGCCCCAAAAGATAAAGTCTGACACTGTTTCCACTCTTTCCCCATCTATTTCCCATGAAGTGATAGGACCGGATGCCGTGATCTTCATTTTCTGAATGTTGAGCTTTAAGCCAACTTTTTCACTCTCCTCTTTCACTTTCATCAAGAGGCTTTTTAGTTCCTCTTCACTTTCTGCCATGAGGGTGGTGTCATCTGCATATCTGAGGTTATTGAGATTTCTCCAGGCAATCTTGATTTCAGCTTGTGCTTCTTTCAGCCCAGCATTTCTCATGATGTAATCTGCATATAAGTTAAATAAGCAGGGTGACAATATACAGCCTTGACATACTCTTTTTCCTATTTGGAACCAGTCTGTTGTTCCATGTCCAGTTCTAACTGTTGCTTTCTGACCTGCATACAGTAGGTTCTCATTAGTTATTTATTTTATACATAGTTTCAATTGTGTGTATATGTCAGTCTTTCACACCTTTTGATCACAAGCTGAAGACAATGATCTGACTCCTAAATTGTGCCTCTCATTAAATACAGACATATTTATTATCTTCTACTCCTCCAAATCTTTAATGGCCAACACATTCCCTACGTGATTGTTCAAGTCTTAACATGTCTTTAGATCTTAAGGATCTTTAGACTGTAACAAATTAAGTAAGTATTAGAAACAAATAAAATTATTATTTATGTGAGGAAAGGATGCAATATTTTGACCATTTCTTTTAAATATAGACTGTGACGCTCTTAATACTGACACAGAAATAATCTGTTTCCTGAGATTCTGTGTGCCTGTGCCAGGTGCTTAGAATTGATCCCAGGATGGCTGGGGACTAAAAAATCTCCAGGACGGAGTTATGCACAGCCTTGCTTGAAGTTACTGGACAGCCTCTTGAATGACACAGAATGAAATCTCATCATAAGGATTATCCAAATGGTGTTATCCAATTGATGCAGTAAATTGAGAATAATCTTTTTTCCAAGTTGATTAGCATTTGCAACTATTAATATTGAGATACATTTACTTTTACCTTCTACTTTTTCCTTTTACTGTGTTTTCTTAATATTGCCTCTTCAACACCAATTAAAAGTAGTGGCACAATGAACTTTAGATACACTTTGAAATGTGTCGTACCATTAAAGAAAGTTCTCAACGAGGGATTGCATTTTATAACATTACTTGTTAGTTGATATAAGTAGGAAGAAATTAAGCATGCAATGAATGATACCCACTTGGAATAAAGGTAGAATCACTGCTGCAGTATCTTTCTCCACTATATCAGCACCTTAGGAATTGCAGTCACCTCAAACTCTTTCTAGATACATCTAAGAGTTCCCAAAGTGAGTTTCATGCGAGTTCCACTTCCTGGCCCTTCTGTTTACATGCTACCAGGAGGTGGTGGCCATTTTTCTCTTGGGCATCTTTCTGTCAGATGGCATCTCCTTTGTCAGATGATGCTTTCCAAGGCAGCTGCTCTGCTGCCGACACCACTCAGCATCTGGACCAAGATACCATTCCCCAAGTCTGCCAGCACCACAGCTGTCATTGCTGCTGAGTCCTCTTGCTTTCAGTTTCCCGTGAAAGTTTTAATGAAACAAATTATGGTGTGGGAGAAGACTTTGAGAGCCCCTTGGACAGCAAGGAGATCAAACCAGTCAATCCTAAAGGAAATCAACCCTGAATATTCATTGGAAGGACTGTGATGCTGAAGCTCCAACACTTTGGCCACCTCATGCAAAGAGCCAACTCACTGGAAAAGACCCTGATGCTGGGAAAGACTGAAGGCAGGAGGAGAAGCTGATGACAAAGGTGAGATAGTTGGCTGGCATCACTGACTCAATGGATATGAGTTGAGCAAACTCCAAGAAATAGTGAAGGACAGGGAAGCCTGGCGTGCTGCAGTCCAGGGGGTCTCAAGGAGTCGAACATGACTGAGTGACTGAACAACAACAACAACAATTCTTTAAGTATTTGGTTGCTCGCATGTCAAACATTGATGTGACTTTCTGGTTCCTATTAATGAAGCTCGCAATACTGTGATCAGACGCTCTCCTCTGCTTAGAGCCCATCACACTTCTCCATTTCTTCCCTGAGTCCAAGTGTTTTCCCACTGCCTGCCTGTCTGCTAAGTGGCTTCATCATGTCCAGCTCTGTGACCACATGGACTGTAGCCCACCAGTCTCCTGTCCATACAATTCTCCAGGCAAGAATACTAGAGTGGGTTGTTTATCCACTAAGCTCCTCATTTACATGGATCAGAGCAGGTCTAACTTCACAACTTTCCAGATGTAGTAGATCTGCTTGAATCTTAAGGTGAACACCATTTATGCTCTAGTTTTCTATATCACTTTCTAAAGAGGCCAAGTTTCCATAACACTGGTAATGCAAAGATCATAATGAAAATGTATTTCCTTATTATGTGAGGGGTGCTTATGAAATCCCAGTACATTTCTCACAGCCAGATTAAACATTTTATTGCCTTTATTTTTCATCAAGTATGCAAATTCTTTTTAGCAGGTTTCACTTTTGATTTAAAACCATTTTTCATGAAAAACTAAATCATTTACGGCCATATGGTCTCATGACAATGCATAGTTAAGAAAAACTCAGTGAATTTTATACAGGAATGCCTTTTGGATAGGCTTTCAAGTGAAAGAAACACACTTGCTAGCCACAGAATGAAGTGCTTTAAGGAAAAACTCTGAAATGTCAATAAATGTAATGTGGGCATTTGCCAAAGAGAAAAGATGTAGGTCAATACAATCCCCTTCCTTTTATAGAGAAAAAAAGTGATGGCTTGGTTCCCAGCAAGAGGAGTCAAAACAATGCACTCCCATATGTTATTTTATATATAGAAGCAAAAATTAAAAAAAGACATGCTAGGGAAAAATGTAAAGTGAAGTTAAGAACTGACAGCACCAACACTCAATCTGCTGGTATTTTGTGCTGACATGTTCCACATGGTTTCTCTCATGGATACAAGAGTTCAGGCAAGGGAACTGCCAATAATAAACGTGGCTATCATTTAGTGAGAACCTACTGTGTTCTTTCTTCCCTGGTGACTCAGATGGTAAAGAATCTACCTGCAATGCAGGAGACCTGAATTTGTTCCCTGGATAGGGAAGATCCCCTGGAGAAGGAAACGGCTACCCGCTTTTTGCCTGGAGAATTCCACGGACAGAGGAGCCTGGCGGGCTACAGTCCATGGGGTCATAAAGAGTCGGACATGAATGAGCAACTAACATTTTCACTTATTGTAGTCCTAGGCACTGTAATATGAGCTACAGGTTTATAGGTTTATGATTTAAGCTATAGATTTATGCTTTCAAGCTATAGATTTATGCTTCACAACTATATTCAAAAGACATATTATTATTCCCACTTACAGACAAGGGGACCAAAACTGACAGAGGAAAAGTCATTTTCAAAAAAGCTTACGGCTAGAAAATGGCAATGTTGAGATCTAAGCTCAAGTATGCCTGCCTTCAATTTCTATACTATTTTAACAATTCTGTGATACCTTTCAGCAGATAAATGAATTAAAAAATATATAATCTGAGTTGTTGGATACCTTTTACTCTATTCTGGCCACCCTTACCTGAATACTCAACCAATCAGAAAGCAAGTACCACGTAGTCAGGAGGCAATGTGTATAGTCCTAAGGAACATCAGTGTGGGATATTACCAAGGCTCAGAGTTAGAAACAGAACTGCCACTGAACTGCATGACCATGAAAAACTGTTTAATATGAGTATTTATTTCCTTCTCTGGAAATGAAGATATTAGTTCTATTTTCAAATGATACTTGAAGGAATTATATGGTGTGATGTATACATGTCACTTGGTTCTATTCATTTGGGATCACATTAAAATTTATGTCTACTGGAGCCCACCTGCATGACCATGTATTTCTTCAATATCTTCTCAGTCATTACACATGCCCTATCTCTGTATTACACCGATATCTTGCCATGGAACCTTATCATGACCTCTTATTCATCCTTTTGTTCAGAGGACTTATCTTCCAGACTCTACCTTCCTCAGCTGGTAATTTCTGCAACCTCTCAAACCACACTATGGTTTGTGATAGAGGTAGGAAGCAAATTGTTTTCTTCCAATTTAGGGTCATATTTTATTAGGTGAGCCTCTGAGCAGGCTTTTGTTTCTTGCCCAGAGCAAAATTACTTTCACCAATACAACTTCTGCATGTATTGTTTTTAAACCATCTCTCCTTCAAGCCACAGAACCAGTTTCTCCAGCTAATGGAGAAGGGGGCCGTGGATTCCCCAGGCATCAGCCATTTCTTCCTTCTCTTTTCCGTCTTCCTTCTCCCCACCTCCATCCCTCTGACTTCACCCAGAATACAAAAGTTCCCTTGTGTAGCTATTTCATTAGACGATACTTAGAAGTATCACGAGCTTATACATTTTGCTGAAGTCTAGATTCTGAATTTCACTTTGGCTCAACTCAACCCAATGAGGAAATGTCATAGCACAGTGTCTGTTACATGGCAACTATTCAGTAAATGCTAATTGTCTCCTCTAATCCTGGTATTATGTTTAAGCCTTTAAAGATTTAAAGCAATGCAATCTAGACCTTCCAGGGTGTGATAGTGAAAGATAATTGTGAACATAATACAAAGAAAGAAAATTATTACTATAAATAATTTATTGTCAGATACACAAAGGCCAGGACTTTAGCAATAGGGTAAATGCCTACAAGTGTTTGATATGAAAATTCTTCACTGACAGACAAAGAAAGTGTTTCCCTGCCTTCTGATGTGAGGAAGATATTCACAGAAAAGTGTGGATTGCAGTGTAAAATTAATGGAAGTATTAGACACTTTATCCATTCCTGTTCAAGAGTCTAAGGACTAGATAAAGCCAAACAAAATCTCTGAAGTGAAGCATAATCATACAGGAAATGGGAGAAGACAGAAGAGCCTAGGGAGATAGATAAGGTAGACAAAGGCTATCTCTGTTTTAAACTGAGGGTGAAAATGACCTAGAAGCAGAATATTCTGATCTGGAGGATAAATAGAAGTGGTGGAAAAAATGTAGAAGGAGAAATTATCATCAGGACAAGGATGACTGCAAAGAGCAAGATTTCATCCTGAATTGAGAGTAAGGACATCTGAGAGGTAGAGAATCTTATTACTCAGTTGGAAATAATACAGAAAAAATAACGTATGTTTCTCAAAATGCAGTCTAATATCATCATCCCTCTAAGCATCCAATGTCTCTGTCTACTCCTTAAGTCACTAACATGGCTTTTCCAACCCTGGATAGTATGACACCAACCTAATTCAGCCTACGAGAACAGTTCTTTCAGTTTTCAGGAATGTGTCATCTCCCTAAATCAGAACCTTTGCTCCTGTTTCTCCCTCCAACCAATACTTGGCTTCTGCTCTTGGCTGTACTGTGAACTTGCAGGGCAACCTCCTACAAGCCACTTCCAGTCTCTGGGCCACAACGTCTTCATCTTTCTTAGAGGGAGTTGGGTGAGATTATCTCTAAATTCCTCCCTAGATAAAACATTCTATGAGTCTATGAATCTTCAGGAGAATGTTATTAACGTCATTCCAGGCTTAGAGAAAAGGGAAGGCAATTGACATTTATGAAGAGGCCACTGCAATACTTTGTTTTGACCCAGCAAGAAAAAAGCATGCTTTATTTATAGAATTTCCCCAATACCAGATATTGTAAGGAAAGAGAAAAATAATCATTATAGGAGGCAAACCTAGATGATAAAAATGTTGCCATTAGAATATTGTTTTCTAGATGCATGTAAATCAGTAAAGAAACCGTTTCCATTGTAACCATCAATCCTACAGTCACTACTCTTGACTGTTGTTTCGACAAATTGACCCCCTTTCTTTCAATATTTTTATAAGTCAATGTGTTTACTCTCTGTGCCTTCTGAAGTTCGCTCCTTGATCTTCTCAAGCTCCTTGTGTACCTCTTTCACTAAAATTATGATATCCCAATTATTTTCAACTGATTTTCACATATCTGTCTTAAGTCTTTTTTCCCCCTGCCCAGAGATTCCCCTACTTCCTCAACTATGTCAGTTCTCAGGAAGGAATAATCCAATGTGGCTTTCAGATGTGAGGAGGCATGCAGTCTGGGAAAGGAGGAAGAGATGAGACAAAATATGGGGTTGGCCCCAAGAGAAGCCATCCCTGAAAGCTCAGTTGGTAAAGAATCTGCCTGCAACGCAGGAGAGAGAGAGAAAGAAAGAAAGTGAAGTCGCTCAGTTGTGCCCGACTCTTGTGACCCCATGGATAGTAGCCTGCACCAAGCTCCTCCGTCCATGGGATTTTCAAGGCAAAAGTACTGGAGTGGGTTACCATTTCCTTCTCCAGGGAATCTTTCCAAGGAGACCCTGGTTCAATTCCTGGGTTGGGAAGATCCACTGAAGAAGAGAAAGGCTACCCACTCCAGTATTCTGGCCTGGAGAATTCCGTGGACTGTATAGTCCGTGGGGGTCACAAAGAGTCAGACCCAACTGAGCAACTTTCACTTTCCGTTTCAAAGCCATCCCCTGGAAGGGGTCCCTCACCACAACACTGGATTTATGGAGGTCATGGAAACACCAAGAAAGAACTCACTAATCTGGAAGGACTGGACCAGAGTCCAATCCAGAAGTGTAGGCAGATGTGTTCAGGAGCAGAATAGGTGGTGGAAAATCACAAGCTTCTGCTCACATCAAGGAAAAGATAGGCCAGAAATCAACCAGATGGAGAAGACGCAGATACTTAGCAAAATGTGAAAACAGAGAACTGAGACTGGCACAGAAGACGTGGACCCTTTTTCTAAAGCAAACCTATCATGTAAGAAACGAGTTGCCAGTCTATGTCCGATGCAAGATACAGCATGCTTGGGGCTGGTGCACGGGGATGACCCAGAGAGATGTTATGGGGAGGGAGGTGGGAGGGGGGTTCATGTTTGGGAAGGCATGTACACCCGTGGTGGATTCATGTCAACATATGGCAAAACCAATACAGTGTTGTAACGTAAAATAAAGTAAATAAATAAATAAATAAAAATAAAGCAAACCAAAATCACAAGTTCTTCTTCCATACTTCCTGTCCTCATAGAGGTGTGTCACAACCTTTCCTTTCCAACTTTGATACTTGTGAGAAAATACACATTGTACCACATGTAAACTAAAAACACATCTGTGAATAGAAAACAAAAGCAGGACTTAATACTTGTATTTTTGCCAGGTAAAGAATTCCTTTCAAAAAACAATGAGAAAAAGATATTAACATAAATGCAATAATTGGATTTATCCATGGTATGGAAATGATAGTGGCTCTGTTAATGTGTTCATTTTAAATTCAGCATTAATTCTGACTTTTGAAGTGTTCAGAACAAATTGAGAGACCCTGACAACAGTTTCAATCCTAAAGGAAATCAGTCCTGAATAGTCATTGGAAGGACTGATGCTGAATTGAAACTCCAATATTTTGGCCACCTGATGCACAGAACTGACTCATTGGAAAAGACCCTGATGCTGGGAAAGATTGAAGGCAGGAAGAGAAAGGGACGACAGTGGATGAGATGGTTGCATGGCATCACCGACTCGATGGACATGAGTTCGAGTAAGCTTCGGGAGCTGGTGATGGACAGGGAAGCCTGGCATGCTGCAGTCCATGGAGTTGCGAAGAGTCAGACATGACTGAGCGACTGAACTGAACTGACTGACAACATTTTGGGGTTATTCAGTTACACGTGAAAACATGAATTGTATAAGAATTGTATGAAAACAAGACTCAGTATGGTAATGAGAATCACAAAACTCCTTCACCTTTTTCCAGTATTTACTCCAGAACAGTTTTTCCTAATTTGCCATTCCTGCTTCACTCAGTGTTGTTGTTGTTTGGTCACTAAGTTGTGTCCAGCTCTTATGACCCCATGAACTGTAGTCCACAGGCACCTCTGTCCATGGGACTATCTAGGCAAGAATACTGGAGTGGGTTGCCATTTCCTTCTCCGGGGGATTTTTCTAGTTCAGGGATCAAACCTGCATCTCCTGCACTGGCAGGCAGATTCTTTACCACTGAGCCACCAGGAAAGCCCTTCTGTGTAGAGAAAATGAAATAACAATATATTAATGCATGTATGTGGAATCTAGAAAAATGATAGAGATGATCTTATGTATGAAGCAGAAATAGAGACATAGACAGAGAACAAATGTAAGGATGCCAATGGGGGAAAGTGTCATGGGACTAACTGGGAGATTGGGATTGATATATGCACACCACTGGCACTATGTATAAAATAGAAAACTAATGAGGAACTACTCTATTGCTCAGAGAGTTCTACTCAATTCTCTGTGGTGAACTAAATGGAGAGGAAATCCAAAAACAAGGGGATATATTGCATACATATATTGCTGTACAATAGAAACTAATACAGCCTTGTATAGCAACTATACTCAATTAATATAAATAAAAGTAAATAAGAATGTACTGTATTCCTATCTAAGAAAATATTTTAGCTGGGCTCAAGAGTTTCTATAATCTATGCTCTAAATAAATAGATAAAAATAAATTAAACCTAGGTTCTGATCCCTGTAGAGGAAGTCAGCTCACTATCAAAGGGTGAATTTGGCAAATGACTCATGTTGGCAAATTAATGAGAATGAAGACACTCAAAATCACTTCTATGTATTGGGTTTTTGTTGTTGCTGTTGTTTGTTTTATGCTCCTTTTTTTCAATTAAGAAATTCAAAATTTATGCTTTATGGCCTATAATATGGGGGTATTAGTTCTTTGGAGTTTTCATTTCAGAAGAGTTAATGCTGTTTTTTGAGAAAAAATCATGGCCCTTTCCAGACATAAACTTCTACACACCTACAGTGAATTTTCCAATACGTAAGCAAGGATTCCTGTGAAACTCCTGAATTTCCAAAGCTTTATCGAATTTTCTACTTGAGCAATAGAAATGTGTTCATGTTAAGTAAGTAAGAGACACATAGCTTTATTTAATCAATAGCTCAGAAGGTTGGCACTTGAGGCTCTCATGAAAAAATTCAGCTCTAATTTGACTGTAATAAACTATTTGCTGAAAGCTCAGTAGAGATGCTGATTTTTGAGAGGAGAGCTGTGTTTATAAAGTGGGAAGGGAGAGTGATGGCATTGTAAAGTGTTTGAAGGTCACAAATACTTGCTTGAAGATCTTGTTTTAGCAGATTCTTCACTGATTGCTAAAAATCAGACACTTAGAGTGACTCCATTCCTCCCAAACATATTTTCTCATTCTCTTGGCCTGCCTCTCCCATTCCACACCAACCCTAACTTCCCAAGTCGAGAATCACATCTTTAGAATTACTATTTTTTAAATCCATCTATCTATCTATGGTTAATGTTACTTTAGCATAGTTAATTTACAGTGTTGTGCTAGTTTCTATTGTACAGCAAAATGATTCAGTTGTACAAATATATCCTTCTTCATATTCTTTTTCATTCTGGTTTATCACAGTATATTGAACACAGTTCCCTGTGCTATACAATAAGACCTTGTTGTTTATCCATCCTATATATTCTAGTTTGCCTCTGCTAATCCCAAGCCTCTAATCCTTCCCTCGAATGGGAGAGAATTCTACTCCACAGGTTTGTTGGGGCCGTGAAAATCCCCACATCACTGAAAATATTGTGGTCCCCACTGCCATTAGCTTAAAATTAAAATAATCGTAATGATCTACATAAAAATGAAACTGTTCAGAATGATAGAATATACATGTATATAGAAATTGAAATTAGCTTTTCAGGTTTTTCTCCTTTATTCTCCACCTCTCTCTCCTAAGGTTTGCCTGTTGGGTTATCCAGCACTGGTTGGGGAAGAAAATATTTAAGGATTATTGGTCTAAGGGATGTTAGCTTTCTATTCCTCCAAAGTTCTCTAAATGCTATTACTGACCTAGGTGAGGGCATCTGAAAGGAATATACCTGGACTGTATTATCTTATTTTCTGGAAAAATGCCTTCACTGAATTATGATTTAATTTTATGCCCTCCGCTTTTATAAAAGGTCATTTTTGAAGAATAGTCATTCATCCATTTGGAGAGCCATTCTGTATCTTTTGCTAAAGCTAGTGAAAGACTTTGAATATCACATAACCCAAAGTCTCTCTTAAGAGCATTCATGTGACACATTTTTCCTATCATTTAGTGACAGGGAAATATATATTTTTTTTCCCTCCAGTTAAGTTTCTATTCTGCTTTTGGAGGAGTATTTAAAACAATGTAATCCATAATGTTCTTCTTTTTGACTATTTTAAAAAATTGCAAAATTAATTTTACTTCTTTATTGTTATAATTAGTTCATCCTCCAAAAGGAAAGGGTTTTTTTTTTTTTTTTTTTCTGATCTTTGGATAAAATATCATTTGCCTTTCTTCAACAATGGTTTGTTCTTCACCTAATGGACACCAACTCTTCTCCCATCATGTTTCCGCCTTCACATTACCTGCAAGAAAACTTGAAGACAGTTTTGTGCCCTAGCTCCAGTAAGCGCATCAGGCTTAATGGGATGCCTTTTGTTTAGTAATCTCTGCTGGATCCATCTGACTTCTTTTGTTGCCTTTGCTGTACTTCCCTTATTAGGTTTGCTCTTGCACATTTAACCATAGCGTTAATGTCTGCCTAAACCATTTTTAAATAGCCCCCAATTTTTATTGGTTAAAGAAAAATGAATGAATAAACAACTTGGAACAGCTATCACAGATTTTTGTTACATGGATATTCTTATATTTTTTCTTGCAACTTCCATTTTTGTTTTCCCACTTTAAAATCATGCAATTCCTTTCTGGAAGTAGGTATGATATGAGGATATTTTATAATATTGTGATAAAATAATAACATAATAGAGGGATTCAAAGTTAACAAGGAGGGAGAGACAAGAATTTGACTTGGTAAGAAGGCTGAGAGAATGATAAAAGCCCATGGCTCAAGCTAGAGAGAAATTGTGAAAAAAAAAAAGAAAGAAAGAAACCACGGAGGACACACAAAGCATGACTAATTTTTATTGATGAGACATTCTCCATTTCTTCCTACCTCCTGATTTCTTTTTCTTAGTGCCCCTCAAACCCCACCTAGATACAGTTCTTTTTTGGAAATCTCCACATTTACTTCTTTCTTTAGTATCTTTTCAGCATTAACAACATTCTGAGTAGGGACATACTAAGGTCAAAATTGAAACAATGTAGATAATGCAATGAAACTCCTTGAAATCTACACAGCTCAACTTCAATTCCTCTTTGAAACAGGTATCTTGGTACAACATTGACTAGGTTACCTAGCCGAACCAAACTCACTTCACTAAGAAATAATTAAGATTTAAGAAATGATTCTCACAATCACATGTATGCAGTGAATATGGGCATAAAGTTCACAGCACCTAACTATAAAGAGGAAACATTTTACACGAACCTGTGCAAATTAATGTGGTAATAGGAAGTTAGGATGGGGGAAGAAAAGCTATAGCCATGAAGATTTGTGAGCATAATCAATGAGATGACTTTGTAGGGTTAAATATTTCCTAAATTGTTTGGGTTGCTAATTTATGACTTTCTTTGGAAATACTCTACCAGCCATTGTTTTGGCATTTAAGATGTTATGCATACTGACCGCTCTTAACATGGGGTAGGAGAAGGAGAGGGAGTGACACTCTGCCCCCCAGGAGACATTTGGCAATGTCTGGAGACATTTTTAGTTGCTATAACTTAAGGAAGACATCCTCTAGTGGGTAGAGACCAGGAATGCTGCTAAATATTCTGCCATGCACAAGACAAAACCCACAGAAGGAATTATTAGACCCCAAATGTCCATGTGTGTGCTTAGTCACTTGGTCGTGTCCGACTCTTTGTGACCCCATGGACTGTAGCCCGCCAGGCGCCTCTGTCCATGAGGATTCTCCAGACAAGAGTGCTGGAGTGGGTTGCCAGGCTCTTCTCCAGGGGATCTTCCCAACCAGGGACTGAACCCAGGTCTCCTGCACTGCAGGCAGATTCTTTACAGTCTGAGCCACCAGGGAAGCCCTGGTGTCCGTAGTGCTGAAGCTAAGACAGTCTGTGCTGCATTAACCTTGTGTTACCACCTGCTTCTGTCCCAGTCATTTAGGGCTTATTGTACATCACACTCTGGCCACACACCTGGCTTGACAGAGAGCGCATCATTGTCTATAACATAGTCTACTTCATCGTAGGAGTCACAGTGTACACAAGCAGGAATAATAAATCAGGAGGGATAAGTACAATTAGGGTGATTTTTAAAAAGTGCTAAATGAATGCAGAAAGGAGAGATCATTCACTCCTCACTTGTCAGAGACAAGGGAACTCTTCAGGCATGACGTAGCATTTGAATAGTTTTGAAGTTTGGGAAGACATGACCATTTTATATAAGATGTCACAAAAACTATTTCCTTTCAAAAACATAAATATACTTAAAATACCAAGTTCTATTCATTTATACTACAATGGGAAAATGACATATATACACAGAATGTCTTTTCCTATTATTGATCTTTGTTTTTTAAGAGAAAATACGCATGGGGTTGTTCTATATTAGCTGTTACGCTGTCTCGTAATTCTCTACTCTTTGTTGGCCCAAGGGATCGTGACTGATGATCTTGAACTACCTTCAGAAGCATTTGAAATTCACCTGGCCAAAATGTGATTTTGCACTTCTGTGTTAAACCAGAGCAGCCAGGGACTGCATTCCTACTTTTCAATCAGCTGCTGCAGTTCCATTGAGAGAACAGAGTCCATACACAGTTGGCCTGGTTTATGTACAATTTTCCTGCAAATCTGATCTGTCTGAGAATGCCAAGATTATATTTTCATTTTTATTTCTGGGACCTGAAGAGCCTCCATATTTACCTTGCTACAGCAGAATGTGTAAGAAAACACGATCAAGAAATTCTAGGATTCTTGATGGATAAAAATAGCCATGTGCCTAGTTTGAAAACTGGAAGATTCCAGTGAAATCCTAAGCCCCCGGGGTCCTTCACAGTGAGACCCATGCAAGGGAGGATATCAGATTGAAAACTGGTGAGAATGTGAATCAAAAAATACTTTTTTTGTTGGAGAGCCTTTAATCAGTCTAGAATATAAGCTGTCTTTCTGAAAGTATATATTTGAATAAACTCACAAGCTATTTAAAACCTAAGAAAGTACCTTTTTCCACTGATGCCAAAGTCCTAAAGATTGCCTCCTCTAATTTTAGCATTTATGTGTTTTATAAACATGGATAGACATTAGGAGCTATAACTCATATATACATTTGTAAAAAAGAAAAGGTTAAACTGTACATATTTAATAACATCTTATAAGATTGCATGTGTTTCTTGTTTTATGGACCACATTGCTCAATATCTTACAAGCTGCACTTTAATCCCAATAAAATTTTTTTAAGTAGAAATGACATTAGGACTTTAAGTGGAACAGCAGCCCTGGCTCCCCACGCTGCCGTGTCAGCTATTTCTAACCTGCAGATACAGATCTGCATTCGAGTGTCACAAGTCAGGTCAGAACCAATGTTTGGTTTCCACCTCCAAAAAGTAATAACTGTTACAACTGCCCGGCTAGATAAATATCTGATGAAAAGAAAAGTCTAAATGAATCTGAAGATGGTTTGTCCACACTGAGATGTAAAACTGTTATTACTCTGGGCTTGAAAAGACTGGGAAATAAATGCAGGCTGCACAGAAATCAAGTGGGCACAGGCCGACGGATTGAGTTTCAAACTGTCTAACTTTTCAGTTGCGTGTTTTTTTATATGTTAAATATGGTTCTGAAGATTAAAGTCTTCATTTTCAGCAAAGAAAGGAAATAATGTTTCCTGTCCCATTTGCCAAGCTAAGTGAACAACTGCTCCTGCACAATTAGAATTGTTAATTGATTTGAAAACACAGGGCTTTGAAGGTGGAAAACTGCTGACATTATTTCAATGGGGAAATGCACTCCTGAGAGGCAGCGCACTGCAGTACAATTTCTCTCCTTGTTTTGTTGAATATACATCTATAAAAACACTGTGAATCATGCAGTAAAAACTGCTGTGCTGATATCATAAATCTCTGATAATAAAAATTTCATTGTTGAAACAATAAAATAGACTTTTATTATAACACAGAGTATCCACCTAAACATTGTCCTTTTAGCTTCTTCGAGTTAAATGTATGCACAGTTTTACAGTCTATAAACAGATCTGGAATAAAAGTTAATAAATGTCAAAATTTGCATTTCAAAAAATTCTTGCTGCATTTTAGGGAAGATCAATCTATGAACCTTTCAACATTATGTCAAATGAAATGCTAATTGTACCTTTAGGAATTTCAGAGACAGTGACAAGAAACTAAATGCTCTGTTCCTTTGCATCAGCAAGTCGAGGATAATTGTATATCTACTCTTCTGAACTTCTAAGAAAAAAAAAGAAAAAAACTCAGAAAAAAAGGTTTTCTATTCTTTAACTCAGGAGGGTAAACTCTTCCAGCCACCCTCCATCAATCTACCTTCAAATAAAGTGTGTTAACATGTTGACAGTGGACAAATCACACAGTGCTGCATTTATTCATTTTATAATAGGTTTGTCAAATGAGCTTCAGTTAAAGAGATTTAAGAGTAAGAAAAATTTTCAGCCAGAAATAACCGACTTCTTCCATTCAAAGTGATGTAAGGTTTAAAGGTGTACTTCTTAACAGCCTAATCTTTATTAAAACGCACCCTTTTTGAAGGCTAAGTCACAAAAATAAATACCAGGAGCCCAAAAAGTGCTTTTATTTTCCCTACCCTTAAGATAAAGCACTAATACATCCCTTCCCTATTCTGTAATAAATCTTAGTGCTGTATCTCTAAGAGATACAAATTATCCTCTAGACTGTCTTACAAGTGTGAGTATAGATGGAACCAATGAGCAATGTTATCTAGAAAATAGCACTTAGTGTAAGGTTTGTACCATTTTTTTGAACATTATCCTATTTGTGGCACTGCCTTCATTTCAGAGGCAGGCTGCTGAAATATTTGGTGAACCTACAGAGCAGTGAAAAACGAAGTTCCCTGCAACTGCGAAACAGCCTTTGGCCACCTCTATCACTGCTTTAAGAGTGAAACAGGCAGTTCTCCTTCTTCAAATCCCATTATAGATAGTGTTGAGTCAAAAGCAGAGATTGTTCCCTGCCACATTTCTGAATCTCTCCATTGTCTATTGATATGTATTAGGAATACGAGGCAAAACCACTTCAAACGTTTTAAAGACTTCATTTACAAAGTATATTACATGGGGCCATTTCCAGGCTCACATTGGACAGGCGATTTGTAATCCTGCAGCTCGTATGAAAGAAAAACACCCGAGCCTTCCACACAACGGTCACAAGGTGATGGAAGAAGCTCTGTGTTTTAGAAAATTCAGATGGAAAACATACATATTTCTCACTCTCCTAGAGGATACTACTTTATTTTATAGAAACGCTGAGGTGCCTAAAAAAATAATTCTATTTTATGTCTTTCTTCCTCAGATTTTTCAGCTAATTCATGAATCTATTTTATTTCTGATTCTTTTCATTCTTAATAAAGGTTGGAATTCTTATTGAGTCAACAAAAATTAAAATATGTTTAATGAAAATATTCTAATAAATAAGCAAAGGGCATTAATAAACATTATCACTGACCAGCATCTTCCGCTTACTTCAGACGTCGATAATTTCTATGTAGTGAACAACTTCTTGTAATGGCCCACTCTGAGCATCTTTTTGTGCACGTGACTTATATGCCTGGATACAGATTCGATTTAATTCTTGGGTTTAAAATAGTATACCCTTAGGGGTAATGAAACAATAAGGATAAAATAGCAAACATCTATTAAAAAAAAAACCTTAATATTCAAGAGTGATTCTGAGGCATACATACTAGGAACAATTGGTCCAGTTATAAGAAAATAATAACAGTATATTTTGTAGGTCATGGTGTTTTACAGAAAATTTCCAACTTCCTAATATGTACAATTCCCCAAATAAATGCAGAAGCGGCAGCTATTCTGAGAACCCTTCGAGCAAATTTCTCGAGACAAGCTTTGTTATTAATCATCCTAATTTTGTTCCCATTGTGTTACATTGGGGAAAAATAGTTGTACAACAGACAAGTACACTACTAAACAAAACGCTCATCTTTTTCTTGAGTCAAAACGGAAGGCTAATAAAGACCATTTAAAATAAAAGGGCCCATTACTCCTCAGTTTTATATGAGCTTACATGCTTTCATTGTGCAGAGTGTGTTATTAATTTCACATGCCAGATTCATAGGTTTCTGCAATATCAGGTTTGATGTATTCATTATCGGCACTCAGTACATTAATTCACGCTGAAGTCCGGTAAATCAAAATTATACCATCTGGCTTCCTGTTCTTAATGATGAATTTGATGTAGGGGTGATTAAGATTGTTAGGCTTTTGAATTTTAATGTAAAAATTAGGGGATTAAAAAGGCATTTAGAAATGACCAATAGTTAGAATAAACTTACTGACAGGATCTAATTTGTGTACTTGCTAGTAAAGCTCCATTTTAATTAGCAGCCACAGTCTTTCAGCACAAGCTCAAAGAGACAGAAGTTTAGTGATTAAGAAGATGAAGCTGTTAAATTGATAAATTGACCTTGAAATACTTGTAACTGTGGGGGACGGCCCAGTAACTCAGATTGTTAGTATGTTGCATTGTCACATGGGGAACTGAGTCCAAGAGTGACCCCGTGCACAAAATTATTTTGTCTTTTTTTAATGGGGGGGGGGGCAGGTGGTTTACCATTCTCATCTGGGGAGCAGAGGTAAATAAATACAAGAACCTGCAGACCTGAGGGTTGACACTATAATAATAGGAAGGGAAAGATTCCATCACTCAGAACTCCTTGACAAGTGACATTTGAATACTATGTCTAAACTTGAAAGCATTGTGTTGTCCTTCTTGGTTCCTTGCAATAATGATGCTGTACACATATAATAAGATCAAGGAGAAAGATACTCAAGCAATGCATTAACTCAGGAAATCTAGGGCATAGCCACCAACACTCTACCCCACCTTTTTTTTTCCAGAAGAAATATGGAAATCAAAGAATTCTAAACATCCATGTATATAACACACAGCCATTGCACTCAAACTTGACATGAGACTTCTTTTAATTGAAAGACCAATCTGACATTTGACAGTTAAAATTGCCTCTGATTTTAATAGAAGCATTTGAAATGTTACACCGAAGTCATTACACCTTTTCTGCATAAAGAAGTTTAATAGTTAAACAAGTTAAGAAGGAATAGGCTCTTAATGTAAAATATTATTAGAATAATATGAAGAAACATCCTCATTTTTCTCTAAGACATCAAGCTAAAAGTGCAACAAGCTATACAATAGAAAAATAAGTTTGAAAATAAAAGTATCTCCTAAGAAGAATATAAAAAAAAAAATGTGCTACCTTGCGCAGCCTGATAAAATGGGATGCTTTAGTTCCTGTGAAATTAATAAACATAGTCACTAATGCACTAAAATAAAACACAGTCAGAATGACTTACATCAGAAAACAAGTACATCTGTATATATCAACAATTTGAAAGATTCTGATTCCTGGCAAGTCAAGGAATATTTTAAATCTTATATTTTAGAGGAAATCGAATCTTGACTAACCACTGCAATTTATGTCATTTTAAATAAGATATATTTGAATAAGTATATTTTTCAAGCCTTAAAAAGACTGATGTCTTTTTTTATAAGCTCATCCTGTGACACACTTGAGTAGGTAGGTATATTGATTTTTTTTTCTTTTTCTGATGGCAATGAAGTGTAAATGGAAAATATCAGACTTGGCAATCACTTAAACCATGAGAAAATTTCAGAGTGAAGGCTATTAGAGTCACTTTGTGATCTCCCCAGATGACCAGAGGGAGGGGAGGAAAAAAAAAAACATTTCTACATTTCTTCAGATCCTTTGTGTGACAGCTAAGGAGAATAACATTCTTTCTAATACGCCAGTTTTCGTCTCTAGTTGAGAATAACCTCAGTGCTTTCTTATGTCACTGGCTGAGAGAAGATGAAAGACCCAGCCTTGTGTAAATGGCTTTGTCTAACCATCAGTCTTTAGCTCTGCATGGCAGCTGTACTATTGACATTAGCTTGTGCACTGGGTGAAATTGAAGTGAGTTAAATGTGACCTTGGCTTAGTTGTTGAAGTAGAAATGAACTCTACTGGGAGTGAAAAAAAATAAGACCAGTTTCTCTAACTTCATTTTTTCTTTAATGAGTTTAACAGCACTCTTAGGATTTGATACATTTTATAAAAACGCTTTTATTTCCTTTTCTGTTATACACGGAGTAATCAGCATTAGTAAGGTTAGCTTGCCCTTTTGTTATGAAATCCTTGTTTCAGGTATTTATGTGCCATATTCTGAAAAAAAAGACATTTATTTTTTCCCCCTTGCCTCTTATTGATCATAACCCATATACAGAGACAGATTTTCATGTGTATGAGTTCATGGACTTTAATAACAAATATGGGGCCACTGAAACAGTCTTAAATGTCCAGTGCTTTTGATGACATTGCATTGTCCACTAGATTACATGCGTGCCCACTGAATAACCTGTTGGAAAGTCACGTGGAGGGAACACATGAGACCTCTGGAAGCCTGGAAGTGCTGGAACACTTCTAAGACTGCAACTTTCTTGTTTATAGACAAAAATATATATAAGGTAATATTTGTGTCAAAAGAACATAGGATTGATAATACTTTTTAGGTGGAGATAATCCAGAAATTCTCTGAAGTTTCATCTCTAATTTGAACATTCCTAACTCCTTTATTTACAGATGCATTAATTACATACTTTTATGTATATTTTTGTTCATATGTGACTATGTGTATAGAGGTGCGTGTGATACATGGATGTAACTGACCCCCGCCTTGGGGTCTTCTCAAGACAGACCACTGCCCCATGTCCTCTGCCTGCTTCTTGAGTATAGAAAAACTTTAGCCTCCTGCATCTCCCCCAAGTTCCAAAGAACAAATTTAATCAGGGAAGTGAGAAAATACGGAAAGAAAGGAAAACTGTCAACAAGATAAAAGAATAATAGTTTAGCCATTAAACAAAGTCAGGGACCTTTAGTTCTTCCTGAAGGACTGTAAATAGTATTCTAAGCCTTATCCTTTTAGCTGTTCTGAAGATATTGAAACCTCCACCAAGTGGAAGAATGCTGTCCACAAGCATATAGACCCCAGGCCGATTGGGACCAGAAGGTGAATAATGCTGACTCCTGATTACCTCATCACCAACCAGTCAGAAGAATATCCATGAGCTGATCAGGTAACCCACAACTTTCATCACCTTGTCTTTTTTTTTTTTTTAATTATTTTTACTTTATTTTGCTTTACAATACTGTATTGGTTTTGCCATACATTGACATGAATCAGCCACGGTTCCTAAAAGCCACCAAAGAGTTCAGGCTTTTTAAGCACTAGCTGCCTGGACTCCTTGAATGGCTCCCTGAAATAAATATGCCCCTTTCCCTCACCACAACCCAACGTCAGTGTAAGAAACGCCGCGGGAAGAAGGAACCACCCCTATGGACAGTTGAACAGGGCCTTTTATTGGGCGGTTGCTCTCGGACAGAACTCCCGGGGGCGGGTAAGCAGGGGAGCGAGGGGGGGTCTGCGAAGCAAAGGGAGTCAGCGGGGTAGAGGGAGTCTGTGGAGTCTGCGAGGTGTGAGGGGTGGGGAAGGGGTTTTATAGCCCGGGCCGGGGCTCCCATATAAGGAAGAAAACGCGGGCTCAGCGGTGATTGGTGTTCAAGGGCTCCGTGTCAGTTCCTGATTGGACGGCGAGGGCTTCGTGTCGGCTCCTGATTGGTCGGCTTGGTTGCCGGCCCGTCTCTGGGGTGTGTCTGCAGCGCCCTCTGCCGGGGCATGTCCCGACATGTCCGGGCATGCCTCAGCACGCCTGACCTTTCCCTGACCTTTCATCCTGACCTCGCCCTGACCTTTCAGTCAGTAGACTGGCTTTGCTGCACACAGGCAGACCCAAGTTTGGTTCAGTAACATGCATACCTGTACACATTATTTTAGCTAATAATAATGACATGTGAGTAACAAATCAGATGTTTCAAGTTCAGTTTCTGTCATCAGATTTATCAAAAATGCTCATCATGGGACTATTTTAATTAGCTTACCTAATCCAACTTGAACAAGCACAGTCTAAACTCCTGATATTTTGCAGTTCATAGTTTACTAGTAATGCATTTCTGCCTGTCTGCCTGCTAAGTTGCTTCAGTTGTGTCTGATTCTTTGCTACCCTATGGACAGTAAATCATCAGGCTCCTCTGTCCATGGGATTCTCTGAGCAAGAATGCTGGAGTGGGTTGCCATGCCCTCCTCCAGGGGATCTTCCCAACCCAGGGATTGAACCTACATCTCTTATGTCTCCTGCATTTGCAGGTGGATTCTTTACCACTCGTGCCACCCAAGAAGTCAAGGCATTTCTACTACTGTCCTAAAGTAGTATTAGAAAGTGTTAGTAGTAGGCATCGCCATTTGGTGCTGATGGAACCTGCACTTTTGGCTTCTTCCTTTAATCATCTTTCTACTAGTTTAATACTCCAGAGTTTTTCTTCTCTCTGATTGTTCTGGGTGAAGTAGTGACTCACCCACAACACTCACATTATAATCTCTACAATATGTTACCTTATGTGACAAAAGGGCTTTGCAAATGTGTTTAAGAGAAGGATCTTGAGGACTATCTGAGTAGATCTAATGTAATTACATAGATCCTCATCAGAGAGAGGCAGACGGGTCAGTCAGAGACTGACTCTGGACTAGATATGATAGCGGCAGCAGAGGTCAGTAATGCAATGAAGTGAGGCAAGGAATGTGTGAAGAGCCTAGATGCTAGAAAAGACCTAGAAGGAAATGGATTTTCACCTTGAGGCTTTTTCAGAAGGTACCCAGTCCTGCCCATCTATTTTTAGACTCCAGACTTATAAGATGATACATTTGTGTTGCTTTAAACCACTAAGATTGTGGCAATTGGTTGCAACACCACTGAGAAACTAATACCCTGATGCATGTATGCTTTAGTTTTCTGTATAGTGATGCACACTATGACATGGTTGTCACTCATTTAAGTAATGTTTTATCACTTATGATGGTTTGGTTCGCCTTTTGACTTTTGTGCTCAAATAAGTATATATAGATTTGGCAGTTATGTTTAGCAATGGCTCTGCAAAATGACAGTATTCAAAAAAGGAATCACAGCGGTCTTCAGAAATAGAAGGCAGGAAAGCTGGCAGGGCACTCTACATAAATTTAATCATAAAAATGTTATGATCACCTGCAGAAGTCAACACAGTGAAAACAGAGAAGAAGGGAAGGTTTTCACTTGGATAAAGGGCTGTGGAAAGATGCCATGGTGGACAGCTGGTCACATGCTATCCAGAGTAGACAGTCAGAACTGGTGATAGGGAGCCCTTTAGGCAAATCAGAAGGAGGCCGGGCCAGAAGCTTAGCTGGTTGAGGCCAGCCTTGTGGCTGCTGACCCTCACAAGGACCATCTTGGGACAATAGAGAAACAGGCCTGGATTTGAAGCTAGAATGAATTGCTGGGCTTCCCAGGTGTTTGTTCAGAGAGTACATGATGAACTTGGCGATAAAACTGACTAGGTCAAGAGGGAAGCACTTTTCTTGGGCTATGCTGTATGTTGAGAGTGTCTGCAACTGCAAGACCTTACTCAGGCTGAATTGGCTGTGCTCTGCCTTGCATTCACTAAGGAGGACAGGCTCAGGGAGGTGCTTTGGCAGGATGGACCAAACAAGGGCTTTAGACTTTAAAAGGGACACACCACACTGGAACTCCAGAACTGCCCTTTAGTGGGCATGCATGCTTGGATATGTAAGTAACTTCACCTCTCTGAATCTTAGGCTCTTCTACCAAGTGGGGCTAATAATGACTATTTGGTGTGTAATTCTTATGAAAGTTAAGATATATAAGGTAAGAACAGTATCTGACATTGTCTAGCATGTAGGAGGAGCTCAGTAAATACGAGTTTCCCTCATTTCTCCCAGGTCTCAATTAAAGGAGGATTGTGAGCATTTCAAGCATCAGTGTGGCCTGAGGATGGCTCTTGTCCACACCCCTTATCTTGAGTTTCTTATCAGCTTTCCAACAGTCCTTACTCATCTTGCTATACCCTTATCATCTTTACCATATATCTAGCATTATGAAGACTACTAATGCTATTCATATCCCTTTTTATCTTCTTAAATCTCAACGGAACTGCATTCATCACATTCTCAATTACCCTTCTCCAATTCCATTTACAAAAGAGAAAAAGATCATATTTATTTGATATTATCATGTCAGGTATGATGTCATGTATTTTCATGTACACTAAAATATCATATGTATATGGTATATATGTAATCAATTTAAGTAAACATATATGTATGTATATAATCTGAATATTTATATTGAATTTAAAATAATAAATAAATATGTCACACTATTATGTGATGAGACTGCATAACACTTTTGGTATATTCATATAATCTTATTAGTCACTCTACAGGCTGAAAAGGTAAAAATTATATATATATGGCAAAATCCTTCCTGAAAATTAACTAGAATAACTTGATTGTAAAATGGTTTTAGGAAAGGGAATATATTACTAGAGTGCCAAGATATCAAAGACATGAATTTCAAATGGAACCACATATAACTCGCGTAATTGTTTCAACATTAGGCTGACATACTTTGGATGTTCATTTATCATGCAGATTATAGGCATGAAGATTTTTTCAACTGCTGTGAAAAATATATGTATTTGCAAGGGGTCACTGCAATGATTTTTCAGCTGGCCAGGGTGAATCCTACCCTCAAAGAGTGTGTGGGGAGGGGTGGTTATATGGGTGTAAGAATAACTCAGGGGCTCTTCAAATTGTACCCTCTCCAATCCAGATTTTAATAGAAAAGAAATATTTTTCCAGAGAACTACATGCTCTCTTTCAATGAGGAGGTACACCAGGAATGTTCAGAGGCATTTTTCAAATTGTACCCCACCCTACAGAAGTGATTAAATGCCCTCTTGGAAAACTGCCTGCCCTTCTGTTGTTGAAAATAATTCCCCCAATGTGAGTCACAGCTCCTGATGAAGCCTATTGGCATCTTGCTGGTGTGCTAGTGGGGAAAGCTGGCTGGAACTACTTTGGTAGCCCAGCATTCTTAAATTCAATTCCTTTCAAAATCATTATAGAAACTGGGAAAATATATGTTCCAGATACAGTCATATGTGGGCTTCCCAAGTGACTCAGATGGTAAGGAATATGCTTGCAATGCTGGAGACCCAGGGTCGATCCCTGGGTTGAGAAGATCCCCTGGAGAAGGAAATGGCAACCCACTAGAGTATTCTTGCCTGGATAATTCTATGGACAGAGGAGCCTGGTGGGCTACCATCCATGGGGTTGCAGTTGCACCACCGAGCAACTGACACATATGCATATAGATGGACCTAGAGATTATCATACTTTGTAAAGTAAGTCAGACAGAGAACAAGTATGATATCACTTATGTGTGAAATCTAAAAAATAATGATGCAAATAAAGCTATTTACAAAACAGAAACAGACTCACAGACATAGAAAACAAACTTTGGTTAGTCACCAGAAAGTAAGATGCCAACTTTACTTTGTGGCAAAAGGCAAGACACTGAAAGGCATACCCATAGACATAGAAAACAAGCTTATGGTTACCAAAAGGGAAGTGGAAAGTGAAAATTGCTCACTTGTATCCAACTCTTTGCGACCCCATGGACTATACAATCCCTGGAGTTCTCCAGGCCAGAATACTGGAGTGGGTAGCCTTTCCCTTCTCCAGGGGATCTTCCTGACCCTGGAATCGAAGCAAGGTCTCCCGCATTGCAGGCAGGGGGAGCGATAAATCAGGAATTTGGGATTAGCAGATACAAACTGCTATAATGAATAGGTAAACAGCAACATCTTACTGTAGAGCACAGAGAACTATATTCAGTATCTAGTCATAACTTATAATGTAAATGAATCTGAAAAAAATATATATTTGTATAACTAAATCACTTTGCTGTACACCAGGAATTAATACAATATTTTAAATAAACTACACTTAATTTTTTAAAAAGCCACCCTATGTGGACACCGGTGTCAATCTAGCAAGAGAGGAATGAAGTCGGATAAGAGGAGAGCAAGAGAAAAGACAGACTGGAAAGAATATAATATGAAAATCTCAATGTGTTGAAATCAGCAGTAAGGAAACAGTCTAGCTCTGGAGTGACTGCTGGATTTAAAACTCAATACTATGGCAACCTTAGTTAACTCACACTCTCTAGGGTTCCCTTCTTGTGTCCAGAACCATCCAGTCACCCCCATCAGGAACAAAGGACATTAGCACAGTATCTGGCGCAGACTAAGCACTTGATAAATAGTGTTTCTTGTCACCGTCAAGTCAGCAGGGAGCACACTGACCTGTCTCTCTTGCACAGGTAGGTCTCCAGTCCCTTGAGTAAAGCTAGGTAGAAAGCATTTGCGGACAAGCTCTAAGAATAAGGCAAAGACTCAGTTACTCAAATGGGGTGTGATGAGTTTGACCTGATGCTGAGTCATTTGAACAACAAAACTGGGGCCTCTTTCCTGTGAAGGTAAGTGTCCCCATGACCTGAGGATGAACCTTACCATTATAGAGGACCACATAGCCCAAATGTGGGCAAAAGTGCAAGGTTTCAAGGGGGAAGCTATATCATCAAAAGTATAAACTCTGGGCTATTTCTCTCAAAGGATTTTGGAAAATAACCTAACTGAAACCTAAACCTAACCTTTACTCACCTACATAACTTGGATCAAATATCAGTCCTTGTTAGTGTCAGAGAAATAGTACTGTGTTTCTTGCTATGGGCCATATTTTCCCAGTAAATAAAAATGGGTACTTTTGGCAAACAACAACAACAAAAAAACGAAAACCCTGTATCCAGCCTAGGTGAGTTATCCTGCTGTCTAGGCGGCAGTGATTATGTCGCAGGGACTGTCACCCTGTGGGCCTGCACTGAACAGGAGCTCTCATGGGCATGTGGAGAGTCCTCCAGACATGCAGCCTCTGTGCCAATAATCACTGCCGCCTCTGTGCCTGTTTGTCTCATTGGCTCTACGCTATTTTTATTTTTCCATGTGTTTTCCGGTTTCCCCTGGTCTATATCACGTTGTTTGTGTTTGTACCTGTAATCCCCCACTGGAGTATAAGCATCAGGAGGGCAGGGGGCTTTGTTGTTCCTTTCATTCATGCTAACGTCTAGTAGGAGAATGCCTGGCCCACACCATTCTCTTGGTAAATGCCTGCAGTCCGGCTCACTGGCCGTACTGGTTGAATAACTGCAGCCATGAGAATGACATTTGCCCTGAGCTTTGCTTTAACCCTAAAGTCCCCTCTGCTTCTCCACTTAAAAAAATTTTTTTTTAATTAATTTTAGACTTACTGCCAAGTTGTAAAAGTAGTACAAAGACAAATATCATAAAATATCTCTCATATGTGGAATCTAAAAATAAATGATACAAATGAACTTATTTACAAAACTGAATTAGATTAATAGACATTAAAAAAAAAAGTATGGTTACCAAAGGGGATAGCAGGCTAAGGAGAGATAAATTATGTGTGTGTGTGTGTGTGTGTGTGTCTAACTTTGCTGTACACTTGAAATTAACACATTGTAAATTAACTATACTTCGATTTAAATAGGAGAAAAAATTAACAAAAACAAAATATTTGATCCAGGAAAAGTTAGTACAAAGAATTACTGCAGATCCTTAACCCATAGTCTACAAACATTAACATTTACCTTGTCTGCCTTTATCATTTTCTGTGTGTGTATCTATTTCTGTCTCTCTCTCTCTCACATACACATACACATGGGCAAACATGCACACACATATATATTAGTTTTAGCAATATTTTAAATAGTATATTAAATAGTACATCCGATACATAGTGCCCCTTTTAGCCCTAAATATTTCAGTATATTTCCTAAAGTCAATAATATAACCACAGTACAATTATCAAAATCATGATTCTTATATACCAGTTTTATTCAGATGTCACTACTTGTCCCATGGATAAACTATGTAGCATTTACTTTTTCAGACCCAAGACCCAATCCAAGATCATATATTATATGTAATTGTCATGGTTCTTTAGTCTCTTTTGATCTGAAACAAACTATCAGAATTTTTTTATCATCCTTGAAGCATGCAATTATTTTGTAAAGTGTCCCTTAGCTTGAGTTTGTCTGGTGTATACCCTGACTGGACCCAGACTATGCATTTTTGGCAAAAGTATCTTACAAGCAAAACTGGATTCCGTTCACTGCAGTATATTAGAAGTCACAGGACTTTTTTTTTTTCTTAACTTGTGATGTTAACACCAATTACTTGATTAAGGTGATATCCACCAGGCTTCACCACTAAATTGTTCCTCTTGGTTTCTCTGTAATGATTAAGTGTCTTCTCATAATACTCTCATTTTGGATAGGGTTGTATGTATGTTCATCCTCTGTAAAATTTTAACAGAGAGCTGGTTTCTGGGTATCCAGATTTAGTGATCTAAGAATCAATTGTCCTTTGACTCACCATTCATATAAACCTAGTTCAGCTTACCCTCTCACCTTGCCCACCATCTTTATGTTATGGGTAATAAAACTAAATACAGTTTAGAATAAAATGATCTATACAAGAGTGAAAACTTTCCAGAATAGTATTCATAAAAAAGAAGTTATCCATGATACTAGATAATTGGTCTAACAAATGCAAATAATTTTCTTTGGATCAAAAAATATCCCTTTTATTGTATTTTAATTAAATGTAATTCTGAGTTTGACTAATGGTTTTGGTGACAAAATTGTAGAAGAGTTTTTTTTTAAGTTTTAAGGTACATTTTCAGACTTTCCTTGTTCTTACTTTTACCTTGATAGAGCAGCCTAAGAAGGAAAATGTCATTTGCATAACTGTTGTGGCATAAGAGAAAACACAAGTGCATGGGCTGTTTGATGGGAAACCATTTTCCCGTCAAATATTAAAAGAAGTGAAAAAAAATCACTGTTGAAAATAAAAACCTAGTGTTCTCATAGTAGCAATTGCATAGAAACAATCTAATCACATCATCTATTTGTTCATTTTTAATGAAAAAGAAATAAAATTTATATTCAAGTTATTCATCATTAGTCAAACATTGAGCTAAATAAGGTTAAAATTAAAGTTTGTGGTTCACTGATTTGAAATCTTTCCCGTCAGCTCTTTTTATAGTTGCCTTCCTTTTATCATCTTGGCTCTAAAACTTACCAAGATATTTCTCTGTGCCTTGGGTTCTTCACAATTAAAATGGGAATGTTAATAATAGTATACACAGTGAGTATATAGTGAAGATGAAGTGAGGAAGTAATGATTTCATGTATATAATATTATTAGAATGGTGCCTGCTGCTGCTGCTGCTGCTGCTAAGTCACTTTAGTCGTGTCCAACTCTGTGTGATCCCAGAGATGACAGCCCACCAGGCTCCCCCGTCCCTGGGATTCTCCAGGCAAGAACACTGGAGTGGGTTGCCATTTCCTTCTCCAATGCATGAAAGTGAAAAGTCAAAATGAAGTCGCTCAGTCGTGTCTGACTCCTAGCGACCCCATGGACTGCGGCCTACCAGGCTCCTCCATCCATGGGATTTGCCAGGCAAGAGTACTGGAGTGGGCTGCCATTGCCTTCTCCGAGAATGGTGCCTACAAAAGGTTAAATGCTATGTACAGTTTAGCCAGAATAATTATTATTTAAGTTAGTGTGACAGGGTCTTTAAAAACACCCTAGAATCACTCTCACAAGAAGCTCTCCCAAAACTCAGCATATAGTCAGAACCATGGCTATGATTTATTCCAGTTAAAGGATACAAAGTGAATCAGCAAAGGGAAAAGGCACTACTTTGTATGTAAATATACATGTATGTATATATATACAAAATCCAGGAGAAGCCAGACACAAGCTTCCAAGAGTGTCCTTCCAGCAGAGTGAAATAGGACATACCTAAGCACCCCAACAATGAGTTATCATAACACGTGTGAAGGGTTGGCTATCAGGGAAGCTAAGGAGAAAATCTGTGCCCAGGCTTTTCACTGGGAGTTGGTAAGATAGACACATTTGCCTAACATGTATCAAAATTTCAGACTCCCCAAAGGAAAGCAGGTGTCCAGCATAAATCATATGGTTTGCGCAGACTATTTGGGCAGAGAGCACTCCTATCAGTTAAGATTTGGAAACTCTCTCAATACCCAAGTTCCTAGATGCCAGCAAAGGACCAGCCTTGTAAACATGCCTTTCTAAGGAAAGCACTCCACTGTGTTTTTTCCTTTACAGTTAGATATTGCTATCTTATTGTCTCCATGAAGATTCAACACTAAACAAGTTACTTCTTAATGGAAAAGTAACGTGCTTTAGAGGCATAAGTCAAATAGGCTGAAATGTACCAAAATCAAAGTCAATTATACACCACCAAGTGTTACTTCTAGACAATGACTTCATGCAAGTATTTTCAAAGCACAATGGAACCAAGGAAATACAAAGAGTACCTTCTAAAACAATAACATAAGGCACCTTACATAAAAAGATAAATCTTACTTACGAGCAGGTTGAATTTAATTCTTCAGTCTTTTGCTCTTAATATCCGATTTTCCAGTTACACTTTCTAAACTCATTTGATAAACAAACTCAGCTTAGAACTCTGAACAGCTAATTGTTAAATGTGAGTAAATAAGAAGTGAGTAAATAAGGCCTCCAGTATCAACAATATCAATGGAAATGCTATAGATTCTCCAGAATGATCTGGAATCTGCCAGGCAGAAAACTTAGGCATATAATATGCTTTTAATTTCATTGAATTTGATTTACAGTGTTGCCTAATTTCTGCTGTATAGCAAAGTGACTCAGTTATACATACAAGTATATATATGTATGTATATGTATTTTTTCATATTATTTTCCATTATGATTTATCACAGGCTATTGAATACAGCTACCTGTGCTATACAATAGGACCTGTTGTTTATCTATTCTATAATAGTTGCCATCTCCTAATCCCAAAATTCCTCATTGATATTTTTGATAATATGTATGATTTACTGACAAATATGCATTAATAATCTTTAAGCAAAGATTATTTGCTTATGTGAAGGCATAACTGTGGAAGTATATTATTCCTTAATTCTTAAAAAAAAAGCATTTGGTCAGGTCAGCTTATCAAATGCCTAATTTGTGCTAGTCATGAGGTCCTGACCTTGAGGAGTTTAACATCTCTGGGGGAAACACGGACACATGATTTGAATACAATTCAGTCAAATATAATAAACATGCATGATAAAATTACTATTGGAAAGTCTCAGCAGAGAAATTCCAACTTCAGGTATTTTGCTTTGTGAGTTTAAGTCATTCAATCTCTCTGGGTTCAAATTTCCTCATTTGTGGGGAAATATAGTCTTGTGCTCAAATTGCAAGATTTCAACTAAGAAAAGTTTTGTCTTATTTCTGAGAATTTACAAAGGTGGTAAGGATAAGTGGTAGCTATGATGCTCTAGATCATTTATCAAAAATAATCTTAAGATCCTGGAACATTTGAAATATTAAGAATGTTTTCACTCAAAAAATTTTGCTTTGAGAAATACAGGTATTAAAATTATTCCTTTAAACTTAGAATGACTCTAAAAGTAATATGATCAGTGCATATTTGTGGTAGACGTCAGAGGCAAGGTTGGCAAAGGTTGTGATGCTTTTCCACTGGCAAACAATCTCAAAGTAAAAACTATTCAAAATCAATTTTTTTTTTCCTTTTTAGGTTTATTAAAAACTACTGGAAGAGTATTTGATTTCTGACCTGAAACAGAGTTGGTAGGTGCTACCAAGATAAAGTAGGAGCCTTTAAATTACTGACTCCAAACTTTATTGGAAAAGTAATTTAATAATTACTAAGTCATTAATATAGAGTTTTAAACAGAAGCTCCAAAAAATCTCACACAGCATTTCAAGGTTTAACAAAGTATCCTGACTGGACAGAATTTTTGCCTTATAGGTTAAGAAATCACAAGATGTCTGGAAAGCCCAGGGTAAGGATGAGAGGATTAATATATAGGTGTTAATTAGATTTAAAGAAAGTATGAAGCCCAGGGAAAGAAGCTATGGCTCCTATTCTGAAACAGAAATGAAGATTTAGTTATTATAAAACAAAAGATTATGCTTATTATAAAATAAAGTTTATTAGACTATATTTCTTGGATTTACCAACACATACATGAGTTAGATTGGAATACAATTAGTTTTTTTTTTTTTAAGCCATGTGGTAGCACCTGGTAATGGATTGAAACATTGAGTATTCCAACTTGGATTCCTTTCCAACTATGATAGGGAAGCTATCAAGCAGATGAAAAATAGAACATCTGAAGTTAATTGAATCATTGCCAGGAAAAAGAAGAATGCAAATGATGATTTTGCACTTCGGACAATATTATCTCTAAGGTCCATTTCATCACTAAATTTCTATGAAATGCTAATTTTAAGAATCTAGAATAATTAAAAATATCACATTAGTATAATATGATGGAAAATCACTTTAAAAACTGTTTAAGTAACTGCCTATTACAGAAACCATGGAATCCAAAGGAGGTATTTTCCAGCTAGAAAAAAATCAAGATCACCTCTATTATTTCCATTGTTATGCTTTTCAGCAAAGATATTGTTATTCACTTGTCCCTTCTTTAGTTCTCACATCTCTTGTTAAAGGATTATTTTGGGACTGAAATTATAAGCATTCTCTCACCTAATGTTCAAAAATAAAGTAAAAAAATATACATTTCTTCATATCATCTTTTTTTAAACCCCATTTCCCAATCTATCAGAGCAGAAACACTATGGAAGCTACTCAGCTCTGAAGTTCCACCAACATTTTTCATGATTCTTTGCATGTTTCATGATGTTCAATCTCAAAGGATGTCTTCAAGACCAATTTAAATAAATGAAATTAATTGTGGCATATTTCAGAATAATTCATTTTTTTATATTTTCAAATATCTCTACTTTTGAAAAGAAAGTCTGGGGTGAGAGATCCAGAATTTTGATTGTCAACAATAACAAGAAAGGAAATTTAGCTAAGAGAGCTCCCTGTCCATTAAATTAATAAACTTCTTATATCTGCTACCTAAGATATATCCTAGCTGGCCATTCCCAGCTAAGTCTCATCAGGTATTTATGATCACATAGATAATACATTCATGGAAGACATTATCTTTGACATCATGAAGAATTACCCAATAATACATTTAAGCTGTCTTTCCAGATTGGTTATGGAATTTTATATGTTCCACATCTTCATTCTTCCAATAGTTAGCTCAGTATTATGTATCTCAGAAGATAATACTCATATGGATAACTTTTCTCAGCTAAGCCAGAAAATCTTTGTTAATGCTGTTGTTTATATTTCTGAGTCTAAAAGCAAGAAAGAAAATAATGCAAAAAAATTTAAAAATTAGGGCACATATTTCCATCTTTCTTATATAACAGTGCCATCAAAATTGAGTTAATAACCTCAGATTTTATCACTATAATATTTCTTCACTGACTTCAAAAGAAAGTTTGAAACTTTATAGCACCTCATTCACACATTTAATCTACTTTTCTGATAATCCTTCCTTATCCCTTTCTCATATGTCTACCTATAACAATATAATCTTGAAATTTGGAAAGGTGTAAATATGATCTTTACACATTGGATTATTTTAGAACACATTTGAAAGTATGTAACTTGTTTAAAAAATAAGTTCTTAAAAAAAAGGACAAGGGAGCAATGCTCTATCTTAAAAATGCTACACAATCAAAGGTAAGAAGGGAAATGGACAAATATGGATGTTCCCCCTGAAAATTATCTTGAGGTAGTACTATGAGGTGGGCTCTGAGCAGGAAAGGAAGAGATTTCTTTTGATTTCTGGGGTCTGGATTCCAAGGTGGGAAACCATCTAAAGATTCAAAAGCTTAAGCCATTCTCCATATTCCATGAAGAAATTCAAGATGTTAGGCAGACATTCCAGGTCAGGTTTGGACTGGGTTGGAGCTCATCCTAAAAAAAAATCAACATTTTGAATAATAGATGTAAGTTACTTTGTATATGTATTCATATTTTGCCCCAAGTTCCTCTTAATACTTTGATAAATATCAAACTTCAGTCATTGGGTGTGTTGTGTGTGCTCATTCTCTCAGTCACGTCTGACTCTTTGTGACCCCCAAGGACTATAAGCTGCCAGGCTCCTCTGTGCATGGGATTCTCCAGGCAAGAATACTGGAGTGGATTGCCATTTCCTCCTTCAAATGATCTTCCCAACTCAGGGATTGTAGGCGTGTCTCCGGCATTGCAGGTGGATTCTGTACTACTGAACCACAGAGGAAGCCTTTGATCACTGGAGGGGGGAGCTCGTTAAAACAGAAACTCATGCATACACTTGGGACAAATGGCACCAACTGGAGATGTCAAAGACAAGAGGTAGCCTCTGAGCGTACTGCTTCTACAATCATTTAGCACCAGGGAGGATTTGTAGAAAAGAGAAGCCTCATTTGAGTTTCCCAGAAATTATCTGAGTCAAGATACCTGAAAGATGGAAAACATATTCAGGAGACCTTGAGCTAATTGATATATGGTTACTAAAATGAAATTACTTACTGCCTCGCCTCAAAAATAATCTGAGAATCATTCCATCCATTGTTCTTTCATTGCTAAGTCATGTCCAACTTTCCCCGACTCCATGGACTATAGCCAGCCAGGCTCCTCTGTCCATAGGATTTTCCAGGGAAAAATACTATCATGGGTTGCCATTTCCTTCTCCAGGGAATCTTCCTGACCCACGGATTGAACCTGCATCTACTGCATTGGAGGTGGATTTTAGTGACTGTAAGAGTCAGGATTCCAAAGGAAACAAGGTTTTTTGTTGACATTGTTGCTTTTTTAGTTGCTAAGTCATGTCTGACTTTTTGTGACCCCATGGACTGTAGCCCACCAGGCTCTTCTGACCACTGGATTTTCCAGGCAAGAATACTGGAGTGGGTTGCCATGTCCTCCTTCAACTATATTAGATTGTAAGATATAAAAAAGGACCTGTTTATTACTTCCAGTTAAGTATCTGTCTGTGGTCTGCTGCAACTTCTAGCATAGCAAATATTTTCAAAGCTAGAAATCTCAGAAAGCTTTTCAATTTTATCATATATTTTATTTTTGATGTCTTTAAAGGGCAGTGAAATAGCTATGCATGGACTGAACTTTCTATTCTTACAACAGTCAGATAATTTTAAGTCCATTCCCACTTATTTCCTTCCATTATAGAAAGGAAAAGCCATGAGTTCCCTGGTGGCTCAGATTGTAAAGAATCTGCCTCCAGGGTGGGAGACCCAGGTTTGATCCCTAGACTGAGAAGATCCCCTGGAGAAGGACATGGCAACCTACTCCAGTATTCTTGCCTGGAGAATTCCATGGATAGAGAACCCTGGTGGGCTACAGTCCATGTGGTTGCAAGAGTCGGACACAGCTGAGCAACTGACAGTTTCACTTCCATCTCTTCTACAAGGGAATGCTTCCATCTGAACTGTAGTCTACATTTCCCAAATCCATGAGTATTTTATGCCCCACCCTCATCTTTTATTTTTCAGTTGGTTATCTCACTGTGTCATAACTGTCAGTACATAAATGTAGTTGCTTTTCTCCATTAAAAGAAATAGACCTGCCAGTGATCTATGGGACATATTGCTGAACAACAGCAGAATACACATGAAACTCAAGTGTCCATGGAGCATTCTCCATACTGGAGCATATGTTGGGTTGCAAAGCAAGTCTCAATAAATTTAAAGAGCGTCAATACTCCAAAGTATCTTTTCAAACTGCAATGGAGTAAAGCTTTAAATCAGTAACAGAAGGAATATATATATATATATTATATATATACACAGCATACTCTTAAATAATGCATAGATGAAAGAAGACATTACAAGGGAAATTTTAGAAAATACTTTTAGATGAATCAAGTGAAACACAACATACCAAAGACTGAAGGCTTTCCCAAGATCAAGAATAAGATAAGTTTTTTTCCTCTTTTCACTTTTTTTCAACATTGTACCAGAGGTTCTAGCTGGGCTAATTGGTCAAGAAAAAGCAATAAAGACCATCTGTAGTAGAAAGAAAGATTGGTGGTTGTCACAAATGAATTTTTAAAGCTTGTTTTGTTTTCACTCATCATTATGCTTGAGAGATTCTTGCATGGTGATATTTATAGATCTCATTCATTCACTGTCACTGGAATACAATATAAAGAAATGATTATCAATTTCAGTGTTGGTCCTCATCATGATTTCCGATTTTTTGTTATTACAGACAAGTTTGTTATCAATATTCTTATACCCTGGTGCAGAAGATTAGGAAGGGCACTTAGATAAGAGTCAAATTGCTGAGTCATAAACATAATCAACCAGTAGAGCTGTGAAATAATAGCAAATATGAATTGGACACTCTGCCCCCTGGTTCCTGACACAGAGTCCCTAAAATTCTTATAATCTTCTAAGTGATAAGAGTACCAAGCATCTTTTATCTTAATATTTGATTTTGACAATGATTTCTAAATCCTGTGAAATTTCCTGGATGATAAAAGTGTCTTTATTCTAATGAGATGACTCTTGGAGAGCTCCTCAAAGTGTTAGAAAGACCAAAACCTAATTCAGCACAGTTCAGTCGCTCAGTCCAGTCGCTCAGTCGCGTATGACTCTTAGCAACCCCATGAATCGCAGCACACCAGGCCTCCCTGTCCATCATCAACTCCTGGAGTTCACTCAGACTCACATCCATCAAGTCAGTGATGCCATCCAGCCATCTCATCCTTTATTGTCCCCTTCTCCTCCTGCCCCCAATTCCTCCCAGCATCAGAGTCTTTTCCAATGAGTCAATTCTTCCATGAGGTGACCAAAGTACTGGGGTTTCAGCTTTAGCATCATTCCTTCTAAAGAAATTCCGGGGCTGATCTCCTTCAGAATGGACTGGTTGGATCTCCTTGCAGTCCAAGGTACTCTCGAGTCTTCTCCAACACCACACTTCAAAAGCATCAATTCTCTGGCGCTCAGCTTTCTTCACAGTCCAACTCTCACATCTATACATGACCACTGGATGGTCATAACTTTTCTTCCAAGAAGTAAGCGTCTTTTAATTTCATGGCTGCAGTCACCATCTGCAGTGATTTTGGAGCCCCAAAAGATAAAGTCTGACACTGTTTCCACTGATTCCCCATCTATTTCCCATGAAGTGATGGGACTGGATGCCGTGATTTTCGTTTTCTGAATGTTGAGCTTTAAGCCAACTTTTTCACTCTCCTCTTTCAATTTCATCAAGAGGCTTTTTAGTTCCTCTTAACTTTCTGCCATGAGGGTGGTGTCATCTGCATATCTGAGGTTATTGATATTTCTCCCGGCAACCTTGATTCCAGCTTGTGCTTCTTCCAGCCCAGCGTTTCTCATGATGTACTCTGTATATAAGTTAAATAAGCAGGGTGACAATATACAACCTCGATGTACTCCTTTTCCTATTTGGAACCAGTCTGTTGTTCCATGTCCAGATCTAACTGTTGCTTCCTGACCTGCATACAGGTTTCTCAAGAGGCAGGTCAGGTGGTCTGGTATTCCCATCTATTTCAGAATTTTCCACAGTTTATTGTGATCCACACAGTCAAAGGCTTTGGCATAGTCAATAAAGCAGAAATAGATGTTTTTCTGGAACTCTCTTAAATTTTCAGTGATCCAGCGGATGTTGGATCTCTGGTTCCTCTGCCTTTTCTAAAACCAGCTTGAACATCTGGGAGTTCACGGTTCACGTATTGTTGAAGCCTGGCTTGGAGAATTTTGAGCATTACTTTACTAAGCGTGTGAGATGAGTGCAATTGTGCAGTAGTTTGAGCATTCTTTGGCATTGCCTTTCTTTGGGGCTGGAATGAAACCAACCTTTTCCAGTCCTGTGGCCACTGCTGAGTTTTCCAGATTTGCTGGCATATTGAGTGCAGCACTTTCACAGCATCATCTTTCAGGATTTGAAACAGCTCAACTGGAATTCCATCACCTCCACTAGCTTTGTTTGTAGTGATGCTTTCTAAGGCCCACTTGACTTCACATTCCAGGATGTCTTGCTCTAGGTGAGTGATCACACCACCGTGATTATCTTGGTCTCTCTTGTACAGTTCTTCTGTGTATTCTTGCCACCTCTTCTTAATATCTTCTGCTTCTGTTAGGTCCATGCCATTTCTCTCCTTTATCAAGCCCATCTTTGCATGAAATATTCCCTTGGTATCTCTAATTTTCTTGAAGAAATCTCTAGTCTTTCCCATTCTGTTGTTTTCCTCTATTTCTTTGCATTGATCGCTGAGGAAGGCTTTCTTATCTCTTCTTGCTATTCTTTGGAACTCTGCATTCAGATGCTTGTATCTTTCCTTCTCTCCTTTGCTTTTCACTTCTCTTCTTTTCACAGCTATTTGTAAGGCCTCCTCAGACAACCATTTTTCTTTTTTGCATTTCTTTTCCATGGGGATGGTCTTGATCCCTGTCTCCTGTATAATGTCAGGAACCTCCGTCCATAGTTCATCAGGCACTCTATCTATCAGATCTAGACCCTTAAATCTATTTCTCACTTCCACTGTATAATCATAAGGGATTTGATTTAGGTCATACCTGAATGGTCTAGTGGTTTTCCCTACTTTCTTCAATTTAAGTCAATTTGGCAATAAGGAGTTCATGATCTGAGCCACAGTCAGCTCCTGGTCTTATTTTTGTTGACTGTATAGAGCTTCTCCATCTTTGGCTGCAAAGAATATAATCAGTCTGATTTCGGTGTTGACCATCTGGTGATGTCCATGTGTAGAATCTTCTCTTGTGTTGTTAGAAGATGGTGTTTGCTATGACCAGTGCATTTTCTTGGCAAAACTCTATTTGTCTTTGCCCTGATTCATTCCGTACTCCAAGGCCAAATTTACCTGTTACTCCAGGTGTTTCTTGACTTCCTTCTTTTGCATTCCAGTCCCCTATAATGAAAAGGACATCTTTGGGGGGTATTAGTTCTAGAAGGTCTTGTAGGTCTACACAGAACCATTCAACTTCAGCTTCTTCAGCGTTACTGATCAGGGCATAGACTTGGATTACTGTGCTATTGAATGGTTTGCCTTGGAAATGAACAGAGATTATTCTGTCATTTTTGAGATTGCATCCAGGTACTGCATTTCGGACTCTTTTGTTGACCATGATGGCTAGTCCACTTCTTCTAACAGATTCCTGTCCACAGTAGTATATATAATGGCCCCTAATTAGAATCTTGGAACTTTCTTGAAACTTGAATGCTTCCTTGCCCATCCTCTAGGAAGCCAAGACAGGCTGAAGATTGAGTAAATGACCCATCATATGTGCATAATGAAACTTCCATAAAAATTCCCAAAGTATGGGATTTAAAGAGCTTCTGGGATGGTAAACAAGAATACATGCACACACTAGTAGAATGGTATGTCCCAGACTCCACAGGGACAGAAGGTTCTGTGCTCTGGAACTTTCTGGACCTCACTCTGTGATGGGTGTATTTGTTTATCTAGCTGTTCATTCATACCCTTAATATATATTGTCATAAAGTGGTAATCTAGTAAGTAAACTGTTTTCCTGAGTTCTGTGAGTGGCTTTTGCAAATTAATTGAACCTGAGAAGGGGCTTGCGGGAACCTCTGATTTGCAGTCCATCGATCAGAAGTACAAATAACAAGTTGGACTTGGGTTGATGGGAAGGTGGTAGGGAGCAGTCTTGTGAGACTGAGCTCCTGACCTGTGGAATCTGATGCTATCTTCAGGTAAATAGTGTCAGACTGAATTGAATTGTAGGACACTCACCTGGTGTTGCCAAATTGCTTGTGTGTATATCGGGGGGAATCCACACATATGTTGTCAAAGTGTTGTGAGCATTAGTAGAGGAAACAGTTTTTCCTAGACAGCAGGTAATAGAAATTTCATTTTCAAAATTGGTTAGATCAATTTTCGTTTCTATTTCCAGTGTATGTTTGAGAAGTTGATATTGTCATAATACATTGCCAATCAGTAGGTTGTAAAATGACATCACATCGTGATTTTAATCTCTCCTTTTTCCTAATAAGATTGAGAGCATTTCTTGTATTTTTTTATATTTGAGGTCCATTTATGTTTCTTCTTTTGTGGAATGTCTAAGTCTTTTGACAATAATGCCATTTACTTATCTTTTTCTTACTAATTATATTTACATATTCAATGTACTAAATATTTTGCCAGTTATATCTGTCATAAATATTTTCTATCAATATTTAATTTGTTATATACTCACTTTTAGGTGTTTTTTTAGTTTAAATGTTAATATATGCAAATGGCTTCTTTTTTCCTTTTTGATTTGTGCTTTTTTTCTGCCTTAAGAAATCATTCATTGCAATTCATGAAGATATGTTCTTATGAAGGTTTTAAAATTTTTGCATTTCACACTAAATACCAGTCCATCTGGAACTCGGTGCTTTTTATGCTGTAAAATGGGAATTGACTTTTCAACATAGGTAAATTGTCACCCTGCTTCTTTAACTTATTTGCAGAGTACATCGTGCGAAATACTGGGCTGGATGAATCTCAAGCTGGAATCAAGATTTCAGGGAGAAATATCAACAATCTCAGATATGCAGATGATACCACTCTAATGGCAGAAAGCAAAGAGGAACCAAAGAGCCTCTTGATGAGAGTGAAAGAGGAGAGTGAATTTTGGAGGGACACTACTCAGTCTTCTGTATGTCTTACTATGATCATCAATACAATGCTGAATAGATATCCCTATGATTGATTTTTGGAATGAATGGTTTTAACATTTCCCCATTGAATAGGATATTTTGCTGCCACTGTTGCAGCTATTCTTTGTCAATTAATGTGTGCTAAATATGTGTGCATATGCAAGTGTATATTTCAAGGAAACTTAATAAATGTTATCAAATAACTTTTATGTATTTATTGAGAAGATAGTTTTTCTCTTTTAATCTATTACTTAGTAAATTATAATAATCAGTTTTCTAATATTGAACCCAGAAGCTTATATTTTTATAATAAACTTCATTTAATTATGAAGCATTTTTTTTCCTTTTTAATTACTGGCATTAGTTTGCCAACATAGGATTTTTACACCTATGTACATTAGTGCAAATGGTTCATAAATTCTACTTTTGTGTTTTTATTAGTTTTTATGATAAAGTTATACTAGAATCAAAATGAATTTGACACCAAACCTTACTTTCTGAAAGGGTTTTATTTTTTCTTTATGTTGAGTAGAGCTGAATGGCCTTGCTCCTTTCTTTTTCTTTTTTTTTTTTTTGGAAAGAAATTTGAAATACTGCTAACATTTTTCACTGAAGGTAACTGCATGCCTTTCATTTTCCTTAATTTAATTTTTTTCTAGGAGTTTACCTATTTCACTTAATATTTCAAATATATTGACATGCATGTTTTAAATGTTTTCTTATTATATTTCTGTTGCTGTTGTTTGAGTAATATCCTCATTTCTAATATTTATTTCTGGCTTCCCTTTTTCTTGATCTGATTTCTGAGTATTTTCAAAGATTTAACATTTGGCTTTGCTGATCCTCTCCCGTGCATCATGCCTCCTGTTTCATTAGTTTCTATAGTTATTTTTGCATTTCTTTCTTTTTGTCTCCTTTGAATTTATTTTGTTTTTTTGTTAACTTATTCAGTTCTTGTCTAAAATTAATACTTAATCTTGAAACTTACTTTCTTTCTTTATTTTAACTGGAGACTAATTACAATATTGTAGTGGTTTTGCCATGCATTGACATGAATCAGCCATGGGTGTACATGTGTTCCCCATCCTGAACCCCCCTCCCACATCCCTCCCCATCCCATCCCTCAGGGTCATCCCAATGCACCAGCCCTGAGCGCCCTGTCTCATGCATTGAACCTGGATCTGTTTCACATATGATAATATACATGTTTCAATGCTATTCCCTCAAATCATCCCACCCTCGCCTTCTCCCACAGAGTCCAAAAGACTGTTCTATTCATCTGTGTCTCTTTTGCTGTTTCATATATAGGGTTATCATTACCGTCTTTTTAAATTCCGTATATATGCATTAGTATACTGTATTGGTGTTTTTCTTTCTGGCTTACTTCATTGTGTATAATAGGCTCCAGTTTCATCCATCTTTGAAACTTACTTTCTAAAAACAGCTTAATTGCCTCCCACAAGTTTTGATAAATAGCAGTATATTATAGCTCAGTTTCTACAAGATTGCTTTTTGAATTACGAGTTATTTAGGTTCTTTTTCAAACATATACTTATGTATTTATTATTGTTTTCTAATCGATTATACTTATGTTGGGGAATATGAGACTCTGATAATTTCTTAATACTTAAAATTTTCCCTAAAGTCTTATTGTATCTAATAGTAATATAACTACATCAGCTCTCTTTTGAATTTTTTTTTTTTGCCTGCTCATTTACCTATAATGTCTTTCCTTTCAGCTTTTTTGAGTTCACTGTTGTTGCTGTGTCTTTTACAAATAGTGTACAGTTAATTTGGGCATCATTGATACAATTAAATGGTCTCTACTTTTTAGAGTATAGACCATTTACGTTGGTATCTACCAACTTATTTTGTGCTTCCCAGGTCCACTGGATCAATATAAGGACAACTCGGGCCAGGTTTCTATTTGTCCCTTCACCTTCTCAAGCCTCTACTCCGTATGGGCAACCAGGATGCTATTTTAAGTCTCCTAGTATCCATGTCCGGAGAAGGCAATGGCACCCCACTCCAGTACTCTCACCTGGAAAATCCCATGGATGGAGGAGCCTGGTGGGCTGTAGTCCATGGGGTCGCAAAGAGTCGGACACAACTGAGCGACTTCACTTTCACTTTTCACTTTCATGCATTGGAGAAGGAAATGGCAGCCCACTCCAGTGATCTTGTCTGGAGAATCCCAGGGACAGGGAGCCTGGTGGGCTGCCGTCTATGGGGTCGCACAGAGTCGGACACGGCTGAAGCAACTTAGCAGCAGCAGTATCCATGTCAGCTGAGAATATAATCCAGTAGGCTGTGATAGGCCCGTTAAGGGAAAGATTGGGAGGAAATTTGTCATATAAACTTGTGGTAATGTGTTAAGGTTCTTACTCAAAGGGATCTTGAGTCTTCCCTTCAATCAATGCTGAGTCAGAAAGCTAGCTCAGAACAGAAACTTAATGAAACGTCCTGATTTTCCAGTGCAGCAGTCGACTTCACCATTCACCTTGCCAGATCCCAATATTTTTCCCTGGTTGTACATGTCAAGGAACACCTCTGACTGCTTATCTATGTAATCCTTAAGCATACTACAGTCTATCTGCTGCTACTGTTAAGTCACTTCTGTTGTGTCTGACTCTATGCAATGCTATGGACCGTAGCCTGCCAGTGTCCCCTGTCCATGGGATTCTCCAAGCAAGAATACTGGGTGGGTTGCATGCCTTCCTCCAGGGGATCTTCGTGATAGAGGGATCCAACCTGTGTCTCTTATGTCTCCTGCATTGGCAGGCAGGTTCTTTACCACCAGCACCACCACTACAAACTATCAGCTATCACCAAAATCCTTCTGGCCAAGTCATTCAGTTGCCACTGTAGTCTTGCTGTCATTAATAAAAATTATGTCCACCTTACCTCTGTTGGTTAATTGTCACAACATGGCTTCTGCTATTTTGAATCATTATTCCTGTTACTAAGAAAACTTCATGTACCACATGTTCAGCTTTAGCCCATAGAGGAAAGCCACAACCCAGTTTCTAAAAGAAGCATCTCACCAGTACGTTTCTTAGTAATGTACTGAAGGGAATATTTTGAATCCTTCCAGGGAGCCCAAGTAGTGAGTATACTCCAATCACCTGTAAAGAGTTTATTTTAAAACTGTCATTTCCCTGAGTCTTCTGACTTCCCTTCCTTTAGGCCAGAAATCTGTCCAAGGATCAGAGACCCATCTGACCTGCATAGCGATCCCTTGACTGGATCTTAAAGACTGAGTCACGAAGAATACTCCAACGTCAACTAACACCCGCCCTGATCCACCACTCCCGAGTTCCACTCAATCACATGTTTTAGCAATTCCTGCTGGTACATGTCTTGCAATCTGGGCCTGTTTATTCTACTTCCTCTCAAAAAGGGATCAGCATTACCCTGCCTGGGCTATACTGACCTGACCTTGATTACTGGTCTGGAATGTGTGAGAGAGGACAGGACTGAATCTTGAGGAAGACATGTACAGCTAATGTGGCAGCTGCCCCAGCTGAGATCTTTTCAGGTTCTTCATGTAAAGAAAGCATAGTTCAAGGTTCAGAAGAATCCATGGCTCAAGATTTTCTGGCTTATTGACCAAATGTACTCATGCCAGTTCTGAAGGTACCACTGTTTATCTAATAGATGCCATTTAACGTAGGGCTGTTTAGTCTGTGCTTTCTGCTGTCTCCTTGTCATTCTGTTAACTTTACAATTAAACCCTGGGCTGGTTTTCATCACTATCTGTCACATGGCTGTGTGAGATAAAAGACATTTAAACACTGACATAGAGACCCTCTTGCTTTCAAAGCATACCTTGAATGATAGTTGGTTAGCCTGAGTCTGTCATTTTCTCTCTCTCTTTCTCTCTCTCTCTCTTTTTTTTTTTTTTGAGGCTCCTAAAGAAGATAACAAAGGCCAGCAAACCCCAGAAGCCTTATAATTATCATTGCCTCGTATCTTTCAAGTGCCATTGCCACTGCGCAAGTTCCCACTTGAATTTTGTCTTTATTCACCAGTGAGAGTCAGTACTTATAATGGTACTGCATGGCAGAGGTTATCACCACTTCACCTTTTCTAATCAATGACAGTTCCAGAATTTCATCCTGAGTGTCTACTTTTTAGAGTCACTTGTAGTCCCATCTGTCTTAACCTGGGTTCGTCTTTTAGCAGAGAAAGCAGAGTCCATATCCTTCTTTTCCACATAAGGCAGAGACTGAAACATAAGGGTGGATGAAGGGAGCTTACATTAGGAGATGGCAAGTTTGGAACAGAAAGCCAAGAGAAAGCTATGTCATCAGTGTGGGCACTTGGGGCTTAAGTCTACTCAGACATTCTCAACTGCCAGCCCTTCAGGACTGTCTCCTCCAACAGATAAAAGAGAGGAGCATTTTTTAACTAGATCCCATGCCTGATTGGGTAGAGCCTGCCCTTAAACTTCCACACGTGTGGAAATGTACCAGGTAGCTATATACAGGCCTCACAGATTCGGCATCAGAGAAACCTAGGAAGAAAGCAACTGTCCTTCTAGTGAAGCTATCAAATCCATTCTACCCAGTTTCTGTGTGTAGTATCAACCAGGGGCTAGTATAAACTAAATTTTTATTTGGGTTTTCCTTAGACAGATAAATCATGAGACTTTCTATTCCAATCCTATTGTGAGAGCTTATAGCTACAGAGTCTCAAAGGATATGTTTACCCCCTTTTTTACTTGACCAAGAGCCAAGGTCAAGGTACATAAGTATACCTACTATCCTCTGTTACGGTCAGATTTTTATAGTTGTCTACTATGGGTGTCACCTATGAGAGTGCTAGCCCTCCCAATAAGCCAGAAAATCTTGAGCCATGGATTCTTCTGAACCTTGAAATGGAAAAATCTCCATTTCCTGCTTGCCTCCCTCCTCCAGCCCACATTTTGTCTCCTGACTCTAAAAAATGTTAGTCCATTAACCCAGCCCCTGAGACACTGAGGGTTGCCAGACTACCTTATGGTCAAAACAGGCTCCAGTGCTCAATTACCTCTCTGGATTTCTGCTTTCCATCATTTCTATTACAAGCATTTCTTTAACTTTGCTAACACCACCTCTGATGAGTTCTTAAATATATATATATATTTGGTTATTCTGTGTCAAGGTTTTCTCTGAATATTTCATGAAACATGTTGCCAAAATACATGTCTCTTGGATCTGAACATCTGTACCTGAATATCTCAAGGATCTTCAAAAATTGCACTCATCTCTTTTCCACACAAACCTACTCTTCCTCCTATATTCGTTATCTCCAACAGGCATAACTCATCCCACTGAAGCCTCACAACTTTCAGAAGCCATTATACTGCCCTTTATTTCCATCATATTATCACATCAATTTTTACCACTTACATCTCTTGAGCTTACCTACACTCTACATACCACAAGCATACCACTACTGATTTCATTCAAGTGGCTTAAGATTTCTCTCCTGGACTATTAAAATCACAGGATAAATAGCCACCATATTTACGTTTACTTTCTATTCTCCAGGTTGCTGCCACAGTGAAATTTTTAACCTCAAATCTAAGCATGATACTTGCTTACCTCTATCATCCTTCTTTTGACAGAATATTGTCCACACAATTTAAGATGATCTTCAGTTCAGTACAGTTCAGTTGCTCAGTCGTGTCCAACTCTTTACAACCCCATGAACCACAGCAAGCCAGGCCTCCCTGTCCATCACCAACTCCTGGAGTCCACCCAAACCTATGTCCATTGAGTAGGTGATGCCATCCAATCATCTCATCCACTGTCGTCCCCTTCTCCTCCTTCCCTCAATCTTTCCCAGCATAAGGGTCTTCTCAAATGAATGAGTTCTTAGCATCAGGTGGCCAAAGTATTGGAGTTTCAGCTTCAACATCAGTCCCACCAATGAACACCCAGGGCTGATCTCCTTTAGGATGGACTGGTTGGACCTCCTTGCAGTCCAACGGACCCTCAAGAGTCTTCTCCAACCTCACAGTTCAAAAGCATCAATTCTTCAGCACTCAGTTTTCTTTATAGTCCAACTCTCACATCCATACATAACCACTGGGAAAACAATAGTCTTGACTAGACGGACCTTTGTTGGCAAAGTAATGTCTCTGTTTTTCAATATGTTTGCCTAGGTTGGTAATAACTTTGCTTCCAAAGAGTAAGCATCTTTTAATTTCATGGCTGCAGTCACCATCTGCAGTGATCTTGGAGCCCAGGAAAACAAAGTCTGACACTGTTTCCACTGTTTCCCCGTCTATTTCCCATAAACTGATGGGACTGGATGCCCTGATCTTCGTTTTCTGAATGATGAGCTTTAAGCCAACTTTTTCACTCTCCTCTTTCACTTTCATTAAGAGGCTTTTTAATTCTTCTTCACTTTCTGCTGTAAGAGTGACATCCTCTGCATATCTGAAGTTATTGATATTTCTCCCAGCAATCTTGATTCCAGCTTGTGCTTCCTCCAGCCCAGCATTTTTCATGATGTACTCTGCATAGAAGTTAAATAAGCAGGGTGACAATATACAGCCTTGACGTACTCCTTTTCTTGTTTGGAACCAGTCTGTTGTTCCATGTCCAGTTCTAACTGTTGCTTCCTGACCTGCATACAGGCTTCTCAAGAGGCAGATCAGGTGGTCTGCTAGGCCCATCTCTTGAAGAATTTTCCATATTTTATTGTGATCCACACTGTCAAAGGCTTTGGCATAGTCATTAAATGTTTCTAAAACATCTACAAATAGATGTTTTTCTGGAACTCTCTTACTTTTTCGATGATGCAACAGATCTTGGCAGTTTTATCTCCAGTTCCTCTGCCTTTTCTAAAACGAGCTTGAACATCTGAAAGTTCAAAGTTCACATATTGCTGAAGCCTAGCTTGGAGAATGTTGAGCATTACTTTACTAGCGTGTGAGATGAGTGCAATTGTGATAGTTTGAGCATTCTTTGGCATTGCCTTTCTTTGGGATTGGAATGAAAACTGATCTTTTTCAGTTCTGTGGCCACTGCTGAGTTTTCCAAATTTGCTGACATTTTGAGTACAGCACTTTCACAGCATCATCTTTCAGGATTTGAAATGGCTCAACTGGAATTCCATCACCTCCACTAGCTTTGTTCGTAGTGATGCTTCCTAAGGCCCATTTGACTTCACATTCCAGGATGTCTGGCTCTAGGTGAGTGATCACACCATCGTGATTATCTGGGTCATGAAGATCTTGTTTGTACAGTTCTTCTGTGTATTCTTGCCACCTCTTCTTAATATCTTCTGCTTCTGTTAGGTCCATACCATTTCTCTCCTTTTTTGTGCCCATCTTTGCATGAAATTTTCCCTTGGTATCTTGATATTCTTGAAGAGATCTCTAGTCTTTGCCATTCTGTTGTTTTCCTCGATTTCTTTGCATTGATTGCTGAGGAAAGCTTTCTTATCTCTCCTTGCTAATCTTTGGAACTCTGCATTCAGATGGGTATATCTTTCCTTTTCTGCTTTTCTTTTCTATTCTCTTCTTTTCACAGCTATTTGTAAGGCCTCCTCAGACAACCATTTTGTTTTTTTGCATTTCTTTTTCTTAGGGATGGTCTTGATTCCTTTTTCCTTTACAATGTCATGAACCTCCATCCATAGTTCATCAGGTACTCTATCAGATCTTGTCCCTTAAATCTATTTCTCACTTCCACTGTACGGTCATAGGGATTTGATTTAGGTCATACCTGACTGATCTAGTTGTTTTCTCCATTTTCTTCAATTTAAGTCTGAGTTTGGCAATAAAGGATTCACGATCTGAGCCACAGTCCGCTCCTGGTCTTGTTTTTGCTGACTTTATAGAGCTTCTCCATCTTTGGCTGCAAAGAATATAATCAATCTGATTTTAGTGTCTACCATCTAATGATGTCCCTGTGTAGTCTTCTCTTGTGTTGTTGGAAGAGGGTTTTTGCTATGACCAGTGTGTTCTCTTGGCAGAACTCTATTAGACTTTGCCCTGCTTCATTCTGTACTCCAAGGACAAATTTGCCTGTTACTTTAGGTGTTTCTTGACCTACTTTTGCATTCCAATCCCCTATAATGAAAAGGACATCTTTTTTGGATGTTAGTTCTAGAAGGTCTTGTAGGTCTTCATAGAACTGTTCAGCTTCAGCTTCTTCAGCGTTACTGATCAGGGCATAGACTTGGATTACTGTGATATTGAATGGTTTGCCTTGGAAACAAACAGAGACCATTCTGTCGTTTTTGAGATTGCATCCAGGTACTTCATTTCGGACTCTATTGTTGACCATGATGGCTACTCCATTTCTTCTGAGGGATTCCTGCCCGCAGTAGTAGATATAATGGTCATCTGAGTTAAATTCTCCCATTCCAGTCCATCTTAGTTTGATGATTCCTAGAATGTCGACGTTCACTCTTGCCATCTCTTGTTTGACCACTTCCAATTTTCCTTGATGAATGGACCTAACATTCCAGGCTCCTATGCAATATTGCTCTTTACAGCATCAAACCTTGCTTCTACCACCATCCACAACTAGGTGTTGTTTTTGCTTTGGCTCCATCCCTTCATTCTTTCTGGGGTTATTTCTCCACTGATCTCCAGTAGCATTTTGGGCACCTACTGATCTGAGGAGTTCATCTTTCAGTGTCCTATCGTTTTTCCTTTTCATACTGTTCATGGGGTTCTCAGGGCAAAAATACTGAAGTGGTTTGCCATTCTCTTCTCCAGTGGACCACATTCTGTCAGACCTCTCCACCAGGACCCATCCATCTTGGGTGGCCCCACACGGCATGGCTTAGTTTCACTGAGTTAGACAAGGCTGTGGTCCATGTGATCAGATTGGCTAGTTGTCTGTTTCAGTCCGTCTGCCGTCTGATGCCCTCTCTCAGTGCCTACTGTCTTACTTGGGTTTCTCTTACATTTGATGTGGGGTATCTCTTCACAGCTGCTCCAGCAAAGCGCAGCAGCTGCTCCTTACCTTGGATGTGGGGTAGCTCCTTTCGGCCACGCTTGCCAGCGCCGCCCCAGCTGCCGCTCTTCAGCGCTGTTGGAGCCACCATTTCTCATCTGGCCGCTGAATTGCACGCCTCTACTTTTTGATTCATGTTCTTCGCTGTACCTGGAATGCTCTTCTTACATTCTATTATTTCCTTGAATTCTCATAATATCCTTTGAACTCTTCCCCTATGACTTTGATAGGCAGTCCCTCATAAAGGCTCTCATAACATCTTTGGATACCTTTGTTTTGCTGCTTTCCACCTACTGGTGATAATTTAATCGTTTGTTTGTCTATGCCACTAAATTAAAACTATCTTTAGAATTTGTACCATCAGCAAGTAGTAGAAGACACACATTATGATATTTCCATGATTTACCATATCATGTTAAGTGAATACATATAAAATCAAATGACTAGGCTTTATATTTCCTCTAAGATGTAATGCTTACCAAGGTCGGACATTACTACCCTCGATAAGGCAGAGAAAAACAATAATACAAGTTCATGTAAAATAAAAGGTAAGTGAAAAATACTGAAGATACTTCTTTATATCTTTTGTGTTCAACTTTTATTCAAATTTATTTCCTGCATATTTTGAGTCTTTATATTTAAGCATATCAAATCTTCATTGAAAAAAGACTATCAGATGATAACATTTATTTCTTGAAAATTATTATGCAGTACATTCTTTCAGAAGCTACAATTTATACAACGTAATAGGAACACACTTTGAATAGAATGTTTTCACATTTATGTAAGTTTAAATTGTTTCTCACGGAGCATCAAGCAATAATGTTCTAGTGTAACTTTAATGTATCACAACATTAAATTTTTCACTCTGATTTCACAATATGACTTGCAAATATGTAAAGAAGGATTATTTAAAATGATTTTTGCATTAAAATAAAGTCAAAGCATTTATATTTTGTAATAAGGATAATGAGATTAAAGCAATAATAAAAATATATGAGGTATTAAAACTGTGTATATAGGTTCAGAAGAATAAAGAAGATAAAGGGAAGTGGAATTCACACACTGTAATATACTATTACTACAGAAATAAACTGGAGATGAAAATATCAAATGATATAAAATAAATAAGATGAAATAAGCTCACCAGGTGACCTTAAGAGATGTAATTAAGACTCTCACAAAGGTGGTTATTCTCTATATAAAATATAACCACGTGTAATATAATGTACAGACACACATATACATATGTATATATTTAATATGCCGGTCAACATTATGCTAAGAAACCTATTCTTTCATAATTTAGTACTGCTGAAGTTTCATTAATGAACACATGTAGGCTATAACTACCCCCTACCAGCACTTTCTATTTCCTTTTCATTGCTTTGTTTTTTTTCAAAAATATTTTTTCCCTTCCAACACACCGTGCAATTTACTCGTATATTTTCTTTACTATGCTCTACTTCATCTAGAATTGAAACTCCAAAAGCTTACATGGTAGATAATTAGTACTTGCTGAATAAATGAATATTGTCATTTTCACTTAGTCTTTGTTCTACGTTTACTATGTATCTATGTTACTCCTTTCTTTTTTTTTTCCCCTTTTTTAATTGACTTATAGTTGCTGTACAATGTTATATAAGTTGTGTGCTGTGTGCTAGGTTGCTTTAGTTGTGTCCGACTCTTTGCAACTCTGTGGACTGTAGCCTGCCAGTCTCCTCTGTCCATGAAATTCTCCAGGCAAGAATACTGGAGTGGCTTGCCATTTCCTCCTCCAGGGGATCTTTCTGACCCAGGGATGGAACCCCTGTCTCTTATGTCTCCTGCAATAACAGGCAGGTTCTTTACCACCAGGGCCACCATATAAGTTACAGATAAACAATACACTGACTCATAATTTTTAAAGGTTATACTCCATTTATAGCTATTATTAAATATAGGCTATATCCTGAGGTTGTACAGAATATCCCTGTAGCTTATTTTACGCCTAATAGTTTGTACCTCTTAATCCTCACCCTCTATGCTGCCCCTCCCCCTTCCCCTCTACCCACTAGTAACCACCAGTTTGTTTCTCTAAATCTGTGACCATCACTCTCATCTCTTAGCTTTGCCTATGATTCTATAAACTGGAAACAGTAGATAAAATTACATAGAGACAAAATTATTTATATAATGTATAAATTAATATATGTAATTATGTGAATATATTGGATATTACTATATATTTAGTTAATTGCTACAACTGCCTCGAATGGAATGGACAAAATTCATTTCTCATATTTTTAAACAAAAAAAAGTTATGACTATAGTAAAAGCAGTTAACTTTGCCAGGTATTTGCAGGGTTCTAATAAAATCACCACTTATTTCTTATGTACTTAATTGTCAATTTTGAAAGGGCAGGATGAAAGGCCTCATACAGCACCCTCCATTTAGGAAACTTATTGAAATTGATATCCATTTACTTGAAGGAATTGCATTAACTATATTATAAAAGGGATCACAGAATTATGTTAAGAATTATTTCCAACTGCTTACTCTTAATTGATTCTATATTAGAAGTGGAAAATAAAGAGGACAGAAACACCATCCAACATTTTACCAATTAGGCTATACTACCCAAGAGAAAATTAAAAACACTCATTTTTTTTTAATGTTTTTAATCCATTAAGAGTAGAATTACCATTCAGACATTCAAAATCAGCAATCAACCTAACAAATTCTTTCATTTTTTTAAAAAAAAGAATTACTCTTTGGTGTTCTCTTTATATATCAAAAATACTAAGTTCTGGCTATCAAACATAAAATTCATAAATCTTCACAATAATATTTCCTACTTGCTTTTTGAAAGATCCTACTATCCCCTCAAAAACTAGTGTTCCATAGATACTAATCAAATTTTTTAAAAATATGTTTCAGGTCAGATAACTTAGAGAAACCATTTAGAATATTCTGGATTAAGTGTATTTAAATAAATTTATTAATTACAGAATTTTCCACAACTTGTCTCAAACTTATTTGTTCTGTTTGCCCTAAGACTACTTTCCAACAACTTCCCTATGCAGCACATATCTAGATCACCTATCATCTTTTTTTTAATAAAAAAAAAAAATTTTGGCCACACTATGTGGCATATTGGAGAAGGCAATGGCACCCCACTCCAGTACTCTTGCCTGGAAAATCCCATGGACAGAGAAGGATGATGGGCTGCAGTCCATGGGGTTTCTAACAGTCGGACACAACTGAGCGACTTCTCTTTCACTTTTCACTTTCATGCATTGGAGAAGGAAATGGCATCCCACTCCATTGTTCTTGCCTGGAGAATCCCAGGGATGGGGGAGCCTGGTGGGCTGCCGTCTGTGGGGTCACACAGAGTCGGACACAACTGAAGTGACTTAGCAGCAGCAGCAGCATGTGGCATATGGGATCTTATTTCCTGACCAGGGATTGAACTCATGTCCCCTGTATTAGAAACCTGGAGTCTTAACCACTGGACCGCCAAGGAAGTTCCTGGGTCATCTATCTTGAGATATGCTATGCTCCAAGAACTGCAGGATCAATATAAACACCATCAAAATCATTAATTAATTAATTAATTAATGATTATTAGGTCTGTGGAACTCCAACTCAAACCAAGAATTCCTTTAAGACAATAAACATTAAAGACCTAAATGTGAGACCAGACATCATAAAACTCCTAGAGGAAAACATAAGCAGAACACTCTCTGACAAATCACAGCAATATCTTTTTCAATCCATCTTCCAGAGTAATGGAAATAAAAACAAAAATGAGCACATAGGAACCTACTTAAATTGAAAAGCTTTTGCAAAAAGGAAACAATAATCCAAACAAAAGAACAACCCTCAGATTGAGAGAAAATATTTGCAAATGATGTGATCCACAAGGGATTAGACTTCAAAATTTATAAACAGCTCATGAGGTTCAACATCATCAAAACAAACAAGGCAATCAAAAAATGGGCAGAATACCTAAACAGACATTTCTCCAAAGAAGACATACAGATGGCCAAGAGGCATCACCACTAGTTATTGTGGTGGTGGTATGGTGTGCTCAGTCGTGTCCAACTCTTTGCGATCCCATGGATTGTAGCCCAGCAGGCTCCTCTGTCCACGGAGTTTTCCAGGCAAGGATACTGGAGTTGGTTTCTGCTTCCTAGATAAATGCAAATAAAAACTACAACAATATATCACCTCACACCAGTCAGAATGGCTACCATCAAAACATTCACAAACAGTAAAGGCTGGAAAGGGAGTGGAGAGAATGCAACCCTCCTTCCCTGTTGGTGGGAATATAAATCACTACAGTCACTAAGGAGAACAGCATGGAAGTTTCATTAAAAACTAAAAATAAAACTACCATATGACACTGCAATCTCACTCTTAGGCATATACCCAGAAAAGAAGCATGGTCCAAAATGATACATGTACCCCAGTGTTCATTGCAGCACTGTTTACAATAGCCAAGATATGGAAGCACCTAAATGTACATTGATGGAGGAATGGATAAAGAAAATGTGGTACATATACACTCAATCATTAAAAAGAATGAAATAATGCCATTTGCAACAACATGGATAGACAGACTTAGGGATTGTCATATTGAGTGAAGTAAGTCAGATAGAGGAGAAATGTAGAATAATATCCTTTGTATGCAGAATCTAAAAAGAAATGATACAAATGAACTTATTTACAAAATAGAAACAGACTCACAGACTTAGAGAATGAATCTACGGTTGCTAGGGTAGGGTAGGGGGCAGGGGCGTGGCATGGAGTGAAGAGATAGAGGGGTTGGGACTGACATGTGCACACTGCTATATTTAAGATGTATTAACAGCAATGAGCTACTGTATAGCATAGGGAACTCTGCTCAATGTTATATGGCAGACTGGATGGGAGCAGAGTTTGGAGGAGAATGGATACATGTATATGTGTGGTTGGGGAAGCCCAACCACACAGTGGTAAAGAATCTACCTGCAGTGCAGAAGACACAGGAGAAGTGGGTTCAATCCCTTGATCAGGAAGATCCCCTGGAGGAGGGCATGTCAATCCACTCTAGTTTTCTTGCCTGGAGAATCTCATCGACAGAGGAGCCAGGCAGGCTATGGTCCATTGGGACTGCAGTCAGACACAGCTGAAGCAACTGAGCATGCATGCATGTGTATGTATGGCCGAGTCCCTTTGCTGTCTGTCTGAAACTATCACAACCTTGTTAATCGCCTATAGTCCAATATAAAACAAAAGGTTTTTTAAAAAATGAAGTACAGTAGTTTGCAGGTTATACTATATTTTACCTGAGGTCAGAATGAAAGAATTTAAACTGTAGTAGAAGGAAAGCTTAGTGATCATAATGCAAAATTAATGAAAATCATCACTTGCAATTGGTATCAACAGTAGTTATACAAAGATTTTAAAGCAGGGCTTTGAAGCCATCAGTTCAGTTCAGTCACTCAGTTGTGTCCAGCTCTTTGCAACCCCATGAATCACAGTACGTCAGGCCTCCCCGTCCATCACCAACTCTCAGAGTTCACTCAAACTCATGCCCATCGAGTCAGTGATGCCATCCAGCCATCTCATCCTCTGTCATCCCCTTCTCCTCCTGCCTCCAATCCTTCACAGTATCAGGGTCTTTTCCAATGAGTCAACTCATCCCATGAGGTGGCCAAAGTATTGGAGTTTCAGCTTCAGCATCTTCCAATGAACACCCAGGACTGATCTCCTTTAGGACTGACTGGTTGGATTTCCTTGCAGTCCAAGGGACTCTCAAGAGTCTTCTCCAGCACCACAGTTCAAAAGCATCAATTCTTCGGTGCTCAGCTTTCTTCAAAGTCCAACTCTCACATCCATATATGACCACTGGAAAAACCATAGCTTTGAGTAGACGAACCTTTGTTGACAAAATAATATATGTCTGCTTTTTAATATGCTGTCTAGGTCAGTCATAACTTTCTTTCTAAGGAGTAAGCATCTTTTAATTTCATGGCTGCAGTCACCATCTGCAGTGATTTTGGAGTCCCAAAAAATAAAGTCTGACACTGTTTCCACTGTTTCCCCATCTATTTCCCATGAAGTGATGGGACCAGATGCCATGATCTTCGTTTTCTGAATGTTGAGCTTTAAGCCAACTTTTTCACTCTCCTTTTTCACTTTCATCAAGAGGCTTTTGAGTTCCTCTTCACTTTCTGCCATAAGGGTGATGTCATCTGCATATCTGAGATTATTGATATTTCTCCCAGCAATCTTGATTCTAGCTTGAGCTTCTTCCAGCCCAGCATTTCTCATGATGTACTCTGCAGATACGTTAAATAAGCGGGGTGACAATATACAGCCTTGACATACTCTTTTTCCCATTTGGAACCAGTCTGTTGTTCCATGTCTAGTTCTAACTGTTGCTTCCTGACCTGCATATAGGTTTCTCAAGAGGCAGGTCAGGTGGTCTGGTATTCCCATCTCTTTCAGCATTTTCCACTGTTTATTGTGAGCCACTCAATAGCCAGACTTTGGTCGATAGCCAGCAGCAGTTAGGAAGGAACTATCTTAGAAATAGATCTCCCAGCTCTATTCAAGTCTTCAGATGCTGCAGCTTTGGACAACATCTTGGCTGCAACATCATAAATGATCCTGAGCCAGAGTTACCCAGCTAGGATGCTCTTGAATTTCTGACCAACAGATAATTGATCAACAGAGCATTGAGGTTAGTTTTAACAGTAATTAGTCACTAACACAGCTGGTCTCTATTGATGTTTTCATTTTCCAGTCCTTAAGTTTCTGCTGTTTCTGTGCCTTCCATTCTCCCCTATTTTGCTCTTCTTAAAATGTTAGTACACTCTTTCTTGCAATCCTTCTACCTCAGGGAGTCTGGGATATTAAAATTAAGAGATGAGAGAAAGGTCTGTGTGTCTGACAACTTTGCTTTCACCTATAATGGCAAATATACTCAGCCTTGGATACAGAGGTTGGCTGATTTCTTGAGAAGCAGGAAAAAAAATTCTGTATAAAAAATTCAACTTAGCATATGTAAAATGGAAATTAGGAGGTAGTAACTACTTTGTAGGTGTTTTGAAGGGAACAAGTGAGAGACTGCATTTAAAGTTCTTAGCATGCTTAGCCAGAGAAGGCAATGGCACCCCACTCCAGTACTCTTGCCTGGAAAATCCCACGGATGCAGGAGCCTAGTAGGCTGCAGTCCATGGGATCGCTGAGTCGGACACGACTGAGCGACTTCACTTTCACTTTTCACTTTCATGCATTGGAGAAGGAAATGGCAACCAACTCCAGTGTTCTTGCCTGGAGAATCCCAGGGACGGGAGAGCCTGGTGGGCTGCCATCTATGGGGTCACACAGAGTCGGACACGACTGAAGTGACTTAGCAGCAGTAGCAGCAGTAGCAGCAGCAGCGTGCTTAGCATGAAAACTGATCTATGCTTAGTGCTAAATAAATATTGGTTATTATTACTGACTTTTGCTTGACTCCTTCTATATTTGAACAGGCTTTTAATTCACTAAAATAAATGAGTGAAAATAGTATATTATAAATTCCTAACACTTCCCAATAGATGATGATTTATATGAGAGAAGTGTTTTCTAAAACCTGTTATCATAAATTGAGAATAGACAGTTTTTAATACATACATTTTCAGAGAAAAAAATTAAGCTGAAAATTAACCAAAGGCTATGCTATCTTAATTATAATAAGAGATTGTCATCTTAACATATTGAAAACTAGAGAGGGATGAACGAGAGACTTAAAACTTAGTAAGAAAGTAAAAGCAGCAAGAGATTGACTTGAATGTCATTATCTTATTGCCTTTTGGAACGAAAAATGTATTGTTTCTCATATAAAGCAAAGCACTGAAAACTATTTGGCAGCAAGGTTATTATTTCACATATAATTACATCTCATATGGAGGTACATTGGCAGACATGTGGTGGCTAAATTGTCCATTTTCAACTAGAAAAAAGAAATGCAGTTCTTTCTTTCACTTACATCAGTCAAGAAGATAGCCGCCCACAGGAAGAGATAAAGACTTATTTGACACTAGATCTATAACCAATGATTTTAGTTATCACTTGAAATTAGTGAGAATTTGAAATAGGCTTAAGATTTTTTTGAAGAGCAATTTGGTACCAAAGTGAAATAGCAGATGAAATAGAAAGGTGAAAACCGGGAAGAGAAAATGCTGTTTCCTTTGTTTGAGTTTGTTTGGATTCAAAGATTTCTAAAACAGGATTTCTATTAGCCAGATAACCCCTGAAAGGACAGATGTATTAATCTACTATTTTTTCAAATAAAACATTTAATTAAATTACCTTCTCTATGTACAAACACATATATATGGAATTTAGAAAGATGGCAATGATGACCCTGTATGCAAGACAGCAAAAAAGACACAGATGTGTATAGCGGACTTTGGGACTCAGAGGGAGAGGGAGAGGATGGGATGATTTGGGAGAATGGCATTGAAACATGTATACTATCATGTAAGAATCGAATCACCAGTCTATGTCTGATGCAGGATACAGCATGCTTGGGGCTGATGCACGGGGATGACCCAGAGGGATATTGTGGGGAGGGAGGTGGGAGGGGGTTCATGTTTGGGATCGCATGTATACCCGTGGTGGATTCCTGTCAATGTATGGCAAAACCAATACAGTATTGTAAAGTAAAATAAAGTAAAAATAAAAATTTAATTAAAAAAAAATAAACTGTTTGAGAGAAAAAAAGAAGAAGAAGAAGAAGCCAGAAATAAGTCATTTTTAATAGTAAAATTTGAGATTTTCTTGATTTTTGGCAACTCAATAAAAATTTTTTGGAAACATTGAAAAAAAAAATTAGATAAATCTGGAGTCAATGGATATACCTGGTGGCGGTTTAGTTACCAAGTCGTGTCCAACTCTTGGGATCTCATGGACTGTAGCCTGACAGGCTCCCTCTGTCCATGGGATTCTCCAGGCAAGAATACCGGAGTAGGTTGCCATTTCCTTCTCCAGGGGATCTTCAGAGCCCAGGAATCAAACCAGGGTCTCCTGCATTGCAGGCAGATTCTTTACCGACTGAACTATACAAGGTATGTTTAAGTTATATGAAATGTGGAGAAAAATTTTTTCTACTTTTGAGGCTGAAAGGGGGGAAAAACAGTGGAGGGGATAGGAAGAGACTGCAAGTAAAGAAAAGGAAGAAGGTTTGTACATTATGACAGTTCTTACGAAGTCCCAAGTTTTAATAAGGTGAATCACACACAAAAAATGTTGAGTGGATATGCATGTGTGTGTGAGTGTGAGTTCTGCTAAAAGGATTTGATTTTCAAGGATAGGGGAGCAGGAAGCCAAAAAGCTTGCAAGGCAACATGGATGGACCTAGAGATTATCATACTAAGTGAAATTAGCAAGACAGAGAAAGATAAATATCATATGATATCATGTATATGTGGAATATAAAAATGATACAAATAAACTTATATGCAAAAAGGAAATAGACCCACAAACATAGAAAACAAACTTATGGTTACCAAAGGGGAAATGGGGGGATGGGATAAATTAGGAGTTTGGGATTAACAGATAGATAACTAACCAAGACCTACTCTATAGCACAGGAACTATATTTAATATTTTAAAATAATCTATAAGGGAAAAAAATTTGAAAAGGGTATACACACACACACACACACACAGAGGCCTGGCATGCTGCAGTCCATGGCGTCGCAGTTGGACATGACTGAAAAACAATAACGATATATATATACATATATATAATAACTGAATATATATGTATACCCATATATGTATATATATAACACTGAACCACTTTGCTGTATAGCTAAAACTAATACAACATTGTATATCAACTAAACTTCAAGAAAAGTAATTTTTTCTAAAAGCTTGTAAGCGCAACTCTTAGAAAATTCTCAGGAATCATGGGAAAGGATAACTTTCAACATTCACAAGTCCAAGAAACTTCGAGTTCTAAATTCACCTTGACCGTCAGAGAACAAAGAGGCACTGAGAGCCTATCCAGACTGTTCTTTTGTCAAAACTTTCTTCCTTTCCATCATTAAGTAAACAATTTTTGGATGAGTTAGGCTTCTTTTCTCACCTTTCCTGAATTCAATATGAGTTTTCACAGTTTGTTGACATCATAATTATATTGTTAACCACTAGGAGGAAGTACTTTGGGGAAAAAAAATCAAAGTACAGACGTTAAGCAAGTTAGAAATAAACTGAGGTGATACAGAATGAGCAAGTTGAATCACTTCACTGTAATTTTGTGCTTGGTCTCCTAAGAGCTTACCTTTTCTTCTAAAAAGCTTAACCTTTCCCAAATCTCTGAAAATTCCCAACTGTTTTTGTTTTGACAATCACTATTATTTAGTTTTGGGCTTTCCAGGTGACTCAGTGGTAAAGAACTTGACTGCCAGTGCAGGAGCTACGGGTTCAATCCTTAGGTGGGGAAGATCCACTGTAGAAGGAAATGCTAACCCACTCCAGCATTCCTGCCTGGGAAATCACATGGACAGAGGAACCTGGTGGGCTACAGTCCATGGAGTCACAAAAAAGAGTCAGACACAACTGAGCTACTAAACAGCAACAACAAATTATCTGGTGTTATATCCCCTCTCAGGCTCTTCTTGTCTCACCTCCTCTAGTTTATATACACTATTCACAAACCCATTTGTGAAACCCAGACCCTTTTCCTGATTTCAAGGGTAGGGGGATAGATACATATGAAGATCATATGAGTATAGAAAATTTTACTGCAGGTTGAGGATTCAACTGAGAATTCAATTTCAGAACCATATGCAAATGCCTTCTCTTGGAATAATTTCACTGCTGCTGCTGCTGCTAAGTCACTTCAGTCGTGTCCGACCCTGTGCGACTCCATAGACGGCAGCCCACCAGGCACCCCCGTCCCTGGGATTCTCCAGGCAAGAACACTGGAGTTGGTTGCCATTTCCTCCTCCAGTGCATGAAAGTGAAAAGTGAAAGTGAAGTCACTCAGCCTATATTCTATGTAGCTATCCTGATTCTGACATAGAAAACTTTTTCTTTCACTCATCTCTTCCTTCCTTTACTCTTTGCCCTTTCACCCTGAAAATCACATTCACTTCTAACACAGAGAAGTCTGGTTATCTTTTTGTTTTGGAGTTTCCATTGAAAGCCTACCCTGGAAGACTTACTTTCTGATCAAATCCATTTACACTGGAAACGAATCACATTCCCAAGTGGTCTGTCAATGCAGGTAGATGTAAGAGACATGGGTTGCATCCCTAGGTCTGGAAAACACCCTGGAGGAGGGCATGGCAACCCACTCAGGTATTCTTGCCTGGAGAATCCCCATGGACAGAGGAGCCTTGAGCGCTACTCCATGGGGTCACAAAGAGTCAGACACGACTGAAGTGACTTAGCACACACGCACATTTAGGGGCAGAATTGTGTTTTATTTATTTATTTTGTAATTTTTATTTTTACTTTATTTTGCTTTACAATACTGTATCGGTTTTGCCATACGTTGACATGAATCAGCCACGGGTGTACATGAATTCCCAATCCTGAACCGTAGCATAGTAACATTTTCCCTCTCCTCTACAAATGCCATTTCTGAAATGCAGTGGCCAAAACCTGCATTTTCAGTATGCTTCCTTCAGCTCTGCACATTGCAGTTTAGAACATAGTTAATGCTTGCTAAAGATTAAGCAGATTTGGGGACCAGTTTCAGAGAAAAAGAAATATGAATTCCAGGTATCCTTACTTCTTATACAGTTTGGCTTTGATACTTATTAAGGGCTAATAATCTGATCTTTTAATACCTCATTGCTCATCTGCAAACTGGAGTTAAAATGGTGATATACTATGTGTGTCTTATAGGATTACTTTATGTATCAAAAAATATGAGATTATTTTGAAAACTGAGCAGTCTCCTACAAACACTTGGCAATGTTACTAGTCTTTATCTTCTCCACTGTGGATAAGGCTGGTGTGGTATATAGAGTACATAAGCATTGTATAAGCCTGCTTTTGCAAACATAGGGTAGGGGGAGGAAATTAGAATCCTGTGTAAAATACATAGTAAGTTCCAAATGAACATGAGATAATAAAAAGGCTTTTAATATGTATTTGAGTTTATCAGCTTATGGAAATAAGTAAGAATGACCATCTATGAATGTGACCTTAGAAACTGTTACCAATAAGTGATTATCTCTGTGAATATAGTTAAATATCATCAGAGAAGAAGTCTTAGTCACTGTTTACCCACAAAAATCCAAATTTATTTCTCATTTACTAAAAAAGCAATGAACTAGGTATCTTTAAGACACAAAGTGAAATGCAGAAACCTGTAAATTATGTTGCCAAGCATATTAAGATAACACTCACGTCAGTCAAATAGTTCTTTTTTATTTCTTATGCTGCAAAAACATCTCTTCAGTATAGGTGGTATTTTACTTCTAAGATGAAATTTTACCAGCTTAACATTTTTTCTTTAATTTTCCTCCTTTGCTATGTCTTGCTAGGTACCTAAGAAGGACAAAGCTGGAACACTGAAGGCCTGATCATGGCATTTATCTCGGACTCTGGGATAAAAGGAATCAAATGGGTGGACCCGTCCACAATTAATCATGAATGGTGATGTCTTTATTGGCTACTGACCTTGCAATGAGTTGCATGAGTTATAAGAAGGTTCTCTGTTACCTCAGTCCCTATTCTCTTGAAGGAGGATATAAATCACTTGAGCCTCATGAATTTCTCATATTTATAAAGTAGTCTTCCAAATTTTCCACAGAGGATGCAGAAGAACCACTCATTTTTCCAATTTAAAAAAAATAATTTTTCAGCTTGTTCAGATGTCATGCGAGGAGGCTGATGATGGAGATGATCTGACTGAGGGTGACCCGAGGATCCAAGGTGGGTGTCAGCCAGCAGCCTGGAGAGAAGGAGACAGGTTCCATCATCCCCATTTTGAAGTTGTTTGCATTACTTCTTCCCTAACCTTATGCTCGAAGCAACAATCATGGTAGATTGCCTTATTCTGTTCCATTAAGAGCTGAAGCATGTAATAAATCAAATTCCATAGTGACATATCTTGCTTCAGTGGTATGATAAGTTGTTTCTTGGCTGAAATTCGGATGAAAAATATCTGGATTTTGTAAATATACTTCTCCATATTCTCTTGAAACCTAGAATTCAAGCATTAAGTTATGCTTGGAACATGGGTGAACAGAAAGAAGAAAGAGGGATAAGATCTTTAGAAATCTGAACAGATCTCAGTGGGCCAATACCATAATGTGAATTTTGAATAACTTTCCCTATGCATGAAGGTATTAATAGATGATCCCATGAGGAGAAAAATAAAATATTAAGCCATGCACTTTAAAAACTCTAAGAATTAAATTTAAATATCTAAGACCATTACACAGTAGCATGTAACACAAAATGTATACTCTACCATAAAGAAAAATATAACTTTTTCTCAAAAGAAATTATCCTAGTTTTGTTTCATTAAACCCAGGGGAAACTAATGCTAACAAACCATCTATTAGAGAACTTTTATTTAGTTAGTGTTAGTCACTCAGTCATGTCCAATTCTTTGAGACCCCATGGAGTGTAGGCCACCAGGCTCCTCTGTTCATGGAATTCTCAAGGCAAAAATACTAGAGTGAGTTGCCCTTTCCTTCTCCAGGGAAACTTCCCAACGCAGGGATCAAATCCAGGTCTGCTACATTGCAGGCAGATTTTTTTTTTACCATCTGAGCTATCAGAAAACATTTGTTAAAATTTCATGCTACAAAATGGAATCTAGACACAGACTAACATGAACTTCCCATTTTGAAAGATATTGTAGTAGTTATTAATGAGATGTTCTTCAATGTTTACTGTGAATAATTACTATTTTGACATATTGAGGGTTATAATGTATGAAATGCCATCTTGACCCCTATAGGTTTGAATCTCCCACAGGCAAGATAAAGGCACCATGCATGTAACTAGAATATAAGGCAAGCTAAGAGAAATGCATTGTGATAGGAGTAAGTCATGCTTTGCGGACTTCCCTGGGAGTCCATTGCTTAAGATTTTGCCTTCTAATTCAGGGTGTGGGTTCAGTCCCTGGTTGCGGAGCTAAGATCCCACATGCTTCATGGCCAAAAAACCAAAACATGGAACAGAAGCAATATTGTAACAAAATCAATGAAGTCTTTAAAAATGGTCCACATTGAAAAAAAAAAATCTTTAAAAAGAAAGATGCTTTGGTAACTCAGAGTATCACATTTGATTTTAATCATCATTCAAACTTCATAATAAAGCAAAAGGCAACACTTGAATCTGCCTGCGATATGGGAGACCCAGTTTTGATCCCTGGGTTGAGAAGATCCCTTAGAGAAGGGAATGGCAACCCACTCCAGTATACTTGCCTGGAGAATTCTGTGGACAGAGGAGCCTGGTGGGCTACAGTTCATGGGGTCACACAGAGTCATACACAACTGAGTGACTAACACACACAATCACTGAGATTCTCACATGGAACAACTGACTGGTTCAAAATTGGGAAAGGAGTATGTCAAGGCTGCATATTGTCAGCCTGCTAATTTAACTTATATGCAAAATCATGCAAAATTCTGGACTGGATGACTCACAAGCTGGAATCAAGATTGCCAGGAGAAATATCGACAACCTCAGATATATAGATATTACCACTCTAATAACTGATAGTGAAAAGGAACTAAAGAGCCTCTTGGTGAGCATGAAAGATGAGAGTGAAAAAACTGGCTTAAAACTCAACATTCAAAAAACAAAGATCATGGCATCCCTCCCATCACTGCATGGCAAATAGAAGGGGGAGAAGTAGAAGGTGTGACAGATTTTATTTTCTTAAGCTCCAAAATCACTGTGGATGGTGATTGCAGCCAAGAAATTAAAAGACTTGCTCCTTGTTAGAAAAGCTATGGCAAATCTATACAGCATATTAAAAAGAAAAAACATCACTTAACCAACAAAGGTCCATCTAGTCAAAGGTAAGGTTTTTCCAATAGTCATATGGATTTGCCAATATGGATGTGAGAGCTGGACTATAAAGAGGGATGAGAACTGAAGAATTGATGCTTTTGAACTCTGGTACTGGAGAAGACCCTTTGACTGCAAGGAGTGAAACCTGTCAATCCTAAAGTAAACCAACTCTGAATATTCAGTGAAAGGACTGATGCTGAACCAAAGCTCTGATGCTTTGGTCAATTCATTGGAAAAGACCCTGATGCTAGGAAAGATTGAAGGCAAAAGGGGAAGGGAGTGGAGAGGATGAGTTGGTTACATAGCATCACTAAATCCATGCCTGTGAATCTGAGCAAATTCCAGGAGACAGTGAAGAACAGGAAAGTCTGGCATGCTGCAGATCCTGAGGTCACACAGAGTCAGACATGTCTTAGCAACTGAACAACAGCAACAAGGCATCTGACTTTGGCCTTGAAGAGGAGTGATTGTTGGATATGCAGAACCAGGGAGACACATCAGGTAGGGACAGCAAGAGCTTAGTCACAGGGCCAGCTGTAGGAAAAGTGATCTCTGGCACTGAATGAACTCATCCTGTGTGTTAGGCACCACTCTAGGCATTAACTTGTTTTAAATCATTTCATTTTCACAAAAGACCTAGAAGGTGGGTACTATTATTGTTATCCCCATTCAGCAGATGGGGTACAGAGTGTGTAAGTAATCTAAGTGAGTGCTGAGTGTGGTTCTCAAACTCAGCCTGGTCCACAGTCAGCCTATCTTCAGCAGGGTTCAGTACACCAAGTGGATTTTAAGAGAACAACAGGCTAAAACTTAAGACATATTGTGGAGAATCTCAGCTCCAATAAGGAGCTATTGGTTGTTTTTGAGCAAAGAAATGACTAGAGAAGTACTTCAGGAAGACATCCCATATCAGTATGTACATTAGTTTTGGAAAATAAGCCTTGTGATCAAAGGGACTGGTTAAAAAGTCATTGCAATCATCTATGATATTGTTGGAATGGGAAAATGCAATTGTGAAGAAAAATGGGTAGCTGGTAGTATGTAGTTTATCTTCTTCTCTCAATTTTAAAAGAGATTTACCAATCACCCTCACTCCCGACTTATCTAGACTTGACAAGATGATTGGATAATTCATCAAATAGTATACTTAGTTTTCTTTTCTTGGTGAGTTAAGTTGCTTCCTTAGTATCAATTAAAACCTGGGAAGATTATCACCTAATTGCACAAAAGTAATAATATGACAGCTCTGAATGTCTAGTGACCTAAAGGAATTGACATACCTTTGAAGAATTAACTAATATATATGTAGGAAATAAAGCAAAACATCATTAACACACAAACACATTTGGCAAATATTTTTCCAATGTCTTGAAAAAATGCCCCCACTCTAAAAACTTTACAGACATAAATTATGATTGATATCCAGTAAACATTGTGTTTTAATGGCAAAGATATTTTATGTCCTCTCTTCATTTTTTAATAAAATGTCCCAAGGAACGTTGTGACATTCTTATTCTAACGTTATATTTTTAAAGGGTACTTCAATAACTTGAGAGTTTTTCATGTGAATTTTCACTTTTTTCTGCACTTCAAAAAAAAAAAGTAGGATTTCACTGGCTTCTTTTTGGTGCCATCTGTGTTATCAGCAATGAAAATGTAGCATAAGCTTAAAACAATGCAAGAGAGAACTAAGCAAAATTCAGCTAAAACTGTCACGATGAAACTGCTAAATTTCACAGAGATCAAATCCCAGTACACCAAAAATGTTTTGGGGGCCTGCCTAGAATTTCTCACCTCATTAGGTGTGAAAAACATAAATTGAGCACTGTTTTTTTTGTTTCAAAATTTTGCCCATGATGAGAACAGTTGGGGAACCAAGCACTCCACAGCCCTTAGATCTGGTATGCGGAAGAGTGAGAAGAGTGATTGAAGGCTGCACCTTTTACAGATTCTGGGCACTTGTTTAGTGATTGTTTTTGAATCTTCAAGGGGCTTATGAAATAATTAATTCATTCCCACATTTCCACTTCTTTCCAGAACACAAAATTAGCACTTTTCATTAAAAAAAAAATTAAGGGAGATGGCGAATCAAAAATATCTGGTCAAATTTCATATTCCAAGACCAGAACTCGTGTTAGAGTCCAGCTATTTAACTCTAGACACCACATTTCTCTAATAGTTCCCATCTTGAAATTTCAGTATTATCTCTCTGCTCGCCAGACATCTAGGTAGGATTCAGCTCTACATGCATATTAATACATTTCATTTATAAAGGTTGAAATCTCTGACTCATTGCCCATCAAGTTGAAGCACAAACTGAAGATTTTTAAGTACTTAATCTGTACCTTGTAATGAGATTTATATTACAAGTTGGAAAAAAAAAAAAAGAAGTGCACTTAATATACAGTCCAAAATAAAACTACCGAGCCTAACGGTGAATCTGAACTTCCAGAACATTTTTATTCCACACATTTTCCTCCAGCATCTATTAATGGAATATCTTTTATTATTCCCTAATTCTGTACCACTGGAGTTTCCTGCCCTGCATGGAGTATCGAATTTTACAGCACATCATCCAAAATTGCACATCTTTTCATAATAATGTGTAAGAGCATCTTGCATTTCCTATCATTTAACTCAAACATTTCTGCTTACTTAGGAGAATGATAGAGACCATTGAGTGCATACCCACATTTAATACCATTGTTCATTTCCATGGCAACTTGTACTTTTTAGCTGCCAAAAAGTGAAATATGGTTCAAAAGTGAGTAATACAAAAGGTCATTTCATCTTCTAACACCTAAAATATTTTTACACTGTACCTCCCAGTTACTCCCACCCTCAAAAGCAAAGGACTTTGCAGACTGAAGTAAAGGGTAATTATAATGGAGCTAAATGAAGCTGGAAACGAAGGTATTTTGGGTTAGTGATTGTGTTATAATTAACTCTGGTAAATGATACCAAAATGAATATTTTAGCTTTCACTATTCCAGGCAAAAACCTGAAGGGAGAAATCAGTGTAATCATGCTTTCTTCTACAAGATAAAGGGGAGAGATAAATCTCTGTTATTTCTCTAAAGTACAGTTCTAATACATTTTGTTTAAAAAAAACTGACAAGGAGGAGCTATCGAAATGATAGTACTTGTGCAGAAATAGTAGCTTCCCACCAATGAGGTTAATGTTGATAGATAATATCCTATGGATATTTCAGAAGATGCCGTATGGATCCATTATCTGCTTACTAACCTAAAAGAGAATAGTTGGGCTTCACTAAGAAGATGAAATACTTTGAGTTTGTAACTTTTCTCTAAAGAAAAGCAATCTGCTTTAATCAACTGGAGAACACCAAGAGAGAAGGGATCGGGGAGGACACACATTTATTGTCAACAGGGCAACAATGAGAATTGAAATTTTATTCCATAATAAATAACATACTAGAATGTGTGTACAGGTGCACAAGGAATTATTGTCCTCACTGAGCTTATACTGTAGGAAAGGAAGCACAAAACCAAGACCAGAGAACATTTCCAATGGATTCTATCAGGGTGAGTAAGGCCCTTTTTCCAAAGACGGTTAATCAACTGTTCCTATATCAGTTGGGATTCCTAGGTGAAACTGTTTTGGCAAAACCTGGAATTCTGGGGAAGAGGACAAGTTAGCAGCTAAAATATTTAACTTTTATTTCAATGTCCATTAGTAGAATCCAGTGTTGAGCCCAGAAATCTAAACAGAAATAGCATGTCACTGTTTTACTTATTTTAAAATTATGCATATAATACAGATTATGCCTTTAATCAGAAACATTCTTCTTGTTATTATACCTAACTGGACCCCCAAGTGTTAGGGGAGAAGCAAGGAGTGCATACAATTGTACTTACTGTCAAATTTCCAATGTGTCAGTTATATTCTGTTCAAGCAGTAGCTGCCACTTTGGAATTCTTCCTTTCCTAAGGTCTTTTTGTGCGGGGAACAATGATCATTGAAATATGTAATAGAGTACTTTTCTCTTTAGGCACATAGACTGAGTTCAAGGTCATTTTTCCAAATGTATTTCAGTAAAAGTTGACTGACAGAGAACCACTCCAAGTAAGGGGACACTGCCTTGATCTTTTTGGTTTGAACTTTATGTACAGCCTGTAGACATGTGTTCAAATCCCATACTTATCCAACTGGTAGTTTGATAGACCTCTCCACTCAATTCTATCTACAGTTTTAAGAAGAAATTCTCTTCATCATTGGAAGAAAGAATACCTAAGCAGTTCATAGCAGTGGACATAAGACTCTGCTCTTTGCTATATTTGTGTTTGAATTTGAATGATCAGTCACTTGAGGGTCCCTCTGACATAATCCAGTCACCACATTCCCATTTTACCCACAGTGGTTTCATGACAAGTTGTCAGATATACTCAGCACCTCTTACATCATCTTGTGATCCAACAATGCTATCTAGAAGGAAATGGGATTAGCAAGCACAGCCTTTGAATCCATGCTGACTTTTAGTGTCACTTGCTATGTTGACAAACAATTCTAGAATACTAGTAGGGACAAACTGTGGGATTATGATTTATAGATTTTAAAATACATCCTTTTTTGTTACTAAAATGAGACAATCTCCCACCCATAATCTTATAACTTCTTATTTTCTTAGGGATGATGGATGGTAACATTGAGAGCACTTCTACAAATTCTTTTGACCTCAGGAAATAATGGTTCTTTCCTACAACCAGATCAGATGAAGCATGATATAGGAATGCAGAAGAATTTCATCCTAAAGTGGTTCTGCTGGAAGACCTATAAGACATACTGTGTGGCAAGGCCTTCCCTCAAGCCTATCCAATAAGTTTATGACCTCAAATCTACTTCAGGAAACATATCCTTCACTGCTTTTCCTCTAAATTCATCTCTCTGTCATCTTCTCTCCTCAATGTCTATGGAGAGATGGTTTTAATGGAATGTATTAGGACACCCATTAGGGTGCATGCCACATAACACCAAGATTAAATTTCAGACATAGGGACAGAAGTGTTCCCAGGTGTATGACAATATTTGGTTGAATATGTTAACATGTTAACATGGTTGATTATGTTAACATGACTTAAGAAAAAAATATGACCCATAAAAATGGGAGAAAGCTGGTGAGACCCAAATGAGAAAAGGCAGAGTAACAAATGAGCATTAAGGTCACTCATGTTGAAACTGCCCAGGGCATCGAAAGACTTCACCACTTGGACTTCATCACCATGTTTCCTTTGGTATTATCATCCATATAGATTCTATTAAGAAAACTTACCACCAACTTGACCTTGTTTTTGTCTCATGATCATGAAGTATACTTCTGATGATTTTGCTTTCCAGGTAGTAATTCTCTACCAAGAAACGATCTTTTCCATATCTTCTGGTATGAGCCACTTCACCAAATCAAGTTCTCAATATTGAGGACTTAACATATATCATGCATGGTTCTAAGTGTTTTATTTGTTTGCTTGTTTGTTTTGAGGTAAGCACAATGATGTTTTATTATCGCTAAACTGTTAAGTTGGCTTAAGTGTATTATTTTTCAGAAAAGCCTCAATGTTATGCCTTATTATTTCAATCTACTCTTCTAAATACATGCTTCAAATGGATTATATAAAGTATATTTAAAGTTATCTAATGATGATTAGATTTTGTGTTTTTCTTGTTGGTATTTATTTATTTATTTTACATATCCATATATCTATTCTTTTTCAAATACTTTTCCCATTTAGGTTGTTACGAAGTATTGAACAGAGTTCCCTGTGCTATATAGTAGGTCCTTCTTGGTTATCCATTTTAAATATAGCAGTGTGAAGATCTCAATCCCCAGCTCCCTAACTATTCCCTCCACCCTTGACCCCTGGTAACCGTAAATTATTCTCTCAGTCTGTAAGTCTGTTTCTGTATGAATTTGTTTAATCCTTGCAACAATCCTATGAAGTACTGGCAGCTACAACTCTTCCCCTCTTTCTGCTAATCTTTTGAAAATGCACACACCATTCTTTTAAGCAGAAGGTTCTGTCTTTTCTTTGTGACCTCCTTGATCTCAGCTTGTCCAGTCTTCCTGATTCACAGGTGGGCCAATCCAACCCTTCAACAAGAGAGAACTGGAGAATCTATTCAGTTCACTACTGCTGCTGTTTCTGAACACAGGCAGTCTAACAGATCTTTTTCTGTAACTGCTTTAGGCCTCAGGCTATACCAGTTTATATTCATATTTACAGTTGTTTTCCTGTGAGAGTGATAGAACGCCAGGAGTTCTGAGTCCTAAGGGGCTCTAGTCTCACTCACACATGGTGCTAGATCTGCCCTCCCTCTCAACACGTATATACCTGGATTATGCTTTGGTCACTGGATTAAAGTTTTCCTTTGGAACCATCAATGTCTTCTCAATGCTTTAATCTTAGCCACCTTAGTTCTTTCCAATGAAACTGAAAGTGTTACTTGCTCAGTCGTGTCCAGCTCTCTGCGATCCCACGATAGCCCACCAGGATCCTCTGCCCATCCATGGAATTCTCCAGGGAAGAATACTGGAGTGGGCAGCCATTCCTTTCTCCAGGAGATCTTCCCAACCCAGGGATCAATCCAGGTCTCCCACATTGCAGACAGATTCTTTACCATCTGAGCTACCAGGGAAGCCCAATGGGTTGCCCTAATTTTTAACTGCAGAGATTAAAAAAAATAAAAAAACTGAGGTCTCAGTCTCTTATTTTATAGAAGGTTCTTGGACCCATGTTGCAGATTTGCTTTTCCTTTCTCATATTAGTGAATGAAGTGATACTGTGTGGGATATACCTTTGTCAGGATACAGAGGATTCAGTTATACTTCATTCCAAGTAGAATGGACAAAATAGGACCTATAAGTAACCAGAAGGCCACATAGTATCACTTCTATGAAAAAGATAGATGATTTGCTAAGTCCTTCTTAACCAAAAATGTCTGGAGTTACTTATTAATTTTTATGCAAATTTGTGTACATCACCCTTATGGACATTCATTATATTTAATTAGTGTACATGTTTCAATTTTATCCTAAGAAATGAATCCACTTTTTGTGCACTAGTTTGACTGTGTGGATCACAATAAACTGTGGAAAATTCTGAAAGAAATGGGAATACCAGATCACCTGACCTGCCTCTTGAGAAACCTATATGCAGGTCAGGAAGCAACAGTTAGAACTGGATGTGGAACAACAGACTGCTTCCAAATAGGACAAGGAGTACGTCAAGGCTGTATTTTGTCAACCTTCTTATTTAACTTATATGCAGCGTGCATCATGAGAAATGCTAGGCTGGAAGAATCACAAGCTGGAATCAAGATTGCTGGGAGAAATATCAATAACCTCAGATCCTCAGATATGCAGATGACATCACCCTTATGGCAGAAAGTGAAGAGGAACTAAAAAGCCTCTTGATGAAAGTGAAGGAGAGTGAAAAAGTTGAGCTTAAAGCTCAACATTCAGAAAACAAGATCATGGCATCTGGTCCCATCACTTCATGGGAAATAGATGGGGAAACAGTGTCAGACTTTATATTTTTGGGCTCCAAAATCACTGGAGATGGTGACTGCAGCCATGAAATTAAAAGATGCTTACTCCTTGGAAAGAAAGTTATGACCAACCTAGACAGCATATTAAAAAGCAGACATATATTATTTTGTCAACATAGGTTCGTCTACCCAAAGCTATGGTTTTTTCAGTGGTCATGTATGGATGTGAGAGTTGGACTGTGAAGAAAGCTGAGCACCGAAGAATTGATGCTTTTAAACTGTGGTGCTGGAGAAGACTCTTGTGAGTCCCTTGGACTGCAAGGAGATCCAACCAGTCCATCCTAAAGGAGATCAGTCCTGGGTGTTCATTGGAAGAACTGATGCTGAGGCTGATACTCCAATACTTTGGCCACCTCATGTGAAGAGTTGACTCATTGGAAAAGACCCTGATGCTGGAAGGGATTGGGGGCAGGAGGAGAAGGGGACGACAGGATGAGATGGCTGGATGGCATCACCAACTCAATGCATATGACTTTGGGTGAACTCCAGGAGTTGGTGATGGACAGGGAGGCCTGGCGTGCTGCGATTCATGGGGTCACAAAGAGTCGGACACAACTGAGCGACTGAACTGAATTGAACTGATGACCAACATAATAGTCAGACATAGGGCTTCCCTGGTGGCTCAGAAGTTAAAGGGTCTGCCTGGTATGCGGGAGACCCAGGTTCCATCCCTGGGTCCGGAAGATCCCCTGTAAAAGGAAATGGCAACTCACTCCAGTACTCTTTCCTGGAGAATCCCATGGAAGGAGAAGCCTGGTAGGCTACAGTCCATGGGGTTGCAAAGAATCGGATATGACTGAGCAATTTCACTTCACTTCACTTCAAGACTGACATAGGCCAAGGTGAAGACCAAAGCTAGAATCAAGCTGAATTGAGTAGAATGTGTATACTTTAATTACATTTAGCTACCCTCTAGAATGTTCTAGATTCTCTTCCTTCAAGTTTCTACACATGCTGCTCACTTTGTCTATGTCTCTCTTCCAAAAGGCAGAGTCTGTAGGTCTGGTTTCCTGCCACACACTGAGGATTTCGGGAGGATAGTGCCTCCTTCCTGGAGGAGGGGAACATGCATTTCTTTTCTGTACTTGGATCCCTCCTGCCTGGCATGTTATCTAGCACATGGTAAAGCGAAAGCGAAAGGGAAAGCGAAGTCATTGTCGACTCTTTGGGACCCCATGGACTGTAGCCCACCAGGCTCCTCCATCCATGGGATTCTCCAGGCAAGAATACTGGGGTCGGTTGCCATTTCCTTCTCCAGGGAATCTTCCCGACCCAGGGATCAAACCCAGGTCTCCCGCATTGCAGGCAGACGCTTTTAACCTCTGAGCCACCAGGGAAGCACATGGTAAGTGACAAATAAATGATGTTGAATGAGTTAATAATCTGCGAGCTGGCAACCAGACCTCCTCTATCCATGAGATTCTCCAGGCAGGAATACTGGAGTGGTTGCCATGCCCACCTCCAGGGAATCTTCTCTACCCAGGGTCAAAACTGCGTCTCCTGCATCTCCTGCAGTGCAGGCAGATTCTTTGCCACTGAACCACCTGAAAGCCCTAATATATATAATACATAACACATTATCCAAGGTTAAACTCAAGTGCTGATGCCTATATGAAGACATCTGTCACTAAACCATATGAACTTATTGATTATATCAGCACCCTTATCAAAAAATATCTTCTACAGCAATTTCTCTGCACTTCATTATAGATTATCTTTTATGTTTTTCTAATTACTACATGTGACCTAGCCACTGCTTCTTGATATCAGTGAGCATCTTTAATCACTAGCAAAATATTGTACATAGTAGGTGTTCCACAGATCCTTGGGACTGTATTAGTCAACTCAGTAAATATTTATTAAATAACCACTATACATCAGGCACTAAGAATATGTATCTACCACTGCAGAAAAGAATATGTATCTACCATTGCATTCTAATGGAAGATATTGAAAACAAAAAGGGAAACAAAATAAAAAAACAAAGTAAAAAAAAAAGAATTTAAGTTTCAAGGTGTGGATTAAATCACTCTGCCTTACAAGTACAAATAGAAGCCTTTTCAATTCATATGTTGTATTTGAAAAATCTTACCTCTTTTACTGCTATCTACAAAACCAACCTCTACTTTCACTACTTTTTAGGCAAAGATTAGTCCTTATTTGTGCAAGAAAACTTTCACGAGACTTAGAATTTTCAAACCAGAATGAAACGGAAATATTATATTTAAGAATTAATTATAATTGAATATATGCCAAAAGTACATAAAGGAAAAAAGCTCTGGCATGCTACTCTGCCAGAATAGAAATAGATTTTGGACTCACTTCAGTTTCGAGTAAATTAATGTCCAAAGCACATGAGAGCAAATGTGCACATGTTTGTAATATCACCAAAGAGGCCAGGGTGCACATGAGCCCTAGAATTTCATCTTTCCCTCTCCTCCAGAAGGTTATCTTGCCCATGGTCTCTATATAATGCTTATGAATTAAGCGTGTGCAGCTTTATTGTTTTTTTTTTTATGATAAGGAACATATTTTACCCTTTTTCTAGATAGTGGAAAGGAGGCACAATGTGTTTAGTTGATTTGCCTCCATAAGAGGCCCTGTAGAGTGAAATTCATTGAACTGTTGATGTTTACCAGAAAAATCATAGGGGTGTGTGTATGTGTGTATATATACATATATATATGCACATATATACATATGTACAAGATATATACATATCTTGTTGTTGTTGTTGTTCAGTCACTAAGTCATGTCTGGATCTTTGCAATGCAATAGGCCTGTAGACTGCCAGGCTCTGTCACTGGGATTTCCCAGGCCATTTCCTTCTCCAGGGGATCTTTCCAACCCAGGGATTGAACCCACATTTCCTGCATTACAGGTGTATTCTTCACCACTGAGCCACTAGGGAAGCCCTATATATACTATATGTCTATATCTATATGTGTGTGTGTGTTTTTTAATCACATCTTTTTAGGTCATAACTATGTGTCAGGCACTGTGCTCAGCTCTCAGGATGCTGACATTAGATGTTACAATTCCCGCTCAGGAAGAGTTCACAGTCTAGCGAGGAGAACAAAACCCACAGATGATTCACCGTGGTGTTGGCTGAGATGTGCCATACTAGAAACATAAATACCTTCACATTCAAAAAACTTCAGATCTGAAAGAAACCTCAGTATCACTGACTCCAAATCAAGTGAGAGAAAAGGGGCCCACATATCGCATTGGTTCCTCAAAGGCAGGTGGAACCCAGGTCTCCTGAGACCAGGAAGATCTTAGTCTGGTTCTGGTCTCTCATCTTGCCATTTGCCAGAAAGTCGATTTGTTTTCTAAAACCAGCTGGTTTGCCGAATCAACAAATTAGTTAAACGTATAAAAAAAGCTTTAAAATATATTAAAAGAGTAACACAAATTAGTTAATATATCGCAAAGCATGATGATAAATATTGTCATTTGATATGTGAGATACATTACACTATCTATTATTCCTGTCTAATTTCTTGATTCCTTCCACTATTGCGGGTTATGCAATTTATTAAATTAACTTCAGGGTTTAGTTCATACTGAACCATCGCCAAATTCTGTGACAGAAGGAAAGATATAGGAGTAGCTGTATATAAAATTACTGTTGGATAAAACAAATGATTCTTCTTCCTGGTCATAAAAAAAATGCACACTCTTCTGGTGAATTGTCTCATTAAAAAAATGAGATTCTTATCATATGAATTTTATTTTCTCTATTCCTGTATATACATGTTAAAAAGGATTTTTTTTCCTTTCAAAATCGCCTGCATTGTCCATAATCTTGTTTGAATGCTAGTCATTTGGATATAAACGCATATGCACATCGTATGTGTTTTCAAGGTCCTCCTTTGTAGTTCTATAGGACTTTGTGTTATGCTTTATGAGAAATTTAGGACTAAATTGGACCATTTTTATAATATTGTATTATTGCATTAGGTTTATTTTGCTAATGCTCCTTTGCAGAAAACACTGATACTCCCTGATACCTTCTATAATTATCTTTAAATGAAGACTATTTTAAGATGATTGTTTCAGATTTTAGCTATGCAGCTTCTTATGTATTTTTAAAGTATATATATGCAACCCTTCAAAAGAGCCACACAAAGATAAATGTATGTGCAATAGCACTTATATCAGAAAGAACAACAACAAAAATTTTAAACAAACAAGGAATGTCACTTATTCAGGAAACACAAAATATTTCTTATCCAGTGATAGAGATTTTTATATTTACAAAGAAATGACACCTTAAAAGATAATGGTGTTTCAAAACATGTTTTTAAGAAACTAAAGTAAAACTTCAGAAACTAATTTAATATCTTATTCATTTAAATCAAGTGTCTTCTCTTTCTGTGAGATATCTAGATACCCGGGGTAATTAAAATTACCTGGGGAATTGCCTCGATCTTCCCCCTCAGTATTCTATTTTACTTCAGATTACGTAGTCTTCCTCTCCGCAATAAAATTGTTTCCTTCTGTCACTCCTTCTGGGTCACTGTCAGCTCCCTGTGGAATTATAAGATTAAAGGTGTCTAGGATGTGCTAGAAGATCCCAGGTTTTAAATCAATCTGATTTCCAGATGATTTCTTGTCTTAATCAGACAATTACCATAGCAAATCTTCTTGAATTCTGTTTTCCTAAGCAATGGAATAATGGAGTCTTGAATCACTTTCATGGTGATTTCTACATGTCACGTTTATAGTGTTTCAGTAAACAGAAGTTTCCTTAAACACTGTCAGTGAGAGTATTGGTAAAACTTATTTTTTTTGTCATCAATTCTAAGTTAAAATGCTTCCATTTACAAAACCCTTAAAACACTTGCTCCCAATCTCTATTTTCTGTTCACTGGGACAAAACAGCAGTCGTTTGAAAGCCACAGGCACCTCTGTAACTAAATCAACCTTATGATTAGAAGTCTATTCTTCAGAAAGTGATATTTGAAGAGTAACAAAGATCAGTTTATCCGACTTGCATAAAACTGTTCAAGTATACTCTATTTATCATATTAAAAATGCATCATTAAAATTTAAAAGCAGGTGCAGTTGCTCAATAAGCTAATGGTATAGTCTGAAGACTCTAGTCAAGATTGTATTGTTGAATTCCCAGTTGGCTAAAGGGGAGTGAGGAGGAGGGAGGGGATGTGAATGACCTTGCACCAAGGTGGTAAGGCCCTCAGAGACTGCCGTGGGCTGGGGTTGAGCTCCACTCCGAGGATCTTTACAGCACTGCATCCTGACAGCTGAGAATAAAAGTGTCCTAAACACACAAGCTTGAAAATCGCTTCACCTTAGAGCCGAAACCTCTGTCTCTACGGGCATGTGAATGTGAGCACATATTTGTATTTATGGGGAGAATTTATGGGCTGTTTGCCTGTGTGCACCAATGCTTCCAGGCTCATCAGAGAACATGTTGTAGAAAACAGCATGAAGAAATTTACCAAGAAAAAAAAGAAAACGGATGGAAGAAAACTTAACCTTCATGAGAGTCGTGTCAATCTATAAACTAGTAAATGATCACCTTTATTACAGGTTGGTTTATTCACCTCACATCATCTTGAAAAGAGCTAGACAAGGTTCCTGAAATCTATTAATTAGTTTCCTTTAGCAAATATTAACTCAGCGAAATCCTATTCTTTCATTAAATATGTTTAGAATTTTAAATTGAAATATCTACATCTGTATACCTAGTCCCTGAATAGATAAATCTAACTTACAAAATCACTCTTTAATATAATTTAATAGCAAACTTTCTAGATTGTTCCCTATAATTTTTTTTAACATATTGTGCACATCTAAATTTACTATAGTTAGTGTGTCTACTCACTGGTAATGAGAACAATACAATATAACAATAAATGTAATTTTCACCTAAAATCTTCTACAGGGGAGATGACCACAGAGTAAAAATTAAAACAGGAGAGATAAAAGAAAAATAGTCAGCAATTGCCTTTTTACTCCTTGGGCCATTCTTTTTTAAGTGGTAGTTATGACATAAAATAGCTGATATGTCTGTATGAAGTCTTTGGGATGGCATTTTCCTTAACAAACATTTTAAATATTTTATGAGCAAGATGATCTGTTCTCTCATTTCTAATAAAATCCCATGGTATATATGTCCAATCTACGAAATAGAAAAGAATAGATCTACTTTCAATTTTTTTTTGTTGTAGTAGAGCTGCTTTGGCCCTCAGTAATGTTCCTCAATTATTAAAAATAAGGAAACCATATCAAAATATTTACTAAATTACTGTTTAGCCAAACTGTCAGAAATATTATTTTTTTTACTTTTGGATAAATTAATCTATGTTTAGAATCCACAATACCAGGGTAGTTTTCAGGGGCAAAAAATGTAACAGTCTATAATTCTTAAACTTATTATTTAAAGGAAGAATCTGTTTTTCCAGGTAAACCTAACACTGTTTCCTGGATTTGTTGTTTTAGTTTTCACTGGTGTAATAACTGCTCTCTTCTTTAACATCTATTATATTTCCTTAATCCTTTCACATTCTTTTTCTGGTTATTCTCTGTAAGTAATTATTTACCTGTCTTTATAAGCTGATCAATAACCAACTGTGAGATAATTTACAGGCCTTATGAAATATCTATCCATGTGTATACTTTTTAATGTAATAGACTTCTGAGATATGCAGCTTGAAAGATAATATTCAGCAGATACATTTTACATTAAAAATTAGCATTGCTGGTTTCTGACACTAAACATTCCAACTACAACCATAACAGCATTTCCTCTTGCACCAACTTTGAATCCATCTATACCTGCATTGAAATAGCAAAATATTCCCCTAAAAATTATATAGATTTTATGAAATATGCAGGCTTTTTTTAAAAAAAAGCATACTGCCAGATATGAAAAGTTACAGAGAGACTGTTTGATTCTAAAGAGATATTTTTGTTGGTTATTATACTTTGTCTGCTTGCATGCAAGAGACTTGGGTTCAGTCCCTGGGTTGGGAAGATCCCCTGAAGTAGGAAATGGTAACCCACTCCAGTATTCTCTCTTACAGAATTCTATGGACAGAAGAGCCTGGTAGGCTACAGTCCATGGGGTTGCAAAGCGTCAGACACGACTGAGTGACTAATATTTTCAATAGAAATTAAGTTCTCAAAGACTCATAATAATTGATGACTACTAATTGTACCCATTTGGGCAGATTATTTAATTATGAAAAAGCAAGATTTTCACAAAGGGGGATGGGCTGAATGAACTAAATCTCATGCATTCACTTACTTTGTGTGCTTGGTTAACAAATTCTGATTTAGCAATTTCATTTATTTGTCAGAAGATTCCTTTAATCATATGTAATCTCAGCAGGCGGAGAAGGCAATGGCACCCCACTCCAGTACTCTTGCCTGGAAAATCCCATGGATGCAGGAGCCTGGTGGGCTGCAGTCCATGGAGTCGCTAAGAGTCGGACATGACTGAGCAACTTCACTTTCACTTCTCACTTTCATGCATTGGAGAAGGAAATGGCAACCCACTCCAGTGTTCTTGCTTGGAGAATCCCAGGCCGGGGGGAGCCTGGTGGACTACCGTCTATGGGGTCGCACAGAGTCGGACACGACTGAAGCGACTTAGCAGCAGCAGCAGCAGTAGCAGCAATCTCAGCAGGTAAGAAGAGCTGGAAATTCTCAGCTGAGATTTTGAGTAAAATTTTTAAGGGTCTATTTACAGAGGTATGGGCAAAGTTTAGAAAAATCTACAGTGACTTTTTCAGGTCTCCAAGATTAAAAACAGTGGGAATTCAGAAAGCCATTAATTTTACCACTAGACTTGAAGGAGCAAGAAAAAATGATATAATCAGATGTATAGTTAGAATGGTAGCTACCAGGACATGAGGAGGCAATGTCTCCCAGTAGGAACTTCCTCTTCTGCCCATCACCTCCTTCCTGACTTCCCATTAGCTGGACCCCAGGGAAGCCAGGAAGAAGGGAGCCCAGGTGATATGGTCCACAGGGGTCAGGCTTCAAGGGCAGGACAACTAAAAGCAGAGAATGGAGGGGTGGGGGGGCAGTTGGCAACTGAGAATAGCCAGCATGGTGCTGAAGATAGGATATGAATAATGATCTCACAGATTAACCAGATAGTTGGCTATGTAAATAAATATCAGGTCAGAGATCATGTTAGAAGAAAGTAATGATGCAAAACAGGTGGGGATTCATTTCCATTGACTGAATCCATGTTAGTTTTACAGTGGATCAGAGCAACCAGAATTCAGGCATCCTGATTTGAGTTCTGTTAACAGGCACAGCAGGGGACTGAGCTGCAGTGTTCTATCATGAGGGCTGAATTACAAGTAACCAAATTTGACTATAAAAGATAATATGGGCCAATCTAAAAGCCTATACTCTGAACCCTTTAAAACATACATCATTATCCTTTCACTCAAAAGTATTAAGGCATTTCTATATGCCAGGTACTGTGCTGGATTCTCACAGTGCCTAAAATATAAAGATATCCATAGATTGAGGAGGTGGAGGATGCTTTGGGAGCACGTGTCACTGACACTGGCTCTCCAAATATCAGAGATGTCATCTAGTGATAAGTGGAAACACAAGAGATGATTAGAAATTATTCTGCTAAAGGAGGGAAAGGCTTCCAGGAAGAAGTGTCTGTGAAGGGCCAGAGATGAGAGGGACAAGGGTATGTTCAGAAAACTGAAAAAGTCCAGTTTGGAGGAATATCAAGCATTCAGAATAAGTGAGCACATATTTTCTTGAGCACTTGATGTGTGCCAGGCAAATGATACTTGATGAGGACTTAAAGTAAGGTGAGGTGGCTTGTGCAATGTAGGGGGAAAAAAGAAATGTGGTAGACAGACACAGATAGAACAGAAGGATGTGGTCATGTGAGAAAAGCAGGATGTGGAAAATGAAAGCTGTAGGGAGAGCTTAGTTAACTGAGAACAGAGCAATATCATTAACCAACATAAAAACATAAATAAGGAACAAGTTTGTAAGGAAAGAAAGCTGGGTCCCTTCAGAATATGGCAAAGGATGCTGGTGGGACATCAAGTTTGAAATGTACAGGAACAGCAGGCAAATGTAAAAATAAACAGTAGGAAAGCCAGACTGAGCTTCATCAGGGGAGTTACCTGCATAAGTGAGGCTCTTGTTTGATGAGAGGAGGAGATAAGATCATCAAAGAAACATGTATCACGTCTCAGGAGAATCATGTGTGGAAGCCTGGAGAACAGCACTGTTGAAGGAGTAGGATGAAGAAACAAGATGAAAGCAGGACCGAAAAATGACATCAGAGACAGGAGGAATTATTCTTACTGATGCTAACTAAGCAAGAACAGAATTTCAAATAAAGATGGAGAGACATCACTGTGCATCCTAGATGGGTTCAGAAGAGTCCTTGAGGTCTGGGAATTTGGGAGTCACAGATAAACTTCCATGTCCTATCCAGGCCAGATTTCTCCAATATGAGGAAACATCCTTTCTGCTTACTTGTGAAAACAAATCCCAAAGTCATAGACAAGTTTTGTGGATTTCCTGAATCTGGTTCTATACCTCAGAACAGCAACAGACACCAAGGATAAAGGACATTTATAAAAACCTAAGCAAGCATGGTGTAGGCAAGGCGAGGTGAGGAAGTGGGGAAGTGGCTAGGAGCTTTCCAGCAGCTGACTACATTCTGCTGAAGGTAAATGATCAACTTTCAAATATCCCATGCCATGTAGGAATGCACATGACCAGATTAAAGTATAGTGCAGACCTGGAGAAAAGTTCAGAGATGCTGGTTGTCAACTGAAGCTCAATTCCTTAAATTCCACTTCTTCACTCAAAATTCTGGAAAATAAATAGCTTTAAAAGAATTTCCCACACTCAGGGGCTTCCCTGGTGGCTCAGTGGAGAAGAATCCACCTGCCAATGTGGGAGACACAGGTCTGATCTCCGATTTGGGAAGATCCCATATGCCGCTGAGCATGTGCTACACAATTAGCAAGCTTGTGCTCAAGAGCCTGGGGGCCACAACTACTGAAGCCCTCGCACCCCAGAGCCTGTGGTGTGCAGCCAGAGAAGCCTTTGCAATGGGAAGTCTGTGCATGGCAACTAGAGAGTACCCCCTGCTAGTCACAACTAGAGAAAGCTTGTGCACAACAACAAAGACCCAGCACAGCCATAAATAAATATACAAATTAAATTATTAAAAAAAGATTTCCCTCACTCAAATGTGAGCAATCACTATAAAAGAACCAGCATGGAATTATATAAAACCAATTCACTTAAAAAACACACACAAAATTGTTACATACCAGCCAATAAAAATAAGCCAGCCATCAAAAGGACATTTGAAAGAACTCTTCATCTCTGTTTCAAAAATGTTAAAGAGTCAGTACAGTGTAGTGGTTAATACATGGCCTTTCAGCCAGACCCATGTGGAGATTCAATCCTAGGGTTGCTGTTATTGGTTGGGAGACCTGGTAGATTGCTTATTATTTCTGTGTTTCAATGTATTCAGTGGTAAAATGAATAAGATAATAATACTACCTACCTCATAGATTCTTGAAAAGAAGGAAATGATGTGATAGAAGCAAGGTGCTTGGGGAGAGTATTTAGTAAATACTAAGTATAAGTGTAAGCACTTAGTGCTATGCTTATTCACTTTGAAATGAAAGCTCAAAGTAAAATAAAGATTAAAAAAGAGATTATATGACAATAGAAAGAGATTGAAAGCAAAAAAGAAAATAAATAAATCATTGCAGGAATTCTAAGCTCCAAGGCAAACACACAAGTATGGGAAATAGGTAGACCCTTTTGTCATTAGAAGTTACAGAAAAGCAATGATTCAAACAGTAAAGAATCTGCAATGCAAGAATCGGGTTCAATCCCTGGGGCAGGAAGATCTCCTGGAGAAGGAAATGGTTATCCACTCCAGTATTCTTGCCTGAAAAGATTCAATGGATGGAAGAGCCTGGCAGGCTGCAGTCCATGGGGTCACAAAGAGTTGGATGTGACTGAGTGACTAACACTTTGTCATTAGAAATTATTTTCAAATATAAAATTATGAAATGTTTCAAACTTTTTAATGCAAAATGCATTTAAGGGTTTTTCTGTGTTATGTACACATAGTTGTGGAAAAAGCATATGCTTTAGATCTTTTTACATTTCTCCAAAGCATTACAGTAAATGCACACTTTGAAGCTTTTCTTTTCGATGATAATAAGCTCTTTACCTGAACCTCCATCAGCAAAATGGAGGATGAGAAGAGCCAAGGCATAATCAATCAATGAAGACACTAAATCCTCATAATTTTAGGTCAAACTTTATCTTTTTCATCAATGGCAGCTTATCAATGTGTTTAATTTTACTTTAACTTTTGAATATAAATTTAAGAAATAAATGAAATTAGTTCTCATATTAACACAATAAAGGACAGAAATGGTATGGACCTAACAAGAGCAGAAGATATTAAGAAGAGGTAGTAAGAATACACAGAAGAACTATACAAAAAAAGATCTTAGTGACCTAGATAACCACAATAGTGTGATCACGCACCTAGAGACAGACATCCTGGAGTGCAAAGTCAAGTGGGCCTTAGGATGCATTACTACGAACAAAGCTAGTGGAGGAGATGGAATTTCAGCTGAGCTGTTTCAAATCCTAAAGATGATGCTGTTAAAGAGCTGCACTCTACATGCCAGCAAATTTGGAAAACTCAGCAGTGGCCACAGGACTGGAAGAAGTCAGTTTTCATTCCAATCCCAAAGAAAGGCAATGCCAAGAATGTTCAAACTACCGCAGAATTACACTCATCTCCTACTCTAGCAAAGTAATGCTCAAAATTCTCCAAGTCAGGCTTCAACAGTACATGAATCAAGATCTTCTAGATGTTCAAGCTGGATTTAGGAAAGGCAGTGAATCAGAGATCAAATTGCCAACATCCACTAAATCATCAAAAAAGCAAGAGAGTTCCAGAAAAACATCTACTTTTGCTTTATTACTATGCTAAAGCCTTTGATTGTGGATCACAACAAACTGTGGAAAATTCTTAAAGAAATGGGAATACCAGACCACCTTACCGGCCTTCTGAGAAACCTGTATGCAGGTCAAGAAGCAACAGTTAGAACCGGACATGGAACAACAGACTGGTTCTAAATTACGAAAAGGAGTCCGTCAAGGCTGTATATTGTTACACTGCTTATTTAACTTATATACAGAGTACATCTCTCAGCGACTTCACTTTCACTTTTCACTTTCACAGAGTACATTATGCGAAATGCAGGGCTGGATGAAGCACAAGCTGGAATCAAGATTGTTGGCAGAAATAGCAATAACCTCAGATATGACATAAAGTGAAAAGGAACTAAAGAATCTCTTGATGAGAGTGAAAGAGCAGGCTTAAAACTCAACATTTAAAAACAGAAGATCATGGCATCTGGTCCCATCAGTTCAGGTCAGTCGCTCAGTCGTGTCGGACTCTTTGCGACCCCAGGAATCACAGCACTCCAGGCCTCCCTGTCCATCACGATCTCCCCGAGCTCACTCAGACTCACGTCCATCAAGTCCGTGATGCAATCCAGCCATCTCATCCTCGGTCGTGCCCTTCTCCTCCTGCCCCCGATCCCTCCCAGCATCAGAGTCTTTCCCAATGAGTCTACTCTTCGCATGAGGTGGCCAAAGTACTAGAGTTTCAGCTTTAGCATCATTCCTTCCAAAGAAATCCCATCATTTCATGGTAAATAGACACAGAAACAATAGAAACAGTGGCAGACTTCATTTTGGTCTCCAAAATCACTGCAGATGGTGCCTGCAGCCATGAAATTTAAAAATGCTTGCTCCTTGGAAGAAAAGCTATGACCAACCTAGACAGAATATTAAAAAGCAGTGACAGTACTTTGCCAACAAAGGTCTGTATTTTTTTTTTCCATATAAATTTATTTATTTATTTATTTTTAATTTTAAAATCTTTAATTCTTACATGTGTTCCCAAACATGAAACCCCCTCCCACTCCCTCCCCATAACATCTCTGTGGGTCATCCCCATGCACCAGCCCCAAGCATGCTGTATCCTGCGTCAGACATAGACTGGCGATTCAATTCTTACATGATAGTATACATGATAGAATGCCATTCTCCCAAATCATCCCACCCTCTCCCTCTCTCTCTGAGTCCAAAAGTCCATTATACACCGCTGTGTCTTTTTTCCTGTCTTGCATACAGGGTCGTCATTGCCATCTTTCTAAATTCCATATATATGTGTTAGTATACTGTATTGGTGTTTTTCTTTCTGGCTTACTTCACTCTGTATAATCGGCTCCAGTTTCATCCATCTCATCAGAACTGATTCAAATGAATTCTTTTTAACGGCTGAGTAATACTCCATTGTGTACATGTACCAAAGCTTTCTTATCCATTCATCTGCTGATGGACATCTAGGTTGTTTCCATGTCCTGGCTATTATAAACAGTGCTGCGATGAACATTGGGGTACATGTGTCTCTTTCAATTCTGGTTTCCTCGGTGTGTATGCCCAGCAGTGGGATTGCTGGGTCATAACGTAGTTCTATTTGCAATTTTTTAAGGAATCTCCACACTGTTCTCCATAGTGGCTGTACTAGTTTGCATTCCCACCAACAGTGTAGGAGGGTTCCCTTTTCTCCACACCCTCTCCAGCATTTATTGCTTGCAGATTTTTGGATCGCAGCCATTCTGACTGGTGTGAAGTGGTACCTCATTGTGGTTTTGATTTGCATTTCTCTGATAATGAGTGATGTTGAGCATCTTTTCATGTGTTTGTTAGCCATCCGTATGTCTTCTTTGGAGAAATGTCTATTTAGTTCTTTGGCCCATTTTTTGATTGGGTCGTTTATTTTTCTGGAATTGAGCTGCATAAGTTGCTTGTATATTTTTGAGATTAGTTGTTTGTCAGTTGCTTCATTTGCTATTATTTTCTCCCATTCAGAAGGCTGTCTTTTCACCTTGCGTATATTTTCCTTTGTTGTGCAGAAGCTTTTAATTTTAATTAGATCCCATTTGTTTATTTTTGCTTTTATTTCCAGAATTCTGGGAGGTGAGTGTTAATTTTAGATTTGTGTCTGATTTTCACCAAGAATTTTTAAAGACTCTCCAGCTGGTTTCATTTCATTGTATGTGATGCTCTAGTTTTTAAGATTTCTTACTTAAAATGTGAATAATGGAAAACCGTATATAACAAAAATATCTTTGAGATAGATCATGATCATTATTTCCCAGTAATGTGACAAACTCTGGTTCTTTATGTGTGTGTATCAGTGTGTATACAGCTGAAATTTTAAAAGCACTGGGATGTTGATATGATTTTTGTCAAAAATGTCTTTGAAAATTTTTGAAGAGTTTTTTTAGCACCCAAATGAAAATTTACTGCTTTTCTATAAATCTTACTATTTCATAAATTGTTACTTTCTTTTCAATATAATTAAGAAAAGACAGGGGCACAAGGTACATAAAACTCCCATGGGATTCTCCAGACAACAATATTGAAGTGGGTTGCCATGACCCCCTCCAGGTGATCTTCCCAACCCAGGGATCAAACCCACGTCTCTTATGTCTACTTGCGTTGGCAGGTGGGCTCTTTATGTTTACAGGGTAAATATAAATGAGTTGTAAGAGAAAACAGGTTATGTATTTAAATCGACTCAACTAACTTTGAAGACTTTCTGGAGCAGGTGAGTATTTTTGAACTGTATGAATAAAATACAGAGAAGACACTCTTGGATTCCTTTTTACTTTCTAACTGGCATACGAACCAATGTGAGTGGGTGAGATTACCTAAGCAGAGTGTGAATTGAGGGCAAATTGAGAAGCATGAATTGCAAAGCAAAATGGGTCAGTGAAACAATCCAGGGAAGAGACATATTTTTCAAATGGATAGAAACTCTAAAGAAACTAAGGGACTAGCTAGAAAAATGGGACAAAAATTGCGAGAAAGCAGTACATTGGAGGAAAAATACTAGGGCAAGAAGTATTTTGAGCAAAGAGAAAATAGGTGTTTGAAAAAGAGAACACGTTCAATTCATCAATGCTATAGGAAGTTCAAGGACAAAAATTCTCCCACCACTGGGTAATTTGAAGGACACTGGTGATCTTAACCAAAGGCAAGAGCCGTTGGTAGCGAAAGATGCCATATTTCAGGGTGATCAGCATTGGCGATTACTGGTGAGTAAAGTGGGGAAATAGAGACAGCTATTATAGACTATTTTCTCTAGAAATGTGGCTGTGAGTGGAAGGGAAAACAGAATACCAAAATCGGCTGCATAACCTTGGAGTAAACATACAGTCACAATAATTATAATTAAACATTATTTTGGCCATCAGCAAAATCTTTTCATCATTTTAGGAAGTCCTTGAAAATGTATCATTTGCAAACAAACCCCTAGTCCTTGAGCCACGAGGAGTCCTTTCATGCCTCTAGCACACTTCTTTCATGTCAGCACAGTTTTCTCAACCTTGATGGCACGTGATTTCTCTCCAGTTTTTGCTCCTTTTGCTGTTGCTCTTGTGTGACATCACCAATTCCCTTTCTTTTAAATGTAAAACATGACTTAAGTCACTGGGTTTTCTTCCTCTTCTTTTCTGATGTGCACTGTCTTTTCAATAATCTTTGTGTGTGCTGTGCTTAGTCTCTGAGTCATGCCCAACGTATCTGACTCTCTGCAGCCCCATGGACCTCTGTTCATAGAATTTTCCAGGCAAGAATACTGGAGTGGGTTGCCATTTCCTACTCCAGGGGATCTTCCCAAACCAGGAATCTAACAGGTGTCTTTTGCATCTCCTGCATTAGAAGACAGATTCTTTACCACAAGTGGCCTTGTGGTAAAGAATCTGCCTGGGAAGCCCTCCATATCTTAAATTTCTGCTTTAACCATGTTTCTCTGAAGTGGGAAAAACACCACTCTAATCTTATAAGTATACACAAAGAGCTATACAGTAAGGAGAAGGCATTGCAATTCCCTTGAATGGAAATGATCAATTTTAAACCACAAAACCTGACCAAATCCCATCACACCAAAAAACTAACTATATTGTTCTGTCTCTACCACATGGACAGAGTAGCTGAGATTTTTTTTTTTTCCTGATACTACTGTTATGTCATTTTTAACATCTTGTCTTCTCAGCATTTGAGCAGTAGATATTTGAGTAAATGATACAGCCACAAAATAGTCTGAGTAGCACATACTGAATCAGTATTGATGGAGCAGAGAAACTTGGAAGAGCACATTAGAAGTAATCCCATGGCTTTCAGAGCACAGAATGAGGAGCAGATTGGAAATGGCTAGCTATAGATGGATTGAGAATGTATATGCATTTCTTAGATTTTATTTTAAAAAGTGTAACTTGAGAGTCTATTGCTTTGGGAGGATAATTGGGAAAGAGGAATTTTCTCAATTAATTTTTGTGTCATCTAGCACACTGTAGTGGATAAACACTCAATACATGTTTGGAGACTAATTTATCCTATAAAGCCCAAATAATATATTGATTGGATGAGCAAATAACATACAGTAATTTAATATCCAGCCAATAAAGTGAAACCAAGTAAACTGAAGTTTACAAGTCCCAGACACTTCAGAAGAATTTTAGAATCACTGTTTGATAGGCCAAGACAATATTAGCTCATTCTCATTTAAATATTGAAATCAAACCTTGTTATTTTTTAATAGACATGAAATTAAATGTTTAAATTTCAAAATTTGTTGTCATTGTTCACTAAAGAAAATTAACTGTTTCATTATTTATCATTAGTGGCCCATTTATATAATGTGACTGGTTGACAGTTTTGCTTTTCATCTTTGAAAAATTAACTATGAATTTGATTCCTTTGAGGCTTCAGACTCTTATTTTTATATGCAAAGTTGTCCACAGACTCTATATTATGTTATTCTTTTTGAATAAAATCTTAAATGAACATTACTTAGCTCTTTCTTCATAAAACCTTTTTATATTCTTATAAAATTCTTATCCAGATGATTTATTCTTTGCTGATTAAAGATGAAGAAAACCATGTTTATTAAGTTATAAGCTTATTAATTGTTAAATTTATATCTGCAACCTTAAAGTGAATGGGTCAAATGTAAATCCCATATCATATGCAAATATACAATAAACTTATGTAATCTAATAATTTTTTAAGGAAACAATGGTATGTACTAAAAATTGTTTTGCAACTCACATAACATAAAATTTGCATTGTAAACCAAGGTACTGTCACTTATGCATGAGACATGTTTGTAGCCTCAAAGCCACTCTAATCTTACACATACAACATGAAGAGCTTTATAGTATGGAGAAAGCATTGCAATTTCCTTGAATGGAAGTTATTAATTTTAAGCCACAAAACCAAGCCAAATCCCATCACACACCACTTAAAAATCTAGAATCCCTAATGTTCAGCAAGTTTACTATCTTGAGCCTTGAATTAAGCTTGTAGAATTTGTATCCTACATGGAGGATCCTCTACATCCTCCGGCTTAGACAATGTGATCATTCTGGTATTGTATTAATATCACTTGAGGGCCAATGTTCTCAAAATTTTACTTGCAATTCTCACACATTTCTCTGTCTTGGTATTAATTTTGGTTCCATTACCTTAGAAGTAGACACAGGTGATCATTTATTTTAGATGATACCTAACTTATTTAGAGCAAGTAATTTCACACTTTATGAAAAGTAAAACATTGTGATTATGAGACTTTTTGTCAAAATCAACATCTATTTTTAGGGACACTGATATAATGTTTCATAACTTTTTAGTCATCCAGCCAAAAGGTAGTTTGTTTTCATAGATTACTATGTTAACCATCATTTTTAATTTTCCTATTATTAGTGTAGCTTTGTATTTAGAAGAGTTGGTGAACAAAATAATTATCCATCTTGACTGTAGAGCTTGTCTTTCTAACTGTCCTACATAAAATCTTTAGGCAGAAAAAACAATCAAAGCTTTTTTAGAACAAATGAATTAATTGTAAAATTAATTGGGCCATGTTTCTACTTTTAAAAATCAAGTTACATTTTAGTCTGTGAAAGCCAACTGTCAGGCTGACTATACTAATGAAATTGGCTCCCTACATTTTAGGGAAACTTTTTCTGTATCTTATCAAGGATGCTTAATATATATTATAAAGCAAAATTAAGAAAAATTACTAATAAAATAATGATGCAATATTTTACATGATTTTCTAGAGATGAAAAACATCACTGATTTGCAAATGATACAATGCTTTCTGCATTAACTTTTAGATTAGGAGGCTCTATTTCCAGAGATTTCACATTAAGATTTTTCATTCCCTCAAATACTGAATCCATAACAAAAGAAAGTATGCTTTGTACCCAAACTGAATGATATTTCACTCATCAGTTTTTTCGCTGATTTTTTTAAACTTGCATTAATATTTGCATCACAGCACCAAAGGAATTAAGTGAGACACTGAAGAATTCTGCAACACTGTAAAAAATAAAGAAAAAACTGGTAAAAGCTATCTTTTTAAGAACAGAGTGTCATTTTTGTGCCTTGTGGTTAAGTGAATATATCATAGTTGCTTTTTAGTGATCTTTGTAATGTTGAGAATTAGAAAACTTACTTAGATATGAGATAAAGGTTACAACACAAAAGAATCAGAGTGGTTATAAAGGAAAGAAGAAAGGGAACGAAAGGGGAAGGGAGGCAAGAGGGACTTATTTTTGCCAAAAAAATTAAATACAAAACACTTTCCTCTTACAAGGCTACATATAGGGTTTTAACTGTCCTTCCTCAAATGCATTTTCATGTGAGTTCTGCAGGAGACATCCTCCGAGCAGCACCTTCATAACAACTGTCACCATCACTTGACCTTTAACACTCCCACAGACCCAAATGTAGAAAATAAATAACTCACTATACTCACATTAGTAAGAGTGCAACAATTCAGAAATATTGAGAGAATGAGTCGAGCTTTGTAATGGGGGTGTGGCTCTGAAATTGAGGTTGATCTGAGTTGTGGTCTGGTGTCAGGACTTAATTACTGAATGACTGAATGCAGGTTGACCATTCCCACCAGTACTTTAGGAGGCATCTCTGTCTTCTCGGTTTAATTCTTTTTCTAGGAACTGTTTAAAGCCTGTCTCTCAGTCACTATTGGTAAAATGTATTAATGTATAAACAGTACCCAGAAGTTGTCTTCCTAGTTAGGAAAACAATCAATACCTTACCGGGTACAATGACAACTTATGGTCAATGTTTCAGAATGGACAAACCAGAGATTTCTGACGGCGAATGACATTTCACAGTCAGGGGGACTGGACCAGCAGTTTGGCTGCTTTCTCAGGCAATTTAGAGGACTTCTTAGATGCTATCTTCATTTTTGTTTTCTCTCTTACTTTTTTAGGAGTGCAAATCCAGGGAACATGAGTCCTGGACTTGAGGAGTGGGGCAGAGGAAGAGAAGGGTAAATATGAAGATGCATTTCCAATCACCCTCACCAGAACCGCTTGATCTTTCAGGAATTTCTCTAAGAACAAGTAAACTATAAACCAGATCAGTTGTATCTAAAAGAAGAAATGGGGAAAGCCTAATCCACTTGCTGCCGCAAGTCAGAGGAGTTTCCAAAGCTCATTCATACTCTTCAACTTCCAAGTTTGGCTTGTAGCTCTGAGTCAGACAAGCAGTAGTCTTCACTCCGACATTAACAAGGCAGCCGAATCTGTTTGCAAGAGTGTGCTTCCTGGGTTTTGGAAACTGTGTGTGAGGGGTTGAGTTGAGATGGTGTGGCCGCTAGGTTGAGGCAGTCAGAATTACCGCACAGCATACTAAGATACATACCTTGGCTCTCATTTTTTATGAGACAGAAATCAAATTTGGGGGATTGTGATGCTGAGATTTAGGGGTAATTTGCTATTTAAACACAGGTTAATTTATCCCAACAAATATATAGAAATTGCACGAGGAGTGGACTGTTCCAATAACAATGAAATCAAAAGATGTGGCATTGGCTTGGCAATCAGGGCTAGGATTGTAAGGAAACACACTGAAATTTGGAAACATGGCAATCCACATTTTACAGAAATAAAATATTTAGTAAAACTGTTGCTTCCTATCATCTGTTAAGAAGCATGCATGTTTAATGAACTTATAGCATCAGAGAAAGAGTCGGAGGACAGAAGTGTGATTTTTTGAGAAAATGACTGCATTTGGCATATTAGAAGAAGAGGTGTATTTCAGGAAAGAAATGAAAGATATTTTAGAGATTTTGAAAATTGAAAGATTTAAAATTTGAGAACGGCTGACTCCTTTGAGAACAAAAACGGAAGGCCTTTGCACAATAAAGCCTAACTAAAATCTAGTTTGGTGACAAAAAGAAATGGCCTTTGCACCTACTGTTATAACCCCAGAACAACATAAACTGACTCAGGAAAAATCAGGTTAAGGTATAAGTTTCACTCAGAAGCTGGAAAAATCTCAGAGAAGCCTCCTTCAAATTGAGAGAGAAGTAAGGAGACAAGAAAAGAGAGAAAGAAAACAGATCTATGAGCTACTTAAAAAAGAAATATCTGTGGGTGTAGTTATTGGCTTGAGGAGCTATTCGGAATCAATTTTTTGAGAGATTTATATTGTCAAAGAAACTCTGAGCCTGGACTGAGAAATTCTGTGACTGTTAGAGATTTAGGTTATCCTCAGATCCCCAACATTCCTTGAGCAGGAATTTTCCCAAGAAATTTGTTACGCTATCAGAGAGAACACATTCCCCAATACAATTACAGATGTGGTCTAAGAGGATAATAAAAATTTATATAGTTTATATAATAATAATGAAATTTATAAAAATAGTACACCCAAGTGTACTCATGAATGGATGGATAGATGTGGTATATAAAACATTCAATAAGTGCTGTGAAGATAGATTAAGAAGGATGAGAGGATGGGGCAATGAAGGGGTCAGGGGAGACCTATTTGAGATTACAGTTTATCACTTTTAACACATGTTGACACTGTAACTCTAAGTTTAAAGTTAATTTATTAATTTTCTTTTATTTTTCATAGAGATTTTTCTTAGGTATCTCTACTTCTTTATTTTCTTAGCAGTGTCTGCCTCTAAAATACTGATGACCTTGGTCTGTTCTTGGCTTGTCTCCTTTCCTACCTCTGCCCTCTCTGGGCAGTTGCATACTTTTTTCAATCATTTGTTGGTTCATTCATTCATTGATTCATTCCAAAACTATTTTTGAACCTCTGCTATATGCCAGGCACTGTGTTAGGCTCTAGGTAAACCATAGTTGCTCTCAGTGTTAGAGTGGGAGATAAAGCCATTAAATAAATAATTACATAAGTAATTATTTAATCGCCATTGCAACAAATGTTGCAAAGGAAAAGTGCAGGCTGTTCTGAGAATGGGGCAAGGACATCTCAAGAGGATAAGGTAGTAGGGGAGCTTTTATAGACAGACTGGACAGTCCATGCAAAGACCCTGTGGCAGAGAGAAGCCACCTTCCAATTAGCAGCCCTTTGAAAACAAGGACAGAGGGTGTTTCTGATTCCTTTTGTATCTGTAGCAGTGTTACAGCATTTGGAGCAGCGCAAACATACAACAAATCTTTCTTAAACAAATATCTTAAGTAATTAGCAACGAGGAAAAAATAAAGCCAGTGAGAAGGCAAATGGAATAATGGAGAAATTAGCAAGGGTCATATACAATAAAATTTACATAACACAACCTGCTAATGAGATTTTGTTCATTCTTTTGTTAGGGACATATTATTATTCAAAGATGAGTGTTAACTTTATGAGTCATCCATGTGCGGTTTAGAACTAAACTAATTCTCAAATTCAAATTCAATTCTCATGGCTTATAAAAGAAATTATTTTTTCTTGCTATCTGAAATGAATGTATGTTAAGAAGAAATACGAGCTGGGTTTACTTATGTAGTTCTTCTAATATAAAGTTGGGATTTACAGCCTGCATTAATTATATTAGCCATAAAACAATGGGTCTGTGCTCTGGTTTGAAAATTCACTTCCACGCCATACTAGCACCATGTGTTTTTTGCTGCTGTTGTTTCTATTTTTTGTTAAAGCCATAGGAAGAAAGGATGAATTTGAGAGTCCTTAATTTTCCCAATCTGAGTCTTGCTTTTCATAGTATATAAAATCCACATATATTATTTTTCATATGTTACCAGAAGGATAATGCTAGTATATTTATGTCCTGTTTTATAGCTGAGTGTTTTATGGGTTCAGATGGGTCATACGGTTGTCAAGGTAAATCAATATTGTAATTCTATCTTGTACGTATCTTTGAGTTCTCTGCCATTTCCACTACCCCATCCTTTCAGACAACTGACTTTTACCTCCTAGACCTTTGGAAAATTCTCCTCACTCCTGTTCCCACAACTGGTTTTGTTGCCTCAGTAACTAGAGTGAGTCTCCTTGGCTACATACCTGAGAATGTCCTTTCTCCTCTTAGAAATGTTCAGTGGAGCATGGGAACAAGTCAATCTGAATTGTAAAGTCAGAAAGAGGACTCCAATTGCAGTGAATTAGAAGAGAATATCATGGCAATTGGAGAAGGCAATGGCACCCCACTCCAGTACTCTTGCCTGGAGAATCCCGTGGATGGAGGAGCCTGGTGGGCTGCAGTCCGTGGGGTCGCAAAGAGTCGGACATGACTGAAGTGACTTAGCAGCAGTAGCAGCAATGAGGTAGTAAGATTGAACTGGCCGTAAGTTTGGCCAAAAAGGAAAAAGAAACAATGGGAAGCTGAAGGAACGAAGAAATGAAGATTAAGGTGGACTAATTATTAGAAGGTCTTAGAAACCTGAAGATGTGGAAGAGAAGACATTGATGAAGGTATTAGTCTCACACAAGAATGGATAATATGTTGAATAAGTATCTTCCTGAAAGAGGAAAGACAGAAGAGAAATGGAAGGTGATGAAAAGATATTTTTTTTAAATTGAAAAGGGCAAAATGAGGAAAAATATGTTGGATAACTTTCATCTTTTCATTTAATGAGGAGGCAAGTTCATCTATAGAAAAAAATGTATAAAAATTATAAATGATCCCTGATATTATATTATAGAGTCCCTAAAATCAAACAAATAATACAAGTTTAACACTTTATTTTAAGAACTGAACCAAGTGTTTTGTTATTTTGCTGCTAGACCAGATGACTTCTTCAGACATCTTTCTAGTACAACTAAGTGACAATGAGTGCAAATGATGAATATAAGACAATTGGAGATGAATTACACACCTATGCTATTACCACAGACAGATAATCACTTCAGAAGCCAAAGTCACAGTTAAAGATTTTTTGTGTCTAAATTGAAATTATGCCCAAATCAAATGTGGGACATTGAAAAGGTCACTTAAAACAATATTTAATCATTATTCTAATAGTTAACATGTTTTGAAATCTCACATTAAAATAAGTTATTTCCTTTGAAAAGATAAAATTTTTAACATTTATGTGATACAAAAAAACTGAACAACAAAGTCCAAATGGTGATGATGATAGGTGCTAATACTATCATTTAAATTAGCATAAATCATTGGGAAAATCTGATTTTAAAAAGACAAAGCAGTTTAGCAAATGGTCATATTTCACATCATAAATGTGAAATATTATAATTCTATTGTCTATTCTTTTTATGAAAAGTTAGCTTCTGCAGGATGTCTTAATGAATAATAAAACTGACTTGATTTTTCCCACTGCAGTCAACTTTTCTGTCATGTTATTAATGATTAATAATGACTGTATGCTCAACCTTTTTTTCTTCTCCAGATAAAAGTAGTATTCTAACATAAGACTTTTTTTAGCTTTATAGGGGGGTAAAAAAGATACTCTGAACATACAGAGAGCTGAAATAAAAGAAAAATGTCAATCAATATCTCCAGTCTACTCAAAATAATTAACTTATAATACTTAGGCTTCAGTAAGTTATTTTATCATGTTCTAGAAGAGATGGCATATTTTTTTCATGTATTACATTATCTTCATTAGTATTTTTGCATTATAATACAGTGGATTTGAACTTAGAGCTAGACTTTTTAAAAGAAGAAAATGTAATACCAATTCAAGAATATCTTAGCTGAATAAAAAAGCGACAATCTCTTTTTTTTTAACTTTAGAATTCATGCTTGTATAAATGTTTCTCTACACTCTTACAAGAACAGCATCCTTTGACAAAGGTCTAAAAATGCCTGTGAAAACCAAACATAATAACATTGTTATTCTGCTACTTATTAACAGAACAACGCTTCCTATAACAATTAGATATGAATATTGCAAACTGAATTTGATATTAAGCTGTCTTTGAAATGCCACTTTGCAGCAGGTTTTCAAATGCTTAAAGCACAGCAGGAGATTAACTCCATCTTCAAATATTAAATCAAAACCTTTTTTTAACCTGATAAATCTTACTGAAAGCAAGGGCTTCTTTTCAAGAGAGAATTATTCAACAATCAGAAGAGAAAACTAAACCTCTCAACTATTGTTGGTACAGGGTCATTTCCACAATGAAATACAAAGTTAGAAAGGTTAGAAAAATGGATAGACTGAAAACAAAACAATTAATAGATAGGAGGAAGATAGATGATAGGTGCAACAGTGATCATATTTCTGAATTGGTGTCAATGAACACACGTTTTCAGGTACTCTTTTATGACTGCAGCCCAATGTTTATTTTAAAAGGGTAATTAAATATTTCATCACTTAGTTTTTGTTGTGTTTGTATATTACTTCCCATCTGCATATGCTCTTTGAAGGTCTTGAATTTCTTTGTATTTGATAACTCTTCATAAGATGTTACAAATACCTCTATGCTCAGGATAAAGATGCCTACAAAGTAATTGTCTACCTACATACCTACCTTCCTTTCTACCCATCTATTTAATTAGCTAATTGCTACCTACCTACACATCTATCATAAATTTCCCCTTCTTTGCAAAGTGGAAATTTCAACCAAAGTCACAGTACTCAGTTCTCAAATTCATCACATGAACTCTTAAGAGTCAACCATCCATTGTGTCACACATGTGTCAAAGGCTAACTGTCTTAATGCTGACTGGCAGCCTGATGTGGGTAATGCCATTGCTCCACATTAATTAACTCTCTGTGGAGCTGGAATTCTCTTCCTAAACTACTCCTACAGAAAAAACTACCTGGAAACTTGAAGTAACTCTTTCACTTGCATGATAGAAAAATGCAATAACCATCCAGAACAAGCATATTGTCAAATATGTCTAAATATCTTAACTAAAGAGTCATACCGAATGCATTTGAATTTAAGGAAAATTGTTAATATAATGTTCCTAAAAATAAATGACACTATTTTACTTTCTCTGCTTTTGCTAATCATTACCTTTAATTTTTAAAAATTATTTATTCATTTATTTTTAATTTCTTTAAATTAAAAGAAGTATAATTGATTTACAATGTTGGGTTAGTTTCAGGTATACAGCAAAGGGAATTAGTTATGTTGTTCTTTAGCTGGTAAGTCATGTCTGCCTCTTTGTGACACCATGGACTATAGCACGCCACTCTCCTCTGCCCATGGGATTTCCCAGACAAGAATACTGGAGTGGGTTGCCATTTCCTTCTCCAGGAGATCTACCTGACCCAGGGATCAAACCCTCATCTCCTGCTTGGCAGGCAGATTCTTTACCACGAGCCACCTGGGACTCAATTATATGTATACATATATCCATTTTTTTTTAGATTATTTTCCCATATAGGTTATTATGGAGTATTGAGTAGAATTCCCTGTGCTACAGAGTAGGTCTTTATTCAGTTCAGTTCAGTTAAGTCATTCAGTTGTGTCCAACTTTTTGCAACCCCATGGACTGCAGCACACCAGGCTTCCCTGTCCATCACCAACCTTATTAGTTATCTATTATATATATAGTAGTGTGTATATGTCAATCCCAATATCTCAATTTATCCTTCCTCCCTCCTTTCCTCCCTGATATCCATAAGGTTCTTTTCTACATCTGTGACTCTATTTCTGTCTTATTAAGTTCATTCATATAATTTTTTTAGATGGACGTGAGTTTGGGTAGGTTCTAGGAGTTGGCGATGGACGGGGAGGCCTGGCGTGCTGCGGTTCACGGGGTCGCAAAGAGTCAGACAGGACTGAGTGAACAGAACTGAACTGAACTGAACATATAAGTGATACCATATATTTTTTTTCTCTGACTTACTTCATGTAGTATGATAATCTCTGCTTACCTTTAATTTTTTTCTAGCAGAGAAATGCCCAAATGTGGGCCAACTGAAGAAATTATTTTTAAGTAGATGTTTATTTCCAAGAATTTATAATGAGATGATCACTTTTATTTCTTAAATCCAAACAGCTCAGTGATAGATAGTAGCAACTCACCCTTAACTCATCAAACAGAGAGAGGCAGATTCACTCTGTACACATGGTTATTTGCTTTCTCTGTTTTATGAGCATTGCCACTCTCTTTAAAATTGAGTCTATAAATAATATATAAGTGGAAATCTATCAGATGCTGCTTGTTTACTTGTATAATACTAATAATTCAAGATTTATATCTTGTTTTGTAACTGAGAAGATCTGATTAAATCATAGCCCTACTGAACATAATTTTTCAATTCTACAGATTTGGCTAAAAAATTAAAGTTATAGAGACAATAGATTTACTGGTTGAAATAAAATGCCATAGTGGAAATATGAAAGTGGTTTTAGAGAATAATAAACATGATTCCAAATCCTAGGAAAGCCAATTACCAAAAAGCGAGTATCATGAGTCAGGTTCCTTAACCTTCAAAAGACCTCAATTCCCTTATCTCTAGAACTGAGGGACCAATCATATCTACCTCATGGTAAAGAGGTAAAAATTATCAACTTTAAAAAGCTGATAATTTTTTAATAGAATGCTGAATGGGGTTTTCTTTTACATGTCCTGGAATTGATCATTCCTGCCCAAAGTTCAGATGGATAAGATACTCAAAAGTCTACTTTCTTAAATCCACTAATGCTCACGAAGGAAGAGATAGAGTGGGTTCTTCCACCAATATCACAATTTCTCTGTCTGTTTAGGAACAGGCTACAGAGGAGAAATCAGTTGTATTCTGCATTATAAATTGTACAGTGTTTGAAATGAGTAGCTTCTATTCAACCCTTTTTCTGAGGAAGCAATGTGGGGGTGACCTTCATCTCCACCAAGTCACACTGAGAAGGATTTCAAGAAAATCACTCCTAGAAACCAGGACTTTCTATAGTCAGGGAAGCTATTTGCCTGAATGCACACTAAGCTGAAATACCTGCTGACCCACTCTGATTTTGTAATCACTAGAGGCCTTCTGGAATTCCCTTGCTTTTTCTATGATCCAACAGATGTTGGCAATTTGATCTCTCTAGCCACTAGAGGCCTTGAGGGGCTTTCTTGGTAAAGAATCTGCCTGCAATGCAGGAGACATCGGTTCTTTCTCTGGGTCAGGAAGATTCCCTGGAGGAGGGCATGGCAATCTACTCCAGTATTCTTGCCTGGAGAATTTCATGTACAGAAGAGCCTGGCAGGTTATAGTCCATAGGGTCGCAAAAAGTTGAATAGACTGAGCGACTTTCACTTTCAGAGGCCCTGGAAGAGTAGATGACGTGCCTCCAACCTTCAAATTTAGAGAGAGTAATAATTGTGGTACTGCTGCTGCTGCTAAGTCACTTCAGTGGTGTCTGACTCTATGTGACCCCAGAGACGGCAGCCCACAAGTTTCCTCTGTCCCTAGGATTCTCCAGGCAAGAATACTGGAGTGGGTTGCCATTTCCTTCTCCAATGCATGCATGCATGCATGCATGCATGCATGCATGCATGCTAAGTCACTTCAGTCATCTCCGACTCTGGGCGACCCTATGGACAGCAGCTCACCAGGCTTCTCTGTCCATGGGATTCTCTAGACAAAAATACTGGAGTGGTTGCCATTTCCTTCTCCAAATCATGGTACTAGTATCTGCTTAGTGTCTGGATTTATGAAAGACATCGGGTCATGAAGTGAGAAGCAACTAATTTATCAGGTAAGGAAAGAAAATACTGTTGACCTCTATCCCATCTCAGTATTCCCAGAAAACAAAGAAAGAAAACATTATTCATGGTTTCTCTCCTGCCACCAATAAAAACACAGAGGCCAGAGGAGGAGGGAAGGGTTGTAGGACTGCTTGGGAGATTTCATCCAGGCACAGAAACTGCCTTCCTGGGGTGTGTATGGGGAGCTTAGGGCAAATAAAAATGCCTTCTGGCTGCCTTCTCTTCATAGACCCTTTAAAAATACATATATTTATTTATTTGGCTGCACTGGGTCTTAGTTGGGGTATTTGGGATCTTCTGTTTCAGAATGCAAACTCTTGGTTGCAGCATGCAAGATCTCGTTCCCCGATCAGGGATCAAACCTAGACCTTCTGCACTGGAAGTACAAAGCCTTAGCCACTGGACCACCAGAGAAATCCCTCTCCATAGATCTTAGATTAGCAGAGACCAAAGGAAGAAATGAGACACAGTGTAAGTAAAGCCAGACTATTTAATAAAAATCATTTGAAACCTTCACTTGTTACGCAGTAATCCATTTCAAAACTGTAAGTGATAAGGATAGGAAATTGCGAGGAAAGAATAGTGTGGGGAGACTAGTATTTGGGTTAGTCCAGCAACAAAGTTTGAGACACTTTCAGTGCAAACTGCATGACATCCACATGACAGACATATCCACCTTAAACGTGCGTGTGTTAAGTGTATGTAATGTCACCATTCAGAAAACTAACAATTACTAGTTCCTCAACACCAAAACTAGACATTTTACATTTCATTGTTTCCATATTATTATTACTATTTCACGCTTGCTCTTGTAAATCAGGCATTTTGCTAAGTGCTTTAGTTATATCATTTTACTTTTTTTACTGTCTTCATTTTTAAAGATGAAATGAAAGTGTTAGTTGCTCAATCAGGCTAGTCTGTCCCTTGTGTTTCCCAGGCAAGAATCCTGGAGTGGGTTGCCTTTCCTTTCTCCAGGGGATCTTCCCGACTCAGGGATTGAACCTGGGTCACCAGAATTGCAGACGGATTCTTTACTGTCTGAGCCACCAGGGTACTTGGTGAGGGTAAGAACAGTGTCCAAGATTGCAGTTATTAAGAGTAGACTCAGAAACTAAATTCATGTAATTCAAAAAATCCATGTTCTTAGCCAAGATGTATCCTGCCTCACAATTTTTTTTCTCTTAACCCTTAAATTTAACCCTCCTCAGAATCAGACCAGATTTAGTGCTGATTACTGTCTCAACTTAGTTCATGTTATTCCTTCTACCTGAAATGTCATTTCCCCTTCTCATGTACAGTGCAAATCTTAGCCATTACTCAAAGCTTATCTTAAGCCCCATTGTTCTTTTAAGACTATTTATAAAGCACATATATTATATATAGAAACTAGGATGATATATATTTGTATGTGCAAAAATATATATGTATATTTGTATATACATGTACAAATATATTCAGAAAATATAAATGACTGATTCTACAAAAAAAACTCAATTGTTTCCTTTCACATTAAATTACATTTTTTCCCATTATCTTAAATCCTTTTCAGTCTTACTATTTTTTCTATATAATTTTGAAATTTCTGATGTTCACTAATAGCTTTCTGATTAACTGGTTTTATGTATTCTTCTGTTTGCAAGAAATTTCTTTTATGGGTTCTCCATTATTCAGAAAATTTTATAGACAAGGTTATAATTTATGAAACAGGGAGATCATTCTTGAAAAGACTGAACAGATTTTTAACTACTTCATTAAAGCAATCCATAAATAAAACAAAATACAATGCCAAGATAACTTTTGTAGTTGAGTTTCTAGCAATTACCTTTTTTCCCTTTAGTGGTACTGATGTAATATAAAAGATATAATCTTCTTGTTTCATCTCTTTGTAATTCTTTTCTCATAAATATGACTTGCTATCCAAAGTTTCCATATATGATTAAGTGTCAATTGACTTTGTTTCTTAATATCTCCTATTTCCCTCCAATCCTTGAAACAGAGCAACTGGTGGTGGAAGCTCAAGAAATAAAGCAAAGTCCTGCTCCATTGCTGTGCCAATATGCCCCACTTATGTGATCTTGGATCAATTTCTTCTACCTTTGTGTTTCTGTCTCAAAATAGGGGTAATCTTACTTAATTCGGTTAAATTGTTGGGAGGTTTACTGAAGCAATATGAAGCTTCTAGTGGAGTGTTTATCTCATGAGTAAGAGCTTACTGTTTATTGAATCAAGAATAGCTCTAGTTCTCAGATATTTTCATCAATTTCCTCACTAGATATATGCTTGCATTCATTAGTCACCAGTAACTTAATTGCTTGATTCCTTAAGGCTTAGATCACAGGATATTTGTGTCATATAACAAACATGTAGCCCAGCTAACACTTTTTCAGTAGTTGCAAAGTGCTAAGCATTGTAGAAGCACTTCTTATAGATTTCTGTTGTTCAGTCACTAAGTAGTGTCTGACTCTGCTAGCATGACTTAGCGACTGACTATATTATCTTATAGATAATCTTATTTAACCATCATGATAATCCTAATGAGAAAAAACTGGCAGAGGCTACTAATAAACACAAAAAATTCATCTCCCTTTCTTTCCAATCAAATATCTTCCCAGATAGATTTTATTTTCCAGACTCCTTTTAGTTAAATATGACCTTGTGGTGAAGTTCTTTGACCATGTGGTGAAATTTTTGCAAAGGGATATTGAGTAAAACTGATGTACATATATCAGATATATAGGATTTTCCTCCTTCATGTTATCTTTCACTTTTATCCTCACAGGCACTCGGACATGGCAACTACTCTAAAAAGAGAAAACATCAGAGGTGGGGGGGTTTCTGGCTAAACAACTTGATAGGGTTCTTGCTGGAGTCAGGCCAGGGTGATAAGTTCCTAAGGGTAGGGAATGAGGAATTTGATGATAACAACAGTGGGAGGATTTCCCAAACTGATCCAAAAGATTCTGGCTAAAACTGTATTAAGGGTGCCAAGGACAGAGCCTAAAAGGATGAGATTTGGTTCAAAAGGGAATTCAGAAAAGCCTGACTAAAATCTGGCTAAGGAGTCTTTATCACTACCAGTCAAGTAGTTTGAGTGTGTGTGCTATCGTTTCAGTCGTGCCCGACTCTTGATAACTTCAGGGGCTGTATCCGCTAGGTGCCCCTGTTCATGGGATTCCCCAGGCACGAATACTGGAGTGAGTTGCTATGCCCTCCTCCGGGGAATCTTTCTGACCCAGGGATCGAACCACGTCTCTCATGTCTTCTGCATTGGCAAGCAGGCTCTTTACCAATAGCACCCCCTGGGAAGCCTACCAATCAAGTAGTTTACCCGTGTATTACCAATTTTATGGTTGAGAAAATAAGGCTCAAAGAGGTTATATACATTGTCCACTTAGAGCAAGAGACTGAAAACAGTTTCCAATCAAGTCAATTTTATTTCAAATTCTGTGGTTTTTCTACCATACAATGGTGCTCTCAAGGACCAGGGAGAATTAAACATTTAAGTATGTGTGTGTGGACATGCATGCATGTGCACACGTCCTATTAACATGAATATACTGCCAGTCCAGATCCAAAGTTTACTTTCATTTTTTTCTAATTCTTGTCTTAGAGTATCCCCTCAATCCATGGACTGATTTACATTGTAATTTGAAGGTAAAAATTATGAGATCTAATCCTATAATTGTGCATCTCATTTGTGAATATACATTACCTCTTGTGTCTAGTTATACAATAAAATTTAAAAAGATAAAACAATGAAAATGCAATTTGCCACTACTTGAGTAGCCAAAATGTGTAGATTATATAGAAGAAATAAAGCAAATATCAAAACATAGCATTCTAGATGCTTCCTAGGTAGCTCAGTGGTAAAGAATCTGTCTGCAATGCAGGAGACATGGGTTCAATCCCTGAGCTGGGAAGATCCACTGGAGAAGGAAATGGCAACCTGCTCCAGTATCCTTGCCTGGGAAACTCCATGGACAGAGGAGCCTGACAAGCTACAGGCCGTAAAGTCATATGACAGCAACTGAGCATGCATGAGAAAGCAAACAGTTTGCTTTCTACTCTCTACAGAGTCCAGAAAATGGGACTCCCTAGATGCTTCTTGAGCTATGAAAAAAGAAACATATATGTTTAGGTACTAATCATACGAAATAACTCCTCCCTGCAGCTTGCTGAGTTCTTTGCAGAGGCAAGAGAGAGGAATCAGACATCAAACATCAGAAAGCTGTAGGCTCATCTCAGCAACGTTTGCGTTTTTCTCTTCACAAGGAACTTGTCCAGACTTAAACTTCTTTCTCCTGCCACTTCCCTGTCTGCTCAGGGGAGATCATTCAGAAAAGACTTCACAGCGTTTCCACTGCTCAGCCTGCTGCTGCTGCTGATCTCAGTACTGGGGATGAAATTTGCCCCAAGAGATTCCAGAGGCCAGCCAGGGACCCAGCCTGATGACCCTGTTTTTGTCTCTGAAGGAACCTCATTGGAGCTGAAGTGTAACTATTCCTATGGTGCAACTCCCTATCTCTTCTGGTACGTCCAGTACCCCCCGCTAAGACCCCAGCCGCTCCTCAAGTACTTTTCAGGGAACACTGTGGTTCAAGGCATTAGAGGCTTCGTGGCTGAATTTAAGAGCAGTAATTTTTCCTTCAACCTGAGGAAATTCTCAGCCCACTGGAGTGACTCAGCTGAGTACTTCTGTGCACTGAGTGTCACAGTGCCTGGGACTGCAGGAGGGATTAAACACAAACCTCTCATGGTAGTGGAGTTTTCAGACACTCAAGATCGCTTCTCATTTTATTGTAAACTGTCTTTTGCTATATGATTGCAAACGAGGCAAAGAGAGCTGAGCAGACAGAGGTGCTTTTATATAAGCCTACAGTTCCATGTCTGGTAAATTTTATTTCGGGAACTTTTTACTTGCTTTAGAAGCCACATAACAATAAATAGTTAAGATCCTAGAATGTTCTTATCATGTGCTAATCAGATGCTTAAGGACTTGCCTTGAGGTTGACTGTTTTAAGGGATTGACTGTATGGGTTTTCATTCACCACTTTGTGTCTCGCTCAAGAGAGAAAACTGAAGATGAACTGCTCATGTTCTCTCCCTGAAAATTTGCCTCCTTAACTTGGTCATTCACAGACAATTTTCTTGAAATTTTCTTTCCCCCTGGGTCTTACTGCGTTGGTCACAAAATGTTAGAATATTTTCTCTGAATATTTATTTCACTTAGTAGGACTTCTGAAGTTGGTTCACACTAAGAGATTGATTAGAATCTTACAGGGCTTAGAAAACTGTTATAGTCATATTAGTTCTGGCAACTCTTTAAGAATAGTACCTAAGGAGAATGGAGATTTAGATAATTCATCATAGCTAAAGAATTTTTCTCAGTTATAAAGGCAGCTTCTCATTCTGTTGGTATTCTCTTAAATTCTATAAATCTACATCAGAAATTTGCGAATATAACTCCTTTGCTGCTTTCTTCCAGCTATGGACATTTTTCCCCCTGCCTTGCTTTCACCCTGTTCTTGTATGATTTCACTGTTAGAATGTCAGAGTTTGATTCTTATATGTTAAAATTGTCATAATTAATCAGGTAGTAAGTTTAGCAATTCAAACTCTGCTAGAATATTGATAAGAATTTTAATGAATACTTGGATTGGAGAAGGAAATGGCAACCCACTCCAGTGGTCTTGCCTGGAGAATCCCAGGGACAGGGGAGCCTGGTGGGCTGCCATCTACGGGGTTGCACAGAGTTGAACATGACTGAAGTGACTTAGCAGTATAGTTTAACAAAGGCAATGAAACCAAGGTATAAACCTAATATCCATAAGAACAAAATAAAACCAATGCAGTCTCTAATTAGCTATAATGTAAGTCTTCCTTTTAGGGGCATGTTGTAGAGAACAATTTTGCAAAGAGGTTAAAGGAAATTTGGAATCACACTTTTCTGAGTTGGAATCCTGGCTCTGGCTCTCCAAATAACTGGCAAATTATTTAGTTTCTCTCAGTTTCTTTATGTGTAAAGTAAACTTGTTCCAAGTATTTAATAAGATGATATTGATAAAAGACCTAGAATAGGGCCTGGTGTATAGTTAACAATAAATATTGATGGCTGTGCTGTTATTTATGGCAATGCCTACTGTGCTCCACCCAATCTTCCTTCAGATATGATCTCTCTAGTCTTTCTACTTCAGCTTGGGTGGAGATATGCATGCATGCACATACTAAGTCACTTCAGTCATGTAACGACTCTGTGCAACTCTATGGACTGTAGCCCACCAGGCTCCTCTGTCCACGGGATTCTCCAGACAAGAATATCAAGTAATCTGCCATTTCCTCCTCCAGGAGTTCTTACTGAACCAGGGATTGAACCCACATCTCTTATGTGTCTTGCAGTGGTAGGCAGGTTCTTTACCACTAGCACCATCTGGGGGGATAATGTCTTCTGAACTAAAAATGATCCTATATTTTTATTTTTTCATTATCATTTAAATTATCACCTTTCACCTCCTTTTTTATCAGCTATTTTCTCTTTTTAAAAGTAAGCTCTTTCTCCCTTAAGGTATTATTTTCCATTATCATGGAAGGGAGGGGCTGCTCATTTACAAGCAAAAGTAAAAAAAAAAATAAAATTATTCTGTTGATGTCACAAAAAGAGAGGCAGTCAGGCAGCATCCTGAACTAGATAAGGCCGCTAAATCCAATTATCAGTATATAAAGACAGAGGACAGAGGAACACATCAAACGATACCATTAAGATGCCATTAAGATGCCATCTGTAAACTCAAGAGAGGATACTCTACAAGATACAGGACAAGGCTTCTTCAACAAATAAATTACAAGACAAAAGAAAGACATGGATGGAGATCCATAGATTAAAAGACACTTATGGTACATGTCAATCATTCAAAATGCATGGACTTCATTTGGATTCTAGTTGACTAAGGTTTTGTCCTTCTTTATTCCATAGGATGGTTCTAATAGTGCTTAGTTATCTTTAGCTTCATTCAAAACAATTTTGTTAGATGCTGTCATATCATCATGCATTAAAAGAAAAAAACATGGAAATTGGTGAATGTTTGTGTAGCCATTTTAGTATTGAAGATGGAAGAAAAAAAACATTTTCAGTGTTTGTGCTTTATCATTTCAAGAAAGGTAAAAATGCAACTGAAACAAGATTTGTACAGTGTATGAGAAATGTACAACAACTGATAGAATATGTCAAAAGTGATTTGCCAACCTTCATGCTGGGCATTTCTCACTAGATGATACTCACACACAGTCAGGTAAACCAGTTGGAGTTGATAGTGATGAAATCAAGATATTAACTGAGAACAATCTGTGTTAACCACTCGGAAGATAGCTGACATACTCCAAATATCCAAATCAAGCATTGAAAATTATTTGCACCAGCTGTTTACACTCATCTCTTTGATGTTTGGGTTTCACATAAGTTAAGTGATAAAAGCCTTCTTGACCACATTTCCCATGTAATTCTCTACTGAAAAGTAAGGGAAACATTCCATTTTAAAAATAAGTTGTGATGGAAGCTGAAAAGTGGAACAGAAGAGATCATGGGGAAAGTGAAATGAACTACCACCAACCACACCAAAGGCTGGTCTCCATCCAAAGAAAGTGATGTTGAGTACACAATGGTATTGGAAGGGAGTCCTCTATTATGAGCTACTTCTGAAAAACCAATTAATTCTAACAAGTACAGCTCCCAATTAGACTAACTGCAAGCAGCACTTGGTGAAAAGCATCTGAAACTAGTCAATAGAAAATGCACAAATCTTAAATCATGATAATGCAAGACCACAGATTTCTTTGACGCCCAGGCAAAAACTATTACAGCTTGGCTGGAAGTTCTGATTCATCCTCCATATTCATCAGATATTGCACCTTCAGATTTCCATGTCTTTGTCTTTACAAAACTGTCTTAATGGAAATATATTTAATTCCCTGGGAAAATGTACATAGAATAGTTCTTTGCTCAAAAAGATAAAAAATTTTGGAAACATGGAATTATGAAGTTGCCAGAAAAATGGCAGAAGGTAGTGGAACAAAATGGTGAATACATTATTCAATAAAGCTCTTGGTGAACATGAGAAATGTGTCTTTTATTTGTATTTGGAAACCTAAGGAACTTTTGGCCACCCCAGTATGAATGTGGTATTTGCTTAAATTAGGTATGTGGTGAGAAGAAAAATAAGTGAGAGATAAATGAAGCAAGCTTGGCCATGAGTTAATCATTGTTACATCTTGGCGATGAATACACATGGGTTTATTGTACTATTTTGTTTACTTGCGTATATGTTTGAAGTTTTCCATTGCAAAAAGATTATTTAAAGGAAATAACTTCTGATCTTATAACAATGTAGCATAATTTAAGGTAAAAATCATTTCAAATTTAGAGGATTCTCTGGTTTCCTTGATTAGAATTCCAAGACATGTTTGAGGATGGCCAATCCAAAACATTTTATGCTGATATTTTGAAGGATACAATTATATGCTGCTGCTGCTAAGTCGCTTCAGTCGTGTCCGACTCTGTGAGACCCCATTGATGGCAGCCCACCAGGCTCCCCCGTCCCTCGGATTCTCCAGGCAAGAACACTGGAGTGGGTTGCCATTTTCTTCTCCAATGCATGAAAGTCAAAAGTGAAAGGGAAGTCGCTCAGTCATGTACGACTCTTTGCGACCCCATGGACTGCAGCCCACCAGGCTCCTCCATCCATGGGACCTTCCAGGCAAGAGTACTGGAGTGGGGTGCCATTGCCTTCTCCATATATTGTATCTCATTTTTCTAATTTTTTTCCAATATTCCCGGATGGTCAGGTATAAACTAGTGAAGGGAAAGATCACCTTTCTATAACTCCCAGACATTATTGATAACCTACATGTAATAGAAACTATCAAAGAGCAGTAAGAGTTAGGTAGTTTAGTATGTTACTTTTCTGTTTAACTTCAGCAATATATTCAATATAGTTGTTGAAATGCATTCTGAAACCAAAACTCAATTATATGATAATTACTAATCATTTTGAATTACCTTCAATTACTAAAAACAATTTGGGGAGTAAGAATAGAGATAAGATTTAATAGAACTTAACTAAAAATATCTTCTATAGAAGACATATCTTGGGGCAGATTTTGAAAATAAGACATAGATTCGTGAAACAGAAAAGTTGAAGAATGTTTATACATACATAATATAAATGCTTAAATTACTGTTTAAAGATGAAGTTTCTATGAAGCTAAAATTAATTATTTTAATTTTATAGGATGTATTAACTTTGTTTCTACTTAATTAAAATTTGAGAAAAATTCAGAAATTTCCTTATTATCCAGACATGTATAAATCAGTTTCTGATCACTACTCTAACAAAATAACACAAACTTAGTGGATTAAAAATGACACATATAATCTTACAGTTCTGAAGTACAAAATAGGTCCCATTGGGCTAAAACTCAAGATGTTGGCAGAGTTGTAATCCTTTCTGGAGCTTAAGGAAGACTCTGACTTCTTGTTTTATCCAGCTTCTAGAAACTGCCTGCTTATTTTTAAAGCTACCAATGGCCAATTGAATCTTTTACACATGGTAACACTGTCATCAACTCTTTTGTTTCTCTATTAGACATTTAGTGCCACCTGTAATTAATTAGGAGGCTTCCCTGGTAGCTCAGCTGGTAAAGAATCTGCCTGCAATGCAGGAGACCTGGGTTCAGCCTACCTGGATAAAGCAGAATAATCTATTTTAAAACCAAATGATTAGCCACCCTCATCCTGTTTACTAACTTAATTTTTCCTAATTTTTCTTTGCCATCAGTTTAGTCAGTTCAGTCGCTCAGTAGTGTCCTACTCTTTGCGACCCCATGAATTGCAGCACGCCAGGCCTCCCTGTTCATCACTAACTCCCGGAGCTCACTCAAACTCACATCCATCGAGTCAGTGATGCCATCCAGCCATCTCATCCTCTGTCGTCACCTTCTCTTCCTGCCTCCAGTCCCTCCCAGCATCAGAGTCTTTTCCAATAAGTCAACTCTTCCCACGAGGTGGCCAAAGTACTGGAGTTTCAGCTTTAGCATCATTCCTTCCAAAGAACACCCAGGATTGATCTCCTTTAGAATGGACTGGTTGGATCTCCTTGCAGTCCTGCTAGAACCTAATATATTCACAGGTTCCAGGAATAAAAACACAGATGTGGACTGATCTCCTTTAGAATGGACTGGTTGGATCTCCTTGCAGTCCAACTAGAACCTAATATGTTCACAGTTTCCAGGAATAAAAACACAGATGTGGACATACTGGGAGAGGAGGCCATTTAGTTAACACATAGCCTAACTAAACTCCATAAGATTTAAACTTTCGCTTTTTTTAAAAAATGTGAAAAACAGACACTTCTTTTTCACAAACAGGTTACATCACTATTTTGTTGTTGTTTAGTCACTAAGTCTTGTCAGACTCCTGTGACCCCAAGGACTGTAGACCACCAGGTTCCTCTGTCCATGAAATTTCCCAGTCAAAAATACTGGAGTGGGCTGCCATTTCCTACTCCAGGGGAATCTTCCTGACCCAGAGATCAAATCTGCTTCTCCTGTACTGCAGGCAGGTTCTTTACCATTGAGCCATGGGGGAAGTCCCATGTTCTTGTTTTACTGGTTTAAAATAAAAAGATTGCTTAAAATTAATAATACTGAGTTCTTTCAGATGACTCACTCAGATCAAAAGATCTATAAAGGCCATTTTGAATGGATATCCAAGCCCTGAAGAAATGTTTACTGTGTTTTCAAGTGACACGTCTATAGTTTCCAAATACTGAAGAAGGCACTGTGGACTAAGGAATACCCTTACCTCAGCAGAATTTGTTTATGACTGAGGCATAATGTGTGATGAAATTTCTAAGCTGTGTGATCTATCCAAACATCTAAAAGGAAGACATAACATTGCCAGAAGCCTATTCTAGAGTGTCAAAGCAGATTCAGGGCTTTGCTTCAGTGGCTGACAATCTGGGATCTTTTGCTGCAGAGGCTGTCAGAGCCTTTCAGAACTTGCTCTTTTAACAAAATTCACTACACACAACAGAATGTCTTTTAAAAAGTGATGGAGAAATTCCCTTTAGTCCTCAAGATAAAAAGACCAAAGTTATACACAACTGCTTTCTTTAAAACTGTTATTTTTTTTTTCTAGGTAGCTGTATGCAAAATCATAAACTATATCATGGATTAAATTACCTTCAGAAAACTAGGTGATACCCAAATTAAGATGGGTACGCCTAGACTTCTACCCACTTTCTTATTTAGACATGATTTTCTATAACCTTTCATTTTTAGACTCAACAGTCATAACAACTGCTTTCTGATATCTATTTTTTAACATGGACCCACCCAACAATCTGCTCCTAAAGTACTTGCATTTCGGTGATAACTCCTACAGGTCATTTGATGAAGTACAATCTAAAAACCCATTGTATGTTCAGCTAAACCCACATTAAGCATTCAGTATATGGGTAAAATACAGAGTAAACTAGTGGATATTCCACTGAAATGAAAAGTCCTCTCAATCATTTAGTTTTGTCAGCTACTTCAGGACACCAACGTCCATTCTGTTTATTTTTCCTGTTTTATTCTGGAGAAATCTATCTGATTCATATTCTGAATATACTGTTCAGCTATTCATAGTTATGCTAGCTATTGAATAAAGGCAAATTAAGAAAATTATCATTCAATGTAATATATTTGAATGAACTTAACCTTTTGGCCTAACATTTCTGTCAATAACACCACAATTCTCTCAGTTCCTGGGGTGCAAGATATCATTCCTCTCTCATCTCCCTATCTCTTCTTCCCTTTTTTTTCCTCATATACAGCACTAATGAAAAATGATGATCACTGCCATCTCTATTCTAGATACAAAGTTGTATATTCTCTCTAATTCATACAATAGTGCAGGCGAGATATTATTATTGTTTTTTGACAAATGAGGAAAGTGAAGATCAAGAAGATGAAATGACTTTCTTACAGCCATGTCACAGGGTCACACTGGACCTAAGATTGAAACCCACCAGGTCTGTTTTGTTCAAGGGAAAAGCCACATGTGTTGAACAGTGATGCCTCTAATTAGTCAAGTCGCATCAACTGTCTCGCTAAAGTTGTCTGTATCAGCTCCTTCTCTAGACTGTTTTCTCCCCTTGTCTAGACCTTTATCACATTTTATTTCAACTCTTGAAATAACTCAACTGGTTTCTGCATTTCCAATATTTCTATCCTTAAAAGTCAGACGAAACCACTTTGATCATGCCCATTCCTTGTTCAGAAACCTCCAAAGGTGCCACCTTGCCGAGAGGTGGGTTTTCCAGCAGGCTGATCACAGACCTTTGCCAGATGGATCATAAAACCACATTACCACATTCTTTGTGGGCTTCCTCCTCTCCACTGTTGTTGACTCATACATTTGAAATGCACAGGGAGGGCTGCCATGCCAGTCACTTCCTTGCATTTCAAATGCCCCAGATGAAAGAGAATATGAATGATTAGAAGCTTTCAGCATGTCCCTCTTCTCTGCCACGTCCCATTCATTTGGGGGAGTTGGCTAGAAACCACACAGACTGAAATACCACAGGCAGCCTGCAAACTTCTAATTCTTCCCTTGATCCTTGTGGGATTCTGACAGATCTTCCCTTTTATCAAAATGTCTGATACTTTTCTCAATTTCTTTCCTTGAGCAAATATTTAAAAATATCAAACTGCCCAATTCAAAATGCATGCCCCCAGATCTCAGAGATGTCGGTTTACAAGATACAATGCAAACTCCTTACCCTGTATTCACACTCTTTGTAATTTGGCACCATCTCCCATTTAGCTTTATTTTCACTGCTTTCCCAACATTCACCCTGGACTTCAGTGATCCCTGACTACTGGCTAAAACTTACCAGGTGGCTCAAGTGGTAAAGAATCCACCTAACAATGCAGGAGACTCAGGAGATGCAGGTTCAGCCACTGGCTACAACCTCACCATCATTCTCATGCATTCATACTGCAGCATTTATTCAAAGCATCTCTTCTGCCTAATTTGTCATCTGCATTGTTCTGTATTTACCTGAATGTTAAACAACTTTCTGCTTAACTCAAGGTTAAAATAGAAAACTGAAGCTTCCAGTATTAGCCCAAATACTCTCTGTAGTTCAACCCAGAATATGAGTTTCTAACCTGAGTGGGGAGATACCCAGGTGAATATTGTCCAGAAGATCACTGCACTGAGAATAGCTGGAGCATGTCATGTTCATGAACTTAGTGATACAATTTCAGGATTACAGAGCTTAAAAAATATTAGAGATGATTTTGTCCAATCCTCTCACTCAGCTGATGCTTAAGCTATAATTCTTTGCATCGATAATTCTTGCATGTGTGTGTGTGAATGATCCCTCATTTAAGGGAGAAAATGCCTTATACATTTTTGCATTTCCTGGTGGTAAACATCTGTGTGTGTGTGCATGCTAAGTCACTTCAGTGGTATCCGACTTTACAACGCTATGAACTGTAGCCCCCCAGGCTCCTCTGTCCATGGGCATTCTCCAGGCAAGAATACTGGAGTGGGTCGCCATGCCCTCCTCCAGGGGATCTTCCCAATGCAGGGACTGAACCTGTGTCTCTTTGTTTCCTGCATTGGCAGACAGGTTCTTTACTACTAGCACCACCTGGGAAGCCCAGTGGACATTATTTGATATATGATATATTGACTAAGTGAAAAATTCAAGATAACAGGGCTGACTAAATATTATCAGAAATTACATAAAGTGCTATATTTAATTTAAGAGGGAATTGTGGATACAATTAAATATGAAAGTGGCCAAGAAGGAAAACTGCAGGGAAATTAATTTCAAAGTTTCTCCAAAAATATCTGGGCATAAGAAATATACAGTAGAAAGCATATGAACGAAGAGTTAAAAAATAATTTTTTAATTAGATTATTTTTTCTGAGATAAGACATTAGGTACAATCACTGAATAACACCAAAATAAGACAATAAGAGCATGACTGTAGAAAAATTCCTAGTACAGAACCTGGAAAAACATTAAAAAAAATAAAGTAACTTTATAAAGGTTGAAATTATAACAAAGCCACACACTAAAACGTCTAGAAGCCATTATCTATAATTTTCCTTAAACTGCTTGTTTTGAACAAATAGTTGCTATTCTAAGGTGAATTAATTAGGAACTATATTTGTTTTCGTTGGATGTACAACTGCAATGAAGTCATGCGTTAAGTTTGTTAAAGCTCAGTAATTTTTTTCAACAGCACTTCAGGCTCTATATTTACTCCAAATACACATATACCAAAAATATCCACCTCTACCTGAAGTTTTAAGTCTCTAAAAGGCTATGACTGTACTTCATTCAACGTTTGTTAAATAAACACTAAAAATTTGATTGTCAAAGTTATTATCTTATAAAGAAAAAGAAACTGATATTTTAAAGACAGAGTGTTCCTAATATTGAAAACTAACCAACATAGAATTATGCATCTTCTTTCACCAAGTCCTAAATATGGGATACAAGGTAGCAGTTCCCCTTCCTCTTACCTATGCTGCAAGGAATTTTGCACTTGGAAAGATGAGCCAAGAAGAGAGCAGGCCACCACTCCCAAGGTCAGCTGGACAATTGCTATCAGAGTCACTAGGAAAAGAGATGGTGACTACATCCCCTGCAGTTTTACGAGTTAAGTTCCCATCTCCTGAATCCATACAATGGTTAGATTACAATACTTGGCAGCTTTTTTGTTCAGATATTCCTAATTTCATCCAACAAGTTCAGGTGCAGTGATGTTGCCTGACCTGAGGAGTTTCAATAGTGTAAATCTGGGAGTCTGTGTAAAATTTCCAGTTCATTTTATTAACATGGCAAAAATAAGGATGATTGGTTTGTTAACAAAGCTCCATGTTTGAAAATTCTAGTTTCTTGCCTCTCTTGACCATGTCTGGTGGTGTGCTAGTGTAGAGGGATGCATTTATTTTCCAACCAGTGGGAGTGTTCCCACCTCAACTACAACGTACACATAAAATGTAACTTTCAGGATTCTCAGTAATTAATTTCTTCTTGCTCTAGACTCTTCTCCCTTCCCTTACCATTTTAACTGAAACTGTTGAAATATTACACAAGAACCACCTGATGGTTCAGTGGGTAAAGAATCCACTGTTATTCTAGGAGTCACAGGAGATGCAGGTTCAGTCCTGGGGTCATTCCAAGATGCCCTGGAAGAGGAAATGGCAACCCACTCCAGTATTCTTGCCTGAAAAATCCCATGGACAGAGGAGCTTGACAGGCTAAAGGGTCACACAGAGTTAGACACTGCTGAGTGACAAAGCACAGCATAGGCATCATTACCACTGCCACCTGCCTTGAGAGAAACATAGTCTTTTTTGAGAAACTTGTGATATTTTGAAGCTCTTGATGATTCCTTTCTTTGTTTTTCCTCTGATGACCTCCAGATGGCACAGGGAAGACTTGTGTCATCTCATTGTGGGAAGGAAAGAGTATCTTTCCTCTGTGTGGTCCTTCTCTACAGGCTGTTACTTATCTCCCCTGGAGATGTCATCTTCTGGATGGCTCTATGGACATCTTCCAGCAGAAATTACAGCAATTCTCTCTGTATGAACTAGTGTATGGCTTTGGAAAACTCAGTTGTTCTATGTTGAGCCCCTTGAAACTCAACTAAGTCTTGTCTAGTCAGATTTGAGAGTGTCCACCTCAGAATATTTGCCATGGGATTCACTTGCCCCACATGGTGACTTCCTCTTGGCTGACACTCCTTCAGCACCCCAGGACAACCTGTGAATCTCTTTCATGACAGTTAAAGGTCATGGGGAATTAAGGAGTGCCCTGTGGCAGGCTCTTTCATGCTCTCTACCCCACCATGCCATTTTTGGTTCAGGCTCACATATTGGCATGGGACCTCTCAAATTAATTTAGGTTTTCTCATTCCATTGTCTTGAGGTCAGAGGAACTATTTCTGGAATAATCCCAAACCATTCTTTTTATTGTTTGACAGACTTCACTGAAGTGAGTAAAGGAATCTAGAGCAAGACATTCATGGCTAATTGATTATTAGCCTATCTATCTATCTATCTATCTATCTACCTGTCTCTACCTCTGTCTCTCTCTCTCCCCCTCCCTCCTAGTTAAAAAAAGGCCCTCTATGCCCTTCCTGTCAGGGAAGGATTTTCTTTGTATTGTTTTTATTATTATTTTCTTTATGTTCTTTACCTTTGCCTTAAAGGGAGAAAAGGCTACAGGAAAAGTTGTTAAATTGCTGAGAAGGGAAAATATATGAGGAAATATTTCAAACATATTACTTTCATTAAACATATCTGGGGAATTACAAGTAGTTTGGTATAGCGACCAATTAATTCCTAAAGGCACAGACATCTGAAATGGGAAATAATGTGCCCGGGCTATTTCAGCTGCTACAATCAGGAAAATAGCCTCAAGAGTGACACATTTTCTTGATTTAGGGAGATAGTTTCATGGTTAAGAATAAGAACTCAAAGGCATGTTATCTGGGCTCAAATTCCATATCCACTGCCCACTTACCATGTGCCCTTGGGAAATCTACATCCCCTCTTTTTATACTTTAGTTTCCTCATCTATAAAAGCAAGAGTTTGAGTATCTATTTTGGATGGTATGTATAAAAACTCCGAAGAATGTTTGGCATACTGGACAAACTCAAAAAGGATTACACTTATTAACATTGTTGTATTGAAAATAAAACCTCTTATTTTCTAATCTAGTGAGAAAATCCATCACTACTTATGGTGATTGTGCAGTGGAATGAATCCTTGATCACTACATTTATCCCTTGAAATTTTAGCCGTTTTATTTTAGCAGAATAAAAACAAATGGTACTATGCCTAGTCTCATTGCTATTTAATCATACAACCTGACATGACAATGCTTAGTCAATCCCTGTTAGATTTTAGGTAATCGGTGTGTGTTTATTTCCCTAAAAAGGCAACAATCAATACAATCCTTTCATTTTCTCCTTATTTCACTTGAAAATAATTTTTTTTTCTGATGTTCATTCATAAATTCCATTAGAGTTCATGAAAATCTTGGGGTCAAACCAGAAGACAAAATTTGGCCCCAAGGGGCATTTGGCAAGCTGCCACAACAATTGGTTCATATTTAGTCATGTAAGACAACTTGAACAATTATTATTATTGAACAGTTTGTTCCCCAGATGCTACTACAACTAGTGAGGCACGTTGAAGTTATGCTGCAAATTATGTTTTAATGAAGATCTGAGTTTGACTTGACTCATCCATAATTGGTCTTCCCTCATAGCTCAGTTGGTAAATCATCTGCCTGCAATGCAGGAGACCTGGATTCGATTCCTGGGTTGGGAAGATCCCCTGGAGAAGGAAATGGCAACCCACTCCAGTATTCTTGCTGGGAGAATCCCCTGGACAGAGGAGCCTGACAGGTCCATGGGATCACAAGAGTCAGACATGACTTAGCGACTAAACCACCACCACCACCACCACCATCCATGATTATACTTTAATTTCTCTTTACTACTCCATTTTCTACATGACTTTAGTTTTGAAATCAACCAACTTTTTTCATCAGCAAACTGTAAGAAATTGTTTGTGACAGTATTTTCAAGCATGTTGCTCTCTGAAAAAATGAGAAACGTATTTAATGAAATGTCAGTATGGAAACAAATGAAAAAGCTTAATGGCCACTCAGAAACAAACATGGAAAAATGTGATGAGAAACCCCTAAGATGGTCATAGTTAAAGGAAGACAATTAAGTGATGCAATTTACTTTAAAATGTTTAATATAATAGTGATTGGAAAATTAAAAGCCAACACAAAATGTCAAAATCAATACAGTGTATCAAAGGTATATTGAAATTAGGAAACTAGGCAAGTATGATACTTGAATTATCTGTAACAAAATCCAGCAAGCTAGAGCACTCCAAACATAAACAATAAAAGACATTAAGATATGTGAAGCCAAACTTTAAACTTGTAATTGCTGTAAAAACCTAAATTATTTCTAGAGAATGGATGATTTGCTGAATGAAAGATTTACTGGGAAGAAGTAGCCTCATGTGCACTTAAAGAGGTTTCAGCGTGGTAAAGTTCTTTTATTTCCACAGAGAGAAATGAAATTCTCAGATTTGACACAGCAGGTTTAGGGTGGGCTGCTCCCAAAGGGAACTTTCTTGTCTCTGAATCAGTTTTTTTCCTTTCTTAGCATATTTTAAGTGCAACTAAAAGCCTTTGAGAAAGCTTTGTATTTGCTTATGTGAATACTAAAAATTGCCATGTAAAAATGACATAAAGATTACTACTTCAATCCTTGAGCAGGAAATCAGACTCTTCTTCGCTAATATAACTGGTAATGTATCAGAAATAATAATATAGCTCTATGCTTAGTAAAAATAACCACATCTGAAGTGTTTTTGAATGACTGAATGAATGGAAGATATGCATTAAGTTATAGGATATTCATAGTTATAAAATTTAATATCAAAATGCAGAAATATCAAAATAAGCCACTTCATTTAGAAGATCTACAGGTAACTCTACAAAATTGGAACTCTAGAAATCAGAAGTATTTTTTGATATGTGCCATGAAAATGCTACATGCTACCCTACTTAATGAGATAGAATGGGCCAATGAGGCATCTTGTATAACTTAACAAACTAATAAATAACTTAAGTCAAAATTTTGATTAATGTCTTAGTGTTTGTAATATCCTGCGAGTTTGTATACAGTTTTAAAGTGGACCGGGCACTTATCAAAATGTGAGTATGTCAGAACTGATGAAACTGGAAATATCTACTTTTTTTTTTCCAGCTACTTTCTTACCACTTTGCTACTCCTATTCCAAAAAATAGTGGTACAATGCATTGTGTAAAATTAATGCTCAAATCAGATAAAAAATCTAATATAGAAATATTACCTAAAATTTTTGCTTCTACCTGTCTATGTGTGTTCCCCTATAAATTTACAGATTATTTTTAAACCCCAAATATAGTACTTTATATGTAAGCCATATACTTTATTCTATAAGTACTCACTCTTGTGTAACTTCTTTCTCATGCTATCAGCGGTAATTTCAAGAGTCTTAGAAAAGAGGAAGATATAAATTTAAAAAGAGACATACATGTGCATGAACAATGCTGACTGGAAATATCACTCTAAAGAAGTTTAGGAGCTAAAAAACATAGGAAAAAACAATTCAAAAATCTTTTCTCTTAGTAACATTATTTTTATTAGAAACTGTCCAGAAATACTTTCTAATCTAATGCAACATCAGATAAGGTTTTAAATTTACATCAGGAAAATACCAGTAGAGCAAATTTTACAGAACAATAAATATTTACCAACAGTACAACTTTTCAAATTCAGACTAACAGAAAGATGCAGAACAAAGGTGTAGGCAAAACAATGAAACAATTTCTTATGCTAAGTTTATTTGCATTTAAATCTGAAAAGGGTAATTAAAAGAGTAATGAAAGTTGAAGGAAAACACGTCTAACATTTTCCTTCCATTTGAAATAATTTTTCTATATTGCATTCAATTTCTGTGAAAAATCCTCTCTATACATTCTAAACACAAATAAACTTGACTGTTGTCCCAAGGTGATCATTTTTAAGCGTGTAAAAATTAATATTTTGAAAACATTTCTTAAAATCATTTGTTAAAACAGTCAAAAACACTAGGAATTATTTCATTGGCTAATCACTCTAACCTTACTTTATATATTACCGCTTGGACTAACCAATCAAAATGCAAAATATTAGCAAGGTCATAGTAGTATAACAAAACATACACTATATTTCACAGATTACAAAAGACATTAAAATTCTGATACCCCATTCATAAGGAAAAGATTGTAATGAGAATAGAAAATGGCACAACATTAATTCATTGTGTGACAAAGAATATAATGAGAATGGGAAATAGTACAAACATAACTCATTCTTGTTACAGTTTTAAGATTGTAATGTCATGGTTCATATCACATACTTAGCAAGAAGGTGGTAGTCAATGTGTTGCAATATTCAATGGCTATTCTGAATTTAGTAACAGCATTATTTTAAATACACGTATGTATCTATACACACAGTATTTTAAATTGTGTACTTCCAGAAATGGGTATCTTTAAAAATTAAACAATGTTGCTAAAAAGTTTTATTTGAAAAGATAGCCTGTGTATGATTAAAATATGACGAGCACTATCATAAATCCACTGGACAAGTGAAAATGTGAAACTAAAATGTGCTATTGGATACATTCAAGTTAATATTTTACAATGGAATAAAATCTATTGGTAAGTAATGGCTTTAAATCATTTTATAAACCAATGCATGATTTCATAAAATATTTAACTATTACATTGCAAAGTCAGGAATGTTTGCAGCGTGATTACAAGTTTTCACCCAATAATCAGTTCTGCTCTCTGACTTTCCTGAACACGAATATGGTCTCTAGAATTACTGGAGATTATATTCTAGGAACTGTGAAACACCGAGAAAGAAAAGCTGATATTTCGTAATAAAAATACAGTCTTTAATAGTAGCATAAAAAGACTAATGAGCACTTTTTAAAATTTTTATTGACGTACAGTTGATTTACAATACTGTGTTAATTTCTGCTTTATAGCAAAGTGGTTCAGTTATACATATATATTGTTTTAGATTATGGCTTATCACAGGATATTGAATATAATTCCCTGTGCAGATGTACAGTCATACCTTGTTGTTATCCATTCTATATATAATAGTTTGTATCTGTTGATCCCAAACTCCCAATCCTTCCATCCTCCTCTCTGCTTTCCCCTAATGAGCCCTTGTGGCTGAGAAGAGATGTTTTCAAAAAAGTCTAAAAACCTGCTTACTTAAGTTAAGATAAAAATGATAACTCCGTTTAATCAGCTTTAAATTATCCACCCCAGTAGGAAGACACATGGTGGATCATCACAAACATTGCATTTGTCTGTGTGTGTCTGTGTGTATACTGAAAAATGCATTCCTATTTCCCCCTTAGTTGATTCTATGTTTTAATTACATAAGCAGTAGCTAACACTAAGACTCAGATTTAAACTTATTTGCATTTCTTAAATAAATATCCAATAACATGCTGGGATATGGGGTCAAATTTAATTAACCCAGGATTTTAAAATTGACATGAATTATCCCAAAAATAGATAACCAACACATTTTTAATTGAGTAGTTGGCATGGGAATATTCCACTTTTAAACATCTTTAGTTCATGGGGAAAGTTGAATGTAAAAAGGGTTTTTGTAAAATGAATAATTACCTCTATTAAAAATGTGTTCAATGGGAAAGAAGTGCTTGTTCCATTATTAAATCAAAATTCACGCCTAAGGAGGTGCCTAAAACTATATTAAATTTTTTTGGAAAATACAGTTAAATAATCTTTTTTAAAATTTTACAAAATGTGAAGTTCTGATAACTTTCAAGATTTCAGTTATTAGCACAATGAAACAATGTTTAAAATAATGCCTTTGTTATACAAATTAGATTTCTTTGATATTAGAAAATAATATGGAAATATAGAAAGAGTGTGTGTGTTGTGTGTGTGTGTGTGGGTTAGTTGCTCTGCTGTGTCCGACTCTTTGCGACCACACAGACTATAGCCCACCAGGCTCCTCTGTCCATGAGATTTTTCAGGCAAGAATACTGAAGTCGGTAGCCTCCTTTCTCCAGGGGATCTTCCCAACACAGGAATCAAACCCAGGTCTCCTGCATAGAGAGGTGGATTATTCACCCTCCGAGCCACCAGAGAAGCCACAGAAAGAGAGTTTATTAGCTATTAATAAGAATATTACTGATTAGTTATTCAGTAAAACTATGAATTGGTGAAACTCACTGGTACTGGTCTAAAGGGAATAATGTCTTAATAGATTTTATAAGATTTTAGAAGGGATTATATTATTTAAAACATTGTGTATCCAAGGGATGGTCAGACTGTCTTTCTTAACAGCTCATTTTATGGCACAGAAAACTCATATTTAGATTAACTGCCCCACCCATTCAACTCCAACCACTGTGATTTTTAAGAAATTAAAGGAAAACTGAGGCATACTACATTAGATGAGCTTCTTATAATTATCTCAAAGTTTTAACAAATTCTAAAATATGACATGATTCCAGTATTTACCATATCCTTTGGAAAAGTAAATATTTGGTTCAAAAAATTTTAATATAACATAGTATAACCTGCATTTTATAATTTATTTAAACTAGAGAAGAAAAAACTCACTTTTAAAATTTTCTTTAAATTTTTTTAAAAGAAAAATATATTAAAGTTTATTGTGTGATGAATTTAAACAACTGCAACTAGATCTGGAAATACAAAGGAAAATTTCAAAGTATACTTACAAAACTTAAAAATAAATATGCTGTTCAAAATTTACCGAGCGCATGTGTTTTTGATTTGCTGTAGACAATTGGACAATTGCTTTGTACTGCAACATATATCTAAGATTTTTATTTCAGTTTTCCTCATTTTTCCAAATAAATGTTTCAGGATGTGTTAATTTAATGCAGAAAACAATGTGATGCTTTCTTAAGCATGGAATATTGTGCTATAGTTTATGCACACAAGCAACTTTATGTATCTAACGTGATTTTGGCTCTTTAACTTTTAATGCACCAATTAAGATGCTAAAACCTCAGATTTAAATAGCTGTCTATGACTGCTGTCGGTTGATTTATTTCTTGATAATCACTGGAGCTGCTAAGTGAAAAATCAGAGAAAGAATTTCTTTAAAAGATTCTTCTGTGTTGCACTTGCTGAATGCAGACTTTGTGATTGTGATGGTGGTAAAGGGTTAGTGTGACATTTAAAAAATCTGAACACACAATTCTCTTTCTTGTATAATTGCTTTTCATCATCTAACAAGCTTTTTCTGGACCAGTTTTAATCTACTAATCATTGCATGGACTTTGTAAGTTCATACTGAACTTGTGGTCTTGAGATTGAAGATACTCTACAAGTTTTTAAAATTTTCAGCTAGGGGATGAAGGTGGTAGTGTTGAGAAATCAACTTTTCACAAAGAAGCAAAATGTATTCATCCCCTACAGTAGGCAGAAAAATAGTCCTCCAAACATGTCCACATCCTGAACCCCAGAACCTGTGTACATATTACCAGACACTGAAAAAGAGACTTTTCACATGTGATTAAGATAAAGGTCTTGAGATAGGGAGAGTCTCCTGGATGAGCTAATGGAAAGGGAGGCAGCAGAGTCAGAAAAAGATTTGAAGGTGCTGCTGGGCTCCCCTGATAGCTCAGTTGGTAAAGAATCTGCCTGCAACGCAAGACACCTCGGTTCTATTTCTGGGTCGGGACGATCCGCTGGAGAAGTGATAGCCTACCCACTCCAGTATTCTTGGGCTTCCCTTGTGGCGCAACTGGTAAAGAATCTGCCTTCAATGAGGCAAGCCTGGGTTCCATCCCTTGGTTGGGAAGATTCCCTGGAGAAGGGAAACGCTACCCACTCCAGTATTCTGGCCTGGAGAATTCCATGGAATAGTCCATGGATCCCAAAGAGTTGGACACACTGAGCGACTTTAGCTTTCACTTTCACTGGCTTTGGAAATGGAGGAAGAGGAAGGAGCCAGGGAATGTGGGATGCCTCTAGAAACTGGAAAAGAGAAGCAAAAAGATTCTTCTCTAGAGTCTCCAGAAGAAAGAGCCTGCTGATAGCTTTGTTTTAACCAGTGAGACCGATTTTGGACTTCTGACCTCCATAAGCCTTAAAATAATAAACCTTTGTTACTTCAAGGCACAAAGTTTGTGGTTATTTGTTACAATAGGAATAAGAACTAACACAACTCCCCAATACTTTTTAAAGACTGGGTGTAATTTAAGGGCCAGTTTCAACATACAACTTTTTAAAACCAGACAAACATATAATTATTTTTTTAACTACAATTGCACAACAGCTATATTAAAACAACTGTACAAAAATGTTTTGTATTTTCAAGACAAAAAATTTTTGGAGTTCAAAAGTGATTTCAAATTAGGTATATTTTAAAATGTCTTAAGCAAACCAACTTGCAATTTTACAATGCCTTCTATTTCTCTTTTAGCATAATTATTGAAAGATAATATAATAATAAAATAAACCAACTAAGAAACAAGAGTGTCATTTTTAATTCCTTGGTAGCGCACAGGACTGAGAAGTTTTACTATCTTACGTACGTGTTTGTTGCAATAATCTTTAGCGAATATGTCTCATCACCTGATTGTATTCTTGGTAAATTTCTTTATTTTGCAGTCTTTATAAGAAGAAAGATACCCATCATCATAAATCTTAAATATCTTTGCAAGCACAAGTGAAAATACAAGCCTATATATGTTAACAGCTGTACAACTGCCTCTTGGGATAAATGTATTATAGATGTAGAACAGTCATAACAGCACTGACAATCTCATTTTTCCCGTTTCATAGGTTTTATACCTGTGCCATCTGGGTAATACACCTGGATGTACAACAGGATACTAAAATGGCCTGGCTTTCTAAATGGCTTTTCTTGGCCTCTGATTTTTGTGTGACTCTTTTAATTGTTTGATTCACACTAAACCTGAGTGCCTTACATGATGTGTATAAATGTTAGTATTAGAAGGAAACACATTTTGTGATTTTTTTTAAAGAATATGGGATATAGTTTTATGAAACACAAATGAATAAGATCAACCACTTATTTTTTCTTTCTCTTCATCAACAAAGAGACTGTGGCTGAGTCATTTTACTCATTTCCTGGCTTCCTTGGTGACTTAGACAAGAAAGAATCGGCCTGCAATGCAGGAGATCTAGGTTTGATCCCTGGGTTGAGACGATCCCCTGGAGAAGGGAATGTTAAGCAACTCCAGTATTCTTGCCTGGAGAAAATCCCATGGACAGAGGATCCTAGAGGGCTACAGTCCATAGGGTCACAAAGAGTCAGACACAACTGAGCCACTAACACTCTCACAACACTGAAAACTGGAGAAATAATAGAGGTTATTGCTAGGATTAAAGGAGATAAATATGCCTAGAAGGTATATTTTGCAATACTGTTTACATAATTTGTTGTATCATTTTACTGGTGAGATTTCTTCAAAATAATTAAAATATAGTTGAATAGAAGAAATATTTTTATCTTTTTTGTCCCTTTCTCTTTTACTCTCATTCTTACTCTTCTTTCATTGATTTTTTTCCCTTACTTGATAACGGCATTGCTACCATGTCAGTTTTCTTATTTTGGGTAGAAAAATTACAGTGGTTAAAATACAGGCTGATTGACTGAAGTCAACATAATTCACCATAAAATAATTCTTTGTCATCTATTCTTGTTTACCTCCTTTGAGAGAAGCAACTCTATAACCTTCAAAGATAGCTGGTCTCAGGAAATATCTAGTGCATCCCAACATGATTGTTTTAATAGCATCATCATTTCAGTGACACTATGCCAAGAATGACAAAGTCATTCATTCGAACAAAATTGGTCTACAGTGATTTTCCCCCTCTTATTTGGGTATTCCTATTCTTTTGCAGAGCATATACATCTTCTGGTGCCAATGTCCTCCAACTGTCCTTGAAATATAGAGTTATTGCATGACTGTCCACCCAATCAGTCTTCCTGGAAGCATTCTGTTTTTATTCATTCCCCCAGAATAGCTGCAGAAGACTGGTTCTTCAAAATGCTAATTGATTAACATGAAATGTGGCTTATGAGTTATGTCCAATCTCATTTCAAGTCTCGGATCCTGGCATGACATATGACCAGTTTTTCCCTACTGGTAATGATTTTAATAAATGTCCTCTAATTCCTAGAGACAAGAAACAATAATAAATGGTGAAAAGTCAGGCTAGTCTGTTAACAAATTACAGGTAGATTAGGGATTCCCAGGTGGCACGGTGGTAAAGAATCCACCTGCCAATGCAGGGGATGCAAGAGATGTGGGTTTGATCCCTGGGTAGGGAAGACCCCCCTGGAGTAGGAAATGGCCCCCACTCCAGTATTCTCTGGAGAAGGAAATGACAACCCACTCCAGTGTTCTTGCCTGGAGAATCCCATGGACATGGGGGCTACAGTCCATGGGGTCGCAAGAGTTGAACATGACTTAGCAAGTAAACCACCACCACCAGTATTCTTGTCTGGAAAATTCCATGGACAAGAAAAGCCTGGCTGGCTACAGTCTATGGGATCACAAAAAGTTGGACATGACTGAGCATACATGTATGGATAGATGGATAATTAAGTAGTATGTGGGTGGAGGAGAGTACACAAATAAAAAACTGAGTCACCGTCACTGTTTTAGTGACGCATATATATGTATTAATATATACACATAGTTTTAAATCCAGCTTTTTAAAAAGGTATTCACAGAAACACCATTAGATGCTTTTAAAATGTTTACCTTCAGGACATAATGCTCAGATGAGAGTCAATCCTGACACTACTTTTTTTTTCTCTGTGCCCCACTGGTTGGGAATGCAATTGCTGGTCATCCTCTCAACCATCTGGACACTATAATGCTGGGAAAAAAAAAAAACCACACAACTTTTATCCCCATTATGTGCAGTTAAGTTCCTGTTTGCAAGTGTTATTTATAAGGAAGGCAGCAGGACTGGGAAACAAACCAAAGAAAATAATGTTAGCATAAATGCTTCGAAGGAGACATGTGTCGCTAATGGCTTTTCAGAAACCATAGGGAGTGAGGGAGTAACACTTCCACTCCATTGATCTGGCTTAATTTTTTTAAGCCATGTGAACTGTTTGAAGAGCTTTGCAGAATTTCACTCCTGAATCAGGACTTTGTTGCTTTGCAAGTGGCTATTACTATTCTAATATAATAACAGGAATGGCAATAAGAAAATACAAAGACAAAAACATTCAAGATGCAACTTCTGGAAATGCATCTGCCATTTTCATGGTGGTCAGGCATACATCCAGAGCAGCAAGCATTCTTCCATGGTGATAAATATAAAAGACGACTTTGAGGAAAACTATGCATGTAGATGAGGTTCACACTAGGACAAAGTCATAATTTTACGTATAGCCTAGGAAGAAGGTAGTAGTTCAAACTTTCTTCGACACCTCTTTTTAAATGCATATACACCATCCAAATCAGTCCTACAAATCATAAAGAAAGGGGGATTACCTTTATTCAATCTTTAATGCTATTGTAGTTAACATATTTAACTCAGGTGAGGTCAGTTCATGAGACAGTAAATTTTAATCTTTTGTGTGTGGTGCTTATACTTAATATACATTGCATGAGATCTACCTGTTTATCAGCAAGGATGTTTGCACACATTTTACAATTTATAAGAAAGGCATTTGTGGTGAAAAGGAGTCAGGAGTGGTGAAAAGGTGAAAAGAAGTCCTAAAGAACTGCTGAATGAACACACATACCATCAGCCAATGGTCTTATTCTGAGTGAGTCAATTAGTTCTCCTCTTCTGGATATTTTCATCTGTGAGATAAACATTTTTAATTCAGTTACCTGTAGCCTCTCTTCCACCTTAAGAATTCTATGGCTATTATAATAAAGTTACTGTTAGAGAATAGAATAGAAGTTGAATTCACGTCTTCAGAGAATAAGTTCAGGAAAAAAAGAAAAGAAAATCTTTTGTCAAGCCCTTACATATAAAGAAGCAGGGTAAAAATCTTTACCTCTCCTGTTTCCCTGGTCCTAGAAATCTGGATTAATACCACCCCCCATCCCAGCTCTGTCATTATTGTCTGTGCTCTATACATCTTGTCAGGTAGTTTAAAATAACAGTTATTGTTGTAACTCTCAGTTTTTGCTGTGCCTTCCCAACAGGGATTCTGAGACATACATTATTTGAGCAAAAATTTCAACTTATTTCTAGCACAGACAGTTAATTTTAAGAATTCTGACTGGCTAGCCAGGGTTGTTGTTGCCCTCAAAAGCAACTTTCCTTTAGAATAGGGAAAAAAAAGAAAAGAAAAGAAAGAGAATTATGGAAAAATCAAGTTAGTTTGTTTATAAGTAACCACAGTCTCCTCACAGTCATATATAATCAAAATGAACAGCTTCTCAATTTATTTTAAAGCAAATAATTGAGCTGAAAACAATTTAACTTCCTTAGCCCCAGATACATGGTGTATTAAAGAGATCTGCAGCCCAAAGGTACAGATTTTTATCTCATCCATTCCCCCAGAAATGCCTGCAACTTTGAAGTGGGCAGTTCTTTGAATAATCTGGTAACTAACTAGTAAGGCTTTCCTGAATATCCCTTTTGACTTCCAGGTCATTAGTTTTCAGCACTGTGTTCTCAGATACAAAGTCAAATCTGGTAATGGTTATTAAAAAAAAAAAAAGATAGTCTATCTGAAGTTCAAGTGAATATGAACTTTTATGCTTTTATGGAGTGTCTGGAATTTCCTTTTAGTGCTATGCAATGTCAATAATGGCATGCTGGGTTCTGTTAAATGGAAGACAACTGAAGGTATTAGAAGAGTATTTATTCTATCTGGGCTGTGAAAGCTCAGTCTTCTAATCCAAGAAGTGTTTTGATAGTTTGGTGGAACGTTGGGAGCATTTACTTTGGGAGATTTTAATTGAGCTTCTCCAGTTGGGTCTACTGAATTTTGCATTTTCCCCCAGTCTCATAAGATCTTTTGATCTTATGGTTCATATTGTTTCCAGAAACTTTTGATAAAGTCAACACTAACTTGTTCACTTGCGTAAATTATTCTTTCCTTTTAATAAAACAAAGGGATTTCCCCAAATCAAACAGTTTTTAAAAGATTAAGAACAAAATGTGACTTTAAAGTTTCACATATACATTAGTGATTAACAAAAATAAAAATGTAAAGTAGAATTACTTTCTTGAGGTTTAGGTAGTTTGGGTTTTAAATTCTATGTAAATGAGAGCTTTGGAGCTGAAATTCTATTTTGAAGCAGATACTATAATACAGTGATTTTAAGTGGGAAGGGGTTGGGGGGAAATACATCCTTCCCAGAGCAGTAAATGGAAGGACAGCAGAATCGTTCAAGTTTCATACACTTTTCATTTTCCTTTCTAATGTTTTAACACATCTCTCTTTGGGCATCTCCCATCATCTACCTCAGAATAGAACCCCATCCCTAAGAAGAGTGTGTACAGGTCTCAAGGCTGAGGATGGAACAGGACAATTGCCAAGCTCCACTTTCTATGGTACTTGCACACCAATGCCTGTGAAAACTAAGACTAAAGGAAGGATTTGGGGAATGGAGAATGAAATTTTCTCTTGAAATATGATTTTGTTTTTCCAGTTTTGAGAGACCCACAGGGACAAGAAATTTTTTTTTATTTTCTCTTAACTTTACCATTTTAAAAAAAACACAGTAGTGAAAGTATGAGGGAAATGAGACTTGCCACTCAGTCTTAGACTTTCAGACCTAATCAGTTCAAGGTGAACTGAAGGACAAATGTCCTGTCTAAGGAAGGGCAGCTGCTACTCATTTCCTTGTAATGGTTACCATAAGGAAATACTGGCTGAGGATTGCCTGATATATATTTTCTCTGAAATGATGCTATTAATATGCATTCTTCTGTGAAATCTCATACATTTTAAAGGTTGACTACTTATTTAGAAAATATTTGAATAGTGTGAACCAAACAAAGCTCAGTTGGAGCTTACCCATTTGGAACTTCTGGTCTGTATTTTTCTTTTGTTATATTAAGTATAGTTATATAGGTAGTAGGTAGGTTATACATCCTCAAAATCAGGGACCACGGACCAAAGAAATATTATTTAAGAGAAAAGCAAAACCAGAGTTTAAAAAATTGATCTAGGTTATCAATTATCTTAGACCAGAAACAACTTTCTGTGCCTTGATTTCCTCTTCTATAAATGAAAGAGTTGATTTAATGACCTTTAAGCCACAAACCACTCACAAAGGTCTATAATTTTAACATCCCTGGGGAGTTCCCTACAATCATTTAGAAATGCATGAGTGTCTGGGTGAGTGTAAATATGGTAGGTCAGGATTTACAACCACAGATATAGTTACAGATGTAATGGATAACTGCTATTGGCCCAAACTATTGGTTTTTTTTGTTTGTTTTAACCAATGTTTTATGCCATTTAGGCCCGTAATCTTAACTCTATGCTATAATACATTGCCTGCTTAAGCATCTGTGGAAAATAGAGCTACTTTCGAAAATACATCGCTCTGGGGCACAAACCAAAAGTTATTTTAGAAAAAATTTACTCTGTACTTCATTCTATATCCTACATTAAATAACTGCAATATTTTAAAAAAACCATTTTGTGTATCATTGTTTTAATTTATGATATTTGTATACTGCTTTAGAACAACTACCCAGAAATTCCTTTGAAATCTCATTTCCACCTAACAAGTCCATTTCTTTTCTTTCAAGTACAGCTTCTTCAACAGAAAAGCAGAAAAGTAGAAAGATTATGACTCTGAAAGCCATAAGAGAGCAACAGTGTAGTCAGTTCAGTTCAATCGAGCAGTCGTGTCCGACTCTTTGCGACCCCATGAATCGCAGCACGCCAGGCCTCCCTGTCCATCACCAACTCCCAGAGTTCACCCAAACCCATGTCCATCGAGTCAGTGATGCCATTCAGCCATCTCATCCTCTGTCGTCCCCTTCTCCTCCTGCCCCCATCCCTCCCAGCGTCAGAGTCTTTTCCAAAGAGTCAACTCTTCACATGAGGTGGCCAAAGTATTGGAGTTTCAGCTTTAATATCATTCCTTCCAAAGAACACCCAGGACTCCGTTAGAATGGACTGGTTGGATTTCCTTGCAGTCCAAGGGACTCTCAAGAGTCTTCTCCAACACCACAGTTCAAAAGCATCAATTCTTTGATGTTCAGCTTTCTTCACAGTCCAACTCTCACATTCATACATGACCACTGGAAAAACCATAGCCTTGACTAGACAGACCTTTGTTGCCAAAGTAATGTCTCTGCTTTTCAATATGCTATCTAGGTTGGTCATAACTTTCCTTTCAAGGAGTAAGTGTCTTTTAATTTCATGGCTGCAGTCACCATCTGCAGTGATTTTGGAGCCCAAAATAATAAAGTCTGACACTGTTTCCACTGTTTCCCCATCTATTTCCCATGAAGTGATGGGACCGGATGCCATGATTTTCGTTTTCTGAATGTTGAGCTTTAAGCCAACTTTTTCACTCTCCTCTTTCACTTTCATCAAGAGGTTTTTTAGTTCCTCTTCACTTTCTGACATAAGGGTGGTGTCATCTGCATATCTGAGATTATTGATATTTCTCCTGGCAATCTTGATTCCAGCTTCTGCTTCTTCCAGCCCAGCATTTCTCATGATGTACTCTGCATATAAGTTAAATAAGTGGGGTGACAATATATAGCCTTGATGTACTCCTTATGGTTGTTCTATTAAAAAATAAATATATTTAATTTGTATCACTCTTTGTCTAACCTAACGGCTCTCGAGGCTTAATATACAAAGTGCTACTAAAAATAAAAACTATTGGGCCTTACCCCTAGAGATTCTGATTTCTGGTTCAAGATGGAGGAGCCATTACCCTAATTTAATACCTTTATTTACAGATGAGGAGTTGGTTTTGCAGATACAGTCAATGGTTTGAAGGTATGAATTGATCTTTAGCTTTTGACTTGTGCATGTTGTAACTGGACAAGCTGAAATTAGCTTTTTGGGACCTGGGTTAACTTCAAATTCAAATGTTATCTGGACTTCTTTCCAGTTGCTTTGTTTTTTAGATCCCCCAAATTAATCCTTTCCAAATGCATCATTTTTAAATGTTACATATAACCTCATTGTACTCAAATGCTTATGGCTATTACTTGGTGTCATAAGAATTGACAAATATAAAATGTATTTATTATGGACTTAATACTCCCAAGATTCACATGTTGAAACCCTAACTTCCCAGTACCTCAAAATGTGAATATAGTTGAAGATAGGGTCTTCATATAAGTGATAAAGATATAATGAGGTCATTAGGCTATTCAATCTGACTGGTGTCCTTAAAACAAGGGAAATTTGAACACACAAGACACCAGGGATACACAGGCACAGTGGAAGGACGATGTGGATACACAGTGAAAGGAGAAAGTTCTCCAAAGAAACCAAACCAGACAACATTTTGGTCTGGAACTTCCAGAATACAAATCTGCTATAAAATGAATTTCTGTTGCTTAAGCCACCTAGTCTGGTATTTTTTGGGGCCAGCCCTAGTAAATTGGTATCATGTTCTTAGGTAAAATCAACAAGGGACACATATATAAATTGTCTTCTCTATTTATCACAATTTTCCTGGGACTCTGAAATTATATTTTACAAAAATACAATTTTAACATTGTAAGGACTCAATATAAAATAAAGAACTCAATATATAATAAAACATAAAGCAAATATTTCACAAGGCAAACAAAGGCAACATTACAAACAAGGCTGGGCCAGGGTATGTGGTTGACAAGAATAGAATTCCTCAGCTTGAGATGTAGATAAGGTCAGAACCAACCAATCTACATGAAGGTTTTTTTAGCCAATTTGTTTTTCTTGAAGGGTGTGATATTTTCTTTCTATAGGGATTCTCTGAAGTACTGAAATTAACTTGTACTACTTTGAAATAGTAACTTGGTAACAAAAGCCAAAGCATTCTAGAGGTAGAAGATGGACCACTAGGTAACTGATTTAGAAACATTTTGTCTCACAGATGAAATCAACCAGGACAAGAATATTAAATGAATTGCATGGAGTAACACCATCAGTTTATAGCAGATGAATTCACCCAGCAAATCTTTAGAAACTGTCTCGTGATTACTCATTTAAATATATTCTTCATTTCACCATATACATTTTCCTTCCTTATAAATATTTTGTAAAATGGGTACCAATATCTTCCTGATAAACAGTCAACTTCTATGTAACTTACATAAAGCAACAGATATAGGTTCAAATTTATAATCCCATTAATGGGCCACACCTAAATCAAAAATGCTAATTATAGTTGCAAAAAATGATTTTTCCCTCTTAGAAGTATTAATACATTCCATTGCACCAGAGATGAACTTGCAGAGAAATAACTTAGGTGAAAAACATCCTTGTCTGTCCCCTGGGCCAACCAACTTGTTGATGCTTCATCTTGATAGGTACAAGAACAAAACTAACACAAAGTACCACCAACTCTCTGGCAGTTGAGTGGTTAGGACTCTGAGCTTCCACTGCAGGTGGTGTGGGTTTGATTCCTGATTTGGGAACTAAGATCCCACATGCTGAATGGCACAGCCGAAAGTTAAATATATATAATTTTTTAATAAATAAAAAATTTAAAAATAAAGGTGCTTGGAAAAAAATATGTGCAGAATGGTGAGAAACAACAAATTGCTTTGTTCCAAGACTCTAAGTTTTGAGTTACTTTGTTACACAACAGAGACTAAATGAAACAGGATTTTAAAAATTTTATAATTAATACCCTCTTAAAGATAGCAGAAGATACTTTGACCATTAAATAATAAAAATGTACTACTGAAAAGGATGATCATAGAATAATAAAAAGTTCTTAGAAGTCATAAAATAACCAAAGTGAAATATTCAATGGAAATTTTGGAAGATAAAACTAAACACACAGAACTAAAAAAAAAAATTAAAAAGTGAAGGAAAATTGGAAATAAAACATAATGCATGAATTAATTAGGTATTAATTACAGAGGTCCTACGGTTGATTTTGTTAGATGTTCTGAAAAAATAAGACAGAAAAGAAGCTACCAATGAGAACTGCAGAAAAACTTTCTAATAAGGAAGGACTCATTTCTCCAGATTGCAGAAGGACCACACAATTAATAATAATAATAAAGACCTATGCCAAAAGCTTGGCTTCCCTGGTGGTGCTAGTGGTAAAACACCATCCTGCCAATGCAGGAAACATAAGAAACGTGGATTAAATCCCTAGGTTGGGAAGACCCCCTGGAGGAGGGCATGGCAACCCACTCCAGTATTGTTGTCTGGAGAATCTCATGGACAGAGGAGTCTGACGAGCTACAATCCATGGGGTCACAAAGAGTCAGGCATCACTGTGGTGACTTAGCACACATGCATGTCAAAAGCTATCACCACCACTTTTCCTAAAAGCCTCCAGAGGGAAAAAAACAAAAGCAGGTCTTATACACAGAATTATTGATCATAATTACTTCAGATTTCTCAATAGCTACTCTGGAGTTTGAACTTTGATTTTGGAATAATATGTTTAAACTTTGGAAGAAAAGCCATTTTCAACATAAAATACTATATGTATCAAAAACTTCAACCAAAAGTGAGAGTCAATTAAACACAGGTTAGCATGCAATGGCTAAAAAGTACCTTGTGCTCCTTTTATTAGGCAGCTGCTAGAGGGCATCTTTTAGCAAGTAAATAAATAAATAAAAATTCAAAAACCACCAAGGAGGACACTATGGGATTTAAGAAACAGGAGCTCAGATACAGAAGATCAGCAAGGAAGATGCCAGGATCTCCACACAGACACAGTCTGGAGGTCAGAAGGTTGTAGGAGGAAGATATCTGGGAGGAAAAAGAAAATGGTAGAAATCATTTGATTTCTTTGAGCATATGGAAATGGGACTCATAATTCTTTATTAGATCTGTGGGCCTTAGAGAGCCACTTCTAATGAACAGAAAAGTGAATGTTATGGTCTGTGGTCTCTCACCAAATTCATTCATATGTTGATGGTATTTGGAAAGTAATTAGGTTTATATGAAGTCATGAGGGTAGAGGAGACACAGGAGACGTAGGTTTGATCCCTGGGTCAGGAAAATCCCCTGCAGGAAGAAATGGCAACCCACTCCAATATTCTTGCCTGGAGAATCTTATGGACAGAGAAGCTAGGTGGGCTACAGTCCATAGGGTTGCAAAGAGTCTACTGTGAGGAGAGACGTCATGATGATCGGATTAGTGCCCTCAATGGAAGAGGAAGAGAGACCAGAGTTTCTTCTCTCTGCCACATGAGGATACATTTGAGCCAGGAAGAGAGTTCTCCGCAGAATCTGAACATGTTGTGCCTTGATCCCTGGCTCTAGAATTCTGAGATGTCATGTTGGTTGCTTAAGCCACTCAATTCATAATATTTTGTTACAGCAGCCCAGGCTGATGAGGACGTGGTTGCCAAGGCTAGGTCAATGCCATTCAACTTCCTCCTGACTTTGTACCCCTTTCTTAGAATGTATCCATTGGATTCTGAAGCTAAAATGTATGACATCTGGCTATCCTGAGGCTGCCATGCTGGAAAGACCTATGGACAGAATACATGAAAACAGAGGCGTGCCTGAGGAGCATCAGCTGTTTTAGCTCCAGCGGTTGAAGTCTTCTCAGCCCAAGTGCTAGACTTATGAATGAGTGAGCCTTCAGGGGTTCTGATCCCAACCTCCTAGTTGCCTCCTCTGACACCAAGTGGAACAGAGATGACCCATCCCTACCGGGCCCTACTCAAATATCAGACCCATTAACAAAATAAATGTGGTTCCAAACGAGCAAGTATTGTGGTAGTTTGTTGCACAGCAATAGATAACTGCAATGTTGTCTGTGCCTTTGATCTCAGCAGCCCTCATCTTAAGCAGAGAAGCAGACAATGAAATTTTGCATTAGAAGAGGGTAAGGATGCACTAACAATAAACCCACAATGTTCGTCTATGAATAAGTGTATGACATTTGTGTCTGAATTTTTCAGTCGTGATTTAGATTTTCTGGAACCCTTTTATGCTTGTATGCTAGATTTTCATTTGTTTTAATTTTCTGAGGCATATGGCTGAGTTCTAGATAATAAAATGGTAATATTTTTCTCATTTTCTTTTTTTTTCACAATATTCTATTTTTCACACAATACATTTATGATAGTTAACAAAAGAGGGGGGAAATTTGAGAGTGATTTTTTTTTATGTAAAAATAGCCTCATGAGAAGAATAATTCCTTAAATATTAGAGCCCACTCAGATGATAATTCTTGCTACCTTTGATTTTTGAAGCAAAGTTCCTTCAACAAGGCTGCAGTGCTGAGAGTAGTGAAACCCTTGCTTTTATTCAATTAAGCCTCTTTAAGGACCCAGTTAAAACATGAAAACAGACTAAGAAAAAATAACTTTCCTGTGGGACTCAAGCTCTCCACAGCAGAGTCATTCACTTTTTATGATCGTTATAATTATTAGTAGTGATGGTGATAACAATATATCATTTATATAGCACTTTAGAATTGCACAGAGCTTTCCTACCATCATTTATTAGCTAATCTTCAGAACACTCTTCAGTAATAAGTCAATATTTCTGCCTCCATTTAACAGGTAGGAAATTGAGGCACCATAGACTTGAGCCACTTGTCAAAAGTCAATCAAAAGTCAGCTTGTGGCCTGAGTTGAAAAGTCAGTAATGCTACTAAGAGCATCTTCCTCTTAGACCAGTCTGGATCTCACTCAATAACTCTTGCTCGCTGCTTCTAACAGATGTGACTGCAAACTTGATTTTTTGAAACAAGTTCTCTGATATTTTAGAATGCAGTCTTAAGAAGATTCTCCCAAAGTGAAAGTTCTTTATTGCAAGGATCATTTGAAGACTTAAATGAATGTATAAGTTATACTTCTACCTGTATAAGTTACATTACTTCATAGGTAAGCCTTTCAAGGTGGATACCAGAACTCTTGAAAATAGGAAAGAGCTGAATTGTGCACCTAAAATGTATCAGGTATAACTTTCAGAGGTCATGAAATTAACCACCTTAGTTAATTTTAGGAATGGCCTACCCTTCAATGGTGTTTCATGTATAGCTAAATGATACATAACTTTAAATAATAAGATTAAACAGGCGATGTCAAATTCAATAGGAAATATTAACATATTTTCCAGATCCATACCAAGAGGCAAACTTAAAAATCTCTGCTGTCAGAGGTATGAATGCCTCAGTTCAGTTCAGTTCAGTCGCTCAGTCGTGTCCGACTCTTTGCGACCTCATGAATCACAGTACGCCAGGCCTCCCTGTCCATCACCAACTCCCAGAGTTCACCCTATATTTTACTAATATGGTGACATGGCTGTTAGCCTAATTCTTCATTTCTCTATCAATTATGAAGACATCACAGGTACTATCTTGGGATATATCTCTCTACAGAGAAGACTTTGCCTCTCCCCTATGTCTTATCCTTTTATCCAACCACTGCAACATGAGCAGTGACTAGGCGAGTGGACCACCTTGGTTTTCCCAGTAAACAGATATTTGTTCGCAAACAGTGCAATAGAACAGAACATCTTAATATGCTCTTGCAAAATGCATTGAAACTTGGCGTTTGTACTTTTAGCACAAATATGGCAAACCAAGGACCCATTCTTGTGGGCTTCCTTTAGAGATGCCCATCACCCAGCATCCATTTCATGTCAAGTCCTCCCAATTGTGCCCTGTGGCCGACACTAGCCCACACACACACAAGTATGGCACAGTCTGGAATCAGAGGACTTCTTTTCTTTTGCTGGCTTCTTCATCCTTTGAGCAAGAATTCAAATGTCAATCACTTTTAGTTAGATTTCATAGAGCAGCATCATAAAAATGGTAACCAATCCAATTGCAAATCATTTGATGAATCTTCTTTGAAGAGTTGCCAATAATGCTAATCATCAAATGGTTGAATCCAGCTTTGTAAAGATGCGTTTGTGAAGAACAGCAATCTCCGTGACTTTGACAAAGGAACTGCTGACTTGCATCACTGTTTGTCTTTTGATGTGAAAGAGCAAATCGATTTATAGAGCTTTTGCTTGCAGATGTAGGATATGATTAGTATGCAGAAAGACCTTTCCACAGTGTCATTTGTTTATTTAGCTGCCTCTGCACTCAGCTCTGATTGTGTATACCTAATTAATGTATACAAAGCTAAGAGAAATAAAATCACAGATCCACAATCACAGGATACTACCGAGCATGTCATTTGTCACGATTGGGTTGGGGGACACTCCAATTTTACTAACAGCCCACCATATAAAGCATGTAGAATTATAAAAAGATAATAATAAAAGTGCAAGCCTTTTTCTCATCAAAGTGATTCCTAGGTATTTCAGCTAGGTGAATTAACCTGCATAAATATGAAAAGGATGTAATTTCTTTCCTGTGTTGCTATTTGAATTTTTATTCAAAGCAGTTGTTCAGTCTTTATGAAAAGTACCCGTGATTTCTTCCAGAGGTCAAAGTACTTTGTAAAACATCGTGTGAGACCTGAATCATCCCGTTCTTCAAGGCCTCCCTGTTCAGAAGCTTGGAAATTTTAGCTAAGAAGGAGTTTCAAGTGAAAAAGTAAAGACGCTAGAGACCTTCATGTCAATAATGAATGATCAATAGAAGTCACACTCTCGAAAATTGACATTCTGTCAGCAGTTGCCTGTTATTCATGCACATTTCACATTGTCTATTCGGGTTTTGAAAGAGACACTGGTAGCAAAATGGCAAAGCTGCTGAAATCTCCAGACCACCAGATAATGAAATCCAGAGTGACATCTAGTGACATCCTACATCAGAAGCACTTGCTTTGCATCTTATAAACCCAGCACCATCACCTAGTTAGCCTTTCCAGTACAGAGACCAGCACTTTCTGTCTAGTTACTGAATTCTAAACGAAACTCTACAGTAATTTTCCTAAGTACGTGATACCTCCAATGGTTGCCTCGCTTTGATACAAGGTAGCTTATTTTTCCACCTCCAAACTATGAAAACTTCAATCATTGGCTCAAGTTTAAGGAGCTTTTTTGCGTTTCTCCACAGCTATTCCATCCGTGGCAAGGCAGCCTTTTACTCTTCCCCGCACTGCTCTGTCTCTCCTTTAGTGCGAACAGCATGCCAGAATCACTGTCCTAAATCATGCCAGGGAGCTGCCGGAATAGTTCAGACCTCTCCAAGAGCAGAAGCCAAGGGAGCTGTTATCTCATTGCTGAAACCCAGAACATGCTATTCCATCTAAATCACTGGTGTCATGGTCTCATTTGCAAAGAAATTTCTTTGATCTTTTTTTCCAGTGTATTGGGGGATTTTTTTTTTCAGGGTGGGGGTGGGTGGTTGTTCTGAATAATGTGTACATTTTACAAACAGAAAACAGAAAATTTAAGTAGAAAAGATGAAACTAACACAGTGTTTAAAATAAAAATTCAAAATAAAAGTTTTTCATAAAATTTAAGTATTTTATAAGGACTCTCACCTGGTGTGAACCTCAACTGAAATATGGCAAAGGGTATCCAATGAGCATCTCAATATAACGAATGTCTTTTTTTTTTTTTTAAGTAAGTCCCTTTTAAATAAAACTGTTATCTTTTCCCTACGTTTCTCCTCTAAAGGGACATGAAGAATGTGTCACATATAAAATTAAATAAATAAAATTCCCAAATGCAAAGAATAATGATTTGTAAACGGGACGTTTCCTGACATTGCCATAATTAAAAACCAGATGATGTAAATCTATCTTGCAATTCCATAATACAAAAAGAATTAAACGGTACCTCCTCCTAAGTATCATAAAATTGTCGAATGAGGAAGACTGTAATGTTATTAAAAATAAGGTTTCTCTAGGTTTTCAAGTATGTGATACATGTGATAATTCATAGTAATATGCCCCCTGGTAGGTGCTGAGGGTAAAAGATGAAATAAGCCACACAACATTGTAAATCAACTATACTGCAATTTTTTAAATGATTAAAAGGGAAAAAAGATGGAATAAGCCAGTCAAGCTCCTTGAATTCCTGTCTTTTAGCTTAAGATATCTCAAGATATCAATTCCTGACAGAACTCCCATCAAAAAAGAATATCGAGACTGACTAATGAGCCTCAATTTACCTTTCTGTGAGCTCCTTATTTCTGTTTTGAATTTCATAACATTACACTTCACTTCAAGGTGTCATCCTAATGTTTTTCACTCCAGTTCATTTCATTCAATTCCTTTGTTCTATAGAAGAAGAAACAGAGGTCTGGGAATTTAAACACTTTCCCCTAAGGCTGTAGTTTTAGCAAACAGCAGATCAGGTGAGAATTCAGGCTTCCTGATTTGCTATCAATATTTTCCCCACTGTAACACTGTTTCCAGTTGTTACAGGCAGAAAGCACAGTGATCATTGTCAGTAATATTAATAAAAATTTCACAACATTGATAATCTGTTAATTCCTTGCTCTTTTCTGAACTTCATTGGAATTAATTTCTAGATAACTTATTTGAAGCAATTCATATCTCTTCTAATTTGAGGGGGCAGTGTTTTATAGGGGGAGCATATTGTGAAAATTAATAAAGGGAGTTCTAGGAATGAGGAGGTTCTCACATACCTATCACTAATAGTCAGAATAGATCCCAACAGGAAGAGACTACCTCAAATCTCATGCAGGAAGTGATATTACCTTACCAGCAGGAGAAAGATTTTCTCCTTGTCTGCCAATAGCTTAGCCAATGAGAGTCTGTCACGTCTCAACCGATGACAAGCCACTACCCTTCACATTCCCATTTTCCTCCAGTGGAACTTGTCTTTATAATAGCCTGGCCCAACGTCCCTTTCTCCTTTCTGAGAGTTACCTCCCCTTGGCTTTATCGGACTTGGAGGAATTTGTATGTGGTTCACAGTGATTGTATGTCCTTAATTGCAATTATTCTTGCTCCATTTTGCTGGTAAAATAATTGGCTGCTTTATTGTTTTCAGTTAACAATACTAACATGAGAGAAAGAGATACTTAGGTCCTTATTCTTATCTATTTTAGTAAATATTTGGGAGATTCTGAATATCGGCTTTTATTTGTTCAAGAAAAAAGAAATTTATGCCATGATCTCTAGAGCTTCTTCTAGCTCTAAAAATTTTACTTAAGGTATAAATATTATTCTTGTCATACTTAAACAACATTTGTTAGAATATAATTCTGTCATTAAGCGTCTGCCTCCAATGCGGGAGACCCGGGTTTGATCCCTGAGTCGGGAAGATCCTCCGGAGAAGGAAATGGCAATCCACTGCAGTATTCTTGCCTGGAGAATCCCATGGACGGAGAAGCCTAGTAGGTTACAGTCCACGGAGTCGCAAAGAGTCGGACACGACTGAGCGACTTCACCTCACCTTACCCAGTATACAAAAAGATTGTTTTCTCACGTGATTAGGCAATGGATTTAAATTTTATACCATACACTTAAAAATATAGCAGTGCAAGTTTTCAATAATATTAAATTGATCAATTATCGGAAAACTTACTATATTCAAAAGCTTTTTCCTACATAATAAATACCGAGATGTCTTAGGCAGAGAAGGTGTTCTCCCTCGTCCTGTAGCTCGCCAGTTTATTTCACCTTTTTCTTGTCAAAATAGTAGTCCACACAGATTCTTGTCAAAGTTTCATGCACTTATTTAATACTTATTTTATGCGATACTCATTTTTCAGTGTCTTTTAAGATAAACTCAAGGAGTAGAAGTATCTTTAAACTCTCTTTTCATCTTTACATATCCACAGTTTATAAGAGTGCTTGTTCTTATATGTGGCGGTTACTCAGCAATGTATTGTGATGATAAATGCATGCACAAAAACCAGAAATGAAAGTAACATTAGAGGTTTACTAACCCAGCTTCCCCATTTGAAGATCATATAGTCACTGAGTTCCACAGATATTTAACTTATCCAATGTTACCTCATGGGTCAGTCGAAGGACTGAGAGGCCTTCTGACTGATAATCCCATATTCTTTCCAATATTCCTTTATCTTTTTAAAGATATTTTGAAAAGATTCTACTAAAGCATTTACTCTGTAAATGATGTTTGGTTACTTTCTGTCATGATCGTTTCTGATATATATCTCACATATAATCAATGTAACATTATATGTGCTACAATATATAATTAACAAGCTTATCCATACTGCTTGGGGCATGCACATGTGGTGGCTGAATAATGACCCCCCCACCCCCGCACCCCCCGCCACCCCGCCCAAAGATATCCAGGTTCTAATCCCCAGAACCTGTGAATATTCTTATATAACAAAACAGACTTTGCTGGAAGGAGTAATCATCTTGAGATGGGGAGATAATCCTGGATTATTTGGGTGGAACTTAAATGTTAAAGGAAGGTTGATTGTAAAAGTAAGGTAGAGGGTGATTTGACTATACAGAAGAAGGAAAAGTAGAGACTGAAGCAATGTGAAGATTGCTCTGCTGGCGTTGAAGACGGAATAAGGGGCCAAGATTTGTTTTAAAGATGCTATACTATGTGACCAAAGTCAATTTTCCTCCTAAGGGCTAAGTATAGAAAAAGTAGTTTTCCATAAAATAAATAAATATGTGGATGAAATAGTCCTGTGATATTGTGATTTATAATATTTATTTGGCCTTCATCTCATTTCTGACATAGACCTCTTAGAATTCTTGACATTTCTTAAGTGGTGAAAGCAGTAAAGGTGCCACTATTACATTAATGAGGTGGCTTTTGGACCACACTAAGCACAGGAGAGGGGCTGAAGATTGAAATGGCCGATGATTTCATCAATCATACCTATACTATGTTGTTTTGTTGGTGTTCAGTCACTAAGTAGTAATGTCTGACTCATTGCAACCCCATGGACTGTAGCCCACCAGGCTCCTCTATCCATAGAATTTCCCAGGCAAGAATACTGGAGTGAATTTCTATGTCTTTCTCCAGGGAAACTTCCAAACCCTGGGATTGAACCTGTGTTTCCTGCTCAGTGGGGGAAAGCCACCATAAATACTCCAAAAGACTGGTTAAAAAACCAAAGGTTTCCTGGTTTGTGGAAAAGTGGAGATTCAGGAAGAGTGGCACAGAGAGGGCATGGAAGCTCCACACATTTTGCCACATCATGCCCTGTGTGTCTCTTCATTTGGCTGTTGATTTGTATCTTTTAATGTTAATTATAATTAACTGGGCTTCCCTGGTGGCTCAGAGGTTAAAGCATCTACCTGCAATGTGGGAGACCTGGGTTTGATCCCTGGGTCAGGAAGATCCCCTGGAGAAGGAAATGGCAACCCACTCCAGTATTCTTGCCTGGAGAATCCCATGGACGGAGGAGCCTGGTGGGCTACAGTCCATGGGGTCAGAAAGAGTCGGACACAACTGAGTGAGCGACTTATCGTTAACTAGTAATCTAGTGTGTGAGCAGGTTTCCTGAGTTTTGTGAGCAGCTCTAGCAAATTTATTGAACCCAAGTTGGTGGTGGTGGGAACCTCTGACTCATAGTCAGTAGTTAGAAACACAAATGAAAATCTGGACTTGCTATCAGTATCTTGAAGTGGGAGCACGTGTAAGACTGAGCCTTTACCTTGTGGGATCTAAGGCTATCTTCAAGTAGAGAGTGGCAGTCTGGGGTTGAATTGTAGGACACTAACCTGGTGTCACAAATTGGTGGTGGTGTGACACAAACACACATTGGAATGAGGCCCATGACACTTAAGGGCCTAAGTGCTGGGAGACAGAAATATCTACCCATTCTGTCCAGAAAGAGGACATGAATACAGGAAGTACATCTCAGGAAGCTGGAAAATTCAAGGAGGTGGATTTTCTGAGGGCCTCGGGAAGGAGCACAGCAGGGTGAACACCCTGACTGGAGTGAAACTGATATTGTTCTTGTCTCCACAATGGTAAGAAAGTAAATGTGTACCGTTTTAAGCCACTGTTTATGGTAACTTGTTGCAGCAGCAATAAGAAACTAATACAGTAGACTTAGTATTGGTTGGGGAGTCAGGAGTCCTGGTTTGAACTTGGCTGACTCACATCATCTCTAGGTGTTAGCGCTGCAAATGTCTAAGTGTAGCTCCCAGGAGTATAATGAAGTTACTCAGTCCTTATTTTCATTTAAGCTCAGGGAACCATCTCAGTGAAAGGCAATCCTGCCCTGCAGAATACACAGATAGAGTCATTGGCACAGCTGATGTTACCCTATAGGAACCTCGGTATAAGATTTTAAAAGATGCCCTACTGGGAAGATAAATTAGGAAAAAAATAAAGACTTCAGAGGAAGAATAAAGTCCCTTCTTCCCTGAAAGAGCACAGTGCTGGAGCAGACTCCAAGCTGATCCTAATGGAAAAACCACCAAATTTTGTAGCCTCTGGACACCTGAGCTTTTGTGCAGTGCACACACTGTGCACTCTTCTGAGTGCCCTGATCCTAGGAGACAGAGAGGCAGAGCTCAACTTAACTTCCTGGGGAAAGACACAACCTCTCTTTCCTGTACCTCTTCCATTAGGAACAAATACTCTTGAGAAGAACTGTCTGCTTCTTCACACCAAATCACAACAGGGCTTCAAGGCACAAAAATAGTGTATATCAGGACAATAGCAATTTTGCAGTGTAATTGAAATCACTCAATATAATTCTTGGTTAAATGAAAATATGCTACATTTTTGCCAAGATGTTTACTTTAGTATATAAAGAAATTATAAAAAGTCTAAGCTAGTTAATAAGGACCTTATCGTTTTTTAAAAAAGGAAAATGCATAAAGAAATAGAAATCCTACTTTAGACGTCTCACTAGAATATAAGCTCTCATATCAGCTAGGTCCCTTTTTCTGTCAACTTCCTGAATGTTGTTTTCTTTTTCTTGTAGCTTAATAAGAAACTTTTCTAAATTGCCTTCAACAAGAAATGAATATTGGCTATAAACTACTACAGTCACAAAAATACTAACCACTCTATAATCATCCCAAGTATAATTACACATGGATCAATTCTTATAGCATAGTTAATGCTATGGTAAAATCCTTGGGAGGGGTTGACTGACACTACTTCACTGTATAAAATTTACGTACATATCTATATATGTGCATACATAAAATTTACATTCATAAATATGACCTGAAATCTTACAAGAATTCTTTAGACATCAATTTAAATTTTTTCTGTAATAAAATATAGCATGGTTGTATTGTTGTTCAGTCACTCAGTCATGCCCAACTCTTTGCAACCTCATGTGCTGCAGCACGCCATGCTTCCCTGACCTTCACTACCTCCCAGAGCTGGCTCAAACTCACGTCCATCGAGTCAGTGATACCATCTAACCATCTCATCCTCTGTCATGACTTCTCCTCCTTCATCATTTCCAACATCAGGATCTTTTCCAGTTGAGTTGGCTCTTTGCACCAGGTGGTCAAAGTATTGGAGCTTCAGCTTCAACATCAGTCATTCCAATGAATATTCAGAGTTGATTTCCTTAAGGATTGACTGGTTTGATCTCCTTGCTGTCCAAGAGACTCTCAAGAGTCTTCTCCAATCAAAAGCATCAGTTCTTCAGAGCTCAGCCTTCTTTATGGTCCAGCTCTCACATCCATACATGACTACTGGAAAAACCATATCTTTGGCTATACGGACCTTTGTTGGCAAAGTGATGTCTCTGCTTTTTAATATAATGTACATAAAATCGCAGAGAATTCAATGGCAACCCACTCCAGTACTCTTGCCTGGAAAATCCCATGGACAGACGAGCCTGGTAGGCTGCAGTCCATGGGGTCGTTAAGAGTCGGACACAACTGAGCGACTTCACTTTCACTTTTCACTTTCATGCATTGGAGAAGGAAATGGCAAGCCACTCCAGAGTTCTTGCCTGGAGAATCCCAGGGACGGGGGAGCCTGGTGGGTTGCCGTCTATGGGGTCCCACAGAGTCGGACACAACAGAAGCGACTTAGAAGCAGCAGCAACATAAAATCGATATTTACAGTTTAGCAAATAGATATACAGTAAATACTCATGTAACTTCCTAGGTCAAAAAGTCATAAATTACTGTCATCCCAGAAAATATATTTTTTCTGTGTCTCTTTCTTTCACAACCCTTCTCCTCTTCCCCAAAGGTCACCACTATTTTGAGCTGTGCCACACTTATTCCCAGCTTCCCTTTCGCTTCCCATCCATATATATATATCCCTAAAGTTATTGACAAGCTTCTGAAGCATATCTAAATAGAGTCACATTGCATGTATTCGTGTGTTTCTTACTTATTTTATTCAATGTTGTATTTGTAAGATTATTTCATATTATTTTGTGTTGCTATAGTTTATATATTTTCATTGCATTATGATATCCTTTTATGAAATATATCACAATTTATTTGCCCATTCTATTAATAAGAAGCACTGACCTATATCTCTCTAGTCTTATTTTACATAAGCATTGTGCAATATATATTAAACTTTTTAAACTTGCTTTTTTCCAACTAACATTGTTATAGATATCTCTTTAAGTATGTTTCTACTTTATAAACTTGAATGGATACATAGGTCATTTGGACCACATTTTAAAATTAATCTTTAATCGTGTATGTGGTTATTTCTGATGTTTTATAATTATCAACAGTATTTTAGTTGTCATTGCTATACATACATTGTTTGGTATATCCTTCACTTTCTTAGAATAAATTTTTGTCATTGAAATATTTGAAATACCTTTGAAATATTTTCCTTAGGGTAAATTTCCTAGAGTCGAAAGATGTTAAACATTTTAATGAATATTATTTTCAAATGTTGCACATTTTCCATCTAGAAAATGTATTTCTTTATTTTCTCAAGAACAGAATACAAAGTATCAGTATTCTGATTTCCACATTCTTGCCAACAATAGATATTATATATTTTTACGAGCTTCTCAAAGTTAATACAGGAAACTGACTTGTATTATTTGAAATTGTATCCCCTAGATTCCTGAAAGGTTAAATATGTCTTAACTTTAACAGCCATTTGTTATCAAACAATGTCTTTTAACCTATAATGGGCCATTCTTTTGCAAGACCACCACTTCTACACTAAGTAATGAATAACAATTTTTAAAAGTTGTATTTTCCAGAAGGTAGTTATTATTTCCATCACTCCAAGGCCTGATGAATCATCCACAAATAGTGTAAAAGAGAGACAGTCATTCCTAAGGAAAATTCCACTGACAATTCTGTTTTTATCTGACAAGCTGGGAAGGAAACTTTCCCACTTGATCAAAATGTCATTATAGCTGTCTTCACCATGGCCCCATTGAATCAGCCCCCATGATTCCCATAGTGGTAACAAGCCCCTAAGGCTTTAGTTCATAGCAACATCTAGCTCTCCTGTTTAAAAAGAGGAGCAAATAGCATTTACATAGAGAACAGTACTCAAACAGAACATTATTCAAGCTTTACTTTACTGAGGGAGTGTCACCTAGTTCTGTGGAAATGGGAAAAAAAATGATTTGTGATGAGCGCTTCAGTGGCGATTCAGTAGGACTAAACCCTCCTTCGCTTTTGGTAAATTAAATTATGAGAAAATGGCAAACCTCAATGGCTAATCTCTACCACATATTTGTTTTAGAACATTCCACTACTATGGAACATTATTTCAGAGTGAACTGCCTGAGATAATCAGAGAAGTTGGGAATAATTAAATACAACTAACATCTACAAACTTCACAAGTGGAATTAAAGTAAGTGCAGATAATTTTAGAACGATATTATATTATATATTACAGACAAAGAGCTGTGATTTGAAGACTCTTAACATGGGGCTAAAAATGTACCAAGCAGTTTTAAGTAATACTTCTTTATTATCAAAAATAGTTGTTTTCATATACAAATTTATATGGGTTTCAGCAAGACTTCTTGACCACCTTTCCTGGAAAACTTGATCCCTTCCATTGTGTGGACTATATGACCTGAAGTACACTATTCTGTTGAAAATATTCTTTTCATTATTGCAACCAATTTTAGACCAACAGATAATTATTCCAAAAAAATAGTGGAAGAAAAACATTATTTCCTCTATAATAGACGTCAGTATCGAGTTGTTCTTTCATTTCAATATTTTTGAATGTCATGGAGAAGTTATTTTAAAACTGAATAACATGTTAATATGATTTTAATTCCTCTGACAATTTACAGGCACTCTTGCCACACCTAATTTAAGAAACAAAATATCTAGCAGTTATTTATTCAGTTTTCATTCAATTTTAATGGCCTAAATGGAAGCTCAGGAGGTCTCATAAAATCAAAATTGATGGAAGAGATGAAAAACATTTCCTGATTACTAGAAATTGTCCCTCCTGAGGGAGAGGAGAAAAGAGGAAAAGGGGATACATATAATTTATCATCCAAAGTCTCATGGAATCAAAGTCTAAAATTTTAATGTTAGAAATTGCTAAAATATATACTCCATTTAGGGCTTCCCTGATGACTCAGCAGTAAAGAATCCATCTGCAATGCAAGTTCAGTCCCCGGGTTGGGAAGATCCCCTGGAAGAGGGCATGCAACCCACTCCAGTGTTCTTGCCTGCAGGGTACCATGGACAAAGGAGCTTGGTGGGCTACAGTCCCTAGTGTCGCAGAGTCACACACAATGCATCGACTGAGCACAGCATAGCACACATGTTCCAGTTAAAGAGTAGCGTTGTAACTGAGACAGAAATGACAACCCACTTCAATATTCTTGCCTGGTGAATCTCATGGACAGAAGAATCTGGAGGGCTAAAATCCATAGGATCACAAAGAGTCAGACACGGTCGAAGAGCTTAGCACACTGTAGCTGAGTTCTCTCACTCTCATTCCTTCTCACTGCAATGTTCTGTTTTGGAGTTACCTTGGAAAAGAGAAGCACATAATTGAAATAAAGAAATGTGTTTAAAATCAGAAATTTGAGACTTCATGTTATGTGCCTGATGCGTTTTTCTGTGTTAAATGCTCTTCTAGTTGCTATCTCCCATAACTGTTAGAGTCTGTATGCTCGGCCATATTCTATTCAATTATTCCTAGAGTAATGGAACTCCCTGCAAGATCTTAAATACTGATTTAATATCTAAAATGCTGCATGAAACATAACGTATTCATGGGTGATGGTTTTAAATAAACACCTGTGAATAGATTAAAACACACACCATGGAAATAAAAGCTGTTCTCAAAGAGGCATTTAAATTGTTGCTAGTATTACTAAAAATTGTGTAGTAGGGAGCAATGAAAATATTGAATTTGGGAGATTATATCAAAATTAAATTTTAAATAATCAGAAAATTTGGGGAAAATGTGCTACAGGATACATTCACTTTAATAAAAGCATGGAGAAAAGTTGAGTAAAAGAATACTTGTTAGTATGTGATGTGCTAAGACCTCATCACCTTTTCTGCTCATGGCTCATGCTTCAGGAACTAAGAAAGACAAGGTGAGAGAAGTGAGTAAAAAACTAGGATGACACCTTCACTTTGGTGTATTTTATCCTTCTTTATTGTCCTCTGCTTCCAGCCTCATCTGTCTTCCTTTTTTCATGTAGTTTTTAGAAAGGTGACAAGACAGAGCCTTAAGAGAGGCCCCGGTAAAATGTATTATGATCCTGAAAAATGGTGAAATTAAAGCAGAATGGCCACACTCCTTGACTTATGTAAAGTTTATTCAAACCTGCCTTGCTCTCCTTTTGAACCTGACAGTGCTTGGATTTCTTAATAATGTGCAAATTAAACGGACTTTATCAAAGGCTCAATAATTATGTAGTCAATGTGAAAATAACTGAAAGAAATTCTATAATAATTTCAGAAGAAATATAATATCCTGCATTATATGGATCCAGAACAAATATTCAAACACAAACTCCCAGATGAATAATTAAAATGATTGTATTTCTCCTATAAAATCACCCTGGAGGTATATCAAAATTAGATATTCCCAATTAGTCTCCTATTTAAATTCCATTCTTTAGATTAATAATAAGAATAAAGATATTTATTTGCTATAGCATTAGATTGGGTTTCCCAGGTAGCACTAATGGAATCCGCTGCCAGTGCAAGATATGCAAGAGACTCAGGTTTGATCCCTGGGTCGGGAAGATCCCCTGGAGTAAGAAATGGCAACCCAGTATTCTTGCCTGAAAAATTCCATGCACAGAGGAGTCTGGTGGGCTACTGTCCATGGGGTCGCAAAAAGTAGGACAGGACTGAGCACACAGACAGACACACACACACTCACACATAACACTAGATAACAGAAGAGTTCTGTTTTCAGGAACATAACTACTCCCTGTGGTTTCACTCTATCATGTAACTGAATTAAGCTTATTTGAATTATGATATTAAAAGAGTGATTCCTAATTTCAATCATATTACATAGAAATGTTCTAAGGGAGGTTGAGAGCATGGCAGAGAAACATGTTTGGTTTCAGAGGCATTCAGCATCATCAGCCACTTAAGAAAGGGTTCACCCAGAAACATATGTCAGCAAGAATCAAGAATAAGGAACATGTTCTGGGAGCAGCACCATGAAAGAACCAGCAGAGAGACTGGTCAGATGTTTTGAGAACTCAAAAGTGCAGAATCATAGAAGTCAGCTAAGATGGACACCTGTCCCATTCTTTCACTGAGCTTTGACTGTTCAGAATGTGAACCATCTCTTGTTCACTGATACTGGGGAATGGATCACTCTGTGGGGCCTAGTAGTTGGCAGGGTCCATTTTCAATACAGAAGGTGCAGGAGCATATATTTTCTCCTTGCTAGGTCAGAAATGATAAACTATGCTTGCCAAACCAGGAGTTTCCCAACCAGGAGTATGAGCTGGGAGTGAGTGGCAAAAAGAAGCAGGCGCTGTTTAAATTCCTCCCCTAGCGGCAATGGCAGTGGTACCCTGTGTTGAACAACGGGGCAGCAGCAATGTCTGACTATTCGTTCCCTGAGGTAACATCTGGCCTGGGGTTTGAAAAAGAAGGTGAAAGTGTTAGTCACTTGAGACCCCATGGACTCTAGCCCGCCAGGCTCCTCTGTCCATGGGATTCTCGAGGCAAGTAAACTTTAGTGGGTGGCCATACCCTTCTCCAGTGGAATCTTCCAAGCCCAGGGGTTGAACCCAGGTCTCTTGCATTGCAGGCCAAATCTTTACATCTAAGCCACCAGAACTGGGGTTTGAAGTCCAGTAGTTTGTAGCATCTTTCAAGACGATTTCTTGAGGTTTGCCACTGACCATTAACCAAAACCGTCCTTCTGAAAAATTCCTTCTTTTTCAGTTTGCAACCCAGAATACTGAGCAGGATAGGGCCAACTACCAAATGAAAGTGCAGGGCTTCCTATTTAAAAATTATTCAGAATTTTAAGACAGCAACGTCTCAGCATTAAAACCAAGGTTTTTCTAAGCACGGGTTACTGTGAAGTTGCCTAGGCTGCAAACCCATGAAGCTGGCCCTTCATGGGTATATGAAGGGCCTTTCATGTTGGTAGAACATAGAAGGAAAAGTACTTATCGATAATATATGGTCAACAAAAAAATCTCTGAGAAAGAGAATCTTAAAGGGTTTTGGCAAGGGACACGGTGTTGGTTGTTTGTTTCTGTGAGCAGTTGTAGCTGAAGAATGAATGTTATAACCAGAATCAAGTTATCAGAGCTCATTTCAATCTAACTGAATTGCCAGGGTGTTAGTAAGGTTTGGCAGAATTGCTGTGCCTTCCCCAAATAAAACTATTTCTTTGGGACATGCATTTTATTTGGAAAGATCTTGGGTGTGATTTATGAACTTTTAGATGAAAAAATAAAAAGTGAGTCAAGGGTGTTTTTAAAAGGTCCGACTCTAATTCCAGAGGGCCAAAGCAGTGGTGCCATCCGTTCTTTCACTGAGAAATGGTTGTGCTCTGGCTGTGGACATGCTGTTCAGGAGTCCTCTCCGGGGATTCTTAATCGCTTAGTGGTCAACACATTCAGACAGGGCACAAGGCAGATTTAACCAGCAGATTTGCTATTTTAGGGAAAGCCATCTGTTTAGATTTCTCTCCAGTAAAACTGCCCAGTCTCAGTATATTCACCCATAAATTTTGTGTCTGAGTTTCAAAGTCCATGCAACTTTGTATTGAATAAAAGGAAAAATCCCACCAAGTGAAAAAATTGTGGTAACAACAGCTCAAATCATCTGGTGACAGCAGGTCTGTCTACCCTGGGGCTACCCTCTGGGTTGGGCTCTCATACCACTTGACCTGTGCTGTCCTGGGAAATGGGTGAACATCAAACAACAGGCAAGTGGTCAAAGTAGATACCATTATACGTTTTGTTGCCCAACCAAAGTTTTCTGTTTCGCCTGATATTTTTAGACCAGCTCTCACATTTTTTATGTTAATAGAAAGTACAGGGGAAGAAATCTACAGAGATGTCGTTGGTAGTGGCATATTAAAGGCAGTGGCAGGTTAGAACATCCTTGTAGTGACATGGGAAATCCTTTCAGCTACACACATAGTCTTTCAACACAGCAGCATAGGCTTAGCAGACTAATTCGAAGAAACAGTGTTGCAGAAAGTTCTGTTCTGCAATCAGGAACGTGAAAAAAAATTACCACTCCTTGGCCCACTGGCAGAGCTACTGAGATTTTCAACCTAGAAGAGAAAGACAACTAATGTGCCTATTTAGCTTTTTCCTCCAGCACTCTTGCCTGGAAAATCCCATGGACAGAGGAGCCTGGCAGGCTGCAGTCCACAGGGTCACAAAGAATCGGACACGACTGAAGCTTAGCAGCAGCAGCAGCAGCCTTTTCCTCTCTCTCATACACTCTCCCTGGGTTAATGTTGGTTTATTTGAATTAGTACATAATTAAAAGCAGCTGTTATTTCGTAGGTGACTGGAAGTCTTAATATTCTTTGGGAAACATGCAAAATTAACTGAATTCATATAATTCAATGTTCATTTTTTATATATATTCCTCTTTCTTAAATGGATTTTAATAATTATAGAGCACCTACTTCATGCTAGGCACCATCATATGAAATACCAAATAATTTGGGGGTATTCATCTTCCCAATATTCAAGGAATTAAATATTAGGTCACTCAAGAGAGTGGGGACTTAAATATACAGAAGATATGTAACTGATCTAAAGTCACATTAAATGGATAGAAGTGATGGGATTCAAGTTCCTGAGCTACCTCAAGTATTTTTGGAGTATCTCAGATAAAAAGGATCATGTAAGGATCACAATAAGCTGTGGAAAATTCTGAAACAGATGGGAATACCAGACCACCTGACCTGCCTCTTGAGAAATCTATATGCAGGACAGGAAGCAACAGTTCAAAATGGACATGGAACAACAGACTGGTTCCAAATAGGAAAAAGGAATACGTCAAGGCTGTATATTGTTACCCTGCTTATTTAACTTATATGCAGGGTACATTATGAGAAACACCAAACTGGAAGAAGCACAAGCTGGAATCAAGATTGCCGGGAGAAATATCAATAACCTCAGATAGGCAGATGACACCACCCTTATGGCAGAAAGTGAAGAGGAACTAAAAAGCCTCTTGATGAAAGTGAAAGAGGAGAGTGAAAAATTGAGCTTAAAGCTCAACATTCAGAAAATGAAGATCATGGCATCTGGTCCCATCACTTCATGGGAAATAGATGGGGAAACAGTGGAAACAGTTTCAGACTTTATTTTTTGGGATCCCAAATCACTGTAGATGGTGCAGCCATGAGATTAAAAGACACTTACTCCTTGGAAGGAAAGTTATGACCAATCTAGGTAGCATATTCAAAAGCAGAGGCATTACTTTGCCAACAAACGTCCGTCTCATCAAGACTATGATTTTTCCACTGGTCACGTATGGATGTGAAAGTTGGACTGTGAAGAAAGCTGAGTGCTGAAGAATTGATGCTTTTGAACTGTGGTGTTGGAGAAGACTCTTGAGAGTCCCTTGGACTGCAAGGAGATCCAACCAGTCCATTCTGAAGGAGATTAACCCTGGGATTTCTTTGGAGGGAATGATGCCAAAGCTGAAATTCCAGTACTTTGGCCACCTCATGCGAAGGGTTGACTCATTGGAAAAGACTCTGATGCTAGGAGGGATTGAGGGCAGGAGGAGAAGGGGATGACAGAGGATGAGATGGCTGGATGGCATCACTCACTCGATGGACGTGAGTCTGAGTGAACTCCGGGAGTTGGTGATGGACAGGAAGGCCTGGCGTGCTGCAATTTATGGGGTCACAAAGAGTCGGACATGACTGAGAGACTGAACTGAAATGAAGGAGCTAACAAAAAAAAAAATCAATATGAAAAATGTTCTAGGCTTCAAAGAGCCTCTAATATATAGAGAGAAAGAAACAAGAACATCTACAAAACCCCAAGCATTTAGTCAACTGATTTTTGACAAAAGTCTAAAGATAATTTAATGGAAAATGAAGATAGCCTTTTCAACAAGAGTTTCTGGGAAAATTAAGCATTAATTTGCAAAATTTTGTTAAATGAAACTTAATCCATTAGTTCAGTTCAGTTCAGCTGCTCAGTCATGTCTGACTCTTTGTGACTCCATGGACTAGAGCACGCCAGGCCTCCCTGTCCATCACTAGCTCCCAGAGCTTGCTCAAACTCATGTCCATCGAGTTGGTGATGCCATCCAAACATCTTATCCTCTGTCATCCCCTTATCCTCCCACCTTCAATCTTTCCCAGGACAGAGTCTTTTCAAATGAGTCAGTTCTTCACATCAGATGGCCAGAGTATTGGAGCTTCAGCTTTAGCATCAGTCCTTCCAATGAATATTCAGGGTTGATTTCCTTTAGGATGGACTGGTTGGATATTTTGCAGTCCAAGGGATTCTCAAGAGTCTTCTCCAACACCACAGTTCAAAAGCATCAGTTCTTTGGTGCTCAGCTTTCTTTATGGTCCAACTGTCACTATCCATACATGATTCCTGGAGAAACCATATGTTTGACTATATGGACCTTTGTCAGTAAAGTAATGTCTATGCTTTTTAACACATTTTGAACAATATAGAAAAAATTATTTCAAAATGGATCATATATTTAAATGTGAAATCTAAATGTATAAAACTTCAAGAAGAAAACATAGGAAAAATCCTTTGTAGTTTGGATTAAACAAAGTTTTATTTGATTCAATACAAAAAGTCAAATTCACAAAGAAACCATAGATAAACACATTTATTAACCATTGATAAAAATTGTGTTTTAATATCACAATCTAAAACTTCAACTTTAAAGAGATACTGTTAAGGAAAGGAAAAGATAAGCCATAGAGTGGAAGAAAATACTTGCAAACTACATATCTGACAAAGAACATGTATCACATTTATATGTTTAAACATATAAACTCAAAAATGAGAAAGCAAACACCTCAATAAAAATAATAGTGAAAAATATATGATGGAAACTTCCCCCCACAAAAAAGATATATGGCTATCAGATAACCAGTAGAAAGATATAAAGCCATTAATCATTATAAAAATTCAAATTAAAGTCACAATTGTATTTCACTACGCACTTTTTAGAATGCCTTTTTTTCTAATAACAATATTGAAGTTCTGGAAAGCCAGTTTGGCAGATTCTTATAAACCTAAACATACGTTTATAATATGACCGAACAACCCCACTGCCAGGTACTTAGCAAAGAGAAGTGAAAATTTCAGTTTACACAATCACTTATATGTAAATGGTTGTAGTGGATTTATTCATATTCACCCCAAACTGGCAAGACCATTGATGTTCACCAACTGGTGAATGGGCAACCACATTTTGGTACAGCTACAGAATGCAATATTATTCAGTGATATATTTAACAAGCCACAGATACTCACTGTAAATACATGGATCTCAAAAACATTTTACTAAGTAAAAGAAGCCAGGTTTTTAAAGTGTGCATGTCATATGACTCCATTTAAATGACCTTCTAGAAAATGAAAAACTATAAGGAACAGATTACTGGTTTCAGTGGGGTGATCTGATCCAGTCACTGAGTCGTATCTGACTCTTGCAACCCCATGGATTGTAGCCTGCCAGGCTTCTCTGTCCATGGGATTCTCCAGGCAAGAATACTCGAGTGGGTTGCCATTTTGAGTGGGGGTGGTGGTGGGGAAATGTGTTCATTCAAAAGGAGCAAGGGGACATTTGGGGGTGATGGAGATACTCTTCCATCTTGATTTTGGTGGTAATTACATAAATGTTCACATTTGTTTGCCAAAATTCATAGAATTATATACTGAAATGGGTTACTTCTGCTGTTTGTTAATTACATTTTAACAAACCTAACTTTGAATAATCAGCATGTCTAAAACTGAAGCCATCCTTTTTCTCATTGAGCCTCTTTATTTATTGATTTTCAGTTCAGAGAAAAACACCATGTCCAATCCACCCTAGGGACTACCCAGTGGGTTCTCCTCTGTCCCTCACTCTGAGCACAGTGTCAGTTTTCTCAACCACGAAATCTTCTCCCTTTATAAACATTCTCAGAAACCTTTCTTCCGCATTTCTGTTGTCACCACTATATTGGCAAATATCTAGCCTCATGACAGGTTTTCTCCCCTGGGTCCCACTTTGCATCAATCTCCCCTGTGCTTTGCCTTGAATGAGCTTTATAAACCATAATTCTCATTGGGCATATCTGTCTTGAAATCTTTCGAAAAATTCTGTAAGATAAAGTCCAAGCTCCTTAAACCACAGAGAAATCTTGCTCAGCGTATCCCATGCCTCTCTCACAGGTACAGTTTGTCTCACTCATACGGTGACACATCTTGTTCTGGAATATGCCACATGCTGCTTTTTCTCCTCTGAATCTGTGCAAATTCTGCTCCTTTGTCTGAAATGCCTTTTTAGAAAGCTTGTCTTTAGTGGCAAACCACTTCAGTATTCTTGCCTTGAGAACCCCATGAACAGTATGAAAAGGCAAAATGATAGGATACTGAAAGAGGAACTTCCCAGGTCGGTAGGTGCCCAATATGCTACTGCAGATCAGTGGAGAAATAACTCCAGAAAGAATGAAGGGGTGGAGCCAAAGCAAAAACAATAACAGTTGTGGATGTGACTGGTGATAGAAGCAAAGTCTGATGCTGTAAAGAGCAATATTGCATAGGAACTTGGAATGTCAGGTCCATGAATCAAGGCAAATTGGAAGTGGTCAAACAAGAGATGTCAAGAGTGAACGTCGACATTCTAGGAATCAGCAAACAAAAAAGAACTGGAATGGGTGAATTTAACTCAGATGACCATTATATCTACTACTGTGGGCAGGTATCCCTCAGAAGAAATGGAGTAGCCATCATGGTCAACAAAAGAGTCCGAAATGCAGTACTTGGATGCAACCTCAAAAACGACAGAATGATCTCTGTTCATTTCCAAGGCAAACCATTCAATATCACAGTAATTCAAGTCTATGCCCCAACCAGTAATGCTGAAGAAGCTGAAGTTAACTAACACCCAAAAAAGATGTCTTTTTCATTATAGGGGACTGGAATGCAAAAGCAGGAAGTCAAGACACACCTGGAGTAACAGGCAAATTTGGCCTTGGAATAAGGAATGAAGCAGGGCAAAGGCTAATAGAATTTTGCCAAGAAAATGCACTGGTCATAACAAACACCCTCTTCCAACAACACAAGAGAAGACTCTACACATGGACATTACCAAATGGTCAATACTGAAATCAGATTGATTATATTCTTTGCAACCAAAGATGGAGAAGCTCTATGCAGTCAGCAAAAACAAGGCCGGGAGCTGACTGTGCCTCAGATCATGAACTCCTTATTGCCAAATTCAGACTTAAATTGAAGAAAGTAGGGAAAACCACTAGACCATTCAGCTATGACCTAAATCAAATCCCTTATGATTATACAGTGGAACTGAGAAATAGATTTAAGGGATTAGATCTGATAGAGTGCCTGATGAACTATGGATGGAGGTTCATGACATTGTACAGGAGACAGGGATTAAGACCATCCCCATGGAAAAGAAATGCAAAAAAGCAAAATGGCTGTCTGGGGAGGCCTTACAAATAGCTGTGAAAAGAAGAGAAGTGAAAAGCAAAGGAGAAAAGGAAAGATACAAGCATCTGAATGCAGAGTTCCAAAGAATAGCAAGAAGAGATAAGAAAGCCTTCCTCAGCGATCAATGCAAAGAAATAGAGGAAAACAACAGAATGGGAAAGACTAGAGATCTCTTCAAGAAAATTAGAGATACCAAGGGAACATTTCAGGCAAAGATGGGCTCTATAAAGGACAGAAATGGTACAGTCCTAACAGAAGCAGAAGATATGAAGAAGAGGTGGCAAGAATACACAGAAGAACTGTACAAAAAGATCATCATGACCCGGATAATCACAATGGTGTGGAAGCCAAGAAACACCTTGACTAGAGCCAGACATCCTGGAATGTGAAGTCAAGTGGGCCTTAGAAAGCATCGCTACGAACAAAGCTAGTGGAGGTGATGGAATTCCAGTGGAGCTATTTCAAATCCTGAAAGATGATGCTGTGAAACTGCTGCACTCAATATGAGAGCAAATTTGGAAAACTCAGCAGTGGCCACAGGACTGGAAAAGGGCAGTTTTCATTCCAATCCCAAAGAAAGGCAATGCCAAAGAATGCTCAAACTACCGCACTCATCTCAATTACACGCTAGTAAAGTAAAAATTCTCCAAGCCAGGCTTCAGCAATACATGAACTGTGAACTTCCAGATGTTCAAGCTGGTTTTAGAAAAGGCAGAGGAACCAGAGATCAAATTGCCAACATCCATGGATCATTGAAAAAGCAAGAGAGTTCCAGAAAAACATCTATTTCTGCTTTATTGACTATACAAAGCCTTTGACTGTGTGGATCACAATAAACTGTGGAAAATTCTGAAAGAGATGGGAATATCAGACCACCTGACCTGCCTCTTGAGAAACCTGTATGCAGGTCAGGAAGCAACAGTTAGAACTGGACATGGAACAACAGGCTGGTTCCAAATAGGAAAAGAAGTACGTCAAGGCTATATATTGTCACCCTGCTAATTTAACTTATATGCAGAGTACATCTTGAAAAATGCTGGGCTGGAAGAAGCACAAGCTGGAATCAGGATTGCCAGGAGAAATCTCAATAACCTCAGATATGCAGGTGACACCACCCTTATGGCAGAAAGTGAAGAGGAACTAAAAAGCCTCTCAATGAAAGTGAAAGAGGAGAGTGAAAAAGTTGGCTTAAAGCTCAACATTCAGAAACGAAGATCATGGCATCTGGTCCCATCACTTCATGGGAAATAGATGGGGAAACAGTGGAAACAGTGTCAGACTTTTTTTGGGGGGGCTCCAAAATCACTGTAGATGGTGACTGCAGCCATGAAATAAAAGATGCTTACTTCTTAGAAGAAAAGTTATGACCAACCTAGATAGCATATTGAAAAGCAGAGGCATTACGTTGCCAACAAAAGTCTGTCTAGTCAAGGCTATGGTTTTTCCAGAGGTCATGTATGGATGTGAGAGTTGGACTGTGAAGAAAGCTGAGCACTGAAGAATGGATGCTTTTCAACTGTGGTGTTGGAGAAGACTCTTGAGAGTCCCTTGGACTGCAAGGAGATCCACCAGTCCATTCTGATGGAGATCAGCCCTGGGAGTTCTTTGGAAGGAATGATGCTAAAGCTGAAACTCCTGTACTTTGGACACCTCATGCGAAGAGTTGACTCATTGGAAAAGACTCTGATGCTGCGAGGGATTGGGGGCAGGAGGAGAAGGGGACGACAGAGGATGAGATGGCTGGATGGCATCATGGACTCGATGGATGTGAGTCTGAGTGAACTCCGAGAGTTGGTGATGGACAGGGAGGCCTGGTGTGCTGAAATTCATGGGGTCGCAAAGAGTCGAACACAACTGAGCAACTGAGCTGAGCTGAACTGAACTGATTCATTCTTTGAGATTCTCTTGACATCATTTACTTCCGTTTTGGCTCAGATCATAAAAATCTGCTTGCAATGCAGGAGACCCAGGTTCAATCCTTGGATCAAGAAAATTCCCTGGAGAAGGGAATAGCCACCCAAGCCAGTATTCTTGCTTAGAGAATTACATGCACAAGGAGCCTGGTGGGCTACAGTCCATGGGATCACAAAGATTCAAATATCATTTACTCAATGGAAACTTCTCTTCATTGCTCCCATCAGCCTGAATTTGAATGTCCCACGGGTTGCAATAATATGTGCTTTAAGGAAGACACCTAACTTTCTGTCTTGCAACTGTGCATCGACCTGGTAGCCCTCTAATGATGTGTTGCTTAAATAAAGTGCTCATGCATCATATACATTTAAACCCTCAGCAGCTAGAGGCATTCAGTACATATCTTCCAAATAATTGAGTAAAGGAACATGTAAATAAATATATTACATAATCAGCATCAGAAAACATTGCTTTAATGTTTTAGCCTCCTGCCATAAATCTCTTGATATTTTTGGCCTTGGGTAGACTGCTTTCTGAGAAAAGATCCCTTAACACAGTCATCTGCAACGGTGCCACATGGTCTAAGTAAATCCCTGGGGCTTTAAGGGAGCAAATGTGTTAAGGCAGACATAATGTATAAAGAAGATCAGTTGTGGGAAAAATTCAACAAGAGTTAGTAAGGTCATTGTCTTATATTTAAAGTCCTCAGTAAAAGTTGTCATGGGCTCTTTGTACAATTCCTAAGTCACTCCTACTTCTGAGTCAATACAAGGGAGTTTCTGACGTTGCTATTTGTGGAACTGAGGGACTCAGCCTGGACAGATTCTTGTGGCAAGCATCTTCATCCATCATGCCCTGATAAGCATGAAGGTCTGCTGTTTTGTTTTTGTTTTTTGGTTTTTTTTTGGCCTGAAAGAAGAGGTTAATTTTGTTTTGTTTTTGGTGTGTGCTATGTGGTTGGGCAGTGAAAGAAGGCAAAATAAGAATCAGGACATGGAAAGACCCTCACTGGAAAAGACCCCGATGCTGGGAAAGATTGAGGGCAAGAGGAGTAAGGGGTAACAATTCAGTTCAGTTCAGTCGCTCAGTCGTGTCCGACTCTTTGCGACCCCATGAATTTCAGCACACCAGGCCTCCCTGTCCATCACCAACTCCTGGAGTTCACTCAGACTCACATCCATCGAGTCAGTGATGCCATCCAGCCATCTCATCCTCTGTCGTCCCCTTATCCTTCTGCCATCAATAACTCCCAGCATCAGAGTCTTTTCCAATGAGTCAACTCTTCGCATGAGGTGGCCAAAGTACTGGAGTTTCAGCTTTAGCATCATTCCCTCCAAAGAACTCCCAGGGCTGACCTCCTTCAGAATGGACTGGTGGATCTCCTTGCAGTCCAAGGGACTCTCAAGAGTCTTCCCCAACACCACAGTTGAAAAGCATCCATTCTTCAGTGCTCAGCTTTCTTCACAGTCCAACTCTCACATCCATACATGACCACTGGAAAAACCATAGCCTTGACTAGACAGACTTTTGTTGGCAAAGTAATGTCTCTGCTTTTCAACATGCTATCTAGGGTTCATAACTTTCCTTCCAAGGAGTAAGCGTCTTTTAATTTCATGACTACAGTCACCATCTGCAGTGATTTTGGAGCCCTCAAAAATAAAGTCTGACAATGTTTCCACTGTTTCCCCATCTATTTCCCATGAAGTGATGGGACCAGATGCCATGATCTTCGTTTTCTGAATGTTGAGCTTTAAGCCAACTTTTTCACTCTCCTCTTTCACTTTCATCAAGAGGCTTTTTAGTTCCTCTTCACTTTCTGCCATGAGGGTGGCGTCATCTGCATATCTGAAGTTATTGATATTTCTCCCAGCAATCTTGATTTCAGCTTGTGCTTCTTCCAGCCCAGCGTTTCTCATGATGTACTCTGCATATAAGTTAAATAAGCAGGGTGACAATATATAGCCTTGACGTACTTCTTTTCCTATTTGGAACCAGCCTGTTTTTCCATGTCCAGTTCTAACTGTTGCTTCCTGACCTGCATACAGGTTTCTCAAGAGGCAGGTCAGGTGGTCTGGTATTCCCATCTCTTTCAGAATTTTCCACAGTTTATTGTGATCCACACAGTCAAAGGCTTTGGCATAGTCAATAAAGCAGAAATAGATGTTTTTCTGGAACTCTCTTGCTTTTTCGATGATCCATGGATGTTGGCAATTTGATCTCTGGTTCCTCTGCCTTTTCTAAAACCAGCTTGAACATCTGGAAGTTCATGGTACACATATTGCTGAAGCCTGGCTTGGAGAATTTTGAGCATTACTTTACTAGCATGTGAGATGAGTGCAATTGTGCGGTAGTTTGAGCATTCTTTGGCATTGCCTTTCTTTGGGATTGGAATGAAAACTGCCCTTTTCCAGTCCTGTGGCCACTGCTGAATTTTCCAAATTTGCTCTCATATTGAGTGCAGCAGTTTCACAGCATCATCTTTCAGGATTTGAAATAGCTCAACTGTAATTCCATCACCACCAGTAGCTTTGTTCGTAGTGACGCTTTCTAAGGCCCACTTGACTTCACATTTCAGGATGTCTGGCTCTATGTGAGTGATCACACCATCGTGAGTATCTTGGTCTTGAAGATCTTTTTTGTACAGTTCTTCTGTGTATTCTTGCCACCTCTTCTTAATATCTTCTGCTTCTGTTAGGACCGTACCATTTATGTCCTTTATAGAGCCCATCTTTGCCTGAAATGTTCCCTTGGTATCTCTAATTTTCTTGAAGAGATCTCGAGTCTTTCCCATTCCATCATTTTCCTCTTGCATTGTTGTATTCTTGTTGCACTGATCACTGAGGAAGGCTTTCTTATCTCTTCTTGCTATTCTTTGGAACTCTGCATTCAGATGCTTGTATCTTTGCTTTTCTCCTTTGCTTTTCACTTCTCTTCTTTTCACAGCTATTTGTAAGGCCTCCCCAGACAGCCATTTTGCTTTTTTGCATTTCTTTCCCATGGGGATCGTCTCAATCCCTGTCTCCTGTACAATGTCACGAACCTCCATCCATAGTTCATCAGGCACTCTATCTATCAGATCTAGTCCCTTAAATCTATTTCTCACTTCCACTGTATAATCATAAAGGATTTGATTTAGGTCATACCTGAATGGTCTAGTGATTTTCCCTACTTTCTTCAATTTAAGTCTGAATTTGGCAATAAGGAGTTCATGATCTGAGCCACAGTCAGTCTTCTTCACTGAAGTAGCTGAAATTGAATGGTTCTATGAAGACCTACAAGACCTTTTAGAACTAACACCCAAAAAAGATGTCCTTCTCATTATAGGGGACTGGAATGCAAAAGTAGGAAGTCAAGAAACACCTGGAGTAACAGGCAAATTTGGCCTTGGAGTACAGAATAAAGCAGGGCAAAGACTAATAGAGTTTTGCCAAGAAAATGTACTGGTTTTGGGAAACACCTTCTTCCAACAACACAAGAGAAGGCTCTACACATGGACGTCACCAGATGGTCAAGACCAAAATCAGATTGATTATATTCTTTGCAGCCAAAGATGGAGAAGCTCTATACAGTCAACAAAAATGGGCAACAGAGGATGAAATGGTTGGGTGGCATCACGGAATCAATGAACATGAGTTTGGGCAAACTCAGGGAGACAGTGAAAGACAAGGAAGCCTGGTGTGCTGCAGCTCATGGGGTTACAGAGTTAGACATGACTTAGCAACTGAACAACAACAAATGCCCTCTGATAGGGCTTCCCAGATGGTGCTAGTACTAATGAACCTGCCTGTCAATGCAGGACATGCAGGTTTAATCCCTGGGTCAGGAAGAACCCCTGGAGGCGGGCATGGCAACCCACTCTAGCATTCTTGCCTGGAGAATCCCATGGACAGAGAAGCCTGGTGGGCTACAGTTCACAGGCTCACAAAGAGTTGAACATGACTGAAGTGACTTAGCACCCACACAGATGCCCTCTGAAATTGGCCATCTTGTGCACTGGTTTTCCCCAGTGGAGAGAGGAGTTTGCAGCAGACCTTGGATGAAGTGTAATCAGTAAAATCGTGTCATCCTTGTGTACAAACACAGGACTGCTTCAGTGCAAGAGGCCATAATCACTAGGAAGAGGGCAGAGCAGAGACTGTCCATTCCCTTAACTCTACTACAGACCACAGGATCAGATACATACACAAATCATTTAACTGAAATTAAGTAAATGTTCCACATTCACAGGTGGCTTTTTGATTTTGTCCTGGTTTTGGATTGGGGAAAATGGGACTAATTTGGACATTTTAATGAACTATACAGTGATTGTGCCACACTTTTATTCATATTAATCATTTTTTTCTCTTTATTCTAGAATTGAGGGAGTGTTCTCTCCATCATTTATGTTGAGATTTCTAATTCATTTTCAGTCAAGATACTCTCACTGTTCATTCACTGAAAATGAATTAGAAATTACAAAAATCTATAGATTATTCATTTTCAACCAAATCGTTGTTTGAAATGAATGGTTGTGCTGAGCGGCTTGACTTTTAATGAAATTATATTTTATAAAGTTTGAGTCAGTGAAATTGCATTGCATCAATGTCTTGTGGGCAAACTGACTAATGAGGAGTCACTGGGAGCCCTCAGAGTGGCTCCTGGCAAAGCAAAGAGGGCATTAGCGGATACATCAGCCAAGTACTGTTATCACAAATGTCCTGGCAATGGGATGGTGAGGAGAACTCCTCACAGAGAGCAAAGCCAAATTAAGAAAAGGAGAGGGCTTATTTCTTTCTACATGCAGTGAACCCCCAGGGGACTCCTAAGAATATCTGAGGCAGTCTACACGCATGCTCAGTTGCTCTCAGTCTCATCTGAGTTTACAACCTCATTCATTGTGGCCCGCCAGGCTCCTCTGTCCATGGGATTCTCTAGGCAAGAATACTGGAGGGGGTTGCCATTTCCTCCTCCAGGGGATTCCTGGGAACCCGCTACATTGAAGAAAGTGATCTTTCCCCCCCACCTTCTTCCCTGATTTGGCAAGTATTCTAGGCAAGGTTGTAATATAATCTGCAGGGCCCACAGCAAAATAAAAATGCAGAGGCTTTTTGCAAATAGCAGGAAAAACTACTGTTAAAGGTACTAAAATTGATAGTTTCCCCTTTTTCTGCAGTTTCTCAATTTGTCATAGTATGCTTTATTTGCTATTTAATTTCATCCTAAGTAACAAAATATTCAAATTTAGCATTCTTAGCATGAATTACTACCATTCTTCCTTGCATTGTACAATGTCATTTTTAAATGCAAATATAAGAATTTGTAAAAAAAAAAAAAAAAAAAAAAGGCTGAGCACTGAAGAATTGAGGCCTTCAAACTATGGTGCTGGAGAAGACTCTTGAGAGTCCTTTGGACAGCAAGGAAATCAAACCAGTCAATCCTAAAGGAAATCAACTCTGAATATTCATTGGAAGGACTGATGCTGAAACTGAAGTTCCAGCACTTTGCACACCTGATGCAAAGAGCCGATTCATTAGAAAAGACCTTGATGCTGGGAAAGATTGAAGGCAGGAGGAGAAGGGGACAACAGGGGATGAGATGGTTGGATGGCATCAACTCAATGGACATGAGTTTGAGCAAGCTCTGGGCGATGATGAAGGATGGGGAAGTCTGGTGTGCTGCAGTCCATGGGGTCACAAAGAGTCAGACTCTACTGAGCAACGGAACAACAACCATTGTGCAAAAGCACTATGAATTCAGTAGAAAATACATTTTGAATTTTTATCTTTTCCTGGCTAGTAATATGCAGTCAGATACTCTCTTATGATGGCAGGCAGGTCAGTCAGCCACAGTTCCTGGCCAGCTGGGTAATGCACTTATAATGGTTATACACTTATAACTATTCTGTACTCATACAGCCATTCTGTTTTTCACTTTCAATACAGTAATTGATAAACCACATCAGATATTCAACATTTTATTATAAATAAGGCTGTATGTCATATCATTTTGCTCAACTGTAGGTGAATGTGAGAGTCTGAGCACAGTTAAGGTAAGCTGTGCTAAGCCACACTGTTTGGTAGGTTAGGGGAATTAAATGCATTTTCAATATAGGATATTCTCAATTTACCATGGGTTTTTTAGGACATAATCTTGTCATAAGTTGAGGAAGATCTTACTTATACATGCATCAACAAGACTGAATCTCAAAAATATTATGTTGAGCAAATGAAGATAGAAACAAAAGAACAGATACTATATGATTCCATTTTAATGAGATTTCTAGAACAGACAAACCTAGTCTATGATAATAGATATTGCAATACTCGTTCCTCAGGAGAGGTTGCGGAATGTCTGGAAAATGTCCTGAGGATACTTTCTGGGGTGCTGGAAATTTCTGTGTGTTGATTGGAGTGTGGATTATATATGTATATCCTTTTGTCAAAACTGGTTGAACTCTGAATCTCTGAATTTCACTCTATATAAATAATACCTCAGTAAAAAATAAATTACTTCTGTTTCTTTCCTCCAAATTTGGTTTTCCTTGCAGGTTTTCTTCTAAGAAAATTTTAAGATCAGATTTGGCAAATGTCACAAGGATTATTTTGGGATTGAAGTGGAAAAGCATTCACCTTGTGCCTTTATAAAGGGAAAGAGTCATTCTTATATTAAGCGATTCCAATGATTATTTTCTAACCATTAAGATTTTTCTTAGCTTAAATTCTTTCACATTGCTATTACATTTATTTGTAAGCTGTTGAGATTGGCTTTAGTTCAGTTCAGTCTCTCACTTGTGTCCGACTCTGTGACCCCATGAATCGCAGCATGCCAGGCCTCCCTGTCCATCACCAATTCCCAGAAATCATTCAAACTCACGTCCATAGAGTCTGTGATGCCATCCAGCCATCTCATCCTCTGTCGTCCCCTTCTCCTCCTGCCCCCAATCCCTCCCAGAATCAGGGTCTTTTCCAATTGTCAACTCTTTTCTTAATATATAAATTGATTTCCACCATCTGATTTTTTAATTATTATTAAAAAGCAAAAAAAAATTTTTGTAAATATCTGAGCACCTTATTGAATTCTAGTATTAGTTTTGATAGCTTTTTAACTGCTTCTGTACATAGTAAATTTTGATATCCACAAATAATAATTTTTCTAGTATAGTATTTTTTTTCATTTTATTTCATTTACTAGAATAGAACATTAAATAGTCCAATACTATTTAATAAACAGCAGTGGTATGAGATGACACTCCTGTTTATGAGAATATTTTTATTATTTCACTATTAAGACATTTGAGCTGAGAATATAATAAACATATGTCAGGTTTAAGAAATTTCCTTCAATATCTGGGAAGATTTGGAGAGTTTTTTATCAGTTTAATTTAAAAGGATGATAAATTTTATCAAGACTTTTGGGTAACTATTAGGATGCTCATATTTTTGTTTGCTTCTTAAAATATTAGTGAAGTTATCTACATTGATGAATATGTCAATATTTAAACATTTTGAGTACGAAATCTGTACTTGTTGGTAATATATTAGTCTTTTCATATGTCGGTGACTTCTCTTTGTTAATATTTTATTAAGGAATTTTTCATTGATTTTCATAGTTTAGATTGCTGTTTGTTTTCCAAATTTTATCTCAAACCATGTCTGGCTTTGACATTAGGGCTATGTATGTCCTCAGTTGATTATGGGATGCTGCCAATTTTTATCTATTTTTGAAAGAGTCAAAATATTGGAAGAAGATCTGGCATATCTTGTCTGTAAAATTATCTCAATATTGTATATTTGTCAGAATTTACCTCCTTCATCAACTTTCCCTATGATCATTGATCTATATAAATTATTTTACTCTTCTTAATCTATATATTTCTGGGAAATCCTTCATTTCCTTTTTCAAATCTTCATTTCCTTTTTAAAATCTTTTTTCAAATCTGTTGGAATATAGCTGCAAGTATGACTGTGTCTTTTTTTTTTCCATAACAGTACTATTATTTTTCCCGTTAGTTCCAGAAAGTCTTGCAAAGATTAACACAATTTACTTGTCTTTCTGCAGAGCTTTTTAGTTTTATTGATCAGACCTATGTTTATTTTGTTCTTCTCTTATAAAATTCTGTTTTTAACTCAATTACCTATTTCTTTCTAATTTTTCTTTTCACTTTTATTTGTTTTAACTGAAAGTCTCAGTCATAAATTTTCAGTCTATTTTAATCAAGAAAATAGTTATTTAAAGATTACAAATTTCATCTTAAATACTGCTTTGGTTACATTCCATGGGTTTTATTAAAAATCATTATTTTTTAATTTGATATCTTGACTTCTTAATATCAAGAGTTCTTGAGAAGATTATTTTTAAGAGACTGAACAAAGAAGTTTTTATCATTTTATTATTAAAATATATTTTTATTATACTATGGTCACAAAATGTGAATTTTATGATTCAGAACTCCAGAATTTAGATTGTCTTTTTGATGTAGAATATGTGAAGATTTTCTCTGACTTTCTCACCATGTTTGAAAAGATGTATATTACCTATTTTTGAGAAATATATAAATCTATATGTTTGCTACTTAAACAATACTTTATATTTTATATCATTTGTTTTTTTGTTTTCTTAAAATCCTAAAAATTAATGCTGTTAGAGTGTTGTACTCAATAGGTCAGCAAATATGGAGAACTCAGGGATGGCTACAAGACTGGAAAAGGTCAGTTTTCATTCCAATCCCAAAGAAGGGCAATGTCAAAGAGCATTGAAACTGCTATACAATTGTGCTCATTTTGCAAGCCAATGTTCAAAATGGTAATGTTCAAAATCACTCAAGCTAGGCTTCAGCAGTATATGAACCAAGAGCCTCCAGATGTACAAGTTGGGTTTAGAAAAATGCAGAGGAACCAGAGATCAAATTGCCAACATTAGTTGAATTATAGAGGAAGCAAAGGAATCCTAAAAAAAATCATCTACTCCTGCTTCATTGACTACTGTGGATCACAACAAACTGTGGAAAATTCTTAAAGAGAAGAGAATACCAGACCACCTTACTTATCTTCTCAGAAACCTGTATGCAGGTGAAGAAGCAACAGTTAGAATTGGATATGGAACAGTGGACTAGTTCAAAACTGGAAAAAGAATACATAGAGACTGTGTATTGTCACCCTGCTTATTTAACTTGTATGCAGAGAACATCATGCAGAATTTTGGACTGGATTAATCACAAGATGGAATCAAGATTACTGGGAGAAACAGTAACAACCTCAGATATGCGATGATACCTCTTTAATGGCCAAAAGTGAAGAAGAACTAAAGAGCCTCTTGATGAAGGTGAAAGAGGAGAGTAAAAAAGCTGGCTTGAAACTCAAAATTTAAAAAAAAAAAAAAAAAGACCATGTCATCTGGTCCCATTACCTCATGGCAAATATATAGAGAAAAAGTGGAAACAGTGATAGATTTTATTTTCTTGGGTTCCAAAATCACTGCAGATGGTGACTGCAGCCACAAAATTAAAAGACTCTTGCTCCTTGGAAAAAAATGTTATGACAAACCTAGACAGGATATTAAAAAGCAGAGACATCACTTTGTCAACAAAGACCCACACAGTCAAAGCCATGGTTTTTTCCAGTAGCCATGGACTGATGTAAGAGTTGAGCCATAAAGAAGGCTGAGGACCGAAAAATTAGTGCTTTTGAATTGTCATGCTAGAAAATACTCTGGAGAGTCACTTGGGCAGAAGGAAGATCAAACTAGTCAATCCTGATGGAAATCAACCCTGAGCATTTTTTGGAAGGACTGATGCTGAAGCTGAAGCTCCAATACTTGGGCCACCTGATGAGCCAATTCATTGGAAAAGACCCTGATGCTGGGAAAAATTGAGGTAGGAGGAGAAGGGGATAACAGAGGATAAGATGGTTGGATGACATCATCGGCTGAATGGACATGAGTTTGAGCAAACTCCAAGAGATAGTGAAGGACAGAGAAGCCTGGCATGCTGCAGTCTATGGGGTCTCAAACAGTTGAACACAACTTTGCTACTGAACAACAAACAACAGCAAGTTAAGAGATAAGTGCTAAAGTCTCTTGCAATGGTTTTGAATTTATGAAGTTCTTCTTAAGTTTCTAGTAGTTTTGAATTCTTATATTTCAAAGCTGTTAACAAAGCTTTAGCTATGTATTCTTGATAGATTTTTAACTCTTATCAGTACAAAATATGGTTTCCATTTGAATTTTTCTGGTGTTCCAGTTCTTCTTTTTTCGTTTTGTATTTCCCTAACACATTTTTTTGCAACTGTTTTCAAATATTCCACGTCATTGGATTTTAGAGGTATCTCTTAAAATTATCACATATTGTATTTATTCTGTTAACTAATTACTGTAAAAAGAGCAATCAACATGAGAAGGGCAGGCTGGGTCTTTTCTCCATGTAGAAATGAGACAGAAAAGAGCTAAAGAACAGAAATATAAGTTAGATTTAAGTGAGAGAAAACGCAAGGCCAAAATTATCGGTGAACAGTCAGCCCCACAACTGTCTATGTGCCACAGACCAAGGGCTCCTGAGAAGATATTGCCTGAGCCAGAAAAGCCCAGTCTCACTTCCTTTCCCCAAGAAATAGGGGGTCCATCATGCTAACAGTAGGGCCAAGCCTGAGGATCTACAACAGAGGCAAAGTATTGGGGAGTTGCTTGGCACCTGTTTCCTGCTGATGCTATGGAAGGCCCTTTTTGCTTGGAGCTCCTGAGAAAGCAATGCCAAGAAAGGGCTCCTTCCGGCACTGAATGGACTGACCGCTGTACCAATCAGTACTGCAGGTCTCCATAGTGATGGGTCCTGAGGCTCCAAAATATACATCCTGCCCAGTGTGATGCTCTCCATCCAATCCCTTTTGTGTTTCCCCCATGCTTATACTACTACTTGTGCAGGAACCAAACACCACTTTTGGTTTTCAGGCCTTTTTGCAGGCAAAAATCCCCTGAGGGATAACAAGGGTTGTAGCAATTGCCCAGATTGCTGGCCCAAATTACTAGGAATGAGATGAACCGCTCTCCTGCTACCTCTGGAGGCAAACTTCTGAAGCTCTCATCACTGCACTTGCCATTGTCACTGAGACGTGTGAACACAAGTAACTGAAATCTTTGGCTTTGCAACAGTTGTTTCTGGTCACTTTAGGCTTTAGACTAAGTACCAGGCAAAGTGCTGAATGCTAACTGTGTAAATGACAGTCGTGCAAATGAAGAAACCGATTAGGGCAGTACATACGCTGTAATTACCATTTCTTCTCTTCATTTCTACAGCCATCACTGTTGGATCTGTAGGGCTGGACCCCATTGCCCAGTGGTAGACTTTGGACATGATGCAATAACATCCCCAAATTTTGAAGTTATCTTTCCACTAGGTTTAAAGAAACCTCTCTTATTTTAGTCTTGCTACAATAGAGGTCGAAGCAGAAATGATGTGATGGAGGGGACGATTGGTCCAAATTGGCGGCCAGGAGAAGGCACTTGTAATGGCAACCTTATTAATATTATGTCAGGAGTCTCCTAGCAGTGTTCAAAATTACCATTACTTGCATTCTTGTATCTATAAACAATTTTTAAGCTTGGATTTATTTCACCATATAAAGGAGACATTTATCAAAAGAAGCTTGTAATTATGACCAGAAACGAACTGCCAAAAATTGGTTAAGCAATTAATCACAAATCACAGGTACAAACTTCTTCATTTTTTTTTTTTGCTAGTCGTGTTTAGTTGTTTGGGTTTGATTTGCAGGAGAATGGGATTGCTTCTGCTTCAAATGGAGTTATTTTCCATATTTTTCTCATTTGATATGATCTTGGGAAAAAACATAGATATCCCTTAAGAGAGACAAACAATTCAAGTCATGAAAATGGGCTGCATAAAACTGTAATAAATACATATTCAAGGGCATAAATATGTAGTAACACATTGCAACTCAAAATCAAATATGTGGTAGGATTTCCCCAAGAGAGAGAATCAGGCTGCATCAAAAGCAATTTACCCTTTTCCTGAAGGCCCCGAACGTCCCACATTCTCAATTCACACATCCTGCCGTCTGGACCACTTTTGACATTAAGAATTGGTAATATTTTCATGTGTTCTTGCTTTCTGATCATGGTGTCACTCTTAGGCAGATGAGGTACAAATCTGTATCTCTTAGATTAACAGCTATTGCCTCTCTTTCTCTAAATGCCCGAGAGTAATTTTCATTTTCCTTCTCAATATGTACAGAATAGATTTTCATCTCCCATGCCAAATGAAGTTTTATCTTTCTGTCCACAGTGACAATTGCAAGAAAGCTAACTTGGTTTTTTTGTGCTTTCCTCAAATATAAATCTTGTCACCAACCTGTACTATAGTACACCACCTGTACTATAGTACACCACCTGTACTATAACTCATACAACAACACAATTCTTTTGTCATAAGTCCATGTTTAAAGCTCCAATCTTTCCATTAAACACCAGCATCTAACCCATGGCAGTTTTTAGTTGAGGGCGGGTGAAGAACGCAAGAGGCTTCCCAGGTGGCTCAAGTGGTAAAGAACTCACTTGCCTATGCAGGAGGTGTAAGAGAGGCAGGTCTGATCCCTAGACTGGGAAGATCCCCTGAAGGAGGGCATGGCAACTCACTCCAGTATTCTTGCCTGGAGAATCCTGTGGACAGAGGAGCCTGGCAGGCTACAGCCTATAGAGTCGCAGAGTCGGACACGACTGAAATGACTTAGGACGCATGAAGAGAGCAAAGCACAGAAATGAGGCAGAGAGCTGTGGTCTCCATCCCAGGATCATCTTTCTGAGTGTGCAGTTTTCAGTTAAACCTCCATTGTTTGCTGCTCCAGCTTCTACCATAAGCACAACTTCCCAGATTCCAACTAAGTTAAGTGAGATGTGTTTCCTTTTCCCACCTGGAAAGTGAAGGTAAAGTGAATGGCTGATTCAAAAGCCCCATCTCCCTTGCTGAGTCATAGAGTTGTTCTGATGATGGAAAAGGAAATGTAAGCTAGACTCTTAGCCTATTAACCAGGGAATTTTTGCAGAAACTAATGCCTGTGGCTGGCAATTTATGTAAAGGAATATTGAAGTGTCTCTGGCCAATAATGTTTGGGTAACAAAATATATATTAATAGGTATTAGATGCATTAACACATCTCTGATACAGTGAGTAGAGTACCATATAACCATTAGCACTGTTATTATTACCATTATTGCTATTATTGTTATTATTATTCCATAGCTGTCTTGAGTTAATAGAATTTATTTATTTATTTAGCTCCTTTTTGTTTCATTCTGTTGCATTCTAACCTTTAAAAGTTTGGGCTAATTTTCCTTTTATTTTAAATTTCTGAGTGGATGGGGAGAAGGATCCTTTAAAAAGTTAGCTGGATGTCCTGTTTCATCAAATCCAACAAAATCATGTCATAATTTCAGTTTCTCTACATCTCATCATTCCTTAAGAAATCAGCCTCATCTCTTCACTTGGAAAGTACTCATCAGTGTGTTCAAATAATGACAGATGGATGGATGCTGCAAATAGCTTTAATTTGATCTCAAATATTTCCTCAAGGAAATGAAGCAGAGAAAAAAGCAGTAAAAGTAATCAGTAAGTGGAATAATGCCCCCTAAAATTTTTCTGTTGTTTAAGTAACAAAGAGCTAACCTTCCAATTTGTTGAGGAGAGATGGTTGTTGAAGAAATGGTCAACAAACTGATAGAAGAGTAATCTGGTGTGGCCAGAATAAAGTTTACCACTTAAAGACGGAATGCATCACATTTTTACCTTTTTTTTTTTTTTTACACTTTTACCTTTTTGAAGAAAGTAATAACCATGCAGCAAACTGAAGTACAGTCTATCTTATCTTTGTATTATTTAATATAGAAACTGAATAGTTATGGTAGTCAATTACCAGTCTTGTACAACTTAATAGCATCATCTTTGAATTCAGAAAGCTTTAGATTCTATAACTTCATCTAACTAACTACTGTCTTCATCATTTACTAGCAAATCTTGGACAAGATACCTAACCTCTCTATGCTTTAGTTTCCTTATCTGTAAAACAAAGATAATACAATTTACCTTATAAAGCTGACTTGAGAATAAAATAGAATAATGAATATAAGTCAGTTCACTGTAACAAATAAATATTATCCATTATTCAACTAGGGTTCTTTTTCAGTTTTATGAAATAGTTAGATATATTATGGTATGAAATCACTAGTTCTCAGGCTAAAATTTTCTTCAGTTCAGTTCAGTGCAGTCGCTCAGTCATGTCCGACTCTTTACAACCCCATGGACTGCAGCACGCCAGACTTTGCTCTCCTTCACCAATTCCTGTAGCTTATTCAATTCATGTCCATCGAGTAGGTGATGCCATCCAACCATCTCATTCTCTGTCGTCCCCTTCTCCAACCCGCCTTCTATCTTTCCCAGCATGAGGGTCTTTTCAAATGAGTCAGTTCTTCACATCAAGTGACCAAAGTATTGAAGTTTCAGCTTCAGCATCATGGACTGGTTGTATCTCCTTGCTGTCCAAGGAACTCTCAAGAGTCCCTTTAAATTTTCTTAAATCTACAAAAATAAAGAACTGTGTAAACATAAAATAATAGAAACCTATAAGAAAAAGTCCATCAAAGAGTTTGGACATAGTCTTCTCTATTTTTAAAATTAGATTTCAATTGGTGGTGAGTTCATCATGCTCCTCAAATCATGATCCCCTGAGACCTTAGAAGATCCTCTCTTGCCTCATTTCATTATTTCTCCATCAGTGTCTCCAACTGATTTCCAAGACCTTCCATTAATTTCTTGGGTACATCAACATGCAGGAGAGAGGCTTTCTATTTTTCTTAATCTCCATAATAAAATAGATTGGTCATTTAAAATGTTTTCAGGTTAACTTTAACTTAGTAATTTATGAAAACCTCTGCTCCAATGTTGATATGAAGAGACTTTAAAAAGGAAAGAAAAAAAAAGAAAAGAAAACAGTGTGCACTGTTATTGGATTCAGAACAAATGCAGGGCAACTATAATATAACATGAAAACTACAGCAAGGAGAGGCAAATATTCTTTCATATCTCTGTCCATTCTTTTACTTTTTTTTTTCATAGTTTCTCCTTTTATCCATTTTTAAATGTCAAGTTTCACTCTTTTTACTTTATATTCTCTCCCAAAATGGATTCAGGCATTACTTACTTTTACTTACTTTCAAGAATCTTTTGACTTCTGTGTTTGTTTGTTTGTTTTTCTTTTTTTAGCTCAGAGCAGTCATCTAAACTCATATATAAAACCACCCCTACTTGGGGTTTTGAAATTGACTAGAGAAAATTCCTGGAAAAAAAGAAATGAATTCTAGACTGGATGCATAAATCTGTGCCATTTCCTTCAAATATAAAAATAAAACCACCTACTTAATTAAGATCTTGTTTGAAGATCTCAGGACCAGTTTTTCAGGCATTACTTAGAACAGGCATTACCTGTAACCTGTGCAGTCACAAGAATCTTATGCTTGTTTGATTCTGCTGTCTTTGTCCTGAAATTTAAACAAGGGCCCCACAGATGATCTAGCCAGTCGTGTTTTTAAAGTAATGTTAAATATGACATGCCCACATCAACTTTATCCCCCAAACTTTTCCATTTCCAGTTTTCTTTGGATCAGTAAAAAGTAGCATTTCACCCAGCTGTTCTTGCCAAAAACAAATACTTCTAGAACCCTGTCTGTCCCTCATACCCTCATAGACTATCTTCAAGGATTATGAATTTCACTTCCTAGGCATCTTCAGACATCTATTTCTTTCTAATCTATTTCTGACCACCTACATCAAATGACCATTTTCTTCTGTCTGCCCTACTGCAGAACTCCAGTTTTCCTCCTTTATTTCCTCTGCCCTGTGCCTCTCCGCAGGTGTGGTGGTGACTGGTCCTCTACTACCAAGAGACTTATCATCTACATGGAATGTAGAAGGCAAAAGAACCTAAAATGAGTTAGACTGAAAAAGCATTTTAGAACCACAATTAAATAATATGCTCTAGGACCTGAAAGAAAGACATCTCTAATAATGAGAGGTTAGGTTAAAGAGGGTATTCATTTCGACATAATTATGTTGGAGACATGGGTTCGATCCCTGAATGGGGAAGATCCCCTGGATAAGGGAATAGATACCCACTCTAGTACTCTTTCCTGGAGAATTCCAAGGACAGAGGAGCCTGGCAAGCTACAGTCCCTGGGGTTGCAAAGAATCAGATATGACCGAGCAACTCACACACACACACACACACACACACACACACACGTATTAATTATAAGAGATATCTTAGGGACTTCCCTGGTAATCCAGTGGTTAAGACTTCACTTTTCAATTCAGGGGCACAAGTTCAATCCCCGTTTAGGGAACTAAGATCCTACATGACTCACAGCCATAAAAAAAAAAAAAAAAGATAAAACAGAAGCAATATTATAACAAATTTAATAAAGACTTTAAAAATGGTCCACATAAAAATTTTTTTTAATATTTAAGCATTTTTTTCCTCAAGGAAAGAAAGCTATGTCTAATCAAAATTTTCTTTTGGTAATTAATTTTGCAGACCTAATACAATTTGGTAATATTGCTCCTTTTTCTAGTTTTTTCTCCTATAATGCATCCGTAGGTCATTGTAAGACTTTTCTAAAACATAGATTATGCCTCTCTCCTGCTTAAATGCTCCTCAGTGAATACATATCTTAAGTCCATTCCATTTAGAGCATTGTTTGTGGCTTTTGACCAACAAATTCTAGCCTCGTTTCTAGCCTCATTCCTAACCTCCTGTCTGTCCCTCCTTGCATACTCCTGACTAGCCACTACATACGACTGAAGAATGTCCTGACCCTTTTCATGGGCCCACACTTCAGGGGCTATTCTTCTGCCTGGAATGTCCTTCATGCTTTTCACCATCTGGCAAGCACCGATTGTCATTTAAATTCTTATTCTTATGCCCTATTATCTCTGTGCTTTACTCCTAGCCATGCCTCAACTGTTCAATTTCCTTCCCCAGGAAATAAATTTCTCCATTAATTATTTAACTAGGGCTATTATAGTATTTATTGTACTATATGTTGTCAATTTCAAAATGCACTTTTTCTACATTTACTATCTCTGAAATCAGTATTATCTTATAATGACAAAAATGTTATTATTTGACATAATTTGCTTCTCTCTTTTTTGAGGGGTGGGGGGCAGTGAGGGCCACACTGGACAGTCTGTGGGATCTTAGTTTCTGAACCAGGAATTGAATCTGCGCCCTCAGCTGGAATCCTAACCATTGGACTGCCAGGGGATTCCCCATGATTTATTTCTTAGTGTCATATAAAACAATGGCGTATCTTACAACAGATGAAATCTTAAATTAGATGAACTAGGACAGTTCTTTATGAATATGACTGTCCTTCCCTTATAGCTCAGTCGGTAAAGAACCTGCCTGCAATGCAGGAGACAGGGTTTGATTTCTGGGTCGGAAAGATTCCCAGGAGAAGGAAATGGCAACCCTCTTCAGTATACTTAGCTGGAGAATCCCATGGACGGAGGAGCCTGACAGGCTACAGTCCATGGGCTCACAAGAGTCAGACACAACTTAGCGACTAAACCACCACCACCACCTCCTTCTAGACTGTGAATGTCCTGTGTACTCTAATTTCAAAAAGCCACAGTAGATATGCAGCCCATAAATTAAAAATTGTTTACTTGAGTAGATGGTGTATATACTAAAGCACAGAAGATACGAGAAACATTAAAAGACAAATAAGTTTGACAAATTCTAAGTAAGTTCTGTAGATTGTATCAATGTCACTTTCCCAGCTTTGATATTATTGTTTAGTCACTAAGTTGTGTCTGACTCTTTTTCACCCCATGGACTGTAGCCCATGAGGCTCTTCTGTCCATGGGATTTTCCCAAGCAAGAATATTGCAGTGGGCTGCCAGTTCCTTCTCCAGGGAATCTTTCTGACCCAAGGATCGAACCTATGTCTCCTGCATTGTCAGGCAGATTCTTTACCATTGAACCACCAGGGAAGTCCCAGCTTTGATATTACACTATAGTTTTGTAAGATGTTATCATTAGGAGAAATACGATTAACGGTACCTGGGATCTAGCCCTACTACATTTTATTACTTCCTATGAACCCATAATTATTTATAATCTAAAGCCTTTTGTTAAGAATAAATTCACAGAAATCCATTAAAAGACAATACAGATTTGACATCATTGTAGACTGAAATCAGAATGGTACGTAAGTGCTCAATAATTAGTTGCTATTACAATTTTACTTATTTTGACTTGCTCTTGATCTGTCTAAATTACCTTATTTGTGTAACTATTGAATATCCAATATGCACAGTCTGTGTAATCATAAAAATGCCAAACATCACCTAAAGTCCAAACCTCCCCCAGTCTTAGGCCTGCAGCAAAGAGGGTGGAGGACTTCTTTTTTATTTACTAAGCTTCTACTCACATCCCTTGTGTTCCTTTCTCCCCACTGTGCGTCTAGATTTTCTAAGCTGGTGAAAAGTAGAAAAGGGAAAGGCAAAGCACAAAAGGCAGGAACAAAGCTTTTACTTGACCTGGTAAACAGACAATGGATCCTTCTGGAATTGGAGAGTGTTAAAGCCAATGCTCACCAGACTATAAATGGACTAACTTAACTCTTTCTTCATGGGAAGCTTTGTGTATTTCTCATGTGTGGAAGCTTTCTGGTAGCTCTCTTGGCAACATGTTTGCTGAAATTAGCCCTCAGTCCAGCCCAGTCTCTCTCTCTACTTAGCAGCCTCAGCTTTCCACGACAGCCTCTTGCCTTTGAGGTTTTAGCAGGGTCAACACCAGCATCCAACATCAGCATCATTATCAATCTCTCCAAATATCTTCTCAAAGTCCTTCTTCTCACAAGACTGGGGATAAGGAAAAAGAAGCCCTTCCTTGTCCATGATGGGGATAAGAAAATGGAGAAAATGCCACACCAGTTCAACATTTTCCAAAGTTAGTAAACTCTCTACTTTCCAGCTTCAATGCTTTCATATGCTTGAAGTGGCTGCTGGCTGAAACAAAAAAGAAAAAGAAAGAAAATGAAAGTTGCTCGGTCCTGTCCAACTCTTTGAGACCCCATGGACTAACAGTCCATGGAATTCTCCAGCCCAGAATATTGGAGTGGGTAGCCTTTCCCTTCTGCAGTGGATATTCCCAGCCCAGGTCTCCCACATTGTGGGCAGATTCTTTACCAGTGAGCCACCAGAGAAGGTAATGGCAACCCACTCCAGTACTCTTGCCTGGAAAATCCCATGGACGGAGGAGCCTGGTAAGCTGCAGTCTATGGGGTCGCTAAGAGTCAGACATGACTGAGCGACTTCACTTCACTTTTCACTGTCATGCGCTGGAGAAGGAAATGGCAACCCACTCTAGTGTTCTTGCCTGGAGAATCCCAGGGACGGGGGACCTGGTGGGCTGCCATCTCTGCGGTCGCACAGAGTCAGACACGACTGAAGTGACTTAGCAGCAGCAGCACCAGGGAAGTCCAAGAATATTGGAGTGGGTAGCCTATCCCTTCTCCAGGGTATCTTCCTGACCCTGGAATCTAACCGGGGTCTCCTCCATTGCAGGCAGATTCTTTACCAGCTAAGCTACCAGGGTTTTGGCTGCTGGCTGAGGCTTATGAAACTAGTGGTCCCACTGCTCCTTTCCAAATTCTGTGCTGTTCCGCTTTACCTGACATCCATGGAATTAGGGCTTTTGCCAAATGGAGATAGAAACACTGCCACATTTAACAAACATCTCATCAATCCATCCAATGAGAAATTCATCCAATGAGAAAAGAGGTTAAAGCTTTGGATATAAAGAAATCTTACTGCTAATAGCAATATCTTTTCCAAACAAGTGATTTTTTTCTAAGTAATCAGGAACTTTTAAAAATCAAAATCTTTAAGTTTGTCTCCAAACCATGTCATGTATTTAGGACACAATTATTTTAATAGGTCTTCAACAATGTCTGTATCTTTATGTTCAAATAGAACATAAGGAGTGAGGAAATTTCTTTTGAAAATTAAATAAAATTGCATCAAATGGTATTAACAATAAATATGCACATGCTAATATAACTGATTTCTATGCTTTAGCTGATATTCCACCTTTTAAACATTTTTATTAAAGACAATATGGCCTCAATTATAATACTTCTATCAGTATTTTAAAGCTTGAGATATAAACATTAAACCTACTTTGAAAACATGTAAAACAAAATCTATGTGTATTTGTGGACAAGTTTCATATCTAATTCTGCAAAGGTACTAGAGAGTATGTGTATGAGTGTGTCTGTGTATAACCGTATTTATACACATATACACACTCATATACACCTATATATATGTGAGTAAACCCTGCTCCCAATGTATATTGAATTTTAAGATGTCTTTCTGAAGTGGCTTTGTGTACTTTTGATGGTCTTGCTTAATAAGGCATTTAAAAACAAAACAACAAATCTGAATAAAATATCCACACTTTAAAGTCTAAGTCAAAGGCTATACACATGGAAGGCTGAAAAATAACCAGCTTTTAAATTCTGTCCTTTCAACAATACAACTGCACTTTCAAATCTGCTTTGTTGTTTTCTTTTAATTCACTAAAATTAATCTTATAGATGTGGATGCCAGATTTGCATTAATTAAAACTCTACTGTAGAAGCCAGGCTTAATTGCAATCAAATTTGCTTAATTATGCATGGAGAGAGATTCCCAAACGAGAAAGGTTTTAGTAAGGATTTTGGTTTTTTGCATTGACAAAATAAATTGAAATTGTCATTTTTTGTGTTTTATGTAACACTTGTAAATAATTTGTGGAGCACCTTAAGTCTTCTATGTAAAGCAATGTTATTGCTTAAGTAATTATAACAATCTGCATTTTTCATTGTTAATTGTGGGTGTCAGACTCATTAATTTTAATTTACAGACTGTAATGAAATTAAGAAAATTTTATGCTGATCTGCTGAAACTTGTCTTACAGGAAGTTGTTTAATACAACTAAACTTTGAAAAAGTCAAGGCTCATTTTTGTAATTTGTATCTCAACAAATAAAATAATCTCACAACAATTTTTCAGTAAAATCTGGCTTGAGGACAAAAACAAGTCAACTTTATGAATAATTTGGCTTTAAAAAAATCACTTGATCTTTGAAGCACAACAATAATTAAAGAAATCTAACTTTAACCTATATTTTTGGTTAAAAATATCTGAAAAAAAACTAAGAATATAGTTTCAATTCTATTTCATTTTTTTTCCTATGGGGGATTACATTATTGAGGAGAATAAGGGATAAGCATAACCAAAAATCAATTTAATCATTCTTAGATCAAAAGATTATTAGCATACTATTTAACTCACATTTCAAAGTGGATCACCCATAGTTATTTTATCTCAAATATCCATAGCCATATATCCATAATTTTAAACATTACATTTGTAATCTCATTTGATTTTCAAATGTGAATTCAAAACAAAGTAATTCATTTAGAGATTAGTAAGGCACACATTTAAAATAAAGTTAATGACAAGGAAAAATGCTCTTTTTGACTTTCATGTTAAGATGTTATGTTTAGCTCTTGAAGCCTATTTAAACTTTAAGTGGTATAATTATTCACATAAAAATATAATGGAAAGAGAAAGTATCTTTCATGCTTATTTAGTAGCAAGTGAACTCTTAGGGAAATTAGCTAAAGAGCCTTCACCTCTATTATTATTCATTCAATTAAAAATTCCCAAACAATTACTATAATTCTGCCTAAAACCAGCATGAAAGTTTAGTAGTCAAGCACACTTAGAAATGTTGAATGTCTCAAGAAGAAAATGACAAAGCAAGATTATTAGATTATTCCATAATTAAGGCTAAACTTTAATTATAGCTCTTTTAAAATCAAGTTATTCTGAAGAGATAAAATAAACCATCAGAGAGGTCTTGGCAGTGTATCACTGCATAGCATGCTCTACAACAAGATATTGGTGGGGGGTGGGGGGCAGGGAGCAGTCAAAATCTTTTCTCATTATTGACTCAATAGAAGACATACTAGAGATAAGGAATGCTTAGGGAGGATACCAAATAGACAGAGAAGTGGGTACCACTTATGTAAAGTTTTCCCATCACTTATAAATAATGAGATAAAAGGCAGTATGGTCTAACGTTTAACTAATTGATAGTGAAAATTCAGGAAAGCTCTTTTTTATCCAAGACTTCATTTTGAGAATTGCACTTTATTTGTCCCAATTAAAACTTCAAAATCTGTTCAATTTTGTATTTCTTCACCAGGGCATTTGATCACTATTTTATTTATTCCATTTTTAATTCTAACCATTTTTACCAGCTCCTGGGGAACTAAAAGACTCTACTTCCCCAAATAAAGTTTTCTATGATTTGTGGTTCTTGTCTGTAGGCAATAAAGAATTTGTTTATTGAGATGCATTTCTATTATCCTGTGGATAAGCAAGATTTAATATTCTATTATTTTCTTAAAGCCCAGGTACAGTTATTTACCAATGCACTTACTGAGTTTATTTTCTGAATCTCCTTTGCTCTTTAGAATAATTTTCTCTCTTAATTTTGCTTTTGTCTCTAGTCATCCTTAAATCTTCATCTTTAGTTGGCTCTCTCATTTCTTCGCTCTCTTGTCTCCCTTAACACTCACTGTTCCTAATTCCTAAGTACTTTTTCCAGCCATATCCCTCCCTCCCCCTTTTCTGTCGCTCTTTGCTGCCCATTTCCTCTATTCCATTCTCTGTCCCATTTCATCCTGTCCTCTCTGCCCCTAGTTTCACCCAGAGATGCTATTACGGTGATTGATTTACACAGTGCAGAACATTCCATAGGTATCATATTGCTATACAACATACACATCCCATACAACAATAAATCTAAAAATAACTAGCAAAAGGAGACGTTTAAGTTGAGAGTTAAAAGTGTTAACAGGGTCAACTGGTACAGTTATTGTGTGGACGGTGGTTTCACTACCTTGGAGACAAATGGGCAAGAGCCAATGGAGCTGGGCACTCATGATGAAATTGGTAATAAATCAGACACAGAGTATAAGCATGAATCAGATGACTGTTCTCAAATAAGAGCAAGGCACAGACTTGAAAGAAAAATATGTCATTTCCTTCCCTTTCCCACCATCTCACTTCCATCCATCTTTTGTCTTTCTTGCTTGATGCCTGTCTTTCTCATTCCTACCCTTATTAAGTTTCCTTTATTATGTAATTTTCTAAGGAAGCAAGATGCATACCCTAACCTTGAAATACTTATGCTTCTTATTAAATGCAATTTGATGTGTGAAGTACAGATTTCAGTTCTCTAAAGAGTCAGGTGGGTAATGATGAATAACATCTGTATATCTTAAGAAGTGAAAGGCCATTCACAATTCTGAAGTGAACAGACATAACATCCAAAGATAATTTGTAATCTTCATATAGCCTCTAATAAGAGCACTCTATCACTTGCAGGGAGATGTCGCTTTTTTGTTCTCTTCTGTTCCTTGACTCACGTTTATTTCAATTGTTCTTTCAATCATTCGGTAACCACCCTCCACTCAGGGGTAGCCGCAAGTGCCTCTGTGTTAAACCACTTGTAAGACATATTAAGCCTCACAATGGAGGAGAAATATTGATCCGTGAGAAACAATAGCACCAGACAGAATAAACTAGCTGTTCTCTTTAATGGGCCTCTCAACTAAGCCCAAAATTCAGGTAAGTTTCTGAGAAGAAGAGGCAAAACAGTAAGTAGAGTTTGCCAATATCTGAGCTTTTCTGTACGGGCTTAAGATGTTTCTTTTTATCATGGAAAAATTCAAGTAAATGAAAAAGTAAAGATAATAGTAAAAATGAATTCTATGGACCAATCACACCACTTTACCAATACCAATGTTTCCTCTGTCCTCCAATCTTTCCCATCATTAGATCTCAGACATCGAATGTAATAAACCCCAGGGAACCTTTAACCAAATGTCATTTTGTCTTTGGTTAAAAAAAGGATTCTTCCAAAAGTTTGTGAAAATTTACTAAAATGCTGTGTCATTTCAATTAATGAACAATATTTGTCCACTCTACTTTGTACAAAAATCGCAGCTAACCACTCTAGCGAGGAGAGTTTAACTACTCCTTTAAGACTTGAACCAACATTCTTTCTCAGTGTTATCCATGCCCTCCAGCTCCAGACTTATCTGGTGCCTCTCATTTAAAATCTATTCAGAGTTCCTTAGTGGAAATTAATTTGCATTTGTTGGTTTTCTCTAATTTAAAAACAGTTATTATCTAGAACTCCCATCTACTTTTCTCATTTACAATTTCTTTGTTCTTATAGACATATCTTTTTCTTTTCTTTTTTTTTTTTTTAGTCAACTTTAGGAATAAATAGGTAATCTTGTATGCCCCAACTTTAATGTCTAAACCATTTTTACTTGAGAATCAGTACTTAAAGTTGATAGCAGATTCTATGTGATGACAGAATTCTGATTAGCAAAGAGAAAAAGACAGAAATTTATATTAGAAAACTAGGATAAGAAAACACTGCTTATATTAGTTTCTCTGTTCTATATCTGTTTTTTTTTTCTTTATATTAACAAAGCCATATTCACAGTACTGTCTCTGTATTTTGACCAATAACACAGCTGCAATTGGTGGAGAGATGGGATAGAGAGGAGTGGTGACTATTATAGGTCCCCTTCTGTAGCTTTTTTCCTTTCCCAGGAAAATGTCATTGACAAAACATAGTGCCCTTTTAGTCTATTTATAATGGACAAATGTCTGTCTCAGGAAGATATTAAGTAGAAATCATGTGTTGGTAATATGAAACCATCAGCAGCATAATTTTGGAGGAAAAGATTTCAACAGAACAAGCTGAGGGTGACCTGTGACTGTATTGAGTTGGGACAGTTGAGTGATCTGTAGAAGTAATCTCTTGTCAATGTTCTGATCTAGTTGTATCATGGCTGATTTGTTTGCAAGTAACTTCAGATTTTAAAAGAGGAGAATTTAATGGGAGACTATTGGGCAGCTCATAAAAACAAGGTAAGAATGGAGAACTAGTCTTAGAAGCTACAGGAGCAAGAAGTTCTTCTCTGGGAGTCTGGGATGCAGGATCTACTCACCTTCTCTGGTACGGGTCTTGGGAACAGGGGAACCCCAGACGTGTCTTCTTGCTGGCATCACTCTCTGCAAGGTTCCAGTCCTAAGAGTCCCGGTTCCAATTTCATCAGGTGCCTGCCTGTGCCTGTACCAGCCTGAAAAGAAGAAGCATTTGGTTAATGGGACCTGCATCTCAGAACCTGCCCATCCTACTTGCTTGCCCTGTGGGTTGTCACGGTACTCTGATTACAGTGCCACCAAGACTTCACCTCAGAGAACGGCAGTAATTCCCAAAAGGAAACCTGATTGCTGTAAATAAGGAAAATGGCTGCTGAAAAGATAAAATTTACTCCACACAATTATCTTCTTTTTCTATACAAATCTATTCATAATCTTTGCAAAGATGAGGAAATAGCAGACTTTTATGAATAGAGTAAGCCATCAGTAGGGTTATTTTCTGTTTTCTTTAAGCCTCTTCTCTCTGGAACAACTCAATTCTTAATATCTTGCTAAAATATTATTGTCTTGCTCTACAAGAGTGAACCCTTCTTTGGGTCATCTTACTCAAAGCTTCTGATCCTCTTCAGTCCTCCCTGAAGCACCCTTCACCCTAGTTTGTTCTTCACACTTACCATCAAAAATATGTGATTATGAACACAGGATGCTGTCGAAGCAGTCTCTACAAAGTCATATCCTTCTTCACTGTGTTCACTTTTGTAACAAAAAACACAGCATTCAAAATTTCACAGAAAAGAATCCAGCTTAGGATCTGTGCTCAAAATGAAGCATTCTCAAGAGTGACTAGAATCAGTACTAGAATCAGTGACTACCCTGATTCTTAGTAATAATTCCCCATATTATTTGGGGCTTCCTGTTGGCCCAGATGCCTGCTTTACTCTGCAATGCAGGAGACCGAGGTTCAATCCCTGGGTCAGGAAGACCCCCCTGGAGAAGGAAATGGCAACCCACTCCAGTACTCTTGCCTGGAAAACTCTATGGACGGAGGAGCCTGGTAGGCTACAGTGCATGGGGTCCCAAAGAGTTGGACACTACTGAGCAACTTCACTTTCTTTCTTTTCTTTTCTTTTCTTATTTGATTGTCAAAACAGCCCAGTCAGCTTGCCATTATATTCTCTAATAAATGAATGAAGTAAAATAAGCAGGAAGATGAAACAACTTGCTTAAGAATATGCTAAGAATAAATAAAAGGACAGAATTCAACTCATGTTTTGAAAATGGGGTTAGCGTTTTTTCATCACAAGGGTGAGAAGGAGATGAGTGAGGGTGGAAGAAGTTGGACAAGGTGTGTGCTTTATTCCAGAATCACCACTTGAAGTCTTTATTCCAAACTATGTATTATATTCATTCAGTCAGTCAATACTTACTGAGCCCTAACTATCTTCCAGGTACCATTCTAAGTAGCGGTGGTGTATCAGTAAAAAAAAAAAAAAAAAATCTTCCCTTGTGGGACCTACCATTCAGTGAGAGAAGATGAATGAGTAAATGAATTGAAAAATATGTTTTGGTAGATAGATGGTGATAAGTGTTACTTTAAAAAAAAAAAAGAGAGAGAGAGGCACAAGGAATTGTAGAGCTGGTAGCTCGTGTCAGGGTAGCATTTTAAATTAAGCAGCCCACAGTTACGAAGAGGCAGAACTTGAATCCAGGCCTTTTACCCTGCCTATTGCATTTCCTCTGCTCTACCGTGAATCCTAAATTTCTCACACTGCAGCTCTGTTACCTCCAGCGAATTAGTCAACCTAACCTGCGTCTCAGTGCTCTGATTTGTAAAATGGAGATAATAATAATACTAACTTACAGGGTTAGTGTGATGATCAGATGAGTTAGTATATGTAATATACTTTGGGACAGTTCTTAGCACATAGTAAAAGCCATACAGGCATTAGCCATATTAGTGTAAGTAAATAAATAAGGAAAGCAGTCCAAGAAGGCCCCACAGAGAAAGCTGTTGTTGGGTTGGTAAGTCGTGTCCGACTCTTTACAGAGAAAGTAGCATTTGCTTAATGGCCTGAGAAACGTGACATGAGCACTATCTGGGAAACAGTGCTCCAGACAGCGAAAACAGCAGGTGCAAAGCCCTGAGCAGGTATGCGGTAACATGTCTGAGTAACAGCAAAATGCTTGTGTGGCAGAATCAAAGTGAGTAATGTGGATGAAAAATGTCATCTGCCATATCAGTAAACAAAGGATGCTGCAACCATCAAGCCATCAGCCACTGCAGCCCTGAAGGGACTCAGGTTGGAGACAAACAGGCTGTCCACCTGCAAGCCAACAGCCACTGCAGCTGTCCCCAGCCGTGTACCCTGAAGGGACTCAGGTTGGAGACAAACAGGCTGTCCACCTCCAAGCCATCAGCCACTGCAGCCCTGAAGGAACTCAGGTTGGAGACAAACAGGCTGTCCACCTGCAAGCCAACAGCCACTGCAGCTGTCCCCAGCCGTGTACCCTGAAGGATCTCAGGTTGGAGACAAACAAGCTGTCCACCTCCAAGCCAACAGCCACTGCAGCTGTCTCCAGCCGTGTACCCTGAAGGGACTCAGGATGGAGAAAAGCCGGATACTGGCCCTAGATAGACAAGGTGCAGATCAAAGGAGTGATTTCAATAAGCCCAGACTCTTGCATCTTTCCATACTCAGAAAAATGTTAAATTTATTAACTTGAGCTGTCTGGTTTTCTTTAATTCAAAGTAATCTTTTGATGTTCTGACTACTTGGTTTTGTTGCAAAAACTCGTATGTGTCCTGGCCTCTCCCTTACCTCTTCAGAGTAGTCCCTCAGAGATATGAGAGGCTCTCTTCTAGGCTCAAGACCTCAGCAAGTCTGCCAAATGGAACATAACTCTCAACTTTTAAGCTGTGCATTTTTCTCAGTCAACAGTAAGTAGAGTATGTGGAGATGGGGTTAGAAATGCAATTCAGAGGACTTCCCTGGTGATCCAGTGCCTAAGACTCCACAGTCCCAGTGCAGGGGGGCCTGGGTTCAATCCCTGATCAAGGACCTAGATCCCACATGCAACAGCTAAGAGTTCGAACAGCTCAGCCAGACATCCTACATGCCACAACTAAGACCTGGTGAAATGTAACTAGGAACTAGAATATTAAGACTTAGATGCAACATTATAACCATTTTGGGCTGCTGCTGCTGCTGCTAAGTCGTTTCAGTCGTGTCCGACTCTGTGCGACCCCATAGACGGCAGCCCATCAGGCTCCCCCGTCCCTGGGAATCTCCAGGCAAGAACACTGGAGTGGGTTGCCATTTCCTTCTCCAATGCATGAAAGTGAAAAGTGAAAGTGAAGTTGCTCAGTTGTGTCTGACTCTTAGCAACCCCATGGACTACAGCCTGCCAGGCTCCTCCGTCCATGGGATTTTTCCAGGTAAGAGTACTGGGCAAAATGGAAAATCTTGGAGGCACTTCTCCAACAGTAATGTGACTTGACTTTTTTTAAGGGACGACTGGTTGGAGCAATGGGGCAAGGACAGACTCAGTGATAAAGGTAAGAGCCTACTGAAATCATCCAGCAGGAAGAAGATGGCAACTCAGGTCAGGACAAGAACATAGAAGATGTTGAGAAATGGTCAGATCCGAAAACATACTTTGAAGGCAATGTGGTAGGACTTGCCATTACATGGAATGTGGGATGGAAGAAGAAAGGAGAGGTCAAGCATGACTTATTGAGATGTCAGTGGAGGAGGTTGCAGGGAAGATAGAAATTTAATCATGAAAAGTTAACTCTGAGAATCTTATCACGTGTTCCAAAGTCAGTTGGACTTCAGTGGCAAAACTGCATTAAAATGTATTTAGAAGTTGTTTACATATTGATGATATTTGAAGCCATGTGCTTAAATGCAATATTGAGAGAAAAGATGGAGTCCAGAGTCTAGTTCTTAGGCAAACCCAGAGCTAAAAGGCTAATGTCAGGGAGAAGAGAGGAAACCAGGAACATGCGAAGTCCTGGAAGCCCAATGAAGAAGTATCTCAGTGAAGAAAAGTAATAGGCTTTTTCAGATGCTCCTGATAAGTCAAAGAGTGAAACTAAAAAAATGGCTGTTCAGATTGAGCAGCATTGGCTTCCAGAAGTAAAGTTGGAGTCTGTGTGGTTGGTGTGGGATGTGGCCAGTTCCGTTGTTCAAGGGAGCATAAGAAAAGAGAGGCTGGAGAGAGACAATATAGACCACACTTTTAGGAAGTTTTATGGCAAAGGTATTCAGAGAAGTATCTTCAAAAGGAAATGGGCTCAAAAGAATGTATATTCTTTTTCAGATTCATTTCCCTTATAGGTAACTACAAAATTGTAGGTATAATTGTGCTATACAGTATGTCCTTGTTGCTTATGTATTTTATATAGTAATGTACACATATTAATTCCAAACTCTTAATTTATCTCTCCTCCCCTTTCCTCTTTGGTAACCATAAATTTGTTTTCTGTATCTGTGGAATTGAGTTCATTTGTATCATATATTCAAATGATAATCTCTGGGTCCGTCCATTTTACTGTAAACGGTATTATCCCACTTTTTATGGCTGATGATGGAGGAGCCTGGAAGGCTGCAGTCCATGAGGTGGCGAAGAGTCGGACACGACTGAGCGACTTCACTTTCACTTTTCACTTTCATGCATTGGAGAAGGAAATGGCAAGCCACTCCAGTGTTCTTGCCTGGAGAATCCCAGGGACGGGGGAGCCTGGTGGGCTGCCATCTATGGGGTCGCACAGGGTCAGACACGACTGAAGCCACTTAGCAGCAGCAGCAGCAGCAGTATTCCATCGTGTTTGTGGTACCACATTTTCTTTATCCATTCATCTGTCAATGGACATTTAGGTTGCTTCCATGTCTTAACTATTGTAAATAGTGCTACCATGAACCTTGGGGTTCATGTGTCTTTTCAAATTATAGGTACAAGAAACTATTTTAATATAGCAGAAATCACAGCACTTTTTGATGCTGAAGGAAGAAGACAGGAGCAAAGCAAGAGCAAGAGAGACAGGGGAGAATTACTGTGTCAGTGTTTGGGGTGGAAGAGAGCAAACAAGTGGAGGGGGAGATGTTTTTTAAGAGAAAGGAGAGTCCATCCATGGTAACAAGAAAGAGGGCAGAGTACAGAGACCCAGATCCAGAGGCAGCTATTGTGGTGGGCTTTACAGAACTCTCATTAGGACGGATTCTATTAACTCAAGTGGAACAGGAAGTAGAGTCATTAGTGGACAGAAAGGAGTGCTTCTTGGGGAGGGATACATTTCAGTGTGAGATTTCCAGGCTGTTGTTTTTGCTGTGATAGGGAAATCTAGGGTATCTGGGGAGTGGCCAAGGGAGGGTAGAAAGGAAACTCAGGAGGAGAGTCCAAGCTGTGAGGGTGAAGCTGGCCTTCTCTGCCTTCACTGCCAATTCTCCCTGAATGATTTGTCCCCCATCCCAGTGAAGCCCCATACCTGCACCTCAGGAAGGCCCTCACAATACAAAAGCTCCTCTTCGCTTTGCTAGGGTCTGCATAATTAGCATCAGGTTCAGTCCCTTTTCAAGGTATTAAATGTGTTTCTCTTGCCAATGGTGCTCTCCTTTAAGCTGTTTGTGTGGATTGCTCATAACTCAGATTTCTCTCCAAATCTCCTCAGAGACAATCCCAGACCACCTGCTAAGGTCTGAATGTTTGTGTCGCCACAAAATTCTGCTGTTGAAATCCTAACTTCCAAAGTTGAGGCTTTTGGAAGGCGCTTAGGTCATGAGGGTGGAACCTTCATGAATGGAATTAGTGCTTTTATCAAAGATCCCCCTCCCCACCAGAGAGCTTTTGAGCCCCTTTTACCCTCTGTGAGGAAAAACAAGAAGGCACTCACTGTGAGCCAGAAAGATGGTCCTCATCTGATCATGCTGGCTTGGAACAGGATGATCTTGGACTTCCAGCCTCCAAAACTGTGAGATAGATTTCTGTAGTTCATAAGCCACACAGCCTATGGAATTTTTTAGTTGGAGGAAAATTGTTTTACAATATTGTGTTAGTTTCTGCTATACAACAACATGAATTAGCTATAACTATACATATATCCCCACCCTCTTGAGCCTCTCTCCCACCCCCAACCCCACCTCTCTAGAACACTGAGCTGAGTTCCCTGTATTATTCAGCAGCTTCCCACCAGATATCCATTTTACACATGGTGGTGTAAATGCTTCTCTCTCAGTTCAACTCACCCTCTCCTTCCCCCCTGTGCCTACAAGTCCATTCTCTATGTCTGTGTCTTTATTCCTGCCCTCCAAATATGTTCATCAGCACCATTTTTCTAGATTCTACACACATGAATTAATGTAGGATAATTGTTTTTCTCTCTCTCACTTACTTCACTCTGTCAGACAGATTCTAGGCTCATCCACATCACTACAAATGGCCCAAATCCTTTCTTTTTATCAGCCTGGGTATTTTGTGATAGCAGATCAAGTGGACTAAGATATCACTTTGGCTCATTCCCCTTATCCATTTGCCACTGTCTAACATGAACATCTTTATTTTCTTCATAAAACTTACTGTCAGAAATTATAACGTGCATTTCCTTATCAGCTGTTCCTTGTCTGCCTCCTTCCATTATAATATAAACTCTATCTCAGCAGGAACTGAGTCTTTCTTATTGACTGCTACTCATCCAGCACCTAAAGCAGTCCCTGGCCAACAGTGGATGTTCAATAAATCCTTGCTGAAAAACACTAATGTATAATTAAGCATTTTTTGTGAAATATTTTTGACAGATGATAGTGTCCAAAATGGATATTTATCAAGTGATCATAACTTGAGAAGTTCTCTTACTCCATTTTAAACAGATACAAGTGGCAGAACATCCCTGATTATGTTAAACTTAGGTGTTCTTCCCCAGCACATCTTCTCACTGGTCTGAGTTCTACCCTTTGAAGACATGAAGAATGCATTTAATATCTTGCCCACATCCTTCAGGGACATCACAGCTCCTGTTCACTGGGAGGCAGACTCTGCAGTGGAAGCTAGGCTACAGAGAGTCTGTGAGGCAGTTCTCTCAAGAACCAACCACCTGCGGAGGAGTGAAGAAAGCAGGGAAAAAACAGGAAGGAAATATGGACTGTGATATGGTCACAAGAAAGCCTGGGGAAGTTTCATGGAACGCCCTGAAGCTGGGATGGTGCAGACTTGTCCTACCTTGAGGCAAGGGAAGGAGGACTTTGTATATCACACAGACTTGTTAGATACACAGAAGGCACATGGGCCTGTGAGGTGTCTGTTGCCAATACTCAGTCCCCAAGGAGTGAATACTTCAATTCAGGAGAGAATGTGATGTCTCATCTTAGTAACCAATGCACACACATAAACGCAGACATACATACACACACCTAGCCTTATTTTTTGCAGTTTTATACCCTTGAGGATTGGGAGATAGGAAAAATTATGTTCTAGCACTAATTCCATGATTAAGTTGTTTTATTGGGAACAAGTCTCATAATATCTCCAGATCTCAAGTTACTTTTTATATACAGACTTAGGACTCCAGTGTTCTTGCCTGGAGAATCCCAGGGATGGGGGAGCCTGGTGGGCTGCCATCTATGGGGTCACACAGAGTCAGACACGACTGAAGTGACTTAGCAGCAGCAGCAGGATGCTAGAGCTTTTCCACAAGGTAATTGCTGATCTTTATTCTTGTTCTCAAACTTCAGGATGGTTTACAATGATATGAATTCAGTTTATCAACTGTGTGACTTTTAAGTCATCAAAGTTTTATACCTAGCACCTCCCTGGTTGCTCTTCTTTGGACGCACCCTTGTTGAAGCTGAGCACTGGCACTTGATTTCTGTCATTTCTTAATCTTGGGGCTTTATCGGTTTCTGGTGGTTGCTATAACATATTACCCCAAACATGGCAGTTTACAACAGTAAAAACTTATTCTCACATTTCTGGAAGCCAGGAGTCCTAAGTCAACATCACTGAGCTGGAGTCAAGGTATTGGCAGAGCTGTGTTCCTTCCAGAAGCTTGGGGAAAAACCCATTGCTTGTCTCTTCCAGCTTCCAGTGATGCTGGCACTCCATGGCTTGTGGCCACATCCCTCCAATCTATGCCTCTGTCTTCATAGCACCTTCTCCTCTTCTGTCTGTGTTCATATCTCCCTCTTCTTAGGAGGGTAGGCATGATTGCACTTAGGGCTCACCCTAATAACCAAGATAATCACTCTATAGCAACATCCTTAACTTAATCACCTCTGCATTGACACCATTTCTTCCTCTTTAGGTCCTGTTTTACATAGGATGAAGAACTATGGACAGAGGTTCACATTGTACAGGAGGTAGGGATCAAGACCAACCCCAAGGAAAAAAAAATGCAAAAAGGCAAAATGGTTGTCTGAGGAGGCTTTACAAATAGCTGTGAAAAGAAAAAAAAGTGAAAGGCAAAGGAGAAAAGGAAAGGTATACCTATTTGAATGCAGAGTTCCAAAGAATAGCAAGGAGAGATAAGAAAGCTTTCCTCAATGATCAATGCAAAGAAATAGTGGGAAACAAAACAATGGGAGAGACTAGAGAACTCTGCAAGAAAATTAGAGATACCAAGGGAATATTTCATGCAAAGATGGGCACAATAAAGGACAGAAATGGTATGGACCTAACAGAAGCAGAAGATATTAAGAAGAGGTGGCAAGAATACACAAAAGAACTGTACAAAAAAATTTTCATGACCCAGATAATCATGATGATATGATCACTCACTGAGAGTCAGACAGCCTGGAATGTGAAGTCAAGTGGGTCTTAGGAAGTATCACTATGAACAAAGCTAGTGGAGATGATGAAATTCCAGTTGAGTTATTTCAAATCCTAAAAGATGATGCTGTGAAAGTGCTGCACTCAATATGCTAGCAAATTTGGAAAACTCAACAGTGCCCACAGGACTGGAAAAGTTCAGTTTTTATTCCAATCCCAAAGAAAGGCAATGCCAAAGAATGTTCAAACTATCATACAAGTGCAGTCATCTCACACACTAGCAAACTGATGCTCAAAATTCTCCAAGCCAGGCTTCAACAGTACGTGAACTGTGAACTTCCAGATGCTCAAGCTGGATTTAGAAAAGGCAGAGGAATCAGAGATCAAATTGGCAATATCCGTTGGATCATCAGAAAAGGAAGAGAGTTTCAGAAAAAAATCTACTTCGGCTTTACTGACTATGCCAAAGCCTTTGACTGTGTGGATGACAACAAACTGTGGAAAATTCTGAAAGAGATGGGAATACCAGACTACCTAACCTGCCTCTTGAGAAATGTGTATGTAGGTCAGGAAGCAACAGTTAGAACTGGACATGGAAAAACAGAATGGTTCCAGATCAGGAAAGGAGTACATCAAGGCTGTATATTGTCACCCTACTTATTTAACTTACATGCAGAGTACATCATGAGAAATGCTGGACTGGATGAAGCACAAGCTGGAATCAAGACTGCTGGGAGAAATATCAATAACCTCAGATATGCAGATGACACCAGCCTTATGGCAGAAAGCAAAGAAGAAGTAAAGAGCCTCTTGATGAAAGTGAAAGAGGAGAGTGAAAAAGTTGGCTTAAAACTCAACATTCAGAAAATTAAGATCATGGCATCTGGTCCCATCACTTCTTGGCAAATAGATGGGGAAACAGTGGAAACAGTGACAAACTCTGTGTTTAGGGGGCTCCAAAATCACTGCAGATGGTGATTGCAGCCATGAAATGAAAAGACACTTGCTCCTTGGAAGAAAAGTTATGACCAACCTAGATAGCATATTCAAAAGCAGAGACATTATTTTGCTAACATAGGTCCATCTAGTCAAAGGTATGATTTTTCTAGTAGTCACGTATGGATGTGAGAGTTGGAGTATAAAGAAAGCTGAGTGCTGAAGAATTGATGCTTTTGAACTGTGGTGTTGGAGAAGACTCTTGAGAATCCCTTGGACTGCAAGAACATCCAACTAGTCCATCCTAAAGGAGATCAGTCCTGGGTGTTCTTTTGAAGGAATGATGCTAAAGCTGAAACTCCAGTAGTTTGGCCACCTCATGCGAAGAGTTGACTCATTGGAAAAGATCCTGATGCCGGGAAAGATTGAAGGCGGGAGGAGATGGGGATGACAGAGGATGAGATGGTTGGATGGCATCACCAACTCAGTGGACATGAGTTTGGGTAAACTCCGGGAGTTGGTGATGGACAGGGAGGCTGACGTGCTGCAGTCCATGGGGTCGCAAAGAGTCGGACACGACTGAGCGACTGAACTGAACTGAACTGAATATTCACTGATTTCAGAAACTAGGACATATATGTCTGGGGAAACATAATTTTCATCCTACCACAGTGCTCAAAGTATTTTTTCTTTGGACTGACATCGTATATATTAACTTATGATATCTAGTGTTAATCACTCAGTCATGTTCGTCTTTTTTCAACCCCATGGACTATAGTCTGCCAGGCTCCTCTATCCATGGAATTCTCCAGGCAAGAATACTGGCTTGGGTACACATTCCCTTCTTCACTGGATGGTTGGAATCCAGGGATTGAACCTGGGTCTCCTGCATTGCAGGAAGATTCTTTACTGTCTCAGCCATGGTGACTTGCATTTATCAAGATAAACTAGGTTATTCTGTAGCAATGATGACAAAACCACCTGACACTTTGGTGGCTTCAAATATATGAGTTTATCCCCCATTCCTTTCTCAGCTCAGTGTGGAGCGGAGGACCTGTTCCACACCATCCTTCAAGGGCTCAGGTACTTCTGTCTTGGGAATTTACTCTACTTGGTCCTTGGCAGTCTTTCCAGTTAGTTGGCATGTGAGAGAGAGGGGATCACTAACACATCAGCAGCCCTGCTACCGCATCTTTTAGCACTTTTTTTTTTTTTTACATGGTAGACTGTATTATTATCCAAAACATTCATTGCCCTACCCTGGGATGCTCCACCCTTTGGCATTCCTCCTTAGAAAACTATTCTGTATTTTCACTCTGTTGAACTCAAGCATGGTCATGAACTTGATCTGACTCATAAAAGTAAGCAGTAGTGACAACACTGGTTAAACAACTCTGGCTTTGGAAAAACTGTCAAGTGTCCACTCTACTTCTTCTAAGGGAGGCCAAAAAATGTCTAGCTGTACTGTCCGGAAAACAAGAGAACTCAATGGTGAACCCATCATTCTCTGCTACAACAGTTAGTTACCCTTTTGATCCTCTCTCTCCAAGTGGGAGATCATACTGTGTTCAAAGTATTTGCTGTTCCTCCCTGCAACTCTCTTCCTTTGGCATTTCTCCTTGGGGGAAGATTTTGTGATCCTGCGCTGTTGACTCAGGCATGGCTGGGTACATTGCTTTGGCCAATGAAATATGAGCAGTTGTTACAAGTGTCATTGTAGGAACCAGTGTATGTTCCGTCATCTCTCTTTTCCCTCTGCTATGAGACAGTGTCCCAGATAGAGGTTTCTCCATCTGCCTAGATCCTGGAATACAGGGGGAATCCAGCAGAGCTATGGCCAGTCCACCATGGACATGCTGTATGAGTTAGAAATTAACCTTTGAAGCTGTAAGCCACTCAGATTGAGGGATCTTCTCTTCATATAACATCAAATGAGACATACACTTCAGCACTTCTCAGAGTTTATTAAGAAACAGCCTATGAGGTAGAGATGAGCTAAAGGAAAAAAGAATTAGCTAGAGATTCTATTGCAATCCTCTCACCTCACTCACACATTTTAGATTTCTGATGTGCCTCACCTTCCCAGATGTCTTCCATTTTTCTTAATTTAAATTGTTGCCTTAATCTATTTCTTCTCTTTCTTCAGCCACGTCACTGAAAGTGTACACTGAGTATTTAAACAGAACTAGAAACTGAAATTTGTTTACAATTTGTTTACAGATTTTACAAATCTGTCCTTTCTTTATCTCCAGATATTCAAATATGTTAATACCTTGATTCAATGGTATGCTGAAGCCGGCTTACATCAGCTCACAGAATTGTTCATTTTTCAGGATTTTTGTGAACAGTTGTGAAACATAGCTATTATGAAAAATTAAATTGCATACATTCACAATTAGAAAAATTCTATTTAAAACAAAAGTAATAAGTGATCAACACTTATCATTTGCTAATAATTTCGCTGGAGTTTTCTATTATTAATTCTCTGGATGTTATTTCTCCCTTTTTCTATATGATTGAAGTAGTTTAGAATGATGTACTACCCTGTATTTCTTTCAAACTCTGCATTTAGTGATTTCACATTGGTAGCTTGAAATCAGGTAAGATTGGAGTACTTATATCACAGAAATAAGCATACTTTACAAGTCAGAGCTTGGGATATTTTTTAAATTTTTACCAGCACCCGATTATATATATTCCATCTAAAATCACCATAAAAGTTATATAAATTTTAAATCTAAAACGAAGCAAGACTTGAAGGGATTCTTTTTAGAGAAATACATTGAGTTGACACTTTCTACATCTTCAGTAAATACGTTTGTGGAATATCATTTTCTCCTTTAAAAACATGTCTGACTTTATGGGAATACTCTGATGTGAGAATTAGACCATGTGAACTAAATGTAAGTCTGTTAGAACTCATTCACTACTCAAGAATAGAGATCAGCAGAAAATAGGAGGTAAAATTTAGTAGGCTAATGAGATGATAGAATTTTCTGACAGGGTTAATTCATTTGTAATAAGGAAGAAGGTCTGGACTACTGAAGGGGAAACAAGCTTTTACTATATAGGAAGGTGTTTACATTACATATATCTATTGCTACAATTCGATCTTTGTCTGAAAAAAAAAACTAAACCTTTCACAGGCTAATCATCTTCCTTATCTTCTTATTCTGACTAATTAGTAATTATAAATCCCCTATTTTAAAACAGGATCTAGGACACAAGGAGAATTGTTAAAAAGTTAAATCAAGCTGGGCTGAATGCCTAGAAAAATTAAAAATTTAGTTTAACACTCCTGGGATTTCTATGTATGCCTATGTATCTATGATTGAATTTATTAGACATAACTAATTGAAAAGAAAAGATAAAATGTCTGGAAATTAAACCTCACGTAATGTTAGTCAGAGATAAGGAAGTATTTTTTTAAATGAAAGTCCAACGTACAGAAAAAAGTCTATCAAAGTAACTTAATTCAAGGGTTTTGTTTTTTTTTTAAACAAATTTAAGGGTTTCAAACTTCAATTCAGTTCAGTTCAGTTGCTCAGTCATGTCCGACTCTTTGCGACCCCATGAATCACAGCACGCCAGGCCTCCCTGTCCATCACCAACTCCCGGAGTTCACTCAGACTCACGTCCATCGAGTCAGTGATGCCATCCAGCCATCTCATCCTCGGTCGTCCCCTTCTTCTCCTGCCCCCAATCCCTCCCAGCATCAAAGTCTTTTCCAATGAGTCAACTCTTCGCATGAAGTGTCCAAAGTACTGGAGTTTCAGCTTTAGCATCATTCCTTCCAAAGAAATCCCAGGGTTGATCTCCTTCAAACTTACTTGCACTTAAAATTAATCCTAGAGACAGAAAACTTACTGTCTGAACCCAAAACTCCAGTACTTTGGCCACCTCATGCAAAGAGTTGACTCATTGGAAAAGACTTTGATGCTGGGAGGGATTGGGGGCAGGAGGAGAAGGGAACGACAGAGGATGAGATGGCTGGATGGCATCACCGACTCGATGGACATGAGTTTGAGTGAACTCTGGGAGTTGGTGATGGACAGGGAGGCCTGGCGTGCTGCAGTTCATGCGGTCACAAAGAGTTGGATGCGACTGAGCAACTGAACTAAACTGAACTGAATGGAGTTCGGTTCAGTTGCCCAGTCATGTCTGACTCTTTATGACCCCATGAACTGCAGCACACCAGTCTTCCTGGTCCTTCACTATCTTGCAGATTTTACTCAAATTTATGTCCATTGAGTCAGTGATGCTATCAAACCATCTTATCCTTTGTTGCCCCCTTCTCCTCCCACCTTCAATCTTTCCCAAAATCGGGGTATTTTTTGATCAATTGGCTCTCAGCATCAGGTGGCCAATGTACTGGAGCTTCAGCTTCAGCATCAGTTCTTCCATTGAATATTTAAGGTTGATTCCCTTTAGGATTGATTCGTTTGATCTCCTTGCTGTCCAAGGAACTCTTCAAGGTCTTCGCTAGCACCATAGTTCAAAAGTATCAGTTCTTCAAGGTTCAGCCTTCTTCATGATCCAACTCTCATACCCCTAACACGACTACTGGAAAAACCATAGTTTTGAATATATGGACCTTTGTCAACAAAGTGTTGTCTCTGCTTTTTAATACACTGTCTAGATTTGTCATAGCCTTTCTTCCAAGGAGGAAGCATCTTTTAATTTTATGGCTACAGTCACCATCTGCAGTTATTTTGGAGTCCAAGAAAATAAAGTCTGTCACTGTTTCCACTTTTTCCCCATTGATTTGCCATAAAGTGATGGGACCAGATGCCATGATCTTAGTTTTTTGAATGTTGAGTTTTAAGACAGCTTTTTCACTCTCCTCACCTTCATCAAGAGCCTCTTTAGCTCCTCTTCGCTTTCTGCCAATAGGATGGTATCATCTACATATCTGAGATTATTAATACTTCTCCCAGTAATCTTGATTTCACCCTGTAATTCATCCAGCCCAGAATTTTGCATGATGTACTCTGCATATAAATTAAATAAGTAGGGTAACAATATATAGCCTTGATGTACTTCCTTCCCAAATTGGAACCAGTCCATTATTCCATGTCCAGTTATAACTGTTGCTTCTTGACCTGCATACAGGTTTCTCATGAGGCAGGTAAGGTGGTCTGGTATTTCCATCCCTTTAAGAATTTGCCACAATTTGTTGTGATCCACTCAGCCAAAGGCTTTAGCCTAGTAATGGAGTTAGGGGTAGAAAAAAATGGTGAGTGAGAGAAAATAAGAGTTAAATAACAAAAGTGAGGAGACAAACAGATGGGGACAGACATACCAAACAGGAAGAAGACATTTGCTGTGGACATTTGCCAAAAAAAATTCTACCCAAAAGAGAATCAGTTGAAAGGCAGGAGAGTTCTCACCTTTGTCTGGGGATGAAAAGGGTTATAAAATTTCATGATAACTACACGGTATAGTGGGATAGTTATAACATTGCCTTGTTTTTAATGCTGCCTTGACCCAGTCTTGAGGCATTGGCTGGAGGCTGGTCAGTTTTCCTTTTGAGAAGCTGATTTGAATCCACACCCCAATCACTTCCAGCATGGGACTCATATTCCTGGACCACCAATTGCTTGACTCATCAGGTACCAAACAACTAGGCAGAGCTCCTCTGCTCTGGGGCGTGCAAAATTATTCAAATTAGCCAGTCCACACAGGCTGTGCTCCACAGTCCCTGCTCACTCTTGCCCTATTTCCCCTCCCCAAAAAAGCCCCTGGGTGTCCCCGCCCTTCCCTTACTTGGAGCTGTAAGTAACAAAAAGTTCTGTCTTCATCCAGCCAAGTGTCAAGGTGTTGTATTTTGCCATCAAAACAATCTTTAAATCTTATAAAATAGTTGTCACATTTAGATAGAGAAAGATTAAGATAAAGGAGGTAACCTAACCCATGGCCACTATGTAAGATATGTTTATATTAATATTTTTAATTAAATGTTTTAATTAACTTAATAATTTAATAATTGTTTAAATTATTTAATTAATTTAATAATTTTTAATTAATTTTAAATATGAAATAATGTAAACCTTGACAACAAAAGTAATTAAGAAATGGCTCAACAAGCCATATCCACTGACACAACATGTCAGTGGTGTTCTCTCCTCATGATCAGCAGTCAGAGGAGAAGAGCTCCAGAAGGAAAAACTGACCAGTCACAAGAAGGAGGAAGGTATCATGAAACTTCCCAGCCCTCCTAGGGTTGTGGCTGTGACCTCTGCATCCTGTGTTTAATCTCCCCAATTCCTCCTGAATCTTCTAAGATTCTGAGGGTCAAAGAAGCGCTTTGGTCTGTTCTAAGAGCTAGGTAGCCATTTGCGATGAGGAAGAAATTCCACTATTATAAAAAGCCCCAAATTCCTTCCTAATCTTAAATTTCTCATCTGTAAAACTCAAATAATGATCTCTAGGTCATTAGATGAGTAGAGATGACAAATGTATAGCAGTTAGTCTAGTTCTGGAAACAATAACTTGTAATTTATGATAGCTGTGTGTCAAAATAAAAATCTTGCTCCTTAAGGTTACTTAATCCTTAAAGTTATGTTTCATGGCTACTGTTTCCATTTTAGACCCATGGCTCTTATCTTACCATATCCTTTACCTCATAAACAGTATACAGTGTACTTGAACATCTTTTTCCTTCTAATTTCTCTGCCTATGGCAACCTCACTTTCAAGATTTCAGCTTACTAACTCCTTTCAACATCAAGTCCCTTAGCCATATGTTCCCATTCATGACAGCGCACTTCTACTAGTCAAAACAACCGGGCTCCCGTTCCCATAGTGCCCTGAAGGTGCCACTCTATGCTGTGCTTTCTCCTGTTCTTCAGTGCCATCCTGGAAGATCCTATAAAGAAAAACTCTTACTCAATTTTTAAGACCAGTTCTTTTAAGACCAGACATATCTTCCACAATGATGTGGTGTGTGTTAGTTGCTCAGTCTTGTCCAACTCTTTGGGACCCATGAACTGTAGCCTCTGTCTGTGAAATTCTCCAGGCCAGAATACTGGAGTGGGTAGCCTTTTCCTTCTCCAGAGGATCTTCCCAACCCAATGCAGGAACCCAGGTCTCCTGCATTGCAGGCAGATTCTTTCCCATCTGAGCCACCAGGGAAGCTCCATCTGAGTAATAGTGGTCCCCAGTTAGTTCCCTCCATATCATCCTTTTAAATCTTCTTCATAACACTAAATGAAAACTCCAAATTATCTGTTATTGTTTATTAGTTCCAAATAAAACAAAATCCTTGCCATCACAGAGTTCCATATGTTACACTTAAACTACCCAGACAAAGGTCTGCTCTCTGTCTTCAAGGCATGCTTCTTAAAATTATAAGCCTAAATCATAGAAGTAGTTGATATCTATTTTTAATTGAAAAAATCTGCTACTAACTCTTTTTATTCTATTTCCCTTCTAATAATATTTTTCTAATTGCAGTCAAAATAATAAAATTCTTTTAAAGTATAAAAATTATCATGAGCCATATGAATTCACTGCCTCTTCATTTTCAGCCAAATAGACTAATTTTAGTAAGCAGTAATCTCTAGATCCAAGTTGCCATTTTCTAGATCCTAGATTGCTGTCCCTGAGTTATCAGACTTGGGGAAAAATTATCCTCTACAATAATTTACTTTCTGAACAGACTAAAGGTGCTTTCTACATTACTCAAAATAAAAGCTATGTGCTAGGGAGAAATTTGGCTTACCTTTGCTGCTTTTTATGAAAGCCTATGTTGTGAAACAGTTAAACATTAGCTTGATTGTGTAGATAAAAAGGGGAAAACACTTTGAAATAGGCATGGTTAATGGTTCCTTTTTAAAAGCAAAATCTAACTATAGGCACATACACACTGAGACACAGTGCATCCATCAACCTTAGAAAAAGGTTTCAGGTCTGAGTATTGACATGCAAGATAGTGGCAGAGCTCAAGATAATGGAGCAGCTTTATACCTAGAGTGATGTTTTTAACTGAGACTTCATTGATGTTTTCGAGGTTTCCTGAGAGAAAATAATAGATCAAAAATGGCTGGATTTCTGGAGTTCACAGGACATTTTTTTTCCCAGACAAATCATATGGAATTTTCCTATAGGTCTCTATTTCATTAACTGTAAGCTCAGAGAACTCTAAATTATTTATACAAATTATTCAATTTGTGGGTTATTTGCAGCAGTCTTCTTAAATCTAGCCTAATACTTACCTAACAATTGATCCACTTCCTAACCAACCCAATTTTCTGGCTGTCTACCACCATGAACTCAGAGACTAGCAGTTTAAGGAAACCCAAATTAAGAAGACAAATCTTCCCGATGTGAAATTTATACAACATACTCCAAAGCATTTTGAAATTTTATATTGTATTAGATCATTTGTGACAATATATTCCTTGACTAGAGTGTAATTTATCATCTTTATTCTGAAATTTTGGATTCAACACTTGAAATGTTCATCACCTTGAAAGACCAGTGGACTTGAGATACAGTTTAGAAAAGTAGGTATCACAGGATAAGTTTTATATTGACTGGTTTAAATTAAAATTGTGGTTTGCTGTAATAGAATAATAAACTTCTCCACTCATCATTTTTCTAAAATTCAGAACTAAAGTCCTTAACAAATAAATCCAGCTGAACATGAATAACATTGCCAAGAACTACATTTAAGAAGTAAAATAAAATCTAAAGAAATAAAGAAGAAACTTAATACTGATTAAACCATAGTTCATTGATGTTTATTGATTAAACTGCAGTTCCTAACAACTGAAAAGGATTCCTTCCAATTCACAGAATACTTGCAGATTTAGGCATTTCTTGAACTTGTCCTCAATCTATGTTTCCATATATTTGAATTTTAAAAGTCTGGCACTGGCTGGCAGATTTTTCTTTTTCAGCTAGAAGCTAATATGAAAATCTTCCCAAAGGAGATCATTATTAGGTAATATCTTGAAAGGCCCAATTAGAGACAGGGCCTAGCACCTGGGAACCAGGGCACAAGAAGAGAAATGCATTTGTAATGGAGTTTGGTTTTCATGGGAAGGGATGTGGCAAGGCTAGAAAGACCTGGGGGAAATACATAAGCTTTATGAAGCTATGTGCTGTGAAACATGCTGTTATGGATTGAATTATGCCTCCCTCTCTGCTCCCCCCAAAATTCACTTGTTGAAGTCCTAAAACCCAGTACATTAAAAGGTGACCTTGTTTGGAGATAAGATCTTGATAGGAGGAATCAAGTTAAAATGAGGTCATTAGCCTGGGCCCTAATCCAATATTACTAAAAAAGGAGAAATTTGGACACAAACGTATACAGGGAGAATATCAATTGTACATGAAGGTGACCGTCTACAGATTCTCCCCTCACAACTTTCAGGAGGAACCAACCCACCAATACCTTGATCTTAGACTTCTAGCCTCCAGATTGTGAGACAAATGTTTCTCTGATTAAAGACACCCAGATTGTAGTACTTAGTCATGGCAAACCTAGCAAGGCTTTTGAACTGTGGTGTTGGAGAAGATTCTTGAGAGTCCCTTGGACTGCAAGGAGATCCAACCAGTCCATCCTAAAGGAAATCAGTCCTGAATATTCATTGGAAGGACTGATGTTGAAGCTGAAGCTCCAATACTTTGGCCACCTGATGCAAAGAACTGACTTATTAGAAAAGACCCTAATGCTGAGGAAAATTGAAGGCAGGAGGAGAAAGGGATGACAGAGTATGAGATGGTTGGATGACATCACTGACTCAATGGGCATGAGTTTGAGTGGGCTCCGGGAGCTGGTGATGGACAGGAAGGCCTGGCGTGCTGCAGTCCATGGGATCCCAAAGAGTCGGACATGACTGAGTGACTGAACTGAACTGAACTGAGCGTGGCATGGGGATGTTAAACATTTTTCCATCTTCATATTTATTCAGTAAAATTTACATTGAAAATCAATCCTTTAGTGTAAAGCAATTACTTCCAGGGAAGGTAAAGAGCTTCTGAAATCTGAATATTTGTGAGTATGTGAATAAAAAAAAATACAAGCTGATAGCTGACACCTGAGGCATTCTACTTTCTCTTTAGCTCAAATTGTACCAAGAAAGAAAAAAAATTTCCTGATGGAAAGTAAAAAGGGCAGCTTCATCTAACTTCTTCCTCCTTTCACAACTTTTTGGCTTTTTCTAAATCTCTCTATTTGCGGAGCACTGTGGAGTAGAAAGAGTCTGAACTTTAAAATTAGTCAAATGAGTATTTAAACTGCAATTCTGTCACTTATAAGTAAATTACTCTGAGTAATTCACTTCTGAGTAATTCTCTGAGTCACAGCTTTACAACATGTAAAATGGTGATAAAATTTGCTTTAAAAGTTTCTGTCACTAAATAATGGGAATAGGAAAGCTGGCTAAACAAAACTACAAAGAAACCAACCAAATACAAACTGTAGGATACTCTACAAGGTAAATGGCCAGGTTTTCTTAACAAATAAATGGCATAAGAAAGGGCAGAGTGATACTTAAAGAAAAACCTGAGGGACATATAGCCAGATGCTGTGTGTACAGCTTGTTTGCTCCTGATTTAAGCAAACCAACTGCAAAAAGATTTATGTTAGATAACTGGGAGACAATGAATACAAATGGATAGTAAGTAATATTAGCAACCTATTATTTGGGAAGCTTGGTATGTAATTGCTATGATCTGAATGTATCTTCAAAAATTCATGTACTGAAATTCCAATTCCCAAAGTGATAGTATTAGGAGGTAGGACCTTTGGAGGTGATTAGGTCATGGGGGTAGAACCTTCATAAGTACGATCAGTGCTCTGATAAAAATGGCTCCAGAAAGATCTCTCACCCTCCTTCCATCATGTGAGGACAGAATAAGAAGTTTATGGTAATTAAGAAACATATTTTAAAGAATTCTCAGAGAAAAAGCAAAGTTAAAAATAATTAGAAATTAATTGCAATGATAATACAACATATAAAAACATGGATAGGACTAACATAGTACTCATCAAAGAGAAATTCATAATCTTAAATGTTTCTATTATTAACAAGTAATGAAAATAGATAAACTGAACAATATACTCAGAAAACTAGAAACTAAAAGCAAAGGATGAAAAACAAAGGACATGTGACTTCAAAAATAAAAGTATAAGGACTTTCCTGGAAGTCTGTGGTTTAGACTCTACACTTCTACTGCAGAGGGCATAGGTTCAATCCCTGGTTAGGGAACTAGGACCCTGCAAGCTGTGTGGCAGAGCTGAAAAAAGAAATAAAGGATGGATATAAAATCAGAAAAACAGGTTAAATGAACACTTTCTTTAAAAAAAAAAAAAGCAGGAAATTTTTAATTAATTTGAAACTTTTGACTAACTTGAAAATAGAAAACCAATGGAATTTTAAATAAAATCAAGATTTGGTTCTTTGAAGAGATGAACTAATTAGACAAACCTCTGCTAGGGCTGATAATAATGACATATATGGAACATGAAGCATAACATTGGAGATACAATCACTTATACAAATATGTCAAAGATCATAAACAAAATTTTCAGGTAATTCTTCACTAAGATATGAAAACTTTGATGAAAATGAATGATAAGACTGACTCAAAATGATATCTGATCCATGGGATATAAAAATTAGAATAACTATCAAAAAACTACTTATCAAAATGGCTTTAGTCCCTTAAATTTTTAACAAATCAATTCTATTGGATTACCCATTTAAGGGACAAATCATTTCAATCCGTGTGTTTAAAAGTACTTTTAAAAAGCACAAAAGCATAAAAAAATATCACAATCCATTTGACATCAGTTTACCCAATGAAGAAAATCTCAGGGAAAGAAAACTGTAGAGCAAGCTCATTTAGGAATAAAAACATAAAGCAACATTAAAAAAAAATTAACAAATTGAATTCAGGAATATTTTCAAAGCTTGGCATATTGTGACCAAGTAAAGATTATTAGAGTCCCTTGGACTACAAGGAGATCCAACCAGTCCATTCTAAAGGAGATCAGTCCTGGGTGTTCTTTGGAAGGAATGATGCTAAAGCTGAAACTCCAGTACTTTGGTCACCTCATGCAAAGAGCTGACTCATTGGAAAAGACTCTGATGCTGGGAGAGATTGAGGGCAGGAGGAGAAGGGATGACAGAGGATGAGATGGCTGGATGGCATCACCGACACAATAGACATGCGTTTGAGTGAACTCCGGGAGTTGGTAATGGACAGGGAGGCCTGGTGTGCTGCAATTCATGGGGTCGCAAAGAGTCGGACACAACTGAGCGACTGAACTGAACTGAACTGAAAGATTATTTCTAGAATACAAAGATTCTTGAAATGAAAGTGAAAGTCACTCAGCCGTCCAACTCTTTGCAACCCCGTGGACTGTACAGTCCATGGAGTTCTCCAGTCCAGAATAATGGAGTGAGTAGCCTTTCCATTTTCTAGGAGATCTTCCCAACCCATGGATCAAACCCAGGTTTCCCACATTGCAGGTGGATTCTTTACCAGCTGAGCCACAAGGGAAGCCCAATAATTCTAAAGTGGGTAGCCTATTCCTTCTCCAGCAGATCTTCCCACTCAGGAATTGAACCGGGGTCTCCTGCATTGCAGGCAGATTCTTTACCAACTGAGCTATCATAGAATGCAAAGATTTTAGAAATAGAATTCATCATGTTAAGATGTCAATGGATACAAATAATATGATCATCCCCAATAGATACACATAGAGATTTAATAAAATTCTATAAAAATTCAGAATTAAAGTCTTCATAAAATAAGACTAGGACAACAGTTTGTTACTATGATTTGAGAAACTATCATAAACCAATATCTAGGATCCTGTTAAATAATAGGAAGTAGAATCTCCCTATTAGAACCAGAATAATGGAAGCATGCCTATTAACATCATTAGAGAAGCACAAAGTGATGAAATCATTAAGCAGGGGGGGAATTATAAATATTGGAGATAAGGTAGAAAAATTACCATCATAATTGTCCTCAGTTCAGTTCAGTTCAGTCGCTCAGTCGTGTCCGACTCTTTGCGACCCCATGAATCGCAGCACGCCAGGCCTCCCTGTCCATCACCAACTCCCGGAGTTCACTCAGACTCACGTCCATCAAGTCCGTGATGCCATCCAGCCATCTCATCCTGGGTCGTCCCCTTCTCCTCCTGCCCCCAATCCCTCCCAGCATCAGAGTCTTTTCCAATGAGTCAACTTTTCGCATGAGGTGTCCAAAGTACTGGAGCTTCAGCTTTAGCGTCATTCCTTGCAAAGAAATCCCAGGGTTGATCTCCTTCAGAATGGACTAGTTGGATCTCCTTGCAGTCCAAGGGACTCTCAAGAGTCTTCTCCAACACCATAATTCAAACGCATCAATTCTTTGGTGCTCAGCCTTCTTCACAGTCCAACTCTCACATCCATACATGACCACCGGAAAACCATAGCCTTGACTAGATGGACCTTAGTCGGCAAAGTAATGTCTCTGCTTTTGAATATACTATCTAAGTTGGTCATAACTTTTCTTCCAAGGAGTAAGCGTCTTTTAATTTCATGGCTGCAGTCACCATCTGCAGTGATTTTGGATCCCCCCAAAATAAAGTCTGACACTGTTTCTACTGTTTCCCCATCTATTTCCCAAACAATTATTATTATCATTATGTTGACATAAACAACATAAAAAAACAGTGAAATTTAACTACAGCTATTAGGGAAGTTCAAAAATATGACTAGTTACAGAATTAACATACACAACACAATTTCTTTCCTAGAACTGTGAGAAATCCATCACTTTTGAGAAAATAAAAATTGAAAATGATTTCATTCACAATACAACCAAAGTACAAAGTGCCTGTGGGAACACCTTTAAGATATATCTTTCTGGAAAAAAAACTATAAAATTTACTGAGGAAATGAAAGAGATATAAATAAATTGAGACATCATGTATCTCATATGAAGCTCCACTACTGGAGAGATTTCAGGTTTCTCAAAATTAATGTGTAAGTGTAATAAACACGTGCAAATTAGTGTAATAGTTGAATGCACAGACTTTGGAGACAGGTAAATTAGAATCCTAGATCTATCTCTTACTGTGAGTGATTGGATGCTACTTAACTTTCCCTAATGAACTTGTTCATTTAGCTTTAAAATAGTCATAAGGAGATATCTACCTCATAGGACCACTATGGAGATTAAATAAAATAGTACATGGAAAGATCTTTAACACTGTGTTCAGACTCTACTTAGACATTAATAATGTTGGATATTTTGATATTATTATTATTGCATTCTGAGCCAGGGATCTTAAACATTATCTGTAAAGGCCTAAGTAGTAAATATTTCATGCTTTATTACAGTCTTTGTTGTTTGTTTTTTTACAACCCTTTAAAATGTAAAAACTCATTCTCAACAAAGTGATAGTCGCTCAGTCATGTCCAACTCTGCAACCCCAGGGACTACACAAAGTGAAGTGAAAGTCGCTCAGTCATGTCTGATTCTTTCCAACCCCATGGACTAAACAGTCCAGGGAATTCTCCAGTCCAGAATAATGGAATGGGTAGCCTTTACCTTATCCAGGGAATCTTCCCAACCCAGAGATCAAACCCAGGTCTCTCACACTGCAGGCAGATTCTTTACCAGCTGAGCCACAAGGGAAGCCCAAGAATACTGGAGTGGGTAGCCTATCCCTTCTCCAGCGAATCTTCCCCACCCAGGAATCAAACTGGGGTCTCCTGCATTGCAGGCAGATTCTTTACCAACTGAGATATCAGGGAAGCATTCTCAACAGTCCTGTGCCAGAAAAAAAAAAGGCCAGGGGCTGGATATGAGCTGTGGGCTTTTGTTTGTCCTAAACAAGTAAGATAAATTTAACCTCAGTAATAATAAGAGAAATACAAATTAAATACAAGTTACATGGACAAAGGATTGAGCTTTCTTAATAATTAGTATTTATGAGGATATGAGGAAATGGGTACTCACACTGCTGGTGAATTTATCACTGGTGGCAAATCAAATGCAGTAAAAGGCTTAAGGTACACATTTTCATTCACCAAGAAATTCTCTATCTAGATATAGTTCCTAAAGAATTAATTGGAGACATTCTCATATGTTTAAATAAAAACATTTTATCACAAGGATAGTTAAAATGTTACAAAAAATCAGTATCTAGTTAATGGTCTAACTATAGAAGACTGGTTAAATAAATGACAATGCCTCTATACAGTGGAATACTATGCAGCTATTAAAAGTAATGATGGATTGTATGCTGTCTTTTTCCATTGAAAAACAGAAAACTAAAATAGAGTCATTAATAACTCATACAAGAGAGCTGGTGGAAAAGCCAAGTAAATAACTGAATTTAGAAAACATCATCATGGAATGACTCTGTCTCTCAATAAAAGGCTAGGCATTGTCTTCACTGGACACAAAGACAAAGAAACAAAAAGCACACAAAGTAGAAGAGAGACAGTCTGCCAGGAAGAAATCCCTTCATTTATAGACAGGCTTTTTCAAAATCTTTTTTAAATGTTGAGACCCAATGTAGTTTTTTTCCCAAGGTGTCTTAAAGACTTAGCAGCTTATTTAAGGTTAGTGAAAAAAACCACATGAAATTCATGGAATAGCATTATCATTTTCTAAGAAGTTCTTTTAGTTGTCCAATTTAATACACAGTGTATGCTCAGAACTTTGAGTTAGGTGAGATTTCAAGACTAGAAAAATTGTGAAGTAAGCAAAATTTATCACCACTTCTAATAATAACCTCATTGACTTTTGGCTCTGTTTCCTTGGACTGCATCCATGTTCTAACCCCCAAATGCCCTAAAATCTTTATTTTGCAGTCTGTACTCAGCTACTCTGAAGCCCTCTCTTTACAACTAGCCTATATATTTTATTGTCTAACGAATTCATGGCCCTGGAGACAAGTAGCATGTTGCCTGCAGTGCGTGCGAAATTGCTTCAATCGTGTCCTATTCTTTGCAACCCTATGGACTGTAGCCCACCAGACTCCTCTGTCCATGGGCTTCTCTGAGCAAGAATACTGGAGTAGGTTGCCATGCCCTTCTCCAGGGCATCTTCCCCACCTAGGGATCGAACCTATGTCTCTCACATCTCCTACATTGGCAGGTGGGTTCTTTACCACTGTTGCCACACTTCTCCAAATTAACTGGTAAGATTTTTAACAGTTGGCCTCAGGGGGAAAGGCCTTATCTGAAGTAATGTCTTTGTTCACTAGTTGGATCTGAGACATCTTGGCAGATCGGTTGAATAGGACAACTAAAAAGTCTCTAATATGAATGCTCCGTGGAAGTGTTCATGAGAAATCTACATTCAGTTATTACTAGTGAAGTTAATAGCAGTACAAGATCTTATAAAAGTTTATGTCTTAATAGTCTCCTTTGCCACCTATGCTTTTCCCTGAATAACTCAGTGAAATTGTGGCTGAAGTTTCCGACCTAGACTGCCCTGGAAAACATACAGCTGTTTCATCATGTCCTTCATTAAGATCCTAGCATTAGCTGATTTTGTTTTTAGTTTTCTTTTCTGAGAGTTGCCCGCATCCTTGTTCATTTTCCCTCAATTCCTGCTCCACACAGTGTAACCAAGGAGGAAACAGATATTCAGGCACGTTGGGATTTTTTTTTTTTTAATACATCGCTCTAAAATAGCGAATGCACTAGAGATTAATTAGATGAGCAGGTTTTATGATTCAAATGGATACAAATTCCAAAGTAGCACAAGAAGGAGAGTGGGGAAAAAAAAAAAGACAAAAACAGGCAAGATGATGGTAAGAAAAAAAAGAATGCAAAATGAGCAAACAGAAGTGGTAAAGCTCCAAGACCTTTGGTATAATTCTTTGATGAGCAATTGTATGCATGACCTTCAGAGAAAACTTACCTATTTCATGATTTGTTGACAGGCTGGTGTGTGACATTTTGACTAAAGGACCTAGTTACATTGTGAAGAGAAGAAGGTACCCTTTAGGTGAGGAGTATAAACAAATGTCTCCAACTCAGACATTTTTGAAAGAGCTCAAGAGACTCCCGCTAAAGTGCAAGAGGATGACATCCTGTAGCAGCTTTTGAAAAAGAAGATATTTTAGAGCCCATGAGTTCGCTACTACATCATTTTTTTCAGATTTAAGCAGAAAAAATATAGTGGACACAATTTGATCACTTAACACAAAAATCAGAAAAATGCAGCTACTCTGAGAGAAACTGGGAAATAAAAAGGTGAAAGGAGTATGGATGAAATGTTTAAAGTTCAACCTGTTTATCAAATATATAGACATAGCTTGGAAATTTCTAATCCAGAGTAAAGATAACAAAGGGAAATTGATATTTCTCCTCCTCTTTTCCAAAAAGGACATTTGGAAGGCTCCTGCTTCAGAGGTACTGTTTAAGAAAATTGGAATATTTGATAGAGATGGAAATCTCTAAGAAGAAAGTTAAGAAACATTTTGAGAAAATTCAGCCTTACTAGAACAGCAGAAGTGGGTGACATTTAGCAATTAACTCCAAGGAAATAAAGAAATGTGCAATAGCAAAAATGTTGATAGGTTTTGCATAAAACAGAGTAATCTATTTCGGCCTTGAACAGCTGTTAAAAGTTCCTTCAAAGTCACTAACTAACAATCAGCTGAAAAATCCTATCATCTGTGTGCTTTCTCCAGAAAAAAAGAAGAAAAAGGGGTGCGGTGTACACTCTGCAGAGATTTGTTAGGGGAGGGAAATAGAGATATTTTTCTTAGTCCAATTTTAATAAAGGAGTCTAGAAAAGGCTTTGTACCCAGGAATTTGGGTCTTTCTTTTTCAATGGTAAATGCACTTGCTGGATAATTCTATCCAGCACGTAAACCTTTCCTTGAATCATCATGAACATCCTGAACATTTATGAATGAGATGCTCTAATGGGGTTATCTCAAATCTCTTGCTAAATATTTTATCTTATACAAAAGGAAATTCATTAAAAGTATGTTAGGCATTCTTTTATTAGAATAATGTTGGATAGTTGATATCAAAGGAGAGCTCTACTTTAAATGATTTAAATTCTCTTATTGCTCTTTACAAGCCAAGAGTCATTATCAACTAGCTGAGGGCTCCATTTAATCACTAGTAAATATAGTATGGCAATCACAAGCATCAAAGAAAGCTTCAGACAGAGGCCCACAGAAAGTTTTTGCTTGTGAAAACCTAATACACTCTAAAGAAGGTTTTTATATTATTTTGGCCAAAACCATTCCAAATCTGAAATTAAAATTTTCAGCATGGGTCTTTGTCAATATTGCTGATATATTAATTTTGTATCTTAATAATCAAAGGTATGTTTGTTGCCTGTAAATATGAATAAAAATATATACTTATGTTATAATCAATATAAATATTAAGCATTATTTTTTTCTATGGTTAGACTAGTAATTGTGTGGAGTTATACCCAGATTGATTTTGTAAGGCATGAATAAAGCTAAAAAAATCATTTTTATAAAGCAGCTGTATGAGATCATTTATTCCATGCTGGACCCACCTATTCAAAATGCCAACTCTCTGTTCTCTACCTAACTACCCTTCAAAAGTGTCTCAAGTTCATCCTCCAATTCACAATGATCTCTCCTTTCTCTGAAGCCACAGCACTTAAAATTTATAGCACTCATTTGGTAATTAATCATGTAATGACCTGTGATATTTCTTTAATTGATATTATTTAATATCTTTCTCATTCTCTCTCTCTCCCTTCCTGCCTTCCTGCACCCCATCTTATCCTCTCTCTCCAACTCTTTCTCTTCCTTATTTTTTTAAACTATGTTTTATACTTTTATGGGAGCAAGTACTACATAAACTGCCATATATAACATTACTTCATGGCACACAACACTGTGTCTTGCAACCAGTAAGTGTTCAATAAAAGTTGTTTACTTGGAAAGTGAGTTTAAAACTTAATCTTATACTGGAGGCCTGGTAGATGTCTGCAAAGATTTTTAAAAATTGATAATCTGTGATTTGAAGGATGGAGGTGATAGGCAGCTAGACAGTAGGGTGGAGAGAGGCTTAGCAATATTTCTAGAGAAATTGTGCCACATCTTGATTCATTGACTCCTTTTCAAGGTCACGTGCATGGCAGCTCCTTTGAGAGAAGGAAGCAGGACAGATTCTCACAGATCACTCACCTACCTGCCACGACAGAGGGCCGGGAGCATGATGCAGTTCTGAGGGTCTTCCAGCAGAGGAATGACAAGAACATAAAGAACAAAACCTTCACAAGACTTAGTCTTCTAGAATCTCCATGGAGGGAAAAAAGGGAACATTAAGAGGCTTCTTCCTATATGTCTCCATTCCTTTCCACATTTGAGCATTCTAAGAGCCAAAATCATAATTATCAACTTAGAAAGCATAAAGTTTTCAATTTACATGCAAGTCAGAGAAGGCAATGGCAACCCACTCCAGTACTCTTGCCTGGAAAATCCCATGGATGGAGGAATGTGGTAGGCTGCAGTCCATGGGGTCACTAAGAGTCACACATGACTGAATGTCTTCACTTTCACTTTTCACTTTCATGGATTGAAGAGGGAAATGGCAACCCACTCCAGTGTTCTTGCCTGGAGAACCCCAGGGATGGGGGAGGCTCGTGGGCTGTCATCTAGGGGGTCGCACAGAGTCGGACATGACTGAAGCGACTTAGCAGCAGCAGCAGCAGCAGCAGCAGCAAGAGAAAAATAGAGGGGATGAAGAAATTCTCCAAGATAAATCCGGTCTCCAACAGAGTTACTTCTTTCTTCACCATTTGGTTTACCTGTGACATCAAAACCATCTCATTATTATCTTAGACATAAAAACAAAAGTGTATTTAGGAAAGTGTAAGAATTTTACACAGACACTATCAAATTGAATAAAGAGAAACAGAACTCGCTGGCAGTGAAAAGGTAAAGCCTTCCCCTAAATCTTAATTTCTCCTAACTTCCACTGTGGAATATATTTGTGCTTTGCAATATGTTCAAAGTTACAGAAATGGAAAACCTCATGGAAAGATTCACTGGCATTTTAGTCATCAAAGATACTTAGTAAAGTTTAAGAACACAGCAGAATATCAGAATCTCTATGTTCCCTTCCAGAATGCTAAGTAGGTTCCAATAGAATATCTTGACTTTTAATATAAATTTAAAACCATTGGAAACCACTATAGTTTTCTGAGGGGGGAAAATCAAGAGTATTGAATGTAGGAATATGTAGAATTATATCTAATTATTTAATTTTGTCCATGACTTTTTTGAAAATACAAAATGGACTTACCAAAATGTTTAACACAAGATTTCAAAGGATTCAAAGACTCATGTAAAACTCATAGAAGTCAATAAACTTCAGATTACAGATCTTTTTTCAGAAGGAAAGATGAGTTACATAGAGAGTTACATAGAGTTACATAGTGGGAAAGCCGTTGAACTTCTCTGGACTTGTATCTTTCCTATATCAAAGACATGGCTATGATGGAATAGTGATTAATATCAGAAATGCTATAGATACAGTAAGTTCACTTTGACTGAATACAGGTAGAGTAGGCAGAATAATAGCACACGCCCCAAGATTTCTATATCCTAATTCCTAGTACCTATGTATGTGTAACCTCACCTGGCAAAGGAGAAATAAGGTTGCAGATGAAATTGTTTGCTAATCAGCTAACCTTGGGATGGGGAGATCATGCTGGATGATCCAGGTGAAAGTGAAAGTCACTCAGTTCAGTTCAGCTCAGTTGCTCAGTCGTGTCCGACTCTTTGCGACCCCATGAATCGCAGCACTCCAGGCCTCCCTGTCCGTCACCAACTCACAGAATTCACTCAGACTTATATCCATCCAGTCAGTGATGCCATCCAGCCATCTCATCCTCTGTCATCCCCTTCTCCTCCTGCCCACAATCACTCCCAGCAGCAGAGTCTTTTCCAATGAGTCAACTCTTCGCATGAAGTGGCCAAAGTACTGGAGTTTCAGCTTTAGCATCATTCCTTCCAAAGAAATCCCAGGATTGATCTCCTTCAGAATGGATTGATTGGATCTCCTTGCAGTCCAAGGGACTCTCAAGAGTCTTCTCCAATACCACAGTTCAAAAGCATCAATTCTTCAGCACTCAGCCTTCTTCACAGTCCAACTCTCACATCCATACATGACTACTGGAAAAACCATAGCCTTGACTAGATGGACCTTATTTGGCAAAGTAATGTCTCTGCTTTTGAATATGCTATCTAAGTTGGTCATAACTTTTCTTCCAAGGAGTAAGTGTCTTTTAATTTCATGGCTGCAATCACCATCTGCAGTGATTTTGGAGCCCCCAAAAATAAAGTCTGACACTGTTTCCACTGTTTCCCCATCTATTTCCCATGAAGTGATGGGACCAGATGCCATGATATTCATTTTCTGAATGTTGAGCTTTAAGCCAACTTTTTCACTCTCCTCTTTCACTTTCATCAAGAGGCTTTTTAGTTCCTCTTCACTTTCTGCCATAAGGGTGGTATCATCTTCATATCTGAGGTTATTGATATTTCTCCTGGCAATCTTGATTCCAGCTTGTGTTTCTTTCAGTCCAGCGTTTCTCATGGTGTATTCTACATAGAAGTTAAATAAGCAGGGTGACAATATACAGCCTTGACAAACTCCTTTCCCTATTTGGAACCAGTCTGTTCCATGTCCAGTTCTAACTGCTGCTTCCTGACCTGCATACAGATTTCTCAAGAGGCAGGTCAAGTGGTATTCCCATCTCTTTCAGAATTTTCCACAGTTTATTGTGATACACACAGTCAAAAGCTTTGGCATAGTCAATAAAGCAGAAATAGATGTTTTTCTGGAACTCTCTTGCTTTTTCCATGATCCAGCGAAAGTCACTCAGTCATGTCCAATTCTTTGTGACCCCATGGACTATACAGTCAATGGAATTCTCCAGGCCAGAATAATGGAGTGGGTAGCCTATCCCTTCTCCAGCACATCTGCCCAACCCAGGAATTGAACCAGGTCTCCTGAATTGCAGACATATTCTTTACCAACTGACCTATCTTATCCAGGTGAGCCCAATGTAATCACAAGGACTTTTTTAAATGAAAGACGGAGGCAGCAGAGTCTGCATCAGAGTGATGTAGTCTGAGAAAGACTCAACCAGCCATTGCTAGCTTTGAAGATAGAAGGACACAAATTAAGGAATACAGGTGGCTTCTAGAAGCTGGAAGAAGTAAAGAAATGGACTCCCCAGTAGATCCTCCAGAAAGAAGGCTGCCCTGCCAACATCTTCATTTCAGCCCGTTGAGACCCATTCCAGACCTCTGCCCTCCAGAACTGTAAGATAATAAATTTGTGTTGTTTTAAGGCAATAAGTGTGTAAATTCTTTCAGTAGCACAATAGGAAATAATACAATACGCAAGAAGAGAAGTAGAAAATTCTCCTTTGTCTACTAGTCTGAAGAACCAGAGTATGTCAGTCCTTTCTAAAGAGGTTTCCACTATGGTATCCTAAGTTGGAAATAAATCTAAAAAAGAGGGGCTATATGTATACATCTAGCTGATTCACTTTGCTGTACAGTAGAAACTAACACAATATTTTAAAGCAACTATGCTTCAATAAAAATTTTAAAATAAAGAGGATTCCAAGCAAGCAAAGCAGATAAACATTCCAGAACTCTAGGAGGATTTGGTTTGAAACCTGCTCATTAGAAAGGAAAAGTTAAACATAGGTAAATAAATAAGTAAATCAACCCAAGATAAATCAATAGCATACTTCAATAAGCACTTATTAAACACCCATAGCCTGTGATTCAAGGTAAAGTGCACAAGATCAATGTAGGTGGGGAAGTCTCTCCCTGAACACCAGGGAGGAGACCTGGCCTAAAAGCTTCTTTTTGATGGTGGGGTGAAAAAAAAAAAGCAATGATAGAAATCAAGACAAAAGGGTGACCAGTTCCCAATTTAAGCTACTGTCTTCCACAATTTCCTAATTGATCTGATTTTCTACCAAAAGTAAGTTCTCCTATAGGTTTGGTTGTGGTGAGGATCAGAGCACCTTCCTTTAAAAAAGAATGTATTTTCCATAAACTTAGAAATCCTGGAAGTAGATTTCTATATGACTCTGTTTTTCCTCAAAAATCATTCTCCTTCTTATCTCTCATTTATCTCTGCAAAACTCAACTTGACATTGGTACCTACATCAGTAGGTTCCAATAAGCAAACAAAAACATATTTTTTTCCCAAAAATCTATAGAAAAACATTAAGTGTCAGGGACAGATTTTTTTCCCTATAAGTTTTGAGGACCACCTACAGCAGCCATGACAGCTGTGCTAATCGAAAAAGCAAACGAGGCCACAAAGGACTGTTCTTTGACCATGTAATCAATTTTCCACTCAATGCATTGTTCATTCTTGGAGACTTTAATGCCAGAATTGATTTTAACAGCCATTATAGAAATACTTAAGTCAAAGGGCTTGCAACCTTTTTTAGCATGACCAATGGAATTTTTTAAATAGATATGTGAATAAATCATTGAGTATGATTCATATGCTTTTTTAAAAAGGTTCTTTGAGTCATTGTCCAGACACATTCTTTACAAGTAGTGAAGTGGACTGAGTAAAATCTCATGCTGAGAAATAGTGCATTAGCTCGGTTTATGTTTACAAAATTTTGTTTGAAATATTTGTATACCATCTTGGACAGCTCCCTGAAAAGCCAATAGGTAATCAGTTAGTAGATAATGGATGACCACTATTCAACAGGAAACCTGAGAAAGACATTGTGTAAGTGGTCCTGATGACAAAATGTGACCTGAATTTGTGTGCAAGACAGACATTTAAAACCTCAGGCTGAGGAGAGGTAATAAAGAAATAACGAATTACTGCTCAAAGTGACCAAATTAAGAATTCTTCCATATAAAATAAAATGTTGCAAGAATTAATTAAATGACTGTAATTTTTCAAATATTCGAAGAGCAAAATTAACTAAAATCCTTTGTTTATTCATATATCCTCTCATAAGAGGTGGGCTTCCCAGGTGGTTCAGTGGTAAAGAATCCACCTGCAATGCAGGAGCTGCGGGAGCCTTGGGTTCAAACCCTGGGTGGGCAAGATCCCCTGGAGAGGGCATGACAACCCACTCCAGTATTCTTGCCTAGAGAATTCCCATAGACAGAGGAGCCTGGCAGGCTACAGTCCATAGGGTCACAAAGAGTTGGACATGACTGAAGTGACTAAACACACACAAACATTAATAAGAGTTACTTAGGGCATTCCATATCTAGAAATAGTTATGAAGATAAAATGAAACCTAAGCCATAATTAACATGAAGAACAAGCAATCTGTTGGAAAAGGTTGCAGGTTTACAGATATTTCACATATGGAAGCTTTAATAATTGATAATAAGACTTTTGATTTGGACTCTTATAGCAGACAAATTTCTGATGTTAGTGTGCTTTACCTCATCATAAAAATTAGATTGTCCAATAGATTGTTTCATCCAGAATTTTACAATTATTTTGAATTCATATTTGACTGAACTGGCACAGGATTTAAATAATGTTGAAATATGCAGAGCTGAATCTCATGATTAGAACTCCTCTATCTTATCCAACCAATATTCACCAGTTCCGAAAAGACCTTTAATCCTCCACTCTGCAGTATTATCAGGGCTCAAACACTTAGAAAGGTGTATGTGTATTCATGGAGTTTGTTTAGCAGACAGTAATAGTTCATGGAAGGACAGTGTTGGTATGACCTGAGTTCTCAGCACCATACCCATTCTTAAGAAGTCTTTATGTGTGATAGGGTGCCCATGGACACAAGCATAACATTCATGTTAGCAATCAGGATTCATCTGGAGCCCTGCACACACCATAAAATAGAGCTTTAACTCCATTTTTGGTTTCAGTAAGAAACAAAGATGGTGGGCAAAGAGTGGTATCACTTCCTCTTTTTGTTCAATGTCATTGTATTTATCTCTCAATGGAATGTGACTTCTTCCTAAGTTTCAATTCAATAAAAACAAGACAGACAAGGTTTCCAGTTGTAAAATAATTTGTTTTATTTCAGGGAAATGTAGAGTTAAATTTCCTAAAAATGTTCATTCTTAGCATATGTATAATCCCATGTGGTGGGACAAGAGAACAGTATATTTGTCAATTTAACATGCTGAGAAAACTCACAAGATGAATGAACTATGAACTTGCATCTGATATTGGAAAAGTGACTGATATTAGAAGTGTATTAAAAGTCATTTATAGAAGATATTGAAAGAAAATAATTTAAATTATTTCTCCTTGAAGATCAAGAGAATACTTATCAGAATTCTTGACTGATAATAGTCATGAACAATAGCTATTAGAACATGATTTAAAAATGGCATCACACCCCTTCGTGGGGCTCTGATTAACATGCGAAGCAATCTCAAACTAAAAATTTCCAGTATTTTCAAGAAGTATACTTGGCAATTTGTAGTCTTATCCCTGACTCTGTAAACCAAAGACATTTAGAAACCACCTAATCTTCATTTCTGATGAAGTGTAGCCTTCAAAAATCAAATACAAATTCTTCTTTTACATAATTTCCTTTGTTCTCTGATTGCTGTTTTCACTCTTAAAGGCAGAGCATAGTTTTGACTTCATCTGTGCTGTGCTGTGCTAAGTCGCTTCGGTCGAGTCCAACTCTTTGTGACCCTATGGACTGTAGTCCACCAATCTCCTCTGTCTGTGGGATTCTCCAGGCAAGAACACTGGAGCGGGTTGCCATGCACTCCTCCTGGGGAACTTCCTGACCCAGGGATTGAACCTGCATCTCTCACATTCCCTGCATTGGCAAGTGGTTTCTTTACCACTAGCACCGCCTGAGAATCCCTGACTTCATCTACAGAACACTAAATATAGGTTCTGCCATGTAAATATTAACAGCATTTCTAAAACTATCTAGTAGATCACCAAAGTATCTAAGTAACATTAACACATATTTCTGCATCTGATAGTCATGTTTTGGATGGTACAGGTTATTTGTTCTAGTTCTTATATCATCTTGAAATGATTTGTGTGTGTCCAACCTATATATCATGAGTTTCAATAAATACTAGAAAATTTAAGTTTATGGATATGGAGAATATTCAAGGATGGGTGTCAGCAAGGTTCCCAAAGGTTCCTTGTCAGCCAGGTGATTATGAATTGATGCCTTATTTTTTTAATTAATTAATTAATTTTTTCACAAATTCCCTATTTCTAAATGAAAAAATGTAAACATCAATGACGTATAGACCAATTTAAGTTATCTCTGCCTTTTCCATAGGCACATAAATGCCCAACTTTGCTCTGACAAGCTTGCCTGTATCAAATGTTCTATGTATTGATAACAACCAATAATAATATGGTACTTGAGCTACTGTTAGGAAATAAAGCTCAAATAAAGAGATAAAAGCAGTACACTGACCCTTGATGTATGACCTAATTTTGCCTCTGAACTTTCTGCCCTTTAGCATATAAATTCCTACAGATTAAATTATTTCATTACAAACCTAACCTCTTTTGATTAATAAAACTTCATGTTCCATAATTGCTTTGTGATGCTTTCTACATTATATGCACATTTCATATAGAATGATTTTAATCCTCACAGCTCTGTGAGATATGCACTATTATCATCATCATCCCCATTATACAGCTGAAGAAATTGAAGCTCAGATAAGTTAAGCAACTTGCCCACAATCACACAGCCAGTAAATAGTAAAAGTTACAATTCAGACCTTGACCATTGACCTCTGAACCCTCACTCTTATCCGCAGTGCCTTCCTGTGTCTGGGCATTCTTTCTTTTATCAGTTAGTCTTTCTTCTGTTTTAGCTCTCAGGGTTATATAAAGCTGTTTAAATATTGATTAATTTCCAAAGAGACTGTGTTTATGAAGCACCTAGTTCAAACTCTGTCCCCTGATCTCAAAGTGCTCTCTACCACCACAAACAGACCTACTTCACCTCCCTCATTTCTTGCTTCATCAAGCACATCACTACCTTAAGTATATCTTATGATTGCCCTCTATGAACTTGACTGAAATAAACAACACTCTGTAGTATATAACTCAAGAAATATGAATAGAGACAAAAATATGTGATTTCCATGCTTATAAATTGTATTTTAGTTTGACTCTAGAAAAACGAAAGATGTGTGCCTTTCTGTTTTCTATAACTCTCACTTTGAAAGGATCTTTTTTTGTTTTGTTTTGAATCATCATCTGGACTTGAGGATTGCTATCCTCCAAGTTGCAAGGAGCAGAGCAGGGTCTAAAGGGAGATATTCCCAAAGGCTATCCAGCAGCTGTGTCACAACAGAGTCGAAAAGGGCCTCTCTATTTCTCCCGTTTCTGACCAGCCTTGGCCCTTCCTGGTGAGGATATCAGGAAAAGGAGAAATGGCAAGCAACGCAGTCTGTCACACCCCTAGGCAGAAGATGACATAGAGGGGCTACCTGTTAAGTCAGCAGTGAACCGTACTTAAAGGACAGGCATTAGTAATGCAGAAATGCTTTAGAAAGCTGTTAAGGAAATTGAGTGGAGCAACTGTGGGAAGCAACCACCTTCGATCCCAGTCAGCCAGGCCCAGTTTCCTCTATCCCTTCTCACAGTGAACTCTTCCTTTCCTATTCCTCAGCCACACTTTTCTCTTTTCTTCTCATGCCTTTTCCTTCTGCCTGTGAGATACAGAGTGCACATAAAAGGATGCTAACCACTGGATCCAGAAATCAACATATATTCTGTTCATAAAAGGTAGTCCTAGTCCTAGTTAATGTATTGTTGAAAATGCTCCTGCAAAGAGCAGTACACCTGTGGCTTCCTGCCCCACAAGGGCTGAGGTGGAGACTGAGGGTCCTCCCACTGCTGGGCCAGAATCCAGCCAGGTTTGGGCAGCTCTTCCCTAAGGTCAGGTCCTAGGGAGGATGGGCGAGCAATGAATCCAGTTGTCCAAGCATGTACATGGCACCTTGAACTGTTGTCCTGGGCAGCCCAACCAGAGGATCAGACCAGGGCAATCAGATTGAGTGGTTTGGAATATAATATGATAGTTGTGAAAATTATAAAGCATACAATATTTCCATCTGAATATATTCTCTTGAGTTTATAAAATAGTCACATGAAGAATTCATCTGTTTCTATGATATTTATTTTCTTCTTTATGCTCTGCTTAAGTGCTCAACTTGCAAAGCAAAATTGCTTTACTTCTTAATTTTAAAAAGTTAATGTTATAAAAAATCAAACAAATCCTTGGCAATATCCCTGGATACCTTTGAAATCTTAGGAAAGAAAATAAAACTCACATTCAAGAAGACCACCAGACTTCCATTTCTGATAGGATGTTGGACTGGGTTATATATATGCTTTTCCCATGTTTGAGATATTTAGTAATAATAGAAGCTTATCTCCCACCTTCATCACCTTTCTAAAGTGAAGTGAAGTGAAAGTGAAAGTTGCTCAGTCGTGTCGGACTCTTTGCGACCCTGTGGACCGTACTGTCCATGGAATCTTCCAGGCCAGAATGCTGGAGTGGTAGCCTTTCCCTTCTCCAGGGGATCTTCCCAACCCAGTGATCGAATCCGGGTCTCCCACATTACAAGCAGACTCCTTACCAGCTGAGCCACAAAGAGTCTGCTTGCAGTGCCAGAGACCCAGGTTTGATCCCTGGGTTGGGAAGATCCCCTGGAAGAAAGAAATGGCAACCCATTCCAGTATTCTTGCCTGGAAAATCCCATGGACGGAGGAGCCTGGCAGGCTACAGTCCACGGGGTCCCAAAGAGTCAGACAGGACTGAGTGACTTCACTTTCACCTTTCTAAACGTGGTGGTAAAATTTAACGCATTTTTCCTGATCTTGCATCAGATTACACAAACATTCTTTTGCTATTATTCTGAATAACAAGCTCTCTTTAATATTCTCTGATCCTACTCTGTGAACAGTTGCTTTGATCGTGATTACTACCTTACCACAGAATCCACATAAAATCTGAATTGATGGGTAGCTTGCCTCCATTTCATGTGTCTGCATTTATCCCTCCAACATGAGATTTCTAAAGAAAATAAAATCAGAAGTCACTCTGAACTCAAAACTGTCCTACCAGTTACTATTATTTAAAATACTTGAAAATAAATATTTAGGAAGAAATTTTGCTTGTAACAAGATGTAGAAAATACACGAGTAGCTATTTATTTTGATCTTCAGTTTACCTTCTTCTTTAATTCCTCTGTAGGGGCCCATTTCCAATTCCTACTCTAAAAAGTGAGCAGTAAAATATAGATATCATAAGTTCCTTTTTTCCAGTAGTCATGTATGGATGTGAGAGTTGTACTATAAAGAAAGCTGAGCACCAAAGAATTGATGCTTTTGAACTGTGATGTTGGAGAAGACTCTTGAGAATTCCCTGGACTGCAAGGAGATAAAAACAGTCAATTCTAAAGGAAATCAGTCCTGAATATTCATTGGAAGGACTGATATTGAAGCTGAAGCTCCAATACTTTGGCCATATGTTGCGAAGAGCTGACTCATTTGAAAAGACCCTGATGCAGGGAAAAATTGAAGGTAGGACGAGAAGGGGATGACAGAGGATGAGACGGCTGGATGGCATCACCAACTCGATGGACATGAGTTTGAGTGAGCTCCTGGAGTTACTGATTGACAGGGAGGCCTGGCATGCTGCAGTCCATGGGGTCGCAAAGAGTCGGACACGAATGAGCGACTGAACTGAACTGAACTGAAAAGTCCCTTTTAAAAGAACAAATGACTTTTCTTCTCTTACTGTCAACTGTTTAAGTTCACCAATGGATTTGGAATTTCCTACTCTGTACAGTTATCAAAATGGCAGAGAATCTCATCTGATGCAGACTGTCATCACTCGTCACTATCGCTGATGCAAGATTCTCTGCAAGTAGTTAGCATCCAGAACAACTTTCCATATCTTTCCACTTCATTAAATCCCCATCATTTTCTAATCACACATGAGAGCATCTTTTTTCTGTCTCAACTATTAAATTTACTTTTCTTCTGTTCATATTTATTTCCAATATTATTTTAGCCCTGAAATGTTGGCAATTATAGCATGCATATAAAAAGCTATGAAAATGAAGAATTATTGTGTTGATAATATATGTGAATGGCCACACAGTTCCTACACAGTCAAACCAGAGATGCATGTAGGGGCACACTATCCAAAAAGAATTGGGAGTGTCCATTCTGCCAAACTTCTGATGGACATCTCCAGTCTGAAAGTTGCTTTTACCTATATAATTAAACATTGCTGGATGATGAAAAGTTATTTTGAAGATAAACACAAATATTCAAATCAGAAGTGCTTGCATTGTACCATTATCCAAACCAAAGCGCTCCCCTCTGTGAATAAAAGTATTTAGCAACCCTATCAACTGCTTTGTTATTATGCTAAAATATTTCTGCAACTTTCTAATGGGTCAGTTAAAGTTTCTTTCATCTTTACCTAGCCATCAAATTCCAGCTCTTCTTTGCAAATGAGACACTAGCTATTTCACCTCAAAAGCTTAGTATTATGAGAGTTTTGAACAGGTAATTTTCTAATGTTAACCTAAGTCTAAACAGAGACCTAATTTCTGATTGATCCCAAATTTTACTTAGCGGGAATACACATTTATGTAGAAATATGAAGCCCCTTCTTTCCCTTTTCTTTTCATGAGGACTTTTGAGATGCTGAATTAACTATTTCAACATAAATCTGTGTTTGCTGTCTAGTGTTAGACATTCTTATCCCTTTACTTATATGGGTGCCATAAATTTTATTTTGAAATGTACAGGTACTCTGTTTTTCATGCACGTGAGGTCATTATTGATTGGCTTAGGAAATGGACTCCAGAGTGTTCATTTAAACTCGATTCCCTTAGGAAATTAACATTTTCATAACAATAATAAAAATAAAAATAAGATATTTTAAATATAGAGTTGTTCATTTCCTCTCCTCTCTTCTGAAAGTCTTTTAAGCATAGCTTAATGGCTGGCTTTAGTTTTTTTAAAAAAATTAAGATGCCTTGGGTCAAAAAAATCAATTTGGGAAGTAGTAATATCAATTTCCTTGGCAGAGTTGCTGAATAGAATTTTTATTGACTGTGAACTTAAGTTACTAAGAAAAATTAGTGATATTAGCAAGTGGTTGTGTTGCAGGAAGGCGGACCCCTTCCGGGGCCCAAAACTGGGCTCTTGTCTAACACTCAGAAATGAATTGTCCGAGGAGACACATGTGCTGACAAAGCAAGAGATGAAAAGGGCACCCGGGTGGAGAGCAGCAGGGTAAGGGAACCCAGGAGAACTGCTCTGCCACGTGGCTCGCAATATTGGGTTTTATGGTGATAGGATTAGTTTCAGAGTCTTTCCTGGTGGCGCACGCATCGCTCAGCCAAGATGGATGCTAGCGAGAGGGATTCTGGGAAGTGGACGGACATGCGGCGTCTTCTTTAGACCTTTCCCGAACTCTTCCGGTTGATGGTGGCTTATTAGTTCCGTACTCCTTATCACCATCTCCTGTCATAAAACAACTCATGCAAATGGTTACTATGGTGCCTGGCCAGGGTGGGCAGTTTCAGTCAGTGTGCTTCCCCTACAGTTGTACTATGCAGATCCATAAGATATGCTAACAATGGCTCACCTTTCAGAGGACAGACCTAAAATAATCTGTGAATAGTATGTGCATCCTTCCTTACCTTGAGATTTTGACTTGAAAATCCTTAAATGACTTAGAAATGTATTTAAATTCTTTACTACTCCCCTATGTATGTTCTTTTTCATTTTTTTAAAAAAGAAAGAGATCTGAGATTACTACATTAGACACTAAAATAAAATATTTTCTTTCCTCTCCCCATTGCACCAACTGTATGCTGATATTGACTTCACGCAGTAAACATCCTCTAAGGCACTTATTTTAGAGCTTCATATGTGAGAACCTAAGTTATGAGAAAACTTTGTTCTAATGGAACTGTTTCACTTACCATTATTTTACCTTCATTTACTTGACCCTGTCAGTGTTTATGCTGATGGCAAATCTTTCTATGTTATCAGTATCTACCAGAAGGACATTTTTTGGTTATCTTTTATCCTTTTTTGTTGCTTACTCTTCCAAAACTATTTTAATTTACTCTCTGTATTTCCAAATTTTGTTATCAAATCCTCCATGAAGACATTCCTTCAGGAATTCGAACGTTATCTGGTGAACATTTAAGGATATTGTCTTTAAATCATTTCCAAAATGCCTGCCATGCCATGATGGACCTTACTTAGTCAGTTACTCACATTATGGCAAGAGTTCAGTATCATAGTAAGAACAGCCCTTCTGTTCCTTGGGCTAGGTTCCCTCAATGACTCCCTGTTACAGTTTGAATAGAGCACTGAGCTTGTTATTCTAAAATGCAAGGCTGTTTAAAGTATGACTTGTTATCACTCCTAACTTGTGCTGAACAGTCCTTTATCTTTGCATCTCTATTTTCATAGTTTGCCATTTGTAGTCACTTTAAATTATGAGCACCCCAGGCCACAATTCCAATTGCTGTTATCTATGCACAGAATGCCCTCCCTAAACTCCACTCTCACCAGTCATGATTTCACAATTAATTTATATAGACTAGCTTAATGGGTCTACTCAAAGGTCACTAGCTATTGGCTACCTTAATGATTCTTCCCTTTAAGGTTTGGTTTCTCCATTCTTTGTAGGCCTACAGCAATGTATACATCTATTTTGCTGCTCATAATTTTGATTTCCCTAATTCAACATGCTGTTCTCTCATATTTTACTGTGATCTCTATTAAGTCATTTTTGAAATATTCTTCAGCAGTGTGTGGCCCAAAATAGTGGAGGGTAGGCATCTGGTAGCCAGTGTTATCGGTAGACCAGATGTCCTCCTACCAGGTCATTGTTTTTACTTCCTTTCTTTCTCTAGTCAACAAATAAGTATTGAAAGAAATTTTATGAAGAACATGCATTTCTTCCATAATTGATGGATTAATTTAAACAGCCCATTTATACCACTTTACATCTCTTTCCTAGACTAGCACTGTTTAGTCTTTCTAGTGATTACTTTTATAACTTTAAATATTAAGCAAATAGCTTTACTCTTTAATTTCTCAGTAGACCAAATTCTTAACTCCCTTCAGTGACAAATAAGGATGACCAACTCCCTTTCTTTACCTGTAGCTTTCTTTTTCTCCTTTCAACTCTCAAATTTTACCGTATGTGCTTTCTTTTAAATTAAGGTAATGGCATTTATGCTTTGTACTGTAAAGCATAATTATGTCCCTCAGCATTTTTTGTATACAGAATATCAGTGGTTGTATTATATTTTGACTATGCAAATATTACATAATATATAACCAATAATGTACTATAATTGCAATTTCTTTTTGCATACAGACTTACTCTTTTATTTTGTTGGATTTTGGTTATTTTGTCTTGTTCTAGACTTTCTACTGTACATCTTTTTTCTTGTACTGATTGCCTTCATTGCTTCCTTAAATTATTCCAAATTCCCAAGGATGCTATTAAATCCTGAGAGTCTCCTTTTTTCCCAGAAACCCCTCCACAGTCCTGATCACCACTGATATCCTGAGTCAAGTGTTCAACAAGCTCCTATATTCTCCATCTTCCTCTTTCTTTGTTTAAATACCTGGAGTTATCCCCCAGTAGCTTCTTTAAAAAGGGAGATAAATTTGCATGCCTTCCAAATATGAAAATATATCTCTTCTAGCTTCAGGTTTGGTATTTGAAATTAGCTGGGTATGTAATTCTAAATTAATATCATTATTTCTCAAACCTTCATAGATATTGCTATATTAATTTCTAGGAACCAATTATACAGATGTGCAGTTGATGCTAATCTGTTTTTGTTGCTTTCGAGATGAACTATTTGTTTCTTTTGAAGTCATTACATTATCCTTGTTATTATGAAAACTGCACAATTATGGGCCTATTTTTTTTTCCCTCACACATTATGCTAGGCATTGATCTTTCTGTTTAAGGAAACTGTCTTTTATTGTATCTTTGATGGTGCTATTAGTTGGATGTTGGCCCACCTATATTGATTTTACATGTATTTTAACTCTTATTTAATATATTCCCTCTCTTTGACCTTTTAATCTACTTCCTGAGCAATTTCCTTGCCTTTATTTGTCAAAGTTTGTATTAAAATTCTAATTTCTACAATTATATTGTATTCTCAAGGTATCTTCATTTAGATCCACCAGTTTGACTAAAAACTAAAAAATACTCCCAAGGTAAGTGTTACCATGGGAATATGATAAAACATGACATTTTATATTTCATAAGAAAATTTCTCAACTAAAAGTATAAGTAAAATGATCATCAACCATACTGACTACCCTTTAATTTGATATTCAGTTCAGTTCAGTTCAGTTCAGTCTCTCAGTTGTGTCTGACTCTTTGCAACCCCATGAATTGCAGCACGCCAGGTCTCCCTGTTCATCACCATCTCCCGAAGTTCACTCAGACTCACGTCCATTGAGTCAGTGATGCCATCCAGCCATCTCATCCTCTGTCGTCCCCTTCTCCCCCTGCCCCCAATCCTTCCCAGCATCAGAGTCTTTTCCAATGAGTCAACTCTTCACATGAGATGGACAAAGTACTGGAGTTTCAGCTTTAGCATCATTCCTTCCAAAGAAATCCCAGGGCTGATCTCCTTCAGAATGCACTGGTTGGATCTCCTTGCGGTCCAAGGGACTCTCAAGAGTCTTCTCCAACATCACAGTTCAAAAGCATCAATTCTTCGGTGCTCAGCCTTCTTCACAGTCCAACTCTCACATCCATACATGACCACAGGAAAAACCATAGCCTTGACTATACGGACCTTGGTCAGCAAAGTAATGTCTCTGCTTTTGAATATGCTATCTAGGTTGGTCATATTACCAAATAGCAATAAATGAACAAAGTAAAAATAAAATAAGGAGACTCTAGCCTTATAACCAGAGTTTTAGTGCCTAAAACATACTGGGAATGTGTTTCTACTCTCAGATTTATTTTCTTCACCAAAAAAATGAAAATTGATTATTACATAGCCCATAATTTATGGATAAATTAATTTATTTATATTTATGAAGAATTAAAGATTAAAAAATTGTTTTCTCATTACTTCATTTCAACTACATTATTATGCAATACCTGTCTTATGAAACTACATAAATTTCAAATGCACAAAATCAGTGATCTGATTGGATACTAAACTAATATGAAGTCAGAAAAGGTTTTAAAATTCTTGTGACTTTGCAGCTAAAATTTCCAAGATGTTTCATTATGTATCTATGTATATTCAATTTGCACTCTACAATAAGAAATCCATTTAAATATACCTCTATTGCATTGTTTACATTGTACCTGTTTACAAACTTATTCTTTCTGAAGATTTTAAATATGTGAAATTTTTAAATTTCACAAAATTTAAAAAAGAGAAACAAAAGACCATTGACAAGAGTATGATTCTAGCCTGGTGCCCAAAAATTCAACACTGATTTTTTGTTTTTAATTATATTCAGAGCAAAAGCAGATAATGTGATTCCTATTTACAGTAGTTCATCTTGCCCTTTAATCATTTGTTTATCGGTGAGACTATTGATTGCTGCTCCAGCCAGGAGAGCAGCCGTGACACAGAGGTAGGAAGAGAAGCAGTGTTATTCTGTGCCGTGGGCTCTTCCAAGCGATGAAACTATAATTCACAAAGTGATAGATAACAGAAGGTAATTTTATGGTTACTAAGAATGAGTTTGCATTTGTTTGTGTAGTTACTATATAAATTTATAGATGCATTTTGTTTGTATCACATTTTAAATTTTAGGGGCTGAGCAGGAAGAGGATTGAAGGAGTGTGAGGAGTATGTTCATGAACTCTTTCTGTAGCAGCCACTTGTAAAGGTGGACTGTAATTCAACATGAAATAGGTTCAGAATGTTCCCACAAACTCATTATAAATCAAGCTGCTTCGAAGGTATGGTGTTATTGTTTGTTTTTTGATTTTCTCTTGCCCTTCCTCCATCATCTTATCTAGAGTAAGAGTTTAAAGGCAGGAGAAGTAATTCAGCAAGGACCCACTTTTAGTGGTTGAAATAAAAAGTCTTCTTAGATACATTTCATTAAACCATAAACGTAGTTCCAAGAGCAAAGGGTTTTTTTGTCCCCCCATATCATAGACTGACTTTGTCTGCTATCTGACCCAATTAATTTATGCAAGCAAAATTAGGCATGCATTTTGGAAGTTGTAGATGCCTGTCACAGGAATCCCACTATGGTAATGAACCTCAGCTGATTCCAATTATGATATCAATGGCTGCTGCTTATACATTATCCCAACTAAGACGAGTTATAGAAGTTTACTTTTTGTCCTTGAAAAGAAAATCATGTTAATATACACCATTATGGCATTTATGACCTGGGAAGCTTCAGGTTTTATTTATAAGAAGAAGTAGAAATGAGCCTGTTAAAAAGTAGTCACAAATCTATATTGAGAAAATTATACCCGCATTATACCATTGGTCCTTTCAAGGCTGTGAATTGCTTGAGATCAAAGAGTCATGTCTCACGCTTTAAAATGGTTGACTCCTGGTTGATTTTGAAAGTATGTATATGAGACACGACTGGACTAAACTTTGAGAGACCTATTTTAGATAATAAATCATTTTCCCTTATTCTTTTTAAGTTTCAACTGCATGGTCAACATTCTGAATTGTCCTCTGCCATTAGTCATATGGAAACTGGTTCTCCCTGAAACTTCCAGTCTCAACATTCTGAATTGTTCTCTGCCGTTAGTCATATGGAAACTGGTTCTCCCTGAAACTTCCAATCTCTGTGCCAGAACTCAGCATAAAAATAGGCACTAGATAATTGTGTACTAAACAAATAAGAATAAACATGAAACGCTTTATAATGATAAAGTATCAGAAGTCTGAAAAATTAGAGTATCAGAGAATTATGCAATGTGAAAGCTGGCTTCATTTGAAGCATGGAATTTTAATTGTTGCCCATTCAGCTAATTATTTAAATACTCTGTAAAAATAGATCTAAAAAGATTCCTAACTTCAGCAAGCAAGCTCTGTGAAAGATCAAATAGACAAGTGACTTTACATAAAGATCTGAAGAATAAAAGTGACACATAAAGGCAAAAAAATTATTAGGATAAAGCTTCGTGCTTAATAAAATTGAACTAATTAAATATACATTTATTGAGTGAATATTATAGCCTTAGCCTGTGCTACCTTCTTTAGGACATTGTTAAAAAGTGATGTAGCATTCCATGTTTCCAGAGGCTTTTAATGTAGCTGTAAGGAAACAGTCTAATGAAGCAATTAGAGATCAATGACCGATTAAACTCAGATATAGCCAAATGGGACTAATCACTCTTCTCTAAATATATTCAACATTTTTCTAAGTCTCTGCAATCACATAGGATATTTCCTATGCCTGGATTACCTTGTACTCATTTCTGCATATCTTAAAGTCCACTCTCCCTCCTAGACCCAGTTCATGCCACCTTGTTCTTGAAACCATTTCTCATCACACCACTCAGAGTCACTGAGCCCTTTTTCCATGATGTCACTACTATTTTACCTATAACCTGCATTTAGCATAGTCTCTTTATTTCACAGATTTGCAATTGACTCTTCATGTGTGCTCAGTGGCCAAGTTGTGTCAGATTCTTTGTGACCCCATGGATTGTGGCCCAATAGTCTTTTCTGTCGGTAGGATTTCCCAAGCAAGAATACTGGAGTGGGTTGCCATTTCCTCCTCTAGGGGATCTTCCCAACCCAGGGATCAAACCTGACTCTCCTGCATTTGCAGACGAACTCATTCATATCTGGGTTGAAAGCTGCATAAAGGTCAGTATTTAGATATTTAAAAATACTAAGCAGTGTCTAATATGTAAAAAAAACACAGTAATAATATTTTTCCCTTCTCCCTTTCTTTTCTTTATTACCAACAATGCTTTAAACTGAATATATATTTTTAACTAATTTGTATTGGATGATATAATATTTTACCATTGAGTATAATAGAAGTTTGAAAATTAGTATGGAAGGAAAGATGATAGTTGCAATGGTTAAATATCATTTCATAGAGAAAGTCCAACTTCAGATGGAACTGGTGGAAGAGTAGAGGGTATGTAGGGGTGACTTGAAGAATAAACAAGATTTGGAAAAGCATGAAAACAGGATATTTCTGCAGAAGACTGGAAGGCTAGCATCATGTCATGTTGCATGAAAAGTTTCCAAAATATGTTTATGAAGCAAATATCAGAGAAGCCTAAAAGCTGAATGCAGAGCTTTGAGCAGGAAGGAGATAGATATCATCTCGGGATCATAGGAGAAATAGAAAGAAATTAGGATTTTCTGGAAACAATCTGATAGAGTACTACATAGAACAGAAGAAGAATAGATTGGATGAAACTGGTTGAAAGGGTGTTATAGTAACTAAGAATGAAACAGTGAATTTCTAAATTAAGGTTACAGTCACATAAATGGAGAGTTTGGAGAAGAGTCTGAAACAAATAAGATAAATGTAGTATGAGAAAAGGACTTTTTAACTGTTTCTACAGAGCAATGATTTCCTGTGCTTCAAATTTATTATCATAATGTAAAAATTTTCACAGGACGGACACCATTTTATCAAATTTTATTTTGCCAAGTAGGAACATTAAAATAATAAAACAACACCTACTACGCTATGCTTTCCTGAAAGAGGTATTTTAACACTGAAATATAATGAGAACTTCTGGTATCTTCACCTATACGAAGACCTACCACAAGTCTTTGCTTGTGTTTTTGATTGCCTTGCGTAACTTACCTGTTCTTAGAAATTCCACTATCCAAGACCATCTCCAGAATCACTTCTCCACAAAGCTTTTCATGAGTATTGCAAGTAGAAGCAGTTGAATGTACTTATTTGTTCTACTATGCATATCACATTCTTCTTCAAATTTGCATAACTGTTTCTTTATTACCATGTAAGTTCTTTAAGGATATTCTCCTTAAATAATTCTTCACTGAGTATCTAGTACAAAGTAGTTGCTTAATAGTTCAAAAATATAAAAGGGTAATCAATGACTGAAAATCTTTTAACCTCAGGGACTGAAAGCCATGGTGGGAAGAGGAGCAGGAGAATAACAAAGGCCTATTTTTGATATGTTAGATTTCAAGGTAGAGAATAATAACTAGACTAATGAAAATAATAATAAGAAATATTGGTAAGTTGGATTATGAGTGAAATTTTAGAAATTGAGCTATACGGCCTGGTAGGCTGTAGTCCATGGGGTAGCACAGAGTTGGACACGACTGAAGTGACTTAGCAGCAGCAGCAGGGAGTTATCTGCATAGAGAAGTATCATCGAAATAGAATCTTGGTGGAGTAGGACTTAACAGAGAAAAAAATAAAATATTGCAAGAATTTTGGAGACCACCCAAAGCCAATGGGGAGAAAGATGAAAAGAAATTGGTGTGCAATATGGAGAAAAGGAAGGGAGAGGGAGGCCAGTAAAAGTCACCGTCCTAGAAGCCAAAATGGACGTCAAAGCCTGGGGATTAGTCCTCAAATGCTGAAGAAAGTTGCTCTTCACAATTTGCAATGCAATGCTGCTAAACAAAATTAGCAATACTAAAAGGGACTATAAAGACCAACTTATTGCCACCGTTGAGTTATGTCCTTGAGAGAAAAAAAAAAATCAAGTTAGAATACATTGCTTGTTGGAATGTTAAAGAAAAGAAACATCTACACAACAGATATAGGTTCTACAGCAGATGCTTCATAGCCATATGTCAATGAAAATAGCTCAACAAGAAAGGTTATATATAATTCTGGTTCCATGTGTACTAATTTAGTTTTCATTCCATTTTTAATGAATTCACATTAGAGAGGATCTTTTGAAGTCATAATGTGTTATTTTTTAATAATTTATTTCTGAACTTTAAAAATTAATAATATTTGCACAGGGCCATTTTATAATCACAATATGGTACTTCAAGGTGTGAATTATGATGTAATAACTCATAACTTGTGCATTTAAACAAGCACTCATCCTATGGCCTCATTCTTAGCAAAGCAAAAAGGTATGAATTATTATGCAATAACTCATGCTTTGTCACATATTATTACTTAATTATGGAGGAGAGTTTCAACTCATTTCAGTCTTGAAAAAAAATTCTAACATTTTATCCTTAAAAAAAAAATCTCAGATGCTTTTTGACACAATGGAATCACTTTAAGCCTTTTCCCAATCAGACCGCTTTAGATTGCCTTGTATTATATCTGTGTCCTTCTCATTCTAGAGGATCTTAGGAAATCTCCATCAGAGAAACTGAAAATCCCAACAGTTCTTTGGTATGTATTTCACAGAATCATTCATTTATATCTCCAAAGGAAACACCTATATTACCTCAAAAATGTTCAAAATATTACAAAAAATAGCTTCTGTTTCTAACACAAATGAACATAAGTAAGGTAAAAAGTGAAAGTGAAAATGAAATTGCTCAGTTGTGTCCAACTCTTTGCAACCCCATGGACTGTAGCCTATCAGGCTCCTCCATCCATGGGATTTTCCAGGCAAGAATTCCAGAATGGGTTGCCATTTTTTTCTCCAGAGGATCTTCCTGACCCAGGAATTGAATCCAGGTCTCCCGCATTGCAGGCAGACGCTTTACCCTCTGAGCCACCAGGGAAGCCTCCCCAAAAAGTAAGGTAGGAAGGAAAAAGCAAAGATTAAATAAGATTAAAATAGGAATTTCTATTAACTATGATGGTTTTCTGATAAAGTTGTTAAATCATATAAAAATCCCTCAATGATAGTATCAAATATACTTGTCTATAATCACTAGAAAACAGCATACGTACTTTCCAGAAAAAGATACAAATATTATCTCAGAGCTATATCATGAATAGTCTTATTAAATGGTAGAGTTTATCTCAAAATCCAAAGCAATAAAATGATTTATTCAATGCATCTTCTGGTGATAGAGGATTAAGCTTCCAGTGTAGAAAAGAAAAATGAAAAACAGAAGAAAGACTAGCTATATTACAAGAGACAAATAGTCCCTCAGTAGTACCCGACTCTTTGCGACTCCATGGACTGCAGTTCTTCAGGTTCCTTGTCAATGGGGATTCTCCAGGCAAGAATACTGGAGTGGGTTGCCATGCCCTCCTCCAGGGAATCTTCCCAACCCAGTGATCAAACCCAGGTCTCTCACACTGCAAGCCACAACCTGAGTCACAAGGGAAGACCAATATAGGAAATGCAGGTAACTAAGGTTCGATCCCTGGGTGGGAAAGATCTGGAGTAGGAATGGCAATCCACTCCAGTATTCTTGCCTGGAAAATTCCATGAACAGTGGAGTAGAGCCTGGCAGGCTACAATCCATAGCATTGCAAAGAGGCAGGCATGACTGAGTGACTGAGCATGATGGCTGTATAATCTGCAAGTATATCTCAAAGGTAGCAGGACAAGGTGAAAGTTTTCAGTTACTTTATAAAGATTTCTGATGGCATAACTGCATACTCTAGTATCAACCCTTGGTCTTGAAATCTGGTTTAAACTCTGTTCATCCTGTTGTCTGGAGTTGCATATTTATATAATGCATGTCCATATGATCGTGTATTACTTGAACACAATAAGAACCAGAATATATATTCTTATATCTTTTGTACATAGTCAGTGATTACATAAATTGACTTATAATTAAGGCTGATTGGTTTATAATGAGTTCTTGTTATAAATCTTGTTTTATATTAACTACCAATTTAATGCTTTATGTAGGTCTTGTTCTACTCAGGTTATGTTACACAAAATAGATTCTGTATGTTTTTTGGCAACACCCATAGCCAAGATAAAGCAGTCTATTCCCATAGTCATACATCTCTTCTTTATGTGATGTAATTGTTTTATCTAGACTATTTATAAAATCATTTTGAATTTTAATTTGGACAGAAATTTGAGAAACTTAAGCTAACCAATGTTGTCACTGCTTTGGTTGAAGTTGCACTATTTCTGTGTTTATTAATGCCTTGAAATGAAAGCTTCTGTAAAGAATAAAGTATTCATTTAATGAGAACGATAAAAATGAGATGTTTTTCTTCATAGAATTAGATAATTCCTAATTAGCCTTCTGATTTGCTGAAGTCTGGATCTCATTTAATATTTCCTGGTTCTGAATGCAATATAGTTTTTTATACTCTAGTTAAAGAGCTATGACAAGGGGCTAAATACCACAGCAATAAGCAATTAAGAAAATTAATCTTTTTTAAAAAATAAGGAGGAGAGCAGTAGGAGTTCACTTCAGAACAGCAAATATTGGATAAGGAAAGCACACTACTAAAATTGTATTAAAGTATGATTATTCATTGTATAATAATATTTATTATTGCCATATGTTTCTACCCAAGATACATCACAGATGTCCCTCCTAAATCTGCTTCAATCCACATACAAGATTTAAACTCAGAGCTGGGTCCACACTCCATTTGAGAATTTCCCTTCTCACAGATATTGTAGAAAAGATCTTATTTTCAGTGCAAAACAAATTGACATCCATGGGTCTAGAGGGACTACTGCCATAGAGTCCAAAGCTGCTTAAACCCAGGGTCTCTCATTTCCATCTGAGACTATTCTGTCTCCAAACTCCTTGAAATTGAACTTGTAAACACTTTCAATGGTAGTTTATTGGAAAAGAATCAACCAGACAGCTAATCTACAATATTGAAGGTAAATTGGAGGAGTGACAAATGTTCACTAACTTATAGGTATTTCTTGAACATATCAAGAAAACCATGTTCTCAGTGAAAAACAAACCAGCAAAAATGTAACTCATATTCTTTCACCTAAGGTTGTCTACTTTCTTATTTTAGGATATTTGGAAATCTGTGGTTATTTTTCTGTGTCTGTGTTTAACACCTAATAGTTTTAAACTTGTATTTAATGCTCCTCCTAGAAGGAAAAACTAATTCTTTCCAGGATTCTATCTTCTGTTCTTCACTTGGAAAATAAAATTTGTAAAGACTAAAATCCTAAATATGACTCAATTCCCAATAGCCAACACTTTTTGATATTTTCTCCATAAAATTTCTCCATAAAGTTTGATATTTTCTCCATAACTATTTGATGTTTTCTCCATTTACTTCATAAATGTATATGGCATTTATTTCTTGAAAAGAGCTATGAAGTCAATTATTTTACAATATAGTCATCTATATTCCTGCATTCTAGCTAAAACAGCAAGGTGGCTTGTTCTATCCTTATAAATGCCTGACCTTTTAATATGCTGTAAATGCATTCTAAAATTTGTGCTACGTTCTGGTTGTTACAGGGAAGAATTAATGCATTCTATTAAACTTAACTTTTGCTGAAACACTCTTACATCAGCTGAAGCTCAGAGCTTTAACTGGAGACTAGCTTCTATAGCAATTAAGGAATAAACCCCAGCTTTTATAATCCATCTTTTGTTCTGGGAAATGCCTATACTTAAATGAGTATGGTGTTAGACAAGAACTTGAGGCCACTAAATATTTAATTTCCTCTAAATCCATCCATATTCTGTGTTTTGACAAGCCTATCACTAGATAGGTATTATTTAAACAAGCAGGAATGTTTCAATTAAGTGCATACCCAAATTTGTCAAGTGATTATACCATACCTCTTCTCAAAAGCTCACTATACCTCTCTTAGCATATAGAATAAAATACAAATGTCTCTCCCTAACGTGTTAGTCCATCTACCATCCTAAATCCACCTTTATCCCTTTTCAAAAGCTGAGTATTCCTAGAATGCCTTTTCACCTTATTTGTTTAAATCCTACCAGTTCTTCAAAGTCTATTTAAAATGCAAATTAATCATGATATCCCCAACTGGAATTCATCTTTGTATTTTCAGTAGCTCCTTTTCCAGTCTACCTTCCTTTGGTGCAATTGATGTGTGTGCGTACTTCTTACTTCACATCACTCCTCGGATGTTAAAAATCTGTTCAATAGGTACCTCATTTGAAATATATTCTTTGGTTTTCTCTATAGCTCCTTGTCTTGGATATAATAGGTACTCCATAAATATTTACATTTGAGATAAACAGTAGACAGTACTTGCATTATTCCAAGTAAGAGGGCCCTCTGCCCTGGATGAACCTCGTGCTCTACAGGGTCTTATATACCACAAACACACACGCAAAATGAAATGTATTTTAAAAACACCTGGGCACCACTATCGGAAAAGGCAATGGCACCCCACTCCAGTACTCTTGCCTGGAAAATCCCATGAGCGGAGGAGCCTGGTGGGCTGCAGTCCATGGGGTCTGGGAAGAGTTGGACATGACTGAGCGACTTCACTTTCACTTTTCGATCTCATGCATTGGAGAAGGAAACGGCAACCCAGTCCAGTATTCTTGCCTGGAGAATCCCAGGGACGGGGAAGCCTAGTGGGCTGCCGTCTACACGACTGAATTGACTTAGCAGCAGCAGGGCACCACTATCATGAGGATCTATCATTTAGAATTGGCCCAGCACTAACAGTCTTAAACATCTGCTCTGTCCCTAATAAAGAAATGCTTCCTATGTCACTTTGTCCAGTTCAGTTCAGTTCAGTCGCTCAGTCGTGTCCGACTCTTTGCGACCTCATGAATCGCAGCACGCCAGGCCTCCCTGTCCATCACCATCTCCCGGAGTTCACCCAGACTCACGTCCATCGAGTCCATGATGCCATCCAGCCATTTCATCCTCGGTCGTCCCCTTCTCCTCCTGCCCCCAGTTGTCCTTCAAATAAGACAGCTATGTTACAATGCCCTAAGCTTTGTAGGTTGTGCTGCAAACTGCAGTGAAAACATTTAAGTTATAGAGAATGCATGCTAATTAATATAAATTCTTCCTCCCAGAGACCATGAATATATTCATAATAGATCCTTGCATGAGAAGTAGTGTTTCCTAGTAGGGCCCATCAGCCATTTTCTTGTTTCTCTTTATTTTAAAGTCAGTGACTTCCATGAATTAACACTGTATTTGCAATAGCTGGCATATGGCAGTTGAAATATTTTGTCATATTAAGAAATTTATATTACCTTTAAATTTCTATAGATGAGGTCTAGATGGCACTTGCACTAAATACAAATTATTTACACTGGCTATTAGATAGTCGTGAACACTATGATTAAGGATTATTTTATTCCATCAAAAATGATGCAATTTAATCAATTTTTAAAATACTAAATTGAAATTTTCAACGTTTTTTAGATAATAATAATTTGTGTTCTTACTTTTAATTTTAATTGTTAGAAGAAAATGTTTTAAAAAACATATTAAGTACTTTGAATTTTAAAATTTTAACTTTTATGTAAGTATGCTTTCATAAAAATAAATTAACATTTTATACACTGAAGTGGTGGGTGCAGTAACAAGAACCAAAAACGTTTCTCTTTGTGTGGATTTTTTAGTTTACTTATTTTTTTTTAATTTTATAATATTCACTTTATTTTCTGAAAACATTATAGAAAAAGACACATATGTAAAAAACATACCATTAACCCAATCCTAAACTTATATATTCACATATGTGAACCAGGATATACACACATTTTTGAACAACAAAAAAATTGAATCATGAAATATACATTCATTTGCAACCTAATAGCTCCAAATTCCCAGAAGCAAAGTGTAAAAGGAGATTTGGGGGAAGAAAAAAAAAATTTTTTCTAATTTACTATAATATTCTGCAGCTGCATCATAACATAGTACCTTACTGTTAAATTTCTCTGGTTTCTTTTGTTTTTCTTCTTGCCTTCTGGACTTGCCCATGATCTAGAATTGTGACTGATACACTTCCATATTAGAACCAGTTCCAGATTGTTTAAGCTGTTTTTTGGAAAGCAGTTGACATTTAGAAATTGACCCCCATTTTTGGAGCCCAGTAAAGAGAATAGAGTGGCAATAAGGAAGAAAAAATCAATACCCCAGTAGCTATTGGCAATGCTGTGTGAAGCCAGTGATCCCCAAAAGAAAATCAGTAGACTTCTTTAAGAGAAAAAGAAGCATAATTTTCAGTTTTGAATGAAAAGAAATGGCCATTTTCTAGTCTAAAACTCTGTCTTAAGTCCCACCAGTGACTAAATATGACCACAAAGCACAGCAGAGCAGGGGAAATGTGACACAAAGCCAATGTCTATGATCCCCCTGGAATCACATCTCACACCACCAAAAGAAAGGACTAGAAGGATCCGTGGACAGCTATTTCCAAAAGGAGGATTTCACCCTGAATTCCTACATTTAATCAGCTGCATGTGTTGTTTATTACTCCAGCGCCATGAACATTATTACTTTATTAAATTGTTTCTATCTTTATCATAAATGCCACATCTATTTTAAAGCCATTTTTTATTTAGTTAAATTTTGGTTTATCATCCACAGAAAAGATTATTAAATCGAATGGGTGACTATTTCAGCTCAAGTTAAAATCAATAATATTTAGCTGGACCTTAGGTGCTAAATTCTCAAACTCCATGTTTTTCCCTTTGCTGCAGTCCTGTATCTAAACATCACTGACGGGGCTTTCTCTCGTATTCATCTATGATTTATGGCTGTTCTAGTTTGTGGGACGAAAGCTTCAAGGGCTCTTGCAGTGTTTAAGCTTCTAAATAATCAGAAGTGTTTTCATTTCTCTTTTTGAACTGAGACTGCTATGTGCAATTTTAGAAAAATTAATCATAAAAAACAGATCATAAAAAAATAGAATTTTTTTAAAAGTTCAGAACTTAATGTGTTTTCTACAATAGTTAATATCTGACTTTTGTGGGGGGCGGGGAATTAGTTCTGTAAAACATGCCCTCAAATTTCATATAAAACAAAGTCAGTTTAGGTCCTTGAATTTTTAGATCTTCCTTATGTTTTCATTCCTCTGAGAAAATCTGGTGAGAAATGAAGTCTTTAAATGCCTTTGAGTGGTTTCAAACATTAAAATCTTTCTGACAGCAAACTTCTCATTCATGAAACTATAACTCACTCTTTAAGAAGTGGTGTTTCTGTTTTGCTATTGAATTTACATAATGAAAATGGTTATAAATAACATTACAGAATATCAAAGCACAAATGATTATTAATTACTTGAACACTCAGAAAGTTTATAATTCAATCACCATAAAAATTATTTTTTATTATGTTGGGCATGTTGTAAATTAATTACTTAAATAGGCATAGTTAAAATTTCATGAAAAGACATCCTCCTAAAATAATACCAACATTTTTAAAGAAAATAAATTTAGAGTCTTAGTTCCTGCTAACCTCACATCAACAATAACAAAATCACTTAATTGTTAATTCAAATTACTGAAGTGTATTTTGTCTGAAATCTTTTTTAGAAAGTAAGGGTTTCTAAAAAATGAATTCAGTTTCCATGGCTGCATTGCAATGTAATTATTTCTTTTTGCTGCCTAATATCAATTTATTTTAAATTATATTGACTTACTTATTTACTGAAAATGCCAACATGAAAGAAACATGAAAAATTATGTGATTCCTTTTTAGTACTTTCTGTGTTAACTCATTCTATACATTCAAGTTCAACTTAAAAAGAAGTGAAAGCATTCCCAACACAATACATTAAAACTAAGAACAATTATACTGTGAAATTTGTATTTAGAGTCCATACTTTTGAAACTATTTTGAGATTTAAAAAAATTATAAAATAAAGCATTTGCTTTTAACAAAATTTGAAGCTTTTTATTCATTTAGTCAACCAGCATAACATTCAAGAGTAACATCCAATTATGTTCACTTATCTATACAAAGAATGTAGGAAATTCTAAAAATAATTCCAACAGATATTCCAACTTGCATAGAATTAAAATTTGGTGTGAAAAATTTGAGGTATATTGAAAATTTGGCTTCTCCACAACATAGTTACAAAGGAATAAAGAGTGATTCCCCAGAAATCCTGAAACTAACACTGAGAGAGAAAAGAAAGAATTGACTACACCATTTTAATAGTCATTAATAAGGATTTACATCTAAAAAATCAGAAGCACTTTAAGATTATTGACTTATACCAACAGATGTTCAAAAGTCTCCCTTTATTTCCAAACTTCTATTTGTAGGGAAAGGAAATAACCTTTACTGTATAGTAGGTATAAAAGGAACCAGATGATTCATCTCTGTGAATCTGCTTGTTGAATTTGATGGATCATTCTTAAAAGCGACGTTGCTAATCTTCAGGTTTTCTTTTTTAGGTTATTCACAGATCAGTGGGTTTTCCAGCTAATACAGGTCTGATGCTCTTCTGTCTTCACACATGGTATTCATCATATCTTGACAAGAAAAGACCTTCAGTCTACAAATAACCTTCACTGAAGTAAGACATGTAAGTGGGTTTCTTTATGAAAGATAGATTTTATGGCTGAATAAAAAACAACTGTAGTTAAAAAATGTCATTGCATGGCCTTATTTGAAGATTTTTCCTTCAAGAAACTTTAATGTTTGTTGTTGCAACTACTAATAGACCAAAAAAAAAAAAAAAGGATTAAATTACTTTATCTTTATCATTAACCACAAATGCAACAGGAAGGGTTGATCAGCTCTGTATTTTATCATTCTGAAGCGTTCAGCCTTTAAAATATTTAAGCATCCACATTAGTTCTTGTCAAACTAGCACAAAGCAGTGCATAATATGACCCGGGTGTAGGAGCAGAACAAGATAAAAGGTTACAGCCAGGGTGAAATTTCCACAATGGGATTGCCCTGTGCTATAGATAATAGTTTGGCTTCCTGTTTCCAGACAATTGCTAAATGATGTTGAATGTTTTCTTTATGTTTTCACTTGGTCATGCCAAAGGAGAGAATCAGTTTAGCTGATATTGAACTGCAAGGATAAAACAATAAGTTTGAGGTATCCTACATGCACTGTATTATTTCACATGGCCAACTAGAAAAAAAATAAAATGTTGATCAAATTTCATGTTGTTAGATAGCATGATAATTTGGGTTCTCATAGTATAAATGAAACTTCAAAGAAATATTAAAAACTTTCAAGCTGGGCAAAAATCAAAATAATTTCTCACTGAAACTAGTGTCTGAAGAATTTCTCTCTACATAGAGCCGACAGGGTGAAAAAATAGCTGAAGGATAATTTCTTAAAACACTTTTTAAGTTCTTTCACTGGCCTTAACTATACTAGCAAAACTTTCTATAAGCATGTCTAAATTAAACCATGTAAAAAAATGATTATCAGTGAATTAATAGCATTTAAAACCACAAATTCTAACCCTTCTATGTGGGATGAGGAATGATAGGGAAGAATATAGTTGCTAGGAGAGAGTGAGACAGTACCAACAAAAAATCCTACCAAATCTTAGACCCTTATTTTCAATAGATACTTACTAAAAAGCAATCCTGCTGGTAAAGAATCCACCTGCCTTGTGGGAGACCTGGGGTTTGATCCCTGGGTTGGGATGATCCCTTGGAGAAGGGGACTGCTACCCACTCCAGTATTCTAGTCTAGAAAATTCCACAGACTGTATATCCATGGGATATACCACTGGGCAACTTTCACTTTCACTATCCTGCCCTTGTCAAGCTTTTAATCCAAACAGTGATTCTAGAGGGAAAAAATACTATTAAATAAGCAGTAAGGAAATTTCACAACAGTTGGTATATATTTATTAAATCTAGCCCAACTTTTAATCCTGTTATTCATTCATTTATGGCTTGCCAGGTGACACAGTGGTAAAGAATCCACCTGCCAATATAGGAGACACAAGAGATACAGGTTCAATCCCTGGGTCTGGAAGATCCTGTGGAGTAGGAAATGACACCCATTCCAGTATTCTTGCCTAGAAAATTTCATGGACAGAGGAGCCTGGTGGGCTACAGTCCATGAGATCACAAAGTGTTGGACATGACTAAGTGTGCATGTGCACATACACACGCGCACACACACATTCACTCATTTATTTATTTATTCGTTCAACAAATATTGAATTCCTGGTATGTATGAGTTACTAGAGAAACAATGGTCAACAAGACAGAAAAGGGCCCTACCTTCAAGGAGCTTACATTATGATGGGAGACAAAAACATGAACAAAAATTCAATGTAAAACAATTATAGGCTGTAATGTGCAATGTGTAAAATAAATCAGGGGCTGTAGTGAAACAGACTGGTGAGGGCAGAATTCTCTGAGGGGATGATGCTGCAATTAAGATTTAGAAGGAGAAGGAGTTGGCTGATTATCTGAAAACCAGAAAAAAAGGTGCATTTGCTTGGAGGGTTCTAGAAACCTAGAAATTTAGCAAAAAACATTGTAACTAAGGACTTAATGACTAAGACAGGGTGCACAAAATGAGATGAGAGAATCACCAAACCACATCAGAGCTGACATGCCTGGGAAGAGTCTGGATTTTACTCTAAAGTCAGTAAAAAAATTTTAAGCAGTCTTCAATAACATTTGATAAGATTAAATCCAATTTCAAAACACTAAAACAATGGACTAATCAAGAGAACCATAGAGAAGGCTGAGCGCCAAAGAATTGATGCTTTTGATTTGTGGCACTAGAGAAGACTCTTGAGAGTCCCTTAGACAGCAAGGAGATCAAACCAGTCAATCCTAAACAAAATCAACCCTGAATATTAGTTGGGAGTACTGATGCTGAAGCTGAAGCTCCAATACTTTGGCTCCCTGATGCAAAGAGCCAACTCATTTGAAAAGACCCCAATGCTGCAAAAGACTGAGGGCGGGAGGAGAAGAGGATGACAGAGAATGAGATGGTTGAACGGCATCACTGACTCAACGGACATGAGTTTTAGCAAACTCCAGGAGATAGTGAAGGACACGGAAGTCTGGTGTGCTGTAGTCCATAAGGTTGCAAAGCATCAGACATGACTTAGTGACTGAACAGCATCAATTAAGAGGAAATAATCCAAAAGTAAGAAAGGATTTTAAAAAAATAACATTGTGAGAATACCCTGGAAGTTCAATTGTTAAGACTCTGTGCTTTCCCTGTGTAGGGCATGGGTTCAGTCCATGATCAGGAAACAGACTCCGCAAGCTATGCGTGGAGCCAAAAATAAATATATATACACACACACATTGTATAACCTAAAAAAAGTTAAAATCAGGCCTATATCTTGGAAACTTTGTGAATTATCCTTGCGGTTAAGTATTACTAAATTGTTATGGAAGACAATCAGTTCAGTTCAGTGGCTCAGTCGTATCCGACTTTTTGCAACCCCATGAATCGCAGCACGCCAGGCCTCCCTGTCCATCACCAACTCCTGGAGTTCACTCAGACTCACGTCCATCCAGTCAGTGTTGCCATCCAGCCATCTCATCCTCAGTCGTCCCCTTCTCCTCCTGCTCCCAATCCCCCCAGCATCAAAGTTTTTTCCAATGAGTCAACTCTTTGCATGAGGTGGCCAAAGTACTGGAGTTTCAGCTTTAGCATCATTCCTTCCGAAGAAATCCCAGGGCTGATCTCCTTCAGAATGGATTGGTTGGATCTCCTTGCAGTCCAAGGGACTCTCAAGAGTCTCCTCCAACATCACAGTTCAAAAGCATCAATTCTTCGGCACTCAGCCTTCTTCACAGTCCACCTCTCACATCCATACATGACCACAGGAAAAACCATAGCCTTGACTAGACGGACCTTAGTCGGCAAAGTAATGTCTCTGCTTTTGAGTATGCTATCTAGGTTGGTCATAACTTTTCTTCCAAGGAGTAAGCGTCTTTTAATTTCATGGCTGCAATCACCATCTGCAGTGATTTTGGAGCCCCCCAAAATAAAGTCTGACACTGTTTCCACTGTTTCCCTATCTATTTCCCATGAAGTGATGGGACTGGATGGAAGAGAATAGTAATATTAAAAAACAACCACTGAATATGGAACACTGATATATAAAGTTGTAATTTCAATCATATTCATATGTACTGCAGAATAAAAATGCACTGGCTCAAGCATCCCAAGATTGAGTTTTGTGAAGATCACAGCATTGATGAAACTGTTGAAATTCCTCACTTAAGAGGATGAAATTGGGTGCACATACAACATGTTGTTATTTAGTATTTTTTTTTTTATTACTTACAGACTTTTGTTGCTTTCTGTCAAACCTCAACATGAATCAGCCATAGATATACATATATCCCCTCCCTTTTGAACTTCCCTCCCATCTCCCTCCCCATCCCAACCCCTCTAGGTTGATACAGAGCCCCTGTTTGAGTTTCCTGAGCCATAAAGCAAATTCCCATCGGCAATCTATTTTACATATGGTAATGTAAGTTTCCATGTTACTCTTTCCATACATCTGACCCCCTCCTCCCCTCTCCCCATGTCCATAAGTCTATTCTCTATGTCTGTTTCTCCATTGCTGCCGTGCAAATAAATTCTTCAGTACCATTTTTCTAGATTCTGTATATATGCGTTAGTATATGATATTTCTCTTTCTGACTCTCTTTACTCTGTATAATAGGCTCTAGGTTCATCCACCTCATTAAAACTCACTCCAATGCATTCCTTTTTATGGCTGAGTAATATTCCATTGTGTATATGTACCACAATATATATAGTATCTTTAATTTGATTTGAACTATTTTAAGTTTTTAAATCATTGCTTTTAAAAATAATTACTTATTGTTAATATTTTATTCACACTTTAATCTAAAAATAAAATGGTCTTTAACCTTTGGAAAAAGATGGTATTTTCCAGACTGGCGGTTTAATAAATATTCAGGTGGCTAGACCCATCTTCAACATGTGAAGTGAGTAATATAATAGATTGATATTACTCGACAATGGATTAACATGCAAGGGAATTATTATAAATTTGCAGAATTGCTTATAATAATATTGCAAATGAAAACATAATTTGATACACGTGGGTAACAAGTTTTTAACTATGTAGGAGAATCTGAGAAAATAACCAACATTCAGTAAAGTGAATAAGGTAATATATATTTAAACACTTGAATCTAAAACAATATTACAGATATGATATTGCATATTTTAAAACATTTGGTAACAAGAAAATATTAAGGGCATAATGATTGGACCTCTTTCTGAAGAAAATTTACCAAAGGAAAGGTCACCTTCTAATACTGCTTGCAAGAGCTCTTTGTATTTTTAAGTAAGGAGCTGGAATTGTACTTACTTTTCCATATATTGTTTAGGACAAGCCTTGGTGGTGAAAAACCCAGCCTAGGTCCTACTTTGAAGTCTTGCTGCTGCTGCTGCTGCTGCTGCTAAGTCGGTTCAGTCGTGTCCGACTCTGCAACCCCAGAGACAGCAGTCCACCAGGCTCCCCTGTCCCTGGGATTCTCCAGGCAAGAACACTGGAGTGGGTTGCCATTTCCTTCTGCAATCAATGCATGAAAGTGAAACGTGAAAGTGAACTCGCTCAGTCTTGTCCAACTCTTAGCAACCCCATGGACTGTAGCCCACCAGGCTCCTCTGTCCATAGGATTTTCCAGGCAAGAGTACTGGAGTGGGGTGCCATTGTCTTAGGGATTGCCAAAAGCTCTGGGGCATCCTACTTCCACTTTGATTATTCACTCGTTCATTCATTCAAAAGATTTTGATTGAGCAGTTACTATGTACCAAAGCATTGTCCTAGATACTTCAGTTTCACCAGAGGCTTAGAAGATGATCAATGCCATGGAAGAAAGACAAAGCACTGCAAGATAAGAGTGATCCAGGAGTAACCAGAGGGCAGTTTAGAATTTTAAATAGAGCGATCAACATTCATCACCTTGAGAGAATGACTTGTAAGCAAAGATTTGAAGTTGGTGAGAGGTTTGCCCAACATCTGAGAAGAAGCATTTCAGGCCAGGCCCTAAGGAAAGTAAGCCTTATGTTCTGGAAGAATAAGAAGGGACTTGAGTGAATACAGCAGCATGAACAAGGAAGAAAGGAGTTTTGCAGTCTGGTGCCCATAGAGCAGAAACTGGAATTTTAACAGCCACATTATAACAGGCGTGGCTTATTGAAGCAACACGGAAGGAACAGTGGTTAGAAGACTTATTTTGTGTTTGCTTTTGACTGCAAGGTTGTTGTTTGCAGTCAGTGGTGGTTCAGTGGTAAGGAAACCTCTTGCCAAAGCAGGAGACATGGGGTCTATCCCTGGGTCAGGGAGATCGCTTGGAGAAGGAAATAGCAACTCACTCCACTACTGTTGCCAAGGAAATTCCATGGACAGAAGAGCCTGCAGCCCATGGGTTTGCAAAGAGTCAGACATGACTTGGTGACAATAAACAAAAATGCTGTTTTGCTTAGAATTTTGTGACAAATCAATAAGAATAGAAAAAATATTCTTAAGATCATTTATCCACACTTTATATTTTTTACTTTTTAAACTATATCTTTAATAGTTGGATCTCTACCTCTTCTCTTACCTTGAAGTGCTCAGGCAAGGTTTTCAGTTTTTATAAAGACTGTGCACCTATCTGACAAACAAGTACTGGTTAAGAAGCAATGATAAAAATTTCTTCCTTGCCCAGACTCTAATCAGATTCCTCTGAGCAATTTTTTCAACTAGTACTCAACTTTTGCACTTCCTTTTTTGACTCCTCATTGTCCAGTTTTAGCAAGAATCTTGCTAAGATTGTTTAACCAGAATTTCCCATCCTCTAAATCTGATTACCCTTGATACTCGGTCAGATTCTTCATCCTCCGCCATCCCCAGCCTGATCATACGATCTTGCCTTCAGCAAGAATTCTGAGTTAGCTGAAATCCCTGGCTTTACCCAGATGTTCCCTTTTTTAAAAAAAATTTTATTGAACTATGCTGCTACTGCTAAGTCGCGTCAGTCGTGTCCAACTCTGTGCGAACCCATAGACGGCAGCCCACCAGGCTCTTGCCTGGAGTGGGTTGCCATTGCCTTCTCCAATACATGAAAGTGAAAAAAGGAAGTGAAGTCACTCAGTCGTGTCTGACTCTTAGCAACCCCATGGACTGCAGCCTACCGGGCTCCTCCATCCATGGGATTTTCCAGGCAAGAGTACTGGAGTGGGGTGCCATAGTTGATTTATAATGTGTTAGTTTCAGGTACAACGGGTGTTTCCTTTTAGTAACTTTCTATCCCCTGACTCCCATCCTACACCTTGGTTAGAAATTCCCACCTTTCTTTATTGTATTCAGAGTTGAATGCAGTCCCTCCCCACTGCAGTGGGTGTGCCACCCGCTGGAATAAAGTCCACCTTGCCACTCTTTGAATGTCTTCAGTAACTGTTTCTTTACCAACAGTCAGAAATGATAGGAAAACCCAAGAAGCTGCCCAAATGCTGAAACAAAGATATTCATGATAATCACTTGCAAAATATAGTAAATCCATGAGAAAATATGATATTATTTAAAAATGTACATTCATGTATGAGAGTCAAAATAAACAGGAATAACTAAAGAGAAACTGTGAAAATTAAATTCTACATGTAAAACAATCTGTCTCCTCTATTATGGGCTACACTCTATTTTTATTTTCTCATAAAATTTACCCATTACAGTCAAACTGGGGTGGGGGGAGTATTACTATGTTTCAGTATTTTTAAACAAAGCAGAAATCTTTTCCATAAATTGCCAGCTCAAAATACACCAAAAAGAAGAAGATAGTTCCGTGAAGCAAAGTGCTTTTCTCAACAAACCAACAATATGTGTTTATTGCATTGGAGCCCAGGACCACCACATGCGATTACAGTAAAAGCTCTGCCTTATTTCCATCTGGCAATGAGAACACAAGATGTTGTGTAAACTACCAGAAGAGCTCTATTTCATTGTAATTAAAATTTAGTGTTATACTTAAGCAAGAAGGCAACTCCAGGAGATGTGATTATCATGAGATAATGACCTTGGGGTGTAGCAAGGCATGCAAGGAACCAAATGCCTCCTGTCCTCTAGGGGGCAAGATTATTTCTACATAACAACCTCTACCTCCTCTCACTCACCCTCCCCAGCTTCTGGAGCTGTATGATCAGTGAAAGGGGAAAGCTTGGGATTAAGAGCACCAATATGATTTCTGCAAAAAGAGGACATTGGGGGACTGGTAGATGACAAAGTTGGCATTGTAGAATGCTGAAGCAGCAGTTTCAAATGAGTTGTGTTGTTTGTGCAATAATTATGCAATGGCTTTAGAATTCTCTGGACACATATAGAACTGTCAGTGATGTCATAGGCATGTAAGTAATCCCCAGCAAGGGCACAGATCTAACCTTTTCCCCCTGTTTTGGTTTCATGATTTCCATTTCATAATAGCAATAAGATATGACAGGTGGTGCAGTTCTTGAGGGTTTATTATACTTCTTGGGTGGTTGAAGCCACTCAGCCTTTGGCCTAAACCTCTCAAGACATCTGAGAAGTATAATAATTTCCCCCAAATGCAATGCCTGTCATGTCTTATTGCTTAATTGCCTTGCACTTACCAAGTAATTCTTAAAGTGAATGCAGGCAATAGTGTTCATGTTACAGTTTATACCGGTAGCAACTACTTTCTATTGGAATATTCCTTTAATCCAATACAATCTAATGGATTAAAAAATATTCCAATATGTTACCATTATAAACCCTAAGCTAAAAGGTCACTTAAAATCATGAAAAATGTTTATATTTTGTAACCGTGTGTTGGAGGAGAAAATGATCAACTGAAATTCAAGAAGTTAACTTGAAATAAGACAATCTTCAAGTGACAACCATGTTGATGAGTCAAGTACTTCAGTTATTCAAGAATATCTCAAACTCTACCATCTGAAAGAGATGAGAGAGCTTAATTTATAAATAATATGTTCAGTAAGAAAAGAGAGAACAAAAGCATAAGTATTATAAAAGGGAAGCAGTTCTAATGAGGTGGATGAAACTGGAGCCTATTATACAGAGTAAAGTAAGTCAGAAAGAAAAACACCAATACAGTATATTAACGCATATATATGGAATTTAGAAAGATGGTAACAATGACCCTATGTGTGAGATAGAAAAAGAGACACAGATATAAAGAAAAGACTTTTGGACTTTGTGGCAGAAGGTGAGGGTGGAATTATTTGAGAGAATAGCATTGAAACATGTATATTACCATATGTGAAACAGATGACCAGTCCAAGTTCAGTGCATGAAACAGAGCACTCAAAGTCACTGCCCTGGGGCCACCCTGAGGCATGGGATGGGGAGGGAGTTAGGAAGGGAATTTGTGATGGGGGACACATGTACACCCATGGCTGATTCATGTCAATGTATGGCAAAAACCATGACAATATTGTAAAGTAATTGGCTTCCAATTAAAATAAATAAATTAATTTTAATTAGCATATAATAATTGAGGATAAATTTAGTTACATAAATTTCTTACTCACAAAGAATAAGGTCAAACAACTTCTGTTTTAAAAATAAATGGAAGCATTAGACAATTGAGGAAAATATTTTAAAATAGTAATATAGAAAGAATGTGTACATGTAAATAAATGTGTGTGTGTGAAACACATGATGCATGGAAAAACTGAAAATGAAAGAGAGTAGAGATATAAGGTGTTAAGGAATTTTTTTTGGACAAGGGAGAACCTGCTAAATAGGGATGAACCTGATTAGTAGTATACCCAGATGAAATTTCAATTTCATTATCCATTTCATTTTACTTGTATATAGTCATGTCCCTAACAGAAGCAGAAAAGATTAAGAAGACTCACCCAGAGTCAGAAATCCTAGAGTGTGAAGGCAAGTGGACCTTAGGAAGCATTAATATGAACAAAGCTAGTGGACATGATGGAATTCCGAGTTATTTAAAATTCTAATAGATGATGCTATTAAAGTGTTGCACTCAATATGCCAGCAAATGTAGAAAATTCAGCAATGGCCACAGAACTGGAAAATGTCAGTTTTCAATCCAATCCTAAAGAAGGGCAATGCCAAAGAATGTTCAAACTACCGTATAATTGTGCTCATATCACAGGCTAGTAAGGTAATGCTCAAAATCCTTCAAATTAGGTTTCAGCAGTAAGTGAACCAAGAAACTCCAGATGTACAAGTGGGGTCTAGAAAAAGCAGAGGAACCAGAGATCATATTGCCAGTATTGATTGTATCCTGGCAAATAGAAGGGGAAAAAAATGGAAGCAATGACAAATTTTATTTTCTTGGGCTCCAAAGTCATGGCCCTGAACCTCCAAGCAAGTCAACCATCATTTCAGTCAAGGACAGGTATGTGCACATCTCATGGAATGGTGGCAAGCCCAGCATTCACACCAGGTCTAGCCCACTCCAGGACTACCTCTGATTCACCCTTTCTTTGAAGAATTAATTAGGAACTTCAACTCCCACCTCCTAATTGACTAATCCTATGACCTTGGTGAAGGCCATTTGACTTTTCTCAAGCTAGATCCCATAGTTCAAAAAAGAAGCAGTAATACTTGCCCAACTTCACAGGGTTCTGTGAAGATAAGTGAAATAGATTCTAGAAAAACAGTTTAAAAGTTAAGTTCTAGTCAAATCTGTTTCTGATATTGTGGTGATTGTTGGTTTTGTTATTATCATTTTTGCACTTGAATGATCATGGAAAATGGATGATAAATACATTTAAGCACAACTTGAGGAAAAACACCAAACTGAAGGGGTTGTGGGGAGTGGCTAGGACAGGGATCTCCTGTTTATTTTCTAAAATTGTTAGGTAAGGCATTTATTACTTCCTGGTAGAAGATGTTGCTGATGTGGGCTTCTTGCATAAAACCTGTCTTAATTGAAAAGGAGGTAACAAATCCCTCTTAGTATTATCACTCTGTGTCAACAGGAAACCTTTCAGTGACTTACTAACCTGCTCTTTCTTTACCAATACACATTTTGCTATTTTCAGTATTTTATTGGTCTAATTTATAGAGTCTATTGTGAGTGTGTTCAAATCAATTTTATCTTGGGTTATTAACTACAGAGAAGAAAAAAAAACTTGACATAGAATTTTATATTGTTAAGTTTTAATACTTTTTTTTAGTAAGAAATATTTTTATTTAAAAATTCTTCTGTAAATATTGTTATTCAGGAAGCCTACACACCTGGGTTTGATCCCTGGGTTCTAAAGATCGCCTGGAGAAAGGAATAACTACTCACTGCAATATTCTTGCCTGGACAATTCAGAGGAGCCTAGTGGGTTCCATGGGGTCACAAAGGGTTGGACATGACTGAGTGACTAACTCCATTACTAACTCATACTGTACCACAAACTGAAACCCATGCTTATTTCTCCTTTTGTGTGTGCAAGTGAGTCTTTCTTGATTTATATTACAATTTTATCTTGCATTGAGTGTAATTACTTTCTTTTTCTATTGGACATAATTTTTGCCTACCACTAAAAATTTTTTTGAAGGAACTTAGATTATAATTGGTGGTTTTATTTCAAATTCCTCTTTTAAGCTGCATTCTGACCACTAAGCATAAGAAAACAAAGAAAGTTTTCCATTTTCTTTGACATACATCAATTAGGTAATCATACTTTGGAAGCAGATTTTAGTGAAATGAAGTCTTTCTTTATTTCTCTCCCTTAACTTTTCTTCACTATTAATTAAAAGTTTAACTCTCAGATAATTTCTTAAAATTGTTTCCTTTGGTTTTCTTTTTTTGGAACTGGATTATTAAATCAGGCTTGCCAAGAGAGAGTAAAATTAGAATTGTCTTATGAATGAAGATCATATAGAAAACAAAATCAGTTCAGTTCAGTTCAGTCACTCAGTCTTGTCCAACTCTCTGCAACCCCATGAACTGCAGCACGCCAGGCCTCCCTGTCCATCACCAACTCTCGGAGTTCACTCAAACTCACGTCCATCGAGTCAGTGATGCCATCCAGCCATCTCATCCTCTGTTGTCCCCTTCTCCTCTTGCCCCCAATCCCTTCCAGCATCAGCGTCTTTTCCAATGAGTCAACTCTTCACATGAGGTGTCCAAAGTACTGGAGCTTCAGCTTTAGCATCATTCCTCCCAAAGAAATTCCATGGTTGATCTCCTTCAGAATGGACTGGTTGGATCTCCTTGCAGTCCAAGGGACTCTCAAGAGTCTTCTCCAACACCACAGTTCAAAAGCATCAATTCTTTGGTGCTCAGCTTTCTTCACGGTCCAACTCTCACATCCATACATGACCACAGGAAAAACCATAGCCTTGACTAGACAGACCTTTGTTGGCAAAGTAATGTCTCTGCTTTTGAATATGCTGTCTAGGTTGGTCATAACTTTTCTTCCAAGATTAAGCATCTTTTAATTTCATGCCTGTAGTCACCATCTGCAGTGATTTTGGAGCCCCCAAAAATAAAGTCTGACACTGTTTCCACTGTTTCCCTATCTATTTCCCATGAAGTGATGGGACCAGATGCCATGATCTTCATTTTCTGAATGTTGAGCTAAGTTAGTATGATTCTAACTTTCTCAAATCATTTTTCCTCAATGGTATTTTTAACCCATGGAGGTAAGAGGGAAAAAATACAAAAGTGTTTCTAAATCAAGTACAACCTTGACAGGAATTATTTATTTACCTCTGTGGACTTCCCAGGTGGTGCTAGTGTTAAAGAACCCAACTGCCAATGCAGAAAACATAAAAGACCCAGGTTCTATCCCTGGGTCGGGAAGATCCCCTGGAGGAGGGCATGAAAAACCATTCCAGTATTCTTGCCTGGAGAATCTCATGGACAGAGGAGCTTGGTTGGCTATGGTCCATGGAGTCACAAAAAGTCAGACCTGACTGAAGCCAGTTAGCATGCATATATGCAGGGACTATTGAAACACAGTCTTTTCTGATATCCACCTAAGGAAAAAATCAGAACGTTTTTCTACATAACAAAATTTTATTGTACAATGAAACTAAATGAACCTGACCTAGACAATTAATAGTCAACACATGTCTGCTACTACTAAGTCATTTCAGTCGTGTCCAACTCTGTGCGACCCCACAGACGGCAGCCCACCAGAACACTGGAGTGGGTTGCCATTTCCTTCTCCAATGCAGGAAAGTGAAAAGTGAAAGTGAAGTCGCTCAGTCACGTCCGACCCTCAGCAACCCCATGGACTGCAGCCTTCCAGGCTCTTCCGTCCATGGGATTTTCCAGGCAAGTGTATTGGAGTGGGGTGCCATTGCCTTCTCCCAACACACGTCTACTGTCTGTCTACTTATATGTCTACTTATATTTTTTAATGCCATTTGAATAGAATACTGTGTAGAAGATGACAATTCATTCAGCAAGAGAACCAGAATTCCAGCCTCCTTCCACCTTAATCAGGAACAATCTACACACATTTCAACACCTCATCATGTCCCTGAGGTGCTTATGACTTTCCTTGGTGGGGACACTGGTATCACTGCATTATTGACACAGCTGCTTCGTAGTTAACCATGACTGCTAGTTCCTGAAACAACTGTACTTTCCAGATGCTCACTTCTTTCATGTACTTTCCAAACAGCTTAATGCACACATTCTAACCTTTTATTTTTCATACCGCTTGTTCCCAGTTTCTATTTCACATCTAACATAATGACAAATAATACACAGTTATCATGGGACAAGATGTTTTCAAAGATTCCCCAAGAATGCTCATAATAGCTGCTTCAAACATTCTTATATTCCCTAGCATCAGCTGGGGTTTGTAGTTCTTTTCTTAAGAGTTCATCTGCACAGTTACTCCTTACAGGCCAGAGATCACTCAAATACATTTCCTTTATTTCTTTGAATTAAAATTATAAAATGTAGTAGCTTAGATTTCAGAAAAAATCTTTATACTGTGTGGTTTTGTCATTTAGATGTTATGCAGTTTATTTAAAATGGTTAATCATTGCTATGTGCTTGATTGCTCAGTCATGTCTGACTCTTTGTGATCCTTTGGATCGTACACACCAGGCTCCTCTGTCCATGGGATTTTCCAGGCAAGAATACTGGAGTGAGTTGCCACTCCTCCTCCAGATGATCTTCCCAACCCAAGGATTGAACCTGGGTCTCCTGTGTCTCCTGCATTGCAGGTGAATTTTTTACCCACTGAACCATCAGGGAAGCCCTGGTTGCTATGAATTGTAACAATGAAAGACTTTGAAACTGGGATATTTAGCAGATTTAGGAAATCTTCATAGGATTCACTACATGAAAACAAATGTTATTGCACATTTACCTTTACCCTGGAGCAGCACCTGCATTTTAAAAAGCAAAGTGTTAGTGACCGTGTTCAGCATGTAGAAAACAGAGGTAGATTTGAGCCTCATTTCCTCTAACTGTAGTTTGCCTTTGTCATCCAGAATTAGATGGAAATCTTTCTTTGGCTCTGAGTGTGAGAATTAGTCCCAATAAAAGATATCACCATTCCACAGGACCAAATGTTTTCTTCCACCTTAAAGATATCTTCTATGGGGAAAAAAAATGGAATAAATTAATCAAGAGAGGACCCTATGAGTTGCCATATACTAGTTACCTGTCATTCTCATGGTCCATGGTTGGCACTTGCTGATTTACATGTGTTTTCATTAACAGCTGTGGGCTAAGAACCTAGAGGTGTTTGGGGTTATAAAGAATCGGAGATTCAATCCTAGATCTATAGAATTTTCTTTTTGCATAATTTCTTTTTTCTCATGATAACATTAAGATTGACTGATATTTCAGCCTCATTATGTAAAATATAAGATAAATAAATAAAGAAAGCCCAGAAAAGGAACTGTAAAAAAATTTTAAAATCCTCAAAATAATACCACCACATAAAAATGACACAGATCCCAAAACATTTTAACAGAATTAAAGTAATAAAGTACCACAAGCAAAATATATGCTCTGTTATCCAAGACACTGACAGAGCAGAGATTGCAAAAATCAATGCAGCCATAAACCTAAGACATCTTTCAAACAACTGCTTAAAACTCAGGCCCTGCTAAATCATGAATCCAGGTTGCTAACAAATGAAAAATTGGCAGACTGGGCCTTCATCTCCTTTGACGACTTCTCTGCAACTTCACAAAGTGTGAAAATGTAAAATAGATAAGCAGTCAGTGAGAGAAAAAATTAACATCTTACCAAATTCACAGATTTCATTTATCACCTCTAAAAAAAATGGAAACGAACTTAAAGGTGATTCAACATCAGAATATCAACGATTTTAACTTGAGTTCCTACTATGTGCCAGCCACTGTTTGACTGACATCTGATTCAGCAAGTTAAATTCTGTGGAAATTGCGTCTTCGAAGTCCTCCCTTTCATCTCAGAAAACTGAGTCAGTCTAAAATGAATCTCTGCTTACATAAATGACTTCCTCGTTTGCCTTGCTGAAGGGAATGAGCTTATCAGAATCAGCCTATGACAAACCCAAAAGTTTCTTGATGAGATCAGATCATATAGTTCCAGTAAATTAGCACATACCAAAAACAGTATATGCTGAATCTTCAGTATTCAGAATCCTATCCATTGTCAGCAGTGGAAAATGACCTTCAAGAAGGCTGCTTAACTAAGACTCCTGGAGTTAATTGAGGCTGTGACTGGACCCAAAAACTTTGAATCTTTGCTCTACTACTTCACATTGAGATTCCGTGTCCCTCTGACTTCATGAATTTATTTATTAACTATGGAGAAGTTTTAATACACTAGAAAGTCCAAAATGACTTCTTTATGCTGCATTCTAATGTCTTCAAGTTTCCTCTGGCTACAGACTCTAATTTAGAACCACAGTTGGTAGAGGTTGCATCACAAGACTCTTCTATAGCTTTACTACCCAACCTGAGCCCTGGGTTCCTATCAATGTTTTAAAGTTGCTCTCTTGCTTCAAAGAATTTCATGAAAGAAGAGGAAGAATATTGAAAATCATATGTAAAATATATTTTAATAAATGTGAGCGAATGCATTTAGAGGTCATGCTGTACTTCTAATTTTTGCCTCACGTTGTTCTAGCACATTTCATCTGACCTCTCCATTCAGCAAAAATTTCATATATAAAATTCTCTTTCATGAGCTATATTTCAAAATTAGTTTAAAAATACAACAGTCATACTTAACATCTCATGTAAGTTTCATGTTATGCCAATTTACTATTATGAAAGATTAAAAATTTCCCCAAATGAATATATTCAGTTTTTATATCTTGTTTGTCATAGAATATGAATTTTTGTATGAAAAGCAAAAATGTTAAATTTTTACATTTGATAATGTACTTCCAAAGTATATAATTTCTGTTATGGCACCATATCTTAAGGCATTTTGTATTTATCCTCATCAAAATACTAAACTTCTAAAAAAGAAAAAAATACTAAGCTTCTTTCAACATTCTTTTATTGGTAAAGGGAAAGGAAAAAGGAAGACTAATGTGTAATATTGTGTAAGAGTCTGTTTTATCTTCCAACCTACTTATCAAGAAACTTCCCTAGATTTGAGAGAAATCATATGAAGTTCAAGTATCCTAGGGATAGTATGCGGAGAAGGCAATGGCACCCCACTCCAGTACTCTTGCCTGGAAAATCCCATGGATGGAGGAGCCTGGAAGGCTGCAGTCCATGGGGTCACTGAGGGTCAGACACGACTGAGTGACTTCACTTTCACTTTTCACTTTCATGCATTGGAGAAGGGAATGGCAACCCACTTCAGTGTTCTTGCCTGCAGAATCCCAGGGATGGTGGAGCCTGGTGCACCATGGACCCCCCTGCAGTCCATGGGGTCGCACAGAGTTGGACACGACTAAAGTGACTTAGCAGCAGCAGCAGCAGCAGCAGGGATAATATGAATAAGTAGCTTTTCAATGAAATATAAATTACACTGTGGAAGTACAGGAGAGACAAAATGGAAATCTTTAAAGAATATGAGACCTAAGTCTTATGGCAACATTCTAGTGTTTTGTACTCAGATCCCACTGGTTTAATCTCTCTGATATTTTCCTCTCACCTACTTCTGGGCCTACAAGGATGCTGATGGAGTAAGGGTGGAATCAGCTGGAATGATTTCTCCAATGAAGACAAATGAATCAGTACAAGAGAAAACAATATGCATGTCAACACCCAAGGTTGCACACTGACACCAGTACTGCTAGGAATAAAGACATGGCTATAGCCTCCATTCTAAAAACTTAGGTCTACAAAGAGATTTAAATAATGTTTGAAGTGGAGATGCTGAAAAGTGTCAGCCATTTTACTTTTGGGGATTCAAATGCTGATACACTTTGACACCTTCTGCTCACAAACAAGATTAAAGGTTCAGAATAACAGCCAATTGTGTCCTGAAAATCAGTTTGTCCAGACAAACCAGTGAGTAGTTGTCTCACTAAGCCTTAATCCTGGAGTCTACAGAAAAAGAACTCTTCCCTGATCTTTCCAAGGATCCTCAAAAGGCATATTTCTCACCAACTACCTTGAAAGCATATTTCTAGCCAATGCCAGGAGATTTATGTTTTACAAATGGAATCAATAGCCCGAGGACACTGGCATCCGTACTGAGGAGCTGTGCTACCTGACACATTCAGTTCAGTTCAGTTCAGTTCAGTTCAGTCGCTCAGTCATGTCTGACTCTTTGCGACCCCCACGAACTGCAGCACGCCAGGCCTCCCTGTCCATCACCAACTCCCGGAGTTCATTCAGGCTCACGTCCATCCAGTCAGTGATGCCATCCAGCCATCTCATCCTCTGTCATCCCCTTCTCCTCCTGCCCCCAATCCCTCCCAGCATCAGAGTTTTTCCAATGAGTCAACTCTTCACATGAGGTGCCCAAAGTACTGGAGTTTCAGCTTTAGCATCATTCCTTCTGAAGAAATCCCAGGGCTGATCTCTTTCAGAATGGACTGGTTGGATCTCCTTGCAGTCCAAGGGACTCTCAAGAGTCTTCTCCAACACCACAGTTCAAAAGCATCAATTCTTCGGTGCTCAGCCTTCTTCGCAGTCCAACTCTCACATCCATACATGACCACAGGAAAAACCATAGCCTTGACTAGACAGACTTTTGTTGACAAAGTAATGTCTCTGCTTTTCAATATGCTATCTAAGTTGGTCACAACTTTTCTTCCAAGGAGTAAGCGTCTTTTATTTCATGGCTGCAGTCACCATCTGCAGTGATTTTGGAGCCCAAAAAAATAAAGTCTGACACTGTTTCCACTGTTTCCCCATCTATTTCCCATGAAGTGATGGGACCAGATGCCATGATCTTCGTTTTCTGAATGTTGAGCTTTAAGCCAACTTTTTCACTCTCCTCTTTCACTTTCATCAAGAGGCTTTTTAGTTCCTCTTCACTTTCTGCCATGAGGGTGGTGTCATCTGCATATCTGAGGTTATTGATATTTCTTGATTCCAATTTGTGCTTCTTCCAACCCAGCGTTTCTCATGATGTATTCTGCATAAGCGGGTTGACAATATACAGGCTTGACGTACTCCTTTTCCTATTTGGAACCAGTCTGTTGTTACATGTCCAGTTCTAACTGTTGCTTCCTGACTTGCATATCGGTTTCTCAAGAGGCAGGTCAGGTGGTCTGGTATTCCTATCTCTTTCAGAATTTTCTAGTTTATTGTGATCCGCACAGTCAAAGGTTTTGGCATAGTCAATAAAACAGAAATAGATGTTTTTCTGGAACTCTCTTGCTTTTTTCGATGATCCAGCGGATGTTGGCAATTTGATCTCTGGTTCCTCTGCCTTTTCTAAAACCAGCTTGAACATCTGGAAGTTCATGGTTCACATATTGCTGAAGCCTGGCTTGGAGAATTTTGAGCATTACTTTACTAGCGTGTGAGATGAGTGCAATTGTGTGGTAGTTTGAGCATTCTTTGGCATTGTCTTTGTCTGGGATTGGAATGGAAACTGACCTTTTCCAGTCCTGTGGCCACTGCTGCGTTTTCCAAATTAGCTGACATATTGAGTGCAGGACTAACACAGCCTCATCTTTCAGGATTTGAAATGGCTCAACTGGAATTCCATCACCTCCACTAGCTTTGTTCATAGTGATGCTTTCTAAGGCCCACTTGACTTCGCATTCCAGGATGTCTGGCTCTAGGTGAGTGATCACACCATCATGATTATCTTGGTCGTGAAAATCTTTTTTGTACAGTTCTTTTTTTTTTAACACTTTATTTTTTATTATTATTATTTATTTATTTATTTTTATTTTTTTAATTTTAAAATCTTTAATTCTTACATGCGTTCCAGTTCTTCTGTGTATTCTTGCCACCTCTTCTTAGTAGCTTCTGCTTCTGTTAGGTCCATACCATTTCTGTCCTTTATCAAGCCCATCTTTGCATGAAATGTTCCACAGTATACTATCCAAATGTTGCTGTAGAATTGCCATGGTTGTGGAGTTTACATAAAGTGCTCCTTGGGTACTTCCTGACAGAAACCAAAATAAACGTGTATAATAGACCAAGAAAGCTCCTTCAGCACTGAGATGGTACTTCCTGCATGCCCTAAATTAAAGTGGTGGTCTCAAATAAAATATGTGACCATAACATAGATGTTATATATTGTCACTTGTTATGTATTATCCCATGACAACCTACTGAAAAGAAACATTTCTTTTTCATCGTGATACTTATTACTCTCTAGAATTATATCATATGCCTGTTTTCATGTGTATTGCCTCTCTCCTCTACTAGATGCAAGCCCCATGAGGATGCAGGCTTGTCTTGTTCACCATGGCAACCAGAGCACAAGAGTGTGCCTGAACCACAGCTGATCCTCAGAAAGCACCCTTTGAACAAATGAATGATGTAACATTCTCACCAACGTGGCAGTTAAACACAGAACCTAAGTGCTTCAAAGAGATGGATAAGTAGGTTCACATATTCAAATAGCTGCCTTGCATGTGAAGTTTCCACCTTTGTTCCACTTACAACTCAGGGATGCGGAGCACAGAACATATGGAGAAAGGCTCAACTTAAAGTGAGTTTCAGGACCATCTTCCCAGCCCACTTTCCCATGATCTCCATTATTATTTTGCAATTCTAGCCCAGAGAGGAGGCTTCAAGCCTCTACTGAGTTTACAACAGACATCATCCAAATCGTAGGTCACTGGGGAAGGCACAGTTGACGCAGTCAATAAATTGAGGAAAACGTCTTCCAAAATATTGCTTCACAGTGCCCTTTACCAAAGTGTTAAAATCACTAGGAGTTCTTCAAAATTATGGTATAAATATTCCTAGAAATCACGTACTAAGAATGTGCAACATAGCTTTTCAAGGAACTTTAAAAAATACCCATTAAAAGTGTGTCTTCTACAAGGAAGTAGAAAGGGGAGAAGTAAATGCCTTGTGGATAAGAATATTCTTTAGGTTTAACCTTTATGAAAATACAGATATAGGCCCTCAGGGAACTTTGTATTAGTGAGACCCAATATTTACAGAAAAATCATAACATGGCATTTAAACCTGAGTAGTTCACTTCTACGAAATCACAGATATGGTCTGATAGAAACTAGGGAGTAAATAACTAGAAAAAGGGTTTTGATCCATGGTCAATTTTGGAGTATTCTGAACAGTAATGTTCTATTCCAAGGGTGTGATTTACAGTCCTCCCTAAATCTGGTCTCCAGAGCTGACTTAGGCTAATTTCTCGATCCTACTGCATCTACTTAGATCTTGTTCCCCATATATTTTGAATGCTAAATGCAAAACATGTACACTATTGGTGGCTATATTTTAGGTGGGGAATGCAATTCTTCCCCATAGTGGCAATATAGCATCCTCTCAGTTATAAATATCTTCACTTCAATGAGAAAAGATGATGAAATTCTTTTTGAAGACTCTCAAAGGGCTTGCAGATTTTTAAAAATATTACCGCCACTTTGTTTGGAAGAAATACAGTTTGGTCATAAAACCATCATTTGTGATTGGATTTATGGACATGACATGCATTTGCATGCTGTACGTGAAAACCTTGTACCAAAGAGTGGTTTCCAGCAAGGAAATTGTTGCTAGTCAGAATTTTCTGTGTTAACGTGAACAAATTTCAGTTTCCCAAACCTGTTGAAAACAAATGTAATTCAAAGAATCTTCCTTTGCATGGACAGGGGCTATCACTTTCAAAATTCCTCATATCTTCACTGAAATGTTTCCAATAAGAAAGGCAAATTTTCTTTAAGAGATGTCTCAAAGTACTTTCTCTTTAAAAGTTAGATCAGGAGAAAAGCATCTTTCTTTTTTAGTTATTCTATTTGTGACATGCTAGGTACTTGCAATCTATCTGTATCATGCCTGGAACATTTTATTATCACTGAACACCATACTTAGGAGTATGGGAATTAAAATAAAATAATTACTTACAGAATCTAATTCATGTATTCGACTATCTTGATTAAGCACAAGAAACTGTACATGTACTGGATTTTTTAAAGTAACACATAATTTTAAAGAAACTTACATGTAATATGACTATATTACAAAGCAAAAGGAAATAACGGTAAAAGTACATGTAATATTTTGTGCTTAAAAAAATGTAACGTGGCAATTCATTAGCATGTGGGGTATATAGTAAAACTTCCTGAGAGACTGTCATTTGTGTTTGGTTTGAACAGTTGGTAGGATTTTGCTAAATAGAAAATGAGAGCAGTCTATGGCTTTCCTGGTGGCTCATATGGTAAAGAATCTGCCTGCAATGCAAGAGATCCAGGTTTCATCCTTGGGTCAGGAAGACCCCTGGAGAAGGGAATGGCAACCCAATCTAGTATTCTTGCCTGGAGAATGCCATGGACAGAGGAACCTGGCAGTCTACAGTGCATAGGGTTGCAAAGAATCAGACACAACTGAGCAACTTAATACTACTGAGGGAATAGAAGCCTCTGACTCAGTGACTGGGGGGCTTCTCTCAAACTTAGTAGCAGGCTCCGATCAAACTGTTAGTGCCTTGGACCAACACTGGAAATATAAAATGAAGCCCAGGGTTTAATGTACACTTCTCAATGCCACAGTAAGGCAACTATTAAGTAATTTGATGGTTGACTAATTTATTTACAGTGAAATAGTCTCCATAGATGAGATCTCTATTTTAATTATCTGATATTTATAAACAGAGAAATTAAAAATTAAGATTCTATATTTTTAACATTTTTTACTGTACTCCTTAAGAGAAACAAGAATTCCTTTATGAACTAAAATGCAAATGAGAATGCATTTGGCAGAATCACTCCAAGCACATGTAAAGCAGCAGCATCACACCAGCAGCTGCTTTGGTCCCAGTGTTTTATCCTGTCAATCGGAAAATCCTTGATGTGCCATTGAATACACAGTTATCTTGACAGCCATCTTCATGTAATATTCAAGATAGCTTTTACAAAGCCTCAGTTATAATATTAGCCTGAAATCAAATGCTTGCTCTTTATTTAAGGGATGATGAACTTGATTTGATGCCTTCTCTGCTGTGAGTCAATTCAGACTCAGAACTCTCATGGACGGGTTTCATTATCCTTAACTGACGGTCAACTTAAGATGTTACTAGCCAAAACCCTATTCTTATCAATTACAGTTCCACACCACCAGTTTTACCTAGGTTTAACTCAAGAGCTATTTTCATCAGCTTTCCACCATGTATTGGGTCTGACCTTTGAAACAGCATAGCCACTAAGGTTTTATCACCCAAGACGAGAAAGAACTGTCTTAAAAGCTTTATCTTGGTCAGAAGAAAAAAATTATATATTAATTGTCTTAAAGTCCTTTCACTGTTGCTAGTCCACACAGAATTGTTGGGATGGAGTTTTTACCATATTGAAACTCATGATTGAGAAGGAAGTTGGTAAGAAGGAAAAAAAGAAAAAAAGGAAGAAGGAAGGAAGGGAATGAGAGAGGGAGAGTGAGAAGGAAGGAAATGAGCAAAGCTCCCAAACATGGTCTGATGGGCTTCCTTCTTCACTGGTTTTAAGAAGCTGGAAAATCAAGCTCTAGGTTCAAGAATCAAACAGCACACTTAGCTGATAAATCGCTTTAGATTTTAAGTTCTAGATCTACCATCTGTAAGATAAGAGGGGCTTGAGAAAACTGAGCAAACGCCCCTATATCAGTCACAGACCTGGTAGGAACAGATGGCTCACTAGGCGATGAGAGGGTGTTCAATAAACTATTTACAAACTGTAGGCAGAGTGTAGGGATGTCACAGGGAGAGTGCAGGACCCAGAGCTAGTAGGAATAGACGGCCATTATCATCCCCAGGACTACAGGACCAGGAACCAAGAAAGGCTGTGAGCAGAGGGTGAGCTGACAGAACTCGTGACTTCAGATTAAGATCTGCAGCTAGCCCTTGGCATCTCTGTGAGCTAAGACCCAGAGAAATAAATACCACAATCTTACTTTGCTCTGTCCCTCTGACACTCAGCTAGTGCTCCCCAGTGGTGAAATTCAGTGGATGAGGAGTCAGTGAGCAAGGAAAATCAATGCTCTGTTCCAAATAAATCCCCTCAGAAGCACAAAGGGGTAATCCGTGAACAAGCTGGGGAACGTGTCTGGAAGGATTAACACCAGAAATCCAGTACATAACACAAGTCAGGCACATTACTGCAAACAGCAAATTTATAAAGAAAAAAATAAAAATGCAGGGGAACAAACCCCAACTCCTAATTTCGTTGAAAAGAATGCTTTGGACAATTCTTACAATACAGTCTTAAAACATAGACAATTAAAAGGTTTTGACTAGAATGTAGCATTAAAATTATACCTGCACACATAAATAGAGCAAAGGAGTGTATTCTAGTTATTAGACACTCAAAAAGTTTAGCTGGGTGTTGACAGATCAGAAACTTTTGCAGGCTTTATATTCAGAAGAAAGTATGCATGAGAATCTTGTTTAAAAGGAGATGAGAAATTTAGAACATAGAGGCAAAAGTAACAGAGGAGGAGTACAATGTCTTCTCTTAAAGGGCTTCTTGGATTGTTTTGAACTGTGGTGGGCTTACTAATAGAAGCATATTCACTCAAAAATGCAAAGAAATATAGTGTTTTTTGTTGTTTCTATGATTATCTGTGGGGTTTCCCAGGTGGCGCTAGTGGTAAAGAACCTGCCTGCCAATTCAGGAGATATATGAGACGTGGGTTTGACCCCTGGGTTGGCAAGATCCCTGGAGGAGGTCATGGGAACCCACTCCAGTATTCTTGCCTGGAGAATCCCACGGAGAGAGGAGCCTAGAAGTCTACAGTCCGTGGGGTCACAAAGAGTCAGACACGACTGAAATGACTTAGCAAGCATTCACACATGTCTATCTGAGCTCATTTATAAGATCCCAACATATTAAGGTAGCAGGGGAATTTAAAACAACTACATTTAGTGGTGTATCTACTAATTTCTGTCATTCTATTAATTTGAATTTTCTTAAGATAACCTTTTTTTCTGTTTTTATTGACGTATAGTTGACTTACAAAATTATACTAGTTTCCAGTGTACAACACAGTGATTTAATATTTTTGTAGATTATGCATCAGAGTTATTATACCATTATTGACTATATTCCCTGTGCTGTACATTACATCCTTGTGACTTATTTTATAACTGATGGTCTGTATCTCTCAGTCCCCTTCACTGTTTCACCCCATCACCTCTGGGTATCATGCTTAGAAATGAAATAAGTCAGACAACAACAACAACAACAACAGCAAGACAAAAGCTGTTTGTCTTCACTTGTATGTGGAATCTAAATAGGATGATAAAAGAACAATATAACAAGCCATAAACAGATTCACACACAAAAAAGCTTAACCTTTTTTTTTTAACATAAATGTCCAGCCTCTCTGATTTCTTCCACCACATCTGGCTTCTCACCAAGATGGCAACTGGACAAATGGAGAAGTGGATCCAAGGGGCCTCCTGAGAGAGGGAGGAAGGGGAGCCACATTCTGCCAGGGACCAACAGGAAAGACGGTCTTTCCAACTGTCCTCTAGCTGCCAGTCTACAGGCCTGCTGTTCTTGGTTAGTATATGTGGTGGGTTCTCCAGTATCTTGGTGGGGTCCTCAGTCTCTGTTGATCAGATACCACTGGACTCCTGTGAGTGCCGGACTGACTCCCCCTTTGTCCTGTCCCAATGGTCTGTCCACCATGTTCTGCAATATGGCACTGCACCCCCACTACCATGATTTCCTTGGCCAATCCCATTTAGACTCCATTTTTCAATCCACCCATCATTTGCCTGCCACTCTGAGAGTGAAAGTGTTAATGTCTCAGTCAGGTAGGACTCTTTGCCACCCCATGGACTATAAGCCCACCAGTCTCCTCTGTCCATGGAATTCTCCAGGCAAGAAGAGTGGAATGGGTAGCCATTCCCTTCTCCAGGAGATCTTCTCAACCCAGGGATTGAACTTGAGTCTCGCTTATTGCAGGAAGATTCTTTACTGTCTGAGCCACCAAGGAAGCCCACTCTACCTGGGTACAATGGACAACCTAAGAAAGCTAGAGTCACACCTCCCTCAACAAAGCATGCTTGCTGGTCCTCTGAGCTAGCCCCTAGAGTCACCACCAGACAGAAGTTGCTCCCAAAGTTATAAAGTCTGCACTTGGGCTCAGGGGGAAACCAGATATATTCCTGCCCTCCCTCTCCTAAGTTTTCTCCCCTTTGGTCTCCTCACAATCCCAAAACCTGGCAAAGGCAATTTTTGTCTACCTTCTAATCTGAGATTTCCTGGTAGAGTAAAATACTGAACTTGAATAGAGAATTTCTTAAAGTGGGATCCAGGGAGTCCCTTTCATGATTGAAAGATCAAAACCACCCTGGTAATACTAGCGTGGTTTGCCTTTTTCACTCTTACTCTTCCACTAGCGTATGGTGGGATTTTCCAGGGCTACAAGATGTGTCATATTACAAAAGACTGAATACAGAAATGTATATGAGACTCCAGCTGTCTCCTATGAAGCCAGACATTCACAAAAATATTAAGCTGTTCCATTCCTCTCACTGATTTTTCCTGGTTTCAGAAAAAAATCATTTTTTAATGAAAATATGTAATTTATGTTAACATGTAAGGAGCTGCTTATTGACATATTAAAATGAATCTTAAATAATTTTTTAATTCCTCAGTTTTCAGTTCTAATAAGTAAACAACAAGAATTTATATAATCAAAAGCTTCTTCAATAATTCTTTAACAGAGAAAAGGCATCTTAAGATCAAAACTTTGAGATCTGCTGCTCAGGCTCCCAGTCCACTTACTGACAAATTAAAAATAAAAGTGTAATCTGGAGAGCCCTCCACCAACCTATAGCCTCACTAAGAACTCAAAAGAATCAACGGAAATGTAAATACTCCTGTTCCAGGAAGCGTCAAGATTCTCCTTCCTGGGCAATAAGCCTGTGATTCACTCTTGAGGTGAAATATTGAAATGTTGAAGGTGATGTGATTCAAAGAGCGAGGATTTAACAAGTGTCTTTTTGGCATCTGAGAGACAGTGCCCATGATACTGTCCTATGTGAGGGCTTCCCTGGTGGCCCAGTGGTAAAGAATCTGCCTGCCAAGCAAGAGATGCAGGTTCACTCTCTGGGTCAGAAAGATCCTCTGGAGAAGGAAATGGCACCCACTCCAGTATTCTTGCCTGGGAAATCCCCTGGACAGAGAAGCTCAGCAGGTTATAGTCCATGGGGTTGCAAAAGAGTCAGACATGACTTAGCAACTAAACAACAACAACCCTACTATGTGAGAGGGTTAGAGAGACAACAAACTAAGACTCTGTGAGGGACACAGATGACAAAGAGTGACAAACCTGGGAGACAATACAACTCTGGACACTCCTGAGGTCTCCGTGAACAGAGCCCTGCGGGGGCTTATCTAGTTATAATCGAAACTTTTCCAGACACTTGAGCCTCTCAGGAGAAATGTGAAAGGGTGGGAACAGACATCCTGGGTCAGAGAAGCAGGATCCCCATGCTGTCAAAAGCCAGATCTTATGGTTACCAGGAGGGAGGGATAGTTGTGTACACACTGCTATATTTAAAATGGACAACTAACAGTGACCTACTGTATAGCACATGAAATTCTGCTCAATGTTGTATGGCAGCCTGGATACAAGGGAGTTTGGGGAGAATATATACACACATATATATGGCTGAGTTCCTTTGCTGTCCACCTGAAACTATCACAACATTGTTAATCGACTATGCATGTGTGGGTGAGTATGCACGAAGGCGCTTCAGTTGTGTCTAACTCTGTGTGACTCTATGGACTGTAGCCCACCAGGCTCCTCTGTCCATGGGATTCTCCAAGCAAGAATACTGGAGTGGGTTGCCATGCCCTCCTCAGTTGGTTGTACTCCATTACAAAATAAAAAATTCAAATGGAAAAAAAAATCAGCTGTTAATCTTGAAAACTTTTACCTGTGGGTCAGTGAAGCCTGGGACATACATATGTATTACATACTTATGATCAAGGACTGATGCTCATAAGTTGTTATAAGAATACAATATAATCTATTATAATATAGTTTTTTATTAGCCAAGATATTTAAAAATTTCTTATTCTTATGAACATAGAATGAACACTTTTATTTCAAAACTGTTAAAATTATAATAATTAAAATTAATATTTTTGAATACTGGGTTTTGTTTTATTTTTTATTGGCATATGGTTGCTTCACAATGTTGTGTTAATTTCTGCTGCATAGCAAAGTGAATCAGTTATATGTATATATATATATCCACTCCTTTTTAGATTTCCTCCCCATTTAGGTCAACACAGATCATTGAGTAGAATTTCCTGTCCTATACAGTAGGTTCTGAATACTGGATATTGTTTTAAATGTTACTTAGAGTGAATTCTTATCTAATTGTCTGATTAATCCTGAAATATAGGTATTATTATTGTTATATATAGAAGCTATTGTCATTAGTGTTATCCTCACTTAGAGTTGGGGGACTGAGGGATTTGTTCACACAACTAGGAAGCATTAATAAACTATTCTTTGGAATCTTTTCTCCTCAAGTCTACTTAAACAGTAAAAATCAGCCACTCTGTAATAATACATATTTACATTATGTTTCAGTGTATTTCTAATATAAAAGAGTCATTCCAATTCTCCATCATCCCTGCCCCCCTTGTCACAGATATCCATCTGAAACAGTCCTGAGAAAAGCAATCTGATTCAATTTGCTAAGGGGGCAAAAATTCCCAGTCAGGTTTAGAGATTGCTACAGTTGGAATATTCTGAAACCAGAACCATGTTCCTGTCATGGCAAATTAGGTCACCATGGCAAGACGTGGAATCATGGGATGACGGAAAGTAAGAGTACATTGTTAACTGATGTCCTCTCCATTTTATTTTTTCTCAGTGACATTTAACAAATTGAATGTAAATGTTCAGAAACACAAAATGCTCTGTTAGATGGTTAAAAAGAGGTGGGGGAGGGGTGGCACATAAACGGGCAGGCAATATGATAATAGGACATCAACTTTCATGAAAATTTCAGGAAATGTCTTTTTCTAAGGATGTCTTTTAGAAGTAGTCTTTTAAGTAATTCAGTATCATTATTTAAGTTACTGTTTTTTAAATTTTATTCAAGGAATGTTGATTTACAATGCTGTGTTAATTTATTGTTAACTTGAGCACAGTAACTCAGTTATACATACATATACATTATTTTTCATGTTCTTTTCCTTTATGGTTTATCACAGAATATGAAATGTAGTTCCCTGTGTTATTGGAGAAGAAAATAGCAACCCACTCCAGTGTTCTTACCTGGAAAATCCCGTGAACAGAGGAACCTAGTGGGCTATAGTCCATGGAGTTGCAAGACTCAAACATGACTTAACAACTAAACCTCTACCACCACCCCTGACCTATGCAGTAGGACCTTGTTGGCAAAATTGATTTTGGAAATTTCTGGGTGGTAAAAACAGATTTTTTTTTAATATACGACATTCTTATTGTATTATACAATAATATTGTATAAGAATTAAAGCATGAACAGTGTTAAACTACCCTAAACCACAATGAATACTAGAATATGGCTTTTGTAGTATTTAAAACCTTTTATTTTAAATTTCATTCATTTCGGATGGTAAGTGAAAAATAAAGACAATATACCTTAGTGGTTACACTTGTGAGCTTGGGAACTAGACTCCTTGGTTAGAACCTAGGCTCTATCATCTATTAACTATGGGACCATGGGTAAGTTCCTTAACTTTTTGGTGACTCTATTGCATAAGGTGAAAATGAGTTCAATAATAACCATGTTCACCTCATCAGAAGTTTTGTTATCAGAAATAGATGAGTTAGCACGTGGAAAGTACTGAGAAAACTTCTTGGTACATAGTACACACTCAATAAAATAAGCTACTATTACAACTGAGAGCTGCTTGACTTTACTGCTGTTTTAATCTAAATGTCTTGCAGTAAAAACTCAAAAGAAGCAAGACCTTTTTCACCAACTTTAAAACAAAAAACAGATATGTATTGAAAAGAAATATAAATCCAAACTCAAAGGAGCTGAAAAAATTTAGCTTTAACTGTTGTTGTTTTCTTTTTTCTTTTTTTTTTTTTTTTTTTTTTGGCAGATGCAGGTTATCCACAGCAAAAATTCTAGCAAGAGTGGCTTTTGAAAAAATGTTTTCATTTGCTTCACATATTTTTAGAGATAACTGTCATTGTTTTTCAGTTGCTCAGTCATGTTCAACTCTATGCAGTCCCTGTACTGCAGCACACCAGGCTTCCCTGTCCTTCACCATCTCCTAGAGCTTGCTCAAACTCATGTCCATTGAATCAGTGATGCCATCCAACCATCTCATCCTCTGTCGTCCCCTTCTCCTTCCACCTTCAAACTTTCCCAGCATCAGTGTCTTTTCTAATGAACCAGCTCTTTGCATCAGGTGGCCAGAGTATTTGAGTTTCAGCTTTAGCATCAGTCCTTCCAATAAATATTCAGGACTGATTTCCTTCAGGATTGACTGATTTGATCCCCTTGCAGTTCAAGGGACTCTCAAGAGTCTTCTCCAACACCACAGTTCAAAGGCATCAATTCTTCAGCACTTAGCCTTCTTCATGGTCCAAATTTCACATCCAAACATGACTAGTGGAAAAACCATAGGTTTGACTGTATGAACCTTGGTTGGCAAAGTAATGTCTCTGCTTTTTAATATGCTGTCTAGGTTTGTCATAGCTTTTCTTCCAAGGAGCAAGTGTCTTTTAATTTCATGGCTCCAGTCACCATCTGCAGTGATTTTGGAGCCCAAGAAAATAAAGTCTGACACTGTTTCCGCTGTTTCCCCATCTATTTGCCATGAAGTGATGGAATTAGATGCCATGATCTTAGTGTTTTGAATGTTGAGTTTTAAGCCAGTTTCTTCACTCTCCTCTTTCACTTTCATCAGGAGGCTCTTTAGTTCCTCTTCACATTCTGCCATAAGGGTGGTGTCATCTGCATATCTGAGGTTATTGATATTTCTCCCGGCAATCTTGATTCCAGCTTGTGCTTTATCTAGCCCAGCGTTTCTCATGAAGTACTGCATATGAGTTAAATAAGCAGCATGACAATATACAGTCCTGATGTACTCCTTTATCAATTTGGAACTATTCCGTTGTTGTATATCCAGTTCTAATTGTCGTTTCTTGACCTGCATGCAGGTTTCACAGGAGGCAGGTAAGGTGGTCTGGTATTCCCATCTCTTTAATAATTTTTCACAACTTATTGTGATCTACAGAGTCAAGGGTTTTAGCATAGCCAGTGAAGCAGAAGTAGATGTTCTGCTGGAATTCTCTTGCTTTTTCTATGATCCAATGGATGTTGGCAATTTGATCTCAGGTTCTTCTGCCTTTTCTAAATTCAGCTTGAACATCTGGAAGTTCTCAGTTCACCTACTATTGTTTTCCCTTGGAGACAAACAGAGATTATTGTATCGTTTTTGAGATTGCACCCAAGTACTGCATTTTGGACTCTTTTGTTGACTATGAGGCTACTCCATTTCTTCTAAGGGATTCTTGCCCATAGTAGTAGATATAATGGTCATCTGAATTAAATTCACCTATTCTGGTCCACATTAGTTCACTGATTCCTAAAATGTCAATGTTCACCTTTGCCATCTCCTATTTGACCACTTCCAATTTACCTTGATTCATGGACCTAACATTGTAGGTTCCTATGCAATATTATTCTTTACAGCATTGGACTTTACTTTCATCACCAGACACATCCACAATTGGGTGTTGTTTCTGCTCTGGCTCAGCTTCTTTATTCTTTCTGGAGCTATTTCCCCACTCTTCTCCAGTAGTAGATAGAGAAAGATCACTGTAACTGTATAGAAAGGAAGGATGCAATGGAAGCAAATAAGAGATGGTTGTGTTTATTCAAGGAAGAGATGAAGTTGAAACAGACTAGAGTCATGGGAATAGGAAAGCGTAAAAGCAGAACTTCTTTATGAAATATCTAGTAAATAGAATGTAGGGCTGCTCCACTATAGATACAAACAATATAGATAGACAGTAACAAGTATTGGCTAAAACATAGAGAAATTTGAAAACTCACTTACTGCTGGTGGGGTTGTAGAATAGTACATTCACTTTGGAAATCAGTTTGTAATTCCTTAAATTGTTAAACATAAAGTTACCATATGATCAAGAAAATCTACCCTTAGGGCTATACCCAAAAGAACTGAAAACCTATGTCCACAAAAAAAAAAAAAAGAAAGAAAAACAACTTGTATGCAAATATTAAAAGTATCATATTTACACTAACCAAAAAGTAGAAATAGCCAAATGTCCATCAACTGGCGAATGAATAAAGATGTAGTCTATCCATTCCATGAAATAATATTCACCATAAAAAGAAATTAAATACTGATAAATGCTACAACATGGATGAAACTTGAAATTATGCTAGAAAGAAACACAAAAGACTATAAGGTCTCTGATTCTATTTATATGAAATGTCCAGAGCAAGCACATCCATAGAGACAGAAAGTAAGTTAGTGATTGTCAACACCCAGGAGAGAGAAGGATTGAGAGTGGGTACTATGGGTGTGAGGTTTCTTCTTGTGCTGTGCTTAGTTGCTCTGTCATTTCCAACTCTTTGTGACCCCGTGGACTGTATAGCCTGCCAGACTCCTGTGTCCGTGAGGATTCTCCAGGCAAGAATACTGGAATGGCTTGCTATGCCCTCCTCCAGGGAATCTTCCCAAGCCAGGTATAGAATCCAGGTCTCCCGCCTTGGAGGTAGATTCTTTACCAACTGAACCACAAGGGAAGCCCAAGAATACTGGAGTAGGTAGCCTATCTCTTCTCCAGAGGATCTTGCCGACCCAGGAATTGAACCGGGGTCTCCTGCATTGCAGGCAGATTCTTTACCAGCTGAGCTTCCAGGGAAGCCCAAGGTTTTTCTCAGTGTAATTAAAATGTTCTGGAATTAGACAGTGGTTGTAGTTGTGCACTATTCAGAAGAATTGATGCTTTTAAATTATGGTGATGTAGAAGACTCTTGAGACTACCTTGGACTGCGAGGAGATCAAACCAGTCAATCCTAAAGGAAATTAACCCTGCGTATTCATTCAAAGGACTGATGCTGAAGCTGAAGCTCCAATACTTTGGTCACCTAATACGAAGAGCTGACTCAATGGAAAAGACCCTGATGCTGGGAATGATTGAGGACAGGAAGAGAAGGGAGTGAGAGAAGATAAGATAGTTGGATGGCATCATGAACTCAATGGACATGAGTCTGAGCAAACTCTGTGAGAAGGCAGTTCATGGGTTTGCAAAGAGTTGGAACTGATTTAGCAACTGAACAACAACAAAAAGTTGTGCAACTGTGAATACCCTAAAAAACCCTAAATTGCACACTTTAAAAGGTAAATTATGACATTTCAATTATATCTCATCAAAATTATTACTAAAAATTGAAGAAACTTTTATTTAAATCTGAGTTTAAGTAAAAAGATGTCAGCCTACTTCTTTACCTCTTCAATTCAGACTAGATGGTGTTTAGATATATACTCAGTGAGTTTCCTTAGTAAAATTTTGTTTGGAGATAAGAAATATAAGCCTCTAGCAATGTAGACTAGCAGTGTTGTATACTTTCTAGTACATGCAACCTATAGACAAAAAATGTATTAATATTTAGTGATGTTTTATGTAAAAGCAAACAGTTCTCAGATCAGTCATAGAAAGGAAGAGAGAAAGGTTAACGAGCATAGCATACAAAGCAGAAGGGGACTAATTAGGCCTGAAAATGAAATGCATTATTACATCTTTAGAATGATCACCCAAGAAATTATTGGCACACTGTCTGGTAGAGTAAAGAGGATGGTGATGTTCTAAGATTTCTAAGTCATGTTTTTAAAAACTCAATTGGGAAAGTTCACAAATGTACTCTTAACACCCCTCAAGTTGTTTCTTTCACAATCATGGAAGCTTGTGTGCCTTTTGTTTTATGCAAGGGGAAAATGCACCCAAATACTTGGAAGCTGAAGAATAAGAAGACTTTTAGCTCTGCAAATTAGAGTATTATGAGAATGGCTTGGGTAATCTATTACTTGCTATTTTACTAGATGTTTTACTTAATTTATTTACCTTAACTAATAACCTCTGGATTCACTGCTATAAAAGGAGACTAGAATGTTGCCTGCTTTTATTCCTAGGGTTAAATATCCACAAATGCACCAAAGCTCTTGATAGTCTCCACATGGATTAGTGGAGGAGAGCTATAGAGGAGTCAAAAAACTAGTTCTCTCATGTCTATGTCTTTATTTTTAGGCTTTTTCTCACTTTGTTGTGGTCCAGAGACTTCTCTATAACAATTCTGAATCTGATCAAGATAGTCTTTCCTTTCCTAATTGTGAGGAGAAGATAGGTGAACAAGAGAGAGAGAGAAAAAAATTACATTTTGCTACTAGAGTCACGTCTACTTAAGAAATATAAAGATGCTTTAGTTAAATGTGCCAGATTATCAAGGTAGTAATTTCGTATTTGTTCTGAAATGTTGAAAATTTTTAAATGTAGGTGTTTGGCTGAGAGAATGAGCTGGAATCAGTGTTAAAACTTTTTGGCAGGAAGAATAGGAACTAGGTTCTTCAAATCTTGTAATGATGCCAAATATTCTTTCTCCACTGACTTCTCATTTAAAATGTTCACCTTCCAAGTGCAAGTGTATACATATACATATATATATATATATATAATGTAGTGCAGCAAATACTGTATTTTTTTTTCTGAAATTTTAGCAACAGTGATTTCATGCCAAGTTGTCTTGACCATCTTTATGCTATAAAAACTGAGCTGTAATTTCTATAATCAGTTAAATGAATACAAGCTAAGCTGATCATCCTCCTTGGCCTAAATAGATTTTTGAGGGATTTCTTTTTGTAAGTGAAAAATGCTTTCCTTTTCTTTACCCTTCTTATTTTTTTTCTTCTTGCAGATGCACCTGTTACATTTTTACCACAACTTCTCAGGCCCAGTTTTATATTCAAACATCTTCTTCTAAACATTTGAACATCTGCTATCATATTTGAGCCCCTGTTAGAAGAATTCTAGGGGACCCATGGGTCTGAAGATCACAAGTCTATGGTTTCAGAAACAGAAAACAGGACACAAGTGATCTGACAGGTAAATTCTCTTGTGTAGCACCCAGTGGTAGTGGCACCATCTTTGTGTTTTGAAAAACCTGGGGTCAAATTCACACACACACACACACACATGCAGACACTACCATCTCGCCACTTTTCTGATTCTGATATTTTCACTTATCAGGAGTTACTTTTCTCTGTAAATAAAACAGAAAAAATAGTATTCCCATCAAAAAATATTATCCTATTTTGGAGAAAAAGAAAATTCAACACAATAGGCAGACAAGAAGAAACTGCCCAGCCAACTCTGCTTGCTCCCTTGTGGAGAGCTCTCTCGCCTTGTTTACATTGCCACCTGCTGTGTTTTGGCCTCTCTGGCTGCAATCATCCGAGCATTTGGGCCTCTGTTATCAAATTTGATTCTCAATTAAAAATGATTATTTGAATATTTATGTATTTCTCTTTTTACAGAATCATTTCCCTTTTAAAGAAATAGTGGCATTCTTTTCCCAATTGTAAAAAAAATAGTGTAGAAAAAAGTGTATTTTTTATTTGGTTGGTTGGTGTTGGTTAATTTTGCTTTCTTTCTATACTATGGCATCTTTCATCTTACATAACATTTTATGCCAAGTATAATTTTCTATTATAAGTTAAGCTTTGGTAACATTTGTACAATGGACATAATTCTATGATGATTAGAAAGCAAAGTTATGTAAAGAAATCTGTATCAATGAAGAGAGAGCTTTCTGAGAAGTACCAGTTTTAAAGATGCATATTCAACAGAATAGGTTATTGACACATATCAGTAACCTCAAATATGCAGATGACATCACCCTTATGGCAGAAAGTAAAGAGGAACTAAAGAGCCTCTTGATGAAGGTGAAAGAGGAGAGTGAAGAGGCTGGTTTAAAACTCCACATTCAGAAAACTAAGATCATGGCATCTGGTCTCATCACTTCATGGCATATAGATGGAAACAATGGAAACAATCAAAGCTTTATTTTCTTGTGCTCCAAAATCACTGTGGATGGTGAAAGCAGCCACGAAATTAAAAGACACTTGCTCCTTGGAAGAAAAGTTATGACAAACCTAGACAGCATATTAAAAAGCAGAGACATTACTTTGCCCACAAAGTCCATACAGTCAAAGCTATGTTTTTTCCAGCAATCACATATGGATGTGAGAGTTGAACTGCAAAGAAGACTGAGCACTGAAGAACTGATGCTTTTGGATTTCAGTGCTGGAGAAAACTCTTGAGAGACCCTTGAACTGCAAGGAGATCAAACCAGTCAGTCCTAAAGGAAATCAATCCTGAATATTCATGAAAGGACTGATGCTGAACTGAAGCTCCAATATTTTGACTACCTGATGCGAAGAGCAGACTCATTAGAAAAGACCCTGATGCTGGGAGAGATTGAAGGCAAGAGGAGAAGGAGGTGACAGAGGATGAGATGGTTGGATGGCATCACTGACTCAATGGACGTGAGCTTGAGCAAACTCTGGGAGAAGGTGAAGAACAGGGAAGCCCGGTGTGCTACTGTCCATGGGGTTGTAAACAGTCAAACATGATTGATCAGCTACACAATTCAACAGAAAAGGCAAGGTTTAAAGAGATAGTTGGCAAAGCCTTGTTCAGAGGGCTTACCAAGCATTCACAGGCTCAAGAAGGTCCAGGAAGAAGAAGCCCACTACTTAAGACCCATGGTAACTCCAGAGCTTCAACTTTGTATGTATCATCATTGTAAAGGGAAGACTCTCAACACTGAAAATGGTCCCTCCTGATCAAAGTTCTATGATTCTATGATTTATATCCTGAGTCCTGACAGGGGCTGTCACATAGTAGACACTCATAAGAATGTAGAATGAATGAATGAATGACCAGGCTTAGCATTGTCAGAATTGTTGTTGCTGTTATTCAGTCACCCAGTCATGTCTGACTCTTTGCAACCCCATGAATTGCAGCACACTAGGCCTCCCTGTTCCTCACCATCACCCAGAATTTGCCCAAGTCCTCATTTGTTGCATTGGTGAGGCCATCCAGCCATCTCATCCTCTGATGCCCTCTTCTTCTGCCCTCAATCTTTCCAAGCATCAAGGACTTTTTCAATGAGTCATCTGTACACATCAGATGCTCAAAACACTGGAGCTTCATCTTTAGCATCAGTCCTTCCAGTGAGTATTCAGAGTTGATTTCCTTAAGATTGACTTGTTTGATCTCCTTGCAGTCCAAGGGACTCTCAGGATCTTCTCCAGCACTACAGTTTGAAGGCATCAATTCTTTAGCATTCTGCCTTCTTTATGGTCCTGCTCTCACAACCATATGTGACCACTGGGAAGACCATAGCCTTGACTAAATGGACTTTGTCAGCAGAGTAATGTCTCTGCTTTCAAGAGACCCTGTCTAGGTTTGTCATCACTCTCCTGCCAAGAAGTAATCATCTGACTTCATGGCTGTAGTCACCATCCCCAAGGATTTTTGAGCCCCAGAAGAGGAAATCTGTTTCTACTTCCACCTTTTCTCTTTCTATTTGTCATGGAGTAATGGGGCCAGATGTCATGATCTTAGTTTCTTTTTTTGTAGCTTTCATCTTAAGCTGGCTCTTTCACTCTCCTCCTTCACCCTCATCAAGAGGCTCTTCAGTTCCTCTTTGCTTTCTGCCATTAGAGTGGTATCATGCACACATCTGAGACTGTTGATATTTCTCCCGCCTACCTTCATACCAGCTTGTAACTCTTTTCAGCCTTCTAACTCTTTCACTCTTTCAGAAAATTCATCATTTGCTCAGTTCAGTTTGGTTGCTCAGTCATATCCAACTCTTGGTGACCCCATGAACTGCAGCACACCAGGCTTCCCTGTCCATCACCAACTCCTGGAGCTTACTCCTGTCCATCAAGTCAGTGATGGCATCCAACCATCTAATCCTCTGTCATCCCCTTCTCCTCCTGCCTTCAATCTTTCCCAGCATCAAGGTCTTTTCCAGTGAGTCAGCTCTTCACATCAGGGGACCAAAGTATTGGAGTTTCAGCTTCAACATGAGTCCTTCCAATGCATATTCAGAACTGATTTCCTTTAGGATTGACTGGTTGGATCTCCTTGCTGTCCAAGGGACTCTCAAGAGTCTTCTCCAACACCACAGTTCAAAAGCATCAATTCTTCGGTGCTCAATTCAAACACAACTACTAGAAAAATCATAGCTTTGACGAGATGAATCTTTATTGGAAAAATAATGTCTCTGCTTTTAAATATGCTATCTAGATTGGTCATAGCTTTTCTTCCAAGGAGCAAGCGTCTTTTAATTTCATGGCTTCAGTCATGGCATATGGTCCTATCACTGCATGGCAAATAGATGGGGAAACAATGGAAACAGTGAGAGACTTTATTTTGTGGGGCTCCAAAATCACTGCAAATGGTGACTGCAGCCATGATTTGCTCAGAATATAAGTTAAACAAACAGGGTGACAGTAGACAGCCCTGTCATACTTCTTTCTTGATCTTGAACCAATTAATTGTTGTTCCATACAGGGTTCTAACTGTTGCTTCTTGATCTGCATACAGGTTTTTCAAGAGACAGGTAAGATGGTTTTGTATTCCCATTTCTCTAAGAACTTTCCACCATTTTTCATGATCCACACAGTCAAAGGCTTTAGTGAGATCAAAGAGAGATAGATGTTTTCTGAAATTTCCTTGTTTTCTCTTTAATCCAGTGAATGTTGACAATCTGATCTCTAGTTCCTCTTCCTTTTCTAAACCCAGCTTGGACATCTCGAAGTTCTTGGTTAGCATAATGTTGAAGCCTAGTATGCAAGATTTTAAGCATGACCTTACTAGCATGGAAAATGAGTGCAATTGTCTGATTGTTAGCACATTCTTTGATACTACCTTTCTTGGGAATTGAGATGAGGACTGACCTTTTTCAGTCCTGTGGCCACTGCCAGGTCTTCCAGATTTGCTGACATAATGAATGAAAAACTTTGATGACATCTTCCTTTAGGGACTTAAATAGTTCTGCTGGATTTTCTTCACATCCACTGGCTTTGTTAACAGCAGTGATTCTTAAGGCCCACTTTACTTCACACTCCAGACTGTATGGCTCTGGGTGACTAAGCAACCAGAGCCAGAATTATATAACTTTAAAAAGACACATTTAGGGAGTTTGGGGAAAATGGATATATGTGTGTGTGTGTATATATATATATATATATATATATGTATAACTGAATCACTTTGCTGTCTAGTCAAGGCTATGGTTTTTCCAGTAGTCATGTATGGATGTGAGAGTTGGACATGAAGAAGGCTGAGTGCCAAAGAATTGATGCTTTTGTTTTGTTTTGTTTTGTTTTAATTTTTTTTTAATTTTAAAATCTTTAATTCTTACATGTGTTCCCAAACATGAACCCCCCTCCCACCTCCCTCCCCATAACATCTCAGTGGGTCATCACCATGCTTTTGAACTGTGGTGTTTGAGAAGACTCTTGAGAGTCCCTTGGACTGCAAGGAGATCCCACCAGTCCATTTTGAAGGAGATCAACCATGGAATTTCTTTGGAAGGAATGATGCTGAAGCTGAAACTCCAGTACTTTGGCCACCTCATGCGAAGAGTTGACTCATTGGAAAAGACTCTGATGCTGGGAGGGATTGGGGGCAGAAGGAGAAGGGGACGACGGAGGATGAGATGGCTGAATGGCATCACTGACTCGATGGACGTGAATCTGAGTGAACTCCAGGAGTTGGTGATGGACAGGGAGGCCTGGCGTGCTGAGATTCATGGGGTCACAAAGAGTCAGACACGACTGAGCGACTGAACTGAACTGAACTTTGCTGTTCACTTGAAACTAATTAATTAATTAGTTAATAGCTATATTCCAATATAAAATAAAAAGTTTTTCAAAACTTTCAAAAAAAGACACATTTAAGGAACTGCTGCATCAGTTACATTAAGAAGATCTCAAAAACAAAATGTAGAAAATCAAAGAGTCCTTAGAACAATGTGTCAAAGAAATGACACATTCAGAAAGGGATGGAAAATTTTTAATTGATAACATAAGCATGATTTCAATATTGGAAAGTTCAAAAAAATCATATACCCACATGTATAGTTTTCAGTAAGGTTCAGTTGAGTTCAGTCGCTCAGTCGTGTCCGACTCTGTGACCCCATGAATCGCAGCAAGCCAGGCCTCCCTGTCCATCACCAACTCCCAGAGTTCACTCAGACTCACGTCCTTCGAGTCAGTGATGCCATCCAGCCATCTCATCCTCCGTCGTACCCTTCTCCTCCTGCCCCCAATCCCTCCCAGCATCAGAGTCTTTTCCAATGAGTCAACTCTTCACATGAGGTAGGCACAAATGAATTGAAAATAACCCTACCTAACTCAGTTGTACCAGAAATATCTCAATTCCCATATTTGATTTCTGTGGTCTTATGTTTATAGACATTTTGGTTTATACTCTTCTCCTCATGAGATGTAAGAAACTCTGTCTATAACTGCCTTTCATCATTGGTATTTAGTCCATCAAGTTTTGAATTTACTGAATAAGCAAGAAAATTGGTAAAATTTTTCTAAATAAATTTTATTTTTTAATTTATTCCAAATTTGTTACCAAAGATCTCTTGCCACAGGAAAATTTTCCCAGCCCAGGGAACTGAGTAAGGATTTCTGATGAGGGAGAAAGGTCTTCCCTTAAAAAGAACCCTGTCCTAAGCCTTTAAGAACTTGTAGAACAAGTGTTCACTCTTCGGGTCAACTATGCTTCCTTAACACCCTTTTACATTATTTGTATTTCTTTTGAAAACAGGCCACTTCATTTTAACATTTTAACATACTCCTTCCCTTTTTGCCTTACTTCATTATTCATAGGACATTTTCCTGTGCCTGGAAATCAGTTCTCTTCACTGCTTTTTCCATATACAGATAATAAGATATTAGGAGTTAGTCAACAGCTTCACACATCTGCCCTCCACATTGCCACCTAACATACTATACTGCAACCTGAAAACTCTATAACTTCAGTGTTAATATGAAACGAAATAGTTCCTATGTTGGAAGCCTATAAATTCACACTCTCCCCAGTTTGGTTTATTTGTAATAAGAAGAACTCATTAAAACAGAAAATCAACAAAGTCTTAGTAGGTGGATATGCATTTCTCTTTGCAGCAAATGAGTGACCTAAGAGATCTGGTTCTAACAGTCAGTGTTTCAGAAGCTGTTACCATGTGTCAGGCATGGTAACCAGTGTCAGGAGGAGGAATAATAAAAGAGAAAGATGTGGTCTCTGCCCCATAAAATATAAAACCTAATTGAAGAAATAAAACTATGGAGAAGTTTATAAATTGCATAAAATAGTACAGCTAGATTCTTAGAAGTAGAGAACTATTTAATGAATGGAATGGGAAGAAAATATAGTAATTAAGAAGAATAAAAGATCAGTTGAGCTAGAGTCAATTTGGAAGGCTTCACAGAGAAAAAGAACTTGCATGATGACTTGGATGATGGATGGGATTGAGAGAAGAGAGAGAAAAGAGTACATCCCAGGCCAGCAGGGTTGGTTTCAGCAAAAGCATCAAATCAAAAAAGTTCAAGGCTGCTTAGAGCAGAGTTGAGCTGGGGTACGGAGCCAATGACATGAATACTTAGAGCTGTCTGCAAAGGTTGCAGCTCAGTGGTCAAGGTTTTAAACTGTCAGAATAAGCCCTTTGGACTTCATCTGGTAGGCTGTGAAGAGTCGCTGAAGTCTTTGAGCAGGGGAATGACAAGATTGAAAGAGTGTTTTATGACCGACTTGTCAGCTATGTGAATGATGAATTGGCAAGAAGAGAGATTGGAAGTAGGGATAATAATTAAAATTAAAAAGGTTCTATAAAAGGAGAAATGGGGACAGATGATAAAAATCTCAGAAAGGGGATTAGGAGTGGGAGGAATGGGGAAAGACAGGGAATAAGAGATATTTTGAAGAAAGAGCTGACAAAAGTTGGTGACTGCTTAGATTTGGTAAGAAGAGCATCTGTGGCATCAAATATTGAAGTCTGGGTGACTACAACAGTGCCATCTTTGTGTCACACACTACAGTTAACATGCAAGATATGTTCATACCGGAAATAAAGAAATGGAGCCTCTTGTAGCAATCATTGTCCCTTGGAAGGACAACATAAACTGTTCTTTCGATGACACAGTGTTAATAGATATTAGAAGGGTGGCTTATGTTTGCCTGTCTAAAATGTCCTTCACAGCAATAGAGCCTAGCTATTTATAGGACATCACACTTAGATTGCATTACCCATCCTTCTTTTGACCAAGCATTTATTGAATTGCGCTGCACACTGAAGACTTCATGAGGTCACATGGGCCATCCAAACCCAGAAATTTGGAAATGAAATCAGGGAAGATTATGGCCACAGGTACTAGGTGATATAAATCAGGCTTGAGAGAGCCATTTGAGGGAATCTATGTGTTATTGAGAGGCTTCCCAGGTGGCACCAGTGGTAAAGAACCCACCTGCCAGTGCAGGAGACATAAGAGACCTGGGTTCGATCCCTGGGTTGGGAAGATCTCTTGGAGGAGGGCATGACAACCCACTCCAGTATTCTTGCCTGGAGAATTCCCTTGGACAGAGGAGCCTGGAGGGCTACAGTCCATAGGGTCGCAGAGTCAGACATGACTGAAGCGACCTGACATGCACCCACGTGTTACTGAACCAAGCCTGGGTCCTCTCACCAGCGTGCAGTAAAGTCAATACTGACACCAGCTTGTGGTGAAGTGCAGTATTTACTGCAGGGTGCCAAGGAAGAAGTCCAAGCAGCTAGGGTGCCAAAGATCCTAACTCCTCGATAGCTTTCAGAGAAAGACAGGATGAGGAAGGGGCTTTGTGGAGTGTGTGATCATCTCAGGGATGTTCTTCTGATTGATGGGGACTGAGGTAATCAGGAGACAGCACCATCAACCTTCTATTTCCAACCAGTCTGGGATCTATGTGCTTGCGGGCAGCATATAGTTAACTTCTTCCACCTGATAGGGTTTCAGTATCTGTAGAATAGCTCAAAGGACGTGGCTCAGGATATTATCTATAGTCCTTGAAGAGGAACTAGAAGTCCTTGACTTTGTTTGGTGGCTAAACTATTATTATTTTGTCTTACTTGACTGTTTTCCTTTCTTTCTGCATTCTCTCACCACTCTGATTAAATTAACTCTTTGGAACTCAGGGAAAGTCTAGAAAGCTAATTTTTTTTTTTTTAACATATAAGAGGCTGGTAGAGGGCAGACAAGGAATGAAAAGGGGAAGTCTGTTACAGGAAGGCAGCAGAGAGCACTGCTTGGTTACACTATGAAGGAACCATGAAAGTATGTAAATAGGAATAGCACAGAGAGAGAAAAGGAGAATGAGAAATTGGCAGATAAACAAAGAAAAGCAATGAGGAGTCATGTTAAACCCAGAGGGGAGAGGGAGTACCTGCCTTGGTCTGCCGTACTCACCAGGTGCTGTTTCCCTCTTGAAACCCAGAAACACTTCCTGTCTGTGGGTCAGACAGGTACTGTGCATCTTTCCTCAAATGGCTCCTTAAAAGCTAATTGGAAAGCCTGTCTGTCCCTTGCAATAAAATGATCCCTAGCAAGGAAAATTTTATCCTACAACCTCCGGGTATCATGAACTGAAGTAGGACAGGCAAGAGGAATATTTATGCATGGAACATGTGACTGGAATTAGAGGAGGAAAGCCAGGGCAGGGGCTGGAGATGGTGACATAGTCAGTTAACTGAAGATGATGACTGAAATTTTATCACCAGTGAGCTTGTGCAAAAGAACACAGAGAGTTTGGGCAGGAAGAAGAGAATTTGGTAGAAGTGTTCTAAGAGGTCACCAGGATTTCCAGCCAGGGCCCTTCAAAAGCCAGCTGAAAAGGGGAGGTGGGGAAGGAAATGCTTATCCTGAGATATTTCCTTTACCCTTTGTTAAAAGACGCAAAGGCTTGTTTATTTTGAAATAAAGGAGACTTACAAAACAAATTTCATTGAAGTGAATAGCTCTTCCTAATGAGGTCAGAAAAAAGTACATGCTCAGGTTAAATTTCAGTTTCTAAAAGCTAAAATTAAAAAAAATTTTATTTTGGCTGTAATCTATTTCCATAAAGACCTTCAAACCTAGAACTGACAAGTCTCTTTTCTCATGTAAGCTGAAGTGCTTCCTTCTCCATGAAATCTCCCCAGGGAATAAATAAGAGAAAAGTAGTAAAATCTACAGTCTTGCACATGAGAAAAAAAATTCAAAACTACCCCAAACAAGCATATTTTTTAATTGAATACTAATGTCTTAATTATACTTTTTAATGCAGTATTTAGAGTATAAAGTATAGGAACAGGTTTGGCATATCTGTGGGCAGGAATCTGACTTCATCAATAGCGTTCAGAGTTTGCCTGCTATGTGGGAGCAAGGAAAAATGAATTAGCTCTAAGTGCAAGAAATAAGACTGCTTGAATAGCAATGGTTAGGTGCTGGTATGCTCAGTCATGTCTGACACATGATCCCAAGGACTGTAGCCCGCCAGGCTCTAATGTTCTTGGAATTTTCCAGGCAAGAATACTAGAGTGGGTTGTCATGCCCTCCCCCTGGGGATCTTCCCAACCCAGGGATCAAACCCAGGTCTCTTGTGTCTCCTACACTGACAGGCAATTCTTTACCACTAGTGCCACCTGGGAAGCCCAGCAATGGTCAGAACCTAGCACAATGCCAGAAGTGCATTTGTACCTTTTGAACCTAAAAGAATACATGCAAGATCTCTCCAGAACCATCATTGCATTCAACCTGAAATCCTGGATCTATCTTTTAAAACTACTTTGTTTTCAGAAAGTCTCTAAGAACTTAGTGGAGCTCAACTAAATCAGGTGTCCTTCTGGTCTGTTACACGCACTTTGGTGAAACTATTTCTTCTTTTAAATACAAATATATTGCACTTTAGCTCAGAGACACAGCTGAAATTTTGTAAACAGAATCAATGAAGTTCCCTTATTACAGAGGTAAAAGAGGCTGTTTACACCATATAATAATCAAAGAGTTAATTTTGTTTCACTCTTACAGGAGTAAAACCCACTGGCAAGCTTTAACTATGTTAATTTTCAAACTTTCAAGTCTGTACTCAAACCACAAAGCCAGCAAACTAAAGGTAACCAAAGGAGCTCTTTAGTAAAGACAGAAATGAACTATGCCTTTTGAAGTGTTTCCAGGGAAATGTGTTTGGAATATTTAAGTCCCAAGTGAGTTACAAAGGTTATTCATTCACAAGTGAGATAAATTCATAGCTGTCAAATTGTCTGGATTCTCTGTGTGATCACTAGGGCTTCAAATCATTTATTTTTTTCTAGCAAAAGTTCAATATTTTCACAGCTTCAAATTTGATCGTACTTTATAATTTGGAAATAAAGAATTGCTTCTCTTCCTCACCTGCTCACTGAAGCAATAAAGTCCATGAGTATATTAAAGCAATTTTTCTCTTCTGTTGTAGTTACATTTTGTTTCTTTTAATAAAGCCAAATGTTTCTAAATTGGATGTTTTTTCCAGTAAAATAGCTGGATATAATTAACAAGGTGTCTGGTTTCACCAAACAGATGGGGGGATGGGGAATAGATTACTGCAAATATAAACTTTATGGTGTTTTATATTCAGCTATGTTTTCTTGAATAGTTATGAATGAAATTGTTCAAAAGTCCACCAAAATAAGTTTTGCTGTTTTTGGCTCTCTTAGGAGCTGTCATAGGTGATTCAGAAAGAAAGAAAAGAACTTTATTTTAATTGCTTACTTAAGGAAGTGTGTTAGTTGCTCAGTCATGTCTGATTCTTTGCCCCCATGGACTGTAGCCTGTGAAAATCCTCTGTCCATGGGATTCTCCAGGCAAGAATACTGGAGTGGGTTGCCATTCCTTTCCCCAGAGGATCTTCCTGACCCAGGGAGCAAACCCAGGTCTACTGCATTGCAAGCAAATTCTTTACCATCTGAGCCACCAAAGAAGCTCATAAGACTTAAGTTAGGTGCTAAGACGAGAGTTAGAATCCTTAACAAAGATGGGTAGGTAAAAAGCGGTTCTTGACAGAATGTTCATAGGAGACAGAAATGAGCAGTGGCCACTGACCTGGTGAGCTTGAAGTTTATTTCAAATTGAAAAATAAAGGTAAGGAGATGGCTCTAGGGAGCAGGGTCCAGACTTGATCTTCTCTGGGAGGTGAGCAAGGACTTCTGGGGGCTCTGACCCAACGTGATCAAATCAAGGAGCTTGAGGGCACATCTGGATGGAAAAGCAAGACAAAGAGAGAAGTGGATACATAACTGCCTCAGTAAGTCCACAGAGTTCTGGCTCCAGTGAGGACAATCATCGCAACAATTACTGATAACCTACCGTGTAGAAGGAAGGCAAAGTCAGAGATGATCCTGCCTTCAAGAGACATTATCTCTCTGGAGAGACAGGACATATATGATAAAGGTTAGGTATGATGTGAAGGAAGTGAATACCTACCTAATAATTGCTGAAGGGATTTGATTGTGGAGCCTGAAGGAAAGAGAGTGCTGAGGTACATGGAAAGGAGAGGAGGGAACTACAGACGAAGGGAAAGATTCCATGGAGTTGTGTGGTTTGGATTTGCGAAACTAATATGAGTAGATTAATTATGTTTCAGCAGAGGATCCTTGTGGGTGAAGAGTGGGAAAGAAGGTATGGAAGCAAGTAAGAGCTAAATTGAAAAGCAGTTGGAGTTTGAAGGCAAGAGTCCTTGAAAGCCTTTTTGAGAGGGTAGCGGATGTAAAGTTGTATAAACTATTATTCTGCTGCGAGCCTGTGGGATAGAGTGGGAAGAGACTGTAGCAAGGAAGGCAGAGTGGAACGTTACAGTAGGCATGAAGAAATGATGGCTTAGATTTGAGGTGTGGAATGAGGATTAGAAGGACAAGAATGGATAGTGTTTGCTAAGTGCCAGACACATCACTCAGTGCTGTGAAACATACGAATGTAAAACAAAGGATTAAGACCAGCAAAAGGTAACAGGTTAAGCCTAGGGTAGCTCTGTGAACACGTTCCACATACAAGAGCATCTTCTTTGAAAGGCAATTAAAAATTTATCCAGATGAATTTAGATACAACATTCAGTTAAAGATTCAGGTCATATTTCATTGTCTATCAATCATATAAATATATAGATAAAATGAAACTATATAGAGAGATTTATATAAATCTCATATATCTATGAAAGATATATGCATACCATATATAGATGGATAGGAGATATATATATATATATGTATATGATTCTGTCCTATAAAACAAAACAATTTATACAAGTTTTTAAAAAGATCAAACATTGTCTTTTGACATATTTCTCAACACTGGCCACTTTAGGCCAGGTGTCTCACACTTCACAAATGCATATGTGATTTAGTTGTTTATAGAGTAAATGATGTTTTACCAATCTAAGGAAGGATGGCTTTCTGAGAAATTGGGTCGTGAATCTGTAACTTGTAACACCTCTGTAAACTGAAAGAATTTTCATGGTATGATTTTACTTATTTTCAGAAACTGACGCTTTATAATAAGGAAAGAACACCTGTACAGTCTCATAAGTTCTTTACTCAAAAAGCTGAATGAATTTAAGTTCAAAGAAAAAAGGAAAAAAAGAAACATTATGGGCAATTTGAGTCTGGTTAAACAGTGCAGGGTGACTAGAAGTAGGACTTTCATCTAAGGCAAGACCACATTGAAGGCTGCTTTCAATTTTTAGCTCAAGAATATCACAAGATATTAAAAAATCACAGTTGACTTTTTAAAATTTAAGGAAATGGAATAATAATCACTAGACTCAGTTGAAAATATGTTAATGAAAAATAATACAACTATGAACAAAGGACTTAAGCAGTCACACTGATCATAGTATAAGAAACAGCAGACTTGAGTGGAAATTGACAGTAAAGGACTTGTTAGTAAAGATATAAGAATTCATAGACTGGATTATTTTTGAGAGAATATCAAGGAAAAAAATCCTGGAAAAAAAAGATTAGTCATTCCAATAAAACATTCAAAATAACATTTTTTCTCCAGCCTTTTGCATTTCCTATAAACCTAATGTATTCTGAAGTCTACCTGAATGTTTTGCAGGGTAGGAGACAAGCACATGGGCTTAGCAATAGGTGAGAATCTCAGTTCAGCTACTGAAAAGCTATATGAGTTCTTCAACCTCCTTAAACACCAGTTTCTCCTCTTCAAGAAATGCAGATAGTGGTATCTATCTCACAGGTTTGTTGTATCTTAAAAGAAAATGCATTTAAGAACTTACCACAGAATTGGGCCCAGAATAAGAACTCAGTAATGTAAGTTAAAGAGATGGGAATACCAGACCACCTTACCTGCCTCCTGAGAAATCTGTAAGCAGGTCAAGAAGCAACAGTTAGGACTGGACTGGATCAACAGACTGGTTCCAAATTGGGAAAGGAGTACGTCAAGGTTGTATATTGTCACCCTGCTTATTTAACTTATATGTAGAGTACATCATTTGAAATGCCAGACTAGATGAAGCACAAACTGGAATCAAGATTGCTGGGAGAAATATCAATAATCTCAGATATGCAGATGACCCTACCTTAATGGCAGAAAGCAAAGAAGAACTGAAGAACCTCTTGATGAAAGTGAATGAGGAGAGTGAAAATGTTGGCTTAAAACTCAACATTCAGAAACTAAGATCATGGCATCTGGTCCCATCACTTCATGACAGATGGATGGAGAAACAGTAGAAACAGTGGCAGACTTTATTTTGGGGGGCTGCAAAATCATTGCAGATGGTGACTGCAGCCACAAAATTAAAAGATGCTTACTCCTGGGAAGAAAAGCTATGACCAACCTAGCTGCTGCTGCTAAGTTACTTCAGTCATGTCTGATTCTGTGCAACCCCATAGACAGCAGCCCACCAGGCTCCCCCGTCCCTGGGATTCTCCAGGCAAGAACAGTAGAGTGGGTTGCCATTTCCTTCTCCAATGCATGAAAGTGAAAAGTGAAAGTGAAGTCACTCAATTGTGTCTGACTCTTAGCTACCCCATGGACTGCGGCCTATCAGGTTCCTCTGTCCATGGGATTTTCCAGGCAAGAGTACTGGAGTGGGGTGCCATTGCCTTCTCCATGACCAACCTGGACAGCATATTAAAAAGCAGAGACATTACTTTGCCAACATAAGTCCATCTAGTCAAAGCTACAGTTTTTCCAGTAGTCATGTATAGTTGTAAGAGTTGGACTATAAAGAAAATTGAGCACCGAAGAACTGATGCTTTTGAACTACAGTTTTGGAGAAGACTCTTGAGAGTCTCTTGGACAGCAAGGAGATCCAACCAGTCCATCCTAAAGGAAATCAGTCCTGAATATTCATTGGAAAGACTGATGCTGAAGCCGAAACTCCAATATTTTGACCACCTGATGCGAAGAACCGACACGTTGGAAAAGACCCTGATGCTGGGAAAGATTGAAAGCAGAAGAAGGGGACGACAGAGGATAAGATGGTTGGATGGCAACACTGACTTGATGGACACGAATTTGAGTAAGCTCTGGGAGTTAGTGATGAACAGGGAAGCCTGACTGATGTGCTGCAGTCCATGGGGTCGCAAAGAGTCGGACACGACTGAGCGACTAAATTGAACTGAATGTAAGTTATTATCATTTATAAAAAATTTAACAAATCTCACTAGTTTCTCATGAAACCACCTTTCAGAAGCAAATTAGCTCCTTCTAGTTGAAGTTTTATTTGCTTTAACATACCCCATCTACTTCCATAAAAGAATTTGAGGAAGTTGACAATTAAGGCTATGTGTTCAATACCATTATAAAAAATCTAAATAAGAAAAGTTAACCTACAGTGTAGGAAATGAAAATGAATATATTTACTATTTTTGAGTCCTCTCTGTGTTTCCTGTAAGGGAAGGAACTAAAAATATTATATTGTACTGTCATATTTTTAAGATATCAATTCTTCAAGAAGAACAAATAAAAATGATCATTGTATTGTGATAGCCCTTTCTAAAATATTTCTCCCTACAAATTTTCATTTGATTGTCACAAAAATCTTGTGAGTCTTTTGACCAGCTATGGTAACCCAATTTTGTATATGAGGAAGTTAAGACCTAGTATGAAAAAACAGAGTTTAGACTTGAATCCAAGAATGTTGAAAAGCACACACACAAGTTAACTAAGCTCTGAGCTCCCTTCAAGTAAAGGCAGAATTGGTGGGACGGGGGAGCATGGAGTATACCTTCTGTTATCTGATAAAATATCTAATAACAAGAAGTATGCCTTGGGCCACTAGATACAGGCATTTACCTTCCATTAAAACTCAGAGAAATTAGTAATATGGATATTTATACAAGGGTCTTTAAACCACAAGGGGAACTGTGATTTTAGTAGAAGTCTTAAACAAAATGCAGACCTGTTCTTTATATGTTTCTTTATTATACAGCCTGAGGGAGTAATTTTAAATTGGTTCTGCAAAGGAATTATCTTTAAACAGCAGATGGCAAGAGTAATATTTTCTAGGTAAATGGTATTCTTTTAAGAAAGATTTATTGAGAGCCTACTATGTGTCAATATCTAGGCCAGGTCATGAGTATACGGAGATGAATGTTGATTTCTGCCCTCAAAGTTCTAATAGTCCAGTGGAGAAATGCTTTTGTCATGAAACGTCCTCCTGGTGATGGAGGTTTGTACAGAGGCAGTCAGGAGCACAGGATAGCCCAGCAAAAATATCTAAACAGCCTGGGAAAGTTAGCACTTGTAACTACAGAAGACAAGTGGTTAAGAGCAGAGAGAGTACTGCAAACAAAAGAAAAGTGTGTGTCAGGGATCAGACATTGAAGCGAGATGTTTAAAGAAACTAATTCCTTCCATGTCATAGAACTTCAATAAGATAAAGAGGCATGATAGGAAAAGATGCACACAGTGGTCAGACGAGGCTATTTGTGCCCTGCAAGTGAGATAAACTTGGGACCTTGCACCCCTTGATGCAATGCTGAAATGTTTGTACCCGGACACACCTCACCTGAAGAAACAAAATACTAAGAAACTGTATGGACTGAAAATGACTGTGCATGCACAGCTGGGGCAAATTTTGGACCCAAAAGTTACAGAAACCAAAACACCCAACTGCTACTTTTGAGAAGCTTGGAGCAAAAATGATGTGTCAGGAGCAAAGGCAGGGTACTACTGCATATGCCCCTTGCACACAACACCACCTAAAGGGTGGGTAAAGCCACCTAAACCACCCCTCTGGCCTGATCCCTGAACCCACCTGTACCCTCACTCTGTATAAGGAACAAGCTTATCCCGCTTTGGGGAGAAAGCAAGCAAGAGAATCTCTTGTTTTTTCTGTTCCCCAAAGCTGCAGCAAGGGTCCCAATAAAGCCTTGCTTGACTTTCTTATCTGGACTATAGTCAATTTCTTTTGATTAGTAAAGCCATGGACCCTGGTCAATAACACCAGGAATGTAGAGTTTGCCTTTCCTGTAAAGAGATTGTTTATTCAGTAAGAAATGGACATGATCTGCTGGGAACAGGAACAAGGATCCCATACATTATGTCATTGACTGGACAACCAGTTTGCCAAGTAACCAGTCTGCTACATTTTCTGATTCTAACTACCTGCCAAAATAATTTTCCTTATAAAGTTTACAGAGGTTTGTGAATTGCTAATTGGCTTGTTTTAATTTTGAATTTATGGCAACATTTTAAAGAATGTGAGTTTGCATCTGGTTCTGGGAAGGCAACAAATTAGAGATTGGGATGGAGAGAAGAGGCTTTTGCAAGGAAAAGAGAGAAGAGAAGTGGGCACACAGCTCAGTCCAAACTGCTGATCTGGGAAGGAGTATTTCCTGAAGAGTGAAAGTGGGGGAGAAAGATGTAAGGGAACCACAGGGAGCGACTCAGGGGCAGAGAGAAGAGATTATGGAATGAAAAGAGCACATTAAGGAGAAGAAACTGGCAAAAAACAAAGGATCAGAGAACAAGGCCAGAATCAGCAAAGAAAAGAAAAGTATAGGAGAGAGGGCAGGGACAAGGAAAAGTCTCAGTACCCTGACACCCCACAGCCTTGATGCGACCCACAATAAACACTAGACAATTGATGTAAAAACTTTGTCGTAAGTGGAATATTTGGCAAACCAGACATTCATAAATTTTATTTCCAGTAAATTGACCTTTGGCTATTATTTTTTCTCATATGTCTAGCTTCCGGTTTAGAATATTTAAAAATAAGAAATATTTAAGACTATACCTAGAAGGAGGGCATAAAGGAAAAAAATAGATTTTTTATTTATTTACTTTCTGTTAGAAAAAAAATAAAACATGAATTCCCAATCCTGAACCCCCCTCCCACCATCCTCCCCATATCATCTCTCTGGGTCATCCCAGCACAGCAGCCCCAATCATCCTGTATCCTGTATCGAACCTAGACTGGTGATTCGTTTCTTACATGATAGTATACATGTTTCAATGCCATTCTCCCAAATCATCCCACCCTCTCCCCCTCCCTCTCCTACAGAGTTCAAAAGTCTGGATTTTTTAAAACAAGAAACTTGAATCAATTTATAGGTGAGGAGAAAGAAATCAAGAAAACAAGAAACTTTAATCAATTTATAGGTGAGGAGGTGTGGAATTGAACATAACACAAAGAAATGGAGTATTTTTTCATTAAAGTATTCCACTTATTGTTTGTTGTTCAGTCGCTCAGTCACATCTGACTCTTTGCAATCCCGTGTACTACAGCACATCAGGGTTTCCTGTCCTTCACTGTCTCTGAGAGTTTGCTCAACCTCATGTCCATTGAGTCAATGATGCCATACAAGCATCCTCTTCCATCCCCTTCTTATCCTGCTCTCAATCTTTCCCAGAATCAGGGTCTTTTCCAATGAGTCAATTCTTCACATCAGGTGGCCAAAGGATTGAAGCTTCAGCTTCAGCATCAATCTTTCCCATGAATATTCAGGGTTGATTTCCTTTAGGATTGACTGGTTGATCTCCTTGCTGTACAAGGAACTCTAAAGGTCTTCTCCAACACCACACTTCAAAAGCATCAATTCTTCAGTGCTCAGCTTCCTTTACGGTCCAACTCTCACATCCATACACGATTACTGGAAAAACCATAGATTTGACTACATGGACCTTTGTCAGTAAAGTGTCCCTGCTTTTTAATATGCTGTCTAGGTTTGTCATAGCTTTTCTTCCAAGGAGCAAGCATCTTTTAATTTCATGGCTGCAGTTACCATCTGCAGTGATTTTGAAGCCCAAGAAAAATCAATTCTATCACTATTTCCATATTTTCCCCAACTATTTGCCATAAAGTGATGGGACCAGATACTATGGTCTTAGTTTTTTGAATGTTGATTTTAAGTCAGTTTTTCACTCTCCTCTGTCACCTTCATAAGAGGCTCTTTAGTTCCACTTCATTGTTTAGCCATAAGGGTGGTGCCAGCTGTATATCTGAGGTTATTATGTTTCTCCAAGAAATCTTGATTCCAGCTTATGATTCATCCAGGCTGGCATTTTACATGATGTACTTGGCATATAAATTAAATAAGCAAGGTGACAATATATAACCTTGACACACTTCTTTCCCAACTTTGAACCAGTTCATTGTTCCATGTCCAATTCTAGCTGTTGCTTCTTGGCCTGCAGACAGGTTTCTCAGGAGGCAGGTAGGTTGGTCTGATATTCCCATGTCTTTAAGAATTTTCCCAGTTTCTTGTGATCCACCGAGTCAAAGGCTTTAGTGTAGTCAATGAAGTAAACGTTTTTCTAGAATTCCTTTGCTTTTTCAATGATTCAATGGATATTGGCAGTTTGATCTCTGGTTCCTCTCTCTTTTCTAAATCTAGCTTATACATCTGAAAGTTAATGGTTCATGAACTGCTGAAGCCAAGCCTGAGGAATTTCGAGCACTACCTTGCTAGCATTTGAAGTGAGTGCAATTGTGTGGTAGTTTGAACATTCTTTGGCATTGCACTTCTTTGGGATCGGAATGAAAGCTGATATTTCCCAGTCTTGCGGCCACTACTGAGATTTCCAAACCTGCTGCGTATTGAGTATAGTACTTTAATAGCATCATCTTTTAGGATTTAAAATAGCTCAGCTGGAATTCCATCGTAATACTGCCTGAGGCCCATGTGACTTCACACTCCAGGATGTCTGGCTCTAGATTAGTGATCACACCATTATGTCTATCTGGGTCATTAATATCTTTTTTGCACAGTTCTTCTGTGTATTTTGCCACCTCTTCTTAATACCTCTGTTTCTGTTAGGTCCATACCATTTCTGATCTTTATTGTGCCCATCTTTGCATGAAGTGTTCCCTTTGTATCTCTAATTTTCTTGAAAAGGTCTCTAGTCTTTCCCGTTATACTGTTTTCCTCTACTTCTCTGCATTGTTCACTTAGGAAGGCTTTCTTATTTCTGCTTGCTATTCTTTGGAACTCCGTATTCAGATGAGTATACTTTTGGTTTTCTCCTTTGCTTCTCACTTCTCTTCTTTTCTTAGCTATTTCAGTTATTACTGCTATGTGACAAACTTTCCAAAAACCAAATGGGTTATCTTGGTTCACAAATCTGCATTTGTGCAGGGGTTGGCAGGGTCAGCTCATCCATGCTCCACCAAGGGTCAACTGGAATGACTCAAAGGCTAGGAGCTGTAATAAGCTGAAGGCTCACTCACTCACTCACACATTTGGCAGTTGATGCTGGCTTTTGTTTGGGCATTTCAGTTCTTCTCCACATGTTCCTTTCAATGTGACCTCTGCATGGTCTACTCTGGTCCTCCTCAGAGAACTGAACTGAAGGCAAACATCTCAAGGGAAAAAAAAAAAAAAAAGCAAGAATCATCTTGTCTTTTCTAAACCAGTCTCAGAAGTCACATAATGTCACTTTTACTGTATTTACAGAACCACCTTTATCAAGAAGAAAGGGCACAGAACCTGGAAAAGCATCAGTATCATATTTTAAGAATACAGTGATTTAGGATATATATGTATGTCCATCTTTTGAAAATATCAATATAATCTACCACCCAAGCTCCCTTGAGCTGGCAGGAAAAAAACTAGCTCCAGAGCACAACAATAAAATAGCCTTGGATAGGTGAATATGTTTTCCTATTACCAAGAAGCCAGGAATTCAATTGATTGTGAACTGTTTCAAGAGCAAGGATCACTATAAACTTCCCTTTTAGAACTGTTTTTGCTGTATCCCATAGATTTTGAAAAGTTGTGTTTACACTTTCATTTGTCTCCAGGTATTTTTTTTTTTCCTTTCTGATTTCTTCATTGACTCACAGTCGAGTTATTTTTGTTTTGTTTTGTTTTGTTGTTGTTGTTGTTGTTTGGTTGGTTGGTTTGGTTTTAGTAGAATGTTGTTTAGACTCCATGTGATTATTTTTCCCCATTTTTTTCCTGTAATTGATTTCTAGTTTACACTGTGTGGTCAGAAAAAAATACTTGATATAATTTCTATCCTCTTAAAGTTACTGGGGGCAGGAGGAGAAGGGGATGACAGAGGATGAGATGGCTGGATGGCATCACTGACTCGATGGATATGAGTTTGAGTGAACTCCGGGGGTTGGTGATGGACAGGGAGGCCTGGCATGCTGCGATTTATGGGGTCGCAAAGAGTCAGACACGACTGAGCAACTGAACTGAACTGAACTGAAAGTTGTTGAAACTTGTTCTGTGACCTAACATGTGGTCTATCCTGGAAAATGTTTCATGTACACTTGAAGAGAATGTGTATTTTGCCTTTTGGGGGTGAAATGTCTTATAGATATCTGTTATGTCCAATTGGTTTATGTGTCATTTAAGACCACTGTTTCCTCATTGATTTTCTATCTGGGTGATCTGTCCATTGATATATATGGGGTATTAATATTATAGTGTTATTAACAATTTCTCCTCTTATGTCTGTTAATATTTGCTTTATATATTTAGGTACTCTGGTATTAGGTGCATATATGTTAATGGGAATTATATCCTTTTCCTGTACTGATCCCTTTTATCATCATATAATGCCCTTCTTTGTTTTTGTTTATAGACTTTGTTTTAAAGTCTTCCTTTATGTAAGTATTGCTACCCCTACTTTCATGCATTTATGATAAATTAATCTACAATGAAGGAGGAAAGAATATGTAATACAAATAACACAGTATCTTCAATAAGCGATGCTGGGAAAACTGGACAGCTTCATGTAAAAGAATGAAATTAGAATATTTTCTCACACAACATACAAAAGTAAACTCAAAATGAATTAAAGACTTAAATGCAAGACTAGAAACCATAAAACTCCTGAAAGAAAACAGGCGGAATATTCTTTGACATAAATTGTAGCAATACTTTTTTTAGATCTTTCTCCTAAAGCAAAGGAAACAAAAGCAAAAATAAGCAAAAGTACCAAATTAAACTTAAAAGATTTGAACAGCAAAGGAAATCACTGACAAAATGAAAAGATAACCTACTGAATAGAAGAAAATATTTACAAATAACATGACCAATAAGGCATTAATATTCAAAATATATAAACATCATACAACTCATTATCAAAATCAAACAACTCAATGAAAAAATGGACAGAATACCTGAAAAGACATTTTCCCAAAGAAGACATGGATAATCAATAGGCACATGAAAAGATTTTCAACATCACTGATAATCAGAGAAATATGAATAAAAATCACAGTGAGCTATCACCTCCAAGACCAGAAAGGCTATCAACAAAAAGACAACAAATGTTGGCAAGGATGTAGAGAAAAAAAAACAACCTTGTATACTGTTGATAGGAATATAAACTGGTACAGCCACTGTGGGAAACATGAAGTCTTCCTCAAAAAACTGGAAATGCAACTACCATGTGACCCAGCAATTCAGCCCCTAGGTATATATCCAAAGGAAATGAAAACACTGATTTGAAATGATATGTGTACTATGGACTTCCCTTGTGGTACAGTGGATAAGAATCTTCCTACCAATGCAGAAGTCATGGGTTTCATCCCTGTTTTGGAAAAGATTCCACATGCCACGGAGCAACTAACCCCATGTACCTCAACTACTAAGCCTATGCTCTGGAGCCCACAACCCGCAACTACTGAGCTTGTGTGCCGCAACTACTATAGCCTGTGCACTCTAGGGCCTGTGAGCCACAACTGCTGAGCCCACTTGCAGCAACTACTGAAGCCCACATCACCTAGAGCCCACAGGCCACAACTACTGAGCCTGCATGCTGCAACTGCTGAAGCCCATGTGCTTAGAGGCTGTGGTCTGCAATAAGAGAATTCACCACAGTGAGAAGCCCCTACACCACAATCAAGAGTAACCCCTGCTTGCCACAATGAGAGAAAACCCATGCACAGCAACACAGACCCAGCACAACCAAAAATAAATAAATAGCTGTAGCCATTAACACTAAAGCAGAAGAGATACGTGTACCCGCAATGTTCATTGTAGCATTATTTACATTTGCCAAGAGACAGGAGCAGCCTAAGTCTCCATCAGTAAATGGATGTGGCATACATATACAATGGAGGACGTGGTAAATATATGCAATGAAACACTACTCCAGCCATAAAAAAGGATGAAATTCTGCCATCTGCGGCAGCATGGATGGACCTAGAGGGTATTATGCAAAGTGAAATAAATCAGACAGAAAAAGACATATACTATATTTTATCACTTGTATATAAAATTTGAAAATAAAAAAAAAAGTGACTATAACAAAACAGAAACAGACTCACAGATATACAGAACTAACTCAAGGTTACCATTGGGAAGTGGGAAAGGGGAGGAGCAAGATAGGGTTAGGGGATTAAAAGTTACAAACTACTATGTATAAAATAAATAAACAATAAGGATATATTGTATAGCACAGAGCACGATAGTCATTATTTTGTAATAACTTCAAATGGAGTATAATCTGTAAAAGTGTTGCATCACTAAGTTGTACATCTGAAACTAATGTAATACTGTAAATCACCTATACTTCAAGAAAAGAAGAAGAGAATGAAGCAACTATGCAAGCAACTTTTTTTTTTATCCAAATTTCAGATTGTATCTTAGTCTTGCAATTTCCTCCTTTACCTTAAATTCAAGTACAGGGAGTGATAATTTGCTGTATTTTGATTAAGATTTTAATTGTACTTTAGAACACTTGACCCTAAATTTCTCCCTTTTTACACTACAATTATTAGCAGTCATAAAAGAAGGCCTAGCATAGGTATTTGGGAGATCTAATTTTCACCATATGCACATTCTTCTTAAGAAAGAATCAGGAAAAAGTAGAAAAAAAAAAAAATGGGAGTCAAGAAGAGGAGATAGCACAATGACTTGTGTCAATTCCAGTCTGCCCTAATCTTTCCCGAAGATCAGTTATCACTATGTGTTGTATTCCATGAAGTGTGATGAATCTGCCACATCTTTCTAGTGATTAAAAAAAATATTCTTAAATAATTGTGTATTTAACAATACCTAATGCTTACCACTGAAATATTGTCAGAATTTAAAAATTGCTCACACATAATAACACTGGTTTAATTTTTCCTTGAATGTCATGCTTCTTACCTTAGAAATTACAAAGAATATTTTCTAGACATAATGATTTCTGGAATATCTTATCTATTGTAAAGATGTTATTTCTTTACTCCCTAGGGACCAAAGGAAGTGAAACGTTGGAAAACTATGTGGAAAAAGTAAGGAGAAATATTGTTTTCCATATTAAATAAGCTTCAGTTCAGTTCAGTTACTCAGTCGTGTCTGACTCTTTGCAACCCCATGGACTACAGCACACCAGGCTTCCCTGTCCATCACCAGCTCCCCAAGCTTGCTCACATTCATGTCTATAGAGTAGGTGATGGCATCCAACCATCTCACACTTTGTCTCATTCTCCAAATAAGCTTGGAAATAAATAAAAACAACCTTATCTTAACCTGTTGTGGAAGGTGAGGCAAGTGGCTGTTGATGGGTTTTAAAAGCTCAGAGGATGAGTGGTTTGAATTTCCCAAAGCCACCAATTTCTGCTGGCAGAGTTTCTGAGGATAATGTGAATATTAAAAGGGAAATTATGAATGGTGACAAACAGAGCATTTGGAGGGAGTTCCAAGGTTTGAGGCAGTATTTGGGTACTAGAACACTTAGGAAAATTCTGTACATGGCTCTTTCCCAACCTAAGAGGAAAGTTTATTCCACATGAAAAAAAATTAAAAATCTTTATATAGTCCATAAATCTTCCACAGCTCTGTCCACTCCTTTCTTTCCTTGTTACATCATAAAAAATGTCTTTTCTACTATCAAAGATAAATCCTTCCATGTAAGCTTCAGGTCCTTTTCTTTCTCATCTCTGCAGACTTTAGTTTTCAATTATTCTCCGTTTCTTGTATATTCAACTTCTCCATCTAGACCAAATCACTCTTAGTCAGCACTAATGCCTTCAAGTAGCCTCACATCTTCCAAAAGCAGTATTCATTTCCTTCCAAATACCACTCCTTTGCTCTGCTCTCTAGCATAGTCAAACTTCTTTAAAACCTTGATTCTAAACTCTGAATCTAAATTCTCAGCTCCCATTCATTCTTCAGCCACCCTGATGGCATCTCCATCCCTACAATCACACTGAAATTAATTTTGTCAAAGACAGCACAACTTCCTTGTTGCAAATCAGATTGGCACCTTCTAGCCTCATCCTTTTTCAACTTCCTCTGGCAGTTCTCAGCATGGCCAGCACTTGATCTTTGAAACATGGCCACCAGTTCTTCTTAGTGTCTTTGGCCAGCTTCTTCTACTCTTCTGACTTCCGATCATTGACGTTATTCCAGGCACTGTGTGAGGCATCTTTTTATCTATGCTCTCTTAGATGATTAACAGTACCATCTTCATATAAACAACTTCTAAAACTGTTATCTCAAGCTTAGATCATCCTACTGAGCCCCAAACTCCTTTAGCCAATGGCCTTTTTGAATTTTCTGTTCTCCACTTAGATGTCTCATAACTATCTAAATTTAATGTGCTCCAAGCTAAAATTCTACACATTGCCCTGCTTTCAAATACTTCACTTTTAGTCTTTCCTGTTTCAGGAAATAGTATTATGATCCATCCAGTTTCCATAAATAAATATTTGACAGTTTTATCTCTTTCAAACCCATATCTAGTCCATAAATGAGCTCTGCTTTTCCTTCTGAAAAACATACCTTGAATTATTCTTCTCTCAATTCTCTTTTTTAATTAAAAAAAAATTCACAGAAAAGTTGATTACCTTTTGTTCTCTTTTTTTCCCAACTTTAAATTCATTGAGAAGAAGTAAAGTCTATTTTAAACAAATGATTTAAATAAATAAATTTGATGCAACATATTGTCCTTGAAGTTTTGATTATTAGTTTTTTCTATATGGGAAACTTGTTCATTTTGCTCTTGAGACCTTAAAGCTAATTCTTTAAAGGAAGATATATTTTCTCACAGAACTCCAAGAAATTTGCCCTGGAAATGAAAGAATGACTTAAGTTTTAGAAAGTTCCTTGCATGCTATTGCCAAAGGATGACTTCAGTTTTAAGTTCAAAAACTGTCTGAATATTTCTTCATTCTGTGCATCATGAAAATTACAGATTACTATTCACTTCCAGAAATCTTCTGTTGGATAGAATTAAAGGTCATCCATTTGACCCAAAGTAAAAGTGAGCCCTGCAGGTCAAGTTCAGCTCACCTCTTACCCCCACCCCGCCCCCATCCCAGAGTGGCCAGGAGATTTCAATCAAAGATTTTAACAAGGGAGGAAGGAGGTGAAATAAGTAAGGGTACAAAGAAAATAAAAAGAAAGGAAAGAGAAGAAAGGAAAAGGAAAAAAATTTATCCAATTATCTAGCACTCAAATATTAATAAAATCTAATGACTTGGAATCCAAGAAATTTGAGGAACAGGATTAAACAGGAAAAGTTAAGTTGAGATGCTACCATTAGACACCTGAAATGAAAACAAAAAGAAAGATGTCAGCAATTTACTGAAGTCAAAAAATAAGGATGACTTATTCTTTTCCAAAGCACCATTGTGCTATGAACTGTGCAATTCAACTTCATTGCATGATATAGAAGTGATCAAAACGGGATTTTCTCTCTTGTATGCCCTTAATTATAAACAGTTTATATACTTTTGAAAGAAGAAGAATTTGGAATAACAAGAGCATGGAGACTTCTTTTATTTTAAAGCATTCAGTTGACTGAGTCAAAGAAATTTGTTGAAGGTATTAACTGAGCTGCTACCTCAGTTGAAGGACTTTTTAGAATTAATAGGCTCTGAGAGACCCAACCTGTCAGACCCCCCAGTGCCTCAGAAGTCTGTAAATCCTTGTGAAAATGACAAGACGTTTAAACACCCTGAACCCAAGACTGCAGGGGAACAAAAGGGCATTGCTGATTTGTTCAAAGTACAAGTATGCAGATTCCATGAGGACATGTGGACTGAGCAGATGGCAACTGGGGATGGTACTCACTTCCCATGACTGAGCATTCAGAGCACAAAATATTCAAAACTTTTGAAGAATTGCAGAATTAATTGATGGAAATACACCATAATTTTAAAAGAGATTCATAGAGTTTACTGAGTACAAATCATGCTAATGTCTGTGGCTGTCTTTAGAGGTAATATCCAGATGTGTCTAAACTAACTAATGTCTGCACAATCAGCATCATTCAATTTCATGAGAAAAGGATTGTATAAATTGAATCGACCTGGAAGATAAAGTATCCCTGAAAATTTAGCTCAACTGATGTTTCAATCCATTTGGTCAAATTTTCTATCTTGCTCTCAAAGTGTATTTCCTGCTGTAGTAAATGCTGCTGGTGTCTTGGCCAGAGCTCTTTGACCAAGACTGATGTAGCCATTCCCTAATTGGTGGTGTTGGCTACTAATGGTATGAAAGTAAAACCTTCTCCAGGTAATTGCCCTCAACCAAGCAAGAGTTGACTAATCTGGGAGGTTATGTCTCACCTTCACTCCTGGGGACAGATCACAGTCAGTGACTCCCTGGAGGCAAGGATAAGGTTGCAGTAAGACCGATTTGATGTTGCAATGCATGTCCTGAAGCTCCCATGGACTGGCTAAAGCTAGACTCCATCAGCTAGAGTCCAACAGGCATTCTAGCCTAAGTATCTGTTTCTCTCCTTTTCTTCTGAGAAAATAAGTAATAGCCACCTGAATCCCTGTCTCAGACCCTGCTTCTAGGAAACATGATGTGAAACAGTTGGTACTAGAAGTGATCCTTTTGCTAGATGCTAGAAGATAAACATAAAAATCTACACCAGCCATATGTAAATTGACAAGTAAAACTGTTAGTCGTTCAGCTGTGTTCAGTTCTTTACAACCCCATGGACTGCGGCCTGTTGGGATCCTATGTCCATGGACTTCTCTTGGCAACATACTGGAGTGTGTAGCCATTCCCTTCTCCAGAGGATCTTCAGGACCCAAGATTGAACCCAGGTCTCCTGCATTGCAGGTGGATTCTTTACCATCTGAGACACAAGGGCAGACCTATAATAAATATGTTGATTGTTGCTGTTTTTGTTCAGTTGCCCAGTCGTGTCTGACTCTTTGCGACCCCATGGACTGCAGCACGCCAGGCCACCCTGTCCCTCACCAGCTCCTGGAGTTTGCCCAAGTTCGTGTTCATTGCATCACTGATGCTGTCCAGCCATCTCATACTCTGATGCCCTCTTCTCCTTCTGCCCTCAATCTTTTCCATGGACTTTTCCAATGAGTTGGCTGTTTGCATCAGGTGACCAAAATACTGGAACTTCAGCTTCAGCATCAGTCCTTCCAGTGAATATTCAGGGTTGATCTCCTTTAAAATTGACTGGTTTGATCTCCTTGCTGTCCATGGGACTTTGGGGAGTCTTCTCTGGCACCACAGTTCAAAGGCATCAATTCTTTGGTGGTCTGCCTCCTTTAACGGTCCAGGTCTCACAACCATATGTGACCACTGGGAACACCATAGCCTTGACTATATGGACCTTTGTAGGCAGAATGATGTCTCTGCTTTTTAACACACTGTCTAGTTTTGTCATTGCTTTCCTGCCAAGAAAAAATTATCTCCTGATTTCATGGCTGTAGTCACAGTCTGCAGTGATTTTTGAGCCCAAGAAGAGGAAATCTGTCACTACTTTCACCTTTTCCCATTCTATTTGCCAGGTAGTAATGAAGCCTAATGATCTTAGTTTTTTAAATATGTAGATAGGTCTTTTAAATTCATTCTTTAAGCTTGCCTTGACTCCATTGCACCCATTTCTCACTCCTAGATATCTTAAGTGTTAAACCTATATACTCATTTTTCTGTTAGTCTAAATAAAAGGTAGATTCATTCATTCATCCACTTACTAATTAACAAATACTTATTGAGCTCCTACTAATTGCCAAGGACTGTTCTTAAGAGCAGGGATACAGAAGAGAATAGAATCAAGAGTGAGCCTGTTATGTGGCCATGTTTTAGCCAAGATTCCTCTGTGAGCAGAGTTTAAAACAATGGTTTGCATGCAGATAGTTTGGGAAGTTATTCTAGGAAGTAGAAGAAAGATGTAAGGTGAATGAATACAAAAGGAGATAAAATCAAATAAAGATGCATTATCAAGTAAGTCATCAAAAAGGGTTCAGTTCAGTTCAGTCGCTCAGTTGTGTCCGACTCTTTGCGACCCCATGAACTGCAGACACCAGAGTTTAATGCTTCAGGGCCATCTGAGGAGGCCTAAGAAATGCTTCTTGAAGTAATCTACTTAAACATTGAAAAAGAAAGATTTTCTCCTTTGCCTCCTATCACCTTTTGGTCAAAGGTGACCACAGGCATTAACACCCCTGCAATTCCAGGTTGTATGTGCATGAATACAAAACAAGTTTCTACTAAAAGTGAGAAGTACACATGTGAGCACAAGGCGAAATACTGTCAGATCACACCTACACAAAGCTTGTCCAACCTGCACAAAGAAGCTCAGAATACACACTGAATTGGTCATCTCAGAAACAGCTAATGCAAAATGTGGGAACATGGGGATTCCGCTTTGCCTGACATTAAAGCAAATTCTTCACAGGCTCTCTCTTATGGTGGTGCCTGCCGTGTTCTCTGCAAACATTTAATATAGGAAGATTTATTGAACAAATTATATACCTCATTGCTGCAGCTGGTCTTGAATCTGTAACTTTTTTTAATTGCCCTAAACTCTAAATTTTCCTCACCCCTTGACCAACATTTTAGCTGTTTCATTTTGCGTGCTCGAGTGAGAACCAGACCACCATCCCTACGAGGTCTGCAGCCTTAGTTAACTTGCTCTTACTGGCTTTGCTTCAACTGCTTCTTCAACGCTGTCACTATTGCCGCTAGGCTTTGATGCTCCAAGAGACACCCTAGTCATTCTTTCAGGCACATCCCTCTCTGCTTTACTTACAGCAAACTTAATTATATCTTCAGTACAAAAAGATTCAATTTCCTCCATCAGCATAATATATATATATATATATATATTTTTTACTGCTGACTTTTGGCATGAAAAGTCCAAAACACTCAGATGATAGTAATACCTTCAGATTCACTACTGTGAACATATGCTCCCATCTCCATCATAAATTAGAACTTTTAATCCAGAACAACCAGTTTATGAGGATAAGTACAAATTTGACAAATGGGTCCCTGGAAGTTATTAGGAGAAGGACCAATCTAACTTGTACCCATTGTCTTCCATACAATACAACTCAATACAATTTGCTGCTGCTGCTAGGTCACTTCAGTCATGTCCAACTCTGGGTGACCCCATAGACGGCAGCCCAGCAGGCTCCCCTGTCCCTGGGATTCTCCAGGCAAGAACACTGGAGTGGGTTGCCATTTTCTTCTCCAATGCATGAAAGTGAAAAGAGAAAGTGAAGTCACTCAGTCGTGTCTGACTCTTAGCGACCCCATGGACTGCAGCCTACCAGACTCCTCCATCCATGGGATTTTCCAGGCAAGAGTACTGGAGTGGGGTGCCATTGCTTTTTCTGTCAATACAATTTGATATACAAGTAATTGTATATCAAATTAGAATCATAGTCACAAAGGGACTAATTGCATCGAGTGCTTTTAAAATACAGCACTGGGACTGTACATTCCTGGTAGACTACACATAAAGACAAAAAACAGCACAGAAAAATCGTAAGCAGTGTTCAGTAGTCTCATTGTATTGGTAATGTAATTTAAACTATTACATAGATGGAAGAATCAAGCAAATATTTTACATTAATGTTATTAGTAAACAAGATTTTTTTCCCTAGCTGTTACACAAGAAAGTTCCAGAAAAAAAAAAAGTGAACTAAGTAGCATAAATTATCTCTATTGCTATCACTTATACTTTGGTCTCCATATACCATTTTCTATTAAAACAAGTCAGAGTTCCTTGGAGAAATGGTTGTTTGCATTCTGAGGCAGGAAATGTGCTAAGCTATGTTTGCAATATGGGATTGTGCCTTAAAGCAAAGAAATTATCACAGACCAGTGAGGTTACATTTGAAAACACAGAAGCCAACTTGAAGGTGCTCCTACTAGCTAATGACAGAAAAATTTGATGGAGCATCAATCAGAAAATAACTACAATGAAATAAAATGTTAAAATAAATCTTTTTTTAATCCCTAAGTTCACAATAATGTTTTTTCAAAACCTCATTGATCAATTTTACAGGTTGATAGAATACCAAATTATTATTCTACAACTTATTAAGTAAAAGGAAAGAATCAAACACTCATCTTGCATACCTTGATTGTATTTTAAGGAAACAAAATAGTAAGGTCATATTGGGAGGTGAAATATAAAATCTTTATTTTACATATAAAAATCTTCATTTTTACAGAAGACACTGAAAACAGTGAGGTTAAGTAACTTGACCAAGATCCTTGGCTAATAAGATCTCAAATGCACACTTTGGATCATGCGTATCGTTATGCATAGTTATCCGGAGTTAACATATAGTTTTGCATCTTGTTTGGTTTTTTTTTTTTTGCTTAACATATTACATTTTCTACATCATTAAATATGTTTTCATAATGTAGATTTTAGTTAGTATAATATTTTATCTGATGGATGTATTTTAATTTGTTAACTCAATATTATTGGCTAAGTTGTGTTAGTTTTCTATTGCTATGTAATGAATTGCCACCAGCTCAGTAGCTTAAAAATAATAGCCATTAATCAGCTCCCATCTACAGGTTACAAGTCTGGCATGGCATGCCTGAGTTTTGTGCTTCAATTATCTCAAGATTTGAAATCAAAGTGTTGACTAGGATGTTACCTTCTGGAAGCTCTGGGAAAAAAATCTACTTCCAAGCTCATTCTTGTCAGAATTCAGTTCCTTGCAACTTTAGGACTGAGGTACCTATTTCCAAGCTTGCAGTCTGCCAGAGGTCTATCTCAGTTCTAAGTGACCACCTGCATACCTTGCTATGCGATATACCCCATCTAAACACAAGCAACAAGGCATTGATTCTGTTTCGAATCTCTGACTTCCTATTCTGTGACCAGCTGGAGAAAACTCTGCCTGTAAAAGACTCATGGAGTTAGCTCAGATTATCCAAGTACCGTCTCTCTATTTTAAAAGTAACTGTGCCATAAAATATAGCCTAATCATGAGAGTTAAATTCATTATATTCCCAGGACCCAGGACTAGGCAGCCTGTGCATATAGGCGGTGGGGGTGGAATTAATACGAGAAATATCTTCCTCTCTACCCTTTTACTCCTGCCTAGAGGATAGTTGTATGAGACTATGATTCTTGATTGCTGTCTTCTTGCTACCTGAAACAACAAGACAAAGAAAAGAGACTTAGCTTCCTGAGCAGAGCAGAGAAGGATGCAAACAGACCAGGTCTTTGATGATACCCACGAACTACTATGCTTCACCTGGAATCACCTACCTCCAGAATTCTCGATCTGTACAATGATCGGTGGTGGTGGTTTACTCACTAAGCTGTACCCCCAGAGACCTCCAGGCTCCTCTGTCCATGGGATTTCCCAGGTAAAAATACTGGGGTAGGTTGCCATTTTTTTCTTTAGGGGATCTTCCCAACCCAGGGATCAAACCCACATCTCCTGCATTGCAGGCAGTCTCCCCATTACAGGCAGATTCTTTACCCCTGAGCCACTAGGGAAGCCCCCATCATGTTCTTAATGCTGAAGTCATGTGGCATCACTTTTTTTAATTGGAGTATAGCTGATTTACAAGGTTGTGTTAGTTTCAGGTGTACAACAAAGCAATTCAGTTATATATACTATATATACATATATAATGTAATATATATTCTTCTTCAAATTCTTTTGCATAGGTTATTACAAAATTTAAGTATAGTTCCATGTGCTATACAGTAGTCCTTGTTGTTTATCTACTTTATATCTAGTAGTGTGTGTGTGTGTGTGTGTGTGTATAGTATGTAGCTTAATTTTGATACTTAGGTATTTCCTAACTTGCTCCTGAATAAACCTTTTCAAATTCATGAGTATAGCATATAATTTACTTTTAAAACATATGAAAATTTGTATTTATTTCAAAAAACATATACATTTTGTAAAAGTATAAAAGTACACAAAATACTGATACAAACCTACTTCAACATGGTGGCTCCTCTAGATTAAGGAAAAATAGATTAGAGAATGGTGCAAAAAAGGACTTCCTTGTACCTGAAATAGACCATTTTTTTCATTCTTATAAATCCTGAAGTAAATAGAGAAAATATTAAAATCTGTTAGAGCTCATAATGGGGGAGACAGTTACTTTCTTTCCCTCTTATTTTTCTCTATGTTTGAAATATTTCAAAATAATAAAAGCTGAATATCTCAATATTATAAAATAGGGGGAAAACTGAGGCAAGAGATGACAAGAAACTTCCTCAAAGTCAGGAACTTTCTATACTCTCCTGGCAGGAAGGTGTTTACTCACCCAGCCCCTACCCCCTCATCCCTGCTTCTTCCTCTGTGCCCCCACCTGGGGAGAAGGATAAGGGTAAAGTGTAAGTAGAATCAATCATATTATGATCTTACTGGAAGGCCACCTACCTAAGGACCACCTCAAGGAGGGAATTTTGAAACAATCAACAATCTTTCCCTTTAGCAGAAGTGTTAGGAGCCACATATGCGCCTTCTCCCTGGACCACCATTTGCCTAACAGGCTCCTAAATGCTTGATTTGACTATGCAAAAACACTACTAATTATATTCATTTATGTGACTGACTTACCATTTGAATTTAATTGCCATGCAGCAAAATAACTGTTAAAGCATATCATTAAACAACTTGAATAATTAGAGAGAGATTTGCTTGTTCTCTTAATTCAGCACTAAATTTTAGGGCAGGGACCTCACCCTCTACCTTTTCTATCTTAAATTAACTAGGGAAGAAGGCTGTGGAAACACTGCCACACTCGCTGTTTGTCGGAAACCCCAGGTCTGCTGAAGAGCCCAGGACTCCGAGCTGCAGCTCCATAGCCCTGCTTGGGTATATTCATCACAGTGAGCATTTTTCCTCTCCTTCCCTCCATGTCTTCTCTCAGGGACTCCCTGATTTCTCAATATCCACACCTGCCACTCTAGGCGCAGTTTCCCACTCATCCAGCTTCCTCTGAAAATGTGCTGATGTCCCTCTCATCTTTATTGTTTCTACCCAACCCCGGCTCTCCTTCAGCACCTTCCTCTTTTCCTTCGAGACTATCGCACCTTTGTGGGTTCGTTACCTTTTATTTGACCTCACTCCTCACATTTTTGTCCCTTTGAGAACTTGACTACATGAGTCACAATGTCTTCCAATGTTTCTCTCGTGGAGATTATCTTGTCTCAATATCTGCCTGCTGAGAATATGGGGCTATGGATGAAGAGGAAGGAGCTTTCTCATTTATTTGGAAAGGGCATTTCCAAAACTATATCATACAGCCACCTCTTCTCTAAATTCTAATTATTTAAAGTCAGTCTGTCTCTTCCCAGTTTTTCAAGTCACGTTGGTTGTTGGTTGCCTCTTTTCCCGTGGTACCAGATCTATTTCTTCTGCTCTCCTTAGCCTCTGATTCATATTATTCCTCTCCTCTGTAGCATCCAGCTCTATACTCAACAAATCACCATTGTCACTGATTAACCTTCAGACTTATTACGCAGCCTTATTCTCCTTGGCATTTTGAAACTCCTGAATGTCCAGCACTATGCCCAGCACTGGAGATATAGTAGTGAACAAGCTTTACATGGGCCTGTGCTTATGAAATGTAAATACACCTACAGACACAATAACAATTTTCTAAAGTGTTGTGCCAAGAAAAAAAAAAAACCACAAAGTACTAAAAAAACATGTAAGAGGGAGAAAACCTAATTTCCCTGGACATGGAAGGGTTCTCTGAGATATGACTTGAAAGATGAAAAGAAGTGAGCCAGATGGAAAAGTTGGAGAAAGGCTTTCTGAGCAGAGACCAGCGCTCACTCTATCCCAACTTTTCTGGTATCCACACCCTCTCACGACTACTCTGGGCTCTCTCCATCCTGAATCCACAGATATTTTAATGTGTCTTCCTGAGCAACCTAGATCCCTTTACCTTTTTCCAAACCCATGCACTCATTCCCAGAAACACATTCTAGATCACCTCCACAATTCATTCTCTTACTTCTTGCTCCTAGAATAGCTAAACAAGATGAAGTCACTATTTTTGTAGGTCAAGGGTTGGAAAATATCAGAAGTTTAAACTTATATGGTAATTGACTGCCATTATAACCAATTTCAATATGTTATCTTCCTTTAAATTTTTGCCATAACCCTGCACTGAATGCCTACTCATCTTGGTCATTAAGACTTCAAGAGAAATACTTTATAATCAAAGTAATCACTCATCTCACTATTTCATAACCACTAAAATGTTTTAAAAATCTAATGTATTCCTCCTCTTTCTGTTTCTCCTCAAAAAGAGTTTCTGTTCTGTAGGATAACCCAACAGATAATGCTAAATTTACTTCTTTTTCTCAGTCATCCTCCTCAAAATAGCTACTCTGAAAGACTCTACTAGCACTATATTTGTGGCTTCTGCACAAAATGAGCAAAGAAGAACACAAATTTTATTACAATTTATATGAGGTTTTCATATATTTTATAACATTAGAGGCATAATCCTGTAAATTATATGAGAGGTGATATCTCCATTTTACAGATGAGAAAACTGAGTCTCAGAAATATAAGTGATCATAAACAGACAGCAAATGATAAAATAAGACTAGTATTCACTTCTGAATCTAAGTCAAGGAATCATAACCTTTTGATGCTGCCTCACCTTCCTCTTGGCTTATATCTTTGAAGAAGGATGGAAAAGCAAATGGAGAGTTGGGACACCTCATTAAAGTAAATTCTGTGACTTTGTTGGGTTGAATAGACCAATTAGATTAGCTAGACTAGGTAGACTAGGTAAAGTGGGACTGCTCAATGTCTTGTAGGCATTAATATCTGTCCTCTGTTACTAGCCTTCCTAACATTATTACCATTGTCTTAGCTCTACCAGACAACCTGGGGCTGCTCTCCATATTTTCATGACTTCTGAACTCTCGGGAGCATGGGTAGAAGAAAGTTAGTCAGTCAGTTCAGTCTCTCAGTCGTGTCCAACTCTTTGTGACCCCATGGACTGCAGCATGCCAGGCTTTCCTGTCCATCACCAACTCCTGGAGCCTACTCAAACTCCTGTCCATCGAGTCAATGATGCTATCCAACTGTCTCATCCATTGTCGTCCCCTTCTCCTCCTACCTTCAATCTTTCCCAGCACCAGGGTCTTTTCCAAGATAAGGTAGAAGAAAGGAGTTTGGAAATACTAAAGGGGGAGGGGATATGGTTGGTTGTTGCAAATTTTCTTGGTGTCAGAATCCTTTGTTCTTATAGATCAGGTCATAGATCAGGTCATGTGTTCCTATCAACCTCCAGGAAGACTAATGTTATTCTCTATTCTGCAACTTTTATCTCTATCTGAATGGAAGAGTGTTATACCTTTAAAGATCAGAGCTTTGAGAAGAGGCTATCCTGTATATTTCAGGCTACAGGCAATATTCTTTTCCAAAAGATGCAGAGCCAGTGTGACTAAGCACAGGTAACACAGCACACACAGCCAACAACACAACGCATATGTTGTATTGGCCAGGATTTTACACACTGTTATTTCACTCTGATTGCCTGGAGTCTCAGAGGTTCAAAAAGCTTTCATGTACATATCTTTAAAATTTTTCAGATCCTTCTTAAACAAACAGCTCTACAATCCCATAAGTTCAAAGTCACATGCAAAAAGAAAGGATTGCAATCTTATCAATCACTATAAATTGGCTCCCTTTAGCATGCATCTTATAGCCATGACAATTGTTTTGCATTTTCTGAGGCCTAGAGCATGCTGTATCCTTGAGAAAGGATAGGGAGCAAAGGCTTAATTAAATTGCTATTATGTGGCAGGAACTTAGCTAGGAATTTTGCATAGTGGTACTTTCTCTGGAAAGTGAAAACCAGGAGACGTAGGAGGTAGAAGAAGAGGAAGAGCAGGAGGAAAGGTGGAGTTGGTGCTGCTGATATTAGTTTTGTCAGCAAAAGTGGAAAGGAGAAGATGTTTGATTTTCTCACTTTCCTAAATATTACTCAGTGATGGGTTTTTCTAAGGACCAGTATAGTGATCAGGTCAATTATGGGATGAATTTGGACAGCTTTCTGAGCTGCAGCAAATACCTGTAAATTTGCCACCTCCCTTCACCCTCTCATTCCACCCTTCCTCCCCTCCTTACCCTAAGATGAAATGATCTGGGACAAACTAATTGAGAAAACTAGTAGTGCATGCCTTCGGGAGGTTTTATTAATGGAACCAGACACACTGCTATAACAGAATGTACGACTGCTCTTTTACATTGATCTAATTAGAACATTTACATACTGAATGCCTCCTGGACAATTCCCTACCAATGACACTTACAGCATGCATCAGGCAAGACTACTCTTTAGGTGAAATTGAACAAAGAAGTCATCAAGTCTCCTTTTTCTCTAAGAAAAATAACATTGTCAAGGTTATTAGCAATCAATCAGCTGTCGCAGGCTCAGCATAGATGGGGATGTGGGTTTCCTTGTATTTACAAAAGATGGGGAACCAAAAGCACTTCTCACTCTGATAAGGAAAGAACTCTAACACGATGAGAAGCAGTAACTTTGTGATTTTGAACAAATAATGGGAATAAAAAAAATTTAGCTGAGAATAAAATGCAAAAGTATGAGATCCCTTTGATTATAATATGGTTACTATTTCATGGTTGGGTGTTTACAATGACTTAAGTATTTCCATAGGCTTTAGGTTTTTTCCTGCTCACACCAACTCCATGGAATCAGTGTTTATTTTAGAGATGTGAGAAAGTGGTTGTGACAAAGTCAACCATGATGTTGGAGTGGACTAACACTAGAAACCAGAACATCCCACTTCTTGTCCAAGCTCTCATCAATATATATGTATGAAAAGGAATATTTTCCATGTTTGATCTTCGCACCATTCCCCTCACACACCCCAGCAACTTGCTCCCCCCAAATAAGCTATTTTTGATGCTGTTCATGACTTGGATATTTCTTGAAGTGGGAGATAGGATCTATGTATAGCTTTAGTCCATCATATTTATTCAGAACTCATTGATTGATATTTTACTAATAGGGGTTATCTGAAAAGGGGCCTGAAAGATACATACATATTTTCAGAATCCCCATCTTAAGAACTTAAATTGAGCACAGCTATTTAGGTAACATTCTTGCAGAGAATTTCTTCTCCGTCCTACTTTTAGATAAAATTTCAAAGTTCTAGAAAGTTCAGAAATGTAGTGGTATAAGTAAAAATAGATACCTGCATAAACTAATATATGCAATGCTAAAAGGGGGGAATAATTATACATTTCTTTGCTTTCTCTTTTCTACCTCATTCTCTTCTTAACTCCTCATCTTTACACATAAAAAAGAGGAAACCAACCCACTTAGAATGAGATTAAGTTAAAATTCTTCATCAAATGGTTGAAGCACAACCTCTTATCCCTGAACTACAGAAATAGCCAGCATCTCCTTTTAAGCAAAAGCAACAGCTCACAATTTCAAAGGGAGATGGCAAGAAAGATATTTCTCTAGTCAAAGGGCATTAGTATGCAAAATATATTAAGTACTGGAATCACATTAAAGAGATGGAAGACCTGATCCAAACAAGACTGTTTATATTGTTGACCAACAGCTGAACGAACATTGTTTCCGAGCATGATGAGCTTTTTATGGATAGTCAATGCTAACAATGGTGGAGAAACAGATCATTCAGACACAAGCCAGACATTTGCAGAGAAGTCATTCATCCCAGATGCTCTCATTTTCAGATTGAAATTTTCCACCAGTGGCTTAATAATTATACTGTTGCATATACTCTGCAAGCTAGACATATGTGTTGCTTTATGGGACCTCAAGGCCTTGTCTGGGCAGCTCACTCAGTTGGCCCCCAGCCTAATGACCTCATTGTAGAGACTCCATCCCACTGGTCTCTCCAGCTTTGTTCAGGCTCAAGGAAGAGCAGTTCCTCCTAGTTTCAACCCATAGAGAGCTAACAGCTATTGATATGATTAAATTTTCTGCCCCATTACATATGTTTATCATATTACAACTCAAATATGCAAGGAAAACATGGCTCCTTTATAACTGATTTGATCTTTCTCATAAAGGCCCCAACCAATCAAGTAGTGGAGGGAAAATTAAATTGAGTCCATTCTGGATTAAGATGTATGGGAGCCAGTAATCAAAAGTCTTTCTCTTGGTTTAAATCAGTCTCTGGAAGATGTTCATCATTAGATCATTCCCTGTCTTCTGCCACGCAAAATGTTGTCTTTGTGAGACACACAGAACTTGAAGGTCTGGGGATTAATGAGAGCTCTTGACTTTGCACCAGCTCTTGGACATGCATTCCTTTCTGGTATCTTCTGTGGAAGGGCTGGTCCATCCTCACATACGGGCATTCTTTATACACTACAGTTAATAATATTGGCTGACAAAGCAGTGGTTCATTTTTCCTTGGCTTGGCCATTGCTTGGTGGCTCACCCTGTGGACTTGACCTCTATTCTACCTCCATTCCTCCTGGTGCTACACCCCTCTGAGTTTCCATCATACTCTCTATCCAACTCCAGTCTTCCAGTATTCTTCTCAGCCCCTGGCATGTCAAGCTCCAGGGTTGCCCTCTGGCTCTCATCTCTTTATTCACATAGCATTGTAACCATGGAAGTTCAAGGGTGCAAACTAAAACCTCTATCTGCTTGAACCCTCTAGTCTTCTGCCCCATATGAGCGCCTGGATACCCTGCTCAGTGGCTCTTCAGAGACATCACCAAATCAAAAAGCAAGCACTTTCTACTTTTTCTTTGCATCTTAGCCTGGCTAATTCACCTCCTCCCCACTCATCTCTTAGAGGGGAGACCATAAAGAGGGAATGCTGAGAGACATTTTTGACAACTTTCTTTCCTTAGCCCTCTCATCATTTCCCCACCAAACCCCCGTCTGATGATTAAGGGATTTGTGAAGGAAAGGTGGGGGTCCACTTTCTCTCTCCAAGGGAAAAGAATATTCTCTTAAAGCATATCTTTGTCTTTACCAAAATGATCATCACTTCTTTTCCCTCTTACATGGACTCAGCACTGATAGAGGGAAACTGATTTATTACTAAGGGCATATAAGTCAGGAAAGTTTCTAAAATATTACACTTCTCACACAGATTTAGGAGAGATCTCAGAGGCAGAGAAGAAAACGGGAACATTCTTTCAGAGCCTGGTATTTGACAAGAGGTGGATTTCAGGATAAGCAGGGAAAAGCTATATACCATTTGTTTTGCCTCAGAACTGTTCTAAACTGCCACATTTTACAATCTTGTCCTCTGGCTTATTATGAAAGACCACAATAGCACTTTTTATCTTATCTTCTAACTATCTATACCCCTCTGCTATAAGCAATTTCTAGATAACAGACCCTGCATGGACTGACAGAATATCCTTTCCTGTTTTTGTAAACTGTTTATTCTAGAAATTGTTTTCATACTTTCAAGGACAAAGTGAATACATGTCTTTTTTATAGTTCCCTTTGGTCCTTTGGTGTTTGATTTGTTTGCTGTCCTGTGTTTGACTTGGATAGTCCAAGAGCTTCATAAACGTTGGGTGATGGGGGAGGCTGTTCAAATTCATTTTTTATGGTTACTACTAATAATACTTTTTCCAAAAGAAGAAATGTCTTAAGTATTTAGCCAACTTGAATTAAGCTTCATGCCCCTAGGAAAGTGGGAAAAATCCCAAAGGTTAAATAGAATAATCAATCTTAAAAGCTTTCATTGAACACATTTCCTTTTTTCTTATCTTTGATTCCTCCAAAAAAAAAAAAAAAAAGGCAGAATTTAAGGCATTTTTATTTTTATAAAAAGAAATAAAGAATCTCCTCAGTGCTCCATTTCAGGGCCCAGCCACCAGAATCAAACTATCCTTGTCTCTTGAGGAAAAAAATATTCTCATCTAGCCTGGACTAGTAAAGGAATGCGGTGCTTGTCTGAGCCATCCATGAATTATCATTGTTCTTGTTATTTAGTCACTAAGTTGTGTCCGACCCTTTGTGAACCCACAATGTCAGTCACTGTTGGCTTTATCAGCCCATTTGCTTTTGTCACCCCATAGCTTTTGCTTTCAAAGAACTTTTTAACAAATAAATTGCCAGAACAAAGAACATGACCCCATGAGCCCCTTAGGTTTGCAGTTAGGTTTTGCACTCTCTCAGGAATTTAATTGTTCTTGTTCATGCCATTCTCCTAACAGACATAAACAGGCAAGTCAAATATAAAAGTAAAAATCCTGACCCCAGAGGCTATTCAGTACACCTTATGTAATAAATGTAACGTGGGCAAAGTTCTCATCTGAAAGTCCACAGTGTTTTCTTTTTTTCTTTTAACTTTTTATTTTATATTGGATTAACCATGCTGTGATAGTTTCCAGTGGACAGCAAAGGGACTCAACCATACATATACATGTATGCTGTGTGTTCATATTCTCCATCCATTCAGGCTGCCACATAACGCTGAGCAGAGTTCCTTGTCCTATGCAATAGGATCTTGTTGGTATCTGTTTTAAATATAGCAGTGTGTACGTGTTGATCCCAAACTCGCTAACTATTCCTTCTCTCCATTCCTTCCTCCTGGCAACCATAAGTTCATTCTATAAGTCTGTGAGTCTGTTTTGTAAATAAATTCTTTGCACCATTTCTTTCTAGATTCTGCATATAAGGAATGTCATACAATTTTTCTCCTTCTCGGCCTGACTTACTTCACTCAGTATGACAATATCTAGGTCCATTTCCAGATGTACAAGCTGCATTTAGAAAAAGCAGAGGACAGAGATCAAATTGCCAACATTCACTGGATCATAGAAAAGGCAAGGAAATTCCAGAAAAACATCTACTTCGGCTTCATTGACTATGTTAAAGCCTTTGATTGTGTGGATCATGACAAACTGTGGAAAATTCTTCAAGAGATGGAAATACCAGACCACCTTATCACCTCCTGAGAAAGCTGTATGCTGGTCAAGAAGCAACAGTTAGAACTGGACGTGGAACAACAAACTGGTTCAAAATTGGGAAAGGAATACATCAAGGCTGTGTATTGTCACGCTGCTTATTTAACTTATACGCAAAGTACATCATGCAAAATGCTGGGCTGGATGAATCACAAACTTAAATCAAGATTGCTGGGAGAAATACCAACAACCCCAGATATGCAGATGATACCATCTTAACGGCAGAAAGCAAAGAAAAGCTAAAGAGTCTCTTGATGAAGGTAAAAGAGGACAGTGAGAAAGATGGCTTAAAACTCAACATTCAAAAAACTAAGTTCACAGCATCAGGTCCCATCACTTCATGGCAAATAGATGGGGGAAAAGTAGAAACAGTTAAAGAGTTTATTTTCTTGTCCATCTAGTCAAAGCTATGGTTTTTCCAATAGTCATGTATGGATGTGAAAGTTGACCATAAAGAAGGCTGAGCACCAAAGAACTGATGCTTTCAAATCGTGGTGCTGGAGAAGACTCTTGAGATTCCTTGGACAGCAAAGAGATCAAATCAGTCAATCCTAAAAGAAATCAACCCTGAATATTCATTGAAAGGACTGATGCTGAAGTTGAAGCTCCAATATTTGGGCCACCTGATGCAAAGAACTGACTCATTGGAAAATACTCTGATGCTGAGAAAGATCGAGGGCAGGACAAGGGGATGACAGAGGATGAGGTGGTTGGATGGCATCATCGACTCAATGGACATGAGTTTTGAACAAATTCTTGGAGATAGTGAAGGACTGGGAAGCCTGGCGTGCTTCTGTCCCTGGGTTTGCAAAGTGTTGGACAGAATTTTGGCCACCTCATGCAAAGAGTTGACTCATTGGAAAAGACTCTGATGCTGGGAGGGATTGGGGGCAGGAGGAGAAGGGGATGACAGAGGATGAAATGGCTGGATGGCATTACTGACTTGATGGACATGAGTTTGAGTAAACTCCAGGAGTTGGTGATGGACAGGGAGGCCTGGCGTGCTGCGATTCATGGGGTCGCAAAGATTCGAACATGACTGAGCGATTGAACTGAACTGAACTGAACTGGACAGGATTGAGCAACTGAATAACAACAATGATGCTGCAAATGGATTATTTCATTCTTTTCAATGGATGTTACATTGTGTATATACTATTGTGTATGTGAGTAATATTTCATAGTGTATATGTACCACATTCTCTGTATCCATACCTCTTCAATAGACATCTAGGTTGCTTCCATGTCTTGGCTATTGTAAACAGTGGTGCAATGAACCCTGGGGTCCATCTGTCATTTTGGACCATGTTTCCCTCCAGATATATGCCCAGGATTAGGATTGCAGAGTCATATGGTAACTCTATTTTTAGATTTTTAAGGAACCTCCATACTGTTCTCCATAGTATCTATACCAGTTTACAGCCCCACCAACAGTGTAAGAAGTTCCCTTCTCTTAACACTCTCTCTAGCATGAAAGTCCACAGTGTTTGACTGATATAACTGTCTAAAATAGGTTGTGTTACACCCTAAGACTGATCAATTGCCCCAGATCCAGAAGTCAGAATAACATGTCTGAGCACTCCAGACTAGCCTCTTGTAATCTTCATCAGTAGGGGTTTCCTGACAAAGGAATAATACTCCTGACTAACAATGTGTTAGATACCACACAGCTATTTGCTCAGCTTTGTAGTGTTAAGCTATTAAAAATCATAATGCCTTACATATCCTATTCTATAGAGGGCCTGTGGGCAGATCTACTTCTGGCCCAAAGAAATCATCGCCTTTCATATTCCAAATCTTATATACAAGCACTCTCAAATGTATTCCCCAATACCCTAAGCAACAAAATTTATGAATTTTGAGGATCCAGCATATATTTATTATATTTAATTTTATATTTTATAAGTTATAGTACACAAATTTTCACACAGGTAAATACCTGAAGGTAAACACTAAGACAATGTGGAGACTCATGAAGGGTGTGATTTAAAATATCATTAACGCTTTCAGAAGTAAACCTTATATTCTTAGTAGCTTTCGTGGAATCCCAGTCCAAATTTCATCCAACCATAAAAATCATTTTGAACTAATCTGCTAGGAAATTAGATGAGCTATAATGTCTAGGCAAAATCAGCTAAGTTTAAAACGTAATGACATATATAAATGTATATATTATAAATATAAATGAAACAGATCACAGAATAGTCAAAAAGTGACAGCTGCTTTAATTCGTAGGAGTTTAGACTTCCAGCCCCTCTGGAAATTATGAAATGAGGAATAACAAAAAAAAAAAAACCTACCCCCCATTATTATCCAAGCACAAGTGGTATAAGATCATTTATCTTGATGTATGTCACCTTAGAGCACATATTATCCCTATCTCTCAAAGTGTTTTTTCCCCCTTATTTCATCTCTGACATTCATTGTAAATTTAATGATCCACATACGATTTGCTGGTGTCTCAGTCTGGTGTTTTGAATCATGAAACTAGTGCTAAATTTATGGCACTGCAGTACCACTTAGTGAATCATTAAGCAGTACAGTGATTTTAATGATTTGGATCACACTGGACCTCATCACTATATAATGAGGTTCCATTTAGTGTAAATTTTATGTAAAAATTCAATTTGCAAACCAACAACATGAAACTACAACATTTTTTCTAACTTGACATTGTATTTATTTATCATATATTTCTATCAGGGGTCTACTTTTAAGTTCATTAACAGGATAATATTTTATTCTATTTTTTATTAGCATAATATTTAAATGACCCTAAGAATGAAAGTGACCAGTGACACACACCTTAAACCACCTTAAACTCTTGTCAAGAGTGAGCAATACAAAGTTCTCAGAAATAACTGCAAACTTCTATATGATTTTATCATCTTTGATAATATATACATTCCCAAACTAAATTGCATTAGAGCCTCTCTTTCATTACCCAGACAGATTACAAATGCAGAATAGAAACAATGGTTACAGCATGCCTCTCTCTTCATTTGATAAAAACCCATGGCCTTCAACAATTATGATTTTTCTTCTGAGGAGATAAAATAGAATATTCTAGATAATTAAAATGCCAACTACAGTTCATCTGTGCCCTATCAAACCATTAGTCAGAAGCTTCCCTTCAAATAAAATTTTGGCCTCAAAAAATGCATTGATTAGTATGTATCAATATGGATGACAAGAAACCCTAGGACTGAAATTAGCTCAGTACTAATTTTTTTAATTAGCAGAAAAGAAAACTGAGGCTAAGGAAGGTTAAGTATCATGACCAAGGTTATGTAGCTATTATGTGATGTTAAGAAACAACCTCCAACTTCCATGACTCCAACTGCTCCCTCCAAAATTCATTTTAAAATTGAAAGCTAACATAACAATATAGTCATATTATGTCTGGAGAATGAATGTCTGATTTTATCTTTTATATTTCAGTTCCCTCAGAATCATTGATAAGCGTGTCTGCATCGTGACCTGCTTCACCCTGTATTAAATTATGGTTTTAAAACAGCTCTAACATGCATAGTAACAATAGTAGGTTCACAAGGTACACTGAAACTGAATTTTTTACATTCTTCATGGGTAAGAAAGAATAATTTTTTCAAGTAGTTTCTTAACCTAATCAAAAGTTATTCAAAGGGCTACACCTCTAGAAGATGTAGAATTTATTTCTTACTCATGTTGAATAATGCATTTTTTTAAAAAAAACTTAGGCAGGATTAAAGAGAAATCAAGTCCCTAATTTAAATAGACTCATGCTTTCAACTGAAACAATAAGCAATGTTGTCTTTTAAAGTCACAAAGAACCATGGTGTCCAATCTCCCTGAAAGTTAGACTTCAATCTGCTAAGGACTGAAATAAAAAATAAATTATAGCCATTTCAAGACTTCCTTCTATGCATGCTTCCTTCTGTGTCTTGGTTCTGCATTTGTATTCAGAGGGTTAAAATGTTGGAAGAGGTTTAAGCATTCCTTCTTTTCCAGTGAGATGAGATCACAAAAGCCATTAGACACTGATTCTCAAGAGGTCCCCAGTGTGGAAAGCCCAGCCTGGATGGTGGCCTTCATATGTCCTGGGACCCTAAGAGCTTAGTGATTTTAATTATCTTTGTCCAGGCTCTGTTGTTACTTTTCATCTTGTTTGAACTTCAGCGCCCATCTCTTTTGGAAGAGTTCGTACTAGAGCTTGAGAATGCATCTAGATGAGAGTAAGAAGGCAGAGTTTGTCAAGCAGTGCATGGTAGACTACGCTAGTGTCTTGTTCATCCCAACTTCTTCCCAGTGTTTCCTTCTATTTTCACCACTCAGCCTACGTGTTATATTAATAGTACTAAATTTTTCAGTATTACTAACCATCTCAAAAATAAGAACTAATATTCTTCTTCTTCATCACATCTATACTTATTCCTTTTTAAATAGAAAATGAAACTATTTGAGTAGCCAAGACTCTTGATTCAGATTTACCACCGTGACAGCAAGGTATAAAGCCCTGAAAACAGCATGATTTCAGCATGGCTACTCAAAGATCCTAACTTATGTGGCAAGATGTTGGAGAACACACATACTTGGATGTGGTCAAATGTGGGGAAAGTGTAATTAGAGAAAAGGCTTGAAAAGCAGATTAGGTTCAGATTCTGGCAGACAAGCAACGTCCCAAAGAGGAATTGTGGAGATACTTCAGGAAAAAGAAAATTGAGAAAATCTAGAAGAGGGTTTGAATTTCAGTCCCTAAATCTCCCCATGGGATATCTATTTTGATCTCATTTCCATAGCACCTATGGTTTATACTTCAATCAGTCTGTGCAGCCATAGTCTTGGCACTACGTTTTAGACAAGCCTTTTAAAAACAGTTTTCTTGTCTTACCATAATAGACTTTTCCTCATCATCCAATTGTTCTGGGGATTCCAGGAACCTTCAGGAAGCAGAATCGTTATGAAGGGTGTTTTCTGGTCTTTAAGATACTCAGTCATTCTTTGCTATTGTCTCAACTTAAAAGGTTCTCTGATTAAGGGTAGAAGGGGTGTGTGCTCTGCTGCTAGGTCCAGGAATTCTTGCAAAGCCTGGAGCCCCAGTGCCAAGAGTCCAGCCCCTGAAATGCATCATGAACCTTGCCACTAAGTTTTGTCATGTTGCCAAGAGACCAAGGAATATGGACCATTCCTTCTTAGTCTTGAGGACTCGCTGCCTAATCCAGAGGCAGCCACTTCCCCTTTACTTTCTCTGAGTATTTTCCCACCCTTGTCCCTCTGGTGGAGGCTGCCATAATGTCCTCAAAGAGAGCATTTTATGCTCTTCAAAATAATGAACTTGAAGCAAGGGAACAAAAGGTTCTGGTTAATTTCTTAGCATAGAAGAAAGCAAAAAAGGAGGTTAAATTTTTAATTTCTCAATAAATAATTGTCCTGTCAAGCAGATCAGTTACAATAACAATAGACTGGATATTTACCTAATACGAAGACCAGTCCTCACCTTTATGAATAACAAACATTTGCTGAGTATCTACTATGGACCAGATACAGTTCAACAGTCCCTGTCATTGCACTCGCAGTCAAGTGAGGGGACAGCCTGTATTAACAATAGAAAGTAAAGTGTTAGTCGCTCAGTCATGTCTGACTCTTTGTGACCCCATATACTGTAGCCTACCAGGATCCCTCTGTCCATGGGATTTCCCAGGCAAGAATATGGGAGTGGATAGCCATTCCCTTCTCCAGGGGATCTTTCTGACCCAGGGATCTAACTTGGATCTCCTGCATTGCAAGCAGATTCTTTACCATCTGAGCCAGCCGGGGAACCATTTACAATAGAGATGGGGGTGAAAAAAACAGAGATAGATAGATTACCTAGCATAGTCCCAAGTAGGGTGTCCATAGGTGCTAAGGAATCCCAGGGCTGGTTAAGTGACCAGTGCAATGTAGATTACATGTAAATGTCTCAGTTATGTCAATTATGTTAGTACTATTTTTGCATTTTTGTCTTAGTTCATCAAATGCTTTCTACAACAAGTTGTTGCACTAGGAAGCAGGTAGCAGGAATTGCATTCACAATGCTATCAGCAGAGAGGGATACAGTGCCTGGGCCAGACCCGCCAACCATTCTGTTGCAAATTCAGGCCTCTGATACTAAGTTTCGACTCCTGAATTATTAAGTCCTACCCCATTAGTGCTTCCCTTGTGGCTCAGCAAGTAAAGATTCTGCCTTCAGTGTTGGAGACCTGGGTTCGATCCCTGGGTTGGGAAGATCCCCTGGAGAAGGGAAAGGCTACCCGCTCCAGTATTCTGGCCTAGAGAATTCCGCGGACTGTAGAGTCTATGGAGTCACAAAGAGTTGGACACGACTGAGCGACTTTCACTTCACTTCACCCCATTAGTGGAAATGCTTAGAGCTGAGAAAAATAACTTCAGTTTGTTTTCACAAGCCACAGAGAAGTCTTGGAGTGACTGATCTCTTATGTAATTGCCAGTTTTGGAAATTCATGCAAGGTTTAAACAAATGTAAGAAACAAAGACCTATTTTCAATGACACACACTAGAAAATTTCTCAGTTCATAAACACACCAAAAGTTTAGTAAAATGAAACTCCTTCTAATACTTATCAAAAGTTGGTCCCTTAAAAATTTTTGAAAACGTAATTTAAAAATATCTTAGTGATCAATTCATGTATGGATGTGAGAGGTGGACTGTGAAGAAAGCTGAGCGCTGAAGAATTGATGCTTTTGAACTGTGGTGTTGGAGAAGACTCTTGAGAGTCCCGTGGACTGCAAGAGATCCAACCAGTCCATTCTGAGGAAGATTAGCCCTGGCATGTCTTTGGAAGGAATGATGCTAAAGCTGAAACTCCAGTACTTTGGCCACCTCATGTGAAAAGTTGACTCATTGGAAAAGACTCTGATGCTGGGAGGGATTGGGGGCAGGAGGAGAAGGGGATGACAGAGGATGAGATGGCTGGATGGCATCACTGACTCGATGGACGTGAGTCTGAGTGAACTCCGGGAGTTGGTGATGGACAGGGAGGCCTGGCGTGCTGCGATTCATGGGGTCACAAAGAGTCGGACACAACTGAGTGACTGAACTAGTGATCAAATGAGTATTTGACTTCATATATTGTAGACTTGCAATTATTTCCCAGTCAATTGGCTTTTACTCTTTTGGTGAGATGAAGATCAAGAAGAGTGAAACAATACTTAAATATCACGAATTTGGCTACTGTGTTAAGACTCCATGAGGACAAATAGTGAATCTTCACCACTGTATGATCTTTTCTATTTTTACTTACTGAAGCCAGTTTTTAACAGATTCCCCTTCAATTTCCTGCCCTCTGCTGAAAATTCTAGGCTTCAGAAGTTCTATAAGAAGTATATAAACTAAGGTGAACAAGACTTCTTGTCAACTGCATAGTATTAAACTTATCATCTTCAAGAATCTTTTACTCAGCTTCACTTCTTGATATAGCATTTATTGTAATAATTTCCTAAACTTACGAAATTAGATTCTAAGAATTTGAGGTGTAGGACCAGATCCTAATCTGATTCTAGTCCCTAGCATGCAGCAAGCTGCAGGAGCAAAGTTTCCAAAACCAAAATCATAGAAGTTGTTTGGGAAAAAACAAAGCATGTGTTCTAATTAGGGCAACATGTGTAAATAGTGATAAAACTAGCATTTTATAGCAAAGACAATATGTAATATTTACAGCCTAAACAATTCATTGCAGTGTTCCAGGATACATTTTTAACACATGACAGCATTCTCAATTACTAAGACTTCATGGAACATGAAACTTTACTTTTTAGAATTTTTTTTAAGCTTTCTAAATGATGATTTGCCAGTTATAGGAAAAATATAGTTAGCAACAAACATGAACAGTAGTAAATATCCTCAGAATTTCTATCATCTGTAACCTGGTTCTGGGACAAGAACAGGGTTAAACAGTATGTACTAGACAGAAGAGTCTCCAAGACTAGCCCTCCCCCTACAACTCTGGGGGCACGAGTGAAAGTCTAGATACTCCTGAAGTTTCAGATAAGGCCATCCTCTCCCCAGAGTCGGAAAGATCCCCTAGAGAGGGCATGGCAACCCACTGCAGTATTCTTGCCCGGTGAATCTTACAGACAGACGAGTCTGGAGGGCTACAGTCCATGGGGTCACAAAGAGTGGACACAACTGATAGACTTAGCACAGATATACCCAGTCCCCAGAGTGAGAAAGAGGACCCAAATCCCCAATGCCCATAGCAAGACCCCTCCTCACCTACTGTCTGCCTCAGGATGAGTGGCAGCCCTTCATCCCTCTTCCCACTGATCACATGAAGTCCAGGACACCCAGCTGGTTCCTTACCCTTAGCCCTCACCCCTTCACTCTTATCAACAAATGGCTTATGAGTAGAGAAGCAACAAATCTCCTACCCAAGCTCCCTGGTACACTTACTGCCTTGATTGTCTTCATAGCATTTCCAGCACCTGAGAAACTATTACATCTATAGTTGTCTAACTATTTCTATCCACAAGGATGCACAGATGGGGAAGGCTTGTCTGTTTTTCACACTGTTGTTGACCAAACATTTAAAAGAGCCCACAACAGGTCGGAGGGGTCCAGTAGACACTGTCATAGGAAAGAACTAATGGATGAATGGATGAAATTCAGAGAAATAAGGTGAATCTGATTTAAATCATTTTATTTATCATGCATGTAAATCTCATAGCTTTTATGACTATGTTACTATCATGTGATGATGTTACTACAAGTTGGGTATTAGAGGTATGGAAAAATGGTGAATGCCGAAGAACTTACACTTTTGATCTGTGGCATTGGGGAAGACTCTTGAGAGTCCCTTGGACTGCAAGAATATCAAATCAGTCAATCTGAAAGGAAATCAACCCTGAATATTCGTTGGAAGGACTGATGCTCTGATGCTCCAATACTCCAATACAAAGCTCCAATATTTTGGCCACCTGATATGAACTACTGACTCATTAGAAAAGACCCTGATGCTGGGAAAGATTGAAGGCAGGAGGAGAAGGGGACAACAGGATGAGATGGTTGGATGGCATCACTGATTGAATGGACATGAGTTTAAGCAAGCTCCAGGAGTTGGTGATGGACAGGGAAGCATGGCGTGCTGCAGTCCAGGGGGTGGCAAAGAGTCGGACATGACTGAGCAACATGACTGTAGTTCATGACTGAACAACAACAAAAAATGATGAAGCCTGGGGCCTTCGTTCTACTAATTCCTGATCCTTCAAACTTGATATTTGTCTTAAGAATGTGCGTGTATGTGTGTGTGTATAGAGTTGCATTTCATATATAGACATAAATGAAATATATAGATTAATATCTATGCATATGTATAGAAATAGACATGCACACATATGAGTTTGAAGCTAAGTCCAGGAGAACTCATTACCAATTTTGACTATTAATTTCACCTCAGTAAGAGAAAGAAGAGGAAGTATAGACACGGTACTCCTTTTCATCATCTACAATTTTCAGTATGTAGGCCATGTAAATTTACAATATAACAGGGAATATTTAGGGAAAATGCATATTTTGCAAGGACTCAGATCAAATTCCCTTATCTGGCAAGTAAAAATAATTTGTTTGCGTGAGAAATTTTCAACCAGGAAAATAATGCGCCAGAAGACATTGAAAGTCAGAAGAGAAAACAAGGTTATTAGTAGGCCTTTATGCAATTTATAATCACCTATCTCTGGAGGGGTAAAAATGGTCCCATTTCTCATTGTTGGCAATTCTTCTCAATGACCAATATGTCTACCAACATTTTCTTCTGGAAAATACAGTCAAAGTTGTAACAGAAAATCACAGATGCAATCAAATTCATACTAATGGTTGAAATGCACCATATGTCCTCTGATACCTATGCACAATAGGGTGCAGGTTTAATGACTCTCTTATTGTGCCCCTGTTGTAATTAGGTATTAAAGGACATATGGTATGTTGCCGTTTTAACAGTGAATTTCCTTGTTTTTTATTGTTTTCTATCAGAAGCTTAACAGTCTTTCAGGGTAGTATTAGTAGTGAGAATTAAACCACATGTTGATTTCATTTTTCTAAGGCTTGGAATCTCATCTTGATTGGCCTTATTAGCAGAGTGCCAAAGAAAACATCCAAATCAAATCTATTTTCAGTTAATATGGACTAAAACACATTTGAATTAGTAAGAAATCAGTGAAAACTCTTTGAGACATAGAGACTTAGGATACTCCATGGAAAGTTTAGAAATTAAATAACAGCTTATTTGTCCAGAAAGACAGCACAGTGTGATAGTTTGGAAATTCTTCAACTTTCTTGCAAAGCATTTATTATCAAAATCATTTTTTAATAAGCAACTACCTTGTAAGAGATCTCTATATAATAAAATTCTAAACAAACATACAACAAAAATCCAACTGAAAACAAAAAGTCAACACAATAAGAGCACTGGAAGCTATGAGTCATATTTAATGTAGCTTGTTTAAACACAAGCTAAGATTTTTCCAAGACCCAAAGAGCATGATTTATGCAAATTCACTGTTTGAAAAGAAATCTGGATCAACTCAGAAGACTATTTTTATTACCACAAAAAAATAAGTGAGGAAACAAAGATATGATGGTATACTACACTATTTCAAGACATTTCAACATTCACCTTAAAGGTAATTAATCTGTCCTTAGATTTTTTGCATATATATCCACCAAGCACTGAGCAGTTTTAAATTCAAATGACATTTAGCATCAAGAAGGAATGTTACAGAGTCTTAGGAAGGAGATTTTCACTGGACACTACAGCTTCTTGCTTGAGCTTTACAAGTCTGCATTTCAGGTCAGAGAAAGGGAAAGATCCTATCATGCAAGTTTATATTCTTCAGTCGTAAGCATGGCTACACATCCCTGTCCCAGTCAGCAAGAGGGCACATTACAAGATAGCCAGCCAAGCTTCCAAATGAGCCATGAAGATTAATAAAATACAATCTCCAGCGGATGTTGGCACCTCCCTGTCAAGCTAGCTAATGAGTACTGTGTTACTGTAAGAGTCAACTGTCACATTATCTCTGGACTAATAAATGGACTCTAAGACAAATAACAATACACAACTAAAATTCAGTCTGAAAAGAGCTTTTCATTTACTGCAGACTAGTGCAGCCCCAAGAGGCTCTCTGGCTGTCGGCACCATAAGCGTTGTCACTTTCTATAAGAAGCATTCAATACGGATAAAGTCAGTTTGGGCAAAAGAAGTCTAGAATTATTTTTCTAAATCCAAGGTTTAAAAATTCACAGCAAGCAATTATTATATTTAACCCATACATACATATCAAAACAATTTCTAATATTTAGAGAAAAGCATGTCTACCCCAAGTCTACCAAAGACAAAGTGAGCAAAGCTTGTTTGGGGGAAATTGTTCACTACTAGGAAATTTTTAATTTAAATAAGAATGTACATCTTGTAGTGACAAATTTATTAAAAATTAACTTCATGTCAGAAGTGAGAGGCCACTACAGTCTTTTCATGTCTGTGTGTCTTTCTTGAGTCTGTAACAAAGGATAGAGGCAGTGTAGGGAACTGTAAATGCAGACATCACATCCTTAATCTTATTTCTGCCAATTATAGTTGCAGAATTATTTTTTTACTCTGATCAGGAAAATATATTTGCAATATAATAAGAAATAATTACTGAACAGATATTAAAAGGTCAAATTCTGTGACAAGAAGTGGGATTAACAGAATAAAGGATATGTCACAGAAAGTATTAGATAACTAGATAACTAGTTTTCAATTATTGAGAACAGGAAGAAAAGCTAGAAGGAAGGAAGAGGAAGAAGAAGGAAAGAAAGGAGGGGAGGAAGGGACACACAAAGGAAAAAGAAGGGAGGAAGGGAAGGAGAAGGATAGGAAATAAGAGGAAAGAATGAGAAAGAAATTATAGGAACTATTCTGTGCTTTTAGATACTCAAATATATTATTATTTGTTTTATCACATCGTGTTTTATAAAGTTACTCCTGATCTATCATTTATAAGAATAATGCAGTAAACCTGAATTCTCCTCTTAGCATCAGAGAAATCATGTTCCCAAACCCGAAGGTAAAGAGGTTACTGACTTCTCACTGACTTCTGTGAGAATTTCAGAATGGGGACAAAAAATGAAAGAATGACCATAATGGATCAGCTCACTAGTCTATCCATCCTGATATTCTAAATTATCTAGGTAGTTTAGGACTTGTAATGGGAAGTGCTTGTTCTAACTCTCTTTAATTTCTATTACTTTCGTGTTGCAAACTGGATTCCAAAAACCTAAGAGGTCTATCTTTACCCCTTGCAATGTGCATACTTACACAAAGTGCTCTGCACAGTTTTGGCGCATAGTAGGTGCCTGAGGAATATCAGTCTCCCCTTCCCTTCCCTTTTACTCTGTCTCCCCCCTTTTTCTCCCTGCCCCTACTCTGGATTCAACTCATAAGTGTTCATTGTCCAGAAGATGGTCGTTCAGCAGATGTTTATTTTATAACTCTCCCTACCCCTCCCGATCTCCAAGATGGATATTGAACAAGACACTCGCAAAAATGTTTCATAATTAAAGGATTGATTTTTCATTCTAGTTCTTGAATCATTCCACAATATTCTGTTTTGGTTTCACAAGCACATGAGATAGTGAAGATGTTAACTACTATTATTGCCATTATTATATTGTTATTATCATTATTATTATTGTCCAAAATCTCCAAAGTATTTTCTTCAACTATGTCACCTTTAAAAGAGTAAGCACCTTTGGTTTTCTTCCTTCCATTTGAAGTAGTTCTTCCCTTTATTTTTCCTTATATTTCGTGCAAATCTTGTAGAAAAAAAAGATTCTAAACCCAGACAGTTAGGTTAGTTGGTTGCTTCAAATTTACATCTTGTCAGGTTTTAAAACCTGTTTTCTCATTCTCATTCATTCTTCCACAGTTTTGAAGAATCTTAACAGACATTATTAAATTATTATTTAGTTCTCAAATAAATTGTTATGAATATCTGTCATGCAGTAATATTCATAATCGCCATAAGTTTTCATCTGAAATAAAATCATTTCCTAGATTCTAACAACACACTTGTGAGGCAGGCATTATGTTTATATGCATGAGAAAATTAAATATCACAAGGGATGAATTTATGACCTGTGTAAGGTCTTACTGCCAGAGTGCACAGGGCTACCTGAAATGCAGGTTCAGACCTTCTCACCACCACTTCCAGCTCAAGTGTTGCCTGAATCCATAGTTCTTGCCATTCCACTTTTACAGGAAAGAGCCTTTACTTTTGCCAGTCTCCAGAATAGTTTCAATCTTCCTTATCTGCCTCAGATGGCACTCCTGTGCCCCCTACCCACATAGGGTATTTGTCATTTTCAGTATCATTTCAAGGCTTTCTCCACAATGGGGTTTTTGAGGTAAATTTATATTGCAGGTGTAGGCACTGGATGGTCTTACCCAAAGAAAGAGGAGAGGACAAAGCAAAAGTTAGGATAGCAAAAGGTGGGGAGAAAAATTGTTTACAAAGCTTTGTTACTGCTAAGTCACTTCAATTGTGTCTGACTCTTTGCGACCCTACAGGCTATAGACTGCCAGGCTCCTCTGTCCATAAGATTCTCCAGGTGAGAATACTGGAGTGGGTTGCCATGCCCTCCTCCAAAAAAATCTTCCCAACCCAGGGATCAAACCCACATCTTTTATGTCTCCTGCATTGGCAGGGAAGTTCTTTACCAACAGCACCACCTGGGAAGCCCCTGCTACTGCATAAATATACCCTCTTCTTCCTTATGCTACTACCTTTACCAAAGAGATTGGAGATAGAAATCAGAGATAAGCCCCTCAAACAGACACATGTTGAAAACATTTCAGCCATCAATCTACAGAAGAAGGTACCAGAATCGTCCATAGTGATTCCTTCCAGGTAATATGTAGAATGGCAACAATGAAAACATAGGGTTAAGATCTGTGTGCCAGCACTTTAGATGCAATAGTTTATTTAATTCTCACAGTAATTTAAAGCTACATACTCATAGGTTCCAATTTTACAGGTGTGAAAACTGAGGCTTTGTAAGTTAAATAATTCAATTAATGTCACACTAAGAAATAGAAGAGTCAAGATTCAAACTCAGGCTGTTGAATCCCACCCCCTCCTAAGAACAATATTCTGTAAACAAAACGCCACCTGGGCATCTCCTCTTCCGGCATTTCCTGAGGGAAGGATTGTGATCAATATTTGACATTCTCCCTTTTACAAAGCAGCTGACCCCAACTCCTCAGATGAGCACCTAATCTCATTTAACCCTCAGTTTAGGGGAATTATAGAAACACGGTGGAGTGGCAGTCACATGATTTCATCAGTCCACCGACAGTGGTTCTGCTCAAATGAATCGGTCGTGCACACAAACAGGAAAAAAAAAAACATCTAGGAAAGATTTTCCCCTCTTCCCCTCAGTTCTCAGTAAGGCACAGTTGTGTGTTTCAGGCCTGAAAGGAAGATTTACAGTAAATTACACGTGCCAATAACATTTGCAGGCTCTTTGTCAGCAGACAGGACCCCAAATGGCTGAGCCAAAAGCCTGAATTCATTGAGGAGGACGCTGTTCATTCTCACTAAGCAGGCTCCCATAGGCGGTGTCAGAAAAACACACTGTCTTTGTTGCATCTTCTTTGTGTAGAAATGGGGGCTTCTTTCTCCAGCCCTGACAGTTTCATGCCAGCTTGGTGGGTCTGGAACTTTTAAAAAATTCCCTTAAAAAAAAAGAAAGAACATGTCCAAGAATAACAAATGAGAAATTTATATCTTCAAAATATGTAGATTTGAGATTTGTTTGGGAGAAAAAAAAATGCACAAGCCCTACCGAGCATCTGTAACGATGATATATCTACACGTTATATGGCCGGCTATCTTTAGTTTGTTTTTATATCCTGTGGAGTGTGACATCTGTGCAAAAATTATGAACTGGCTCATATACATGAGGTGCTTATTCAGAGTTTGAAAAATGGGCTATTCTTCTACAGCCCAATTATTTATGAAGAAATTAGAAAGAAACTTTAAAATCTTGGAATCTTTCTCTTAATTTATTTGTGTGTGACTCTAGTCAGTCTGATGGCGCAGAAACCGTCTGTAACAAGGGTGAAGGTTTTTCTAAGTGGGTTAATTATATTTATTTTCGTGGCCACCAGTCCCTCATTTGCTTTTTATAAATTACTCAGGGCAAGGGGCTAATCTCTGTGATCGCTCTCCATCTAGACGTAACAGCTCAACCTTTCATTTGAAGTGGATCTTTCCTATTACAATCTTTTTATGAACCACCTGTAAAAGGAAGGCAGGCTCTCTTCACGTGGAGATATGGATATATGCATATAAAAATTTATAACTATTCCCTAATCACTCAGACGTGTAGGCTAAGCATCACTTATGATTACTACACAGATACTATTATACAAAGAAGTACATTTATATGGAAAACTAAAGAAAGCTTTTATTATAAGAATAAATGTTCACTGATCCTTAACTCTAACTATCCTATTAATGCAACAATAAGGAGGTTCATTCATCTTTACCAGTCCATACTTAAGCCCCCATGAGTGTGTCTTCAGGCAACGAACAGAAATCAGATGATTTTCTTTCCTATTTGCTACCCTGGCACGAAATTCTTCTTGCCTCTGCCTTCTGGATTTTTAACTCTACTCCTAAATAAGTTTTCAATCAGCTTTCCAGTACTGGAATGGAAAGGGAATTCTTTATTTAAAAGTCTTTGCAACTTACCCTTTGTTCCAGCTGTGTTGACATGAACCATGGGGAAGGGTGTGGGGGATGGGAGATTATAAAATGCGTAGAATGCAAGCCTCCAGAATAACTGACTTTCATCTTTGGGATAATTCATCTTTGAAAGTTGAGTGCACGGAAGTGGGAGTGACTGAGGGAGAATGAGAACCCGTACAGAGAATGGGAGGAAGAAAACTAATTTTCCTTGAGCAGTTATTATGTGCCAGGCACCACACACAGCACTTTTACGTACTTTGTTGTAAGGGGTGATTTCTTCCCAGTTTCTCAGATTTTTGGAGTTAACTTTGTAACAGGAAAATAATGGACAGTTGGATATTCATGAGCTTCGAGTCAGTTTTCCTTTTGGCTGTCGGGATCCTCTATGTGAAAGACTAGACAGGCACATCTCAGAGACAAGAGTACACCCTCCTAGGCCTGTGATTTCTGTGTCAATAGCATGCCAAGGACCAGTGAAAGTTTTACAGATGTAACAGAGAACTTCTCTGTTGGGTTAAAGGAATTATTTAAAAGCACTCTCATCCACAAATCATTATCCCAACCTACATCATTTTACTAATGTAGTTTTTTTTTTTTTTTATGATTCTCTAAGATTCCCGTTTTTATTAATACATCTATGGATGGGGGAACATGTTGATTCAGTGTGGGGTACTGTCTTATTTGTCAGTTATTAGTCTAGCAAGGATTAGTAGGGATGATGAATTCCTTTGGATTATGAGACCTGGGCCTGAAAGATGACCTAAAAATCCAGTGTAGGGAAAAGGGTGGATGATAGGAAAAGAACCATGAAGGGAAGCAAATGTATGGGTGCATGGAGACAAGCGGATGGATCAGTATATAATCAGTATTGGCTAGCTGTCTACCTCTGGCTGAAGTAGAGCAATTGTATAAAATCTCTGAAAAGAAATAAGGCCATCTCTAGGATGGAACTAGAGATCATCATACTAAGGGAAATAAGTCAGACAGAGAAAGACAAATATTATATGAAATCATTTATATGTGGAATCAAAATTATCATACAAATGAAATGAATGACAAAACAGAAACAGACACACACATAAAAAACAAACTTAGAGTTACTAAAGGGGAAAGAGGAGGTGGGGGAGGAATAAATTAGGAATTTGGGATTAGCATATACAAACTGCTGCTGCTGCGAACTCTGTGAGACCCCATAGACAGCAGCCCACCAGGCTCCTCTGTCCTTGGGATTCTCCAGGCAAGAATACTGGAGTGGGTTGCCATTTCCTTCCCCAATATACAAACTACTGTACATCAAATATATAAACAACTAAGACCTACTGTATAGCACAAGAAACTATGTTCACTATCCTATGACAGACAATAATGCGAAAAGAATATATGTATAAAAACCTAAATCACTTCGCTGTACACCAGAAACAAACACACTGTAAGTCAACTATGCTTCAACTTTTGAAAGAAAATGTTTGTAAAAACAAAAAGTTTATGTCAATCTTATTTTTGTAAATTCTGTCCAGTAGTTTGGCTTTTAAAAAGTGCCATAATCATTCAAATCCAGTCTCGCCCAACAAAAAAGGAAAGCTTTTTTTTTTTTGGCTCTCATAGGCACTAAGCTTTTATTGAGTATATCATGAAAAATCAGTAAAATTAGTTATGAGAGGAATGTCAATATGATTTTTGATTGCTGGAGAATCCTTGAAAGCAAGATTGCCAATGAATTGGCAATAGTGGGTTGTGAAATAATACTGTTGATTTTTTTTTCCTTCCATAAATACCTTGTTATTAAAAGTGTTTTTCAGGTCACTTAAACAAGAAAAAGCAAGCCACAGGGACAAGGCCCTTTAATATTTTGCAAGGCTGACATCATCGCTGTTAATAAGGCATTTATTGGGGACCCACTGAGCATGGTGACATGCCACCCCCCCCCGTCCCGCTTCCCGCCACGCTCTCGGCTGGACGCCGGCCTCTTGGTGTAGTTAAACGTCTGCGATGAAGCCCTCTTGGTTTATTGTTAATTAACGTTAAGTCTAGATTCCCTCCACATATGACTTAACATACAAATTGTGTGCACTTTGAACATAAAGTCTTTGAACATTCCTCACTAATTGTTTAAATGATGTGTGGATTTTGTCTCCAGCAGTTGGTTTCACTTTAACCTTTGGACAAATTGAAAACTTTTTTTCCGTAAAACTCCACTCCCCTTTGTAGTCTTAATTTTGTCCCACAGGGACTATTTAATAAGCAGTTTTCAGGTAGAAAAGAAAGACCTGATGACCCAATATTCTCTGTTTTCCCCAATGATTAGACATAGAAATTAGTCAAAAAAAGCAAACTGGATTATGATTGGTTACATCTATCTGGGAGCAACTCCCTGAAGTCGTTAAGAGAGCAATAATGAGAGAAAGTTGTTGCTCAAATTGATTTTAGGAGAAAGTCAGGTTCATTTCCCTAAAAAATCTTTTGTATATTTATTTAGTAATTGGTCATGAAATAATGCTTTAGACAGGCAGTTTAGAAAGCAGACCTCCTGTTTAATAAATCTGAGACTTTGATAATTATTAATGCACAAATGCCAGCAGAGAGATGCTTTATTCCCCATGTCATAGCACAGCTATTAATGATACTCAAAGGAGTGAAAATTACTATTTCGGAAGTGTCCAAGGCAGTAAACTGGTAAACAAGCCTGCAGTTAGGGCTATGGATGATGTGAATCAACAAGGGTGAAAAGATTTGGTTACTCTGTGTATTAGTGTTAATAGGAATAGATTATAGAGGAATATTTGTGATGTGACCTTCTGTGCACTAATTGAAATAGTATTCAGAGTCAGCATTGGCGTAATCAAGTTAAACATGGAATCATAAATCATCATGAAAAGTGCTGTCACAACTTCACCGTTAATGCCCTAGACTGCTGGGCAGCCTCGAGAAAATATCTGTTATGCCGATCTTTAGGTTAATAGGAACAGAAATGGCATTTAAAGACTATTTGGATCAAATCTGCTCTGAGGTTGAAAGTGTTCCTCTGTTAATTTACTGGTAATTTGAAGTGATGTAGTTAGGGTTAGAAGGAGCACAGCTGAGCCCCTTATAGCAAAACAAAGGGTTGTGGGAGTTTCTTCTAATATTTATTTAATTGCTTTAGGGTGTAATGCTAATCAGTTTTAATATACATGTGTAGTTCCCTTTGTTTCTCGATTTAAAACAGTTAGCAAGGTGATCAAATGCATACCATTAGCTATATAACTTGAGGTGACGCATTTGACAAAACAACTTGGGCATCCTTATATTTGTCAAACAGAAAGGTCTTATTGTATACACATGGAAAGACTTCTGACAAGTTAAACTATGTGTCCAGAGAAAGTATAAGAATTTACTAGTAGTATTTTTCTTACAAACATTTTCTATTGATTGAATAGAATCAGATGAACAGGCTTGAGAAAAATCACAGAGGAATTTGTTAAGAAATGATATATACTATTGTCAATAACTCCCCATGTCTCAATGCAGAGAAAGGTTGAGCTAATTTAATCAGTTACTCATCAGATCATGGAGGCAATAAGATGTATGATACTAAGAAGAAAAGGGCTTGTTTATTACAATTTGCTTCAAATGCTATAAATTAGAACAAGTTCCAGAAGACAATTGATGATAGAAGCTTTTCAAAAGTACCATATTTTACTTCAAATCTGAAAACACCTCAAGTCTACCCAGCTTTAAATATTTAAAACTTGCAGGCAAGTTAGGTGAATAAATGTAGGTCTGTTTGATAAATAATCCTAGGGGAATTTTTTCTAATTGTCAACAACACAATTAGAGGAAATGGAGGACAGGATGACTCACCTGTAAATAAAGTAGGATGTTTTTAAATCATCAATGAATTTTGGATGATCTTACAATTTACCTACAGTAGACAAATAGTTGTAGAAAATACAAGTTCACTTTGCAGTTTGGATGTTAGAGTCTTTCTCTTAGGAGAAGACTTGTGATTTTTGAAAGCTTCTAGTTTACTTGGAACCATTTTTAGCATCTTGACAGAAAAAAGTTGCAGAGCCCAGGTAACTCTTCTCTGCATATGCTCAGTTTATAAACACAGTACCTGAGGCTTGGGGATGAAGCAGCTTGTCTAAGTTCCCATAGCCAGCCAGAGTTTGCGGCATTCAAAAACCAATCAACATGGATGTCCCTAAAATAGTACTCTGAAAATTCTCACTTTAGGGTCTTATAAGAAAAGTTTATTAACTTTTCAAAGATATTTTGCTTCTTTTGCATGCAATACCTTTTCAACTTTTCTACCTTTGACAACGCTTAGTAAGAATCTCCAATTCATACTGTTAGAAAGAAGAAAGTGTTAGTCGTTTAGTAGTGTCTGACTCTTTACAGCCCATGGACTGTAGCCGCCAAGCTTCTCTGCCCATGGGATTTTCCAGGCCAGAATACTGGAGTGGGTTGCCATTTCCTCCTGTTAGGTGCTAATCAAATTTCATAAAATTAGCAAGGATCTGTCATGATTTCTACGATAAGAAGGCTGAAATGCTGGCTAAACAGCTAGAGGTTGCATTTTTGGGAAAACTTAAAAGAATGTTGAAAAGAAGTTTCAATGTGCTTCGAAATGGGACGTTGATCATGGTACCATCTCTTTCTATTAATTTCTCTAGCAATAAAATCAATTAGTTATCATAAAGCAGGGAATTATTTGCCCTTTGAGTAGGAAGTTGAAGCTACATCAAGTAAGCAGGACGAGGAAAGGTAGAAGGAAGATTTGCCTTCTGTGGAAATTTTATCTCACACCCTTTCTTCCTTTATCCCTAGAGATACAAATATGAATTGGATATAGTTGCTGATGTTGATAAGCTTCTAATCTAACAGACACCTACCCTAGGATTACAGAGCTAGATGTGACCTGAAAGAGCTTAAAGATGTGGGTTAGTGACAGGAGTGGAACATTAAGCCACATCTCCAGACTCCAAGTCCTGTGGCCCTGGCTTCTCCACCTTGTGCTGCGGGCATAGTGGAGTACAGCACAGCTCATCTGAGACCTGGAAGTGAGTTGGAGCAGAAGAGGAAAGATGCTGTGAAGAGCCCCCAGATATCTGCTTGAGTGCATTCATGTGTACTAAGTCTCTTCAGTCTTGTCGGACTCTTTTGAGAGCCTAGGGATTATCGTCCACCAGGCTCCTCTGTCCATGGGATTCTCCAGGCAAGAACCCCGAGGTGAGTTGCCGTGACCTCCTCCAGGGGGTCTTCCCAACCCAGGGATCGAACCCGTGTCTCTTATGTCTCCTGCATTGGCAGGTGTGTTCTTTACCACTAGCGCCACCTGGGAAGCCCCCGTATATCTGGAGACTCTACGAATGGACACAAGAGCATCAGCAGGGATTGGAGTCAGCCAATAACACAAAACCCTCTTCCAAGGAAACGGATCCTCTAACCAGAAAATCTGAATTGGGGGTAGCAACAGAAAACCTTCCTCTGGATGGCAGCTAATCATTTGACATTTCTCATCTCTGGGAGCAGGTGACACTGTATAATACCAATTGATATGTAAGGCAGTCAAGCACATGTTTTTCAGGCATTTTTTCTCATATATTTCATTGTTGTCTTTTGGAAACAGCATACTGTTCCTAATTTTGGGTTTTCTTTATCATTAATCAACCTAGAATAATGCCTGGCACATAGTTACTGTTGTATAAATATTTGTTACATTTTTTTTTTTAAGTTATCCAGGGTCATTATTTTACAGGTCTACTTAGCAGTCTTAATTTGAAGTTTTTAAGATGTGTGTTTGTAGATTTTTAAATAGCAGCTTTTTGAGAGGTATAAAAGTGTGAATGGAATTGACATCTGAGCAGAGATGTTGTACTTTGCCCTAACAATTCCACATCTGACACTAATTTTAAAATCTTTTCTCCCAAATGCCCGTTTGCTACCTTGGCTTTATAGGCCAACCTGCCATCCGTGAGCAGAGCTGCGTGTCTCCTCCACTTGAAGAGCCCCAGGAGCATAATATAGTCAGTGGGAGTGCAGGACAGAAAAAATATACACTGCTTTGCACACAGCCTGAAAATCAAGGCATAAAAGAGGGAAAATAAATCAGTGTGCTTCATTCGGACTTTGCATGCATAATTCATCAGCGGAAATAAGTATCCAAATGTTTTACCAGTGAGTATAGGACAAGTTACCTTATTTTTCATTAATATCTGAATCATGGCTACATCCCAGACAATTCTAATATAGATCATTAATTAGAGCCTATAAGCGATACATTTAAGGTATATAAATATCCTCAAGTTGCTGATTTTAAGGGTATATTTATTGTCTTAAAATAGAGTCCATCTAGTTTCAAGGTTGATCTATTAAACTGAAAATCATGCAAACCACTTAGATCCTCTTACAAATAACTGAAAGATCATCAAAACCTCAGTGTTCAACATTGTGAATGAAATTAACATGTACTGAACTCCTGCAAGATTTTGATCACTATAGTGAGCATTGGGAAGATCCCCTGGAAGAGGAAATGGCAACCCACTCCAGTATTCTCGTCCAGAAAAATCCCATGGACAGAGGAGCCTGGAGGGCTATTGCCCATGGGGTTACAAAGTATCAGACAAGACTGAGTGACTGGGCACACACACAGTAAACATTCCAAATACATCATCTTATTTAATTTTCCTTACTGCTCATAAGATTAAGGCTACTTTCTCTATTTACAGGTGAAGATATTGACATCCAGAGAGACTGAACATCTTTCTCATATTCACACAAATGTTAAACAATGGAATCAAGATTTCACCCCAGATTTCTTTTTATCTAAAGCCAAGTGCCTTTTACTACCCTATGCTACTTCTCTAATTGGATCAACAGTAGTACCCAAAAAAACCTATATTCTTGAAAGAAGATGTGTGTGTGTTTATATATCCATACCATGGGGTCGCAAAGAGTCAGGCACAACTGAACAACTAACACTTCAGTTCAGTTCAGTTCAGTCCCTCAATCATGTCTGCCTCTTTGCAACCCCATGGACTGCAGCACGCCAGGCCTCCCTGTCCATCACCAACCCCCAGAGTTTACTCAAACTCATGTCCTTTGAGTTGGCGATGCCATCCAACCATCTAATCCTTTGTCATCCCCTTCACCTCCCACCTTCAATCGTTCCCAGCATCAGGATCTTTTCAAATGAGTCAGTTCTTCGCATCAGGTGGCCAAAGTATTGGAGCTTCAGCTTCAGCATCAGACCTTCCAATGAATATTCAGGACTGATTTCCTTTAGGATAGACTGGTTGAATCTCCTTGCTGTCCAAGGGACTCTCAAGAGTCTTCTCCAACACCACAGTTCAAAAGCATCAGTTCGTCAGTGCTCAGCTTTCTTTACTAACAGTTACTTACTTACTGTTAGGTCAGTAAGTGAGCAGCAAAATTGAAAGGTTTGAATATGTTGCCCTGCAGATTAAAATGTTATTATAAAATTTATCCTAATTCCACTTCATCCTGTGGTCTTTGAAGAAACCTATAGCCAAACCATAGCTGACATTTAATGTGAACATCAACTTAAAGTACCATTGGTGTGAATACCATGTAAGTTGCATGAAAACCCCTGAAATATATAAACAATTACATAGTTAATGTAGTTTATCACATATTTTTTAATCCTCCAAAATTTAAAAATGAAATTATTCAACTCATGAAATAAATAGTTATATCAATATTTACAATATTGTGATATTTTTCCATATTTGTCTAGGATGGTTTGTCTCTATATTTATGTTATAAGCCTGCAACGTCTGTACACAAGACTCTAATTGAATTTTCTTAATGTTGAATTTTGACATACAATTATATTCATCCTTTGAGATGTTGTCCTACATGAAGTCCTGAAAGATTTTCAGATTAAATTGTTCAATTCTAAAACTCCAAGCATGGTTATTTTCATTGAGAGGCAAAAAAGAAAAAAAAAATGCTTGAAATATGAATACATAAAATTCTATACCGTACATTATCTGGCTTGGCAATAAACGGAGTGCTTATAAGAGAAAGATAAATCTAATTTAACATTATAACTCTTTATTAATAAAAATATATAGATTCCAAACCTCTTCAGTGACCCTGTCTCACACAGTATAATTTCCTAAAACTTCTAAGTCACTCAATGATAAGAGGCTGATCTAAATGCTTCCACTGCATTAATCAAATACCAGGTCTAATTAAAAGAGCCATGCACAAAGCTTTTTCAAAATGTTGCTCAGGTATTGCAATAATTTCTGATCACCCAAGCCTGGAAGACAAATAATTAGAGCTGCCAGAGCATTCTGATGAGTGATGTCAGCATCTCCAAGTGACCTTCCCTCCACTAATTAATTTTCATCTTAAGAAAAGAGACCCTGTTGTTGCACATTATTAATTGAGTTCACTAAAAGATGCGCCTGATTAATTTTTGTTGATAATACTTGTCATTCTAGGCAGCGGCTGTAATCATTCTATTGGGTTTTATTTTTTTAAGTTGATCTAAGTCCTTTGCAATGTGACTGATATATCTGATACAAAATATCATGCATAAGGGCATATTCTATCATGTGTCTGGGCTATTTTTCATGGCAGTTGTTGGCCAAGGTAAAATGAAATGTCAAAGTGGAGTCTTCTGAGCCATTGGAATCTATAAAGGTGTCGTTTCACTTTGTCCTCGTAGCTTATTGAAGCCACTCATTCTTAAGTCCTCAAAAGAGATCACTGCACATTCGGCAGCCTCCTCCTGGGTTTCACAGTGAAAAGTCGCTTCAACAGAAAAAACCTTGCTTTGTCTTATGAAACTTCTTCATCACGTTTCTGTTATTACCAAAAGATTTCAGACAACTTCCTTTGTCCTCCAAGGGGAATGAATAGTCCACTAAGTAAGTCCAGTCTTCTGACCCTGTGTAAGAGGCCTAGAATTTGGATTGTTGCCCTATTCATTCATAAACTATGAGGATTAGAAAAAAAATAGAGAGAGCTATATTAAAGTATTTATTTCATTAACCTAAAATTAAACAGGAAATTCAGTCACACACCTAATGAATGTAAGCTGTACTCTAATATGGGAACATTCACATGTCAGTGAATTTCAAGATCCTTATTAAAACCATAGTTCATTTTCAGAGGAACCTTCTAAAGGTAGAATTAATTTATTGGGAAAATATTGTGTTCTAGTTTGAAAGAGAAAATATTTTATTTGTATTGGGAAAATGAACTCACAAGACTTCTTAGATTTTAAAGGGATCCTGCTAAAGTGAATTTTTACAAATATTAGCCTAAATGATCAAAAAATAAATATAATTTTGTAGATACACGTGTTTAACAGTCAAGAGAAAATGTTTAACAAACTGCCTTTTGTGTTTTGCTTAATCTGAAATCTTTCAAAAGTATTTTGAATCATTGTTGAAATAGGCAAGGTTAGGTTTTATCATCCACACTATATGCTATTTGCTTAAAAGTTTAAAGGCACTATTTAAACATATTATGAATAGAAGAAAACTGAAAAACTCTGCCTATCTCTTTGAAGCATCCTTCTCCTCTTCAGTTGTAAGCTTGTTCCTTTGTTCAGTTTTGCCACTAGATGATTGCAAGATGGCCCTAAACCAACCTGGACACTGGTTCAGATCAAATGGCCCTATCTTTTAGCCGAATTCACCCCCCTCTGTGAATTATCTTCATAAAGGGAAATGTGACATGGTTCTCTAATAGTAGAGTTCAAGCTCTTAATCAATACCATTATTAAACAACCACCAGGAGTTAGATACTTTGTGTATCTTCTCTGAAATTTAGGGCTTCCCTGGTGGCTCAGAGGTAGTGTGCGCCTCCAATGCAGGAGACCTGGGTTCGATCCCTGGGTCGGGAAGATCCCCTGAAGAAGGAAATGGCAACCCACTCCAGTATTCTTGCCTGGAGAATTCCATGGACGGAGAAGCCTGGTAGACTACAGTCCACGGGGTCACAAAGAGTCGGACACGACTGAGCGACTTCACTTTCACTTTCACTTTCTGAAATTTGGAAGACCTAAAACTGAGTTTCCTTGCCTTGTCAATCCCAAGGAAACAAGAATGGGACAAAAAACAAAAATCCTAAAATGTAAGGGTAAAGGTAATTCTTATGAGTGTTGAAACAGGGATTCATAATGAAAAAAAAAAAAAAAAAAACAGCAGCATGTATAGACACCACACCTGATGATTCATGAGATTTCCCATTGTCACAGTATTTTAGACCTGAAAAGAACTTTATTTTTGTATTGAAGTATAGTTGTTTTAGTTTCAGGTGTACAATAAAGCGATTCAGTTATACATATATATACATATATATATTCTATATACTATTTTTCAGATTCTTTTCCCTTATAGTTGTAAAATATTAAGTATAGTTCCCTGTGCTATAGTCAGTCCTTGAAAAAACCTTTAGATAAAGTTTAAAAAAAAAAAGTTAAAGTTTAAAAAAAGCTTTAGATAAAGATAAAAAAAAGTCCAATGCCAACATTTCGCATACATAGAAATTGATTCTCAGAATATTTTAAGAATAATTGTATATCACAGGATTTACTTTTTATGCAAAGGAAATGAATAGAAAGAACAATAATAAACACTGATTTGTATTTAGTTTAAAAATATCTTTACTTAGAATCATGAGTAGTGCATATCTCTCATGAAATAGACATGTAGTTATTTCAGAGTATTGCTGAGTACCCACGTGTATCACCACATGTGTATTTATCAGTGTTGATGTCTTTCTTCACTGTGGTCTTAAGGGCCCAGACCTGTTTATCATGTCCTATTTATTCAGGTTTTTGTCTTTTTCATGTAGGAGATTAATAAATAGAAGAACAAGTGAGAGAGAGATGAAGGGGAAGAAAAAGAACAGAGGAGAGGGAGACAAGGGAAAGAGAGAGGCTTAAGATCTTTTGGTCCCATCTCAATTTTTTTCTCATTATACTTTCAAATTTTAACATGCAAACCTAAGAAAGGTTACCAGCCAACAATTTGTGGCCAAGTGTAATTTCTTTTCTTAATAAAATTGACCTCAAATATTAAGAAAAAAAGAGGGGAAAACAAAACTGGGAATGTTTTATGTTATAATATTCCTTGTAAATTCACTTTGTGTAAATTACAAGGTAGAGTCTTACTGACAGATACTGACAGTGACTGATGTCAAGAAGTGATAGTGTAGGACTTCCATGGTGGTCCAGTGGGTAAGAATCTGCCTTCCAACGCAGGGGACACAGGTTTGATCCCTGGTTGGGGAACTAAGATTGATCTCACATGTCTAGGGAGGTGATGGGGGTGGAAGGGGCAATTAAGCCCACATACTACAGCTAGAAAAAGCTCAAGCACAGCAATGAAGACCCAGTGCAGTGTAGCCAATTTTTTTTTAAGTGATAGTTTTTTTCCAAAATAATGTAAATGACACCTTTTAGGGTATATGATTTTAATCAGTGTGGGGGAAATTTAGTCTTTTTAATTTGGAGAAAGTATAAAAATCTTGAAGGAACAAACTTTTGGACTTTAGGGAAGGAAAGACAAATAAGTTCTCTAGATCAGTGAGGATGAAGATGAAGCTGAATGTCAGATGTTGCTCTGAATCTAGGTCAGTATGGCTGAAAGAACATCAAGACTTAGGAGGGGCCCTTCTTTTGAGTCATGTAATTTAAATCAATATGGAGAGATCATCTCTGACTAATATATCTGACATTAATTTTCTAATCAGATTTTACCTATAGTCTGTCAGCATTCCTTTTAGAAGTCATCAGTATTTTACTTGGATGAATATCATCATCTTCTTACCTTCTCTAACAACTTTGTTACTATGTAATAATATTGCATTTTAGTAATTATATTTAACCAAACTATAAACTGAAAATAAGGAGTTTCTGAACTTGGATTCTGACTTTTAACTATGCCATCACTCTTGATAAGTGCAGTCTTGGATTTTGTACAAAGAACCCTTGTATAAAGTAGGTGTCATTGAATAATATTTGGCCCTGGGATATACATCTATCTCAGCTTCCCTAGTGGCTCAGACGGTAAAGCATCTGCCTGCAATGCAGGAGACCTGGGTTCAATTCCTGGGTCAGGAAGATCCCCTGGAGAAGGAAATGGCAATCCACTCCAGCACTCTTGCCTGGAAAATCCCATGGACGGAGGAGCCTGATGGGCTACAGTCCATGGGGTCACAAAGAGTCAGACACAACTGAGTGACTTCACTTTTCACTTTCAGCTAATTAACTTCAGTTTTTACCACAATTTATATTGACTGAGCTGTCTTCAATAGATATTTGCCCACAGAGTAACTGAATTTAATCTATAGCCATGATATATGTGAACATGGCATCTCCAGGTACCCAAAACCATCCACTTCTCTCTTCAAGGTGAAAGATATAATAGCAGTAGGGCTCAGAGGATTATGTATAAGATCTGGGATGAGATTAACTTTGAATCAGTATGACCAAAAAAAAGCTGTTCTATCAGATTTGGCATCAATCTCAAGTTTTGTTTTGGTGTCAAACAATCTCTAAGAAAAATTTTTCTTAGAGAAAAAACTTAAGAGTTATTTACATTATTTGAGTCTCAATCTCTATATGGATAAAATAGAAATATATTTTACATTCCCCTCATAAGATTGAAAGAAAATAAACAAAATAATAAATGTGAAAGCATGCAACTCAATGCCTGATAGATTGAAGGAGTTCAATAAAAATCATTTTACACTCAATATAGATTTATTAGTCTACTTGATTTATAGAGAGATTCTGCTCTTTTAGCATCCCACCTGTCCTAACTTTGTTCCTCACACTGCTTTTCCCTCTCAAGTAGAGGAAACATGGAGAAACAATGAATTTGCTGCGCTCACAAAGGGACCCAACCAAGTGGGCCTACTGGTCAACTTGGAAAGTGGGACTTCTAAGACTGGTCAGTGTTGCCTGATGGTTGTGGAGTCAAAGAGATAGAGAGCAAAGTTCAAACTCTTAATTAAGGTCAAACTTGTTAAGGAGTTTGAAATCATATATCAGGAAATATCTTGTGTTCAGCAAGTATAGGAAGGGTTGCAAGGAAGTGTTGAGATGCAAATAGGGTAGGGAAATGACGGATGCTGGTAATAAAAGTTAAAGTAACAATTGGACAATTTTTCAACTTGATTTAGAAAAAGAGTTTTAAAGCCTAAAAAAACTGGCAAGCATCATGACCTATGACAGTTTTAGCATGTTAAATGGAGTTCCACAGATCTTACTAATTTTTGACCACCTCACATCATTTAATTTTTTAAGAGGTGTGTTTGACCCAAGGTTTTCGTAATACCTTTATATTTGACCCTGAAGACATCTTCAGTGTAGCCTCTTTTAAAGATAATTTTGACATAAAGGTAGCTTTGGCTAGTAGCCAAACCACCATAACTTTTGACCTTGAGTGAGCTCCAATTTCTAGTAGTATTTGAGTAAATGACTTCTGGGTGAAGGTAAAAGGTCAGGAAATAAAGTATCAAAGTTATCAATATTGATTTTTATTATTTCTTTCTCATTAATTGCCGGTACACTACTTCTTCCCCTCTAATATAATACCTTCTGAAAATTTCCTTCATTTGTAAGTCATTAACAATAATTTTAAGGTAGGTCATGTCCTAGTACAACAAATTTGAAAGGCTAGTCTGAACAAAAGTGATAGAGTGGAAAGAACTTCGGGTTTGAAGTGAGAACACTTGGATCCCTATCCTGGCTCTGCCACTAACTAGTCTGAAAGATAAATTATCTTTACCTGAAGTGAGATGATGATAATCATCTCTCCAACTTCACTGGGTCTTTACATGGTTTAAATAAGTTCTTGCCTGTAAAGGCATATGGAAAGCTATAAAATATTGTTGCACACATAAATCATTACATTAATTAAATTATGTATTTGATTTATGATCTTGAAAATTTAATGATCAAATATTGTCTCAATAGATGACTCTTGGAAATCATCTCCCTTAAAATATATATTGAATTAAAAATATTTGTATTCATGGAATTTAGGCTATAAAATTCAAAGCTGCAATTCCAAAAATAATTTTATTCTAGAAAGTTAACCCCATAGAGTAATAAGAGCCTTCTCCTAGAGGTCATGGTGCTTGTATCTTTGTCCATTTAGGATCTATTTCCAGCAGTTGCCAGAAAGATGTATTCAAATAGTAAGTCAGATCATTTCACTCCTTGTTTAAATTTATCTAATGTCTGCCCATCACTTAGAATAAAAGCTAAAATGCTAACAGTGGCCAAAAAAGCAACATGATAAGGTTGCTTGTTAACTCTGGCCTCATCTACTACTGAGTTCCCCAGATTGACATTCTGTTCTTAGGACCTTTGTGTTGTCTGTTCCCCTACCTGGAACACTTCTTCTTCATATGCCTAATTCACTCATGGCATCAATTCCTCATTCAAAGATCCTCTTCACAATTGGGCTTACCCTGACTAATCTACTTAAAATTGCAATCCTACCCTACATAGCCAATACACTTATCTATCTTTTTTCTGTAGCACAGATCACCTTCTAACACACTACATCATTTTCATATTTATCTTGTTTTTTGCCTCTACCCACCATAATAAAACTCTACTAGAAAATGGATTTCATCTGTTTTGTTCACTAATCTAGCCCATGTACTTCAGCATCTAAGCTGTACAGTAAGTACTCAGAAACTTGCTCATTGAAAAAGTGAATGATATAATGAAAATACCATATAAACCTTTGTCAGTAGCTGTGCTGCCTTCTATGGCCCATTCCTGTGACCAACCACAAGTATTTACAGCATATGTGCATCCAAAAAGAGGTGAGAAATATGGCTATAAAAAGAGAATAAAACTATTCAGCTCTTCGAAACATAGAATTCATGACCTTGAAATCTCTTTATACATTTTTGTAACCGATGGCATTAACAGGATTTTCTTTGTCCTACATCTATAGAACATGGCAACATTAATCTCTTAGTAAATTTGCATAAAATTTGCAAATATAATTTCATGATCTGTAAAACCAAAATCAAAGTATAACATAGCAATTTCATTGACTTAATCTCTCAGAATTCTGTCAAAAAAGTAATCAGATTTTCTTATCATTATTTATTCTTTTTTAAATGCCTATGGCTTTTCATTCTATTATCTAGTGACTGATTAGTAATTTCCCCTCTTTATTCCAATATTTTAGTTGAGGTTGAACTGATTATATCTAGTATCTAGAATTACCTGACCCATAAGACATTGCTTTTAATTTATATTTAGAAATCTCAAGTTCCATATTGGTTCTCTAAAACCCAATCTGTATTGCATCAATAACCCTACTGCTTGGGCATCCTATACCAATAAGCAAGTTAGTTCCTATAATTAGGGCTATATCATACCTCCCTTAATTAACACTAGGAGTTCAGTGGTGGCAACTGTGGTGTTTGGTTTACTGTTCCTGGTTGCAGTCTTCCTTTACAATTCACAGCTGTATACTAAAATTTTGCTTCTGACCCCAAATTTCCCATGTGAAGCCAAGGCACTCAGTTTGATCAGATCACTGCGCATACTGATGAGAATCAGGCAACAGAACCAGAAACAGTCCCGTCAGTAAGTCCTAAAATGACTTCTACACATAGTCTCCATACCTTTAGCAATGTTGCACCATTTAGTACCATACCACACTATGAAACCCATTTGTGCAATTGTGCTGTGTGAAAATTATCGTTTTTAGCTCAGTAACTTATTCTTAAATTTACTGGCCTTTTTTTTTTTTTTTCTTTTGGGCTGTTGAGCAAGAAGAGTACCAAAGGGTTACTAAACACATTTTTTTAAAGGATTTTCATTTTTCTTACTTCTTATCTAAAGCTTGAAATTTCCTTTTTCTCTTCTGTCTTCACTAACGGTGACTCACTCACACATAATATACTCTCACTGGATTTTAGGAAAATTGACATATTAGCTAACGAAATGAAAGGTAAACCTAAATCTACCTCACTAAATGGGAACTATATGTCATATGTGAAGAAAACTGAAGTATTAAACTCAGTCTGTTTGTGTAAACAGGACTTTCAAGACATTTAAACCACAACAATAACACAGATTTCATGGTGCTGCTTCTTATTTTCTCTATGAAACTGGTTTGTCCTCTACAGCTTCAAACATGATTATTATACAACATCATTCTATAAATTTGTTTCCTAAAATTTCTCCATTTCCCTCATTAATCTTTAAAAGTTCCATTATTTGCTTCCTTACCAGAATCTATTTCTCTAGAAACATTATATGGATATTATCCAGGTGTGCTAACTCCAGGGTTTTGGCTATTGTCCAGCTTGAACAATTAGTTAAAATTCTCTTTTAGTTTTAACCAGATGTTATAGTCCTCATTTCCTGACCTAAAAGGCTCTTTGAAATTATGAAGAACTTTTAAATACTTGTCCCATTCTCTTTCTGAGCTAGCTGCACCTTAGTGCTAACACGGTCTGATTTTCAGTAAGTGCATATAATTAGTGAGGTTTATCCAACATTTGGAGTAAATCTGGCTTTAAAATACTTTCAGTATGAGAAAGGAAACATTAATTAGCAAAGATTTACTTAGTGTATATCTTTTGACTTTAAATCTCTTTTTCCATGGTTCTTAGTTGAGATTTTAATTTCCAAAATGATGAGTGAATTAATTTTAGATTTTTCTAAATTTCATGTAGTTTCATCTATTCAATGAGCCTATATTCTTTCTGGAGATATGCCTTTGACCCATTTTGTATCTCAATTTCCCTAGTGGCTCAATGGTAGAGCATCCACCTGCCAATACAGGAGATGCAGGAGACACGGGAGAGGTGGGTTCAACTCCTGGGTCAGGAAGATCCCCCAGAGGAGGAAATGACAGCCCACTCTAGTGTTCTTTCCTGGGAAATCTCATGGACAGAGGAGACTGGTGGGCTACAGTCTATGGGATCGCAAAGAGTCAGACATGACTCGGGGACTGAACAACAAAAACCAGGACCCAGAGATGATGCTAATATTCTATGAAAGTGAAAGTCACTTGGTTGCGTCAGACTCTCTGTGACCCCATGGACTATACAGTCCATGGAATTCTCCAGATCAAAATACCAAAGAGAGTAGCTGTTCCCTTCTCCATGGGATCTTACCAACCCAGGGACTGAACCCAGGTCTCTCGCATTGCAGGCAGATTCTTTACCATCTGAGCCACCAGGGAAGCCAGTACTTTCTATGCCCCATGTATATATTTTACTAACTTGTAATATGACAAGTAGATATATATTTTGTACTTGAAGAATTCTGAAAATCCACCAGTAGAGTCAAATTGTTTTTAGTCCTGATACACACTAGTCCTCCACGAGCACAACCATTTAATGTTATTTCTCTTAGCCCTTTATTTCTTGTATTTAGTTAATTCCTCATAGATCCTCAGGAGTCAGATTAAGGTCACTGTCCTCCCTTACCATTGGTTACTGAAATCACACAAAAAGTAGCTGCTATTATGTTATACACCTGAAACTACTCTAAAATTGTAGATAAACTATACATCAATTTTTTGAATACTTTTAATTAAAAAGGAAAAAAAGAAAAAAGTAGCTCCCAGTGGACCCAAAACAGTTGTTGGGGAAAAGCACCTCCTTTCAATTCTGAACAGCCAGGAACAAGGATGATGCGTTGGATAGAGGAAAACAAGTAGAAGAAACATTTTAAAAGTCTAATCAACTGATTTGGGGGAAATTCTCAAGATATGTTGCACAAGCAACAGTTATCTGAGGAAAAACACTCATCAGAAGCTATGCTTAACTTTCCCTGTTCCTTACTTCTACGAAACTTCTTAAAATACAGCCTTTGAGTTGGTAGTGTTTTGTGTTTATATAAAAATGAGTTCAATATTTCTTTATTAATTTTAGTGGTACAACAAGAAGGGTGTATTGCTTTGACATAAAGAATTTGAAGTTACTAGGCACGTGCTCTTCCATTAATCTTTAAAATATATTTACTGGGTGAGCAGCCAACATAATCCTGCCTAAACAGATAAGAAAATGGAGAGCTGGTGATAAGGTGGCTTGTTTAAAGCTGCGCAACAAATCAGGGAGAGAGATGGAGTCCAAGTTCATTCCCCTGCTCTGGGCCGCAGGCGCCCCTACTGGCTCAGACGCATAAGAACAGCTAGAAGCTGATGCTTGGGAATCACCAAGCACTGGATAAAAGGGCCTCATTCTGATCTGATCCTTTCTGGAACGTTCTGAAGAGAATGCCACAAACCAAATTTCTGGAAAGTTTCAGAAGAGAATCCCACAAGTGAAAAGAAATATTTTTTGTCCTATCAGTATTTTGATTTGTATCCCTTGCATAGCGTCAGCTTTTAATTATCTAGAGAATAATTATCCATTTGTGGCTTATCAAGGCCCCTTTCTTCTCTCCAGCTTCCTGCCTATGGGCCATTTCCCTGCTCGTTAATACTTGCATCACAGACACGATCTGCTGCTTTGCGGGTGAGTCTAGTAAAAAGATCTGCTGGGCAAGGAGATAAAATGTATTGAATATGTAAAATTTTGTGATTATCATAAGGTTTAATTCATCCATACTGGGCTAGATAGTTGAACTCCATAACAAATAATATAGTTCATTTGTCAGGGGAAGGTCCACTCCTTTTTGCCTTTTATTCTGCATATCTACTTTTCCCTCGTTTCTTTACTTGATGCCTATTATCACAGATAATTGAAATTTGACAAAAGACAATCTTTTGCTGATAGATTTGGACAATGTTCACGTTTTTGGATTTGGCATTTCCCCACCCCTTGAAAAGAAACCTCAATAAATACATCTCACATGTATTAAGGAATAAATGAAAGGTGTGCTTTTTGCGTATTATTTGTGGATTGAAAGATAAAATATGGCGATCAGCATCCTGTCACCCCTCCCCCCTCAAGGATTCTCGGTGGTTAAAGAGCCGGTGCTGGTGGTGCAGATTAGTAAGAAGTCGTGATTGCCTCATGAATCAGGGTGAAGCCACTCGCTGGTGGCAGTTAGTTTGATCTTCCTAGTCACTCTCAGAGGTTATATATCTTTCGAGATGATCACTCACAAGGATATCCTTGAAGGAAAACGAGGCTGCCTCACGAAAGCACAACTAAATGAAACAAACAAAAAGGAACAGTGACAGGATAAGAGGAGCAACGGGGAAGATTCTTTTAGCATCTACACAAATGAAATGGAGTGTGTTGGTAAATTCCTTCTCCAGCAGCTCAAAGCACTATTCCTAGAGCTATGCTGACCACGTCAAAACAATGCTGCTGCATAAGCAAGGGAATAAACAAAGCGAAGACCCATTAGCTCTGTTTCCATTAGACACGGGAAGGGTAAAAAAAAAAAAAAAAAAATCAATAACAGGCAAACAGAAGATAAAATTGATAGGAAAGAAATGTTAATTTTAAAGCTTTAAAACGAGGTATTGCGAGCAATGGCATGCAATGAACCTTTAAAAACTATTTTTAAAACTTTCAAAATCATTTACATTTACATGGGGAAAAGAACTCTAGCAGGAACATATACAGCATATTAAACTTTAGTGCATTTTTAATGACTTGTCTTAAACAAATTATGCATGAGATAGATTACACATCCTTCACCCACTTAACAAAAAGGCATACACACGAACAAAAAATAAAACCAGGTGGCTTTTAAAAAGAAATTAAGTGTATACTTGGTGACTGATTGGGAGAAATGCCAGGCAATGTAAAGGACCTCTCCAAATAGAGTTCTCTTGAAAGAAGCTAGATTGATGGGCGCTTTCGGCCCAGACAGTAGGTTGAATAGTATAAATGATACTAGTCTCTGATTTTGGATTCCATCCTGTAAATGCCCTCAGCAGTCAGAGTAGGGGAGCTGAAAGAACTCTGGGATGATAAGTCTTGAATTCATTCCAAGTCCCACCACTCCTTAACTGCCTAGCTGGACAAATAATTTACCGCCCTTCCTTTTTCTCATTTTTAAGATGGAGATAATAATAATAATGGTGTCTTGTGTTCCTAATTTGAAATAAGGCCCAAGTCTTTGCATTTTCTTAGGCTCCAGTTCTCTGTAATATACAAGCATGGTTCAAAACCATTGGTTTAGGGGACAAGTTCTCAAACTTATGGGTATATCTGAGTCCCTGGAAGAGTTTGTGAAAATATAGGCAGCTAAGCCACGCCCTCAGAGTTTCTGATTTTGTAGGGCCAAGGTAGAGAAGAACTGGTATTTCTAACAAATTAGCAAGTGGTTCTGATGCTGCTGATACTGGGGCCACACTTGAAGAACTTCCTGTCAAGCCTTGCAATTCTAGTGTGGTCGACTGACCAACAGTCAGCATCACCCAGGAGCTGGTAAGTCATGCATACTCACCCAGACCTTGTTAGAAATACTGACCTGTCCTGCTGAACCAGAACTGGCATTTCACAAGATCTCCAGGTGATTTGTATGCCCAGTAAAGTTCGAGAAGTTCTGTTGAAGAGTATCTTTGAAGGAAGTGGAACCATTCAAAGACTGTGAAAATCTGCTGTAGGGGGTTTGTAAGATGGGCAACAAGTATGAGCAACACAAATCCAGGGTCTCGGCCTTGGTATTTCCCCGGGAAGTCCTGCTTGTGAAATTGACTATATGCACCAACTGTAAACAGCAGTTATCAAGCAAAGTACCTATGGTACCTAGATATGCTGTGAGTGAAGTGAAAGTTGCTCAGTCGTGTCTGACTCTTTGTGTCCTCGTGGACTATACAGTCCATGGAATTCTCTCAGCCAGAATATGGAGTGGGTAGCCATTTCCTTCTTCAGGGGAGCTCCCAACCCAGAGATTTAACCCAGGTCTCCCACATTGCAAGCAAATTATTTACCAGCTAAACCACAAGTGTAGGCCAAGAATACTGGAGTGGGTAGCCTATCCATTCTCCAGCAGACCTTCCTGACACAGGAATCAAACCTGTGTCCTCTGCATTGCAGGTGGATTCTTTACCAACTGAGCTGGATTCCTGATTGAGCAGGGAGGCCAGGGTAAACAATTACTAGAACACCTTTTCACTACTAATAGAAATTTTGCTTCCTTAAATGATGATCTTTGCAGTTCTGTCTCTTTTTTTTTTTTTCCTGTTGTCCCATGTCCCTGTGTTTCTTATGAGTGCGCTTGTTTTCTTATTTAATTATAGACTTTGTGACTACATGAATTTTGATCAGAAGAAAAGTAAGCTGAAGACACCAAGTGCATTTCCATCAGTAGTTCCTTTAGACTAAAGAGTCACTGGGTTAAGTGTCAATGATCTAATATCAACCCAGCATCACAACAACCCCTTCATTCAAACAAGGCTTCCCGTTATGTGGCCTACAAATCGGAGCACCAGCTTCACATTTGTGAGATTTATACGACCATTTAGAGAAATTCTTCTTGTAGCTCCTCTGATAACATCACTGGCAATACAAAGCTGAATGGTTCATATCAGATTTCATCTCTAGTATGTAGTGGTTTAGTGTTTGAGAATGAACTCACAGACTATTAAATTTATAAAAACAAAGACAAATATACAACATAAAGCAATTCAAGCTCCAAAAGCTTTCTATTAGCTTTTGGAAAAGAACCACTACAGAAAGCAAAAGGCAGTGAAGATTAAATCTTTTAAGATTCAATTTGTCTATCCTGCTATGGAAAACCTAAGCTTGCTGAAGACATAGAATTACAGCTTTATGTTAGTCCTCAGCAGATATCATTCCAATGATAAGTTTTACAGTAAAATCAATGAGAAAATATTCTGATTTGCAGAACTACCCTCCACAAGTGATAATAATTATGAAATAATGTATGTTTTATGGCAATATTGTATATATTACATTAACAATATAAACACAAACACAGGGACTTTTTAATTTTCATAAGTGATTTCCATTTTAAAGATGAAAGCACAGTGAAAAAAGTAAACTATTAGAACCTAAGAGATGCTTTGCACTGAACTATTAGTTAGCCTTACAGTCTGTGTTTTTTCTTACCAACATTAAAAAAAAAACCAGATAACTTTCTTACACAAATAAATCAGAACTCTAAACACTGTCTCTCATGGAAGAGAATGCCTTCTACTTATAATAGTTCTGCTTTTCTAATCAAATATTTCTCTATAATAGCCTTTTCTTTCCCTGATGCTCATTTGCTGATGCATTTAAAATTCCTTTTTTGTTTGGTGGGAATTTAAGAATTCATGTTTCTTCATTGCAAGTGATGGAAATCTTTCTGCTACCTATTTGGGCAACAGTCTTTATTAACAAATCACATTACATTATTCACCACTTACCTCGTGGCTCAGCTGGTAAAGAATCTGCCTGCATTTTGGGCGAATCTGGGTTCAGTCTTTGAATTGAGAAGATCCCCTGGAGAAGGGAATAGCTACCCGCTCCTGTAATCTAACCTGGAGAATTCCATGGGGTCACAAAGAGTAGGGCACAACTGAGCAACTTTCACTACCTTCAGAAAAATGTGGGATTACTCCATCTGAGCTATGTGTAGAATTAAAGCTGTTATCATATTTGTCTTCTGTGTATTCATCCCATAAATGACTTCTCCCTGAAGGAAACAATGATTTGTCTAAAAGATACCATACATATTTGAAAGATTCTTATTTATGCACCATACTAAACCTCCTTGGAAGGAATGCTATGACAAACCTAGACAGCATATTAAAAAGCAGAGACATCACTTTCCTAATAAAGGTCCATAGAGACAAAGATATGGTTTTTCCAGTAGTGATGTACGGATGTGAGAGTTGGACTATAAAGAAAGCTGAGCAAAGAAGAATTGAAGCTTTCAAATTTTGGTGCTGGAGAAGACTCTTGAGAGTCCCTTGAACAGCAGGGAGATCAAACCAATCAATCCCCAAAGAAATCAACACAGAATATTCATTGGAAGGACTGATGCTGAAGCTGAAGCTTCAATACTTTGGCCACCTGATGCAAAGAGCTGAGCTTTGGAAAAGACCCTTATGCTGAGATAAATTGAGGGCAGGAGAAGAGGGCAACAGAGGATGAGATGGTTGGATGGCATCACTGACTCAATAGACATGAGTTTGAACAAGCTCTGGGAGATAGTGAAGGACAGGGAAGCCTGGCGTGCTGCAGTTCAGAGGGGTCCCAAAGAGTCAGACAGGACTTAACAGCTGAACCTTAGGAATATTAATTGTTTTTGAATTAGTTGCCCTAACAAAGAAAATCTCCTAGACCACACTGATTTTTTTGATATAAGAGCTCAAATACCTGTCTCAGACATCAGAAGACCCAGGAAGTCTGAAACTGAATCTGCCTCTAGATGGTAAGGCCTTGAGGGCAGCAATTCTTCATGCTTGTCGTTGGTCACCTGCATTGGGCTTTATGTAGCAAATATTCTGTTGATGAATCGATGGAAGAACAGAAAGCCCTTCACGTATATGCTCTGTATTTAACCACTTTCCCAGCGTATGATCAATTTGTTATATGCTGTTTCCAGCTAGGTTAGACAATGGACACTGGGTTAGACCCTTGTACAAATGAAGGGAGGCTTTGAACTTTGGGAATAGCTACTGTTATTGTGGACTAGGATTTTAAATTCCTTGAAAGCAGGTTCTTTGTCACCCCACCAGCCCTCCCCCATCCCAGCTTTGCACATGGTAGTAGTTTGTTGCACTGAATTAAATTGACTCTGTAAAAGGCATTCAGTTCAGTTCAGTTCAGTCGCTCAGTTGTGTCCAACTCTTTGCGACCCCATGAATCGCAGCACGCCAGGCCTCCCTGTCCATCACCAACTCCTGGAGTTCTCTCAGACTCACGTCCATCCAGTCAGTGATGCCATCCAGCCATCTCATCCTCTATCGTCCCCTTCTTCTCCTGCCCCCAATCCCTCCCAGCATCAGAGTCTTTTCCAATGAGTTAACTCTTCGCATGAGTGGCATTAGTGTGGACAAAAATAAATACATTAATATGCTGCTCCAAATCTGATTCATTGAAGTCATCCTGCTTGAAATCTTCCTTTCTAATTTCATATTAATATTTTTGTTATGTAATGCACGCAGATAATACAAAATTCAAAATATATAAAAGGGCACAGAGTGAAGAGTAAGGCTCCATTACTACTCTGCCACCCAAGGGCTCAGAATTCATTGTGAGAGGGAAAATCTGAAAACTTACCTTTTTGTAACAGGAGGTGTTCGGCAGTTGTTTTTAAGTATAATGGGAAACTAATGTTTTTTCTGCTGGTACTGTAATGCTTCACTTTTTCTTTGTTATTGTTCAGTCACTCAGTCGTGTTGGAGTCTTTTCAACCCCATGGACTGCAGCATGCCAGGCTTCCCTGTCCTTCACAATCTCCTAAAGTTTGCTCAAACTTATCAGCTTTTTCCTCGTCTTTTTAAATCTGGAAAATAATTTCTTTTGTAAAAGCCATCCACCTTTGAGCAAATGGCCCTACTGTGCTTTCACTTCTCCTATCCACAAGAATGACATGGCAAATAGCACCATCAAAGACAGTTCCTACCTCTAACAATTATATACTATAAACTAACCAGCTTTGATAGAAGTTTGCTTTGGAAAATTTCTGTATTTCCAGGGTTATTTCTCAAAGATACTCAGATAGTCAAGCTGTAGTTTAAGAAAGCAGTATACTGCTTTTTCTAATCCAGCATAGGGGAGATAAGCCACTCCAAGTAAAAATAAAGAGTGAAAGCCAAAAGCAACAGACAGAGCAGGTACGTTACAGCATTTCCTCATCTTTCAAATCTCAAGTTTTGTTTTCTGTCTCATTGTTTTGCTCCACTTTGGTTTATGAGATTACATGGGCTTTTCACCTATATGTGGAAACACAAAAACTTCATTAAAACCCAGAAGAAACTGTATATTCTTGTGTAGACATGTACTTGTGTGCTAAATTAACACAGGCACACACACACACACACACACACACACACACACACACACACACACAAACGCACAATGCATTTCGACCCTGTAGGGAAGCAGTAACTTTACTAATACCATTTGTGATTTTCATTGTTACAGTGACTTTAGAGAAATTCTGTAACATGTCTTGATACTTTCAGCAACCTTTACTCTGAAATGATTTTAAGGAAGAAAAATAGAAAGGAAGGCGTTAACACTGACAATGTAGCCAATGAAAAGTCATGAAACACTGCATTCCACACTTGCCTCTTTCACATCATCCCATAACACTGGCTTCAACCAGAAATAACTACTTCTAGGCACTAGACGAGCATTAAGTTGTCTTTGGATATTTTTTTAAGCTTTGAGATTTCTCAGGTAATACTTCATGCTAAATTAAGTAAGAGAACACTGCAAACAGACCCTCCCAGGCATTATGAGTTTGCAAATCGATTCCACAACTCAGGGTGCTATTTTGCTCTCTGAGCAGTTGGTGTAAAATGTTTCATAATAATTTGAACAATCACCTACTAAAACTTGCAAGCACATGCCTAACACTGATTTTTCCAAAATACATAATAATGCATACCATATATTAGAAGGTAAGACAGAGCCCTAAACTTTTCCCCAAGGATGTCTCTCTCTTTTTCTTTCTCTATTTTCCCAACAGCAATGATCTTTGCTTCAGGTTCTCTAGCCTTAAAATGTTTTATTAAGTATTTCAACTTTGGGAAAGTGAATCAGATTTAATCCAAAAAGGAAAAAGGGTGATAGTAGCGTTTATACATTTCTGGAAGCTGACAGCAAGATAAATCCAACGTGACAAATCTCTGTGGGCTATTAAATGGATTTTGCTAGGGGAAGCCCACATAAGGCATGCCTAATGAGAATGTAGGGTGCTGATTTTGAGCAATGGAGCTATTCTTATGAATACTAGGTAGCATCCAGAAGAAATGCACTTAAGGATTTAAACACTGATTTCTCCAGGCCTTGGACTTGGCCTAAGCATTACTCATACTCAGGACAGAAAACATGGCACGTTTGTGATCCTTCAGATAACCACACATTTTAGAGGGCAATCCATAAGTCTTTAAAGCCTCTGGGCTTTTCATTTTACTGAACAAGACCCTAGTTCAGTATTGTCAAAGAGAAAATCGATGCCATCGTGCAAAGAGCTCCATCCTACGAGCCAGAAGTTGGGGTTCAAATCCTGCTCCAGGCCCTAGTTTTTCTGTCTATAAAATAGTAGGATAATACCTGTCCCACCCACTTTACAATGTTTTTGTAAGGTTCAAGGAGATAATGCATTGGAAAGAGATTTTTAAGTGTAAGTGCCTTGGACCTGTAAATGTTCGCATCATTAATATCTGGGAGATCATTGTGACCATTTAGAGCTTTTCTCTTTATTAAAATTAACTCATGATAAGAATCTGTCCAGGTAAGTACACCCATCAGCCCAGGGGAGCCAGTTAATTCAATTCCTCTGCAAAGAAGGCCACAGGAGCAGAGCTGCCAGGAGCTAATGACATTAATATAAAGCTTTACTCTCTTCCACTAGAGTGTGTACAACTTGCGGGCACAGATCCTGTTTTGTTTATCTCTGTATCCCAAGCATCCAGCAGAGTTAACTCACCAAAAGAAGTGTCAAGCATCTACTCGTTGTCTGGTACTGTGTGTACTCATTCGTGAAAGTGTTAGTTGCTCAGTTATGTCCGATTCTTTGTGACCCTGTGGACTATACCTGCCAGGCTCCTCTGTCCATGAAATTCTCCAGGCATGAATCCTGGAGTGGGTTGCCATTCCCTCCTCCAGGGAATCTTCCTGACCCAGAGATTGAACTCAGGTCTTCTGCAGTGCAGACAGATTCTTTACTGTCTGAGCCACCAGGGAAACCTATGCTCAGTAGAGTCGTAGAACTCTGTAGAATGGCTATTTCCCTTGTTTCATAGATGAAATCTCTAAAATGTCTTACATAACCTCCTCAGGGCTCTGAATGCACCCTCATGTGGGCTACACAGTCCATGCCCTTATCCTACCCTTCTACCTGGAACACATCAGCTGGAGCATGACCACGTGTCCTCAGCCTGACTTTGGTCATTTCTTGGAGCAATTTTGAAGACAATTTACAGCATCTAGAAAGAGCTTCTTTCAGTTTCCCTATCCTCAAAGCAACATAGATATAGAGCTGATGACACTCTATGATCCCTTCAGTGTCACTTAAAGAGATCTAAGGCGCAATCAGTGAAGAACATGAAGAGCACACCCTTGGAGAGTGGGAAGAGGTGGGAAAAGCTGAGGGAGCCCGCCAACCTGCATCCTTAAAGCTCTCCCCTCAAATGTCCCCATGCGCACTCAACACACAGGTGGAGAAGAACTCCCGTGTGACTGGATAACCTGGCTGTGTTGACTCCGCAAGGCAAGCACCAAGACAGCACATCCGGAAGACAGTCTTCCCCAGCTGGGGGCCTCCTGGAAACCAGCTCACATTCCTGAATGTCATAGTTAGTCATGTTGGGTGCATTTTCTAATTCTTAGTTTCTTAAAAGTACAACAGCTCACACATCCATTTCCAGGAGTTCTGCCTCTCGCAAGCACACCCCTGGAGCATCTCCTCAGGCTAGAAGCTCTTCTGGAAGTCACATCTCATTTCATCACAGAGTATTTTTACTGTTGGATTCCAAAAATGAAGACAAAGAAATCTGTGGGAAGAGAAATACTTAAATCTGTGAATTTGAGGTTCATTAATTTTTAAAGAAAATTTTACTTTTTAAAATATCTTTCATAGATTATAGGTACCAGTATGGCCCCAAAGAGTGAGAGTTTTAAAGTCTTTCAAATATTTAAATAAAAACACTAAGAAACTCAACTAAAATGTAAGTGGTATTTTTTTATGTCTCTTTTTGCTACTAATTGTGTGCAGAAGCTGAATGAAGAGTAGAGTAAGTTCTGTTTCATTTTAGAATTAGTGTGTCTCCCTTCTATTGAAGACTGGCCTCAGGCAAGTTGGGAAGTAGACAAAGTGGAATATTTCAGAGCCCTCCAAACCTATATCCCACTGAATGCATTCTAGAACCCGGAAGCCAGAGACTTCCAAATACAAAATTAATTTATCCTGTGCCCATTCTCTCTGAGTCTGCATAGTACACAAACAAACAAACAAAAAATGGACTAATACATGCGTGTACCAGGGAGGACAGTGACTGGAGTTGACGGCACATTACCTTTATCCAAAGACCTTCAAAGTCTTAAGAAGTGACTGATAGAGGGTTTTCAAATTTTTTCTGGAAGGCAAATGAGGTAGCTGTTTTGTTAAAGGGGTCAAGGAAAGTCAATGACAGCCAAAAAGGAAATTTGCATTTTTAATTAAAGAAAGAAGGAAATTATACAGAAAAATACTGTGGTCGTAAAGTAAATAAAAGGTGGCTTATGGAAAAATGCACTTTTATGTCATTCTCCTTTAGGTAAGACAGTATTTCCATGCAGTAATATATTTTTAGGAGGGTAGCAATCACCTTTTCCATCTCCCTTCCTATTTCACATGAGAGTTTTTTTCCAAGGTCGTTAAAATGAAAGAATGACAGTAGACTTTCTTATCAACAGCTTGTTCCAACAGATACAATACATGGGTTGGGGATCAAAAAGAGCATGAGAAGCATTTCTGCCAACATTGTAGAAAATATTGAACATCTGCTATATCTGGGATCCTGGGAGTTGTAATTATAATTTTTTGAAATCTGTACACAAGAGTTATAAATATTAGAACTGTAGCCTGTGAAAGCCATGAAATATTTAACTTGTTTGGCAGGCTTAAGCAAAGCTCATAAACTTAATTTAAGCAAGCCAAACACTATAGTTTTACCAATTTTATATCTTTCATGTCATTAGATAAATTAAAGCACACTCTAAAACAGCCTAGAGATTGCAACTAGAAGTCCCCCTCCCCCCCAAAAAAAGATGCATTTCGAGAATTAATTAATTTTACTATTGGTTTACCTTTCACCTTTTCTGGTTATCCACCCTTGTCAAGGACTCTTTGGTTTGAGGATGGGAGGGTGGGGGAGATTTGCTGTCAGGAAATTGCTTCAGGGTAAGTAAAAAGAAAAACGAGCATCAGGCATCTTAAGCGGGTTCACCACGGGCATGATAGGAACCAAAGGCCACTGGAGATTTCTTCAAGTGTCAGTTCAGTCTGTCAAAAACCCATTTGCCACTCTGAGTGAAACCCTTTCCAACTTGAAAGCAAAGGCCTGGTAAATAGCTCTGTGCTGCTCCTGAAGGTAAGCTGAGAGACTAAGGGAGCAGAGAGAACCCAGGTGTCCATCTTGTTAGATCTGTGACCCAGTTACACAGCTGAGATGCACCATTAGAAAGGAAGGTGGGCTGGAACATGTTCTATCTTTCACAGATTTAACACATCACAGTGATAAGGGGTGCAGAGGATGAGATGATTGGATGGCATCACTGACTCAATGGACATGAATTTGAGCAAACTCCAGGAGAAGGAGAAGGACAGGGCAGCCTGGTATGCTGCAGTCCGTGGGGTCACAAAGAGTTGGACATGACTTACGACTGAAGAACAACAAAGTGATAACCAAACTGACTTCACATCCACTTTCTCAGTGAAAAGTATCAGCTCAGTCAGTTCAGTCGCTCATTCGTGTCTGACTCTTTGCAACCCCATGAACTGCAGCATGCCAGGCCTCCCTGTCCATCACCAACTCCCAGAGTTCACCCAAACTCATGTCCATCAAGCCGGTGATGCCATCCAGCCATCTCATCCTCTGTTATCCCCTTCTCCTCCTGCCCCCAATCCCTCCCAGCATCAGAGTCTTTTCCAATGAGTCAACTCTTCGCATGAGGTGGCCAAAGTACTGGAATTTCAGCTTTAGCATCAGTCCTTCCAATGAACACCCAGGACTGATCTCCTTCAGAATGGACTGGTTGGATCTCCTTGCAGTCCAAGGGACTCTCAAGAGTCTTCTCCAACACTACAGTTCAAAAGTATCAATTCTTTGGTGCTCAGCTTTCTTCACAGTCCAACTCTCGCATCCACTGGAAAAACCATAGCCTTGACTAAATGGACCTTTGTTGGCAAAGTAATGTCTCTGCTTTTGAATATGCTATCTAGGTTGATCATAACTTTCTTTCCAAGGAGTATAGAGTTGGCCCAAAAGTTCATTGTTTTTGTCAAAGATGTCACAGAAAATTTTGAGTGAATTTGTGGCCAACCCAATACAATTAGCTTCAACATTTCTTCCTCTCCACCCACTCCATGCTTCCTACCCTTATCCCAGGCCCAGAATGGTCCCCGGTAAGGCACTCAGCATAAGAATATTCCTGTTATAGATTCTGAGTGAAGAAAATAAATGATGGTGCTACATTTATGTCATAACACTTTATTTATAAGGTGTCTTTTTACAATGGAACCTCAAGGCAAGCCTGTTTATGTGTAAATGACTCTTACAAATTAAAAAGTATATAGCCACAGAAAAGAGATAAAGTGATGGGGTGTGCCCATGACTGCACAGCTGATGGTCCTGAGCCCGGCCTGAGTCTCCTGAGACTTGCTTGGCCCAGCATGCTAGTCACAGAGGAGGCAGCCGAGTCACAGAATGCACGCCCAGCAGAGGAAGAGGCAGGGAGGAACTGAGGGTCTCTGAGTCCAGAGTCCCATTGGTGATGCTCCAAGGCCCCTGCCTTACCTCTTCTGTTGCTTTTCAGACTCAGTATCTCTATTAAAATTTCGTCCTCCTATATCCCCGTCTTGTCTCCCTCCCTTCACCCCAACAAAGGACTGAAACTGGCTGTCAGTGCCGGGGCTTGCCACAATCACAACAGCCTTTGTCAACGAGTTAAGAATCTACAGGAATCCCCTCTTTGCTGTCTCTCCACTCAGTACATGAGAGCAATCAAATGCATCGGCTCGAAACCCCTGGCTGCGAACGCATAAAAGAGGCAATGAATAGGAAAGTTCAAACGAGATATTTCACTGAAATATCCTGCTGATGCTGCTTTATTCTGCATTTAAGAAGATAATACCCATGCCCACACAGCCTCTTTCTCCCTGAAGGAGAGGGTTGCTATCACACAGACTGTCGACACAGGGGAACCAATTCAAGGCAAAACTGAAAGTTCCAATTCAATCCGGTTGGCCCATGTCTTATGTCTGGGGCCCATCCAACCGGGCTTAGAAGGGATTTGAAAGAGTCCACATGAGTGGGCGGAGGCCCACACAGGCAGGAACTGATAGATGCCTCAGGTTTACTCAGATGGGAAGCACACATTAAGGTTTTTTGAGTGTCTCCTGTGTGCAAGGCTTTTTATATAGGTTTCTTAATTCACCTTCCCTGTAAGCTTCTGTGATATATTTTAGTAGTAGTATCTCCCTTTTAAACAGACATTAAGTCATTTCCTTAAGGTTGAAAAGCCAGTCTAAGTGGAAGAGATAAATATTGTATGCAAATCTGCAGCAAATGGAAATTTTAGAGAGAATCTACATTCAACACACCCTTGAGAACTCCAGATTTCTATGCCTGGGAGACATAGAGCCAGGATGAAAGGGAATATGCCAATTAGGCTGCCCTACTTCCCAGGTGGCTCAGTGGTAAAAGAATTTGCCTGCAGTGTCGGAGTCGCAGGTTCCATCCCTAGGTTAAAGGTCCCCTGGAGAAGGAAATGGAAATCCACTTCAGTATTCTTGCCTGGAAATCCCAAGGACAGAAGCGCCTGAAGAGCTACAGTCGGAGTAGCAAAGGGGTGGACACAACTTGGCAACTAAACATCAGCACCAACCCCTTCCCACATCCTTGGGACAGCTGTGGAGATACTAAAAACAACCCAAGGGCTAGTTCTAGAAAGGTCTCTATGCAAGCAGATGGGGCTGTATTTCCTCTGCACTGTCTTTCTTCCAGTCCCCCCAAAACTGTCATGATCCCTGGACAGCATGGAGAGCGTGTTTCTGTATCCTAGCAACCAAACGGTTAGGTACTTGACAAAGCAAGGCTGGAGAACCAAGAGCCCTTGTCTTCTGTCTTCCTTTTACTATTCATCATAGGTAAAGTTTTGTTTTTTTTTTTTTTAAAGGACCAGAATTAAGACACAAAGACTTTCAAACACAGAAATTAAAAGACCTAAATTGCCACAATTTGACGGGATTTTTTTTCTTTTACAAAAAGTAAGAGTCCAGCAGCTTGCCAAGGTGTTCAGCTCATTTGCCACTTGAAGCTGAGAACTGCCTGCCTACTGCTCTTGTACCGAGTCCATGGCAGGGCATCACCTATGGTTATACAAACAGGTTCAAGGTCCCAAGGGTCAGGCCTGTGAGGCGAGTGCCAGGGGAAAAAAAGAAGAGCAGGAGTTCCTGGCGCGAATTGCAACCTATGAGCCTTGGACTCCTGGGTGCTCACACCTCACCACTTCTATCCTCTGGCTGCACAGAGGCAGTGCAGGCTTGGAGCCTTTCCAGGATGGTTGTGTGAAAGGGAAAGCTGTGACTCCTAAAGGACTGAGTAGGGCAGAAATCTCTCTGCTAGGACTCCTGATCAAGTCACCACGTCTGGTGGGAACCACATTTTCCACTAGGATTGCTGGGCTTGTTTACATGTGTTTTCTTCTGAGCTACAGTAATCTGTTCACAAGAGACAGAAATCCTGGTAAATCAATCCTTAAAGCCTGTTGACATTTGTCCACTTGGCAGATCATAAAAGCCCCTTGAAAATCACAGGAGCCAATGTGTAAACTGCTTACCAAATCATATGATGTCAACGCCAGGGGAAGGCGTTCTGCAGGATAAGATCACTGAATCGTGACTGCCTTCCGAACACAACTTTATTTTGGTCTTGGGTTACATGTGAGGTGTTGCCAAGATCAACTGAAAGAGAGACAAAGACATGTGAATTCAGCCCAAAAACTGACTTTTAAGTTCTCCGGTCTTCAAAAAGACTGGAGATTCTTTATGAGATGGAGTTTTGCATAAACAGTCTTTGCTAAGGAAAAATTTCCCTAAATATCAGTTAAAATTTAACTAGCTCCCTGTAAATATTTCAGGAACTAGTGCCAGAAATGATCTAGGAGTTTTGAAAGACAAAAAAAAAAAAAAAAAGGAAGAAACTAGCACTAGAGAAAGCCTCATGGCATAAATACAGAGATAATATACACCTTGAAATGGTTGATGGCAATCAGACTGCAAAGGGTTAACAGTTCAAGATCACTGCCCCCACTTTCCCAAGAATATCTCGGAAAGATTGTTCAGGAGACTTGAAGAGGAATGTAATAGAATAATTATGCATGAAGCATTGATAAATGTTCACCATCTTTAGAGCAGTACAGGTAAATCTCTACCAGAAGCTGTTATGCCTGAATTGAAGCTTATCCCAGGCTCTTTGACAAATCGGGTCCAAAGTCTAAAACCATACTTATATGTGAGGGTAATCTCTTTAGACTCCATTTTCAATCTTCTGCCTTAGTTGCCTAACAATTAATTGCACGTATTTTAGTCTTCCATAGAGACAAAGGCATTAGTTTCATTACATCTCTCCACTGTTTCACAGGTTGTGCTAGGTCTTCAGCTAGACAGAGAACTGAGACTCAAAGAAGAGAGAGAACAAGACGAGAGGGAGGGGAAGGAAGAGGGGGAGAAATGGAAATGGATGCTCCGTGTGAAACCAGGTGAGGAATTCCGTTGATGTGCATGCGTGCCTTGTATCAACAGTCAAGCTAACAATAAGATGTCACCCCCAAGGTCTCCAAGGTGATGGGGAAGCCCTTCATGTATGGGAACTTTTGTGGGCAGAAGGGGTGTGACTTCCTGTGAGAGGAGCCAGGTTGGGGTTTCTGACCTTATCCAGGGATCCCGCGTCTTTACCTGTGACTGCTGTAAAGGTGCTTCCTGGATTCCAGGAAAGAGTTGTAAATTCTACACCAGGGACATACGACACCACTGATTCTCACGGTGATGAGGAGCTTCACAGGGGCATAGGTTCAACACCCAGCTGAAGGCTCACATCCCTGTCCAGGGTCTCTGCCCGTCTCACCCAGCCTGTAGAAATGGAGACCAGGAGCATCCTATCCCAAAGACAGCCCTTTTTGATCTTTGGACAGCTCTGACTTTTCAAAACCAATTTTTCTGGGAAAACAAAACAAAACTCCAGTGTATTATCTACTCACGGCATTCGTTTTATTCCCTCAAGATCCTAAAGAAGAAATGGGATCCCTCTTCTTGATGAAATATGAAGCAGAATTCAGGGCTGCAGAGTCAGCTGTCATGCGTGACTTTGGTAGCCTTTCCTCCTCATGCTTCACAGTTTAGGAGAAGAGACTGTCTGGGCTGCATGCAGCTACTACAGCCTGGGCCCCTTTGTTTGGGGACTCTGTGACCTGCCTGGTAGTACCCTACCTGTTGGTCCTTTATGAAAAACAACTCTTCACAGGTTTCTAATATGTCAGTTGTGCTACCTATACTGATGGAAGAGGTTTTCAGTTTAATCCAAATGACACATTCCACTTTTCCTCTCTCACGCCCCATACATTTGGTAGATGACAATTACAAGCCAGTTCCACATTCTATGCTAAGTTTGGGGACATTCAATGATTATCAAGACACAACCAGTGTCCTCAAGGAGCTGGTTGTCTAGAGCAAAATCTAAGTGAGTAAACAGGTAGGTCTATTAATCATGGTTAGGACCACAGGAACTCAGGAAAAGTGCTCCAAGTCATAGGCAGTCCTAAAAGATCTGATGTTAACAGAATGCCTCCCCAGCAAAGGGAATTGCTTTTATAAAGGCCCAGAGTAGGGAGAGAGCATGATGTATTCCTGAAACTGTGCAGGACATAAGGTGGATAGGAAAAATATTTATCAATACTGTATGATTTTATCTCTGCCTATAAGATGTACAAATGATGTTGTGATCACCACAAAAACTTTATGCATTAAATTTTGTGCTTGTCTTAAGTTATTCTTGAATATTAAGGATTAAAATACATTCAGTTATTCAAAGATCTAAGCACTGAGATTCAAGAAAAGATAAAATGTTGTTCTTGGCTTTGTGGAGCTCACAGTCTGGTAGAAGCAATTTTTTTTTTAACTTGCATGTTGTCCAAAGCAATATTATCAAATAGTAACACTGGTAACTCATGAAACATTCATAAATTGTTTGGGGTACTTGGGTTGAACTGATAGTCTTCCAAGACGGAAACCCAAAATAGAAATCTCCTACTCGACAATGTTCCCTCTCCTGTTAATTAAAAATAGTAATAGTAACCAAAAATAGTTATTCCTCTCCTTGAAGGTTAATCAAACTTCAGAGTATATTTTGGTCAGCAGTTAGTTCCATGAGTGTTCATTCTATTGACCCTTGAGAGTCTCTACAAAGCTAAAAAGATAAAAAGCTGAGTTCAGTTGGAGGGGAAAGTGTGGGTGGAGTGTGGACAGAGCAAAGAATGGAAAGAGAAGCTCCCTGGGAGAAAAATCTGAAAAGAAAGCAAATCATCACTGGCAGTTAAATGTTTACTGAGAAGGAAAGACCAGTGGACTAAAGTAAGGAGGCAATTTTGATTAAAGAAAAATGTTCTGGATTCTATTTAAAACCTCCCCTTAACCCCATTCAAGGACTGTCTTCTTGAAACCTTATTGTAAACCAGTTTCACAACTTTGGCACCATTGACACTTTGGATTGGGTAATTCTGTGTTGTGGGAGGTTGTCCTGTGCATGGTGAGAAATTTAACAGCATCCCTGGCCTCCACCCACTTCATGGCACTAGCACCCCAAACACACACCAGTTGTGACAACCAGAAAACATGTCCAGACTTTACCTACTGTCCCCTGGGAAGCAAAACTGATTTGTTTCAAGAACCACTGATTTAAACTAACAGGGACAAGGAGACAGGACATAGTCAAAACACAGTGAGACAATGGAAGGTATCCTTATGACAAAGATTATTGTAACCCCATTAGTGTAGATTATAAACATTCTCCCAAATTCTTAACCCAAATAATCTTTAGGGTCTGTCTGACATATGTACACATAAATAAACACTCAAACAAATGAAGCAGATTTTTCCTAACCATCTTTATATTGTGTTAGAACTAAGAAATAAGTCATGTGCTCTGTAATATAAAAATTAAATGGATTTCCAAATCATCTTCCTGGGGTTTCAGAATAATTTCATGTTACCATATCATTGTTGGGAAAAAAAAATGTATCTCATCAAAACTATTCCAGAAGCACCTCATTTTGATAGGAAAGTACTTTGTGATGATTACCTAATAGGCAGCATTTGTTGAAATGCTTTTAATAGACCTTTTTTATCACATGCAAAGGAATTTCAATGCTAGTTCAGTCTCCTGTTTCATTCTGTCATGAATCAATTTGTAGAGACATTTAGAAGTCAATAATCCACTGCAGCTTTGATGACAGGTGATTAATTTCTACATTTTAGAGACATAATAAGATTTAGCAATAAAAAGGCCTTGAAGTAACCTACCAAACAGCTTTAATCTCAGCCTTGGGACTGTTGCTAAATATGAATGCTTGTACACAAATGTGAATGATTTAAGTTAGTAGGTTTTATTGCAGACTCCTTGTGTTTTCATATTAATCTTGCTTTACAATCAGGCTATCTATACAATCAATTTATGTTGGATATTTTTTTCAAACACAATGCTTGTGGGGAGGAGGGGGCTAACAAATTATTTACACACAAAGGGTTTGTTCTACAAAAGAAGTCATTTTACATGCTTATTGCTGAGGGGATGACTGACTTTATTGGTGTGGCAAGGAAAGAGAGAAAAGAAGTGAAGGTGGCCTTCAAGAGATTTAGACAGGGGCTATGTTCGGGAAATGGATGGTGATGAATGATGAATGATTATAGCTAACCTTCCTTCTGCCAAATCAGTTGCTCTCTTCTTCATAATACCTTTCTTTTCATCTTTTTTACTCTTAAAATGAATAGAAGCTTCAGAATAATTTCTAATTCTTATCAAAAAGCTTTCTATAGGGCTTCCCTGGTGGCTCAGTGGTGTATAGAATTCACCTGCCAATGCAGGAGACATGGGTTCAATCCCTGGCCTGGGAAGATCCCACATACCCAGGAGTAACTAAGCCCTTGCACCACAACTACTGAGCCTGTGCTCCAGGGCCTGGGAGCTTCAACTATGGAGCCCTCACTTCACAGACTACTAAACCCCACACACCTAGAGCCCATACTCCGCAACAAGAGAACGAGAGAGTAGCCCAGGCTTGCCGCAACTATACAAAAGCCCATGCAGAAACAAAGACATGGCACAGCCAGTACATAAATAAAATTAATGTTTTAAGAAAAGCAAATGCTGCTAAATAAGTGCAAGTGATACTAAGCAGAGTGAAATGAATCTAATCTAAAAAGAAGAGTGCGTGTTCTACTGCCAAGGAATGGTAAAGACCCAAACATAGACATTTGTTTAAAAATAAATGTATAAACAGAGATGGATACATCTGATGTTCTACAGAGATTATCCTGCCTCACCAATAAATGGTATTTCTTAGAAAACTCTTTAAGGCGACGTTCCAAGTTCGGTCAAGTTGTGCCGTGCTTGTTAAATCTTGGTAGCTGGAAGTTTCACTTTATTCTGACATGTTTTTGATGTAAGTGGAGGACCAGTGCTAAAAGTCTTTATTGAAGAAATGTTTCTTTTCTCTTGTAGAAAGGAAATGACTAGAGAAGAGGTAGCTGCTTGACACAAGTACCAAAAAAAAAAAAAGAGAGAGGGGGGTGGGAAGACAGCAGGCTGCTGGGAAAGATCCAAGAACAGGGCATGGAGACAAAAATAAAAGACTGCTCAGGAGACCACCCAACAAACGAAAACTCCAACTCATCCCCTATCACTGTGCTCTTTGCCTTTCCCAAACCCCATCATCAGGATTTCACTTCCCACGTTATTCTTCTTAAAGATTAGAAGTCCATTATCTTTTATTCTTTCTTCTTTTTTATCCAAACTTGGGCACGTCTTCTATTAAAGTAGTTCTTAAAACAACCTCTTCTTATTTAGTCCCTGAGTTCGGACACGAAGCCCTTCTAAGTAGGTTATCTCGCAACTTCAAGTAGTCTTCACTGCATCCTCTTTAACCTGCCTGCTTTCCTCTACATCTGCTACCAGACTAACCTTCCCACAGGACTCCTTGCTCACCTGTTTACCTTGTCTTGTTCATTCAGACTTTCAAAGAGCAAGTCCGAGAGCTGTAGCTACGTGTTCTGGGAAGCAAACTCACTCAGAAGGACAATGCAGATTGTGGCTGCTGCTGCTGCTAAGTCGCTTCAGTCGTGTCCAACCCTATAAGACCCCATAGACAGTAGCCCTCCAGGCTCCCTGTCCCTGGGATTCTCCAGGCAAGAACACTGGAGTGGGTTGCCATGTCCTTCTCCAATGCATGAAAGTGAAAAGTGAAAGTGAAGTCGCTCAGTCGTGTCCAACTCTTTGCGACCCCAGGGACTGCAGCCTACCAGGCTCCTCCATCCATGGGATTTTCCAGGCAAGAGTACTGGAGTGGGTGGGGATAATGGAGTGCAGTTTATTACACCAGCAGGCCCAAGGCAGAGTCTCCTCTTAGCCAAGGACCCCGACCAGTTTTTGTGAAAACCTTATATACCCTAAGTGTACATGCTCAAACCCACCTCACCAAATTCTCTGAAACTAGTCTGAACAAAGGAAAAGAAAGATACAATCAGAGTTAACCCATGATTCGTGTGCCTTAAATCCATGATTCATATGCCTTAAGCCTAGGTAGTTAACAGTGGACAATTATCAACAGGCCTGTGGTCATACTCCAATATGCATAAAAGAATTTATGATTCTATTTGGTTACACAGGTAATTAGGGTGTTCTTTTAGGTGTCAGAGAGTCTAGGTATGAGCCCTGGGGCTCCTCCATCCAGGATGTCTGGTTTTCCAGTTAGTATGTCTTTTCCATAGATACTGGGCATATAACTCAAAGTCAGCAGTCCAGCCCAAGATAGACTCCTGCTTTCAAGATGGAGCCTGTTCTGTCTGTTTCCTACTTCATGAGCAACTAATACATGCTGGGCACTATGGTAGAGACTGGGAATTTAAAGATCATGAAAGCACAGTGTCTTCATTTAAATAACCGAAACCTGTTCAGAGACAAACACCAAAGTGACCACCAGAGTGGTGAGTGTAGCGACACATCTGTGTGTGTATCTTCTCAGTATGCAATAGGTGCTCAGCTGAAATTGTTCAGGAGAAGACATTAGGACTGAATCCTGCCTAGTCTTACCAGTGAGACAAAGCAGCTAATAAATACACAGAGTCATCCTTTCCTTAGGATGGCCAGATAGACAGACAGACGGGATGTCCCCCTTTTCTCCCGACTCTCTTTTTTCCTTCCATCTTTTACAAACTTCTTGAAAGACTAGTCTATGCGTGCTGCCTTCCCACTTATATCTCAGTCCACCACTTAACTGACACACTTTCTGAAGGAAAGTCACTAAGTGACTTCAGTCTGTGCAACCCCATAGACGGTGGCCCACCAGGCTCCTCTGTCCCTGGGATTCTCCAGCCTAAATACTGGAGTGGGTTGCCATTTCCTTCTCCAGGGCATGCATGCATGCTAAGTTGCTTCAGTCGTGTCCAACTCTGTGCGACTCCATGGACAGCAGCCCACCAGGCTCCTCTGTCTACGGGATTCTCTAGGCAAGAATACTGGAGTGGGTTGCCGTTTCCTTCTACAGGGCTCAAAACAATTAAAACTCCCCTCTGGGTCCTCTCCACCATTCTATGCAAAACAAAGAACTCTCGTCCAAAGAAAAAATGGACATTAAGGTTGATTACACCCAGCTCCCAGCTGGTCCCAGCCTCTGACTGATCTTCAGAATTCCTTGCCCCAGCTATTTAAGAGATAACTAATCTGAACAACCTTGAAGAAGAACAGGCCCCATTAAGACAATAGATTTCCATATATATGCCTATATATACATACTCTTTTCTTCCGTTAGTGCAGCAGCTCACTAATCTGGCTGCTGCCCCTTCTCACCTCATTAAAGGTGATCTGTTCCTGTAAAGTGCCGGTCTCGTTCTTTCTCCAAATCGCTCTTTCTCTAACTCCCTTATCCTACGCTTTCCCTCACTTAGAAAATAAGTGAACTCCTAGATGCCAAATCAAACCATCCCTCTTCTTTCATATCTTCCTGTACCACTCTTGCACGTAAAACTTTTATGTATTTTCTCACTTTAAAGATTATCTCCTGGGCCTTAACACACATTCACAATTTCTTGCACACCTTCTTCTAGCTCTTGAGATATCTTGTGAGTTCTACTTCTTTACCTACCTTTAAAGGTTGAGTTCCTGAAAGATCTCTTTTCACAGTACGCCCCTTCCTTTAGGGCAGGTCATCATTCTCATGGTTATCGCCTCACCTTTCATTATTCCCCATCAGTCTCCAGCCCAGACCTCCCTTCTGAAGTCAGAACCATTACATCTGACTACCTATAAAGCAGCTCATGCTGTTATATCTAATTCCTGTAGAACATATGTCAATGGGCCACAACATATTGTTTTTTAAAAGGAGGCAAAGAAGACATAAAAAATGAAAAGCATGCTTCATCTAGATTAATTAGATCCCTTAGTCAAAGGGCTGGTCTGTAAAACAAAGAACACACACTCAGGAGTTACACAGGATGTTCCAACTATGAAAGGAAGGGAAGAGGTATTCTAGTACTTGAATCTAGTAAGTGAGTCTGTGTGATGTAAGTATAAACAGTAATTGTATTGATAGAGTACATAATCAAAAAGGCTTGGAGACCACTGAAGTAAAGCACAGCTCCTGTAAAGGCAAAGCTGTAAATTAAGTCTTGTGGAGGACAGTTTTTTTCTTCTTCACCCTGTCCCTGTAAACAACAAAATCTTTTCTCTCACTAGGGCTTTTTCCCTTTGCTCAAGAATCCAAAAATCCAAATTTGAAACCTTAATATAACTGTCCTCCTATCCCCATAAAAGTTTATTTTTCATTTCAGGATACCTTTCAAGTTCCAGAAATTAAGTTCTAGAGGTGTTACCAAAATTAACAATCCCATGAGTATTTGTACCAACACAAAACCTTGGGATAACTGTTTACTCTCTGTCACTGATCTTCCAACATTTCTCACAGGCCAAATAGAGAACTTTAAGCCATACATTGGAGAAGGCAATGGCACCCCACTCCAGTACTTTTGCCTGGAAAATCCCATGGACAGAGGAGCCTGGTAGGCTGCAGTCCATGGGGTCACTAGAGTTGGACATGACTGAGCGACTTCACTTTCACTTTTCACTCTCATGCATTGGAGAAGGAAATGGCAACCCACTCCAGTGTTCTTGCCTGGAGAATCCCAGGGATAGGGAAGCCTGGTGAGCTGCAGTCTATGGGGTAGCACAGAGTCGGACACAACTGAAGCGACTTAGCAGCAGCAGCAGCAGCAGCCATACATACATACACACATGCACATGCACGCATGCATCTGTTGATCTCTCTTTGCACTTAAAAATCTTGTATAGTTCCTCATTTTAAAGACTATTTAAAATGCAAAATCTAGCATTTATTAGTGTTTCCAATGACCAGTTCTAAATGCATTATATACATTAACTTATTTTAACTTTGGAAAAACCTGATAAGATAGATACTATTATCCTGCCAATCATACACCATACAGAAAACAGAGAAAGAGAAAATGAGTAATTTGCTCAAAGTTTGTCCAGATTCAGGTCCATCCACAAGATTCCTCAGCTTTACACAATTAAAAGGACACAGGTAGAGAGAAGCATAAGGATGAGAATCTGCATGCACTGAATCCATTTCTCCTTGAGGGTCCAACTTAATGTTCACTCCTCACTGCCCTCTATCCTTGCCCTGAGCTGCAGGGAAGAAAATTTCCTCAATATTCTCCCACATTCCATGCTCCTGTCCATTGGTCAGTCTATTCTTGAAAGTGAAAGTCTATACAATCCATGGGATTCTCCAGGCCAGAATACTGGATTGGGTAGCCTTTCCCTTCTCCGGGATCTTCCCAACCCAGGGATCAAATCCAGGTCTCCCTCATTGCAAGTAATAAAAGCCCAAGAATACTGGAGTGGGTACACTATCCCTTCTCCAGGGGATCTTCCTGACCCAGGAATCAAACCGGGGTCTCCTGCATTCCAGGCAGATTCTTTACTAGCTGAGCTACCAGGGAAGCCCCTCAAATGCATTAATTTTCTCTTACTTGTCCAAATCCTTTCCTTTCCTCAAGCCCCATTTATATCCCAGACTCTGAAATTTCTCTAGACTTCCTTTGAAGTTATAATAAATATTGCCATGTTCTTGAGATGTTTTCATGTGTTCCTTTTCTCATTGTTTTCACGTGTCAATTTTTCCTCATTAATGTATAATTACCTTGAAGACAGAGAACCATCTTGTGTGTTTCTCCTCTGTAACTTTATGCTGACATATAAGGCTATCAATAAGTACTTGTTTGAATGGTTAACAGAATGAAAGACAATCAGGAGTAATAAAATAAATAAATAGAGACAGTAAGAAATGAAAGATCTTATACAAGTATATCTTGAACTTAATATATTAAGGCATTTAAAAATTTTTATAAATTAACATACAATAATAAATACAATAATAACAATTAATTTTATAATTAACATACAATACTGTCTGCAGATTAAAGGATTTTTAAAAGGTCATCTCATGCAAATAGAAGCAAGACACTTCTAATAGTTTCAAAAGTTTCATAAAATCATTTTTTTGTGTGTTCCAGCTTATAAAATAAAGCCGATATGAGATGAACGAAGGATGTTAACTCTGATAATAGTACTTACTATACACAAGGTCTCCACTATGTGTTTTGAAGTGTGATACCTCAGTTAAGCCTTACAACACTCCTACAAAGTATTATCAACCCATTTTTACGGGTAATGAAACTAATATTCAGAGAGGGAAGATAACACTCACAAGATGAGACAGCCATCAAGTTGAAGAGCTGTACTTTGAACTTAGGTCTAGCTGAGCTCTAACCAATCTCTTTTTACTGGTCGTTTTTTACACACTGTAAGGTGATGGTTGCTTCCTTGACTTTTGTAAAGCAAAGGTAACCCAATGCTTTTCTAAAAATATGCAAATAACAGCAAAAAAAAAAAGAGTGCTCAGTTCTTTTTCTCTTCTGAGGTCAACCATGGCCAATCAACATTAATATCCATTTTGATCTCTACAAATACCAAGAATCTCCACACTTTCTCTGTGTCTATCAGTATGTATCCTGAGATCCCACTTTGGAGAGTAAAGATGCCAAATTGTTGTATATATATATATATATATATACATATATCTTAATTATACATAATAGTTTTATATAATATCTAGCTAATGGCATAATTATATATAACCTAGATATTACATATATATGGATTTTATGTATACAATCTAGAAATAACCTCTTCAGTGACCCTTTCAATATACCCAACATGCAAAAGTGAGACAAACAAACTTTGGAAATCACTTTCATGAAAAGGGGGCAATGAAAACCACACTGAGGCTGCTTCTTTGCTGCCGGTGTTCATCCTGAGCCCCACATCTGACCAGGAATCACAGCCACCGGATAGGGTGCAAAGAGCACAGTGTGTACTTTAACAGAGCCAAATTCAGCTTCTGGCTCTGCCATTTCTGTTAGCCCCTGTTTCCTCATCTGTAAAATGGGGACAAGAAATGGAAGCATGCCACAAAGATTTAGTTCAGTTCAGTCGCTCAGTCATGTCCGACTCTTTGCGACCCCATGAACTGCAGCACGCCAGGCCTCCCTGTCCATCACCAACTCCCAGAGTCCACCCAAACCCATGCCCATCAAGTCGGTGATGCCATCCAACCATTACATCCTCTGTCATCCCCTTCTCCTCATGCCCTCAATCTTTCCCAGCATCACGGTCTTTTCAAATGACTCACCTCTTCGCATAAGGTGGCCAAAATATTGGAGTTTCAGCTTCAACATCAGTCTTTCCAATGAATACCCAGGACTGATCTCCTTTAGGGTGGACTGGTTGGATCTCCTTGCAATCCAAGGAACTCTCAAGAGTCTTCTCCAACACCACAGTTCAAAAGCATCAATTCTTCGGCACTCAGCTTTCTTTATAGTCCAACTCTCACATCCATACATGGCCACTGGAAAAACCCATAGCCTTGACTAGACAGACCTTTGTTGGCAAAGTAATGTCTCTGCTTCTTAATATGCTGTCTAGGTTGGTCATAACTTTTCTTCCAAGGAGTAAGTATCTTTTAATTTCATGGCTGCAATCACCATCTGGAGTGATTTTGGAGCCCAGAAAAATAAAGTCAGCCACTGTTTCCCCTGTTTCCCCATCTATTTTTCATGAAGTGACGGGACTGGATGCCGTGATCTTAGTTTTCTGAATGTTGAGCTTTAAGCCAACTTTTCACTCTCCACTTTCACTTTCATCGAGAGGCTCTTTAATTCCTCTTCACTTTGTGCCATAAGGGTGGTGTCATCTGCATATCTGAGGTTATTGATATTTCTCCCAGCAATCTTGATTCCAGCTTGTGCTTCCTCCAGCCCAGCATTTCTCATGGTGTACTCTGCATATAAATAAGCAGGGTGAAAATACACAGCCTAAAGATTAACCAAGATAATTTACATAAAGTGAAAGTGAAAATCACTGAGTCGTGTCCGACTTTTTGCAGACCATGGACTATACAGTCCGTGGAATTCTCCAGGCCAGAATACAGCAGTGGGTAGTCTTTTCCTTCTCCAGGGGATCTTCCCAACACCAGGCATCAAACCCAGGTCCCCCACATTGCAGGCGGATTCTTTACCAGCTGAGCCACAAGGGAAGCCCAATTTACATAAAGCACCTGGCAAATAGTAGGCAGGCATTCAATAAATAATATTTTCAGGATTTCCCAGGTGGTACAGTGGTTAAGACTCCACATTTACACTGCAGGGGGCATAGGTTTGATCTCTCTCAGGGAACTAGGATCCCACATGCCCTGTGGCATGGTGAAAAAGAAAAAAAATTTTAATCTCCAATAAATATTATTATCCTTCTCTAACGACAGAAACTTTCTCAAAAGAGGGTATTTATTCTCAATGAATGTGCAAGAACACATAGAGGAGAATACAGCCAAACTAATATTCAGACAAAATCTGACTAATAAAACATAAATAATATAAATAACAAAATAAATTTTGATGATTGCTCTAATAGATGAAAGGATCAGAGCAGACATGCAGATATAATAGAAGTATAGCCCATCAAGAAATATAAAGGTAAAAAATTCTTAATTTGATAAATACTGCAAGAAAAATATTGATTCTAACTTCTTTCATCTTCAATTATTTACTTTCATAAATTCACCATTTGTAGATGTAGCATAGGGACCAAGAAAATTATTAAAAATCACAATAGCCCAAGTAGCGACTCTTCTGTAATTTTGCTTGATTTTATGATCTTAAGTATCAAAAACATATATCAAAAATGGAAACACTGCTGAGACAAAGGACAACTATTTGCTGGGTTAAACTAAGAAAGCTTGCGGCACAGTAGCATCTGTAATAAAACGATGGCTGCCTGTTTTTTCACCAATGTCAAATCATTGTAAAATACGGAGGAGAAGAGAGGAATCAAATCTTGCAGTCCTCGAAATCTGATATGAGGTCTATAAGCAACCCTGTGCAAGACAGGTAGCTTTTACAAGAGGACAAACACACTGTGAGGGAATGAATCAAAGCAAAGGATTAGATAATTGAGGAGGTGACAACACATCAGATAGCGGGTGGCAGAGTGAGGTATGGAACAGGAGTCGCCTGCCCAGTAACACACAAGAAGAGTTATGACATTTATGCATTTTCATTTCTACAGGTGGGAACCTCAAATCATTCCATGGGCTAGCCTCTGAGTACCTCTAATCCAAGCCTGCCAAGGCTCAGTTGATATACTCCTGCATCGTCGGAGATGGACCCCACATATTTTCAACAATATTTCTTTGGTCCTAACAAGATACATTTTAAGTCCAAATAACCTGTAAATTCAAAGCTTATTTTCTACATTTAAGAAATATGCCCATACAGGTTCTATTACACATGGCCATAGATCCAGGAAATACTATTTGACTACCTACTCTGTGTCGGGTTTGTGCAAGACTATTGTTTTATAATTTCATATTCAATCCTATCAGCCAGGCTCTGCTATTTGTCCTATTGTCTTCTTTTAGTAGTTGATAAAATAAGAAAGAGAGACTGTGGTGTGCCTAAGATAATGTAGTTTTTTTACCTTTTTATTTTATATTGGAGTATAGCCAATTAACAATATTGTGGTAGTTTCAGGGGGACAGCAAAGGGACTCAGTCATGCATATATGTCAATTCTCCCCTAAACTTGCCTCCCATCCAAGCAGCCACATAGCATTGAGAAGAGTTCGCTGTGCTAAGATGATGTATTTTAGAAGAATGCTTCTGCCCCACATACAGACCTCTGATTGCAGCTGCATTCTTGGAGGAGGGGCGGGACTCAGATGTCCTGGCTATATGCTTGATCTCACAGTCTTAGAGCCCTAAGTGTCTCCTCTTTCTTCCCAGGGCTTTCAGCAAGGATCTCACATCCAGGAGCCCTCAGGCAAGCCAGTCAGCTTTTGGCAACTTTTTTTTTTTTCATTTTTATTTCACACAACGGATTTATTCTTTGTTAAAGCAAATGAACTTATTTATGGAGCATAAACCGATTTAGAAACAGAGAAAACAAATTGAACTGAAGGGAAAAGGGGATGGGCAAAGGATTAATTAGGACTTTGAGATTAACAGATATACACAACTATCTGTAAAATAGGTAACTAACAAAGACCTTCTGTGTAACAAGGGAACTATATTCTGTATCTTGTAATAACTAATAATGGAAAAGAATTGAATGTATATATATATATTCACTCATATCACTTTGCTGTACATCTGAAACTAATACAACGTAGTAAATCAACTATATTTCAATTTGAAAAAACATAAAGTTTGACTATTTTTCTGTTTTAATTTGTTTACTATGTTTTACAAATTTTCAAGATTTTCTCTTCTTCATCTTTAGCAAATGAAATAACAGCATATGACTCAAAGGCCTAAGGATAAACCAGCAATGAAAGATAATTAGCCCTCAAAATAGCTTCCAACCCCTCCAAACAGATCTCCATTCCAGTTTTAAATTATCCTCTTGACCTTAAAGACAATGCTCTGTGGGAATGAGACACCTAAAACCACTGCTCTTCATAACTCAGTCGAGATATGAATTTAAAGATTCTCACAAAATGGTAATAAATCCAGATCCAAAGACAGTTTGGGAAAGCTATAGGAAAAGTGTTGCTCACTCATCTCAAGGACTTTTCAGTCCTTAAAGAACTTAATTGTCTAAAATTCAGGATATTGAATTTATAGGACTTTTGGAAACTAGCCAGACGTCCCCCCCAAATCTGTATTATAATCTTAGGAGACATCAAGGAAAGGTCAGGCTTGGAGAACCATCAGTGTGATCTTGTTGGAGACTTAGTCTGGAAGACAAAATGGTCTAAATTTTTAATGGGAATCAATGTGGGGAGTCATGTTGAATGAGAAATAAATATACTGAGGTGAGTGAAATAAAATTAGCCCCCATCCTAGCTACAACTCTACCAATCTTTCATCTGAATATCTTGCACTCATAACTTTGAGGGTATTTTGTCGTCTCATCTGAGAATGTAGGCTCCTTGACTAAGTTACTTGGAGACCTCATCTCATGATTCAACTTCAGAATAGCCCAGTTAGACTTCTCCATCTTGGCTTCAGAATGGCATTATCTAATATTAACTTTTTGCTTCATTTCATCCTGAAAGCCAATTAGAAGCTGGGTGGAGTTTGGATAATTTCACCAAGGTCTTTAGGATGAGATTTGTCATACCTCTGTTAGGAAAACACTTCTTTCAATAGAATAAATTTCAGATTTTTGTTGAACAACTGAAGCATGACCAGGAAAAAAAGCACTGTGATAATAATATGCTCAGTTGCTCAGTCTTATCCAACTCTTTGCGACCCTCTGTCTGCCAAGCTCCTCTGTTCATGGGATTTTCAAGGCAAGGATACTGAAGTGGGTTGCTGTTGCCTTCTCCTACAACAATAATACAATATAACAATACAAAGCGCTGTTCTTCCACCAAGTACAAGATGCCGGGTGGGTGGGTGATAACTGAGAAAGGAGCAGGCTATTGTCCATGGGGTCACAAAGAGTTGGACACAACTGGGCAACTAACACACACAGAGTAACTGAGTGGTTATTCTCTATTGTTTCCCCAAGAACTACAATAAGAGCTAACACACAGTAGGACCTCGACACATATTTGATAAGTGGTTAAATAAATGAAGAATTAATGAATGTGATTCAATCTCTTTGTTTTGTACAAAGACCCATAGAAGCTATTGAATTTGTCCTGGACTGTTAGCCAACTGAAATTAAAACACAGAATCTCTAAATTTTTGCCTCTGTCAGAGTGTGACTTTCCCTGTTACTAGTTTGTTTTGGTTTTAATATTTAGAAAATACAGGCTTTTTTTAAGCAGGATATAAGACAATCGAGGTCCTGATATCTCAAGAAGCTATAGCACACAACTTTTCAAATGTGCCTAATTACAGAAATCACTGGGAATGTTTATTAAAAATAAGTTCCCAGGCTTCTGATTCCATATCTCTCACCAGACAAGTCCTGGAAACATTGCCCTAACTAGGTCACTGGAGAAGGAAAGGATCTCCTTTTGCTTTCTGCAAGGATACTTATTTCCGACCAGAGAGGGGAGGTTGGGAGGTAGTAACACAGGATGCTTTGATTACTGCTGATAAGTCAAAAGACATTGATGAGAGCAGTGAGGAGGGTGATTTTGAGGGCAAGAAAACACCTGGGAGACACAGCACTCACCTTTGATTTATTAATTAAATTCGTAGAAAGTCAGCTTCCCTAGAGGTCATGCAGCTGCACATGCTTCCCTCCACCTTTTTATGAGAAAAAGAATGACCCAAAGGCAGACTGAGGTAGGGCTTTTCTTTTCTAAAAACTAAATTGCAACTCCACTGCTAAGATTGGTACTCAGTCATCTATATGTTCTGCATAGCTTACATGGGCACTTTCACCATAGCAACCATTGACTAGAAAGGGGGAAAATATAAATATTCACTGAATGAATGGCAGGAGAGTTTTCTCGTCAACCATTAGTACCAGTATGTGAGAATTAATCTTGACAGTCCTTTTCTGGAGTCATTATCATTGCCTTTCAAGACTATGCAGACTAGAAACTACATTATTATTGATGTTAAAAGAGAAAATGGAGCAAGAAGAATAGGAGGCAGAGGATTTAGCAAGCACACATGCTAAAAGCCTTAGGGAAAACAAAATGATCAGAAAAAGGAAACGTAGGCATTGTAACTGCAGTCTAGTCAGCGTGCCAAGGAAGGACAATATGTAGGTCTGTTTAGTGTGAGTCACTCAGTCACGTCTGCCTCTTTGCAATCCCATGGACTTGTAACCCACCAGGCTTCTCTGTCCATGGAATTCTCCATGCAAGAAAAATGGAGTGAGTTGCCATTGCCTTCTCCAGGGGATCTTCCTGACCCGGGGATCGAATCCCAGTCTCCTGCATTGCAGGCAGATGCTTTACCATCTGAGCCATTAGGGATGGTAGACCTGCTTTAGAGGGTTTCATATCTTTTTGTTTGCAGTTTTCATGAACTGAGCTAATGTGACCCTAGCAAATTGTATGAACACTGTATGTAATTGCTACAATGCAAGTTTTATGGGGTAAAGCCAATGTCTGCTTTACCTGCTATATCCCCAGAGCCTAGCACATAGCCTGAGTGAAGTAGCTCAGTCGTGTCCAACTCTTTGCAATCCCCATGGACTGTAGCCTACCAGGCTCCTCTGTCCATGGAATTTTCCAGGCAAAAGTACTGGAGTGGGTTGCCATTTCCTTCTCCAGGGATCTTCCCAACCCAGGGATCGAACCCGGGTCTCTCGCATTGCAGGCAGACGCTTTACCGTCTGAGCCACCAGGGAAGCACATAGCCTGGCACATGGTAAACACTCAGTAAATATTGGATAGATGTATAAATGATAGATGCATGGATGAATCAATGGGAGGATGGATGGATCTTGGCTATATGAGGAGTGGGCATATACATACCTACAAATATCCTATGCCCTTTTCATCTTCAGGAGCTAAGCTGTTCTAAGTCTCTGAAACCATGGTGAGATATGGAAGATGGGACCTACAGAGTTGTAGTCGGTAATCCTCTTCATAAAATCATCAAGACATTAACTGTTGATGGAAGACCACTGCATTGGTCCCCTAAGGCTGCCAAGGCAAAGTACCACAAACTGAATGGCTTAAAGACCAGAAATTTATTATTTCACAGGTCTGGAAGTCTGAGATCCAGCTGTCAGCAGGATTGATTCCATCTGAGATCTATAAAGGAGAATATGTTCCTGCCCCTCTCCTCAGCTGGCAGTCTCTGGCATTTATTGGCTATAGATGCATTACCCACATCTCTGCCTTAAGGATCAAATAACATCTTCTGTGTGTTTGTGTGTGTGTATGTGTGTGTATGTCTCTACATTGCTACTTTTTATAAGGACACTAGTCATACTATATTAGGGCACACACCAATGACCTGCTTTTAGCTTGGTTACCTCTGTAAAGACCCTTTCTGATATACTGGAGGTTAGAAATTCAACATATGAATTTGAGGGGAACACAACACATAACAACAAGTTATGACAAATAAGTACCTCCTACAAAACTTATTACTTGCAACAAAGTAAAACTAAATTGCTATTTAAGCTTCTCATTGACTGGAAGACAATATTCCACTAACAAACAGATAGTAAGTAAAAATTAGTACAAATTACCATTGTTACTTAACATTTCTAAAACATCATTGATATTCTCTTAATTTAATTGTTCTCTACTAGTTTAGTGAACATATTCACTCACTGTTTGAACACACAATTCTAGTGTAGAAATATTATAAAAGCCTGAATAGCTTTACTTAAACATCAGTTAGCTCTCATCATCTTTTACATTTAATGGCTGAATTTCTCCAGTACTGTGTTTTTAAAGAATCTAGCTACCAAGGTTGGAAAATAAATATCATATATAGTGTTGCATGTGTTTTGGAAAGATGTAAATCTGAAATAAATTTTAAGTTCTGACCCTTGAAGAGATAATGTGCTCAGAAAATTTACTTAACCAAATAGCTTGTTTCCTAACAATGATGAATAACAGAGATTGTGCTATTTATAGAAGTGATTTAGCTGGATATACACAAATGATAAAGTTCAGTTCACTTTATGTGAGATCAAGTCCCTTTATGATGAAGGCAAAGAATTGTTAAAGAAATCACCAACAGAAACTTTTAAAAGCCTAGATATGTTGTATAAGTCACATCCATGGGGAGTCTGATAAACATTGAAAGGAAAAGATCAAATTCATTGTTATAGTTACAATCATGGTATTTGGCACTTTTGCTCTATGGAAGAAGCATTAACCATATCCTCTAAGTAACTTACACTCAAAAAGGAAAAAAAAAAAAAATATGAGGGCTAATGTTACGTTGTACATTCAGAAATGCAGGGAAAATCTATGAATCATACAGGCATAGATTCTAACTGGGAAAGTAAACTAAGAGTGAAGAAATTCTAAAAATAAAATTGACTTTACTTTCCAACAGTTATAATTGATCTTGAAGAGGAGGGGAATTTTTTATAGTTAACCAGGCTTTGATATAAAATCAAGGATCCATGTACATTTTATACAAATGGTCAGATAAAGAAATACAATATCTAAATATCTTTATAAAGATAGTTTATTTCTAAATATCAGCAATATTCAATTAGAAATATGTAGTTTTTAAATCCCACTCACAATTGCACCAAAATATATAGATTATCTGGGAATAAATTAAACACAAAATATGCAAATTTACATGAAAAAGTACAAGATGTTTTTAAACAAATAAAATAGAAAAGTATAGAAGTTATTAAGATGATTTAATACTGCTTAAATGTCAGTTCTTTCTTAATCTACAAAGTTAAGAGTTTTTCCACTGAAAACTTCAATAGAACTTTTTGACAAAACGAATCTAAAGTTATTCTGAAAGAATAATGTGCCTGATAATCAAGAACATTTTTAGAATGAAAACTGCGTAGGGGTTTGCCCTGGCAAATACTAAATGTATTTTTGTAAAGCTTTTGTAGGTTTACAGCAATTACATGAGTTCAATAGACTACAATGTACACACTGACACAACTTAATATATGGTTGGCAAAAAAAAAAAAAAAACTATAAACTTAGACTGCATTTTCAAAAGAGGAAAGAGAACACTGACAGAAGAGACTTTATCTGAAGAAAGGGAGGTTATAAATTGGATTGATTCAGTAATAGATGTTTGACCCAGGGGGGTTTCTGGTGTTTCTTCCCACTTTAAAACACTATGAAAATCAAGCCTATTCCTTCTCCAGCCAATAGATCTTCCTGACCCAGGAATCGAACGGGGTTCTCCTGAACTGCAAGCATATTCTTTACCAGCTGAGCTACCTGGAAAGCTGAAGAGTGAATGCAGATGACTACAATTCTAAGTCTTCTTCAAAACATTTCACCAGAGACCTCATATTTTATCAAAGTGCTCTAGAGGTCCTTGTGGCAGGTAAATGGAAGGAGAAATGGGCGCATTCAAGTTTGCATATCAAAAAGATGACTTGGCAGTGGTATAATGGATTAGAGGAGGACCAACCTGATGTTTATTATAATAAGCCAAGCAAAAGGGTTGAAGGAGCAGAGTGACAGTGAGGGTGGACAGGGAAAAAAGAATTCAAGAATTATACAGAAGGTAAAATTTTCTTGGTGATCAATGGTATATCAGAGGAAGTATGAACAAAAGTCCAAGATAATTCACAGGTACTGTCTTAACCAGCTGGGTAATAAGGAGTAAAGAAGAGTGGATTTAGAGAGAAAGACAATGAGTTCAATTGCTAGGTCTTTATTTTAGGAAAGAATCTGCATTTTTATGTATTTTATGTATTAGATAATTTTTTTTACATATTGGGGTTTTCCCAATAACTGTAATTGTAAAAGGATTCTGTTGCTTTTAAAAAAGATTGAGAATTTCTGTATTTGAATGACAGTCTTTGCATAGTTACATCAATTCTCATTTTTAAAGAGGGGAAACTAGGTGCTTACAAAGTTATGTGATTTTCATCCTTATACATAATCAGTGTCAAATATGAACATTTTAGCTCCAAGACTTGTAAGCCTAACCTTGTGCTCAGATCACTAGACTGTATGTGCTTCAGAACATTCCAAACATAAACTCTTACCTGGTAAGGACCTGAAAGCTTTCCTAGTCCAGCCCTTGGATTGTATAAGAGTCTGAGTTCCAGACGTTTTCCCTGGCTCTCACAGTGAGTATACTAGTAGAGCTCAGATTAAAATCCAATCGAATAAATCATAATCAAACATGTGACCCATTGCTGTACCCTGCCTCACCACTGGGTGCTAAATCAGTCAGTAGAATTAACATCATTTGATGACACTTTAAAAATAAATTGCACTTTCTATTAACAAAACAGATTAAATGTATCATCTTATTCAATCCTCACAAATCCATGATTTAGGAATAAGATTTCTGTTGTACACATGAAGAAACTAAAGTTTGTAGAAAATAAAGCCACTTGCTCAAAGTCGTATCACTAGTAAGTGGACTCAGAGATGTTAAAACTATAAGCTCTTTTCCCTAATGCCCCATTAACCAAAAAATGAGTTAAACACACACATATATATAACCCAGGAAGAACCAATGCTTATTTCACAAAGGTCTGTTGCAAGATAGTGGAAAATAAAACATTCAAAGTTTGTGTATCCTACTAAAGTCAAAATTTTTAAAACTGCTTACCTAATATGTTTATTTTGACACCATAGATTACCTTTAATACTACCCTTGCCCTGATATACTTGACCTCTATTCATAGAAAATGAAACGCAGCTTGTACAGATTGATTTTTAGATCTCTTTATTCAAAGTAAAAGATAAGCCAGAATCAAATTTTGGTATGTCTAATATTTATGCTTGCAAAGACAGTCTGGCAAGTGTCAACACTGGGTGTAAATTAGCATTATGTAAGATCAGCAGGTATTGGTGAAAAAGCTATCATCAATATGAAAGTTCTGCATGCATGCTTAGTCGCTTCAGTCATGTCTGATTCTTTGGGACTCCATGGACTATAGCCAGCCCGGCTCCTCTGTCCATGGGATTCTCCAGGCAAGAATACCTGAGTGGGTTGCCTTGCCCTCCTCCAGAGGATCTTCCTGACCCAGGGATCGAACCTGCATCTCCTGCGTCTCCTGCATTGTGGGAGGATTCTTTACTGCTGAACCACCAGGGAAGCCCTAAGAAAGTCCTATATAACCATAAACACTGCTTCAGAATACAATTTTACTATGGTTGCTTTTTAACAGTATTGCTGAAGTTCATTTTCCTAAAATGTATAAAACTAGTTATTTTTCCGTGGCAGAGTCCAGAGAACTCTTTTTCTAAACACAAATTGAAATAATTGGCCAATATGATAAAAGAAAAAATGAGTGGAAACCAATAGCCCTGGATTCTTGTTTGAGGCAACATGCCAGACTGAATAAGGGCAAACACTTGACCAGTGACTGGCACACCAACCTTATCACTTGCTAGATATGTGACTGGCTCTGTTGCTCAACTTTAGGATGCCTCCGTTTTCTCATTAGTCCAGTGGGGATGATAATGTATCTACCTTACTGAGTTATTGGCAGAATTAAATTTATACTTGTAAAGTATATTTAACTCAGATGACCATTATATCTACTACTGTGGGCAAGAATCCCTAGAAGAAATGGGATAGATCTCATAGTCAACAAAGGTGTCTGAAATGCAGTACTTGGGAGCAATCTCAAAAATGACAGAATGATCTCTGTTCGTTTCCAAGGCAAACCATTCAATATCACAGTAATCCAAGTATATGCCCCAACCAGTAATGCTAAAGAAGCTGAAGTTGAATGGTTCCATGAAGATGTACAAGACCTTCTACAACTAACACCCAGACAAGATATCCTCTTCATTATAGGGGACTGGAATGCAAAAGTAAGAAGTCAAGAGCTACCTGGAGTAACAGGCAAATTTGGCCTTGAAGTACAAAATGAAGCAGGGCAAAGGCTAACAGAGTTTTGCCAAGTGAATGCACTGGTCATAGCAAACACCCTCTTCCAACAACACAAGAGACAACTCTACACATGCACATCACCAGACGGTCAATACTGAAATCAGACTGATTATATTCTTTGCAGCCAAAGATGGAGAAGCTCTATGCTGCTGCTGCTAAGCTGCTCCAGTCGCGTCCAACTCTGTGCAACCCCATAGACGGCAGCCCACCAGGCTCCTCCATCCCTGGGATTCTCCAGGCAAGAACACTGGAGTGGGTTGCCATTTCCTTTCCAATGCATGAAAGTGAAAAGTGAAAGTGAAGTCGCTCAGTCGTGTCCAACTCTTAGCAACCCCATGGACTGCAGCCCACCAGGCTCCTCTGTCCATGGGATTTTCCAGGCAAGAGTATTGGAGTGGGGTGCCACTGCCTTCTCCAAGAGAAGCTCTATAGAGTCAACAAAAACGATACTGGGAGCTGACTGTGGCTCAGATCATAGACACTTTATTGCCAAATTCAGACTTATATTGAAGAAAGCTGGGAGAACCACTACACCATTCAGGTATGACTTAAATCAAATCCCTTATGATTATACAGTGGAAGTGAGAAATAGATTCAAGGGATTAGATCTGACAGAGCGCCTGAAGAACTATGGATGGAGGTTTGTGACATTGTATAGGAGGCAGTGATCAAGACCATCCCCAAGAAACAGAAATCCGAAAAGGCAAAATGATTGTCTGAGGAGGCCTTACAAATAGCTGAGAAAAGAAGAGATGCTAAAGGCAAAGGAGAAAAGGAAAGATATACCCATTTGAATGCAGAGTTCCAAAGAACAGCACAGAGAAATAAGAAAGCCTTCCTCAGCAACCAATGCAAAGAAATAGAGGAAAACAATACAATGGGAAAGACTAGAGATCTCTTCAAGAAAATCAGAGATATCAAGGTAATAGTTCATGCAACAACAGACTGGTTCCAAATTGTGAAAGGAGTATGACAAGGCTGTATATTGTCACCCTGCTTATTTAATTTATATGCAAAGTACATCATGCAAAATGTCAGGCTGGATGAAGCACAAGCTGGAATCAAGATTGCTGGGAGAAATATCAATAACCTCAGGTACATAGATGACACCACCCTTATGGCAAAAAGCAAAGAAGAATTAAAGAGCCTCTTGAAAGTGAAAGAGGAGAGTGAAAAAGTTGGCTTAAAACTCGATATTCAGAAAACTAAGATCATGGCATCCAGTCCCATCACTTCATGGCAAACTGATGGAAAACAATTGAAACCGTGGCTGACTTTATTTTTCTGGGCTCCAAAATCACTGCAGATGGTGACTGCAGCTATGAAATTAAAAGATGCTTGCTCCTTAGAAGAAAAGCTATGACCAACCTAGACAGCATACTAAAAAGCAGAGACATTACTTTGCCAACAAAGATCCATCTAGTCAAGGCTATGATTTTTCCAGTGGTCATATATGGATGTGAGAGTTGGACTGTAAAGAAAGCTGAGTGCCGAAGAATTGGTGCTTTTGAACTGTGGTGTTGGAGAAGACTCTGAGAGTCCCTTGGACTGCAAGGAGATCCAACCAGTCCATCCTAAAGGAATACAGTTCCAGAATATTCTTTGGAAGGACTGATGCTGAAGCTGAAATTCCAATACTTTGGCTACCTGATGTGAAGAACTGACTCATTGGAAAAGACCCTGATGCTGGGAAAGATTGAAGATGGGAGGAGAAGGCAATGACAGAGGATGAGATGGTTGGATGGCATCACCAATGCAATGGACATGAATTTGAGTCAGCTCTGGGAGTTGGTGATGGACAGGGAAGCCTGATGTGCTGCAGCCCATGAGGTTGCAAAGAGTCGGACATGACTGAGTGACTGAACTGAACCGAACTGAAAGTACATAAAACATCTGGAATGTTGGATTAAGTTTTGTTCAAGTAAATGTTGGATAATTTTTTGTCAATGAAACAAAATGTAGACAAGTCACTGTGTGCATTTAGACCAAGTCACACTTAACTGATTCTTGATTACCTTCTCTAATAATATGAAGTGATTGTACAACCTTTAATCTCTTCTTGAATCACCCTTTGGAGAGAGATAATTAGAAAAGGCAACTGCATAATATAAGAAAGGTAAACAAAAGGAAAAATAAGGGTAGTATCATTGGAAATTAAATCTTTGGAGACTGCTAATAGGATCATATTTTCTTGAAGTTTGAACTTCATAGGTGGTTTAGCCTTGGGCAAATACCAACTTTTCCTGAACCCATGTGATGAACTACAGGTTCCTTGGTCTCTGAGCCTCACAACCCCCATCTCTATGGTCTCATAGCATCCTTACTTCAGAAATAGTTGGTAGTAAGATTATCCATGTAAAGAATAGTAGGATTATACACATAAAACATGTTTGACACATTGTAAGAATGTAATAACCAGTGTTCTGGTGGTTGTAAGAATGATGATGATCACACTGTCAAGAAGGAAATTTAGCAGTTTTATAACTAACTCTCCTATCAATTCACAAAATGATTATAAACTATAGAAATTATGTTAGATATGTGGCATGAGGCTTAGTTCAACTTAATTCCTTCTTTTACTTGTCAGGGATATGACTCAAATTATAAAAACAAACTATGGAAGTAGAAAAAAAACCAATTTGCCATTATCACTTACTTCTTTCATTTTGGAAGTAGAAAAAAATGCCATCATAGCTTAATTCTTTTATTTAAAAAGGTTTTATTTAAATGCTAACACCTTTAAAGCTTCACATGGGATTTTTAAAATAACCAACACAGTATTAGATGCGTTCATTTTCAGTTGGAGAGCAGCAGAGTGCTATTAATAACTCAAGGATGGACTTATGATGGCACAGCAAAGAAATCCAGTACAAGTCATCCTGTCCTTCAGACGTGAGGATGTCACTGCCAGTGTGATTGGTACAGCTTAAGTAAACCGAATTACTAACAATTTTGCAGGCTGAATAGATTTTAGTAGACCAAATAAAATTATAAGCTATTTTCAAGGCTACTCATAAACATTGTATCAAATACATAAGAATGTTTTTACAAGGAAAACATGATGCTAAATCGTAATTTTTTGTGTTTTTAATCCTTATACAATGTCTAATGTTTTCTGTTGGTGTTATACTGTGTCACTGTTTTGGAAAATATGATAAATGCTACTGAAAAAAAATGTACAAAAGAAGATAAAAATCATCCCAAAAACTGCCATGCAGAAATAATTTCTTTCTAGTTAATACTTTGGAAAATAATCATGTTAGACCTCTCTCCAAACATTGCTGTACATACAGATTATGTACATATGATGTTTCAATAATTATATCATGCCAAATGGTATTCCTTAATGTTTTTCACTCAACAATATGCTATGATCATCTTTTCTATCTCAGTAAATGTGGATCCATGTCATCATTTTCATTGCCATATTGTATTCATTAGTACATATCAGCAAAATTTACTTGGTCCATCATTGATGAAAACTTAAAACATTCTTCTGTAATCATTTTGTGAAATATGACTATCTTTTCCCTCTGATGACCCTTCAAGCCAAATAAAAAGTACTTTTAAAAGAATATTTGTAAAAAATGAGATCCCATTCACAAGTAATTTAAACATCTAACAAGTTATATATTAAAATGGTATACATTTAAACTATGTTTTTATTCCCCCAAATATATAGATAAAGAAATATATAAGTCCTATAATAAGAAAACTATAAAATGGTACTAAGGGACAGAGGCAAGACTTGAATAAATGAAAAGATAAAACTTGTCTTGAATATGAAAATTCAATGTTGTAACAAGACTAGTTCTCCCTAAATGACTGCATAAATTTAATGCAACTCTCTCTCAAATCTCAGATTTTCTTTATTCAGAATGATTATCTTAATAATAAGTATGTAAGAACATTAAAAAAATTTAGGACAGTTTAAAAGGAAGGAGAAGGCTGAGAAGGAGAGAGAGGAGAAAAGTGCAGCAGAAGATATGAGAATGTATTATACAGCTATCATGATTAAAACAATGTGGTACAAGAATATGTAATGAGATCAGTGAAACAGAATACACATTCCTGGAAGTACATAGTGATTAATCATATGATTAAAATGTCATTTCAAATCAAATCTAAACTATTCAATAAATACAACTGGGGCAAATTGTCATCATTTGTAAAAAATAATAATAATAAAGTTAGATAATGACCTCAGTCTTTCTGTTGTTATTCAGTCAGTAAGTCATGTGACTCTCTGTAAACCCAGTGAACTGCAGCAGGCCAGGCCTCCTTGTCCTTCACTGTCTCCCGGAGTTTGCTCGATTTCATGTCCATTGAGTCAGTCTCCCGGAGTTTGCTCAATTTCATGTCCATTGAGTCAGTGATACTATCTGATCATCTCATCCTTTCTTGCCCCCTTCTGCTCTTGCCTTCAATCTTTCCCAGCATCAGGGTTTTTTCCAATGAGTCAGCTCTTCACATTAGGTAACCAACGTACTGGAGCTTCAGCTTCAGCATCAGTCCTTCAGTGAATATTCAGGATTGATTTCCTTTAATTGACTGGTTTGATTTCCTTGCAGTCCAAGGGACTCTCCGGAGTCTTCTCCAACCTTATAATCTGAAAGCATTAATTCTTCAGCACTCAGACTTTTTATGGTTCAACTCTTACATGTGTACATGATTACTAGAAAAAATACGGCTTTAACTATATGGACCTTTGTTGGCAAGGTAATGTCTCTGCTTTTTAATACACTGTCTAGGTTTGTCATAGCTTTTCTTCCAAGGAGCAAGCGTCTTTCAATTTCATGGCTGCAGACAACATCAGCAGTGATTTTAGAGACCCCCAAAATTAAATGTGTCACTGTTTCCACTTTCCCCCCTTCTATTTGCCATGAAGTGATGGGACCAGATGCCATGATCTTAGTTTTCTGAATGTTAAGTTTTAAGCCAGTTTTTTCACTCTCCTCTTTCATCCTCATCAAAAAGTTCTTTAGCTCCTCTGCTTTCTGCCATTACAGTGGTATCATCTGCAAAATTGAGATTGTTGATATTTCTCCCTGAAATCTTGATTCCAGCTTATTATTCATCCAGCTTGGCATTTCACATGACGTACTCTGCAATAATTAAAATAATCAGGGTTAGAATATACAGCCTTGATGTACTCCTTCCCCAATTTGGAACTAGTTCATTGTTCTATGTCTGTTTCTAATTGCTGCTTCTTGTCCTGCATATGGGCTTCTCAGGAGGCAGGTAAAGTGGTCCGGTATTCTCATCTCTTTAAGAATTTTCCAAAGTTTGTTGTGATCCACACAGTCAAAGGCTTTAGGGTAGTCAATGAAGCAAAAGTATGTTTTTCTGGAATTTCCTTGCTTTTTTACAGTCCAGCAAATGTTGGCAATTTGATTTTGTGGTTCCTCTGCCTTTTCTAAACCCAGCTTGTTTATCTGGAAGTGCTTGGTTCATGTACTGCTGAAGCTTCACTTGAAGAATTTTGAGCATAACCTTGCTAGCATGTGAAATGAGCACAATTGTGCAGTACTTTGAACATTCTTTGGCATTTCCCTTCTTTGGGATTGGAATGAGAACTAACCTTTTCCAGGAATGTGGGCCCTGTTGAGTTTTCCAAATTTGCTGGCATATTAAGTGCAGCACTTTAACAGCATTGTCTCTTAGGATTTTAAATAGCTCAACTAGAATTCCATCCCCTCCACTAATATTGTTTGTAGTAATGCTTTCTAAGGCCTATTTGACTTTACTCTCCAGGATGTCTTGCTCTAGGTAAGTGACCACACCATCATGGTAATCTGGGTCATTAAGACTTTTTTTGTATAGTTCTTCTGTGTATTCTTGCCACCTCTCCTTAATCTCTTCTGCTTCTCTTTGGTCCTCACTGTTTCTGTCCTTTATTGTGCCCATCCTTGCATGAAATGTTCCCTTGATATCTCTGATTTTCTTAAAGAGATCTCTAGTCTTTCCCATTCTATTTCTTTTCTCTATTCCTTTGCATTGCTCACTTAAATTCCAGATAAATCAAAAATTTGGCTGAGTAATATTCCATTGTGTGTGTATAAATATTTAGCTTGCTTCCATGTCTTAACTATTGTAAATAGTCTGCCATGAATATTGGGGTGCAAGTGTCTTTTCAAATGATGATTTTCTCCAGATATATGCCCAGTAGTGGAATTGCAGGACCATATGGTAGCTCTATTTTTAGTTTTTAAAGCAACCTCCATACTGTTCTCCATAGTGCCTCTACCAATTTACAATCCCACCAGCAGTGTAGGAAGACTCCTTTTTCTTCATACTCTCTCCAGCATTTATTACTTGTAGACTTTTTGATGATGGCCATTCTGACTAGTGTAAGGTAACACCTCATTATAGTTTTGATTTGCATTTCTCTAATAATTAGCAATGTTGAATATCTTTTCGTATGCCTTTTGGCCATCTGTATGTCTTCTTTGGAGAAATGTCTATTTAGATCTTCCATCCACTTTTTGATTGGTTTTTTTTTTTTTAATTGAGCTGTATGAGCTGTTTATATATTTTGGAGTTTATTCCCTTGTCAGTCCTGAGCTTTCCAGGTAGCTCAGTGGAAAAGAATCTTCCTGCCAGTGCAGGAGACGCAGGTTTAATCTCTGGGTTGAGAAGATTCTCTGTAGTGGGAAATGGTAACCCACTCCAGGATTCTTGCCTAGAAAATTTCAGAAGAGCCTGGTAGGTGGGCTATAGTCCATAGGGTCACAAAGAGTCGGACACGACTGAGCAACTGAGCAAGCACGCCCTTGTCAGTCCTATAATAAACTTATAAGCTATCAGAAGAAAACTATGATGAGCTATAATTTTAATACAGGACACATTTTTTAAATATCACAACAAATGGAAATGGTAAAGGGAATGGACATATTTATCTTCTAGGTTATGTAAAATTTTAATTTTCTGTGTAATTTTTTTAAGAAATAACATACCTAATGTTAAAAGTCAAACCGCAAACTGGTATCATTTTTATGTTTTTTTTTTTTTCATTTGAAGGAAGGCTTATACTTAGTACCATTGCCTAAACAGTTGTTCTATTTTGCCTTAGAAATCCTAATACAAGCTGGATCCTTCACCCCCGCATGAACTATATATCTGATATAGAAAAAAAAAAAAAAACTGCTCCATTCCCTCAGTTCTTCTAAATAAGTATCTGCCTATAGCCTAATGATACTGTAATTTAGTTTAACAATTACACAACAATATAAACCTATTCGATCACAAAGTATTCCCTCATAGTTTCATTTGATCATGCCAATAAATTGTACATTTGTTACTGACATTTTAAAAAGTTGTCTGCTTAGTCTCTGCAAAACATTTGGAAAGATTTCTTTTCTCCTATCCAAAACAATCTTCCTTTAAACACTGGCGCCCATGTGTAGTTATCACAATTGACACAAGATTACAACACAAAACACTGCTCGGATCACCTCTGCTCTAACATAGGATGCTCAACAGAATCACATTTGTTATTGTTTAGTCACTAAGTCATGTCCAACTCTTTTGTGACCCCATGGACTGTAGCCCGCCAGGCTCCTATGTCCATGGGATTTCCCAGGCAAGAATAATGGAGTGAGTAGCCACTTTCTTCTCCAGGGCATCTTCTCAACCTAGGGATGCAACCAGGTCTCCTGCACTGTAGGCGGATTCTTTAGAGCAGAGCCACCATGGAAGCTCCAGAATCATCAGACTTCAGCTTTAAATATTTTTTGTGTACTTGTCCCCTTCTTGCTGCTGAAAGAAACAGTCACGTAGACAGATGAATATCTATCCTCTATGTTTTGAGGATTACATGTTATAATAAAACATATAAATTATAAGTTACAATAAAACCATGTCTTAGCACACTATAAGTGTTCAATAAATGTGAATTGTTAGTATCATCATTAGTAAGTTATTTAGTCCAAATTAAGGCAGGGACACATTAAAAGCAGGAGACTATTGCCAATGTGTCTTATTAGATAAACAACACATCTGTATCTACCTATATTGGAACTGAATTAAAGAAACACATAATGGCTTTGAGCCACACGTTCCTGACAATGACAAATGGGGTTTCGCTGGTCACATCATGGCACTATGCAAGGGAGGGGTGGGGGAAGGACAAGGGAGGTGGTCCATTGGTGCTCTTACCAGAGTGTATTTAAATTGTTCCTTTCACACCAAATGCATCGCTAGTCATGGCAGACGGAGAACACAAGGCACAAAGATACTCAAGTTGCAAAGACAGCATAGTAGCATCACAGTGACAGCCCAGTCACTGACAGCTCAGGCAGCTGGGACTTTTAGAGGGGCTGCAAAAGATGCTATTTAGAGGGAACATCCTGCAAGTGGAACAGGATTTGGTGATTTGGGGGAAGACGGTCTGAGGCAAGAGCCATGTTGGGCTCTCTGAAGGGATGCTGGGCTGGACCAGAACACAGACTAATCCCCTTGCCATATCAGCTCTTTGTAAAAGATATCTAAAAATATCTATGTAAAAATATCTAAAAACTGATATTAGAAATTCTCTGTGTTTCCTTTAGTGTATGTTGTACATTCGATAAAACACATGTGCTATTTTTCAGGATCCAATTTGAGCCAGTCTCCACAAACCCTATGATCTTTTTCAAAAATTCTTCCCTTTAGTTTAAAATTTAATTGCAAAAATGGAAACAAATGAAGATTAAAATTCTAGTGTACTGAATTGACCAAGCCCAGAGTAAAGACATATTTTCAAATGGTATGTGAACAAACTTTTGAAAACTGGGTTACTACATATTGAATGAAAGATCACTTAAGAGCGTAAAGTGAAGTGAAGTGAAAGTCACTCGGTCATGTTTGACTCTGCAGTCTCATGGACTGTAGCCCATGGAATTCTCCAGGCCAGAATACTGGGGTGGATAGCTGTTCCCTTCTCCAGGGGATCTTCCTAATCCAGGGATCAAACCGATGTCTCCTGCATTGCAGGCAGATTCTTTACCAGCTGAGCTACCAGTAAGACACCTGGAAATTCCTGATGACTTAACATATTTTTCTGTTTTGGTTCAAATAGCATTTGCTTTAAACAAGGCTTCCATACCACAGAAAGAGGAAGTTTCCAGCCACAGTATTTAATTAGTACCTAATTAGAGCACCGACATAATAAGCGAGGCAGGTTTGGGCCCCCATGTTTGTACCTGGGTATGGGTAAACAGTTTCCAGTGAGTCTTGGCTGTGTGACAGCTCTCAGCTGTCATTGGCACCACAGAGCCCAGGGAAGATGCTGAGGCTCCTTGGCAAGTGTACACTAGCCAACATTCAAAGCAGTTGGAGGAAACTAATCACACCAAGTAAATTACTAAAGCAAAAATATGGGGGTCTGGAAAGGACGGCATATTCACATGTATATGCCTCATATTGAGCCACAGTCACCTGAAGGAGTTCATCAACTCCTTTCACACCTAACTGAGGTACCAGCTCTTCCAAGGGTATCTTCAAGAATACCGTTCACTTAGGTAGAATCAGTACAACTGCCAAAAGCCAAATATCAATCTGATACAAGTAAAATCCTTGATGAACTGCAATTACCAAATTGACTTGCCTCTGGGGAGCAACCCACCTTATATCAAGTCACTAAGGGAATAACATCACTGTATATCTGGAACTCCCTGGGATTATTCATCTTTTTCTCCTACTAGTAAGCAGCTCTTTTAAAAGCGAAAACTGGGTGGCTGAGCTTCCTGTTCCTTGTTACACACTAACCAAGTCTATGACCTTAGACCAGGCAGTTCACCTTTCTGGACCTTGGTTTCTTCCACCGAAGAAAGAGGGGATTAGCCCAAGTGATTTCTGTGAGCTATCTAAAATGATATGATTTGGTGCTGCGTATTTATATAGCATACTCCTTCTGCAGATTTCAAGATCTCTCAAGAGACTCTCATTAGTATTCTCAATATTGCTGTGAGGCAGGCAGGTGGCAAGGTTTATTATCCCCATTTTTTCATAAAAGAGACAATGAGACATTTTGCTGACACAGTGCTCTTGACCAAGTAAAGACTAAAAGTTAGGTGTCCTAACACTAATCAAGAACTCTGTTAAATCACTTTGTTACTAAACTAAATGGAAGGTCTCTGATGAATAAAATATTCTGTGCTCATGGTGGAGGGGGAACAGAGTTTGATCACCTTGCAGGGATGTAATGGTTTCAAACAATGATTTCCAAATTGTCTCCCATACAATCTTCCAGGTGTTTTTCTCAGTTCTCACTGACACAGCCCTATGCATATTTTTTCTTCTTTGATATGAATACCAAAATGTGAATGTGCTGAAGTAAGAGGGTGTTAAAGAATGTGTGTAGGCAAAGGAAGAAGGTAGACTGAGGAAGAAATCATTGAATTTGCTTAGAAATTTTTCAAAGAATAAATTATATAATCAACAGGAATATATTATAGAAGTGATAGCTAAATTCAATTATTCACATCAATGAAAAGAAAATATCATCCAAGGAACAGTCAAAGATCTTTCAATATTAGGATGTATCTCTCAAGAACTATAAAGGGTCTAAGATATCACCCTATTCGCAAGCTACCAAGTTGGCCTGCCATAGTCTCACAGGTGCTGGCAGGAGAGACAATACTATTAGCTCAGAAAAAATGGAAGTTAATTGCAGTAGCTAGAGTATCAATATTTTTACTTAGGTTTCCCAAGCCCCAGTTCCCACAGGACGATGCAAAGAGGGTCAGGTGACACCTGAACGTGTAGGAGATTGCCTTAGAGGAGAGAAACCCTGAACCTGGGTTTCCTGAATGATTTATTGTAACGGACAGTAAACATGCCTGCCCTTTGCACCAGCGGGAGACTCTATCTCTGTCTTCTAAGGCTGTTCAGTATATAAACATGCCTGGAAAGATAGTTCAGAACACAAGCAATGAGTGCCTCTGCCTGCAAAAAGTGCAGAGAAAGATCTATGGAGAAAACTTCCCAACAGCATTTAATGGCTTTAATTGACTCTCTGCATATCTGATATTTTCCGAATTCTTCAATGCTCAAAGCAACTACTGTAGCAATACTGACGAAACACAGGACGTTTTCCCAGCTTGAACTCCTATTGGACTCTCTATTTCTGTCTCCATCATCATAGTCCAACAAGCTCAAAGCAGAAAAATAACTTCTTCGGGACACAACTAGAGATTATCACGCTAAGTGAAGTAAGTCGGAGAGAGGAAAAAGGTACCTTATGACAGCACTTATATGTGGAATCTAAAATATGACACAAATAAACTTATCTACGAAACAGAAACAGACTCACCCACAAAGAGAAGAGACTTGTGGTGTCAAGGGGGAGGTTGAAGAGGGATGGATTAGAAGTTTGTGATTAGCAAATACAAACTGGTATATATAAAATGGATAAACAACAAGGTCCTACTGTATAACACAGGGATCTACAGATGGAAAAGAATATGAAAAGAATGCATATATATATATATGTATAACTGGGCCACTTTGCTGTGCAGCAGTAACTAATACAACATTGTAAATCAACTATACTTCAATTTTTAAAATGTAAAGAAAAGTAACTTCTTTGGTTCCCTGCCTTCACTTCCTTCAACTTATTAAAGTGGGTGGAAATCCTTCCACAGTGAGAAAATACAAGTAAAACTGTCCTGAAATGCACTCAAGGCCATAGGAACATAAGACTGAGATTCCGAATCCCTTGTCTTAGTTCCGAGGACCCTGCAAAATCATTTCATAATCATTCAAAGCTCCCTTTGTTTCTCTTGAGCTCTGAACCTCAAGTCCTAGTTAAGGACTTCTTATGACCAAACACCCAGGAAACAAAGAGAATCGCTGGGAGCGCCCAGTCCTAGAAGTAGGCTCACCACCAAACATATGCTCTTGTGTCTGTATTCCCCCAGAGCTCCTGGCAGCACTGAGAAGCTGTCTCATTGGCGAGTGAACATGTCCACTCCACAGTCAGCTGGCGGTCATCAGATCCCAGAAGTGCTGGTCATTAGCTATGGAACCTCACTCGCCCTGCTTATTCAAGCTTTCTGTGTCTCAGATTTCCATCTGTAACACAAACCTGATAATACTTGCTTCTCAGAGTTAGAAGGAAGATGAAATTAATCCATATATTTAAAACACTGCCTAGCACCCAGGCATTTGATAACAGTTTGCTGATGAATAAACTTTCCTAGCTAACTTGGGGCCCATTGTACCAAAGTGCTGATGTGAACAGCATCATTGCTAAAGTATTGACATTAACGGAAAGAGGTAGATACTGAAAGGACTTATTTTTTGGAAACTCCCCATCATTTCTTTTTGATCTTATAAACTGGGCTGCTGGGTGGAGAGGGGACAATGCAAAGTTAGTCTACTCACCCATTAAAAGAGAAAACTACCTCAGAAATTTTGCTGTGTTAGATATATCCCACTCACTATTAAAATAAACATTTTCTTGTGTGCTCTATATTTAGCATCAAACTGCTAATTTTATGTTTGAAAAGTACAGAATTATGATTGGTGAACTATGACCTTCCCCTCTGTACAGAGAAAGTTTGATTTCTTGTAAATGTGAATTGTTATTTTAAGGGGAAATGTGAAGGTCTTAAAAGTGGAGATTTTGCATTCCATACAAACAAATATAGAACAAGAAGAAGTAAATAAATGGCAATGACATTTTTAACATGACATTTTAGAACATTTAAAGGGACCACAAGAACAATAAGTGCATCTTGTGTGCAAATGTCTTTGAAGTTCTAATCTCAGTTCATGCCACTAAATCATCAAGGAAGGTTATTTTTAACTTGTTATGTAAAGGCTGGGGGGAAAAAAAATCAAAAAGTGCTGTCTGAATATGAAACGTCAAACAGAGGTTTTTGTTCATTTAGTGCACTCAGGTGATATATAACTTGGATCAGAGGCAATTCATTTATCCCCAAATTTTTCAAAATAGCATGAAGAGATTTACAGAATGGAAGCAAAGAATTTTCAACATTTTCTTTGAGATACTTGGTAAGCGGAATAGGTGCTTCAGTGGTAAAAAATCTGCCTGCCAATGCAAGAGACACAGGTTCAAACCCTGGGTCAGGAAGATCCCCTGGAGTAGTTAATGGCAACGCACTCCAGTATTCTTACTTGGAAAATTCCATGGACAGAGGAGCCTGGCGGGCTATGGTCCATGAGGTTGCAAAGAGTTGGACATGAGTGGGCACACACACACACACACACACACACACCACAGGACAGATTTAACCAATTAGCAAAATACCATCCCTTGAAACTAGATGTGAACCAAATTATGAGGACCCTCTGGGAAGAACACCAGCATCCCTGGAGTTCCCTCCAGAGAAAAGCTTTAATACCCACCAGAGGAAAGACTCTGTCATCCTAGAAACAGCCTCTCAGCTTGCTCCTTAGGAAAAAGTCTTCCTCCTCTCTCTGTTTCCTCATCTCCTCTTTTTTCTTTCATTCTCCTCCCGCCTCTCTCAAGTACACATGCGGTTCATCACCTTTCTTAATCTAGTCTCTTTCTCAAAAATTAAAATCTCCATGGTATTTTTCCTTCACCTGAAATTAATGATAATATGGATAATGGGTAATTTTCTTAGCATAATGAATTCTGTCAAATCATTGGGTACCATTTTGACTTGTAAACATCCCTTTACTTGTGTTGGTGTGAGAGTCATTCATCCATCAGCTTTCAACCAAGACAGTGAATTGGCCTTTTTAGTATACTGTCCACCTTCCTTTAATCATATCTTGAAAATTTTATTTTGTACATGGGAAGCATAAAGGGTGACATCTCTTCAGCTGGGGAGAGAATGGAAAGATCCAAATTTCTCTCACACTTTAATGTGGGTGAGCCATGATCTACTTGTTAAAATTCTTGGATTGCTAATAAAAGTCATAATATACCAAATGGTGGTAATTTGGATGAAACAAGCATATCAATCATTGAAGAATGGGCTCATGGCTCTTTATCTGGGCAGAATCATTAAGTAGAATTTATGATATATAATGTATACTATTAAGCAGCTTCCATTAAACTTGCCTGCCAAACTCATTCTATGCAGAGGGATGTTTCTAAAAACAAGCTGTATGCAAGAGCGCCACCTATAGTTAAACTTCCACATTTACTTTACAATGCTAAAACCCCAGAAAATTACAAGGTTTGGAAGCAGAAATTTTAAAGAAAAAAAAAATAACAAGGACAATGAGATGTTTAGTTTAAGGTGTAAGTCCAAATCACCTCAAGAAAGGAAACTGAACAAAATTATTTGAATAAAAAATATAAATATTATAAAACACAACTTTTCTTATTTAGGAAAAAGTGCTCTTATTTTGCAGATAAGACTATGGGAACACCTTTTCTTCTAACTTAAATAAATAATAATTTAAATGAAACCATTACACTTTTCTACTCTTTAAACATTTTTCTGTTTTGCTTTTTGTTAACTGTACTTTTAGCAATCTGCCTTGGTGAAACCTGAAAACAATAACCATTTAAAATACAAATAAACTTCTTTCTGATGTTTAATTCTTTTAGGAAACACACTGCCCAAATACTTTACCTCAGCATAGATATAAGATAAATGAAAAATCCTAAAGAAATAGTGACTGGTACTACTGCTGTGAAATGTCCTTTAGGAGTTGATATCCACAGAAATTTAGTCTTAATACTTGTTCCTTTGACCTAAAAGCTAATTATGAGGGAGTTGAGCCAAAAAGTAAGATGAATAAAAAGACATTTCATTGGTATTACAGAGACAGTTGCCAGAAAGAGCTTACAAATCATGAATCTACGCAGAGATGAAAAGTTGAGTCTAAATTATTATTAGACTAGGTCCTTAAATCAATGAAGAGCAAAAAATGATTACAGTGGACCTTTAATTTTCAACTATAAAAAGTCAACATGGTGGCTTGTTCAACAGTGTTTTACTGCAGCCCGTTAAGACAGCCTTTAGCTTTTTCATTTCCAAACAGAGTATATTATTTTTAAGCCCAAGTTACAATCAAGTTATGGCTGCAGATCACATCCGAGGCTGCTCACCTCTCTGACCAACGGCTTTCACAAGAAATAAGCCAGGGGAGGATGGTGCCCAGAGGTACTTCTCATTATCTCACACTTGGGCCCCTTTGCTTTTCCGAGGCCCATTGTTTCATTTTGGTAAGGATGGATTTTTAAGTAGATTCAGTGCTCATCAAGGCAGGTGCCAAAGGGAGAGCACTACACAGGGCTGCCCTCTGTTTGCAGAGCCGGAGGAGCCGGGACCGCAGTAGCTTTCCCACAATGCCCTGCGACGGTGCTTCATCTCGGCCCTGGGAGGCCCACTTCTCTGGATGAGAGGATAATTCACTCGCTATAGCCCATTCAATCTTCAGCCTCTCGGCTGACGCTGCCAACAGAAGTGCCAATTAATGCCAATTACAATGGTGACTTTTCTGATATGGGCACCTACTCATATAGGCCATCAAACAGCCATCATCTATTAATGACTGTCAGTCATTACCAAGATGGGCCAAGTTTGAACTAGTGACCTAGAGGAGAACTGCTCTTTATCCTACTTCCAACTCCCTGAACCGTCCAATTCCCCTCCCCCTTTCTTGGCCAATGTTCTTAATTATAGTTTTGTACCTGAATAATGAATGTGCTACATTTTGACAGTGACAATTGCTGAAACCCTGACAGCCGAAGTACAGCCACCGCCTGCCATTTAGCAAGCCCTGTCACAGCCTTCAGGCCAGCAAGGTCCAGCACAAACTTTCAGGGGGCACCACTATTTCCTTTGTTATTCAATCCAGTGTATTTTTTTAAAAAAATTTATTTGTCTCTATTACTCCTTAGAAATGAAAAGAGCCTTTGTATGCAGATAAATGTGTCATGGACTCCTATGCAGATTCTACCGTTAGGGCTTTCTTATCTGCTCATTATTTCATGGAAACTTATGAGACAAAAACTCCCCCATACAATTAAAGAAGCTGCAAATTAACCTGGAACTGCATCCTTCTGACTCAAAAGGGGAAAGCAAGTTAAGCACAACAAACATTCTAAATGATAGAAAAGCTTCAGGTTTCTTTTGTAAAACACACATCTGAAACTTTGTCTCCCTGAATAGGGTTTTAACCCAATTTGGTATGCAACCCCTCAAAGGTCAGTTGCCATCTGCTGTCTGACTGGAGTCTTGACACGTTTTCAGAAACTCTGAGACTCACTTCACTTAACTCCCAGAATGCTCTGTAGCCTGTAACAGTCAGGAATATCTATTATAAATTTGGATTATTTCTAGACCTTGGAAAAAACTTTTAAGAAAAAGAAATTGTTACCCAGCCCTTCATTCTACCTTCCAGGGAGCCCAAATAAGTCTCAGCCCTGCATTCTTCACATGTCAAAAGAACAAAACAAATCACCAAATGGTAGAGTGTACCCTGCTTCCAACTATTTCCTCTTTCTTTGAAAGTGGCACCAAAAGACAGTTTGTGAAATAATATTCTGGACTTTCACTTCTCTACACTCTTGATATGTTTGGGGAAATATTTTTTTAATGATCATTCCTTTCTAAAATGTCTAATTTTGACATATCCATTTAGTAATCTGTGCTATTCACCTAGGGAGGTGGTGGGGGTGGCAAATTTAAGGTTAAAACTCACACCCACCCCGACAACCTACTCCAGATATTACATAAACCCAATTCCATATAACTGGCAATCTGAACAGGAAATACAGTTAGCATCATTTGCAGACAAGGAAAAGGAGACTTGGGGAGGATGAGGCAAACTGTCCCAAAGACACCACAGCCTGGCTGGAAGAACCAGAATGGGAACTGAAATATTGCTGGCTCCATAGAACGTGATTGTTCAACTGTGCCATGTAACTTTATTTTATAGAGATTTATTTGAGAAGTAGGTCAGGGTTCCCTAGGCCAATGCAGTTTGCTCTACACAACTGTCAGACAGCCTATGAGATTTCAAGTCACTCCAAGTTACTTTAGACCAACCCAGCCAGGCAGCATCTTGGACTAAATAAATGTGGCAGAAAACACTCTGGTTTCCATTTTTGCTCAGTGATGTTCAAGCCATTAGGAAAAAAGAGTGGGAGGTGAGAACTGCAGAAGACATTTTTTGTTTGTTGTTTGTTTTCTGTTAATGCTTCAAGACTGTTAATCCCAGGAGACTGGAGACAAGTAAAGAAGGATTTAATCCTTGCAATGGGTATTGTTACCCCCATTTGATGGATGGATAAACTGAGACTCCATAAGGTTTAGCAAGTTGTCCTAATTCACCAAGCTCAAGCTAGCATCTCACCTTGCTAAGCCCAGAAGTTCTTTCTCACCACACTGTTCTTCAACTAGATCTCTGGTCTCATAGCTTCCTGGGTTTGTTTGTTTTAGGTGGAAAAGAGTCCCAGGAGGATATTTCCAGATAGACTAAGGAGTCTGCTCTTGCCTCAAGGGAATAATAGGTGGATGAGTATATGGGAAAAAATATTTTTGAAAGTATCAACTTCAAGAGAAAATATTTAAAATATTATGAGACAATGCTTTATAGGGGTAGCGTGTTTTAAATGACAGATTGTTCCAACTTCGAGAGCAGATTGGGAAGAAAATAAGACCAATGTACACAACAGACCGTAGAAGTCTAGAAAATAGATATAAGCCACCTCTACCTATCTTCAGCCTGCCTCTCAAAACAGTAACTACGTTAGCTTGTCTGAAATACAGAAGAAATTCCCTCAAAGACACACTGGTAACTGCTTTTTTGAAAAACATGTTGAGTTGTTTCTCTTATCATGCTGTACCAAAGACAATATTTCCTTTACATCAAATCTAAAAAAGCTCAACAATCCCCTCAAGTATTGCATTAAAAATATAAAAGATTAGAAATAATCCTGGAGATAGATTTTTTCCTTAAGACTAAAATTTTAACCCTTGATGTAACGGATCTTCAAAGGCACAGAACCATAGCCAAGTGAGGCCATTCTGGACCAAACACAAGAATTTTAGCCTGGATGAGAAGTAATTTTAAGGTCACCGGAGGAAACATCTAGGATCCAGGGATCATAAATATTACAGGGGTTGAAATGCAAAGTCATGAAAGAATAAAGGAAATAATAAAATGTTTGTGACTTCAGGAAATCTGACTCGGAGGAAATGTGTCACACCCCGAGGAATTCACTAATAGAAAATCCACTACCGAAAAGAAGGCATTATTTGCTGGTACAGCTGAAACTAAATAGCTTATGATTCTGCAGAAGACTTCTGTGGGGCAGAATGTCAAGAATTTCTGCAATATTCTACAGAAACAAATGAGGGTATCTTTAAAAAGGACAAAATTTTCAATGTGCCACTCTTGAAGACAGGCAGGAAAATAAATACATGAAGCAAGGAAAAACAGAAGGATGGGATTTTTTTTTTTAAGTTCTTAGTGAAAAGATAGGAACATCAAGATGGAAAAAAAAAGATGAAATAAGCTATTAAACAAACTAGTTTAAATTTAGGACAAAGATTAAAAGATAAAGATTGAGCTGTGTGCCTTTCTCTGTTTTTATTCACAGGAACTACCAATTTTTCATCTTCTAAGACCTTGAAGCTCTTCCCAGACATCCAAATCTTAGATGACATTTACCTACATTTTCCTTCCTCAATTTAACTATAGTTCTCTGTGTCTTACTCCATTTGGAATGCCACCATTCCAACTTTTAAACAGTTTGTACTCAAGATGTTGTTTTATGTAAAGAAGGGAAAAGATTGACAAATCTAAACCAAACAGGGAAGAATTATAAATATTTTGCTTCACTAATGCAGCTTTCTCCATATGCCTCATATAAAATATTTCCAATTAAGCTCCACTTCTGCAGAAAGCTTACCAACAAAATAAGTCTGTATTAGTATATAACATGTGTAAATGTAATTAGCTTTTTTAAAAGAAACAATTGAAATACGATGTTTATGACAAGGAACTGAGTGTTTTCTTTTTTCTTTTTGCGAATGAAATCTGAAACTGCACAAGCTATTGACAGACTGATGGCTGGGTCGGTTGCCAGAAGCTGGTTAGGGAAGTCGGTATGAAGGTCACTAATTTCATTCTGTTTTATTTCAACAGGACCTTGAAACAAAGAACACAGCCTTAAATAGATGGTGAGGAGGGATGGGTGATTAAGCCAGTACTTCACTATTGGTTCTGTGTGACTTTTAAAAATCAGGAGGTAGTATTTTACCACGATGAATGTTCTAAATTTTATCAAAAAGTCAGATGATTGAGAATGGGATAAGAAAACGATATTTGTAGCAGCATCTAATCATGTAAAAATGATTTTCATTTTTATAATGTTCCTTGCATTTTCCTTTCTATATGCCCAAATTATGATCATTTAGAACCTATCAGCTGGTTGTTTATTTTAAGTAGATGTCTGGGTTTTGTAGTTTCTATGCAGACCTCAGATACAGTCTTTTGTTTTGTCAACTTCATTTTTCTTATTAATAATAGAATCACAGTAAGGCAATTCATTTCTCCTACAGTGATCACTCATAAATTATTCTTTTAATAAATTTAATTTGCTTAAAGAAGAGGGAAAATATCATATCAATGTAAGTAATAACTAAATATATTTGTTTTGTTTTTATCTTTTATTAGAATAAGGGACTCACTCTACATGACCTGAGCTGTATGGTTTACACAATAGAAATGTAGGTTGAAGAGATTCTCTTAAAATCTTATGACAAAACCCTAGATAGTATAGTTCCACTAAAAATTTGCACTTTTAACTGTGAGTTAAAATATACTTTATGTTGTACACACATACATGCACAGAAGGACTGAAGGGATAAAGCTAGTAAATATTACAAAAAGAAATTAACTGAAAAAATTAATTAGTTAAAAAAATCAAAAGAAATTATAAATTGTTCTTCTGAGTAAACCCAAATTCAACAGATAGAAGGAGGCAAATTCAAGAAGGAGGCAAAAATATCCAATAGGGCCTCCAAATCACCATTATCTCAATTTGACATGGGTTTTTGTTACTTGAGTCAGCACTAGACCTGGCCAGTGTCTGAATCCATCCCCCACCACTATGGTGTGGGGACCAGGCCCAACCTTTCAGAGGTAGTATGGTCAAGTCAGGCTCTAGAAATAGGGTCCACTGAGTATCTATTTACCTCAGGACAAAAAAGAGAGTACATTTGTTTTCCCTTCAGCTACAAAAACTCATTAAACAACACCTTCCAAAGGACAGCATTGCCTAATTGCATGAGTGTGCTCATTTGCTTCAGTCGTGTCTGATACTTCGCGACCATATGGACCATAGCCCACCAGACTCCTCTGTCCATGGCATTTTCTCAGCAAGAATACTGGAGTAGGTTGCCATGCCCATCTCTAGGGGCTCTTTCTAACCCAGAGATCAAACCCGCATCTCCTGTGTCTCCTGCATTGCAAGCAGATTCTTTACCACTGAGCCATTGGGAAAGCCTGCATCACTTAGTGCTATGGACCAAATGTGTGTGTCCCCTCAACATTCATATGCAGAAACCCTAATCCACAACTTGACGGTATTTGGAGATGGGCTCTCATGATGGGACTACTACCTTTTTAAGAAGAGACAGAGAAAGCTTACTCTTTTTCTCTCTGTCACGTGTGGACATAGCACGAAGTGGTTGCTTGCAAGCCAGGAAGAGAGCCCTCGCTTGAAGTTGATCATTCTGGCTCCCTGATCTCAGATTTCCAGCCTTCAGGCCTATGGAAAATAAATATTTGTTGTTTAAGTCATCCAGTCCATGGCTTTCTTGTTCCAGTATTCTAACTGACTAAGACACCCAGTTGGATACACCACTGATGGGCTAATTCCTCATGTATCTACAGTATCCCCCTCTACTAAAGATTTTTCAAAGCCTAACTGAAACTTCCTTCCTCACAGCTCCTAGGACAATGTGGCTTCTGGTATCCCCGGGGCTGAAAGTGGAGAATCACAGCACCCCCTTCCCCTCACTAGGCCTATTGCTGCCTTGCTCTGAGTTGTCCCAAGACTACAATTCCTCACAGTGGTACCTTGCAGCAGTTCCTCTGAAACAACTCTACCTTCCTTCTGTGTAGCTAGCAGACCCGAAGGGCTCTTGGCCTAACCTTGCCCTGTGAGAGAGGTAACTATATTTATGCAGTGTTTGCTTTTTATGCTGATTCTAGTGAAGTCTCACACTTTCTTAACTCCCTGTTTGTCCTCTTTTATCGTGGCTCAGACGGTAAAAGCATCTGCCTACAATGCGGAAGACGCGGGTTCGATCCCTGGGTAGGGAAGATCCCCTGGAGAAGGAAATGGCACCCCGATCCAGTACTCTTGCCTGGAAAATCCCATGGATGGAGGAGCCTGGTAGGCTACAGTCCATGGGGTCGCAAAGAGTCGGACACAACTGAGAGACTTCACTTTCACTTTCTTTTCACTTTCATCCTGGTTTTAAGAAGCCAGAATCCTTATAGCCCAGCCAATGGGGTTCACTGCCTCAAGACCTCTATGTGAAAAATCCACACTCTTCCTTCTTCTGGCTCTTAACTTCTTCAGCTATGATATTTGCCAACCCACTTTCAATAAGGACAAGCCCCTCCACACACTCCATGGAGTGCAGGTTCCTTAGGCTTTCTCCTCCAGACCCTTAAACTTTCCTCACTCTCAAACTACATTTTTATACGACCCCAGAGCTCCCAGTCAGAAAACCCTTCGATCATCTAACATGAGAAACAGACACACACTTTGATCACATAGACTTCATAGCTTTGGGGTACACAAGATAATTTCTCTTCTTTCTTTCCAGTGCTAACTTAATTATCAGATTGCACACTTTTACATAGAAATTGTAATCAGTTAATTATCCAAAATGTCCTTACTTGTAACAATGGGGGGAAAAAGGGAAAAAATCATTAAAAATTTTAAAGGAACCCAGTTCTAAACAGTTTATAAACTATTTGGAAACTTGGACACACACAACACTAACTACGTTAGTGACTAGAATCCATAATCGGTGTTGATAACCTCTTAAACTTTGTTGCATATTAACTTCACAAAAGAATATTACATGAAGAATTGCATCTTCGTGATTTTCACATACAAAGCATTAGCTTACATATCTTGCTTTTCAGAATTTCTGATTAAATGGTTTAATTTAAATGGAAAATAATATTTAATGTAATATCTAGCCTAAAATGTCCCTGAAGCTTCAATTGCAAACAATCATAATAAAGAATGTTCTTGTTTAATCTACAAAATAAGTACATTTGATTTTAATTACTTGGATAATGACTAAGCAACTACATCAGGCACATCCCTTCCAAGAGATAATGAAAGGCACAGAGGAGCAAACAATATTCCTGCGAACAGACCATCACATTCTGACTCCGAGGATGGCTCCACTAATGAAAATCTGTCTTTGCAAATGACTCATCTTCTGAAGACGGCTCTGAAGATGTTGGAAATCAGAATGATGCATGTGAAAATGAAATTAATCAATATGAAGATGGGGAACAGCAGTCTATCAGAGAAGGGCTGTTTGATAATAATGAAATTGAGGAAACAGTCAGTGGTAGAGAAACAAATGAAAGCCCAGGAAATGTCAATGATAGTAATGAATAAGTAACTAATTCTTGAAATTCAAGAGGAAGAGTTAGCAAACAAAGACAAATTATCACCCAGAAGAATAACAAAGGCAGAAACTACAATTTTCCACAATTCTAAAGATATATAAACATTAATATGGTAATAAATTTAACAGAAAGGGGAATCTAAAAATTTCAGAACTTTACAGCGATAGTAAAGCTACAAGTTTTACCGTCTAGTTTGGTCAGAGCGATGAAGCATAAAAGGGTGGAAGTGGAAGAGAAGACTAGAAAGTTCTACTGGACCTCCAGAAGGTTTTGGAAGTGTTGTGTGAATCTTCTTTTTGGCTTGACTTTGCCTGTTTTATAATCACACCGTTTTAAGTCCACAGTCCTAATCAAGTCCACTTTGTCACAATAATACGACTCCATCTCTGTTTTCAGCGGTTCTGGGTTCAGTCTTTAAGGAGTGGATTTTTCATGTCTCAGTTTCATACTGTTTATCAATTTCACTTCCCTCAAAAATGCTGTTATTTGCATTAATAGTATCAATGGTGAACCTCACATATCCGTAGAGTGGCACCTGGAGAAACTGTGACTACTTGTGTCTCTCAAGGGCAAATTCCTTCTGCTCTGTTTTGAATGCTGCCTGGAAGTATCTTTGTGCATATGCATGCTAATTCACTTCAGTCACGTCCACCTCTTTGCGACCCTGTGAACCGTAGCCCACCAGGCTCCTTTGTCCCTGGGATTCTCCAGGCAAGAATATGGAGTGGGTTGCTATGAAGTATCTTTGCTACTGTGCACGTAATCAGTTTTCTATACCATAAGTATTCCCCCTTCTCACTATCAAACTCCCCAAAATCATTTAAAACTGAGGCTGAGTGTAGGCAGTAGAGCTATTATTTAACTGAGTCAAGTCCTCTAAATATTAGGTACAGTTGCAAATAGTTCATATGTGTTTGTTATTTCCAGATTTCACATAAACCTTAAGTTGCTCTCTGTTTATTCCAGATTTCATATAAACTTTTAAGTTTCTCTTTGTTTATTTGTTCTGGATTTTTTTTTACCAACTCAGCATATTACATTTGGATGTTATTTCTTCTTGTCTTATAACTTGCCAGCAATATTTTCCTCAAACTGGACCTTAATCAACTTAAATCCTGGCATTTAATCAAATGTTGAAAATTAAGGGAATTACTTTGAAAACTAAGCCTGAAATCTACATACAAATTGTATGTATAGCTCAGAAAAATGTTTTGCTCCATCTCTATCCAATTTAACAAATCAGCAAATCAAAAGGATACTGGACTATTAGAAAAAATACATTATTACTTTATCTAAATCAACATACTCTCTTGACATGCAAGAGACACTTGACACATTAAGAAATAAATGGATCAGTATGTAATTTGTCCAAGTTTATTGTGTCATATAAAAGACAAGAGATGAGAGAATTTTAAGGATAAAATAGTCAACACTGTCAAATACTGTGAAGAGGTCAGAAATGATGAAACTAAGAAAAAGCCAGTGGGTTTGGAAGTCATTCATAATGATGAGTGATCTTTGTGAAAGTAGAGATAGTTTCTGCTTTTGATTTCCCTACCCCCTAAAATTTCAGGGAGAATTGAAGATTGATGAGTATATTGATCTGAAAAATTTTAGAAAAATATGAAATGCAGCACTTTGAAATTATAAAGGAGAAAATAGCAGCAGAGCAAAGCACACACATGGGAACATCTCAACGTTTTTGGATCAGAGTAGGTCCAATATAAGGATGAAATAGATGTGAGTATACCATGGACACGTAGTCCTTAGTAACACACTTCTGTGCATCTTGAGAGCTGACATTGCAATGCAATGAAATTGCAATGCAATGAAATAAAAGTAAGCAACGTGACAAATTTAACATGCATGTTAATTTCAACTTCTCAAGCCATCATAAAAATGATGGTAAAAAAAATTTAATGTAAAAATACAGGATAAAAGATAATGGGAAAGGAGAAAAACTTGACAAAGTATTTCCACAAATTAGAGAATAATAGAAAATTAATTGTGACAATGTGATTCTATTACACACATGTTTTGGCAAAACTTAAAGTCTGATAGATGAATATGCGTTTATCCTTAGCTTAAAACTTCCTTAATTTTGCTGTTTGGAGAGACATTGCTTTGGGAAAGATCTCTGGTGTTTTACTTACTTGCTGCAAGTAATAAATCCTTCCTTCTGCTTAAAAAAAAAAGGTCTGATAATACTAATAATAGTGAGGATAAAAAATGAAAATACTTATTCTGCTTTTGGAAGTGAAAACTGATCCAACAACTAATTTAAATAATATTTAAAATAAAAATCATTTAAACTTAGTGGTCCAACAACTAATTTAACCACTAACTAAAGTTGAAAATATTCATGTGTGCTCTGTCATTCAGTCATGTCTGACTCTTTGTTACCCCATAAACTGTCCCACCAGGCTCCTCTGTCCATGGAATTTTCCAGGCAAGAATACTGGAGTGGGTTGCCATTTTCTTCTCCAGGGGATCTTATCAACCCAGGGATCAAATCTGGGTCTCCTGCATTGCTGGCAGGTTCTTTACCACTGTGCCACCTGATGTTCATACAAACAAAACCTAGAAATTATATATATTAACATATCTATCCAGAGAATTCTCACATGTGTACAAGGAGACATACATAAATATGTCCTTTACACACAATGTGCCACAGTAAAAGCGTCTATGTCAGGAGTTGGGAAGTGGAAGGGAAACTAAGAGAATGATAATATATTACTAAGTAGGGTTAAGGAATAACTGCTATGAATGGAACAATAAGCAGAAGTATAACTATTTTGAAAAGAAATAGAAAGAGAAATTGGAAAATAGAACATATTCCTATGTCCTGGAGAAGCTTAGTTGATTATATTTTTAATTACACAACAAGAAATATCAGTCTACTCATAACAGCTTTAGATGCGGAAGCTACCACTAGATGAAACTGTTGAAAAATTGTAAGTAAGTCCTATTTGGGGAAAAGGAGCTGAGATGGGAATGGGGGAAAGGGTGAGGGAGAGGGTGAGGTACAGTTGTACCACAAGCAAGTATTACTTTAATTCAACTTTTTTAAATATATCAGAAGCGCCATTTAAAAATAAGAACTGAAACACTGCAGTTGGGTTTGGGATTTAGATCCTTTGCCAGATCTTGTAGATCATTTCTGGAAAGTTCTGAAAGTATACACCAAGTAGAAGTCTATCAAAACTTGAATATCAAAAATTGAAAGAGAAGTGAGAAAGTAGGAACAGCAAGGGTGGGCAATTCTTTCTCAAGACATTTGAAGGCGAGGCAGAGGAGAGGGCTAAGACTGTGTCCAGAGGATCAGGTGAGGACTTTAGGAGAACAGGTGAGTATGGAGTGTGTACAGAGAAGGATTGTTATTGCTGTTGAGTCGCTCAGTCGTGTCCGACTCTTTGCAACCCCATGGACTGCAGTAGGCCAGGCTTCCCTGTCTTTCACTATCTCCTGGAGTTTGCTCAGATTCATGTCTATTGAGTCGATGATGCCATCCAACCATCTCATCCTTTGTCACCCCCTTTTCCTGCCATCAATCTTTCCCAGCATCAAGGACTTTTCCAATGAGTCAGCTCTTTGCATTAGATGGCCGAAGTATTGAACCTTTAGCTTCAGTCCTTCCAATGAATATTCAGGGTTGATTTCCTTTAGGACTAACTGGCTTGTTCTCCTTGCTCCAAGGGACTGTCAATAGTCTTCTCCAGCACCACAGTTAGAAAGCATCAGTTCTTCGGTGCTCAGGCTTTTTTATGGCCCAACTCCCACATCTGTACATAACTACTGGAAAAACTATACCTTTAACTAAACAGACTTTTGTTGGGAAAGTAATGTCTCTGCTTTTTAATGTGCTGTTTGTTTAGGTTTAGGGTTGTCATAGTTTTTCTTCCAAGGAGCAAGCGTCTTTTAATTTCATGGCTTTAATCGATGTTCACAGTGATTTTGAAGCCCAAGAAAATAAATTCTGTCAACTGTTTCCAGTTTTCCCCATTTATTTGCCATGATATGATGGGACCGGATGTCATGAGCTTAGTTTTTTGAATGTTGAGTTTTGGGGTTTTTTTTAATTTTTATTTTTACTTTTTTTTAAATTTTTATTTATTTATTTTTTTAAAATTTTTATTTTTACTTTTGAATGTTGAGTTTTAAGCCAGTGTATTCACTCTGCTCTTTCACCTTCTTCAAGAGGCTCCTTAGTTCCTCTTCACTTTCTGCCATTAGGATGGTATCATCTGCATATCTGAGGTATTTTCCCAGCAACCTTGATTCCAGGCTGATGGAAAGAATTAAACAGAAACAAATATCAAGGATACAAGGGAGTGTTGGAACAGCTGATGAAGCACTTTCTTTGCACAGTCCCTGTATTGGTAGTGGGTATTTGGGGTGTATCAAACCCTCCCTGCCTTTGAGGAACCCATAGGCTGAGAGAAGAGACAGATAAGACAATTCCATACAAGGTGTTACAGGAGCATGGAGGGGGTTAGGACTGTCAAGAAGAGTTTTTAAAGCTTCACAAAGGAAGTTTAACCAGTGTAGAAAAGCGAGTGAAAATTCCAGGTAAAATAAACAGCAAGCTATACACTTAAAATGGTTAAGGTAGTAAATTTTGTTATTTTTATTTGATCACAATAGAAAAAAAGAAGGAAAACAACGAGAAAACACTTATTGGTGTGAAAGAATGTATTGTAATATTTGGGAATGTGTTTAACAGAAAATAATCCATGTGGGTAAATGTTGGAAAATGGACTGAAAAGATAAATTAGGTTCAACTGATAAGAGATCTTATATGCTGTACTAACGAGCTTAAAAGGAGAAGGCAATGGCAACCCACTCCAGTACTCTTGCCTGGAAAGTCCCATGGACAGAGGAGCCTGGTAGGCTGCAGTCCATGGGGTCGCGATGAGTTGGGCATGACTGAGCAACTTCCCTTTCACTTTTCCCTCTCATGCATTGGAGAAGGAAATGGCAACCCACTCCAGTGTTCTTGCATGGAGAATCCTAGGGATGGTGGAGCCTGGTGGGCTGCCGTCTATGGGGTCGCACAGAGTCGGACATGACTGAAGCGACTTAGCAGCAGCAGCAACGAGCTTAAAATATATCTTTCATCCATTCATTCCTGAAACATTCTGAGAAGGTACATTTTCACTTTCCATTTCATTCACCTCTGTATTAATACTCTATTCTTCATGAAGTATTTGTTTAATATAAGAGTTTAAAGAAAAATAAAATGAAAACCATTTATTGAATGCCAGGCATTGGGGAAACATAACATGAACGAAATAAAATCTATACTTTCCAGAAGTAGACAATATGAAGAAAATATAGGCAGCACCAAATGACCTGCTATAGCCAGTGAAATTGTGTAAGTGGAAATCACATGTAACATGTGCCACGGGGAAACAGATACTTGCTGGAGTTCTTTATTGTCCAGCTTACTTGGAGGAGGAAATGGCAACCCACTCCAGTATTCTTGCTAGGAAAATCCCATGGACAGAGGAACCTGCTAGGCTACAGTCCTTGGGGTGGTGAAGAGTCAGACACAACTGCTCACACACACCTGGTTTTCCCCTGCCCTGGAAGCCATGGGAGAATATTTAAATAGGGAAGAGTTGGACTACCAAAGCATTCTGGAATGTTATGCCAGTTCTTTAAAGACAGAATACATTGTGTGAGAAAGAAACCATGGTGGAATCAGCCACAGAGATTCAGGCTTCATTATTCCCACATAACATAACTTATCCTGGCTGATGCATTGGTCAATGCCCAAGTCTCAGAAGTAATTGTCCAGTAATGCTGACATCAAGCTTGTTACATTCTTCTTTGGTTTTCACCAGTCATGATACTCTGAATTTTGGGCAAACAAAAATTAGAAATAGTATTTGTTTAATATATAAACCCTCACTTAATTCACATGGGAGCTTATTTTTTTCAGATGTGCTGACTTACAAATACTGCCAGAATGGACACTATTGTAAGGTAATCCAGGGAACACTCACCTTAACACAATCACAATCCTTAAACTTTCTTCTAATATTATTCTTCACAGTTTCTCATCACAAATCCTATGCTCCAAGAAACTAAACGAGGAGATTTTTCCCTTATGTAATTTCCAGCCTCTAATTTCTTAACATACGCTATGCTTTTTATCTGGAATATCTTTTACCCACCATCTTCTTATACCCAAATCCAGTATGTATGTATGAAATATATTTCATACATTTCATAAGTATGCATATACACTCACATACACAATCACACACCTATAATATACAAAAAGTAATCTTTCCAACTAGTGAAAGGAAAGGAAATGAACGAAATTTTATTGAATGCCTTAACTACATGCTTGGCATTGTTTGTTGTACACCATTTGTCCATGTGCTCACAGAGTACTTTATCTGCTTCTCTCTTGTGATATCCAAAACTGTTTATCATGCTATGTGTGTGTTTGTCTGTATCTTTACTGCCTTTAAGGATAAAACCAGTATCATTTTCAGAGTCCAGCTTGAGGTCTGGCATGTAGTAGAGTCAATAATTTTTTTAATGAAAAAAATCTCCTGAATGCCTTCAACATATATTTATAATCAAAATAGTTATAAAGGAAAATATATAATTAGACATTAACAGTTTGCTTATACTATTATCCCTGATTTCCTAGCCTACGTTCCAATGCCAAGCTACAGGATCAATTTAAAACATCACCCTGTCTGAAAAGAGTGACAAGGAGCTGTGATTCACTGAAGGGACCTTCCTTGTTAAGGCATTTAAGGCTTTGATCTGAGATACCTGTCTCATGAACATAAGTACTTAACTGCTAAAGTAAGACTGACTGCAACTGCAACCACCGACCAATCAGAAAACAGGAGTAAAATTGTGGGAGGAAGCCCAGAGAAACAGTAAAACAGATTTAGGCTTCACAGGACACTAATTAATCATTTTGGCTAGAAAGCCCCTCTCCCTATGGAGCTTAATGACTTCCAAGGAAGGTTTGGATGAAATATTTCACCAGATGGATCCAGTACCTACATTAAGACTCTGCCACCCACATCCTTATGTATTCATTTATCTCTCCATAAAATATTTGATACTGTGTTTAGTCTGTGCTAACAATGGACTAAAGAAAATGCTGTATGACAAGTCACCTTTGATTTTTCATAGGTAAGTGTAAGCTAAAATGGAGATTCATAATTAAAATTATGTTACAAAAACTTAACATTTCAATTTTATGCTTTTGAACTAATGTACCAGGGTGGCATAATGATGGTGTCATGCTAATTCTGCAAAAAAATAAGAACCTGTTTTGCACTGAATTATTCACATGTAAAGAAATGTCTGATTGACCTCAAAACAGCACAGTACCAACAAAGATATACTGTACAGCACAGGGATATATAGCCATTATTTTGCAATAATTTTAAATGGCATATAATCTAAAAAATATTGAATCACTATGTTGTTTACCTAAAACTAATATAATATTGTAAATCAACTATACTTCAAAAAATCACATGGCAAAAAATCTTTATTTCCTTTAGCCACTGTATTTAAATTGTAATTTACATAACCAGTGTGGCCATTTCTAGAGCACCTACAAGATAGGTATTGTTATTCCATTGTACAGATGAGGAAAGTGAAACTTCAGTTCAGTTCAGTTCAGTTCAGTCACTCAGTCATGTCCAACTCTTTGTGACCCCATGAATCGCAGCATGCCAGGCCTTCCTGTCCATTACCAACTCCCGGAGTTCACTCAGACTCACATCCATCGAGTCAGTGATGCCATCCAGCCATCTCATCCTCTGCTGTCCCCTTCTCCTCTTGCCCCCAATCCCTTCCAGCATCAGAGTCTTTTCCAATGAGTCAGCTCTTCGCATGAGGTGGCCAAAGTACTGGAGTTTCAGCTTTAGCATCATTCCTTCTAAAGAAATCCCAGGGCTGATCTCCTTCAGAATGGGCTGGTTGGATCTCCTTGCAGTCCAAGGGACTCTCAAGAGTCTTCTCCAACACCAGAGTTCAAAACCATCAATTCTTCGGTGCTCAGCCTTCTTCACAGTCCATCTCTTACATCCATACATGACTACTGGAAAAACCATAGCCTTGAGCTTAGAGGTTAAATTATCCAAACTTATTTATTTGTAACGAGCAGGTCCAGTATTCAAACCGAGGTCTTCTATATTCAAAGCCCAGATTCCTTCCAGAATTATACTTCATTATATAGCACAACACTTTATCAGAGTGTTTATTTAAAAGTTATATCCATATTTGTATATACATACAAATATGTAAGAAAACAGGTTGGACTTATAAAGAAGACACACACACATAGGAGAAAATCATTTCAAGAATGTAATCTTCTGCTAGAAACAGACTGTGATAAAATAACTCAGGCACAAAATATTAGTTTTGTTTTTACTTAAAAATTAATAATGATCAGCTTTATTTGCAAGGCTTTATAGCAAAGGTTAAAATAAATGTTGATAAATTAAGACTATTAACACAGACTGGTAATAGTCTAAATAGCAATTTACTAACAGTGCCATCTTACACTTTAATGAAATGAAAATGTGAATTGATTGGATAAGGAAAGAATCTCTTGTTTATTCTAATCTTAATATTACGGTTGATAATTTCACCAGCAGTCCTGATGAAAATATACCTGATATAACAACGCCACAGGAAACTAATGATCATAATGAATCTACTTGTCGCTGAAGTACAAAGATGAGACTCATAAATCTCTTAAAAATTACTAAAAGCAAACAAGTGATCAGGATAAACAAATGATTGTTTTATCATCATTTATTTGTTTTCTACTTTATAGCTATTATCTTCTTTCCTGGGGAAAATGTCAAAATATCTTTTAAATATTTGCACTTTACTTTAACCTTTACTATCTTTACCTCACAGAAACTCCTAAAGACTGGACTTTGGTAAACCTTTGTCTAATTATTATTATGAGAGGGTTGTTTAATCTTTTCTTCTTCATAAGATAATCAGTAGTCAACTAACAAATAATATTAGTATATACCTCTTAATACAACATTTTGCCTATTTTTAGGACTTTATAACTTGATTATAAATTATCTTCAAACTTGAAGTATACGTGGGTGGCATGCTTTTTAAAATAATTTTTCCAAAACTGTGTCTAAAAATCACAAAATATATTTTATTTATTATTTGCTACTTGAAGTTAGCATTCCATAAATAAAAAGAAAAGTTCAATAAATTAATTACTCAGAAAGTTCTATTGCTCCTCTCTCTATTGAAGAAACCAAACTAAGCAAAACAAAACTTTGCTCAAAGATAATTGCAATCATTTAGAGAACTGCCTGCATCATAAACTTTCTACTTTTATTAATGGATAGTCCAAATGTGACCAATTTGTCATGAGCAGAAACTAAATCCATGCATGTTAAGTTCAGATGAATAGGAGGAAGAAGTCCGCAATCTACTTTTAAATGAAAATCAGGATATCTCTGATTATTTGATCACAATATTCACTCGTTATAGAATTGAACTTCTCCATAATCTTAGACACTGTCATGTTTATGATCATTACTTACATGATAACAAAATATCTAATCACTCACAAGATTATTGGGATGATGTCATAAGCTAATTACAAAAGTCTCTTGAAAATATAAAATTCTGCAAATATTACTATTTTAGGAGGAATTCTGATCTTAGCCAGGAGTGATTTCATTTATTTACCAAAAATGTATCAATTCTTATTAGTGTGTGCATTGTGTCATGACTCTTTGTGACCCCATGGACTGTAGCCCACCAGGGTCCTCTGTCCGTAGGATTTTTCCAGGCAAGAATACTGGAGTGCGTTGCCATTTCCTACTCCAGGGGATCTTCCTGACCCAGGGAATCCACCTCTCCTGCATCTCCTGCATTGCAAGTGGATTCCTTACTGCTGAGCCATCAGGTAAGCTCACAACGTGCAAGGCAGTGAGATATCAATGCTTATTAGGTATGGGCAAAATAGTGTGCAAAGTACTAGTGACAACAACATCAATGAAACATGGTCTGTAGCCTTGAAGAAGCAGAAAATCGATGTCGTGGCAACCCTCTGAAGTGTCTGTCCCGCCCCAGAACTGATTGTCCCCGCCCAGAGAGCTGTTCCCACTCAAAGGGTGGGTGTCTACAGACAGACAAGAGTCACGTGACTCCATTCCTCTAGACACAGTGGATTTGATAAGAGAGACAAGTAAGCCAAGAATGAACCACCAGATGCGTTTCTCCAGAGAATTTGAAACTGAGATTCAGGGAACACCAGTTCATCTCTGTAGGTGATTAGAATTGCAACTTGTCAATTTTCAGTCACCATGTGTCTCAGTAGGAGACAGGGGAGAAGAGAAGCTGGTCTATAGAACAAGAAAAATGAAGCTGACAATGAAAATGGTGCTTGGATTTCTGATAACTTTTTATTACTTATTTCAAGTCACTACCTGAGCTCAAGTACATTTCCAACTCTTGGGGACCCTGACTCCCTTCTCTCTTCACCTCAGTAGGCTTTAAATTGCCTTTTCTCCTAACACTACCCTCTATGGTTTTATTACCTCCAACCAAAAGAGCATTTCAAAAATACAATATTCATATATTTAATGCTAGCATAAGACAATTAATGTTATAATAAAGGCACACAGAACAAACTGCAGAATCTGAGAAGTGGCTGCAAATAACTGATTTTGAGATTTTTATGTTTTTTTACAGAGGAGATGACATTTGGATTTGCACCTGCTGCTGGATCTTCTAGTCTCCCAACTAGGGAGCCTTCCTCCAGCACCTGTGCTCTGCTTGTGTCCCACCCTAGTGGAGAGATATTCCTAGTCGAGCCCTAGTGTACCTGTCACACTCTATTTGACCGGCCCAGACCAGCTTGTACTCCAACATACAGCACTGTTTTATAAAGCAGGGGAACTAGTTCCCCAGTTCTGTGCTTCAGTAATTTGCCCAAGACCATACAGTCTTTAAAAGGTTTGACCCAAGAATTCTGACTTCAAATACTATGATTTTTCTGCAGTCCTTGGGTGGTGACTACCTCCTGTGAGGATATCCAGTGGCTATAGGGGGTACAGATTGAGAAATTCCACAGCCCTACCGTTTACAGGCTCAAGGCCAAACTCCCAGAAATGACCCTCAAATCCTTCACAGTCTGATTTCAATCAGTCATTACTATGTATCTCCCCGTAGATCATCACATAGCAGGCTTTGAACAATCCCTGAACTTACCACCCATTTTCACACTTCTCTTCTTATTACATTCTGACAGGCATGGCCTTGCATCCATCTCTACCCTCCATCAGGCCCTCTCCACCTCATACAGGCAAATTTCATCATCATCTACTCTGCCTGACTTAACACTCAGTCATCCTTCTGAAACAACAGCTAACCAGGACTTCTCCTGGTTGACCAACTCACATTTCTACAGAATCACAGGTAGATACACCTACCCGGAAACAGGTAAGAGCAGAAACAGCCCTAGAGAGAAAGTGGATATGATCTGAGGTGGAGCTAAAGACTGCCATCAGCAAAATATTTTTCCTACCCAAATACCACAGTGCCCGAAATCCCCTTGTTAGAGACTTGCTTCTTTGAGTCTAGTATTACCTGGTCTTGTACAAAAACATTTAGTAATCTAAGTGTAAATTAACTGGGGGTACATTCCCTTTGTGACAAGAGGAACTAAGGCAGGAAAGAAACAGGTAACTAAGAAATGAGGTATAGAAAAGAGAAGAAAGGTCAGAGAAGGGGCCATCCATATAGCAAACTCTAACTTGGCAAGCCTTAAGAATCACACATTTAATTGATTAGAATAGCCCATGACTGATCACTGCTATCATTTGGATTGCATTTAATTTTCTCAGAGAATTTGCTGCATCTGAAGGTTGAAATGTTATTTCAATTGATTTTTAATACATGGCAACTTACATTTCCTTTGGCCATCTTACTGTTGAAATTTAGAAGGCATTGGCTGAAGCACTAATAGATGAGAAATATATGCACTTTATAAAATGATTTGATAAAGTAGTAGAAGTCAACTCAGGTTTTGGTCGGTTGGTATAAGACATGCTAAATATCCATAATTTAGTTCTCATTGCTGCAAATTTCCTCATGTTCTTTTTCCAACAGCAGTACGAAAAGTAGTGAAGCTGGCAAGATCCAGGGAAGAAAGTAACTCAACTTCATTTTTGCTTTGCCACTAAACCCACAATCTATCCCATTGTGTAACCTGCGTATGGGTTGCCTCATCTGTAAAATTAGGATAATAATATTTTTTCTCAAACAGCAGAAACTGAGAAATAACTATTTCAGAGTGTTAAAAATAGAAATTGACCAATTTTATGATAAACGAGGTGAACCAAATACATCCTTGGTTACAAAACAGCCATATGACGAAAATTATTTAAACAAATATGTGTGATCATTTTTAATTTCCTAAACCTTGAAGAAGCCATATCAAAAACAACTTTAAAAGCAAACACACTTCATGACCTCAGATGTAAAATAAAGGTTTGTTTTCATTTTACCCTTTCATATGGAATTCATGCTGCAGATTATGATTATTAATAGCTGACTGGCAGTAATTATTTTTTATGAATGTAAAAATCCGGTCTCATTATAGAAACAACAATAATAGTAATAACCCCAGGAAATAAATGGGCACTCTCCTTGCATGATCTCATTTATTTCATGCAATTAACTTTACAGGTGAGGAAACTGGGAGTTGGAGAGTTTAAAGAACGTGGTGACAGTCACACAGCCCATGGAATGGCAAAATGCAATGCTCCAGTATGTTCAGCTTTGCCACGGTATTCCTGACATTGGTGGGCTTTCCTTTGGTCTAGGCTTATTAGGGAACACATAACCTGCTATGATCTGAAGGTTTGTATCCCACAAAATTCATATTAGACCCTAATAGCCATTGTGATGGTATCAGGAGATGGGATATTGGGAGGTGTTTAAGCCATGAGGGTGGAGCCTTCATCAGTTGGATTCATGCTTTTATAAAAGTGGCTCCAGGGAGCTTCCTACCCGCTTCCACCATGTGAGGACGCAGCAAGAAGGCACTAATTATGAGCCAGAAAAGTAAAAAAGCTTTTAAGAGCATATGACAATGCTGATGTCTTGATCTTGGACTTCCAGCTTCCAGAACTGTGAGGCTGTGAGCAATAAATTTCTGTTATAAGCTACCCAATGGCAATCCACTCCAGTATTCTTGCCCAGAAAATCCCATGGACAGAGGAGCCTGGCGGACTACAGTCCATAGGTTCATAAAGAGTCAGACATGACTGAAGCAACTTAGCACACATATAAGCTACCTAGTCTGTGTACTCCAGCCACCTAAACAGTCCCAGTGGTAAAGAACCTGCCTGCCACGCAGAAATGTAGCAGGAGCTACAGGTCCGATTCCTGGATCAGGAAGATCTCCTGGAGAAAGAAATGACAATCCACTCCAGTGTTCTTGCCTGGAAAATCCCGTGGACAGCCCATGAAGTTGCAAAAGAGTCAGACACGACTTAGCAACTGAACGACAACAGACTAGCCTGCTTGGAGCATGTTCTAAGAAGCAGGTACCCAAAGTGTCACATCACAGCCACGTCAGCCTGCACTGCACAGCCATGCTCTGTTGTGTTCAATTCCCAGCAGGCCATTGACTCACAGTATGAACATTGTAGTTCTTAGTTTTCAGACACTATTTCTTTGACATCTCTTTCAAGCCTTTGTATAGTTTAAAAAAAAAAAAACTGACTTCTGGTTGTATGTAAATGGGATTTTAAAAGATAGAATTACAGGTGTGGGTATCAAACAGAATCCCATGTGAAACACACTTTAAATGGAAAATATGCACATATTAACTATCTATACAGACTCACTGCCACCTTCCCTATTATAATTGACCAACCATAGTGTGTGCTCAGGCGCTTCAGTTGTGTCTGACTCTTCGCAACCCTATGCACTGTAGCCTGCCAGCTTTCTCTGTCCATAGGATTCTCCAGACAAGAATACTGGAGTGGATTGCATTTCCTCCTCCAGGGATCTTCCCAACCCAAGGATCAAACCCTGGTCTCCTCTGACTCTTGCACTACAGGTGAATTCTTTGCCACTGAGCCACCAGGGAAGCCCAAACTATATTGCTACAGCATCTAAATACTCTAACATTCCAAGAACAATTCCCTTTTGCTTTTAGGTCCTTCTAATTTTTTTGTTTCTGCCAGCACACTCCATATCGGTGAACAACTATACTCTTTACATAATTCTAAAATATTGAACTATATGCTAAGTAAGTAAAATATTTTAAGATAATGTCCCAAGGGAATAGTATTTCATATTATAACTCAATATGTCCTAAGGTAATTATTCAGATATCAATATGCAAAAGAGCCGTATGTTGTAGTACCCTATATTTCTTTTTATTTCGCTTCTTTGCAGCAAGCAATAAATTTAAAGGTGCAAAGAAAAAAATATTAACGGAAAAAGTTTGCAGTTGATTTTCTTAACAAGATTGTTTGTGCAGGGAGAGAGGAATTTCACTTGGTCCTTTACTAATTATTCATGTAAATTAAATTCTACAAGTGAAGAAAAATTCATAAAAGTCATACTTACTCATCTGAGAGGGAGATATGGCATATGAATGGGGCCCATAACCTCAGAAGGTGAAATGTAGAAAATATCACAAGCAACTCCCACATTAAGTTAAGTGAACCAAAAAAAAAGGGAGATTCTTGGTGTGAAGGAGACTTCAAGGATATCCTCCCTAATCGCCTCTTAATAGTCTCAAATCTCTGACACAGGAAACAAATCAAGAATTCAGTGAACATGGAATTATTAATCACTTATATCTGATACCAAATGTAAGCAAGACTAGACCCATTTTAAATTTTAAAAACCTTTTAAGTATAACATTTTTAAAAGCACAGAACATAATTTATATTTTTAAGGCATTATTATGTGATACATTCTAGGAAAACTTAGTTGTATATTCCTTGCATTTCTTCCAAAATCTATACTCTTTTTTCCTCCTAAACAGAATACATGTTAGGATGAAATTTTAACAATAAATGACTATAGACTAGTATGCTGACTAATGTGCAATATTCAGAGAGAACTCAAATCATTCAGCAAGTATTTACTGACTGCTTCTTGTGTGCAGGGCATGGTGCTAAACAACACAATCGCACATCTTACCTCGGGTTTAATGAATTCTTTCACAAACACTAAATCATTAAACAGAAAGTATGGCCACCAATCACGGGAATGTTTTAGCTTGCATCAACTCAGAATAAAGTTTTAAACCGTGAAGGAAGGATAAAACAGAGTGGAAACTTGTTGATATGGATGATAAAGATGGAGGAAATAAAGATAAAACCAAAAGTACACAAAGGTCAAAACCAGGACAGTGATAGAAACTGAGAATGAGTTGGTGATACCAGAATGACAATATAAGTGGCATACAGTTGACCCCTGAACAATATGGGTTTATTCCACTTACATACAGATTTTTTTTTCCACTGTTGTTGTCGTTCAGTCTTTCAGACGTGTCCAGCTCTCCGCGACCCCATGGACTGCAGCATACCAGGCTACCCTGTCCTTCACAGGAAAGTAATAAATACTAAATAATCCATGGTTGCTGAATCTGAGAATGTGAAACCATGGATACGGGGAGATGATTATAAGTTATACATGGATTTTCAGTTATGCAAAGGGTTAGTGCCCCTAACCCCCGGTGTTGTTTGGGGGTCAACTGTATATGCCGAGCTGGAATTAACAGTAACAGTGCTGGAAGTTACTGGAAGTCAACTGGAAGTAACCAGAAACAAATACATTAGAGACAGCTGAAGGTATTTGACCAGAACTTGAGAACTTGAAAGACTGTCTTAAAATATACAGTGAGAAAGCGGTCCCAGGAGTAGAATCATTGGACCCTGAGTTTTGGTCACTCACGTCTAGTAAAGAGAACAAAGAAGATACAGACAAAGAGTAATTGTTGAGGAGACTGTGGTACCTGCAGAGTCAAAGCACTGAGAGATGATACTGAGTCAAGGAAAAAGTACTAATGAAAAAATAAATAGCAATAAATTCAAGGAGGTTAGCAGCTGAGAGACATCACTGAATCTAAGAAGTGCTAGTTAGTGGATTTAATAGCAAGTTAGCTAAAAAGATATACAAATGGCCAATAAGCACATGAAAAGATGTTCAAGATGAGTAATCATTAAGGGAAATGCAAATCAAAACCACAATAAGATATTACTTCACATCCACTGGAATGGCTATTATTAAAAAAATTTAAAAAGATGATGAAGAAGAAGAAGGAAGAGGAGGGGAAGGGGAAGGAAAGAGGGAGAAGGAGTAGAAAAGGGAAGGGAAGGGAAGGAAAGGACAAGTATTCAGAGAGAGTGTGTAGAAAACGAAACACTTGTGCATTGCTGGGAGGAACATAAAATGCTGTGGCTGTTATGGAAAATGGATAAATGTACACTTACCACGCAATCTAACAATTCCATTACTGGGTATGTGCTCAGAATAATTGAAAGCAGTGATTAGCACAAATATTGGTGCACCAGTGTTCAGAGCAACATTATTCACAGTAGCCAAAAGTGGAAGCAACACAAATGTGTTACATGGAGGGGGAGCCCCTTCCAGAACTGAAGAGTGGGCTCTTCACTTGGAAATGAATTGTCCGAGGACACACTCACTGACAAAGCAAGAGGCTTTATTGGGAAGGGACACTTGGGTGGGGTTCAGGAGGGTAAGGGAAGCCAGGAGGACTGCTCTGCACTCAGGTTTTACGATTATGATTGTAAACATAATCATAATTGGTTTCTGGGTTCTTTGGCCAATCATTCCTACACAGAGTCCTTCCTGGTGGTGTGTGCAACACTCAACCAAGGGGGATTCCAGCCAAAAAGGATTCTGGGAAGTTGGTAAAACAAATGGACTGGAATCTTCTCTCTCCTTTTGACCTTTCCCAAATTCTTCCAGTTGGTGGTAGCCAGTTATAATCGTTCCGAGTTTCTTACCAGGACCTCCTATGTAAGATAACTCATGCAAATGGTTACTAGGATGCCTGGCCAGGGTGGGCAGTTTTGGTCAGTGGTTCCCCTAACAAATATCCATTGACAGAGGAACCAATAAACAAAATGTACATATATACATACAATGGCATAATATTCAGCCTCAGAAAGGAGTGAAATTCTGACCCTTGCTACAATGTAAATGAACACCGAGAACATTATACTAACCAAAATAACTCAGGTACATTTGTCCATTAAAATAAATATTGTATGATCCCACTTACATTAAATACCTAGAAAGGGCAAATTCACAGTGACAGAAAGTAGGATAGAGAATGCCAAGCTCTGGAGGGAAGGGTGAGGTGGGGAATAGGGAGTGGGGGGAGGAGAATGGGGATGTTTAATGAGTTCAGAGTTCTGTTTGGGATTGATGAAAACATTCTGGAGATGGATGGTGTTGATGGTGGCACTACATAGTACTTAAAGCCATTAGGTACATTGAATTGTACGCATTCAAATGTTTTAAATGGTAAATGTTATGCTATACATACTTTGTAAGATTAAAAATAGTGGGGAGAGAACAGGTCAGCAGAACTGTAAAAGATGAAATCAGACCACAGGGCTCATGAAGGGAGTGTCCAGGATGAAATGGAGTCAACATGCGGCCCTCACTTCATCTACCGAACATGATAGACAAGGTACAAACACTTGCTCAAACCAGCAAACTATAAATAATAGTCTTTGAAAATAGGAAATGAGACATTTCCTGTCAGCTGAGACATTCCTTTTCAACCCTTGTGAAGCTTGGACTCTGCTGAGACCTGGAGATACAGACAATAATTTGTGGTCTCTACAATGGAAAGTTCACTATCTGTCGAAGAATCCTGAACCTGGGACCAATTTTATTAAACAAATCCATTGGCTTTTATTAAACACTTCGTGTATACTAAGCTAAGAGCTAGTCACTCGAGTCACTAGAGGTTACCTGGAAACCTATCAACAGGCAGCTATCAACAAGGCAAGATTTCAGGAGGAAATAGCCCACCCTTTTCCTTACCTAACTCTCACCAAAAAATACTCAACTCCAGTAAGGCCATTAATTCTTTTATTCTCATAATCATAATAAAAATTCAAAATTGATATTTAACTCACAGAAGTAATACACTGATTCAAATTCCTCTTGCATTTCAAGTGTCAGATATCAGACTTCCTGGAAAAAGAATTCATAGAGATTCTCCTTTACACTTACACCTAAGGCTGGCAAATTACTCAACAACATTTAAAGAATCCAAAACTGAAATTGCTGTGAAATTAACTGTGCTAAGTACTTTCTACATAATACCTCTTTTGATCCCTACAGCAATCCTAATGAGGTAGATTATGTCAGATTTTCAAAATATCAAACGCAACACAATAATAAACAGCAACAGATACTAAACATGCCTGTTTTTCTTTGAAGAGGCTTCAGCAATTTCATGGATCAGAAGGGAACCATAATCTCAGTTCTATAGTTTTAGTGTACCATGGTTCCTTTTGTACTCTGCTATCCACTTATTTTCAAAAATCAATTGATTTATTTTAGAAACTTTTAAGTAAAAATTGGGGGAGATTACACCTTTTTAAACTTTTTTTGTATGATTCCATATGATTTTAGTGGTAGATACTACCTCCTAAAATTTCTTTATAAATTTGCTTCTGAATAAGTATTTCTTATACACTCACTGTGTGTGCTTATTCACTCAATCTTGTCCAACTCTTTCAGGCCCCGTGGACTGTGGTCCACCAGGCTCTTCTGGCCATGGGGATTCTCCAGGCAAGAATACTGGAGTGGGTTACCATGCCCTTCTCCATGGGATCTTCCTAACCCAGGAATCTAACTCAGGTCTCCTGCATTGCCACTGGATTCTTTACCAGCTGAGCTACCAGGGGAAGCCCATTCACAATGCTATCATCTCTTGAGCATATAGTATAAGCCAAGCACTGTACTTGGTGTTTCTCAAGAGGAAATTGGTGGAGGAGCGGGGAGCCAGGAAGAAGGGGAAGAATAAAAAAGAAAAAGGCTCAGAGTCTTTTTTTCCCCTCAAGGAACACTCCATCTTTGTAAGAGAAATAGTTTATACAACAAGTTGTAACATAATTTGATACAGATATAGCTGTAATACAGATATACAAGAGACCATGGGAAGCTGGTGATGGACAGGGAAGCCTGGTGTGCTGCAGTCCATGGGGTCGCAAAGAGTTGAACTAAACTGATGAGAGCCCAGGGAGAAAATAACATTATCTCTCTGAGCAAGGCATCATATTAGGTATCCAGCACTTCCTGAATATAAAAGGATTTGTCTCTGCCTTCTAAAAACTTATAATCCTGTACTAAAGTTAAATATATACACAAATAACTGCATACCAAGGTAGTAGTTACAAGAGCTATTAGATCTATACAAAAATATACATTCTTGGGCTTCCCAGGTGGCTCAGTGGTAAAGAATCCACCTGCCAACTCACTAGACACAGGTTTGACCCTGAATCTGGGAAGATCCCACATTCCGAGGAGCAACTAACTCCATGCACCACATTATTGAGCCTGTGCTCTAGAGTCTGGGGGCTTCCCTGGTGGCTCAGATGGTAAAGCGTCTGCCTACAATGCGGGAGATCCAGGTTCAATCCCTGGGTCAGGAAGATCCTCTGGAGAAGGAAATGGCAACCCACTCCAGTACTCTTGCCTGGAAAATCCCATTGATGGAGGGGCGTGGTAGGCTACAGACTATGGGGTCCCTAAGAGTTGGACATGACTGAGCGACTTCACTTTTGCTTTCACTTTCTAGAGCCTGAGAGCCACAACTACTGAAGTCCACACTCCCTACAGCCCATGCTCCACAAGAGAAGCCACCACAATGAGAAGCTCGTGTACCACTAGAGAATATCCTCCACTTGCGACAACTCAGAGAGAAACCCATGCAGCAACGAAGAACCAGCACAGGAAAATAAATTAATTAATTAATTTAAAAATATATATATATATATACACACATATATGTACATTCTTAAGAGTGCCCTCACAACTATAAGGTGAGACTATAATCCTGCCCCTTTATAGAAACTTTTCCAAGAATCAGGCACCTTTCAGAAATCTTCACATACTTAATTTTCAAACTTGCAGGTTGAGAACTGTAGCATACAAATTCTAACATGGACCCCAACTGCCCCCACCTCCTACTACTCACACTCTTACATGATTCTTTGCCCCTTGAGTGTGGACATAGTGTAAAAAAGAGGAGACTCTGAATAGTGTGTGTCTATATGTGTGTGTTTACACACAGAGGAAAGAAACAGAGAACCCTAGGAAAATGTAAGATCAAGATAGCTTTAATGAACATTGTGATTGACTCCACAATATCAGTTCTACCCCAGATGATTAAAGGCTAATATACTCCCCCTGGAAATTGACATTAGTCCAGGGAGTACACACTTCCCATCTTTGTCCAATCATATTGAAGGGAAGAATTTATATTTCTGAATAATGAGGTGTTCTCGACATGCCCAAGGCATCATGGAGTAACAGCTACCCTTGGCAGCCATTTTGCACCCATGAGTGAAGCTGATACAAGAACAAAGCCAACTCAAATTGGAGGGAGAAGAGAACAGTTCACAGCTCTAACATGCTGTCTAGATTCTACCTCCTCTTGGCTTCTTATTATGTAAAATTATATATTTTCTTGTGGTTTAAAACAATTTCCTGAAGACAAAATCTGCCCAACCAATAAAATTGTGCAAGTAAGCAAATTCAAATATTGCAGGCGAGGCAAATGTGAGAAAAGAAAATATATTTTAATCAGGCTATTGGGTAGGCTGTATTCTGCTTCATAATTATTTACCCCCACCGCCCCTTACCTGAAAGGAGACTGTATATTCCTATTCCTTGGTGTGTGACTTGCCCAAGCCTCTAGTGAAAGGAGTAGATATTCTCCCTTGGATGTAAATGGAAAATAAAATGTGAGTATAGGCAGTCTCTGTAACATCTTTGCAAATACTTTTAGAGACATAGTGAGTTTCATGAGTATTCTTATCATTTCCTTTTGCCACATCCCAAACTGAGGCTGTCTCTTCCCCTGGGTTCTGAGACGTGGAGAGATAAGTAGCGATAGACAGATAGCCCAATAAATCTGAGAAAAGTAAGCCAGAGGAGCACCAATCAACCCACAACAAATGATATGTTATGTAAAAAATAGTTATGTAAGTGACTGCTAATTTGGGGTTATTTGTTACAGAAGCAAGGCTGACTAATGCACCAATAGAAAACTCATGAAAATCTTCAAGAAAGTGGTTTTTCTAGATTGCTTATGCCAAAGGTGTTCCAAAAGATTTAGAAATGTGGAATGAGGAGCAGTTTCTCTTCCACTTATGAGGCAGAGTGCCTCAGAGCACGTCATTGCCCTAACAATGAGAAAATCCAGGTAAATATACAGAAATCATAACTTTTGTGGAGTCCATCACAGGGTCACAAGGCAACCAAATAAACTACATTCATAACTTAATCAAGCCCCTCCAATGACAGATGCGGCACACAAAATTTCACATTTGCTGGAGCATGGAAGAAAGGGATGGTCAACACAGAAGTGGGTAAGAAGTGGATGGGGAAGAATAGGAGATGTGGAAGTAATTAGCTTACTGATTAACAATGGTAAGAAAAAAGCAAATCCTAAGAATAGGAGAGCAATTGAAGAGAGCAACTTACTGTTCTGCCAGGTTCAATTTCCTGGTCTAAACAAATTATAGTCTATTATTGAGAGATCTTGCAAAAGGGGTTTCCCAGCCATTGACAGCAATCTTTAAATAATAATCAGAGAGAATAGAAAAGGGAATGTTCAAAGAACAGAGATGGGTGGGGAAGGAGGGGGATGAGTCACAATTAACAAAAAGGAAGGGTAGATTCTGCAAATGCCAGGCCAAGACCTTGACAACAAATCTAGGTAAGAATCTATAGCAAGTGACTAAAGGGGTGTTTGAGAGCTCCTAAAAGACAATGTGAGTTAACCAAGAAGGATTCACCTCATTGATTTCTTAAATAAGATACATTAGTAGCTCAGTAAAAATCCATTGGCATTGTATTTGTGAACTTTAAGCAAAGCCTGTGACAATCTTTCATGTTATTTATGTACACAGATGGATATATTCGAACTTTAGTAAGGGGAGACTAAGCACTTCGAGAAACAGGGACTATAGAAATTTGAGAGTGGTCCCTATTATAAAGGGGGCTTCCCAGGTGATGCTAGTGGTGAAGAACATGGCTGCCAGTGCAGAAGATATCAGAGACGCAGGTTCAATCCTTGGGTAGAGAAGATCCCCTGGAAGAGTACATGGCAACCCATTCCAATATTCTTGCCTGAAGAATCCCGTGGACAGAGGAGCCTGGTGGATAGGGTCACAAAGAGTCAGACTTGACTAAAGCCTTTTAGCACACATGCATGCCTCTTATAAAGAGATTCTAGAGAAATTACTTTGTATGGGAGGAGGCTATTCTATTAGGGTAACAAGTTAATGCAATTTAATTTTAATTTAATAATAATCTAATCTTAATCTAATAACAAATTTATTGGAATAAACTTAATAATAATAGTATTGATTTACTTGGACTTCTCTGGTAGCTCAGAAGGTAAGGAAGCAGCCTACAATGCAGGAGATGCAGGTTCCATCCCTAAGCAGGGAAGATCCTCTGGAGAAGAGATGGCTACCCACTGCTGTATTCTTGCCTAGAGAACTCCAGGGACAGAGGAGCCTGGTGGACTATAGTCCTTGGGGTCACAAAGAGTCAGACACGACTGGGTAATTAAAACTTTCACAAAGATCCCTTGGAAAAACAAAATGGAAACCCACTCCAGTGTTCTTGCCTGGAAAATTCCATGGATGGGGGAATCGGACATGACAAAAGAGTCAGATATGACTGAGAGACTTCACGGTGCCAAGAATGGTGCTGGGCACTTTTCATGAATTAGCTTTTTTCCAGTCTTCATCACAAATCATTTTAGAAAAATATTATTTGCCTCCTTTACAAACAAGAAAACTGAGGCTCAGAGAGGTTAAGTAACTAAAGGAATACAGCTAACAGATGAAAGAAGGGAGACCAGAAGGTGGATCTGGGTGTAAGGGCTGTGCTCTTAAATACTAAACTGGACTTGGCGTAATTCTGGGGCATTTTTTCAAGATGCAACAGAGCAGTATCAGGCCATGTGGAGAGATCTGATCTGATAGGCAGGAGCCTGGGGAAGAAGACAGCAGTAGAAAGCCAGTTCTATCTCAGGCAGAAGGAAGATGAGAGGAATGAACGGAACCAGAGAACAGGAGATAAGCTAGAGGAACTTGATTGTAGAGATGCAGAGAGAACAAGGTGGCTTGAATTGTGGTTAATGAGGCAGACCAGAGCGATGGCTTGACCTAATTTTCTTCTAATAAAAACACTAAAAACTGCACCCTCATGAATGTTGCTTTCAATCCAGTTGAGCCTTTGGCGTTGCTGGTGGGAAGGAAACACACTGGTTGACAGAGACTCTTAGAGTGTTGATAAAAGAGATATTTCTGCAGTCTTCGTTAATTACCCTTAATAACTTTATTACTCTTGATAACATCCTAATGTAAATATTTGATCGTTTTCACAAATCTTACATTCTAATCAAAGAAGATAAAACATCATATAAAGTTTTATATTTGTTAAACGTGTACTCCATCAATATTGTTTGGTCTCTACTAAGACCATATATAAAGGCAGTTTATTTATATAAACTTTTAAATAGTAAAAGACCATGCTATTACATGTTGGGCTTCCCTCATAGCTCAGTTGGTAAAGAATCTGCCTGCAATACAGGAGACCCCGGTTCGATTCCTGGATCAGGAAGACCCGCCAGAGAAAGAATAGGCTACCCACTCCAGTATTCTTGGGCTTCCCTTGTGGCTGAGCTGGTAAAGAATCCGCCTGCAATGCAGGAGAACTGGGTTCCATCCCTGGGTTGGAAAGATACCCTGGAGAAGGCAAAGGCTACCCACTCCAGTATTCTTGGCCTAAAGAATTCCCTGGACCCACAGAGTCGGACACGACTGAGCAACTTTTACTTTCACTTTCACTACATGTTATTGTCAAATAGCACAATGAATTAAGCATAGTTAGTATTTCAAACTTAATGTATAGCAATATCTGCTATTTAAATAACAAATCTGAAATTTGGGGAAGCAATCCAAGTTTATGAGTAAATAAGAAAAGATTCAAACCAGTGGAATTGTTAAAGTTCTTATAGTGAATATACATAGTTATTAATATAGCTAAATTATCCAAAGGTAACACTATAAATTGGGAGCTAACATTATAATACTTGTAAAAGGCAACCCACTCCAGTATTCTTGCCTGGAAAATTCCATGGACAAAGGAGCCTGGCAGGCTACAGTCCACAGGGTTGCAAAGAGTCAGACATGACTGAGAGCACATGCAAATAAAAAAATTAATAATAATATATGTTATAATATGTGTGTGTTATAAATTTAGAATTCAAACAATGCAAAGGAAATGCTCTTTTTATCTAAACCTATGAAAACAGTTGGTCACCTGCTGACTCGAAAGAGAATCTAAAGTTTTCTGTCATTTATAAGTGGTCTCCTGTCTTAAATATAAAATCATTGGCTTACACAGTGAAATCATTATAAATCTCTCACAAGCTTTTAAACCAATCAGTCAAGCTTAGAATGCAGTGATTTGGAGAATCATACCTCTGAGGCTTTGGGGCCTCAGCGTGCAAAGGTAATAAATGTAAATGATTTTCTAACTTGTAGAAACATAGGTTAGTTCGCTCTTTACCTCCCAAGGAGCAACTGAGTTTGACTGAGGAGGTTTACTGTGATCCCAGGGAAAAAAAACCTATTATGTCATTTTCTTTCCTGAATCCTGGGAGAAAGAATAACATAAGAAGCAGTTAATCTGTTAAGCAAACAAAACCTACTATATAAAAAACTGCCACTCAGAAAACCTAGATTACTTACGTAATGTGTAGCATACTCGGAGAGAGTCTTTCTAAAGTAACATTATAAGTGGTTTCATTTACCCCATTTTCCCTGCTCTGGGAAAAAGAATCTTAATTATAACAATCAGAGAATATTCAGTGGGCATCATTGTCATTCTCAAAAAACAAAAACCCTTTTGTAATCTTTATGAAATAAAACCCAATATTTGAAAATAAATCATATGAAGAGTCTGAAATGATTCTTTTTAATCTGAGATAACTTCATGAAGACACTAAAAATGAAAACAATACTTTAAAATTTTATATTGGTATGTAATTGTACAGTTAACTAAAGCATAATTTTATGCATATAACTAATAAATCATATAAAGTGAAATTCTGACTATCCTTAAAATATCTCCTCATTAGAGACCTGCTAAAATTTCTTAACTCCAAATGGATAATAAAATATGCCCACTTATGTCTGATCCAGATTTGAGACCTTGTGTTCTTTTAGTTCTACTGATGGTCTTTGTGTCCATGCTGTTTTGGTCCCCCTGTTGTCATCCACGAGGTTGTGTCATGACAATGTCGGAACAATTACTCTTTCACTTCTGTTTCCTTTCTCAGTGTTCAGGTTTTAAATGACAAATTTTCCAAACAGGCTTTGCCAAACCGCTTGTACCCATCACCTTTGCGTTCTCAAGACTATCTGAGCCCTTGTGAGTCCACCGGTGCCTTCTGTAGTCTTCACCTGAATGTAATGGTGAAGCAAAGAAGGCAATTTTAATGTCCTTTTAGCAGGACTCCTAACTAATATCCAAACTGGAAAAAAAAAGGGAGGGGGGTCTGTGGGCACCGTGCCCACAGTGGGCACAGTGGGCAATGAAGAAATGTAGATACCATGAAGTATTCCAATATAAAATACCTTCCCACCACCCCACACTCTCTCTGTTTTTAGTTAAGTTTTATTGGAGTGTAGTTGTTTTACAATGTTGTGTTAGCTTCTACTGCACAACAAAGTGAATTAGCCGCATATATACATATACCCCCTACCTTTTGGGTTTCCCTTCCATTTAGGACACCACCGTGCATTAAGAAAACCATAATTCAAAAAGACACATGCACCCCAATGTTTATAGCAGCACTTTTTACAATAGCCAAGACATAGAAACAACCTAGATGTCTGTCAACAGGTGAATGGATAAAAAAGATGTGGTACATAGATACAAAGGAAAATTACTCAGCCACAAAAAGGAACAAAACTAGGTCATTTGTAGAGATGTGGATGTACCCCACACTCTCTTTACTGCTCTTGCTACAGTGTTGAGGGATGCTCCTATTTATCATTTTGTGCCCAGTATTATGTAAGCAAAACTTACAAATGTTAAAGGATATATAGCTTCATTTAAGCAATGATTTCTGCTTTAAAACTCTTTTTTGGAGGTCAAATTTCCCTTTTCATAAAAATATTCTCTAATAACTGTAGATTGTAATATTAACCAGGCTTAGAGATAGTGTTATTTTTATACATTTGTGAAGCAAAGATAATTTTTACCCTCTTCTTGAAACCTCTTTCTGCACCCTGGCTTTTACCCTTATTAATCCCTTTGACACTTTGCAAAGAAAAGAAAATCCCTTTGCATTTTCTACTCCCTGCTATACCTATTCAGATCTTATAACATCCAGCTAACATATCGCCTTCTTCCTGTAACCATTCATAATTATTTCAGCTTTCATTTATATATCTCTTCTGTCCTATTCAAAAATACTACAGTAAAGTACATAACACACAAACACTGCTTATTTGCTAATTTTGTGAATTGCTGTTGGTTAGTTGTTGAGTCGTGTCTGACTCTTTTGTGACTTCATGAACTGTAGCCCACCAGTCTCCTCTCTCCATGGGATTTCCCAGGCAAAAATACTGGAGTGGGTTGCCATTTCCTTCTGCAGGGGATCTTCCTGACCCAGGGATCGAACTCAGGTCTCCCACATTGGCAGATGATTCTTTACCACTGAGTCACCAGGAAAGCTCCAATTTTGTGCATACATTAGTATTATTATCCCCGATTAGACTGAAAGTCTCTCTCTTATGTTTGTGTATTCATCATAGTATTGTGACACCTATGAGAGATCAATAAGTAAAGATGAATTGATTTGCTTGCTGAATTAAAAATCATTTAAAATATACTGAACAATAAGAAGGAAGGGAAATGCATAATGAAATGTTTGTTTAAAATTTGAAATATTTTAGATACATAATGAGTGGAATTATTATCCAAGTAATTTTTTAAATTATTAGAAGGCTAAAATGAGGGAGTTCAAAACTTGGAGAAGTGCATTTAAGACAAATGAAAGTTCTTCCCACAGCAGAGCCTGAACTCTGAAATTTTGCATCAAGAGGTGGTGTAAAATGAAAAAAATGAGATTCATGACGAGTTGAGATAACTTAATTCACATAAGAGTCACGACTAGCTAATATTCATGCAATTTCTTATCACATGCCAAGAGACTGGGTAAACCAGACTGCTATTTCATTTAATTCTCACAAAAAGTCAGATCTATTTTTATCCCTGTTTTATAGATGAGGAAACTGACATATAGAAAAGAGGTTAAGGAACTTGTTCAAGGTAATCCAAAATATGCTGAATTCCTATTTTTACAAAGTCATTAGGCTGGGTGGTGGTTTAGTCACTAAGTCATGTCTGACTCTTGAGACCCCATGGACTGTAGCCTGCCATGGGATTTTCCAGGCAAGAATACTGGAATGGATTGCAATTTCCTTCTCCAGGGGAATCTTTCCAACCCAGGAATCAAACCCGGGTCTCCTGCATTGCAGGCAGATTCTTTACTGACTGAGCTACAAAGGAAGCCCCCAGACTACAAACACAGAAAAACAAAATAGTGTAATCTTAAAAATGACTTGGGAGCCCCCAGGAAAGGAATTGACCCGGATGTGTGACTCAGAGGCAACTTCCAAGGGAAGCTCAGACAATTTGAAGGATGAGACTGTGTTAACCAGGCAAAGAAGCAAGAGAAGAGTGTCTCAGTTCAATTCAGTTCAGTTCAGTCACTCAGTCGTGTCCGACTCTTTGCGACCTCATGAATCGCAGCACACCAGGTCTCCCTGTCCATCTCCAACTCCCGGAGTTCATTCAGACTCACGTCCATCAAGTCAGTGATGCCATCCAGCCATCTCATCCTCTGTCGTCCCCTTCTCCTCCTGCCTCCAGTCCCTCCCAGCATCAGAGTCTTTTCCAATGAGTCAACTCTTTGCATGAGGTGGCCAAAATACTGGAGTTTCAGCTTCAGCATCATTCCCTCCAAAGAAATCCCAGGGCTGATCTCCTTTAGAATGGACTAGTTGGATCTCCTTGCAGTCCAAGAGACTCACAAGAGTCTTCTCCAACACCACAGTTCAAAAGCATCAATTCTTCGGCACTCAGCTTTCTTCACAGTCCAACTCTCACATCCATACATGACCACTGGAAAAACCATAGCCTTGACTAGACAGACCTTTATTGGCAAAGTAATGTCTCTGGTTTTCAATATGCTATCTAGGTTGATCATAACTTTTCTTCCAAGTAGTAAGCGTCTTTTAATTTTGTGGCTGCAGTCACCATCTGCAGCGATTTTGGAGCCCAAAAAATAAAGCCTGACACTGTTTCCACTGTTTCCCCCTCTAACCAAGCAAAGAAGCAAGAGAAGAGTGTCTACAAGAACAAAAAACACAGGCAAGGAAGTCCAAGGAGGCATAGCTCAGTCTGATAATCGCAAGTGGTTGATGCGACTAGTGGCTAACTAGTATCAGATAAAGTTCAATAGATCAGGATCCCATAATGATGTACATATGCATTTATGTATGTTTACATACAAAGTATGTATACAAATTTAAGGCCTTCGAAAAATTTTTGTTCAACAACATTCTTACGGGTTTGGAAACTAAAATAAATGAAACAACAAGAGAATAAAAACTAACGCATAATCATATAACCTAAATTATTGAGAGTGCTCAAGATCACTAGCCATCAGGGAAATGCAAATCAAAATCACAATGAGACATCATCTCACACTTACTAGAATAACTATAATCAAAAAGACAAGAGATATTAATAACAGTATTGATAAGAATGTGGGGGGGAAAGACACTTGTACATTGTTGGTAGGAATGTAATTGATGCAAGCACTATAGCAAACAGTATGGAGATTCCTCAAAAAATTAAAAGTAGAACTACCACATGCTTCAGCAATCCCACTTCTGGATATTTATCCCAAGGAAATGAAATGACTATTTCAAATAGATAGTGCATGTTCACTGAAGCTCCATGTTTACTGAAGCTTTATTTATAATGGCCAAGAAAAGGGAACAACTTAACTGACCATCAATGGATGAGTAATAGCCAAAGAAAATGTGAGATATATATATACACAATAATATATTATTCAGTCATTAAAAAAAGAAGGAAATTCTGCCATTTGTGACAATATGCCTTGAGAATGTTATGCTAAATGAAGTAAGTCAGGCAGAGAATGACAAATGCTTTATGATATCATTTACATGTGGATGTAAACACCAAACTCATAGATACAGAGGACATGTGCCTGCATGCTAAGTCCTTCAGTTGTGTCCAGCTCTCTGCAACTCCATGGACTGTAGCCCACCAGGCTCCTCTGTTCATGGGATTCTCCAAGCAAGAATACTGAAGTGGGTTGCCATGCCCTCTTCCATGGGATCTTCATTACCCTGGGATCGAACCTGCATCTCCTATATCTCCTGCATTGGCAGGCAGGTCCTTTACCACTAGCACCACCCGGGAAGCTCCCATACAGAGGACAGGAATCAACCCAGGGTCTTCTGCATTGCAGTTGGATTCTTTACCAGCTGAGCTACCAGGTAAGCCCATACAGAGGACAGATTGGTGGTTTTCAGAGGTGGAAGGTAGAGGGTTGGCAAAATGGGTGCAGACGGTCAGAAGGTACAAACTTTCAATAACAAGAAAAATAAGTTTGGGGATATAACGTTCAGCATGGCAACTACAGTTAACACTACTGAGGTGTATGTTTGAAAGTTAAGAGAATAAATCTTAAAAGTTCTCATCATAAAAGTAAATTGTAACTATGAGAGGTTATGGATGTTAACTAAAGTGGTGATCATTTTGCAATGTATACATATATCAAATCATTGTGTTGTAAATCTAAAGCTAATACACTGTTATATGTCAACTGTATCTCAATAAAACTGAGGAGGAAAGCCAAAGGGAGGTGTAAGTATGGGATATGAACAGCAGGTTTTGTATCCATTGAAAGGGCCAATTTAAGACAATGTATTAATGAAATTTAATGATAGACATGCATAGCTGGGGTATACGAATATATCCCGTTCTCTCCAGTGAATAAATTGTCTTGATTTGCTTTTAAAAGTATAACGAAACAACATAATCAAGGCAGAGCATCTGCAAATGTTATTTCTGCAGAAGAATCAATGTCACCTACATTAAAACAGATTTTTTTCCTTGAAAATTTGTAATAATAACTGCTTAAAAATGATTATTAACAGAATATGATTAATTTACAGCAAATCACCGAAAACTGTCTCAAAAACAACTTAGTAGAGCAAGAAAATTTATGAAGAAGGTTGTACTGGTTCTGAATAGTTTCAGTACTGTGACCTCATTTCTCTCTTTTTTCTTTCGACACAAAATACAAAAAAAAAAAAAAAACCTTTATATGTTAGTAAAATATATTTAATGATGTGTGAATAGTATGAATTTCATTGATTATCATAATCTTTAAATTTTGAAAGATGTTTTTCTTAAATCATAGAAAATATTGTGATAATAGTAAAATTAGTAACATCAGGTACTGAAAATTCTATCAACTCTGCTTTCCCAAATATGTACTAAGAGAAAAATAAGCTCAAATAAACTCTTATGAAAAGTTATTGCTAAACATAAGCAAAAATTTTGGCACAATGGAGTATAATGAGATAAGTTTATGAGTGGCTATAAAATGCCTTTTCTGGAAATCTTCCCCCAAAATCATTCTTTATATATTTTTAAAAGTTGAATAACTGCTTTCATGAAAGTAAAAGGCCTGAGCAGATGATTGTTCCAAGAAATCTCTTGCTGTTCACCTTTTTGTTTTAATTTGTGTGTGTGTGTGTGTGTGTGTGTGTGTGTGTTTGTGTAGACATGGACCAAATGAATTCTAGTTTTTTTCAATACTTATGCTATTGCTAAAGTTTATATATGTACTAAATATCCCACTAAGGTTTTATTTCTATGAATTGAGCTTTAAATTTCTTGGTCAAGTTTCCAACCATGATTATGCACAATGATCCAATTACATAGTTTATGAGTTAATTTATTAACATTAATTATTGTTCATGTAAAGCTAGAAAACAGGATCTTGAAAAAACTAAGTTTAAATATAAAATCACAGAACCAATATTTCAGCAGTAACATGAATCAGGTAATAAATAGCTCCCTTTGATCATTGTTTTTAAAGCCTCTTGAACCATGCTTTGATTAGTTCTATTTAATATTTAACATCTGGTTAGTCAATTTCAATCTGCAGGAAACACTGCTGGAAAAATTCTATGCTGACTAAATACATTTATAATACTACAAAGCTGACATGTAATTGATTTCAGTTCTCATAAAAGGATTATGCTAACTTTCCTTAATCTATATATTTGTATTTTATGCCGTCTAGTGAATTCACACCAGAGATGCTAAATTTTTATTTCTTATCAATATTTTATGTAAAATTGATAGGATTATATTTTAGCCTAAGTACCACTTTCCAGTTTTTCCTTTGAAAAGAAAATAACATACTAAAAAATATGACTATACAGCCATAGCACTAATATAGTGAAGGCTGCCTGGCTGGCTACAGTACTTCCTCTTATCCTTGAAAGGCATACAGTAGCGTCACATTTTCTATAGGCTATCAGGACCCAGAGAGACTTTTAGATTTTTTTTTTAAAAAGATGTAAAAACTTTATTTCCTACAATTCTGGGTTTACTTTCTTTTAAGTATTGGCAAATTTAAGAAATCACAGATTTTCTCATTGTTAAATAAAAGTGCCAATGTTTGTAAAGTATTTGGTTATTAGTCATTTAATATCATTTCATATTATCACATATTAAAATATAAAAGTGTGCCAAATCTGTAATAACCATTTCCAAGTAGGCTAAGGATGTATTTTTAGTTTTATCTTTATAACGCTGTCTCAGTTTCACTGGTGATCTAATGGTTGAGATTTGGCACTCTCAACTGACATAGATATTAATTTTTTTAGAAGAATAAAACTTACTTTTTCTATTTGGTTTCAAATACCCACTATGTTGAAATTGGTGGACTTTCTTTTCATTGTTGGATTCACATTCTTCTTTCGGAGTGTAATTGCAAAGTGATGTAAAAATTATGAAGACAATGTCCAAATTTCAATTCTTTCATTCATCTTCTCCAAAGATGATCTACATTACAATCATAACAAGTTAGAAAGGCAATACACTAAGGAAAGAAGAAATATTTAAAACAAAACTAAAAGAGTAATAAAACTTTTCTTTCTAAAGAAAAAGTCAGCAAAGATTAAAATTTCTAGCAGTAAATAAACTCAAGGAAGTAAAAAATTTTCTGTAATTCCAGTGGTTTGCTGTCCCAGCTCTACCCAGCTTTCCCAGTGGTCTGCAATAAACCTTGTCTTCCACCCACTCTTGGATATTCCCAGTGCTTGGTCAAATACTGAGCCCTCCTTAATAACTGGGGCTGCCCTCATAGCTCAGTTGGTAAAGAATCTGCCTGCAATGCAGGAGATCCCAGTTCAATTCCTGGGTTGGGAAGATCTGCTGGAGAAGGGATAAGCTACCCACCCCACTAATCTTGGGTTTCCCTTGTGGCTCAGCTGGTAAAGAATCCGCCTGCAACGCAGGAGACTTGGGTTCAATCCCTGGGTTGGGAAGATCCCCTGCAGAAGGGAAAGGCTACCCACTCCAGTATTCTGGGCTAGAGAATTCCATGGGCTGTATAATCCATGCAGTCACAAAGAGTCGGTCACAACTGAGCAACTTTAAACTTCACTTAATAAATAAATACTAATACATAAAGACTATGTTTGGTAAATATTTTAATAAACATTAATGGATAAAGTGTAACAAAAGCATGTTTATGGTGAGAAATTCTTTTTTTAAATGCTCATCAGTTCAGTTCAGTTCAGTCGCGCAGTCATGTTCAACTCTTTGCGACCCCATGAATTGCAGCACGCCAGGCCACCCTGTCTATCACCAGCTCCCTTGAGTGGAGTTCACCCAAACTCACATCCATCGAGTCAGTGATGCCAACAAGCCATCTCATCCTCTGTCGTCCCCTTCTCCTCCTGCCCCTAGTCCCTCCCAGCATCAGAGTCTTTTCCAATGAGTCAACTCTTTGCATGAGGTGGCCAAAGTACTGAAGTTTCAGTTTTAGCATCATTCCTTCCAAAGAACACCCAGGACTGATCTCCTTTAGGATGGACAGGTTGGATCTCCTTGCAGTCCAAGGGACTCTCCAGAGTCTTCTCCAACGCCACAGTTCAAAAGTAGCAATTCTTCGGCGCTCAGGTTTCTTCACAGTCCAACTCTCACATCCATACATGACCACTGGAAAAACCATAGCCTTGACTAGACGGACCTTTGTTGGCAAAGTAATGTCTCTGGTTTTCAATATGCTATCTAGGTTGGTCATAACTTTCTTTCCAAGGAGTAAGCATCTTTTAATTTTATGGCTGCAGTCATCATCTGCAGTGATTTTGGAGCCCAAAAAAATTAAGTCTGACACTACTTCCCATGAAGTGATGGGACCAGATGCCATGATCTTTGTTTTCTGAATGTTGAGCTTTAAGCCAGCTTTTTCACTCTCCTCTTTCACTCTCATCAAGAGGCTTTTTAGTTCCTCTTCACTTTCTGCCATAAGGGTGGTGTCATCTGCATATGTGAGGTTATTGATATTTCTCCCGGCAATCTTGATTCCAGCTTGTGCTTCTTCCAGCCCAGTGTTTCTCATGATGTACTCTGCATATATGTTAAATAAGCAGGGTGACAATATACAGCCTTGACATACTCCTTTTCCTATTTGGAACCAGTCTGTTGTTCCATGTCAAGTTCTAACTCTTGCTTCCTGACATGCATACAGATTTCTCAAGAGGCAGGTCAGGTGGTCTGGTATTCCCATCTCTTTCAGAATTTTCCACAGTTTCTTGTGACCACACAGTCAAAGGCTTTGGCATAGGCAATAAAGCAGAAATAGATGTTTTTCTGGAACTCTCTTGCTTTTCCACGATCCAGCAGATGTTGGTAATTTGATCTCTGGTTCCTCTGCCTTTTCTAAAACCAGCTTGGACACCTGGAAGTTCACGGTTCACTTATTGCTGAAGCCTGGCTTGGAGATTTTTGAGCATTACTTTACTAGGACGTGAGATGGGTACAATTGTGCAGTAGTTTGAGCTTTCTTTGGCATTGCCTTTCTTCAGGATTGGAATGAAAACTGACTTTTTCCAGTCCTGTAACCACTGCTGAGTTTTCCAAATTTGCTGGCATATTGAGTGCAGCACTTTCACAGCATCATCTTTCAGAATTTGAAATGGCTCCACTGGAAATCCATCACCTCCACTAGCTTTGTTTGTAGTGATACTTTCTAAGGCCCACTTGACTTCACATTCCAGAATGTCTGGCTCTAGGTGAGTGATCACACCATCATAATTATCTTGGTCGTGAAGATCTTTTTGTACAGTTCTTCTGTGTATTCTTGCCACCTCTTCTTAATATCTTCTGCTTCTGTTAGGTCCATACCATTTCTGTCCTTTATTGAGCCCATCTTTGCCTGAAATGTTCCCTTGGTATCTCTAATTTTCTTGTAGAGATCTCTAATCTTTCCCATTCTGTTGTTTTCCTCAATTTCTTTGCATTGATCACTGAGGAAGGCTTTCTTATCTCTTCTTGCTATTCTTTGGAACTCTGCATTCAGATGCTTATATCGTTCCTTTCCTTTGCTTTTCACTTCTCTTCTTTTCACAGCTATTTGTAAATGCCCATAGTAAAAACTAATTTTAAAAGGTTAAGTAGTGTTTGATGCTTAAATTCATCATTTTTTCCTTCTAATATGGTTGTATTATGTTGCTAAGATAAAACTGGCTATGTTGCTGAAATAAAACTGATTTTTCTTGTAAGAACTTCAGCTTTGAGTGAAATGGATAGCACTGAGTTTTGAACCAGTTAATGGCATAATCTGGTAAATGTTTCTCTCAGGGGTGGTTGGGTTGAGAACAGACCAAAAGAGACAAATGTGGAAGTAGAAAGACCATTTGGCCAAATCAATCATAAAGGAAATCAACTGTGAATAGTCATAGAAAAGATTGATATTGAAGATGAAGCTTCAATACTTTGGCCACCTGATGCAACAAGCCAATTCATTGGAAAAGACCCTGATGCTGGGAAAGACTGAAGACAAAAGAAGAGGGCAGCAGAGGATGAGATGGTTAGATGGCATCACCGACTCAGTGGACATGAGTTTGAGCTATCTCCAGGAGATAGTGAAGGACAGGGAAGCCTGGCATGCTGAAGTCCATGGATTTGCAAAGAGTTGGACACGACTTTGCAACTGAAGAACAAGAAGGAAGCTGGCCTTATGGGTCTGAAGTGTAGAGTCACTAGCAACTATGGAGATTATTGGACCAAAAGACCTGTGAAGTTTTACTCTTCTCACAGTTTTACCACCACGCCTGGGGCAAAGGTCATTTGACATGATCAGAAGACTTATCAATTGGCCATAATTTGGAGGTTTGGAAGGATACTATATTTGCCTTATAAGATAATAGCTTTGTCAATTCCCACCGTACTTCAACTGTTGTTTAATGCACTGGTGCTCAGAAACCTCAAAAGAAGAGAACAAAAAGAGCATGCATTTTCATAGTTGTATATGTATATATTTTCCGATATTTTGTGAGATTTTCTGGAAGTGTGTAAATTGGCAAATACATTTGTCATAATTCCACTTCATTTTAACAATATTTATTGAGCATTTATGATGGGATGGCTGCCAAGGGACTTACAAATTAAATAGAAATCCCATAAATTTTGCAAAAATATAAAATATTGTGGCTCTCAAGACACCCATAGTCTAAAGAGGAAATATACACAAAATAGGAGACATGCTTCAAAGGCAGCAGTTCTTAAACTATAATGGGCACAAAAATTTCTATACACAACCCTGGGGATTCTTTCGGTTAACCGGGAGATGGGCCTAGTATTCTAAAAACATTCCATACTATTCTACTGAAGATAATCTGTAACTCTAAATAATGAAAATTGTAAATGTATCCAATAAAAATTATCTTTATTAATTTATAACATTATGTGTCTAACCCAGATATGAGGTGGGGTCAACCTGTCCCTTGAGATGTAAATAAATTGGCTCAAATCCAAAACCTGGATCTATAGAAGTCTGAAACCCTCTTAGAGATTTTTGTATTTTCTAGAGAAATAACTTTCCAGTCTTATGCTTAATTCTGCCTCTGAGAAACCTATTTCTAGATATACTGTTTCCCTCCTGTACAATTTTGACAGATGCCAACCTCCCTCCCCTACCATCCCATTCTATACTCACATACATGCACAAACACACAGCATTAATTAATAGAATGTCTGTATGCTCAATAACTCAGTCGTGTCCAACTCTTTGTGACTCCAAGGACTAAGGACTGCAGCTCATCAGGCCCCTCTGTCCTGGGATTCTCCCAGCAAGAATATTGAAGTGGATTATTTCCTTCTCCAGGGGATCTTTGCAACCCAGGGATTGAACCCACATATCCTGCATTTTCTGGAAGGATCCTTTTACCACTGAACCACCAGTTAAGCCCAAATTAATACATTTTATTAAAGTTTTGAGAGGAAGAGTTGAGAAGAAAAAGAGCAGACACTGAAATTCATGAAAAATTTGGGGACCTAAGAGTCTAAACAGGAAGTCAGAGGAGGCGTGCACTTTGGAACTGCAAAATCAACAAAGGATAATTTCAGAAGCCTGTCAGAGAACTCTACACATACAGGACCCATTTCTGTCTAATTTACAGTGCTCGCAGCAAAGGAAAAAAGGTCTTCAGACTCCTCACATTGGTATAGACAATGAATGCCTCACCCTGATTTAAAAAGCAATATAAAGTTACACTGTACATAAAAATGCAAACACATCCAGTGAATAATCAAGTTCAGTTGAACAGTAATGATGTACACAATGTGCTGATGTAAAGAATGTAAAGAAATTAAAGGATGTAAATGTGAAGAATATAAAGAATGTAAAAAAAAATAAAAAAAATTAAGAATGTAGAGAAAGCTGAACACCAAAGAATTGATATTTTTGAATTGCGGTGTTGGAGAAAACTCTTGAGAGTCGCTTGGACTGGAAGGACATCCAATTAGTCTATTCTAAAGGAAATCAGTCCTGAATATTCATTGGAAGGACTGAAACTCCAATATTTTGGCCATCTGGTGTGAAGAACTGACTCATTGGAAAAGAGACCCTGATGCTGGGAAAGACTGAAGGTAGGAGGAGAAGGGGATGACAGGATGAGATGGTTGGATGGCATCACCGATTCGATGGATGTGAGTTTGAGCAAGCTCCGGGAGTTGATGGACAGGGAAGCCTGGCATGTTGCGGTCCACGGGGTTGCAAAGAGTCAGATACGGCTGAGCGACTGAACTGAACTGAACTGAACGTGCTGATGTGTTAATATTGTTGGTGATTAGATAGGTCAAAAGAAGGAGGGAATTACTGGAAAAGGCTCCACAGAGAAGCAGAGATGTGAAGCAGGAAAAGGGTGGGCATATTTTTTCAAAAATAAATGGAGGAGTTCAGAGTGGAAACAGAGGATACAATGGTGAAAAATGACAGGCATATAAACTTGCCTGAAGGATCACACCAAACTGCATTATTGGCAATAAGGGTAGATAGTTTGGGTGGATGCAAGTGGTTCTTGAGGAATGTTAGCAGTTTGATTTCAAGTGCTGCACTCAATGCGCCAGCAAATTTGGAAAACTCATCCAGTGGCCACAGGACTGGAAAAGGTCAGTTTTCATTCCAATCCCAAAGAAGGGCAATGCCAAGGAATGTTCAAACTACTACACAATTATACTCATTTCACATGCTAGCAAAGTAATGCTCAAAATCCTTCAAGCTAGGTTTCAACAATGAGTGAACCAAGAACTTCAGATGTACAAGCTGGATTTAGAAGAGGCAGAGGAACCAGAGATCAAATTTTCAACATCCATTGGATCGCAGAAAAAGCAAGGAAACTCCAGAAAAACATCTACTTCTGCTTCATTGACTACACTAAAGCTTTTGATTCTGTGGATCACAACAAACTGTGGAAAATTCTTCAAGAGATGAGAATCCCAGACCACCTTACCTGCCTCCTAAGAAACAAAGAAGCAAGAGTTAGAACCAGACATGGAACAAGGGACTGGTTCCAAATTGGGAAAGGAGTTACATCATGGCTATATATCATCACCCTGCTTATTTAACTTATATGCAGAGTATGAGAAATGCTGTGTTGGATCAATTACAAGGTAGAATCAAGATCATTGGGAGAAACATCAGTAACTTCAGTTGTGCAGATGACACCTCCCTAATGACAGAAAGTGAAGAGGAACTAAAGTGTCTCTTCATGAAAGTAAAAGAGAAGAGTGAAAAAGCTGGCTTAAAACTCAACATTCAAAAAACAGATCATCTGGTCCCATTTGGTCTCATCACTTCATGGCAAATAGAGGGAGAAACAATGAAAACAGTAGCAGACTTTATTTTCTTGGGCTCCAAAATCACTGCAGATGGAGACTGTAGCCATGAAATTAAAACACACTTGCTCCTTAGAAGAAAAGCTAAGACAAACCTATACAGCATTAATAAAAACCAGAGACACCACTTTACCAACAAAGGTCCATCTAGTCAGAGCTATGGTTTCTCCAGTATTATGTAAGGATGTAAGAGTTGGACCATAAAGAAGGCTGAGCACCAATGATGCTTTTGAAGTGTGGTGTTGGAGAAAACTCTGAGTCCCTTGGACTGCAAAGAGATCAAACCAGTCAATTCTAAAAGAAATCAGTCTTGAATATTCATTGGAAGGACTGATGCTGAAACTGAAGTTCCAGTACTTTGGCCACCTGAAAAAGAGCCGACTCACTGGAAAAGATCTTGATGCTGGGAAAGATTGAGGGCAAGAGAAGAAGAGGGAGACAGAGGATGAGCTGGTTGGATGGCATCACTGATTCAATGGACGTGAGTTTGAGCAAGCTCTGGGAGTTGGTGAAGGAGAGGAAACACTAGCAAGCTGCAGTCCATGGCGTCGCAAAGAGTAGGAAATGACTGAGTGACTGAGCAACAAGGTTAAGAACTAGAAGATGATCACTTGGGAGCTTGGGGAGGATTCAACGCAAAATTGAAAAAGGATCTTGTGCTAAGAATCATTTTTACATTTTAAAAAGATTGTAAAGGGGAAAAAAGAGAGAGTATACAGTAAGGGCCATGTGTGGCCCACAAACCCTAAAATATTTTCTGTCTGACCCTGTACAGAAAGTGTTTGTTTTTCCTTGGTTTATATCTTTAAAACCTCTGTATACTATTATCAAAAAGGATCACAGTCATTAAATAGTGAGTTCTGAGAGAAAGAAAATTCAAGGGCTTTATTAATTTCTGCGTCTTTCAGCCCAGAAAAGTGCACGGAATATGGTGAAAGCTCAGAACAAATTCACTTTATTGAAGAGTACACAGAACATGAAAGTTAAGACATTTCAAAGGATGAAAACCAAGAAGAAACATGGAAGACCACAGATCTGAAGAAACAACTTCACCTCTTCTGTTCACTTCGCTAGCAACATCTCTGGATTTGTTTAAAACTAAAATGTATGGTGCTACAATCCGTGGCGTTGCAGAGAGTCTGACAACACTGAGCAACTGAACAACAACCGTATGTATGGACATACACTTAATTTTCATATTCATTTTAAGTACCATCTTATTTAGAATGTCAAAGAAAACAAAAAAAATTGGAAAAGGAATAAGTTTAAAGAGAAAATTCAATTGTGTTGTAAAAATCAACTATTGGAAGGCTATTGCCTTAATAAGGGTAAAGAATAATAAATGAATACAAGATGATTGCAAGATGATTGTCTTTAATAAAAGCAGCTAAATTTAATTGAGAACTTACTATGTGCTGTGCTGTGTGTTCAGTCGTTCAGTCATATCCAATTCTTTGAGACTCCATGGACTGTAGCCCTCCAGGAGACTCTGTCCACGAGATTATCCAGGCAAGAAGACTGGAGTGGGTTGCCATTTCTTCCTCCAGGGCATCTTCCAAACCCAGGGATCAAACCCATGCAGCCTGCATTTGCAGGCAGTTCTTTTATCACCGAGCCACCTGAAAAGCACCCTACTATGTGCCAGGCATGGTTACAGGCAACTTTACATGTATTAGCTTACTTATTTCCTTCTACAACCTCTTTAGATAAGTATCATCATTATGTCCATTTTATAGATGATGAAATTAAGGCCACGGGTGGTTAAATAAGATACCCAATTTGCAGAGTACATGAAGGATCTGGAATTTGAATTCAAGTGACCTGGCTCCCGGACATGATCTGTTAGTCACTTCCTAGAGGTACACTGGGATAGAAAGAGAAAGAAACAGAGAGTTAATGAAGAGTACCAACACAAAGTGATAAGGATTAAGGGGTCAAGAAAGAGAAAAGAACTGAGGGTGACTCCAAAGTTCCCAGTGGAAAGAACAGGAAGGAGTGATAGAAAGTTTGATAACTAGTTAAGTTTTTAAAATGTGTTCAGTCAGTTCAGTTCAGTTGCTCAGTCATGTCCGACTCTTTGCGACCCCATGGACTACAGCACACCAGGCCTCCCTGTCCATCAACAACTCCCAGAGTTCACTCAAACCCATGTCCATTGAGTCAGTGATGCCATGCAACCATCTCATCCTCTGTCATCCCCTTCTCCTCCTTCCCTCAATCTTTCCCAGCATCAGGGTCTTTTCAAATGAGTCAGTTCTTCACACGAGGTGGCCAAAGTATTGGAGTTTCACCTTCAGCATCAGTCCTTCTGATGAACACCCAGGACTGATCTCCTTTAGGATGGACTGGTTGAATCTCCTTGCTGTCCAAGGGACTCTCAAGAGTCTTCTCCAACACTACAGTTCAAAAGCATTAATTCTTCGGCACTCAGCTTTCTTCACCATCCAACTCTCACATCCATACATGACCACTGGAAAAACCATAGCTTTGACTAGATGTACCTTTGCTGGCAAAGTAATGTCTCTGCTTTCTAATATGCTTGTCTTGGTCATAACTTTCCTTCCAAGGGATAAGCGTCTTTTAATTTCATGGCTGCAATCACCATCTGCAGTGATCTTGGAGCCCAGAAAAATAAAGTCAGCCACTGTTTCCACTGTTTCCCCATTTATTTGCCATGAAGTGATGGGACCAGATGCCATGATCTTAGTTTTCTGAATGTTGAGCTTTAAGCCAGTTTTTTCACTCTCCTCTTTCACTTTCATCAAGAGGCGCTTTAGTTCATCTTCACTTTCTCCATTAAGGGTGTTGTCATCTGTGTATCTGAGGTTATTGATATTTCTCCTGGCAATCTTGATTCCAGCTTGTGTTTCTTCCAGCCCAGCATTTCTCATGATGCATAGAAGTTAAACAAGTAGGGTGACAGTACACAGCCTTGACGTACACCTTTTCCTATTTGGAACAAATCTGCTGTTCCATGTCCAGTTCTAACTGTTGCTTCCTGACCTGCATACAGGTTTCTCAAGAGGCAGATCAGGTGATCTGATATTCCCATTTCTTTCAGAATTTTCCACAGTTTATTGTGATCCACACAGTCAAAGGCTTTGGTATAGTCAATCAAGCAGAAATAGATGTTTTTCTGGAACTCTCTTGCTTTTTCCATGATCCAGCAGATGTTGGCAATTTGATCTCTGGTTCCTCTGCTTTTTCTAAAACCAGCTTGAACATCTGGAAGTTCACAGTTCATGTATTGCTGAAGCCTGGCTTGGAGAATTTTAAGCATTACTTTCCTAGCGTGTGAGATGAGTGCAATTGTTCAGTAGTTTGAGCATTCTTTGGCATTGCCTTTCTTTGGGATTGGAATGAAATCTGACCTTTTCCAGTCCTGTGGCCACTGCTGAGTTTTCCAAATTTGCTGGCATATTGAGTGCAGCACTTTCACAGCATCATCTTTCAGGATTTGAAATAGCTCCACTGGAATTCCATCACCTCCACTAGCTTTGTTCGTAGTGATGCTTTCTAAGGCCCATTTGACTTCACATTCCAGGATGTCTGGCTCTAGATGAGTGATCACACCATTGTGATTATCGAGGTCTTGACGATCTTTTTCGTACAGTTTTCTGTGTATTCTTGCCACATCTTCTTAATATCTTCTGCTTCTGTTAGGTCCCTACAATTTCTGTCCTTTATTGAGCCCATCTTTGCATGAAATGTTCCCTTGGTATCTCACAAAATAAGAGTAAGAGGTGATGATATATTTGCTCATCAAATTGTGAACATCTCTTCTTTTTAGTAAGAAAATTTCCACTTTGAGTAAAAATATAGATTAGGAGTTGATTGTGCCTCTTAGTATCTATATTTAAAATTCTGCAGCTATTTTTCATGTGAGATAATACTCTGTATTTATGTAACACCTTTCTTCTCAGGACATCAAAGCATTTTACCAAAATGCCTTATCTTATCCATCCTCATAACATCTCCTTTCAAGAAAGGCAGTGTCAAGTCTAATGACTACAATTTTACAGATGAGAACCCTAAGACAAATGGAGCTAGTGACTTGCCAAGATCAGAGAAAACCTGTAGCAAAGCTAGGTGTAGAACTTGTGCTTTTATGAATTCAAAATTCTTTCCAATCTCTTCTTTTTTTCATATCTCATGTTCCAATCTCTTCTTAATGATATGCCTCAAATTTGTCTTAACTTTGGCATTCTTTTATCTGTAAATTAGCAGTAGAGAGTCATGCTAGTGATTGTAACCTAATTTTATCTGTAAAGTGTGCTTCCTGAATTTGGCATTTTTAATTAGTAAATCTATAAAATGGTCAAAATTAATGCTTCATTGTTTTAAAAGAAAATCAAAACTCTCCTCCTCAATTAGGCATTACTATACCTGATTTTCCGGAGAAGGCAATGGCAACCCACTCCAGTATTCTTGCCTGGAAAATCCCATGGACGGAGGAGCCTGGTAGGCTGCAGTCCATGGGGTCGCGAAGAGTTGGATACAACTGAGCTACTTCACTTTCACTTTTCACTTTCATGCATTGGAGAAGGAAATGACAACCCACTCCAGTATTCTTGCCTGGAGAATCCCAGGGACGGGGGAGCCTGGTGGGCTGCCGTCTATGGGGTTGGACAGAGTTGGACACGACTGAAGCAACTTAGCAGAAGCAGCAGCAGCAGCATACCTGATTTTCAGGCTTCCCTCATAGCACCCTTGGTAGAGAATCCACCTGCAATGCAGGAAACCACTTTGATTGCTGGGTTGGGCAGATCCACTGGAGAAGAGATAGGCTACCCACTCCAGTATTCTTGGGCTTCTCTTGTGGCTCAGCTGGTAAAGCATTAGCCTGCAATGCGGGAGACCTGGGTTCAATCCCTAGGTTGGGAAGATCCTCTGGAGAAGGGAAAGGCTACCCACTCCAGTATTCTGCCCTGGAGAATTCCATGAGATTGCAAAGAGTTGGGCTTGACTGAGCAACTTTCACTAAAAATACCTGATTTAAACCCTAACAAAGCTTTGATATTTGTATAAATACTCAAAGTCCAAAAAAATTTTTCCGTCTTCTATTTGGAGAAACTTTAGTATATCAAAGCCCCAAATTATCAATAGACAATAAAGGAAAACAAGACAATACACACACATTCACACAGAGAGAGGTAGTGGTAATAAAGCAAGAAATTAAGGGGTCTCTTTAAAGGAAATCAAGCATTCCCTCCTGATAGTAAGAGGACAAACAATAATGCCTTAAACATCTCAGGAAAAATGTTAAAACACAAAAATTATGTTACTACTCACTTCTATATTCACTATGATTTCCATCTCACTTCATTGCAAATGCAATGCAAAATTTGTTGATAATGGCTCAGACAGTAAAGAATCTGCCTGCAATGTGAGAGAACTGGGTTCAATCCTTGAGTTGGGAAAATCTCCTAGAGAAGAGAATGGCAACCCACTCTATATTCTTGCCTGGAGAATTCCATGAACAAAAGAGCCTGGTGGGCTACAAGTTCATGGGGTTGCAAGAGTCAGACACAACTGACTGACTTTCACTTTCATAAGTACTTAGATGTCCATATCCTAAAAAGAGAAAAGACAGAAAAAGTGTTGACTTAATTTTTTAAGGGAGATAGTAGAATATATTCACTTTAAGAGTCCTTTAACAAAATCCATATGTACATGGGTGGATGGTGAGCACAGTGTCTGGGGCAAGTTGCCAACCTTAGATCAAAGGCTCTATGATTATCCCATACAATTTAAGGCAGGTATACATTTGACTTTTCCTTCTGAAGCCCAGCTTTTAAAATGTGTAAGTCCTCTTAAAAATTCTACTGGCAGGAGATTCTAGTTCCAAAAGGAATTGGAACAGCTTTTTCAGTGACAGTGAAAAGAACAAGGATGATGAAAAACAAATGATGTACAATGATGTGCCAAAAATAATGTCAAATTAGATTCATTTTTATCCCCAAAGTCAAAGAATTATTGGGGAAGCTGAGTTGGATTTCATGTTTATACCATTTTCGGTAAAAATTCTAAGGCCTTATAAATAAATATTTAACATTTTTCTGTTCCACAAGACTGCCATTATTAATAGCTAATTTAGCATTCATGGATGGTGGTCAACCACTTCCTCCATAAAAATAAAAATTGTGAGGAATCAGTGTGAGTTTTCTGGATGACTCAAAGCTTTGTGCTTTATAAAACGTTAAATGTAATGGTCCAAAATTTGACAGTAACAAAAAAAGTAGCTCTTTTAATAACATAAATGATTCAATGTAAGACCATTTACTTTTTCAAAAGTACTTAAACACTTGCTCTTTGTCAAGCATTGCTGAAAGCAGTGGGGATAAAAAATGAGCAAAAAGGAAACACTACTTCCATGATGCTCACAGTCCGGAATGCAAGGATAGAAAAGAACTCATAACTGATTAAATAATTGTATAATACATCTGGTGGAGATAATGGCTGAAAAGAAAAGCACGCAGCTCAAGAGTCAGAATATTGGACAAAGTGTGTCATAGACTCTTACACATTCATGTTGCTTAAACCGAGTCCCATCTTAAAACTGCCAAAGAAACCTAAAAATCATTGTGTATTATACCTTACCCTATTAAAGAGTTTAGAAGAATCCAATATAGTTGGAAAAACTCACCTGTTTTGTCCTCATTTCTGGGATCTCTTCCACAGGAAGATGGTGAGCATTCTGTCATTCCATTAAAATGTATTAGGAACCTACAATGTACAAGTCCACATGTTCAGAAGTGTGGTGGTGAATAAGATCCCAATTTTATTCTCAAAAAAATGTAACATCAGGGGAAAAGGAGACACAAAACTAATTTGAGTCATGTAAGCAACGTAAATGCTACCAGAAATGCAAAAAGTGGAAAAACTATGCTCATACAAAGTTTCTCTTGAATGGATCTGAGTGGAACTATGGAGGGTGAGAAGGATTTAGGCAAAAAGGTCAGCATGAGCAGAGGTGGGGTGAGAAAGATTGTGCAGGCTCTGGGACCTGAAACCCAGGGGGGAACTAGAGATGAGGCTGAAAAAAGTAAATCGAGAACAGATCCTGGAAGGACCTGAATAATGGTTTAAACATAATTCTGTAGGTAATTGTGATCCACGGAGTATTTGTGAGCCAACAGGACACTATCATATTTGCATTAGAAAGGTGTCTCTGGCAGCAAGGTAGAGGAGTAGTAGAAAACTGTGAGCTCTTGCACTGAACTCCTGGGAAGTGAAAAGGGTCTAAACCAAGACAGAAATAGGAACTGAATTGATAGAATAGCTCAAATAGACCTTTTTATTTGACAGCCAACTTGCTGGGGCATGAAGCAGTAGAAACGTCCTTTTATACAGGTAAACAAATCTTCCAGATCAGAAGCGGAACAAGTAAACATCTCAATTTTTTTTTTTTCTGGAATCAACTCAAATATAAACACCGTGCTTGCAAAGTAAATATGGCTTTCTACTTAATAAGTGTCTATGAGGTCATAATGGTTGCCCAACACTGATAGGCTCTGTTTGCAATGAAAATATGAAGCCTGAAACCAAGTATTACCCCTCAAATAAAAATAATTTGTTGAAGTTGCATATAATGGGGAGTTTAACTATGTAGCATTATTTAAAAGTGTTATTGGGCATTAGCAATTAACATGAGCTCTTGAGTAATTGGCAGACACTATGTTAACCAATCTTAGATTTAGTATCTTTGATGCCTTTGTTCATGAAGAAAGATGGAGTCGAATGATTTGATCAGTCTTCCCACTTACCATAAAACCACTACTCACAATCAAAAATCATTTCCCACCTCATTTCAAATCTTCAGAAAGAATAAGTACCTTTAACTTCCTATTAGAAGAGTTTTCCAAAAACTAATGATTTTCAATGTCAAAGAGTTCTTCTGACTAAATTACTCTTGGTAACTTATTCTTTTATATCATTTTAAATAATTCCACTCCTACCTCTTTAACTTGCAAATATTTGTAGAATCTTATAATATACCATGTAGTCATTACTTGCCTAGCTATATATTTGTCTACTTAAATCTTTTCTTATAAATTAATCCCTTCCTTCTCTTAATCATTGCAATTGCTTTCTCCTGGCCTTGCTCCAATTTTTCTTCAAATTATTGGTTCTGAGGTATCTAATATCTAATGCAGTATTCTAGGCTTAAATGATATCTGGATATTTCCTTTTTATTTATTCACTGCACTGTTCATGTGTGTGTGACTTGCTGTGTACCATTGCTCTTATAGACCCTGTTCCCGGTGGAAATAAACTTCATCCTTGAAAGATAATCATATGTCTCTCAGATCTGATAAAGAAGCCTATTTTTATATAATCTCTTGTCTATTATTACAAAAAATGTAAAATCATCCACCATCAGCATTAACAAGTTAATTGAATTTGGTTTTAGTGCTTTTTGTGCTTCAGTATTTATTTTAGCATATATATATGTCTTGCTAAGTCATTGTAAAAAATGACTACATTAGAATATCCTATTTCCCACCATATGTATCTACTGGAAATGCATATATCTCAAAATTATTTTGTATATTTCTCCTTTTCTATTATATTCTATCTAAATAAATATAAGGACTAAGGAAATCTAATTAGAACAAATGATTATCTTAGTTTCAACAATAAGAAGAATGTGAGATTTTATATAAAAATTTCCATCCTATGTTTCTTATGCTATAACCTTTAAAATAATATTTATTCAAATCTCAAAAATTAAAAATCTGAATCTATTGATTCAAATAAGCACATGATTCCCAATAATAGAGAAATAGAAAATGAATTAATACTACATCTCTGGATTTATGGGACTTAAGAATATGTTTTCCTTAAGCCAGGCAAACAAACAGTCCTTCACCTATGTCCCAAGCCTTGGCAACACAACTCATGAAATTATATTTTCCCTTTTGTAACTAAAGTCATGTGAAGGAGAGACTTTATTTTTTCCTCTCTCCTCTTCATGTGTTATTGAGTCAATTATTTATCCATATTGAAAAGAGTATCTTCCCAACAGTACTCAGAGCTCCTTTTGGGCTAAAACCATATTTCAGTTTTCCTACTATGTAAGCAAAGTATTGGGCATATAGTGGCAATTCAATAAATTCTCTGAATTTTACTGAATTCATGAGGAATGAACTAGTGGGTAAATAGTCATCACTTCTCCAGAGATGACAATTTATGGAAAGAGGGACACAGTATTTTCAGAAGGAATGTTTTTTTAAAAAAGAGAAAGAACTTTTATTCAGAAAGTAAAACTACCATACTTTGTTTTTATTATTTTTCCTTTCCAATTTCTCTGACTCCTAGGAATCAGATGTGTTCTGGTACATATTTTTAAAATTGTTGACATTTTGATAGAAGTAAATCTCAGATATTAGAAAGCAACTGGTAAGATTTGAATAGCTCTGTAAATTGGATAATGGTACTATATTAACTGTTAATTCCTTATTGTATAATGTGATTATGAAAGAAAATGTCCTCATTTTTAGAAAACACATACTGAAGCAGTTAGGGGGAACAAGGAATTATCCCCACAATTTATTCTCAAATGGTTCTGAAAAAAATCAAAGTAAATAGAGAAAGAGGGACTTCCTTGGTGGTCCAGTAGCTAAGATGCCAAGATCCCAATGCAGGGGGCCCAGGTTTGAACCCTGGTCAGGGAACTAGATCCTACATGCCACAGCTAAGACCCAGCACAACCAAACAAATAAGACAAAAAAGTTTTTTAAGAAAGAAACAAAAAGAGAGCAACAGAGGCAGAAGAAAGGGAAAGACTAAGCAAATGTAGTAAAATGGTAACATTTGAGGATCAGGGTGGAAGCATCTGAAAGTGTTGTATTAATTTATGCACGTTTTCTACAAATCTGAAATTATTGTTATTTCAAAACAGAGTTGTTTGAAATAGGTGTGTTAACACATGATTAAAGAAGACAATTTCAGTGATACAAACTCTATTTAACACTTTATGAAACAGACAAGCTCCACTTGAAGAACTGCAAAATGAGATAGAAGTCAGGAAGCTTGTACAGGATAAAAAAAATAAAGAACAGAGAGAAAAAATAGAAAGTACCTAACTGGCTGGGACCACATAGTCGATCTTGTTTAAGATTAGAAGTAACAAGCAAGTAAGTGCAGAGCCCAGAGTTGGCTCCACCTCTGGGGATCGGCTGACTGCAGACAGCATGTCTGGTCCAGGAGATCATTTAAGTGGCAGCAAGTCATCTAAGATTCGGTTTGTTAGTGTGGTACCCTAGGTAGGAGCAAGTCCATCTTGAAACCAGGAAGTGATCTCAACAGTACACTTTACCTGATTGAAAATTTATCCTTTGTAAAGTGTTTTCACATTCTACATTATTATCTCACTGAATTGTTCTCACAACTCTTTTCTTTCCCTGAGAAAAGAAATAAACTCAGAGAGTATCTACATTAAAATGTCAGAACTGGGAGTCAAAGGCTTACTACTTGAAGCACAGAGTTATTTGTTCTACATACCATTCCATTTCTCTATGATTAAAAACTTAAATCAATTCCCTAGGGGCATTTTAAAAGCCTGGCATCACAAATGCCCAGGTATTGCTTTTTTTTTTTAATTTAATTTTATTTTTTTTAATTTTTTTAAAATTTTAAAATCTTTAATTCTTACATGTGTTCCCAAACATGAACCCCCCTCCCACCTCCCTCCCCATAACATCTCAGTGGGTCATCCCCATGCACCAGCCCCAAGCATGCTGTAACCTGCGTCAGACATAGACTGGCAATTCAATTCTTACATGATAGTATACATGATAGAATCCCATTCTCCCAAATCATCCCACCCTCTCCCTGTATGCAAGACAGGAAAAAAGACACAGCTGTGTATAATGGACTTTTGGACTCAGAGGGAGAGGGAGAGGGTGCTTTTTTTCACCAAAGCTCCAGATATGTTTCTAATGAGCAGCCACGCTAAAAACAACTGGACTATATGATGATATTTTACTTTCATCTAGTTTGTTTCACTTTTTCTATTTCATATTCAGTGTTTCCATTTCACTTAATTTATGTTTTCCAATTTCTGCCTCTCTTCTTGTTTTTGTTCTTCTCAAGCCTTAATTAAGTGTAGAAGAAAAGCTTTTGTGTATATATATAGTATATATATATATATATATATTTTAGAAAGCTTACAAATTTTTGCCTAACTAAAAAATTTATGACATTCTGATTTCACTTGTTTGACTTATTATGAATAGAATGCTAGATTTAAAAAAAGAGACATGCAACAAGCAACAAACGTTTACTCTATAGCACAGGGAACTATAGTCAATATCTTGCAATAAACTATAATGGAAAATTCTCTGAAAAATAATATATGTGTATATCTATAAAAACATATACACATATGTGTATGTGTATATACATATTATATGAACATTATATGCACATTATATGCTTTATATGCGTTCCTGTATAATTTAATGACTCAAGTGTATGTGTATGTATCAGTTCAGCCCAGTTCAGTCATTCAGTTGTATATGACTCTTTGCAACCCCATGAACTGCAGAAGCCAGGCCTACCTGTCCATCACCAACCCCCGGAGTTTACCCAAACTCATGTCCATCGAGTCAGTGATGCCATCCAATCATCTCATCATCAGTCATCCCCTTCTGCTCCTGCCCTCAATCTATCCCAGCATCATGATATTTTCAAATGAGTCAGTTCACATCAGGTGGCCAAAGTATTGGAGTTTCACACCCAGGACTGATCTCCTTTAGGATGAGCTGGTTGGATCTCCTTGCAGTCCAAGGGACTCTCAAGAGTCTTCTCCAACACCACAGTTCAAAAACATCAATTCTCTGATGCTCAGCCTTCTTTATAGTCCAACTCTGACATCTATACATGACTACTGGAAAAACCATAGCCTTGACTATATGGATCTTTGTTGGCAAAGTAACATCTCTGCTTTTTAATATGCTGCTTAGGTTGGTCATAACTTTCCTTCCAAGTACTCAGTGTCTTTTAATTTCATGGCTCCAGTCACATTTTGCAGTGATTTTGGAGCCCAAAAATATAAAGTCTGACACTGTTTCCACTGTTTCCCCATCTATTTCCCATGAAGTGATGGGCCCAGATGCCATGATCTTTAGTTTTCTGAATGTTCAGTTTAAGCCAACTTTTCCACTCTCCTCTTTCACTTTCATCAAGAGGCGCTTTAGTTCTTTTTCACAGGATGGTGTCACCTGCATATCTGAGGTTATTGATATTTCTCCCGGCAATCTTGATTCCAGCTTGTGCTTCTTCCAGTTCACCATATCTCATGATGTACTCTGCATATAGTTAAATAAGCAGGGTGACAATATACAGCCTTGACATACTCCTTTTCCTATTTGGAACCAGTCTGTTGTTCCATGTCCAGTTCTAACTGTTGCTTCCTGACATGCATACAGGTTTCTCAAGAGGCAAGTCAGGTGGTCTGTTATTCCCATCTCTTTCAGAATTTTCCACAGTTTATTGTGATCCATACAGTCAAAGGCTTTGGCATAGTCAATCAAGCAGAAATAGATGTCTTTCTGGAACTCTCTTGGTTTTTCGATGATTCAGCGAATGTTGGCAATTTGATTTCTGGTTCCTCTGCCTTTTCTAAAATCAGCTTGGATATCTGGAAGTTCATGGTTCATCTATTGCTGAAGCCTGGCTTGGAGAATTTTGAGCATTACTTTACTAGCATGTGAGATGAGTGCAATTGTGCAGTAGTTTGAGCATTCATTGGCATTGCCTTTCTTTGGGATTTGAATGAAAACTGACATTTTCCAGTCCTGTGACCACTGCTGAGGTTTCTAAATTTGCTGGCATACTGAGTGCAGCACTTTCACAGCATCATCTTTTAGGATTTGAAATAACTCAACTGGAATTCCATCACCTCCACTAACTTGGTTCGTAGTGATGCTTCCTAAGGCCCACTTGACTTCGCATTCCAGGATTTCTGGCTCTAGGTGAATGATCACACCATCATGATTATCTGGGTCATGAAGACATTTTTCATATAGTTCTTCTGTGTATTCTTGCCACCTCTTCTTAATATCTTCTGCTTCTGTTAGGTCCATACCATTTCTGTCCTTTATTGAGCCCATCTTTGCCTGAAATGTTCCCTTGGCATCTCTAATTTTCTTGAAGAGATCTCTAGTCTTTCCCATTCTATTGGTTTCCTCTATTTCTTTGCATAGATCACTGAGGAAGGCTTTCTTATCTCTCCTTGCTATTCTTTGGAACTATGCATTCAAATGGGTATATATTTCCTTTTCTCCTTTGCTTTTCACTTCTCTTCTTTTCACAGCTATCTGTAAGGCCTCCCCAGACAGCCATTTTGCTTTTTTGCATTTCTTTTCCATGGGGATGGTCTTGATCCCTGTCTCCTGTATAATGTCACAAACCTCTGTCCATAGTTCATCAGGCACTCTATCTATCAGATCTAGTCCCTTAAATCTATTTCTCACTTCCACTGTATAATCATAAGGGATTTGATTTAGGTCATACCTGAATGGTCTAGTGGTTTTCTCCACTTTCTTCAATTTCAGTCTGAATTTGGCAATAAGGAGTTCATGATCTGAACTACAGTCAGCTCCTGGTCTTGTTTTTGCTGTCTGTATCAAGCTTCTCTATCTTTGCATATGTTCTGTGCAAAGAATATAATCAATTTTTTCTGTGTTGACCACCTGGTGATGTCCATGTGCAGAGTCTTCTCTTGTGTTGTTGGAAGAGGGTGTTTTCTATGACCAGTGTGTTCTCTTGGCAAAACTCTATTAGCCTTTGTCCTGCTTCATTCTGTTCTCCAAGGCCAAATTTGCCTGTTACTCCAGGTGTTTCATGACTTCCTACTTTTGCATTCCAGTCCCCTATAATGAAAAGGACATCTTTTTTGCGTGTTAGTTCTAAAAGGTCCTGTAGGTCTTCATAGAACCATTTAATTTCAGCTTCTTCAGTGTTGCTGGTCAAGGCATAGACTTGGATTACTGTGATATTGAATGGTTTGCCTTGGAAAAGAACAGAGATCATTCTGTCGTTCTTGAGACTGCATCCAAGTACTGCATTTCAGACTCTTTTGTTGACCATGATGGCTACTCCATTTCTTCTAGGGATTCTTGCTCACAGTAGTAGATATAATGGTCATCTCAGTTAAATTCACCCATTCCAATTCATCTTAGTTAGCTGATTCCTAGAATGTTGGCATTCACTCTTGCCATCTCCTGTTTGACCACTTCCAATTTGCCATAATTCAGGGACCTAACATCCCAGGTTCCTATGCAATATTGCTCTTTATAGCATCAGACCTTGCTTCTATCACCAGTCATATCCACAACTAGGTGTTGTTTTTGCTTTGGTTCCATCCCTTCATTCTTTTTGGAGTTATTTCTCCACTGATCTCCAGTAGCATATTGGGTACCTATGACCTGGGGCATTCATCTTTCAGTGTCCTGTCTTTTTGCCTTTTCATGCTGTTTATGTGGTTCTCAAAGCAAGATACAGAAGTGGTTTGCCATTCCCTTCTCCAGTGGACTATATTCTGTATGTATATGTATGTATACACATATGTATATGAATCAACTTGTAGTTCACCTAAATATTGCAAGTTAACTATATTTCACTAAAATATATACATTAACCAAAAAAAGGATACTGTTGGAACCCCAGGACCTCCTTTTGTGCCCCTTCAAATAAATAATCCCTGACCTTCCCTGGGCTTCCCTGATAGCTCAGCTGGTAAAGAATCCACCTGCAATGCGGGAGACCTTGGTTCAATCTCTGGGTTGGGACGATCCCCTGGAGAAGGAAAAGACTACCCACTCCAGTATTCTGGCCTGGAAAATTCCATGGGCTGTATAGGCCCTGGGGTCACAAAGAGTTGAACATGACTGAGTGACTTTTACTCACTTGACCTTCCTTAAAGGTAATCACTCTCCTGCCATTTGTGTTAATTATTTCCTTGCATTCCTGTATAATTTTATGACCCAAGGACACTTTGCTAAATACTGGGGTCTAGTTTTGTCAGTTTTATTATTTAATGTAAACAGAATCTTATAGTTTATATTCTTTCTCTCATTACATGACTATGAGATAAGGAGTTTCCCCCTTTTTATGCTAAGTAGTATTACATTGCATGACTAACCAACAATTTATCCACTTTCCTGTTGATGGACATTTGGATTGTGGGGTTTTTTAAACATTTTTGCTATTATTAATAAAGTTGCTTTAAAAAATGGCATCATTAAGGAACATTTTTGTAAACAATTGGTCAAACAAGTGAACTTAGTTGTTTCTCCACACCTGAAAGCATCAGATTCTTCCAAAGCCCATTCATTCTACCAGGGCTGTATTGGGCCACTTGGTCTGCCCCTGATCTCCCATCACACATTCCCTTCTTGATCTCTGTGTTCATGGTCTGTTATATGTGATTAGAGCAAATATACTCAGAGTCTCCATGAAATTTAATCAAAAAGGAATTTGTGCTGGAAGGAGTGAATTTCTGGGTGTAGAGCACTTCAGGTTTCTCACTGACCATGAGCACATCTGAACAGTACCCAAGTGCCTTAGGAAAATTAGGAGTGTCCCAAGAGTGACCTCTTCCAGTCCACTCAGACCCTTTAATTAACGCTGGCTGCTAGTGGTCTGAAAAGGTAACCACAACTATACACATGTCTCTCTGGGATTCATTTACTCTCTGAGAGAATATGTATGAATTGGTCTGTTGCTCAGATTTATTGATCTCCAGATGCCATGCCTTATTTTCAACAATTGCTTTTATCTCTTTTATTCAAGACTATTGAATGTTTTAACCACATTCTCAACCATCCCAGTATTTTTTTTTATTTTTTGCTCAATGCACACTGATTTCAATAATCTCAACTCGTTTTATATTTTACACACTTTGATGGTAGGGTAGATAACTGATCTAACTGGACTGGATTTTATTACCAAGAAAACTATTTTCCCTACATTTTTGAACTACTCACTAGTTAAATAAAGCTCTTTCCTTTTCTCCCTAGAAACATTGACCCTGAACTGACAACAAAATCCTAGGTGGGATATTTAAATCTTAAGTGAGTGGTCAGTTAAGTGCCTGTAGAGGTAAAAGGACAGATAACATATTTGGTATGCTAATGGAACCTATTTACTTCAAGGAAAATGACAAAAACATCAATCAAATCAGAAGAGGCTATTAAGTATTGTTAACTCCCTTGCAGATGAGCAATGATTTCCATTGAGATTTAAATAAATATTCATGAAAAGGACCAATGACAGAAATTTAACCAAAAAATCATACCATGATAAGGTTTCTACACAGCTTATGCCAAAACTTACCTGGCTCCCAACATCACAGGATCTTTGATTATTTGGGAAACATTTCTTTTAAAATATTGGTGAATATTAGCATTCTTTTTTCATTTTAAACCCAAAACATATTTATATAAAATTATGCCCTTGAGGTATCTCTAATTCTCAAAAGATTGTATATTTCCCCTAACCATAAAACTTACACAATTGCTAATGCATTGATATTATTCAGAATATATTTCAATTAAAGCACACACACACAAACTGGAAAGCTTAAAAAAGTTTAAGTCATATAAGGTCATAATTTAAAATTATATGCAAATTATGTGACAAGCAGTTTTTTTTGCCTCCATTTGATGACAGCTCTGTGCAAGTCTTTTATAAATACCTTAAAACAAAATTACATGGGTAGATTCTACTTCAATCCATTTCAATTCAATAAATATCTATTGAGCTACTACAATATTTTTAGAATTAGTTTAGATTCTGTTAGAAGCACATAGTACAGCATAGGAACTCTTATCTTAATGGTAACTAAGAACTGAGATAGAAAGTAAACAGATAAAAGAAGTGGTTGTTGTGACTATTATCAAAAAGACAAAAGACAATGTGTTGATAATGATGTGGAAAAAAAGGGAACCCTGTACACATTGGTGGAAATGTGAATTGGTTAGAGCAATTATGGAAAACAGTAAAGGAGCTCCTTAAAAATTGAAAATATAACTAGTATATCATCCAGCAATACCCCTTCCAGGAATTTATTTCAAGGAAATAAATCAATATCTCAAAGAGATATCTGCACTCCCATGTTCACTGCAACATTATTCACAGTAGTCAAGAAGCAAAAACTACAGATGTCTGTCAACAGAGGAAAAGATAAAGAAATTGTAATACACAGTGGAATACTATTCAGCCTTTAAAAAGCAGGAAATCTTGCCATTTGCAACAAGATGGATCAACTTGGAGAACATTACACTGCTGCTGCTGCTGCTAAGTTGCTTCAGTTGTGTCCGACTCTATGCAACCCCGTAGACAGCAGCCCACCAGGCTCCCCCATCCCTGGGATTCTCCAGGCAAGAACACTGGAGTGGGTTGCCATTTCCTTCTCCAATCCAGGCAAGAACATTGGAGTGGGTTGCCATTTCCTTCTCCAATGAATGAAAAGTGAAAAGTGAAAGTGAAGTCGCTCAGTTGTGTCCGACTCTTTGCGACCCCATGGACTGCAGCCTACCAGGCTCCTCCATCCATAGGATTTTCCAAGCAAGAGTACTGGAGTGGGGTGCCATCGCCTTCTCCATGGAGAACATTATGCTGCTAAGTCACGTCAGTCATGTCCGACTCTGTGTGACCCCATAGACGGAAGCCCACCAGGCTCCTCTGTCCCTGGGATTCTCCAGGCAAGAACACTGGAGTGGGTTGCCATTTCCTTCTCCAGGAGAACATTATACTGATGTGTAATTAAATATGGGCTTCCCTGGTGGTTCAGATGGTAAAGAATCTGCCTACAATGCAAGAGATCCAGGTTCAATCCCTGGGTCAGGAAGATCCCTTGAAGAAGGGAATGGCAACCCACTCCAGCATCCTTGCCTGGAGAATTCCATGGTCAGAGAAGCCTGGCAGGCTACAGTCCATGGAATCAAAAAGTTAGACATGACTGAGTAAGTTACACACTTTCATAATTAAAAAAGCCAGACACAAACAAATATTGTATTATCTCCCTCACATTTGAAATCTAAAGTATTTAAACTCATTGAAGCAGACAGCAGAATTCTGGTTGTCTAGGGTTGTGGGGAGGGAGAAATGGGGAGACGCTGGTCAAAAAGTACAAACATTCAGATGCGCAAGATGAGTAAATTCTGGAGATCTACCTAGAGCAAGGTGAGTATATTAAAAACAAATATTGAAATCTACTAAGAGAGTAAATATCAATATTATGTATTCTTATCCAGAAAGAGAAAAGAAAATGGTAACTATATGAGATAATGAATGCTTTAATTCACTGGATTGTGGTCATTATTTCATTACCAAGGTACTAAGTTATACATTTTAAATACTTACAATATTTATTTGTCAATTATGTTTTAATAAAGCCAGGAAAGTAGAAGCAGTTCCTAAACAGTATGCGTTCATGCTAAGTCATTTCAGTTATGTCCAACTCTGTGTCACCCTAGGATTTGTAGCCTGCCAGGCTTCTCTGTCCATGGAATTCTCCAGGCAAGAATACTGGAGTAGGTTGCCATGCCCTCCTCCACTTAAATAGTATAGAACAGCATTAATTAATTGATAATAAACACAGAAGAGAAAGGAAAAAAAGAAACCAAATGTAAGGCTGGATTTTCTAACTTCTAGATGATATGTGACTTGATATTGTGTTTAGAAGAATTGGAAGAGATCAGATTATAAAAGTAATTGAAAACCAACAGGATATTAGACTTGGTGCATGAGATACTGAGAAGCCGGAATTTTTTTTTTCTCTTTTCCACTGTGGTTTATCCAGGATATTGAATATAGTTCCTTGTGCTACACAATAGGACCTTCATGTTTACCCATTCTATATATAATAGTTTCAGAAGGCTGGAAATTTCTTAATCACAAGATTATTATAATAAAAGTGGGAGTCTAGGAAAATTGGTCCAAGAAAGTCTCCAACATGGACAAGAAAGATCAAGAAGATAGAGACTTTTGCAGAGGGAGTAATTCACTTATGAGCTGACAAAAACCTGGAGAGATCAGTAGTAGAAGAAACGGAGGGAAGATAACTGAAATGGAATCTTTCGGAGGAGAATTTAAAAGAATTTGGCCACTGATATTTGAAAGGAAGACAGAATTCATGACTTGAAACCTGATTGACTCTGTTAGAAAAAGAAAAGAATGAGAAGAAAACATACATGGGAGGATTCAGTTCAGTTCAGCCACTCAGTCTTGTCCGACTCTTTGTGTCCCTATGGACCGCAGCACACCAGGCCTCCTTGTCCATCACCGACTCCCAGAGTTTGCTCAAACTCATGTCCATTGAGTCAGTGATGCCATCCAAAAATCTCATCATCTGTCGGCCCCTTCTCCTCCTGCCTTCAATCTTTCCCAGCATCATGGGCTTTTCAAACGAGTCAGTTCTTCACATCAGGTGGCCAAAGTATTGGAGCTTCAGCTTCAACATCAGTCCTTCTGATGAATATTCAGGACTGATTTCCTTCAGGATGGACTGGTTGGATCTCCTTGCAGTCCAAGGGATTCTCAAGGGTCTTCTCCAACACCATAGTTCAAAAGAATCATCTCTTCAAAACTCAGCTTTCTTTATAGTCCAACTCTCACAGCCATACATGGCTACTGGAAAAACCATAGCCTTGACTACATGGAGCTTTGTTGGCAAAGTACTATCTCTGCTTTTTAATATGCTGTCTAGGTTGGTCATAACTTTTCTTGCAAGGAGCAAGTGTCTTTTAATTTCATGGCTGTAGTCACCGTCTGCAGTGATTTTGGAGCCCAAAAAATAGTCTGCCACTGTTTCCTCATCTATTTGCCATGAAGTGATGGGACCAGATACCATGATCTTCGTTTTCTGAATGTTGAGCTTTAAGCCAACTTTTTCCCTTTCCTCTTTCACTTTCATCAAGAGGCTCTTTAGTTTTTCTTCACTTTCTTCCATAAGGGTGGTGTCATCTGCATATCTGAGGTTATTGATATCTCACATGGGAGGATTAGAAATTACTTTTTTGAGGTAGCAATTTTGAGATGATGACAAGATACGCAGGAGAGATTCCAAACTGAAACTCTGAGCTTTGCTTTTCAGAAGTTAGTTATTATTGGTAGCATTCTATGGCTCTTCTCCATTGTTCATTCCTTGCCAAAGAATAAAGTTTTACCTCAAAGAAATTTTCATGAAAATGAGTCTTGATAAGATTCATTTTCAACTAATTGAGTCTCTCCTAACTGCCAGTCACTGTGGTAGATACTTTCACATACATTATCACATTTAATTCTCACAGCAACTGCATGAAGTTGTTTATCTAGAAATTCTAATTAATTACATTGTAATGAAAATACAAGTGCCAAATATTAATCAAATATTCATTGAATTAATTAGACATATATTGTTTGATTTCTGATCCAATACTGCTCCACTGCCTACATTCCAAATTTCCTTTGAATATACATTACTAGCAAATATCTATTAATGTTTAATAATAGACATTATACTAGATGTGTATAGTATAGCCTGCTGCTGCTGCTGCTGCTAAGTCACTTCAGTCGTGTCCAACTCTGTGAAGCCTCGTAGACGGCAGCCCACCAGGCTTCCCCATCCCTGGGATTCTCCAGGCAAGAACACTGGAGTGGGTGGGTTGCCATTTCCTCCTCCAATGCATGAAAGTGAAAAGTGAAAGTGAAGTCGCCCAGTTGTGTATGACTCATAGCGACCCCATGGACTACAGCCTACCAGGCTCCTCTGTCCCTGGGATTTTCTAGGCAGGAGTATTGGAGTGGCTTGCCATTGCCTTCTCCTATATATAGTATAGTCAAGTATACTATATTATACTTTTTGTTATGTAGCAAAAAGACTAGTTCAACATCAAATAATGCATGAGAATAAAATGCCTTAGTGAAAACAAAAACATATTGGGAGATGGAAAACCCAACTTACAATCTAAGATCAACCTCAGGTAAATCACTGAATTTTGCTGAGGCTTGGTTACTTCAACTGTCACATGAAATCAAGACTCTCATTAAGTTTCTATTTTTGGATTGTTGTATGGATCAGATGAAGTACTGGTGAAAAAGTTCTTTACTGAATGGAAGGAGGCAAACCAAAGGTTTAAGAGAGAGAAAGAGGATATTTTTCTTTGGATTCCTCTTCTTCCATTTTTAAAGACTTTCCTTGAGAAAGCTTGTGGATAAGAAAGGTGGTAAGAAAAGGGATTTTTTTTTTGGTTTCCATCACCTCCATTCCTCCTCCATGTCCACCATCCATCCCTTTTTCTCCTGTGTGGCTGAGCCTATATCCAAATATATCTCTGCAACTAAGATTATCAGTACTGATTGCTTACATGGTTTTACTCAATCTTGTCATCATAACTCTTACCTCTAGCTTTTGATCATTGACACTCATCGCTGTATTAAATGACAAAAGAGTGTCCGTTCTTCATCTCATGCTGGACAGCTCACATGTCCACCCTGATGCTGACATGTTAACATTGAAGAGGTCTCAGTCTTTCTGTTTACAAATGCTCAACATGGAAGCACAGACTTTTTCTCTGAACCACACAGAGTTACTAATTGTATTTCATTTGCCATTTCCATTTTATTTCAATCTAATGAAACTTTTTAGTACAAGAACTTTGTTTAACATCTCCTTGTGTTCTCATATAAATACCATAGATGGACCCTAAAACACCTGATATTGCTGGAGTGAGAACATTTTAGAGAACTCTGTGGCTTTAGGTATGATAAGTTGTATCTCATTGGAGGCTCTCATCTACCACTCAAGGTTTTCATCCAAGGCTGCATGTATCTTTTCTCTTCACAGGGTCCACCATTCCCCTCCAACTTGCTAAGAGTTGCTTACCATTGGATGTTGCCTCAGTCTGGCCCAGAGCCAGGGCAAACTCTTCCATTTAACTTGGATTGAATGATACAGAGGCTTTGTGTATCAGAACTGCAAACCAGACCTCTTATTTTCCTAAACTTCCTGTGCCCTCTACCCCATCACTGTGATAAACACTATCTATGGAACCAGGACCTATTGTACTGTGCTTAGACTTTATAAATACTAGCCACCTGAAATGACCACTTTTGTAGGTCAAATATAGTCAGTTTCCTCTTATCAATCTAATATTTTTCACTCAATACCCTCTACAATCAAGAAAAGTAGACATAATCATCCCCATTTTTACTGCTGAGAAAACAAATACTCAGTTCAATAAGTGACCAGGTTACCCAGGTCAGACACCTGGGAAAGTAGTGGGGCCCAGTTTTAAAATAGCAAAGTAACACCTATACATTCAAAGATAGATTCTGAGGATAGATGAAGGTCCAGAGGAATTCGTGAGAGTAATGATGGGTAAACAATACTGAGATTCAATAGGAAGATTATAATATAGATTATCTCTGGTGGCTCAGAAGATAAAGAATCTGCCTACAATGCAGGAGACCTAAGTTTGATCCCTGGGTCAGGGAAATCCCCTGGAGGGTTAAATGGCAACCCATTTCAGTATTCTTGCCTGGAGAATCCCCACGGACAGAGGAGCCTAGGGAGCTATAGTCCATAGGGTCACAAAGAGTTGGACAAGACTGAGTGACTAACACGTTCACTTTCATAATATAGAAACAGCAAATAACAACAAATTATGAGAATTCATCCATAAGTAATAATACACTCCGAACAGAAAGAAAAAGCATAGATCAAAAAATTACTTTGAAAGTAAAGAAAAAAATCCTAGAGATTTAATTTCTGTATACTGGAATGTCTTACCCATTAAGTCAGTTGACTTGTCCTTTCTTTAAAATGGGGAATATCAGAAACCCAAAATAAAAATAAATAGGCAAGTGATCAAAGAATACTGATAGGCAGGCTTTCAAGTTTCAAGTTTCTTTTATTTTCTTTTGGCTGCCCTGGGTCTTTGTTGAGGTGCATGGGCTTTCTGTAGCTGTGGCTCACAGGCTCTTTAGTTGCAGCATGTGAATTTAGTTGCCGTATGTCATGTGGGATCTTAGTTCCCCAACCAGGAATTGAACCCACATCCCATGCATTGGAAGAAGGATTTTTAAGTACTGGACCCAGGAAATCCCTCAAGTTTCGAGATTCTTAAGTCAGAATGGAAAATTGCAGAGAACTCAGGAAGCTGGTTGTATTGCTTGGGTGCCATTCTGATCCTATCCCCTCCAGTCCCTGATCTCATAACTGACTGGCAAAACCCTGAAGTGAAGATAGGGGGAGAGATTGGATTATTTAATTCTATGCTATGGAGAAAGCAGAAATCAAAGTGAAGGATATCAAGGTGAGAAAATGTGAAGGATTAATATCTAGTAAGATTGAATAAAAGCGTAATATCTTGGTAATATATAAAATCAGTGAGTGCAGGGCTAGTCTTCAGTGAGAAAGTGGAATGCTTGACCCAGGCACTATGCTATGAAGGACACAGGACTCTCTCTCGAAGCTACTACAAATAGGCTAAAGGCAATTGTCATGACGTCAAGACAAACTGCACATGTTCTGTCTAATGAGGTCAACTTTCATTCATTCACTTTGCTTTCTTGTTTCTTTTCAGAAACTTCTTAAGTAAAGGTATTTTTTTAAGGGAAAACACTAAACATTTTCATAATGAAATAACTATTTTCATATTTTAAACTTCCCTTCCAGACTTGATCTGTGTAACTGTGACGATTTGAACATAAAATTTGTGTTTCATATTTTTCTACCTGTCATTATACAGCTAGCATGTTTCCATGTTTCTAGTTATCACTTTAAAGGCTGACATCTGCGGGGCATTCAGTGTAGAAACTATTAAGATTTATTCTAAATATTCAGCTGAACAGTTTAAAGTATTTTTCTTTCATTTTTTAAATTTTTATGTTTTAGCTTTCTCTATTTTTTAAATTTGTATTTTATATTGGTCTATAGCTGATTCACAATGTTGCATTAATTTTAGGTGTACAGCAGAGTGATTCAGTTATACGTATATATGTATCTATTCTTTTTCAAATTCTTTTCCCATTTAGATTATTATAGAAAATATGGCAGAGTTCCCTGTGCTATACAGTAGATCTTTGTTGCTTTTCTATTTTAAATATAGTAACGTGTATATGTCAATCCCAAACTCCCAGTTTATCCCCCTACCACCTCTTCCCTTTGGTAACCATAAGTTTGTTTTCTGTGTCTGTGAGTCTGTTTCTTATTTTAAGTGCCAAATTCCAGGAAAGAGATCTGTGATGGTTTCCATTGTTTTACCTGTCCAGCAGAGGACTGTGGTAAAGGAATCCTGTTTTCTTTGGGAATACCAGACTGTCTCTGCCTTAACCCATTTGGTTCATATAGGGCTGACCCCAAACCAGTAGTAGGGCAATCACTGGATTATTCAATATCTTCCATCCAGCTGGACAAACCAATTGGATGGGGAAAAATTATGTGACCATAGTCAGCACAGTGAGAAACAATTATGGAAGAAAGGTTCTATATCTGCCAGATTTAAAGCTGGTAGAATGAAGGGCTGGGTTTACTTATGCCACCACAAGGCAAGAAACTGTCTGAGACTTTAACAGAGAATAGAAAAGTTTTGACAAGAGATGTGACAGAGAATGAGAGAAAAAGAGCAAGTCCTAACTGACTTTTGAATACCTGGATGCAACTAGGCCTGACTTTTCAAATATTTGAGCTAATAAATCTTTGTTGAGGTTTAAGCTAGTTTGAGTTAGACTTCTATTACTTGGAACCAAAATAGCCTTGAATGATTCTAAATCGAAGAAATGAGGCATGAAACTGTAAGAAAGGTTGTCTATACTTAGGGCCTTGGATTTGTAGAATATGTAAAGCTCTCTCTGTTAACAGATATACTTCACCCACAAATGAACTAAATATCACGAATGGGGCCTAAAAACTGGAAATGTATAAAAAGCAGGGTCTTGTTCTTGCAAAATGAGCCAGGTAACTTGGATGAGCCTGCACAACTAAAGGGGCTGTTGTAGGCTTTGGCCACATAATTCAAATCTGACTTCATGCTAGCTGCTGTTCTCTGCTGTCTGGGAGGGGTTGACCACCTTGTTTTACACATTGATTCTATGTACTCCAACTGGTTGGAACTCCCAAGACAGGTGACACTGGTTTCAGGACTCCAGCTTCATTTTGATGATCTGATTCAAGGTGAATGGGCTATAAGAATACTGAGGACCTAGAGACCTAGCTTCTTGGCGACCACCCTGAGAACTCTCTTCCCTCCAAGTTACTTTCTCTTAGCTCACAATGTCCCACAGAAGAAAAAGAAACTTTAGTTGAGAACAGGGCTGGACAGAGGGATGTATCTAATTAGTGTTATTGCAGGGTTTACTGTTACTGACTTTCTGAGCTCCTACTCAATGACAGAGACCATGTAAAACATACACACAAAAAATCTGATTTAATACCAAGTCTATACTCTACAAGGCAGGTGTTAATGGTATGATCATTTCATAGAGGAGGAAATGATCCAGTCTCCACTAGAAATGACCTTGGAAGTTCCATTTTAAGCCACTTATTTTGCATGTCAGGACTATAAGCTGAGAGTGGTCAGGACTGGCCCAAGGGCATTCAACAAACCAGCAAGGTCAAAGCTTGAACTCAGCTCCCTTGATTCTGTCCTCTTTTCTCTTTCTTGGGCTCGCGTTGCTCTCTTTCTGTCCCCAAACACTGAAAAACAAATATACAAATTGGGAAGAACTTCTTTTGACAACAAATAGAGATATTAGAGATATTAGGTAACAGAATACCAAGCTTAAAGTCCAATGAGAAGGGAATTTATAAAGTTTGGAAACAGGCCATTTTGCTGTCTGATAAATGACAGGAGAGATGTTGACAGGGCCTCTTCAGAGAAGGAAAATAGTGAACAGGAGAAACTGAACTCCTTATGTTTAGCTATCACATTTACAATCTCCTCCTCCAGGTATAAAAATAACCTTAATGGGGAAAACAGCCATGGGGAAAAAAATTCAAGAAATTGGTAAAACCAAAGAAATGGTGAGAATAAAACAACACCCAGTAAAATAGACAAGAGTATGTAACTGCAAACAGCTGGTAAGTGGGTGGATAGAAAGTGAGTGTTAGTTGTTCATTGCGACTGACTCTGGGACCCCGTGGACTGTAGCCCACCAGGCTCCTCTGTCCATGGCATTCTCCAGGCAAGAACACCAGAGCAGGTAACCATTTCCTTCTCCAGGGGATCTTCCTGATCCAGGGATCGAATCCAGGTGTCCTGCATTTCAGGCAGATTCTTTACTGTCTGAGCCATCAGAGAAATCCCAAGTGGGCAGATAGAAATCAGGCATTGTGAGATAAGGGCAATTTCAAAAATCAAATAACAGAAATAGTGGTCATTTACTCACCTAACGAAGGCCAGTTTAAAAACTCAAATCAGTGAAGTTAGTACTTAAAATGTCTATGGTGAGTGACTGGGATCACTCTCTCAGCTCTCCTAGTCCATCCTTTCCTAAGGAAAAGAATTTTTTAAAAGCAAAAGGCCCAGTTTCTCACCTGTCTTAATGCATCATAAGCATCAGATCCAAGCACAAATCTCTCTTAAAGAGCTTGGATTAGCACCTCAGGGTGCCAAGCAGAACTGACACGAAGAACCCCAAGGTGGCTTATTTAACCGGCTAATTGTTAACTGGTAGGAGGTGGGCTATGACAGGGAGTGGGAATGGGCCTGCCTTCTGCATGAATGAATTCAACACATGGAATTCATGCTCATATTTACATTTATAACTTACAAAATTTCTATGTCAGTGACCCCAAGCTGATAAACAAAATTACAAAGTTCATTTTAATTTCATAGTCTCGGCCAATCTCATCAGTCTCCCCATTAGGTTTTCATATTAAAAGAAAGAGAAAAAATGAGAAAGCATATGTTTTTAGCCAAGAATAAATATAACAAGAATAAAGGAAATAAAAAATGAAAACTGACCTCAGCACAATGATTTAAATTTTTCCACCTTTCTCATATGGAGAGTTTCCAAGTTCTACCATTTCAAAGAAAACACCTCATTGAAGAACACATAATTGCATGTTGTTTCCATTCTTTAAATGTGGGAAATGAAGTCTTTTCACATTCACATCATCAGCTGTGCCCTAGGAAACCTTCCATTCTTTCCAAATTAGTTTTTGTATCATTAAACCAATCAGCATTAGGTGCTTAGGATTATTTTCTGGAATAAACCCTGAATCATTACCTACATCATGTATGTAATAAAGGCAAATAATGACATCATTATATAGCACATGAGCACTGACCCTAAATGACCAAGACCTAAAAGAAATCAGGGCTGTTCTAATAAGAATCAGGCAGGATGCCTAATGAAAATCAAACAGCAGACCTAATAAGAAATAATGTATTTTGCTTCTCCTTCAAATTCACTTTTGATTTGCTTTTCATGAGAATCCCTGTTTGAAGTGGAACTCCCGCAGGCTAGAATTCTCAGAGTTAACTCTGCGATGAGTAACTCCCAGGTGGTTCCCTGGGCCATTTGATCTGGGACAAGAACCACTCGCTCATGCAATAAGTATTTGATGGGCATTTACCATAATCATAGGCTTCAACCTGGCTGTTTTCTAATTGAACAAACACTACTGAGTGCCTAGTACAAACATGAACGGAGCAAGACTCAGAAATTGAAGTAATAAATAAGAAGTGTCCTAATCCCAGGAACGACAGAGCCTGGTAGGCTGCCATCTATGCGGTCGCACAGAGTCGGACACGACTGAAGCGACTTAGCAGCAGCAGCAGCAGCAGCAGACATCACTTAGACATCACTTATATTAGACATCTCTGTGTGTTTATTACATGCTAGGCACAAATATCTATGCATTATTAATTAATAATCTGATATTCCCAACAGTTCTATGAGGAAGTATATGTTTTACCCCATCCCATTTTATAAGTGTGAAAAATAAGTCTTTTCCAGATTAAGAGACTTGCTCAAGGTCACATAGCAAGGGAGGTGCAGAGATGAGGGGTAAAATTCTGTCCGTCTGCAGCTTAGACACTGTATTATCTTCTATTGGAACCATTTGAACTTGCTGATATTGGACCCTGCTATTTTTTTTTTTTAACCTACAAAATGACAAATAGGTTTTTCCCAAAAAGAACTGGGGTATGGTATGGAAAAGAGAAACAGAAACCTTTCTTTATAAAATAAAGGATGATTTGCAGCAGGATGGTTATCCACATCACCACGTGTGTGCCCTGTCCCAGCCACGACTCTGTAGCCTTAAAAGTGGGTTCAAATCTCCTCATGTCCTGTCCGCACCAGAAATCCAGTACTAACACAGTGAGAACACACCCTATACTCACATGGGTCCTCCCCTGTCTTAGTCTGACTGAGATCCCAACTATTCTTGTCATAACACTTACTTATAGGCTTGGAATGGGAATGCAAAAAAAGTGTTGTCAATATTTGCCTTGTCTTAAAAGGAAAAGCAAAGAGCCTGGACAGAGAGGATGTGGTAGGTATCAGAAAGAGAACAAGATTATGCACATGTAGGAAATCAAATGAAATTTTTATAACATTCTTTTACACAAATTATTTACAAACTTGATTATATGACTCACTTTGTGAAGCACTTTACCTCTAAGAATGGATGTAGTCTGAGCACTCTCTTCTGCTTTGAACGTACACAGAAGATGGAAACTTTCAAGTTTAAAGATGTAAACTTTCTACCATCTATTGTACACATTGGATGAGCTAAAGTATTTCAAATCTACTCTTTGCACCCCTTGTTTACTCAACAGGCATGAGTTTTGAGGAAAGATTAAAAATGCATTTATTCTGAATATGATTCCCTATGGGCATTAACTATACAAAAATTGATGGAATTGTTTCTCAGATTCTTTCCCATTACAGGTTATTACAAAATATTGGATATAGTTGCCTTTACTATACAGTAGGTCCTTGTTGTCTTTTATGTATTTTTTTATGTATAATAGTGTGTACTTGTTAATTTCAAACTGTTGATTTATCCCACCTCCACCCTGCCCCTTTGGTAACCATAAATTTGTTTTCCATGCATCTGTGAGTCTGTTTCTGTTTTGTAAGTTCATTCCTATCTTTTTTTTAGATTCCATACACAGACACATACACACACACACACACACTTTGCTATACACATGAAATCAACACAACATTGTAAATCAATGTATACTTCAATTTTAAGAAAAGAACTGGTGTAATAAATCACAACTAGTTCAACATTTTTAAAAATTAATGCAATTGGTTGATTAACATAGCTTTTACAGGGAATTAATCTTTTGCTTCTGAGACTATCAGCCTCTTGAGAGCAAGGACCATGTAAAATTCTGAATTTCTCACAGGTTAAATAGCATGCAATAAAAATGTATCATTTGGTCTCTTTATTTAACTTATAGTCTTTGCAACTACTCAAGAAAGAAACCAAGTAAGAAATTGTATTTGTAGCCTTGATGTTTGTAATCAAAAAAGGGCTGAGTTGCAGGAAACCATGTTTTATCAGTCAACCATTAAAAATATCCCACATAGTAGCAGGCCTCTGCAGAGCCCAAACTGACCAACATGAAATACTTCATCTCCTTGGACAACACATCCCGTAAATTATGAAAAGAAAATGGTATTTTATGAGAGCCAGGCAACCTCATTTTCTAGGCAGCACATTTCATTCATATCTCTGTTATTAATAGGTCACTTACAGGATTCATGACTGGTGCCACTGCATGAAGGTACCCATACATGGACAATCACCGTGGCGAAAAGTAGTATATCTCAGTTCTTTCTAGAACAGTAACTTTATCAAAACGATCACAAGTGTCCTTTGAACTCCACTCAAACATTTTCTAATTGGAAATGTTTTAGGTCATGTTCATCAGAGTTCCTAGATTTCTTTTTAACTTCAAAACTTTCAAAAATCTCCTTTTTTACCCATGAGTTTTGCCTACTAAGTTTGCATTTCCTCCATGGATTACTGCAGGCAAAAGTGCCTAGTTGTACTTTTATAACTCTCCAATCAGCTCATCTTTTGCATGAGTAACCGTATTCAATATTTTTAAAATTAGAAGCTGACCAACACAGGATGAGATGGCACTATAAAGAGAGCTAGGATAGATAATTAAGGATTAAAATCTAAACCATTGCCTCCCATGCTCTCACACAAGGTAGAGCAAGAAGTATGCACGAGTTCCATCTCCTGAGTGAAATACAGATACAAGGGGCCTGCCAGATGAGGCTTTCTGCAGTTTTCATTATAAAGTTAATATTTATCTTATAGCACTGAGTTTATCTTACCAACATATCTCATTCAAAAAAAGAAGAATTCCTTGATTTACCACATTAAAGTAAATATTGCTATGAGATATGTGTTAAATTTTTAATAAAAACCACCCTATCTTGGTTGGATCAAAGAAAGCTGCTTCAGCTGAGATGTAAACAAAACCAAATAAAAATACGTAATTCCGAATACTGAGCATCGCTGCACATATCAACCAGCCCACCCGTGACAATTTGCAGTCTTAAGTGGCTATTTCAGAATTTCAGCTAAGTTTATTATAAGTCATCATCTTTGAACTCAAATGGGCAATCACCTGAAATGCTGACCCATAGGATAGCATTTCAGAAATGTATACTCCTCGTCTCTGAACTATCACCCCTGAAAGGTACCAAAGTGAAGTTTAATTCAGTTAGATTTATAAACAGCATCCTTTGCCTTGTGTGCATGTAATTTTTGTATGGTAGATTTATTAGCATGGTATGTTCTTCTTTGTGTAGAGTAGTTCACTTTAGTTCAGTTGCTCAGTTGTGTCCGACTCTTTGTGACCCCATGGACGGCAGCACACTGGGCCTCCCTGTCCATCACCAACTCCCAGCGTTCACTCAACTCATGTCCATTGAGTCGGTGATGCCATCCAAGCATATCATCTTCTGTCGTCCCATTCTTCTCCCACCTTCAATCTTTCCCTGCATCAGGGTCTTTTCAAATGAGTCAGTTCTTCACATCAGGTGGCCAAAGTATTGGAGTTTCAGCTTCAGTATCAGTCCTTCCAATGAACACCCAGGATTGATTTCCTTTAGGATGAACTGGTTGGATGTCCTTGCAGTCCAAGGAACTCTCAAGAGTCTTCTCCAAGAGTAGAGTTAGATGTAGAGAGTAGAGATGTACAGAGTAGATCTGCAGAGTAGTTAGATGTACAGAGTAGACTTAGATGTAGAACCCAGGTTGTTTTCAATCATCCCATATTTTTTCGGGGCTTCCCGGGTGGTGCTAGTGGTAAAGAACCCAGCTTCCAGTGAAAAAGACATAAGAGATCCAGTTTCGATGCCTGGGTCAGGAAGATCCCCTGCAGGAAGGCATGGCAACCCACTCCAGTATTCTTACCTGGAGAATCCCATGGACAGAGGAGCCAGGAGGACTTCAGTTCATAGGGTCACAAAGAGGTGTGCACAACTGAAGCATCTTGGCACATAGCATGCATATTCTTTCAGTTAGCAATAAAAATCATATTACTGAAGAGCAAATCCAACACAATATGGTGATACGGATTATCAACCTCATATAAAGGAGACTGAAAAGTCAGTGAGCCTAGGGAAGGCTCCACGTGTGTACAAAGTGAGCCACCAGCAGCTTGCAGCTGATGCTCATGGAATCACTTTTCCACCCTGGAATAAGCTGCATGGAGGGGAGAACACAGGTCAAAATAGACAGAGAATATAGGACCACTTCAAACCTCCAGTTTCAGAAAGCCAAGTCTTTAAACTCAAAATCCATAAGTCAAATATATTTTGGACCATCTAAGATGCTGCTCCCTGTGACAGACAAGCCCCACAGCCTTAATACCACAAACTCTTCAGCCAGACTCACGTGCGTTTGAATCACAGCTCTGTCACTCACTCTTTGGGAATGTTATACAACCTCTCAGGCCGGTGCTTAGATTTCCTCATCTATAAAATGGAGACAATAATCATACCTATCTTTAAGGGGTGATAGGAGAATTAAATGAGTTAATATTTGTTAAGTTCTTGGAAAGAGTCTGGCACACAGTAAATGGCACTGTATTTAATGAATATGCAACATATTTATATTACTAATTATTATTGTTGTTCAGTCACTCAGTCATATCTGACTCTTTGAGACCCCATGGACTGCAGCTCGCCAGGCTTCCCTGTCCTTCACCATCTCCTGGAGTCTGCTCAAACTCATGTCCATTGAGTCAGTGATGCCATCCAACCATCTCATCCTCAGTCATCCCCTTCTCTTCCTGCCTTCAATCTTTCCCAGCATCAGGGTCTTTTCCATTGAGTCGGCTCTTCGCATCAGGTGGCCAAAGTATTGGAGTTTCAGCTTCAGCATCAGTCCTTCCAATGAATATTCAGGACTTTAGAATGGACTGGTTGGATCTCTTTTCTGTCCAAGGGACTCTCCAGAGTCTTTTCCAGCACCACAGTTCAAAGGCATCAGTTCTTCTGCACTCAGCCTTTTATATGGCCCAGCTCTCACATCTGTACATGACTACTGAAAAAACCATAACTTTGACCATATAAGTACTGTCTCTGCTTTTTAATATACTACCTAGGTTTGTTAGACTGTAGCCCACCAGGCTCCTCTGTCCATGGAATTCTCTAGGCAAGAATACTGGAGTGGGCAGCGTTCCCTTCTCCAGGGCAATCTTCCTGACCTAGGGATTGAACAAGAATCTGCCTTCATTGCTAGAGACCTGGGTTCAACCCCTGGATTAGAAGATCCCCTTGAGGTGGGCAGAGCAACCCACTCCAGTATTCTTGCCTGGAGGATCCCCATGGACAGAGGAGCCTGATGGGCTACAGTCCATGGGGTCTCAAAGACTCAGACATGCCTGAGCAACCAAGAACAGCACAGGTGGGTTCATCATTTCTTTTCTTCCAAGAAGCAAGTGTCTTTTAGTTTCATAGTTTTAATCACCGTTTACAGTAATTTCAGAGCCCAAGAAAATAAAGCCTGTCACTGTTTCCATTGTTTCTCCATCTACTTGCCATGACTTGCCATGAAGTGATGGGACCAGATGCCATGATCTTCATTTTTGAATGTTGAGTTTTAAGCCAAATTTTTCACTCTCCTCTTTCACCTTCACCAAGAGACTTTTTAATTCCTTTTCACTTTCTGCCATAAGGATAGTGACATCTGCATATCTGAGGTTATTGACATTTCCCCCAGCAATTTTGATTTCAGCGTGTGCTTTATCCAGCCTGGCATTTCGCATAATATACTCTATATAGAAGTTAAATAAGCAGGTGACAATATACAGCCTCGACAAACTCCTTCCCCAATTTGGAACCAGTCCATTGTTCCATGTCCAGTTCTAACTGTTGCTTCTTGACCTGCATACAGGTTTCTCAGGAGGCAAGTAAATTTTTCTGATATTCCCATCTCTTTAAGAATTTTCCAGTTTGTTGTGATCACAAAATCAATGGCGTTAGCATAGTTAATGGAGCAGAAGTAAAGGTTTTTCTGAAATTCTCCTGCTTTTTCTATGATCCAACAAATAACAATCTGACCTCTGGCTCCTCGACCTTTTCTAAAACCAGCTTGAACATCTGGAAGCTCTTGGTTCGCGTACTGTTGAAGGATTTTGAGCATCAGTTTGTAAGCATGTGAGATGAGTGCAACTGTGTAGTTGTTTGAACAATCTTTGGCATTGCCCTTCATTGGGATTAGAATGAAAACTGACCTTGTCCAGTCCTGTGGCCACTGTGGAGTTTTCCAAATTTGCTGGCAGATTGAGTGCTAGACCATTCAGGTATGACCTAAATCAAATCCCTTACAATTATACCATAGAAGTGACAAATAGATTCAAGAGATTAGATCTGATAGACAGAATGCCTGAAGAACCATGGATGGAGGTCTGTGACACTGTACAGGAGGCAGGGATCAAGACCATCCCCATGGAAAAGAAATGCAAAAAGGCAAAATGGTTGTCTGAGGAGACCTTACAAATAGCTGTGAATAGAAGAGAAGCGAAAGGCAAAGGAGAAAAAGGAAAGATATACCCATTTGAATGCAGAGTTCCAAAGAACAGCACAGAGAGATAAGAAAGGCTTCCTCAGCAATCAATGCAAAGAAATAGAGGAAACCAACAGAATGGGAAAGTATAGAGATCTCTTTAAGAAAATTAGAGATACCACTGGAACATTTCATGCAAAGATAGGCACAATAAAGGACAGAAATGTTATGGACCTAACAGAAGCAGAAGATATTAAGAAGAGGTGGCAAGAATGCACAGAAGAACTATACAAAAAAGATCTACAGGACCCAGATAATCACAATGGTGTGATCACTCGCCTAGACATCCTGGAATGTGAAGTCAAGTGGGCCTTAGGAGGCATCACTACGAACCAAGTTAGTGGAGGTGATGGAATTCCAGTTGAGCTATTTCAAATCCTGAAAGATGATACTGTGAAAGTGCTGCACTCAATATGCCAGCAAATCTGGAAAATGCAACAGTGGCCACAGGACTGGAAGAGGACAGTTTTTATTCCCATCCCAAAGAAAGGCAATGTCAAAGAATGCTCAAATTACTGCACAATTGCACTCATCTCACACGCTAGTAAAATAATGCTCAAAATTCTCCAAGCCAGGCTTCAGCAATACGTGAACTGTGAACTTACAGTTGTTCAAGCTGGTTTTAAAAAAGGCAGAGGAACCAGAAATCAAATTGCTAACATCCGTTGGATCATTGAAAAAGCAAGAGAGTTCCAGAAAGACATCTATTTCTGCTTTATCGCCTATGGCCAAAGCCTTTGACTGTGTGGATCACAACAAACTGTGGAAGGTTCTTAAAGAGATGAGAATAACAGACCACTCGACCTGCCTCTTGAAAAAATCTGTATGCAGGCCAGGAAGCAACAGTTAAAACTGGACATGGAACAACAGACTGGTTCCAAATAAGGAAAGCAGTACATTTAGGCTATGTATTGTCACCCTGCTTATTTAACTTATATGTGGAGTACATCATGAGAAACGCTGAGCTGGATGAAGCACAGGCTGAAATCCCTATTGCCAGGAGAAATATCAATAACCTCAGATATGCAGGTGACACCACCCTTATGGCAGAAAGTGAAGAAGAACTAAAGAGCCTCTTGATGAAAGTGAAAGAAGAGAGTGAAAAAGTTGGCTTAAACTCAACATTCAGAAAATTAAGATCATGACATCTGGTCCCATCACTTCATGGGAAATAGATGGGGAAACAGTGGAAACAGTGATAGGCTTTATTTTGGGGGGCTCCGAAATCACTGCAGATGGTGACTGCAGCCGTGAAATTAAAAGACGCTTACTCCTTGGAAGAAAAGTGATGACCAACCTAGACAGCATATTAAAAAGCAGAGACATTACTTTGCCAACAAAGGTCCAGCTAGTCAAAGCTATGGTTTTTCCAGTAGTCGTGAATGGATGTGAATTGGACTATAAAGAAAGCTGAGCATTGAAGAATTGATGCTTTTGAACTGTGGTGTTGGAGAAGATTCTTGAGAGTCCCTTGGACTGCAAGGAGATCCAACCAGTCCATCCTAAAGGAAATCAGTCCTGAATATTCATTGGAAGGACTGATGTTGAAACTGAAATGTCAGTATTTTAGCCACCTGATGATTCATTTGAAAAGACCCTGAAGCTGGGCAAGATTGAAGGCAGGAGGAGAAGGGGACGACAGAGGATAATATTTTTGGATGGCATCATTGACTCAATGGACATGAATTTGAGTAAACTCCAGGAGTCAACAATGGACAGGGAGGCCTGGCATGCTGCAGTCCATGATGTCACAAAGAGTCAGACATGACTGAGCAACTGAACTGAACTGAACTGAACTGAGTGCAACACTTTAATAGTATCATCTTTTGGGATTTGAAGTACCTCAACTCGATGTCCAACTCTTGTGACACCATGGACTGTGCTCACCAGGCTCCTCTGTCCATGGAATTCTCCAGGCAAGAATAGTGCTGTGGATAGCCATTCCTTTCTCCAGGGTCTCTTTCTGATCCAGGGATCAAACCTGGGTCTCCTGCATTGCAGGCAGATTCTTTGCATCTGAGCATCAGGGAAACTCCATTAATCATCATTAAAAAATATATATATTAACAAAATTTTAATGTATTTATTGAAGTAAAACATTCTATTAGCTTTTTTGATTTATATAATAGAAGTACTAGATAGGTTCAAACCTTACCTCTTTCTCCAACGCTATGCTTTTTCCCTCCCTCTTTACCCAGCTCATTAGCCTTTTAATCAGAGTAAGAGAACTTTTTCTGTTTACAACAATAACTCTAACATCTCGTTAACACCCTATATGTACTAGGTTGCTTACCTCATTCAGTCCTCACAAAAAAACAGTGAAACGAGTCTTATTATTATCCCCACTCAACAGATGAAGCAATGAAGGCACTGAAAGACACATAAATTATCCAAGATAACAAAATTAGTATGGAACAGAACCAGGATTAGTATCCAGACAGTATAGAAGTTTGCTTCATAGAAAGTAAATATACCACACCAGAAAAAATAAATCCCTGTTGAACTGACCACTTACAAGACTAATCCTCAGGCTTCCCTGGTGATCTAGTGGTTGAGAATCGGTCTGCCAATGCAGGGGTCACGGATTCAGTCCTTGATCCAGGAAGATACCTAATGGCGAGGAGCAACTAAAAAGCCCATTTGCCACAACTGCTGAGTCTATGCAGTGAAACTATTGAAGCTTATGCACCAAGAAGCCACTGCAATGAGAAGCCCGTGTACTGCAAAGAATAGCCCCCGCTCACTGCAACTAGAAAAAGCCTGCATGCAGCAATAAAGACCCAGCACAATAATTAATCTTAAAAAAAAAAAAAAACTAATCCTCATTCAAAATTCCCTCCTACCTCTACTCACTGTATACCACCTAATATCCAGGCAATCTGCATATCCATGAGAACTAATGATTGCTGTTTTAAGCCACTGAGTTTGGGCTTAATTTTACTGATAAGGGTTTTGTATGCTTTTAATAAATGGATACAAAATTGAATTTGAAAATGCTTTTAAAATATTAAACAAACATATATCGAAAGCCTGTATATTTTCTTATAGAGTATATATACGCACACACATGCACAGATTTCAGACCAATTGTTTATACAGCTTAAATAAAGCTTCTCCTAAAAAATCAATTCTTTTTCCCAAAACACTAATGTCTATACCCACATTTCAGATTAACATGCTTTTGTAAACAGCAAAACAAAACTGCAAATCTTACCTAAAATCCAGAATTCCATGAAGTCAAAGGACATACCGTCATAAGACTTTTCATAGCATCTGCAAAGCAACTGTAGAGTTAAACCAGTCAACAATTGAAAAACAGAAATTTCAACAAGTATAATGACTCCACGTGTTTCTAAAGAGATAGATTCAAATACCAAAGAATTAAGGGATGCCTATGTGAACACTGACAAAGTCCTTGAATAATTTTACAAAAATAATTTTTGATGATTATACTCTGCAAATAAGCCATGAAATGAGCTCTTCCTCCAGGAGGCGGAGCTGAACCAACAAAACACAAAATAGATCTGTCCCCCTCCCCCCAAAAAAACTTGATTCGTTTTTTGGTACATAGTTAAAATAAAAGCTAAATTTTGTTAAAATATAAGAGCAATTGAACATATTTTTATATATAACTGTTAACTTTATTTTTCAGGATAAAGCCCACTCAAGCCTTTTTTCCCTGATTACATTTTGGCCAGCATTTTTAAATGGATTCACTCAAGAAGGCTTTTTTCTCTACTACCAATTATCCTCAGAGAAAAGCAAAGAGGATTTCTTCTCCCACACTTCTCTATCAAAGAATCTTCAAAAAGTAAACCCATCTAAGTCATAAAAAGATTTTAAGAGTAATTCTGCTATCTGGTGGCAAAATGCATAAACAACCAGAGCAACTGATGGGATTACAAGTACCAATGAATGGGTCTGAATTTTTCTTACATTTTCCAAAAAAAAAAAACCAGATTTTTCTAATCTGAACTAAAAATAAAACACTTAAATTTTGTCAAAGAATCATTAATTTAGGAATAAAGAAAGGGAAATGATGGAGTATTATTGAATATTGTGTTAGCAACCATTAGAAACTTTGCATTCAATTTCTGAGAAAATTTGAATCACCAAGACTTTCCTTCAATGATAAAGAACAACTCTCCAAAGCAGTATAATTGTCCCAAAGATAAACTGGTCAACTGCCATTGTGATGCAAATACTCCCTGTGACCTAAAATCATACCAAATGAATTTTAAAGCAGGAGGAGATCCTAAATATTACATAGCCTGACATTCTCATTTTACAGATTAGGAAACAGAATCCAGGAGATTACGTGACTTGTCTAAGACCACACAACTAGTTAAAGTCAATGCAGGGCCTAGAATCTAAGTCTCCTGACTTAAGGGCCAATGATATTTCTCCTCTTCTCAGCCTTCCCCCGTGGCTCAGAGGTAAAAGAATCTACCTGCAATGAAGGAAATGCAGGAGGCTCCAGTTCAGTTCCTGGGTCAGGAAGATCCCCTGGAGGAGGGCATGGCAACCCACCCCAGTATCCTTGCTCGAAAAAGCCCATAGACAGGGGAGTCTGGTGGGCTACAATCCATGGGATTGTAAAGAGTTGAACATGACTGAGCTACTGAGCACACACACACTTCACTGAGAAATGGTAGCAGTTATGAAAAAGAATTTCAACCAAAGCCTATTGCATCCCACATGTTTTCCTCATTGAGTCTATTTCCCCTCTTTGAAAAGAACAGTGGGTTTTATTGACAGCAAGTTTAATATTGTTTTCCATACTTAAATGTTACAGAATCTTAAACCCTCAAAGCAGGGCTGCAGGGGCTCCTTGATGGGACTTCCAGGCAGGATAACCTGTGGATTTCATCCTCTGCTCACCCCCATTGCCAGGAGTCCTAGTGCAGAACACCATCATGCGATCTCACTTATATGTGGAATCTAAAATATAACACCAATGAACTTACCCATGAAACAGAAACAGACTCACAGACATAAAGATCAGACTTGTGGTTGCCAGAAGTGAAGTGAAGTCGTTCAGTCGTGTCCGACTCTTTGTGACTCCGTGGACTGTAGCCCACCAAGCTCCTCCATCCATGGGATTCTCCAGGCAAGAATATTGGAGTGGGTTGCCATTTCCTTCTCCAGGGGATCTACCAGACCCAGGGATCGAACCCAGGTCTCCTGCATTGCGGGCAGACGCTTTAACCTCTGAGCCACCAGGGAAGCCCTTGTGGTTGCCAGAGGAGGGATGGATTGGGAGTTTGGGATTAGCAGATGCAAACTCTTATACATAGAATGAATAAGCAACAAGGTCCTACTATAGTGCACAGATAATTACATTCAATATCCTATAATAAACCACAATGGAAAAGAATATGCAAAAGAATGTATCAGATGGTAAAGAATCCACCTGCAATATGCAAGACCTGGGCTCTATCCCTGGGTTGGGAAGATCCCCTGGAGGAGGGCATGGCAACCCACTCTAGTATGCTTGCCCGGAGAATCCCCATGGACCGAGGAGCCTGACAGGCTACAGTCCATGGGTTGCAATCGGACACAACTGAGCGACTAAGCACAGCTCAGCACATAGTATCATGGAATCACTTTGCTGTAAAGCAGAAATTAACACAACATTGTAAATCAACTATACTTTAAGAAATAAAACTTTTTTAAAAGACTTGGAAGGTTTTTGTTTTGTTTTGTTTTGCTTCATTCCCCAAAGACAATGAGTGTTCCTATCAAAGCAGAAATGAGAGAGAGGAGAAAATGTTGCAAGAGCACAGAGATGAGGGCAAGGATATCTTCTCTTCCTCTTCCTTTTCTACTTCCTCCACCCACAGCTCCAACTCAGCCCTCCCTTCAACCACTATCGGCCTTCGTCTTATTGGCCACTTATCGGCACTCTCATAACTGCTACCTCTGTCCTTCCTCTCTCCGCTGTTGACTGCCATGCCTTCTATTCCACTGCCCATTCCTTAGCTTTGGAACATCAAGAAATCTCAGTACCTAGAAGAGAAGTAACATCTAGCCAGGTCCCTCTAGTACAGACGAGAAAACAACTGTGGTCTTGGAAAGTTAAAAAAATTATTCTCTGCTATACAACTCTTTCAACTCAATAAATGAGATTATATATTTTTTCTATTATGCTTTAATTTTCTTGCTTGAGTTCAGCATTTTAAGCCCCTCAAAAATCAAGTCAAAGTTGGTTATGTCATTGTATAGCAGTTCTTCCTTGTTTAGGTTTATCAGAAAGTTTTTCTCAGCCTGCCTTTTGTATTTTCAACAGCCTTTCATGAGAATAATCAGAGCTATAAAGTACTTAGTGCACCCAGGACCTTTCTTGAGATTGTCTTTAGGACACTGATCATTCAATCCAAATAACAGTATTATCATTCAGTCTGTATTTCAATATCTTTACAGAGATATTTCTGCTTTCAGCACCTAGTATGTAGTATGAACTGCCCTAGATGCTGAGAATACAGCTGCTAAGAGAACAACGTTGGGGAAAGGGGGACACCTTTCTTAGTGGAGTTTACATTCTAGAGGAAAGCACAAAATATGTAATAAAATAGTACCTCGGATGACAGAAAGTGCTAAGAAGAAAAATGAAGCAGGGTGGAGTATACAAAATGATACAGTTCTAAGTAGGGTGATGAGTAAAGGCTCACCTTTATTAAGGTGGGAATATTTGAATATCTTGGGAGACTCATACATTTTATTAATTTGTTGAGTTCTAAGAAGTACCAAAAACCATTTGCTTTTCAATTACTCAAAAACAATTTGTTTAGCTACACATTCTGGAATTTCCTCAGAGTTAACATCAACCTTATAAGCTCTATTTTCTTGAATTAGCCCTGTATTTTCCCAGAACCAGTCATGTCACTGATACAGATAAGAAAACAATAAATACCAGGATATATAAAAACAGAAAATGTAAAGCCACATCTATACAACTACATGGAAGAATATGATGAAATTTGTTTAAAAAAAAAAACCAGGTTTTTCCCTTCTGCACTTTTATCTACTGAAAGAAAAAAAATCCATGTTTATTATTATTATTACCAGCTACCCAAGTTCCTAAGCAGTCAGCAATAAACTGTGAAGTGTTCACCTGGGTAGATGAGAAAAGTTGTGGGAGGAAAAACAGAAGGAATCTTTAAAACGTCTTTTGCAGAGAACTGAGTTTCATCTTTTTGCCCCAGACTGAACTAATAAAGATATAATTTATTCAGCCAAAGCACCTCAAGTCAAATACAGAGTTTTTGTGGCCCAGGGAACATCTTTTCATGCCACCTTACACTTGGTTTACAGAAGAACGAGTTCAAATAATTTGGCCAAGGTCACATACTGAGTTTGTGGTTTTGTCTGTTTTAAAACTGGAAAACTTAATGTTTTCCCCTTCTTATTATACTCATCAAAATCCATTGTCCCTTTCTTCACTTCTCTGCCCAGTTCTGCAGAAAACACTTAAAATCTTTAACTGCTTTGGTCATTTTAGTTCTTTCAAATTGGGCAGTCACACAATTGCTTCATATCCCATATAGTTACTACAAAATGTCCAGAAAAAAATGGGCGTTGCTGCTATTAAGAAAGGCGAGGGGGGGTGGGGGGGGGCAGGGGGGAAGGATGTTAACATGGTTACAGGGTAAAACAAAATAAAATGAATGCAAAATTGAACCAAAAATCTTTATATAGAATAAAAATTAATAATATCTTTGAATCAAATTCCCCAGGGTCATGCACAAAATTTGATTATTTATTCAACTCTGTTTAGGGAAAACATCAATGATGAGTCAAAAAATTAAGCTATCCCCTCTTCCCAATTAGTTCTATTAAAGAATCCATAACCTATTTTTTTACTTCACTTTCACTTTTCACTTTCATCCATTGGAGAAGGAAATGGCAACCCACTCCAGTGTTCTTGCCTGGAGAATCCCAGGGACGGGGGAGCCTGGTGGGCTGCCGTCTATGGGGTCGCACAGAGTTGGACACAACTGAAGTGACTTAGCAGCAGCAGCAGCAGCAGCCTGTTTTTTAAACTTAAAGTATATTGGCCTTTGTGTAATATAAAATCTTTACTTTTTACTTTCTTTTGGTTTAGCAATTTTTCAAGGTGATTAATTGTCTTCTACAACATATTAGAACTTACCATCTAGAATTTGTTTTCTCCATGTTTGAATTCTCACCTCTGTTTTTAACTAGGTTTTGGAATCAGTCCTAGATTCAAATCCTGTGTCTTTTAGTTGTGTGCTGAATGCTGCGTGTGATGTGGGCTTATTTATCTCTCTGAAATTCACTTTATGCTTAAATGGCAACAAATAGTACCAAACTCTTCAAATAGTTATTTTGAGAACTAGATAAATAATAAATAGGATACCGCTCACAGTTATTGTTAAATCAATACTAGTTTCATTTCCTCCTCACCAGAAATTTTCCTTGTTTGCTTAAAACAGTATTTCTTCTTGCAAAAAGTTTACAGTATAATTGTCAAACATCTAGAAAACAGAGACAACTAAAATAAGAAAATTGAAATTATTCCTATTTCTCATAATCAAAAATAATCAGATTAACATTTTGTATATGTCTTTCTACTCTTTCCTTCTTTAGATATACAGAATATTTTTTAACTGTAGCACTACCTTAAGTATCAGATACATATATAAATTGCATAAATCAACTCTCACAAAGTAAACACACCTAATATCACTACATTTGATGTGTTTTTGACCTTGACAATGTATCACAACCACAAAAGCATGGGAGCCAGACTCTGAGGCCATATCTCCTGAGGTTGAGTTCTGCTCTCCAGTTTCCTGGTGATGTGACCTGGATAAACTTTTAAAGTCACAGTTAGCTGCTAAATAGTAACAGTTTGTCCAGTTATGAAGATTACATGAGTTACTTTATGTAATTTACTTAGAATAATATGAGACATATAGCATGTACCCAGTAAGGTAAGACATTGTTATTATTATGCACTACCTGAAGAACCTTTTCTCTCCCAATAGTTACACATTCCCGGGGTGCATGAAAGTCATTTTTCTCTTGAAGAATTTGGTTAGCTCCCTTAAAGTCTTCTCTGATGTCCTCATATGCAATTAATCAAATGGAGAGCAATCACCATCCTCACAATAAGCCATATATTTCCAATTGAGATCACATTTCCTCAGCTGGTACCAAAACTGCAAAGTGCCCTCATTACACCCTAACCTATCTTCCCAAACAGAAGTCTTTTTACTCCCTTCTATAAACACTTCTGTCAGGCAACTCATTCTCCTTTAAACATGTCTTATTCTTTTCCACCTCCGGCTTTGGGTTTACATCTCCCAGCTTTCTTGAAATGCCATTTTTTGTCTTCCATCAAGCTTCCAGTATTTCCCACATTCCTCCCGGAAGAGCTTCCTCTCACCTCCATATCGCCCTCACCTGGCAGTAATCAGGCACTGGCTTCCTCACAACAAAGCAGTTCACCTGTATATATGGCACTTCACAGCTCACAAAACGCTTTCACATCACCGTCTCTTTTGATCCTCACAGCAATCTGATGAAATAATAAAACAGTGACTATTATCCACATTTTGCCATCAAGGAACTTAACTCTTCATCATGAAAACACATCCAGCCCCTGCCTAGTATGAAAGCTCCTCCAGACTAAAGACATTACACTTTTCGCTTTCTTGTCCTCAAGACATATTTACACTGGAATTGATCTACTGCCCAAATCATTGTTATCAATAAAAATAGCAAACACTTTTGAGTGCCTTGTAACATATCTCTGGGCTAAATACACACGGTTACCGTTTACTTATTTAGCAGTGTATTCAACATCTGCGATGTGCCAGCACTCTGCTCCATCTTGGGACCCCTTGCTAGGAGTCTCTTTGATTCTCTCTATATATTGAGATTATGGGAAAGAGCACCGGAGTGCCTTCTGGAAAACCTTGTGTCAAGTACTGCCTCCACTAACATACATGCAGGGTTATCTTGTGTGTCTCTGGACCTGAGTTTCCTTGTCTATCATATCTCTGACCTGACCCCTCATGAGATTATTACAAAGATCAAATAAGATTTGCAAGTACTTTTTATGCTTTATGAAAATATAAAAGCATCAGTGTTGCATGATTATTAAAAACTGGCTCTTGCCCTTGCCTTCCCACAATCCAGTTAGGAAGATAAGGAATATACATAAGACGAGTTCTAACATATAATGACGTATTTTCAGTGACAGAAGATGCCAATGTATCATAACCGAGAGAGAGAACATGAGAAAGTAACATTGCACTTGTAAATTCAGAAGATTAAAATATTCTTCCAAATCTTAGTTTGTCCCCTACTTTATCAATGGGAAAATATTAATTCTTCTTGGGAATTAACTTTCCATCGGAAATGGGATTACTCATTTGGATTCTTTAAATGTTTTTAATGCCCTGGATTACTGTGGCAGTACCTTATCCAGGTTCACTCACTCTTTTACACTTATTCCAATGAAATAGTAAGTTATTGCCCCCCGATTTCTGAGGGAGAAAGAATAGGAGCAAATGTAAGGAAGCTGCTCTTTGATCTCTGTGCACATCAATTACAGGTAATAAATCCCCCTGCAGTTGGAGCTGAGACAGGATCTCAAAAGCACATGGACTTTCCTATTAGAAAATATAAACCAAATAGTGACTATTTGTTGTTTAGATTTATTTTGTGAGTAATGTAACTGAAAAAACAACCCAGCATTGAAGGATGTATCATTTTTAATCTCAGCACTTTTAGCTACTGCCAACACCAGATAGAGTATCTTATTGCAATAATTCAAGGATTTCTCTATTAGTTTCTCTAAGCCCTTAAAGCAAATGAAGCTCTTATGATATAAAACACCTTCTTTCTCTATTTTTTTCTCAGCTCTCAAGCCTAAATGCATTTCAGGGTAGAATTTTAAATGAACTAGATAAATGAAATTCTATCTAACTGTATTAATTTTTGACACTCTTTTTATGATTCTTTTAAAAAGAACATAGAAACGAATTGCAGCGCTGGCTGCCGTACAGTCATGATGAATAGCATGCTACAAATAATTTTTTTTTCAAACTTTTGAAAGAACAATTTAGATGTTTAATCTCTTAGGTGGCTTTACAAATACCCTCCATTGATAATTGACCAAGGAACTAGCAATGAGGTTTCTTAAACAAAGAAAAGCACTCGTATATTAAAGGAAGCATTTTCATACTTTTTCTCCCTATTGTTTAACCTTTTGTTCCCATCACGAATACCTACCCGTAGTTCTTATCTCTGACCTTGAGGAACTGTATAGCTTTATCGAGACTTCCTTTTAGCTCACAGATGACCTTCAGCGGATGTCATTGAGCTCTGACCTGCCTCAGTGATCAGCTCACACAAAATACATATGCTGAACAGTGCTGGTGTGTGCAGTAGGGGTAAGTGAATTATTTACAAAAATTTGAGTTGACACCTTTTATCAAATGTGGAAAGATGAAGACAAAACAGCTGCTATTGCTGTCGTAAGCAATCTGCTGGTGATTGAATAAAAGTGTCAAGAAAATGGCTGCTTGATGGCCTTTTGTTCTCCCTCATCCAGCTTGATGTTAGTTTGAGCTGTCAGTTAGGAATCACGGCAGTGTGATTTATCAATAGACTGAGTGACCTTCTCTTTTAGCTTGAGGTAGAACTAGAAGACAGCGCCCTCTACTGTGAACACACAGCGCTTCCTCTTAGTGTGCCATTCTGGTGATTGGTCTGCATTTGCTGGAAGCGACTCACTCCTGTGATAATTAAGGCTTTTAAAATTTTGTCCTGTTTCCATTGCCGCCACACGTTTATTTAAAATTAGAAAAATAAAAATAGAAAACCTTCAATCATATTCTATACCTTCCAGCAAACTGAATTAGAAAATCAGTATTTCAGATACAATGCTTCCTCCTTGCTAATTAAACTGCAGAATAAGGAAACATTATCTTTGATAGCAAACTGAATCTTTAAATAGTGTTTGGACTATATTGATATTAATATCCATTAGCATTAACTCAAATTATTTTATAGCCTCTATAAAAAGATGGATTTAGACTTATTTTTCTGTCATACTATCGTGGTCTCCTCAAGAAAGATATTATTATCAATCAGAGCTTTGTGGATCTTTGAGTAATACGAAACCATAGCGGAAAAGGACCTTACAAATGAATATTCCCACTGCCATTGTGTAGATATACGTGTTTATTTAAAGTAGGACTTTCTAATTTAATAAATATTCCTCTTATCTAAAACCCAAAGGAGAATAAGGTTTTTCTAGCAGCTATTGAAAAGGAAATAGTGAATCTATTTAAAAGAATTAGAATAATATTATCTGATTTCCAAAAGCACATAATCTTTTAAGAGCAATGAGATCTAATTTAACAGGCAACAAACTTTTGTGCTTTTAAAAACTATTAGATATACACAATTTAAATACATTCAATTTCTCCCTTAGGTATTCCACAACAACTTTTTATTTTAACTTCTTATTTTGTATTTTTATATCAGACATGAAAAATCATTGTGGAAGTATCTTTTTTTTCAGCCAAATCACAAACTTAACTATCCAAAGACACTTTGTTAGGGCAGTCTTTCCTCAGCCTCTCTTGCACCTCTCTTCCATTGCACCGCAGATTAGGGCAGACCAGGTTAGGAAACTAAAACGATGTGCTTCCCCATTTCACAAAATGTCCTCTTCGGCCTCCCTGCCTTTTCTTCCCTAATTTAATTTCAGCCATTAGGTGGTAAACTCACTCTCTCGTAAATGAACAGAAGCACCAGGCTTGGGGTTCAAACCTCAGTTCCTGGCACGGGCTTTGACTTTTTCCTCTCCATCCTGATATACATACACACCATGACTTGTTCATAAAAGATCTGCAGCAAAGTTGAATAATATGTAAATTTTATGTTGTAATGAATTAGGTCCTAAGATCTTTAAAGGTCAGACACCTGGTATAATACATCACATTCTTTAATATCAACTACAAAATAACTGTAATAAATTTTTCCAACACCACATCCTCACACGCTGCTACCCACAAGGAAGCACCAAAGGAAATGTGTCATTTGTCAAAACATGCAAAAAAACTGGCATGTGTACAAGTCACTTTAAAAATAATTCTCAGGTTAGAAATAGCTTTCCAAATGAATATTTTGTGGTTAAACAAAGAAAAACACATTAGTGCTTGACTGAAATCATCTCCTGATGTGTTAAAAGAATGAGGAGAAAGAAACAACTAACATTCTAGGATATATGATCAAATCATTTTAATTAGTTACAGGATAAATGTATAATTTATAGGCAAAGAGCCTTATTTGATTATCTTTAAGGAAAAACTCAACAAGCATGGAAATTTAAGTATGGATGAGTGAGTGGTCTATTATAAAAATGTATAGCTTCTTGAGTTATCGAAATTTTATAGTTGCTATTAAAATTAAAATATTTATTTCTTTTATAATGCTATTTGCAAGCTTCAATTACAAGTCTCTATTATAAGAACATATCTCTTAGCAAGGGAAGGAAAAGAGATTTGCTCACTGAAAGGGCAGACTTTAGAGATTCTTTTTAAAGTGCAAACCCACATGAATACTTGCTCTCATTCCCACCCACCCCATGTCCCTATACTCAAATAGTGTATTTTATTGACTTAAGGTACAGTGAAATGCACATATAAGCAGAAATGTTCATCTTTAGAATTTCTAGTGTGACTCCAGGTAGGTCTCTGATATGTATTTGTAACACTGTTGAAGGCATGCCCTTAGAAATATACATTGGTGGGACTTCCCTGGCAGTCCAATGGTTAAGAATCTGCCTTGCAATGCAGGGGACATGGATTCCATTCCTGGTTGGGGAACCAAGATCCCACATGCCAAGGAAAAACTAAGCCCGTGGGCAGTGAAAGATCCTGAATGATGCAACAAAGATCCAGCATGCCATGACTAAGACCTGATGCGGCTAAATAAATTAAAAACCTTTGCAAAAAAAATACATATATATAAATAAACATTATTTTAAAATCCATACACACACACACATACACATATATATGTACATACATACACAAAGTGGTTATTTCATATACCTCACCACTACCACTAATCTGGTGAATTTTCAATAGGAATTGAGACTCTATTTGAGAAATAATTGAAAGGTTGATTAATTTAAATAGGATTCATGTTTTAAAACTGCATATGCTTACTGAAACACTGTGATCACCTGAAACACCACTTTTATTTTTTTCAACCTATTGTACGGTTGAAAATAGGACCTATTCTATGGTCCTGTTCACATGTATATATGGCATCAGTCAATAGTTAAAAAGTGAAGTGGAAATTTTGTCTAGATCATTAAGAGATATCCTATAAAAAAGAATTGAACCCAGTGTAGTTTTAGTACTTGAAATTTCTGGAAAACTGCCCAAATCCCACCCTTTTTAATATATATACATAAAGTTAATCAAAATATTCATAACCTTTATAGCCAGATATAAAATGGACTTTCTAGGCTGGGGAGAATGAACAAGCAGCTGAACACCTGTGTTCTTGCTCCCTGTGAGTCAAACCTAGAACTCCTTAGACAAACTGAAGGGACTAAGGAACTCTAGAATGAAACTTTCTGGGTTTTAAGTAATTTGTTCAGGGAATGGCTACCTACTCCAGTATCCTTGCCTGGAGAATCCCATGGACAGAGGAGCCTGGCGGTCATGGAGTTGGACACGACTGAGCAACTGTCACTTTTCACAAAACCAGATCTCTGCCTAAATTCTTTATCAGTTATTTACAACAGAAATATCCAGACAATAGAAATATACAGTGAAAGGGCGCACTACAACTTATATTTACGATGATTTAAACATCAATATTCATAGAGAAAGACAGAAAACAAGTTCAGTAATGTGTCATGTTATAATTTATAGCCTGTCATAAATCAGGTTAGCAAACTATGGCCCAAAGTGGCAAATCTGACCCAAGGCTTGTTTTTTTTTTTCCTTTTTCTTTTTCTTTTTCAAGTTTTCTTAAACACAGCCCTGCCCATTCATGTCGCTACCTTTGTAATAAGACAACAGAGCTGGGTGGTCACCACAGAGACCACGTAACCTACAACAGTAAATATTGACCATCTGACCCTGACAGTTTGCTAGTCCTTGATCCAGGCACAGATATTTTCATTTCTTCCTTATGTCTCTGTATTTCTATACTCTTTACAGGTAAAAATATATGATACTTATAGTCAGAAAAGAAAGATAAATAAACAGCTTTGTTCTTTTCTATTGTCTGGGAATATTTTCATACCAGAAAATGATAGGCAGCTATTTATCAGATCCAGCTTGGTCCTCAGCCATAGTTAAATAGCTTGTTGAAAGTGTTAGTCACTAAGATATGTCCAATTCTTTGTGGCCTCAAGGACTGTAGCCCACCAGGCTCCTCTGTCCATAAAAGTCTCCAGGAAAGAATACAGGAGTGAGTTGCCATTCCCTTCTCCGGGCATCTTCCTGACTCAGAGATCGAACCCAGGTCTCCTGCATTACAGGTAGGTTCTTTACTCTCAGAGCCACCAGGGAAGCCCTTCAAACAGCTTTGTAATGGGGACTATAAAGTTACTATTCATATCACCAACATGTGTAGCTCACAGTTACCACGTTTCAGGCATTTAAGTGCTTTGCAACTATTAACTCTCTATGAGATAGAAATGATTATTATCTCCTTTTACAGATGAGGAAACTAAAAAACAAAGGAGTTAGATAATTCACCCCAGGTCTTACATTCGTACACAGGAGCCAGGATTCAAATCCGAGCAGGCTGGAGCCAAGATATGTACTCTAAATCCTGTACTGTGCTGCCTCCTTGTGACTCTTTAATTCTTGTACTATCTTCTCACAGGAAACAAGTATTTTGTTCAGGATAAAAATTAGTCATCTCAAGTTAATACTTGAGGTCCAAAAACTTCTGCAAATGCTGAAAGGGGAAAAGAGATGGATGGGGAGAGAAGAAAAAAGGAATAGATGTGGAAGTTTGACTTTTCATAGTCCTGACTTTTATCAGAAGTAGGTCATGGAAAGTAGTTCGGTGTATTTACTACTCAAGGTTTTCCAAAGAAACAGAACCAACAGAATGTGTGTGTATAGAGAGAGAGATTTAATTTTTAAAAATTGGCTCTCATAAATGTGGGAACTGGCAAGTCATAATTCAATGGGCTGGCCAGCAGGCAAAGACCCAGGGAAGCTATAATGTTGAGCTTGAGTCTGAAGGCCATCTGGAGGCAGAATTCCTTCTTTCTTGGAGAATCTCATTCTTTTTCTCTTAAGGTCTTCAACTGATTGGACAAGGACCACCCAACAAAATGAAGGGCAATATGCATTACTCAAAGTCTACTGATTTAAATGTTAATCTCATCTAAAAAAAAAAACATACTTTCACAGTAACATCTGCACTGACACTTGACCAAATATTTGGGTACAATGATTTAACCAAGTTGATACATAAAATTAACCATCATCTTTGAATTATGATGCAGGAGAAGGCTCTTAAGAGTCCCTTGGGCTGCAAGGAAATCAAACTAGTCAATCTCAAAGGAAATCAACCCCGAATATTCATGGGAAGGACTGATGCTGAAGCTGAAGCTCCAACACTTTGGCCACCTGATGTGAAGAGCCAACTCATTGGAAGAGAACTTGATGCTGGGAAAGATTAAAGGCCAAAGGAGAAGAGGATTGCAGAGGATGAGATGGTTAGATAGCATCACTGACTCAATGGACATGAGTTTGAGCAAACTCTGAGAGACAGTGGAGGACAGAGGAGCCTGGCCTGTTGCAGTCCATGGGGTAGCGAAGAGTTGGACATGACTTAGTAACCAAACAGCAACAACTGAGTAAACAAATGAGAAGAAGGAAAAATATAGAAAGAGGAGAGAACTAAGGGGCACAGCTACAGTAGGATTTGGGGTTCTAGAAAGGAGCACATACTTCTCTTCCCTCAGGAGTTTCCAATCTATCAAGAGAAATAGACAAGCTGAGAGAAAAGTCACAGTGGTAGATAGGCTGGTGCCTTGAGTCCAAACAAGGATTTTGACCCATCTAAGCAAAGGTGTTCAGTGGGGGGACAAGCAGACCAGGAAGCAGGCTGGACAATCAGCCTTAGGGTTTAGCTTGGAAGGGCAGCGAAGCTTGGCCAAGAGGGATTGTGGGTGGGATAGGAGTTGGAAAGGACAGCCAGGAGTCTAATATCTTATCCTGTGTCCTACACTGCAAGTAAAAGCAGAAAAACATTTCTTCATAAGACATTCTGTGATCTTCAGGAACATCAACCATGCTGCCTTGGTCAATAGGAAAGCATGTATTGAAAATGGAGCAGTGAAGCCTGGCTTCAGCTTCCTTTTGATGAGGGCTTCAAGGACCCTCTTCACCACTTTTATCCTTCAAGGATTTACAGCTTGGGTAGGGAAGATGTCCTTTTCATCACAGGGGACTGGAATGCAAAAGTAGGAAATCAAAAGATGCCTGGAGTAACAGGCAAATTTGGCCTTGGAGTACAGAATGAAGCAAGGCAAAGGCTAACAGAGTTTTGCCGAGATAATGCACTGGGCATAGTAAACATCCTCTTCCAACAACATAGGAGAAGACTCTACACATGGACATCACCAGATGGTCAATACTGAAATCAGATTGATTATATTATTTGCAGCCAAAGCTGGAGAAGCTTGATACAATCAGCAAAAACAAGGCCAGGAGCTGACTGTGGCTCAGATCATGAACTCCTTATTGCCAAGTTCAGACTTAAATTGAAGAAAGTAGGGAAAACCACCAGCCCATTCAGGCATAACCTAAATCAAATCCCTTATGATTATACAGTGGAAGTGACAAATACATTCAAGAGATTAGATCTGATAGACAGAGCGCCTAAAGAACCATGGATGGAGGTTCATGACATTGTACAGGAGGCAATGATCAAGACCATCCCCAAGAAAAAGAAACACAGAAAGGCAAAATGGTTATCTGAGGAGGCCTTGCAAATAGCTGAGAAAAGAAAAGCTAAAGGCAAAGGAGAAAAGGTAAGATATAGCCATTTGAATGCAGAGTTCCAAAGAACAGCAGAGAGAGATAAGAAAGCATCCCTCAGTGATCAATGCAAAGAAATAGAGGAGAAAAATAGAATGCAAAAGACTAGAGATCTCTTCAAAAAAATTAGAGATACCAAGGGAACATTTCATGCAAAGACAAATACAGTAAAGGACAGAAATGGTATGGACCTAACAGAAGCAGGAAATATTCAGACGAGATGGTAAGAATACACAGAAGAACTATACAAAAAAATATCTTCATGACCCAAATAACCACTATGGTGTGATCACTCACATAGAGCCAGACATTCTGGAATGTGAAGTCAAGTGGGATTTAGGAAGCTTCACTATGAACAAAGCTAGTGGAAGTGATGGAATTCCAGCTGAGCTATTTCAAGCCCTAAAAGATGATGCTGTGAAAGTGCTACACTCAATATACCAGCAAATTTGGAAAACTCAGTAGTGGCCACAGGACTGGAAAAGGTCAGTTTTCATTCCAATCCCAAAGAGCAATGACAAAGAATGTTCAAACTACCACACAATTGCACTCATCTCACAGGCTAGCGAAAGTGAAAGTGTTAGTCACTCAGTCGTGTCCAATTCTTTGCGACCCCATGAACTGTAGCTTGCCAGGCTCCTCTGTCCATGGAATTCTCCAGGCAAGAATACTGAAGTGGATTGCTGTTCCTTTCTCGAGGGCATCTTCCCAACCCAGGCATCAAGTCAGGTCTCCTGCATTACAGGCAGAGTCTTTATCATCTGAACCACCAGGGACGCCTGCTCAAAATTCTCCAAGCCAGTGTTCAATAGTATGTGAACCGTGAACTTCCAGATTCAAGCTGGATTTAGAAAAGGCAGAAGAACCAGAGATCAAATTGCCAATATCCATTGGCTCACAGAAAAAGCAAGAGAATTCCACAAAAACATCTACTTCTGCTTTACTGATTACTTCAAAGACTGTGATTGACTATGTAGATCACAACAAACTGTGGAAAATTCTTTAAGAGATGGGAATAACAGAAAATTCTTACCTGCCTCTTGAGAAACCTCTATGCAGGTCAGGAAGCAACAGTTAGAACCAGGCATATAACAATGGTTTGGTTACAAATTGGGAAAGGAGTACTTCAAGGCAGTATATTGTCACCCTGCTTATTTAATATATACACAGAGTACATCATGAGAAATGCTAAGCTGGATGAAGCACAAGCTGGAATCAAGATTGCCAGGAGATATATCGATAACCTCAGATACACAGATGACACCACCCTTATGGCAGAAAATGAAGAGGAACTAAAGAGCCTCTTGATGAAAATGAAAGAGGAGAGTGAAAAAGCTGGCTTAAAACTCAACATTGAAAAAACTAAGATCATCGCATCTATCCCCATCACTTCATGGCAAATACATGGGGAAACAATGGAAACAATGACAGACTTCATTTTCTTGGGCTCCCAAATCACTGCAGTTGGTGACTGCAGCCATGAAATTAAAAGATGCTTGCTCCTTGGAAGAAAAGCTATGACCAACATAGACAGCATATTAAAAAGCAGAGACATTACTTTACCAACAAAAGTCCATCTAATCAAAGTATGGTTTTTCCAGTAGTCATGTATGGATGTGAGAGTTGTAGTATAGAGAAAGCTGAGTACCGAAGAATTGATACTTTTGAACTGTGGTGCTGGACAAAACTCTTCAGAGCCCCTTGGACTGCAAGATCAAACCAGTCAATCCTGAATGAAATCAGTCCTGAATATTCATTGGAATGGCTGATGCTGAAGCTAAAGCTCCAATGCTTTGGCCACCTGATTCAAAGAAATGACTGATTCTGGGAAAGATAGAAGGCAGGAGGATAAGGGGATGACAGGGGATGAGATGGTTGGATGGCATCACCAACTAAATGGACATGAGTTTGAGTAAGCTCTAGGAGTTGGTGATGGACAGTGAAGCCTGCTACAGTCCATGGGGTCTCAAAGAATTGGATATGCCTGGGCAGTTGAACTGACTGACTGAAGGTAGTGCTACCAGGGAACAGTACTTTGCCTCTCCAAGGGGTGTGGCAGGACCACAGACAATTATCACAAGAGTTGTGGAGTCACAGACATTTGTGAGGCCAGATGGGAGATCATCATATGTAAGCAGATGTCAGACAGACTAAGAGACTCTTCAGGATACTGTGTGAGCCTGTGCTTGGGGTTACAAGGATTTAGGGTTGAATTAATACTACTCTTACCTAACGAGGGTTAGTGCACATAGGCTGAGGAACTTTGGGTGATAGCAGTGTGTGATGCTTGTTTTGATGGACATAAGAACAGACTGACACTGAGCAGGGAGGCTCAAGAGATCTTTGGAGTTCAGGCTGTTGTGCATAATTCCATGTAAAGTGAACATGAAATATACATGGGCCTGAAGGTTGAAGTGGGAATTACAGCTTCTCTAACTCCATAGACTTTTTCAGATTAAGCCTTTTCCAGATGGAAAATTATGGAATCATTGAACCACAATGATTCTTCTTTCCCTTTCCTTCCACCCATTACCCTCCCCAGCCCCCACTCCCATCCCTTCACTGAAAATTCATTTTCCTTATTGTGCACTCTCCCTCAGGAAAAAAGCTTCATGTTCCTTTGCAGACCAATAATTTCCTAATTTGCTGGACTGGAAACAAAAGCAGAATGTAAACTCCATCAAGGTGGGAGTTTTATTTTGGTTGGTCCCTATTTTATCCCTGGTGCTTGAAAGAGAGTCGATAGATAAGACATATTGCTAAAAAAAAAAAAAAAAAAAAAAAAAAAAAAAAAAAACAGTCAACTCAGTTTCGTTTTATTTTGGAGGTCATAACAACTTGTGACACTAAAGGGAAGCCCAGGAAGAGGTCAAATTGTTTAGCAGGGTACCAGGTATATGTTATTGTTGTTGTTTAGTGACTAACTCGTATCCAGCACTTTTGTGACCCCTATGGACTGTAGCCTGCAGGCTCCTCTGTGTTAGTGGTCAGCAAATGTCAACTGCTATTATTTATATAATGAAAAATAAAAAATAAAATTTTATTTTCCAGTGAAATATTAAGTAGCTAGACATATAGGGGCCTGGTTATGAAAAGCCTCCATGCTATATTGAGGTGCTTAAATTTTATTTAAAAGCAAGGTTTTCAGAGCATTTTAAGCAAAACAGTAAATGGTAAAGGTTCCATTTTAGAAAGGGTTCTTTTGTGGTGGTGTGAAGAATGAAATTGGATGGAATTTTGAAAAAGCAGAATGGAAAAGAGGTGGGAGATTGGAATGGTATTTGGGAGGTAAACTTGGCAGGAATTGTTAAGTAATTCAAGAAAAGCTGGGGGTGGGGGTGGGGGAAGCTAAGAAAAAGTGCAGCAAGAGTATTCTGGGCTCAAGAGAGCATATCTTACAAATAAGTTTGTAAGTGACTTACCAAGAAAGATCATACAATCTGCTTTTCTGGGGATGTTTAAAAATGAGATTGAGCTATCTGTGTTTGGTAGCTGAGAACTTGGGCTTGGTCAGAAGTTAGCCCAGGCTTTTGATGTTACAATTTCAACAGAAAGCCAAAAAAAACAGACATTTTGATATATAGAAATAAAATATATTTGAAAGGTTGAATCATACACATATCTTACCTTCACATCTTCTTGTGCTGTTTTTATTTACCTACAGAATTTTTTCCCATTCACCTTTAAATATGCTATCATTTTCTGCCTATGATTTTTTTCCAATCATGGTCTCATTACATCCCATCATTTTATGACAATGACATTGCTGCCTAGTGACTTCATTACTGTAAAGAAACAATATGAGTTTACACCTGAAAAAAAGCATAATTAAAAGCGTAAATTATGGCTGCTGTCAGGACAACAGACATTAACACTGAAACTTAGAACATAATACTGAAATAGGTTAGACTTATGCTACCTGAAATCACTGTGAACCTTGAGTGTTTTCTCTACAAATAACCCACCCAAAAGTTATGACATTTTTTAAAACTAGGAAACTAGGTGAATCATCCTATATTGCCTCTTTTTCAGGTCTTTTTTTTTTCTTGATACATGCCATGCTGATATTAAAAGGTGTTATGAGAGTATATTAAAGGCTGCTGAAAAAGATATTAGTATAAAGTGACATAAAAAAAACCAACAAAGTTATGAATATAAGCACTAACAGAAATCTTTAATCTTGTACAAAGGTCCAGGAAACTTAGCCAACATCTAAGAAATGTGATGTTTCAACTACCATCTGCTAAGTAAAACCACAGCTGTGTCAATTCTCTCCTATTCTGAGATGGAGAGGTACCCCTGCTTTCACTTACACATCATTCTCTTGAATCATATTGAGGTTCAGAAGGCCAGCCCTCATTGCCAGTATGCTATTCAGACTACAAAGTAGAGACCAAAATTTCAACATAGGCACTCAAGAACCCTGCTTCTCTAGAGGTTCTGGGAAACTTTGACAAACATGTTTTTGCCTGGAATGATAAGCCTCATAAACAGAGATCCACAAGAAAGGCCTGTGTACAAATAAAGGCTACTTGACTACTTCATTTGGGGTGTTGCAGTGGATCATTTTGAGGGGCTAGAATGGCTGAGGTCTAGTATCAGCTAGACTTCAAGGGCTCCCCAGGTGATGCTAGTGGTAAAGAACCTGCCTGCCAATGCAGAAGACATAAGAGATGCTTGTTCAATCCCTGGGTTGGGAAGATTCCCTGAAGAAAGGCATGGCAACTGACTCCAGTATTCTTGCCTGGAGAATCCCATGGACAAAGGAGCCTGGTGGGCTGTAATCCATGGGATCTCACAGAGTCGGACTAGACTAGAGCAACTTAGCATGTAGTATCAAGTACCACTCTGTCTTCAAATCCAAAGAAACACATACACACACACTGAAAATTCTGGCACTTCAGAGTAACAAACAATCTTCCCCTAAAAACTTCTGTGTTTTCCTTTGTGCATGTGTGAGTATCTTTATCTATTTATCCATATGAATATATAATAGATATAGGGGGCTTCCCAGGTGACCCAGTTGTAAAGAATCTGTCTGCCAGTGATGGAGCTTTGGGTTCAATCCCTGGGTCGAGAAGATCCTCTGGAGGAGGAAATGGCAACCCACTCCAGTATTCTTACCTGGAAAATCCCATGGACAGAGAAGCCCTGTGGGCTACAGTCCACAAGGTCACAAAGAGTCGAAAACTATTAAACAACTAAGCACACACACACACACAATAGGCAAAAGAAGGTGGCAGCAGAGGATGAGATGATTAGGTAGCATCACTGACTCAACAGACGTGAATTTGAGCAAACTCTGGGAGATAGCGAAGAACAGACAGACTTGGCAGGCTACAGTCCATGAGGTGACAAAGAGTCAAACGTGACTTAGGAACTGAAGAGCAAAAACAGTAACAACATATATATATATATCTCTTTATGATTTCTAGACTCTTGAGTATTTTATTTTATATATTTATATGTATAAATAGACTTCCCTGATGGCTCAGATGGTAAAGAATCTGCCTACAATTCAGGAAATCTGGGTTTGATTCATGGGTCAGGAAGATCCCCTGGAGAGCAGAATGGCTATCCAGTCCAGTATTCATATGTATAAATAGGCATATAGATACATAAAATAAAAATATGCACCCTGATCCACCAGTGCATTTGTGCCTGTATATACACGTGATCCTATACAAATAATAAAATGGTATATCTTATCACAAAGAAGAATAATAATAGATAAGAAGATAAGAGGGAACTTTTGGGTATGATGAATACATTTATGGCCTAGATTGTGCTGATGGCTTGATGAATATATGCTTATCCCCAAACTCAAGTGTATACATTAAACATATACAGCTTTTTGTATGTCAAAAAAAATGCTTTTAAAGAAATGAAGTATTATTTTATATGCTACATTTTACATGGAATCTCAAATGTTTACATGAAAATCTCTTATTTTGGTCAAAACATTTTTAAATTAGTTTATGAAAAGTGAAGGGAGCAATTTTAATTTGTTCAAACCTTCTAAAAAGCAATTTAGCAATGTATTATATAAGATTTTTTTTAAGTTCATGCAATTTGATCCAATAAAATTATTCATAATAATATTCTAAGGCAAAAATAAATATAAGAAAAACACATAGATATGAGTATTTTCATTACAGTATTATTTACAAAATGGAAATGGAGGCAATAGAGCAGTGTGAAATATTAGGCAGCCATTATAAAATTATTATAAAAACCCAGAAAATAATATAAAGAAAATGTATCTAATAGTTTGAATTTCTAAATATATGAGAAAATTCTTGTCTTATCTACTCTCTGGCCTTGAGAACTGCAAATAAGACAATGCCTCAATGTGATTATAATATATAAGGAAATACCAGGTTATATATTATATATTTTCAGAAATATTTTCCATTGTTTTTATTTTTATTTGTATATAGTCAAGTCCTGCATAGATCATAACTATTGAAAATTTTTGCAGACAGGAAGCTAAAAGGATTATTCCAACTGAAACAAACACATATTTTCCTAATGGTGAAAAGAAGATTATTTATTCCTGAAATTCACTCTTTCCCCACTAAAGAATCTGCATTTGTGATAAGCAAGTAGATTTCTTGAGGAGTGATTTGCCCTGTTTACCAAAATGTGAGGTCTAATTTCTGTTAAAATATTTTTCAGTATTTTTAATGAATTTTAATAAAGGTTTATCAGGTGCTTGTTATGGTGCAGAACTTTTATTAAATTCTGTGATCCATAAAAGGTTTTTTTTTTTTTGAATGACACATAGTTTAGTTTTTCATTTAGAGGCTATAAAAGTGTTCACAAAAGTTATGTTGAAAAAAAGTGATTGAAAGTGCTAAAACACTGTACAGAATATAAAATCCTTTCATAGACTTTTTATGACACATGAAACATGAGTCTTAAAGGTTTAATGTTACTGACTTTTATACAAGGCTTTTTAATTCTTGATTCCAGTTATGGTTCTGCAAATGAACTGTGACATTAAAAGGAATCAGGCTGGAACTGCCAGGGCTCACTTTCTAGATGAGTTCCCACAGGCCAGAAGAGGTTCTCTCTAGGACCCACCCCGCCCACAGCTGATTAACACACACTCGCTTTCCAGGAACCAAGGAGGGAGCACACTTGACAGTTCCCTCCTCCCTGAATTCAGTATGAATATTGGGGAGGGCGCCAGATTACTATTAGTAAACATGAAGAATTAAGGGTGACTACACATTCCTCCTTGCTTCCTTAATGTCCTACGCCGTTTACAGCTCGAATTGTGGTGTTGTCTTGGCCAATCTACCGAACCAATATTGTTGTCTGTTCCATTAACATCATGGATAGAAATTTCCCTTGGCTTTACTTTTAGGGAATTTTGCATCAAGGTACAGGCTTGAATCTAGTAGAGACAACAAATTCACTCCTCTTTTGCTAATTTCTAGTATTTAGGGTCAACCATACAAATTTGCCATTTTGGTAACAAACACTGAAACCTTCAGTTTTTTTATGGCTCATCTTAGTCTTCCAAGAATATTGAAAAATTAGTGACAGTCACTGTGGCTTTTAAAAGGCAGCCACAGTGGTGATTTGGGATAAAGAGAACAGAGTAATATGGATGAGTTCAGTCAATGTAAGAAGACAATTCGTGGCTTTCAGATTAGAGTTTGGAGTGATATGCTTAGCTTAAATGATCTTGAGTAGTGCCTGAACATTGTATGTTATTTTGTAAGTGTAGACATTGTTCTTTTGTTGGTTAATTTCCTAGAGGACTCAAAGTTCCAGTTTCCATGTGTTGATACTGCACTTTGAAAATTGCACACAAAAATGCTTGTGTTTATAGAAGAGAATGGAAAAAGTATGATATTGAATAGCTATTCCAGATATCCTTGTGCTGCTTTAAGGAGTCATCAATGGTATACTCCAAAAGGTTGAAATAAAATACCTGTGCTATATATGATATTCATGATTCATCTGTTTGTTTTAATAAAAAGTATCTTTCTTATTTCAAAAGTATTTTAATATGAAAGGGACTAGACCTTGGATTTCTTGAAATGAGTCACAACTTAATATCCTGAATATAACCAAAAGAATGATCAAATATAATGAAAATGTCTGCTTCATTGTAATCTGTGATGTTTCTAATTCAAAGCATGTGAGTCTAATTCAGCGAAAATTATAAAATAATGTCTTTCTCTATATTCTTCAGCACTACATATTTTAAACCAAAAGCTCACAAATTTACAATAATTTTAGTGTGCTTTAGAATTATTGAAAGACATATTTTTGATATATTACTATATAGTGCATTAAAGACTACAAATTATAATTTTTTCTTAAACTTCCATGATTCATGTATTATCCATTTGTAGCTTAGTTTATTATAAGTACTGTGTCTGTAAGATATTAAAACTGCAGTTCAGCTAGAATATCCTGTGTGAAGACTATTCTTTAAGACGGATTTGCCTTTCTCTCACATATCCTAAATTAGTAAATTTTTACTAAATTGCCAAATGATTTCTGCACTTTCTGGCCTTTGAATATTATTTACCTATCTATTACTCTACAGATGAACAACATAAAATTCACAACACTTAATCCATTACAGCCAAGAGCTAATAAGCAAAAATTCTGCCTGAAACACAAAAAAAAAAAAAGAGAGAGAGAGAGAAATCTGCCTAAAGAGAGAAGCATCTGAGGTACATGAATGGAAATCTGAGTGAGCAGAGGGAAGGAAAAGACCATTGTCAGCTTTACAAATGTTAAAAATATTTTTAGAAGTATCAAACATTGCTAATTTTAAAAAGAGAGATGCAGTAAGTTAAGAAAGTATAAGCAAATCTAACTTTTTGCAAAACAAACTTTCCAAAGAGGCAGTATTCTCTAAAAATCATGTTTTAATCTTTCAGTAGGTATTAAATATAGATTTTTGGGTTTTTAGGACCTAGTTATATGTCTCCTGCTTGGTGTGTCACTGGATTTTAAAATTATAAGTGTGATAGAATGAAGACACCTGCATTACTTCCACTTGTAAGCAATATGATCAGGTGTGAGACCCCCAAGCTGTCATCCCCACTTAGAAGCCATGGTTGAGATGGCAGAGGCACAGAATGGAAGAGCCCTGCATCCTGGGGTCGCTGAGCAGAGAGGAGCTACTCTGGAGCATCACCTGACCTGCGTCGTAACTTGCAAGAGGAAGAAATAAACCTTGTCGTGTTCAGTCACTAATATTTCAGGATTTATTTGTTACTGCAGCAAAGCCTAACCTATCTTTTATTTTAATGTTGTTTATTGTAGTGAAATCACATAATATAAATACTATATTAATCATATTTGACAGTACAGCTCAGCAGCACTAAGTACATTCACAATGTTGTACAACTCTCACCGACATCCGTTTCCTCAAATTTTCACCTTCCTAAACTGAAACTCTGTCCCCATTAAACACTAAGTCCCCATTCTCCTCTCCACCCCACCCCCTGGCTGCTGGCATCTACCAATGTACATACTGACTCTAGGAATTTCAGTATTCTAGGTACCTCATGTGAGTGGAATCAAACAGTATTTGTCTCACCTAATATATACTGGGGTTTTCCATGTGGTGCTAGTGGTAAAGAATCCACCTCCCAATGCAGGTAGATGTAAGAGACCAGGGTTCAATCCCTGGGTCAGGAAGATTCCCTGGAGAAGGAAATGGCTACCCACTCCAGTATTCTTGCCTAGAGAATCCCACAGACAGAGAAGCCTGGCAGGCTGCAGCCCATAAGATTGCATCGAGTTGAATATGACTAAAGTGACTTAGCACACAATATATGTTAGATTGCATTTTTAGGTTTACCTTACTATATGTCCTACAAAAAGACTGTACCTTCTATACTGCACTATATAGTAAGTTCTCATTAGTTATCTATTTTAAACATAGCAGTGTATATACGTCATATCCCAATCTCCCAGTCTTGACAGCACCCTTTCTTGTAAGCTAGAAAACTCAAAGCCATCCTCAATCTCTGCCTCTTATCTCCTCACCACATCAAATCATTCTTTACGTGCATTTAGCCTATAACTACCATATTATTACTATTCCACCAAACTATGCCATGTTCTAAGCACCAAGAGCACAAAAATAAATAAGATAGAAGCTTACATTTTTGTGAGTGAGACCTAAAATCTGACAAATTGTTTGAACCCAGTGAGACTAGATGCAGTAACAGAAGTTGGTACAGTGGAGGCACAAAATGAGAGCTCTTACTTTCCATAAATCAGGTGAGGCTTCCCAGAGAAGAAAACATTTAAGCACTGTCTGAAAAGATGAATAAAAACTCATCTTCCCCCCCATGGCTGCTTAGCCTGGCTTTCTCTTAATCTTAGACAATTAGCGTAGCCTCCTCATAGGTCTCCCTGCCTTCAGACTTCTACTCTAAGCATCAGTTCTCCCAAATGCCAACTAGGTTATCTTTCTGAAACTCAAAATTAAGCAGGCTATTCACCTGCAAGAAAGCACCCTACAGCTGACCTCTCCATCTCATTTGTTACCTCACCTTCCTTGTGTTCACCGCAGTGTGTATGTGCGTGTGCTCAGTTGTGTCCGACTCTTTGGGACCCCATGGACTGTAGCCCACTAGGCTCTTCTGTCCATGGGATTTCTCAGGCAAGAATACTGAAGTGGGTGTCCATTCCCTTCTCCAGGGGATCTTCCCAGCCTAGGGATTGAACCCATGTCTCCTGTGTCTCCTGCATTGGCAGGTGGATTCTTTACCAGCTGAGCCACTAGGGAACCCTATGCTCACCACAGACAACTCCTCATCTTTCCATGAACACTCCCAACTTTTCACACATCAATGCTGTCTCTTGCTTCCTCTGACTTGATGGCCAAACCTCTCCTTCCCCTTCTCTGCTTTGACAGATTCCTATAATAAAGCATCAGTAATTCATAGATCCCTTGCTCAGATGGTAAAGAGTGTCTGTAGGGCAGGAGGCCCAGGTTCAATCCCTGGGTTGGGAAGATTACCTGGAGAAGGAAATGGCAACCCACTCTAGTATTTTTGCCTGGAGAATCCCATGGACGGAGGAGCCTGGGAGGCTATAGTCCATGGGGTCACAAAAAGTTGGGACATTACTGAGTGACTAACACACTTTATAATAAAGCACTTCCTGGCACAAATCTGGCAGAATACATCCTACATTTTGCTTGTACTCTGCAAATCTACCTCTTATAATAATAACTAATGTTTATTGAGAACTTCCTTTTTGCTAGGCACTTAAGCATTTTCTACAGAGATTATTCCATTCAGTTCTCACAAAAGACCTAGGTGGTAGCCATTATTATTATGTCCCTTTTACAAATGAGGAAACTAAGCCTTGAGTTAGGTAGCCAGCATACACATATATACAGGCAGTAAGGGATAGAACTACCCTGGTGACTTAGATGGTAAAGAATTGTCTTGCAATACAGAAGACCCAGGGTTTGATCACTGGGTTGGGAGGATTCCCTGGGGAAGGGAATGGCCACACACAGAAGCTTGGTGGGCTACAGTCCATGGGATCACAAACAGTCGGACACAACTGAGTGACTAACACTTTCAGTTTTCACTTTTAAGGGCTAAAACCAGCATAAGAACCTGTCATAGTTGGTCAGTTGGATTCCAGACTTGTACACTTCACCACTATGCCTCTTAGTCCCCATTCAAGTTAAAAATCCCTTGTTGTGCACTCTGCCTTAATCTCATTCTTTTCTTGTTTTTCCCACATATACCCCAAAACCCAGCTATTGTTAGGTCAACACATGCTTAGCATCTTATTCCCTCATCTTGAAAGACATTTTCTCATTCTATTTGTCCAGTTTACTCCTCTTTCTTTCCATTCATCAGCCTTGGCATCCTCTCTTCTCACATTGCTATGTGAATGCCTACGTGGTGCCTTAACCACTGGTCTTTCTCTCAATCTCTCTCTCTGTTCCATTCCCAAAATGTGCTTGAGGGCCTCTTACTGCAACACTTAGCTAAGTGTCTGGCATACAGTAAGTATTCAATAAATGTTTTTGAGAGAATGAAGGAATGATGTAGGGATTGCTCTTCACATTTTACCACTATTAAAAATGTGGTCCTCCAAATGATTAACCTTTTATTTTTGAATGAAGGACATTTTGTCCCTTCTTAATAACTTCCTAATGAAAGATTCAATTTGTGAGTTATGTGATCCCATTCATATTCTATTTCTTAATTCATTATTTATTTCTCTCTTATATGTATGAGCAGATATATATTATAGAAAATTAAACCTCCACAGTGAAAGTGCTATTTTCTCCTAAACTTTTTATTTCAAAACTTAAATTTTCAGACTTAACCTTAAAATGTATGTTTCCAGTCTTTCTTTTTTCTCTTGTAGTTTCCTAAAGGGTTCAAAAGTAACCTGAGCATGCAATAATAATAATGGTTAAAAAGTATTAAACTCATTATATGTGACAATCTCTGTTTTACATAAAATAGCTCATGCATTCCTCACATCAACTCTGTGAGGTTTTTTGTGTTATCTTCAATTGACACATGAGGAAACTGAGGTCCTTTGAGATTAAGGAACTTATTTAAGGTCACACAGTTAGTGAAAACAAAAGATGAAGACTGCTTTCAAACTCGAAGTCATCTGATAGCAGAGTATTTCGAAGGAGCTAATGTTTTACGTGTTGATACCTATATTTCTGAATAAACTAATAAGAATGAGAGGAATAAAAGTAATCTATGTTGGTAATAAAAGCCGTACTTGATAAACCCACAACAAACATTATTCTCAGTGGAGAAAAATTGAAAGCATTTCCCCTAAAGTCAGGAACAAAACAAGAGTGCTCACTCTCACCACTACTATTCAAAATAGTTTTGGAAGTTTTAGCCACAGAAGTCAGAGAAGAAAAAGAAGTAGAAGGAATCCAGATTGGAAAGAAGAAGTAAAACTCTCACTGTTTGCAGATGACATGATCCTCTACATAGAAAACCCTAAAGACTCCACAAGAAAATTACTAGAGTTAATCAATGACTATAGTAAAGTTTTAGGATATAATATTAATACACAGAAATTCCCCTTTAAAACCTGAAAAAAAAGAAAAGAAAGAAATCCCTTGCATTCCTATACACTAACAATGAGAAAACAGAATGAGAAATCAAGGAAACAATTCCATTCACCATTGCAACAAAAAGAATAAAATACTTAGGAGTAAATCTACCTAAAGAAACAAAAGACCTGTATATAGAAAACCATAAAACACTGATGAAAGAAATCAAAGATGACACAAATAGTTGGAAAACTATATACCACGATCATGGATTGGAAGAATCAATATAGTGAAAAGGAGTGTACTACCCAAAGCAATCTATAGATTCAATGCAATCCCTTTCAAGCTACCAACGGTATTTTTCACAGAATTAGAACAAATAATTTCACAATTAGTATGGAAATACAAAAAAAAATCAAATAGCCAAATCAAGATTGATAAAGAAGAATGGAACTGGAAGAATCAACTTGCCTGACTTCAGATTATACTACAAAGCTACAGTCATCAAGACAGTATGATAATGGCACAAAGACAGAAACATAGATCAATGGAACAAAATAGAAAGCCCAGAGATAAATCCACTCACCTATGGACACCTTATCTTTGACAAAGGAGGCAAGAATATACAATGGAGAAAAGACAATCTCTTTAACAAGTGGTGCTGGGAAAACTGGTCAACCACCTATAAAAGAATGAAACTAGAACACTTTCTAACACCACACACAAAAATAAACTCAAAATGGATTAAAGATCTAAATATAAGACCAGAAACTATAAAACTCCTAGAGGAAAACATAGGCAAAACACTCTCTGGCATAAATCACAGCAGGATCCTCTATGACCTACCTCCCAGAGTAATGGAAATAAAAGCAGAAATAAACAAATGGGACCCAATTAAACTTAAAAGTTTTTGCACAACGAAGGAAACTATAAGCAAGGTGAAAAGACAGTCTTCAGAATGAGAGAAAATAATAACAGATGAAGCAACTGACCAAGAATTAATCTCAAAAATATACAAGCAGCTCATGTAGCTCAAAACCAGAAAAATAAATGACCCAATCAAAATATGGGTCAAAGACCTAAACAGATATTTCTCCAAAAAAGACACACAGATGGCTAACAAACACGAAAAGATGCTCAACATCACTCATTATCAGAGAAATGCAAATTAAAACCACAATGAGGTAGCATCTCATGCCAGTCAAAATGGCTGCTATCAAAGAGTCTACAAACAGTAAACTCTGGAGAGGGTGCGGAGAAAAAGGAATCCTTTTACATTGTTGGTTGGAATGCAAACTAACACAGCCACTATGGAGAACAGTGAGAAGATTCCTTTAAAAACTGGAAATAGAACTGCCATGAGTTCAGTTCAGTCACTCAGTCATGTCTGATTCTTTGCAACCCCATGAATTGCAGCACGCTAGGCCTCCCTGTCCATCACCAACTCCTGGAGTTCACTCAAACTCACATCCATGGAGTCGGTGATGCCATCCAAGCATCTCATCCTCTGTCGTCCCCTTCTCCTCCTGTCCCCAATCCCTCCCAGCATCAGAGTCTTTTCCAGTGAGTCAGCTCTTTGCATCATGTGGCCAAAGTACTGGAGTTTCAGCTTTAGCATCATTCCTTCCAAAGAAATCCCAGGGTTGATCTCCTTCAGAATGGACTGGTTGGATCTCCTTGCAGTCCAAGGGACTCCCAAGAGTCTTCTCCAACACCCCAGTTCAAAAGCATCAATTCTTCAGCGCTCAGCTTTCTTCACATTCCAACTCTCACATCCATACATGAACACTGGAAAAACCATAGCCTTGACTAGACGGACCATTGTTGGCAAAGTAATGTCTCTGCTTTCAATATGCTATCTAGGTTGGTCATAACTTTCTTTCCAAGAAGTAAGTGTCTTTCAATTTCACAGCTGCAATCACCATCTGCAGTGATTTTGGAGCCCCCTCTCCCAAAAAAAAATAAATCTGACAGTTTCTACTGTTTCCCCATCTATTTCCCATGAAGTGATGGGACTGGATGCCATTTTCTGAATGTTGAGCTTTAGGCCAACCTTTTCACTCTCCTCTTTCACTTTCATCAAGAGGCTTTTTAGTTCCTCTACATTTTCTGCCATAAGGGTGGTGTCATCTGCATATCTGAGATTATTGATATTTCTTCTGGCAATCTTGATTCAAGCTTGTGCTTTTCCCAGCTCACCATATCTCATGATGTACTCTGCATAGAAGTTAAATAAGCAGGGTGACAATATATAGCCTTGACGTACTCTTTTTCCTATTTGGAACCAGTCTGTTGTTCCATGTCCAGTTCTAACTGTTGCTTCCTGACCTGCATACAGTTTCTCAAGAGGCAGGTCAGGTGGTCTGGTATTCTCATCTCTCGCAGAATTTTCCACAGTTTATTGTGATCCACACATTCAAAGGCTTTGACATAGTCAATAAAGCAGAAATAGAAGTTTTTCTGGAACTCTCTTGCTTTTTCCATGATCCAGCGGATGTTGGCAATTTGATCTCTGGTTCCTCTGCCTTTTCTAAAACTAGCTTGAATATCCAGAAGTTCACAGTTCACGTATGGAAGTGAGAAATAGATTTAAGGGGCTAGATCTGATAGATAGAGTCCCTGATGAACTATGGACTGAGGTTCATGATATTGTACAGGAGACAGGGATCAAGACCATCCCCATGGAAAAGAAATACAAAAAAGTAAAATGGCTGTCTGGGGAGGCCTTACAAATAGCTGTGAAAAGAAGAGAAGTGAAAAGCGAAGGAGAACTGCCATACAACCCAGCACTCTCACTGCTGGATGTTCACACTGAGGAAACCAGAATTGAAAGAGACACGTGTACTCCAATGTTCATCGCAGCACTGTTTACAATAGCTAGGACATGGAAGTAACCTAGATGTCCATCAGCAGACAAATGGATAAGAAAACGGTGGTACATATATACAATGGAATATTACTCAGCTACTAAAAAGAACATATTTGAATCAGTTCTAATGAGGTGGATGAAACTGGAGCTTATTACACAGAGTGAAGTAAGTCAGAAAGAAAAACAACACAGTATATTAACACATATATATGGAATTTAGAAAGATGGTAACAATGACCCTATATGCAAGACAGCAAAAGAGACACAGATATAGGAATAGACTTTTGGACTCTGTGGGAGAAAGCAAGAGTGGGATGATTTGAGAGAATAGCATTGAAACGTTATTACCATATGTGAAATAGATCACCAATCCAAGTTCGATGCATGAAACAGGGCCACTCAAAGTCGGTGCACTGGGACAATCCTGAAGGATGGGATGGGGAGGGTGGTAGGGTTCAGGATGGGGGACACATGTACACCCACTGCTGATTCATGTCAATGTATGGCAAAAACCACCACAATATTGTAAAGTAACTAGCCTGCAAGTAAAATAAAAATTTAAAATTTAAATTTAAAGAAAAGTAACCTATGTTGGGGCCATGAGAGTATTATGGGGAGATGAAAAGTTCTCACACATTGCACTACACCCTGATTGTGGGTCTATGATGCCTTGGCAAAATGTAGTATTGTTAATCAACTACCCCATCCTTCAATCTGGGTGTGAAAAGCTAGGTTTGTAAAGTGATCTCTTTTTCAATCCTCCCTCAGTATTGTTGTGCTTATGCCTTTCACTAACTGATTGACTTGATAATTTGTATAGAGAGATTCAAAAGGACCAAGACCTCATGATCAAGTTCATTATTTTGTTGATCACTTGTCTATGGCAGTTCACTGATCATGCACATAACTAGTACTGCCTCTGATTTGTCCTTAAAGACCTTATAATCCAGCAGGAGAAAAAATAACTGAAATATAAGACAGGAAAGTGGACATATGATAAAGATACAGACTATAGCTAAATAGGCTTGCCAGGTGGCACTAGTGGTAAAGAATTCGCCTGTCAATGCAGGAGACACAAGAGGTGATCCCTGGGTTGGGAAGATCCCTGGAGTAGGAAGTGGAAACCCCTCCAGTATTCTTGCCTGGAATATTTCATTGGCAAAGCAGCCTGGCAGGCTACACTCCAGGAGGTCACAGAGTCAGACACAACCAAGCACACACATAACAGCTAAATGCAACTGGGAGAGGGAGACAGGGTTCTACTCTGTGGAACACATAGAATTTGAGATGGAACTTGAAATTGGAGAAGAATTTCAACAAGTGATAATAAAGGAAATGCAAATATAAATGAGGGCAAAGGGTAGAGGAGAGAAACATGAGACCTACTGAAGAAACAGAAAGCAGTTCAGATGGCTTTCTGAATTCTGAATTCAGATGGTGAATGGAGTGTCTGCTGAGGAGCACTGGGAAGCAAGAGGAGATTTTCTTTGAAACCCTTTCATGAGGTCTTGAGCAACAAGCTAAGATGTGAAATAAGATTCTTCAGGATTTGAGAAATCAATGAAGTTTTCAGGAAGATATTTTCCGGCAATGGTGTCTAACAGGGAGAAGAGAGAGGTCTAAGCCCAAACATTTTGAGGATATAGCAATACTTCTCAGTTCAGTTCAGTTGCTCAGTCGTGTCCGACTCTTTGCGACCCCATGAATTGCAGCACACCAGGCCTCCCTGTCCATCACCATCTCCTGGAGTTCACTCAGACTCACGTCCATTGAGTCCGTGATGCCATCCAGCCATCTCATCCTCGGTCGTCCCCTTCTCCTCCTGCCATCAACAACTCCCAGCATCAGAGTCTTTTCCAATAAGTCAACTCTTTGCATGAGGTGGCCAAAGTACTGGAGCTTCAGCTCTAGCATCATTCCTTCCAAAGAAGTCCCAGGGTTGATCTCCTTCAGAATGGACTGGTTGGATCTCCTTGCAGTCCAAGGGACTCTCAAGAGTCTTCTCCAACACCACAGTTCAAAAGCATCAATTCTTCGGTGCTCAGCCTTCTTCACAGTCCAACTCTCACATCCATACATGACCACTGGAAAAACCATAGCCTTGACTAGACAGACCTTAGTCGGCAAAGTAATGTCTCTGCTTTTCAATATACTATCTAGGTTGGTCATAACTTTTCTTCCAAGGAGTAAGCGTCTTTTAATTTCATGGCTGCAGTCACCATCTGCAGTGATTTTGGAGCCCCCAAAAATAAAGTCTGACACTGTTTCTACTGTTTCCCCATCTATTTGCCATGAAGTGATGGGACCAGATGCCATGATCTTCGTTTTCTGAATGTTGAGCTTTAAGCCAACTTTTTCGCTCTCCTCTTTCACTTTCATCAAGAGGCTGTTTAGCTCCTCTTCACTTTCTGCCATGAGGGTGGTGTCATCTGCATATCTGAGGTTATTGATATTTCTCCCGGCAATCTTGATTCCAGCTTGTGTTTCTTCCAGTCCAGCGTTTCTCATGATGTACTCTGCATATAAGTTAAATAAGCAGGGTGACAATATACAGCCTTGACGTACCTCTTTTCCTATTTGGAACAAGTCTATTGTTCCATGTCCAGTTCTAACTGTTGCTTCCTGACCTGCATACAGATTTCTCAAGAGACAGGTCAGGTGGTCTGGTATTCCCATCTCTTTCAGAATTTTCCACAGTTTCTTGTGATCCACACAGTCAAAGGCTTTGGCATAGTCAATAAAGCAGAAATATATGTTTTTCTGGAACTCTCTTGCTTTTTACATGATCCAATGGATGTTGGTAATTTGATCTCTGGTTGCTCTGCCTTTTCTAAAACCAGCCTGAACATCAGGGAATTCACGGTTCATATATTGCTGAAGCCTGGCTTGGAGAATTTTGAGCATTACTTTACTAGTGTGTGAGATGAGTGCAATTGTGCGGTAGTTTGAGCATTCTTTGGCATTGCCTTTCTTTGGGATTTGAATGAAAACTGACCTTTTCCAGTCCTGTGGCCACTGCTGAGTTTTCCAAATTTGCTGGCATATTGAGTGCAGCACTTTCACAGCATCATCTTCCAGGATTTGAAACAGCTCATTCGTAGTGATGCTTTCTAAGGCCCAAGCCTGCAGAGCAATACTTCTAGCTGATAGATAATAAGGATTTAAAAGGAACAAAATGAGAGACAAATTCAGGAGATCATACGGAAATGGAAGCTACAGGACTTATAACTCTCACAATGTCGTCAGAGAACACTCACAGTTTCATCTCTTATTGATTTGGGGACTATTGATGGCTTTGTTCATCAATAGTAGGAAACGTAACAGCAGAATAAATAAATCTCAGTGGGAACAATGACTTTCACATCTGGACATGTTCCACTCTGTGAGGTAGGAACAGTCCAGGGGAGATGCCCAGCAGACAGGATTTCAGAAGAGTCGTCACTTGGACATATGCATTTCTCAGTACTCAGAAAGGAGTGCCTTAAAACCACGAGATGTGGACAAATGTCCAAAAGAGAAAAGATCACTGATAGAAGGTGGACATTAAGAAAGAGGCAAAAAAAAAAAAAAAGAAGAAAGAAGAAGAAAAGAGTAGGCAAGGAAGGGATGATCACCCTGGGGAGAGCAGAATTATGGAAAACAAGAAGATAGAAAGTATGGGCAGGAGTGTTAAATGTTGCAAAAACATCTCTGAGAATTACAATTAAGATGAGAGTGAGATGAGATGCTGACTAATAGGACATGAGGAGAAGACAAAATCTGGGACTGTGGTCACCCTGGTAATAGTTAAAGAAGTAATCAGTAAATTTCAAGAGATTTTCTGCTCAACTAAATCAAGTGAGATATTTCATAACAGAGCTTATTACCTAGACTCTATCACAGTGTTCTTTCCCATTATGTGTCCCTGAAAGAAGACAAACATACAGAAACAGGAGAAAATGACTTAAGACTAAGAAATTGACATGAAGTATTTTTTTAAAAAAAAATGAAAAAAATTATTCTTCAGCAAGTATTTGTTGAGCAGTTAGTGAAGAAGACCTGGGTTTGATCCCTGGGCTGGGAAGATCCCCTGGAGGAAGGAAAAGTTACCCACTCCAGTATTCTGGCCTCAAGAATTCTATGGACTATACAGTCCATGGGGTCGCAAAGAGTCAGACACAACTGAGCGACTTTAACTTTCACTTTCACTTTTAGTGTATGTGAGACTTAGATGATAGAAATTGATATAAAAATTTATTTATAGGTGTTTTATTTTTTAAATGCCATTGTAAATGGGATTTCTTGATTTTGATAGTTCATTTTTAATGTTTAGAGATGCAACTGAGTTTTGTATGTTGATCTTGTATCTTATAACTTTATCAAATTTATCTATTCTAAATATCTTTCTGTGGAGTCTTGGAGTCTTCATGGTTTTCTACATAAAAGATCATGCCATATGCAAAGAGAGATAATTTTACTTAGTCATTTCCAATTTGGCTTCCCTGGTGGCTCAGACAATAAAGAATTTGCCTTCAATGCAGGAGACCCAGGGTCAATCCCTGGTTTGGAAAGATGCCCTGGAGAAGGGAATGACTATCCACTCCAGTATTCTTGCCTGGAGAATTCCATAAACAGAGGAGCCTGGCAGGCTACAGTCCTTGGGGTCACAAAGAGTTCACATGACTGAGCAACTAACACATTTTTACTTCTTTTCCTTGCCTAACTTGCTCAAGATTTCCAGTATTATATTAAATAGAAGTGACAAGCGTATGCATTCTTATCTTGTTTTAAATTTTACAGGAATACTTTTAGTTTTCACTACTGAGTATGAAATTCATTGTGAGCTTTTCATATTGACCTTTGCTATATTGAGGTAAGTTTCTTTAGGATCTAATTTATTGAGAACTTTTATCATGAAAGGTTGTTGAAGTCTTTTGAACGTTTTTTCTACATCAACTGATATGATCATATGATTTTTATATTTCATTTAATTAACATGGTGTATCACACTGATTTTTTGTGTTGAACCATCCATGTATCCCAAGAATAAACCCTCTTGGTCATGATTTATGATCCTTTAATGTGCTATTGAATTCTGTTCACTAATATTTTGTTAAGGATTTTGGCATCTGTGTTCATTAAGGATACTGGCCTATAATTTTTTTTCTTATGGTGCTTTTGTCTGGATTTTGCCAAAGATGTAAAAGCTTGTACACTGAAAAATATGAAAGAGTAATAATGAAAGAAATCTTAAAAGATACAACTAAATAGAAAAACATCTCATGTTCATGAACTAGAAAAATTAATAATTGTTCAAATGTTCGTATTACCCAAAACAATCTACAGATTCAGTGCAATCTCTATCAAAATACAATGTCATGTTTTACAGAAACAGAAAAAACAAATTCTAAAATTCATAGAGGACTGCAAAAGATGCTGAATAGCTAAAGGAATTCTGAGCAAGAAGAAAATCAGATGTCCTGATTTCAAAATACATTATAAGACTACAGTAATCAAAATAATATGGTACTAGTGTAAAAATATCACACATAGACTAGTAGATCCAGAAATATACCCTCATATGTATGACCAACAGATTTTCAACAAAAGTGTCAAGAATAAACAATGAGAAAAAGATGATCTCTTTAATAAATGGTGTTGGGAGAACTGGACATCCACATGCAAAAGAATGAAATCCCTTATCTTACACCATACTCAAAAATCAATTCAAAATTGTCAAATTGATAAAAGACTTAAATGCAAGATCTGAAATTATTAAACTCCTAGAAGAAAGCACAGAGAAACTTTGTGTTATCTTGACATTGGCCTTGACAATTATTTCTTGAAAAGCATAGGCAGCAAGAGGAAAAATAGACAAATGGAATTTATCCATTAAAAAGTTTCTGCACAGTGAAGAAAGCAATAAACAAAATAAAAAGGCAACCTACAGAATGGGAGAAAATATTTGCAAACCATATATCTGATAAAGAGTTAATATCCAAAATATATAAGGAACTTCTGCAACTCAATGGCAAAATAATAATAGTAATAAACCAACTTAAAAACATAGAACCTGAATAGATACATAGGTACATGAAAAGGTGCTCAACATTAATAACCATCAGAGGAATCCAAATCAAAACCACAATAAGCTATGACTTCATACCTTTCATAGTGCCTATTATCAAAAAGACAAGAAATTAACAGTGTTGGTGAGGATGTGGAGAAAAGGAGACCCTTATACACCTTATCACTGTGTTAGCCTAAATATTACCATTAAATAAAAGAGATGCATGATATGGCAGAATACTACTTTTGTGGTTTGCATTAACATATAAATGTATTCTTTATGGCTTGACATAAGCTTATAACATTCATTGGAACATGGAGAAAGCAAAGGAAAACATCTACTTCTGCTTCATTGACTGCACTAAAGCATTTAACCGTGTGGATCACAACAAACTGTGGAAAATTCTTAAAGAGATGGGAATACCAGACTATCTTACCTATCTCCTGAGAAACGTGTATGTGGGTCAAGAAGCAACAGTTAGAACTGGACACGGAACAGCTGACTAGTTCAAAATTGGGAAAGAAGTATGTCAAGGCTGTATATTGTCACTTTGCTTATTTAGCTTACATGCAAAGAGTGTGTGTGGGGTGGGGAGTGTGTGTGTAGGCTGAGTGGTTCAGTCATGCTCCACTCTTTGTAACCCCATGGACCGTAGCCCACTAGGTTCTTCTGTCCATGGAGTTTTCCAGGCAAGAATACAGGAGTGGGTTGCCATTTTCTCCTCTAGGTGATCTCCCCAGACCAGGGATCGAACCCACATCTACTGTGGCTCTTGTATTGGCAGGTGGATTGTTTGATTGTTTGCCACTAAGCCAATTGGGAAACGTGCAGAGTTCAGTTCAATTCAGTCGCTCAGTCATCTCCGACTCTTTGCTACCCCATGGATTGCAGCACCACAAGCCTCCCTGTATATCACCAACTCCCGGAGTTTACTCACACTCATGTCCATTGAGTCGGTGATGCAATTCAACCATCTCATCCTCTGTCATCCCCTTCTCCTCCTGCCTTCAATCTTTCCCAGAATCAGGGTCTTTTCCAAGGAGTCAGTTCTTTGTATCAGGTGGCCGAAGCATTGGAGTTTCAGCTTCAACATCAGTCCTTCCAATGAACATTCAGGACTGATTTCCTTTAGGATGGACTGGGTTGGATCTCTTTGCAGTCCAAGGGACTCTCGAGAGTCTTCTCTAACACCACAGTTCAAAAGCATCAATTCTTTGGCAGTCAGCTTTCTTTATAGTCCAACTCTCACATCCATACATGACCATTGGGAAAAACATAGCCTTGACTAGACAGACCTTTGTTGGCAAAGTAATTTCTCTGCTTTTTAACATGCTATCTAGGTTGGTCATAACTTTTCTTCCAAGGAGCAAGCGTCTTTTTTATTTCATGGCTGCAGTCACCTTCTGCAGTGATTTTGAAACCCAAAAAAATAAAGTCAGCCACTGTTTCCACTGTTTCCCCATCTATTTGCCATGAAGTGATGGGATCAGATGCCATGATCTTTGTTCTCTGAATGTTGAGCTTTAAGCCAACTTTTTCACTCTCCTCTTTCACTTTCATCAACAGGCTCTTTAGTTCTTCTTCACTTTCTGCCATAGTGTGGTGTCATCTGCATACCTGAGGTTACTGATATTTCTCCCAGCAATCTTGATTCCAGCTTGTGCTGGAATACACAGAGTACACCATGTGCAGAGTAACAACATGCTAAATGCCAGGCTGACTGACTCATAAGCTGGAATCAAGATTGCTGGGACTATCAACATATCAACAACCTCAGATATGCAGATAATACCACGCTTATGATAGAAAGCAAAGAGGAACTAAAACCCCTCCTGACGAGGGCGAAAGATGTGAGTGAAAAAGCTGGCTTGATACTCAGCATTCAAAAGCTAAGATCGTGGCCTCCAGTCCCATTACCTCATGGCAATTAGAAGGGGAAAAAGTGGAAGCAGTGACAGATTTTATTTTCTTGGGCTCCAAAATCACTGTGGATGATGATTACAGCAAAGAAATTAAAAGATGCTTGCTGTTTGAAAGGAAAGCTATGACAAAAAAGCAGAGACACCACTTTGTTGATAAAGGTCCATGTAGTCAAAAGTATGATTTTTCCAGTAGTAATGCGTGGATGTGAGATTTGGACTATACAGAAGGCTGAGTGCCAAAGAATTGATATTTTTGAAATGGGGTGCTGGAGAAGACTCTTGAGAGTCCCTTGGACAGCAAGAAGATTAAACCAATCAGTCCTAAAGGAAATCAACCCTTAATATTCATTGGAAGGACTGATGCTGAAGCTGAACTCAAATACTTTGGCCATCTGATGCAAAGAGCTGACTTACTGGAAAAGACCCTGATGCTGGGAAAGACTGAAGGCAAAAGAAGATGGGGGCAGCAGAGGATGAGATACTTAGATAGCATCATTGATTTAATGGACATGACTTTGACCTAAATCTGGAAGTCAGTGAAGAACAGGCAATCCTGGTGTGCTGCAGTCTCTGGGGTCACAAAGAGTCAGACAGAACGTAGTGATGAACAAATACAAATACACTGTTAGTGGAAATGTAAGGTGATTTGGCTACTATGGAAAACATTATGAATATTCCTCAAAAAATTGAAAAAAGAACCACAATTTTTCAGTCCATGGGGTCACAAAGATTTGGACTTGACTGAGCGATTGAACAACAACAAGCTTATGAACCATTGATCTCACCGCTGGTTATATAGCCAAAGGAATTGAAATCAGGATCTTAAAGATACATACCATGAACATTGCCATGTTCTTTGTAGCACTATTCGCAATAGCCAAAACACAGGGAAGCAACTCAAAGGTTCATTGAGAATGAATGGATAAAAAAGAAACTATGTTATTTACATATACTGGAGTATTAACATGCACATATAATAAAACATAATATTATAATAAAGGAGAAAATCTTGTCATTTGCAGAAACAGATGAATCTGGAGGACATAATGCTAAGTGAAAAAGCCAGACATAGGACAAATACTATGAGTCCACTTACATGAGGTATCTGAACTAGTCAAACTCATGAAAGAGAGTAGAATGGTGGTTACCAACAATTGGAGGCGTGAAGAGGAACGGGTAGGTGTTGGTACAAAGGTACAAGCTTTGGAAGGTGAGGAAGTTCTAGGGGTCTATGTACATCACAGTGCCTAGAGTTAACAACACCATAGTGTATCCTTAAAACATTTGCATAGAAGGTAGATATTATGTTTAGTATTTGTATTTTTACCACAAAAGTAAAGATGGTAGGAAGAAACTTTAGATGTGATGGATATGTTTATGCAGTTGATGTGGTGATTTCACACTTCTAAACTCAGCATCACTACGAACTTTTAAACTCATTCTTTTAAACTCCACAATATTATGAACGAAGCTAGTGGAAGTGATGGAATTCTAGTTGAGCTATTTCAAATACTAAAAGATGATGCTGTGAAAGTGCTGCACTCAATATGCCAGCAAATCTGGAAAACGCAGCAGTGGCCACAGGACTGGAAAAGGTCAGTTTTCATTCCAATCCCAAAGAAAGGCAATGCCAAAGAATGCTCAACCTACCACACAAGGGCACTCATCTCACAAGCTAGGAAAGTAATGCTCAAAATTCTCCAAGCCAGGCTTTAACAGAATGTGAACCATGAACTTCCAGATGTTCAAGCTGGATTTAGAAAAGGCAGAAGAACCAGAGTTTAGAAAAGGCAGAAGAACTAGAGTTCAAATTGTCAGCATCCACTGGATCATTGAAAAAGCAAGTGAGTTCCAGTAAAACATCTACTTGGGCTTTATTGACTATGCCAAAGCCTTTGACTGTGTGGCTTACAACAAACTATGGAAATAGGAATACCTGACCACCTTACCTGCCTCCTGAGAAATCTGTGTGCAGGTCAAGAAGCAACAGTTAGAACTGGACATGGAACAACAGACTGGTTCCAAATTGGGAAAGAAGTATGTCAAGGCTGTATATTGTCACCTTGCTTATTTAACATATATGCAGGCTACATCATGCAAAATGCTGGGCTGGATGAAGCACAAGCTGGAATCAAGATTACTGGGAGAAATATCAATAGCCTCAGATATGCAGATGACACCACCCTTATGGCAGAAAGTGAAGAGGAATTGAAGAGCCTCTTGATGAAAGTGAAAGAGGAGAGTGAAAAAGTTGGCTTAAAACTCAACATTCAGAAAACTAAGATCATGGCATCTGGCACCATCACTTCACGGCAAATAAATGGGGAAACAATGGAAACAGTGACAGACTTTATTTTGGGAAGCTCCAAAATCACTGCAATTGGTAATTGCAGCCATGAAATTAAAAGATGCTTGCTCCTTGAAAGAAAAGCTATGACCAACCTAGACAGCATATTAAAAAACAGAGACAATACTTTAACAACAAAGGTCTGTCTAGTCAAAGGTATGGTTTTTCCAGTAGTCATGTATGGATATGAGAGATGAACTATAAAGAAAGCTGAGTGCCAAAGAATTGATGCTTTTGAACTGCGGTGTTAGAGAAGACTCTTGAGAGTCCCTTGGACTGCAAGGAGATCCAACCCAGTCCATCCTAAAGGAAATAAGTCCTGAATGTTCATTGGAAGGACTGATGCTGAAGCTGAATCTCCAATACTTTGGTTACCTGATGCGAAGAACCAACTCCTTGGAAAAGACCCTGATTCTGGGAAAGATTGAAGGCAGGAGGAGAAAGGGATGACAGAAGATGAGATGGTTGGATGGCATCACTGACGTGATGGACATGAGTTTGAGTAGGCTCCAGGAGTTGGTGATGGACAGGGAAGCCTGGCATGCTGCAATCCATGGGGTCACAAAGAGTCGGACATGACTGATCGACTAAACTGAACTGAAAACTCAGCAAGCTATATAAGTTAAATATGTACAGTTTTCTGTATGTCAATCATACCTCAATAAAATTTTTTTAATTAGAATAAAAAGTGGTCTCTACCCTTTGAGAACTCATTTTGCAATTAGGAAAGAATATGTTATTTCAAGCTCATAGATAATAGGTTAGTGGTTGTTAGAGGTGAGGATGAAGTGGATAAAATGGGTGGAAATGAGTCAAAACTTCCAGTTATAGAATAAATAAATCATGGAGATATAATGTCACAGCATGGTGACTATAGTTAGTAAACTATATTGCATATTTTCAAGTTTCGAAGAGAGTAGTAATCTTAAAAGTTCTGTGTGCTTATGTGTAGTGACAAATGTTAACTAGGCTTATTGTGGAAATCATTTTACAATATATACAATATAAAATCATTGTTGTATACTTGAAACTAACATTTGTTGTTGTTAAATAACTAAGTTGTATCTGACTCTTTTGAAACACCATGAATTGTAGCCCACCAGGATCCTCTGTGCATGGGATTTCCCAGGCAAGAATACTAGAGTGTGTTGCCATTTCCTTCTCCAGCGGATCTTCCTGACTCAGGCACGTAACCCACATCTGCTGCATTGGCAGGCAAATTCTTTACCACTGCCACCCGAGAAGCCCTAAACTAACACAATGTATGTCAATTATACTTCAGTAAAAAAAAAGTGTTTGTAATTAGAAATGTGAGAAGCCTTTAAATAAGATTCAGAAACTTCAAACTGATAAGAGGAAATGAGTTAAAGAGAAAATAATATTTTAAAATATTATTATTCAAGCAGGATTAAAGAACACATCTGCGATAAAGGTGAAAGTAGGCCCCTTAAAAGGGAAAATGGTTACTTAAGCAAGGTAAGACACACAAAGGAATTTTAAAGAATGTTTATGCTACATTAGCTTGAGTTAACCTGTTCTCATATTTTCAACATTAACAGCAAAAACAATATCACAAGCACCTAGTCTCTTGAGAGCACTTGATATCTGTGACATAGGAACTAATTAATTAATAGAACATTGAGTTGCATAGCATTGTTAAACCTAAAATGTGATTTGGGAATGTTAGGATCTCTATATTTAAAGTACTGTCTTCTGAGAATGATTTAAATACCCTAAGAGCTCGTAATGATTGTTCATATCACACAATTGACTATCTTTTAGAATGTATCAATAGTCTTATATATCCACAGAAAGCAAAAAGTAACAACCCCTGAACTTCTAGGAATCTCTAGTGAAAAAAATTTTAATGATATTAAAATAAATTGAGTGAGCAAAAAACACTTCATATTCTCCAGACTTATTTTTGGAAAGAATGAACAAATGAATTAAATTGTAGGTAAATACACCTGAGATGCAAAGTAATAATGCAGATAACAATCCATTTTTTATAATTAAAGCTTAGCTAAACTATCATTTGGCCACAATGATAATTTTGTATCGAGCTATAAATAACAACAGGAGATCTGTAGAGAAAAATTGCCTTGCAGCATTTTTGGAAAAATTAATGTATATCCAATATTGATCTTGATTTGTGCATGTTAAACTGTTCCTCCTTGAGTAAAGTATTCTTGAAGTCAATAATATGCTATAATCTCATATGACACTAATAAAATAATGCAAATGACAATTCATTTTTGTTAACTTGTCTATGACTTAATGGATGGATAAATTTTGTTAAAAGAGGAAGCAAGAACTTAGTGCATAGTAGGCATATCTGTAAAACAATTGTGATTGATTTTTTTTGAGGGGGGGGTAACTTTCCTAAGATAGAAAGTGAGGGAATCAATCTCTTGGAATTTTTCCCAAAAAGTGTTTTTATAACTGATGATACAAATTTCAGAAAACCGAAGCCACGTACATTAGGTAGTTTGTTTTGTTCACTAAGAATGTAATAGAGTAATGGTGTTGCCAATAAAGTCCAAGGAAGCTAAAAATATGCAAAACAGCAGCATTAGAATGATTTTATGTGTAATACTTCCTTAGTGGCTCAGTTGGTAAAGAATCTGCCTGCAATCCAGGAGACCCGAGTTCCATCCCTGGGTCAGGAAAATCTACTGAAGAAGGGAATGGCAATTCTTCCCCGGAGAATTCCATGGACAGAGGAGCCTGGCAGGCTACAGTCCATCGGGTCGCCTAGAGTCGGACATGACTGAGCAACTAACACACACAGTAATTTTATTACTCAAAATTGTTGAAATTAGTAACACTAAAGTTGTTTTCTTGTACTCAAGTGATGCTAGTAAGGGAAAAGAATAGCTGAGCAGTGAGAGAGCTAGGTAAACTCTTAGATTCAAGGAAAAATATAGAGCAAGGAAGAATTATTTTCCATCCAATCCAGTTTTCCTATGTATTCATTATGAGAAAGCAATGAACTAAAGACCTGTGTTTGCACAGTACACCAGTTAAATTTGCAGGAGAAAATACAAGCAGTGTAACTTAAGAAAATAAATTTATGTTTGAGTCTCCCTGGTTATTTCCTAGCCATCATTTAAACTCTTGAAAATGCACCTTAACTCTTTCAAGGCAGTTACAATCCATTTTGGCAGAGGCAGATACTTTACAGTGAGAGCTAAGGTACCATTTAATCCAAGACTTTATAACCCAGGAGTGCCATGGGCGATGAGAATTCCTCTGAGGCATGCTTTCTTTGGAGAAAATATTGTTTGACCACAGAGTGAGTTTGGTCATGATGTATACAGAACCGGAATGTTAAGCAGAATGGTAACTTAGGTAAAAGGTCATTTATTGGGGAAAAAAAATTTGGCTCAACTAGGTAACACTAGGGCTTAAAAACAAGAATGTCCTGCCCCTTTATGCCTTACTGGGTCTCACAGATGAAAGGGAAAATTCAAATTAGTAAATTAGTTATCCAAATTAATAAACCTTTTTGCCATATAAAATATGTTACTCAAAATGAATCATAGACCTAAATGTGAAAACTAAAACTATAAAATTTCCAAGGAAAAATTTAGGAGCAAAAAATTCTTTGTGACTTTGGGTTAGACAAAGATTTCTTAGATGTAACACCCAAAACATGATTTATAAGAAAAAAAAAATGGACTTTATCAGAAGCAAAATCTGCTCTTTAAAAAGTCTTAAGTGAAGGAAAAGACAAATCATAGATCTGAAGAAAAATTTGCAAGGTATATAGTTGATGAAGAGCTTGCATATCTATAACATATAAAGAACTCTTAAAACAATAATAAAACAACTTAATTTTTTAAATGAACAAAAGATTTGAACAGACATTTCACTAGAGGAGACTGCAATACTGATCGCAAATGAACTCATCAAAAAATGCTAAACATTAGTCATTAGGGAAATGCAGACAAAAGCTGCAATGAGGTACTACTACATACCTGTTAGAATCTGTAAATTTTTAAACTTTTAAAAGCTAAGCTTGGCAAGCATTGACAAGAATATGGGGTAACTGGAATTTCATATGCTGCTGCTATTCTCTGTGTGCTTAGTCGCTCAGTCGTGTTTGACTCTGCAACCCCATGGACTATAGCCAGGCCCTTCTGTAGATGGGATTTTCCAGGCAAGAATACTGGAGTAGGTTGCCATTTCCTCCTCCAATGGATCTTCCCAATGCAGGATCAAATCTGCATCTCCTGCATTGGCAGGCATATTCTTTTACAACTGAGCCACGTGGAAAGCCCACAGTACTGATGGGAATGTAAATTGGTACCGTTACTTTGGAAAACAGTCTGACAGTTTCTTAAAATGCCATATGATGCAGCCATCCTAATCCTAGATATCTGCCCAAGAGAAATGAAAAGCACACATCTAAACAAAAACCTATATAGGCTACTAGGAATCACAGTCTGGGGAACAGGCAATGTCCATCAAATATAATAAGGTGGAAAGGGCTTAATAGAGATTTATATAGAATGCTGCTGGGTCCAAAAGAAAGCAAGTTACTCAGGTAAGGGGATAATGATCAAGGAAAGCCCTAGATCATTCTTAAAAGACCAAGTCTTGCAAGACAACAAAAATTAGAAAGAGTGTTTCAGAATGTGCAAAACTGAACTCAAAACATCCCAAACTAAACCCCCATTTTTCCCAAAATCTGCTGTACCGGGAGCTGTCCCTGTGTCAAACAATAGCAACTCCATCTTTCCAGTTGCTCGGAACAGAAAACTTAGAGTCATTTTTGACTCCTCTCTTTCTCTCGTATCTCTATCCAACCCATTAGGAAAGACTGCTGTCTCTGCTTTCAAAATATTAATATATCCACAGTCTGTCAACATTTCACCATCGTTGCTGTTCCCAGCTATCATCATCTCTCGCTTGCAATAGACTCCTATCTAGTCTTGCTGCTTCTAAATTGGCCACCATCTGTAGTCCATTCTCAACACAGCATCCATCATTATCATTTTAAAATGTGAATCAAATCATACTAGTCCTCTGCAATGGCCTCCCAATCCATTCAGAGTAAAACTAAGGTCTTACAATGGTCTGAAAGGCCTTCACAAGTTAGCCCCTCAGTCTCTCTCACTCCCTTTCCCAGCACTCTTCTCTCTTGCCTCTCCTCACTCTTCTGTTCCTTACCCCTCCCCAGCCTCACTAATCCCCTTGCTGCTTTTAGAACAGGACAGGCAGATTTCTACGTTAGGGTTTTTGCACTGCTGTTCCTTGTGCTGAAGCTCTTTTCTTCCATGTCTCCAAGTGGCTAATTCTCATACCTTCTGCGGGTCTTACTCACATGTCACTTGCCTGAAACACTCTATATGAAATTGCATCTCGCCTTTCCTCCCAAACTACCACCTCACATTCTCAGTTCCCCTTGTTGAATTGCTCAGTCATTTTCAACTCTCTGTGACCCCATGCACACTGCAGTGCCCCAGGCTCCCCTCTGTCTGTGCGGATGTCCCAAAGGAGCCTGGTGGGCTGCCTTTCCCAGGCAAGATACTGGAGTGAGTTACCATTTCCTTTTCCAGGGGATCTTCCCAACCTGGGATTGAACCTGCATCTCTTGCAAGTCTTCTTCATTACAGGTGGATTCTTTATTGTTGAGCCACCAGGGAAGTCCTCAATTCCCTTACCTTGTCCTAACCTTTTCCCCATAAAACTCACCACCTGCTAACATACTGTACTTATTTATGATGCTCATTGCTAGTTGGTCTTTCTGCACTGGAATGCAAGCCCCATGTTCTCTTAATTGATGTATCCCTAGATACATTACCTATTACATAATAAATGTTTATTTTTTTGTGTGTTCAATAAATGTAAGGTTCATGAAAATGAGAAAAATAGTCATTCCAATGACTGCAAATAGTCAGTGTCACTAGAGTGTTAAGAGCACATGAGATAAATGTACATGAGAAGGTAAAATTAGAGTTGTAGAAGATCTTTCCATCCTCTGCAAAGAGTGCCAGCAAGTGGGGAATCACTGACAAGATTTATACATGGAATTAACATGATTATATTTACATATTAGATCACACTTGCAGCAGTGTGAATCTGACATCTCCAACTTTCCAGAGTCACAAAATAAAATTTTAAAATAGCTTCTTTCTGTTGTCATAATCCTGACCCTTCCTGGGTGCTATAGAATCATAATTGTTAGAAAACAGATTCTGAAACAGACTGCCTGAATTTACATTCCTTTTCTACCAGTAGCTCTAGGATTTAGCAAATTACTCAGCCTCTCTTTTCTTTATCTGTAAAATAAATAAATAATTCTTTTTAAAATGTTGTTGTGGTCCTTTAAGAGTTTTAATAAATAAGACAGTTCATGCTTGAACATGGTAAGCGCTACAAACGTGTTTTAATATTTTTAATATTAAAAGGAAAAAACACATTTCATAGATGCTTTATTTAATGCCAAACTATTGCTTCATCTTTCCTCCAATAGTTTTGCATTTTCTAAATTGAGCAATCCTTTCATACATAAATATTGGCAGTATTTTCATATATTTTAAGTTAGTAAAACTTAGGGATGTGATCATAAACGAACACTTCAAAGAATAAGTGTTCTGTTGTGTTTTGACTTTAAACGACTCCTGTCTCATATTTCCACAAATTCCAATCTAGATGAGCAATATTCATTAAAATACCCACCGCTTGTTTTATTATTTATAGTTTATATGTCTTTCCATTGAAACAAAGAGACAGATTGTCTTCTAGCTGAGACACCTGGAAGGTGCTTGAAGTACAAAGGCCATGATTCAAAAGTCTGCAGTGCAGTCAACAAGCAATTACTTTTGCATGTGATAGGAGACTGTCAGCTTCAAACACAGGACATTCTTTGGGAAGATTAGTCCAAATTACATTTTATTACATTGGCCCACTTGAATGCCCTAAACTTCATATACTTCTTATTCTAATGGAATTCCAACTGAAGCATTAATATATTGTTTATGACATGTTTGGAGTTCTTGTGTTATCAGCATGCATTCATGAGAGAAGCTTCAAACAGTATCAGATAACAGTGAGCTGGATGTTGGCTGTTGTACAGCATAGGGGATTTTATCATCTTGTTCAACCAGTGGCAGTGATTAAATTAAACTGTCTGAACAAAGCTTTTGCATGTCAGACTGTTGAATGGCAAAATGAAAGAGTGACACACTTCAAAGATCAGAGGAAAGAAGACAGGGCTAGAAAAACACAGTTATATAACTGTTTATTTACAACATTCAGAGACAAAATCAATAGTTTTAAACTGTTGGTTTCCATTTTACTTCGTCTTTAAACTTTTCAGTATCATTTTATACATTTTCAAAGCATATTTCTCCACATTCTTTTTCATGTAACATACTTAATTTAACTTGGAATGTTGATTGAACGATTAGGTAGTTAGCTGAGGATTTTTTTGTTCTGTTTCTTTGTGCATGGATGATTTTTAATTTGGTTTAATTTCTAATTTTTCTCTTATTATTCCTAATGAGATATTTTAGAGGAAAAAAATGTCCAGGAAAATAAGATGGTTTCATAATTTTTATCTGGGGAGAGAAACACAGGGCTTCTATTTTTCCACTTCAAGAGACAAATCAGAATTTTAAGGGAGAAGTTTAATACAGTAGAACTAAACTGAAATTATCTTTATAAGCTGAAACATTATAATATATGAGCTCTCTGAAGGAATTTATCAGTAAAAAAGTTTTATGAATATAAATGTATCTGAGATACAAAGTTAGCTTTAGAGGAATCCACATGTTTTCCATCCAACAAGATTTGTAAATCAACAGACTGGTCTGACACTTATTTATAATTATTATTTTTGTTAGCAAAAAAAAAATAGTTTTGTTAGTCTTGAGAAAATGTTATTTCCTCTCACACAAAATAAAACTGGGAAAAAATCCAGAAAAAGCAAATTGAGTTTTAGTGCTGTTTCCATTACAAAGCCTACATAGTTTTAGATCATTGTTTAGACTAGTGATTTCCTTTTTATTTAAAGACTCTAAGTCAACCATTTGGAAACATTTAAGAAATTTCCAGTGTCTCAAGGTGGTTATAGAAGATAGGTATTCAGATGATACTAACCCTTGTACATTAGTTTCTTCGATTTTGATTTACACCATTTCCAGAGCTTTAAGATAATGCTCATTTTGAAATAAATGCTGGTTCTTGATAATGCGTCTTCACATTTTGTTTTTCGTTTTCATTTATCATGGAAGGTGATAAACTTTCAGAGAGACTCTAAGTACTCAGTGACATCCACTAACATTTTAAAGTACAAAACACTTTAAATTCAATTCCTCTTGAGACACTTAGTGATAAGGGGAGAAATCATAGTAAAAATGAAAACAAAGTCAACATGTCCTTTTAGAATATTTCACCACAAACAACCACATCAGTATGCATCCTTTACAAATTTACTTTTTCAACCCACCAAATATTTAGGACATGCTGAGTGCAGTGAAAGACATGGAAACCAACAGAGGACAATCAGGATTATCTACAGATACAAGAAAAGATGAATTTTTACTTAGTTATGTAGCATACTTTTGGAATTGGGTTAGAAACATTCTCAATTAGAAATTTGTAAAGACAGCAAAACAATCCCTAAATTCATAGATTTCAAAATCCTAAAATCCATATGAAATCTACATGATTATAAATTTATGAATTATAAACTCATTTATAAATTGTATTTTCATAAACTATATTTTTGATTAAAATATAATTAAGAAGTTACTTCTGGCATTTTCTATTATACAGAATGATAATGTTTATGTTTATTCAAATTATTTTTGAAATTTTCTATTCACTCAAAGTCGGACTTTTGGACTCAGAGGGAGAGGGAGAGGGTGGGATGATTTGGGAGAATGGCATTGTAACATGTATACTATCATGTAAGAATCGAATCGCCAGTCTATGTCCGACGCAGGATACAGCATGCTTGGGGCTGGTGCACGGTGATGACCCAGAGAGATGTTATGGGGAGGGAGGTGGGAGGGGGGTTCATGTTTGGGAACGCATGTACACCCGTGGTGGATTCATGTCAATGTATGGCAAAACCAATACAGTATTGTAAATTAAAATAAAGTAAAAAAAAAAAAAATTGAGACTTTAAATATTGTAAGTAATGAATTGTTATTTAATATAATAGTGTCAATTATCTTCAACTAAAAAAAGTTACTATATAACATCAATATTTATACTCTAAAAACAAAAAGTAAACTTTTCAATTTCTCACTGCACTTTATAAAAATTATTCATGAATTAGACAATGAAGTAAACCTCTGTGAAGTCATAAAAACAGAAAAATGTTCATGTACATTACCTGGTAAAAATACAATAAAAAATTAGAAATGAGTAACAAAATTTACATAAACACTCAACATGTTGGAAATTTTAAAACACTTCTTAAGTAAATTTTGCCTCAAATAAGATATTATGAGAACAACATGAGTCAAAACTCATGAGATATCTTCAAAGATTTTTCAAAAGAAAGTAATACTCCTAGATGTTTATATCATTCAAGAAAAGAAAATAATAACGTATATTAAATAAACACTTAGCTAAAGAAGTTAAAAGAAAAGCAAAAATATCTCAAAATACAAAATGAAATTAAGGACTTAAGTTTAGAAATTAATAAATTAAAAAAAACTTTGAAATTGATAGCTTCATCTATAAACTGATATTTAGAAAAGAAAGACAATTCCTTAACAAGTCTATTCAAGAAAAATAAGGAAAAAGCAGATACAATGTTAAGAATCAAAATGGATCTATACCAATTAAATTTTCAAATTACAAGGGAATATTATTAACACACAACTCAGAAGCCAAAAAAAGAGAGAGAGTTGTTGATGTTACTACATCAAAACATAAACATTTTGTTTGGCAAGCAAATGAATAAGACAAATTACAAAATTACAATCTGGGAGAAAAGTTTGCAACCTACATGAAAGACAAAATAAGTGAAATAAGAATAAACATAGTTCAGAAGAAATAAATATGGTTACAAAGCTCTAAAAAATCACTCTTCTTTGATCTAGCAGTTCTATTTTTAGTAATTTATCCTGTAAAAAATGTTTCAAAAGATACAGTCAGACATTGCATTTAATTTAAAATACAGAAAAATGAGAAACAACTATATTGGTGAAAAAGTCACAATACACACAAAGAAATAATAAGCAGTCATTAAAACAGTTCAGTTCAGTTCAGTCACTCAGTCATGTCTGACTCTTTGAGACCCATGGACTGCAGCATGCCAGGCCTCCCTGTCCATCGCCAACTCCTGGAGTATACTCACACTCATGTCCATTGAGTCAGTGATGCCATCCAACCATCTCATCATCTGTCGGCCCCTTCTCCTCCTGCCTTCAATCCTTCTCAGCATCAGGGTCTTTTCCAAGGAGTTGGTTCTTTGCATCTGGTGGCCAAAGTATTGGAGTTTCAGCTTCAGCATTAGTCCTTCCAATGAAAACTCAGGACTGATCCCCTTTAGAATGGACTGGTCGGATCTCCTTGCAGTCCAAGGGACTCTCAAGAGTCTTCTCCAACACCACAGTTCAAAAGCATCAATTCTTCAGTGCTCAGCTTTCTTCACAGTCCAACTCTCACATCCATACATGACCACTGGAAAAACCATAGCTTGACTAGACGGACCTTTGTTGTCAGAGTTATGTCTCTGCTTTTATATATGCTATCTAGGTTGGTCATAACTTTCCTTCCAAGGAGCAAGTGTCTTTTAATTTCATGGCTACAGTCACCATCTGCAGTGATTTTGGAGCCAAAAAAAATAGTCTGTCACTGTTTCCACTGTCTTCCCATTTATTTCCCATGAAGTGATGGGACCAGATGCCATGATCTTAGTTTTCTGAATGTTGAGCCTAAAGCCAACTTTCTCACTCTCCTCTTTCACTTTCATCAAGAGGCTCTTTAGTTCTTCTTCGCTTTCTGCCTAAAGTGTGGTGTCATCTGCATATCTGAGGTTATTGATATTTCTCCCAGCAATTTTGATTCCAGCTTGTGCTTTATCCAGCCCAGAGTTCAGCAACAGATAAATAAAACATAGAATAAACAAAACAGATAAATAAAAGATAAAAGAGTTCAGAAACAGATAAATAAAAACATCTCCAAATCTATTGTTTAATGAGAACTAAGAGGGAAACAGTTTAAAGAACAGTATGCAGAGAATGATCAAAATTAGGATTTTATAAAAATGAGGTAGGCAAGGGGTTACATATGCCTAAGCAGGCCTGGAAGACTACACACCAATCCAGTAACTATGATCTTCTCTGGGAACTGGCATTATGATTATGCAGATTCGATTTCCTTCCATCTAGAGCGATCTCCCTTTGTTTCTCTGACACGGGTTGAAGAGATCTGAGCCACTTATGGATGAGAATGTCCCACCTCAATACTTCCCTGGGAGTCCAGTGGTCAGGACTCCACATTTCCAATGCAGGGGGTGTTGGTTCAATCTCTGGTTAGAGAACTAAGATCCCACATGCCATGCAACGTAGCCAAAAAGATATAAAAAATAAAGAATATCCTTAGATCCAGGATATACTTCTGATCAACCTGTTATTTGACTGTTCCATCTCTCCTCCCCTGTGTTTTCTGTAACTAGAAGGTAAGTCTGCAATCTTGATTAAACATTTAGATTAGACATTTTTGGCAAAATATAAGCAGTTTACTCTGGGGACTAGGATTATAGTGAAGGCACAGAGAATATATTTACTTTCTACAGTACATATTTCCATATTATCTCAATTTTTGCAATAAAGTACATGAGCAACTTTTAAAAATAGAGACATTTGCACTGACACAGATGAAACTTAATAGCATACCGATCAAAAATATTTAAAAGGAAAAAGGAAGGTACAAAGTAAGATTTTTCTTTTTAAAAAAAAAGAAAGAAAGGATTGTGAATGTGTGTGTGTGTGTTTCTGTATATACGCACATGTATCCATGCAGGCATTTATCAAGAAAGAAGTAAAAAATGTTAACAAATGTTACTTTTAAGGGTGGGGTTATTTAATTTCTATAGTGCTTTATTTTATGCTTTTGCTTAATTCATTTTTTCTTCCATAAGCACAAAATGAGGTTGTGAAGGGGTGAAATTTGTAATTATTTAATGAAACTAATTTATTTTAGATGTAGAGAATAAAAACTTCTAGCAATGAGGAGGAAGAAAGAACAAATGGAAGAAGGAACTCAAAAACCAGCAATGTTTGAAGCAAAGGCCTGATTTTCCAAGGAAATACCAAATTATATTCAACATAAGTGACTCTTATTTTCCAGAACTGTGCATTCCCAGAAAATGCATTCCTAAACATGTCTTCACTAAGCAGGTCATATTTCATAACATCTTCATTGCAATTGTATTTGGGGACAGGAAGCAGGGTACTATATTTATTCCATGGAATTTTGCTGACCAAGTTTCAATAGAATCATAGCAGTAATCATGAGCTGTTAAAATAATTTAAAATATAAATTATATTCCAAATAGTAAAAAAAAAAAAAAAAAAGATTGTAGTGCTTATTAGGTCACCAGAGTCACAGAAGAAGATAAATTAACACATGCTGCTGCTACTGCTAAGTCGCTTCAGTCAAGTTCGACTCTGTGCGACCCCACAGATGGCAGCCCACCAGGCTCCACCATCCCCAGGATTCTTCAGGCAAGAACACTGGAGTGGGTTGCCATTTCCTTCTCCAATGCATGGAAGTAAAAAGTGAAAGTGAAGTCACTCAGTAAGTGTCTGACTCTTCGTGACCGCATGGACTACAGCCTACCAGGCTCCTCAGTCCATGGGATTTTCCAGGCAAGAGTACTGGTGGATTGCCATTGCCTTCTCTGAAATTAACACATAAATATGTTTTAAGTTATAAACTTAACCTTTTGACCTTTATTTTGTAATTTATTGTTACAAAATTTTCATAAACATCTTTCTATACCAAGGAGTGATGTTCAAATCGTTCTGACTTAAGTTGGCATTGAGACCATTCATGTAAGTATTAACTAGGCATTGCAATGGAATCTTTCAAATGTTCTTTTAAAATTTGAAGATATGAAGTCTTAGGAAAAATAAATGGGTAAATCTTTTCTACTTTTTCTTGTTTTCTTGATCTTTCCTACCCTTAACAATGTGTGTGTGCTCAGGCAAGCCAGATTCTTTGTGACCTCATGGAAGGTAACCCACCAGACTCTTCTGTCCATGGAATTTTTCAGGCAAGAATACTGGAGAGGGTAGCAAGTCCCTTCTCCAGGGGATCTTCCCAACCCAGGGATTGAACTCAAGTCTCTGCATTGCAGGCGGATTCTTTACCATCTGAGCGACCAGGGAAGCCCAAAAGTGAAAGTGAAAGTCGCTCAGTTGTGTCTGACTCTTTGCAGCCCATGGACTATATATATAGTCCATGGAATTCTCCAGGCAAGAATACTGGAGTGAGTGGCCTTTCCCTTCTCCAGGGGATCTTCCCAACCCAGGGATCAAACCTAGGTCTCCCGCAGTGCAGGTGGATTCTTTACCATCTGAGCCACCAGGGAAGCCCAAGGAAATCCAAATTAGCCCCAAAACACTGGAGCTGAAAATAACAGACACCTATTGTCTCACCATTTCTGTGGATTAGAAATCTTGGAGCATTTGGTCTGGGTGATTCTAGCACAGAACAGGCTTCCCAGGTGGCACTAGTGGTAAAGAATCCACCTGCCAATGCAGGAGACTCAAAAGACATAGATTCAATTCCTGAGTTGGAAGATCCCTTGCAGGAGGAAATGGCAACCCATTCTTGCCTGGAAAATTCCATGGATAAAGGAGCCTGGCAGACTGCACTCCACTTTCACTTTCACATATCAAGTTAAAGAAGGGGGGGTGATATTTTTTAAACCCAGAATTAATGTAAGGATAACAGTCAATTTCTGCCTTTTAATTCTCATTTCATAACGTTTCCTATTTGCAAACCATTTTCTGCTTGTCCACTGTTCTTGTTCTTCAGTTTTTTTCTGGCAACATTTTGAATCAGTTTCCTAGAGGCAATAAAGGTTTTCAATTTAAAGTGTTTTTTAAAAAGAACTACTTCCTGGTAAATGGCACTATGCCATGCTTTAGTTGACATCCCAGTTTCAACTGATTCATCAGAACTGAGCCTGTGTGTATGAAAGTTGCTCAGTCATCTCCAACTCTTTGAGACCCCATGGACTATACAGTCCATGGAATACTCCAGACCAGAATACTGGAGCGGGTACCCGTTCCCTTCTCCAGGGGATCTTCCCAACCCAGGGATCCAAATCAGGTCTCCCACATTGCAGGCAGATTCTTAACCATCTGAGTCACCAGGGAAGCCCGAGAATGCTGGAGAAGACTATCCCTTCTCCAGCAGAATTTCTTGATCCAGAACTGAACCCATTAAGTAATTCCTTATGACTCACTTAGGTGTCCCCAAGGATCGTTGGCTCACCCTGTAGTTGCATCTTAGAAGCTGCCACTTGTGTTGCAAAAAAACACAAGTGCTGAAGAGACAGTCCAGCACTGAAGAGAGTTTTTGCTGGTTTTGGTGTTTTACTTTACACAAAAGTGACACTATCTTCTTCCAGCTGTGTCCAATCCTTTGTGACCCCATGGACTGTAGACTGCCAGCCTCCTCTGTCCATGGAATTCTCCAGGCAAAAATACTGTAGTGGGTTGCCATTTCCTCCTCCAGGGGATCTTCCTGACTCAGAGATCGAACCCACATCTCCTGAGTCTCCTGAATTGGCAGGCAGATTCACTCTCCTCTCAGAGCGAAATATTTCACTAGTTACATGAGATACTTCTTGTGGAAAATGAATTAACAGGTACCACGCTTATGATTTATTCAAGAAATAAATATGATACTAATAGTAACCCTTAAAGATTGGTACCCCAGTTAGCTACCCAACCAATCATCACTTAGCCCATTCTCAGTTTTTGAGAAAGGGAAATGCAGAGACCAGAGGAAAGGCTGCAAGGAGAAGTCTGAGATAGTGCCCACTATGCATAGGAAACCATGAGATGGAGAAAAGAGCCAGCCACTTGATTAATTAGTTGCTGCAAAAGTGAAGCAGAGTGTTGTTGCCTCAACAAAATGATTAACCCTAGAAGAGGAGGCAAGATGAATCCATTGCCCAGGGAACATCCACTAGGCCCATGAACCAGCAAGTCACTGGGGCTGTGACTGGATGATCAAGACCACTGCTGAGTCCTGAATGACTTTGCAACATCCACAGGGTTGTTCTCCTCCTTCTCCAAGTACCTTTAAAACAAGAGCCTAAAACCTGGTGGAACTTAAGCATGTCTCTGTTACTTACACCTGTAATGAAATCAACCAATGCAAAAGCTTTAGATATTGTCAGATATTGAAAATTATGAATATGTTTTCACTTCAGTTCAGTTTGAGGAAGAAGCTTATTTTCAAATATCAAAAACAAAGACTATTTTCAAGCTTAGGACTAAGATAAGCCAGCGTCGAATAATGCTTTATGGTTTATAAACCACTTACATGCTCCTGCTGCCATGTATCCTTCACAGAGTAATAATGTTGCCATTATTATCTCTACTTTACAGATGAAGAAATAAGCACAGTGTATATTGGAAGGGGTAAGAAGCAAGGGATGGATGAGAATTGTATACTTTACACAGGATTTTTAAAAATTTCTATACAGTTGAGAAAACTAAGATCATGGCATCCAGTCCCATCACTTCATGGCAAATAGATGGGGAAACAGTGGCTGACTTTATTTTGGTGGGCTCCAAAATCACTGCAGATGTGATTGCCGCCATAAAATTAAAAGACGCTTACTCCTTGGAAGAAAAGTTATGACCAACCTAGATAGCATATTAAAAAGCAGAGACATTACTTTGCCAACAAAGGTCCATCTAGTCAAGGCTATGGTTTTTCCAGTGGTCATGTATGGATGTGAGACCTGGACTGTGAAAAAAGCTGAATGCTGAAGAATTGATGCTTTTGAACTGTGGTGTTGGAGAAGACTCTTGAGAGTCCCTTGGACTGCAAGCAGATCCAACCAGTCCATCCTAAAGGAGATCAGTCCTGGATGTTCATTGGAAGGAATGATGCTAAAGCTGAAACTCCAGTACTTTGGCCACCTCATGCAAAGAGTTGACTCATTGGAAAAGAATCTGATGCTGGGAGGGATTGGGGGCAGGAGGAGAAGGGGACGACAGAGGATGAGATGGCTGAAAGGCATCACCGAATCGATGGATGTGAGTTTGAGTGAACCCCGGGAGTTGGTGATGGACAGGGAGGCCTGGCGTGCTGTGATTCATGGGGTCGCAAGAGTCGGACATGACTGAGCGACTAAACTGAACTGAAAATGTAGGATTTCTGCAAACCACACATGCATTCTAGAAAAGATTGCTTAGTTAAACATATACATTATAGTTTATATTTTTGTTTTAATTACTGTTATTTCCCCATGTTACACAGTTATTACTTCAAGTATAAGTCTTATCACATTTGCCAAATTGCCTAATGAGCAAAATGTTCGGTTTTGGCTACATTTTATCTATCTTTGACATAACATGATTTACATACTGTTCTCACACACAGCATAACAATAGAAGCAAATGTGTAATAACTAACAATAACATGGGTGACCATAACTGGAAACTTACTATTTAAATAAACACAAACAATCCACTCCTTACACCTTTTTTAAGAATTTAGAATTTAAATTAATCTTACCACCTTTGATGTGAAGCTTTAATTTTCTCTCCAGTTCTCATATCACTTAGCTCTTACAACTTTCTTACTTCCCTGTACACATTCAAAAGACGTTTAAATAGATGGGAAAAAAAGTGGAAACAGTGTCAGATTTCATTTTCTTGGGCTGCAAAGTTAAGGCAAATAGTGACTGTAGCCACAAAATTAAAAGATGCTTACACCTTGGAAGAAAAGTTATCACAAAGCTAGACAGCATATTAAAAATCAGAGACATCACTTTGCCAACAAAAGTCTGTGTAGTCAGAGCTATGGTTTTCCAAGTAGTCATGTATGGATGTGAGAGCTGGACCATAAAGGAGGCTGAGCACCAAAGAATTGATGCTTTCAAACGGTGGTGCTGGAGAAGACTCTTGAGAGTCCTTTGGACAGCAAGGAGATAAAATCAGTCAATCCTGAAGGAAATCAGTCCTGAATATTCATTGGAAGGACTGGTGTTGAAGCGCCAATATTTTGGCCACCTGATGTGAAAAGCTGACACATTGGAAAAGACCCTGATGCTGGGAAAGATTTAGAGCAAGAAGAGAAGGGGGCAACAGAGGATGAGATGGTTGGATGGCATCACCAACTCAATGGTCATGAGTTTGAGCAAACTCAGGGAGATATGAACGACAGGGAAGCCTGATGTGCTGCAGTTCAGTTCAGTTCTGTTCAGTTCAGTCGCTCAGTCGTGTCCGACTCTTTGCTACCCCATGAATCGCAGCATGCCAGGCCTCCCTGTCCATCACCAACTCCCGGAGTTCACTCAAACTCACATCCATTGAGTCAGTAATGCCATCCAGCCATCTCATCCTCTGTCGTCCCCTTCTCCTCCTGCCCCCAATCCCTTCCAGCATCAGACTCTTTTCCAATGAGTCAGCTCTTCACATGAGGTGGCCAAAGTACTGGAGTTTCAGCTTTAGCATCATTCTTTCCAAAGAACACCCAGGACTGATCTCCTTTAGAATGGACTGGTTGGATCTCCTTGCAGTCCAAGGGACTCTCCAGAGTCTTTCCTAACACCATAGTTCAAAAGCATCAATTCTTCAGTGCTCAGCTTTCTTCACAGTCCAGCTCTCACATCCATACATGACTACTGGAAAAACCATAGCCTTGACTAGACGGACCTTTTTTGGCAACGTAATGTCTCTGCTTTTCAATATGCTGTCTAGGTTGGTCATAACCTTCCTTCCAAGGAGTAAGTGTCTTTTAATTTCATGGCTGCAATCACCATCTGCAGTGATTTTGGAGCCCCCAAAATAAAGTCTGACACTGTTTCCACTGTTTCCCCATCTATTTGCCATGAACTGATGGGACAAGATGCCATGATCTTCGTTTTCTGAATGTTGAGCTTTAAGCCAACATTTTCACTCTCCTCTTTCACTTTCATCAAGAGGCTCTTTAGTTCCTCTTCACTTTTTGCCATAAGGGTGGTGTCATCTGCATATCTGAGGTTATTGATATTTCTCCCGGCAATCTTGATTCCAGTTTGTGCTTCTTCCAGCTCAGCATTTCTCATGATGTACTCTGCATAGAAGTTAAATAAGCAGGGTGACAATATACAGCCTTGACGTACTCCTTTTCCTATTTGGAACCAGTCTGTTGTTCCATGTCCAGTTCTAACTGTTGCTTCCTGGCCTGCATACAGATTTCTCAAGAGGTCTGGTATTCCCATCGCTTTCAGAATTTTCCACAGTTTATTGTGATCCACACAGCGCTGCAGTTCATGGGTTCACAAAGAGCTGGACATGACTTAGCAACTGAACAACAATGACAGTAACATTTCTTGAATGCTATTTATGTTCCTTCAATGGTGTCATTTTCTTTGTAGACTATATCTTTTCCCCAATAACCCTGTTATTATCATCTCTATATAAGACATGAGAACATTTGGACTGATTGTTGTTATTCAGTCGCTCAGTCATGTCCAGCTCTTTGCGATCTCATGGACTGTAGCACTCCAGGCTTCCCTATCCTTCACTATCTCCCATAGTTTGCTCAAACTAGTGTCCACTGAGTTGACAAGGCCATCCAACCATCTCATCCTCTGTTGCCCCCTTCTCCTCCTGCCCTCAGTCTTTCCCAGCATGAGAGTCTTTTCTGATGAGTCAGCTCTTTGCATCAGGTGGCCAAAGTATTGACAGTGAGGGACTGATTGAGGGCAAGCTATTTATTCAACCACAGATAGAGAGTTTCAAATTATTGATCAGCAAATAATCTCTCTCCTTCCCACTCTGTGAAGAGTAGACTTCCCTGCATTTCTGATATAGGCTTTGACCATGTCATAATATTGGACTTACTGGATTTATGGAATGTTAACAGACATGAAGTGAGCAGAGATCTTAAATGTGCTTCATGGGTTTGGCTTGTTTCTTGGATCCTGGCCATCATCCATGAGAAAAGATGATCCAGATGGGTGCCACCCTTCAGCCTGGGTCATGTAATGAATACACAGGGCAGAACCCCTGCTCCAGGAAGCTGTTAATCCTAGAAGAATCAAGACAGGTAGTGTAAGCTTCAGTTAAACCTGTAGCTTATAGCCTAGAACCTCGCCCAGGCACTGACTTGCAGATCTGTGAGCAAGAGAATCAGTTGTTGTTTTATGCTACTAAGTCTGAAAATATTTTGTTGCTATGGACTGAATGAATGTTTGTGTCCCCCTGCTCCATATTTGTATGTTGAAGTCTAATTTCCAATGTGATGGTATTTGGAGTTGGGGCCTTTGGGAGGTAATTAGGTCATGAGAGTGAAGCCCTTGTGAACCTGAATGAAGGTCAAGAAGCAATCGTTAGAACCAGACATGAAACAACTCACTGGTTCAAAATTGGGAACAGAGTATGTCAAAGCTGTAGACTGTCACCCTATTTATTTAACTTATATGCAGAGTGCATCATGTGAAATGCCAGGCTGGATGAATCAAAAGCTGGAATCAAGATTGCTCAGAGAAATATCAACAACCTCAGATACGCAGATGATACCACTCTAATGGCAGAAAGTGAAGAAGAACTAAAGAGCCTCTTGATGAGTGTGAGACAGGAGAGTAAAAAGGCTGGCTTAAAACTCAGCATTCAAAAAACTAAAATCGTGGCATCCCGTCCCATCACTTCATGGCCAATAGATGGGGAAAAAGTGGACACAGTGACAGATTTTATTTTCTTGGGCCCCCAAATCACTGCATACCATGACTGTAGCTACCAAATTAAAAGATGCAAGCTACTTGGAAGGAAAGCTATAACAAACCTAGACAGCATATTAAAAAGCAGAGACATTGCTTTGCCATCAAAGGTCCATATAGTCAAAGCTATAGTTTTCCTGTAGTCACATACAGATGTGAGATTTGAACGAGAAGGCTGAGTACCAAAGAACTGATGCTTTCAAACTGTGCTGCTGGAGAAGATTTTTGAGAGTCCCTCAGACAGCAAGGAGATCAAACCAGTCAAACCTAAAGGCAATCAACCCTGAATATTCATTGGAAGGACTGATGCTGACACCGAAACTCCAATACTTGGCCACCTGATGTGAAGAGTCAACTCATTGGGAAAGATCCTGATGCTGGGAAAGATTAAAGGAAAGAGGATGACAGAGGGTGAGATGGCTGGATGGCATCATCGACTCAATGGACATGAATCTGAGCAAAATCCAGGAGCTAATGAAGGACAGGGAAGCCTGGAGTGCTGCAGTCCATGGGATGGGGTTAAAAACAGTTGAACAGCAACAGGAAGAAACACGAGTGAGATCACCTCTCCCTCTGCCGTGTGAGAGAGCAAACAGGCGTTGACTTAAAACCAGGAAAAGGGCCTTTACTAGGAGCTGACTGATCTTGCAGTTCTCAGCCTCCAGAACTGTGAGCGATCTGTTCCATGCCAAGACATTTGTTGTGCAGCATCATTGAGAGAGTGTAGATGTTAAGTTGCAGCAGTAGGATTCTCATCCATATCTGTAGGTACCAACACTGGAGCTCACTTCTTACTCAACATTGCCTATCTGTGAAGCGATAGACTAGTAAAAGGAGCACAAGATATATGGCTCCAAAGTCTGAGGATTACAGGCTGAAGAATTTAGAAAGGAAACGGGAAAGGAAGCTAAGATAATGCATAGGGAAGCTGTGGGACTTAAAAGTGCTTAAGGGAAGGAGATAATCTATGAGACCTAATTCCTCTTCCTCCTTATGCTCAGTCCCCAAACCCACACCTCCTCTTTTACCCTCCTGCCCCAATTCTCACCTCTGGATAGGGCAGAAAAGATAGAACCAATATATGTGCCAGTGAAAAGAAATCTAACTGCTCCAGAAAAATCCTGAAGTGTCTGTTTTATATATATTTCCTTCATCTTTCATTTTAAGAGATTAAAGAATACATCTATCCATATTTCTACTGATTGCAAGGATCCAGAAAACCACTTATGAGTCAGTATTTCACAAATGTTCAAATATAAGTGGATTCATTTTGATAGCAATATCACTTTCTGATGAGATGGAAACCTAGAAATTCACAATAGTGGTTTTCGTTAAAGAGCATCCTTGGCACTTTTTATGGCAAAAATTATTAGCAATTGTCTTTTGGCAAAATTCCAAGCCAAGAAATTATATTATACCTGTTCATACTCTTCCCATGATTTCAAATGTCATTCTTCTTGCTTTCTTCCTTGAAACGGTGTGATGTTGCTGTGAATATCTAATTCAATTCCAGAAGTCAGTGAGCCATGGCTTCTCTTTTCTTAATACCAGGGCTTTTAGAATTTAATTATTTAATTGTTATAAAACAATCATATGAAAGAAAATATGGTATTTATAACCTTGATAAATGGCACCCCACTCCAGTACTCTTGCCTGGAAAATCCCATGGATGGAGGACACTGGTAGGTTGCAGTCCATGTGGTCCCTGAGGGTTGGACATGACCGAGCGAATTCACTTTCACTTTTCACTTTCATGCATTGGAGAAGGAAATGGCAACCCACTCCAGTGTTCTTGCCTGGAGAATCCCAGGGATGGGGGAGCCTGATTGGCTGCCGTCTATGGGGTTGCACAGAGTCGGATACGACTGAAGTGACTTAGCATAGCATAGCATCAACAATAGTTGATATAAAATTTGATATAAAATTCCTAATATTTTAAAGCCAATAAGACCATCAGTTCAGTTCAGTTCAGTTCAGTCGCTCAGTCGTGTCCAACTCTTTGCGACCCCATGAACTGCAGCACGCCAGGCCTCCCTGTCCATCACCAACTCCCAGAGTTCACTCAGACTCACGTCCATCAAGTCAGTGATGGCAGCCAGCCATCTCATCCTCTGTCGTCCCCTTCTCCTCCTGCCCCCAATCCCTCCCAGCATCAGAGTCTTTTCCAATGAGTCAACTCTTCGCATGAGGTGGCCAAAGTACTGGAGTTTCAGCTTTAGCATCATTTGTTCCAAAGAAATCCCAGGGCTGATCTCCTTCAGAATGGATTGGTTGGATCTCCTTGCAGTCCAAGGGACTCTCAAGAGTCTTCTCCAACACCACAGTTCAAAAGCATCAATTCTTCAGTACTCTGCCTTCTTCACAGTCCAAGTTTCACATCCATACATGACCACAGGAAAAACCATAGCCTTGACTAGACAGTCCTTTGTTGGCAAAGTAATGTCTCTGCTTTTGAATATGCTATCTAGGTTGGTCCATAGAGAGAGAGAAATTAGAACACCTCCTAGATCTTTCACTCCCAATACCTATGATATTTGAGATCATTCTTGCCAGATTTGAGGCCTCTCTAGCAATACTTACCACTTATCCCATATTTCAGATTCACTTGCTAAAAGGTAGAACCACTTTAGGGTAAGTATAAGTGAGACTAGATTTTATTTTACTTTGGAATTCTAAATATATTATTATTCTTAACCTGAGATTTACTGCAGTGCCTAATATAATGCCCTCCTACAGGCTGAAAATGCTTCTCTAACTTGTATTATTCAGGATTCTCCAGAGAAACAACATCTATAGAATGTGTATGTATGTATGTGTGTGTGTACACATCCTTTGAATTGATAACATTTATTTTGTAGTCATTTTTAAATTTATTTCATCTTATATATATAGCAGACACATTGTAGTCTTATAGGTTACAGATATAGATATCAATTCACTCAGTTCAGTTCTTTGTGACCCCACAGACTGCAGCACGCCAGGCTTCCCTAGTCCTTCACGATTTCCTGGACTTTGCTCAAACTCATGCCCATTGAGTCGGTGATGCCATCCAACCATCTCATCCTCTGTCATCTCCTTTTCCTCCTGCCTTCAATCTTTCCCAGCATCAGGATCTTTTCTAATGAATCAGTTCTTTGCATCAGGTAGCCAAAGTATTAGAGCTTCAGCTTCAGCATCAGTCCTTTCGATGAATATTCAGGACTGATTTCCTTTAGAACTGACCGTTTGATCTCCTTCCTGTCCAAAGGACTCTCAAGAGTCTTCTCCAACACCACAGTTCAAAAGCATCAATTCTTCGGCACTCAGCTTTCTTTATAGTCCAACTCTCACATCCATACATGACTACTGGAAAAACCATAGCCTTTACTAGACAGACCTTCGTTGGCAAAGCAATGTCTCTGCTTTTTAATATGTTGTCTACGTAGGTCATAACTTTTCTTCCAAGGAGAAAGTGTCTTTTAATTTCGTGGCTGGAGTCACAATCTGCAGTGACCCAAGAATATAAAGTCTGTCATTGTTTCCATTGTTTCCACATCTATATAAATATATCAGTAGATAGATAGAGGACATATTGATTGATTTTAAGGAATTGGCTCACAATGTGGAAGCTGAGAAGTCTGAAATCCTAAGGGCAGGCCACCAGGCTGGAAATTTCAGCAGGAGTTGATGTTGAAGTTTTTAGTCAAGGACAGTCTGGAGATAGAATTCCTTCCTCTTCCAGGGACCTTAGTCTTTTCTCTTAAGGCCTTCAACCAATTGGATAAGACCCATTTACATAACGGAGGATAACCTGCCTTACTCAACATTCATTGATTTAAACGTTAATCACATTTAAAAAATACGTTATCAACAGCATCTAGACTGACATTTGACCAAATAATGGATACCATTAACCTGGCTAAGTTGACACATGAAATTAACCATCATACTCACTGATCATTAAAGTGGGATGACTGTATTCCAGGAGCTGCTCTAGATGATCAAGTGGTGTAAGGGAATAAAAAACAGAACTTCTTTTTATCTTTATTTTGATCAGGAAAAAATGTATCCTAACTACTGAGTTAATGCACAGACTGATAGCCGCACCATTCTCAGGCCATATAAGAGATGCCCTATGCCATGACTCTGGTTCAAGGTGTCCTGGGGGAAGGAGAGGGAGGTCTGGGGCACAGAGCATTGACACAGGTCACTTGTAGCACAGGCTACGTTCTCACGTTTACCTGACCCATTGTGGTAGATGGAATAATAGCTCTCTGGAATATATCCGTGTCCTTATCCTGGGAACCTGTGAATATTCATTTTTCATGACAAAAAGAACTTTGCAGGTGTGAACAAGTTAAGGATCTGAGTTGGAGGATTTATCCTGGCTTATTCCAGTGGGCCCAACATAATCACAATTCCTTATAAGAGAGACACAGCAAGAGCCAGAATCAGAAAAAAAAAAAAAAAAGTGACGTGACAGCAGAAGCAGAGACTGGAATGATACCCTTTGAAGACAGAGGAAAAGGCTACAAGCCTAGGGATACAAGTGGCCTCTTAAAGCTTCCAAATGCAGGGGAACAGATTCTCTCCTAGTTTCCAGAAGGGATGCAGCTATGCCAGTCCCTTGATTTGGTCCAGTTTGCAAAAGCAATGTGCTAACAGCACAAAAGGGAGACTGTTTTGCTAATCTCAATGAAAATCTCTACATCATTTTTGAATGGGATTTAAAAATGTACATCATGATTTTTAATTAGTACTGCACTTCTGCAAGTATAGCTAGTATCTTCATGAGTTATTTCACCTACAGTGTTTATTAAACTTTGTATCCAAAAACCCTCAGAATCAGTTTTTATTTAACTACCAAGGGGGTAAGTTGAGATTTGAAAAGTAATGTTGCATAGTCGTCCACATTGAGAGCCTAAGACACCACAAATCCATTGCTGATGACTGTGGCTTGACACCACCCCAGTAGCCAACTCCGCTGGTCAGGATTTCACCTTTGAACTCATAAGCAAAGTCAGCATTAGGGGGAGGTAGTCTCCTCAGCTAGAGCTCCAGCAGTTTTAGGATAGTGAAAGGGGAAGAACAGAGGATGAAAGCCCAAGAGCATCTGGTCAGTGCACACCTGCAGATCACTGACCCTGGGCACCAGAGGTCCAGCCTGTGGCTGCACATTTCTAGGGTGAATGAGCAGGTAATGATTATAATCAAGGCCACCTGAAGGAGAGAAAAGATACAAAGTAAACCAACACCCTCAGCATCCCTCCTAAAAGGCCACACATCTGTGAAGACCATTAAGACCATCCTCTACCACTGGTAAGAATGCCTCTAGTGATTTACCCCCACTAGGGCCCTCATATTCCCACCTCTAAACTGTTTTCCCAGTTTACTTCCATATCAGGGACATCAGCTTGAATTCCTCCAAGTTCTCTGCCTTCCATTTGGATACTTTTTCCTTCTTTTGAAACAAGAGGAAAGATGGAAATGTCCCTTCTCTTTTTGAAGGCTAGCCCTTCCTTCTTTTCCTGTGACCCTGCTGTACCCACAACTCCTTCTCTTTCTTCCAGATCTGCTCATTCCTTTCTACTGGGTCCTCTTCTTTTCCAAGCATAGAAAGGCACCACTCACTCTTAAGTACAAGTCACATCCTTAATTTTATTACAACCACAAGCCAACACGTTCCCTTATTCTTTCTTCTGATGTTGAATTTCAGGATAATGATGTCTTCAGCCAACTCCACTTCCTCTCCACCCTTTCACTCCTTCACCCTAGTGGAGAAGGAAGGTCTTTGACTGTTTCCTAATATACAAACTGAAGTATTTTCCCACTTTTTCTATGATCCAGTTAAAGATTTGAGACTCACTTCTTGTGAGTTCCTTCTTCCTTAATTATATCCCCCAGACTTACTTGCTACCTTTTTGCCAACTTAATTTTTTTCTCATCATTCCTTACCTCCTGAAGCATGGGGTCTTAAACTTTAATGTTGGGACTTCCCTGCTGGTCCCATGGTTAAGACTCCAAGCTTCCCAGCTTTATAACAAAAGGAACTCAGCTCGGTGCTCTGTGATGACCTAGATGGGTGGGATGGAGGCTGCTGGGAAGAAGGCTCAAGAGGGAGGGCATATATATATATATATATATATATATATGGCTGATTCATGTTGTTGTACAGCAGAAACTAACACAACATTGTAGAGCAATTATCCTCCAATTAAAAATAAATGTTTTAAAAATATGTTACAAGAAAATGAAGACTCTGAGCTTCTAATATAAGGGGCACAGTTTCAATCCCTGGTCAGGGAACGAAGATCCCACAATTTGGTGAAACAAAAACAAAAACAAAATTTAATGTTTGTTAGATAAATGTTGACAACTTGTTAAAAATATAGACTCCTTAATGTTATCCTCACATTCCGATTAAGTAAGAATGAATGGAGTCTAGGAATCTGTATTCAATAGCCTTTCCCACTGTGGTCCTAAGGCCTTCCTCCTACCCAAGTGAAATACTCTGTGATCCTGTCTATGCCCCAGGTCTCAGCTAATACTGTATCTCTTGGTTTTCATCCTCCTTATGCAAGCTCTAAACTTGCATTCCCAACCAGATGTAAACCTCTCTTTCTCTAATTTTAAAGCTGATGTCTTACCCTTACGGAACGTTAGAAACAAATCCATCACCTTCCCCCGAACCCCGTTTCTGTGTCCGTCTTCCTTGTCTTTATTAATCACCATTTTTCCAATTATGTGGGCTCTGAAACCTCAGGAAACCTCGGTCATCAGTAAGCACTTATTGTCCCAAGAAAATGTTCATGATCATCCCCTCCTTGGAGTTCCAGGGGTTGATCACCTTTCAGCTGATCTTGCCAGCATCCTAACTGGCCGTTCTTCTCCAAATAACCCGACCTGCTGCTGCTGTATTAATCTTCCTTAGGAACAGTTCTGTTTCTAGAAAACTTTAATGACACTTTATTTTCAGTCAAATTTAATTCAAACACTTTAATTTGCAACCAGCATCTTCCTCTGAGGCTCTGAAATTCCTCTCTTAAAGGTTTCACATGTGTACATCCTCCTCCCAGTTGTCCTACATGCAGGATATTAATCCTTTGTCAACTGAAGGTATTTTTTCATTTGTTTTGTTGCCTGTGAATTTTTATGGTATTTTTGTGTTTGTCTGAAAGTTTGAATATCTATGTCACCAAACTTGTCCACCTTTCAGTTCAGTTCAGTCGCTCAATCGTGTCTGACCCTTTGCAATCCCATGAATTGCAGCAAGCCAGGCCTCCCTGTCCATCACCAACTCCCGGAGTTCACCCAAACTCATGTCCTTCCAGTTGGTGATGACATCCAGCCATCTCATCCTCTGTCGCCCCCTTCTCCTCCTGCCCCCAGTCCCTCCCAGCATCAGAGTCTTTTCCAATGAGTCAACTCTTGACATCAAGTGGCCAAAGTACTGGAGTTTCAGCTTTAGCATCAGTCCTTCCAATGAACACCAAGACTGATCTCCTTTAGAATGGACTGGCTGGATCTCCTTGCAGTCCAGACTCTCAAGAGTCTTCTCCAACACCACAGTTCAAAAGCATCAATTCTTTGGCACTCAGCTTTCTTCACATTCCAACTCTCACATCCATACATGAGCACTGGAAAATCATAGCCTGACTAGAAGGACCTTTGTTGGCAAAGTAATGTCTCTGCTTTTCAATATGCTGTCTAGGTCGGTCATAACTTTCCTTCTAAGGAGTAAGTGTTTTTTAATTTCATGGCTGCAATCACCATCTGCAGTGATTTTGGAACCCCAAAAAATAAAGTCTGACACTGTTTCCACTGCTTCCCCATCTCTTTACCATGAAGTAATAGGACCAGATGCCATGATCTTTGTTTTCTGAATGTTGAGCTTTAAGCCAACATTTTTGCCCTCCTCTTTCACTTTCATCAAGAGGCTTTTTAGTTCCTCTTCACTTTCTGCCATAAGGGTGGTGTCATCTGCATACCTGAGGTTATTGATATTTCTCCCGGTAATCTTGATACCAGCTTGTGCTTCTTCCAGCCCAGGGTTTCTCATGATGTACTCTGCATAGAAGTTAAATAAGCAGGGTGACAATATAAAGCCTTGATGTACTCCTTTCCCAATTCAGAGCCAGTCTGTTGTTGCATGTCCAGTTTTAACTCTTGCTTCCTGACCTGCATATAGGTTTCTCAAGAGGCAGGTCAGGTGCTCTGATATTCCCGTCTCTTTCAGAATTTTCCACAGTTTTTTTTTGATCCACACAGTCAAAGGCTTTGGCATAGTCAGTAAGGCAGAAATAGATGTTTTTCTGGAACTCTCTTGGTTTTTGCATGATCCAGCAGATGTTGGCAATTTGATCTCTGGTTCCTCTACCTTTTCTAAAACCAGCTTGAACATCTGGAAGTTCATGGTTCATGTATTGCTGAAGCCTGGCTTGGAGAATTTTGAGCATTACTTTACTAGTGTGTGAGATGAGTGCAATTGTGCAGTAGTTTGAGCATTCTTTGGCATTTGCCTTTCTTTGGGATTGGGATGAAAACTGACATTTTCCAGTCCTGTGGCCACTGCTGAGTTTTCCAAATTTGCTGGCATATTGAGTGCAGCACGTTCACAGCATCATCTCTCAGGATTTGAAATAGCTCAACTGGAATTCCATCACCTCCACTAGCTTTGTTCGTAGTGATGCTTTCTAAGGCCCACTTGACTTCACATTCCAGGATGTCTGGCTCTAGGTGAGTGATCACACCAACGTGATTATGTTGATCGTGAAGATCTTTTTGGTACAGTTCTTTCATGTATTCTTGCCATCTCTTCTTAATAGCTTCTGCTTCTGTTAAGTCCATACCATTTCTGTCCTTTATCGAGCCCATCTTTGCATGAAATGTTCCCTTGGTATCTTTAATTTTCCTGAAGAGATCTCGTCTTTCCCATTCTGTTGTTTTCCTCTATTTCTTTGCATTGATCACTGAGGAAGGCTTTCTTATCTTTCCTTGCTATTCTTTGGAACTCTGCATTCAGATGCTTATATCTTTCCTTTTCTCCTTTGCTTTTCTATTCTCTTCTTTTCACAGCTATTTGTAAGGCCTCCACAAACAGCCATTTTGCTTTTTTGCATTTCTTTTCCATGGGGATGGTCTTGATCACTGTCTCCTGTACAATGTTACATAGTTCATCAGGCACTCTATCTATCATATCTAGTCCCTTAAATCTATTTCTCACTTCTACCATATAATCATAAGGAATTTTATTTAGGTCGTATCTGAATGGTCCAGTGGTTTTCCCTACTTTCTTCAATTTAAGTCTGAATTTGTCCACTTTTACTGTTTCTTTTTAAAATTAATTTATTTTTTAATTGAAGGATAATTGTTTTATGGAATTTTGTTGTTTCCTGTCAAACATCAACAAGAATCAGCCAGAGATACACCCATATCCCCTCCCTGCCGAACCTCCCTCCTATCTCCCTCCCCATCCCATCCTTCTAGATGGTCACAGAGCCCTTGTTTGAGTTCCCTGAGTCACACAGCAAATTCCCATTGGCTATCTACTTTACAGGAGAAGGCAATGGCAACCCACTCCAGTACTCTTGCCTGGAAAAGCCCATGGTCGGAGGAGCCTGGTAGGCTGCAGTCCATAGGGTCGCTAGGAGTTGGACACGACTGAGCAACTTCACTTTCACTTTTCACTTTCACGCATTGGAGAAGGAAATGGCTGGTATTGTAAGTTTCCATGTTACTCTCTTCATACACCTCACCCTCTCCCTCCTCCCCTCCCCCCATGTCCATAGGTCTGTTCTTGACATCTGTTTCTTACTTTACTTCAAGTGGCTTTTTTGTTCCAGGTTTTTGCAGATCACTCGAAGATGAACTCTGTCTTGTTTTATGTTACTCTTGTACCTGTCTTCTCTTAGACCTTAGATTGTAAATTCCCTAAAGGTAATATGTTATCTTCTTTATAGAGGTAATGAGTATATTAATGAGCACTTATTTTGAGCTATTATTATTATTTTTAGTCCCTGACAAGTATGGATTGATTTAATCCTCATTTCAACCCTATGAGGTAGGTACTACTATTGGGCCTTTTATACTGATGTGTAACCTTAGGTAATTTGTCCTAGGTCAAATAACTATGACATAACAAGGTCACACAGCTAGTAATCATGGTGGAACCAGATTTAGAATCTAAGCAATTTGACTCTGGAAACTGACTGGAACTACTACGTTATGCTGCGTTCTCATATGTGGAAGTGTTAGTCCCTCAGTCATGTCCAACTTTTTGTGACCCTTTGAATTGTAGCCCATCAGGCTCCTCTGTCCATGGAACTCTCCAGACAAGAACACTGGAGTGGGTAGCCATTCCCTTCTCCAGGGGATCTACCTGATCCCCAGGGATTGAACCCATGTCTTCTGCATTGCAGGCAGATTCTTTAACATTTGACTCACCAGGGAAGCAGGAGATGGGGGTTCAGTCCCTGGTTTGGGAAGATCCCCTGGAGAAGGGAATGACTACCCACTCCGGTATTCTTGCCTGGAGAATTCCATGGACAGAGGAGCCTGAGGGGGCTACAGTCCATGGGGTTGTAAATGGTCGGACATGACTGAGTGACTGACACTTTCACTTTCACATGTGGAAAAAAATAATGGGTATTCAATGAGTACTTGCTGAATGAATAAAATTTAATATGTAGGCTGGGTGCGCATTTCTAGGCTATACATAGTTTCTTAGAAGACCTCATGAGAGCTTGAGAGGTCATGAGAAATGGTTGAGCAGCCATAATGTGAAATGCCAAAGGACCCAGAATTGAAACTCCAACTTATGAGGCTTTTAGAGTACCAGTCTGCACGCACCCAGTTGGCTAAGAGGGAAATCCGATGATGAATGGGAGGGGCAGGAAAAAAGGTGGAATCCAATGCAATGGGCAGTTTTCCACATCATTACAGCAGTATTTTGTAACAATTTCTTTGGCAACGGACAGCAGGCATTTAAATCAGCTATTTCCTCCTCAGAATTCCTCTCTAAAGAATAATAATGGCCTCTGCGACTCTGAAGGAAATGTAGCCCCTACTTGGATACAATCTTATCTGGGAAATTGCCATGGTATTCGTCACAGCTGTCACCGTGCTGAGCCCATTAGAGATGTGCTGAATGGAAATCTACAGGGCTGTGGGCTCTGAGTGCTCCCACTCCACAGTCTTCCTGGGTTTCAGCAGAAAAACAAACACCACCCAACATTTTGGGGACAGAGTCTCCTCAGAGTGGGGTCAGCATCAGAGCCATTCATACAGCTTTAAGCCCATAGAAGTTACTCTATGGCTTGGGTTGTAGATTTACAGGGACATTTGCAGTGATAGGGCTTCCCTGGTGAGCAGAACATGAGAAAGAGTTTATGGAGAAAGCCCAGATTTCTACTTCTTTAATGGGAGAGCATGATGGGGAGCTAAAGAACTAAAAAGTTGGGGTATTTGGGATCAGAGGTCGGCACTGGGACCTTGGACCCAGTTCTTTTTAGTTTGTTTCAGTGAAAGAGTGAACTGTTTACTGTTCTTATTCTTCTCATGCAGAGAGTGTTAGAGCAGAAAGTATAATTCTGGATGATATATAATTTCAGAAACTTGGGCCCAGAGATGTCCTGTGACTGGGCAGGGTCCCATATGCAGCAGGTGGCAGGACCCACGATGCCTGGATTTGGGCCAGGTGGGACTTATTAAAATTTGGTTCTGTGAGGGAATACTCCTAAAATTCTAATGTAAGTTTTCTTCATTAAGAAATAAGGACTGGGGACTTCCTAGTGGTTCAATGGGTACAGCTTGGTGCTCCCAATGTAGGGGGCCCAGGTTCAATTCTTGGCCAGGGAACTAGGTCTCAGTGCACCCAAATTAAAAGAAATACATAATTTTTAGAAAAATAAAAAAATAAGGACTCCAAATCCAATTTGCTTTTATTCTCAAATTAATTTTGTTTTTAACCCACAGTTGGCTTTACAAAGAAACAGACATAAAAATAGTCTTCTGTTCAACAGACTAAGGGAGACAATTTATTCCAAAATTGCACTGTCCTAGAGACTAACTATGGAGAAGGCAATGGCAACCACTCCAGTACTCTTGCCTGGAAAATCCCATGGATGGAGAAGCCTGGGAGGCTGCAGTCCATGGGGTCGCTAAGAGTCAGACACGACTGAGCAACTTCACTTTCACTTTTCACTTTCATGCATTGGAGAAGGAAATGGCAACCCACTCCAGTGTTCTTGCCTGGAGAATCCCAGGGATGGGGGAGCCTGGTGGGCTGCCGTCTAAGGGGTCGCACAGAGTCGTACACAACTGAAGCGACTTAGCAGCAGCAGCAGCAGCAGCAGCGGAGACTAACTGCACCATGGGAGTTGCTGAGTCTCAGAAAGTTGGTTACCCACTTTGACTCAAAACAAGGTCTTCGCCATAGACAGCACAGTATGGGATTTTCTAAATTAGAGACTGGGTATCACTTACCTTGCACAGAAGCAAGTTACTGGGGTGGGTGGGTGAGGAGGAGACACTGCCTGATGTGGTTCCCACCTTTGGCCCTCTCCCTCTACCTAAAGACCCTGCTGAGGCTCCTGAAGACCATGGGCCTTACCAGCAGCCTCCGGTTTCCCTTTCGTTTTTGTTTAGTAAAGAGGTGGGCTTCCCCAGTGGCTCATCTGGTAAAGAATTTGCTTGCAATACAGGAGACAAGGGAGACATCTGTTTGATCCCTGGGTCGGGAAGATCCCCCAGAGGAGGAAAAGGCTATCCACTGCAGCATTTTTGTCTGAAAAACTCATGGACCGAGGAACCTGGCAGGCTAGGGGTCGGGAAAAGTCAGACACCACTCAGCGACTAAGCACAGGAAAGAGGCAGTCAGCAAAGGCAGAGAGAGGTGAGGTAGCTTAACGACACCATGGCAACTGTTCCATTATCTCATCAATTCTTTTATTTCTTCCCATTTGCTCACCTAACATCTCCCCTCTTCTATTACTTGCTCTCATTTTGAGCGAAGAAGCCACGTTTCCATCCCCACCCCACTGCTTGACTGAGAACAAGCACTCAGCCAACCGTTTGTGGATTACACCAGTGACCTGACTTCTTTCCATCACGTCCCATTTTCCATCCTCTCTTTTTTCTCCTCTTTTGCTGACGGTCCCCAATCTTCAACTTTTTGAGAACCAGTTGTGAGATAAACAGTAGCAAAACCAACGACTGAAACAGAGACAAAAGTTTCTTTGAACCAGTTTTATTTTCTAATTTGTTATTACATTTGCAAATGATGTCTGTGTTTCCCAAAGCATTTTGTAGAACTCACTTCTTAATCATTTTGCTATTTTCAGGTCGATAGAATAATTTTTTCTTTCATGGTAGGTGAACCAGAACAAGGGTACAGCTTTGCAAAGTGTTCTGATGACAAATACCCCTGAAGTATTATTATTGATAGATGGTAACATGACACATGAAATCAGAGTAAAAAAATAAGAGCCACACTGAAATTATTAACATAGAGAGAAAAAGATACACCATGCTTAACTTTTGTGCCACATTTACCTAGATCATATCATTTTAATTCTCTTTATTAAAAAAATATTTTGAGTTTATAGCCATGAATGTATCATCAACATTTTTAATAATATTACTATGATTATCTTCAATGTATCATAATTAAATATAGTTCAATGATACATCTAATTATATCCAAGTATATTTTAAAAGTTTCTGTACAGTTTAAAAGTGTATATAAATACTATCTTTAATAAAATAAAGGTTAAAAAAAGATAAAAAAATAAAAATTTGTATTAAAAGAGCTTGGCAGTATGCAAAAGCCAATGAAATTCCATCATGTATATCTTAATTGAGTTGCGTGGACATATATGTACATATATAACCACAAACTAATTTAAAGTTTTCTCTTTAATTTTAAGCTTAATATGATTAAATTAGTTGTAAAATAATCAGTTGTCTTATAATCATATTCAACTATTCAAACTAAAATGAAATATATCTCCCTTTATTAAAAAAAGTCTACAGAACTGATTAAAGAGACAATATAATTTCCATTGCAAGTGCTTTTTCTGCCATCTAGTGGAAAAAATGAAATCCATGAGGGGTCACAATTTACAGTTTTACTTCTATTGTCTCAAATTATTAAACAAGGGCTTATTTGAAATCTCAAGAAAAGAAAAGAATGTGTTCTCTCCCTGGTTCTGGTTTGATCTGCAGGTGGAACAAATGTGGGTAATCCTAAACATTCTTCATATTGCCAAAGGGACTACAAACGAAAATGTAAGGGGTGCTTTGGACTTTCTGTAAAAATCACAGAAGCCATGGATTCTGAACAAGGAACTAGCACCCACTATATTATGTAATTGGATCATTGTTCATTGTCAAGGTGATGAAAGATGCCTCTCACCTTTCCATTCCTTTCTGTTCATGTCTCGCTGCTCTAGTCCTATAAACTGAAGGAGAAAGTTTAGACTAGAGAGATGGTTTGTTGAGCACTGTCTAGATCAGTGGCTCTCAAGCATTTTTAAACTAAAACTCACGCTAAGATGCATATTTGACATTGCAACTCAGTGTGTGTACATAAAAAAGAAGACAAATTTTCCACAAGTAATAACCTTTAAATGAGTGATCACTGTGATATTTCACATTCTGCTCTGTTTTATTCTGTTTCACTTTTTGGTATTTTTTAAATAATATTTTTCATTGATTTCATGATCCACTAATGGTTCTGAAGACTGAAAAATCACTGGTAAGAATTTCCTGAAAGTGCAAGTGGCTTAGTCGTGTCTGACTCTTGTGACCCCATGGACTATACAGTCTCCGGGCCAGAATACTAAAGTGGGAAGCCTTTCCCTTCTCCAGGTGATCTTCCCAACACAGGGATTGAACCGAGGTCTCCGCACATTGCAGGTGGATTCTTTACCAGCTGAGCCACACCTGAGAAGTCCTAAATGTTTACTTCCCCTGCCTTAAAAATATATGATTCTACATCTGAAAAAAGTTGACAAAATAAAAGTTAAATGAAAAAAAGGTGATAGAGATTGGTTAGTTAGTACAAAGACCTTTGAGTTATTCTCAAAGATAACTTATTTGGTGAATGTTCTCTATTATACCACTAGCATCATCCTCTCTGTCACTCAGAATAGATGGCTTAGTTTCATTTTCATAGCCACCTCTCTCATTGAATAAATCATCAAATTCTGCGTATTATATCATCACAATGTGTCTCATATCTTTGTTCCTCTTTTCATCTGGTTTAGAAGCCTTCCCATTTGTCCCTGGATGGTCACAGAAGCTTCCATACTGCTCTTCCTGACTCCATCACTCAACCCTCTGGAGCATCCTTCACACAGCTGCCAAGACTGACCCTCCTCCTTACAGATCAGATGACATCATTCGCTGAATTCCGTAACTAATGAAGGATGGCATTAAAAACCCTCCTGGCTTAGCGCTTCGTTGGAATTTAATATTTTAGATTAGATTATCGTTCTCTCCATTGCATTCTGAACTAGGACTGTATCTGTATCTCTTTTTGAACACATTATATTTGCCCCAGCAGATACTTAATAAGTATATGTAAAAGGCACTGAACAAAACAAAACAAAAAAAACAGCAAAATAAAAAGAACAACAAGAACAAAAGAACACAAGGAAACAGCACTGAACAAAATTTCCTTTCTTAGTATATTATGTTTTTAAAATTTTATTTTCTTTTTTAATTGAAGTATAGTTGATGTAAGGGCTTCCGTAGTGTGGTAAAGAATTTTCCTTCCAAAGCATGGGTTCAATCCTTGGGTCAGGAAGATCCCCTGGAGAAGGAAATGACAACTCACTCCAATATTCTTGCCTGGGAAATTCCATGAACAAAGGAGCCTGGTGGGCTACAGTCCATGGGATCACAAAAGAGTCAGACACAATTTAGTGAAGAAAGAACAATAGTTGATGTATAATACTGTATGTTACATGTGTATAATATAGCAATTCACAACTTTTAAAGGTTATATTCCATTTATAGTTATGATAAAATATTGGCCACAGTCCCCATGTGATACAATATATCTTGTAGCTTATTTTACACCTAACCTCTTAATTTCCTACCCCAGTATTGCCGCCCCCCACTTCCTCTTCCCACTGGTAACCAGTAGTTTGTACTGTATATCTGTGAGTCTACTCTTTTGTTATTTTCACAAGTTTGTTGTAATTTTTACATTCCACCAAAAAAGTGATATCATAAAGTAATTGTCTTTCTCTGTCTGATTTCTTTCATTTAACAGGATGCCCTATAAGTCCCTCCATGCTGCTGCAAGTGTCAAGATTTCATCCTTTTCTGTGGCCGAGTAGTATTCCATTTCATATGTACATTCCACCTCTTTGTCTATTCACCTGTGAACAGACATTTAGGTTGTTCCCATGTCTTGGCTATTGTAAATGGTGCTGCTACGAACATTAGGGGTGCATGCATCTTCTTGAATTAGAGTGTTCATCTTTTCCAGATATATGCCCAGGAGTTGCTAGATCATTTTATTGCTAGATCATATGGTAGTTCTATTTTCAGTTTTTTAAGGAATGTTCATACTGTTCTCCATAGTGGATGCACCAGTTTCCATTCCCAGCAACAGTGTAGGGGGGGTTACTTTTCTCTACATCCTCTCCAGCATGTATTATTTGTAGACTTTTTGATGTTGCTTATTTTAAAGAATATGCATATGCTGAAGCTTTTTCTTGGACTGCCTTACTTTCTATGCTCTGCCTACAGAAAGCCTTGTCTCCCTTTAAATACCAGTTCAGATATCATCCCTTGCAAGAAACTCTCTTAGTCCCCAGCAGACTGAACATCCACAGTCTAATAGTAACTTCAGTATCTATTCAATGCTTAATGTCATTGTGCCAAATGTAAGATTTGTGTGTGTGTGTGTATGTGTCTATCTCACTTGACTGTGAACATCTTGAGGACAGAGAGCATGCCTTGTGCATTTTCCTAGCCCTTAAGGCTATTCCAGGTGTCAAATGTTTGTTCATTTACTTGAACATACTTGTTATGTGTGTCTTTTTAAATAGGAACTAGAGACTGCTGATAATGATGTTTCTGTAGGCCAGCCATGTCTTAGATGGGCTATTTTAAGTTTCAGAAAAGGGTTTGACCAAATTATTCAGTTCGAATTATTGGTCCACCCACCAACAATTTTTTTTTTTAGTATTTACTAAGCACTATATAGGGCTTCCCAGGGGGTAAAATAGGGGTAAAATCACACCTGCCAGTGCAGGAGACATAAGAGACACAGGTTTGATCCCTAAGTCAGGAAGATCCCCTGGAGGAGGGCAGGACAATCCACTCCAGTATTCTTGCCTGGAGAATCCCAAGGACAGAAGAGCCTTGTGGACTGCAGTTCATAGTGCTGCAAAGAGCCAGACACAACTGAAGTGACTTAGCACACACACAAGCACTAAATGCTTCTGAGAGAAAAAAAAGAAAACAGGAAATTGAACAGCCATCTCCCAATGCCCCATTGAATGGGTCTTCACCATGTTGCCAAAATAATCTATATTTTCTTCTGTCACTGAACTTCCTCCCTGCACTGTATGATGATCTGTTTCCACGAGATCCTTGAAGGTAGGGGAGCTCTCATTCATTTGTATACTCAGAAACCTAAGAACCACTTGCACCTAGCAGATGTGTGTTAATCGCTCAGTTGTGTCCAACTCTTTGCAACCCCATGAACTGTAGCCTACCAGGCTCCTCTGTCCATGGAATTCTCCAGGCAAGAATATTGGATAGGGTAGCCATTGCCTTCTCCAGGGGATCTTCCCTAGCAGATGGTCAATAAATATGTGTTGAATGAAAGAACAAGAAACACAAAGAAGTATAATGGATAAAAAAGAAGTATCAGATTCTATGTCCATCTTCAAGGAGCTGATGCACCACTTAGGGAAGTAAGTTACTTCCCTGAAATTAACTTAGGGAAGTTACTTAGGGAAGTAACTACCTAAATATTCTGACTGTCATGTCCTACAGTTAATAGACATTTAATACATTTTAATGGATTACAATTAATAAAATAAGAGTCAATTTCTACGCTCAGGAAAAATGCGAAATACTCATTAACGAGCACAAGTGGTGTCTGTCCTCTAGGAGAGCATAATCAAGTGTGAGGTAATAAAAATGTTCACAACACATTACTCAGCAGGTTGGTTTCCTGCCAAATGTATTTTGGAGATATCACTGTAAGCTGGAGTGGTTAGATAAGACCTCTTCCCAAAGGAAGAAGGTCTTTGTCAAGAACTGTGGAAAGTTTGAGATGTTAGCCTATTTGCAAAGTGAAAAGTTAGTCTGCCACATTTTTATAGATGCTGCCAGAGACACAGAACTCTTGGGTCAGAGGCAACGGCCTCTGTTACTCTGAGCACAGCTGGCAGCAGGAGCTTTGCCTCTATACTGGTTCTCTTTATCCTCTATGGCCCAAGGAGGTGTTAAAGGAGGATGCTGTACACTCCATGGGTTTGCATCACAGCTGATGGACCCTGAGCTAAGGAAACCTCAATCTTCTACAAAGAGCCAGCTAGCAAACCTGTTCAGTCTTTGTCTGGAGGGACACATTATTCCTACCTTCCTGGTTAGAAAACAAATCTGTTTTCTCTCAGAAGGATATTCTATCTTTGTGTCCCAAGGCTTTTTGCTGTACAAACATCCATGAAAAAATGGCCCAGAGCAAAAGCTGTCAATGCCTTTCCTCAGAAAATGGACAGAAACACAAGAGAACCATGGAGAATGTTTTTTCAACATTCTTAAATTGATTCTTGAAGGTCAGCTGTAATTTGATCAAGTAATAGGAAGAGAATAAATATTTTGAGAGAACAAAGAATTTCATGTGCACGTATTTCTTTGATGACAGACATCTCCAGGCCTTAGTTTCTCTACATCTAGAATTGGAATCAGAGAAGGTGATGGCACCCCACTCCAGTACTCTTGCTTGGAAAATCCCATGGACGGAGGAGCCTGGTAGCCTGCAGTCCATGGGGTCGTGAAAATTGAACACGACTGAGCGACTTCACTTTCACTTTTCACTTTCATGCATCAGAGAAGGAAATGGCAACCCAATCCAGTGTTCTTGCCTGGAGAATCTCAGGGACGGGGGAGCCTGGCAGGCTGCCGTCTATGGGGTCGCACAGAGTCGGACACGACTGAAGTGACTTAGCAGCAGTAGCGGATTTGGAATAATACCTACTTCACAAGATTGTTGTAAAAATGACACGAGGTTATGTGTGATTACATGTAACATCCAGCCTGGTAACTGACACATAACAGGTACCAAACTGTTAGTCCTTTTCCATTTTCTCCAAGTATATATAGGTTGAGACTCTGTACACTGCCCTGACATTAAGAAAGGGAGAAAGAAAGGCCTTTAACCAGTAAATCTGCAAAATTTTTATTGCACATCTACCGTGTTTCAAGCACCTGGCTAGATACCAAGCCTGCCCTCTTAAAGTTTACCTTCCACTACACAGAGAAACTGAAAGAATAGAATTATCTTGCTGTCATCAACTAAACTCCTTAAAGGTATACCCCCAAAATTTTATGGCAATGTCATCTGACCAGGAAGCCAGGGAATTTGAGACAGACTAGCAGCATTAACATAAAATAAGAACAGAGAAATGTCAAGAGTTCAATGAGAGCATACACCAGTCAACAGTGGCTTTTCAGGATGATGTTGAAAGAAGAATACTAACAATCAGCAGGAAGATTTCATGTGAATGTTATCAACACATATGTATGACTGTTAAATCATTCATTTAACAAATGTTTATTGAACATTCACTACATGTTATGCTATGTTTAGTAACAGGTGCTAGAATTCCAGGATCAAGAGTGGGGATCCCATTGGGGTGAGATGGCCTTCAGGAAACAAGGGATTAATTTTTCATAAGTTGGTGTCAGTGTTCATCTATATATGGATGGAGAGAGAAGTGTGAGAATATTGGAGATACTATGAACAAGACGTTCAATGCAAGGATGATCAGATTATTGAATCATTGGACAATCTTAAATTAGGACTTGATTTAGGAGAAAAGGGAATTGTTAAAATTTCTTTATTTATTGATGGAAAGGACAAACAATTATTTGTCATATCATAGACCATATATACTGGAGAAGGAAATGGCAACCCACTCCAGTATTCTTGCCTGGAGAATCCCAGGCACGGGGGAGCCTGGTGGGCTGCCGTCTATGGGGTCGCACAGAGTCGGACAGGACTGAAGCGACTTAGCTGCAGCAGCAGACCATATATGGGCTTCCCAGGTGGCTCAGTGATAAAGAATCTGCCTGCCAACTCAGGAGATGCAGGAGATGTGGGATCGATCCCGAAGTTGGGAAGATTTCCTGGAGTGGAAAATGGAAACCAGCTCCCGGATTCTTGCCTGGAAAATCCCAAGGACAGAGGAGCCTGGTGGTCTCCAAACCATGGGGTCACAAAGAATCGGACATGACTTAGCAACTGAGCATATATGCACGCAGACCATATTTATGCCTGAACTATTTAATAGTAACAAAATAATAATTTTGAGAGAAAAAAAGAGAGTTTTAAAGACCATCCCTATTTGGGAGTGGAATGGGTCTTGATAATGTAACCACAATGTTAAGCCTGCTCTATATAGAATAGTATATGAAAAACAATTTCCAGTTGACTTTTCTGGAAGAACAATGGTAACAACAGTTTTTTCCTATTTTGTTTCCAAAGTGAAGCAGACTAGATTTCAATTATTTGTCAAGAAGCTACCCAAGGGGCTAGATTGTGAGAGATGGCACGTGCTGTTTGACAGCTGAGTGATGGGGGCTAACCAAGAGGAGAAGTGAATTACATTTGAAATGAGAAGCTAAGACAAGGGTATGCAAGCCAAGCCAAAGGGAGCAGCATTTCATCTTCAGTTTCTATTACTCGTGGATCATGAGATGAACTTCAGCTGACACTGAGTTGGTCTTACATTAGATGGCTTCAGAGAGTGTTGGGTCTAGCTGTCAAATGATTCAAAGGACCTTAAAACTCTCCATGCGCCAGTCTCATCCCCTCCCCTACTGCCTTGTACAGCTAGCTGGCAGCTAGCTGAATGCTTCTGCTAGCACTTGGCTTTCCCCAGAGAGGGGAGATAGATACATTATCAGTAACATCCTAGTTTGAATTCTTTTGCTCTGACTTGAGTTTGTGAGGGAAAACAAGAAATCTTGGCATAAAATGCTGAAAAGGAGAACAGAAGAGAGCTGAGAAATCCCAGGTGTGAAAGCATCGTCTCTTTTCCACACATTGTTTTCCCTAGGGACTCCCTTGTTAACCAGATTTACTGCTAAATCCCAACACACATTCTAAAACCTCTCCGAACTGATGAAAGTGACAGTGTAGAAGTCATAATAATCCATCACAACAGCTCTCTTCCTTTCTAAGTCATGCTCCTGGCTGCTACCTTGAAAGGTCAAGTCCACACCAGTTTTTCCTAAGGCTACAGAACTCCAAGGTCTTTGAGCAATAGCATTTGAAGGTAAGAACAGGTTATAGAGTGCCATTTTTGTGAAATGGAAGGACTTTTGTCTTTGTTCCACACAAAATGCTTTTCTCTCACTCTTTCTGAACCTGGCTCTTTCCATTTCTATCAGGTAAAGATAAGTAAAAGCAGGAACTGTTTATCCATGGCTGAAATGAAACCTTACAGACCTCCCTCTCCCCGACAATTTTCTATTAGTAGACTTCCAGGGAAGCTCCTATCTAGCCAGCTATGTGCTTCTGTTTTACTTGATGATTGTCAGCATTCACCGGGAACAAAGATCACTGATATTCCCACTGGCTTTTTCAGAAGCAACTGAACATTGAGCTCTTTTTGTGTTGAAAATAGAGATTTAAGCATTATTCCTAAACTTTCTCCCAACACATTCTCATCCTCATGGGCTTCTTTCACTAATTAGCTATGCAAGTCTTTGCACTAAAATTTAGCTACCTATTAATCCTTGATTTTCCTTGCTATGCAAACACAGTATATGTTTACATACAAATACATTTTGTCTATGTTTCCAAAAAAGAGTATATAGAAGCAGGAGTTTATAAAAACATTAGGTCTGACTCCATTGGTGAGGAAAAAAATGCACTTTGAATTTGTGTGTTCAGAGACACTGAGCCACTCTGTAATACAGAAGAACAAATCTGACTCCATATAATATCTGTATAATATCTGTATCTTTTACTGTAACCTTTGTTTTCTATTGATTTTGCTTCCAGGGAAGAATGTACAGTCCAAAGTGTTGCAAAGAGTTGGACATATCTAAGCGACTAAACACACACACACAAGAATGTTACCTCTGGCTTGAATGTTACCTATACAGAACAGCCCATTCTCAAGGCTCTGACCTTTAAAGGTATAACACTTTCCCATTCCATACAGAGATAAAAAGTTGCAGGACAGAGCATAACAATTATCTTGTTGGAGGTTTACAGGAACATCATGACCTGAGATCAAGAAGTTTGCAACAACCAACCACACGCCCTACCCTGTTATTATGCGATACTAGGTCCTGTCTGATTCTTGGCAGCCCTGTGGATTTCACCAGGCTCCTCTGTCCATGGGATTCTCCAGGCAAGAATACTGGAGTGGGTTCCGTTTCCTACTCCAGGGAGTCTTCCAGACCCAGAGATTGAACCCACATCTGCATCTCCTGCATTGGCAGGTGGATTGTTTACCACTATCGCCACCTGGGAAACCACCTTGTTAGTGCGAAAGAAGCCAAATTCTGATTTGGGTAAGGTGGTTCTCTAGGATATTAGTCTACCATCTTCTTGGTCTGTTGACTTTTTGAATAAAGTTGTTATTCCTGGTTCCAACACATTTTCTCTCAACTTATTGGCCTGTCCCGTCGCAAGTAGGACTCAGTAACAGCTCCTGAAATTAGGTTGCTGTTGCTGCTTCTGCTGCTAAGTCGTGTCAGTCGTGTACAACTCTGTGTGACCCCACAGACGGCAGCCCACCAGGCTCCACCGTCCCTGGGTTTCTCCAGGCAAGAACACTGGAGTGGGTTGCCATTTCCTTCTCCAATGCATGAAAGTGAAAAGTGAAAGTGAAGTCACTTAGTCGAGTCTAACTCTTCACGACCCCATGGACTGCTAGACAAGTCCAATTAATGTAAAATGTAACATGAAGATTAATTTTTATGAAACTCCTACGATGTGCCAGATGGTATGCTATGGGTTTTACATATGCCCACTTAATCTTCATAACACTGTGAACTGTATATTATAATCCTTATCCTATAGATAAGGAAACCGAAGGTTGAATAATGCACATGGAACTCATGCCTGTCTAACCCCAAAGCTTGAGCTTCCTGATAAACTATGATTAGAGCTGAAAGGAATCTTGGGGACTACCTAGGATAGCGGCTTTCCAAACTGTAGGATGGGTGTCAAAGGGGGTGGTACATGGGACAGTACGTTTCAAATGCAATATGTGCCATAGTGAAGAACATTTTTGCAACTCTTTTCATCTTTTAATAACTCAGTTATCTGTCCCTAAGACTTGTTTATCTTCTTTTCTTTCACAGAAAGATTAGGTCTCAGTACCATAGCTTTTAAGGACAATACCCAACTAAGATGTAAGTTTATGTTTATTTTTCATTATAGTTATTTTTATAGCTGCTTTCTAGCTAGGGCAAATGAGGCTGCTTTTCCTTTTTGTAGTCATGTAAATCTTTAAAGGTCAACATATGTAGATTATTTTAAGCTAGGCTACTTAAAGAAAAAAGGTTATAAATAACAGCTCAGTGGTGTATACATGTGGTGAAAATTATGAAGATGCCCTAGGACAGCAATCCCAAAATTTTTGGTGCTGGGGATTGGTTTTCTCAGCCAATTTTTTCCAGACAGATGGCGCATTATGTTTATTACATTGCTGCTGATCTGACAGGAGGCGGAGCTCAGGCAGAAATGTGCGCAATGGGGAGTGGCTGTAATTACAGATGAAGCTTCACTCAGTCACCTACCACTTACCTCCTGCTGTGTGACCCAGTTCCTAAAAGGCTATGGATGGCACTAATCTTGGGAATTCCTTCCCTAGGAAATCTAGACTTTGGGGGCCTTGCTTTGTGGATTCTAGGCTAAAACTCACATGATACAATTGAAATTCATTTAGGCCCAGAGAGTCTTAATGACCCAGATAACCATGATGGTGTGGTCACTCACCTAGAGCCAGACATCTTAGAGTGTGAAGTTGAGTTGGCCATAGGAAGTATCACTATGAACAGAGCTAGTGGAGGTGATAGAATTCCAGCTGAGCTATTTAAATCCTAAAAGAAGAGGCTGTTAAAGTGCTGCATTCAATATGTCAGCAAGTTTGGAAAACAGCAGCAGCCACAGGACTGGAAAAGGTCAGTTTTCATTCTGATTGCAAAAAAAGGGAATGCCAAAGAATGTTCAAACTACCATACAGTTACACTCTTTTCTCATACTAGTAAGGTTATGCTCAAAATCCTTCAAGTTAGGCCTCAGCAGTACGTGAACTGAGAACTTCCAGATGTACAATCTGGATTTAGAAAAACCCGAAGAACCAAAAATCAAATTGCCAATATTCATTGGATCATAGAGAAAGCAAAGGAATTCCAAAAAAACCATCTACTTCTGCTTCATGGACTACACTAAAGCCTTTGACTGTGTGGATCACAACAAAATGTGGAAAATTCTTAGAGAGGGGAATACCAGACCACCTTACCTGTCTCCTGATAAACCCATATGTAGGTCAAGAAGCAACAATTAGAACTAGACATGAAACAACAAACTGGTTCAAAATTGGGAAAGGAGTACGTCAAGGCTGTGTATTGTCACTCTGCTTATTTAACTTATATGCAGAGTACATCATGCAAAATGCCAGACTGGATGAATCACAAGCTGGAATCAAGATTGCCAGGAGAAAGATCACTAACCTCAGATATGCAGATGATACCACTCTAATGGTAGAAAATGAAGAGGAACTAAAGAGTCTCTTGATGAGGGTGAAACAGGAAAGTATTTTCACTGGCTTTTCAGCTGGCTTAAAACTCAACATTCAAAAAACTAAGATCATAGCATCTGGTCTCATTACTTCATGGCAAATAGAAGAGGAAAAAGTGGAAGCAGTGACAAATTTTATCTTCTTGGGTTCCAAAATTATTGCTGATGATGACTGCAGCCATGAAATTAAAAGATGCTTGCTCCATGGAAGGAAAGCTGTGACAAACCTAGACAGCATATTAAAAAGCAGAGGCATCACTTTGATGACAAAGGTTCATTTAGTCAAAGCTATAATTTTTCCAGTAGTCATGTATTGACGTGAGAGTTGGACCATAAAGAAAGGTGAGCACTGAAGAACTGATGCTTTTGAATTGTGGTGCTGGAGAAGAATGCCTGTTGAGAGTTTTAAGTCTGTTGGACTGCAAGGAAATCAAACCTGTCAATTCTAAAGGAAATCAACCCCTAATATTTATTGAAAGGATGGATGCTGAAGCGCCAATATTTTGGCCACCTGATGCCAAGAGCCAACTCGTTGGAAAAGACTCTGATGCTGGGAAAGATTGAAGGCAAAATGAGAAGAGGGAGAGGATGAGATGGCATTGCCAACTCAATGGACATGAACTTGAGCAAAATCTGGGAGATTGTGAAGGACAGGGAAGCCTGGTGTGCTGCAGTCCACGGGCTCGCAAAAAGTTGGACATAACTTAGTGATTGAACAAAAACAATAACAGGCCAAAAGAGGTGTAATTGTGTCCATAACATACCAGTTTACTGAACTGCTGAAACATGATCATTTACCTTTTTTCAAAAAAATTGAAGTATAGTTGATTTACATTGTTTCAGATGTACAAAGTGGTTCAGTTTTATATATACACAGATATAGATATATATGTATTATTTTTCAGATTCGCTTCCATTATAGGTTATTACAACAAATTGAATGTAGTTCCCTGTGCTATATCTTGTTGGATCATTTACCTTTTAAAACATACAATGATCTCCCCACAAGGTCGATTTCCGCTGTTGTTTTCCTGGTGGGGCTTCAGACATCTTTTGACTACACATACAAGCTAGAATGAAAGAAAACAGAAATTGTTTCCTTCTGGAGCAGTCACATAGTTTCAGTTTTCTTCTGGTGCTAAAAGGTGTGAAATAGAACTGGGTGGTATTTAAATTATTTCAACAACTGGGATTTTCAGCTTCAATGAGAATTAGATATTTCACATTTGTTTTAAAAAAATGTACGTTAGTTTATTTAGGTATTTCAACATATATTGATAAGCATATTCAAGTATGAGCTGTAACTGTTACAACAAAAAGGACTTTACTGGTAGGGAGCAAGTAGATTGTCTAAAATATTTAACATGTGAAATAGTTTTCTAACATTCGCTCTCGAAAACAGAATTACCAGAACAATCTCTTCAAAGGGTTGGATGTAACTTTACAAGTGTGCATCTGGCGAGCTATTGTTTTCAGTAGCTGGAGGTGATAATGTGATCCCTTCTGATGTAACACACCAGAATTTCTATTCAGTTCCTGGGGACCCACAAGAGACCCCAGTCTTTTGCTCTAACAGACAAAGCATTATTAGTTAAGAGACTGAGCGACTTCACTTTCACGCATTGGAGAGGAAAATGAGAACCCACTCCAGTGTTCTTGCCTGGAGAATCCCAGAGACGAGAGAGCCTGGTGGGCTGCCGTCTATGGGGTGGCACAGAGTTGGACATGACTGAAGCGACTTAGCAGCAGCAGGCTTCCTGAGGTTTCTATTTGGGGCTGTCAAATGTACCTTTTCTTTTTTTTACACACTTAAAATACCTGGTGTATATAAGCTCAATAGTAAATATACTAAGAGATGTTTGTTGTTGTTATTGTTAAAAATCAGATTTCCAAGGACAGTATTTCTGAAAAAATGAATGTTTTTAACCTGTCATTGAAAGGCAATAATGTAGATCTGCAAAGATGTCACAAAATTTCACAAGCCCATTAGCATCATCAATAACATGCTGGTTAGGAAAAGAACCCTGGAGAAGGTAAGCAACTATCATTCAGTACAGTTCAATTCAGTCGCTCAGTCGTGTCCAACTCTTTGCAACCCCATGAATTGCAGCATGCCAAGCCTCCCTGTCCATCACCAACTCCCGGAGTTCACTCAAACTCACGTCCATTGAGTCGGTGATGCCATACAGCCATCTCATCCTATGCCGTCCCCTTCTCCTCCTGCCCCGAATCCCTCCCAGCATCAGACTCTTTTCCAATGAGTCAACTCTTCGCATGAGGTGGCCAAAGTACTGGAGTTTCAGCTTTAGCATCATTCCTTCCAAAGAACATCCAGGACTGATCTCCTTTAGGATGGACTGGTTGAATCTCCTTGAAGTCCAAGGGACTCTCAAGAGTCTTCTCCAACACCACAGTTCAAAAGCATCAATTCTTTAGCACTCAGTTTCCCTCACAGTCCAACTCTCACATCCATACATGAGCACTGGAAAAACCATAGCCTTGACTAAACAGATCCTTGTTGGCAAAGTAATGTCTCTGCTTTTCAATATGCTATCTAGGTTGATCATAACTTTTTTCCCAAAGAGTAAGTGTCTTTTAATTTCATGGCTGGTCACCACTTCTATAGATTCACCTTCTGTGCCTACACACCACACTAGGTTCTTTTCTGACACTCTATTGCTTAGCATTTGCTTTCTCTTTGTACAAGTATTAGGACTTTCCTTAAATTTAAAATTCCATAGAAACTTCATGTAGTTTGACTTATCAACGTATCCCAAGTAAGACATCCCCATGAGGAAAGTGGTGTGGACCTGACCTCAGCAAGGTGGATGCGCTGATGGAGGGGGCTCACGGTTTTCTGGAAACTCAAGCTTTTGATATCTTTATACTCAGCTCACTTAAGATTACCAGCTAACTAGCTTACACCAAAAGTGTACAAATAAAAGATCTTTTCTTTAAGACTACCTGCATTCTCCCCTGGCTTACAAATCCTGTTCTCTCCTGTTCTTTATCTCAATGATTTCCTCATCTGAGCAATTTATGTAAAAATACTATCTGCTTTTTGAAACATGTTAGTCACTCAGCGTGTTGGACTCTTTTTGATCCTCTGGACTGTAGCCCAGCAGACTATGTCCATGGAATTTTCTAGGCAAGAATACTGGAGTGGGTTGCTATTTCCTATTCCAGGGGATCTTCCTGACTCAGGGATTGAACCCGAATCTCCTGCACTGCAGGCAGATTGTTTACCATCTGAGCCATCAGGGAAATACATATAGAAATTATTTTACATTTTAAAATGTTTCAGGCTTCCCTGGTATCTCAACTGGTAAAGAATCCACTGGCAATGCAGGAGACCCCAGTTAGATTTCAGGGTCGGCAAGATCCCTTGGAGAAGGGATAGGCTACCCACTCCAGTATTCTTGGGCTTCCCTGGTGGCTCAGACATTAAAGAATCCACTTGCAATGCAGCAAATAGGCCTGGGTTGGGAAGATCCCCTGGAGCAAGGCATGGCAACCCACTCCAGTATTCTTGCCTGGAGAATCCCCATGGACAGAGGAGCCTGGCGGGCTACCATCCATAGGGTCACAAGAGTCAGACACGACTGAGTGACTAAGCACAGCAGTGATTCAAGTGATGAAGTCTTTAGAAAGGCAAACCTATCTTCTACTTTTGTTATGCAAATAAGATCCAACTCCATTTGGATGGTTTGTGTAAAATATAGTTTCCACTGGTAAATATCAAAGCACTTTTATTCATCTATTTTATTCTGCGAGGTCCTAATCCAGTGGGTTACCATCTTGGTTTCTTAGCAATACTGTCCACTTGACTCAAGCTGCCTGCATGTAAATGGTTCAACAATTTCTATTCCTTTATATGGGTCTCAGTACTAGTGAAATACACAGTTCTATCTCATAAAAGCCCCTTCCCAAAGATTCCTTTTAATTGAAATAATATTAAATCGTACCAGTCTTCAAAACCACAGGGACCATGTACTGGTAACTATCACCAACCAAAACTATTCTTTCGGATTCAGGTTTCTCAGGCTGGCTATTTTCAGCTGAGTTCCTAAGCAGGACTAAACATAGGGTTCCTCTTCACCAATATGGGATAAGACAGCCATAAAGGCTTTGCTTAAAAAAAAAAGCCTATCTTTCCAGTTTAGCTTTGCTTTAGATTGACTATAATGGTTTGCTGGTAACAGGTGCTTTATATTTGTTCCCTTATTAGTCTTGTTACAGTTGCCATAAAAAAGTACTACTGACCAGGTGGCTTAGACAGACATTTCCTCACAGTTTTGAGGGTTGGAAGTTCAAGATAAAGTTGTTGGGTGGTTTGTTGTCTTAAGCCCCTTTCCTTGGCTGGTAGACGGCCACCTGCTTGATGTATCCTCACAGGGATTTTTTTCTGGGCACACGCAGCCCTGGTGTGTGTCCGTACAGGAGAGCAGTCAGCTTGGGTTAGTTCTCACCCAGAAGACCCATGTTTAACTTACTCACCTCTTTCAAGGCCCTTACCCTAAATACAATCACACTCTAGAGTAACTGGCGGAGAAGCCAATGGAACCCCACTCCAGCACTCTTGCCTGGAAAATCCCGTGGACGGAGGAGCCTGGTGGGCCGCAGTCCATGGGGTCACTAAGAGTTGGACACGACTGAGGGACTTCATTTTCACTTTTCACTTTCATGCATTGGAGAAGGAAATGGCAACCCACTCCAGTGTTCTTGCCTGGAGAATCCCAGGGACAGGGGAGCCTGGTGGGCTGCCATCTAAGGGGTCGCACAGAGTCGGACACGACTGAAGCGACTTAGCAGCAGAGTAACTGGAGGTTACTGTTTCAACACAGGATTTAGGGAAACACAATTCAGCCCAAAGTTTCCTAACAGAGATCCCACGTTCAGGCTAAGTCGCTTCAGTCGTGTCCGACTCTATGCGACCCTATGGAGAGCAGCCCACCAGGCTCCTCTGTCCACAGGTTCTCCAGGCAGGAATAATGGAGTGGGTTGCCATGTCCTTCTCCAAAAAAAGCATCTAAATATTTACCAAATACTTATAGAAACACAAGTTGAATTCGCAGAAACATACTTCAAATCAGAAGTACAGGCTGATTTCACCAAAATGGTTTTATTTCGGACACTGACGACATGCGCAACAATGCAACTGTATGATTACTTTGTTTGGTTTTCTTAAGTATTACTTAAGTATGCATTGAAAATACATGTTTACATTTAAGAAATGTAACACATTAAAGTCCTCTGTAAACAGAATTCCTTCTCAATATATTTTCCTGCTTTGTTTCATACATAAATAACATAATCTACAAAGTTATAAATAAAACTATTAACTCTTATGACCTAAAAGTATATACAAATTTTGGAGCTTGACAAGAGTGTTTTCTTTCTGATTTTATATAAGTAACAACATGCAGTGTTTGCAAAGTTTTTTAATCATATAGATGACTTATAATTAAAACCTTTATTGTCTCCCAAACTGTTCTCCCTATAACAGACATTCAGTGCACTTGGTAAAGATGGCACCATTCAAAAGTCAATGTGGTCAAAAGACCAGATTTTTAAAATAGAACAGAAGGTTACCATTAAATATTATTAAGCCTTATTAAAATCACTTTAGTTTGTTTGAAGAACAAAATATGCTACCAGAGTATTTGCTTGTACTATCATTTAACTGGAAAGCTAACACAATCTTAAAAAATAAGATTCAATTTGTAGTAGTCTTGGGAAAAAATAGTTCATGGAGATTCTGTCAGAGGAACAGAAACCCATATTATCCTAAGTTTTCTAAACTTTATTTTGAACCATCACTTCAATCAGTTAAAACTTACAGGGTAAAAAATAACGACACACAAAAATGATCTTAGAAAGGCATATTCAGAATTCCTGATACAGAAAATGTGATTTTTTGTTTAATGACTGGAAATCTTTATTCCTTCAGAAACTAGTAACATTTCTTGAATGTCACCACCTGTTTGGTGATTTACTAGATAACCACTCAAGGTATTTTATTAACTAAACACTCAAATTATTTTTACTTAACAAAAGTAAAAAGACTTTTCATGTTGGAATTGTTTCATTATGAATTAAAAACTTAGAAAAACATTCTCAATTAATATCTTCCCTAAATTTAAATGAATCAAATGACAAATAATACTAAGCTAAGCACTGTCATTACCTTTAAAATCTAAGTTTTCTGAAAGTTTTACTTTTCAATCAATATGATCTGGGTCACACTATTAACTGCCACTCAACTTCATGTTTAAAAAAAGAAAATATTCTTTGTTAAAGAGCAGATTGACAACACGTTTTCCATGTTCTTACAAAAAACAAGATTCTGATATGCATAATGAATCTAAATGAAAAATCCATACATGGTAGCAGAAATTCTGTCAACTTTCAGGCTAATACAACATAAATCCACAGTTATTTTGCATAAACAATTCAAAATTTAAGTTTATAATGGAAATGTCAACAAGTCTTAACTACAACATTACTACTGATGGGTTCCACTATAGTTCACCCAGGCACAGCAGATGTGCACATCTGATGGACAGACTGCTTAGAAAATTAAAGCTATCAGAGCTATAAATTAGGAATACATAAATATGAATACAGCAATGCCAAAGCATTAGAGCGGTTAAAGAAAAAAAAAAAAAGATGTGATGTAAACACAACTGATAGTTTTCTCTGTAAGCCACTTTCCACTGATTTATAAAGCTATGGTTTTATAATTCTTTTAAAAAGGACAATGTTTCCACATTGCTACATGCAATGATTTCATTGTATGTTCTTGACTACAAGCAATCTTCAATCTTCTTACACAGCTTGACATAGCTCATCAGGATTTCTTCAGAAAGTCAGCTTGTCATATTTTCAGCAGCCTAGAACAAGAAAGTATGATTCAGTAAAACAAAATCATGGGGGGGAAAAAAAACACCATGGAAATAAATTTGTCAATATTGCACTGTCATTAACAAACAACTCTTCCCCCACATATAGCAAAGCACTTTTATCAGCACGATGCAGAAGCTTTCACTTTCTGCAGGACATTATTAGAACTACCATTTGGACTGACTGCTAGGCTAACAGTAGAAAATTATTGTGTTTGTGCTCAGTCACTCAGTTGTGTCCAACTTTTTGTGAGCCCATGGACTGCAGCCCGCCAAGCTCCTCTGTCCATGGAATTTTCCAGGCAAGAGTACTGGAGTGAGTTGCCACTTCCCATTCCAGGGGATCTTCTCAACCCAGGGATTGAACCTGCGTCTCTTGAGTCTCCTGCATTGGCAGGTGAAGTTTTTACCACTGCACCACATGGGAAGTCCAAATTGCTACATAATCTTAAATAACAGTTAATGTAAAAATATAAGAAGCACTACTTGAAAAATTAACTTATAGAAGTCCTCATCCACAGTCTTTGTTAGTTTGTTTCTGTATGTTTCATTACAGTGCAAAAAGGGAATTAAGAATGAAAAAGATCTGTTATGCTGTAACGCAAAGGAAAAAAAAAGGCAAAAGAGTAATAATGAATACGTGGCTAATACAGCTTTACCTAAACCAGCATCCATTACCCCTTCCCTGATTATTCTGTAGAAATTTCCAGACACCATTATCATTCATCAGAAAATTATTTTATATGCATTTCTAAAAGATAGGATTTAAATAGGCAATTTCTCAAGGCCAAATATGGAAATATTGAATTTAAATAAAAGTACATGGTAAACTCAATTCATTTACATTTCAACCTCCTAATTAAAACTTGTTTTTTAATATTCAGTTCAGAGGTCCTTCAAGGAAATTCCTTAAGATACTTGGAAAGTTGTAGGTAACTAAGTATGAAACATTCTTGTCAACAGAACCTCCCATGTTTTGCTATATAATGATTGTTCATCTTTCTCTTCTTGGGTTTACTATTCACAAGAATTAGAACCTGATCCCATTTTCATACTAATTTTAGAGGTTCCCCTTCAAGATAGAAGGCAACATGTCTTTTCATTTGAATTAGGCAAGCTGTCAACCTTGTAGAGCATTCATGTTAAATGGGTGCAGAACTACTTTCCAGTTGAAAGGAAGACAGCAATGGCATCCTAGAAACTCAAACAGTTTCCAGACAGTCATTAAAGACTCCAAAAGTGTATACACAGCAGTTCTGGGGAAAACCCACATCCGAGGTCTTCTCTCCACACTTTCCATTGCCCAAGTTTATTCCCTCCTTTGAGGATCGATGGGGACATGGGACTTACTTCATCCCTCATTTCTCTGCCAACTACAAATTCTACAGTGCCAATGTCCTCATGCTGCAGTGAGGAGATACATCACATACTCTGAGGTATCTGGTAGTACAGGACAGCTTCAAGAGAAAACACAAGGCTTAGTGCATTTGAAGTCACTGATAGTGTATAATTCAAGGTACCATGGCAAGAAAGTAGAAAATATGGGAAAATGAGTTTTGCCCACAATTTCTGAAATCAGAATCTATAAATGACTGCCGACACATAAATACTAGCATTGAGGAGACAACACAAAAATTCAGTGTTGATAAAAGTAACATTCATAAAAATAAAGTCTTGTTTTTAAAATAAATACACGTGATTAACAATTCTTATGCTGTGGCAAATAAACATAAGGCAATCTGTCTATCACTGTTAAGAAATTTATTTATCTGGGTGACACACAACTAGTTGCTTTTACTATAATATATACACACACGTATTTATGCATACATATAAAATACAACACCTATATACAAATCTAAAAGATCTGAATATGAAAAACAAAATAATTAGTAAAATTATAATTTTCTTCATATTTAAGAACAGAAGAAAAAACTATGTTTCAGGTCAACAATTCCTTGCAACATTTCATCACATCTGTGATTTATATTGTACATGGTCTAAAACAGATGAGTACCATATAATTAAATTCTAATCACTAGGATTTCTAGGTAAAGTAATACAATGCAGCAAGAAGAGTTTCTCCTTACTCTGTTTATCACACTAAGAGAAATAAACAAAAAATATGCAGAAAAAAATTCATGAGCAGCAACCACACAAAAGAGAGAACCTATGCATATTAAGGCAGTAAGGCGGGGGCAGGGTAAGGCGGTCAAGAGAAGACAGGTGTGGCTGAGTGCAGTTCTGAACCAACCAGCTCCCAACCAAGACCCAGCAGGAGCAGTTAGGAGAGAACAGACCTTGATCTGCAGAGAATCAACCTGAGGAAGTTTATTCATTTTTAATTCAATGAGATTTAACTATAATATTTTTGTTTTCAAAGTAGCATAGACCAGCTAGGATGATGTTAACCAAATATTATCAGGGGTTATCTACTGGTGATCTTGAATGATTTTTGTTTCCTTCTTTGTAGTTTCTGATCTAAATATTTAAAAATTACCAACATGTATTACTTTTATACAACTTAAATAGATTTCAAACATTACTTTCAAGAAAACGTTCTAATGAACATTTCTTCTTTACTGGAAACTTTTCACGATCTCTTCCCCTACCTAGTTTTAGAAAGAGTCAGGTATACCAATTTTAGATTATGGGAGAAATGTGTTTTAAGAGGCTTTGTGGGTGTATGAGACTGATTTTCCATTCAAATGGGCAACTCTTTCTGATTTTTGTTCAACTTAATTGTAGTAAGTCCCCTATATGCAAATGAGTTCTTTTCTGAGACTGTCCAATTTGTTCATAAGTCCAACAAAGTTAGCCTAGGTACCTAACCGACACAATATAGTACTGTACTATAGGTTTATAATAGTATTATTATAACTGTATAACTGTATTTTAGGTTTATAATACTTTTCACACAAATAATACATAAAAAACAGACACAAAAAATAAAGAAACATTTTGAATCTAACAGTGCGGTACCTTGCGAAGTACAAGACAATGGCTGGCATATAGGGAATGGCACTGAGTGGACAGGCAAGAAGAGTTACTACTGGTGAGGGAGAGGATGTGCGAGATGGTAGAGCTGAAGGATGGCCAGCAACAGGAGGCAGAGGGCAAGCTGCAATTTCACTCACACCTGACGTTCGCAACTTGAAAGTTTGCTATGTAGGGGAGTTACTGCATTGACTTTGCCTTCAGAGTTCATTAAAATCCACTGGATGTGGAATAACCAGTACATCAAAGCTGAAAAAGTTATGTTAAACCGGCACTTCTGAATCTCTTAATACCCTGGTTTTTATTCTAAGAAGCTATGTTATCTGCCCCCTACCTGTCCAGCTAGGTTTCTTGTCTCCAGTTCCTTCACATCAGTCAATCTGCATTAATACAAAAATCTCTTGCTATTCTGCCTTCTTCTTCTCTTTCAAACTCCAGCATAGCTGAATAAAAATTTTTGTGGTTGTGGAATATGTATATTAAGTAAATCCTCTTCCACTGAAATTTCAGAAATTTACTAATAAAAGGCTATGATACCTGTTATTTTTAAAAACAGGGTTATGAGACAGTATTAAGCCAGGGAAGGTACTTGGGCTCCAGTCCACTGGTTTGGTTCTAACCATTCCCTGCTTTTTTAAACAGCAGGCTCAGATATTTTTTAGAACTTACTGGAGGCAGAAACTTAGCAGTTAACAACCCTGACGTCAGAAGGTCTGAGCTCAAATCCTAGCTCAACCACTGAACTGAAAGTCTTGGGAGAAGTGAGTTAGCACCAAAGCTTCAGTTTCCTTAGGGGTAAACTCTTACTCGTCGTCACAGTAAACATCCGTGCATTGACTATAAAGGAAACAATGCAGCGAGAGTCCTCAGTGCAGAGTTTAGCAAAAGCAGAGTAAATACTAGCTATTCTTACTGTATTATGTAGTTATTTTTCTTGCTCTCATATGAAAGCAACAGTTATTGAGTTAAAAAAAGGAATATAAGTTGCTAGACAACACAGGGAGCTTAACTTGGTGCTCTGTGATGGGATGGGAGGTGGGTGGGTGGTTCAAGAGGAAGGGGCCTTGTGTGTATTTGTGGCTGATTCAAGCTTTGTATGGCAGAAGCCTCAGTTCAGTCGCTCAGTTATGTCCAACTTTTGGTGATCTCATGAACCGCAGCACGCCAGGCCTCCCTGTCCATCATCAACTCCTGGAGTTTACCCAAACCCATGTCCATTGAGTTGGTGATGCCATCCAACCAGCCTACACAATTGTAAATTGTGTTTATTACACAACTGTAAAGAAATTATCCTCCAATTAAAAATACATTTAAAAAAGAAATATAAAATTTGAATAGTTTTCATAATTACTTAAAAATTCTGATGAAAAGCCTTACATGTATATCTGACAAAAGTTCATTTCCAAAATTTTAAGCAAAGACTACCCATAAAGAAGAATAGGACAGATAACCCAGAAAAATAGGCAAACTACATGAAAAGGTATTTCACAAAAGAAAATGCCCCCCCCCCCAAATTCATTTGATCTCACTGGTACTCACAGAAATGCTAATACACAAGGAGAAGTCCAAACACACTTACCAGAATGACTAAAATTAAAGAACACTCACAATAATAAGTATAGAGAAAGATGAGAAGCAAGGGAAATTCATTTGCTGCTGGTGGGAATACAAATTCATATAACCACTGTAGTAAAGTCTGGCCTTAATTCCTCAAGTTGAAGATACACAGAAGCTATGATTCAGCAATTCTAGTTCTAGATACACACTCAACAGAAATGCCCACATACATGTATCAGAAGACATAGACAACTAAGCTCAGAGCAGCATGTTCATGATAGCTCTGGACAGGGAGCAACCTAATACCCATTCATAGTAGGAAGGATAAATAAAAGTACTACATTTGTATGAAACATGATTATTACAGTGAAAAGGAATGCACTACAGCTGCATACAACAGAAATGAACCTCACAAAAACAATGTCAGATGAAAGAACTCAGTAGAAAAAAGAAACTGTGCTGTAAAATCTCACAGCAAGTTAAAAATTTTTTTACAAAATTAAACTGGTGTTTAGAGATCCATGCTTAGTCAGTGAAAATGTTAAAGTCTCTATCATAAAAATTAGGACAGTAGTTATTGGAATGGGGAGCAGGAAAGAGAGGTTAGTGATAGGAGAGCATAAGGGAACTTCTAGGGTGCTGACAATGAGAATTGTACTTATGATACATTTTTGCTCTGTAAATGTGCCTTGTTTACCTTTTGGTGTTAGATTTAATAATAAAAAAAAAAAGTTTTAAAAAGCACAAAACCAATGACCCGTATTATTGGAACTTATCAGAGAGTAACTTAATCTGAGATGGGTAAACTGCATGTCTCCTCAAAGGAAAGACAAAAGGGTAGAGGATAAGTTACTTCATTCTTGGACAAGTTTTAAGAAGGACTAACTTAAGTGTTCATATGCTGCTGCTGCTAAGTCGCTTCAGTCATGTCTGACTCTGCGAACCCATAGACGGTAGCCCAACAGGCTCCGCCGTCCCTGGGATTCTCCAGGCAAGAACACTGGAGTGGGTTGCCATTTCCTTTTCTAAAGTATGAAATTGAAAAGGAAAGTGAAGTCACTCAGTCGTGTCTGACTCTTCGCGACCCCATGGACTGCAGCCTACCAGGCTCTTCTGCCCTTGGGATTTTCCAGGCAAGAGTACTGGAGTGGGGTGCCACTGCCTTCTCCAAAATGTTCATATGAGTTTAATGAGTTTAACACTCAATATGAGCGTTACATAAATATGGAAATAACATCATGTGAGATTTTAAATAGGAGTGTGTGCAAACAAGAAAGCGAACACAACACCTTTAATGTTTGCAATCTCAGCAATTAAAAGGTGGTTGATGCGAATTTGAAAAAAGGTGGTCCTCTGGGTCCACGCTGGCAACACAGCCCAACTGGCCTCAGCAGTTCTTGGCCTCTGGGCTACCCTTCCCTTTCCTTCAAGGATGTGCACACACTAACAGCTCCATCAGCCGCCTACAGAACCCCGGAAGTATGACAGCCTTTCTTCATCCCTTTAAGTTCAAGCTAGCCTGATTTTGTACTGAGATGTTCACTGCATCTGAATCACACAACCTAATCTCTTCACCAAAAGGTTATCTAGCTACACTCTCAGCCTTCTTTCCAGAGATCTATCTGGGTAGGCTGAGAGCTTCCCAAAGGGAGTGCTGGTTTCTTTTTACTTATTCCTTCCTCAACTTCCTATTCCCCTTACATTGTACCATAAGCAGCAAGGAGAAACCAGGCCCTACTTTCCATGCTTTGGAAATTTCCTTAGCTAAATACCCAAGTCATTGCTTACAAGTTTTATTTTCCTTCCAACAGTAGAATATAATTCAGCTGAGTGTTCTTTATACTGAGGATGGCCTTTCCTCCAGGGTCCAACACCCGAGGTTGTTCATTTCTGTCTGAGACCTCAGAGAGGCACCTTTCACGTTCATATTTCTAACAAGATTCTATTCATAACGATAGACATATTCTCTGAGATGACTGATGCTCTTTTCTCTCTGAGCTCTCACTAGAATCACCTTTAATGTCTATCATTCTACCAAGTCTGTAAGGCCATCCAGGCTTTTACTATCAAGCACCCTAAAACTTTCCAACCTCTATTACCCAATTCCAAAGTCACATCCACATTTTTATGTATTTCTTACAGCAGCACTCCACTTTCCAATAGTAAACTTAAATTAGATTTGTAGGGTTGCCATAAACATGTACCATCAGTTGGGTAGCTTACAACAGAAAATTATTCTCTAATAGTTCTGGAGGCAGAAGTCCTCTGAAGGTTCTAGCAGAGTATCCTTCCTTGCCTCTTACCTTCTGGTGGCTGCCAACAATCCTTGGCCTTCTTTGTCTTGTAAACGCCATCACTCCAATCTCTGTCTCTGTCATCACAGAGCATCCCCTCTGTGTCCTCACAGGGTATGTGCTTTGTGTATCTGTGTCCAAATTTCTCTTGTCTTTATAAGGACACTGGTCATTAACCCATTATGATCTCATGGCAATTTGATTATACCTACAGATACACTATTTCCAAACATGGTATATTCACAGGTGTTGCACACTTAAGCATATCTTTCGGGGGTGGGGGGGGCAGAAACAATATCACCCCCAACACAAGCAGAATTCTAAACATAATCAGAGACTTTTACAAAAAGACAACATGGTTCAGATAGAGTATTTTGTGATCTGAACATACACTACTGAGATCCTGGCCTTCAGAATTTCTCCTGATGACAGATGTTAGTTTAACCTTGTTTAGAATTATTCACATAAAATTTCAGCATTAACTGTTTTCTAAACAAAAGCATTTTCATTCAGAGTGAGTGAACATATGAAATCTCTACCTTTAAGGCTTCTGTGGCCTTGCGAAGTTCCTTAATAACTGATGATAAAGCTTCTGGGTTAATTCCTTGTTCACAAAGCCGCACACATATAGACAGAGTTTCCATATCTAATCCAGTATTCAGAATTCTTGAAATCTCAAGTAGGACTGAAAAAGGATAAGAAAATTTTAAGAATAAAATCTTGTAACATTTAAAAAATGCACGTGAATACCTCTGTTTTTTTCTTTTTTTAGATAGAGAATTTTAATTAAATTGGCATAGTTTATAAAACCAAACAGATAAAGTGGACTTTGTCAGTGTATTTTCAATCCTTGCCTTAACAGGCTAATGAACACAACTTGAAACACGTGTGAATCCTCCTCTGTTTTGAGACAGTGAAGGGACCTTTTCAGTATTTAAATATATTAATATAACCAGTTATAGAAATCTAAATATAAAACCAATCTCTTATAGGTTTTGAGAAGGAATGCACCATCTCCCTAAAGTTTCATATTCCTTATTCAAGTTCAATCATCTCTTTAGAATGGGAAAAGTGACAGTACTTGTTGAACCACAATTACTATCAAAATTAAAAAAGCTGACCATATTTGTTTAGCCACAGACCAATCTTATTTAAATCAGGACTGTCCAACAGAATTATTCCATCAGTCATTCATGATCTGAATTCTAGTGTATGAGATCAACTTAAATATGGTACACATAAAAAATCATGAGACACTTCTGTTTCATAATAAATAAGGCAGTGGTCAACTATTACTCATTGGTAGCTTTTTTGAGGTAAGCTATCAAGTCCTCCCTCTCTCCCTTCTTCTTAATGCCAGCAAAGATCATCTTGGTTCCAGGGATGTACTTCCTGGGATTCTCCAAGTACTCCATCAGCGTCTCCTCTCCCCAGGTGATACCTTTGTTTTTGTTGGCATCTGTGTAAGAGAATCCAGCAGCCTGACCTGTCTTTCGTCCAAACAGACCATGGAGGTTTGGCCCAGTCTTGTGCTTCCCTCCCTTTTCCACAGTATGGCACTGGGCACACTTCTGAACAAAAATCTTGCCCTTTTCAACATCACCCATTTTAAAATCGTTCTTTTTCTGTGCGCGACCGAGAAGTTCCGCTCACAAGCCGAACGTCCCGCTTTCTATCAATACCTCTGTTTTTAATTCATATAATATTGCATAACACCAAAGAACAGCACAGCATTCCTAGATTTGGAAACTGGGATGTAATACTGGAAAACTGGCATGTAATACTGCCCTTACTTAGCTCTAGAAACTTACAAATAAATTACAACCTCCCTCCACATAACTTTTCTATATCTTGGTTTATATTCTACTACTCATTTAGTATCTCTCTAAAATTTACGTATCATAGTCCAGATTATTCTGAACATTTTCCCACTTTTTAGCATTCTCTTACAATGTAATTTAATCATTCATGTAATATTCCATTTTAAGGAAATAACATATATTACTTAACTGCTCTATTTTGTTATGTGGGTCTCCTGTTTCCCTGATAAAAATAATACCATGACAAATATCTGTACATAGGAACTTAATTTTATCAGAATAAACTCCTAGAAGTGGAACTGCTTAGTCAGTAATATACCATTTGGATTTTGATATGAGCTGTATGAAAATAACACTTTATTTTGGGTGAACAGACAAATGAACAATACTAAGCCACCTTTAATTTCAGTCTAAGTCCTTTTGAAAACTTTCATAATATTCATGATTTTTGTGATATGGGCCTGTTCCACTTTTTCATACTTCATATTCATTTTCATCTTGAGAAGTTCAATTTGTTTTAAAAAAAAAAACCTCTCTTCCATTCCTCTACTTAACCTGAACACATAGAGTACCGTTCTAATGTTTTCACCTGCTAATCCTAACATCTGTATCAACTGTGGGTCAGTTTTAACAGATTAAAATTTTCTTATCATCGGTCACATTCTTCTGTTTTTGCATACCTAATAATTTCTGACTGGATGCCAGACATTGTGAATTTTACTGTGCTGGGTGTTCGACAGTTTTTTATTTCTATACATATTCTCAAGCTTTGTCATGAGATACAGTTATCTAGAAACAGTTTGATCCTTTGATGTCTTTTTGGGGTACTTTCCTTGCACACTGATCAATGCTGTGCTGAATACCTGAGGGAGAACATTCCATGAACCTCCAGAATTCTCTCTAGGTGCAGGCTCTTTCCTCTCAGGTACTCTGTCTTAAAAACTCTGCCTGCCTTGGTCTCCCTGGACCCTGAACCCCTGCTCAACTCAAGGTATCTGCTGGGTTTTGCCTAAGTTACTCCCATCCTGCCACTGCACTGCAGCCTTGAAGGCAAAATCTTTAAAAAAAAAAAAAAAAAAAAGAATATCTGATCCTGTCATATTCCTGTTTTAAATGTAGTAGCTTCCAAGAGTTCTCAAATCTTCAATAGGGCCTTAGTATATTCTCATGTCTGGCTCATCTCATATTTCACAACCATTTATCCCCCTTAATTACACTGTCTTTACATGAGCCTTTCAGTCTCATTTACCAAGTTCTTCCCAGTGTAAGACCTGGGGAGAAGGAGTCCAGATAAGTTATTGCAATTATGCAGAGACTGGTAGGTGGCATGGACAGGAGAGATTAATACAAAAGGTCAAATCTGAGATGAGTGAAGAACTGAAGAAGCTTAGTGAAGGAGAGAGGTAGGGGAGACCTCACTTGAGAAAGCAAGGGGATTGATGGTGGGAGCATGGGCTATATGTTTGCTTCACCAACACTGCCTTGCACACTGTGGACTCTCTTCACTTCTTTTGCTAGTTTACAACTTGATACAAGTCAACTGTGTATTGAAAATATTTGGGAAAAAAAATTCTTGGCAGGCAGATTCTTTACCACTCAGTCACCTGAGAAGCCCCTATACAAGAGGATGAATGTGGGTTATATGCAAACACTTAGCCATTTTATATGACAGACTTGAGCACCCACAGACTGTGGTATGGGTGGGTGGGTGAGGGTGTTTTGAACCCAATTTCCCGGCAAATACTGAGGAACAACTGTATCACACTGAAGCCTCAAGTAGGGAAGAAGTAAATTTTAATCACCATCGCCAAAAACATAATTTGTTGTTACTGTCGCTAAGGCTAAGTCATGTCTTACTCTTTTGCAACCCCATGGACTGTAGCCCGCCAGGCTCCTCTGTCCATGAGATTTCCCAGGCAAGAATACTGGAGTGGGTTGCCATTTCCTTCTCCAGGGATCTTCCTGACCCAGGGATCGAACCCATGTCTCCTGCATTGGCAGGTAGATTCTTTACCACTGAGCCACCAGGGAAGCCCCTTATGCAACAGACCCTATACTAAATCTGGCCAGGATCAATCAGGCTTCTTTCAGTGTTCTGTGAAGATAAATAACAAAGTCCACCACTTCCTCCCCTGTCTACAGTATCTTTATCAAACTGCTTTCATCTTCACAATAAAATTACAAATGTTCATAGCTCAATTTTATAATCCTTGCAAATCATCTGACATTAACTAAAAGATTAACTCACTTAGCTGACTCTTAATACTGATGAGAGGGGGGAGGAAGAGGATAAGGAGAAACATACTAGATCTTGAAGCAGCACTGTCAGAGTTAAAAAGTTTTGAACACTTCAGTTTGGGTCTCATGGATAGATTTAAATACATGGACACGCCACATTAACAGAATTTCAAAAAATACTGGTGCTTTTGTAGGTCAGCCCAGTCCCTTGGGCAAGTTAAAGTTCTATTTCTGGCAATGAGAGTGGAGAAAGGTGGGATTATCAAAGGACTGCATTGAGGACTTTTTCAGTTGAGTGTGTGGTCAATTCTTAACAGTGAAAGTGTCCCTATATTTCCCTTTGTGCCTCAATCATCAGAGACAGCCTGGAAAATATTTTCATTAACTTTGCAAAACTACATTTTGACTGACTGTTTTGGACTCAATTATGATTCAGGAGATGTCAGTTTGATCCCTGGGTTGGGAAGATCCCTTGGAGGAAATGGCAACCCACTTCATTATTCTTGCCTGGGAAATCCCACGGATAGACAAGTCTAGAAGGCTTGGAATGGCAAAGAGTCGGACATGCCTGAGTGATTGATCATGCATGCATGGCATGATAGCAGCTAGTTCCAATGGACACGACAGGACCTAACTGCCACATTTAACAGATGTTGATACACTGCCAACCTGGGGCCTTCCTTTTTACCTTCTGATTTGGGGACACACTGTGTATAGAGGAGCAGTGTTCTCTACTTTGCACACTCTCTCCACCAGTATTGGTTGAGAAAAAATAATCTGGTCTTTCTTCACTTTTTCATATTCTAACACTATAATCTGCAGTTTTGTCTGTGAAAACCTTGATGATGCAGCCAATTAAAAACTATCAGTTCTCATTTCTGTATCAGTAGTTTCATCAGAGAGAAAATATGGGCTTTCTATTCAAATGGAATCCTGTGCCCATATAATAAGGAACAGTTAATATAAGAAAACTGACTAGAAGTCAGGCCTCAAATACACTTCATACTGTTCAGAAACCACATTGGCTTCCAAGCAAAGATGTAAGACAATAATGGTGTACACTAGTTTCTATGTACACAAATCCACTTACAAAATAAAACTAATTAAGTTCTGCTATTTCAAGCAGGATGGGAAAATAGGCTGAATATGGTATTAACAAAATTCCATTTTTCAGAAAAAGACAAAAGCAGACACTGAGTAAAAAATCAGATGCAAACACTCATAATAAAAAAAAAAATCTTTGAAAAGCGAAGCAGCAGCGAGTGCAAAGAAAGTCATAAGCTTTATCACAAGTCCTCATAAAGAAGGAGCTCTAATAGGAAGTGGAGCCTACAGTGAAAGAGCCAGAGATAGGACATGAAGGCTGACACTGCTTAATGAGAATTTCATGGTTTGAAAGAGACAGCAGTTCATGTGGGTATCCCTTGGAAAACGCATAAAAGCAAAATTTAACATCTATCAAACACACATATACAGATGCAAGCAAATAAAATGGGGACAACAAAAGGGGTCGTGGAATGATGTTGATACACAAAAACAGTGCAAGAACTACCCGTTAATGGTCACCTTCGAGATACCTTTATCAGGTTATCTTATTTAAATATTTACAATAATCCTAGGAGGTAGTAGGGGGCTTCCCTGGTGGCTCAGACGGTAAACAATCTGCCTGCAATGCAGGAGACCTGGGTTCGATCCCTGGTTGAAAAGATCCCCTGAAAGAGAGCCTGGCAACCCAAGCCACTCCAGTATTCTTGAGCGAAGAATCCCATGGACAGATGAGCCTGGGGGGCTACAGTCCATTGGGTCGCAAAGAGTCGGACATAACTGAAGCGACTTAGCACTCACACAGCACGAGGTAGCAGTCTTGTTTCACTGGGGTAAAAAAAAAAAAAAGCAGGCTCAAAGATGTTTAAATGACTTGTCCAAGCCTACACCAGGGCTATAAAGTGGCAGAGCTGGCAATAGAAAGAAAGGAAAGAGAGGATAACTCCAAGACACTTTTTTCCTCTATTACTTGCGGGCAGTTTTTACCTGCGTGCTCCCTGCTGCAAAACAGGTAAATACGCCCACGGTCTCCGGACACCGGCATCACCGGCTCCAGGACTAAACGGGGGCAACTCTGATTAAAGCACAACTTGTTTTTTCAAGGGGTAGGTATTTAACACGCTCCCGCTGCAGCGCAAGGTACAAGGAGGGATGGAGCGGTGATCAAACACAGGAAGCCACTGTCTGCAAGGAGCTCACAGTCTGGGGCGCTTCGGAAGCGCTCCCCTCACTGGATGCGGCGCGCGGGGTGGGCAAGGCGCGCGAGGCCGGCGCAGAAGGGATGCGGGGGAACCGGCGCGGGGACCAGGCGTGGCATGAGCTCGCGCGAGGAAGGTCGCGGGGACTGGGCGCGGGAGAAGGCGCGAAATGAGCACTCGAGAGAAAGCCCTCGAGGCGGGAAACAGGCGGCACGCTGGGTCCGGTGCGGGAGGGACCAGGCGCGCGCCGGGCTGACGTGAGACCGCAACGCCGTGCGCGCGACAAACTACGCAGGAACGGAGAGACGACTCTCAAAGGATGGGGCCATCAGCTCTGGAGGGTCCCTTAGAAGCATCTCCAAAGATGCCGAGCGGGGCAGGAAGTGGACCTGAAGTCCTCGTGGGCCCAGCCCCGCCCCAGGGCCTTGGCTCTGGGGAACAGAGGCAAGGTAAAGGGGGCGAAACGGGCACTCACTGTCCATGGTCTCCCTCACCGCATTCAGATTCGCTGCCGCTGCCGCCGACCCGGCGCCACTGCTGCTAGCCATGGCGGAGGCCGAGGGAGGCGGGCGAAGGGCCTGACCCGGAACTGGAGCGCCTTCCTTTCTCCTGGGCAATCACACCGCGCGTTCCGGGCTCACGCCGGCTGGCCCCGCCTCTCGCGCTGTTCGCCAGCGTGAGGCTGCGTTGATTTGAATTTGGAGCCGCGATACTCTGGGCAGAACGCGAAGCGAGGAGTTGCCATTCGAATTTACTACGCGGCCTCGCTGCGATTGGCTGGTTCGCGGACAGCGGTACGACGTCATTGGCCAGTCGCGCACAAGGCTCGTGCGCTGGTTGGCCTGAGACAGCGCGGAAGCGGGGAGTTAAAGAGTCTGTGCCTGTCGTGGGAGCTTACCCGGCACCGTCGGGAGCGCCCTGGAGTCGCTTTGGGGGGGCTTCCTTTTTATATACACAACTAGGTATGTTCTTTGTGATTCCTGGCCTTTCCTCCTGTCTCGAGTTGGAGAACTCCCTTTGCCCGGCTCTGAGCCAGCTGCACGCTCGCCTGGGAATGAATGAGAGCTACCGGGGAGTGGGTGTGGAAGAGGGGGCCCCAGAAAAGAGTGATCGAGTAGCGATGGGAATGACACTGGCGTCAGTGTTCTCCTTTGCCTGTCATCCGAGGAGGCTAGCTACACATCAGCCTTCCATGGAGTGGGTTCTTTTCTCTAGTTGTACTGCCCCCCACCTTAACGGGAAATAATGTAGTCTCGCTTCCATCGTGGGAGGGTGGGGGTCTTAGCCAAAGGCTAAGGGTGTTTGAGAAGAGGCAACCCAAAGCGGTTAATTTCGTAGCCCTAGTGAGTCATTTCTTTTCTGATGGGGGCTAATGTGCAAGACAGGCACCTATGTACAAAGGGACCAGAGATTTCCTCGTCTCTTATTTGCTACTGTTGTTCTGTCGCTCAGGCTTTTCCGACCCTTTGGGACCCCCGTGGACTGCAGCACGCCAGGCTTCCCTGTCTTTCATCATCTCCTGGAGTTTGCTCAAACTCATGTCCATTGAGTTGGTGATGCTATAAATAACTGTTTAGTAACTGCAGTTTGCTGGGTAATTGCTGGGCTGTTGGAATTACGTGCAAAGTGTTTGTTTACAGACTTGAGATAATAAAAAGCTGTAGGTCCACTGTTCTTTAGCAGGAAAAGGTTTTGTGCCTATTAGAATGTTTAGTTGTCCCGAAGGGGGACCTCAACTCATTCACATTTGGTTGAGTGCTACTTACAAACCAGTTGACTTCTCTGAGCTTGTTAATTCTCCTGCAAAATTCTGTCACTAATACTTGACCCTTCTAGCTTTCAAGATTATTTAGAGCATCACACTTGTGTAAACTACAAAAAAGCCCCAGGAGCTTAAGTTTTGAGTTAATTCTTTTTGTGAAATGTATTTTTGGTAATGGGGCTTCCCTGGTGGTTCAGCAGTAAAGAATCCGCTTGCCAATGGCAAGGGTCGCGCATTCGATCCCTAGATGGGGGAGATCCTCTGGAGAAGGAAATGACAACCCACTCCAGCATTCTTGCCTGGGAAATCCCATGAACAGAGGAGCCTGGTGGGCTATACTCCATGGGGTCGCAAAAAAGCTGGACTCCACCTGGATACTAAACAACCTTTGTTGAATACACTTTAGTTGTCAAAATGAATGTCTGTGGAACTTTGTACTTTTATTATATGTACTTATGATTTCTTTTTAGTTTTTCCTCTGTGCTATGGGAGATGTCAAAGAATCAAAAATGCAAATAACACCTGAAACTCCAGGAAGGATTCCTATTTTAAATCCTTTTGAAAGTCCTGGTGATTATTCTAATCTCCATGAACAAACTGTCTCCAGTCCTGTTTTTAAATCGACAAAATTACCAGTAAGTTAGTCTCAACTACTTTTTCCGAATAACTTTAAATGTCAATCTTTCTTTACAAGTGGTAAACTCGAGTGCACTTTTTGATTCTAATGGTTATTGGTTTTTATAATATAGTGACTGGGCTAAAAATGACTTAGCTAGTTATACTAATATTATATATACTAGCTATACTAATATTGTTTTGGATTTTTGCCACCCATTCTTAGCTTTCAACTTGCTTTTTTTTAGTTAGCATTTCTTTTTTATTCATTAGTTAGCATGTTTCTCACAGCTGTGGGTGCCGCTAGTTACTATGTTGATGGTCTAAGTACTAATACCATAATAGAGAAGAAACTATTTCGTCTAATTATTTTCAGGTATTCAGCAAATTTTATTTGAATGGTATGTGTCAGGTACAGTTCTTTCCTACAGAGGTTACATCTTGAACAAGTCAGGGTCATAAAACACTAATTCTCAGAGAGCTTGTACTCTGTACCAGGGGTCAGCAAACTTATTCTGTTAAGGGCCAGATAGTAAATATTTTAGGCTTTGCCGATTATCTGGTTGCTGTTACAGTTACTCACCTCTGCCTTGTATTATAGAAGCAGCCATTGGTAGTATATTAACAGTAAATGTGGCTGTGTTGCAGTAGAGCTTTATTTATGGACACTGAAATTTGAATTTCATCTATAATCTTCACATGTGAAATGCTAATATTATTTGGGGTTTTTGTCACCCATTCTTAGCTTGCAGATTGTTTGAAAACAAGTCAACCTGTACTCTAATGAGATAGACAAGGCTAAACTGGCAACCTCAAGAGAGTATGTTATGTGCTATAACAGAAGGCTGATATGGAGGGAAATAGTCTCTTTAACATATTAGGGAAGGCTTCCTCTCTTTAGCTTCTTTTTACTGTTATTGACTACAATGGAGAAGTTCTTTTGAAGTCTGATCTTCTGATTTAGCAAATTATCTAGAAAACTGCACACTGTGTGGCTTTTGATGCTAGCTACACATGCATATCTACATGCAGCTAGTTATGCACTAGAGGAAAGTTTTACAGTTATACACTTTATATTGAGTCATTATGTGACCTCATGATTCTAAATTGAATGGTATTCAATTTTAGTTAATCTTAATAAAAATAACAAAATGACTGCAACTTAATCCTCAAAGCAAGAATGCATGACAGACATCTTGGATTTTTAAGCCTGATTTTTCAAAAATATATTCCGAATTTACCAATTAGAATTTGGTTTGGTTTACAAATTCTAATTGTAGAGTTACAAAAATAAACTTTTGGTTTATTGGATAGTTGAATACAGAAAAGCAGCACTGGTTACCACTCATAATTATTTATTGCGTATTTTATGAGCTTTTGCAGATATTTTTGTAGTTAGGACTTTGTATAATTTCAATTCATTCCTGGTGAAAATAAAGGCTTTTGATAACTCTAAGAGATTTTTAGTTTTATTTGGGTGTTTTGCATCACTGATGAGAATTATTTGTGGAATTTCTATACCTTTAATATTCTGTGATTTTTCTATTATTATGTAATTTCAGCAGTCACCCAGATGGAATGTCAAGTCAGTTGATTTAGTGTGATCTGCTTACCATTTGCCTTTTAATTTAGTGATAAAGTCAAATATCTGTAAGATATTTCTATATTATAACCATTCACATTGTTTTTGAAGCTGACATTTGAAGTTAGCATTTTGATGCACTGTTATATGCTTTTGCTCATAAGATCACTTTCTTTTGTTAAGACTCCAGGGGAATTTAGATGGTCTATTGATCAACTAGCTGTAATAAATCCTGTAGAAATAGACCCAGAGGACATTCATCGTCAAGCTTTATACCTAAGTCGTTCTCGGTAAGTTTTCCTTTCTTGCTCTTAAGTGTACTAACGTGTTATCAGTCCAAGGTAATGAATAATTCTTTTCCCTTTAATTTTAGAATTTAATCACACAAAGATGTACACGTGTTGAGATGCTCTTGCAAATATTTGTCCTGCTGTTGTACCCCTTCTTCTCTTGACTTGGTAGCTTGATGACCATCCCCTTGTAATTAATGCTCCATACAAAGTGCTAAAGAAAGGGACTAGAATGGGGATAGAGTGTAAAAGGATTTTATTTAACACTAGATGATACCTTTGATAGGGAAAGTGAAAAGTATATCAAAAAACAAATGTGTCACAAATGAGATGAATTTTTTGTGGTACGCAAACCATATGTCTTATTTTGCCTCCTCTCTTCAGTATGTTGAAACATGAACAGCCAAGAGAAATTTATTGAGCACTGTAGGGGACACTGAAGCAGTACAGGAAGTTATTCCTGCCCTTTAGACTCAACAAGTTGTGAAACAACATTTCTATACTAGTAAACCAGGTGTTATCTGAGCAGGTTTATGAAAAGACTCTTGGTGTATTTCAGTAAATAGACCTGTAACACAGAAGAGGGGAAAAGATGCTGATTTTAATTTAACTCATGTAATTCAGTAAATGGTTATGGTTTCTACCGAGGATAGTGAGTATACTCTTAAAACATGTTGATTCATTCTTAGAAATAAGCACAGGCTTCCAGTGCCTCTTCCTCACTAACCCAAGTTCCCTGTTTCAGAGCTTCCCACCTTTTTCATGCCATGCTACATATGAGAACTGCAGTTCTCTAAAAATGAGAAATGCAGGGTATCCTGGTGTAAAGAAATGAGTCTATCCATATTGGAGATGAACAGTCCCGAGATTCCTTCCCTTCCTTGTCTGCCAAGGGTCCTTTCAGAGCATACCAATCATACTGAACAGTGTATGTGTTATGCTGGTGTAGTGGTTAGGACACCCTGCCCTGTATGACTTCTCAGACCCTTCTGTCATCCAACTCTACAATATTTGGCCAAACTGATTTTCACTGCTTCCAGCCATCACCTGCATATCCCAGGTTGTTGAAGTCCTCTGATGAAGCAGCAGTAGGTTTCTGAATTCAGTATTGCTAGATCAGACCTTACTAATATTGTACACTGTTTTTATGCACTGAGATCTCGATGATGTCCACGATAAGAGGAACAGCACTGAGTCAGAAGTCTCATAATGGCTGTTCAAATGGAGATATGTGGATTCTAACTGTAGTCTATTTTCTCACAATTCCTTTATTTATAAATCCACTTGATTTTAATTTTTAATACATGTACATTGGGGACAGGAGGAGAAGGGGACGAAAGAGGATGAGATGGCTAGATGGCATCACTGACTCGATGGACATGAGTTTGAGTGAACTCCTGGAGTTGGTGATGGACAGGGAGGCCTGGTGTGCTGCAAGTCATGGGGTCGCAAAGAGTCGGACATGACTGAGCGACTGAACTGAACATTATTATAAGCTTTGTTAAGGTACAAATTAGATTAAAAAAATTTAGAGAGAAAAAGGTGTCTTACATAGTTATTCATGATAGCAAATACTTTCTCTGGGAAAAGATTAGGGAAGTGGTCCTTCAAGGCTAACTGCTGAGTCCTTGGCAAGTATATGCCTTGTCCTTGAGATCTAACAATATTAAATCTATAAGTAATAAATTTGTGGTTCTGTAATTGCATATTCTATCAAAGTGGGAAAAAATTCGTTTGGACAAGTTTTATATTTCAAATTTTATAGTGTTGATATTTAATTTCAGAATTAATAATTTTGCCAATTTATTTAGAACTGTAAGGATGATAGTCTTTTTTCCCTTTATGTCAAGAGTAAGAATTGATTCCAGAACTACAGCTATGATAAGCTTACTATAATAGAAGAAAAGGAATTTGGACAGTTTTTAGATTTCTGTGGTATGACATACTTCTTAAATTGTGATTAAAGGGCTCAGTTTATTCAAATTATTTTATTTCTGTTGTTAATAGTAATTTAAAAATTGTATCCATGTAAGCCTTTTACTAGAAAATATTCCATTCAAACTGTGAATGGAAACGGGGGGGCAGGTAAGGCTAATAGCACAAGGCTGACTCTCCAAATACTGTCATTTACAAAATGTGATAAGATCCCAATTTTTCTTTTAAAATGAGCTTAACATTTGCCAGTTTCTAACGTGGAAGAAAACTATTTCTTTGAAAGGTTATTATTTTAAATGTTCAGTCTGCTGAAGTAATGGTATGGTTATTTTTCTTTTTTATCTCTGCATAGAATAGATAAAGATGTGGAAGACAAAAGACAAAAAGCCATTGAAGAGGTAACTTCAAAGTATTACTGATGGTGAAGCCAGTTAAGCATCAATTCTGCGTGCACAGCACCTCTAAGAGAGGAAGACTTCCTTCACATTCTTTCCTGTCTCAGCTTCCCCAAGCCTGTCCATTCCCAGTATCCCTCAGAGCTCCCTTAAGACTAGTGTTTTTGAGCTGATCCAGCGTCTTTCATTGTAATAATCGGTTTAGTGCTTTTCTCCCCCAAGACTGAATTCTTTTCTGGTCAAAATTCATCTTTTCCTTCTCAGGACCTAGCATAGTTTGTCTTCTTGTGCCTCTGATGAACATGGACCATTGTTTCAAGTGGGAGTAGAGAAAGCTGGATATTTTCAAGCCTTGAAAATCGTGCCTGGCCTCAGGAATGGTTTTATCTTTTGTTCTTGCTAATTCTTTGAATTTTTAAGACACTGAATATATTTCATGAAATATAGTATACTGTTAAATAGAAAAAGTATATCACAAGATAGTTTTTTGTGTTTTTATAAAGCTAATAAACTAAGCATTTCACATTTTGCTTTCCTTTTTTTGCTAAAATCCTTTAGAGTGTAAAGGCTGTCTGTCTTAGTTATTTTTCAGAAAGTCTTCAGGCTGTGACAGCGTTTTTTGTCCTTCCTTTTCCCCTTAGTAGTCTTCCTCTGCCCTCTTCTATTCGTTAGCTATGCTTGATTCTTCTACACCCCAAAAGACTTGAACTATGGCATGTTCAGAGATTCAGTGAGCCCCACATTTCAGATATAGCCTGTTTCTTAGGAAACAGTTTCATAAGCTTTACTCCTGCTAAATATTATCTACTTGTTAATCTATCTAATAATTTCAACATTTTCATTCTAATCCAGTCACCTGATTCCTCCCCAGTTGAATATTCTCAGACTCTTCCCCATTTCCCAACATTTTGGGAAATATGCTTCCTCTTTCAAATTCTCAACTTAACTTTAAAGGGAAATTTAAGAAAAAACTTAAGAAAATTAATTCAGAGTGAAGACTATGGCTAATGTAGCAGAAGTTAATGTATCAGTAGCAAATTCAATTCATGTTTATATATGTGACATACAGTAAATACATGCACATAGTAAAAACAGAAAAATCCAAACTGCAAAAATAAAAACATAAAATTAAAGAGCCTCTCATTCCCTGTCTTACTCCTTGAAAGTAATTGCTATTAACATTTCTTAAGTATACTCTCAGATTCATTTTGTGTATATAATAGTTCATGTCCTTTAAATATTTGCACATAAATAGGATCATCATTCTGATACTCTTTTGCCTCTTTCTTTTTCTGCTTAATAATCTCTTAGATTTTATTTTTGATTATCAGCACATAGTGATTTTTAGTAAATAGCATAGTATTCCATTGTATGAATATATCATAATCAAATCCAGCCCCGTTGACAGATGTGTAGGTTGTGTTCAGTGTTTTTCTGCAATGAACACACTTGTACATATATCTTTATGGACTCGCTAAATCAGAGGGTTTGTGTTTTCAGTTTTGGTATCAGTTCAGTTCAGTCGCTCAGTCATGTCCAACTCTTTGCGACCCCATGAATCGCAGCACGCCAGGCCTCCCTGTCCATCACCACCTCCCGGAGTTCACTCAAACTCACGTCCATCGAGTCGGTGATGCCATCCAGCCATCTCGTCCTCTGTCGTCCCCTTCTCCTCCTGCCCCCAATCCCTCCCAGCATCAGACTCTTTTCCAATGAGTCAACTCTTCACATGAGGTGGCCAAAGTACTGGAGTTTCAGCTTTAGCATCATTCTTTCCAAAGAACACCCAGGGCTAATCTCCTTTAGGATGGACTGGTTGGATCTCCTTGCAGTCCAAGGGACTCTCAAGAGTCTTCTCCAACACCACAGTTCAAAAGCATCAATTCTATATTTTGCCATATTACCTTCCCTAAAGTTTGTACCAATTTGTTCTCCTGGCTATGTTATGATACTGCCTGTATTCTCATATCTGCAATACTGGCTGTCAGCAAACTGCTTAAATAATGCTATTCTTACTACTTTAAAATTTTTATCTTGTTATTGGATTTCCATCTCTTTCATTTTGAGTGAACTTATGCTTTGCTTCATGAGTTTGTGAGTCTTTTATATTCCTTTTTTTTTTCTGGGAACTGTATCTCTGCTCCCCACCTCCATTTTTTAAACATCTTTTCTTTATGTGTTCATAGGTAGTTTAGTCAGGAAATTAGTTTTTTGTCATAAGTATTGCAAAATATAAAGAAAATGTTTTGTGTTACCTTCAAAATGTAGAGTTGGGAGGGCAAAATACTGTACTACTTACTGTATTAGAGCATTGATATAAATAAATGTCTTTCCTCTTTTATTCCGATATAAAGTGAATTAAGCCTAATACAGTAATACAGCTTTTATCCAAATGCTCTCTCTCCACTTTTGATTACGACATTGCTGAATGGGAAAAGAAATGTATGTGGTACACCATTATATGCAGGCATTCTACCACACAAATACAAAAGACAGTAAGTCCCTGTGTTCGAACCTTCAAGTTGCAAACCAGAACCCGTGCCATCAACGTCAGGCGTGAGTGAAAGTGCAGCTTGCCCTCCGTCTCCTGTTGCTGATGATCCTCCAGCTCTCCCCTCTCCCACCTCCTCTCCCTCCTCCAGCCAGTAGCTCTTCTTGTCTTTTCACTTGATGTCAGCCCCTGTACGCCAGCTGTACTATCCTGTAAGATTCAAAATGTTTTCTTAATTTTTTTATTTGCTTTTTCTGTGTTATTTGTGTGAAAAGTACTATACATCTATGACAACACAATACTATATAGATGACTGTGTTAGCTGGGTACCTAGGCTAACTTTGTTGGATTTACGAACAAATTGGACCTGCAAACTTTTTTTGAAACAGAACTCATTTGTATGTAGGAGACTCTCTGTAAATAACCTCAGGAGCATAGATATTGTTACATGTAGTAAAATAATTCGCAAGGGATGATTTGGGGTTTTATTTTATTTTTTAATAGTTATTTAAGCTTACATAATTTTGATGTTGGCTTTGTTTGACAACTGATCCACAGGATTCCTGAAAAGTTAATAATCAGATTTTGAGAGTCAGGACAAGGTAGCTCCAGCACATCTCCTCTTGGTTTACACATATATGTCTGTCTTCCTTTATTCCTTCCCTCTTCATCCTCCCTTTCGTCAACCTCATCCTTCCCTCCAAAAAAGTTTGGGGAGAAATGAAAGATATTTTCTTTGTGAATAATACCTTTAGCTTAATTTGCAAATTTCAAATGTAAGGGGTTGATTTGAAGTTTTAAACTTTCTCTTTATATATACTTTAAATTTCTTCCATTTCATCTTTGCTCACTTGAGCTTTAAGTATCAAATTTTAAAATATAACTATAAAGTCAGTGTGTAGCATATTTGATGGTTATTTAGCACAACTACCGTTTCCTATTTCATATGCCTAATTGAAGGACTTTTAATTCTCCTAGTTTTTCACTAAGGATGTCATCGTACCCTCTCCTTGGACTGATCATGAAGGGAAACAGCTTTCAGAGTATCATTCCAGTAAATGTGAGTGTATTAAAAATTGTATGAATAAAACTCATAAAAATAGAAAGCAGTGAATGTAAAACAACATGTATAGTGAAGTATCAGTTTATCTGCTTTGGTAGGAAGCTTGCTATAAAATTAAATTTCTGGGATACCAGGTTTAACTATTTAAAAGTAAGGATTCAAAACTTGACTAAAATTTGCAAAATTCTTTTTTTTTTAGCTATTCTCTTCTGAATTTAATTTTTTTCTTCATGATTATTGTGAATATCAAGTTATAATGATGGTTATAGAGACCCATAGGTGCAGAAATAGTATTATATATAGATCTGAGTTGTTAATGATTTTTGCAGTGACTTTGAAAGTTAATTTTTTTAATGAAAATCCTTAAATTGCTTTGTTTTTTGCTAATTTGCTGGTTTCTTATAGTAGTAGAGAAGGAATGGGCATTTATATGACCTCTGGGGTGGTGTAATACAACCAATTATCTACAAAGTTAATAAGAAAATTGAAGGTCAAGCCAACAATCTTTCAAATGTTTTTCTACTTCCAGGAAATGGTTAGCGTATATTTGCTCTCACTGTCCTCTGAGTTGTGAGTAGTGTTCAAATATTGCTTTTATATACACATCCCTCATTTCAGTGGAATTGCTACTCTTCAGAATAGCACCCATTAATAGGACACAGTATAAGAGGGAATGTTTGTCCTGTTCTTTATCAAGACACAACAATATTGGAAAGATGGGTCAGTCACTTTTCATGTGCCCAGTGTTCACCGCTGTCAGTATTGCAACAGCTTGTATGAAAGAGGTGCTGTTATTGACCTCATTTTATAAGTGAGAAAACCTAGTTTTCAAAAGGCTAGAGCACCTCTCCAGAGTTACAGAAATAAGGTGTCAGAACCTGGCTTTAAAGCGAAACATTTCTCAGTTCAGATTCTGTACTTCGTTCAGATTCATTTCAAAGTAAAGGTGGTGTGCAATAGCCAGTGGAGACCTGGGTTGTAGACCTTCTGTATTATAAACCGGAAGGAGTGATCTTGATCAACTTTTTCAGTGCCTTTTGGCCTCAGTTTTTTATTTCTAAAATCAAGGAGTTAAACAAGATGTTTGTATGTTAACATCCCTCCCAGTTCTGAAATTCTGTATCCAAGGTAACATCTTCATAGATAGTAGGTTCCCTGCCCCCAGTTTTTAAATGTTGGACTTTTGAACAGGTGAATCAACCTTCTTATGTGATCTTATTTTTAAACATCATTTTATACTTAAAGTATCCTGTTTTAAAGTGATGTGAATCAGGAAAATGCTAGAAATACCACATATAGCCTCTTTGGTATGGTCATCAAGCCCATGATGGCAGAGTGTTGTGGCTGATCAGGGGAGCTTTGCTATCCAAGATGGTGTTGGAAGACAGTTCAGTTCTCTGTGGGTCTCTCATTTCTATACGTCTCATGAAGGGTAGCACGGACAGGTTTTGTTCCAAACTATCTTTTCAAGGATGTTTGTATTGTGAATATCCTTGGAGAACAGAGATAGAGCATCCTTCTGGAGCAGAAGGTAGGTTTGTGTTGATATCTGATATAATAGTGGTACTGTTTCCCTCTGGAGCAGGTTGGGTTGCAGCTTGTAAGAATGGAATTTCCTAAGCTCAGGGTTCCTTGGTGGGGACACGGACCCTCTGTGTGTGCTGTATCCGCCAGGACTGTTTCGTATCACTTAGGATTGATGGTCAAAGAGAACTGATGTGAACATGAAGCTCATGCTGCCTGCTATGGTGAGAATAGTGAAGTCCTTTGTCTTTGACCCGAAGCCTTATGTCTTCAGCCAGTGTCTGTGGAATGTTGACATGCTAACTTGTCAGACCCTTCATAGTTCTTGACATATAGTAGCTATTAGCCACATGTGGCTATTTAAATTTGAATGAACTAAAATTTGAAGTTTGGTTTCCTGGTCATACATTCACATTTCAGGTGCCCAGTAGCCACACCTAGTGGCGACCGTGTTGGCCCCAGATAACAGAACTTTTCCATCATCCCAGAAAAAGCTCTCCTGGAAAATGTGATCTTAGAATAGAGGATGGCAACCTCTGTCTGTAAAGGATCAATTGTTAAATATTCTAGGCTTTGCAGACCATACTGTTTCTACTGCAACCACTCAGTTCTACTGTACCGTGAAAGGAACACTGATGATACATAATGAATGAGTGTGGATGTGTTCCAGTAAAACTTTATCTACAAAAAAAGGCAACAAGACAGATTTGACCCATAGGCAATCATTTGCTGACTCTTTCTCTAGAGTAATACTGTCTGAGTTTGAGCTGTGCTGTATAGCAGTATAGTTTAGTAGCTGTGTGACTTTACGTGAGTTACTTAGCTGTTCTGTGCCTCACTCTCCTTACCTATGAAATGATGGTTGTTGGGAAGATTAAATGAGATGATACCTCCAAGACCACATACTTAGCATGTGGTAAGTGCTCAGTGTTATTTACCTAAAGAATAATAAAGGAAATTGTGAGTCACGGGGGAAAATGATTTTGTTTGTACATGTGGACTTTATGCTGTCAACTTTTACTATTACTAATATTTATGTAGCAGGGTGCTTCAAGGAGTGTACTTGTTGTTTTATTTATGGACTTAAATGAGAATTTCTTAGAAAAGTATACACAGGCTGAGAATTTCTGAGCTAAAGACAGTGTGTTTATCTGATTTGATTGTGCAGAGCTAGAGTGCTCTCCAGAATGACCACACACCCTGCATGCCCACCCGCAGTGTTTAGGACTCCTGTGTCTCTACATCCCTGCCAACACTTGGCTTTCAGATTTGTGCCGTTCTAATGTGTTGGGGCTTCCCTGGTGGCTCAGTGGTAAAGAATCCACCTGCCAGTGCATGAGACCCAGGAGATGTGTCTGATCCCTGGGTTGCTGGAAAAGGAAATGACAACCCACTCCAGGATTCTTGCCTGAAAATCACATGGACAGAGGAGCTTGGCAGGCTACAGTCCACGGTATAACAGAAGAGACATGACTTAACAACAACAGCAGTGGTTTGTTTGACATTCTAAATGATTGTTTTAATTTTCATTTCTCATATGCTTACAGCTTTTTAATTTCCTTTTGTAAAATCCCTATTTATAAATCATTCTTATTGGAGTTGTCTTTTTCTTTTTCCATTTAATTGCTAAGATTCTTTGTGTAGTTACTAGTAGTTACATTAGTTCTAAACATTTCACATGTCATCTCCTTTCACATGTGTTACTTTTGTTTTGATGTCTTTGGTCGTGTAGGAATTCTTATTTTGTTGTAATCGAATCCATGTATGTTTCCTCGTTTGATTGTGGTGTTAAAGTTATGGAGTCCTTTTAGAGGAAACAACTGAGGAGACAATTGCTATACAGTTGAACAGTGTTGTGATAATGCCACAGTCAGGGAATTGGGAAGAAGAGTCAGGAAAGAGTTTTAGAAATACCTAGAGTCAAGAAGGAGAAGGCAGTGGAACCCCACTCCAGTACTCTTGCCCGGAAAACCCCATGGACGGAGGAGCCTGGAAGGCTGCAGTCCATGGGGTTGCTGAGGGTCGGACATGACTGAGCGACTTCACTTTCACTTTTCACTTTCATGCATTGGAGAAGGAAATAGCAACACACTCCAGTGTTCTTGCCTGGAGAATCCCAGGGATTGGGGAGCCTGGTGGGCTGCCGTCTATGGGGTCGCACAGAGTTGGACACGACTGAAGTGACTTAGCAGCAGCAGCAGAGTCAAGAAAGAGAGCCTGTTTGTTTTTTATGTTACTCAAATGTTTGGTTGGAGGAAAACTGCTAGGTTTGGAAGGGCTTTATATACACTATTAAGATGTTTGGTGAAAAAGTATGAAAGTGTTAGTCACTCAGTTGGGTCCGACTCTTCTCTGAGAGCTTGGATGGTAGCCTGCCAAGCTCCTTTGTCCATGGGATTTTCTAGGCAAGAATACTGGAATAGGTAGCCATTCCCTTTTCCAAGAGAAGGTCTCCAGGAGACCTTCCCAATCCAAGGACTGAACCTGGGTCTTCCACATTGCAGGCAGTTTCTTTACCCTCTGAGCTACCAGGGAACCTCCTTAAGGTGTTTGAACTCCAGCCTAAGGACCAAGGATGTTATAGGGTTTTTGCAGCAAAGCACCTTTATTACATTTGCCTTATAGAAGGTCACGCTGCCTACAGCAAAGAACGCATTTGAATCTAGAATTTTATTTATCTTTTACCATTCTGATAGTAGACATTTAATGAGAGATTTTAAATTATCCACCCACTCACTCATTCACCCATTTATTTACTACCTGGTGATTTTTTCAATTTAAGAAGCTTAATACTAGTCATTACCTTATATATTAAAAAAAAAAACAATTATGTGTACCCATATCTTTGACTCCTGTCTTGAGGGGAGGAAAAAGACTGAGTGCAGTTTTACTGATCAAATTGCAGTTTCTGTCAAAATGGCCTGGCATTTTAATTCCAATAATTTATACCCATTAAAAAATAATTATTTATGGCAGCTCTGGGTCTTTGTTGCTGTGCGTGGACTTTCTCTGGTTGCAGGAAGCAGGGGTTGTTCTCTAGTTGCTGTGTGAGGGCTTCTCATTGTGGTGGCTTCTCTAAGCGCAGGCTCTAGGGCTTGTAGGCTCAAGTGGTTGTGGCTCACAGGCTCTAGAGCACAGGCTCATTAGTTGTGCTGCACAGGCTTAGTTGCTTCACAGTTTCTGGAATCATCCTGGACCGGAAGTTGAACTGGTATTCCCTACCTTGGCAAGCAGATTCTTAATCACTGGCTCACCAAGGATGTCCTGTCCAAACCTACTGTGAAAAAGCATCTAGCCGCTGAGGATCTGCTTGAGGACATTGACATTAGCTAACATGTGTCCCTAGCGTTTTAAGGTTGACATAGAGACCAACCCTGCTCCCCTTAAAAAGGATCTTTTGATGCTTCCTTACTTGCTATGGTAATCTTTGAGTTTTAGCCTTGTGGGGATTCCCTGGTGGGTCAAATGGTAAAGAATCTGCCTGCAGTGCAGGAGACCTGGGTTCAATCCCTGGGCTGGGAAGATCCCCTGGAGAATGGAATGGCAAACAACTCTAGTATTCTTATCCTCAGGTAAGTTCAGTCGCTCAGTCATGTCTGACTCTTTGCGACCCCATGAACTGCAGCACGCCAGGCCTCCCTGTCCGTCACCAACTCCCGGAGTCCACCCAAACCCATGTCCATCGAATCAGTGATGCCATCCAACCATCTCATCCTCTTTCGTCCCCTTCTCCTCCTTCCCTTAATCTTCCCCAGCATCAGGGTCTTTTCAGATGAGTCAGCTCTTGGCATCAGGTGGCCAAAGTATTGGAATTTCAGCTTCAGCATCGGTCCTTCCAATGAATACCAGGACTGATCTCTAGGATGGACTGGTTGGATCTCCTTGCAGTCCAAGGACCTCTCAAGAGTCTTCTCCAACACCACAGTTCAAAAGCATAAATTCTTTGGTGCTCAGCTTTCTTTATAGTCCAACTCTCACATCTATACATGGCCACTGGAAAAACCATAGCCTTGGCTAGACGGAACTTTGTTGACAAAGTAATGTCTCTGCTTTTTAATATGCTGTCTAGGTTGGTCATAACTTTCCTTCCAAGTAGCAAGTGTCTTTTAATTTCATGGCTGCAGTCACCATCTGCATTGATTTTGGAGCCCAGAAAAACGAAGTCTGACACTGTTTCCACTGTTTCCCCATCTATTTGCCATGAAGTGATGGGACCGGATGCCACGATCTTAGTTTTCTGAATGTTGAGATTTAAGCCAACTTTTTCACCCTCCTCTTTCACTTTCATCAAGATGCTCTTTTGTTCTTCACTTTCTGCCATAAGGGTGGTGTCATCTGCATATCTGAAGTTATTGATATTTCTCCCGGCAATCTTGATTCCAGCTTGTGTTTCTTCCAGTCCAGCGTTTCTCAAGATGTACTCTGCATATAAGTTAAATAAGCAGGGTGACAATATACAGCCTTGACGTACTCCTTTTCCTATTTGGGACCAGTCTGTTGTTCCATGTCCAGTTCTAACTGTTGCTTCCTGACCTGCATACAGGTTTCTCAAGAGGCAGGTCAGGTGGTCTGGTATTCCCATCTCTTTCAGAATTTTCCATAGTTTATTGTGATCCACACAGTCAAAGGCTTTGGCATAGTCAATAAAGCAGAAATAGATAATTTTCTGGAACTCTCTTGCTTTTTCGATGATCCAGCGGATGTTGGCAATTTGCTCTCTGGTCTCTGCCTTTTCTAAAACCAGCTTGAACATTGGAAGTTCACGGTTCACATATTGCTGAAGCCTGGCTTGGATAATTTTAAGCATTACTTTATTAGCATGTGAGATGAGTGCAATTGTGCAGTAGTTTGAGCATTCTTTGGCATTGCCTTTCTTTGGGATTGGAATGAAAACTGACCTTTTCCAGTCCTAGCGCTCCAGTCTTAATGTTCTTATCCTAGCGCTCCCTGAAATTGGAAAATAAATAAATTTAACAGAAGCTTGTCAAATTTTATATTTACATATGCAGGCATTTGGTTTTTAAATGTAAAATAAAAGCTCCCACACTTTATTTTTTTGATATGGAAAAAGTAACCCTATAGTAAATGAATAGAAAATTTAAGATTTTTCACTTAGAATGTTTTATAGGTATCAACACAAATAATGAATCTCCGGTTGGAAGAAAGCTGACCATCCATTCTGAAAAAAGCAATGGTGAGTATGGTATAAACTGGAAAAGAAATATGTTCTATACTAATGCAACATTTAATATTAAATTCAGTTCATGTGATAATATTTCACTCTGGAATTGAAATTGTTTGCTTTTTATAATTGAGCTTTATGAAAACTGACTTTGTGAAAGTGAAAGTGAAATTGTTCAGTCGTGTGCAACTCTTTGCGACCGCAGGGACTGTAGCCTATCAGGCTCCTCCGTCCATGGGATTTTCCAGGCAAGAGTGCTGGAGTGGATTGCCATTTCCTTCTCCAGGGGATCTTCCCAACCCAGGAATCGAACCCAGGTCTCCCGCATTGCAGGCAGACGCTTTACTGTCTGAGCCACCATCTATCTGGCCATGTTTGAGAAATGGCAATAGTGTGTTATGTTGTGGTGCAAAGCCTGTGGATTGATTTTTGGTTTTGGAAGGCATTCTTGTGAAACTTTGTTAATATTGGGAAATCTGTCCCCAAATTTAAGCTGGCTGCTTTTTTAATTCATGTGCCAGCAGCACAACCAGGAGTTAACTTTTAGCATTTATGGGTTTACATCAATATTAGAAAGTGAGGGAAGCTGTCAATGGGAAGATGGTGTGGAATGGGATGCATAAAGGAAATGACCAAGTTTGGCTGGAGCATCATGGGGAGACAGTTGATTGGGAAACCCGTACAGAGCTGCATGTTAGGTGCTTGCCTTGATTTAACCGTGTTTGTATTTATTTATCTGCTTGCTTCCAGCTGCTTGCCAGACATTGCTGTCTCTTCCTGTGGATTTTAATTTAGAAAAGATATTAGGTAAGTATTGTATTTGTTTAAACCTTTAATAACTTAAATAAAAGATTTTGTTTTAATGCTTCTTTGTAAATGGGGATCTGTGGCAATACCTCTTTTTAAAGAGGTGAGGAAGCCATCCTGGAATTTCTAATTTTTCTTTAATAAGGCCTGAATTAGCCTTTTTGTCATAATGAAATTAACTATAGACATAAACTATTCACAGACACATCTTAGTGATACTACCCATACTAATAAGGAAGCACTCAAAAAAGGATTTCAAACAGCATCTATGCAGTTAAACTTTTGCCCCCTTTTTGAAAAAAAATTCAAACCTAATACAAACTGTTTTTTTTTTTTATCAGACAATTAAAATATAACTGCTCTTCTGAATGACTAGCTCTGCCTTTTATTCCATTAATATTAAATGTAGGTGACTATTTTAGAGCTGATGAATTTGCAGATCAGTCTCCTGGAAACCTCAGTTCTTCATCCCTCAGAAGAAAGCTCTTTTTAGATGGCAACGGAAGTATCTCTGACTCCTTACCTCCAGCTTCTCCCAGAAGTCCTCGTAGTGGTGCCCAGACGTCACTTGAGGTTTTTTATTCAATAGAGTTATCTCCTGTGCAGTGTAGGAGCCCTGTGCAGACCCCGAGTTCGGTAAGAAGTGGATTAACAGTGACTGGTTGGTTGGCTGTAGGCATCTTGGACCTAGAAGTTCCTGTTGCTCTCAAGAGGAATGATTCATTGTCTGTTGCGTTTTCTATTTCATGCGGGTTAGCCCAGTTCACATTTTGTCATTAGGTATAGGAATGGTTTTGGTCACACTCCAACTGTGTATTTAGAGGTAAATGAGTCTCAGGAAATTTCAGTGTAAGATATTTACTGAATTATGGAAGATTTTCAGCATAACACACCTAGTTTGGTAGTAGTGGAGTAACTTAATTTTTTTCATAAACTGCTACTTAGTATAATGGTTTGTGTAAATATGGTGTATTTTTATCTGTCTAGTATATTATGTTTCAAAATTTTGGAAGTCTTCTTAACTATCCTCACAAGATGCCTTGCCTTTTGGTGTCTTTCTTTTTTTTTTTTTTTTTACCTTTTTTCTTCTTATTAAAGTATAGTTGACTTACATTGTTGTGTTAGTTTCAAGTGTACGGCAAAGTGATTCAGTTATACATACATATGTATCTATTTTTTTCAGATTCTTTTCCCATGTAAGTTATTACGAAATATCGAGTATAGTTCCCTGGGCTGTACAGTAGGTCCTTGTTGATTAACTATTTTATATATAGTAGTGTGTGTGTGTTCATCCCAAGCTCCTTGTTTATCCCTCCCCACCTTCCCCTTTGGTAACCATAAGCTTATTTTCTGTGTCTATGGGTCTGCCTTTTGGTGTCTTGCCTTTTGCCACAAAGCAAAGGTGGCATCTTGCTCTCTGAAGGCTAACCAAATTATACAACTCAGCTTATAAATGTGTTTTGAAAATAAAGACAAGTAGCACTTGGTGTAACAAAGCTAAGAAGGAGATCCCTATAATTTTGTTTATTTAATTTTATCACAGGGGCAGTTTTCTTCTAGCCCTATTCAGGATAGTGCAAAAAGATACAGTTTGGGAAGCATCACCAATCCTTCACCATTTTCTTCACCCACTTTCTCACCAGTTGCGTTTCAAATAGGAAAGACACCACTCTCAGGTATGTCTTATAATAAAATGCCCAATTAAAATTTTTATATTATCAGTGTTTATTATTACAGAGGCTTATTTTAGCTTGTTCTAACTATAGAGCTCCAAATGACTACTAACCCTTTTGAAATTTAGAAACCTGGGTTTTTTTAACAAAAGGAACAATTTACTTTCAAAGACTGAAATTCTCTGCAAGGTTTTGCTCTCATGTCAGATACAGGTAATTTGACTAGCACTATTTATATCAAATATCTTACAAGAAGAATCAAAGAAAGATGGCAGTTGTAGAGATAAGTTGGTTTTGGAATGCCTTCCACTGTAATTCAGACTTTGGTAATCAGATATTCGGGCTTCTCAGGCAGTGCTGGTGGTAAAGATCCCATCTGTCAGTGCAGGAGACATAAGAGATTGAAGGACAGAGGAGCCTGACGGGCTACAGTCCATAGGGTCGCAAAGAGTTGGACACAACTCAAGTGACTTGGCACGCACGCACAGACAGATATTTATATTTTGTAAAAGTGTATTTGTTTGTGTAAGGTTTTTAGGTGAATATCGTATGGGGGGATTTACATATTTCTCTTTACACTATATCTGTTTCTTTTTTAAAAAATTACAGCACTTGTTGAAAATCATTCACAATTTACAAAAATCTATAAGTATTCTTAAGTCATCCAAGTTATTTATTATTGTTTGAAACCATGATTTTGAATCACTGTATGACAGTCCATTTCATGGATGTACCTTTGTTTTTAATCATTGGTAAACATTTAGATTATTTCTAATTTTTCCTTGTATATACATTGTATTGTATATATTTATTTCTTTAGGTTAAAATCTCAGAAGTAGAATTATTTGGTGAGCAAGGATGACTATTTCTAAGCTCTTGTGAAATTTTGTCAAATTTTCTTCCTAAGAAGTTGCACCAGTTAAAATTTTCATCAGTGATGTGTGAGGAAGTTATTTTCCCCCATCTAGCAACATTGGTCTTCCCAGTGTTCTTTTTGATTTTTTTTATTGTTTGATTCTTTATGATGTTTGTTGATTTGGTGCATTACAAAAAGGTCTCTTACTGTATTAATTTCTGCTTCTTTAATTTATTACAATGTAGAATTCTTTCCAAATGTTTACTGGTCATTTGTTTGGGAAGGTGAAGGAATTATTAGTTCAGACATCAGAATTTTTGTTCAACAAATGGCCACTCATTGCTTTAATATCCCTACTCTTTATTATTTGTGTGGCCAAACACTTCATGAGTTCATTTACCAATGGGAGGATTGTTTATGTGCTTTGCCCATTTTTTACACTTTTGTTTTTATTAAGCTAATGAAGTGTTGTAAAAAACTATTAACTTTTAAGACATTTTATAATTTCATTTACCATCGTTAAGCTCTTTATTTTTGCAGACATTGTTGTGCAGTCTTTTGTTTGCCTTTTAATACAGTGCCCACCTGGGGCTTCCCAGGTGGTGCTAGTGGTAAAGAACCCGTCTGCCAGTGCAGGAGACATAAGAGACACAAGTTCAATCCCTGGGTTGGGAAGATCCCCTGGAGGAGGGCATGGCAACCCACTCCAGTATTCTTGCCTGGAGAATCCACATGGGCAGAGGAGCCTGGCGGGCTGCCATTGATAGAGTTGCACAGGGTCAACACGACTGAAGTGACTTAGCGCTCAAACAATTTAGCACGCAAGCATGGCTGGTATTTTACCTAAGGACAGATTATTACATATTTCATTTACCAGGTTATTTTGCAGCTGTCAGCTGGTTTGTTCTCTATCTTGGATTTGAACAGCATTGCTATAACAATATGTTTGTGAGGAAATGATTTTCAGGGAATAAAATATTTTGTTTAACTACAAAAGGGAAAACACCAGAGTTTGAAGAGCCTCGCCCTGCCTATGGATACACATTTGTTTGTGCTGTTATTTATGACACCAAAATTTCACTTTAGGAAATACCACCATTGTTAGAGACATCCGGTTTTGCTGTCGTGGACTGTGATGATGACTGTTTAATAATGGCTTTTCCATTTCTCATGAGGTGATTTCTCCTTCCCCATCTATTTTTTTCCCCTCCCTATCTTTTAGAACGAAGGAAGTTTGCTTTTCATTCTCCTGATGCTTCATCTAGGACCAATTGTAATGGGATTACCAATCCATATATCAGAAGTCCTTACATAGATGGCTGCTCACCAATTAAAAATTGGTCTCCTATGAGACTGGAGATGTGCAGAGGAGGTGCCCAGTATCGGACCTCGCTGATTCGGGTCCCTTTTACTCTTGAGGCTCGTAGCGAAGATGAAGAAGACCAGGCAGCTGTTCCTTCCACAGACGCCTCCTCCCCAGCCACGGGCACGGCTGGCGCCCACCTGCCGCAGTTGGGCGGTGACGCGTCTCCGCGCGGCGCGCACTTGGTGGTGACCGCCATGTCTATTACCCAGAGCCAGTCCGGAGCTTCTGAGAAAGAACTGGAACTGCTGCAGGATGTGGAGAGTGAGAAGGAGAATAACACTGTGGATATGGTCGATCCCATCGAGATAGCCGATGAGACCACCTGGATTAAGGAGCCAGTTCATAATGGGAATTTACCCGCGGCAGATTCCGTGAGCGGGATCGCTTTCAGTATTGAAAGCTCTCACATGTGCTTGTCACCTCTCGCAGAAAGCAGTGTCCTTCCCTGTGAAAGCAGTAACATTCAGGTAAGGTGTTTGAATGTTCTGGAGTCCTTTCCTTGCTCCCTTGGTGTTCTCTAGCCTTTCCTTTATAAGATTATTATTGTAAGAAAGAAAATGGGTTTGGGACCTAGCCTTCCCGTGATTAAGACTCCTGGCTTCCACTGTAGGTGGCGTGGGTTTGATCCCTGGCCAGCAACTAAGATTGGACATTTCCTGGGTCATGGCCAAAAAAAGAGAGACAGAGAGAGAGAGAGAAAAATAGGTTAAATGTGAGACCTACAGCATTATATATTGTTTTTTGAATCAGCACTAGATGATATCAAGAGGGTTGTTTTCTTTGGCCTGGTGATGCATATTTTATAATCATATTCACTGATAATTCTTTGGAGTACAAAAAAAGCAGAAAGCTGCTAGAGTCTGGCAACTTCTCAGGGTTCACCTTTCTTTCCTGTGGAGCTAGTTCCAAAGGAATTCAGTTTGTGGTGTAGCTTTGTATGCTAAAAATACAATAGTTCTGGTTTTTCTTTTATATGATTTAGGGAGAAGACATAGTTGAGAATAATTTTATGTAATTTTTTTTGTACTTTTAAAAAACGTGATTCATAACCACCATTTTTCATTTAATCATACATTTCCAATTTTGTAGTATCAAATATCAAGAAGGTTTGATTCATTTGACAAATACTGTTTGTTCACAGTTAGCAGCTTCCTTTCAGAAGGACATTTGTTTCATTAATTGCCATATTCTTTGAGTTGGGAGTTTTGAAAGAACTTTAAAATAGTCAGAAAGGCAATTCTACCTCCCATTTCATAGTAACAATGTCTAACACTTCTGTAGCTCTTAAAATATACCAGGCATTATTTCAAGTACTTTACATGTGTTACTTTGTTTAACCTTCATAATAATCCTATGAAATAGATGTACTGTTGTCCCCATTTTACAGATGAGGAAACTGAGGGTCAGAGAGGATCAGTAAATTGCCTTTGTAATTATTAGTAAGTGGTCAAGCCAAGATTCAAATCCTGGCAGTCTGGCTTTAAACTCCATATTCTTTAAGTCAATACTGATCCATAGTAATAGTTAAGATACAGTCTTCCACTGTGCCAGACACTCTTCCAACCTCTTTATACTAATCCATCTAATCCTCACAACTCTATAATGTTATAGTGCTGTCAGTTTTGACATGATAAAGTTTGAAACTCATGGAGAGATTTTTAAACGACTCCAAATTACATATACTCCTTTGCTCATATTTTATGCCTCTATTGTCTATCCTAACTTCTAGGATCATTGCTCAGAAAAATACACTAGAATCACCTTTACATATTCCAGCTTCTAAATTTGGTTCCTAAATAAAGAAGCACGTCAGGTCAAACTTAGTCTTAAAAGTATCATTAACTTTTTTGCTCTCTTTTTTTCTTCCTTTCTTTCAGAATTCTTATAGAAGCTCTAGAAAGTACTTCCATAGACATACAAATTAATCATCCAGTCCAACCACCCATTGGGAGCCTGTCTTACTGCTAAATTGCCATGCACTGTCTCCCTGAGTACCTGCAGGGATGTCCCAGCCTATCTTAGAGGACTTCTCTCTCCATTTACAAGTCTCCTTCACATAGTTCTTTCTGTCTGTCATATCTACCTGTCAGTTTCAGTTTTACCTTTTGGGCTTTATCTGTTAGCAGAAAATTTTGTAGTTTAAAAATATTTTCACACATTCTTTACTTCCAACCACAGAGGTAGCTCCTGATATTCAAAAATGGTCACCTTTCTCAGGGCCTTTTGAGTTGCTTTATTGTGACAGGTTGGCCTCCAGGCATGGTACCCAGCTGTATTCCTGGAGTATCCCTTCATCCTGAGAATTTCCTCAACCTCTCCCATGTTCTGTGCCCCATTCTCTTTCCAGGCTTGCTTCTCGCTTGACTGGAACACATTTTCCAGTAGCTTTCTGAGGAAAAGTCCATTTTTCAAGATAACACACTTCTGCTGGATTTATCTTTATTCTGTCACATTTGAGAATTTGGAAATAATTGCCCTTCAGACTTTGACGGCGTTGTTTCATTGGTTCTATTCTCAATGTTGCTGGTGAAAGATCTGAAACCATTTGAGTGCGTCACCGTTTTGCACTGGTCTCATTTTACCCCTTCCTGGAGTAAAGGGTCCTGAAATTGCAGTGATTCTTTGGTGTGGGTTCCTTTTCATCAGTTGCACTGGGCACTCAGTTCCTTATGATTTGTAAACTCTTGCCCTTCACTTCTTGGATCTTTTCTTGAATATTATCCTCGATTTCCACTGTTCTCTTCAGAAGTCCTTTTGATTCTCTAATTTAAACAAATCTTTTCACTGTTCTCTTCAGAAGTCCTTTTGATTCTCTAAACAAATCTTTTCAGTGTTTATTAACTCTCTTTTGTTCTAATTTTGGGGAAATTTGCTCAACTTTATATAATAACCCTTCTATTGAGTTTTTATTTCTGTATCTTGAATTTCTAAGCTTTTTTTTGTTATTGTTGCTTGTTTTGTCCTTGGCATTAATTCAGAAATCTGCAGCGTGGCTGGCAAAGCATTGCGTGGTCTGGCCTTGGCTTTACTCTCCAGCTTTATTTTGTTTCTCTTCCTTCTCTGTTTCAGTCACATTGGCTTTCCAGAGTTTGAAATACTGTGTTGCCTCCCCTGAGGCCTGTGGGGAGTGGTGAGGTGACCTCTGTTGTCTAGTTGGCACACAGTATGCACTGACATTAGTAGTAGCTTAGATGGGAGCTGGCGAGGGGGTCAGCCACCATGTTACCTTTTGGGCACCTGTGAATCCTTTCCTTCCTAGAGAGTGGGGCAGACGCCCTGTGTACCATCCTCCCTACATCACAAGGGTTTTGTTCAGATGGAATGTGACTCCCAGGAGTGAACATGCATCCATCCCTGAAAACTGGAGACATTTTTCTTAAGATGATGATAGGATGGACTTTCTAGGCTATTCTGATGTTGGTGATTGGGGCAAATGTAGTTTTCCCTTAGCTGATCATAGTTGGCATATCAGGGGGTTAAGTGCAAGATGACTGCCTTGTGGGTTGTGTTGTTTGGCGCTCAGCACTGTGCGGTTAAGTGCAGTCTGTGCAGTGATTGGACAGAGGCAGGGGGCCCTCAACTCTTCCTGACCTCATCCCAACACTGTGAAAGTTATCCTTCCTGAGCCTCAGTCTCCTCATCTGTGCAGTTAATAGGGTATTGCAAGGAGAAAATGAGAATGATATTACACTGAGTACCATATGGGGTCTGGTACTTTTTTAGGCCCTCACAAAATATTTGTCCTATTTGTACCAAAACTGAAGTTTGCTAGAGTCCCTTTTTTTCTTTTGCTCTTTTGGGCTGTAACAGTGTGTTGTAGACTGCTACAGTTTTAATTAAAATGAAAACTTGAGCTAACATCTAGAACTATTATATAAACATGGTATTACTATGAAGGTAAGAATTTTTATTTCAACAATAGGTTAGAGTATAGGACATCTTTAAAAAATATGTGTTGTTTTGAATCCTCATAAAGGTAGCATGCCTTTTAGATAAATTTTATTTAGAGATGCAAGTAAGCCTTTAGAGACAAGCTTAGTAAATATAAATTGCAAGAAGTTGATTGTAATTTTTATTTTCATCCACCGGATGTGAGCACAAAGTAACAGAAAAGTATGTTCTTGGCGCCTTGTTCACTGATTTTAAAGAAAATTACAAGATGTATTTTATTAGAAGGAACTGTAGTAACTACTTTGAAGAACAAACAGTTCTATGTAGAACTACCTTTTATGTTTATATATTGCTTTTAAAATTCAATATAATCAATATTAAATATTATTTGTAGTGTTCAGTTGTGAATGATAAAGTGATTTAATTTTTTTAATGGTCTTTATATTTAATTATATAAGCCATTATCATATATATATTTAACATTTTATATAAATATTCTAAAATAAATTTACTTAAACATAAAAGTTTCTGAAAGTAAATTTTGTGGTTAAGTGAATTAGTTTGTGGTGTTATCTGTGGTGGTTTTTGTCTTTCCTCATTCCTGGCAGATGGATAGTGGCTATAATACACAGAATTGTGGAAGCAATATTATGGATACCGTTGGAGCAGAAAGTTACTGCAAAGAAAGTGATATACAAACCTTGGAAGTCGAGAATAAATCTCGAGTTTTTAATACAAAGGTATGGAAAAAACAGAGCAAGTTTGAAATGGTTGTAGTATTTTACTAAATGTGACTATTGTCAGCCTGTTTCTTTTCCCCATTTTGCTTAAAACTCCACTATCATCTTTATGCCTCATCCTGTCTTCATTTAACAGCAGATGAATGTGCTTCAGACCACTTCATTTTCCTAACTCTTCTGCTATGAGGGAGCATAAGAGGTTGGGGTTGGCAGGGTGGGGGAGCTAATGCTACTTTGGAAATGGGGCTGAAATCAGTTCTTTTAAGCTACAGGGCAACAGGAAGAGAGGGTGTCAAATAGGAGGGAGGTGGACCTTTTGCCTAATATTGTCTCAAAGCTAAATATAAAGAGTTTTGATTACTAGAGAGGGAAATAGTACAATTGAGAGATTACACATCAATTAAGAACAGGCAAAGGTAAGGACTCTTAAAATCCGAGCCTTCAGAGGTAAGATATATGTATCTAAAAAGCTGAGTATTTATACAAAAGTACACTGGTTGACATGGACATTCACTGAACCTCCAGAGAGGACAGCTATGACTATATACTAGGAGACCCTCCGTATTATCTGCCAGTTCCACATCCATTAATGCAGCCAACCTCAGATCAAAAGTATTCAAGGGAAAAAACTCCAGAAAGTTCCAAAAGCAAAACTTGAATTTGCCATGTGCCAACTATTTACATGGGACTTATATTGTATTTGCCACTATTTACATAGTATTTATACTGTATTAGGTATTATAAGTAGATTAGAGATGATATAAAATATGAGAGGATGTTTATATGTAAATATCAGTGCTATGCCATTTCATATAAGGAACTTGACTATCCACAGACTGCGGTATCTTGGGGGGGGGGGGGTCCTAGAACCAATTTCCTATCAATACTGAGGGACAACTGTATTCATATTTGAAGAATTCCATTATAACTTTAGGCACTAATGAGGAGAATCTGATTTTTGTATGCCAGTTTAATATGCAGGCTACATTATTTTACCTTTCCTCCATTTTGTCATGAGGGGTGGGATACTAGTTGTCCATTTAAGAGCAAGCAAGCATTAAGATACAGGAAGTACTTTTATGATACAGAACACTGATTTGTAACAAAATATGTCTTCACTATCCCTCTAGAGTGCATAAGGAAATTTGCATCTAGGTTTTAAAGACAGTTCACATAATAATTGTACTGTTTAAACTGAAAATAGGGTATTTCTTTTTTCACAGGAAGACCACTCAATGCAAAGGTGTTGGTTGAAAACTTCAAACCTGCCTCAATGCAGCAGTCCTTAGGATACCTCTCTCAGAACCAAAGACTATCACTGGACAGCTCCTCGTATTTTTTATGCATGGGATCAATAATGTGATCATGATTGGGGAAAAACTGCTTCAACTAACATGCTGAGCTTTTTTCTTTCCCTCCTTAATGTGAAAAATCAAGGGCTTAATTCAGTGACACAGAGACAACAGAAAAGCTCCTGGAACTTTCAACAAGTTACTTCAGTACAGGTTCATTTTATTATCAATAAATATTTTTATATTGACATGGAGTGATGTGTTTAATGAAAACTTGAGTGATAACTTTGCTTCAGTCCTACAGGGTCAATGAACTGCTTCTTAGTGAGCCTTACTGACAGTACTAATTTAGCATTAGTCTGGGAAGATGAGGAACTGTGAAGGTGCTACGTTTTATTTTACATAAAAGTATGTGAATATACAGATGAATTCAAATTTGTAACCTTTGTGAAAGGAGTAAATCTGATTAAGAAGGGAACTTACAAACTTTGTATTCAGGTTCAGAGTAGAATGGGTATATAATTTTAGGGAGAAATATTCTTTACTTTTGGAGAATGTATACTCAGATTTTACAAATCACCTTTTAAAAAATGTCTCATTTAAGGAATAATAATTCACATGTAGCCCTAGGAAATAAAGACATCCTCGCATCGTGTCACATGCTCCCTTCCTTTTGTGCACCTTGTAAAGTTCCTGCCAGCCTGCAAGGCTTATTTCTTGCTGTGTACCTGCCTTATCCTCCCCTCAGTACACTAACCATTAAAGCCACCAGCCACTAGTTCCACTGCTGATTAGTGTGTTAGGAAGCCGAGTCCTCAGTCACAGGCTTTAATGTGTGTTGCTCAGTCCTGTCTGACTCTTTGCAACCACACGGACTGTAGCCTACCAGGCTCCCGTCAATGTGATTTCCCAGGCAAGAATACTGAAGTGGGCTGCTATTCCCTTCTCCAGGGGGTCATGGAAACTTAAAACAATCATACATAAGAGGAATTCTAAAGCCCAGGAGTAGGACTTGGTTGTGCTTTTTTAATAGCACAAGGCAAGAAAAAATGTAGCTGTGATTATAACTTGAATTCAAGTCCCTCCTTGTCACTTATTACCTGAAACAGGCCATAAAATTCTATCAACCTCTCACCTGTTAGTTACATGGGGATAATAGTCTTTATCCAACAGGGCCTTTTAAATGAAATATTTTATGTTGTTACCATAAGAAATGGCATTTGAAGCATCTTAGATTATCAAGGAAAAGGCTTCAAGGGTGAAAATAAGGTTTCTGGTCATTTTGAGCTACTCAATAGGGACTAGAGCCTGAATTAGGCCTTCCATATAAAAGAGGCACAAGAGAAGAAATCTGGAAAGAGATATATGAGGTCAGTGTAGCCTTGTTTTAACCTGAAACCTCCCTTTTCCTCAACTGTAGGGAGACCATTGCCCATGGGCAAAGAATCTTTGAACAGTTGGGCATGGAAATCAATTTTGTTAAACACATGAAAATTATGAAATTTAAATTTCTCCATGTGTAAATAAGGTTGGAAGGTAGTCATGCTCATTTGTTTACATCAATAGAAAGCAGCCCATGGCTGCTTTCTCTCTGCAAGAGCAGAAGGGTGGAGTGACACAAACCCCCTGGCTGGTGGAGGCTGACACGACTGGCCTCTATGGACAAGGCTTGCTGACTGGCAGGCACTCTAGGGCTTAGTTCACTCGTGGCTTTTCCTCTGACGGAAGCAAGTTCTGCCACACTGTATGGATGTTTTCCTCAGTCCCAGGAAATGGGAACAACCATTTTATCAACTTATTGACCAGAGATATATTAATACATCTTTTGGTACCTGCAATGTTTCAATATTCACTTACGTAACATACTGCTGGCCACAGGCGGTCGTTTCTGCAGAAATCCCTGGGTCAATAATGTATTTCCAATTACTGAGTGCCTGGATGACAGTAAATCTTGTAATTGCTCCCACTCACTACACCTGCTGGTGTGTGTGCTAGTTCCACTCAATGCCCTCCAAGCTCCTTCAAGGCAGAGATCGTTTGCTTGACTGGTGACAAGCCTGGTACACTGTCAGTACTTCGGAAATTGAATGAGCAATGTAAAATGTTTTAGGGTATCTGTATCCCAAAATATTTCTGAAAATACTGACTTTATCATTAATAATCTTTGTGGTTGACAAAGCAGTTGTCACTGGCACACCAAACAGCAACACTTCAGTCCACACCTCATTCAACCCCTCCTTCCCTACATTAATCTGATACATATACATGCAATTTAAAAGCCATTAATTACTCCCTTTTTATGAGTTAACATGCTGTGACATTTAAAGTGCCATCGCTAAGCTTTCTTTGAACCCTAATGTGTTATTTTCAGGGAGATATCTGAGCTGAAGGTCAAGGATGATGATCACACTTATCTGGTATTTAAAAAAATAACTATTTTCCCAGTCAGATCAAAATATTCTACTTCATCTTCCTTCAGCAATTTCCCAAACAGGCACATCTGTTTACAGACCACTAATAAAATGCAGGGTTTTAATAGTAAAGGAATACAATGTAGGTTGTGGCCATGTGTGTACAAGTTTCTCAGTCATGTTCGGCTCATTGTGACCCTTCCCCTCCAACCCCCGCCCCACTGACTGTAGCCCACCAGGCTCCTCTGTCCATGGGATTTTCCAGGCAAGAAAACTGGCGTGGGTTGCCATTTCCTCCTCCAGGGGATCTTTCCAACCCGGGGACTGAACCCATGTCTCTTGAGTCTCCTGTACTGGCAGGCAGATTCTTTACTACCATGCTACCTGGGGTGCCCTAAAATGAGATAAATTAAAGATGGCAGAGGAAATTAAATGCTGAATTCCCTGACAGCTCTTGACTTCATTGTCTTGAATTCTAAAAATTGCCATCCCATACAGTGACAGCTTTCAAGACTTAGATTGTTCCTTGCTTCTAAAAATGTTATATTTTCACCATAGGAAAATTAGTTTTTTTCTGTCAATAGTAGATAATCAAATTATGCAAAACTCAACTCCTCTTCAGTGAGCAGGTGAGTGCTCCCTTTCAGTGATCTTCACAGATCCCTCAGTTGCTGTCCTGTCACTATATAAGTGATGGTTATTCAATTGAGTTTTTCTGCATAAATAGTTCTTTAATCCTGGAAGGAAGCAGTATGATGGGACAGACACAGTCAACGGTTCAATAAAAATGCAAATTTTAAAAATTATTAAAATGTACTTAGAAGTAACAAACTGTATCACACACTTCTTAGGTTTACAAGTGTTCTCTCAAGATTCTTTTCTTAAAGGAAACCAATCCTTGAAGTTTTTTGTTGTTGTTGACTGTAGCTATTTTTGAAGCTTCTTCTTCTTTCTCTCTGGTTCATTAATGTCCATGTTTGAAGTATCAGCAGAAACGCTTATTCCTGGTATCTAAAGTAAAGCAAAATGGGAGAAACAGGCGAGTAAAAGCGTAAGATCATGAAGAAACCTCAATCCAATCTTCCTCTTCTTCACTGACACTCTGACGTTCAAAAAGATGGAGGGATGGTGGGGGGAAGGGGAAACTAGTTTTCCACACAATGTACCTATGTATGTATATCACACGCAAAGGAATAGTGGTTCAGAATGTAACAGGCAGACATGATCTCAACAGACAGACGCCTGTCATTTGGAAAGGGTGTGTTTAGCCATAACAGTTTCTCTACTGAGATCTACTGTCAGCATTAGAGGCCTCAGGTGTGTTGGGAGCAGAATCCAGGTTAAGGTCCAATGTCTTAGGGTGAGTCACACTTTAAACTGCTTTTCAAAAGTGCCGATTTCAAAACTGGTAAAAAGAACTAGGCAGATCTCAGGATTCCATTTGTGGAACCAAGGAACTCAGAAGCAGCCCAGATGCCTGAGTTCCTGCGGCCTACGGAAATCAGTGATAAAATAGGATTTCCTCTGTAGATACCTGTCCTGCACACTACTTTGAAGATTCTATAACTAAACAGAAGTAACCCAGGACTGTATCACTCTCTTTCACAAAACATGTACTGTTTACTCCACAACAACATGAACAGCGTAAGTCTGGTCTTACCTGTGGTTCTACCAGGGACATTCGGATTTTCTGATGCTGAAGATTGGATGAGTCTAACATGATTTTCACTTTAACTTTATCAAATACATGAAATACTGTGTCTTCTATTTTAAGTGATGGTATCTAAACAAAACACATTTTACTATTTTTAATTGCTTTTTTCCACTTGAAGCTTGGTTCTCATTCTTTATAATTTCTCTTCCAAATTAATTTAAACGTTTAAGTTTAAAAATAACCTCAATATTTAATAAGCACCTAGGTGTTCAACATAACCAAAACCACTAATCTAACACCCTCACATACAAATGACCTATTTATGTGCAAACTTCTCCCTTTCACTCTGTGGTACCAATATATTATTCATTAATCGCAGGTTTCTCAACCCTTTAACTAGCAAATTGTTGGTCTTGTACAGGAGCACACAGGTAATTGGGCAGAATTTGTTTTGTACTTCTACTAAGGTCAGGGAAGTAGGGAGTGTGTCAGGTAAAACACACTGCGAACTGGATGATAAAATTCCCTTCTTGGAGCTATCAACAGCCATTTATTCCTTGACTTTAATCCATCTGTTCACCAGGAACAAAGTATAATTCAAGTTTTCCTTAGAAGGGAAAACTTTATAGAGTAGAAAGAAATTAATAACTTTTGTATATGAGAACATATACTGAGGTGAGAAATTGTGAGTAAAACGCTAAGCTTAGTAGGCATAAAATTCTGTAGGGTACAAAAAGAATTTTACCGGTTAGAGGTACCACTTGCAACCTACTGAAGACAAAGCGTTCCCACTCCCACCAAAAGAAAAACCCCAAAATAAAACCATCAGAAATACTGTACCTCATCATCATATATAAGCCGTGGCTTTGGTTTGTCCTTTTCTTCAAAAAACACTGTACCTTCTAAACCATACTTTGGAATTAATACCACAATAGCATTCTTCCTTACAAATAGAATATAAGCTTCTTCACTTACTATTCCTTTGCTTTTGAAAAATAACTGTAAAAGAGCAGACAACCTTATTAAGGATTACCTTAAAGTATTTTGAAGTTAACAAAAAAAATTATGCAATCAAATTAAAAGTGAACAAAACTTCATTTCTGCTAACTTTAGAAGGCAAATACCTGGGTATGAAAAGCCACAGAGGCACGCTGAGCGTACTGAGCCATTTTGTGCCGGAAATTGAGATTTTTACATAAATCTGCAAGCTTGTGTTTGTCGGTCAACTCTGGATAAGTACAGTCAGCTCCAATAGCCACGGCCAACAACCGATGAACAATGATGTCTGCGTATCTAGACACATGAAGAAAAAACAAGAATCGTGCCATGTTAGCATTTAAATATCCTTTTACAATTTGAAATAAAGTATTTCTATCTCTCATTTGTTAAGGAGAAAATGTACCTTCGGATGGGTGAAGTAAAATGTGTGTATATTGGGGATGCTAAGCCATAGTGATGAAAATCATTGTCCATTCCAGAGCAGAAGTACACAGCTTGCATCATACAGCGAGTTGCTAATATTCTTAACAGGGTGTTTAGATATGGGAAAATAGGTGAATCCGCCCGGTCCAAAGAGTCAGCTAAAGCCTTGGCTGTATCAGTTTTAATTTCCAAATTCTGTGAATAAACAGAGAAAACTGTTAGTCCCTTGGTCGTGTCCAAGTCTTTGGGACCCCATGGACTGTAGCCTGCCAGGTTCCTCTGTCCATAGAATTCTCCAGCAAGAATACTGGAGTGGGTAGTCATTCCCTTCTCCACAGGATCTTTCTGACCCACGGATCAAACCTGGTCCTGCACTGCAGGCAGATTCTTTACCATATGAGTCACCAGAGAAGCCCAAAGAGTAGGGAAAAGGGATCAAATCAAACATTTAAATATCATTACCAGCCATGTCTTCAAAATGTAACTGAACAGGATAGAAAAGCATGGTGTCTTTTGACCAGGTAATAAGTATTTATGCCTTTTAGCCTTACCTAGGAGAACTGAAAATAAACTTAGTAAAAGTCATAGTGGTTTTGTGTAATATCAAACCTCAAATTTGTCTGAATTCATTTGAAGGTGCTGAAGTACCAACATTCTCAAGAAGTTTCAAGGGGAACGAATAGTGGGGGCAGTAGTGCTGCCTCTCAAGGTCCAGCTGTTCTCGCCTAATCTTTGTTGGGGTGGAGAAATGTCAAAGCAGATCTGGTTCCATTTCCACATGTTGGGATTTTCTCTACGGATCCTTTTCCTCCATTCAATGTAGAAGTAAAGGCCAGAGTATTGGTGACTACAGCTCAACATGATGATACAGCAGTTAACTGCCTATTCTACTTTGCAAGATGAGACAAACATACATAAACCTTCCTTCCTCTACCCAGGTCACAGAAAGAAACAGGACAATAAGAGAAAATTCTCCAATTTACAGAGTAAGCCTTGGAGGAGAAGAGAAGCTGATAATGTTGATGGATATACTAAGAGCCGGCCCACCATAAAGGTCTGCAAAATGAGAAACCAACATCCTCCTGTTAGAATAATGCTCTGAGATCCAACACCCTTTCTTCTCTCTCTTCTGGACAGGAAAGATGTGGCCTGAGCAAGTGATCCAAAGAAAACCAATGTAAGCCATAGTCACCCCCAAAGCAGGGGTAATCATGTCTAAATAAAAGTCTACTAACCAGAGGCAGAGGGTATAAGGGGCTGAGAAAATGGGTTCCCCTTTTTATGTTTCTTCTTTTTTTCCATGTTTGCAAAAATGGACTTCTTCCTTAGGGATGTGAAAGAGGACTGAAGCGAGTTGAAGATAAAGAGGAAAAAAAACCAACTAAGTCTTAAGAGGTCAGTAGTTCAGAGGAGATATGAAGTAACACAAGCATGAAGAAAATGTGTAAAAGCACAGAGACATGGAAAAGTTTAATATGTTCAGGATATTATAAATAACGTAGCCTGGAATATCTGGCTTTAGTACAGGGCAAATGATTTCACTGTGTGAAGAGATGACCATACCCAAGTTAGATGACTTCTTTAATGAAAAGAATTACTGGCACATTTTTGCATGAGGAAACAAAACTTTTATGGAACTGTGACTATAGATTATTCAGTGCAAACACTACATCACAACATGAACACAGATAATGTTTCTAGCTATGGAACCATACCTTGGATTTAGCTGCCTTAACAAGAATTTCGTAATTTGATGGAGGAGGAGCAGGATGTTTTCGAAGCAGAGCATGCTCAGAAAATTCTTCATGAATTTTTTTTGCAACAGAGATATTGGCAAGTAACATAAATTCTTCCACCATGGAATTTGTTTCTCTGCCAAATGAAAAGACATTAAATAAGGAAAAAGAATGAGACTTCTATATATCATTCACAAGTTATCTTTTCTGTTAATGAGATAATGAAAATTCCTATGCAAACATTCATGTGTGTACACACATGAGTATTTTTAAGAACCAAACATCCCTTTCATTTCTTAGTTACTATGCTAACAATCTCTTACAATTCATGTACTGCATGAGTAAATCTTATGCTAAAGGGTATTTTACAAGCGGCATTAAAAAACAGAAGCTTTACTAACTCTAGTAACATGTAAAACCTAAATCATAAGCATTTTCACCTTTTTACACTGAGTCCACAGAGATTTTTATTTAATTCTGTACCTACAGAAATATAGTTTTCTAAGAATTAAAACCTATTTAGGTCATACCAATATTGGCTTAAAAAAATTGAAATTTTCACCAACAAATTCCACAAATGAAAAGATATTTAAAATAGTTATTTTGGGTGCTTATTATATCCCAGGCATTGTGCTATAAGTGCTGTTTACATTGTGGTATGTGTGCATGTATATACATACATATACATATATGTATATACATATGAATATAGGTACTAGTCCTATTTTGTAGATAAGAAAACTAAAGATGTGTAACATTAATCTCTCACTAAAGGTCAGAATTACTAGTGTAACAGGATCTGGGCCCATTATGACTTGACTTCAAAACTCTTAACTAATTTGATACTGTTTTTCATCAAACACAGTAAATGATTTGTGTATACAAAATATTAGTAAGTGATCTGTTTTTTTTTTTTTTAATAATTTTATTTACTTGCTTGGCTGCACTGGGTCTTCATTGCTGTAAGCAGGTTTTCTCTAGTTGCAATGAGCGGGGGTTACTTTTTTTTGTGGTGCGCAAGCTTCTTGTTGTGGTGTCTTCTCTTATTGCAGAGTATGGGCTCTAGGGTGAGCAGGCTTCAGCAGTTGTGGAACATGGGCTTAGTTTATCCAAGGCATGTGGAATCTTCTTCCCAGACCAGGGATCAAACCCATGCCCCCAGAACAGGCAGGCAGATTCTTAACCACTAGGTCACCAGGTAAGCCCCTGTGTTCTGTTTAATAGTGCTTTCTCCAAAGTTACTGAACATGCATTATTAATCTGTCACTCACGTTTCCTTCTTTAACAACATAACTTCTTGACAAGACTCCTGAAGCATGTTAATTTTTTTTCTTTTAATTAGGAAGACCTCCAAACATGTCTTTAAAACTATGGGGACAATCTCTTAGAAATGTGGTTTTTATTCTTGGTAAGAAGAAACGGTTGATGTTCTACTTTGGTAAAACAAGATTCAAGATTTTCCTCAAAAGAGCCCTTGGTAGTGGGTGTACTGTTCCTACTAACATTAGACTTATTTGCATAGTTCACTCAAAGGTATTTTTCAATTGTAGCTCTAAAGCTGTAAAGCACACACTGGTCCTAACTAACAAACTTGAGTATAATCCCGTTTTTAATCCTTGGTCATCTGCTAGAAAAGTGTAAATGCATGCTTAATTTCAGAATCACCTTATATAAAAGGTATGGAGAGAGGCCTAACTCTGACTTAATCAAAATCAGCCTTGCCTCAGGGATCGAACCCAGGTCTCCTGCATTGCAGGCAGATTCTTTACCATTTGAGCCACCAGAGAAGCCCTTGCCTCCTAAACCTTAACCCAGATCAATAAAACAATAACAAGGCTTAACCTCTGACTATTCTTCACAACACCCTATGAGTGTGTACCACTACCAATTCTATTTTACTTAAAAATAAATCGAAGTGTAAAGAGGTCAAATAATTCGTCTGGAGTCATTGGCAGAAATGGGATCCAAACTGAGGCAGTGTGACTTCAGATTCCAGGGTTTTGGCCTAGGTCTGTCCTATCACAGTATATTCCCTATTATTCTCTATTAAATACTTAAGAAATTAATGAGGGTAATCCTCTTTTACTTACAGTAACTATTACTAGTCAAGTTCTAATATACCACACATTAAAACAAATGAAGCTGGCAAGTTTTCTTTTATAATACAAATAAGGTATTTGAGTTTTAGATGAGACTAGAAAGTAAAATCATATTTATTTTTCTCTACAGAAATCATGACTCCACTAAAATACATATTTGGGGGTACAAATGTTTTATTAATATATACACTAGATATTATATTAAAATAATAATCTTATCAACTACTCATCAAAAAAAAATTGCATACCTAAGTTCCTTGGTCTGCAGATCTATAGGATCATGAGTTTCACTGTCCATGTGGAATCGAACTTCTGGAGAAGAAAGAGTCAAAGCCCTAAATAAAATAAGGAGGTGAATCAGTTATGTGAGCAGTAACAGATATAACTCTGGAAGTTACTCTTAAAACAGAAATGATTAAAGCAAGTATGTGACAGTTTCTCTTTTGAAAGCTTTATAACCACCTGCTAACTTTTATGTTCCTTGATATTTTCACAGATGGTCTAATAGTTTATAGTTCTAAAATCAATTTTAAAAGGCAGGACAACAGCAAGACAACAAAATGAGTCTCTGTGTTTCTCAGGATAAAGAATGTCTTCTGTACCCAAAATGAGAGGGTTTGATAAGTTTCATAAAGAACGCAATCAGTTATATTTTATTTACTACAGGAAGGGTGAGGGATGGTGGAAAGAGGCAAAAGGGAAGCTTCCCTGGGCAAATGAGTAGCACCAAAAGATCCTCAGTTCAAAAGTATCTTCCACATACACTCAACCAGCCAATGAGGAGACTGATAAACCACAACTCACGTTACAGATACTGATGGCTATTAGTATCTCAGTACTACGTGTCAGATAATATATCAGGCTAAGTGCTTTACATGCACAGCTCCTTTAAAGATTTGGCAAGTTCTTCTTCCCACAAGGCAAGCATAATGTGGTTCTACACATCATGAACCTATCTGCATCCAGTCAGTTCCAAATCAACCAGAAACTAAGAATTTTATTGAGGCTGGGTAACTTTGGACAATCACAAAGAAGGGGAAAAGATGAGTTTGGGGCAAGTGGGATTCCAAGTCCTTTTTTCCTTGACTCACCTTTACTGCAAGAACTATAGAAGGAATACTAGAGAGGGAATCTGACAAATATGCCTTTCTTTCCATGACAAATAACTTGAGTAATACAACAAGGTTCTACACTACAATTAACATGTTAATTAAAGAGCAAGGTACACTAATCATATTTTGATCATTATTTCTTCACAGAACATTTAAAACATAACTCTTATCCTTTAAGATAGACATATGACAGATATAATTTAAGATAAAACATATCCTTTAAGAAGGTGAAAGATAACCATTTTTTTTTAACTGATTGCTTTCTCTATTCACCCTAAGACTGAGAAGACTCAATGATAGGTTTTACCAGTAGATGAGTATCTACTTTCAAAACTAGAAGTACAGAGTGTTTTTCAATTAAATAAATAGCTTTTCTGTCCTAATCACAATGTACATTATAGATACAAATCAACATCTCTTATTTTAAAACTGTCAAAATAGTTTCAATTGGTTTTATTCACTTTGCTTTTACAAGAAACCTTCTGATACCTGGCATACTGTAAACCTTCAATAAATGAATACGATGAAAAATGTGTTGTTTTGCATTACAAAAGAAATCTAATTATAGTCATCTTATTTACGTCTTAATGACAAATTTGAGCAATAAAGTTTTCACTGGGTTTTACTGCATCCAAATCATCCTTTCGATTTCTTTTCAAATCAGTTTCAAGTTTAGTATTTTGGATCATAAGAAAATTCCCAGAAAACTGAAATATGAGTAGAGTTAGGTAGGGGTGGCTCAGCATAAATACCTAGAACACCACTGTCAATGGAACGTCCTGCAGGGATGAAAATGGTCTCAATCCACCCTATCCAATATGGTAGCCACCAGCCTACCATGTGGCTCCTAAGCACTTGGAATATGGCTAGTGTCACTCAGGAACTGAATTTTTAATCTTTAATTTTCACTTTAATAGGCACATCTTATGAAAACAGCAGAGATCTAGAGTTTGCACTACCCAACAAAACTACTTTCAGTAACCACTTGTGACTCCACTTTGGATGGGCATGGGCATCCAGAGACCAACATATGAAAGGCTCAAGAACTTGCTTTACTCTGACAGTTGATTGTTTTTCAAGAATCAAATTCTTCTGACTACTTCAACAGATTTGGGTATGTGGATATTCCTTAAAACTCCTTTGCAGTCAGGCAAATGCCATGAGATAACAGCTAAAAGATGTGAATCTGCCACTAGTGATCAGATCTTTGGTAAGACTGCTTCAATGTAACCCCTAATCATTTAAAAACTGAAGATGTTGGATTAAACATGCTCTAAAAATCTCTTCCAACTCTAAGTGCAAGGACTTCATTTATCTTTATTGAAACATCTGAGAAAAAACATTCATTTCTTGAAATTCATTTCTAGTTAAAATCAGGAATAAGCCATAGAAAAGTCTCAAGAAGATCTTCCCTTCCTACAATTTCTTCAAGATCTTTAATTCAGACATGTCAAGGTCTTCAACATAACAGAACTCCTGAACAAACATCAGTCCAGAATCAAGTTGCTAATGTTTAAATAGGTAACTAGAAGAAATAGAATGTATCTATTTAAGAGTCCCTACTCAGTCTATTAAATAATTCATCATTGACCAAGATAAACACTTCATAAAGAGTTCACAAGTTATCATTAACAGCAGGATAGAAGTAAAAGAAATCTTAATATTTTTGAAATGTACCCTTTTTCAATTCTTCTTTTTTTCAAAATTTTAGCTAGTTTATTTAGTCCACGGAGACTAGTAGTAATATTATCGTTCATGGCTGCTGAATCAATTCTCATCTGAGCTTCAGCATATGTAAGGGAAGCCTAAAAAAAGAAACCATATATTAATACAAATGCTTGAAAATCTGGTTTACTTTTGAAAATTTATGTTTCCACTCTAAAATATCCATGATTTCAGAAAACCTAAAATCATTAACAAAAGAGATTCCTAGTTATAAGATTTATATTTCACACTGATGATTTCTGGTTCATTAACTCTTATCTGATGCATTACACAACATAAGCAAACTTACATTAAAACAAAATTAAATGGTAGAATTGTTAAATTCTCATTTATTTCATTATTCTTTTAATGCATAAATACTTAGGAAAAGTTAAAATAAGATAAAAGGAAGGTTAGATTATTCTTTGATAATGACTGTAAAGTGAAATCATTTCCAGATGACCAGTACTTCCTTACACACAGCAAATAATAAAACCGTAAGCATCGAGACATCATGTTTTATAGGAAATCTACTAAATACCCCAAATTAAGTATTTAATGTAAGAATTAGAAAATCATAGTAGAAAAGATTAATTTCCAGTACAATCCAGATAAACAAACAGCTTTCTGCTCTGCTCCTACATTTCCCTCCTCATGGAAAAATGCCATTTTTTAGCCTTTTTTTTAAAAAAATAGTTTTATGAGTGAAAATCAGGAATAGTAAAAAAGAGTTAGGTGATGCAGATCAGGATAGATTCTTGGGAGAACCAACTTATCTACTAGGAGCTAAGAGTTCCTTGTCTAAAAATGTTTTATGTTACATGTTTACTAAGTTTTTTTCATATAGAATTTTGCTACACTAACCAACTTTGGGAGAATTATAAACTCACCTTATTTAAAAATACAAATCTAGGAAAATTTAAATCATTCACACATGACTCCTTGTCAGTTTCACACTAAGCTTTATTTCCAACCACTAGCTAATCAGAAAAGAAAGATGTTAGAGGGAGAGAAAAAGAAGGTAAACTTAGAAAATAGATCACTGGAAAAAGAGGGTTTCGCAGACATCAGAAGAAGATTCAGAGCAAAATGAGAACATAAGGAAATCGGATGAAAGATACAAAAGAAGAAAAGGAGTGAGAAATGTAATCTGGCTCCATTCTGTTTGAACATCAATTTCAGACTAGTTCTACTAGAATTCAACTGTGGCTTATATCATTTCAGTGAAAAATGTGAGGAGCAAGAAGATGGTTTACACACCATCTTTTAAAGTACTAACCAGTTATAAACTGGGATAACTTCAAATACTGGAGTTCCTTACATTAGGGCTAAAAGAATCTACTTGGTCACCTAAGCATACAGGCTTTCTAAGTTTCTGATGACAGAAAAAATGCCACATAATCTCATTTCTAGATAACATCAAAAATTAAGCAGATAACTGAAAACAACAAGATTTAGTGGCAATACTGGGGGAAAACTTCTTTTTAATACACCTAACTTTTAAAAAACAATCTAGAACATTGTTAAAAGTAAAAAAGATGTGCAACATGAAATATTAAACATGAAACCAACCTTAGAATTAATGACACTTTTGGTAAACCTCGTTTTTAAGATTTCAGCATTGTGAGTCATTTCCCAAATACAGGAAAATGCCAACCTATGGACAAAAGTAAGACAGTATTTGTTAATGGGAATCAGTTAAAGTAGTAAATACTATGTTTTTATGAAGAAGTGTGCATAAATACCTGTCAACGTTAGATCTCAGGGAACATAAGTTAGAGCTAAGCAACTCTGGAACCATGTCAATCCTCTGAAACAGATAAAATAAGAGTAGCAGCTTACTGAGCTATATCCATACATTTATTTGAGGTTCTATTCTCAAATAACATTGATGTTCTAAGCGGGGTGGGGGAAGCCCTCTATAAATAGAATTGAGACAATGTGAAATTAAAAAAACAAGTCTATTTCTAGAGAAGTAGCTACACACAATTTTTACAAGAGGGAAGCAATGGGCTCTCCTGATAGCTCAGTTGGTAAAGAATCCGCCTGCAATGCAGGAGACCCTGGTTCAATTCCTGATTGGGAAGATCTCCTGGAGAAGGGATAGGCTACCCACCAGTATTCTTGGGCTTCCCTGGTGGATCAGCTGGTAAAGAATCCGCCTGCAATATGGGAGACCTGGATTCAATCCCTGGGTTGGAAAGATCCCCTGGAGAAGGGAAAGGCTACCCACTCCAGTATTCTGGCCTAGATAATTCCATGGACTGTATAGCCCGTGGGGTTGCAAAAAGTCGGACATGACTGAGTGGCTTAAAAAAAAAAAAAAGCAATGGAAGAAAACTGGATTTCATGTCAGTGGTAAGTTCTCTACACTACCCACCTAGCTGTGCCCTGAAAGTCTGAAATCTCTGCTCTGTACAAAATGTTTGTACTAGATAGCAGACACAAGCCCTAATAACTCTACAACGGGACCCTCCTCCAATGCTTCACACAAACTGCATGGTGTTTTCAACATCCTTAAAAAAGAGAAACAATGAATTCTTATGAAAAAAAGGTACACAAAAGAACTCTGACAGTTAATTAAGCCTGACTTTCCCTTCTACTCTCAAATTTTTCTCTGTAAGTTTCTGGGAGCACACTTATGAAGAAGAAATAGTAATTGTGACAGAACAGACTCATGACTTAACTATATATAAAAAAATGGAAAATATATTAATTACTCAAAGACAAGTTGACACTTCACAACAACTCGTATCAACGCATCTACCTGTTATTTGGCTAAGTAACAAAAAATGCTGCAATATTTTCACTGATTTAAGGTCGCCATTCTGAAGTAGATCAGCCCTGGGATTTCTCTGGAAGGAATGATGCTAAAGCTGAAACTCCAGTACTTTGGCCCCCTCATGCGAAGAGTTGACTCACTGGAAAAGACTCTGATGCTGGGAGGGATTGGGGGCAGGAGGAGAAGGGGACGACAGAGGATGAGACGGCTGGATGGCATCACTGACTTGATGGATGTGAGTCTGAGTGAACTCCGGGAGTTGGTGATGGACAGGGAGGCCTGGCGTGCTGCGATTCATGGGGTCACAAAGAGTCGGACACAACTGAATGACTGAACTGAACTGAAGGTCGCCTTATTCTATGTATGTCCTTTAGCTAATTCATATACTATTCCACACTGTTTCAGAATCCAAAAGTGCCCATGATTATGACAAACTTCACAATTAACAAAGTGATTACTCATATTTCGCTAAATACTGAGGCTCTCCCTTCCTCAGGAAACACCTCAGATGACTTTATTAAGAATAAAACAGATGACAGAAAAGATGTATCAAAATTCCACTTTAACACATTTACCTTTTCACAAAGATATACAGTTGTTCCCCTTCTAGCTGACTCTTGATCCAAAGCATTTCCTGGCCTAATAAAATGGCTAACATCAGCAATATGAACACCAACCTTAAAAAAGATAAAAAGGATGTCAACATGCTTAACTGGGTAAATGTACCAAAGGAATTCTAATGAGAAGAAATTCAGCTAAAAGGAAAAGAAGACACCAGTCACAGGTACCATTTCAGCTTTTTCATGCCCATGAGTCTCTGCAGCTACAACAGATTCTACCTGACATGAATAATTCACAAATTCTACAATGGGTCAAAAGAAAATTAATTGAAGACCAGAACTATTTTTGAATAGAATGTCATCGTAATTACAAATACCTCCAAATTTCCATTTTCAAGTTCTCTACAATGGAGAGCATCATCTATATCAGTACATCCTGGGGGGTCCACACTACAGACGCACAGATGTCTCAGGTCTTCTCGGTTTTTCATGTCCTAAAAATGCCATATTATTGAAAACTAGAAAACAATTTTGGTGGTACAGATGTAACACAGCTCTATAAAATCAACGATAATTATAATAAAAAGCAGCTTTATATTCTCAGTGATAACAACACTTCATGATTTATAATTTGTGAAGCCCTTGCCTTTGGAAAATGTGACATCAGCCAGTGTCTGTCACCTAGAAAAGTCTGTCTTTTAGTAAAGTAAATGATTTTCGTGATAACCTAAGTTCTGTAGCAAACTAAATGCAATGGAGGAGGGGGATAAGGTTTCTACATGGTTTTTAAAAGACACATACAGAAACCAAATAAAACTAGTAGCTTAGATACAGTAATCCATAAACTCACTAGGAATTCTTTTCAACATACCTTCTCAGTGATGCTCCAGGGCATCTTTGGTAGAAAGCTAAGAACAGCCTGTGAGAAAGCCTGATGGGGAACATCATGCTCAAGTAACAAAACTTCTGTTTCAGTCTCTTTGTCTCCAACTTCACCTAAATTTTTCACAAAGTGTCCCTAAAGCCAAAGAGTATTATAAGACCGGTGTATTTTACAGCTGTTTATTAACTTATATTCTATTATCACACTTAATGGTTGAACGTTTTCCATTACCACTTTAGTATTTCTAAATTTTCTCCACAATTCTTAAAAATGATTATTAGGTAAATTAAAGCTAAAAATGACAAGACTTCTCAAGTGATTTATGGTGGAGACTTTCTGAGAGTTCAGTTCTCACAAAACAAGGTCTCTGTTTAGTTCCTATTACCTCTCAAGTTTAAAAGTTGCTTCAAATATCCTAGCTTCAAAATTTGTTTACTAGAATCTACTTAGGTCTCAAACACTAATTTTGTAGTCACTGTCACCAAAAATTACTTGTTAGGAAGTCTGAGTAACATTAACCAAGTGATTTACATTGGAATTTCCTAGGTTAATTTTCAGATTGGATGTACTACTTAATACTCCTAAATTTCAGCATGCATTTTATGTAAAGACAGATTCTATTTTTAGTAAAAGAAGCAACTTTATTCCTAAAGTTTTAGTTAAATAGTCTAACATAAAATTATTATTTCAAGCTTACATTTGGATATCTGGAATTTCTCGGCCAACCATCAACAGCAACAATAATTCTCCGTCCTTCTAATGTAGAGGCCTGTCTGGTTTCTATCCGAATTCTAGGGATTCTCTTATCAGCAGGAGTAAAGAGATGTCTTCTTGACTAGAGAACATTAGGAAAAAGAATTTACACACAAAAGGCTGGGGATGGGGGCAAGGTGAGGGCTCTAAATTTTGTTCAATGTACATCATTTTCCGTTACATAGCAACATGCTCTTTACTCACCTCCTTAATATCAGACTTGGAAAGCATGCCACAATATGGTCTCCAATTCCTTTTTATTATCCCAACAACTCTACCTGTAGGCTTTAACATTTTTTCATTTACAGCAGTCTTAAGCTGAGATGTAAAAATAAAAGTAAAAACCTTCAGTTATCTGTCCTGTAAGGGTAATGAGACAATTTCCCTTCAAAATTAGAATACAGATACTAATACTTTTTCAGGCAGTTAATTATGACATAAAACTATGGAATTTTGATGCTTCAAGATTCTAGCAAGAGCATGCCAAACAAAACCACAAAAATAATTCTATAATAAAGCACTACCAAAAAAAAAAAAACCCAAAAAGAGAAAACTGAATAAATATGTGAGAACCCAACTCCTCAGTTTTAATGTGAGGCTTTACTGACATATACAGATGTACACACTCATGCACAGGTCTGGTAATTAATAGGATTTCAGTAGTTTCCAGTAATGAGCAGAGTGGCGCTTATTAATTTATTTTAAAAAAAGAGATGCATCTTTAAATGCTTGTCTTATTCAAAATATAAACCCAAATAAATAATAGTTCTTACTAGAAATAGCAAAAGAACCCTATGGTATTTCACCTCTAATACTCTCCTATCGCCTGGACCTTGTAAAGATAATGTTATAGTAAGACTCCAAAGTAGTGATTATAATTCATACAGAGAGAAGAACTACTAATGTTCTGTGAATTCCAACTACTTGTATCATTCCTGTAATTCTAAAATGGAAAAATACCTATCAGGTAGACTTTAGGTCATAAAAAACAACAGAAAGGATTCTCATCATAATAAATATGGTAACAGAGAAGGAATTATTAAACAGACCTATTTTTAAGGGCCTAGAAGTACATCTATTATGCTGAGGGGATTTTAAACATTGCATAAAAGCATTTTGGAAAATTTTAAATCTGTAAAAGAAAAAAAAAGAAAATTTTATTTACTTAAACTTAATTCAGCTAGATCATATAACTGAATGTCAGAGTTCAAGTTTCATACTCAAGTTAAGTCTTTTTGTATTTTGTATTTCAACCTGTTTATTTGAGCAAAGTAAGACATTAATTTAAAAGACTAACTTAGAGGAAAAGAAATCAACTATGTATATGACATACATTAAACCTACAGAACTATAATTTTATTCCATAAATCTGAAAGCAATGAAACCTGTTTAACTTTCTCCAAAATTGTTTCATTTAATTTTCTCCGAAGCTAATACATTAACAAATTAATCAAAGCTACACAGACAAAAAATAAAACCTGTTTGGTTTCATACAATGCGCTCTCTCTCCTCTTCCTTCTCTATATCATCTTCATTTTGACCTTCATCTTGTAAAACCACAGAAGATGGTGCTACCCACTGATGCTTGGGAAGAAGCTCCACAGCCACAATATCTTCATGAATAGCTCGGTTTAAATTTTTAAGTCCTTGTAAGATTATCTGTGTGAATAGCAAAGAACACATTCCCAGATATTTTCAAAGGCAGTATAATAATGGGAAGGTTGCCCTAAAGAAGTTGAGATATATTCTGATGTCTCTATGTCTATTTCCCGTCCTTTATATTTTTTCTTCCTTTATAGTGTCCCTTTGCTCTGCCCTCTAAATTTCTCAGTATCAAATAGAAAAAACAATGTCAGAAAATACGAGTTGTGTTCATGTGTTCCACATAACTCTTATATTAATACCAGAATTTTTAATCTCTCTAAATCTCAGGGTCCTGATTGGTAAAACAAAAGTGTGCCTACTTTTATAGGCAGAGTTGAAAATTAAATGAAATGCAGCATTCAAAGCACTAAGACAAGTACTTGGCAAATAGTCAGCACCCCAAAATGACTTCTGTTTGCTTTAAAGTGTGGGAAGCCCTCTGGAGCAATTATACATTAGGTAAATGGTACTTCCCATAATAGATCATAATGCAGAAAATAGAGGCACCATAGTGGGGTTTGTTTTTGATTGATTATATTTGTATTCTCTTAAAAGGGGTTAATAGAAAGTTCTTTTCCTCAATAAGCCGTTTCCTGAAAAAATGATTAATTCTATCATCTGTGGCCTCTCACATAACTTACTTCAAGCTCACAAACTAGGAGGGTAAAGCAAATTTAAATTCTTGTACCAAAATGTGAAACACTTATGAAAGAAAAAAATGAACAGAAAATATTTTAGTGTGAAACGAACTCATGTACACACTTGCCTCTTTGTTGTCTTCGTCATCGCCATGGACCCATACTGTAGCTTCTAAGTAATTTTCCCTGCTGGCTCGAAATGTCCCTTGAAGGTATGTGCCAGATTTGATGCCCTGTTGTAGCTTACTTAACGGAAGATGCTCTGAAAATATTGTTTTTCCACTTTCTATTTCATTCTGTGAAATAAGCAAACCAAGAGATATAGTAAGTATGTGAGTCTTCGGTATGCTCCACATACAACTATTATCACTATCAGGTATTATTTAAAACAACCATCCACGTTACAGTATATACAACTCTTATGAATTTAAAAGAACATAGCACAGTAAGAAAAAAATGCTTTTTATTCTTAAGGCAACATACACAAACATTTCCATTTCATTACATTTTGGTATCAGCCACCGAAGAAAAAACTCTATGTACCCCTCCAACCCTGTCCAGGCCTTCTCGAATGAAGGTGTGTAGCTATGTGATCAAGTGAGCGGGCAGAAGTATATAAAAGGTAATAGGAAACCTCAAATGTATGAGAAGACTGTGGTTCCGGAAAGCACAAGAAAAGCTATTTTTACTTAGATTATCTTAAACAGCTAAGGCAGTTAGACAGAGGTAGCCTGGGACCTACTGCAGATCCACCGCAATACCTTCCAGGATCCTCTGAGACCTCCAACATCCGATAACCTAACTGCTTGGCTCCTTTAGACGTCTACACTTCCTAAATTTCCCATCTTCTAAGGAGATCATTTTATACTTTCTCTTCTGCTTAACTCTCCAAGTTCCTTGTCTTCCTTCCTCATTCTCAGATAAGGGACCTCCACCTCCACAATGAGAATCGGAAGCAATCAGTAGAGACTCGCTCCATGCTGAATCTGCTCACCTATGTGCATCTATCCACCACTTCCTCACCTCTACTCAAGAACTTTGTTATTCTCTCTCTGGAATCAAATTCACCCCTGTACTATAACATCCTCACCATCATATAAACATGAACTATTAAAAATAAATATGGACTTATTAAACCTACCATGAACATGACCTATTAAACAGATTAATGATATGGCCTATTAAAAATTGTACCCTCACAGTCCCATCTATCACCAAATCCTAAAATCAACAAAATATTTATATCAATGAAATACACACAACATCTGACTTCTCACTACCTTAACTTCTGCTACCATGATCCAATTTTCTGTCTTGTCTCCCAGGGATACTAAAATATCCATCTAAGTGGAGGCCCCTGCTTCTAACCTATTCTCCTTAGAACAGGGAAATAGGTATATTATTCTGCTCAATAGCTGTCCAGTACTCATGGACTAAAATCCAGTTTTTTTCCATGACTTACTACATCCTTACAGGATCTGGTCCCTCATTCCTAACATTTTTCTCCCTTGCTCACATCCCATCCACACTTTTAGGGATTTCTCAATCATGTCAACTTATTCTAACCTCAGAGCCTTTTAACTTGCTATTCCTTCCACGAGAAATGCTCTTCCCCTAGTCATTAACTCCTTTAACATACAACACAGCTAAAATGTCTCTGTCTCAAAGGAATTTGCTTTAACATCCTTCCCATCTCAACTTAGATACAATTTTATCAGGAAGCCTTGACATTTCAAATCTGGGTTAGATGCCTTGGCTAAGTATGGTTAGCTCTCCTATCATGCCTGTTCTGAAAACACAAATGTGTTCCAATGCAACTGGTAAATTAGAAAACTACCAGGTGAGAGCAGAGAACTGCATCCAGCTGAACCACGCTGAATCCACAAAACACACACACACACATGCCTCAAACACCTAATGGTTACTTCAGATTACCATGTTTTATTAGCCACACCATCTTCATCTGGTTTAACAACTTTCTGTTCAAATTGAGATAACCCTCTTTCCACTGCGTCAGGAAGTTTCTGAGTGTGTCCCTAATCACATTTTCCCTTAAGCTCTGTGAAAGTTAAAGAGAAAATGAAGTTACTCAGTCGTGTCTGATTCTTTGTGACCCCCATGGACTGCAGCCTACCAGGCTCCTCGGTCCATGGGATTTTCCAGGCAAGAGTATTGGAGTGGGTTGCTATTTCCTTCTCCAGGGGCTCTTCCTGACCCAGGGATCGAACCTGGATCTCCTGCTTATAGGCAGACACTTTACCATCTGAGCCACCAAGGAAGCCCAAGCTCTGTAGTTTTCATTATATAAAATTTTACGTGGCACAGTGACTTTGGGGAACACACACACGTACTATAATAGAACTGACTGCAGTTTCACTATATCCTACATTTACTCTACTCTATCATAGTACATAGTCAAATACTGTGAATTATCAATGTTGGATTACTTCCTGTTTCTTCATTTAGACCTATCCACCTCATTTAGTGCTATCCAAATCAACTCTGTGATAAAGGAAGTGTTCTTGTGATCTCTAATATGGTAGTCACTAGGCACAGGGGGCTCCTGGACACTTGAAAGGTGAACAACACAACTGGGAAACTGAACTGTAAACTGAATTAAATTTAAACAGCTGCATGCAACTAGTGCAAATATATTAGACAGGATAATCCTATTACCTGTATTCTAAAAATAAACTCCAGCTTTTATTTTTTGACTTCTATTTAGTTTTGTGAAGTAGCTGGTTGAAAACAGGAAGAGAAAAAAAACGCTGTAAAGATTGGATGCACATATTATATACTATTATATAAAACCTAACAGTATCTACCATTTACATTTACCATAATTATGTGCCAGGCACTGAGATAAGAATTTTATTAACACTACTATTACCTGAGCAAACTCTGGAGATAGTGAAGGACAGTCCATGGAGTCACAAAGAGTTGGACACGACTTAGCGACTGAACATTATCACCATTCAACCCTAACAATGCTATGACATGGTTATTGCCAAACATACTTCACATTCAAGGAAACAAGGTTAAGGATTCCCTCTCACATCCACTACTGCAGCGATCCCCTACTGGTGCCTCTGCCTCTAATCTTGCTGAGATACAATGTATCATCTTATAAATCGAGATGAGTGGTTTTCCAAATAAGTAACATTTCTGATTGTTCTCCATTCCTCCTAGCCACACTCTCATCAACCTTTAATGTGTTCAGCCTAAGAGTATAAAGTAGGGAGCCCAAAATCCTATGTGCTAACTTTTAGTAACAGCCCTTTCAGTTCAGTTCAGTTCAGTCGCTCAGTCGTGTCTGACTCTTTGCAGCCCCATGAATCGCAGCACACCAGGCCTCCCTGTCCATCACCAACTCCCGGAGTTCACTCAGACTCACGTCCATCGAGTCAGTGATGCCATCTAGCCATCTCATCCTCTGTTGTCCCCTTCTTCTCCTGCCCCCAATCCCTCCCAGCATCAGTCTTTTCCAATGAGTCAACTCTTCGCATGAGGTGGTCAAAGTACTGGAGTTTCAGCTTTAGCAACATTCCTTCCAAAGAATTCCCAGGGTTGATCTCCTTCAGAATGGACTGGTTGGATCTCCTTGGAGTCCAAGGGACTCTACAGAAAACTTTATATGATAGTTTAAAAACTACTAACAGAATAAATTCCTGAGTCCTCACTATCTGGCCCTTTCCCTTCCTGTCCTGCTTCTCATGAGCCCTCCCTCCTCCTATGGAATTAACACTACAGCTGGATACCCTCTCTCCAGTGCCCACCACCTGTTTGTTTGTCAAATACCTACTCCTTATCACAAGCCAGCCATGAGTTCCTTCACTGATTAATCACACAAACAGCGCCACCTTGTGCCAGGCCCTACTTGGGTTGCTGAGGATCAGTGAACAGTGGTATTGTAGAAGTCAAGACTTTAGGGGTGGCATTTTGATCAAAAGCCTATTGCAGCCATTCATGTTGTTTATCACCGAACTCCTATTTCAATTCCAGCTTGCCCACTGATATTCCAATTTCTAAATCTGGTAATTATAAGTTTAACATCCCAAAGTGGCTATGTTAATCTTTCACTTCTCAAAAACAAAATAAAGCAAACTCAAACATACCCCTTCTTCAGCCAAACAAGCAAGACGATCTATGAGTTCAGGGTTAGCAGTTAGGCTTTTTATATATTCTTCACCTGAAAAATAAGTTTTTTGTTCTTGATAAATTTAAATGTGTTTTTTATCCCCCTTAGATTCAGAAGAACATGGGTTATCTTATTTGTGACAGTACACATGTCAATTTTTTGGGGGGGGAGGGACCCTCTCTGCTGAGGTAGTCAAGCCCGAGAGGCAGTGGATCGAGTGTCTCTATGAACTTTTATTGCTAAGCCCATTCCAAATGTTGACAGGGAAATTAACAGCCACTGGTGGCACAACTCGCTTAGCTTAGCAATGTTGAAAAATTTAAAAAAAACACAAAAATATCACATTAAGCTATATACGACCATGAAAATACCAAATGGTCAAATGAACATCTGACCATGCGCCTGATGATAATTTTTGCATGCATTTGCAAACATGAACTAACAGTCTGGATACATGGAGACTTACAAGTGAACGCTGGTATCCCTTCTTCTATGGCTTTCTCTTTGTTTTTCCTGTCATTGGTTATGAAGATAACTTGCAGCTGATTCTCTGCTGACATATCCTTCAAATGTTCATTGTACCATTTTGCAGCTACTCGGATGGCTCTATCATTCCTGTCATTAGAATTTTCTCCCTGTAATTGTTCTACATAAGTTTCTCTAAGTGCAATGAAAAGGGGAAAAGAGAAAGATAAGAAATGGAAATCAACAGAATCAAGCACACATAAAAAGTCTTTGAACATAAATGCTTAATGATCACTGAACTTAAGAGTCAATAGTACATCTTTTCCCCTCAATGTATTCACATTTATACCTCACAGAGGAAATAAATAAGATAAAATAGTTATGTTTTTAAGACAACAATTTGCTTGGAAAGAAAAAAATCATATTATTAATGGAATAATAAAAAGGCTAAAACAACTTCATCTCACCAAAAGAAAAACACAGGAATTTATGCTATAGGTTGGGACAGTGAAAAAAGTCACAGTTTGTTGAAAAAAAAAAAAAAACTATACTAGTATTTTACAGGTCTGATAATGAGATTTCATTCAAACTGTAGATTAACAGAAATTCCTAAAAGCTACCAATTGTATGATTAGATGACTTGTGATCATATGATTAATGTAGTTATTAAATACATGATGCCTGTAAATTATGCATGATAAACTCATAATACATGACAAGGGCCATCAAGAGAATGAAAGACAAGACCCAGATATGACTGCATATTCCTTCTAAGTCCACCAACTCTGAGCTATCAAATGTCAGTATACTTATTTCTTTAAATCTGTTCTTCAAAGCCAAATTTAAGAACAATTACAAAATTCAGCATAATAACTTCTACCTACTTCTTAAAGGTTAAGGATTCAATTTTAGAGTTTTATAATAAATATAAACAAATCTGCTTTAATATAAACATACCTGCTTATGCTTTTAGAATTATCAAAGACATGGTCATAAATTTCTGAATTGGTTTTAGCATGCCTGAGTGTCCTAATTCTTCCTGTCAACCCCAGTACTGCTAAGCTCTATTCACTGCACTTAAGCCAACAAAAGTGTTAACTTCGGATTAAAAACCTGATGGTCATGCTCTACAGAAACTAGGTCTCTGAGTGCTGAAAAACAGTTCCTGTTTTTGGATTTTAAGGAAGAGATAGAAACAAGAAGTCTTGAAGTGCTTAACTGATATTCTTTACATAAATATTTAAGTGTGGGATATAAGAATAAGAAAGAGAAATTTGAGATATTAAACATTTTTAAAGTTATATATGCCCATGGGATTTCATTATCCAATCCACTGTCTAACCCAACAGTTCTCATATCTGGGATGATATTGCCCCTGATATCCTCCCCCCGGAGGACATTTCACAACATCTGAAGACATTCTGGGTTGTTACAGCCCAGGGGATTGGTGGGGGGTGGGGGGAGTGTTTGCTACTGGCATCTAGTGAGTATAGGCCAGGAATGCTGCTAATCACCTTCCAGTGCCTCACACAGTCTTTCCATAACAAAAAATTACCCAGTCCAATATGTCAATAATGGCAACATTGAGAAATCCTGATTAATAAAAGTAAACTGGATTTGTTATAAATTATTTATGCAATACAAGAAATGCACGTTCAGTCCATCAGTCATGTCTGACTCTTTGCAACCTCATGGACCGGCCTGCCAGGTTCCTCTGTCCATGGGATTTTTCAGGCAAAATACTGGAGCAGGTTGTCATTTCCTCCTCCAAGGGATCTTCCCAACCCACGGATAGAACTCACATCTCCTGCACTGGCAGGCGGGTTCTTGACCACTGAACCACCCAGGAAGCCCAATGTAATAAATAGACAATAACATATTTTCTAAGATCACACATTAAGTTAAAACAAACATCTTAAATCTGAAACAAATTATATTTCTTAACCTTACTGTCTTCAATGTGATCAGTTATAAGGTATTAGTGTAACTTTTAAGAGCCCATTAAGAATATACCTGCTTTATATTTTTAAAGCTCTCTTTCATAAACTTCTATATTTAATTAACTTATGTTGGTTATTCATATAATATGGTATATCAAAAACCTAGGCAAATCTCATCTTCCAAAATCCTACTGCTCAACTCATGCTAAAACCAATTCAAAATGAACACATTTTGGAAATTAAAGGACCTACCATATTTTAGGAATCAGGAGACTTTGGTTCTGGCTTTGACCCAATCGATGCCTATGTGACCTTAGCAAGGTCTGTAAACTGTGTAAGAATCAAACATTACTCCCAGAAGTATGAAACTTAACAGTGTATCTTCCAACAATGTCACAGATGACAGCCAGGAACTTTCACCCCCCAATTTAGCTAATTCTAGTTTCTTGATAACTGAGGTAATTTTCCCCCCTACCTATGGTGTTCATTAGTAAATGTGTAGAAATGCTTCTCTTGGTTATTAGTCATATCTCGGATTCGTTTGTATACCGGAGCACTCCTATTTCTCACTTCTTGGAGAACTGTTTGTAGCACGATGACATTCCTGATGGCAGGGTCCTCAAGGACATCAATCTTTTAAGTAAATAAATAAATAGTTATTTTTTTCCCGTGTTCATTCATAAATTGCTTCTGTTGAACCTAAAACTCTGCCGGCTTTTTTTTTCTTAAACTGCCTGTACATTAAGCTAAGGAGCTATTTTGCAGCAGAAAACCCTGCAGGTCGATTAAAGAAGAACACGTGTAAACAAACTAGTTACAAAACTTCGACGAATCAATCATTAATAAAGAAATACGTTGGCCCACATGGTTTTCGCTCGTAGGGACTTACAAGCTGCCTGAGGGTCGCAGGCAGGAGGCCACAGAAGCCCAGGTCCCCGGCCTCCAGACATTAAAATCTAAGGCAGAAGAGACAGCAGGAGTTAGAAAGTTGACGGATCTAAAATTCTTATAACTCCAAGAACCCAAAAAAGTAAAGGTTAAAAAAAAAACAGTACAAGGAAAAAGAACCTAGGCCTGGGGGCAGGAGGCATGGGTCCCGGTGGGGTTGGCTCTCCCTGAGTACGTAATGCTGCCCAAGACCCTCCTCCTAGGGTCTCAGTGTCCCCGCCTCCCTTTCTCCTGGTGGGACAGCGGTGCCGCGGCTCCGCCCGCCTACCGGCGCACCTGGTGGAGCAGCACGTTGGTGTCCGGCAGCAAGTAGTGTGGCTGCGGGCAGAGGCTGCTGGCCCGGTCCAGGGGTTGCAGCTCGAGGACAGGTCCCTCGTGCGCTCCGCCGCACGCCGCGCACCCCGACGCACCGCAGCCTATGTCATCCCGCAGGTAGTGCTCGCGCACTATCTTCATCACGCCACCCGCCCGCGTCTTTTTCAAGAAAGTCTTGGACTTGAGCATCTCGCCTCCCTGCTCGGAATCCCGACCCGCTTTAGTGCTCTTCCGGCGGAAAGTGTCACGCTTGGAGCCCTGTTGCACAACCACACTTTAACCAGAAGTTCGCTCCTTCCTCCTCCGGGATATTAGTGTACCCCTCTCGTGGAAAAACTTCGAGACTGCCGTTGGCTGGCCTTCTAAGGTCTGTGAGGATTGGGCGAAAGCGGGCAGATGGGCGGAGCCCAGAGCCCTTTCCGTCCATGAAATGGGCGAGGCCACCTCTGGACTCCAGCTCCCAGCATTCATTGCTTCCCGCGCCCGGGTGGACCCGGGAGCGCTGAGTTCCGGCAGCGTGGGCATCAGCCAGGAATCTGTTTCCTCTGTCCTCCCGGCGCGGAAATGGTTGTCTTGGTTACCGGTGCTAACCGTCTCCCACCTGCGATTCCTTGTTGAGGGGCTGCAACCCAAGCTGCCCTCTGGAGACACTTCCAGCTCCTCTAAGAGGCAACTGCTCGAGTCTTCAGCGTGGAGTAATTGAAGCTTTCCAGGTAGCTCGAGGCTACTCTGTTTTCGCATTGGTGTAGGAATCCTCTGATGCTGCCAAATTCGGGTTTTATCCTTCACGCAACACGTGTGGGCAGTGCCAGTCCCTCACCCTTTGTAATCCCGGTGATGTTACCTGTCTTTGATTCGCCTTTCCTTACCTACCGCTGTCCCTTTAAAAATGAGGGAAGCCAATCCATCCAGAGTTCTCAGGATTCTCCTATACACATTTTTCCTAATCCTTCAGTTAAAAAAAAAAAAAAAACAAACTAGTATCTTCAGTACCATAAGTAATTTATTATATTGTGCAGAATTAAAAGCAGGTAGTTGCTGAAATTTGTGTGAAAGGGTAGAGTTTTAGACTGAGGAATTTTTCTTTTACCATCTTGTTTAATTTTGCTATCTGCAAGTTTATAAAAATGTGTTTTATCTCAGCTTCCCGTTTTCAAAAAACTTCAGTGATGCAGCATTACCTGTAGAATAAATTTAGAACATATTGAAATATTCAGGGACCTCCACAGTCTTGATTATGCATAAAGGACTACCCTTCTGTGTATTTCTGTGGGGGTGGGGGGGTGGGGTGAGGAGTCACTACTCATTTTCACATAGGCTTGGCCCAACCTGACTACCATTATCTCCTGAGGTTGTTTTACAGTTTCATCCCTTTATACCTTCATACCTGCATGCTTTTCATTTTTTATTACTCCTCTCCAAATCCCTCAAGATTCTAAATCCTCCCTCTGTGTAACCTTTCCCTGACCAGCTCAGAAGTAACTTCTTATCTTATAACGTGTTACATTTATGAGTAGCATTCTTGGATACTAGCGATTTAAGTCTTTATTGTTTATCTCTTTCTTTACACCCAAGTAAGAGACCTGCCCCCAGGAACTGAGTTTTCACTTATCAAAAGTGGGGTTCATAATAGGACTTAATGAGTTTGATTTAATATGTTTGATTTGAGCAGTAATTTACCAATCTGTCCTAGATTTGGGGGTCCTCCCATTTGCATAATAATTTCTTAGGGAATCCTTAGTATATCTTTGATAAACTTTCTGCTTTCCACAAAGAATGTTTGAATATATTTAAATCAATATTTTTTAATCTACAGAAAATTGAAATAGAGTTGGAAACGAAAAGTGACCCGTAATAATTTAAAATGTCTCGAAAAGTCAGCAAGGCATCAAAAAAAATGAACATCTCTAGCTCCCTGGAATCTGAAGATATTAGTTTAGAAACAACAATTCCTACAGATGATATTTCCTCATCAGAAGAGCAGGATGGCAAGATCAAAATCACCAGGCAGCTAATTGAACGGAAAGAACTGCTTCATAATATTCAGTTACTGAAAATAGAGCTATCACAGAAAAATATGATGATCGATAATTTGAAGGTTGATTATCTTACAAAGGTAAGATCATATGTAAATTTTGTTATCAGTGTGCTTTGTTGTCTTCAAACTGCAGATAAATAAGAATTAAACTTATGAATATATAATCGGAACTTGATACTTTTTAACATTTTGAGAAAATAATTATCGGTGTTTTTTTTCTAGCCAAGTTGTTTTTCTGCTTCACTGAGAATTAGCTCTGATAGGATTAGCTGGGTAGGAAGAATCAAGATTATTATTACATTATTGAATCTGTTTAATCCTCTACCGTGGAGATTTGGTTTCTTTTATACCCTCCTATTTGATAGTTCCTGTGTCGTAGTACCAAGTATAACAAATTCAGTTACCGTAGCTTTAATAATTATCTGCCAAATAAGAAGGAATGCCTCAGTCCTTGTTTTTCTGCCTTTTGTGGTTTTTTTTATAGTTAGAGTATTTTATGTAAGACCTGGTAAAGTTGTCACTAGTGATAAAAAAATTTACAGGGATTTCAGAAAGATAGGAGACACTGCTTAAGTCTTACTACTCTGTCTTCTGAGAAAGTCTTCTCTTTCCCCAGAGAAGAGATATGGAAGATGGTAAACCCTCCATCTTTGCTCTTGACTTCCAGCTCTACCTATCTCCTCCCCTCCCATTTGGTTTCAGTTATGTCTTATCTTTTCTCTGTTAAGTCAGTCTTGGGTAGTTCTTGCCTATGTATAGGGATCATGCTGCTAGAAAAATTTCTTGACCACACCTCTCTAGGAAAATGAAATGTCCTAAACCCCAAGGTCTTGATGATGTAAAGAAATCGTTTAGGTACATTTTTAAAAAAACATTAATAGTTAATGTTTATTGAGTGCCTATTCTGTGCCAGACTCTGCTCTGTGAGCTTTTCACGTGTTATCTCATTTGAGCCGTACAACTGTTTGAGGTACAGGTGCTTTTAGAGCATCTTCTCTGACCCATCAAATTAAGTGAACCAATAGAATAAGTTAGATGGGTATTTCGTTAAGTACACAGTAAGTATTAGTTATTGTTGTGGTTATTGACTAAAATAATATTCTCATTGTTTTCACCCTGTTTATTTTTTGTGCCTTTTATACACGTTCATAGGACTACTTGCCTTGTTTGTTGGGTATTTGTCTCTTAATAGAGTGTAAGATTCCTAAGCACAGGAACAGGGGACATCTTTGTAGTCCCTGTTGTAGCTTCAATGCTTAGAACTGTCTCTGGCACCTAGCATATGCTTGGCTGTTTCTTATATGAGTAACTGAACCCCATTTGCTCTTGAAAAAATGGAACCACAACTGGTTAATACCTTACCAAAGCCATTCACAAAGAAGTGATGGAGCCAGGTGGGATTAACACCAGGAAAGCTAAAGCCTGTATTCCATCCAAGTAAGTCTCCTAAGACTTTCTTTTAGGTTCTCTGTGGTGTCACCTACCAAGACTAGGTCACTTGATATTTTATCATTGTATCCAGTGGTTTCCCATTTCTTTTCCTTGAGTCATATTTTTACTCCTCAAATGGATTCCCATGGTGATACTGGCTTATGTATCTCTACCCCTAAGATCTCCTTCACTGGAACTAATTGAAGAACCCCAAGGTAGGTCTCCATTCTTTGACCCAGGCAGTCAACAAATAATCTGTTTTTTAAAATAATTATTTATCTTTTGGTTGTGCTGGGTGTCTCTTGCTATGTGCGACGAGTAGGGGGCCACTCTCTAGTTGTGGTGTGAGGACTTCTCATTGCGGTGGCTTCTCTTGTAGCAGAGCACGAACCCTGGAGTGCGCAGGCTTCAGTAGTTGTGGCCAGGGGGCTGGCTCACTAATTGTCGCACAGGAGCTCAGTTGCCCCGTTGCATGAGGGATCTTCATAGACCAGAAATCAAACCGGTGTCCTTTGCTTTCCAAAAAGGATTCTTAACCACTGGACCACCAGGGAAGCCTTAAGTATTCTGTGGTATTCAGCTGTGTACCACATTCAAAATTACATTTTATTTGGCTACTTTTTAAACTGCTCATTTTCACCTTGCATTGTGCTCAGTTGTCAATGGTTTCTCTTTTTAAAATGTAATGTTTACGTTACTGGAATAGTGGTTTACTCTTGAGATGCTTCCAAGTATAGCAGATTAGAGCTGCAGTCCTAGATGCTCACAGTTTGAGTTTTAATCCTAGCCCTTACATTTACCTTGGACAGATTCCTTAAGTTTTTTGTTCCCTGATTTCCTGTAAAATAATAATCATGTTTTGTACTTCATGGAGTTGTTAGGAAGATTAATCAATGCACATAAACTCTTAGATGGCTGTGATGGAGTGTGTGCTCAGTCATGTCTGACCCTTGTACAATATGTAATAGGGGTAGTTATACTTGCTTAACACTATATTATTATTATTACATTGTATCCCATGGTGCTTTATATAATTTTTTATTGTGGTGGTTTTCTGGTTGGGCTGAAAATGTAGAAAATTAAATTAGTCATATTCCTGAGTTTATGATACATAATCATCATTGACCCTTGCACGATAACTTCTTATTTTGTATGTTTATTCTTTTATTCCTGTAATGCATTTCCCTTCCTCCTCCTCTTTATGTTTGCCTTTATCTTTTAACATTTATTCTTTTTTTTTTTTGATAATTTCAAACACATTTATTTTCTAAATCACTTTGAGGTTGATTTGTGTCATATAATTTCAACAAACGCAAGGTTTACAGAAAAACTGTGGTAAACAATGTAACTGTCTCCAGGAAAAGTCGTATTTACAAATTAAAGAACAACTGTTTAATTAAATGTAGGTTTTAGAAACACATTATGCATTACCACCATAAAAAAAAGATATTCCTAAGAATAGTTCTAGTACCCAGTGAAATCTGAAGAGGTAAACAAAAAAATTTTTTCAGTCATATTCAGAAAATCTAATGTGTTGACTTGCTTGTTGAGTCTTTTCAAGTCTAATCTTTTCAGCTTTGGTGATTAACTTCTCAGTAAGACCTGGTACTTTTCTTTTCACGAGGTTGATTAAGTTTGGCCTGCCTATCTACCAAAATCTTCGGCCAATACCTCTGTTCATGATCACCAGAAAGAATCTCTAGTTTCCAGCAGTGTTTCTTTTTAATTTCTGAATGTGCAGTTACTACTGCTTGAGCATCCTCAGGAGTTTTAAATCTAGCATGGCATTCTGTATCTCCTTCCAGCAAATCAACATAAACAACTTCTGAGATTGCTGCCAAAGTATCCTTGACTTGTTTCCTGCCAGGTAAAGGCTCGGTGCTAATGATCTTCACAATCACACCACTCAGAAACTGTGGTCCTGCTGTATTAACTTTCTCCTGAGGACCACACTCTTCACTGTTTTTTCATTTTTCATTCTGGAATTAGTAGGTACTCCATTTGTTTCCATTTCTGATTGTGATTTTATCTGGGATATTGTTTTTTTTTTAAAGAAGCCATGCTGGCTTTTTGCAGTGCTAAATACTCTTTCTTCAAATGCAACCATTCTGTTTTTGATAGTACTCGTGATGGAATAACCTCTTCTCCCATTTTAGGCCTCTCTTTATGTTTTTTCTTATGCTTTCTTTTTGCTTTCGGTAGGGATCCGTCCTTTATATCTCCAGTATCCTTTTTCCTCTTCCGTAGAGACTTCTAATTCTTTGCTTTCTTTACAAACTTTTGGAGCTTCTTTTTTAATGTTGTCTTTCTGAGACACTTTCGTAACCTTCGCTTTGGGAGTGAGGCAGTCTGCATCTTCAGAGCCACTTCTTTTCCTCTTCCCTGCTTTGACTAAAGGTAAGCTGGATACTTCGGTTTTTTTCTTGTTTTTTCTTTTTCTTTGTGGGTTGCTTTTGGGGTTCAGTAACCTCTACTTCAGAGCTCTCAGATGTGGTCCTTGATCTTTTCTTACAGACACTTTCGTTGCTCGCGTCCATATTTGACTCCTTGGTCTGGATATTGTCGTCTTTCTTTGTTCGGCCTTTCTTCTTCTTTTTCTTTTTCTTTTCTTCAGTTACTGTGACAGCAGGAATGGGCTTGTTTTTCACTGTCTTGGGAACTACACCAGGTTTTCTTGGTGCTTCCTCTGGTGGGTTATTAAGAAACTCAATAGCTTTTGCAGCTTGTTCTTTTGTTTCAAATTCCACGAAGGCAAATCCCTTTGGGTCCCCAGTAGACTTATAATGTAGTATACTTATATAAACAACATTGCTACATTTCCCAAATACTCTCTCAATCCAGCTGTGGTTAACATCCTTGGGAAGTACTTCCACATACACAGTCCGCTCATCCTCATCCTTTGGTCTTTCACCCAGTGGCTTTTTCCTCCTGATTCTGGTGCCTTCTAAATCCAGCTCTACAACAGCAGAACTTTTTAGTGCTCTGGCTATGAACTTTCCATCCGTGGTCAATTTTTTCATTTTGTTGAATGACACAAGAAGTGATATATCAACATATCCATCTCTAGATTTTTCTATCTGCTCTCGAAGAAATCTATCCTTGTGGAGATTTGCATCTCCAAACCAGAAGTCCACTTGCTTCACGATATCTGCAAGCACCTGTTTAACTCTAGACTGTTTCTTTTTTTCTACTTCTTTTTTCTTTTCTATGCTTTCTTCCATTGCCTTTTCTTTATTTCCACTTTTAGTTTCCATTTTCTGTCCAGTTCCCAAAATACAGAGCCAGAGACTGCGTTCTCAACATTTATTCTTTAAAAAAAATTTTTTATTGAGGTATAATTGATTTATAGTATTATATGTTTCAAGTGTACAACATAGTGTTTCACAATTTTTATTTTTCAAGTTATTTATTGATTTATAAATGAAATCAATCAATCAATTAATTTAAATTAATAAATAAATTCAGCTGTGCTGAATCTTTAAACTGCTCACATGGTTTCTCTAGTTGTGGCTAATGGGGACTACTCTCTAGTTGCAGCGCATGAGCTTCTCATCGCGGTGGCTTCCGTTGTTGCAGAGCATGGGCTCTAGGGCGTGCAGGTTTCAGTGTTACAGAGCATGGGCTCAGTGGTTGTGGCGCACAGGCTTAGTTGTCCCATAGCATGTGGGATCTTTCCGGACCAGGGATCGAACCTGTGTACCCTGCATTGGCAGGTGGATTCTTAACCACTGGACCACCAGGGGGCCATCTCATAATTTTTAAAGGTTGTACTCCAATTGTAGTTATTATTATAAACATTTATCTTGAAAATTAGTATTTTTCTTATTTTTTCCTTTACATAAATCTAAACTGCATGTTTTGTTTTAGATTTTATTTCTTTTATAGTTTTTCCTTTCAACTCAGGGCAGTTTTTAAAATCCTTCATGTTGCTACATGTACATGTAGTCCTTTGCTTCCAGCAGCCACAGTCTGGTGTCTACCCATCTGTTCACCCCCTCCCACAGTGATAGGCCCACAGGTTGCCTCCAAACCCTTGCCACCACATGTGGTGTGGCCTTCTTTAGATATTTCTCTTCCAGACCTGATTTGAGATATATATTGGAGAAGGAAATGGTAACCCACTCCAGTATTCTTGCCTGGAAAATTCCATGGGCAGAGGAGCCTGGCAGGCTACGGTCCATGGGATTGCAAAGAGCTGGCCATGACTGAGTGAGTGAGCACATTGACACATATACTCAGGAGTGGAATTTCTGGCTGCGGGATATATGTCTACTTCATTTAAGTGTATTTCCAAATTCCTCTCCAGGATAGCTGCCTACTCTACATTCCTGTGTTTTTTTTGTATACAAGCACTAGAGTTGTTCTGCTTGGAGACCCCTTCAGTTCAGTTTAGTTCAGTTCAGTTCAGTCGTGTCTGACTCTTTGCGACTCCATGAATTGCAGCATGCCAGGCCTCCCTGTCCATCACCAACTCCTGGAGTTCACTCAAACTCATGTCCATCGAGTTGGTGATGTCATCCAGCCATCTCATCCTCGGTCGTCCCCTTCTCCTCCTGCCCCCAGTCCTTCCCAGCATTAGGGTTTTTTCCAGTGAATCAACTCTTTGCATGAGGTGGCCAAAGTACTGGAGCTTCAGCTTCAGTATCAGTCCTTCCAGTGAACACCCAGGACTGATCTCCGTTAGGATGGACTGGTTGGATCTCCTTGCAGTCCAAGGGACTCTCAAGAGTCTTCTCCAACACCACAGTTCAAAAGCATCAATTCTTCAGTGCTCAGCTTTCTTCACAGTCCAACTCTCACATCCATACATGACCACTGGAAAAACCATAGCCTTGACTAGATGGACCTTTGTTGGCAAAGTAATGTCTCTGCTTTTCAGTATGCTATCTAGGTTGGTCATAACTTTCCTTCCAAAGAGTAAGGGTCTTTTAATTTCATGGCTGCAATCACCATCTGCAGTGATTTTGGAGCCCAAAATAATAAAGTCTGACACTGTTTCCATTGTTTCCCCATCTATTTCCCATGAAGTGATGGGACCAGATGCCATGATCTTCGTTTTCTGAATGTTGGGCTTTAAGCCAGCTTTTTCGCTCTCCTCTTTCACTTTCATCAAGAGGCTGTTTAGTTCCTCTTCACTTTCTGACAAAATATTTGCTGTCAAATATGGGAAGAAGTGAGAATCCCCATGGATAGGGGAGCCTGGTGGGTTATAGTCCATAGGGCTGCAAAGAGTCAGACATGACTGAAGCGACTTAGCATGCATGCATGGGAAGAAGTATTATAAGGTAGAAGAATTAATCTGTAATTCGTCAAATCCAGGACACCTGGATTATAAAACGAACTATTACATGTACTACTAAGGTTAAACACTGCCAAATTAAACTGTTATGTGCTGTAGTTTGTAAGATGCATTCTGGCTTCAGAGATGAAAAGTGTGAAGATATGTGAGTCTGGGATTGATGAAGGAATAGTATTTTTCGCCACTCATTTATTCTCCAGAGCTTACCGATGCATTGAACATCCTGTATATGAAGGTGAAAATGTCATGTTCAGCATTGAAAAAAATGAATTTTCCTGCATGAACTGTAGTGCCATGAAAATGGTTGCAAATCACAGGGAGGGTAGGTTTTTGCTGAATTTAATTTGTTACTATTAACATTTAAATGGCCCGATTTTAAGTTATTGAGGTTCCCATCATCAGAAGCTTTCAAGTAGACCTGAATGATCAAGTGTCTTGAATATTATAGGTATTTCTTCTATGGAAAAAGATTGAACCAGCTGTCCAGTGTTCAGCTCTTAGTATGAGAATTTTGAAAAACATTTGTTGCCAGTCACAAAAGTGTGGAAACCATAGCTTAAGCAGGATAAGGATTTTGTTTCTCTGGTATAACAGAATTCTGAATATAGGCAACTTAGACCTGGTATTTACCATTGATATCATTAGAAACCCAGGCTCCTTTTAATCTGCTGGGTGGCTATAAAAATAGCATATGTTTTTCACCTCAAAAGCACAGATGGCTGATCTGCCTCCGCTGTTGTGTCCATGTTCTAGGCAGAAATAAGGAGAAGGGTGATGGAAAAATGCAGCATATGCCAAATGAATTTGTTCTTTAAAGAGCTTTCCTAGAGCTCAGGCTGGTGACCTTGATTGACTAGGACTATATAGCATGGCTACACCTAGGTGCCAGGAGAGGGAAGCTGGGAAGTCTATATTTTTAACTGGACATGTTGCTGCTGCTAGTAAAAATCAGAGTTACTTGAGAAAGAGAGACAAGTAACAGTTTTTTCCTCTCTTCAAGATCTTTCTTAGTTCAGAAATAAGTGAATCTGTATAATCTAACATCTCTCCACACCAATATGGGAACAATATAGTTTTTTATGTTTATTACAGCTTATTACTAGTGGTATGTTGTTGTTCAGTTGCCCAGTCGTGTCTAACTCTTTGTGACCCCATGGACTGCAGCACGCCAGGCTTCCCTGTCTTTCACTATCTTCCAGAGTTTGCTCAAACCCATGTCCATTGAATTGGTGATGCCATCCAACCATCTCATCCCCTGTCACCTGCTTCTCCTCCTGCCCTCAGTCTTTCCCAGCATCAGGGTCTTTTCCAGTGAGTCAGCTTTTCGAATCAGGTAGCCAAAGTATTGGAGCTTTAGCATTCGTCCATGCAATGAATATTCAGGGTTGATTTTCTTTAAGATTGACTGGTTTGATCTCATTGCTATCCAAGGCACTCTCAAGAGTTTTCTCCGACACCAAGTTCAAAAGCATCAATTCTTCTGCACGCAGCCTTCTTTATGGTCCAAGTCTCACATCCGTATGTGACTACTGGAGAGACCATGGCTTTGACTAGATGGACCTTTGTCCGCAAAGTGCTGTCTCTGCTTTTTAATACTTTTCAAAACTAATGGTATAGTTTATTACTAGGACTCATGTTGCTTTGATTTCTCCATCTCTAAAAACCCAAGCAGATTATTCACAGGATACTTCCCAAGCATTGATTCCCATTCCCCACTCAGCTGCTTGCTAACTGAGAGCCCTGGAAGGGGAGTTGCTGAGGCCAGGCTTCCTGATCTTAGAGGACTGTTCGGTGCACTTTTATGCACACTTATTTGCTGTCTAACTCTCCTTGCTTGCTCCACTTCCTTATTCCTCTCCTCCTCACTCTTCTAGCCTGTCAGTTTTTAAATGCTAAAATCTCTTTTTGTTTATCTCTCACTACTGGTGCCTGGGTTCCTCATTGCCTGGGAAGTGCTGGAGGGTATCTCCCTAGCTTGACTGTCTCTGAGTCGAGGGACTTAAATCTAGAAGTCAGTTGAAACTGTTAAAGTTCCCACCCTGAAAAAAGCAGAAGTTTCAGTCCTGACGGTAACAGTCTTCTTGATTTGCAGAATGGTAATTATGAGGAATGTGGTCATCATTTGTTGATTTAAGACATTTATTGAGACATGTGACTGGGAATACAGCAATGAATATGACAAGAGTCCCTTTTTTATGGAGCTCACATTTAAGTGAGAGACAACATCGAACAATTAAATAAGCTGTCTTCAGGGTCATGTGATACTGCATTGCTTAGCAATGGGAATTTTCTGCTTTAGATAGGAAGTCAGCAAATTTTCTCTGTAAAGGTCTGGGCAAGACAGTAAATATTTTAGGCTTTCCAGCTTGCATATGGTGTATTACATATTCTTCCTTCTTTTTTTTTTTTGGCTTTTAACAACTTTAAAAATGTAAAACCTGTTCCTAGCTTGTGGGCTATATAGGAACAGGACATGGGCAGGATTTGGCCCATCAGTTTGATATGTTAACCCTTGCTTTCAATTGTGTGTTAGAGAAGCCATTTGAAGAGTTTAGGCAATTGGACTTATATGTCCTGATTTCTGTTTTCAAAATGTCACTGAAGCAATAGACTAAAAGCAGGTAAGGTTGAAGAGGAAGACAGTACTAGATAATTGCCTTGTGTAAGACTCAAGTTTTTGGCTTCATCTCCTGGAGCCATTTATTGAGACATAGAAGGCTGGAAGAAAACTGATGTAGGAGGTAAAATATAAGTTCTGTTTTGAACACATTAAACTTTAAATGCCAATTAGACTCCCAGATGAAATTGTCACTTTGACTTTAGGGGAAAGTCCATGACTGAGGGTAGGTAGATGTGTCTGTGTGTGTCTGTGTGTTTGTATATAATATACATCAGCATGTGACAGTGTTAGTTGCTCAGTGACTCTTTGCGACCCCTTGGACTGCAGCTTCGAGGCTTCTCTGTCCATAGGACTCTCTAGGCAAGAATACTGGAGTGGGGTGCCATTCCCTTCTCCAGGAGATCTTCCTGACAGGGATCGAACCCAGGTCTCCTGTGTTATACACATGTAAGTACCACATAAAACTTTGTTATTGGATGACATTACCTGGGGAGAATAGAGGACCCCAAACCAAGTCAAGGGGTAGTCAAACATTAGAAATAGGGTAGAGGAAAAAAATCCATCATGGGAACCTGAGAAGCTTAAGAGGGTCCTGTGAGTTAAGGAAGGAAACCAAAAGGAGTATCACATAAGATGAAAGAGGATGCAGTGGTCCACTCTGCCAAATCATGCTATCTTGTAAGATAAATATGCAGAAATAACCATTGGATTGGGCATTATGGAGGGGATTCATAACCTGAACAAGTATTGTTATTGGAATAGTGTGGGACAAAAACCATATGAAAGTTTTATTAAGGATTGACTTATGTTAATCTGCATATTTTAAAGGGTGAACAAGAATTGCCTGGGTTAAAAGGGAGAGAGTAAAGAATTTTTTAAATGGACTAAGAGTCAGCTCAAGTGTATGGAGACTTAAGAGAGAGCATAACATGTTTGAGGAGTGGCAAGCATTTATTTTAGCTAGAATAGAGTTTTCTTTTAAGCTAGTGACAACAGGCATGGTTGGCAAGGGCCAGATCAAGAAGGAATAGTAGAGGGACTTCCCTCGTGGTACAGTGGATAAGAGTCCTCCTGCCAGTGAAGGAGATACAGGTTCTGTTCCTGGTCCAGGATCCCACATACCATGGAGCAACTAAGCCCCAAGAGCCAGGACTACTGAGCCCAGCTACTGAAGACCTTGACGCCCTAGAGCCCGTGCTCCACAACAAGAAAAGCCACCACAGCCAGAAGCCCACACACCACAAGGAACAGTAGCCCCTGCTGTCCACGACTAGAGAAAGCCCACATGCAGCAACGAAGACCCAGCACAGCCAAAATTAAATAAATAATAAGTAACTTTAAAAAGAAAAAAAGAGTAGTGTAGAATGCCATGAACTTTGGAATTTATTCTGAAGACAGTGAGGATCCTCTGAAGGATTTAACACTGGGGAAATACATTTTTGATAGCATTTTTAAAAGATACGGTAAAGGGAGATAGTTTTGGAGATTCACAAAACTGAAGGTGGGGAAAGAGTAGGAAACCACTGTCATAATCTAGGTAAGATATGACAGGGATTTAACGAAGACTTGTCAGTGGATGTTAAAGAGGATGGTGTAGTTGTGACACCTTTTTATGGAATAAACTCAACAATAAAAAAACTGATTTTTGATCAGAATAAGCAATGGGAGAGATGTATCAAATGTGACTGAAATTTTTTTGCTCTGGAGATCAAGGAGATGCAAAGAATATAAGATTAGGTGAGGTGGGTGACTAGGTTCATTTTAGACATTTGTAGCATCACCCATGTAGTAGTCAGTTGAAGACATGTTTCAGACAGATATATGGATCTACAATATGTGCAGAGTCTGCCCAGGAAAAAATTATCTGGGCAAGGCACCAGCATATAAACCCCAATTGTCAAAGAGTTTTTCAGTGAGATTCAGTTCAGTTCAGTCACTCAGTCATGTCTGACTCTTTGCGACCCCATGAATCACAGCACACCAGGCCTCCCTGTCCATCACCAACTCCCGGAGTTCACTCAGACTCACGTCCATCGAGTCCGTGATGCCATCCAGCCATCTCATCCTCGGTCGTCCCCGTCTCCTCCTGCCCCCAATCTCTCCCAGCATCAGAGTCTTTTCCAATGAGTCAACTCCTCATGAGGTGGCCAAAGTACTGGAGCTTCAGCGTTAGCATCATTCCTTCCAAAGAAATCCCAGGATTGATCTCCTTCAGAATGGACTGGTTGGATCTCCTTGCAGTCCAAGGGACTCTCAAGAGTCTTCTCCAACACCACAGTTCAAAAGCATCAATTCTTCAGTGCTCAGCCTTCTTCACAGTCCAGCTCTCACATCCATACATGACCACAGGAAAAACCATAGCCTTGACTAGAGGGACCTTAGTCGGCAAAGTAATGTCTCTGCTTTTCAATATACTATCTAGGTTGGTAATAACTTTTCTTCCAAGAAGTAAGCGTCTTTAAATTTCATGGCTGCAGTCACCATCTGCAGTGATTTTGGAGCCCAAAATAATAAAGTCTGACACTGTTTCCACTGTTTCCCCATCTATTTCCCATGAAGTGATGGGACTGGATGCCATGATCTTCTTTTTTTGAATGTAGAGCTTTAAGCCAACTTTTTCACTCTCCTCTTTCACTTTCATTAAGAGGCTTTTTAGTTCCTCTTCACTTTCTGCCATAAGGGTGGTGTCATCTGCATATCTGAGGTTATTGATATTTCTCCCAGGAATCTTGATTCCAGCTTGTGTTTCTTCCAGTCCAGCATTTCTCATGATGTACTCTGCATAAAAGTTAAATAAGCAGGGTGACAGTATACAGCCTTGACATACTCCTTTTCGTATTTGGAACCAGTATGCTGTTCCATGTCCAGTTCTAACTGTTGCTTCCTGACCTGCATCCAGATTTCTCAAGAGGCAGGTCAGGTGGTCTGGTATTCCCATCTCTTTCAGAATTTTCCAGTTTCTTGTGATCCACAAAGTCAAAGGCTTTGGCATAGTCAATAAAGCAGAAATAGATGTTTTTCTGGAACTCTCTTGCTTTTTCCATGATCCAACGGATGTTGGCTATTTGATCTCTGATTCCTCTGCCTTTTCTAAACCCAGCTTGAACATCAGGGAGTTCACAGTTCACGTATTGCTGAAGCCTGGCTTGGAGAATTTTGAGCATTACTTTACTAGCATGTGAGATGAGTGCAGTTGTGCAGTAGTTTGGGCATTCTTTGGCATTGCCTTTCTTTGGAATTGGAATTAAAACTGACCTTTTCCAGTCCTGTGGCCACTGCTGAGTTTTCAAATTTGCTGGCATGTTGAATGCAGCACTTTTACAGCATCATCTTCAGGATTTGAAACAGCTCCACTGGAATTCCATCACCACCACTAGCTTTGTTCATACTGATGCTTTCTAAGGCCCACTTGACTTCACATTCCAAGATGTCTGGTTCTAGATTAGTGATCACATCATCATGATTATCTGGGTCATGAAGATCTTTTTTGTACAGTTCTTCTTGTATTCTTGCCATCTCTACTTAATATCTTCTGCTTCTGTTAGGGCCATACCATTTCTGTCCTTTATCGAGCCCATCTTTGCATGAAATGTTCCCTTGGTATCTCTAATATCCTGAAGAGATCTCTAGTCTTTCCCATTCTGTTGTTTTCCTCTATTTCTTTGCATTGATTGCTGAAGAAGGCTTTCTTATCTCTCCTTGCTGTTCTTTGGAACTGTGCATTCAAATGCTTATATCTTTCCTTTTCTCCTTTGCTTTTCTGTTCTCTTCTTTTCACAGCTATTTGTAAGGCCTCCCCAGACAGCCATTTTGCTATCTTGTATTTCTTTTCCATGGGGATGGTCTTGATCCCTGTCTCTTGTACAATGTCATGAACCTCATTCCATAGTTCATCAGGCACTCTATCTATCAGATCTAGGCCCTTAAATCTATTTCTCACTTCCACTGTATAATCATAATAAGTGATTTGATTTAGGTCATACCTGAATGGTCTAGCCGTTTTCCCTACTTTCTTCAATTTGAGTCTGAATTTGGTAATAAGGAGTTCATGATCTGAGCCACAGTCAGCTCCTGGTCTTCTTTCTGTTGACTGTATAGAGCTTCTCCATCTTTGGCTGCAAAGAATATCATCAGTCTGATTTCAGTGTTGACCATCTGGTGATGTTCATGTGTAGAGTCTTCTCTTGTGTTGTTGGAAGAGGGTGTTTGCTAAGACCAGTGCATTTTCTTGGCAAAACTCTATTAGTCTTTGCCCTGCTTCATTCTGCATTCCAAGGCCAAATTTGCCGGTTACTCCAGGTGTTTCTTGACTTCCTACTTTTGCATTCCAGTCCCCTATAATGAAAAGGACATCTTTTTTGGGTGTCAGTTCTAAAAGGTCTTGTAGGTCTTCATAGAACCATTCAACTTCAGTTTCTTCAGCATTACTGGTTGGAGCATAGACTTGGATAACTGTGATATTGAATGGTTTGCCTTGGAGACGAACAGAGGTCATTCTGTCGTTTTTGAGATTGCATCCAAGTACTGCATTTCGGACTCTTTTTTGACCATGATGGCTACTCCGTTTCTTCTGAGGGATTCCTGCCTGCAGTAGTATATATAATGGTCATCTGAGTTAAATTCACCCATTCCAGTGCATTTTAGTTCGCTGATTCCTAGAATGTCGATGTTCACCCTTGTCATCTCTTGTTTGACCACTTCCAATTTGCCTTAATTCATGGACCTGACATTCCAGGTTCCTATGTAATATTGCTCTTTACAGCATCAGATCTTGCTTCTATCACCAGTCACATCCACAACTGGGTATTGTTTTGCTTTGGCTCCATCCCTTCATTCTTTCTGGAGTTATTTCTCCACTGATCTGCAGTAGCATATTGGGCACCTACCGACCTGGGGAGTTCCTCTTTTGGTATCCTATCATTTTGCCTTTTCCTACTGTTCATGGGGTTCTCAAGGCAAGAATACTGAAGTGGCTTGCCATTCCCTTCTCCAGTGAACCACATTCTGTCAGGCCTCTCCACCATGACCTGCCCGTCTTGGGTTGCCCCACAGGCATGGCTTGGTTTCATTGAGTTAGACAAGGCTGTGGTCCTAGTGTGGTTAGATTGACTAGTTTTCTGTGAGTATGGTTTCAGTGTGTCTGCCCTCTGATGCCCTCTTGCAACACCTACCATCTTACTTGGGCGTGGGGTATCTCTTACCTTGGGCGTGGGGTATCTCTTCATGGCTGCTCCAGCAAAGCACAGCCGCTGCTCCTTACCTTGGACAAGGGGTATCTCCTTACCACCGCCGTTCCTAACCTTCAACGTGGGATAGCTCCTCTAGGCCCTCCTGTGCGCGCAGCCACCGCTCCTCGGGTTGCTCCTCCCGGCCGCCGGCCCTGGCCTCAGAGAGATTAGATTAAGGGAAAAATAATCCCAATGACAGCCTGGTAAAAAATGATTTATGAGGCAGCAGATTCAGAGCATAGTTTAATAACCATTTGTATGAACAAACAGAAGGTTTTATTATATTTGCAAATTGACCTTGTTATTTACCTTTTTCTCTTGATTAAGATTGAAGAATTGGAGGAGAAACTTAATGATGCACTTCACCAGAAGCAGGTACTAGCCCTGAGATTAGACAACCAATTGACTTTCCAACAAAAAGATGCCAGGTAAAAGTTTTAAAAATCAACAATATCTATTTAGCAGTTAAAAATAATGTCATTACCTATTCGTGCATGTGATTCTAAGCTAAAATAGAGAAATCTTAAAGACAGTAATCATTTTTGCATCCAGACTAAGAAAAAACTACTTGATATAATACACAAAAATACAAAAAGCCAGAATTTGATATTCATTCAATACATATTACAGATATAACTGAACCATACATGAAAATGGAAGCACTCTAAACTTATCACCACTTAACTTCCTGTCTTTTTTCCTCAGCTGTTTGTAAGACCTCCTCAGATAACCCTTTTGCCTTTTTGAATTTCCTCTTCTTAGGGATGGTCTTGATCACTGCCTCCTGTACAATGTCATGAACCTCTGTCCATAGTTCTTTAGGCACTCTATCTATCAGATCTAGTCCCTTGAATCTATTTGTCACTTTCACTGTATAATCATAAGGGATTTGATTTAGGTCATAGCTGAATGGTCTAGTGGTTTTCCCCACTTTCTTCAATTTATGTCTGAATTTGGCAATAAGGAGTTCATGATCTGACCCACAGTCAGCTCCTGGTCTTGTTTTTGCTGACTGTGTAGATCTTCTCCATCTTTGACTGCAAATAATATAATCAATCTGATTTTGGTATTGACCATCTGGTGATGTCCAAGTGTAGAGTCTTCTCTTGCGTTTTTGGAAGAGGCTGTCTGCTATGACCAGTGCATTCTCTTGGCAAAACTCTGGTAACCTTTGCCCTGCTTCAGTTTGTACTCCAAGGCCAAACTTGCCTCTTAACTCCAGATATTCTTGACTTCCTACTTTTCCATTCCAGGTCCCTATAATGAAAAGGATATCTTTTTTGGGTGTTAGTTCTAGAAAGTCTTGTAGGTGTTAAAAGAACCATTCAGCTTCTTCACCATTACTGGTTGGGGCATAGACTTGGGTTACTGTGATATTGAATGGTTTGCCTTGGAAACAAACAGATCATTCTGTCATTTTTGAGAATGCACCCAAGAACTGCATTTTGAACTCTAGAAGAGAAATTGAAGGCAGAGGGGAAAAGGAAAGATATACCCATTTGAATGGAGAGTTCCAAAGAATAGCAAGGAAAGATAAGAAAGCGTTCCTCAGTGATCAATGCAAAGAAATAGAGGAAAACAACAGAATGGGAAAGACTAGAGATCTCTTCAAGAAAATTACAGATACCAAGGGAACACTTCATGCAAAGATGGGCTCAATAAAGGACAGAAATGGTATGGACCTAACAGAAGCAGAAGGTATTAAGAAGAGGTGGCAAGAATAAACAGAACTATACAAAAATATCTTCCCCAGATAACCACGATGGTGTGATCACCCACCTAAAGCCAGACATCCTGGAATGCAAAGTCAAGTGGGCCTTAGGAAGCATCACTACGAACAAAGCTAGTGGAGGTGATGGAACTCCAGTTGAACTATTTCAAATCCTAAAAGATGATGCGTTTGAAATGCTGCACTCAATATACCAGCAAATTTAGGAAACACAGCAGTGGCCACAGAACTGGAAAAGGTCAGTTTTCATTCTAGTCCCAAAGAAGGGCAATGCCAAAGAATGTTCACACTACCACACAATTGCACTCATCTCACTTGTTAGCAAAATAATGCTCAAAATTCTCCAAGCCAGGCTTCAGTAGTATGTGAACTGTGAACTTCCAGATGTTCAAGCTGGTTTTAGAAAAGGCAGAGGAACCAGAGATCAAATTGCCAACATCTGCTAGATCATGGAAAAAGCAAGAGAGTTCCAGAAAAAAAATCTGCTTTATTGACTATGCCAAAGCCTTTGACTGTGGATCACAAGAAACTGTGGAAAATTCTGAAAGAGATGGGAATACCAGACTACCTGACCTGCCTCTTGAGAAACCTGTATGCAGGTCAGGAAGCAACAGTTAGAACTGGACATGGAACAACAGACTGGTTCCAAATAGGAAAAGGAGTACATCAAGGCTGTGTATTGTCACCCTGCTTATTTAACTTAAATGCAGAGTACGTCATGAGAAGTGCTGGGCTGGGTGAAGCACAAGTAGGAATCAAGATTGCTGGGAGAAATATCAATAACCTCAAATACGCAGATGACACCACCCTTATGGGAGAAAGAGGAACTGAAGAGCCTCTTGATGCAAGTGAAAGAAGAGAGTGAAAAAGCTGGCTTAAAACTCAAGATTCAGAACACTAAGATCATGGCATTCGGTCCTATCACTTCATTGGCAGATGAGCAAACAATGGAAACAGTGAGAGACTCTATTTTCTTGGGCTCTAAAATCACTGTGGACAGTGACTGCAACCATGAAATTAAAAGACACTTGCTCCTTGGAAGAGAAGCTGTGACTAACCTAGACAGAATATTAAAAAGCAGAGACATTACTTTGCCGACAAAGGTCCTTCTAGACAAAGCTATGGTTTTTCCAGTAGTCATGTATGGATATGAGAGTTGGACTATAAAGAAAGCTGAGTGCCAAAGAATTGATGCTTTTGAACTGTGGTGTTGGAGAAGACTCTTGAGAGTCCCTTGGACTGTAAGGAGATCCAACCAGTCCATCCTGAAGGAAATCAGTCCTGAATATTCATTGGAAGAACTAATGCTGAAACTGAAACTCCCAATACTTTGGCCACTTGATGCAAAGAAGTGACTCATTGGCAAGGACCCTGATGCTGGGAAACATTGAAAGCAGGAGGAGAAGGGGATGACAGGATGAGATGGTTGGATGGCATTACCAACTCGATGGACATCAGTTTGGATCAAGTTCCGGGAGTTGGTGACGGACAGGGAAGCCTGGCGTGCTGCAGTCCATGGGGTTGCAAAGAGTTGGACACGACTGAGTGACTGAACTGTACTGAACCAGCTGTCTTAACCTTTCTTCATTTGCTTTATAGAAAGTATTGATATATTCTGTGGTCCTTTGGCTTCTTTTGGGCTGAAGTACCTTCTGTTTGCCTGCCTACTTTCTCCAGCTCAGTTGTGTGCTTATCCAAAGTTCCTTGTATTTTTCTCAAATATACCTATGCCAACTGTGCTTACTATACTTCTATAACTTAATTAAAATTATATTTTAAAATGAATACAAAGGCATATACATTTATTTGCAAATTATAATGAACTCTTTGGAATGATTCAATAAAAGTGAGTAACTAAAAGATCATTAAATAAGTGTAAGCAAGAGATGTTTAGAGATTGGGGCAGAAATCAAATCTATAAAAAATATGCTCAGATTTTTTTCTCAAGTATCTTTTTAAAAGGTTTCCTGCCATTGTAAAGAAATTGAACTTGGAAATTGTGAGAAATGATTTACAGAAAAACAAGGCACATCTCCCACATGACAAAAAACCTAGACCCTGAGGGCAAAATGTTTCAAATGATGTTTATTTCTATATTTTAATTAGAGGTAAATGTAAAAGGAGGCATCTTTTCCATTTATGAGATTTTACTATTTAACTGATATGTTAAAAAATTATCTGACCAGTTATCAGCCACTATCACATTAGATGAGTGTGGTTCTCAAATTTGACCATGCATCAGAGCCACCTGGAGGGCTTGTGGGAAAAGACTGTTGGGCACACTCTGGGTTTCTGACTTGGGTTGGGCCCTGAGAATTTGCATTTCTTCCAAGTTCCCAGATGATGTGAGTGCTGCTACTGGCTTGTGGGTAACACTTTGAAAACCACTCTACTGGGTAATAGGGCTTCTATTCTAGTTCTTTAGACACTGATCAAATTAAATGAAGTAGGGAGGGCAGTTAGGAGACATTTGCTGTAATCCTCTTGATAGTGGTAAAAAGAGGTTGGATTCTGAATATATTTTAAAAGTAAAGCCGGTAAGATATCCTAATGGATTCAGTGTGGGGTTTAGGAGAGAAAGAGGAATCAAGGATTGTACCAATCCTTGGCCTGAATAAATCAAAGGATGGAATTGCTGTCAACTAAGATGGTGAAAACATAATGGAATAGGTTTGTGAGTGAAGAGCGAGAGTTTAGTTTGGAACGTTAGGTTAGAGTTATTGTATTAGACATCCATGTGGATATATATGAAAAGTCTGATCTAGAAAGATAAATCTAGGAGCCATTAGGATACAGACAGTATTTAATTCACAAGACTGGATGAATTCCCCAAGGGAGTGAACATAGACAAGAGGAGAGGACCAAGTAATCCCAACATTAAGATAAACAAGATAAAAAGACTGGGAAAATGTTGCCAATAAAACAGGAGAAAAATGAAGAGGAAAATAATATGGTATCTGGGAAACCAGATGAAAGAAGGAGAGGGCAGATGTCTCGAGTGCTATTGATAGAGATAAAAAGAAATAAGAATTGATTATTAATAATCTGGATTTTTCAGTTACCTGGAAATTTTGCTGGAAGCGTGAAAACCTTATTAGCCTTTGTTTAAAAGGAAAGGCGATGGAGAGAGTGCATATAGAAAACTGTTGAGAACAAAATGGGCAGTGAAATGGGGTAAAAAATTGTGGGGGCTTTTTTTTTCATTTGTTTTAAGATAAGACAAATAGTGTTTGTATGTTGATGGGATACAATGGTGGGGGGGATTCATATGGTCCCTTACTGCTCAAAATTTTCCAGTAGGCAACTAACCATGTCTACTACATGTATTCCTTGAGAAAGGTGCCAAGTACTGTTTTCATTACCTCGTTGTCTGTATTGACATTATGGTGGTTCTGTGTTACCATCTTAAATTACCTGGATAAAGACAATGAAAATTACTTCAGTGAGTAGGGTCTAAAGCAGATATATCAGATTTACACCTTAAGCAGAGGAAATGTATAATTTTATAATTTGAATTTTAAAAGCTATTAACATTTTCTATTTAATAATTTTTTTTGCTGCACACTTAGTAATTAGTATAACTTCGTCATTTCGTGTTTAACTGGTTAAGTAAGCATTTAGCTGGAGCCAAAAATATTGCTGTTTCTCATTTAATTTGATGTTACTGTAAAATAGGAACTTTGAGAAATTATGTCTCTGTGATTTTTTTTAACCTTACCATACATTCTGTGATATTGTAGAAAATATCAAGAACTAATGAAACAAGAAATGGAAACGATTTTACTGAGACAGAAACAACTAGAAGAGACAAATCTTCAGCTAAGAGAGAAAGCTGGAGATATTCGTCGAAACTTGCGTGACTTTGAGTTGACAGAAGAGCAATATATGAAGCTAAAAAGTTTTCCTGAAGATCAGCTTTCTATTCCTGAATATGTATCAGTAAGTGTCTTGTATCATAAAAAAAAAAAAACAACTGTATTTTCAGACTAAAATTTGCCATTTCCATAATGGCCATAACTTTTCAAGTACCCAAGTGATACATTAATTTATGGCTCTGATCTGAAGGTAATGAAATGATGTTCAGATGACCAAATTTTAAAGTGTATTGACCTTTGAGCTCTGAAGTCAAGCAAATAAATGGGGTTAATGGTTGGAAGATCCATAGAAATGAATTATTTTATCATGAACTCTGGTGGTTTGTAATGTTTATAGAGATGACAGTGGTTGCCAGGGGTTAGGGACAGCAGAGGAGAGGGGAGTGATGTGATTATGAAGGGATAGCTTGGGGGAGATGGTTATGGATCTATGTAGGTCAAGTTCTAAACTGTGGTGTTGGTTACATGGGTATGTACATGGGATTGATCTATGGCAGTGGTCTCAAATATTTTTAGTATCAGTATCATTGACACTCTAAAAATTATTGAGGAGCTTTTGTTTATGTGAACTGTGTCTGTTAATAATGCATTAATTAGTACTGTAAATGTATCTACTTGGAATTTTGCAACTGAAATAATGTCTAGAAAAAAAAAAAACTAGTATTTGAGAAATGAAAATTGCAGACAGTTTTGGATTATGGTTTAGCTGTGGCAGGAATCAATCTTTCTGGTGTTTTGTCAAACCAGCCAGAGTCTGAAAGATCGTGGGTCATAAAAACAAGTATATAATATATTCACAATTTTTCTAAGAATTGTTTTTGATTTAACATTTATTTGCATTGAGATAATCATATAATTTGGCCTTGGGGTACAGAATGAAGCAGGGCAAAGGCTAATAGAGTTTTGCCAAGAAAATGCACTGGTCATAGCAAACACCCTCTTCCAACAACACAAGAGAAGACTCTACACATGGACATCACCAGATGGTCAACACCAAAATCAGATTGATTATATTCTTTGCAGCCAAAGATGGAGAAGCTCTATACAGTCAGCAAAAAAGAAAGACCAGGAGCTAACTGTGTGTCAGATCATGAACTCCTTATTGCCAAATTCAGACTGAAATTGAAGAAAGTAGGGAAAACCACTAGACCATTCAGGTATGACTTAAATCAAATCCCTTTTGATTTTACAATGGAAGTGAGAAATAGATTTAAGGGACTAGATCTGATAGAGTGCCTGATGTACTATAGGTGGAGGTTCGTTAAATTGTACAGAAGACAGGGATCAAGACCATCCCCATGGAAAAGAAATGCAAAAAAGCAAAATGGCTGTCTGAGGAGGCCTTACAAATAGCTGAGAAAAGAAGAGAAGCGAAAAGCAAAGGAGAAAAGGAAAGATATTCCCATCTGAATGCAGAGTTCCAAAGAATGGCAAAGAGAGATTAAAAAAGCCTTGCTCAGCGATCAATGCAAAGAAATAGAGGAAAACAATAGAATGGGAAAGACTAGAGATCTTTTCAAAAAAATCAGAGATACCAAGGGAACATTTCATGCATAGATGGGCTCAATAAAGGACAGAAATGGTATGGACCTAACAGAAGCAGAAGATATTACAAAGAGGTGGCAAGTATACACAAAGTACTGTACAAAAAAAAGATCTTCATGACCTAGATAATCACAATGGTGTGATCACTCACCTAGAGCCAGACATCCTGGAATGTGAAGTCAAATGGGCCTTAGGAAGCATCACTACAAACAGAGCTAGTGGAGGTGATGGAATTCCAGTTGAGCTACTTCTAATCCTGAAGAGGATGCTGTGAAAGTGCTGCATTCAATATGCCAGCAAATTTGGAAAACTCAGCAGTGGCCACAGGACTGGAAAAGGTCAGTTTTAATTCCAATCCCAAACAAAGACAATGCCAAAGAATGTTCAGACTACCACACAATTGCACTCATCTCACACGCTAGTAATGTTCAAAATTCTCCAAGCCAGGCTTCAGCAATATGTGTATCGTGAACTTCCAGATGTTCAGGCTGGTTTTAGAAAAGACAGAGGAACCAGAGATCAAATTGCCAACATTTGCTGGATCATAGGAAAAGCAAGAGAGTTCCAGAAAAATATCTATTTCTGCTTTATTGACTATGCCAAAGCCTTTGACTGTGTAGATCACAATAAACTGTGGAAAATTCTGAAAGAGATGGAAATACCAGACCATCTGACCTATCTCTTGAGAAACCTGTATGCAGGTCAGGAAGCAACAATTAAAACTGGACATGGAACAACAGACTGGTTCCAGATAGGAAAAGGAGTACATCAAGGCTGTGTATTGTCACCCTGCTGTTTAACTTATACGCAGAGTACATCATGAGAAACGCTGGGCTGGATGAAGCACAAGCTGGAATGAAGATCGCAGGGAGAAATAACAGTATCCTCAGATATACAGATGACAACACCCTTATGGCAGAAAGTGAAGAGGAACTAAAAAGCCTCTTGATGAAAGTGAAAGAGGAGAGTGAAAAAGTTGGCTTAAAGCTCAACATTGAGAAAACTAAGATCATGGCATCTGGTCTCATCATTTCATGGGAAATAGATGGGGAAACAGTGGAAACAGTGTCAGACTTTATTTTTGGGGCTCCAAAATCACTGCAGATGGTGATTGCAGCCATGAAATTAAAAGACCCTTACTCTCTGGAAGGAAAGTTATGACCAACCTAGACAGCATATTAAAAAGCAGAGACGTTACTTTGCCAACAAAGATCTGTCTAGTCAAGGCTATGGTTTTTCCAGTGGTCATGTATGGATGTGACAGTTGGACTGTGAAGAAAGCTGAGCACCGAAGAATTGATGCTTTTGAACTGTGTTGTTGGAGAAGTTTCTTGAGAGTCCCTTGGACTGCAAGGAGATCCAACCAGTCCATCCTAAAGGAGATCAGTCCTGGCTGTTCATTGGAAGGACCGATGTTGAAGCTGAAGCTACAGTACTTTGTCCAACTGATGCAAAGAGCTGACTCATTTGAAAAGACTGTGATGCTGGGAAAGATTGAGGTCAGGAGGAGAAGGGGACAACAGGATCAGATGGTTGGATGGCATCACCAACTCAATGGACATGGGTTTGGGTGGACTCCAGGAGTTGGTGATGGACAGGAATGTCTCGCGTGCTGTGGTTCATTGGGTCGCAAGGAGTCAGACACGACTGAGCAACTGAACTGAACTAGGCAAATAGTTTTGATCTCTTGGATTTCCTAAAAGTGTCTCAGAGTGGCAGCAGTGGCCTACAAGTCCCAAGAACACACATCCCACACACACATCCCACACACACATCTGTTTGTGATACACAGAATTCATTTCACCCTAAGATGCCTGAAATTTTTCATCTGTAAAAGGCTTAATAATGATAACAGTGTCTTTATTCAATATCTTATAATAATCTATGATGAAAAAGAATCTGAGAAAGAGTGTATATATATATATATATATATATATTTGTGTATAACTGAATTATCTTACTGTACACCTGAAACTAACAGAATGTTATAAATCAACTACTTCACGTAAAAAAATAATAATAAATTAACAGCACTTTTCTGTTGAGGTAATTGTGACGATTAACTGTGAATATGTACGTAGAAAGCTTAACAGTGCTCAGAACTTAGTAAACACATAATAAATATTATCTTTTATTTTTGCTGGAGTGGTGATTGCCTCTCTTGGTTCTCACTGGATAAGGTTTCTAGATTAATAATTTCCTATTAAATGGAGTACTGTTTCGTTCGTCCAGCTTTTTATTTAGATAGCTCAAGCATAAATTTTTCTGCCTCCAGTACTGTCCAGAACCAATGATGTATCTCAACTGCTGTCATTGAGGCTCTTTATTCATCATAGCTGGAAAGTATTCCATTAGTGGCAGTCGTACATGTTTTTGTTCTCTGGTGTTCTTTGTCTTATCTTTTGTTTTCAGACAGTATTGTCCTAATTAGTTAATTATACACAGATTTATTGTGTTAAGTGCTAGCTTTAGTACTGGCCTCTTACCAAATGTGGCACTCCTACAATACAGCAATACATTAAGGAGTTTCAGATTGTATGACTATACAATAATCAGTCACTACTTGCCTTCTCCTAACTTGCGGATAGCTTAGTTTTGTAGAAACTTGTCAGATGGAACACTTTACTAAGTTAGGGAGAGAATTGAGAGTGGAAAGAGAAATCTGAACTGATTGGTAGTAGTGACATGAAGGATACCTCCTGATTATTTATCCCTTACACGGCACTGGTAGTAAGTAGAGCTTCACCCAGCGCCTAGGATGGTAGTAGTGGTTTAGTTGCTAAGTCGTTTCTGACTCTGCAACCCCGTGGACTCTAGCCCACAGGGCTCCTCTCTCCATGGGATTCTCCAGGCAAGAATACCGGAGTGGGCTGCCATTTCCTTCTCCAAGGCTTTTCATATATATATTTAGGCACTGGGGACAGAGCAGTGCACAGACCAGACAAATCTTCCTGTCTCCCCCAGAGATTACATTCCTGTGGAGCAACACACACGGCCAACTAAACCAAGTAGCATGTTTGTCATCAGTGGTATGGAGAAAAGAGCAGAGTGAAAATAGGAACTGCTGTCACTGAAGGTACTGTATTAAATCAGGTCAGGCGAGGGAATTCCCTGCAGTCTAGTGTTAGGACTCCATGCTCTCACTGCCACAGGTCTGGGTTCAATCCCTGATTGAGGAACTAAAATCCCTCAAACAGTGTAGCCTGGCCAAAAAAAAAAAAAAAAAAATATATATATATATATATATCAGGGGAGTCAGGGAAGGTTTTATTAATAAGGTCATATCTGATCAGAGGCCTGAAGGGAGTGAAAGCATGAGCCATATATTTACATATGGGGAAGAGCTTGCTTTCCTATCAGAGGAAATAGCAAGAGCAAAACTTCTGAACACTTGATGTGTTCAGGAAATAAGCTGATAGTGTAGAATTAGCTGTAGTAGTAGGTGAGAAGTAAGGAGGAAGTGGAGTATTGATAGAAGAGGGGAAAGAGAGACTGTGTCAGGGCCGGGGACTTACAGATAATCTGGGCCTTAAAGGGACTAAATTGAACTCAAAGTATTAGTGGAGAAGTCAGGGCCAATTAAAGATCACCTTGTTTTAGTTTTGAGCAAACAAAATTTAGTGTATAGGCATATAATCTGAAGCCCCTTAACACTTTTCTGTATTACCTTAATACTTTTATTTATACAACTGATAATTGAGAGTACTATTAATTAGCAAATTTTAATTGTAATTTGCATTGCACGACTGACTGTTTATTGACTTTTTTTTTTTTTAAGATTCGGTTCTATGAACTAGTGAATCCATTGAGAAAGGAAATCTCTGAACTACAAGTGAAAAAGAATGACCTGGCAGAAGAATTAAGTGCAAACAAAGGTCAACTGAAACAACTGACTGAGGTTTGTCTAATTTTGATCCCTGGTGGTAAGAGACTCCAAGGAGGTCTTAAGATTTGTGATAAGGAGTATAAAAGTCAGTGATAGAAAAATGGGACTTGAGCATGCTGACTGCTGTGATTCTTCATAAGTAGTGGGAAGGAGATGAGACTGCAAATAGCCATCTTAAAGACTGATAGGGTACATCCATGATACTGACCTATAATCCCCAGCTGAGTGTTTTGTTCTTGTAATTCATTTCATTCTGAGTTCTTCATTACAGATCCACCCTGTGGATGATACGAAAGGGAGCTGGTCCATTTCTTAGTCATTTAGTCTCTTAATACAGTTACTTCCCCTAATACCTGTTCAGAGCACGTGCTCTAATAATAGCATCCATCCCTGTAAGGCCTGATGCCATGCCAGGTGCTGACAGGGGTGAATACAAGTGTCTGCCCTTCCAGAGTTCAAATTCTAGTAAGGTGGAGTTATACCTTAGATGAGATCTTGACACTCATTTTTTGTGTGACCTTGAACAAGTCATTCAGTGTTTCCAGCTCTGTCAAATGGAGAAAATAATCTTATTTTTCCATTCATTTCATTGAAGTACCCACACTTGTGTTTCAAAGTAAAAATGTGATTTTTAGTAAAGTTGCATATAAATAGCTATTTTGTGTCCTACTTCAAGGGCAACTTTTACCAAAGATCTACTTTCCAGAAATAAAGTATTGTGATTTAATTTATATTTTGATGCTCTGATTTGCAGCACTATTAGTGCTGGATGGAATCTACTTCTTTTGTTAGTATAGAGCCACTATTGCAGGCAAATGAAGGCTCAGCTTCCTTCTTCTGGTAGGAGCACTGAAGTCATCAGGAGCGATGCCACAGAGCCCTACAGGTGTCCATTGTGGCGGTTTTTTTCTGCTGCTAACCTACCACATTGTTGTGCACATTTAGAAAGATAGCTCTTAATTAAAAAAAAAATTTGGATCCAGAGTCACAATAATAAAGGACAAAGTTCTAAGGCCTCCGTTTGTCTTCTAACTAATTTTGCAGCCTTGGGCAAGTCATTTACTTTCCCTTGTCTCTGTTAAATGGCCAGGGTGGTGGTGGCGGCGGTGGCACAGGGTTTGTCAGGGACAAGGCAGACACGTTTTCAGACTTGGTTCTGCCGCACTTTATGGTACCTCAGCATCCATCAAGGACTTCTTGTATTTTAGAGGGAGTCTGGAAGAGCTTTCTAGCCTTGTTTCTATCAAACCACCTCTTTTTTAAATCACTTTTGACATTTGGGGATTCTACAAGTGATTTCTGCTGAACAAAGGACTCTTCAACCCCCCCCCCCAAAAAAAAGTCCTGAATCTCTAAAATTATCATATTTTTACTGTATGGTAAAGCAAGTCTCTCTACTTTCAAGGGTCAATAATGGCATTATATCCCAGATTTTAGTTTGTTTCAACCTTACTAATACCTTTAGTGTTTTATTGATATGAAAGCATAGATGATTAACACTGGTTTCATTCATAGGATCCCTGAGTGTTTTTAGTGCACTGATAATTCTTAAACACAGAAGCAGTTTTGTTTGTGAACATGTTTGGGTTCTCCAAAATAAACAAAACCAACAGGATAAATAAATATTTATAGATAGAGATATATTTTAAGAAATTTGCTCACATAGTTGTAGCAAACTATGTGCAAACTTATGTGTGTGTATGCTAAATCGCTCAGTCGTGTCCAACTCTGCACCCCTATGGACTGCAGCCCACCAGGCTCCTATGTCCATGGGATTCTCCAGGCAAGGGTACTGGAGTTGGTTGCCACGCCCTCCTCCAGGGGATCTTCTAGACCCAGGGATCAAACCTACGTCTTTTACATCTCCTGCATTGGCCAGGTGGGTTCTTTACCGCTAGCGCCACCTGGGAAGCCCCTGTAGAGGCTTGGCGAGTCCAAAATCTTAACAGCGTAAGCTGGCAGCCTGGAAATTCAAGAGAAGGTTGCAGTTTGAGTCCAAAGACTGTCTGCTGACAAAATTCCTTCTTATTCAGTCTCACTTTTACTAAGGCCTTAACTGATTGGATGAGGCCCATATGGGAGGTAAACTGCCGTCCTCAAAGTCTACTGGTTTAAATGTTAATCTCAGCTTAAAAAATGTCTTCACAGAAACATCTAATATAATGTTTGACAAAATATTTGGGTACTATGGTCTAACCAAGTTGACATAAAAAATTAACCATCACTGAACCTTTCCATCTATAAGTTTGCTTCTTAAAGTTTTACCACCTTTCAGCTAAAAATACAATCCTATGTCTTAAAACTCTTTCTGAATTTCATACTATAAAGGGAAAATTGAATCACATTCAGGAAAAAACAGTTAAATAATGCCTTATCTCTATAATAAAAGGTCTTAGAAACTCAGAGAATATGGTTTAAACATAATGGAATTACTTTTGTATTGAAACCACCCTTAAAGTTAGATTTTCTTTCTCTTACCCAGCTTACCCAACACAAAGAAAACATAGTATGAATATTTTTATTTTATTTATATTTTTAATTTATTTTTTGGCTATGCCATGTAGGATCTTAGTGGGATTTAGTTTCCTGACCAGGAGTTGAACCTGAGCCCTCTGCAGTGGAAGTGCAGAGCCTTAACCATTGGACCACCAAGGAAGTCCCTAGACTGAATATTTTAAATGAAAAGTCAAACCAGCAAGGACCTTTTTTTTATAAGGGTATAGTGAATCAATGTTAATATTTAATGTTAAAAGAAATTTTGTTTGACACTATTTTGTGGAGGTTTATTTTTTGAGGTGGTTTGTTAAATTATTTACTGCTTTGATATTTGGGGAATTCAGAGATACTAGTTTAAGTTTCACCTCTGCAGTTTGATGATGGTGTGATGATCTTGGATAAAGAACTTAGTCTTCTCTATCCTTCCCTTCAGTTCCCATGATAAAAATACAGATGAGAATATGTAACTCTTCCCTCATTTACATGGTCATTATTATGAGAATAAAATTCAGTCAATAAATATTCACTATACATCTGTTGTGTGCCAAGCATTGTTATAGGTATGTGGGGTACCTCAGTGAATAAAACAAAGATCTCCAGCCTTGTGAAAATTATATTTTAAAAAGAGGGCAGGGAAACAAACAGTAAACATATTAGAAAGGAAGTACAAAGTAAACTATCAGATTTTCAGACAGCAAAGTTTTTGAGGGGTAGAATACTGTTACCAGTAAGGCATATTGGAGGACCATCTCAGAAGATAAGTAAATGTCATAACCTATGTGTTTTCTTTCATGCATCTCATAGCTTATGATCCCAAAAGTAGCACATTCAAAATTGATTAGCAGCCCTAGAGAGTATAATTTTTTTCTGTTTTATTATGAAAGTTTTCAAGCTATAGATAACTAGAAAAAATTTTACAGGGAACACCTAATTTCTGCCTGATAATTTATACTTACCTTAATCTGTCCATCCACCAGTAATATTTATTTTATTAGAAATTGCCAGATTTTTTTTTTGTCTCAGTAGTTCCTTTATATTGTTGGGGAATATTTAATTGTATGGATATATTCATTCTCCCTTGATGGGTATTTGAGTTATTTCCACTTTGAACACATTATAAGTGAAGCTGCCCCAGACTTTTGAACATTGGCTTTGTGTGGACATACATTTTTGTTTTTTCTTAGGTAAAATTGAAGAGTGATACTTTTTACTTCTAGATTTCTATTTGTTGTTTATTATTGTTTTTATTGCTCTGGTATTTGTTTTTTCATTATGAGCGTATTTTCCTTTATACCACTGAGAATAGTTAAAACCTCTACTTGAAAATCTTTCTGTGCCAATTCCAAAATCTGGGTCACCTCAGAGTTGGTTTTTGTTGATTATCTTTTCTTTTAAGAATGGGTCACATTTTCCTGTTTCTTCAAAGGTCAAGTAACTTTTTAAATTGTTTATTTAAATCATAGAGTAAATGTAGATCTGAACAGTACAACTGCTGTGTTGGATAGACTGCATTTTGACAGTTACTGATGTTTTTGTTGTAGCAGGAATTTAACTGATTTATGCTCAAGCTATATACTATGTCTCTTGGGCAGCACATGAAATTTCAGTTGAGGTTTTTTTTGGGGGGCCTAAGTAGGACTTCTTGGGTCTGTCCTACATATATGCTGTTCAGAGGTCAGCCAGATATTTGGCAGAGATTATCCACAGAATAGAGTTCCCCTTCTCTGTCTCTAGAATTCCCTCCTCACTTTAGAGCATCTGAGTTACCCATACTCTGTTTTCTGGTTCTTCAAGCTAAAAAGATGAAGGAGTTTCTCTTATACGTCTGTCATCTTACTTGGCACGTGGTAGCTCTGCCTTCCAGCTAAAAGGCTTTTTTTTAAAAAAAAAAAAAAGAGAGAGACTCCAGGAAATTCACCCAGTGCTGTTCCATTCTTCCTCTTATAGATTATATCCCTCCAGAATCTGCCTGATTTGGGTCACTTTCTTGTGCGTTCAGGTGGTTGTTTTATATTTTACCAGAATTTGAGATTGTATTGCCAGTAGGGTTGGTCAGATGGGAACTTAAAGATTCATCACCAGAAATGGAACCACCTTACAATTTTGTCTGAAACACAAGTGAAGAAAAAGAAAATAGATTCTGTGCATGTGAAATATTTGGCTTTGAAACCCACTGTTTTCTCTAAAAAGAACCTTGGCTTTGTTAGAGAGTCTTTCTCTCAACATTTTTAACTTTGTACTGACAGGGGTGATGACTCATGAGGCATTATTTGTTGTTGTCCCGTCGCTAAGTAGTGTCCAGCTCTTTGTGACCCATGGACTGCAGCACACCAGGCTTCCCTGTCCTTCACTGTCTCCCGGAGTTTGCTCACATTCACGTCCATTGAGTCTGTGATGCTGTCTAACCGTCTTATCATCTGCCGCCCTCTTCTCCTTTTGCAGTCTTTCCCAGCATCAGGTCTTTTCCATTGAGACAGCTCTTTGCATCAGGTGGTTGAAGTACTAGAGCTTCAGCTTCAGTATCAGTCCTTCCAATGAATATTCAGGGTTGATCTCCTTTAGGATTGACTAGTTTGATTTCCTTACAGTCCAAAGGAAAGTACCACAATTCGAAAGCATCAATTCTTCGGCACTTAGCCTTCTTTATGGTCCAACTCTCACATTTGTACATGACTACTGGAAAAACCATAGCTTTAACTATACAGACTTTTCTTGACAAAGTGATGTCTTTGCTTTTTAATATGCTATCTAGGTTTCTCATAGGCATTATTAGGGGAAATATTAAAAGTAAAATAAAATACATCACTAGACCTTGAACAAAATGTACAGTTTTGGACCTTGTGACTTTGGTTGTTTGCACATCTTATTTATAAATAATTATTGAATTCCTTATATAGCTATAAAGTTCAGAGTTTAGAAACTAAACTCTGGTGTTTGGGCAACTGAGTTTAGTATCTGAGGACATACAGAGATTAAGATGGGTCAAATGAACCCCAACAGCTGGGGGAAATGTAATTGAAGTTCATAGAAATCACAAAATCATGAAATCACATAAGGTGAGGATTGACTTGCAAGAGGATAAACTCAGGACAAATACAAGAAGGTAGTATTATTTCATAGAACAGTTCAGTTCAGTCACTCAGTTGTGTCCGACTCTTTGTGACCCCATGGACTACAGCCTGCGAGGCTTCCCTGTCCATCACCAACTCCCAGAGCTTCCTCAAGCTCATGTCCATTGAGTTGGTGATGCCATCCAACCATCTCATCCTCTGTTGTCCCTTTCTCCTCCCACCTTCAATGTTTCCCAGCATCAGGGTCTTTTCCAGTGAGTCAGTTCTTCACATCAGGTGGCAAAAGTGTTGGAGTTTCAGCTTCAGCATCAGTCTTTCCAGTGAATATTCAGGACTGATCTCCTCTAAGATTCACTGGTTGGATCTTCTTGCAGTCCAGGGGACTCTCAAGAGGCTTCTCCAACACTGCACTTCAGAAGCATCAGTTCTTTGGCACTCAGCTTTCTATAAAGAAACTCTCACATCCATACATGACTGCTGGAAAAACCCACAGATACGAGATGAGAAACTGATTAAGAAATGTAGTAGAATGTGATTTTTTGACCTTTAAAAAATAGAACATAAAACAAGTAGTAAATTAATAGAAACTTAAAAGAGGAGGCAACAGTTGACAAACATAAATGCCTCAAAAGTGACAGGATCATGACAGTCCCATGTGTATTAAGATATTTTTTAGTTATGTCTCTGAGTTTTGTAACTGGGAGTTAAGGAAACAAACTTTCCACTCTACTAAGACTGGGATTAAGTTTGTCTTTTCCAAAATGATCTTAATTTTGTTGACCACATGGTGGCAGCATATACCCATTGATTTCTATAATCAGTTTTGGGCTGCTCAAAAAATACTGTCATTGCCAAAGCTTTACTGTGTTACCTTATTTTCCTTTATATTTCTTATTTCATATCTGTTTCCTTAAACCAATCAAATACTATGTCTTCCTAATAAAATTAAGTCAATCTATAACTGGGAGATAGAATTTTGAGAAACAAACTTTTCTGGCATAATATGCCAGATCAAAGGTGTCTCAGTTATTAACCCTGATATCATAATTATACCTAACAGATACATTCAAAGATGTTAAAGCCCCACAAGTACACAGTTAGTTATGCTTTTATTCATATATTCTGCTACCTCGTGGCATATATGAGGTGAAAAACTGATTTAGAAATGTAATAGAAGCTGATTTTTTGACCTTTTAGTAGATTTCTTGAATTTTCTTTCATTAATTTTTTCTACAGCTTTAGTTATTTGGAAATAATATCTATTGTAGATACTAACACAGGAAAATAAGGCTCATCTTTTACTTCAAGTTTAGAGTCTTTAAGGGTCAGTAACATAGTCTAATTATAGCATATTTGGAGCTGTTACGTACGTGAACTTGTGTATAGTACTTAGTGTTCTCATAAGTGCTGTACTTTTATTTTCTATTTATGAAATCTCTTTGTAACAGGTCAGAATTCTGGTCTAGTGCATGTAGTTAAGCTATTTGCAGCTGTTATGCTATTGTAGAGTTATTTTCAGCATGCTTCTTTCATTTCAAAAGAAATAAATGTTAATACTAATAAGGCATTAATGAGTCTGTGTGCAATGACATTAAGTTTCCTGTTGTTGTTTAGTCCCAAACTTGTGTCTGAATCTCTAGCTATCCCAACCATAGCCCTCCAGGTTCCTCTGTCCATGGGATTTCCCAGGCAAGAATACTGGAGTGGGTTGCCATTTCCTTCTCCAGGGGATCTTCCCAGACCAGGGATCGAACCCATATCTCCTGCATTGGCAGCCAGATTCTTTACCACTGAACCACCAGGGAAGCCCAAAGTTTCATAAGGAAATTATGCAATATTTTTCTCTTACGAGAGCTTTGGTAACTAGGAAGCAAAAGTGTTTTGTTCAAGAGAACTTCCTTGTTTAGGAAACATAGTTACATTTGTTGAGAAAACTTCTGCAAGATTACCTTGAGGCTCATCTTAAGTATTCATACCTGAATAATCCTGTCTTTATTTGAATGAAAATGAAGCATTTCATTAATGATACATACTTGTGATTCAGGTTTTTTTTCATTTCAGGGATTATTTTAACTGTTTGTTTTCTGAAGTTTCTTTTTTATCCTGCCCAAAGATGAATTTAAAATTCCCTTGTTAGATACATGCTATAATGGTACTCATCAGTTATAATTATTTTAGAGTATCTGACAAATTCATTCAGTTCAGTTCAGTCGCTCAGTCATATCCAACTCTCTGCGACCCCATGAATCGCAGCATGCCAGGCCTCCCTGTCCATCACCAGCTCCCGGAGTCTACCCAAACCCATATCTATCGAGTCAGTGATGCCATCCTCTGTTGTCCTCATCCTCTGTTGTCCCCTTTTCCTCCTGCCCCCAATCCTTCCCAGCATTAGGGTCTTTTCCAGTGAGTCAACTCTTCGCGTCAGGTGGCTAAAGTATTGGAGTTTCAACCTCAGCATCAGTCCTTCCATTGAACACCCAGGACTGATCTCCTTTAGGATGGACTGGTTGGATCTTCTTGCAGTCCAAGGGACTCCCAAGAGTCTTCTCCAACACTGCAGTTCACAAGCATCAGTTCTTTGGCACTCAGCTTTCTTCACAGTCCAACTCTTACATCTATACATGACTACTGGAAAAACCATAGCCTTGACTAGATGGACCTTTGTTGGCAAAGTAATGTCTCTGCTTTTCTGATCAAGTTACAAAAACACTTTATATTCTGAATTACATTTAAATTTTTATGTATTATTACTGCCATTACGTTTCAATATAATTAATATTTTTAATGTATTTTTAATGTATTTATAAGACCTCAGAATCTAATTTGCTGTAGTATTACTACTTTGGAGTTTCTAAAGCTCATCTCTTACCTGTGTATCTAAAAGTTGTTGCTTGTTTATAAACCTGTTGTTTTTTTGTTTGCAAATAATATAAACCTGTTGTATTTTTTTGCAAATAATGTAAATGACTTACAGACAAAAGTTCATGAGAGGGGAAAGTTCATGGAAAAGCTATTTATGAATAGCTATTTAAAGCTATTGCTTTTTTTTTTTTTTTTACTTTATTTTACTTTACAACCCTGTATTGGTTTTGCCATACATTGACATGAATCCACCACGGGTGTACATGAAGGCAATTTAAAATAGGATGTCATCAGGGAGAAGCCTCCTTCATCTGATTTTGTACGTAGCTCTGAGAGGAAACAGATTTTTAAAGAGTTACATCTAGTTCTGCTTCATTGACTACGTTAAAGCCTTTAACTGTGTTCAGTTCAGTTCAGTTCAGTCGCTGAGTCATGTCCGACTCTTTGCGACCCCATGAACTGCAGCACACCAGGCCTCCCTCTCCATCACCAACTCCCGGAGTCCACCCAAGCCCATGTCCATTGAGTCAGTGATGCCATCCAACCATCTCATCCTCTGTCATCCCCTTCTCCTCCTGCCCTCAGTCTTTCCCACCATCAGGGTCTTTTCCAATGAGTCAGCTCTTCGCATCAGGTGGCCAAAGTTTTGGAGTTTCAGCTTCAACATCAGTCCTTCCAATAAACACCCAGGACTGATCTCCTTTTGATGGACTGGTTGGATCTCCTTGCAGTCCAAGGGACTCTCAAGAGTCTTCTCCAACACCGTAGTTCAAAAGCATCAATTCTTCAGTGCTCAGCTTTCTTTATACTCCAACTCTCACATCCATACATGACCACTAGAAAAACCATAGCCTTGAATAGACGGACCTTTGTTGGCAAAGTAATGTTTCTGCATTTTAATATACTGTCTAGATTGGTCATAACTTTCCTTCCAAGGAGTAAGCATCTTTTAATTTCATGGCTGCAATCACCATCTGCAGTGATTTTGGAGCCCCCCAAAATAAAGTCTGACACTGTTTCCACTGTTTAACTGTGTAGATCATAACAAATTTTGGAAAATTCTTAAAGAGATGAGAATATCAAACCACCTTACCTATCTTCTAAGAAACCTGTATGTAGGTCAAGAAGCAGCAATTAGAATATGGAACAATGGACTGGTTCAGAATTGGGAAAGGAGTACAATAAGCCTGACTCTTGTCACTCTGCTTGTTTAACTTACATACAGGATATTTCATGAGAAATGTCATCCAGGCTGGATGACTCACAAATTGGAATCAAGATTGCTGGGAGAAATATCAACAACTTCAAATATGCAGATAATACCCCTTAATAGCAGAAAGAAAAGAGAACCTAAAGGGCCTCTTGATGAGGGTTGAAAGAGGAGAATGAAAAAGCTGGCTTAAAACTCAGCATTCAAGAAACTAAGATCATGGCATCCAATCCCTGCATTTCATGGCAAATAGAAGGGGAAAAAGTGGAAGCAGTGACAGATTTTATTTTCTTGGGCTCCACAATCACTGTGGACAGTGACTGCAGCCATGAAATTAAAAGGTGCTTGCTCCTTGGAAGGAAAGCTATGGCAAACCTAGACAAGATATTAAAGAGCAGAGATGTCTCATCCCTTTGCTGACAAATGTCTGTATAGTCAAAGCTATAGTTTTTCCAATAGTCATGTATGGATGTGAGAGCTGGACCATAAAGAAGGTTAGCACCAAAGAATTGATGCTTTTGAACTATGTTGCTGGAGAAGACTCTTGAGAGTCCCTTGGACTGCAAGCAGATCAAACCAGTCAATCCTGAAGGAAATCAGCCCTGAATATTCATTGGAAGGACTAATATTGATGCTAAAGATCCAATACTTTGGCTATAAACTTCTCTGTATCAGAGGATGAGATGGTTGGATGGCATCATTGACTCAATGGACATGAGTCTGAGCAAATCCTATGGGATAGTAAAGGACAGGAAAGCCTGGAGTACTGCAGTTCATGGGGTTGCAAAGAGTCAGACAGACTTAACAACTAAACAACAACAACAATCAAGAAACATAATTAAAGAGAAGAGTTTTAGAAAAACAAGGAGAAATTAATAAAAGTATAATAATGATAGGAAAGTTTATAATGTACTTCCTTCTGAATTGAATATATCTTATAGACATAAAAATGAGTCAGGGCTAGAAGAAATGAGGCAATCAATAATTTTGATTTAGTTGTTATAATAGAGTTTAAAATCCCTTGGCCAGGGGAGAATCTTTTTTTTTTTTTAATGTCAATGAAGGGAATTCCCTGGCTGTCCAGAGCTTAAGGTTTAATTCCTCCTAGGGGATCTAAGATCCCATAAGCTACACAGGGTGGCCAGTAAATTAATTAATTAATTTAATTCAATGAAAAGTTTACAAAACTATCATGTATATACTTGGCTACATAGTAAAAGATTTAAATGTTAAGGACATATTTAATAGTTCCTATTTTTATTTTAATTCAGTAGTGGTCATTTAAAGGGGACTGGAAATAAATTTGGAAATTAAGAAACTTTTTTTTAGGTCAAAAGTAATAAACAAGAAAAACACTTTTTAGATCATAGAGTAAATAAAAATATGAAAACAAGAACATTTTACATCAAAATCTTTTAGACTTATTTAAGGCTGTGCCAGAGGAAAATCTGTAGCCTTAAATTACCTTTATAATTAAAGAGAAGGATGAAAAATAAAAGCATATAGTAGTCAATTTTAGAAAGAAAAAAGAACAGTAAAATAAGGAGTTTGCGATTATTGGACATTAATTAATATTGCATGTAGCTCTGTGGTGACAGTCTTAAAAACTGAAAGAAGTGTCCCAATAAAATGTAGATTACCACACTAAGTAAAAGTGGAGAACTTGAAGAGAAGAATTACCCCAGAGGTATTACACAGTGAATTCTTCAGTCACTAGTCGTGTCTGATGCCTTGCGACCCCATGGATTACAGCACGCCAGGCTTCCCCTTCCTTCACCATCTCCCTGAGTTTGCTGAAACTCATATCCATTGAGTCACTGATGCCATCCAACCATCTCATCTTCTGTTGCCCACTTCTCCTCCTGCCCTCAGTCTTTGCCAGCATCAGGGACTTTTCCAGTGAGTCGGCTCTTTGCATCAGGTGGCCAAAGTTGGATCTTCAGCTTCAGCATCTGTCCTTCCAATGAATATTCAGGGTTGATTTCCTTTAGGATTGACTGGTTTGATCTCTTTTCAAGGGAAACAGTAAGTAAAGGTATATGATTAATGAAGTTGCCAGATTCGCCAGACTTCCCAGGTGGCACTGGCAGTAAGGAACCTGCCTGCCAGTGCAGGAGACATAAAAGATGCAGATTCAATCCCTGGATCAGGAAGAACCCCTGGAGAAAGGCTTGGCAACCCACTGCAGTATTCTTGTCTTAGAATCCTATAGACAGAGAAGCCTGGCAGGCTACAGTCTATAGGATCATGAAGAGATGGACACGACTGAAGTGACTCAGGGCACGCGCTCCAGGTTCACAAATATATTGCCCTAGTAGGGTCAATTGATTTCTATAAGGATAGCTGATTCCAGGTGATTAAACAGTTGTCTTTTAGTTGCTAAGTTGTATCTGACTGTTTGCAACCCCATGGACTACAGCCTGCCAGGCTCCTCTGTCCACAAGAGTACTGGAGTGGGTTGCCATTTCCTTCTCCAGGGGATCTTCCCTACCCAGGGATCAAACCCACATCTCCTGCACTGGCAGACGGATTCTTTACCATTCTGTCAGACAGGAGGCCCATTATTAAACTATACCAAACTAGTACTGAAAAAGATGGAAAGCTCTGAGAAAGATGGTACAAAATAAATCCATCAGCCATTTTTACTTACAGAAATTCTAAATGTTCAAAAATGAATTCTAGCATTTTATCAAAAGAATAGTGCTTTATGTCTAATACAGTATATTTTAGGACAGAAAGGATAAACTGTTGCATCAGCAAGTTAAAGAAGAATACCCATTTAATTGTATCATTAAATGAGAAAAGATTATAAAATTCAGTGAACATTCCTAAGAAGGAGACTAAGTATTTACTTTAAAAAAATGTTAGCAAAATACTTTATCCTAAATGGCAAAACTATAGAACTTTTTCTGTAAAAATCAGTAACTAGACACAAACTTGGGTTGTTTATTATTATCTAACGTGGTCTTGGAGGGCCCTAGCAGATGCACTAAGAAGGAAAAACTCTCCATGTAAACTTTTGAAAGGAGATTAAATTTTTTTTCTGTTAGAAACCACCTAAATTTAATGCAGAAATGTATGAGTGATCAATAGCATTTCTTTAGGTTTAGAGAAATAACTGGTAGAGATGGACTTGGGGGAAAATAATTAACTCATGATGCAGATAGTAGGTTATATGAAGAGTACTATTAAATTGTATTGTTGAACCTGGAAGCACCATATCTTAGGAGAAAAAGTCATAAAAGTAGCATTTTTTCCCATATTAATGTATTAATTAAATTCAGTTATTCTGTATCCCAAGAATTTTCTGATTTTCTGTCTTTGATTTTTTTGGTGGAAGACAGATAATTCTGTCCAAGGATTGGGCTTGGATAAATGATTTTAGCTTCTATGAAAAAGTAAGTGTTCTGGAATTGCCAAGAAAAATGTGGTGGAAAAAATTGAAAGGAAGGGGACGTTGAGATGCTTCTCCTACCAAGATCCCACTTTATACTTCAAAACTAAATGTAATATTGACATAGAAACAAATGTCAGTAGAGCAAAATATAGAAATAGATCTAATTATTTACTACAATATTTGGCAACAAACGTCTGTCTAGTCAAAGCTATGGTTTTTCCAATAGTCATGTATGGATGTGAGAGTTGTCCTGTAAAGAAAGCTGAGTGCCGAAGAATTGATGCTTTTGAACCGTGGTGTTGGAGAAGACTCTTGAGAGTCCCCTGGACTGTAAGGAGATCTAACCAGTCCATCCTAAAGGAGATCAGTCCTGAATATTCATTGGAAGGACTGATGCTGAAGCTAAAACTCCAATACTTTGGCCACCTGATGCGAAGAACTAACTCATTGGAAAAGACCCTGATGCTGGGAAAGATTGAAGGCCAAAGGAAAAGGGGACGACAGGATAAGGTGGTTGGATGGCATCACCGACTTGATGAACATAAGTTTGAGTAAGCTCCAGGAGTTGGTAATGGACCGGGAAGCCTAGCGTGCTGCAGTCCATGGGGTTGCAAAGAGTCAGATACGACTGAGTGACTGAACTGAACTGATTTACCACAATAGCCATAGTTCAATTCAGTTGAGAAAGAATATTTTTTAGTATAAGGGTCCTAGCACAAGTGGATGAGACTCATCTGTTAAAAGAAAAGTTGATTGTCACATTTTATACTATATACATGTATTAATTCTAGTTGGATTAAAATTTTTCAAAGGAAACCTAGGCCATTACTTCAACAATCATGCCAATTTTTAGCTCAGGGTCCACGTGCCTCTAGGTGGAATGGGAAAAACACTATTTTCACTTCTCACCGAAATCTAGAGCTTTAGTTATAAATGCCACAGTAGGTTTGTCCCTGCCTAGAGCTCTGTCAGCATTAGAATTCAGGTATTTTCCTATCACAGTGTAGTTACCACAAGTATCTTTAGAGATTAGGCTCATCACTATTCCAACCCTAGCGTAGTTGTTAGACTCCTCACTAGATCTTATCTTAATGCAGTAAGGGGAAAAAGGTCATATGTCGGGCTTCCCCAGTGATCCAGTGGTTAAGAATCTGCCTTGCAGTGCAAGGGACTCTGGTTTGATTAAGATTCTAAGTGCCACAGAGCAGCTCAGCCTGGGAGGTACAATGCCTGAATCCACGCTCTAGAGGTTGTGAGCTGCGACAACTGAAGCCCTGGTGCTCTGCAGCAAGAGAAGCCCATACACCACAGTGAACATTACCTCCCACTCACTGCAACTAGGGAAAGCCTAAGTGCAGCAACAAAACCCCACACAGCCAAAAAGTCTTTTTTTTAAAAGACAATAAAAAGACTCAATTTTTCCGAAGAACATGTATAACTTTAAAAAATATTTCAGTAGTTTTACTGCAGAATGCAATTAATACTTGAATGACATGGGTTGCTGACCCTCTGCACAGTTGAAAATCTGCATAGACCTTCTAGTGAGCCCTCCCTACCTGTGTTTGGACACAGAATTAAGCAATTCTGTGTTTATGGATTCAACCAACCACAGATCGTGTAGCACTGTAGTATTTATTATTGAAAAATATTGTCGTGTAAGTGGACCTGCACGGTTCAAACCTGTTAGTTATTCAAGGGTCAGCTATAATTTGTTTCCTTTGTAATTCTGCATAATTTTTATTTTTGATTTTAGAAACTTTAGTCTCCGAAGGGATTCACAGTTGTCACCAGATTGCTAGTGGAGTCCAGGCAGAAGAGTCTCAAAAATTCCTAATTTATATGATTATTAGCAGTACTTCTCAAACTCTAATGTAAATACAAAGTCACCTGGGGCCTGGGGATCCTGTTAAAATGAAAACTGACAGAGTAGTTCTGGGTCGGGGCCTGAGACTGTTCATTGTTAGGATGCCTCCCAGCCTGTGCCCCTTCATGGATTGAACTATGAGTAGCTAAGTTTTGGACTGAGTTGTCCAACATAGTGGTCACGGCCACTTGAGGCTATTTAATTAAAATTCATGTTCTCAGTTTTACTAGCCACAGGTGGTTAGTGACTAGCCTATTGAATGGTACAGATGTAGAACATTGTCATCATTGCAGAAAGTTCTATTGGACAGTGTTCTTCTAGAGGTTGGAGTAGTCTTAGCCAAGACAGAGAAACAAAAAGCTTTAAGAGAAAAAAGCAAAAAGCAAGCCACAGCAAAGTTTAATATTTAAAGAACACATTTGGTACAAAAATTGAAATGTAGATGATCCAAAGTTAGTATCAGTACTGCTTAAAGCTCTTAGAAATTAACACAAAAAAGACAACCCAATAGAAAAATGGAGAAAGACTATAAATAGATATTCCACAGAAAGTGCAGATCCAGATGTCCAGGTGCTCAAACTAACTAGCATTTTGGGAAATATTATACAATTAAAATAACAATGAGAACTCAGGTTGGCAAAAATGGAAAAGGTCTAATATCTATGTAGGTATAAGAGAAAAGACACAAACATTGCTGGTGGAAAAGCGAACTGCTGTAGTCTCTTGGAAAGACATCTGGCAACGTCAGTTAAAATGAAAAAGAAGCACTCTTTAGCGCAACAATCCAGTGGCGCTCGAACCTTGTCCCATGGAGTAAAACACTAACATGTAAGACTATGTGCACAGGGAGGTTTCCTGCAGCAGGTGCTGGAAGGGGAAAGGGGGGACAGGAAACAATAAATTCTAGTCAATAAAACAACAAGAAAATGGTTACATAAACAATATACAGTGCACACTGGAATTTTCTGTAGTCGTTGACAAGAAAGAATTGGAGAATATCAGTTATTTTAGGATTTACCCAAGGTACCTATCTTCCCATTTGTGTTGTTTTCATGAGTATACGAATATGGAGAAGAGGGAAAAATGCATGTTATTTAACGTGAGTCACCTGAGGATGCAGATGGTATATCAAAGAGAAGAGAGGGAGGAAAGAGATCAAAAATATGAAATTTCCTTCTCTTTAACTAGTATGTATGATAGTTCCACAGTATATATCAGTTGCTCAGTTATGTCTGAGCAAGTAAGGATGTATGATGCAACAACAGGTGACTTATTAATGGCAAAAGAAAGTCACCTTTGCTTTAGTAGTAAATTGTCATAGTTATTTTAAACACTTCCACAGTGTAAATGTGCACAAAAAAAATTTATATAAATAATTCTTAGTGACTCCATGGACTGTAGCCTGCCAGGCTCCTATGTTTATGGAATTTTTCAGGCAAGAATACTGGAGTGGTTTGCCATTTCCTACTACAGGGTATCTTCCCAACCTAGGTATCAAACCCACATATCTTGGGTTTCCTGCATTGGCAGGCAGATTCTTTACCAGTGAACTCCCATGGAAGCCCCAATGTTTCCCTTTAGAAAAGCTTAAACTTTTGTTTGAGCTTACATTTATTGAAAAGATATTGAAAATTATCATGTCATATATTGAAATTTTCATGTTCTTTTTAGCTTACTTTTTATATTCAGTTTTGTCTCCCCCCTCACCCCCACCCCGCCAACACTTTAAAGAAGAAGTCTAAATTTTTTTGAAAAAGATTGTATTTCTTGAGGATCTTAACAACAAGTAGTAGTCTCTGGCAGCAAACAGATGGTTATTTCTTAAAGGAACAGTCTTTAACAATCAAAGATTAATTAGGTTTCTTGTTCTTTTCAATATTTACTTGCTGGGAGTAGGTTATAGGCAATGTGAAACTTGTAAGAGTTCTGAGGAGTGAATTCTCATGTTCTCAGAATAGCTAATTTCATTTCTACTTCTCTTAGCTGCTCTATTTCTCCCCACTTCATTTATTAAAGATTTATTTTGACTTGTAGGTTGCCATTCTTTTCTCAGTATCTGTGGTGTGAGAGACAAAAGATTTAAATGATGCTTAGAAATTGTATCTAAAGTAATTGCCTTTGGGTTTATGCAGCTGCTAATTGTTTAAAATATGCCTATTTAATTGAATCTTTGAATACATTTTTATTTTTGTGGAAAACATTTATTCAATGTTATCTTGTTATGATTTTTATAATATGTTTTAAGGAATAATTGTAGTAATTATTTTCAAGGAAGGGAATCTAAAGTTAACTATGAATTATGCCTGTGCCATATTTTAACCTGTAAAATTTGCAGTTAAAGTTGTTTTTTTTTTTAACAGCCTGGATTTGGGCAGTAGATAATATTAACTTCCAGTCAATCGTTTTATAGGTTCCATGGATAGAATCTGTAAAAATCAGGAACTTGAAGTTAAGAAAGGAATGAACTATTTATGAATTCAAGAACCTGAATTCTAGCCCTATCTCTGCTCAGTCTGGAATCCAGGACAAAAACACTTAACCCCTTCAGGCCTTAGTGTTCTTATCTTGGAAATAAGAAGATTCTTATTTCTCGTGTTATCTCATGTTTCTTTCATCTCTGAAATTCTGTAATTGTGTCCTGCTCAGCTGCTGTTGTTTGGAAATAAAGACTTTATTTAAAGGTCTAATGGTTGATAACTTTGCCAAAACATCGTGTAACATAATTTTTTTTGTTTTTATATCGAACAGCAGAGAAACACATAGAGTGAAAAACAGTGTTTCTTCCTTGCTCTCTGCCCTCTTCCCTTCCGCTGTGACACTCACGTGCATGTCTCCCTTTCCATTCCTAAGACCAGCATCCCTGCAGAACTCCTCCCCAGTTAACGTTTTCTTGGTTGAAGTCTCTTGCTTTACTTTTTTAAAGCTTTAAAAAATTTTTCTTTCATAAAGCAATTAGTAAAGAAATTGTAACTGACATTTTACACAAAGAATACGTGTTTACCTACCATCCAGACTAAGCAATGGAATCTCCTTTCACGCACCTTTTCTCAAAATCTTTGAGAAAATATGGGTTTATATACATTGCATTAATATCATTGTTTCAACTGAGGGGTTCTTTTTCAGATGATAATTTTCGTTTCAGTTGGAAAACCCATTTATCAATCCTTAATTGTTAAAGTCGCTTTTTCTACATTTTGAGCTTGTTGTCTTAAATGCTAGTGCTGCATAGTCCCTTTATATCAACGTTAGTTGACTCTGCAAGCATTTCCAGTGTAACTACTATGTGAGGTTCCTGGGTATAACCAGAGATCCAACAGGACTTCAAGGAGCTTCAGAGTGGGTGTGCAGAAAACCAAGGGTTAGAGACAAGGCAAGGAACATGCAGCTACAATAACAGACTTATTTTCAGGCTAGTGGTAGCCTTGTATTATTTCCTATTATGAATAACTTAGGAGATGGAAAAAAATGACATTAAGCCCAGCAATCAAAATCAGTTCCATTCTAGATACAGAGGAGACCTGCAAACTGAAATCTTCTCAGTGACTTGGTTTGTCCTTGATATCCCTGTGCAGTTTTTTGGGTTTTTTGTTTTCCTTTGTTGAAAGAGGACACTGAGACTTGCTGTTAACCAAACCTGTTTACTTTTTATTTAGACAGTTTCTGCTAGAAAGAGTTGGTGATTGGAAATTTTGTTTTCTTTTTTACGTTTGAAAAAATTAAGTTTTTTACTTCTTTGAATTCAGTCAATTTAATATCCTGTTTTGCTCCTTCTTTTCCAATTTTTGTTGTTGTTCAGTTGCTCAGTCATGGCCAACTCTTTGCGACCCCATGGACTGCAGCATGCCTGGCTTCCCTGTCCTTCACCATCTCCCGAAACTTGCTCAAACTCATGTCCATTGTGTTGGTGATGCCATCAAACCATCTTGCTCTGTCGTCCCCTTCTCTTCCTGCCTTCTAGCTTTCCCAGCATCAGGGTCTTTTCCAGTGAGTCAGCTCTTCGCATCCGGTGGCCAAAGTGTTGAAGCTTCAGCATCAGGTCTTCCAATGAATATTCAGGACAGATTTCCTTTAGGATTGACTGATTTGATCTCCTTGTAGTCCAAGGTAATCTCAAAGGGACTCTCAAAAGTCTTCTCCAACACCACAATTCAAAAGCATCAATTCTTCGGTGCCAGCCTTCTTTATGGTCCAACTCTCACATCTGTACATGACTACTGGAAAAATCATAGCTTTGACTATCTTTAGCCTTAGCCTTAGGAGAAGGCAATGGCAACCCACTCCAGTACTCTTGCCAGGAAAATCCCATGGACGGAGGAGCCTGGTAGGCTGCAGTCCACAGGGTCGCACGGAGTCAGACACGACTGAAGCAACTTAGCAGCAGCAGCAGCAGCCTTAGCCTTAAAGTTTTCTTTCTCTTGTTGGTTTTCTTTCTCTTGTTGGTTTTCTTTCTCTTGTTGGTGTTCTTTCTCTTGTCAGTGTTCTCTGCTTCCTCCCTGTCTTTTTATTGAAACTGCCTGACAGAATCTCAACTCTTGATTTTTCTACCTGAGCACTACTAAAGAAAATCACAGAGGCAGTAACACAGCTATAAGTTTATTGTTACCGACTTTGAATGGGCCCACACAATTGTGCTGTAATTCAATTTTTTTTCTAGTTTTCTCCTTTCTCACAGCAGTTATTTTAGGCATTCAACACTTCATATCTCCAGCTCTCAGCTTTCCTCCTCTCTCTTTCTCAGCAAATGAGTTGGTGTTTCATTCCACAAAGAAAATGGAAATCTTCAGATGAGAACTGCCAGTTTCTTGCCACAAACCTGTTTACATCTGTACTGTTTCTGTTTTGTTTGTCCCTACTGTTTGTGGTGGCAAGAGGCTTGCTTTCAAAGAGTAGAAAATTATATGCCTCCAGAAACCAAGAGATGATATAAAATCTGTGAACCAGTAGGGTAAGAAGTGGTTCTGTGGCTTGCTGGGAACTGATAGGAGCTACCTGAAGACATCCAAATGCAAGTTTTAAATACCCTTGTCAGCTGGAGCAAAGCCTGCCTTGATCAGCATGCCTGCTGGGCTAAAGACTAGTCTTCACAGAGAAAATGGAGCCTTCTCAGGGGCTTTACCCCCCAACCCTCACCATGCCTGTTTTCTCCAGTATCAGTACTTCTTTTTCTATTCTTTCATATCCATATGTAGACATTCTCAAGCTATCCCATTCTTGGAACCTTTCATGTATCCCTATTTTCTTGTCTAACTACTCTACTTTCTCTACTTTTAAACTGAAGAGAGAATTGCCTTCTGCTCTGGTGTTTGACAGATTTCAGTTGGAGTCTTCACCATACTGTTCGTGAGCTCTGAGGTTCTTATCCTCTCCAAGCCTACTTTCTTCAACCATAAAAATGAGATGAGGATAATATTATATTAAATGAAAGAATGTAGGTATACTATTAATAGCACCAAAAAGGTCATATTGAGTCCTTTGCTTACATACATTTGCGTTAGCCCCTGGCAGTCTGTCTTCTGTTCCCATCCCTGAAGCCCTAATGTGTTGTTTGTGGGTTTTGTCCCCAGTAGTCATTGATAGCCCTGACAGCCTCGCCTCCTTAAAGCAGTTGTTTGGTTGTCCCTGCCGCACACCCCAGGCTCACACTCTGCTTCTGTGAATACTCCCTCGGGTTCCTTCGACTCTGTCCTTCCCTCACCCTTTAAATGTTTATCTTCCTCAGCATTCTGTCTCGGCCTTTGTGCAGTTGAGCTATCAGTGTGGCTAGAATCTCTCTGGTAGCCAAAGCAAAGAAAGAGCATTGCGATGATATTAATGTATAGTTCATGGTCGTTTACTATATGTTAGGCATTTTTATAAGCGTTTTACATGTGTCCCTTGATAAAATCTGCACAGCAGCTCCGTGGGCCAATGAGGTAGATAAGAGCATTGACGTCCTGAGAGATAAACCCCCTCCAAGAGCTGCTGCAGGTAATTTAGTTCTAGGCAGGTGAATTCTGGAGATCTCTGTCCTAATCATAACACTATACGTTCTCCCCCAAAACAGATGATTAGTAATGCTTAGAAAGGTAAGAACCGGAAACTACAGCATCTTCTGGGACATAGATCTGAAATGGTATGTGTGGTGATTCTTTGGGGGAGATGAGAGTCTCCTCAGCTTTGATCTGCTAATAAATACCTCTTAGTAACATTTCATCCTCATGGAGAACGTCAGTGCAGAATAGTATTACCAACACAGAACACACCCCGTATCATTTTACCATGGTTACATTTTTCATATAGCCATCTGATAGAAATTTGGAGCTAACGTTTCACAGTCAGGCCTAATAGTTTAAAAGGGACATAAACACTGTCTTAGTCATCTTTGTATCTACAGTATCTAGCCCAGGACCAGTCACTTAGAAATAGTTGAGTCAGTCTGTGACCTGCATGTGACCGCACTGAGCTCGTCAGCTCCTTAAAAAAGAATGACTTGGGACAGGATGTGTTTCACGTGACAGGTTCTGGGGGTAGAGCTGATGATCACTTGCAAGAGCTGCTGAGTTCAAAGGGTCAGAAGAAGTAGAAACTCCATCCCTATGTCCTGCTTCTCCTCTCCATTTCCATATTCATGTTTTTCTTCATTAATTTATTGTATTTATTTCATTCTTACTGTATACCAAGTCCTGTATAAAGTAATGGAGATCCAATGGCGAACAAGATAAAGTCCCTGCCCTTAAGATGTTTACACTCTGGTGTGAAAAAACTAATTTGATAATACACTAAGATCAGTACTCTGAAGGGAGTATTGATAGTATTCAGCTCTTCAGGCAGTGAGAACAGGTTAGAGGAAGCAGTGTGTTCAGAGAACCTCAGGTCTTTATTAGGGTGAACTGTGAATGTGAGAAATGGTGAGAAATGAGGCTCGTAGGAAGCAGGGCCCAGTGTGCATTTAAGGCTTGTACTTCTGCTCCTCTTTCACATGTCTGCAATCCCTTTCTACTCGTTTGATGAGTACGAGGAAGCTCAATGTAGAAATGTGTTCCAGGCACTACAAAACTCCTTTTTTGCTGAATACCACAACTGAAACTGCATGGTTAATCTTTTCAGTAACTATTTTTCATTGTGAATGTTTGATATTCATGTGGCTCTTTGCCTGTCATTGTGAACTCTTCAAGAACAGGGGCAGTGTTTCATTCATTTCTGTGTCTTTAGCATCTAATAGTAACTCAGTAAATGTTGAAAATGTCATTAGCATTTGTAGTCATTTTATGTGTTATGCTATTCACCAAAGCATAGTTGTCCTATTTTTCTATGAAAAACAGAGTTCAATTTTTTTTAATATAAATTTATTTATTTTAATTGGAGGTTAATTGCTTTACAATATTGTATTGGTTCAAGTTTTAAACAAATGAACTTATAGACTACTCAGTGAGTTTAAGATTACCGGCCTTTGAGTAAGGAAAAATTACTAAATAGAAAAATTGAGAATTTTTTAAAGTTACAAAGATACTCACAGTTCCACAAAAGCATTCAATACAGAATTTGGTCAAGTATGTTTAGTTTGAATGGTTTGTTACTGTTTTTGACCTATAGACTTATGAGGAAGATCGCAGAAACTACTCTGAGCTTCAGATTAGATGTCAACGTTTGGCCTTAGAATTAGCAGACACAAAACAGTTAATTCAGCAAGGTGACTACCGTCAAGAGAACTATGATAAAGTTAAGAGGTAAGTAGTTAAGATGTCTGTGTTACTTGTTCTCTTTTTTAGCATGCATCAGAGTCACTTGAATTCTTACCATCAACATCATTAATGCTACTTTATAGCTCTCTTTTTTTTCTGTTTCCATAGTTTTTTCTTTTCTAAAATGTCATATAGTTGGAACCATGCCACACAGAACCTTTTCAGATTGGCTTCTTTGACTCAGTTATATACATTTAAGTTTCCTCCATATCTCTTCATGGCTTGATAGATCATTTGAATAATGAATAGTATTCTGTTGAGTAGTACTCATTGAATAATAATATTCCATTGAATGATGAATAATATTCCACTATCAAGATGTACCACAGTTTACTTATTCACTTGTCCTTCACCTGCTGAAGGACATCTTAGTTGCTTCCAAGTTTTGGCAGTTAGGAATAAGGCTGCTATACAAATTCATGTGCCAATTTTTATATGGATATAAATTTTCAACTCCTCTGGGTAAATACCAAAGAGTGTAAACATACTCATATGGTAAGAGTATGTTTAATTTTGTAAGAAACCAGCCAAGTGTCTGTCCCAAAGTATCTGTACCATTTTGCATTTTCACCAGCAGTGAGTGAGAGTTCTGTTGCTCCACACCCTTGCCAGTATTCATTATCAGTGTTCTGGATTTTACATTCTAATAGGTGTGTAGTCATATCTCATTGCTTTAATTTGCATTTCTCTGATGACAGGTGCTATGGAACATCTTTTCATGTACTTAGTTACCATCTGTATATCTCCCTTGGTGAGATGTCTGTTAAAGTCTTTGGCTTATATTTTAATTGGGTTGTTTGTTTTCTTACTGTAAGTTTTAAGAGTTCTTTGTATATTTTGGATAATAGTCCTTTATCAGATACATCTTTGGCAAATATTTTCTCCCAGTCTTGCCATGTCTTCTTATTCTCTTGACATAGCCTTATTCTTTATTGTATAAAAGTGTGTAGTTTTGGCAGCTTGGTGAGTTTAGATTGTCTTTTTATATCAGTTGTGTTTATTTTATTTAGAAGTTGCTTTTGCCTTTTTAAATGTGATAGGAACCCAGGGAAATCCTATGTGTATAAATATTTTTGAACTCTTACTTGACTATTTTTATTTTATGGAGTGAATTTAAGTACTTTGCAGTTTTATCTAAAGTGTTTTCTGCTATTTCTTTTCAACAAAAGGCACATACACTTTCAAAAAAATGATACTTTCTGAGGATATGTTTCCCATTGTGTTGCTGCTGAACAGCTATAGCATATAATTTTCCTTTTGCTGGAATAGACTAATGAACCACTACTTAGCTATATGCCCTTAGGAAATCTCTAATTATTCTAAGCTTAAGTTTTGTCATTTGTGAGGTGGTGCTAATACAATAACTACACTGTATAAATTTAGAAGATTGAATAATTTTTATGAAAGTATATATGTGTGCATATATACACATATATAGAGATTATTGTAATTGTTCACTGCTGTGTCTACTTGTACCTAAAACAATTCTTAAACCATTGTAGTCACTCAGTGAGTGTTTGTTAAATGAATGAATGCTTTATAAACTGTAAAACACCATAAGTAAATTTGCAAGGATTTGGGAATATGACGTTGGTACTCCTACTCCCGGCATGACTGGCATGCAGTGTGTGTTACTATGTATGTATTTTTATATCAAAATGTAGTGATTATTAGAGCTTGAAATCCATGACAGCTATACGACTGGGTTCTCAAATAGAGCTAGATTTCAAAAGAATCATTTCAAAATGAAGTAGATTGTGATGATAAGATGATACTTTGAGTTGGTGTTTTGATGATCTCTCAGGGCTTCCCTTGTGGCTCAGCTTGTGAAGAATCCAGCTGCAGTGTGGGAGACCTGGGTTCAATCCGTGGGTTGGGAAGATCTCCTGGAGAAGGGAAAGGCTACCCACTCCAGTATTCAGGCTGGAGAATTCCATGGACTGTACTGTCTGTGGGGCCACAAAGAGTCAAGCACGACTGAACAACTTTCACTTTCTGCCACTATAAATCTATAGCAACAATAGGTAAAATATGAAAGGAGAAAACTAAAAGGCATAGTCATCAAAATAATCCAGAGTGGCCATGAAAGGATGGGTAAATGAACCAAGATGAGCCATGAGTTGATAGTTCTTTATGGTGAGTGATGAAAGCAGGGAGTGGGGTGGGGAGGTGTCTCATTTTATCATCTTTATATATATATATATATATATATATATATATATATGTTTTCTACAATGAGAATCTAAGAAATAAAACTATAATAAACATCATCATGTGCTAGAAATGGAACAAGAAAACAACCAGGCAAGGGTGGCTCAAGCTGAGAATCCTTTGGTTTACTCAGTAGAACGAATGGAGTTTTAAAAATTGGTCTGATCACAAAAATATAAACTGGGAGAAAAAATCACTTTAATGTCCTAAATTTTCACAAATGTACAGAAGAGAACAGGTATATTGTAATTAGCTGCATCATTATTAGAAAGAATTCAAATGCTTTTTGACAGCAGCATGGAGAGCAGGTTATATTAAAAAAAAGAAAATAGATTATAATTTATTTCTATAATGTAATTCTGTGTAACAATTAAAATAATTAAATTAGATCTGAATGTATATATTTGCTCGCTCAGTCGCTTCATTTGTGTGCAACTCTCTGCAACCCTATGAACTGTAACCCACCAGGCTCCTCTGTCCATGGGATTCTCCAGGCAAGAATACTGGAGTGGGTTGCCATTTCCTTCTCCAGGAGATCTTCCCGACCCAGGGATCAAACCCACATCTCTTTATATCTCCTGCATTGGCAGGCGGGTTCTTTACCACTGGCGCCACCTGGGAAGCCCCTAGTGTATACATGGATAAGTCAAACACATTTAATTTTAAGAAGCAAAATGCATATGCCCATGTTTCTTTTTTACACTAAAAAATCATAGCAAAAGTCATTACCTTGCGAGAATAAAAACATTTGTATGTAAAGACATAAAACACTTAACATGAACCAAAGTGTTAATACTGATAGTCATCTTTAGTTAGTGGGTTTATAGGTGATTGTTATTTTTTAACTTGTGCTTTGCTCAAGTATAAATATGCTATTTTGTTAAGCAGAAGAAATCTTAGAAGTCATCTTTCTGAATGAGTTATTGAAAATCTAATGAAAAGAAAAACAATTTTTAATAGCTCTCCCATGGAAACACCAGGAGAGTAACTGAAATAAAGGGCACAGAAACTGATTCTGACTATAGAAGAAAAGTTAAGAAATAGTAAATCTGTTTCTCTGCTCATTTTTTAAGATACCTGTTTGTAGGTTTGGTCCAATTCTTAGTTTTGCTGTGTTGGGGAAAGAGCTCATCTAAGAATGGAAATTAGAATCTCTGGGTAATCATGAACAATTTGTGAATGAAGGAGTCACAAGAATGCCTGCCTGTGTATCAGCAACACAATCTGAGTAATGAGTGAAGGGCTTTTGAGCCTAACAACTGAAAGCCTAGAGCCATGTTTAAATTCTTTAAAAGTTTTGACTTCCAGATTAGATTGAAGATGATTAGTGAAAAGACACCAGAGTATACCTTTAAAAGTTTTATTGTTTACTTTTGTCAGTGTAGCTTACGTATTTATTTTTTACAGATAATAAATTTATATTTATTTGAGCAAGATCTCAAACAGAGTCTCCTGAATTTGAAAAGCAGATACTTTATTGTTCACAGAATGACACTGAAGTATCTCTGTTCAGTTTCCTGAAATATAATCAACCCTTTTAAAATGCTTGTTATAAAAAGAGATGTAGAATTTACATATGTACTTGAGTTCTAGTTTAATAAAAACAAATGTATTTGAATTTTATAGTGAACGTGATGCACTTGAACAGGAAGCAACTGACTTAAGGAGAAAATATGAAGTACTTGAAGCCTCTCACATAACTCAAGCTAAAGAAAGAAGTGAATTATCAAAAGAGGTAAGCTTATAGAGTCACTTGTTTGTTTGTTTGTTTTTAATATTCATTTGTTTGGGTGCACTGGGTCATCACTGAGGCACGCAGGGTCTTTATTGTGTCATGGTCTTGTGAGATCTTTGTTCCGTTGCATGTGGAGTCTTAGTTCCCTGACCAGGGATTGACCCTACATCCCTGCATTGCAGGTGGATTCTTTAACCACTGGACCACCAGGCAAGTCCTGAGTCACTTGTTTTTTATTGTACAGTGATTGTGGACATAGCCCAGGGCAAGAATTGTGAGAGGGAAATTGTTTCTTTTCTGATGTAGTTGCTGGAAAGAAGGGACTTTTTAGTAGCTCTGTTTGGATGGAAATTTTCATGATAAGAATTAGCCTCTTTATGTGTTGAGCACAAGCGCAAATGAAAGAAATAATTCAGTAAACCTTGAAAAGTAAGATGACATTGCTCTGGACACTCTCTGCCTGTGTATAGGTAGCCACCTTACAGCAGACTGTTACTTTACTGCAAAAGGATAAAGAATATCTCAACCGCCAAAACATGGAGCTTAGTGTTCGCTGTGCCCATGAAGAGGATCGTCTTGAAAGACTTCAAGCTCAACTTGAAGAAACTAAAAAGGCTAGAGAAGAGATGTATGAAAAATACGTAACATCCAGGCAAGATTTACATGATTTTCCATATAAATAGATGTAAATCAAACCATCTTCTTTGAGCAAACTCCTGGCTTTGGGGACAAATAAGGTTTATAGGATAATGTTAAGATAATTGATTTTTGTTTCTTCACAAGATACTCATATTCTAACTGATTTTTTTCTGAAGATATTTTGTTTTTTTCCAAAAGCCTGTTTCTTTTAGGTAGGGATATATACACTGTTACTGTTTTTATTAATTTTTTTAAATGATATAATCTTTTTAGCTCCCAATGACTAAGATCTCTATATTTGTTTTAAGAAAGTATTTATATACTTTTATATATTTAATGTTAGTTGCTCAGTCATGTCCAACTCTTTGTAGCCCCATGGACTGTAGACTGCCAGGCTCCTTTGTCCATGGGATTTCTCAGCAAGAATCCAGGAGTAGGTTGCCATTTCCTACTCCAGGGGATCTTCCTGACCCAGAGATAGAACCCAGGACTCCTGCATTGCAGACAGATTCTTTACCATCTGAGACACTATATGTTTATATACCTCATATATATCTCTTCAGAAGGTATTTATTTTATCAGCATTTTTGTGAGCATTTCAAAAACTAAAATTCTGAATTTTATCCTTTAAGACTTCATATATTCGTAACATTTTTCTCAGCTGGTGGTATTTTTCATCAGTTTGTGCTTCTGCTAATACCCTATGTAATGCTTTGTGACTTTGCTAAGAGATCACAGTGGCTGTGGTTGTTGTGCTTAGAAGGAAAGTTTTTGTCAAGAGTCCACGAGGGTCTTTTTTTTTTTTTAAGATTGTCCCCTAATATGCACCACATCAGATTATTATTTCTAAATGAAGTGCATTCCACAATGCATTGGTTTAAAAGTCTTTGGCCATATGCATTAAAAACTATTAGTAAAATATTTTTGAAGATGAATAATTATCCAACATGAACTAACATTTTTTATAGTAATTAAGCTTTTGGGGCAATATGTTTAAAAGGAAATCTTAGATGGAACTACTTTGAAATAGTATTTTTAGGAATTATAAAACTTTATATCTAATACTGTTTTTTTAAGGAACATTGTATGTAGAGCATATTTGATGTAAGGTATTAAAATCTTACACGAAGGGCAATGACCTATTTCTTTTACCAAAAAAAAATAATAATAATAATGGATATTCCTTTTGACTCCTTTCAGAGATCGTTATAAAACAGAATATGAAAATAAACTACGTGATGAACTGGAACAGATCAAATTGAAAACTAATCAAGAAATCGATCAACTCCGAAGTGCCTCTAGGGAAATGTATGAACGGGAAAACAGGTAAAAAAAGAAAAGTAGGACATTTCTGTGATATTTTATTGGTGTTTGAAGCTTATAGTTTTATTGAAATTAAACTTTAGTTCACAATGTAATGTCTTTTTTAATATGTTAGAGAAAGTTTGTCATAAATCTAAATCTAAGTATAATAGAATATTAAAGTTCTGAGGCCTTTGATAACTAGCTTACAACAGGGTTTGTCAGACATTAGGCCTCTTTATTCTGTTATTCCTATTATCTTTTTATTACCCTGTTAACTTGTCCTTTTGCCTTTATGTTAGTTCCAGATTAAGGACAGAAATGAAAAGGAAATTAGAACTAAGAGATACTAGTTCTTCCTATAACATGCCAGTGATTTCTCCAGGAAATTTCAAAGACTGGAATAATAAGAAGAAATATTGCTTATGCCTTGTTTAGCTGCTGGACCTAAAAGAAATCATATTTTTAGATAATCTTAAAGAAGGATAGGTTTTTTTCATGCAGTTACTTTTAGATCAGCATATATCAGGTTTCCTTAGTGATTAGCAGTATTAAGGGAAAAATAAATGCTACTTATTTCAATAGCAGTTATTTTTATATACTGTCATGATTCATATGGCTTTTCAAAGTTGACATCTAGAGGGAAATTTATTTGGAAATTAACTTAATTGTCATACTAGTTTATTAACACTGACTTGAATGTATTTGATCTTTGCCAATAAGCAAGTCTTTAAATCAGACTCTGGTTGATATTAGAGAAGTTTACACTTGAACTCTCAGAACAGTAAATTTATTTATTTAGCAAATATTTACTAACCATGTACTGATACATGTCATGAGCCATAGATACACTGGTGACCTTTGCCTTCACAAAGCTGGCAGTCTAATGGAGAAATAAAGGAACGAGGAAAAGTATGATGATAACAGAGCAAACGGCAGGATACTCAGAATGAGACCACATAGACTCAAGGTGTATCTAACTGAGCCCTGGGAGGAATTAGGGAAGGTTGCATGGAGGGAGAAATGCGTATGCTAACATCTGCATGGTGCCTAAGAATAAGACTGTCAGTTATAGAAGGGAAGGAAATTAGGGGCACTAATGCATACCCTGGAGACAAGTCAAAATGAAGTTTTTGGAACAAACTGCAAATAATTCAGTATGGTTAGCCCATAGAGTGAGAAGCAGTGAGTTGTAAGAAATGAAGCAGAAGAGGGAAATGGGTCCTAATTATGCATTTGAGCCATTGTCTAACATCGTAAACAGTTAAAAGATTTTGAGACTGTGCATGATATGATCTGACTTTATATAAAAATCCATTCTGTGATGTGGAGGAAGATTGAGGGTGTATAAAGCTATAGACAAAGAGGCCTCTTTTAGAGATTGCTTCCCTTACCAAGGTGGGAAGTAACGATGGAACTACAGTAGTAGCAGCAGAGATGGGGAGGATTGGGCCAGACTGGGAAAAATGCTCAGGAGGTAGAACTAAGCTAACTGGATAGATAGCAGGATTCGGTGACTAGATTGGACTGCGGAGTGAGAAGGATGTCACTAGGTTCTTGATTGGGCAACCGTGGGGACAGTGATGTAGTCTTTAAAGCATCAGAAAAATACATGGCTTTACCTGAGAAACATGACAAATTTAGTTTAGTTTCATTAAGTGTCTGTGACATGTGTAAATAGAAAAATTGACTGTATACGGTCTAAATCTTAAAAGACCCAGAAAGTGAAAGTGAAGTTGCTCAGTCGTGTCTGACTCTTCGAGACCCCATGGACTATATCTATCCTACCAGGCTCCTCTGTCCATGGAATTTTCCAGGCAAGAGTACTGGAATGGGTTGCCATTTCCTTCTCCAGGGGATCTTCCCGATGCAGGGATTGAACCCGGGTCTCCCACACTGCAGGCAGACGCTTTACCCTCTGAGCCACCAGGGAAGCCACCCACTAAACTTGTGGCATAGGTAATGCTGCTGCTGCTAAGTCACTTCAGTCGTGTCCGACTCTGTGCGACCCCATAGACGGCAGCCCACCAGGCTCCCCCGTCCCTGGGATTCTCCAGGCAAGAACACTGGAGTGGGGTGCCATTTCCTTCTCCAATGCATGAAAGTGAAAAGTGAAAGTGAAGTCGCTCAGTCGTGTCCGACTCTTAGCGACCCCATGGACTGCAGCCTACCAGGCTCCTCCATCCATGGGATTTTCCAGGCAAGAGTACTGGAGTCGGGTGCCATTGCCTTCTCCGATAGGTAATGCTACTGTTCTCTTTTACAAATAAATACTTTTAGTCCTGTGACTCAGTTCTGTTATGGATTTTGTAATAAAAGCTTTTATTGGTCAATGTAAAAATCTTAAAATTTATGGGATTGTTTCTATGATAAACATGCATGATTACTTCCAAATAGTGCACATACCCACATAAACCTTAGTATGTAGTCATTTTGAGAATGTACTGATTTTTTAGTTTTTGTTGTTGTTATTGTTGTTGGTGGCGGTGATTTTTTTTTCTAAAGTCCTTTAAAATACAGCTCATGTATTTGCAATTTGTATCTACAAATTACAAATGCAATTTACAAATTGTATGTATAAATTTACATGTATTTACAAATTGATGTAAACTAGTCCCTCCTCTCTAAAATGATTGGTAGCAGTAGGTTGGGAAACAGATGATGGAACCATTTCTGGAAGCAGGGAAATTGAGCAGGTTTCCTTTTCCCCTATGTTCTGACTCCATAGCCACATCAAAGTGGATGCCACCTAGTCAGGGAGTTCCTGGGTTTGGGGCTACCACCCTAGAAACTCCAGCCAGCCACCAGGATGACTGCATGATAGTGAATCTAGGGTGGATGGTTGCCACCAGGTGGAGCCAGACTGCAGCCTGGGCCCCCAGCCAGCTGTGATACAGACTCACCTGTATCCTTTTATTAACCTCACAATAATCTCATCCTGTGTTTTATGTCGCTGAATTCTTTTGAATCCCAGTTTCCTCATTCTGGTGGCAGGATTTAACTGTAGTTAGAGCTTACATCCCACTTGTCTTTCACAAAGTAAAAATAAATTGTAAATTATTTCCTTTGAAACTTAAAATAATTAAGGAAAGGGTTTTAGTGTTCCTTGTTATGAAACATGAGATCCAGAGAACACAAGAGTACTCATTTAGGTGTTTTTGTGTCTGAGCAAATTGATTACTTGCTCTGGACTTAGATGTTTATGTTGATTACTTGTACTTCATCAAAGTGTGCTGTTACAATATGAATTAAAATGGGAAAGTACTTACACTTGCATAAATGTACTTAGTCTCCTTGTCTCTTGGGCAATAAGCATTTTTAGGAGAAAGTTAAGTAAGATTAGAGAAATATGATTTGCTTTTAGTTTGTTTTCTATGCAATGGGGGATATTATAAGAGAGTGCCTTTTTAAAGACTTAAATATAAATCATGACACCGTAAAACCCCTAGAAGAGAAATACGCAAAATATTCTCTAACATATGTCATAGCAATCAGTCTCTCAAGTCAATAGACATAAAAGCAAAAATAAACAAATGGACCTAATCAAACATATAAACTTGTGCATAACAAAGGAAACCATAAACCAAATGAAAAAAATGGCATATAGAATGGGAGAAAATACTTGCATACAATATAACAAAGCCTTCATTTCCGAAATATACAAATAGTTCGTATAACCCAATAACAAAAAAGCAAACAACCCAATCAAATAATGAGCAGAAGACCTAAATAGACATTTATCCAAAGAAGTCACACAGATGGCCAATAGACACATGAAAAGATGCTCAACATGTCTAATCATTAGAGAAATGCAGATCAGAACTACAGTGAAGTGTCACTTCACACCAGTCAGAATGCTGCTGCTGCTGCTGTTAAGTTGCTTCAGTCGTGTCCGACTCTGTGTGACCCCATAGATGGCAGCCCACTAGGCTCCACCATCCCTGGGATTCTCCAGGGAAGAACACTGGAGTGGGTTTCCATTCCTTCTCCAATGCATGAAAGTGAAAAGTGAAAGTGAAGTCACTCAGTCGTGTCCAACTCTTCGCAACCCCATGGACTGCAGCCTACCAGGCTCCTCCGTCCCTGGGATTTTCCGGGCAAGAGTACTGGAGTGGGGTGCCATTGCCAGTCAGAATGGCCATCATTAAAAAGTCTAAAAATAACAAAAATGATGGAGAGGGTGTGGAGAAAAGGGAACCTCCTACATTGTTGGTGGGAATGTAAATTGGTTGCACCCACTATGGAAAACAGAATGGAGATTCCTTTAAAATCTAAAAATAGTTTCTGTATGATTCAACATTCCTACTCCTGGGCATATATCTGGAGAAAACTCTATAATTGAAAAAGATATGTGTACCCACGTGTTCATAGCAGTTCTACAATGAAGTAGTACTCAGCCATAAGAAAGAGTGAAACAGTGCCCCCATATTGCAGCATCATGGATGGACCTAAAGATTATCATATTACATGAAGTAAGGCAGACAGACAAAGATGAATACTATATGACATCAGGTATATGTAGAGTCTAAAAATATAATGCAAATGAACTTGTTTACAATACAGAAACATTCTCACAGACATAGAAAATAAACTTAGGGTTACCAAAGGGGAGCAGGGATAAATTAGGAATTTAGGATTAACAGATACAAACTACTCTATAAAAGAAACAAGATCCTACTGTATGTTACAGGGTACTAGATTCAGTATCCTATAATAAACCATAATGGGCTTCCCTGATGGTTCACTGGTAAAGAATCAACCTGCCAGTGCAGGAAATGTGAGTTTGATTCCTGAGTTGGGAAGATCGCCTGGAGAAGGAAATGGCAACCCACTCCAGTATTCTTGCCTGAAAAATTCCATGGACAGAGGAGCCTGGCAGACTCCAGTCCATGGAGTCACAAAAGAGTTGGACACAACTGAGTGACTAAATAGCAACAACAATGAACCATAATGGGGCAAAAAAATAGATACTGAACGGCTGAGATTTAATGAAGGAACTTTGCTACTTTAATAAAGAGAAAGAGTGCCTTTTATTTTCTCATTTTAGATGTGAAAAAAAGATGGAAATCATTCCATCCAATCTTGATCTGCCTCTGCAGTCAATCATACCAGTAGTTTGTGAAGTTAAGGAGTTGAGAGGTAAGAGGAAGAAAAAATAAGAGAGAAAGACTTAAGAAATGGCTGAGATAAGCAAAAAGAGAACTTATATATTTGGGTACATCTAAAACTCCAATACTTTGGCCATCTGACGTGAAGAGCTGACTCATTTGAAAAGACCCTGATGCCGGGAAAAATTGAGGGCAGGAGGAGAAGGGAATGACAGAGGATAAGATGGTTGGATGGCATCACCAACTCAATGGACATGGGTTTTGGTGGACTCCAGGAGTTGGTGATAGACAGGGAGGCCTGGTGTGCTGCAGTTCATGGGGTCGCAAAGAGTCGGACACGACTAAGCGACTGAACTGAACCAAAAATACTTTATTTGGAATTATAATGTGTATGCATGCTTTAGCTCAGTCTAGGAGTTAGGTTTCTTGTCTTTTTCTGGACTTTTTTCTTCTTTAAAATGATATTTGGGAGCTATGTGAAATAATGAGTGAAACTCACTCCGGTGGTGAGATTTATTATATAAAAGAGTTCTTACTTAGTAGGACCCTCTTGTACATTTGGAAGAAAAGCATTATTCCCTGAACAGGGAGTATAGTGTGAGAGAGATTTGGAATGAGACAAATTCTGGCTGTACGACTTTATTAGCTGAGTGAATATCACTTAATATCACTGAAGTTTAATTTTTTGTTTTATAAAATGAGCAAGTATATCTCAGAGGGTGATCTGTAAGTTCTAAATGAGATAAAATATGTAAAAAGTATATTATAAATTATAAAGCTGTATATAAATGGTATTTAGGTACCTTTTATTTATGAGAAATGCTTAAAAATTTCTTTTATCCATTATGTTGACAATTTAAGTAAAATGAGCATTATATAAAAGAAAACTGGTAACATTATAGAATTGTTTGCGTGCCTGTGTGCTCAGTTGCCAAGTAATGTTCGACTGTTTGCAACCCCATGGTCTGTAGCCCACCACACTCCTCTGTCCATGAGATTGTCTAAGCAAGAATACTGGAGTAGGTAGCCATTCCCTTCTCCAGGGGATCTTCCCAACCCAGGGATCAAACCCAGTTCTCCTGCATTGCTGGCAAGTTCTTCACCATCTGAGCCACCAGGGAAGCCCTGGAATTGTTTATCATCACTAAAAGGCAGTATTACAAAATATATAATTATTCTTAAGTATTGATTTCCATGGCATTTAACCATTTCCGTTAAATAAGACAATATAAGCATAGAGGTGAAACTCTAGGACTTTGGCCACCTCATGCAAAGAGTTGACTCATTGGAAAAAACTCTGATGCTGGAAGGGATTGGGGGCAGGAGGAGAAGGGGACGACCGAGGATGAGATGGCTGGATGGCATCACGAACTCGATGGACGTGAGTCTGAGTGAACTCCGGGAGATGGTGATGGACAGGGAGGCCTGGCGTGCCGCGATTCATGGGGTCGCAAAGAGTCGGACACGACTGAGCAACTGAACTGAACTGAACTGAAAGCATAGAGGGTCTGCATGCCATTTGTTTCAGTCTAAATTTCTGCAAATGGCTGACTTTTGTTGATTAATATTGTGAGATGGTGAAATAAGAGGAGATAAATTCAGCTGATTAAGTTTTTCCAGAACGTAAAACTGGTTCGTTTGTGAGAGATGCTCATTATACTCTTTTTTCTGCACAGAAAAATATGAAAATACAAATTGCTCTACAGTTATTTAAAAGGGGGAAGGCAGTAGGGAAAAGGAAATCAAAATTATGCTTTTAAGTGTCACAATTAGTATTGCTTTAGTGATTTTATTTTCCCACCATATCACTGAAGACCATCTTGACCACAATTTATCATTTCCAAAGTACTCAAGAAGAAATTTAAAGAAATAAAAAACTTAAGTTTTGTGTAGAATCTCAGAGTGATATTAAGCACCTTTGAATCTTGAATCTGTTTATTTATAAAAGTTAGTTGAGTATACATAACACATTACAATAGGTGAATTGCAACTAGTGTACAGGGATTCCATTCATGATTTGAGAAGTGTATGCCCTCATTAGTGCTTAAACAAGCATACTTCTTTCACTCATATCTTAACAGATATCTGTATGTGGGGTGGGCGGGGAGGGCGGTGGGGCAGCATGCCAAATGACAAGGGGATCTTCTCAGCAGGGATTGAACTCATGCTCCCTGCAATGGGAACATGGAGTCTTGAGCACGGAGTCTTAAACCACTGGACTGCCAGGGATGCACTGTATATTTTTAAAGTTCTTTTATGAAAACACTTAACCATATTCATAGTGTCTTTGCAGTTAGACTGTTCTGAAAGTATGTGGCTTTACAGATAGCTTCTCAAATAATTGTAAATGGAGTTTTATTATTAGCTATTTTTTATTGTAAATTATTTTCTTTATGCCCGGTAGGTGATTACCACAGGCGTTCACTGCTTAATTGATAACATTTAAGAATTTTCAAGGTGTTTAGGGTGTTCCAGGTAAGAAGCAGTGAGAGTTTGGGTTGTGCAAAAACTTAGATTTGCCTGCACTGTTTAGTTCATAGGATGGTGAGGGAGGCTGGTTGAAGAGTAGGGTCAGATTTTTAAATGTTCTGTTGTCAGGTTATTTTAGGAGATTTTATAGTAAAAGAGTGACATGATATATTCGTTTTTTGTAACCACAGTTGCAGTGTGAGATGGATTATGATTGTAAAGGACATAAAGGCAGGAAGACTGGTAAGGAGACAGTTGCAAAATTTAAATGAACATGAAAAATGGAAAGAGAAAATAAAAGTTGAAAGAATATTTATAGTAGAATTGACAAGATCTGGTGATTGGCAGGAAGTGAACAAGAATGACTCAGCTCTTCTGCTTGCCTAGTCTCAGAGAGGTGAATAGTTAGATATGGCCATTAACTCAAGGTTATAGACAAAATTGAGAAAGGAAGATAACAATTAATTCCTGGCGTTTTACCGATATGACAGCTCTGATCAAGCTCCAAAGTACCTTCTCTAAGATCATATTGTTTGTCTGTTGTTCATTAAAACAAGTTTAATTTTATTATTTATTTTGTTATTATTGGGATAGCATTTGACATTTGACATTATCATACAGTTGGTCACTTTTACCCATTTTGCCCTTCCCTTCCCTTTCTCCTCTAGTAACCACCACACTGTTCTCTGTATGATCATGTTTGTTTTTGTTTGGTTTGGTTTGTTCATTTACTTTGTTTTTATTTATTTACTAGTTTTTTATAGTCCACCTATGAGTTAGATCATACAATATTTGTCTTTCTCCATCTGACATACTTCATTTGGCATAATAACCTCAAGGTCCATCCATGTTATTGCAAATGGCAAGATTTCATCTCTTTTTTATTGCTGAGTGCTATTCCATTGTGTGTGTATGTGTTCAGATTAGTGTTTTCTTGTTCTTAGACTATGTATCCAAAAGTGAGATAACTGGATCATATGGGAGTTCTATTCTTAATTTTTTAGGAATCTTCATACTGTCTTCCATAGTTGCTACACCAATTTACATTCCCACCAACAGTGATTAAGGGGTCCCTTTTCTTCACATCCTCTTCAACACTTGTTATTTCTTGTCTTTTTGATGATAGTTGTTCTTGTCAGGTGTAAGGTAATAGCTTATTGTGGTTTTGATTTGCATTTTTCTAATTGGTGATTTTGAACATCTTTTCATGTACCTATTGAGCACCTGTATGTCTTCCTTTGAAAAATGTCCGTTAAGCTCTTCTGCCCATTTTTAATTGGGTTGTTTTTTGTTGTTGAGTTGTATGAGTTCTTTATCTATTTTGTATATTAATCGCTTATTGTGTATATCATTTACAAACATCTTCTCCCATTCAGTAGGATCATTGTTGTGTTACTGATGATTTTCTTCACTGTGCAGGTTATTAATTTAATGTTATCTATTTGTTTATTTTTGCCTTGTTTCCCTTGCCTGAAAAGACATATCTAGAAAAATATTGCTAAGATTGATGTCAAAGAACATACTGCTTATGTTTTCTTTGAAGGGTTTTATGGTTTCAGGTCTTACATTGAGATTTTTAATCCATTTTGAATAAATTTTGTATATGATGTGAAATAGTATTTTCGCATGTGGCTGCCCAGTTTTCACAACACCATTTATTGAGGAGGCAGTCCTTTCTCTACTGTATGTTCTTTGCTCCTGTGTCATTCCCCTTGTGTTGGTTTATTTCTGGGCACTCTGTTTTGTCACATTGATCCAGGTATCTGTTTTTCTGCCAGTATCATTCTCTTTTGATTACCATGGCTTTGTGTATACGTTGAAGACAGAATGTGTGATGCCTACAGTTGTGTTGCTTTTTCTCAGGATTGCTTTAGCTATTCGAGATCTTTTGTGGGTCTGTGATTTTTAGATAGTTTTGTTCTGTTTCTGTGAAAAAATATCTTTGGGGTTTTGATATGGATTACCTTGAACTTTAGACTGCTTTAGGTAATAAGCCATTTTGACAATGTTGATTCTTCCAATCCATGAGCACAGAACATCTCTCCTCTTGTTTGTGCCTTTTTCAATGTCTTTCAACAATAAGATCACATAATTTATAACTAGGAATTTTCTCTACTGTGCCCCAGATACAATTCCCCTCAGCCCTCAGAAAAGACCCTGAGGCAAGAAGGGATCTTAAGCTGCTGAAGCTTCTGTAGCAGTTTTCTCTGTTTTCCCCAAGGTATGCTTACAAATATTATAGTTTTATTTTTTTACAATAAAAAATCTTGGGAAGCATTGCCCTAATTTTAATTCTCTAAATGAATACCTTCATATTTTAAAAATTTTTTATTAAGTGTAATTGACTTGTAATATTATATTAGCTTCTGGTGTACAGCATAGTGATTCAGCCTTTTTAATAGATCATACTTGATACAAAGTAATTACAAAAGCATGGCTATAGTTCCCTGTGCTGTACAATACATTCTAATGCTTATTTATTTTATACATAATAGTCTGTGTCTTTTAATCTCATACACCTATCTCTTCCCTCCCCTAGATTTTCATATTTAGGTTACATACTAACTGTAGCTACTATTTATTGAGTATCCATAAATAGATGTATCACATACATTGTAGAGAGAATTAATTGGGGCATTATATGAGGTTGTAGGTATTAGTATCTCCATTTTACAAATGTAGAAACTGAGACACTGAAAGGTTGTGATTTTTCTGTAATTGTAGATGTTTTAACTGGTGAAACTAGATACCTCTCACTCTATAATGTAATGAAGATTCCCATCTTACTGGCCAAGGCTATGCAAATTGACAAAAAATTTCTTACTGAAACTAATTTTTGTGGTAATGTTTTTGGAAAAGAATCTCAGCCTTTTCAGAGAATTTGCAAATCTTGAAGGCTTTGCAGGTGGCACTAGTGATAAAGAATCTGCCTGCCAATGCAGGAGACTTAAGAGATGGGAGTTTGATCCATGGTTCAGGAAGATCCCCTGGAGAAGGGCATGGCGATTCACTCCAGTATTCTTGCCTAGAGAATCCCCATGGACAGAGGAGCCTGGTGGACTACAGTCCACAGGATCTCAAAGAGTTGGACATGACTAAAGAGACTTAGCACGCACATATGCACACAAACCCTACTTCACACTTGAAGGCTAAGTGTGAATTATGAGAACTGTATAAAAGCATTTGTAATTTTGAAACTTAAAGAAGAGACCTTTATTTTTCTATAAAATGGTGTTTTTTGACAGGGCCTGCCTCTCTGAGACTCCTCTCCTGAGTCCTAGGCTCTGCACCTGTAACTAGAGCCTGTCCCCTCTCTGCTGCTCAAGGGCACACTCCAGTAGTTCTCCCTTCTGCCTCCTATACTGGCAGTTTTCCCCCTTTTCCCATGTATAAGCATATTGTTTCTCCTATCTTTAAATAAAAACCTCTGTATCTCCACTTCCCACTCTCATCCCCCAATTTCTAACCACTAACCCCATTTCGTTGCTCTGCTTTGTGGCCAGATTCCTGCAGAGCGTTTATATGCTCATTCTTTGTTGTTATTGTTGTCAGTCAGTCGTGTCCGACTCTTTGCGACCCCATGGACTACAGCACGCCAGGCTTTCCTGTCCTTCACTATCTCCCAGAGTTTGTTCAAATTCATATCAGTGTTGCCAGCCATCTCATCCTCTGTCATCTCCTTCTCCTCCTGCCTTCAGTCTTTCTCAGCATCAGGGTCTTTTCCAGTGAGTTGGCTCTTCACCTCAGGTGGCCAAAGTGTTGGAGCTTCAGCTTAAGCATCAGTACTTCTAGTGAATATTCAGGGTTGATTTCCTTTAGGATTGACTGGTTTGATCTCCTTGCTGTCCAAGGGACTCTCAAGAGTCTTCCCCAGCACCACAGTTCAAAAGCATCAATTCTTCAACATTCGGCCTTTTTCATTGTCCTACTCTCACATCCGTGCATGACTACTCATTCTTTACTCCATTTAAAAAGTCCACTACCAAGCTTTGCCCCTGCCCCATACCAATCTAACAAAGCTACTCTTACCAAAACCCCCAGAGACCATGTTGCCCAAAGTGTAGTGGTCGGGTTCTTAGTTCTTATCTTGCTTGACCGCAGCAATATTAAATACAGTTGATCACTCCCTCTTCCTGGAAACATAGTCTAACTGCCTTCCAGAATCCTGCACTGTGACTTCCCCATCTCCCTGACATCTTTTGCAGCTGCCTCCATGGCATTTCCATTTGGTTATCTAGTAAACATCTTTAATTTAACGTGTCTAGAAGCAAACTTCTGTCCCTCCAACCTAGCTCTGCCTCAGTCTGCTGCTGCTGCTGCTGCTAAGTCGCGTCAGTCGTGTCCGACTCTGTGCGACCCCATAGATGGTAGCCCACCAGGCACCCCTGTCCCTGGGATTCTCCAGGCAAGAATACTGGAGTGGGTTGCCATTTCCTTCTCCAATGCACGAAAGGAAAAGTGAAAGTCAAGTCGCTCAGTCGTGTCCGACTCTTCGCAATCCCATGGACTGCAGCCTACCAGGCTCCTCCGTCCATGGGATTTTCCAGGCAAGAGTACTGGAGTAGGGTGCCATCTCCTTCTCCTTGCCCCAGTCTGACCCAATGCAATTAAAGACAACTGTAGTCTTCTCACTCAGACCAAAACCTTGAGGTCCTTTTCAAAATCTTTCTTATTTTCCATGTTTTAGTCATTCTAAGATCCTTTTGATTGTGTCTTCATAATTTATTGATCTTTTATCATCTCACAGATATAGCCTCGGTTTAAGGTACCATTATCTCTTGTTCTGATTACTGCAAGAGCCCCTTAAGTGGTCCCCCATCTTCCTTCTGTGTTCCTGTTAAACAGTAGGTCAAATTGGATCACTCCTCTGCTCAGGTAAAAAGGCATTCCATCTTACCGCATCAAAGTTTAAATGATTAAAAATGAAATTATAAGCGATTAATATGGCCTGTGATAACTACATGATCTATGCCTAGTATCCCCACCTTTCTTTCACAGCCTGTCTTCTAGACACTTGCTTAATCGCCTTGCCTCCTCTTCCTCTGACTGTTAGGCATGTTTCCCACCTCCTTTGTATGTACAGTTCCCGCTGCTTAACCACCATTTCTGGATGTCCTGGAGCCCTATCTCCTCGCTTTCTCCACGTCTTCAGATGTCACTTGCTCTCTCCATTTTTCCTGACGAGTCTGTTTAAAACTATGAAAGCCCCCTCTTCTGTACTTGCTCACCCACACTCGTTAGCCCCTTCTCTGCTTAATTTCTCTCCAAGGACTTAGGACCTACTGGCATATGGTTGGTTTCTTTCCTACTATAATGTAATCTCCATATGAGTAAGGACTTTCATCTGTTGTTCAGTGTTATACTCCCCTGTGCTAATGTCTGATTTATAGTAAGTGTGAAATAAATACTTGTTTAGCGAAAAAATTATTTATTCCTACTTTAGAGAAATCAGACTACGGGTTTAGATGAAATGAAAACCTGTACAAGATTTATAAGATGGATTTAATCCGGACCTAGCTTGGTAATTGACGTTTATAGTCACTCAGTTAACCGTCCGCCAGAGTCACCTAGTTTCATTTTAATATATTCCATTTTATTCCATCAGCTACTTGTTAAACCTCAACACATTAATGGAACAAGTGTTTTGCATTTTGGTACTTACCTTTTTTATAATTTTAAAAGATCATTTATCTACTTTTGGTTGAAGTTCTCACACCTATAAAATGAAAAAAATCTACTTGGGAACCAACTGACATAAAGGGAGGAAAAGTCTAGCTTGTTCATTTGACAGTAATCTCAGTAAGTTTCCACTCTTAGAATGCCTAGCTTCCCCCAAGAAAGTATGTTATATAAAATTTCTACTTTGCTCCTTTTTTTCATGTCCTGTCTATTCACTTGTCAACTATCTATGTTAATTAAAGGACAGGTTATCAGTCATTGATTGTATAATAGCAGATAATCCACTTAGAATTCTTTTATTTCATGCCATCTTAGAAACAAATGCAAATGAGCAGTTGTATGTTTTGTCCTGGAGGAAGAATCTGAAGGTAGAGGAGATTAATTCAGATGCTTTTCTAATAAGTAAACTTGTCCTATAAACAGCTGCTTTCAGTCCCTTTTTTGTCTCAACTAGAAAAAATATGTTCATTTTTATTAAACAAAAATATTTTTATTTGGATACAGAAAGAGGAGGAGAATGGGTTGCTTAGTCGCGCTTGCTGAACTCTTCTGATGACCATGTTTCTTTTGCTATGTATCCTTGGTCAGTTTCAAGTTCTGAGGCATTTGCGATGTTTATTCAGACTAACACGTGCTCTTGGCATTGTCAAATTCTAATTTTTTCTTATTAGAATTTTAAAAGTTCCTAAAGTTTTTCTCTTTCTTGTCACATTCTTCTTACCACTTTCCAAGTATGTATTTCGGTTTGGCCTATTGATACCATGAAATTGTATCAAATATATCTTGCTGCTAAAAAAGTAAGAAAATACATTCCTTCCTGTACAGAACTCTAATATTATTGTATGTTTTGTACTGAGGTTTGCGGGTTTCAGTTGTGAGATTATTATTGTTGTTCAGTCATTAAGTCATGTCCAGCTCTTTTCCAGCCTCATGGTCTATAGCCTGCCAGGCTCCTTTGTCCATGGGATTTCCCAAGCAAGACTGCTGGAGTGCTCCCCAAGTGAAGGGCAGGATGGGGTTGGAAGTGGGAGAGAGATTCAAGAGGGAGGCGACATATGTATGCCTATGGCCGATTCATTTTGATGTATGGCAGAAACCAACACAGTATTGTAAAGCAATTATCTTCCAATTAAAAATAATAATTTAAAAAAAAAGAACTCCTAAGTGGGTTGCCATTTCCTTCTCCAGGAAATCTTCCCAGACCAGGGATCAAACCCATGTCTCTTGCACTGGCAGGAGGGTTCTTTACCACTGAGCCATAGAAGCCACAAAAGCCCATACTTTTGGATAAACTTACATGTTCAAAGTCATCTCTGCACAAATACACTAGGTTGCATATGAAATACGTCTATTTTGTTGTAACAGTTAAATTCTTTTGTTGGAGAAATCGTTAAGAACTTAACTCTTAAAGTTTATTGTTTGAGTGTTATAATTTAAGTGATATCTTCCAGTTGTTTTTCCATAGAAGTCCTGGTTTATGCCTATTTCTCTGGCATAATCATATTTTTTGTTTGTTTGTTTTTGGCTATTCTGAGTCTTCACTGTGTTGTCCAGGCTTCTCTTGTTATGGTGCTCAGATTCTAGAGCATGCAGACACAGTTGTTGCAGCACATGGACTTAGTTGCTCTGTGGCATATGGGATCTTAGTTCCTTAACCAGGGATCGAACACACATCCCATACATTGGCAGGCAGATTCTTAACCACTGGACCATCAGGGAAGTCCCTGGCATAATTATTAACAGCACCTTCTTTCACTCAAAAAGCACCTAAGTTGAAATGTGTATTATTTGGACACTAATGATAATACTTGGAGAAGGAAATGGCAACCCACTCCAGTACTCTTGCCTGAAAAATTCCATGGACAGAGGAGCCTGGCAGGCTACAGTCCATGGGGTCACAAAGAGTCGACACGACTGAGCGACTTCAATGTCAATGTCAGTGATAATACTAGCATACTCACTTTTTTTTTTGCATTTTACATGGAATTGATAAAATTTCTTTTCCCTTTTCTACTACCTTTCCTCTTAATCGACCTCCCACATGCAAATATAGAATGATGGGAAGAGATAAGCTTATGAGTATGGAAGATGGAGTTTGTAGGAAGCAACATGAAAGAATTACACTTTAGGAATCAGTTAAGAAAAACAGTTTAGGAATCAAATGCTAGCTTTCTAAAAAGCATTTCTAAGGAAGAAATATTTGAATTTGTATAATTTAAAACATTTGCTATAATGTTGGCCACCTTCCAACATCTTTCTCTGTTATTATATTTGATTATATATACTCAGTTTGAACTTTGAAAATTTTAACTCCATTAGCTTGTTCATGCTCTTAATTTTTCAAGTTTGTCTTTTGAAGAACATTTGAGTTCCTGCTATTTGTTCTGTAATTATATTTATTTTACATTTTCTAATACATTTAACATTTTCAAGTGGATGGTTTACTAGTTACATGACAGTTACAGTCTTAGCTGTGACAGGAATCAATCCATCTCGTGTTTTATCAGACTAGCTTGAGTTTGCAAGAACATGGACCATAAACACAAATGTATAATATAGTCACAATTCTTCTAAGAATTGTTTTTGACTTAACATCTATTTGCATTAGGAGATAATCATATAATATAAATCTCACAATGACAGAATTTCCCAAAGAGAGGATCTCTGTGAGACAAGGGTACTCTTCAGAGAGGTGGCCTCGTGTGATGAAGAGCATGGACCCGAGCACCATTCGGTTTGGGTTCGCATTTGGGCTCCAGAGTTTATTTACCATGTGACTGTTGTAGGCAAATACTTAACTGCTCTGTGTTTCAGTCTTGTCCTTTGTATTATGGAGATAATGATACAGCCTATACTTTGTGGGGTTGTTGTGAAGGTTCGATGAGTTATTATTAATATATGTACAGTGCCTGACAGAGTTCCTAGCACAGCATGAGCACTCGGTGTTTACTGGTTCTGTTATTGTCAGTGGAAGAATTGCACAGTTTCTCTCTCGGACTGAAACATTAAATGTCAATTCATAATGTTAAAGGAAGTATCTCTGATCTTTATGTTTAAAGGAATTGTGCTATTTCTTACTGAAGTATGCAGGTTGTGGCAGGATATGGAAGGCGTGGTACCTGATAAGACTGGTTTATACAGAAATCTTACCAGCAGGCACCTGTGGGAAGTCTTGTTGGTAGAAACTTGAGTTTCTAGCACTTTCTCCCATTCATTTCATTTTTCTTTATTTGAGTAAACTTTATTTATTGGTCCTTCAAGGGCCAACTTACATGTCTTTCATTCACTCATCTGTTCCTCTGCTTAAAAATAAACAGCTCCTCTTCTTTGTGGCCATAGAACTTGTTTACGCATTAATATAGCACTAATGATAGTTTCCCTGTTGGCTCAGCTGGTAAAGAATCCTCCTGCAATGAGAGAGAGCTGGGTTCGATCCCCGGGTTGGGAAGATCCCCTGGAGAAGGGAACAGCTACCCATTCCAGTATTCTGGCCTGGAGAATTCCATGGACCGTGTAGTCCATGGGGCCGCAAAGAGTCTGCCACAACTGAGTGACTTTCACTTCACTTCACTTCAATGATAGTTAGCTGGATGATACAGACTGTGGCATAGTGAATGCACTGGTACCTTCTAATCACACTTACTCTCATAAGCCCTAATATTAGTTTATTTGGGGTTTTCTTTCTTTCTCTTTCTTTCTACCTCCCTCCTCTCCCTCCCTCCCTCCTTTCTCTCTTTCTTTCTCTTCCAGTTTTATTGAGATATAATCGACACAGCACTGTATAAGGTTAAGGTATACAGCATAATGATTTGACTTTTATACATCATGAAGAGATGACCACATAAAGTTAAGTGAACACCCATCATTTCACATAGATACAAAATTAAAGAAATAGCATCACCGACTCAATGGACATGAGTTTGAGTAAGCTCCAGGAGTTGGTGATGGACAGGAAAGCCTGATGTACTGCAGTCCATGAGGTCGCAAAGAGTCAGACACAACTGAGCAACTGAACTGAAGTGAACTGATGAGAACTCTTAGGATTTATTCTCTTAACTTTCATATATAACGTACAAGAGTGCTAATTATATTTATCATGTTGTACATTACAGAGACACAGATTTGATCCCTGGGTTGGAAAGATCCCCTGGAGAAGCACATGGCAATGCACGCCAGGGCTCCTGCCTGGAGAATCCCATGGACAGAGGAGCCTGGCAGATTACAGTCCATGGGATCTCAAAGAGTCAGACATGACTGAAGCGACTTAGCATACAGGCACATTGCTAGTACTTATTTACCTTATAACTGGAAGTTTGTACCTTTTGGCCACTTTCATCCAATTCCCCCTCCTCCTACCACTCTCCCTGCCCCAACTCATGTAGCCTGATCTTTTTTTCCTGTAAGTTTGTTTGCTGGTTTGTTTCTGTGGTATAATGACCTACAGTACTATGTTAGTTCCTGTTACACAGCATAGGGATTCCATGCATGCATGTGTGCTTAGTTGCTCAGTCATATCCAACTCTTTGCAACCATGTATACTATAGCTTGCCAGACTCCTCTATCCATGAGATTCTCCAGGCAAGAATCCTGGAGTGGATTGCCATTCCCTTCTCCAGGAGATCTTCCCCACCCGGAGATCGACCCTCAGTCTCCTCCATCTCAGGCAAATTCTTTATGGTCTAAGCCAACAGGGAAGCCCATAATGATTCCATATTTCTATACATTTCAAGTGATCATTATGGTAAATCTAATTATTATGTTTGCTTTTATTTCTAATGCCCATTTCTGCAGTAAAGGAAATATAGTTAGAGACTGGAGCTTTTTTACCTACCAACTAAGCTTTTATTATGATTAACTAGTACTCTAAATGTGTCTCCTTGGAATTTTGCAACTGAAATAACTTCTAGGGAAAAAAAACTATATAGTATTTGAGAAATGAAAATTGCAACAGTTTTGGATTACGGTTTAGCTGTGTCAGGAATCAGTCTGGTGTTTTGTCAAACCAGCTGGAGTCTGAAACAGCATGGGTCATATAAACAAGTATATAATATATTCACAACTTTTATAAGAATTGTTTTTGATTTAACATTTATTTGCATTGAGATAATCATATAATTTGGCCTTGGAGTACAGATTGAAGCAGGGCAAAGGCTAATAGAGTTTTTCCAAGAGAACGCACTGGTCATAGCAAAAACCCTCTTCCAACAACACAAGAGAAGACTCTACACATGGACATCACCAGATGGTCAACACCAAAATCAGACTGATTATATTCTTTGCAGCCAAAGATGGAGAAGCTCTATACAGTCCACAAAAAAAAAGACTGGGAGCTGACTGCGGCTCAGATCATGAACTCTTTATTGCCAAATTCAGACTGAAATTGAAGAAAGTAGGCAAAACCACTAGACCATTCAGGTATGACCTAAATCAAATCCCTTATGATTATACGGTGGAAGTGAGAAATAGATTTAAGAAACTAGATCTGATAGACAGAGTGTGTGATGAACTATAGACAGAGGTTCATGACATTGTACAGGAGGCAGGGATCAAGACCATCCCCATGGAAAAGAAATGCAAAAAAGCAAAATGGCTGTCTGAGGAGGCCTTACAAATAGCTATGAAAAGAAGAGAAACAAAAAGCAAAAGAGAAAAAAAAGTTATACCCATTTGAATGCAGAGTTCCAAAAATAGCAAGGAGAGATCAGAAAGCTTTCCTCAGTGATCAGTGCAAAGAAATAGAGGAAAACAATGGAATGGGAAAGACTAGAGATCTCTTCAAGAAAATTAGAGATACCAAGGGAACATTTCATGCAAAGATGGGCTCAATAAAGGACAGAAATCATGTGGACCTAACAGAAGCAGAAGATATTAAGAAGAGGAGGCAAGTATACACAGAAGAACTGTACAAAAAAGATCTTCACAACCCAGATAATCACGATGCTGTGATCACTTACCTAGAGCCAGACATGCTGGAATGTGAAGTCAAGTGGTCCTTAGAAAGCATCACTACGAACAAAGCTAGTAGAGTGATGGAATTCCAGTTGAGCTACTTGTAATTCTGAAAGATGATGCTGTGAAAGTGCTGCACTCAATATGCCAGCAAATTTGGAAAGCTCAGCAGTGGCCACAGGACAGGAAAAGGTCAGTTTTCATTCCAATCCCAAAGAAAGGCAATGCAAAAGAATGCTCAAACTACCACACAGTTGCACTCATCTCACATGCTAGTAAAGTAATGCTCAAAATTCTCCAAGCCAGGCTTAAGCAATACGTGTACCATGAACTTCCAGATGTTCAAGCTGGTTTTAGAAAAGACAGAGGAACCAGAGATCAAATTGCCAACATCTGCTGGATCATAGAAAAAGCAAGAGAGTTCCAGAAAAACATCTATTTCTGCTTTATTGACTATGCCAAAGCCTTTGACTGTGTGGATCACAATAAACTGTGGAAAATTCTGCAAGAGATAGGAATACCAGACCATCTGACCTGTCTCTTAAGAAACCTATATGCAGGTCAGGAAGCACCAGTTAGAACTAGACATGGAACAACAGACTGGTTTCAAATAGGAAAAGGAGTATGTCAAGGCTGTATATTGTCACCCTGCTTATTTAACTTCTATACAGAGTACATCATGAGAAACACTGGGCTAGATGAAGCACAAGCTGGAATGAAGATCGCAGGGAGAAATATCAGTAACCTCAGATATGCAGATGACACCACCGTTATGGCAGAAAGTGAAAAGGAACTCAAAAGCCTCTTGATGAAAGTGAAAGAGGAGAGTGAAAAAGCTGGCTTAAAGCTTAACATTCAGAAAACGAAGATCATGGCATTTCTTCCCATCACTTCGTGGGAAATAGATGGGGAAATAGTAGAAACAGTGTCAGACTTTATTTTGGGGGGCTCCAAAATCACTGCAGATGGTGCTTGCAGCCATGAAATTAAAAGACGCTCACTTCTTGGAAGGAAAGTTATGACCAACCTAGATAGCATATTGAAGAGCAGAGACATTACTTTGCCAACAAAGGTCCGTCTAGTCAAGGCTATGGTTTTTCCAGTGGTCGTGTATGGATGTGAGAGTTGTACTGTGAAGAAAGCTGAATGCTGAAGAATTGATGCTTTTGAACTGGGGTGTTGGAGAAGACTCTTGAGAGTCCCTTGGACTGCAAGGAGATCCAGCCAGTCCATCCTAAAGGAGATCGGTCCTGGGTGTTCATTGGAAGGACTGATGCTAAAGCTGAAACTCCAATACTTTGGCCACCTTATGTGAAGAGTTGACTCATTGGAAAAAACTCAAATGCTCGAAGGATTGGAGGCAGGAGGAGAAGGGGACGACAGAGGATGAGATGGCTGGATGGCATCACTGACTTAATGGACATGGGTTTGGGTAGACTCCAGGAGTTGGTGATGGACAGGGAGGCCTGGCATGCTGCAATTCATGGGGTTGCAAAGAGTCGGACATGACTGATCAACTGAACTAAACTGAATCATATAATATAAATCTCATAATGACAGAATAACTAAATATGTAGTTCATTTAGTGATGAAAAATATGTGTGTTTTATAAATTCTGAGGATATCATTCTATCTATAAAATTAAAAATTTCATATCTCAGTTAATTTGATAATAATAGAATATTTTTGAAGGTCTTTGCAATCAGGATGATACCAGAAAATAATGACATGCCGTTTTTGATGTATATTTTAAAAGGTACCTCTACTTAGATAACAGTATGCAGAAGTTATTTTCTATTTAGTAAGAGTTGTCTATACTCCAGTTTTTTTTTTTTAATTATTTTATTTCTGGCTCATAAGCTATTTTACTGCTTAATCTCTATTGGTTGACACTTTCTAAATTTTGAATCTCTTGTTAGCATCACTGTGCAAAAGATGACATCAAGCCACTGGCACAACAAGTGTGACCACTAAACATTTCTGTCTAATAGTTATTAGATAGATTTATTCGAATTGTGTGAGTTTTCATGGCTCCCTACTGACATTCTGCATCAGTAATAAAAACCAACTTCTAATATCCAGTCCTGTTCTTTATGGGAGATAGGTTGATATAATGTAAAAAATACTCACTTTGGAGTGAAACACAGCTGAGCTCAAATTATGGGTTTAACACTGAAACTCCGTTACTTGGACCCAGGGATTTAAGCCCTCTAAACAATTTACTTGACCATAAAGAAGATTAGAAAATATAACACCAAGGATTTGTAGGGATTAAGTGAACACAATCATTTACATTATACTCCAAATTTATTAATGTTATACGTCTGTGAGAGAAGAGGATTTTAAAGAAAAATTTAATGACTCCTAAAGAAACTTACTGTTGGTGTTTTTCTTGATCCAAACTTCTACTATGATAAAAAACCAAATAGGATTTGATTTTTGAAGGCCCCTATCTGGCTGTATACCCTTCATACTGTTCATGAACAGTATGAAAAAGGAAAAAAGATAGGACACTGAAAGATGAACTCCCCGTGTCGGTAGGTACCCAATATGCTACTGGAGATCAGTGGAGAAAGAACTCCAGAAAGAATGAAGAGACAGAGCCAAAGCAAAAACAATACCCAGTTGTGGATGTGCCTGGTGATGGAAGCAAGATCCAATGCTGTAAAGAGCCATATTGCATAGGAACCTGGAATGTTAGGTTCATGAATCAAAGCAAATTGGAAGTGGTCAAACAAGAGATGACAAGAGTGAACATTGACATTTTAGGAATCAGCAAACTAAAATGGACTGAATGGGTGAATTTAACTCAGATGACCATTATATCTACTACTGTGGGCAAGAATCCCTTAGAAGAAATGGAGTAGCCATCATGATCAACAAAAGAGTCCAAAATGCAATACTTGGATGTAATCTTGAAAATGACAGAATGATCTCTGTTCATTTTCAAGGCAAACCATTCAATATCACAGTAATCCAAGTTTATGCCCTGAACAGTAAGGCTGAAGAAGCTGAACGTTCTATGAAGACCTACGAGACCTCTTAGAACTAACACCCAAAAAAGATCTCCTTTTCATTATAGGGGACTGGAATGCAAAAGTAGGAAGTCAGGAAACACCTGGAATAACAGGCAAATTTGGCCTTGATGTACAGAATAAAGCAAGTCAAAGGCTAATAGGGTTTTGCCAAGAGAACACAGTGGTCATAGCAAACACCCTCTTCCAACAACACAAGAGAAGACTCTATACATGAATATCATCATATGGTGAACACTGAAATCAGATTGATTATATTCTTTGCAGCCAAAGATGGAGAAGCTCTATACAGTCCACAAAAAAAAGACTGGGAGCTGACTGCGGCTCAGATCATGAACTCTTTATTGCCAAATTCAGACTGAAATTGAAGAAAGTAGGCAAAACCACTAGACCATTCAGGTATGACCTAAATCAAATCCCTTATGATTATACAGTGGAAGTGAGAAATAGATTTAAGAAACTAGATCTGATAGAGTGCATGATGAACTGTAGACGGAGGTTCGTGACATTGTACAGGAGACAGGGATCAAGACCATCCCTGAGAAAAAGAAATGCAAAAAAGCAAAATGGCTGTCTGAGGAGGCCTTACAAATAGCTGTGAAAAGAAGAGAAACAAAAAGCAAAAGAGAAAAAAAAGTTATACCCATTTGAATGCAGAGTTCCAAAAATAGCAAGGAGAGATCAGAAAGCTTTTTTCAGTGATCAGTGCAAAGAAATAGAGGAAAACAATGGAATGGGAAAGACTAGAGATCTCTTCAAGAAAATTAGAGATACCAAGGGAACATTTCATGCAAAGATGGGCTCAATAAAGGACAGAAATCATGTGGACCTAACAGAAGCAGAAGATATTAAGAAGAGGAGGCAAGTATACACAGAAGAACTGTACAAAAAAGATCTTCACAACCCAGATAATCACGATGCTGTGATCACTTACCTAGAGCCAGACATGCTGGAATGTGAAGTCAAGTGGTCCTTAGAAAGCATCACTACAAACAGAGCTAGTGGAGGTGATGGAACTCCAGTTGAGCTATTTCAGATCCTAAAAGATGATTATCTGCCTCCGGAGAATCCTGTATGCAGGTCAGAACTGGACATGGAACAACAGACTGGTTCCAAATAGGAAAAAGAGTACGTCAAGGCTGTATATTGTCACCCTGCTTATTTAACTTATACACAGAGTACATCATGAGAAACACTGGGCTGGATGAAGCACAGGCTGGAATCTAGTTTGCAGGGAGAAATATCAATAACGTCAGATATGCAGATGACACCACCCTTATGGCAGAAAGTGAAGAACTAAAGAGCCTCTTGAAATTGAAAGAGGAGAGTGAAAAAGTTGGCTTAAAGCTCAACATTCAGAAAACAAAAATCATGCCATCTGGTCCCTTCACTTCATGGCCGATAGATGGTGAAACAGTGAAAACAGTGGCAGATTTTATTTTGGGGGGCTCCAAAATCACTGCAGATGGTGATTTACAGCCATGAAATTAAAAGACCCTTGCTACTTGGAAGGAAAGTTATGACCAACCTAGACAGCATATTAAAAAACAGAGACATTACTTTGCCAACAAAGGTCCGTCTAGTCAAAGCTATGGTTTTTCCAGTAGTCATGTATGGATGTGAGAGTTGGACTGTAAAGAAAGCTGAGCACCAAAGAATTGATGCTTTTGAACTGTAGTGTTGGAGAAGACTCGAGAGTCCTTTGGACTGCAAGGAGATCCAACCAGTCCATCCTAAAGGAAATCAGTCCTGAATATTCATTGGAAGGACTAATGTTGAAGCTGAAACTCCCACAGTTTGGCTACCTGATGCGAAGAAGTGACTCATTTGAAAAGACTCTGATGCTGGAAAAAATTGAAGGTGGGAGGAATAGGGGACAACAGAGGATGAGATGGTTGGATGGCATCACTGACTCAATGGACATGAGTGTGAGTAGGCTCCAGAGTTGGTGATAGAACGACAGCCTGGTGTGCTGCAGTCAGTGGGGTCTCCGAGTCGGACACGAGTGAGCAACTGAAGTGACTGATCTGATCTGGCTGTATCACTCCTAACTTTTCACTGTTGTTATCTTCCACCTTTTGGACATTCCCCTTAACTGTCACTGTGTGTATCTTTCTGTCAATTTCACTTCCTGCTGTCGTCAGCACTGTAAGTGAATGACTAATACTGTGGCCTCATACTTCCTTGAGCCCTGCATGAACATTGACCTTCATCTCAGCTCTGCTTCATTGCTATTCTCATGTCACACCCTCCATTTTATGAACTAAAATTCCAGAGCTGAAGGCAGTACTCTACCTCTGAATCACCATTCTTTGACAGCAGTCTCTGGTCTTCCATCCTCCCTGCACAACCACTTCCTCGTAATCTGTGGGTTATCTTATCAGGACTTCAAGTCCTTTGTCCCTTGCCTTCTAATCTCAGTCCTTCTCTGTTTTCTTCCTTTCCTCTCCAAGTGAGACCCAGGATCCAGTAGTTCATCAGTTCTCTTGCTTCATTTCCATTTGGATTTTTTATCCAAAAATGAAGTTTTTATCCCAAACTTGATTTCCATTTGGATTTTTTTGATCTCTATATTGTATCCCTATATCTATATCTCTCTCTATGAAATTGTATTTTATATTTATTTACTTCTCAAAACCTCAGCTTTCTTGTGTTTAATATCTTGGTAGTTATACTTACCTCATTACATTATGGCAGGGTTAAATGAGTTGCTATATATACAAACCAGCCAGCCTGCCTTCAGCCATGTTGAGAAAAATTGTGATGAAAGGTAACATGACACTTAAAGATTAGAGCATGTTTGTACCTATGCTGCTGTGTGCTGCTAGAGAAACTCACCAACCCAGGCGTATTCATATTACATGCGCTGTAGATCCCCAACCCCTAGGGCATCCCTAAGATTTATCAGTTAGTCTGACTCCAAGCAAACCCATTTATGAGTCTTGAAAAGATGGATACTGTGTGTTTGGAATAACTGAAATATATATTTAAATTTTAGAAACCTCCGAGAAGCAAGGGATAATGCTGTGGCTGAAAAGGACCGAGCGGTGATGGCTGAAAAGAATGCTCTAGAAAAACACGATCAGCTCTTAGACAGGTAAGCATCCTGAAAACAGAGACGTTGAAACTTTGATTTTTGTTCCCGTTACTCTTTCTTTTAGAATATATCTTTTTAATAGAAGTTTAGTTTTCATTTAAGTGTTATGTACATGTAATAATTTACATATGTGATAATGGTACATATTGAAACAAGACAGAGAACAGCATAGTCACCCTAAGGAGTTTCCTTATGTCCCTTTGGTCAGTCTCAGCCACCACCCATCAAGAGGTGAACACTTTGTGATTTCTCTCACCATAGTTTAGTTTTGTTCTTCATGGATGAAAAAGACATGGAATTGTGCAGTATGTACCCTTTTGTGTCTCAGTTCTTTCACTCAACATTGTATGTTTTCATCCATTTTATGTTATACCAGTAGTTCATTTCTTAACTTGCTGGGCATGAATATTCACAGTTTGTTTATTCATTCACCTCTCAGTAGACGTTTGTTTTTCTCCCAGTTTGGTGCTACTATGAGGAAAGCTGCTATGAATGTTTGTATACACGTCTTTTGTGGGTATATGTTTCTGTTTCTCTCGTATAAATAGCTAAGAGTGAAATTGCTAATCATCAGCAGCTGATTATTTTTACCATGAAAGACGTGGAAGTTGAAATAACTCCTTGACCCATGGACTATAGAATCAGTTATGTTATGTGTTAGCAGACATGAAAGCAGCATTCATGTCATTGTGCATCCATCCTTAGAACTGTTGGTTAACTAAATACATTGTCATTGAGTAGTAATATTTTGAAAAGGGTTGTTTTTTTTTTTTTAGCAGTCAGTCTCAGCAGTGGGTTTAAAATATTCAGTGAGCCATGTTATAAACAGAACAGGGTCATCCAGACTCTGCTGTTCCCCTTATAGAGCACAAGTCGAGTAGATGTAGCACAATTCTTAGGCCACCTAGGATTTTCAGAACAGTAAATGAGCGTTGGCATCACCTTAAAGTCGCCAGCTTCATTAGCCCCTAACAAGAGAGTCAGATTGTTCTTTGAAACTTTGAAACTAGGCATTGAGTTCTCCTCTCTGGCTGTGAAAGTCATAGGTGGCATCTTCTTCCAATAGAAAGATATTCCATCTACGTTGATAATCTATGTTTAGCGTAGCCACTTTCATTAATTATCTTAGCTAGATCATCTGGATAACTTGCTACAGCTTTTACATCATCACTTGCTGGTTTGCCTTGCACTTTTATGTTGTGGAGATGACTTCTTTCCTTAAATTTCATGATCCCATGAACCAACCTCTTCAAGCTTCAGACTTTTCTTCTGCAGCTTCCTTACCTCTCTTAGCTTTCCAAAAATTGAAGAGACTTAAGGCCTTGCTCTGTATTAGGCTTTGGCTTAAGGGAACATGGTGGCTGGCTGGTTTGATCATCTGACTAGACTACTAAAACTTGCTTCATATCAGCAGTAAGGCTGTTTTACTTTCTTATCATTTTTGTCTCCACTGGAGACACAGTTTTAATTTCCTTCCAAGAACTTTTCCTTTACATCCACAGCTTGGCTAACGCTTCAGCGCAAGAGGCCTAACTTTCAGCCTATATCAACTTTCAACCTATAGCAACTTTCAGTGTGCCTCTAAGCTTAATCATTTCTAGCTTTTGATTTAAAATGAGAAATGTGTGCCTCTTCCTTTCACTTGAACACTTTGGAGGCCATCGTAGGGGTAATTTCAGTATTGTTGTTTCTCAGGGAATAGGGAGGCCCAAGGAGGGGGAGAGAGCCTGAGAAGATAAGAGAGTCTGTAAATGACTTTAAGTACTAAGCTGTGCAGTCTATATGCCATTCTGTTGAATAACATGATCAGAGTTCCCAGTTCTAGAATAATTACCCTGGAAGAATGAGTGATGAAAGTAGTACTAAGTTAATAATAGGAAGATAGTTCAGAGAATATTATAAATAGTTTATCTTATATAGGCAAGATTTCTAAAGCCCCCAAACAATTACAGTAGTAACATCAAAAATCACTGATCCCAGATCACTATAATAAATATAATAAGTTTAAAATATCATGAGAAATCTCCAAAATGTGACACCAATATGAAAGTGAGCAGATACTGGAAAAATGGCACTGATGAACTTGCTTGGTGCCACAAACCTTCAGTTTGTAAGAGGAAAAAAAAAGTTCAGCATGTGCAAAGCTCAATAAAATGAAAGTGTATTAAAAGGAGATATTAAATAGTGGGACTGTATGTAACCTTGTTCTTTATGAACCTTGTTCATAATTTTCCAGGTCTCCTGTAAATGTGTTATCATACTTTCATAATTTAAAAAATAAAAAAATATAAAAGAGGAGATATTAATATTTCTGTATCAGCTTAGAATTAAAATACAAAGACAACTTTGAAGATTTTCATATGGAGATACTATTCTATGGTAATAGAAGTTATATCTAGAATGTGATCCATTGGTTGGTTCTGGGCACCCAAGCTCTAAACCAAAGGTCTTAAGAGGAAATTGACCAAACCTACTCAGAAGATTAGAAAACATCCTATTAGTGCCCAGATTATAACTGTCTACAAATAGTTAAAGGGTACTTTTCTCACTTGGTAAGGTCTAAAGTAGTAGAATTAGAACAACTGAGTAGACATTACAAAAAAAGAGTAAAGATAAGCTTTCTGATGAAAGTGAAAGTGAGTCTCTCAGTCATGTCCGACTCTTTGTGACCCCATAGACTATACAGTCCTGGAATTCTGCAGGCCAGAATACTGGAGTGGGTAGCCTTTCCCTTCTCCAGGGGACCATCCCAACCCAGGGATCAAACCCAGGTCTCCCACATTGCAGGCGGATTCTTTACCAGCTGAGCCACCATGGAAGCCCAAGAATCCTGGAACAGGCAGCCTATCCCTTCTCTAGCGAATCTTCCCAACTCTGGAATCAAACCAGGGTCTCCTGCATTGCAGGCGGATTCTTTACCAACCAAGCTACCAGGAAGGCCCAAGCTTTCTGATAGGGCTTTTCAAAACGCCTTGGCATCGAGTGTGTTCTCCATCAGCAGAAAAATGCAGGCATCAGCTGGCTAAGTATTTGGTAGGATTGCGTTTATAAGGACTGAAGTATCAAGTGGGTAGCTTGATGCATTTATAAAGTTTCTCCTTTTTTAAGTATTTATTTAGTTATTTGGCTGCATCAGGTCTTAGTTTTGGCACATGCAGGATTTTTCACTGAGGCACATGGACTCTGTAGTTGTGGCATACAGACTTAGTTGCTCAGAAACATGTGGGATCTTAGTTTATTGACCAGGGATCAAACCCATGTCCCCTGCATTGCAGGGCGGATTCTTAACCACTGGACCTCCAGGAAAGTCCCTGAAGTCCATTTTAATCCTGAAATTAGATGTAACAACAAGTTTGAAAAGAGTTAATACACTGATTAAGTTACCATGTAAAAGGAATGGTGAACCCAAGCAATTTTTGTATCTTAAAATCTCTGTAGTTCACTTTTCCTGTTTGTTTTTTTTAAATAAAAACCTATTGTTTAACACAATATTTGAAAAAGATACTCTCTCTGTATATATTTAAATATCCACTGAAATTCTTTTGAGTATAGTTGGCCTAGGAATATTTTGGGAATATCGTGTATATGTTTTGGTATTTTGAAACCCTAAGAAAAATATTTGTTTTATTTTTCAGAGGTTGAGTTTTTACTCTGGCTTCCTTTGTGTCAAAATCAGAATAAACAAATATGTTTCATTTACATGCACTGTGATTTCCCTGAATCGTGCTTAAGTAAAGCCTGAGACATGTCTATACACAATTTTCCTGTCAAGGATAACTAATCACAACTTTTTCATTTTTGTTGAAAGTTTTACTTTATCAAATGCTTCATTTAATGATTAAACAACCTGTGTTATTATAAAGAGAAATGTAAGGAAGTGGTATGCCACTTTCAAACATGAATGAAAAAGGCTTTTTGCTCAAGACTTTAATTTTCTACAAAAACAAATCAGGCTTTTCTCAGGCATAGAAAATACCTCTATATGTCCCAATTCAAATTCCATAATTTATTTAATAAGTAACAAAATGCCCAGCTTTCATGAGCAGAAATAGTTATTACCTCTCCTTCTGTTGCTTTGAATCTCTATAAGCACTCTGAGGACTCTTTCTGCCCCAAGGGGAAATTTTTAAACTCAATCAGTGTGAACAGAGTAAATTTGAGTACACTGTTACATCTGTGGGATCCTGCAGGAGAGGCCTGTGTTTGAATCTTAGTTTAAGTTTATAATCCAGCTGCTGCTGCCAAGTCGCTTCGGTTGTGTCCGACTCTCTGTGATCCCATAGACGGCAGCCCACCAGGCTCCCTCGTCCCTGGGATTCTCCAGGCAAGAACACTGGAGTGGGTTGCTATTGCCTTCTCCAGTGAATGAAAGTGAAAAGTGAAAATGAAGTCACTCAGTCGTGTCCGACTCTTAGCGACCCCATGGACTGCAGCCTACCAGGCTCCTCTGTTCATGGGATTTTCCAGGCAAGAGTGCCGGAGTGGGTTGCCATTGCCTTCTCCAGAGTTAATTTTAATAGTCTTTTCCAGTTATAGTTTAGCTATGATTTGATGTATTTGGAATTTTTTTTTCAGTTTGTAGATATTGTTAAGTGAATATTACTTGACATTATGATTTCAATCCCTACAACTTCTCTGGTGATAGTAGAATTTTGTCCTGATTTTCCACTTGTAGAAGACATAAGAGAGGGAATAGGAGATCTAGTGAGTAGATTAAGAGAGTCATATATTATAGTGGGCTAATTTAAAGCTTGATATAGCAGCCAGCTGTCCTAAATTTCCATTCAGTGCTTTATCCCCAAGAGTAGAACAGTTTTGACATGGCTTTATTCTACCTTTTGTCATATTCTTATATTGTTTTATCTTTGTTTATTTGTTTTTTAATCTTGCCTTGCTCCTTCAATAGGCCCATAAATGTTTGTGTCATTTGAAATGGGATAAAGGTTGTTGAAATTGGAAATGAAATTATTTATACTGTGTTTAAACTTTGTTTACTTAATAAATTCTGTGGTAATTTCATTCATATTATCCTTAGTTTTCCTGGTTACATAACGTTTAGTTCACATTATAGTTGTTATTTGAATGCAGAAATTCTTGATTCTCAATCCCATATTAAGTTACTCTTTTGACATACTTCTCTATGAAAGAAAGAATATACAATAAATTCATGCTTCTTAAATAATTTTTATTATTTTATTTTTTCCTTGAAAATGTGCAAAGTACTCTCTTTAATTGAAAGCTCAGTTCAGTTCAGTCGCTCAGTCGTGTCCGACTCTTTGCGACCCCATGAATCACAGCACGCCAGGCCTCCCTGTCCATCACCAACTCCTGGAGTTCACTCAGACTCACGTCCATCGAGTCCGTGATGCCATCCAGCCATCTCATCCTCGGTCGTCCCCTTCTCCTCCTGCCCGCAATCTCTCCCAGCATCAGAGTCTTTTCCAGTGAGTCAACTCTTTGCATGAGGTGGCCAAAGTACTGGAGCTTCAGCTTTAGCATCATTCCTTCCAAAGAAATCTCAAGGTTGATCTCCTTCAGAATGGACTGGTTGGATCTCCTTGCAGTCCAAGGGACTCTCAAGAGTCTTCTCCAACACCACAGTTCAAAAGCATCAATTCTTCGATGCTCAGCCTTCTTCACAGTCCAACTCTCACATTCATACATGACCACTGGAAAAACCATAGCCTTGACTAGACGGACCTTAGTCGGCAAAGTAATGTCTCTGCTTTTGAATATACTGTCTAGGTTGGTCATAACTTTTCTTCCAAGAAGTAAGCGTCTTTAAATTTCATGGCTGCAGTCACCATCTGCAGTGATTTTGGAGCCCCAAAAAATAAAGTCTGACACTGTTTCTACTGTTTCCCCATCTATTACCCATGAAGTGATGGGACCAGATGCCATGATCGTTTTCTGAATGTTGAGCTTTAAGCCAACTTTTTCACTTTCCTCTTTCACTTTCATCAAGAGGCTTTTGAGTTCCTCTTCACTTTCTGCCATAAGGGTGGTGTCATCTGCATATCTGAGGTTATTGATAACAGCTGCTGTGCTTTGCTGGAGCAGCCGTGAAGAGATACCCCACGCCAAGGTAAGAGAAACCCAAGTAAGATGGTAGGTGTTACAAGAGGGCATCAGAGGGCAGACACACTGAAACCATACTCACAGAAAACTGTCAATCTAATCACACTAGGACCATAGTCTTGTCTAACTCAATGAATTGTAAGCTACTCTGATGATTTTTCAAAGTTTATAAAATTATGTTTTATTACTTGATTTCTCTTATTTTTTGAAATGTTCTGTTTGCCCATTGGTTTGTTTCATTTATATTGAGACAGTCAAGCTCCATGTTCTCAAATTTTCTTTCAGTTTTTAAGCTGCTGTTCCATCTGACATATATTTGGACACTTGTATAGGATATTCTAAACTGGTTTCATTACATCCTAAGTTACCACAAGTGACTCTATTTCTTTCCTAGTAAAGGCTTTGGAATTAGTAGTATATAATGTCATGTACATGAAAGCATTAAGAAGTTTATTGCTGAGATGAAAATTATTTCTTCCTTCTTGGTCTAGACACAAAGCTTTGAAAAGAACTGATAAGGAAAACCCATGTTTGGATCCCAGTGTATGGATTTTGTTTTATCCACCTCTCATCTATCTTTCTTTTTCTTTATAAGGTATTGGTCTGATCTGAAATTCCTTGTCCCACCAGAAACAATGGCCCAGGGGGTCCTGTAGCCACTCATGAGTAGTTTGTTGCTTATAATTGGGCTTAAAGGGTACTACAGGTTCTAAAGTGATATACCTATTCTCCTCCTCAAAAGAATACATCTTGAGTATTTTCGTGCAGCAAGTCAAAACACACACATGCACAAAACAATTAGATACTGTTTTCTGTCAGTCTGTTTTTTCTCAGAGAAGGACTAGGTGGCTTCTATAGCCAAAAAACAACAACAAAAAAAACTATATCAGGAAAATTAATGATGGATGCCAGTATTGTTAGTCCGTGGGACAGAACATCTTTATACAGTAATAGACTAGAGTTATCAGCATATCTTGTTGTGTAAATGGAACAATTGATATAGAGAAAGCTGTTTCCATTCCTGGCAGCATAAACCTCTTCTCTCCTCAAGCCAGAATAGCTTTCAATGGATATCACTCTCAGAGGATCAATTCACTGTTGATGTTATCAAATCAAAACTGGGCTTTAGCATTCTATCTTAGTCCTTATTCTTTTTTAACTTATTATTTCAAATTTCATTTGTGCACAAAATCTACAAGAATGATGCAAAGAACTCCTTTAGGTCTTTTATCTAGATCCTCCCCTTTCTAGCATTTAACTACATTTGTTCTATTATTCTTATTCTCTCTTTCTCTCCTCTTTCTGTCCCTTCTTCCCCCACACATTATTTTTTCTTTCCTGCATAGTTTAATGCATCATATACTTTTACATCTTCACAGTTTATTTTCTAGGAATAAGAATATTCTCTTATACAACCACAGGACACTTGTCAAATTCAGGATAACATTGATAATAACACTGGTATCCATTTTTGTCATTGTCCCAATAATGTCCTTTTATAACAGTTTTTTGTCTGGCCCAACATCCCATCCAAAATTATGCTCTACTTTTAGTTATCATGCCTCTTAGTCTCCTTTAATCTGAAACAGTTCATTTGTTTTCTTTTCCATTTTGTTTTAATGACTTTTGATTATTTTTATTGATATGTTGGATCATATACATATATATATCTCTTCTTTCTGGAATCTCTTCTGCTCAGCTTTTAACTGTCACTTTAGGGAATGACCAAAAGTGCTTTTAAACTCAAACCGTATCTTTTCTTATGTTTTGTAAACTGTACTTCCAGCTACGTGATTGACATTTTTACCTCGATGTTTTTCTGGACCTTTAAACTCAGTATTTCTGAAACAAACTCAGCTTCCACCCACATTCACCCTTCCCAAAACAAAAAGTGGCTTTAGCTGACCTCACATCTATAAACTATACTAGCATTCTTAGGTCATTTATTTCTGTTTAACCTTCCAGAATAATAATCCTTTCCCCTTGTTCCTCTGTGTAATCTTGCTAAATTTCATAGCTTCTAAAACCCCTGTCATATCTGTATAATCCTCTGCATTCCTGCTGCCATCATCCTGGGTCAGCTTCTCGTTACTTCTTGACTGGTGTCATGTGGTAATTGTGTACAGTAGCCTCTTAATTGATTGCTCCATCTTTCCCCCTCAGTCAGTCCTCTTGCCCAGACCTGTTTCTCCTCCCATAGTTCTGCATTCTGACTAATGTCATTATTTGCCCAGGCACTTGAACAAGAGAGCTGGTGGTTCACATCTCCTTTTTTTTCCCCTCACTCCTCTTCCCTTTATTCAACCAAGAAGTGTTTATTGACAACTACCATGTGCCGTTTGCTGTGCTTGATGTTGATGTATAGAAACAAATCCGTGAAGGGAGACTGCCCCTACTGAGAGTCAATTGAGGGAGACGGAAAATAACCAAACAGATCCATAATTATTATAATTATGTGTTTTGATGACTGCTCTGAACTAGATTGGAGGAGGAATAATGGATCAGGCAGGGTATATCATGATAGGATAGTCCAGAAGGGCCTCTCTGAACACTTAAACTAAACAAATGTCATGTTATTTCTAATTTCTAAATATATCTAATCATGTCCCTCCTCTTAAACCCAGGTGCCGCTGCTTTAGTCAAAGCTTTCTTTTCTCTTGCCCGAACTATTTATAATAGCCTCTGAACCATCTTGCCACTTTCAGTTTAGTCCTATTTTCATCACTCATTCTTCAAGAATAATGTTCTAAAACTGAGAGCTCTGATCATGTCCTTCAGAAGAATGGCATCCAGACTGCCCACAACTTAGCATTTAAAGTCATTCACAGACTTCCTGCCTGTCTTCGCAGTTGCAGATCTTTCTTTTGATTCTCCCCTTATACTCAGGACTAGTTGATCTTTTCACATTCTGCAAGAGTGTGGTGCTTCCTGGCTCACCCTTTTATATGTATTCTTTGCTAAGAATGACCTTTTCTTTCCCTTTCTCATGTATCTTACCTTTCACCTGTCAGGTAGAGGCACATTCATGAGGTGAGACTGAAATCACTGATCTTGTCTTCCATGCATGCCTTAAGTTCCTGTCAGAAATATTGACATCTCTGCTATTTCCTAGCATTATAATTGTGTTTGATTTGCAAATCTTTCCCTCTGAAGTGTTGGGGTTTTTTTTTGAGGTCAGAGGTTTTTCTCTTCGATATCTTTGCCTCTCTAGTAAGATAAGGCCTCTATTCAGTGTCTTTGATATAAGGAATTCTCAAAAAATATTTATCAATTTCAATTGATCAGAGCTTACCATGTTCATTTTGACTCTTTCCATCATGAAGGCAGTTTGAATGCTGAAAAGAGTGCCCCAGACTTGATTTTACTGTATCAGTGATTCCCAAATCTAGATGAATTTCAGTTACCTGGAGAGATATTTTTGGGTTTTTGGGGAAGACTTTTTTTTTTTGGCCTCCCTCTACTTGGTAGAGGGTCCCCAGGAATTTGGATTTCCTACAAAGCTCCCCAAATAATCCTGAGCTATTCATTCCTCAAATACATGTTTGGGAAACACTGCAACAGCATCTATCACTGTGCCCTTCTTGGTGCCTTAATTAACCAGTAATCTCAAAGAAAATATAAGCTTTTTTTTTTTTAACTTGGATACAATCTCAAAAATGACAGAATGATCTCTGATCGTTTCCAAGGCAAACCATTCAATATCTCAGTAATCCAAGTCTATGCCCTGACCAGTAACGCTGAAGAACTGAAGTTGAACAGTTCTTTGAAGACCTACGAGACCTTCTAGTCTGGAACTAACACACAAAAAAGATCTCCTTTTCATTATAGGGGACTGGAATGCAAAAGTAGGATGTCAAGAGATACCTGGAATAACAGGCAAATTTGGCCTTGGAGTACAAAACGAAGCAGGTCAAAAGCTAACACAGTTTTGCCAAGAGAACGCAGCGGTCATAGCAAACACCCTCTTCCAACAACACAAGAGAAGACTCTATGCATGGACATCATCAGATAGTCAATACCGAAATCAGACTGATTATATTCTTTGCAGTCAAAGATGGAATAGCTCTATACTGTCAGCAAAAACAAGACCAGGGGCTGACTGTGGTCAGATCATGAACTCCTTATTGCCAAATTCAGACATAAATTAAAGAAAGTAGGGAAAACCACTAGACCATTTAGGTATGATGTAAATCAAATCTCTAACAATTATACAGTAGAAGTGACAAATAGATTCAAGGGATTAGATCTGATAGAGTATCTGAAGAACTATTAATGGAGGTACATGCCATTGTACAGGAGACAGGGATCAAGACCGTCCCCAAGAAAAGGAAATTCAAAAATGCAAAATGGTTGTCTGAGGAAACCTTACAAATAGCTGAGAAAAGGAAAGAAAAGGAGAAAAAGCAAAGGAGAAAAGGAAAGATACACCCATTTGAATGCAGAATTCCAAAGAATAGCAAGGAGAGATAAGAAAGCCTTCCTCAGTGATCAATGCACAGAAATAAAGGAAGACAATAGAATGGGAAAGACTAGAGATCTCGTCAAGAAAATTACAGATACCAAGGGAACATTTCATGGAAAGATGGGCTCAATAAAGGACAGAAATCATGTGGACCTAATAGAAGCAGAAGATATTGAGGTGGTAAGAATACATCGAAGAATTATACAAAAAAGATCTTTATGGTCCAGATAACCACCATTATATGATCACTCACCTAAAGCCAGACATCCTGGAATGTGAAGTCAAGAGGGCCTTAGGAAGCATTACTATAAGCAAAGCTAGTGAAGGCAGTGGAATTCCAGTTGAACTATTTCAAATCCTAAAAGATGCTGCTGCTAAAGTGTTGTACTCAATATGCCAGCAAATTTGGAAAACTTAGCAGTGGCCACAGGACTAGAAAGGTCTGTTTTCATTCTAGTCCCAAAGAGAGGCAGTGCGAAAGAATGTTCAAGCTACTGCACAATTGCACTCATCTCACAGGCTAGCACAGTAATGCTCAAAATTCTCCAAGCCAGGCTTCAAGAGTATGTGAACCGTGAACTTTCAGATGTTCAAGCTAGTTTTAGAAAAGGCAGAGGAACCAGAGATCAAATTGCTGACATCCGTTGGATCATCAAAAAAGCAAGAGAGTTCCAGAAAAACATCTATTTCTGCTTTATTGACTATGCTAAAGCCTTTGACTGTGTGGATCACAACAAACTGTGGAAGATTCTTAAAGAGATGGGATTACCAGACCACCTTACCTACCCCCTGAGAAATCTGTATGCAGGTCAAGAAGCAACAGTTAGAACTGGACATGAAACAATATACTGGTTCGAAATCGAATAAGGTGTATCTCAAGGCTGTAAATTGTCACCCTGCTTATTTAACTTATATGCAGAGTACATCGTGAGAAATGCTGGGGTGAATGAACCACAAATTGGAATCAAGTTTGCCAGGAGAAATATCAATAACCTCAGATATGCAGATGACACCAGCCTTATGGCACAAAGTGAAGAAAAACTAAAGAGCCTCTTGATGAAAGTGCAAGAGGAGAGTGAAAAACTTGGCTTAAAGCTCAACATTCAGAAAACTAAGATCATGGCATCCAGTCCTATCACTTCATGGCAAATAGATGGGGAAACAATGAAAACAGTGACAGACTTTATTTTTTGAGGCTCCAAAATCACTGCAGATGGTGGCTGCAACCATGAGATTAAAAGACCCTTGCTCCTTGGAAGGAAAGTTACGACCAACCTAGAAAGCATATTAAAAAGCAGAGACATTACTGTGCCAGCAAAGGTCCATCTAGTCAAGGCTATGATTTTTCCAGTAGTCATGTATGGATGTGAGAGTTGGACTATAAAGAAAGCTGAGAGCTGAAGAATTGCTGCTTTTGAACTGTGGTGGTAGAGAAGAGTCTTGAGAGTCCCTTGGACTGTAAGGATATCCAACCAGTCCATCCTAAAGGAAATCAGTCCTGAATATCCATTGAAAGGACTGATGCTGAAGCTGAAACTCCAACACTTTGGCCACCTGATGCGAAGAGCTGACTTTTGAAAAGACCCTGATGCTGGGAAAGATTGAAGCCAAGAAGAAAAGGGGACGACAGAGGATGAGATGGTTGGATGGCATCACCGACTCCATGAACATGAGTTTGCATAAGCTCTTTAAGTTTGTAATTGACAGGGTAGCCTGGCATGCTGCAGTTTGTGGGATCACAAAGAGTTGGACACAACTGAGCGACTGAACTCTACTGAACTGATGATGCACAAAACTTAGACAGGAATTAAAGAAAAAAGTGAAGATAGGAAAAGGAGGGAGGGTAATCCAGAACATTGAATTGATAATTTGAAAAGGAAGGTTTCTAAATCAGAAACAGACTAAAACAAAAACAAAAACAGAAAGAGAAAAAAGTCATCCAAACATTTAGTGAAGTGATATTAGACATAGAGAACAGACAAAATATATCCACATTCAGAGAATTATCAAGAAGAATTTTTAAAAAAGAGAGAGAAAGTTAGTGTGTCAGGATAAGAAAGCAAAATGGAAGAGGAAAAAATATTTAGAGATATAGTAGAAGAAAATTCTTTCTGAGATAAGGATCTGCAGTTTAGCAGAATTCACCACATTCTAGGTGGTGTAGAGAGAACAGGAACAACAGTGCAGTAAATCCAAGTGAAGTTGTTAAATATAACTTAAAGGAACATTATTAGAAGTATCTGGACTGGATAAGTAAGTCATTTGCTAAGGAACAAAATACTGGTTGAGCTTAATTTTCTCTTTCCATAATTTTGTACTTTATTTGTTTAGCAGTATTATTTTTAAAAAAATATATTGATTGATTAGTTGATTGCTTTGGCAACACCAGGTCTTAGTTGCAGCATATGGGATCCTCAGTTGCGGCATGGAGAGTCCTAGTGGTGGCAGTGTGGGATCCAGCTCCCTTACCAAGGGTCAAACCCCAGTTCCCTGCATTGGAGGTCGGAGTCTTAGCTACTGGGCCACCAGGGAAGTTCCTGACAATATTTATTAATCATCTGTTTTAAGCAAGCACTTCTTGACAGTGGAATTGAAGATTTAACAAAAGGTCTCTGTCTCAGCGGAATTTACATTCTTATGGTGTAAATCAGAATGCATGTAAATAAGCAATAAAGAAAGTAATTTTTAGAAGGTAGCAATTATTTGTAGTGATGCTTTCTAAGGCCCACTTGACTTCACATTCCAGGATGTCTGGCTCTAGGTGAGTGATCACACCGTCCTGATTATCTTGGTCATGAAGATCTTCTTTGTACAGTTCTTCTGTGTATTCTTGCCACCTCTTCTTAACATCTTCTGCTTCTATTAGGTCCATACCATTACTGTCCTTTGTCGAGCCCATCTTTGCATGAAATGTTCCCTTGGTATCTCTAATTTTCTTGAAGAGATCTCTAGTCTTTCCCATTTTGTTGTTTTCCTCCATTTCTTTGCCTTGATTGCTGAAGAAGGCTTTCTTATCTCTTCTTGCTATTCTTTGGAACTCTGCATTCAGATGCTTATATCTTTCCTTTTCTCCTTTGATTTTTCACCTCTCTTCTTTTCTCAGCTATTTGAAGCCCTCCCCAGACAGCCATTTTGCTTTTTTGCATTTCTTCTCCATGGGGATGGTCTTGATCCCTGTCTCCTGTACAGTGTCACGAAGCTCTGTCCATAGTTCATCAGGCGCTCTATCTATCAGATCTAGTCCCTTAAATCTGTTTCTCACTTCCACTGTATGACCATAAGGGATTTGATTGAGGTCATACCTAAATGGTCTAGTGGTTTTGCCTACTTTCTTCAATTTCAGCCTGACTTTGGCAATAAGGAGTTCATGATCTGACCACAGTCAGCTCCTGGTCTTGTTTTTGTTGACTCTATAGAGCGTCTCCATCTTTGGCTGCAAAGAATATCATCAGTCTGATTTCAGTGTTGACCATCTGGTGATGTCCATGTGTAGAGTCTTCTCTTGTGTTGTTGGAAGAGGGTGTTTGCTAAGACCAGTGCATTTTCTTGGCAAAACTCTATTAGTCTTTGCCCTGCTTCATTCCATATTCCAAGGCCAAACTTGCTTGTTGCTCCAGGTGTTTCTTGACTTCCTACTTTTACATTCCAGTCCCCTATAATGAAAAGGACACCTTTTTTGTGTGTTAGTTCTAAAAGGTCTTGTAGGTCTTCATAGAACCATTCAACTTCAGCTTCTTCAGCATTACTGGTTGGGGGATAGACTTGGATTACTGCGATATTGAATGGTTTGCCTTGGAAACAGAGATCATTCTGTCGTTTTTGAGATTGCATCCAAGTACTGCATTTCGGACTCGTTTGTTGACCATGATGGCTACTCCATTTCTTCTGAGGGATTCCTGCCCGTAGTAGTAGATATAATGGTCATCTGAGTTAAATTCACCCATTCCAGTCCATTTTAGTTCACTGATTCCTAGAATGTCAACGTTCACTAAAGCATCACTATGAACAAAGCTAGTAGAGGTGATGGAATTCCAGTTGAACTATTTCAAATACTGAAAGATGATGCTGTGAAAGTGCTACACTCAATATGCCAGCAAATTTGGAAAACTCCGCAGTGGCCACAGGACTGGAAAATGTCAGTTTTCATTCCAATCCCAAAGAAAGGCAATGCCAAAGAATGCTCAAACTACCGCACAATTGCACTCATCTCACACACTAGTAAAGTAATGCTCAAAATTTTCCAAGCCAGGCTTCAGCAATACGTGAACTGTGAACTCCCTGATGTTCAAGCTGGTTTTAGAAAAGGCAGAGGAACCAGAGATCAAATTGCCAACATTCGCCGGATCATGGAAAAAGCAAGAGAATTCCAGAAAAACATCTATTTCTGCTTTATTGACTATGCCAAAGCCTTTGACTGTGTGGATCACAATAAACTGTGGAGAATTCTGCAGGAGATGGGAATAGCAGACCACCTGACCTGCCTCTTGAGAAACCTGTATGCAGGTCAGGAAGCAACAGTTAGAACAGGACATGGAACAACAGACTGGTTCCAAATAGGAAAAGGAGTACATCAAGGCTGTATATTGTCACCCTGCTTATTTAACTTCTATGCAGAGTACATCATGAGAAATGCTAGGCTGGAAGAAGCACAAGCTGGAATCAAGATTCCTGGGAGAAATATCAATCACCTCAGATATGCAGATGACACCACCCTTATGGCAGAAAGTGAAGAGGAACTCAAAAGCCTCTCAATGAAAGTGAAAGGGGAGAGTGAAAAATTGACTTAAAGCTCAACATTCAGAAAACAAAGATCATGGCATCTGGTCCCATCACTTCATGGGAAAAAGATGGGGAAACAATGGAAACAGTGTCAGACTTTATTTCTTTGGGCTCCAAAATCACTGCAGATGGTGACTGCAGCCATGAAATTAAAAGACGCTTGCTTCTTGGAAGAAAGTTATGACCAACTTCAACAGTATATTCAAAAGCAGAGACATTATTTTGTCAACAAAGGTCCATCTAGTCAAGGCTATGGTTTTTCCAGTGGTCATGTCTGGATGTGAGAGTTGGACTGTGAAGAAAGCTGAGTGCTGAAGAATTGCTGCTTTTGAACTGTGGTGTTGGAGAAGACTCCTGAGAGTCCCTTGGACTGAAAGGAGATCCAACCAGTCCATTCTGAAGGAGATCAGCCCTGGGATTTCTTTGGAGGGAATGATGCTGAAGCTGGAACTCCAGTACTTTGGCCACCTCATGCAAAGAGTTGACTCATTGGAAAAGACTCTGATGCTGGGAGGGATTGGGGGCAGGAGGAAAAGGGGACGACAGAAGGTGAGATGGCTGGATGGCATCACTGACTCGATGGACTTGAATCTGAGTGAACTCCAGAAGTTAGTGGTGGACCGGGAGGCCTGGCGTGCTGCGATTCATGGGGTCGCAGAGTCGGATACGACTGAGCAACTGAACTGAACTGAGCAATTATTTGAGAGAGATAAAATGAGAGTGTGATTCAAGGAAGTGAAACTATGTGAGGGGTGACATTTTTGCATCCTGAGTGATGAAAAGTCACTGGTCCTATGAGGACTCAGGAAACCTGTTACCCGCATGACCCTCCTTAAAAAAACCTACTTAAAAGTATAACCTGCATTCCCCGATGGCTCAGAGTGTAAAGGATCTGCCTGCAGTGCAGGAGACATGGGAGACTCAGGTTCAATCCCTGAGTCAGGAAGATCCCCTGGAGAAGAAAATGGCAACCCACTCCAATATTCTTGTCGGAAAATTCCACGGACAGAGGAACCTGGTGGGCTGCAGTCCATGGGGTCACAAAAGAGTCGAACATGACTGAAGCCTCTTTTAAAGCATGTCACCACAGCCAAAGAATCAAAGAACTCATGCATTGAGATGTTAAGGTGTAAAAGAACTGGCAATGAACACTTAATGTAAAATTAAATCATAATAACTGTTATCATTCTGGTTTCAAAACACATTGTAATCATAATAGTTAAGGGGAAACTACAGCATAAAAATAATAATTTAACATAAGTAAAGGCAAAAATAGCGACTTGCGACTAAAATTAGAGAATTGATGGTGAGAGAAAAATAGTGTGTATATAATATATATAATATTGTATAATTATAATTTCCTCAAACTTCATAAGAATCAATAGCATTATCAACAAATATATATTTAAACATATTAGTTATGAAAGAAAACATTAATTAAACTGAAAACAGACAATATACTTTCATATTGCCGGAGGAGAAGGGAAAAGAAAAAGAAAGCATAGACTTTATAACAAAAAATAGATAACAAAGCAAACATCAAAGAAGCATAAAATGGAAAATATAAATTCTTAAGATGAGAATTATAATTATTATAATTATTATTATAATTATTCCCTATTATATAGGAAATGAAATACAGTTTGGGTCAAAAATTAAACTATATTCTTTTCACAATAAGTAACTCTCGATATTTAAAGAGGAAAAATAGGGACTGCGATTGTGATCCAGTGATTAAGAATCTACCTTACAGATTCATTCCCTGGTCAGGAGACTAAGATTCCATATGCTGTGGGGCAGCCAAGCCTGTGTGCTCTAGAGCCATGCACCCGGCTACTGTCTGCAGGCTCTAGAGCCCATGCTTTTGAACTGTGATGTTGGAGAAGACTCTTGAGAGTCCCTTGGACTGGAAGGAGATCCAACCAGTCCATTCTGAAGGAGATCAGCCCTGGGATTTCTTTGGAGGGAATGATGCCGAAGCTGGAACTCCAGTACTTTGGCCACCTCATGCGAAGAGTTGACTCATTGGAAAAGACTCTGATGCTGGGAGGGATTGGGGGCAGGAGGAAAAGGGGACACAACAGGAGAGGCCGATGCGCTGCAATTAAAGAAAGCCCTCGAGCCGTCACGAGGATCCAGCACAGCCAAAACAAAAGAGATGCAAAAGATTTTTTTTTTTTAAGTGAAAAATAACATAAGATCTAAAACTATTCTGGAATAATTCATTTATTAAAACTGTTTTAAAGTAATAATTCAGGGCCTTGAGAATCCCTCTGTCATGACAATATATACACAATGAAGAGATGCTCCAGAATATTTAGGCATCACATTTGCCACAGGGAAAGTGCGCACTTTATCACTGAATCTAGCTTAAGGCCACATTAAGTCATGATCAAAGATATAGTTCAGTATGTAGCTTGTTAATTAGCTTAGTGAGAATATGGTGATAGTAAGATCAAGGTTTCAGGTCCATTCATCTTGCAGACCTTTTATTTTATTTTTTTGTGGAGGTGAGTGGAGGAGGATGAGGGGGTTCTATCATCTTTTCTAAATCTATCCAGCTGACTCACAAATTGTCATTTTTGGTCCCAAGTAGAGAGAGTAGATAGAATCAGTACAAATATGTAAGTGTTACTAGAAAAAGAACTCAAAGCACATGCTCTTCTGGTGACTTATCAATAACGTGTGTTTGTAAATGAAAGAAAACACATCATCACATATCTGCACATTTTTCAAGATGCTTTCTTAGAAATCTAGAGTCGTAGTTGGTCAGTCATTATGTATATGAATTGAATCAGAGAGAGGGGTATGTGTGGGTGGGTGGGTGTGTGTGTGCGCACACACGTGCGTTTATATAGCTTTCTTTATAGGCTGCTGCTCTGTTGCTTAGGGGGATATTTTCATAGATTTACATTTGGTAAATATATCTGTGTCCAAAAAAAGATATGTGTAAAAAGTTGGAATGCCAGCTGACTAATCAACTCATAAAAACTTCAGTTAAAAGTAAGATATTTTCCACGATTATTTTAAAATATGATGTTTACTGGAAGGAAAGTCCAGAGAATTACCACAGATGAAGTGTGAGTGTATTTCTCCCACTTGTAAATGAGCTCTTATTTCCTACAGTGTATATTCTGGTCCACAATGAGTCATTTTCAACATGTTTCAATTTAACTCCTAATACATTTTTAAACTTGGCAGGCATATTTAGATGAACGTTACTTCCAGTTTTAGAGACTGCTTCTAAATTATACTTCAGTACTGCAGTCATTATGAAAAGTTCTTTCAGTAAAAAGGAAACAGAATTGATTGGAAGTGTTATGTTTTGAAGGAATAAAAATGGTTGTCATGAATAAAAATCAGATAGTTAAGCTTTTAAAAATTTTGTTACTGCATAACCCTCCTAATATTATCTTAAAGCGCTATAAGGTTCTTCTTATTGATAGAAGGCACTCAAGAAAAAATGAGATTTATTTTAGGTAATAAAGTTAATATTTATTGATCTCTTACTATGCCTAGCACTGTTTAAGTGTTTTAAGTGTATTAACTTTTTTAATGGCCATATAATAGGTAGTAGTTCAGTTTCTATAAACCATTCAGACTTTTTTTCTATTATATTACATGGAGCCTGACACATTTCTGGACATATAACTGGTGTTACATGAATGTTTGTAAAAGTTAATATTTTATGGAGAATTTTACATATGATGAATATTTAATAATTCCTGTTTATAAATTTGTGCAGTCCTGTGAATCTTACAGTCTACTGGCAGATTTCAGTTGATCAAACTGTCCAGTGTTACAATTTTAATATCTTTATTTTTATCATAAAAATGTTTACTCTCCACTTTTATTCCTTTGGGGAACTTTAAAGGTTGCCTAAAGTTTAGAGCTGGGAAAAACTTAGTTATTGAAAACAGTCTACTCATTTAGCAGATGAGGAAAGAATCCTAAATGGTTATATGACTTGTCCTGAGTTATACTGTTACTAGGAGCAGCATCAGAAGTAGACATGTGTTCTCTTTGTTCCTGTCCTGGTGTTCGTTCTGCTACAGAATTGTGTCATTCCATCACTAAGAATATGAAGCACAACGTGTGTGATGTTAAACAGCATCAATATGTACATTTTTGCTCTCCAGTATGCATGTTAAAAACAATAACAAAATTCACAATGATACTGTATTTCCTGTGGTTGCCATAATAAATTATCCCAAACTTTGTGACTTAAAAGAGCAGAAATTTATTCTCTCAGTCTGGAGGCTAGAAGTCTGAAACCAAGGTGTCTGTAAGGCCATGCTCTCTCCACAAGCTCCAGGGACACGCCATTCCTTGCTTCTTCCATCTTCTGGAGCTCCAGGCATTCCTTGCTTTCCTTGGCTTATGGCCACATCTTCTCTAGTCTCTGCCAGTCTTCATATCACCTTTTCCTCTGTATGTGTTTTATAAGGATATGTGTGATTGCATTTAGGGCCCACCCAAATAACCCAAGGCAGGCTCTTCCTCTCAGGATATTTGCTTAATCACATCTGCAAAAACCCTTTTTCCATATAAGGTAATATTGGAACATGGACATATATTTTGGGGACAGCCCACCATTCAACCCATTCGATATGCCTTTTAAGTCATTTGAATTAGTATAAAGTTGGATTATCTTTTCAACCTACTAATGTGACATTTAGCAAATTACTCGATCTTAAATGACACCTTATAGATTCTAGCCTCTGTACCATATGATGTGTGATGTTTATTTATTCTGAACTAAAAGACATCCTACTTCTAATAATATACTTTTAAGAACATCATGGCAGGTACATTCTGAGTTAAAGAAACAGAATTGGATGTTTTTAAATAGTGTGGAAAAACAGCTTTAAGCTAAGCTATATTAACTTCATTTAGACCATATAATTGCTTTCTTCTATATAGCAAGTACTTTTTGCTTTATTATACCTAAGATTCAATAAGTAAGATCTTTTAATAATATAATGACTTCCATGTTTTATTTTTGTTATACTCGTTTTTTTCATTCAGCAAACTTTTAGCCCTTCCTGGTTTTAATAAATGTATGTGTAACCTGTTTATTTCTAAGTCATATGCTGGATACGTGATCATTTAGTTTCTCCTTCTGTAGAAATCATTGTTACTAGTATGAAGAAATTCCAGAAATCATTGTTACCAGATGTGAAGATATTCTCAATTCCTTTTATCCATTAAAGGGTTTTACTGTAAATGAAGGAAGAAACATAACTATATATTATATAATTCTGTGCATCATAGAATTAAATGATATTTATTTTACAGTTTAAATTCTCAATAAATGTTAACTATTATTATTTATTCTCACCATCCAGTTAGTTGACTTTTAAACTTTAATTGTGTATCCTCTGTTCAGCACAATAAAGACAAAGGGTTGAAGCAGTCTCTGACTAGATCTGGTAAAACTATTTCATGCAGATGGATAACCTTGACTGTTAGAAAACTCTTGGATGAAGGAGGTCCCTTTCCTCAACTTACCATTTATTTTAATCATTAGTAATTCATATTATTGGGATTTCCCTTGCATTATTTGAGAGTTTCAAAACATTGTGTTGGCCAAAAAGTTTGTTTGGATTTTGCCATAACATCTTACAGGAAAAACTTTTTAGCCAGCCCAGCAATATATCCATGCGTTTTTTTAATGGGTTTTTTTTAACTTAAAGGCAATATGTTTTTATTTTACAAGTTAGAAGTCTAATCTGTACATTTGTCAAAAGTAGAAAATGAGTTAATAGATCTTCAAACAGCGAAACTTAACTGACATCCACATATCTATTATTAGATTTCAGATGTTTTCCTTTAATTCACTGGAACCCCAAATATGAATTTCTGTTAGCAAGAATATTCATAGATGCTCCAAATGTAATGATGCCTATCATTTCTAACATACTTTTTGTCCAAAATCACAGAGATGGAAAATGACCAAAAGAATACATCTCCCAGCCTCCAGGCAAGGGTGCACCCAGATCATTCAGGTCAGATAGACTGTCCACATGTAAACCTGTAGAGGAATTCATATTCCTGTAAATGACAATGAAATGTTAGCTTTGAAATAGTTTTTTAAAGTAGTTTAGAGGAAAATCACAGTATGGTTAATAGCCTGTCATTTATGAGAATGGAATGTTCTGTATGTTGGTACCACAAGACATGTCTATTCTTATTCATTTCTCATGTTTTGCCATTAGTTAAACTGTGCATTTGATCCAGAAATAAGTCAACAGATGTTTAAATGGAAAATGTGTTATGAAATCCAACCATTTGTGTATAGTAAGCATAGATTTTTTTTTTTTTTTTGGACCTCAAAGTAATAGCACTTGAGATCCAAAATCAAGTTCTTTAACTAAAATGCTGGTCTCTAATTTTTGAAAATTAAAACCATGAACTGAGTGCTTCTAAAGATAACAATTTTTTAGCCAGTTTTCCATGTCACTAGCTACTGTACAATTATGTGTTATCCAATAGCAAATAATGCCTCTTATCATGATAGAAACCACCTCTTGCTCAGCTCTCTTATCGTGCTTAAATATTAAGCATTACACTTATAAGAAATTGTAAGCTCTAGTAGCCTTTCTACAGGCTTATGTACCAGTTTTCGTCCCACAAATTTTAAGCAGAACTACCTTTACAAATTAAAGTTTACACAACAAACTGGAAAATTCTTAAAGATGAGAGTACCAGACCACCTTAACTGCCTCCTGCAAAACCAGTATGCAGGTCAAGAAGCAAGTTAGAACTGGACATGGAACAACGGACTGGTTCAGAATTGGGAAAGGAGTGTGTCACCCTGTGGCACATTAATTTAATTTATATGTAGAGTACATCATGCAAAATGCTGGGCTGGATGAATCACAAGCTGGAATCAATATTTCCGGGAGAAATGTTAATAACCTCAGATATGCAGATGATACCACTCTAATGGCAGAAAGAAAAGAGGAGCTAAAGAACTTTTTGATGAAGGTGAAAGAGGAGAGTGAAAAAACTGGCTTAAAACTCAACATTCAAAAAAGAAAGATCATGGTATCCAGTCGCATCACTTCATGGCAAATAGATGGGGAAAAAATGGAAACAGTGACACTTTATTTTCTTGGGCTCCAAAATCACTGCATCAGTGACTGCAGCCATGAAATTAAAGGATGCTTGCTTCTTGGAGAAAAAGCTGTGACCAACCTAGACAGTGTATTAAAAAGAAAAGACATCACTTTGCCAGCAAAGGTCCATATAGTCAAAGCTATGGTTTTTCCAATAGCCATGTACAAATGTGAGAGTTGGACTGTAAAGAAAGCTGAGCACCAAAGAATCGATGCTTTTGAACTGTGGTGCTAGAGAAGACTCTTGAGAGTCCCTTGGACACCAGGGAGATCCAACCAGTCAATTATAATGGAAATCAATCCTAAATATTTATTGAAAGAACTGATGCTGAAGCTGAAATTCCAATACTTTGACCACCCGATCGATGTGAAAAGCTGACTCGTTGGAAAAGACCTTGAAGCTGAGAAAGATTGAGAGCAAGAGAACAAGGGTGCGACAGAGGATGAGATGATTGGATGGCATCACCGATTCAATGGACATGAGTTAGAACAAACTCTGGGAGGCAGTGAAGGACAGGGAAATCTGTCATGCTGCAGTCCATAGGGTCACAAAGAATCAGACATGACAGACTGAACAACAACAACAAGACACAGCTGAAGTTTATGCCTTCTTACACCATACATATGTCTTTGATGGTAGAGAGCACTAGAGCAATGTTAAATTAATGCCTCACACTTTCTATAAGCTTTCAATAAAAAGTTTAGCAATTGTAATTCTTGGGGTTCATTTGACTAGACTATGAAAAAGTTCGTTTTTCTTTTTATGAATTTTATTTATAAAAATGATGCAGTTTATAAACACTTCTAATTTTTAATTGCTGATACTATCTGATGAATGTTATAAATTTGTACATCCATAATTGTGTACCCAAAGTAAAACTCCATACAGCTAAACTCATTTTCCTGTATCATGGAATATTGTTGTTTAGTCGCTAAGCTGTGTCTGACTCTTTGCGACCTCTTGGACTATAGCCTGACAGACTCCTCTGTCCATGGGATTCTCCAGGCAAGAATACTGGAGTCGGCTGCCATTTCCTCCTCCAGGGGATGTTCCCGACCCACAGATCGAACCTACGTCTCCTACGTTGGCAGGCGGATTCTTTACCAGTGAGCCACCAGGGGAGAATATACTGGATATTGTCATGACTGCCTCTTCTCTGTGAGAATTAAGTATCCACTGCACAATTTTATGAAATGTTCTCTGCTTCCCTCAATTCTTTAATATCTAAATGAATCTAAGGCTTCCTTCCTGTCAATTTCAAATGTGTAACATTGCTTACCTTATTTCTTTTTATTTTAAATGTGAGCCAACATTATGAACCCTGTACTTTTCTGTGAACCTCAGGAAGCAGAAGAGAAATATCTCTCTCCCTATGCTTTCAGAGGAGAATGTATGTATGTATGTTGTACTCAGATTTCTCTTGGGTGAAATGTGTACTATGACAAGAATAATACAGAGGTAAAATCTCTCCCTAAATTTTTCTTTCAATGGACTAGAAAGTGTTCAGCTCAATAGTCCTTGAACCTTTGTGCATAACACTGTAGATGAAAAAATTTCTTAAGATATGATTTCTGTTTCCAAAGAGCTAAAAGAATAACTGTATATACATATTTATATTTTAAAGCAAAATGTTCTGTATCTCAAGGATCTCTACTGGTCTAGGAATATCCCTATTTATTTTAAAGTAGTATAGGGAATGATCTTTTAGAGAAGGAGGTATGTGAAACAAGCATCTGAAGTTTGAATTGTGATATGCCAATCTGAGAGAAGGGCATTCCCAAAACTTTATAAACCTTCCTAAATGTAGAAGGAAGACAATTAAAGGATTATCTGGAAATAACAGATAATTCAGTCAACTGATTTGGCATATGTACAGTTAGGCAGAGGAGATAGATAGTTTCATATTCTGGTAGCCCTGAAATAAAAAACAAAGAGCTTATATTCACTTCAGTGAGTTGTGAGGGGTAATGCGATGAGAATCATTTTAGATCATTAACTTGGTAATAAGCCATGAAATTAAAAGATGCCTACTCCTTGGAAGGAAAATTATGACCAACCTAGACAGCATATTAAAAAGCAGAGATATTACTTTGCCAACAAAGGTCCATCTAGTCAAGGCTATGGTTTTTCCAGTGGTTGTGTATGGATGTGAGAGTTGGACTATAAAGAAAGCTGAGCACCAAAGAATTGATGCTTTTGAGCTGTGGTGTTGGAGAAGACTCTTGAGAGTCCCTTGGACTGCAAGGAGATCCAACCAGTCCATCCTAAAGGAGATCAGTCCTGGGTGTTCATTGGAAGGACTGATGTTGAAGCTGAAACTCCAATACTTTGGCCACCTGATAAGAAGAGCTGAGTCATTTGAAAAGACCCTGATGCTGGGAAAGATTGAGGGCAGGAAGAGAAGGGGACGACAGAGGATGAGATGGTTGGATGGCCGACTGGATGGACATGGGTTTGGGTGGACTCCGGGAGCTGGTGATGGATGGGGAGGCCTGGTGTGCTACGGTTCATGGGGTCACAAAGAGTCGAACACAACTGAGCAACTGAACTGAACTGAATATATATTCAGAGAAATATATATATATATTTCAGAATAATTCAGGATACCATGAATAGGAGCATCTGACACTCAAGTAACAGGTAACCATGGCCTCAATTGGTGTGATAGCCCAAGGGAATAGATGGGAAAATTGGTTTTAGAAATACAGCTAGGGGCTGGTGACTTGTGGAGATTCTCTACCCTGTTCTCTACTCATCACACTTCCTTTCCCAGAGAAAAGAAATTCTTAATATGTTTGGGTCCTGTTCCAAGATGGTTCTGGTCATCTTTCTCGTTTCTGGTCTCTAATCTCTCACAATCATGAAGACAGGTTGCTCTTCCATTTCCTCTTTCCCTGTGACTAGAAAAACAGGGTTGGAGATCACTTGCACTTGTTAATCTTTGGCAATGTATACACACGCACTGATGTATTTAGTCTCCAGGAGCCATCCAGAGTTAAGATGGGACTGGGGCTTAATGACCTCTCTTAAGCTGATCACATTCTTCGTTCCCATCTACCAGAGACTTCTAAATTGCAGTTTTCACTCCCGAGCCCAGCTGAATAACACAGTCGTGATTCTGTTTCCCATTTGCTCCTGGCCTCTTTGCACCTGGTTTTTTAGGAACATCATGCTGAGAGTGCTTATTTTAATGGATCATTAAATATTTCTTGGATCTCCCCAAATGTCATCTTAACAGCACTCAATCCCACTATCTCCACAAACAAGTGGATCCTATGGTCTGCACATATTAGAGGCAATATAATTTATGTTTCAGATTACTATTTCCAGATGTAGATTGCCCGGGTTGTGATACTTGCTCCATCATTACTGAGTACATGACTTAAGGAAAGATGTTTAACCTCTGTGCCTGTTTCCTCGTGTATAAAATGACAATAATAGTAACTTAATCATAGAATTGTTGTGAAGACTAAATTGGTGTTTGGCATAGAGTTTGCCACATAACCAACATTAAACAATAGTTACTGTGATTAGTAAAGATTCAGTAACTAACTAGGTTTGTGTGTTTGGGGGCACTTATCAGTGATTTCTACAAAATTTGGGGTAGTGAAGTTGACAGTAATTTCATAAGACTTTGTGAAAGCAGAAGTGATTCACAGATGAATGAGGGTTATGATACTGATTTAGGACTTGTACTTGAAGCTCTAACACATCATTGACATAATAAAAATATGGTAAATGGGAATAAGGATCTCAAGCCTGGGAGAAAGATGAGGACTGCAAGATAAAAATTGGGGACATGTCAACATTGCTGAATCTTGTAGTAAGAACTGTGAAATTTGAGAAGAGATTTAATGAGTGCTAAATACTTTCTGTGGATTAGATACTCTGTCAAATGTTTTGAGAGTTTTTTTTTTCCTTCTTTGATTTTTTTTCTCGATTTTTATTATTTCTCACAAGTGGCTATCTTTTAAGTGAGGAAATTAAGGCTGAAGTAGATTGTTTTCTTAAAGTATGATAGCTGAAACCTACAAGCAAGCTATTAAACTAATCTCTAGCAAGATTACAGAACACAGGGTCGTGATGAAAATAAGTTGATTATCTCTCTGTATACTAGTGATAAGTAGTTGAAATTTTTGAAAATTAATAGTCTTTTAGTACTTACTGTCTGTAACAGCATCAAAAATACTAAATACTTAAGGATAAAATTAACAAAATATGAAGCAAGTACATGACACTGAAAATTAGTAAATATCGCTGAGAAAAAGTAAGGCAGACCTAAATAAAAAGATACATCACATTCCTAGATTGGAATGCTGAATATTGCTAACGTGTCAGTTGTCATCAAAGTGATTGATAGATTCAGTGCAATTGTGATGAAAAACTCAGCAGGTATTTAGTTGGAAATGAGAAGCTAACCTAAAATTTACATAGAAATTTACAGGACCCAGAATATCCAAAATAATTTTTTAATGTGAAAGTGCCAGTATAATTCAATAAAGAATTATATAATCTTTTCAGCAACATGCTAGAACATTTTGATATCCATGTGCAAAAAACTAAACCACAACCCTTACCTCAAAATATAAAAATTAATTTGTATTAGATACATTTGGGGCAGATGTTTTCTCCAACTCTGTGATTTGTCTGCCTTTTCCTTTTTTATCAGAAGAGCAAAAATTGCCTTTTTCATGAAGTGCAGTTTAACAACAGTTTTCTTTATGGTTCAGCAGCACTCATAGATCTAAATATAAGGACAAACAGACACACACACACACACACTCACAAATACAGAAAAATCTTATTAATCTTAGGTTAGTCAAAGAACACGTAAACAGGACACAAAGAGTGTGAACCGTAAAGAAAACAGTTGTTAAACTGGACTTCATGAAAAAGGAAATTTTTGCTCTTCTGATAAAAAAGGAAAAGTCAGGCAAATCACAGAGTTGGAGAAAACATTTGCCCAAAACGTATCTAATAAAGAACTTGTACCCAGAATACTTACAACTTAATTAAGAATATAAACTTCCCACTTAAAAAAAAAAAAAAAAAGTGGCCAAGGTTTGAATAGACATTTCATGAAAGGAGAAACGCAAATAACCAATAAGCAAAAGAAAAGATGCTCAATATCATCACTCATCAGGAAAATGAAAACTAAAACCACAATTAGATACCACAACAACCAGAATGCTACAATCTAGAAGGGCTAGACTTTAAAACACAAATAATACCAGATGTTGGCAAGACTGGATTAGCTGGACTGTCTACACATTGCTGGTGCGAACGTGGAGTGGTACAGTCACTTTGGGGAACAGTTTGACAGTTTCCTATAAAGTTGAGCATTAACTTACTGTATGGTTCAGCAGTCCTACTTCTGGTTATTTACCCAAGAGAAATAAAAATGTGTGTCCACAAAGGGCCTGAATATAAATGTTTATAGCAGCTTTATTCATAATGGTCCAAAACTGAAAACAACCCAAATATGCATCAGATAGTCAATGAATGAGCAAATTTTGGTATATCAATTCTCTGAAAAACTACCCAGCAAGAAAAGAACCAGCTACTCAACACGCAACTCCATTGGTAAATCTTTTTAAAACGTAGTATGTTGAATGAAAGAAGGCAGTTAGAAAAGGCTGCATACTATTTGACTTCATATATGAAACATTCTCGAAAAGGCAGAACTAATGACTGATGATCAGTCACCAACAGCCAGAGGTAGGTTGAAGGAACTGACTTCAAAGTAGCACAGGGAATTTGGCGGTTTGATGATAATGTGGTTGGATTGTGGTCCTGGTTGCATGATTGTGAACATTTGTCAAAACTCATAGACTTTTATACTTAAAATTGATTTGGCTGCTCTAGGTCTTAGTTGTGACATGTGGGGATCTTCAGGAATGTGGGATCTATTAATAGTTATCTGACCAGGGATTGAACCCAGGTCCCCTGCATTGGGATCATGGAGTATTAGCCACTAGACCACCTGGAAAGTCCCAAGCTAATTTTTTTTTTAAGGTGATTAAAAAAGGTATAGCCAATGGGTGGTATGCCAATATTCAAATTTATTTCTTTACTTTTATGGCAGGGGTGGGAGAATCAGACAAAAAATAACATGAATTTTAAGATCTCTATTTTCAGATGACTTGTAGGAGTGAAAACTAGTAAGAGGCTAAATTGTGACGATGCAAACCAGCACTATAAACAAATAGGAAAGAAGGGTCATTAGTTTAAAGAGCTGACAGAGTTAAGAAAAAAGTTGAGCTTTGTAAAATTTTTTAGGACACAGGAGAGCTTAGCAGGTTTGTAAGCAGAGGAGACTCACTATGACAGAAAGTTTGAAAATGTAATCAAGTGATAATTGAGGAAGTCAAAGTGTTTTGGTATCAAGAGGTCAGTTAGAGAACTATGATCCTTTGAACCTGAAAAGGAACATTTTCAGAGATAGAAGCATTAGAAAAGAAAGAAAATTAGGGTATAAAGAGGTTTAGGGTAGAGAGGAGAGAATTGAAAGAAACCTTTGCTGGATAGGTAACTGATCTTAGCAAAGAAGGAGTCATCAAAGGAGAGTGAAGAAGGCTCTAAATGACCCAAGGTCTTAATAAAAGATAGCATTTTGGGGGAACACTCAGTATAGAAAATAGAATAGTCTAATAGATATGGATACATTTATTCCAAGCATCAGTAAGAGTTAGGTCATAAACCTGGTTAGCATGTTGTCACTAGTATTCCAGAGCTACTCTTAATTCAAATCAGAGCCAGAGCAAATCTAGCCTGCCATCTGTTTTAGTACAGCCTGCAAGCTAAACATGGATTTTTATATTCTTTAATTATTAGAAAAAAATCAGAAGAATATGTCACAACATATGAAATTAAAATGTTAGTGTCCATAAATAAAGTGTTATTGGAACACAGCTACAGTCATTTCCTTATGGATCATTTATGGCTTCTTTCAAGCTACAGATGCACAAAGCCCAAGTTTTTTGCTTCTAGACCTTTACAGAAGAAATTTGCTGATTCCTCATCTCAAGCATTTAGGCCAGCTTTTCAGTAGTTCCCACAAGTAGCAGTGGTCATTATCCATCTTCTCTAAAGCCATTCCCAGTTCTGAGTAGGCGGGTTACCATGTGTAGATTTCTTCATGGATATCAGGGTGCTCTTCCCAATGCATCTCTTTAGCTGGGCTAATGAAAAATTATTTGACTTTGAAGACATAGTTCTGTCTCTTGACACGGATAAGATATTCACATTCTACTAACTGGAAACAAACAAAAACACAAGTTCTATGCTTGCAAAATTTCTGTATTTCAAGTAATTAGAATATTTTATGGTTCATGTGAAGCATAGTACAACATGTAGGCCAGATTGAAAACTGCAGTTTGTTGGCCAGGAAAGCATGTAAGGTCACCTATATTTTATCCATGAGAGGCCTTTTTTTGTTTGGTTTTAGAAAAAGGGTTGGCGATCTTGAGTATTTAATTTCATTCAACAAATACTGTGTATTTACTATACCACCACAATTTTAAGCATTTTACTGGTATAAGCTCACTTAATCCTCATAACATGATGAAATAACTATAATTATTAACATTTTATAACTATGAAACTGAGACACAGGTAGTAAGGGGCAGTTGTGGATCCATTGCAATCTAGCTTTAGAATCCTTGCTTAATTTAATTATATGTAAATATTTAAAATTGCAGTTTATAAAAGAGTACTTTAGTCTCCTCACATGAACCTTAAGTATCACTTGAGATACTTTTTGAATCAATTAAAATGGCTTTCCAAAATATCATCTGCACTGCTTTTTGTGTTTTTTCATTTTTGGAATCCTTAGATGATACTGTTGCCAAATTTTCATCTTTTGCCACAGTACCCTTTCCAAAAGGTTTTTTTTTTCCATTTGTTCTTTTGGTGTGTTTGTGATCTGCACCACGTGATTGATTATGTTTCATTTGTAAGATAATCTTTGACATCTGCTTTGGTTGTAAGGCAGCATCCCAGAAATAATTATTAAATGTGTTAAATGTCTTTGCCTCTATATTTATTGATTCCTTCAAGAAGACAGTATCAGCATCAAAATTTGCATTGATTATGGTCTTTACAAGCCAGTGTGCCCTTCCTACACAGTGTTTTACATTTCAAAGTAAAGTTATTGAGAGAATTTTCAATGGAAAGGATATTATAAAAACTCAAAGAAAAAGTGACCCTTTGCCTTCAGGATGGTTTTTGAGGGAAAGGCCTCATCTTACATTCACACCTGTACTATAGATGCTGGTGGGCAGGGAAGCAACTTTGTCCAAAGCAAGAGAGGCAACTTTTCTCTCTAGACTTCCTTCTAGAAAGAAAGTGAAAGTGAAGTCGCTCAGTCATGTCCGACTCTTTGCAACCCCATAGACCGTAGCCTACAAGGCTCCTCCGTCCATGGGATTTTCCAGACAAGAGTACTGGAGTGGCTTGCCATTTCCTTCTCCAGAGAATCTCCCAACCCAAGGATCGAACCCGGGTCTCCCGCATTGTAGGCAGACGCTTTACTGTCTGAGCCACCAGGGAAGCCTACCTTCTAGGACATCCATAATGACCTGAGCCTCCTTAAACTCCACACCTAAACCCAGGTTTACTCTGCCCATGAGGAACCACTGTGTGTTTGATTCTTTCCATGAATAGCCCTAGCCTGTTTTATCTTCTCTTTCAACTTTGTCTCTGCAATCTTCTTTCTATAGTCATGTCTGTCCACACTAACCTGCCAACAGTATGTTGCTGGAGATTGAGTATGTCTTTTTGGTACATACTTACTTTGATTTGAATTTTTTTCTCTCTTGAACACAGGATGTTCTAAGAGAAGAGCCCAGAAATTTGAGGCAGATCTGGGTGCAATTTCCAGCTTTGTTACTGACTTGGGCAAGTTATTAACCTTTTCAAGTCTTAGTTTTTTTTATCTCTAACAAGAGAGTAATCCACAACTCTGTGTTAGTTTTAGAGATGATTAAGTGAAAAAAATATGTATACATGGATAGCAAATACAAACATAAGGCACTAAATTATTGAGCTTTGTTCCTTTGTAGTGGTCTGTACACATGCTGACAGGAGTCGTGCCAGTTCAAGTTTTCTTATAGTAAAATCCTTTAGGGTTCATCTCTGACTGATTTGTTAAGTCTATATTTATTTGGCTGTGTCAGGTCTTCGTTGTGATATGTAGGCTCTTTTTAGTTGTGGCATGCGAGCTCAGTTGTGGCATGTGAACTCTTGGTTGTGGTGTGTGGGGTCTAGTTCCCTGATCAGGGATTGAACCTGGGTCCCCTGCATTGGGAGTGCAGAGTCTTAGGCACTGCACCACCAGGGAAGTCCCTCATCTCTGACTTTTGATCACAAGCCTCCTTCTAGCCTAACATTAGAAAGTAGAAGCTTTGGGTCTTGGTTAGAATAGCAAGTAAGAAAAAAGGAAGAGGCAACGGAATCTAATAAAAGTGCCAACCTTCTTCCAGCCTGGGACTTTCCTGGTGGCTCAGACAGTAAAGAATCTGCCTGCAGTATAGGAGACCTGGGTTCAGTCCCTGGATTGGGAAGATCCTCTGGAGAAGGAAATGGTTACCCACTCCAGTATTCCTTCCTGGAGAATGCGTGGACAGAGGAGCCTGGCAGGCTATTATAGTCCATGGGATCACAAAGAGCTGGACACAACTGAGCAACTAACATTTTCACACTTTTCCCCCAGCCTCATGAGAAGGAACTTAAACACTTCCTGGGCTGGAAGGGTACAGGAAAAGTGTAGGGAGAGAGGTGGGGCTCCATGAAATATTTAAAGAGAGAAAGCATTTCTTCATAGTACTAATGTGAGATTTTTAAATGTTTATTTTTTTCATTCAATTAATACTTATTTTCTTTGATTATATTAAATACTTTATTATTATACTTTCATCCTGATGTGTTTATTAGCCATAAGTAGACACTTATATAAATACCTCAGTATGCAGAGATTTTCTGAAATTTTATAAGTATTTGACAGACAGCCATAAAAGAATCATAGCATGATTCTTCTATGCTAACAGGCATGATATTTTATTGTATATCCACTTGTTTGAAAATCCTGAGGTAGTATTGTATAGGAAAACTGGTAAGCAATTATTTAGTCCATTAAGTCTAAGGAGAGAACATTAGAGAGGAGAAAGTAGACGTAACAGAGTGATTTAGTTCTTCTCATTATTGTGTTTTGTTTTTCTTCTTCATGTCTGTTTTACATGCCCTCATGATAGACATTCCTGTGGGTAGGCTAGTGAGTTGCACTTATATTTTTTAAACCTTGTGTCCATTTTGCAACAATTTTAATCATTATAGAACCTAGATGTATCATGCTATATGCTATCATATCACACAAACTTTGCTCCATTTGCATTTCTGTTTTAAAAATATTTTTTGAATGTTGTCACGTCTCCATCTACCACCTTAGTCATTAGGTAAACTACATTTTTAGAAATTTTAATCTTTCTTGTAGCTCATTCATACCTATCCTATCATTTTGGTTTTTTTCATCCCTTCACTTCCTGTAATTTGTTTTTATCTTAAACTGACATCCAAACCTGGAAATAGTCATGTTAATTCACTCGTTTTGTCATATTTCAAGAAAGATTGTCACTCATCAGATTCATTTATGATACTTTGGTGTTTTCTATCCTGGCTTGGACCTACTTAGTAATTTCAGTTTTGTAACACCTAAAATGGTTAATATGAGTCTGTTTATTCAGTAAAGAGTCATTAAGAGCTTATTACATATCACCTGATACACTAGATCCTAAGAATCCAGAGATACATTAAACTTGAGTAACTAGAATAACTTGTATTTTAATCGTACAAGGCACTGTTGTATGCTTTTCACATATATTTGCTCGTTTAGTCAGCGTGAACTCAACAGTCCCAAGTCTGTCCTCAGAGATGGAGCCATGGCATCTGAATTCTTACAGGTTCCAGAGGCAATGCTGATGGTTGGCTCCTTTAGCCTATTTTCAAAACACGTTTATATAAGTTAAGTTGTAGATTTTGCCTGTTAATAGGAAGTTTGTCTAAATAAATTACCTTTGTTTTCCATTTTGCCTTATACAGTACTTTGTGTGTTAGCTGCAATAAGTTGATTTCTATTCTTTGCCCTATATCTTGGGGGAAAATGGGGCAAAACCATGATTAGCCTACATTCTGCTACTGTTCATACCTGACACTGTTCTTCATAAAAGCTCACCCCAAAAGTGTTTTTTCTTAAGACTTTTTATTTTTTAAGACATCATTTTTTTAGAGGAGTTTTAGGCTCACAACAAAATTGAGAGGAAAATACATAAAACAAACTATATAACTATTTTTAGATTTGACTTTTTAATGTTCTGATTATTTTTCTTTAATGTAGCTTCACACTACATTAAAAAGCCTATATTGAAAACAGCATGAAATAGTTTTGAGTACTCCAATGCACTGATGTAATAAATACTCTTAGTTCAGAGGATGATTAAAGTTGAATTTTAAGTGTTGTCATGTTGCCACAAAAGAGAAAACAGCTACACATTCAAATACTGTTATAAAATATTTTACTCTAATTTTATCTCATGCATGCTTTGAGTTATTTTAAGGCAGCATTCCTTTCGTTATATTTGTTTCACTTAAGTACTTACTTTTATCTATCTTCACATACCTGGTACCAATTTTTTGCCTTTATAGATGGCCAAATATTACTACATATTGTTTATTAATGACATTACATATTTTATTTGATCATGATATGATAGATGCATTGAATTACTCTTAATGCATGCTTGAAATTCTTATAAATCCATGGTACAGTTGTTAAACATACTCAGCGTTTTTAACTCAGCAAAAGAAGCTCTCTCACATTCATTGAAGAATTAGCTTGTAAGCCAAAAATGACAGATGTAGTATTACAGCTGAGACGTGGACTTGTTGCAAAACTCATCTTAATGGCAGAAACATTTGGACAAATAACCAAACGCCTTTTAAATTCCTTTCTCATGTCCTATAATAATCATTGTTGTAATACTGATAGTTGTTTTGTAAGTTTTTACTACCTGCTTTTTTTTCTTTTTCAGTTTAGAAAATTTCACACTTGAAATGACCAGAGTTACTAGAATTCTGTTTCTCTGTAACATAATACGTGTATCTTTAAACTACTCTTCTGATTTTCACTGAAAATAGTTTGGATTCAGTATCTAAGTATATATTTTAAAATTTTATAATATTGAGAACACAAAAGAATGAAAGAGAACAGTTAGCAGAACAGTAGGTACCAGTAATGTATAAAAGTAAAATCTCTAAAATTACATTTTCATTTTAATGTCAATGAAAAGAAAGCAATTTCAAATATATTCATTGTTCTAAGCATGTTTTTGACCTTTAGAACTTTCACATGGGCAACATGGTCCTGTCAGTAGATTTCTTCCCTTTACAAACAGCGATTCTCAATTAGAAAACAGACACTTCCCTCTGGATTGGTATATTACAGAGTAGCTAGTTGGTGTGTAATCTGAATAACACAAGATTTTGGTATACTCACCTTTCCAACTGATATATATATATTGATATAGTTGAAGAGTATAACTATATATTTAAATATTAAACATGTAATGATATGATGTTATTTATAAAGAAAAACCTGTAGATATTTGACAAATCCTCCTTTGAAAATTCACTTGTAAGTTGTGATATCAATATGTATAAATATAAAAGTGTATATAAATGTACATTAGTTTGAAATATATAAAACTACATAAAATTTTGGGTTTTATTTGCTCTTTGAATATATTTTTGGTTGCACTGGGGTGTGCAAGGCACACAGGCTTCAGTAGTTGCCACACACAGGCTCAGTAGTTGCAGCTCACAGGCTCTAGAATGTGGGCTCAGTAGTTGTGGCGCATGGGCCTAGTTGCTCAATGGCATGTGGAATCTTCCCAGACCAAAGCCCATGTCCCCTGCACTGGCAGGTGGATTCTTACCCACTGTACCACCAGGGAAGCCCGTTTGCTTTTTTTTTTTTTTTAATAATTTTACTCATTTATTTACTTTTGGCTGTGCTGGGTCTTTGTTGCTGCCTGGCTTTTCTCTGCTTGCAGCGAGTGGGGGCTGCTCTCTGTTGCAGTGTGCAGGCTCTCGTTGCAGTGGCTTCTCTTGTCACAGAGCACAGACTCCAGGGCTTCAGCCGTTGCAGCATGTGGCCTCAAGAGTTGTGGTTCCCAGGTTCTAGAGCACAGGCTCAGTGGTTGTGGCACATGGACTTAGTTGCTCCATGGCATGTGGGGTCTTACCAGACCAGAGATCAAACCCTTGTCTCCAGCATTGGCGGGTGGATTCTTTAACACTGAGCAGCCAGGGAAGCCTCTGTTTGCTTTTTTAAATAATAAATTAGAAATTGGAGATTGGGTCTGGTACAGCAGGAGTGCTTATTTCTGGCTTCAGAGACCTTTCAAGTGTTTTCAGGATATTAAAAAACTAAACTGATATAATGTACTTCATCCCTTATTTGGCTAATAAATAAACACTTCAATTTTGAGAAGTAAAATATATGTCAGCCATAATTATTTAAATGGAGGATGCTTAAGTTTACATTTTTTAAATTGCTCATATCAAACATTATTTAGTTGCCTTTAAAAATTACTTTTAAGTCAAACCACCTAATGTAAAAACAACTTTTTTTCCAGCCTTTCACATCTCCCAGATACTGTTACCTACAATAATACCATTTCACCAGGATGCACACTCTCATGTTCTTGTGTGATTTTGGCTATATTTATAATACATGTCTAAATATGTATGTAAGTAATGAATCAAGCTTGTATTTTTTAAACAAACACAATAGAATGTATGGATCTGAATGATTATATCCTCCACAAAGTAAGCACTTTTGGGGCTCATACAATGCTTTTCCCAACTGTTCAGTCATCGCTCAGTATAGTTAGTATAGTTAAAAGCATATAAAAGTATAGTTACTTTTTAGCACAATCCTTAGAGTAACCTTTAATTGTAAGAGCTTTCTTCCTTCAAATATGTATTTGTTTTTGGAAAATCATACTTAGAGTAAAACTCATTGCTTTGGGTGGGTGAATAAACTGGGCACTACTATTAGTATAAAAAATGAAGTGAGAAATTGGGAAGGGCTAAATATCTTGACAATCGAGGAATAATTAAGAATGGAAAATTATGGGGCCAACAAAAATAACGCTTAAAAGGGGGATTTAATAACATAGGAAGATTTTTACATTCTATTGAGGGGGGAAAGGATAGCAAATTCGATATGAGGGTGTGGTTTACATATAGAATGTACATAACAAGCATGTTTATATATGATAAGATAAATTGGTGAGAAACCATATTTCATATACCTTGGGACCATTTTTAATTGATGTTGCCACTTGGGAGGGCAGTATCTCTTAAACTTTAAAATCCTTTGATTCAGCAGTTCCACTTCATGATCTTTCTTAGAGAAACATTCACTCATGAACTGGAGGCATTATTTAAAATCATCTTTGAAGCACTCTGTATAATAAAAAAAATTGGAAATAATCTAAATGGTCATAAGTTTAGTACAAAATAAATGAATTTGGGAATTAATTAAATGATTATGTCCACATTGTGATCTGCTACATAGAAAATGGAAAGAATGAGGTAGAGGCATGGAAAGATCCCCATATTCTTAGATGAAAAATAGTTTACAGAGTGTATGTGACATGCTGCCATTAAAAAAAATAATAAAAGTAGATTGATATATCCTTCTGTGTACACTTATTGCTTAAAAAGAAAAAAGAAAACCTCAAAGAAGATGCACAGAAAAGTGGTAAATAGGAGGTCTTTAGTCTTTACTTGGGGCTTCCCAGATGGCACTGGTGGTAAAGAACCCGTCTACCAATGCAAGAGACATAAAGAGATGTGGATTCAATCTCTGGATCAGGAAGATCCCTTGGAGAAGGAAATGGCAACCCACTCCAGTAATCTTGCCTGGAAAATCACATGGACAGAGGAGCCTGGTGGGCTATAATCCATGGGGTCGCAGAGAATTGGACATGACTGAAGCAACTGAGCAAGCAAATGTTTACTTCTAATGTTTGAAGTCTTTCCCTAAGACTGGATGTGATACAGAATTAAAATTAAAATCTTCCAGTTTGTGTTTTAGTTTTGTTCTTAACTGATAAATATAATTCTTTATTTCCTTTATTTGCCAGGTCAATCTACTTTAATTTATTTTTGTTGGACTGTTTTGACTTTGCTCATGGGTGTATATGTGTATATTCCATTATTTTAATTATTATTTGCCTGATTTTGTAACTGCCATTTGTCTGGGGTTCATCTTTGGTTTCTCGTTTTTGGATATTTGTTTTAATCTCACTTAACACCATTACAGACCACTTGTGGAATCTTCGTTCCTGACCAGAGATCAAGCCCTGAGCCTTTGGAGTGGGATCCTAACTCCAAGACCCTAGACTACCAGAGAACTAACCCTAGGGAGTTTCAAATAGTGAGAACTCACACAACGGAAACCACCTGAATACAAGATCCACATCACCCAACCACCAGTAGCACCCTGTACAGGACACCTCATCTAAACAACAAACAAAACAAAAATACAAACCCAGTCACCAGCAGCCAATATTACCACCTCACTCAGCCTTGCCCATCGGAGGAAAAACAAACAAACAAAAAGCACAAAAATCTCACCCTGTACAAAGCTCACACAAACCACTGGACCAACCTTAGGAGGACAGAAATCAAAAGGAAGAAAGAATTCAACCTTGAAGCCTGGGAAAAGGAGACCTCAAACACAGTAAGTTAAAAAAAATAATGAAAAGGCAGAGAAATACTACACAAATGAAGAAACAAACTAGAAACACAGAAGTCCAAATAAATGAAGAGGAAATAGGCAAACCACCTGAAAAGAATTCAGAATAATGATAGTAAAGATGATCAAAAACCTTGAAAACAAAATGGAGAAAATGCAAGAATCGATTAACAAAGATCTAGAAGAATTAAAGAATAAACATACAGAGATAAACAACACAGTTACTGGAATTAAAAATACTCTAGAAGGAATCAATACCAGAATATCTGAAGCAGAAGAACGAATCAGTGAGCTGAAAGATAAAATGTTGGAAATAGCTTATGAAGAGCAGAATAAAGTAAAAAGAATGAAAAGAACTGAGGATAGTCTCAGAGACCTCTGGGACAATGTTAAACACACCAACATTCGACTTATAGATCTGAAGAAGTCCAAGAAAAAGACAGAAAAAAAGGGTATGAGAAAGTTTTTGAAGAGATTATAGTTGAAAATTTCCCCAACATGGAAAAGGAAATAGTCAAGTCTAAGAGGCACAAAGAGTCCCATGCAGGATAAACCCAAGGAGAAACACACCAGGACACACACTAATCAAACTAACAGACTAAACACAAAGAAAGACTTAAGAGGAGCAAGGGAAAAGCAACAAGTAACATACATGGGAAGCCCTATATGCTTAACAGCTGATCTTTCAGCAGAAACTCTGCAGGCCAGAAGGGAATGGCAAGGTATATTTAAACTACAGAAAGGGAAAAACCTACAACCAAGATTACTGTACCCAGCAAGGATCCCATTCAAAATTGTTGGAGAAATAAAAAGCTTTTAAGACAAGCAAGAGAATTCAGTACCACCAAACCAGCTTTACAACAAATGTTAAAAGAACTTATGTAGTCAAGAAATACAAGAGAAGAAAAATTATCTACAAAATCAACCCTAAACAATTAAAATGGCAATAGGAACATATATGTCAGTAATTACTTTAAATGTAAATGGATAAATGCTTCAACGAAAAGATAGGCTGGCTGAATGGACACAAAAATAAGACCCATATATATGCTGTCTACAAGAAACCCACTTCAGACCTCAAGACACATAGACTGAAAATGAGAGGATGGGAAAATATATTCCATGCAAATGGGAAGCAAAAGAAAGCTGGAGTAGCAACCCTCATATCAGAAAAAATAGACCTTAAAATAAAGATTACAAGTGATAAGGAAGGACCCTACATAATGATCAAGGGATCAATTCAAGAGGAAGACTTAATGATTGTAAATATCTATGCACCTAACATAAGGAGCACCTCAGCACATAAGATAAACACTAACAGACATAAAAGGAGAAATTGACAGTAACACAGTAATAGTAGGAGACTTTAACACCCTACTCACACCAATGGACAGATCACTAAAACAGAAAATTAGTAAGGAAACACAAATCTTAAATGATACATTAGATGAGATGGATCTCATTGTTATCTTCAGGCCATTCCATCCAAATGCAGGAGACTATACTTTCTTCTCAAGCACACATGTGACATTCTCCAGAATAGACCAATTCTTGGGTCATATATCAAACCTCAGTAAATTTAAGAAAATTGAAATCATCAAGCATCTTCTCCTACCACAACACCATGAGACTAGATATCAATTGCAAGAAAAAAACTGTAAGAAACACAAACACATGGAGATTAAACAACACATTTCTAAATAACCAACCAGTTACTGAAGAAATCAAAAGGGAAATCAAAAAATTTTTAGAAACAAATCACAATGAAAACATGACAACTCAAAAACTATGAGATGCAGCAAAAGCAATTATAAGAGGGAAGTTTACAGCAGTACAATCCTACCTCAAGAAACAAGAAAAACATCAAATAGACAGTCTAACTTTGCACCTAAAACAACTGGAAAAAGAAGAATAAAAAAACCCCAAAATTAGTAGAAGGAAAGAAATCATAAAGATCCAAACAGAAATAAAAGAAAAAGAAATGAAGGAAACAATAGTAAAGATTAATAAAACTAAAAGCTGGTTCTTTGAGAAGATAAGCAAAATTGACAAAACTTTAGCCAGATTCATCAAGAAAAAAAGAAAGAAGAATCAAATCAACAAAATTAGAAATAAAAAGGAGAGGTTACAAAAGACAATGCAGAAGTGCAGAGGAATTTAAGAGACTTTTCTGAACAGTTATATGGAAATAAAGTGGATAACCTGAAGAAATTGACAGATTCTTAGAAAAGTTCAGTCTTCCAAGACTGAACCAAGAAGAAATAGAAATTATGAACAACCCAATTACAAGCAGTGAAATTGAAGCTGTGATCAAAAATCTCCGAAAAACAAAAGCCTAGGACCAGATGGCTTCACAAAAGAATTTTATCAAACATTTAGAGAAGAGCTAATGCCTATCCTTCTAAAACTCTTTCAAAAAATTGCAGATGAAGGAATATGTCCAAACTCATTCTATGAGGCCACCATCACCCTGATTCCAAAACCAGACACAAAAAAAGAAAACTACAGGCCAATATCACTGATGAACATAGATGCAAAAATCCTTAACAAAATTTAGCAAACAGAATTCAGGAACACACCAAAAAGCTCATACACCATAATCAAGTTGGGTTTATTCCAGAAATGCAAGGATTCTTCAATATACACAAATCAATCAGTGTGATACACCATATTAACAAATTGAAAGACAAAAACCATATGATAATCTCAGTAGATACAGAAAAAGCCTTTGACAAAATTCAGCACTCATTTATGATGAAAACTCTTCAAAAACTGGGCATAGCCTACCTCAACATAGTAAAAGCCATATAGGATAAGACTACAGCAAACATTATTCTCAATGATGAAAAACTGAAAGCATTTCCCGTAAGATCAGGAACAAGACAAGGATGTCTAGTTTCACCACTATTATTCAACATAGTTTTGGAAGTTCTAATATAGCAATCAGAGAAGAAAAAGAAATAAAAGGAATCCAGATCGGAAAAGAAGTACAGCTCTTAGCAGATGACACAATACTGTACATAGAAAGCCCTAAAGATAGTAGCAAAAACTTAGTAGAGCTAATCAGTGAATTTAGCAATGTTGCAGGATACAAAATCAATACATAGAAATCATTTGTATTTTTATATACTAACAATGAAAAATCAGAAAGAGAAATTAAGGAATCAATCCCATTCACCATTACAGCAAAAAGAATTAAATATCTAGGAATAAACTTACCTAAGGATACAAAAGAACTGTACACAGAAAATTATAAGACACTAATGAAAGAAATCAATGATATCATAAATAGATGGAGAGATATTCCATGTTCCTGGGTAAGAACAATGGAGAAATGTCTGTTTAGGTCTTTTTTCCACTTTTTGATTGGGTTGTTTGTTTTTCTGGCATTTTCACAACAATATTGTGAAAATGACTATACCACCAAACACAATATTCAGTTTCAATGCAATCCCTATCAAGTTACCAGTGGCATTTTTCACAGAACTAGAACAAAAATTTCACAGTTCATATGGAAACACAAAAGACCCCAAATAGCCAAAGTAGTCCTAAGAAAGAAGAATGGAGCTGGACAAATCAACCTTCCTGATTTCAGATTATACTACAAAGCTACAGTCATCAAGACAGTATGGTCCTGGCACCAAAACAGAAATTTAGACCAATGGAACAAGATAGAAAGCCCAGAAATAAACCCATGCACTTACAGATACCTTTATTTTTGACAAAGGAGGCAAGAATACACAATAGGGCAAAGACAGCCTCTTCAGTAAAACATGCAAAAGAATAAAATTAGAACACTTCCTAACACCATACACAAAGATAAACTCACGATGCATTAAAGACCTAAATGTAACACCAGAAACTATAAAACTCTTAGAGGAAAACATAGGCAAAACACTTTGACATAAATCAAAGCAAGATCCTCTATGACCCACCTCCTAGAGTAACAGAAGTAAAAATGAAAGTAAGCAAGTGGGACCTGATTAAACTTAAAAGCTTTTGCACAACAAAGGAAACTATAAGCAAGTTGAAAAGACAACCCTCAGAATGGGAGAAATAATAGCAAATGAAACAACTGACAAAGGATTAATGACCAAAATATACAAGCAGCTCATACAACTTAATGCCAGAAAAACAACGCACTCAAAAAGTGAGAAAAATCCCTAAACAGACATTTCTCTAAAGAAGACATACAGGTGGCTAACAAACACATGAAAAGATGCTCAACATCACTCATTATTAGAGAAATACAAATCAAAAGTACAATGAAATATCACCTCACACCAGTCAGAATGGCCATCATCAAAAAGTCTACAAACAATAAATGCTGGAGACAGCGTGGAGAAAAGGGACTGCTCTTATACTGTTGGTGGGAATGTAAATTGATAAAGCCACTATGAAAGACAGTATGGAGATTCTTTTAAAAAAAACTAGGAATAAAACCACCATATGACGCAGCAATCCAACTCCTAGGCATATACCCTGAGGAAACCAAAATTGAAAAAGATACATGTATCCCATTGTTTGTTGCAGCACTATTTACAATAGCTAGAACATGGAAGCAACCTAGATGTCCATCGGGAGATGAATGGGTGAAAAAGTAGTGGTACATATACACAATGGAATATTACTCAGCCAGAAAAAGGAACACATTTGTGACAGTTCTGATGAGGTGGATGAACCTAGAGCTTATTATACAGAGTGACGTGAGTTAGAAAGAGAAAGATAAATATTGTATTCTAACACAAAAATATGGAATCTGGGTGAATGGTACTGAAAAACTCATTTACAGGGCAGCCATGGAGAAACAGACATAGAGAATAGACTTATGAGCCTGGGGAGATTGGAGGATAGGGTGAGATGCTTGGGAGAGGGTAACATGGAAATTTACATTACCATATGTAAAATAGGTAGCCAATGGGAATTTGCTGTATGGATTAGGAAACTCAAACAGGGGCTCTGTATCAACCTAGAGGGGTGGGCTGGGGAGGGAGATGGGAGGGAGTTTCAAAAGGGAGGGGATATATATATATATATATACCTATGGCTGATTCATGTTGAGGTTTGACAGCAAAACAACAAAATTCTATAAAGCAATTATCCTTCAATAAAAAAGTTAATTAAAAAAATTAAAACCTTGAAAATATTTACTTGTACAGAGAAGAAGGAGCTATATGAAAATATAAACAGTAGTTATCATTATAAGCTTATGATTGACATTTTTTTCCATTTTCCATATTTGCTAAAATTCTATGATAAATCTATTATTTGTATAATCAACACAAAAATTGTAAAGACATTTTGAATAAATGATGAGAAGACATTTCTCATGTGGCTTATAGATCATCTCAGAATAAAAGTAAATCCAAAGTATTTCTTAAACAGTGATCAAATTGTTCATTTACATAAGTGTCTATTCCCAGCCCTATGAAGTAGTAGCACTTATCCTGATGTCACTGGTGCATTTGTTAAAAATTTAATTCTCTTTGTTTTATTTACAATTTGTATAGCTGAGACTGTCTAGTAAATACATTAGTATGGTTTGAGTAGGTAATTTTAACTACTGGTTTAAGATACCAAGTTTCAAATCATTGTGAAAGACTTCTATTATCTTCATGTGTTTGACATTGTATCTCTTCTTTAAAAAGAAAAAGTCTTTATTCTTTTAAAGTCTTGAATATGATGCATGGCCAGTATATATACATTTTTTATTAATCACTTACTTTGGTTCTGAAATACAGGTTTTGGTAAACTCTGGCATACATGTCTTTGCTGAAATACCACCTTCTCTGCCCAACCCCTCTAAAATAACACCATTGCTGACATCTGCATATTTCCCCTACTCTATTATTATTATTATAATTTATTACCATATCACTTTACATTTGTTTGCCTTCCTCGCATCATTATAATGTGAGCTCCTTAGAGTAGTAATGCAATTTGTGCTTCTCTGGTATCCTAATAGAACCTGGCACACTTAAATACACAGTAAATATTTTTAAATGAATTAAATGTTGTGGAATGAAATATTCTGGTTGGGACCTCCCTGGTGGTCCAGTGGTTAAAACTCCATGCTTCCATTGCAGGGGCATAGGTTCAGTCCCTGGTCAAGGAACTAAGATCCTGCATGCCATGTGGCCTGCCCACACCCACACACACACTCACACACACACAAAAGGAAATATTCTGGTTAATAGAAAGTTAACCCTATATAAAACAGCCTATTTGAAAGAGAAAATTAAAAGCTTACTCCATACTCATGCTTTAAATATGTAATTGATATACTACTACATATTTAAATGCATATCCTTGGAAGGACTGATGCTGAAGCTCCAATACTTTGTTCACCTGATATGAAGAGCCAACTCATTGGAAAAGACCCTGATGCTGGGAAAGATTGAGGGCAGGAGGAGAAGGGGACGTCAGAGGACAAGATGATTGGATGGCATCAGTGACTCAGTGGAAATGAGTTTGCGCAGAGTCTGGAAGATAGTGAAGTACAGGGAAGCTTGGCATGCTGCAGTCCACAGGGTGACAAAGAGTCGGACGAAACTTAGTGACTGAACACCAACAACAAATAATACTAGTTAATACAAGGGTAGATACAGATCTATAAATATAGATATACAGATAGATACTATTGAGAGCAAGAAAACCTTTAGGGATAATTGAAAAACCAATGGTTTAGTATCTTTAACCTAAGATAATTAGCTTTTTCTCAGTTCACAGAAGCAGAAAATCCAAATGAACAGGTTTGTGTGTGTGTGTTTTTCCTCAGTTCTTAATTAGCAGAATGATTCGGAAGCCTTAGTTAACTGTCAGTGACTCATCCAGAGCATTTTCAGCATGTGGTTCAGGGCTAGTAATACAAGTGGAAAGGTCTAGAAGCACAACCAAAATTCTCTCTAAACAGAATGGAAATGAGTTTTATCCCCATACGAGGCATAGAAAGTAAAGGTACAGATTAGTTATCAGCTCAACCAAAGTGAATACTTCAAAGGAAACTGAACATCAACTCAGTGAAGCCTGTTGAAAGAATAAGAAGGAGGGGCCTGAAACACCAGAGTAAAAAGAGATTGATGTCCCACCCGTGTAAACAAAATTCATTCTTAGTAATCAGAGATGACAGCTTCTGTCCCTGTCTAATCCAGTTTCCCACAGTGTAATTCCTATCTGAAGTTTCAGGCCCGTCTCTGTTTCTGAGCACTATTCTTCTTATGGTTTTATTTTTGTTTTCTCACATGTAGAAAGTTCATCAGCAGCCTGTGCTCCATTTGTGGGGGAGTTTAGAATTAATTTCTCCTCCCCACACAGAGGATTTAGTGGTTCAGCCATGACTTCCTGCTCCCGTGTATTCTTATAAACCCCACAAGTATTTTCTCTGTATTGACCCAGAGTTCCTCTCAAAACTTGATCTAACTGATGCCCAGCTACTAAAAATCCCTCCCTGAACACTTGCCTATAACTGGAAATCCTATGACTTTGCTTAGCTTCTTTTACCAGTCTTCCTTGTATGTGCCTTGCCTCAGCTGCTTCACTGCCTTCATTCTAAATTAGACCAGCTCTCAGGATTTCTTAATGGAAGGACCACCTATCGATCCTGGTAACTATAGGAACCTTACCACTGGATATGTGAGATCTTAGTCCCCTGACCAGGGATCAAACCGATGCCCCCACAATGGAAGCATGAAATCTTAACCAGTGACTGCCAGAGAAGTCCCACACCCACTTTTAATATTTGGGAAGCCATGAACATTATGTGGATAAAAATTCAAAGATCAGCTGCTGTTACTCATTGGAGTAAAAACTAGATTAATAATTATAGCAGTCTTTGACTTTCTTGGGCCTCCCTGGTGGCTCAGACAGTAAAGAATCTGCCTGCCATGTGGAAGACTGGGTTTGATCCCTGGATCAGGAAAATCCCCTGGAGAACGGAACGGCTACCCACTCCAGTATTCTTGCCTGGAGAATTCCATGGACAGAGGGCAGAGTTGGACATGACTGAGTGACTACCATTTTCACTTTTGACCTTCTTACCCGTGATAACTTTGTTGATAGAAATGGGAGTAAACATACATTGCTTGGCTTAATACATCAGAGTATAATGAGCAAACTTTCACCATAGTATATATGTAAAGACTGCTGATGTAAATATTGTTATACAGATCTGTTGCTATTTAGTGTTTTGTCTAGTGCTTTTGTTCCAATGAGCTCTCCTGTTTCTGAAGACAGAATTCTATGTTGATGTCTCTCCTGCAGTTATTTCTCAGCATTGCAGAATATGCAGTGCTGCTTGGAGTTGATTCACTATAGCTGAGAGCATTTCTTATGGGTTAACTCTGTTGTTCCCTGTCTAATTGCTCATTTTCACCTTTTCACAGGTGAAATTCTCCTTGTTTGTCCAGCTTAAAGTATGTTGCAGTGACTATTCCTTAAGAGCAAACAGTTCATTCTAGGTCTTTATAGTACTATTCTTAAAGTAGTGTGTGATTTATGAGTAAGTCTTATGCAAACTAAAAACCCAGCTAATGTAAAGACTAATCTAGTCAAACTAGGGACCTGGGATGACTATAGCTGGAGATGCTGATAAACTCTGTAAGAAATGTGACCTCTTAAGGTTACTACGCTGAATTAGAATGTCAAACATAAACTTGCGAACATATGAATAATATTGCCTTCATTCAAATAAAAGTTTCACATTAAGAGGAGAAGATGAGAAGTCTGAGTCAACCGCATAAAATGTGACTGGTTATATTAGCAAAACAAATAGGAGGAAGTTAGCTGAATTGTCAGCCTGTACCCTGGTCGCCATCTCTTCCTCACACTGAAACTGCCTTTGCAGCGCTAATGTTTCTAAAGCGTTTTCACAGTTCAACTTAAGTTAAAATAATAACTATTATTACAAAGGCATAATGATTTGAGGCAGATTTTCCTTTACTGTGTAAATGACATGAGAATAGATGAATCCTTTAGAATTATCATTTGGTTCATGTAAGTGGCATTTTATTGAACTTAATATCCTCAAATTTTTAGGTAATCACTATTGTACTTAACTGTGTAGTAAAATGGGAAGGTTAATAGTGCTAAAAGAAACTTTCAAATGCCACATAATGAATAAGAAGAGCAGGTGTAATCTAAAAGCTAAGTCTTTCATTTCCTGTTTGAAGTTGACCTCAGAATTACTCACAATGTCCTGGATCGTAAAAAGGCAAACTTTGCATTTTAATTTTTTCAGAACAAACTCTTTTAAAGATAAATATCACATTCCAAATGACTTAGTATTTATTTCAATAATAAGGTCTAGTATGCCCCATAGTTTAGCATACAAATAGGTATGGATTTCACATGTTTTATACATTTATATTTATATGACAGTCTACCCCAGGGAATTCAGGGCATTTTCATGTCAGTAAGTTGTTTAATTAATAAATTTTTGACTAAAGTAATTGTTTTACTGCTTCACATCCATGACGATGGCTATAATCAAAGAGACAATGATAAGTTTTGATAAGAATATGGAGGACTTACCACCCTCGTAATTGCTGGTGAGGATGTGCAACCACACTGAAAGCAGTTTGTCAGTTCCTCAAAAAGCTTAAAACCTGAGTGACCATATGACCTAGCTATTCTTTTATATATGTATATAATTAATGCCTGGACTTCCCAAAAAGTTAAACACACAAGCTGACATTCACCTTAAAGCCTTGGTGTGTATTAAGTGATGTGTACCAATAAGCCTGAATGGAGCTTCCACCACTCTGAATGTGACATACTTGAAAATAAAGAAAGATTCAAGAGTACCAAGAGTGAAGTAGCCTGTAGCAAGAATCTAATGCCTGTCTTCTCTGATTATATTTTAAATGTTCTTGTCACAAGAGTGAAGCGACTTCCTTTAAAACACGTTTGAAAGTTTATCTGACTTCAGAAATATCAGCTAAGATTCTTATGTAATAGTGGAAAGATCATTACTATGGAGTCAAACATAGCTGGATTTGAGACCCCCTCTGAAATCTACCAGGAACTTCTTCCCCTTAAAGAAATGAATTAATCTCTGAACCTCTGGTTTCTCATCTGCCAAATACCTAATAGAGTTGTGGGATTAAATGAGATGCCATGGATAAAACAGACTGTACTCTCTGTTTCTCTGGCCTGCATGTACTCTTGTTTCTACTTCTAGAGAACTTCCACCTTGGACTTCTTCCTGCTGTGTACTCAAACACACATCTACACAAAGAGTTAATTATTATTCTTGTATGTACCCATCAAACCTAGGGTTTACCCTATTGAAGCACTTATCTTGTTCTATTGAATTTTCATATTTATTTGCATCTCTTCCCCAGAAAACTAAGTTCTTTTTTTTTGGCACACCACGCAGCTGTGGCATCTCAGTTCCCCAACCAGGGTCTCAGTTCCTGGACCAGGGACTGAAGACCGGCCCTGGCAATGAAAATGCTGAATCCTAACCACTAGACCACGAGGGAACTCCCAAAACATAAGTTCTTCAAAGGGGAAAAAAAATTGTCTTCCACTGTATACATATTTGCCTGGCATGGTGACTAGCTCAATAAATATTTGAAAAAATCGAATTTTAGGAACATCTAGCATTATACTGGGTTCATAATAACTCCCTGAAAAGGCATACTATGTCTTTGTCTTGCTTTTTGTTAGAACATAGTCAACTTGAAGCATTTTCAGATCTACAGTATGCAGTGATTTATATGTTAAATGGAAATGTTTTTATTACTAGTTATACCTATGGAATGAAGAGAATGTTTCTTATCTGTGTTGTAATAGACTGCTTATTGTTATATATTTATCTTTGTAATATGTACATTATGTTTTCTTATAAAAATCAAATATATACTTACCAGCTTAAAAATTTATTTTATATATGTCTCAGGAATTGCAAGTTAATGCATATATTTCGTGCCATTCTTCTCCATTTAATATTATTTAGACTTAGAATGAAATAGCAAGGTTGGAAACAATGCTATAGGTTTAAGAAAGCCTATGAAACGTATGGAAATTAAGTCATTTTAAGTAATAACTGAACCTTGTTCTTACCATTTTTATTTTAAATGTCTTATCTTGCAAAATAATAATAATAATAGGTAATAACTATTTTGGAATGGGAAGAATGAAAATAAGAGAGCAGTAGAGGAAGTTTAATCAGTATGTTTTGTTTCCCCGGACTTAGCATATTTCCATACACACGACCATCTAAATTATTTACAAAAGCTTTGCTGAATAAATAAAAGTTATTAACTGAATGATAATATAGGGATATTGAACAGGTAGAAGTACTGCTTATGTTTCCATAAATTGAGATTCCTTTATTGTGTCATAATTGTTTTCTTTTTTCAGGTACAGAGAACTACAACTTAGTGCAGAAAGCAAAGTAACAGAATTTCTCCATCAAAGTAAAATAAAATCTTTTGAAAGTGAGCGTGCTCAACTTCTACAAGAGGAGACTGCAAGAAATCTCACACAGTGTCAGTTGGAATGTGAAAAATACCAGAAAAAATTGGAGGTACATATACAAGCTTTTGTTTTAAAATTAACACAGAATGTCAGCTCTGTAAGCATAAGGTCTGTTTTCTTTTTCATGTAATTTTGGTTGTGCTTGGTCTCTGTTGCTGCACACTGGCTTTCTTCTAATTGGGGCGAACTAAGGCCATTGTGGCACTTGGGCTCAGTAGCTGTGGCGCACAGTTGCCCCACGGCATGTGGAATCTCCCTGGACCAGGGATTGAACCCGTGTCCCCTCCATTGGCAGGCAGATTGTTAACCACTGGACCACCAGGGAAGTCCGTATATCATATTGAGCTTTATAAATAATATTTGTGTTATGTATGAGAAGGAGCCATGTCTTTAATTTTTAAAGATCTCTTATCAAGGAAATGTATCTTCCTCTTTTAGATAAAAAGGTGGAAAGAAGTAATGGACAGCCTCTAAGAAAAGAAATGCAAATTGCCATAGGTCTGTTTGTTGTTTTTAAAGTGTTGGCAGAAGTCCCCTTAAATGGGAAATCTCATTTAAGTAGAAAATGGACCATCCCATCTAGAGAATGATATGGTAATTTGTGTTAAAGTCCTTAAAAAATTGATCCGGTAATTTTAGTTAAAGGAACAATGAGGTGCTTGTTGAGAACAAGTAAGGTTTTATGTTCTTTGTGTATATCACAGCATTATTTATTATCATAAAAACTGGAAGTGTCTTAAATGTCCAACAATAGATAATTAAACAGTTTTTGATTAGTATGTTAAAATTATAAATTTTGCTGTATTCATACATTGTATGATTATGTACAATCATGTTCTTCAATATTTTAGAATCAAGGAAGTGCTTCTTTAAAATGCTGAATGAAAGACGCAATAATATCATTAAAGTGAAGTCCCTCAGTCATATCCAACTCTTTGCAACCCCATGTACTGTAGCACGCCAGGCTCCTCCATCCATGAAATTTTCCAGGCAAGAATACTGGAGTGGGTTGCCATTTCCTTCTCCAGGGGATCTTCCTGACCCAGGGATCGAACTCTCGCACTGCAGGCAGACTCTTTACCATCTGAGCCACCAGGGAAGCTTAATAATATCGTTAGCATGATTAATTAATGATGTAAGTATTCATTACAGTAAACTTTCAGAGACTACATTTTGGAAAAGTACTCTGATAAGATTAACAAAACAAAAGGAACTTCCCTGGTCATCCAGTGGTTAAGAATCCACCTCAGAGTTCAAGGGGGACAAGTGTTAGATCCCTGGTTGGAGAACTAAGGTACCACATACCACGGAGCAACTAAGCCCACACACCACAGCTCTCTAGTCCTTGTGCACTGGAGCCCATGCAACACAGCTAGAGAGTCTGTGCACCACAGTGAAAGATCTGCATGGTGCATCAAAGATCCCACGTGCCCCAACTAAGACCCAGGGCAACCAAAGTAAATAAATAAATATTAAAAAAAATAATAATAACAACAAAATAAAGAGTCTTACAGAAAATAAAGCCTTAGGGAAAAACATAAAGACAGTGTTAATTAAATAGCACATATTTAAAGAAACATGAGTAAAAATTATAGATGATACCTACTTCTGAATAAACCAGTGTTCTGCATTTAAAACTTTTTCAGGTACCTTCTTTGGGAAACTGCTGCAGTCACAGTCTGCTACAGGCGACTCTCCCACACATTTTAGATTAGATTAGCTCTGCTTTGGTGTTCGTCATCTGCAAATTTTTTATGATTTAAGTATTGTAATTCCTAGCCATTTCTTTTTCTTTCCACATCAGATGGCTGTGCTTACGGATGTGTTTGGAGGGAGTGAGGGGTTATATTTAGGAAGGTAGAAAGCCACTTTCTCTCTCTGCATACTGAAACCAACATTTCATTAACCAATACTTTACAACACACAGCGCTGGTGTTTTAATCGTTCTATTTTATTGTTTTTAGCTGGTTGTAGTCAAAACTGATTTCATGACCTCCTAAAGGTTGCAACTTGAAATATGAAAACCAATTTTCCATAGAGCTACCCACTTTGTCTGTGGATGCAGGTGACTAGTAATTATTGAGCTCTCTGTAGAGGCCTTACATGGAGAAACACCTTTGTGAAAAATACTATGATTGTAAAAACTTGGGTTGATAAAACTGAGGTGTTAGGGGAATTTCTTTACAGTTTCTCCTCTGTTAAACTAGGATCTTTGAGAGGGCAGGGACTATTTACTTACTATTGTCATCAGTGCCTAACACAGCACCTCACTCATAGTGGATGCTCAATAAATATTTAATGAGTGAATGAATGGTTTGATGCTGCGCTATGCTTAGTCAATCAGTCGTTTCTGACTCTTTGTGACCGCATGGGCCATAGCCCACCAGGCTCCTCTGTCAATGGGGATTCTCCAGGCAAGAATACTAGAGTGGATTGCCATGCCCTCAGGGGATCTTACCAACCCAGGGATCGAACCCAGGTCTCCCACATTGCAGGTGGATTCTTTACCATCTGAACCACCAGGGAAGCCCAAGAATACTAGAGTGGGTAACCTATATCTTCTCTGGGGGTCTTCCCGACCCAGGAATTAAACTGCATCTCCTGCATTGCAGGCAGATTCTTTACCAGTTGAGCTACCAGGCACGCCCCATTTATAATGAATTCAGAGAGAAATAATGTTGTGAAGGGTAAAGATTACTATAATTATGTACTTTTTGATGGCTTTTACCCAATATTCTCTTTGATTTATGCCTTAGGGACAGTCTGTTTTATTTTTTTCCTAATCAGTTTCCAAATGCTTTCCAAAAACTGGCTTTAGAACTTTCTTGGTGGTTCAAGTGGTTAAGAATCCACCTGCCAGTGCAGAGAACACATGTTCACTCCCTGGTTCAGGAAGATCCCACATTCTGTGGGGCAGCTAAGCCCGTTCCACAGCTACTGAGCCCACGTGCACCTGGAGCCTGTGCTCTGCAACAAAACAAATCACCGCAATAAGAAGCCCACACACAGCAACTAGAGAGTAGCCCCCACTCACCACAGCTAGAGAAAGCCCTCACGTAGCAACAAGACCTAGCACAGCCGCAAGGAAATAAATGGCACATTTTACTTAAAAAGACACTGACTTTATATTTTTGTCTTAGAGCAATTATTGACCTATAATTTTGTGTTTTCATTCATTTTATGTATGTTATCTACATAATTTTATAACTTTGTATTATAATTCTGTTATTTAAAGGAAGGAAATATCCACTGTGAGAGCTTGATATTTAATGGATTCTTAAAAGCAGTTGACCTATTTTTTGCATTCATGATTAAACTCAGATGTTCATATGTTGGTTTTTCCCTAAAGAATCTTTAATGTAATAGCCATCCATAGGTCTAGTAATCATGTTCTTCAGTGGCTTTTCAGAAACTGTAATAAATTTATTCACATCAGCCACTTAGACAAACCCATGATAAAAGAGAATTCTCTACCGTGGTGTACCAGAGGTATTGAAAGGTACCCTAAGTCAAAAGTTTCTGGTCCTCTCTTCTTTCTGTCATGAATGAGAATTTTAAATTGTATCTTTCAATTTAATACTACCTTTCAGTCTCCTCTTAAAATAGTATTTTATGAAATATGTCGTCTCCAGCATTTTAGTTCTTTGTCTCTTCAGATATCCATTTCTGCAGTTTTTCTTTCATAGTTTTGTTGGGAAAGTGAGATACAGATGAAAGGTTATCAGCCCTGCTGTGAGAACCATCATTTAACACTGTCCTTACTGAGCCTTTCTACTGACAAAGGCATTAATGTGTCACCGGCGACCAGATTCTTAATGAATTACATCCCAACTTAGTGAACTCTCTGAAAACCCCAGATTGTTTCACTGTGCAGTGATTTTGTTATAATAAGTTCTCTAGAAAGCATTTCCAACCAGCAAGAATTAATGCTACAACAGGAATTTTATTTTTCTGATCCAATCAAGGACACTACAAATCATCCTACAAATATAACTCCCGTGTTACTCTTTTTCCATCTTCCAAAGGAATGTTTTAGAGGGTAGGGGGTGATTATTAGTTTATTTGGAGTTGGGAGAGAGTTTTGATGGAAGTAATTTAAGAAAATGAAATGAAATAGATTAAATTAAATCAAAATTTCTGCTTGTTAAAAGCTGTAAATAAATCTTCCATATATTCTTTCTCCCTATTGCAGGAAGCAGTCACATACATTTGTTAAGGTAAACTTTATGTCATTAGAGAAAATAACTTTTCTTCAAAATTTCTTAATAATAGAGAATTCAGGATAATTAAAGCAGTATATCTAGAGAAGGAAATGGCATCCCACTCCAGTATTCTTGCCTGTAAAGTCCCAGGGACGAAGGAGCCTGGTGGGCTGCCGTCCATGGGGTCGCACAGAGTCGGCCGTGACTGAAGCAGCTTAGCAGCAGCAGCAGCAAAGCAGTACATCTCATCTTTATGAGCCATTTAATACAGAGTACTCGTACTTGTATTTCCTGCAGTGGTAATAGTATTTTTCAGCACTTTTACTATATTCTAGTCACTCTGCTAAACACTGTGAATTTATCCTCTCATTTAATGCTTCCCACAACACACTGAGGTAGGCCTAGAAAGAATAATTACCTAAGATCACAACGAGTAAGTGTCAAAGCCAGGATTGAAATCCAAATCTTTCTGGCTCCAAACCATATTCTTACCATAATATTCAATTGCTTCTCAGGAAATACTGCATTCCTTATGCTGTGTTAAGAAGTAAGTATAATACCACCCCATAATTTAGTCTGTACTAGTAAGTAAACTTTCTAGATAGTTGCAATTTAATGTAAGCGTTAAAACATTCCTTTGTCACTAGAAATGTCTCCTTCTTGATGAATTCATTATTGTCACCCTAGTGATTTCTTCAGTAAGTTACCATAGGAAACTATAGGAAAATATAAGCTTTTTTCTTCTACTTAAAATAAGTCCAATTTCCGTGTCTTTTATATGTCTTTAATAAATTTGTTATCCTTTCTTTCTATACAAAGGCATTTTCTGGTACTGTTCCAAGTAGCACTTCACATTTACATTTTGATTTGCTGCTTTGAATTTATGATTGTTCAGCAAACCAAAAATCTTAACTAAAACCATGGTCTGGGTAAATGAAACAGTCTGTGGTAGAAAACTGAAGGACTCATTACGAGTATGTAATTTTTACACACAGCTTTGCAAGTCTTTCTCAAATATCTGTGATCACTAGATAAATAATCTCCACCTAGGTGAGGAGTATAGCATTATTGCATTTTTTGAATTCTAACAAGCAAATGCCAATGTTACTCCTACAACTATTCCTAAGTTTTACATTTTTTTCAATTTATATAAAGAGGTGCTTCATAATTTTCAGTTCAAAACAAATTATTTTCCGTAGGAACGAATGTATTTTACCTCTTCAGTCATCTTCATTGAGCTCTCTCTTCATATCTAAATCATTAAAAAATATTTTTTGCTTCATGTTTTCGTCTTAACTGCCAACCTATTTAATTCTGCCTTTGCCATTTTTTTTTTTCCACTCCTAGGTTTTAACTAAAGAATTTTATAGTCTCCAAGCCTCTTCTGAAAAACGCATTACTGAACTTCAAGCACAGAACTCTGAACATAAGGCAAGGCTAGACACTTATGAGAAACTGGAAAAAGAGCTTGATGAAATAATAATGCAGACTGCAGAAAGTAAGTCTCCCCCAACACACACACCCCCAACGCACACACAGCTTTTTCTTCTGACAGCACAAGGAACCTGATACTGTTTCTAAAACTGCTTTGCTGTATTTCTTTAAAATATTACTTGTGACTTTCTTTGAAAGAATACTTTGTATTTTAAAAAATAGTTAACCTTAATTCTAGTGATTTGAGAGCAAAAAATATATATTTGTCTAACTATGATAAATTTTATCTTTTCAATTATTTATTTGTTTTACTATTTCATTTCACTCATTCAGCAATAAAGTGATTACATATGCCAGGATCTAGGGTGTAGAGTTCATGCAGTAATTCTTGCTTATAGGTATTCCTAGTCTATTCTGCTGGGAGAGACAAACATGTCAACAGATAATTAAAGTGCTATTAGCAAAAGAGAGGCAGATCTTGGTAAGTACAGAAGAGATCGTGAGTTAATTCCTTGTTCGAGGTGAGGAATCCCAAAGAGGGGAGATAACATTTGAATGAGTCTTGAAGGACAGATAGAAATTCATTGCACACCCTGTGTTACAGACTTTGACCTTTAATTTCTACTTCTTTATTCCCCTCTTATTTGCCATCTTCCTGTGTTGTCCTTGACTCCAAGAGAATATTTCAAATTAACATTTCACCATTGCCTGAGATGTTTGCTACAGTACATTATTTCTATTCAAAAGTCAGAAATGATAGTATTATTCTTATAAAAGTAGGTTTAATCTTCAGCTGAAGTTGAGGTTGACTCTATCTGGGGTAACTTTTCTTATGAAGACTGTATTATGTTGGTAGCCCAATTTAAGAAAAACTTTTTTTCATTTCTGTAATTGCCTTTTTTTAATTTCTAAGGTCAGTGTCTGATAACTGTAGTAGTTTCCAAATTTATCCTCAGTTTCTTCATGGCATCTGAGTAACCTCTATAAAATATAGATTTGACGATACCATACACCTGCTTTAAATGCCCCTATAAACATAAATCAGCCTAAGGTCAAATTCCTTAGCATGTCTTTTTATGATTAGACTCATTTATCTTTGTACTTTTTCATGCCTTGCCATTCTTATCATATCACCTTATTTTGAAAGTTCTATATTCTTTTTTATCTCTGTAACTTTGCAGATGTCTCTCTGTTTAAATAAATAAGTAATAAAAGAAAACTTCCTCAATCTGATAAGAGATACCTATAAAAAATATACAGCTAATATAACTAATGATGAAATATCAATTGCTTTCCCTTTAAGGGAGAGAACCAGGCAAGGATTTCTAGAGGATTGCCTTCTAGAACCAGGCAAGAAGTTTTCATAACTTCTATCAAACATATTTGAGCTCCTAGCCAGTGTACTAATGGAGGATAGGAAAAAATTTACAAAGATCAGAAATGAAGAGGAAAGACTATATTTTCAGATTACAAAGCAATCACTGACACTGATAAGTAAATTTAACAGGCTATGATAATTGCACGAAAATATACTAGAAGTAAACAATTGGAAATTGAAATTTAAAAAGCAATTTCGTTTACAATAGTATCAAAAAACACAAAATACATAGGAATAAATTTAACAGTACAAAATACAAATCATTGCTAGGAAAAATTAAAGAAGACTCTCTAAAATATCTAAAGATAAAATCATGAATTCTATTAATTCGGTGTTGTTCCAGTCACAGTTCCTTTTTTAACATTTTAGTATTCCATTTATGTGAAAATTCAAAGTCTACTTTTAATAATAGCATGACACACCTACCAGAATGCCTGAAATTAGCAAGACTGACTATTCTCAATGTTTGTGAGGAAGACTTTCTTATAAAACCAAACAACCTATCCAGTTATCCAGCAATTTCATTCTTAGTTACTTTCCCAAAGACAAAGAGCATACGCACACTAGAACAACCCAAATAATGTGAGCGGGTCGGGGGCAGGAACACAATTGGAAGGCCTACACAGACTGACTTCAAGACTTAATATAAAGCTATTGTGTCAAGCTAGTATACTACTATCATAAAGACAGACAGATACAGCAACAAAATAAATTAGAGAACTAATAAATAGACCCACACTTCCTGGATTATTTGATTTTTAATAAAGACAGCAAACCATTCAACTGGAGAAAGGAAAGTTCCATACATGGTGCTAAAAAAATTAGACATATTTTTGAAAGTGAACCTCAACCTTATTTCATACCATACACTAATACTAACTTAAGGTAAAACTTGCAAGCAATAAGTAAAACTGTAGATGTTTGGAAAACATGATTGTTTTTGCAACTTGATGCAGCTCAAAATTTCCTAGATAGGTTCTTGAAAGGAACTATAATAAAATAAAGCTTTACTAAGTTGATTTCATCAATATTAAAAACCTCTGCTCTTTTAGAAGACATTTTTAAAAAATGAACTAAGTTGCAGAGTAGGAGAAGTAATCATAGTCTTATATCTGACAAAGCAATGGTATCCATATTAAGAAAATGACTCGGAGAAAATATTCACAAAAGTCTTGACATAAGATTATCCAGATGGGCCTATCTCAAGGGTCGTTGTAAGAAGGCTATGTGATGATGAAAACAGAAGTTGGAGAGAGGATTTGAAGATCCATAGAAAATGTTAAGAAAGTCATAAGAAAAAATATATTTACAGTACTTCACTGTATCTATTAATACTGTAGGTTTACATCGTCTTCCCATGTGGTGCTAGCAGTAAAGAACCTACCTGCCAATGCAGTGAGACATAAGAGACACGGGTTCGATCCCTGTGTTAGGAAGATCCCCTGGAGAAGGGAATGGTAACCTACTCCAGTATTCTTACCTGAAGAATTCCTTGAACAGAGGAGCCTGGCAGGCTACAGTTAGGGGGTCGCAAAGAGTTGGACACAGCTGAAGCAACTTAGCATGCATGCATCTACATCAATATTGTTTTAAATGATACAAACCACTGTAGATGTTATATGTATTGCTAATGCTAGATATCCAAAATGAAAAGATAGATGGACCTAGAGGTTATCATACTAAGTGAAGTAAGTCAGAAAGAGAAAGACAAATATCATAATAATATCATTTATATGTAGAATCTAAAGTATGGCACAAATGAACTTAGTTACAAAACAGAAATAAACTCACAGACATAGCAAATGAACTTATGGTTACCAAAGGGGAAGAAGGAGGTAGGAGAATTAATTAGAGGAGTTTAGGATTAGGAAATACAAACTACTATATGAAAAGTAGATAAACAAAATAGATAAACCTACTTTCTAGCAGAGGGAACTGTATTTAGTACCTTGCAATAAACCGTAATGGAAAAGAATATGAAAAGGAATATATATATATTCACTTTGCTATACATCACCAACACAACATTGTAAATCGACTATACATCAGTAAAAAATTCATATTATTAAAAATAAATGAAAAGATAATGTGAAGAAAAAAATTCACATTTGTTTACAGGTATAAAAATTCATGCATGGATAAAAAAGAAGCAGCAATATCGCTTTATCACAGCCCAATGTAATTGGTATGATTGTTTCAGGGTAGCCTAGCCTATACACTAATGACTGAATCACTATAAAATTTTTGTGACATACAGTATTACAGTCATATTTACATTACAGTATTGGAAACATTGTTACACCTTTTAAAAAGCTACTTACCTGTGATGATACACTAACATGCAGTTTCTTCAATTATGAGAGACATACAGTACAGTAATGTAATTGTTTGACAGCAAGGTTATAAGAAAACTAACACATTATTAATTTTGTTAAATATTACCTATGCCTGTATAAGGATAGACTAGCATCTACATATACTTTATGCATTCATGACTTACCTTATTCTTAGCTTTTTTAGATATTTTAAGGCTACATGGTTCATCTGCAAGTTTTTTCAAATTGTTTCAAATCTCCAAAAAATAGAATATTCATGTATGAGTGTGACCAAAGCAGTTCAAATCCTTGTTGTTCAAGGGTCAACTGTATATATTTCTCAAAATGCATTGAATGGTAGACTTAAGATTTGTACCTTTTACCATATGTAAATTTTATTTTAAAAAAAGAACCGTAAATAATATTGAACTGTAGTTGATAATTTACACATGGAACTGTTTGGAGTGAAGGCTCAGTACTGCAACTTCTTTTGAAATACATCAACAAATAAGATAGATTCTCGAATGCACAGCATTGGTAGCTCAGATGGTTAAGAATCGGCCTGCAATGCAGGAGACCTAGGTTTGATCCCTGGGTTGGGAAGACCCTCTAGAGAAGAGAATGGCAACCCACTCCAGTATCCTTGCCTGGAAAATTTCATGGACAGAGGAGCTTGGCAAGCTACAGTCCATGGGGTCACAAAGAGTTGAACACGACTGAGCGACTAACACAACAACAACAACTTGGATGAATACAGTGATGGACAGATGTGTGAGATGTATAATTTAAATTCCAGATGTTGGATATATGTGTATATTTCTTTCAGGTTTTTCATATGTGTAAAATATTTTCTTAATAAAATTTTTAGAAAAGATATAAAAATTAATTTTTTTGCTGTGACATTGTATAAACCATATTTTTGTTAAACTAGATTTATTTGTACTTGGAAGACCAGTAAACTAGGTTCTTTTCTATCCATTTACACTGGAAATTAGAATATTCCTATCCTTGTTTAATGAATACTTACTGAAAAATGAAATTTGTGAGATGTAAGGGCAAAACATTCTTTTTTAGTACCATACTGTGTACAGTACTCAAAGGATTGTTGTCTAATTCGTCTCATTTCAGCTGACACAAAGATGCTTAGACTTTATTTATTAAGGTGTAACCATGACAAAAAGTCTCAACAACCAGATAACCATGATGATGTGGTCACAAATTTCAAGCGAGATATCCTGGAGTGTGAAGTCAAGTGGGCTTTAGGAAGCCTCACTACAAGCAGCTAATGGAGGTGATGGAATTCCACCTGAGCTATTTCAAATCCTAAAAGATAATGCTTTTAAAGTGCTGCACTCAATATGCCAGGAAATTTGGAAAACTCAGCAGTGGCCACAAGACTGGAAAAGGTCAGTTTTCATTCCAATCCTAAAGAAAGGCAATGCCAGAAAATGTTCAAACTACTGTGCAGTTGTGCTCATTTCACAGGCTAGCAAGGTAATGCTCAAAATCCTTCAAGCCAGGCTTCAGTAGTACATGAACCAAAAACATCCAGATGTACAGGCTGGATTTAGAAAAGGGAAAGGAACATAGATCAAATTGCCAGCATACTCTAGATCATAGAAAAAGCAGGAGAATTCCAGAAAAACATTTACTTCTGCTTCATTGATTACACTAAAGCCTTTGACTGTGGATCACAACTAAATGTGGAAAATTCCTAAAGAGATGGGTATCACCACCTGAGAAACCTGTATGCAGGTCAAGAAGCAACACTTAGAACCAGACATGGAAAAATGGACTGGTTCAAAATTGAGAAAGGAGTATCTCAAAGCTGTACAACCTGCTTATTTAACTTATATGCAGAATGTACATCATGCACAATGCTGGGCTGGATGAAGCGCTAGATGGAATCAAGATTGCCAGGAGAAATATCAACAACCTCAGATATGCAGATCATACCATCTTCATGGGAGAAAGTGAAGAGGAACTAAAGAGCCTCCTTAATCAAGGTACAAGAGGAGTGAAAAAGCTGGCTTAAAACTCAACATTCAAAAAAGTAAGATCATGGCATACATTCCCATCACTTCATGGCAAATAGATGGGGAAACAAATGGAAACAGTAACAGTTTATTTTCTTTGGCTCCAAAATCACTGCAGATGGTGACTGTAGCTCTGAAACTAAAAGAAGCGTGATCCTTGGAAGAAAAGCTATGACAAACCTAGTTGTTGTTCAGTTGCCAAGCCATGTCCAACTCTTTGTGACCCCATGGACTGCAGCATGCCAGGTTTCGCTGTCCCTCCCATCTCCCAAGGTTTGCCCAAGTTTGTGTCCGTTGAATTGGTGATGCCATCCAACCATCTCATCCTCTGTCACCCTCTTCTCCTTCTGCCTTCAGTCTTTCCCAGCATCAGGGTCTTTTCCAATGAGTTAGCTGTTCACGTCGGGTGGCCAAAGATTGGAGTTGCAGACAGTGTATTAAAAAGCAGAAACATCACTTTGCTGACCAAAGTCCATATAGTCATATGTATGGTTTTTCCAGTAGTCGTGTTTGGATATTAGAGTTGTACCATACAGAAGGCTGAGCACTGAAAAATTGAAGCTTTCGAACTGTGGTGCTAGAGAAGACTCTTGAGAGTCCCTTGGACAGCAAAGAGATCAAACCAGTCAGTTCTAAAGAAAATCAGCCCTGAATATTCATTGGAAGGACTGACATTGAAGCTGAAACTCCAATACTTTGGCCACCTGATGTGAAGAGCTGACTCACTGGAAAAGACTGATGCTGGGAAAGATTGAGGGCAGGAAGAGAAGGGGACAATAGAAGATGAAATGGTTGGATGGCGTCATTGACTCTATGCACGTGAGTTTGAGCAAACTCTAGGAAATGGTGAAGGACCAAGAAGCCTGGTGTGCTTCAGTCCATGGGGTCACAAAGTCAGATATGACTAACTGAACAGTAACAAACCGTGGCAAATTGCAGTATCCTGTTTATGCTTGAATTGCTTTTTGTAATTAAGTGTAATATTACTTTGGAGAAGGAAATGGCAACCCACTCCAGTATTCTTGCCTGGAGAATACCATGGACAGAGGAGCCTGGCAGGCCCTGGTCCATAGGGTCGCAGAGAGTCAGACACAACTGAAGCAACTAAGCCCGCACATAATATTAAGTATTTGAGGAGTTTTGTTTTCAAAAATCTTATCAACTTGTTAAAAGTGTAGGTATTGTCCAGAAAGTAAATAAATTTTTTGTAAATATCAGATTTCTAATTGTCAATTGAGGGACCTCTTCTCCATCCTCCTTCTACTTGTAACCTCTGCTCAGCATTTGTCACATTTTTCAAAACTCTTCTCTTGCTTCTTAAATCATCACTTTTGATTGTTTCTTCTCCATCATTTTTATGATCTCTTCTTCTATCTGTTTCTAGTTCCTGGGGATTTTTTCCCCTCATCCTCTTTAACTCTTACTTACCTATTTTCTAGATAATCTTATCTCTTTCCACAATTTCAGTTAGTGTCTGTAGGCTAGTCATTCCACAGGTCTGTATGGAATTCTATTTTTCATTCCTTTCCTAAATCCAGTTAATAATAGTACCTGTAACTTGTGAGGAGTTCTGTTTTCTCATTACTGGAATTTTTTTCCTATATAAAATCAGAGTTAACAACAAAAATCTATTGGTCATGTCACTTACCTGTTTTAATCACTTTTAACTTTTTGTTATCTTGTCTTAGAATAAAATCCAGGCTCTTTAGCCTAGCAAGCAAGACTACTACCATTGTTTTTCAGACTAACTGTAGCCACTTCCCTCACAATTATTAATACTAAAACTTCTCAGCTCTGTGCCTTTACACATTACAGTTCCTTCCTGCAACTTCTCTGTAAATGTCATTCTCCCCATACCTTCTTTATGCCTGTAGCATGGGAAAAATGGTAGTACTCAGATATTAGTTGTGCTTCTAAGACACATTCATATGTCTTTAGTACCATTTACCATGTTGTATAGTATATTGCTTCTTTAATTAAATCATCACTAGAATAATTATACCATAAGTTATTAACCAAGTAAGTATTAAACTCAAATTTAAGTTGTCCATCAGTATCTGATGAGTTTTTGAGATGTTAGCTAAATTTACTCCTGTCTCTTCTGAACTTAGAACTATGTAAGACAGACAAGAGTCAGACGGGTATCTAATGCCAGCTCTAGCTCTGATAGCGATGAAGTGAAGTCAACTTGGATCTGAGCAGTGATAGCTGATAACACGACTGCTCATGGCACCACGCATCTCTCGCTTCCACATGTCCCTCATAATTAACAATCTGACCTCTGAAAACTGATCTTGGTTCAGTGTGAAAAATAGAGTCAAAATTGAAGGAAAACACTTACAAATATTCCTAAAATGTTTACTGTACCACAGCAGGATCAAACAACAAAAAGGCATATTACAGTGATAGGCCTGCAAGTAACTTCCTTACTAATGTAAAATCTGTGGCTTTGTTTTAAACTTGAAACACTTCTGAAAGTAGGTTTCTCTTTTGGACATTAAAATAATGGTTATCAATGAATAATGTTATAAAAATTGTTATATGTCATTGACTGCTTTAAATTGAGCTATAAACCTTTAGTTTTTATGGCCTTTGATTAAATGTTTTTTCATCTCAACTTCCAGTAAAATTATCATTGCATTTAAACTTTTTACCCATAAAATGTTAACCTGTTGGTTAAAATTTCTTTTGGGGAGTGTGTGACAATAACAAAATTTAGAAGTAAAGGTTGTTGCTAAATTTTTTGTAATTAAAAAAAAGTCATCAATAGATTCTTAGACTATATGTTTTCTTTACAGAGTAGCCTACATAAATGCATAATTTCATTATTGCAAGTTAGGATAACTTGATAAGTTAGATAACTATCTTCTGATAAAATAATGAACATCTTTTCTAATTAAAAATAGTCATTTCTTTTATCAAGAAGAGAAGTGATGAGATTGAGGTTATCTTTACTTTTTCATAATTACGTAACAAACATTTCATGCAAAAAGCCTTTGAATCTCAGAATAAACAGTCTGTATTATTGTGTTTTATAACAAGACAACTTAATGTGTCATATGATGCAGTCCCTTACACTTTGAAGCAATAAATGGGACAACTCCAAGCAAGCACTTTATGAAATATGCTGCTACTTACAAATGGCCTGTTTGAGATTATGCATATGTGTTCTTATATTCGCTAATTCATTATTATGACCTCTTTTATTTTCACTTCTGCCATGCTTTTTAAGAAGAAAGAATTTTACAGCGTATACTTATTATTTTCCAGTTGAAGATGAAGTTGAAGCCGAAAGGGTTCTTTTTTCCTATGGCTATGGTGCTAATGTTCCCACAACAGCCAAAAGACGACTAAAGCAAAGGTAGGATCAATATATATTTGTTTACTTATCTAGTCAAGCTAAATGTAATTACATTCTGCTTTTTGATAATGTACTAAATGGAGTGACAAATAAAGTTACTGTATTTCTTCTTATGCATAAATATTACATTGTTCATGAAACATAACATAGTAATAATCATGCCTTTCATGTATTTTTAAGTAGACTGTAAGTGTACATTAGAATTTTCCTCGAATTGGATTCCATTGAATAATGGCATCATTTAAATGCTGATAATGGCAGCATTTAAATTTTTTCAGGTTAAAATTAATGAATTGTGTTTCCTTTTTTCCCTTGTTACATATTCGCCTGTGTACATTCCTTGACTTATACTTGAAAGAGAGAGAGAAAAAGATTGAGAGAGAGAGAGCAAGCTAGCATATATGCACTGGTCACTCAGTCGAGTCTGACTCTCTGTGACCCCGTTGACTATACCCACCAGGATCCTCTTTCCATGGGATTTTCCAGGCAGGAATACTGGAATGAGTTGCCATTTCTTCCTCCAGGGGATCTTCCCGACCCAGGGATCAAAACCGTGGCTCCTATGACTCCTACATTGCAGGAAGATTCTTTTACTGCTGAGCCATCAGGAAAGCCCAGCAGATATATTGTGACTGAAAATATAAAAGACTTTATGAAGACCAAGAAAATTTTTAGAAGATCCACCAGTTATTTTATAAAATACTATTTATTTAAAGTATGCCAAGAGAAAATTGTACCTATATTAATTGGTTTTCTACTTGACCTAACTCCTTTCTGCCACCTAAATTCATCCTGCTTTGCAAAAAGAGTCCCATTTGCTACCATAACAGATCTAAATGTTTCTGTCAGACTTCTGAGCCCTTCCATGTAGCTCTGCTTCTCCAGCCTTATTTGTCTGTCTACCCAAAATGATGGTAGTATATCTCCCTGCCTATAAACATCTATTTTCCATGTAACCACACAACAAGCATTTGTCTTTATCTTGCTAGCTCTCATTTCCATATTGCTTCCCCAGCCAGATGGAAAGATCCTCAAGGTCAGCAAGTACATCTTATTCTTGTTTATTCTCCATTGTCTCTACCCAGCATGGTGTGAGATAGCTAGCAGAATTGTCTCTTCATCTAAGTATTTGAGGATTCAAAGCTGCTTATTTATCTGTTATTTTTATATGAATTGATTTAAACATTTAGAGACATTACATACTAAGTAAGAAAAACAATCTTAACTCTAACACTTTTATAGAAGCTTTGGCTCAGAAGATAACATGTCTTTATAGATATAGGTCATTTTATGAGAGGTAACAAAAAGATGCTTAGGACTTGTGTTTCCTACTAATTACACTAAATAGATCAAGGATAGTTGACTACTAGGTAACAAATTGTAGCTGGCATGGTTAATTCTGTTTAGTGAAGATGCAAGTATTTCTAAATTATGTATTATTTGAAAAATTGGGTGTAATCCCATTCCATTCACATTCTTCCCCGAGTCCCTCCGAGTTCACTAAGGATGACCTAGGATAATTTGTCGTTTTCAGGGTATTTCTGTATTTGAGGATTATATTGCCAAGGGAAAAATAGAAAAGTGATTTTATGGGCAAGCAACTTTTTTTTAATCAGTGGCAAATGATTGGTAAAATGCTAAAAATTGAAATTTGAAGGGAAAAGTCCATAATTTTTGTATCCAGTTCCTTCAAATGCATCTTGTTCACAAGAAAAAAGAAATTTTCTCTTGTAAGGTTTCTTTTGGTAGCCCCAAATACTGAGTTATTCTAAAATTGAAAGCAATTATTACTATTAACCTTAATATTTTTTTTGGAATTTCCAAAACAAATGTTAATTTCTTAATATTTAGACTGAAAATATAAGGAACCACAACTGATTCATGTTCTGCATAATCTTAACTGTCTGTTCAAATATTTCTAAAGATTTTATCACTGAGCTATCTATGTGCCTTGAACAAGTGCCTAATGGGCATGCTATTAATACCTCCTACCAGCTGGTGCCAGGCATTCTTCTCATGATGAACCAGAGGGTTATTTTGAGGAAGTGCTTCTCAGGTCATCTAAATGGAGTGAAGGGAAAGTAAGTCTGGATAGCCAAAGAGGACATTTATGCATTCCTTTTTCCATTCATTCAACAACTTTTATTGAGTACCTACTGTACGCACAAAGTTGACCCGTGGCAAAGAAAACCCCTTTTGAGGATCTGATGCATTTCTGAAGTTTGCAAAGTCCTTATTTGATTTCCTGATGGATATTTGTAAAGAAGTAAATGGCTTTGTACTTTAGGTTTAATTTATTTAAGATTGTTGTATGGCAGAAACCAATAACATTGGTTAACATTGTAAAGCAATTATCCTCCAATTCAAAAAGAAAAAAGTTGAAAGCAATATAATCTTCTAGAAAATTTATATTTAATTTATTACATTTAAAATTTAAAAAATGGAAGCTTAAGGTGACTTATAAAATAACAGAATGGCCCATGAAATATTTACATAACAAAGTTTCCATTATACATCAGCCCATAACAAAGTGTACTGAAATTTCAAAGGAGCTTGTTTCACATCTGCTATACAGTATACCCCATTCATACAGTGTTTGATTTGAAATCTTATATATTCAACAACCAATTCCCTGGTGGCTCAATGGTAAAGAATCCGTCTAACAAAGCAGGAGACGCAAGTTCAATCCCTGGATAGGGAAGATCCTCTGGAGGAGGAAGTGGCAACCCTCTCCAGTGTTCTTGCCTGGGAAATCCCATGAACAGAGGAGCCTGGCAAGCCACATTCCGAGGGGTTGCAAAAGAGTCAGACACAACTTAGGCACTTAACAACAACAAATATTCAACAACCAATTCAGGTATTTCAGGGTAGCACTTAATTGGAGGGGGTTTCTGATTATAAAAATAATCTGTGTTTATTTTAGAAAATTGGTAAAATTACCAATAATCCTGCTATCCAAAGATAACCATTCAAAAATGTATACAGATAGATATATTTTTCTACATATTTATGGTATTATTGTATGTAACTTAGAAGTTTAACTTTTTGTCTTCTAATTTTACCCTGAACATTTTCTTATATCATTGGATATTCTTCAAATAGATAAATTTCAATGGTTATTCAAAACTTTAGTTTGTAGGCCTTCTGTTTTTGAGTGCTATATTGCCATTAGTAAATCGACAGTCACTGAAAATTTTCACTAGTTGCCTATTGCCACTTAAGGCATATTATGAAATTAAAATGAGAAAATGGATGCGAAGTTCATCACAGTGAATGCCTGGCATCGAGTAGGTGTTCAAGTGAAGTTTGTTATGTTAGTTAATGTTCCTTAAAATAAATTGATCAAAGCATTGATTTTAGAGATAAGGCCAGTGTTCCAAAAATGCTGGTCAGGCATAATTTGAATTTTCCTTTAAAACGATTTTGTTTTATTGTAATGAGACCCTCTTGAAGTAATTAGTAGAAACAACCCCTGGACATGAAACTAGTTTTGAGATTCACATTCTTTGATATAACTCAGTTTCTTAAGACATAGACCATAATGCCAGTTTCCCATAAAGAAGTAACAAAACTACTTTTCAAAATTAGTTTGAAAAATAAATTCCAGAAATGTATCCTAAATGCATTACAATTGTTAAATAAGGGTGCTCCCAGTTTGAATTTTCAAGAGAGATATGAGCAATAACTAAATACTGTATTAAGCTTTCTGGGCCAAAGTCATGGAAAGTTAAAAGGGCTTAGACAATTAAAGCAGATTAAAATAAAATAAGCTCTTCTTGACTTGACTAAACTTGAAAATCTGAAGTAATGTTTTTGTTTCAGTCATGATTGTTTTGAAAATAGCAAACAAGATTTTCTGGTTACATGTTTTGGTTATGCTCTTTAACTTGTAATACTAAATGGGCAACACCCAGGCACTAACGTGGTCCTAGTGTGTGCATCTCTGTTTGTTTTGGCAGACCTGAATGTGGAGACTTTTCTGAGGGTTTTTAAACCTTTCAAATTGCAAGATTTACTGCATACTACTGACCTTTGTTTTAGTTTCTGTCTAGTTTTATAAAGAGCTTTAAGTTGAAACTTTCACAGTAGACTGACTAATCTTTATAATAAAGGAAAAGATAACACAGAGGGAGCTTTTATTTTTCTCTAGCAGACTTTTGAGCATAAAGTAATTTTGTTTTCCTCTCCTTTATTCTCATATATGTGAGTTCTCATTTTTGTCCTTAGAGAAAAGTTGTGCTTATTTCATTTGGGTTGGTTTTAGGAATAGTCCTTTAAAAAGCTACTGCTAATCAACTTGAAAGTTTAACCCTACAGAAAAACTAGAAAAAGACATACAACTATAGGTAATCAGAATAAACCACTATTTATTTAGTCCCTGTAACTGCCAAGAAAGTGGGCAGTGCAGGGAGCAACCTGATGCTCTCTGAAGCTGAAATCATTCTGGCCTGTATGCCCTTTTTTTGAACCATTTCTTCATGCCATGCTAATAGAGACAGAACTCTGACCTTCTAAAACTGAAGAAGATCAAAAACCCAAGTTATTTCAGTCTATGTAACTAATTAGCAGGTACCTGAGTATATACAGTTAGTATTTAAATTTTGGTAATACTGAGTGAAGTATCCAGTATTGAAGGACTCAAGACAGAGTATCAGTCCCCCACTGTGCTTTGATAACTCAGGTATGAGCGAGGGTCAACCATGTTCACTTTGGCTGGGCTATGCTTCTATGAAATTGTGTGTGATAATCAGAAGTGCTGACTTCCATTGACAAATCCAAAATAGTAACTTTTATTTGGAGTCATGAGGTGCTGAAGAAAGCTAAGAGATAACCCATGGGAATTAATTTTACCAAATAACAGGTAAAAATTTAGTTTAAAATTTAAATATAAAACTATACTCTGGTGGTATTAGTTTCTAGTTCATGTCAAATTTAATCTTGGTGCAGGTAAAAAAAATCACATGGCAATTAAGTAATTACAAAGAATTGAATGCTGTACCTACTGTAGTATCCCAGCAAAGAGCCTGTAAAAGCAATGCTTTCTTGAGGAGTTCAGTACTAAATAAATAAATAGCCTACCAACCAAACTTTAGCAGGAGTCATTTTTCCTGACTGTATCCCTGGTTACTCATTATAAAGAACTCACTATAAAGACTTGTTTTCATTGTATGTGCATTGTAGTTAAGGAGACATAAACTCAGCATAGTTGAGCAATTGTTCATTTGTCTTGCCTTGAATTTCATTTAAGCTAAAATCACGTCCTTTCTTCTGACTTCTAATATCCCAGATTTCTAAAAGAATATACCTGTAACATCAAACTACTCAGCACAGCAACATGCCACATTTAAATATTTAGGAGGTTGAAATATAAAAGCAGTCACAGGTGAATTCGGCCAAAAGTTTAGGGAAGAGCTACCACTTATCCTCAAAGTCTTCCAGAAAATTTCAGAGGAAGGAGAACTCCCGAACTCATTTTGTGAGGCCACCATCACCCTGATACCAAAATCAGATGAAGATACCGCAAAAAAAGACAGTTACAGGCCAATATCACTGGTGAACATACATGCAAAAGTCCACAACAACGCTCTAGCAAACAGAATCTAACAACACATTAAAAATATCATATATCATGATCAAGTGGACTTTATCCAGGGATGCAAGGACTCTTTAATATATACAAATTAATCAATGTGATGCACCATATTAACAAATGAAAAGAGAAAACCATATGATCATCTCAATTGATGAAGAGAAAGCTTTCAACAAAATTCAACACCCATTTATAATTTTAAAAAACCTCTGCAGAAAGTAGGCATAGAAGGAACATAACTCAACATAATATAGTTAAGGGACCGACTCTTTGCAACAGCATGGACTACAGGGCTCCAGACTTCCCTGTCCATCACCAACTCTCGGAGCCTGCTCAAACTCATGTCCATCAAGTCAGTGATGCCATCCAACCGTCTCATTCTCTGTCATCCCCTTCTCCTCCTGCCTTCATCAGGGTCTTTTCCAATGAGTCAGCTCTTCATATCAGGTGGCCAAAGTATTGGAGCTTCAGCATCAGTCCTTCCAATGAATATTCAGGACTGATTTCCTTTATCATTGACTAGTCTGATCTCCTTGCAGTCCAAGGGAGTCTCAGGAGTCTACTCCAACACCAGAATTCAGAAGCATCAATTATTTGGCACTCAGCTTTCTTTGTAGTCCAACTCTCACATCCATACATGACTACTGGAAAACCCATAGCTTTGGATAGACGGACCTTTGTCAGCAAAGTAATGTCTCTTCTTTTTAATATGTTATCTAGGTTGCTCATGGCTTTTCATCCAAGGAGCAAGCATCTTTTAATTTCATGGCTTGAGTTACCATCTGCAGTGATTTTGGAGCCCAAGGAAATGAAGTCTCTCTCTGTTTCCATTGTTTCCCCATCTATTGGCCATGAAGTGATGGGACCAAATGCCATGATCTTAATTTTTTGAATGTTGAGTTTTAAGCCAGCTTTTTCACTCTCATCAAGAGGTTCTTTAGTTCCTCTTCACTTTTTGCCATAAGGATGGTGTCATCTGCATATCTGAGGTTATTGATATATCTCCCTGCAATCTTGATTCCAGCTTGTACTTCTTCCAGCCTGACATTTCGCATGATGTACTCTGCATTTAAGTTAAATTAGCAGGGTGACAATATACAGCCTTGATGTACTCCTTTCCCAATTTGAAGTCAATCTATTATTCTGTGTCCAGTTCTAACTGTTCCTTCTTGACCTGTGTACAGGTTTCTCAGGAGCAAGGTAAGGTGGTCTAATATTGCCATCTTTTTAAGAATTTTGCACAGTTTGTTGCGATCCATACGGTCAAAGGCTTTAGCATAGTCAATGAAGCAGAAGTAGAGGTTTTTCTGGAATTCTTTTGCTTTTTCTGTAATCCAGTGGATGTTGGCAATATGATCTCTGGTTCCTCTGCCTTTTCTGGGGCTTCCCAGGTGGCTCAGAGGGTAAAGCATCTGCCTGCAATGTGGGAGACCTGGGCTCGATCCCTGGGTTGGGAAGATCCCCTGGAGAAGGAAATGCAACCCACTCCAGTATTCTTGCCTGGAAAATCCCATGGATGGAGAAGACAGTCCATGGGCTTGCAAAGAGTCGGACACAACTAAGCTACTTCACTTTCTTTCTTCTTTCTTTCTTTCTTCTGCCTTTTCTAAATCCGGCTTGAACATCTGGACGTTCTTGGTTCACATACTATTGAAGCCTAGCTTGGAGAATTTTGAGCATTACTTTGCTTGCATGTGAGATGAGTGCAATTGTGCAGTAGTTTGAACATTCTTTGGCATTGCCTTTCTTTGAGATTGGAATGAAAACTGACCTTTTCCAGTCCTGTGGCCACTGCCGAGTTTTCCAAATTTGCTGGCATATTGATCACAGCACTTTCACAGCATCATCTTTTAGGATTTGAAATAGTCAACTGGAATTTCATCACCTCCACTAGTTTTGCTTGTAGTGATGCTTCCTAAGGCCCACTTGACTTCATGTACCAGGATGTCTGGCTCTAGGTGAGTGATCACACCATCATGATTATCTGGGTTATGAAGATCTTTTTTGTATAGTTCTTCTGTGTATTCTTGCCACCTCTTCTTAATATCTTGTGCTTCTGTTAGGTCCATTACATTTCTGCCCTTTATTGTGCCTACCTTTGCATGAAATCTTCCCTTGGTATCTCTAAGTGCCTTCAGTTCAGTTCAGTTCAGTCCCTCAGTCATGTCCGACTCTTTGCGACCCCATGAATCACAGGACACCAGGCCTCCCTGGCCATCACCATCTCCCGGAGTTCACTCAAACTCACATCCGTCCATCGAGTCAGTGATGCCATCCAGCCACCTCATCCTCTGTCGTCCCCTTCTCCTCCTGCCCCCAGTCCCTCCCAGCATCAGAGTCTTTTCCAATGAGTCAACTCTTCGCATGAGGTGGCCAAAGTACTGGAGTTTCAGCTTTAGCATCATTCCTTCCAAAGAACATCTAGGACTGATCTCCTTTAGAATTGACTGGTTTGGATCTCCTTGCAGTCCAAGGGACTCAAGAGTCTTCTCCACACCACAGTTCAGTCCCTTACCAGATATGTATTTTGAAATCTTCTTTGCCAGTTCTGTGGGTTACCTTTTCACTTACTCTTTGGTTTTTTTTAACTTATTTACTTTTGGCTGCTCAGGCTCTTTGTTGATATGCATGGACTTTCTCTAGTTGCAGCAAATGGGGGCTACTCTTCACCGTGGTGCATGGGCTTTTCATTGCGGTGGCTTCTGTGTTTTGCAACACAGGCCCTAGAGCTCGCAGGCTTCAGTAGTAGTAGCATGTGGGCTTATTTGCTCCATGACATGTGGGATCTTCTTGGACCAGGGATTGAAACCATGTCATCTGCATTGGCAGGCGGATTCTTAACCACTGGACCACCAAGGAAGTCCCTCTTTTCACTTTCTTGATGGTGTCTTTTGAAGTGCAAAACTTTTTAATTTTAATTCAGTCCAGTTTGTGTCTTTTGTCATTTGTACTTTTGGTGCCATATCTGAGGATCTTTTCCCAGATCCAAGTTCATGAAGATTTTCTTCTGTGTTTTCTTCTAAGAATTTATACTTTTAACCCTTTCATATAAATCTTTGATTCACTTTGAGATAATTTTTGATATCATGAAGTAAGGGCTTTGTACCTTTTTAATGTGGCTAATAGAAAATTTAAGTTGCATGTGTAGCTTGTATTATATTCTGTTGGACAAAACTGGCCTAAAACAGTAGTCTCCAAACTTTTCCTATGAATCCCTATTAGGGGGAAAAAACTGAGCATGTACTCAGGAATATTATATGTCTGTGTGTATGTGTGTGTCTTTAGTTGCTGAATTGTGTCCAACTCTTTGTCACTCACATATATTTATATATTTATATGTACATATATATGTTGTATGCACACACTGTCACATGAAAAGTGTCTTATATGCATGCTCACTCGCTCCAGTCATGTCCATCTCTTTGTGACCTCATGGACTGTAGCCTGCCAAGCTCCTCTGTCTATGATATTTTTCTGGCAAGAATACCGGAGTGGGTTGCCATGCCCTCTTCCAGGGGATCTTCCCAACCCGGGGATCAAACTTGCTTCTCTTGCCTCTCATGTATGGCAACAGATTATTTACTGCTAAGCTACTTGGGAAGCTCCAATCCATACCATACTGCTTTCAGTTTTCTCCAGCAGATCATTCTTCACTTCTGTTTTTCCCTCTACCCAGAATGCAGTTTCTCTGCTTTGTCACTGCATTAGTTAATTTTCATTCTTCAATGTGGCCTTTTATATTATTTAATGTACTACTATAATTTTTTTTTACTTGCCCAACTTCTTCAGTTAGCTCCTCCAGGAAGAAATTGTGAAATCCTAGTACCTGTGTAGATGATAGGTTTTTAATAAATGTTTGTTAAAAGAGAATGTTCATGATTATTTTATTAATTAATGAATATGTTTCTTCCAACTCAGCTTGCTTTTCTGCAGTCATTGATAGTCATGATCCAGAGGGAAATAATTGCTAATTTTCTTTTTATCATTTTTAAAAAGTGTAACTGCAAGTATTATAATGATGAAAATTTTTATTTATTGTTTCTCCTGAGTGTTCTGTGTGCTTAAATATTTTATTTTTTGAAGAAAAAGTATCTCATAGTATTTTTTTATTCTTGATACTATATTCTTTTTCTTTTTTCCCTAGAACAAGGACTTTTAAGGGCAATTTGAGAACTGTAACGTGATTTCTAGTAATCTGTGAGAAGATGTGTTCTGCTGTCCTTACTACTGACTTGGAAGTGAATTTTTAAAGCATGATTAGTGGGTCATTTGTAGACCAATTGTACCATAGTGGCTTTCATTTTCTAAATATTGGTCATAAACAACAATATTAGCATTCATAGTAATAGTCACAGTTGTTCCCATCAGCATCAGTTCTTAGAAAAGTTTTCTCAATCAAATAGTGCTATGAAATATCCATTGAAATACTGTAGAACACATTTCTGGGTGATTTCAAGAAATTGTAAGATACCTTCCTTCTATTTAGAGTAGATTTTTCTCCCTCAGAATTCTCCAACCAAAAGCAGGGAAATTCAAAGTAGTGATAGCTTTGGTGTTAGGGCTTAAGCACCAGCATACCAAGAATTTCTTGAATTCAGTGGTTTGTGTTATGTGGTATTTTACGTTGATAAGTGGTATCACACCATATCTGCAGAAAAGCATTAGGCAATTCCCAAACAAAACAAAAAGCACCCAAACCAAATGAGCTGTTTAATATTATTAAACTTGATCTCTTCAAGTCATTAACTGCTTGAAAATGTTAGTAAGGGGTGACCTTTGCATCTCATTATTTTTGTGCTTTCTTTATTTCATTTAATCTCATCAATAACTGTTTCTATATAATAGTGTTTGATTGTATTCTTTATACTGAACACTATACAAATACGATCCGTACTACCAACATACATTTATTAAGAAATTGCCATGTCAAAAAAGACCCTAATACTGAGTTCTGTTGGAGACAGAAAGATAAAAGAGTTAATTTTAACATGTATGGAGGATGAGAAAAAGAGAATGAAAGTATAAATGAAGATAACTGCAAAGTTTTTAAATTAACCTAATGAAAAGACACAGCTAATGATATGTAATACTGATGTTTGCAAAGATGAATCAATAGATTTAAAATGTAAACATAACATAAAATTATCATTAAAACTTACTTTATTTGAAGAAGATCTCTATCTTATTTTAAAGCCAGATTTTAGAGAACTTGATATATTTTACATTGGGGGATTGAGTATATGGTAGCCATAAACAACAAACTGAGAAAAATTCTTAAAGAGTAGGGAATACCAGACCACCTTACATGCCTCCTGAAAAATCTGTATCCAGGCCAAGAATGGTTAGAACTGGACATGGAACAACAGACTGGTTCCAGATTGGGAAAGGTTTACGTCAAGGCTGTATATTGTCACCCTGACTATTTAACTTATGTGCATAGTGTATCTTGTGAAATGCCGGGCTGGAAGAAGCACAAGCTGGAATCAAGATTGCAGGGAGAAATATCAGTAACATGACACCACCCTTATGGCAGAAAGTGAAGAAGAACTAAAGAGCCTCTTGATGAGAGTGAAAGAGGAGAGTGAAAAAGCTGGCTTAAAACTCATTATTTCAGAAAACTAAGATGATGGCATCCAGTCCCATCACTTTATGGCAAATAGATGGGGAAGCAATGGAAACAGTAAGAGACTTTGTTTTGGGAGGCTCCAAAATCACTGCAGGTGGTGACTCCAGCCATGAAATTAAAAGATGCTTGCTCCTTAGAAGAAAAGCTATGACCAACCTAGACAGCATATTAAGAAGCAGAGACATTACTTTGCTGACAAAGGTCCATCTAGCCAAAGCTATGGTTTTTCCAGTAGTCATGTTATGGATGTGAGAGTTGGACTTATAAAGAAAGCTGAGCACTAAAGACGCTTTTGAACTGTGTTTGTTAGAGAAGACTCTTGAGAGTCCCTTGGACTGCAAGGAAATCCAACCAGTTCCTCCTAAAGGAAATCAGTCCTGAATATTCATTGGAAGGACTGATGCTGAAGCTGAAATTCCAATACTGTGGCCACTTGATGTGAAGAAGTGATTCTTTGGAAAAGATCCTGATGCTGGGAAAGATTGAGGGCAGGGGGAGAAGGGGTCAACAGAGGATGAGATGGTTGGGTGGCATCACTGACTCGATGGACATGAGTTTGAGTAAGCTCCGGGAGTTGGTGATGGACAAGGAAGCCTGGCATGCTGCAATGCATAGGGTTGCAAAGAGTCGGACACGACTGAGCGGCTGAAATTAACTAAACTGCAAATACCTTAAAAATCAATAAAGGAAGAAAGTAAATGAGTGACTCCCTCAGGCTAAACAGGGAGGAAAGAGAGTAATGCTAATGGGCACAAATTTTTTTTGAGGGGGAGGAGTAACGAAAATATTCTAAAACTAAATTATAGTGATAGTTGTGCAACTCTATATATACTAAAACCTATTGAATTGTAAAGTTTAAATCGATGGGATTTATGGTATTGTAAATTACATATCAAGAAAATTTCATGTTGATAAAGCTGTTTTTTTGTAAAAAATGATTGTCAGGCACAGAAAGACTGTGTGTTTTCCATCTCTAACTTTAATTGGTTATTAAGGCAAAATCTTAGGTGTCGCAAGGATAGAAACTCAGATATGAGCATACCTAAGTGAGCTACCCAGTTCACTGTATAACAAAAGAACTCATCATTTCGAATAACGGGTTCTTAGAAATAGGTATATAACGTGATATTTAGCAATTTTTTCCAGAGTTTTGTATGAATTCCTTTTTCTGATGTTCACTTCAGTTCAGTCACTCAGTCGTGCCCAACTCTTTGCAACCCCATGAATCACAGCACGCCAGGCCTCCCTGTCCATCACCAACTCCCGGAGTTCACTCAAACTCACGTCCATCGAGTCGGTGATGCCATCCAGCCATCTCATCCTCTGTCGTCCCCTTCTCCTCCTGCCCCCAATCCCTCCCAGCATCAGAGTCTTTTCCAATGAGTCAACTCTTCGCATGAGGTGGCCAAAGTACTGGAGTTTCAGCTTTAGCATCATTCCCTCCAAAGAAATCCCAGGGCTGATCTCCTTCAGAATGGACTGGTTGGATCTGCTTGCAGTCCAAGGGACTCTCAAGAGTCTTCTCCAACACCACAGTTCAAAAGCATCAATTCTTCGGCACTCAGCTTTCTTCACAGTCCAACTCTCACATCCATACATGACCACTGGAAAAACTATAGCCTTGACTAGACGGACCTTTGTTGGCAAAGTAATGTCTCTGCTTTTGAATATGCTATCTAGGTTGGTCATAACTTTTCTTCCAAGGAATAAGCGTCTCAATTTCATGGCTGCAGTCACCATCTGCAGTGATTTGGGAGCCCCAAAAAATAAAGTCTGACACTGTTTCCCCATCTATTTCCTATGAAGTGATGGGACCAGATGCCATGATCTTCGTTTTCTGAATGTTGAGCTTTAAGCAAGTTTTTTCACTCTCCACTTTCACTTTCATCAAGAGGCTTTTTAATTCCTCTTCACTTTCTGCCATAAGGGTGGTGTCATCTGCATATCTGAGGTTATTGATATTTCTCCCAGGTGTATGTTAGGAAGTATTTAAAATACAATGAAATTATTTCTGTCCTATAATTTGAGTTAGAATGAAAACATTTTTCTTCCTGTCATTGTAGAACATCCTGTCTTCTCAATTTGTGCAGATCTTGAGATTCTAGGATTAATGGACTAAGTTTATGGACTATGAAAATGTAATAAATATTAAATTTTTAAGTTTCTGGAATTACAGAACAAGCCTTTTTAGCATTTTTAGCAGTTTTTAAAGCATTGTGTCCCAATGTTTAGGAAAAACGATTTTATAGCTGAGCCTTTTTTTTTTCCCATTGTGTCTTAAAAGTGGAATTGGGACATTTTTCATTTAATGTGATTATAAATACTGAAGATTACACTCAGTAAATAAGTTGTGATGTGGTGATCACAGTGTGATCTTTTAGTGATTTCTCTTAGTACAGAATCTTTACCTTTACTATTAGACATCTGTCTCTACTTTTCCTACATGTTTTCCATCTCTATTTTCAATAAAAAATCTTTTTAGTTGTGTTTTTTGTTATGAAATACATTATGTTGTCTGAGGAAAACACTGATGCTTTTCAAAGTGCAAGGTTATTATTGTTTCAACTAATTGCCTTATTTGTTTGTAAAAGGGAAATTTTTATAAAAAATGGAGAAAAGCTGTAAATTGCTTTCTTGTGGTCTTTTCAAGCAGATATCACAATGTAACTCTCCACTTTTATAGCAACGGCTAGAAACTATTACTGTGATAATCAACATATCACAGTTGCATTATCGTGAAGATTTTTTATGTTACTTTCAAAATTCTGAGTTGTTGGGATGTTGGTCTTCTACTGCTGACACCTGAGAATATTACTTGACTCTATTTTTCTGTTAATATTTAAGTATTAGTAGGAGACGGTCAATTTTCAAGCACACAGGCACATTTTTAATGTTTGAGGTAGTAGTCCTATTTTGTACACATTGATTTTCTTATTCCATTCTCCTAGTGTCCACTTGGCAAGAAGAGTGCTTCAGTTAGAAAAACAAAACTCGTTGGTTTTAAAAGACCTGGACCATCAAAAGAACCAAGTAACACAGCTTTCACAAGAGGTAAATAACCTAAACAAATGAAACACATATAAAGAATCACAGTGTTGATTGTAATTCCTTGTTACTCCTTTGTGTATTTTCTGAGCAGTTTCAAAATAAGCTGTTTGCTAGTACAAAATGATTTTATAGTCTATGAAAACTAACTGAATAAAGCAACTTAAAGTGTATGGTAAAAACTAAGATCAAAAAAAGAGATTAAATACCCAGACTAAATATAAATGTAGGCTAGACAGACAAAGCTTTGATTTCTGTAAATATACACTGGCAAAGCAAGTTTAGCAAATTTTGGTGGCATTTTAAGTTTTAAACTAAAGCCTCATTTTTCAAATAAATTTTCTTTTTGACTTCCTTGATGAAAAATGACTTATCTATTAAACACACTTGAGTGGTATACACTTAACCCCTCACAGTCTTTGATATATGATAGTTCCCAAATTATACTTACTTTTTAAAAACTCAAATTTATATTTATTTTGCTTAGCATTTTACTGTATCATTTAAAGACAATGTATACATTTTACATAGTACTTCCAATCTTCTTATTTAATCAGTATCTAATTCCAATTTTCTATGCTTCTGAAATTCAAGTAATAAAACAATTCAAACCAAAGATACCACCTTCGTAGCATTCCCTTTACTTCCTGAGTTTCAGCATAATGAATTTTTCTATGTTAGTATTTTAGGTCTTATAATAAAGGGACTTTTAAATGAGTATATTAAAAACTATTAATATGTACCATATATTCTGCATTTGTTTGCTTACAGACCTGCTGATATTTGTCTACACAGTGCCTTCTTTGTAATGTGCTTTTAATACTACAGCATTAGGAGGATCTTTATGCTCGAAGTATTTGTGATATGATATGATATGGTATGATGTGATGTGATGTGTATTATGATGCTTGGAATTCATGTTCCATAAAAATATAAGGGAGGAGCTCAGTAGATAATACAAGAATCTCAAAATATTGATAATGATTGAAGCTTGGTGATGGGTACATATAGATTCAGTATTCAGTTCTGTACTTTTGTGTGTATTTGAAATTCTTTCATAAGACTTATTGAGAATCAGTAACCCTAAAAAGGTTTCTACTGACTGTAGTGTATACTTTTCCCCTTGCAATTGAAAAAAGTATTAGAATTTGATATATTCCATGGATTTTACTTTTTCCTGCCTTAGAAAAATTTTCTTAAATTGGAAAAGAATTCCATAAACTAATTAGCTGAAAGGTGATAATATTAGATTGTTTCTATACCAGTATACTATTCATGATAGATGTTGAAAAAACAGGAGGGAAAGTCTGTTAGAATCTGTATTCTTTTGAGTAATTTATATATTTAAACCACGTAGGAATTTCTGAGAATTAATACAGAGATAAAAATCAACTGACTAATATTTAAATTTAACATTAATTTCTATGTTATTCAAATTATACTGAGATTATACATAAATGAACTGTCTAAATCAAAGTGCTAAAAAAATATTCAAAATGAAAACAGATACTCCTTTTATAGCAGCTTTATTGAGTCATAATTGATGTAAACTAATCTGCACAGATTTAATCTGTACAATATAACTGACATGCATAACCATGAAATCATCACCAAAACAAAGACAGTGAACACATGTGTCGCTGCCAATGTTTCCTTGTGTCCCTTGGGAATCCCTGTTCCAGCCCTCCGCACCCCCATCCTTGTCCCTAAGCCACCACTGATTTGCATTATGTCACTGTAGACTAGTTTGCATTTCCTAGACTTTTATGTAAATTGAATATATATACATGAGCAACTCCCAGTTGCCATATATATATAATATGCACACACTATTTTTTTTGTCTGTCTTCTTTCATTCTGCATAATTATTTCAAGATTTGTCCATAGTCCATTCTTTTTACATTGCTGAGGAACATTCCATTGTATGAATTTACCACAGTTGTTCATCCATTCACTTCTCGATAGATACTTAGGTTATTTCTGGTTTTTACCTATTATAAATAAAGCTGATATGAACGTCCATGTACAAGTCTTTATATAAACATATGTTTCTGTTTCTCTGGGGTAAATGCCTGGGAATGGAACAGCTGGATTGTGTGGTAGGTGTCTAATGTTTTAAGAAACTGCCAAACTGTTTTCCAAATGTTCATACTATCTACTTTTCCCACTAACAGCATATGAAAGTTCTAGTTCCTCTACCTCCTTGCAATGATTTGATATGGTCAGTCTTTTTAAGTTTACCCCGTTCTCATAGTGATTTTAGTTTGCATTTTCATAATGATTCATCTTTGCTATTTGTTTGTCTTACTGGGAGAAGTGTCTGTTCAAATTTTTTGCCCATTATATCAGATTGTTTTCTTATTAGTGAATTTTGAGAATTATTTGTGTATTCTAGATACAAATCTCTTATCAGCTATATGGTTTCCACATATTTTCTCCCACTCTGTGGCCTGTCTTTTCATCTCTTAGTGTTGTTCTTCGAAGAGCAAAAGTTTTTAATCTTGTCCATTTTCTCAGTTCACTCTTTTTTAGACTGTGTTTGGTATGTTATATCTAAAATATCTTTGCCTAACTCATGGTTAGAGTGTTTTTGTCTGTGTAGTCCTGTAGATCTTTCATAGTTTAAATTTATGATCCTTTTTTAATGTTTGTGTGGAAACGACACAGAAGAGCCAAAAAGCTTTGAACCTGAACAGAACTGGAGGGCCAGTACCATCTACTTTCAAGACATTATAAAGCTACAGTAATGAAGATGATGTGGAAGTGACATAAAGACAGGGATAACTGGAACAGAGAGTCCAGGGACAGACTCACATGTAGATTTTTAACTGATTTTCAGCAAAAGTGTTCTTATTCCTTTGTGTAAATCCAAATTTCCATCTGGCATCATATTGCTTCTGGTTGATATACTTCTTTTAACAATATTTATAAAGTAGGTCCACTGGAGATAAATTATTTTCACTTCCGTATGTTACAAAATGTTATTTTACCTTTTTGTTGTTTGGGTTTTTTGGTCTTTCTTTCTGTTTTTTTTTTTTTGTTTTTAACATTTCTGACTGTCTATTCCTAACAAGAGTAAAGACTGAAACATATTTCTCCATTATGCTACTACAGCCAAATAAACTAGAAGGGTTCACTGGGTAGCCTTTCCCTTCTCCAGGGGATCTTCCCAACTCAGGGATCAAACCCAGGTCTCCCACATTGCAGGCGGATTCCTTACCAGCTGAACCACAAGGGAAGCCCAAGAATACTGGAATACATAGCCTTATCCCTTCTCCAGCGGATCTCCCTGACCCAGGAATAGAACCGGGGTCTCCTGCACTGCAGGCAGATTCTTTACCAGCTGAGCTATCAGGGAAGCCCTTTTCTTTTTTTTATTGGAGTAAAATTCACGTAACATAAAATTCACCATTTTAAACATTTTAAATTGTACAGTTCAATAGTTTTTGTTATGTTTGTAATGTACAATCATCACCACTATTTACTTACAGAACATTCACATCACCCAGAGAGAAACACTGAACGCACTAAACACTTACTCCTCAGTCTCCCTTCCCTCCAGCCCCTGGAAACCACTAATGTGCTTTCTGTCTCTATGGGCCTGTTCTACATACTTCATATAAATGGAATCATGCAAAATGTGCCTTTGTGTGTCTGACTTCTAGCATAATGTTTTCAAGGTTCATATATTAATATGTTGCACCATCAGTACTTAATTTTTTTATGACTAAGTAATATTCCATTGTACAAATATTTCACATTTTGTTTATCTGTTCACCAGTGGTGGACATTTATCATTTCCATCATTTGCCTATTGTAAACAGCACTGAGCATTCATGTACATTTTTGTTTGTTTGAACACATATTTTCAGTTACGAGTACATACCTAAGAGTGGAATTACTGGGGTCACATGGTAATTCTGTTGACTTTTTGAGGAACCATGGAACTGTTTTTCACAGCAACTGCACCATTTATATCCCCATCAGTAATGTTCAGGGTTCCAGGTTCTCACATTCTCACCAATGCATATTTTCTGTTTTCTAGGTTTTTTTAAATTCTAGCCATCTTAGTGAGTGTGAAATGGCGTCTCGTGATTTCAATTTATATTAACCTTATAATTAATGATGTTAAGCATTATTTTGTGTGTTTATTGGCCATTAGTATATCATTTTTGCAAACATACAAGATATACCCATTTGAATGCAGAGTTCCAAAGAATAGCAAGGAGAGTAAGAAAGCCTTTCCCAATATTCAGTGCACAGAAATAGAGGAAGACAATAGCATGGGAAAGACTAGAGATCTCTTCAAGAAAATTAGAGACACCAGGGGAACATTTCATGCAAAGATGGGCACAATAAACTACAAAAATGGTATGGACCTAACAGAAGCAGAAGATATTAAGAAGAGGTGGCAAAAATACACAGAAGAACTATACAAAAAAGATCTTCATGACCCAAATAGCCATGATGGTGTGATCACTGACCTAGAGTCAGACATCCTGGAATGTGAAGTCAAGTGGGCCGTAGGAAGCATCACTACGAACAAAGCTAGTGGACATGTGGAATTCCAGTTGAGCTATTTCAAATCCTAAAAGATGACACTGTTAAAGTGCTGCACTCAATATGCCAGCAAATTTGGAAAACTCAGCAGTGGCCACAGGACTGGAAAACATCAATTTTCATTCCAATCCCAAAAGAAAGGCAATGCCAAAGAATGTTCAAACTACCACATAACTGCACTCATCTCACATGCAAGCAACATAATGCTCAAAATTCTCCAAGCCAGGCTTCAACAGTACAAGAACAGTGAACTTCCAGATGTTCAAGCTGGATTTAGAAAAGGCAGAGGAACCAGAGGTCAAATTGCCAACATCTGCTGGATCACCAAAAAAGCAAGAGAGTTCCAGAAAAACTTCTATTTGAGCTTTATTGAGTATGTCAAAGCCTTTGACTGTGTGGATCACAACAAACTGTGGAAAATTCTTCAAGAGATGGGAATACTAGACCACCTTATCTGCCTCCTGAGAAATCTGTATGCAGGTCAAGAAGCAACAGTTAGAATTGGACATGAAACAACAGACTGATTCCAAATTGGGAAAGGAGCACATCGAGGCTGTATATTGTCACCCTGATTATTTAACTTATATGCAGAGTACATCATGAGAAATGCTGGACTGGATGAAGCACAAGCTGGAATGAAGATTGCTGGGAGAAATATCAAAAACCTCAGATATGCAGATGACACCACCCTTATGGTGGAAAGTGAAGTAGAACTAAAGTGAAAGAGGAGAGTGAAAAAATTGGCTTAAAACTCAACATTCAGAAAACTAAGATCATGGCATCTGGTCCCATCACTTCATGGCAAATAGATGGGGAAACAGTGAGAGAATATTTTGGGGGGGCTCCCAGAATCACTGTAGATGGTGACTCCAGCCATGAAATTAAAAGATGCTTGCTCCTTGGAAGAAAAACTATGACCAACCTAGACAGCATATTAAAAAGCAGAGTTATTACTTTGCTGACAGAGGTCCATCCAGTCAAAGCTATGGTTTCTCCAGTAGTCATGTATGGATGTGAGAGTCAGACTATAAAGAAAGTGAGCGCTGAAGAATTGATGCTTTCAAACTGTGGTGGTGGAGAAGATTCTGGGAGAGTCCCTTGGACTGCAAGGAGATCCAACCAGTCCATCATAAAGGAAATCAGTCCTAAATATTCATTGGAAGGATTGATGCTGAAGCTGAATCTTCAATACTTTGGCGATGCGAAGAACTGACTCATTAGAAAAGACCCTGATGCTGGGAAAGATTGAAGGCAGAAGGAAAAGGGGATGACAAAGGATGAGATGGTTGGATGGCATCACTGACTCAGTGGACATGAGTTTGAGTAAGCTCCAGGAGTTGGTGATGAACAGTGAAGCCTAGCGTGCTGCAGTTCATGGGGTCACAAAGAGTCGGACATGACTGAGCGACTGAACTAAATGAGCTTTGGAGAAATGTCTACTGAAAGCCCTTGCCTATTTTTAAATTGAGTTGTTTGTCTTTTTGTTGTTGAGTCATAAATATTCTTTATGTATTTGATATTAAATTCTTTTAGCTATATGATTTACCAGTATTTTCTCTCATTCTGTTGTTGTCTTTTGCTTTCTTGTTAGTTCCTTCAATCACAAAAGTTTATAATTTGGATGAAGTTCAAGTTATCTGTCTTTTCTTATGTTTTTTGTGCTTCACCTTAGGAAGTTTTACAGCTTGAATTTTTATTTATTTTTTCATTGTGCTTTTTAATTATTTTTTAATTTAAATTATATATATTTAATATATACAGCATGATATGTATAAACATAATGAAATGGTTACTACATCTAAGCTAATTAACAAATTTCCAGATATGTCACATTTTGTTTTTCCATTCATCCATTAATGGCATTTGGGTCATTTCCATCTTTTGACTATAAATAATGCTACTGTGAACATTTGAGGATAGGCACCCTACATTTAGCTATCTATTTGAATTTTTTTTTTTTTTTTTTTAGTATACACTGAAGAGTAGAATTGCTGGGTTCATATTTGTTTTGTTTGTTTGTATTTATCTTTGTTTTTGAAAGATATTTTCCCTAGGTAAGAATTCAAGGTTGACTTTTTTGCTGTCTCGTATTCAGTACTCTCATATTCAGTGAAAGATGTTGCTCCATTCTCTTCTAGTTTGTATTGGTTTCGCCAAGAAATACTCTGTCGTCTTTATCATTGTTCCTGTCTAGGAAATATGTCTTATTTTCTGGTGACTTTAAGATTTTCTTTTCACTAGGTTTAACCAATTTGACCATGATGTGACTTGCTGTTGTTCATGTTTCCTGTGCTTGGGTTTTTTCAGACTTCTTTTCTATGTAATGAGTGAGTGAGTGAATAGGGAGTGAAAGTCACTCAGTCATGTCCACCTCTTTGCGACCCCATGGACTTAATTCTCCAGGCTAGAATACTGGAGTGGGTAGCCTTTCCCTTCTCCAGGGGATCTTCTCAACCCAGGGATCGAATCCAAGTTTCCCACATTACAGGCAGATTCTTTACCAGCTGAGCCACAAGGGAAGCTTCTATGTAATATGATCATCAAGTTTAGAAATGTTTCATCCATTATTTCCCCCAATTTTTTTTTTATCCTTTTCTCTCTCTTCTCTTTGGAGACTCTATTGCACATTAATTTGCCTGCTTGAGGTTGTCCTACAATATTCTTTCTTTCTTACTTTTTTTTTGGCCTTTCCTTTTGAATAGTTTATCTTACTAAGTCTTCAAATGCAGTAATATTTTCTTCTCTAATATGTGATCTACTGTTAATCCAGTCCACTGTTTTTCATTTCACATGTTGTGGTTTTCATTTGTAGAAGTTCAGTTTGGATCTTTTTTCGTATCTTCCAGCTTTTTATTTAAGCTTTTTTTTTTGCTTTTTTTTTTTCAAGATTTAATTTCTTGGGCATGTGAAATACAGTTTAAATAATTATTGTATAAGATACCATGATCTAGTAATTCTATTATTGTGTCATTTATTAATTGATTGATTTCATTATATATCATATTGTCCTGCTTCTCTGCATGCCTACTAATTTTTTACTGGATGCAGACATTGTGAATTTTCTCTTACAGCTAAATATTTTGGAATTTCTTTAAGTTTCTGTAAGCTTTTTTTCTCAGAAACATGATTATGTTTCTTGGAAAATGTCTGAGTCTTTCAAGTCTTGCTGTTAAGCTTTTCAAAAGCAAAGAAGGGTTAATCTTAAGGCTAATTTTTCCCCCACTGATGAGACCAAAGTCTTTTGAGTACATACTGTATATGTGTGCTCAGTCATATCCGATTCTTTGCAACACCATGGACTGTAGCCCGCCAGCCTCCTCTGTCCATGGGATTCTCCAGGCAAGAATACTGGAGTGGGTTGCTATTTCCTCCTCCAGGGGATCTTCCTGACCCAGGGATTGAACCCACATCTCCTACATTGGCAGGCAGATTCTTTAACACTGCACCACATGGGAAGCCAGTTGAGTATTATACCCTATATTTTGTGAATTAGTAGATTCCTTGTTTTGGCTATTGGGAATAGTAGTATTCCGGGCCTATATGATCTTCAGAGATTGTTCCTTTTATCTTTTCAGTGATCCTGTCTCAGTCACTGGTGGTTTTCTTTACGCACATGCACTGTTCAGTGCTCAAGTGAATGTGCAGACTTTAGTGTTCATTGTCTGCACAGCTCTCTTTTATTCATTAGTCTGCCAGGTGAACTGTAACCACCTTAAGTTCTTTTTCTAGCAGCAGCTCCTTGACTCAGGGAGTTTGGCAGACTCTGCCTTGGTTCGTCCTCCCTACGGACTCTCTCTGTGCAGGAAAACGGGGCACTTGTAGGACTGGGCTCACTTTGTTTCCTGTGTCTCAGGGATCCTTGACATCCTTCACTGCTTGATGCCCAGTGTCTTCAGACCGTTACTTCATTAGCTGGTCCAGGGCAAAAGAGAAAAAAGTTAGTTGGTTTCCTGTGTGTGTGTGTGTGTGTGTGTGTGTGTGTGTGTGTGTGTGCCCACCTAATTCCCAAGAAACCACCAAGTTAGTTATAAGTGTTGATGTTATTAAACAGTAGGAAATCTAGGGTAAATGATAAAGCATGCCACATTACCACCCTCAAGAACTGGTCTTCATTCACCACCTTAAACCCTGATTCTTGTTCTTTGTAGTCATTCAGTAAATATTTATCAAACACCTACTTTATTCAACCACTAATGAACAAAAGAGGCACATGGTCTTGCCTTCTTAGTGTGTACAGCCTCATTCACTAAGGCCTTGTTTTCTCTTGTAAGCACTTACATATTTATCTGTTATAGCTAACTTAATTTTGGAAAACTGACTTTGAAAAGAACATGCACAATCTCAAGTGACCAAATGGCAAGATTTAGTTGCCTGGAATTTTGTACCTAGGAGGCACTTGATGAAATCCAGGTAATTTGTTACAAAACTTTAGGTTGCTAGATTTCAGAGAGATTGCAAGATGCAAAGGTAGAATAAAGCAGATCTATATGTACCAACTATAAGAGACACTCGTACAGTCTTGATAAATTTTTTAAAGGAAGATTGCAGAATATTATGTATTGTGGTCCTCTATTTGGATGTGTGTGTGTGTGTGTAAAGGGTGGGGTTGTATTTCTGTTAAAGCCTAGAGAAAAAGTTTAGAAGATATACAACTGTCATGCCAAAGGCACACAAATACCAGTATGCGTGCATTCTTGTTGTCGTTGTTCAGCTGCTAAGTTACGTCCGACTACAACCCCTTGAACTACAGCATGCCAGGTTTCCCTGCCCTTTACCATGTCTCGGAGTTTGTTCAAACTCATGTCCACTGAGTCAGGGATGCCTTCCAACCATCTCATCCTCTGCCACACCCTTCTCCTCTTGCCCTGAGTCTTTCCGAGCACCAGGGTCTTTTCCAGTGAGTCAGTTCTTTGCATCAGGCAGCCAAAGTATTGGAGCTTCAGCTTCAGCATCAGTCTTTCCAATGAATATTCAGGGTTGATTTCCTTTAGGATTGACTGGTTTGATCTTTTTGCTGTCCAAGGTACTCTCAAGAGTGTTCTCCAACATCACAGTTCGAAAGCATCAGTGCTTCGGCACTCAAGCTTCTTTATGGTCCAACTCGCACATCCATACATAACTACTGGAAAAGCCATAGCTTTAAGTATACAGACCTTTGTTGACAAAGTGATGTCTCTGCTTTTAAATATGCTGTCTAGGTTTGTCATAGTTTTTCATCCAAGGAGCAAGCATCTTTTAATTTCATGACTGCAGTCACTGTCTGTAGTGATTTTCATTATGAATATAAAATAAACTTTATTTGGGTAAACTTAAAATCAGAGAATTAACAGAGTTTATACCAACATCCAAGTTCTCTTCCCACAGATAAGTGAGCTTAGACCTAGCATGGAAGGTCTGGATGCACCGCAGATAGGCCTCTAATAGAGATCCCAAAACACTGTGCACCTTTAAAGTGAAAGAGGGTAATAGGAAGGACTTTCTTTATGGTCCAGTGGCTAAGATTCCCAATGCGGGGGGCCTGGGGTTCGATCCCTGGTAGGGGAACTAGATCCCAAGTGCCACAACTAAGAGTTCACATGCTGCAACTAAAGACCCTGCATGCTGCAGCTGAGACATGGTGCAGCCAAATAATAAATTTTAAAAAAGAAGGTAGGGAACATCTCAGTGACTGTCCCAGTGGGAGAGGGAGAGTTACTGCTCCTATCAGCCTGTTCAGGTACTGTTCCTATCAGTGTTAGAGGATGTGAGCCTGCAGGACCCCCCGTGTTTGTCTGTCTAACATCAAGCAGTCCTTACCACTGGGACTGGGAGTTGAAGTGAGGAACAACTAATTGTTACTGCATGCATTTGTCAATTGTTTGGATTCATTTACACTCATATAAGAATTTTTAAAAGCATAGATTTGGTCATCGATATATTTTCTAACTCATAATAGGTATGAAGAAAATGTTGACCCATTAGATAGATCATTAACCTAACCCATCCACCAAACATAGGTAGCTTTATAAAGATTATAAAGATAAGTAGAAAAATCCTATCTTTTAAATATATCTATAAACAAAGATTACATTCCAGCAATATTCTTTGTACCAAAAATTTCATTGCCTAGTGTGTACATATGTGTACATGAAGACCCATACACACATGCTTCAGTATGCTTATGATACATGCATGGAGACATTTGGAATGATGCACACCAAAAGATGTCATTGATGTTGGTTATTATTGTGGAAAAGGCATTGAGGTTCCAGGATGGATGGAAGAGATCTTTCAGTTAATACTCCCTCTCTGAACTTTGAATTACTTACTGTATGTATGTGATACCCCCTGTCTCTCTCTCTCTCCCCTTCTCTTCCTCGCTGCCTCCATTTCTTTACCAAGAACAAGTGTATTAAAGAAATATGGAAGTATTACAGAATATCAGAAAAGGGATTTGCTATAGGAAAAATTCAAAGCATCTACAAATGTAATGTGGGATTTTGAAGCATTAATACTGAGAAAAGGAAATAGGAAAGGTGTCTAATGTCTGCCCAGATAAGGAAAAATTATGTGGCAGAAGGAGTTTTTAATGGAGTCTTTGTAATGCTTGTCAGTATGTTTTAGTTTCTACCAGTGACCTTAGGAAACATGAGTGCCACAAACATAATAAATGTATGTATCTATATCAGAAGATGGAGAAGGCAATGGCACCCCACTCCAGTACTCTTGCCTGGAAAATCCCACGGACGGAGGAGCCTGGTAGGCTGCAGTCCATGGGGTCGTGAAGAGTCGGACATGAATGAGCAACTTCACTTTCACTTTTCACTTTCTTGAATTGGAGAAGGAAATGGCAACCCACTCCAATGTTCTTGCCTGGAGAATCCCAGGGACGGGGAAGCCTGGTGGGCTGCCATCTATGGGGTCGCACAGAGTCGGACACGACAGAAACGACTTAGCAGCAGCATGTGAGAAGAACATTTGCCTCTGTCCTCTGAGTACCTGACTTGAGAAATTGGGAGGGTTGTTCCACCAGCATTCTGGTTCAGCCCGGGCTCTAGGAAGGAGTCTATAGTACACACGACTCCTACAGCCCCACCTCAGCATTTTAAAGGAGGAGATTCACATGCCAACCCCAGCCCTAAAACTACACAGTCAACATTTCCCACCATATTTCTAAGACTCCACTAATATGAAAGGGAAAAAAAAAAGTTCCACTATTTTTTGTATCACTGAAGAGTCAAAGGGCTTCCCAGGTGGCTCAGTAGTAAAGAATCTGCCTGCAATGCAGGAGAAATGAGTTCGATCCCTGAGTCAAGAATATCCCCCAGAGAGGAAATGGCAACCCATTCCAGTATTCTTGCCTGAAAACTTCCATGGACAGAGGAACTTGGAGGACTGCAGGCCATGGGGTTCCAAACAGTCCATGGGAGAGCAACTGAACATGCATGCAAAAAGTCAAAAGTAGATGATACTGCCAGTTAAAGTGTGATACAGTGCTTTATTATCACTTCAATTTTTCTTCTAATTTTAGACAAACATTCTTTAGACAATGATTTTTATCATATATTATACAATTCTGTTTCTGCGCTTTTCTTCTAACACAAACTTTTAGTGGTGAATCACATTATCATCTTTCTGAAGACATTTTTATGGCAGTTAAAACTCAACTAATGAACGGTTATCCAGAACTCAATTGAAACTACAATGTAAACAACTAAGACCAGATTTGTTGATGTGCAAGCAGGGCCGATAGCGATTCTAAGATGTGTCCCAGTTTCATAGAAAAGATGAAAACTAGTAATATTTATTGAATCCCTTTGCTTGGGAAAGTTTGTTGATACTTAAAATTCTTCCATAAAGACCAGTGGTTTTATTTCACCAGTAGAAATGCAAAGCTTAGAAAGTAAACATTTGGATGAAGTACTATGTTGCTTACAATTTTTTCACAGTTTATAAAGGTTTGTTCCATTTATGGTTAATAATATATTGGCTATATACCCTGTATTTTACAGTATCTCCTCGTGGCTTACTTACTTTTTACATAATTGTTTGTACCTGCTAATCCCTACTCTCCCTGTCTCTCTCCCTGCTGATAACCATTACTTTGTTCTCGGTATCTATGAGTCTGTTTTCTTTTTGTTATATTCATTAGTTTGTTTTATTTTTTGGTTGCAACATACAAGTGATGACATATAGTATTTGTCTTTCTCTGACTTATTTCACTTAGCATAAATAGCCTCTAAATCCGTCCATGTTGTTGCACGTGGCAAAATGTTCTTTTTATGGCTGAGTAGTATTCCATTGTATGTATATACCACTTCTTTTTTTTCTCTCTCTCCTATTTTTTAATTGGAGGATAATTGCTTTACAATATTATGTTGGCCTCTGCCATACATCAACACGAATAAGCCACAGGTATACATATGTTCTGTCAAATACAGTTTAATTCATCAGTCCATCAAAAGTCTTTCATCCACCCAAAACTCTCCTCCAGGCTGTAGATCATTATTTCCTGTTTTAAAATGTCCATTTCTTCCCAGAAAATGTCCAGAGTCTTTAGCACGGTCAGTTCTTTAGCATGGCCATAGAAACCCAATTCAGTCCAGTTTAACCTTTGTCATCCTTGTCTTACGTTATCTTTCTCTCCCCACGTCCTTGCTTACATCCACCTCCCCCACCAAATAATGTGTCCTTTGCTCCCGCTGCATCCACATAGTTACCCTCCTGCTTTGAAGTCTCCTCCATTTCCTTTTGTTTCTGTGTTCCATCAATGTCAACAAACCCCAGAGTTCTTCTTCTTACTAAGATGGGCATCTTACCTCGTCTTGTTTTATGGCTTCAGCATGAAGTAGCCTTTTTGGTGTAGGCCTTTTTTACTAAGCCAGTTGTATATGTGGAAATATATATAATCATAATTCAAACAGTACAGAAGGAGAATTCAGCAAATACCAAGTCTTCCCTACTCAGTTCACCCCATCTCTGAACATCTCTCTACTAAGTGTCCTGCTTCAGTGGCACTGACTTAGTACAATCTCTTATCTCTCATCTGAATTATTTTAGTAAGCATCTGCTTCACCTTCCTTTCTATTCTTTAAGCCCTCTGCCTTGTTGCCAGAGTGCTGTTTCTAAATATAAATCTGTTTTTCTTTCTTCCACAGTCAGAGCTGTCTGTTTCCTAATAATGATATATAAAAGTGTCCATTATCCGAGCCTTGCCTGCCTACCCAATTTCCTCTTACATTACACAACACACACACACACACCCCACTATGCTCCCCCCATACATAACTACTTGTGCTTTACTTGTAATTCTCCAAGCATTCAATGCTATTTTATGTCACCATGCTTTCGCACATTCTAGTCTGCCCAGCATACCCTTGTCTACATCACAGATACTTGTCTTTCAAGATCAGTTTCAAGTATCACCTATTCTTCTAAGCCTCTTCTGAACCCCAGGTAAAAGTGGCTTACATATCCCCATCATGCCATGTATACCTCTCTCTCTCTCATATGTGTATATATATATATACCTATATATGTGCACACACCCACATGTCCATATAATTAGTGACCTGGCTGTCTGTAAGCTTTATGTATATGTTTTTATTGGTCTGAGTATTTCCACCATTTAGTACAGTTCTTATTTCTAGTAGGTAATAAATAAATATTTGTTGAAGGATTAGTTTCCAGTTTTGATGGGACAAAGTATGCTTTTTGTTATATACTGAACAAGAGATCAGTATATATATCATCTCTACCCACCACCACCATGAAAAAAAATGCTCCAGTTGCATCAGTAGAATCATCAACCTTTATTAAAAACACTGTGGAGTTTTTTCTTTTGCCGTGTTTTGTTTTAGGGTGAAATGGCTATAAAACTAAGAGCTGAGTAATAAAAAGGTATAATAAAGGTAAGAACATCTTATGTGTCTGTAGCATTTAAATCATATGCTGCTATATTCATTTGCCATTAGATTATGAAAACCATGGGCTTTCGGGTGGGACAGACTGAGTTAATCTGTCTCTAGGCAAGTTATTTAAACCTCAATTTTTTGATGTGTAAGGTAGGAGTAATAATACTATATCCATATTTGCCCTAAGAATTAGAGATAACCCAATCTGAGATAAGCACCTAGTACACTGACCTGTTAAATCACTCTGTAAATGCTGACAGTTTAGGTATTTGTTTGTTTGGTTTTTATCCTTCATATCATGTATTTTTCTCTTGGCCATAGTATTGATGAAATAAATATTTTATTAATAAAGATAGCATGTTTTAAAAGAAATAGTAGTTGCATCATTGGAGTTCATTGTGCTTATTTTGCCTGTATGAAAATATTCAAAATGAACTATCTGAATGAATTTTAACACAATATAATAAGATTTTTTAATTATAATATAAGTAATTTCTATGAAGAGATGTATGGTATGAAAACTGCAGTTCTAAAGAGTAGTAAGCTGCTCTTAATTGAAAAAGTATATTTAATTGCATACAGACATAGCATTTTAGGAGCAGTATGCAAAACTGCATGTTTTAAAACTAATAAAAACTTCAGAATAACCAGAATTTTTATGTTTAGAGAATATGAATTACTAATAAAAATTCAACTAATTTGTTGAATCATTGTATAGAAAAGAGTTAAATAGCAATAATATAAATAAGATAATTAACAGCACCAATAACATAGTCTTTATTAGAAATTTTAAGTAGATACTTTTATAAAATCAAAATTATTTTGGGAATAAATAATAATAATGGCTAACAATATCAGAGAAGAATGAAAGAATCAGAAAAATGACTCAGATGCAAAGTCTGTCCAGTTCACTCAGGTTCCTGGTGAATATGGTATTTGTCTTAGTAACATACTGCAAACTGTAACATGTGATCCCTCCACTCCTCAGACCTAAAAGATCTGATCTAAAAAGATCACTTTTCACCAAGTGATCAAACTGTCAGTAAACTGGCTCCAAAGTTGACCTGCAACAGATTTGGGTTTTGACGGATTTGAATATAAACTTGATCCTTTTTAATTAAAGATATAACCACCACATGGACAAATAACTGTTACGTTTTTTTGACCATGAGCTATAGTAAGAAGTGTATCTTAATATCATCCCAGTATGTACATATGTATGTATATTTGCTTGTGTGTGTGTGAATATATAGGTGTGTGTGTATCTAAAATGATTTTCCCAACACAGCGAATACCCTTACCACATTCTGTTAGTTGCTATTCTGTTCTGTTTCTTTTTCCTTTTAAAACTGTTTGCAACCCACAGTGTGAAAACACTCATCTGGACAGGCATGTAACACATTTTTTCTTCTTAAGTCAGCCTTCCTGAGAAATCAGTTTCGGGGTTAAAAAGAAAGGAAAGGTGAAGAAGTAAAAATGAGTAAAGCATGTTAGAGAAATAGGGAGTCATCTGGTGTGACTGTAATATAAAAGTGTGTAAGCTTCCCAGTTGTATGTACCTACCATCTTCAGGAGCAGTGCTAATCTAATCTCTCTATCATTTTGAATTAATAGTGTAATGGTGAAGCAGTTGTCATACTTTTCTGTATTTTTGTGCTGGCCCTTTTCAGTCAGTTTTTTCCATTTTTTCAGCATTACCCCTTGAACAGTCTTGAACAGATTCACTGTGGTTTCTGCCATTGGTTGGAATTAGTACCATTTACAGATGTGAGTAACATCTGTTTCAGTCTGTAACTTTTCCTCCAGATTATTTAGAATACATATATATGACTGTGGATCAGAGAACCCCATTATTTACCTTCTTTATCAAGCCTTTATCTTCCCAAAAAGGCAGCCCTCTAATTCCAGGGTGATTCCTTTCTTAAAATAAATCTTGTTTTAAACTTTATTGAGTTTTTCAAAGGCCTCATATCCATGTTTTAACATTTTTATCACTAAATTGCAGGTATTATTCCTGACAAACTCCCAACAAATAGCAGGATTTTCCATTATAGAAACTATGTTACTTTCCCCCCCAAAAAAATTTGTTTCCTTATGACTCTTCACAACAGAAAGGACTATGTTAGAAAAATCTATAAAGGTAATGTTATTATAAAATGTTTTAATCTATTCCATGCCATTCAACCAAGCATAAGACATAAGCTATTTTAGTAAATGACTTTGTCAAGTGTTAGATAGTATTGATATGAAATTGTCTGCCAGCAAATATGTATTAAATGCCAACTGTGTGCCAGGCATTGCTCTAAGCCCTGGGAATAATCAGTGGAGAAGACAGACAAAAATTCCTGCCCTTGCCCTTTGGAGCTTTCGTTCTACTGAGGGGAGAAACAAGAATATTTTGCAAGTAAAAGATATACTCAAGTTATATAATGGAAGTTAGAACTCAAGTTATATAATGGAAAGTAAAGCAGGGAAGAGGATAGTGATTATGACTGCCTATAGTTACACATGGGCACACAGAAGACATAAAATGAGTGCCATGGTTCTCACGTATCTTCTGAAAGTGGCCAAAGCAGCAGGGAAACCACCACAGAGCCTCTTAAGTCCCACGTCAACATCAGTGCCCAGGGAGAAGCAATCATATGTTTTTAGCATGGGAGAATGGCAGTGAAGCAGATTTCTTTGTGGTAAATTGGTCATATTTCTTCACTGCTTGTATGTGTGCCTATGCATCCATGCTTCTAGCCACATTCTTTATTTGGGGGAAAGTAAGGTGATAGATAGAGTGCCTGATGAACTATAGAATGAGGTTCGTGACATTATACAGGAGACAGGGATCAAGACCATCCCCATGGAAAAGAAATGGAAAAAAGCAAAATGGCTGTCTGGGGAGGCCTTACAAATAGCTGTGAAAAGAAGAGAAGCGAAAAGCAAAGGAGAAAAGGAAACATATAAGCATCTGAATGCAGAGTTCCAAAGAATAGCGAGAAGAGAAAAGAAAGCCTTCTTCAGCAATCAATGCAAAGAAATAGAGGAAAAGAACAGAATGGGAAAGACTAGCGATCTCTTCAAGAAAATTAGAGATACCAACAGAACATTTCGTGTGAAGATGGGCTCGATAAAGGACAGAAATGGTATGGACGTAACAGAAGCAGAAGATATTAAGAGGTGGCAAGAATACACAGAAGAACTATACAAAAAAAATCTTCATGACCCGGATAATCACAATGATGTGATCACTAATCTAGAGCCAGACATCCTGGAATGTGAAGTCAAGTGGGCCTTAGAAAGCATCACTACGATCAAAGCTAGTGGAGGTGATGGAATTCCAGTTGAGCTATTTCAAATCCTGAAAGATGATGCTATGAAAGTGCTGCACTCAATATGCCAGCAAATTTGGAAAGCTCAGCAGTGGCCACAGGACTGGAAAAGGTCAGTTTTCATTCCAATCCCAAAGAAAGGCAATGCCAAAGAATGCTCAAACTACCGCACAATTGCACTCATCTCACATGCAAGCAAAGTAATGCTCAAAATTCTCCAAGCCAGGCTTCAGCAATACGTGAACCATGAACTTCCAGATGTTCAAGCTGGTTTTAGAAAAGGCAGAGGAACCAGAGATCAAATTGTCAACATCCGCTGGATCTTGGAAAAAACAAGAGAGTTCCAGAAAAACATCTATGTCTGCTTTATTGACTATGCCAAAGCCTTTGACTGTGTGGATCACAATAAACTGGAAAGTTCTGAGAGAGATGGGAATACCAGACCACCTGACCTGCCTCTTGAGAAATCTGTATGCAGGTCAGGAAGCAACAGTTAGAAGTGGACATGGAACAGACTGGTTCCAAATAGGAAAAGGAGTCCATCAAGGCTGTATATTGTCACCCTGCTTATTTAACTTATCTGCAGAGTACATCATGAGAAACGCTGGACTGGAAGAAACACAAGCTGGAATCAAGATTCCTGGGAGAAATATCAATAACCTCAGATATGCAGATGACACCACCCTTATGGCAGAAAGTGAAGAGGAACTAAAAAGCCTCTTAATGAAAGTGAGAGAAGAGAGTGAAGAAGTTGGCTTAAAACTCTACATTCAAAAAACGAAGATCATGGTATCTGGTCCCATCACTTCATGGGAAATAGATGGGGAAACAGTGGAAACAGTGTCAGACTTTATTATTTTGGGCTCCAGAATCACTGCAGATGGTGACTGCAGCCATGAAATTAAAAGACGCTTACTCCTTGGAAGAAAAGTTATGATCAACCTAGATAGAATATTCAAAAGCAGAGATATTACTTTGCCGACTAAGGTCCATCTAGTCAAGGCTATGGTTTTTCCTGTGGTCATGTATGAATGTGAGAGTTGGACTGTGAAGAAGGCTGAGCGCCGGAGAATTAACGCTTTTGAACTGTGGTGTTGGATAAGACTCTTGAGAATCCCTTGGACTGCAAAGAGATCCAACCGGTCCATTCTGAAGGAGATCAACCTTGAGATTTCTTTGGAAGGAATGATGCTAAAGCTGAAGCTCCAGTGCTTTGGCCACCTCATGCAAAGAGTTGACTCATTGGAAAAGACTCTGATGCTGGGAGGGATTGGGGGCAGGAGAAGAAGGGGAAGACAGAGGATGAGATGGCTGGATGGCATCACTGACTCGATGGACGTGAGTCTGAGTGAACTCCGGGAGTTGGTGATGGACAGGGAGGCCTGGCGTGCTGCGATTCATGGGGTCGCAAAGAGTCAGACACGACTGAGCAACTGAACTGAACTGAACTGAAGGAAAAGGAATTCTTATCTGTCCACATTCTGGGCTGGTCTGACATATTGCTTTCTTTTCGTTATTAAGAAGTAATAATAAATACTGGCAAAACACATACCAGAGCCAGACTCACTGGATTAAAACCTCATTTTTGGTAATTTACTAGCTGTGTAAAGTTGGATCAGTTGTTTAACCCTTCTGTGTCTCAGTGTCCTCATTTGTAAAATATGAAGTTCCAAGTAATTGAAATTTGATCAGAGTGGATTACTTTTAGTTTTTAAGACAAATTATATTTTGTAACGTTTAATGCCGGGGGGCGGGAGCGGGGGCGGGGGTGGAGAACAAAAACAAAAGCAAGGGAAGAAAAAGTAAGTTTTAAAGCAAAGACAGTCTGAAAAGACTACATACTATCATACTATGTTTCCAAATGTATAACACTCTAGAAAGGGGGAAATTTATGAAGACAGTAAAAAGATCAATGGTTGCCAGGGATTAGAAGGGATGAACAGACAGAACTGCATGGGTTATTAGGGTAGTGATTACTGTTCTTTATGATGTAAACAGTGGATACATGGGATTACAGTCAGTCCTCCATATCCACAGATTCCACATTCATGGATTGAATCAACCAACTGTGGATCAAAAATACTTGGGAAAATAAAATCCAGAAAGTTCTGAAGAGCAGAACTTGAGTTTGCTGACACTAGCAACTATTTCCATAATATAATTGCATATATAATTATATAATATCATATTAGGTATTATAAGTAATCTAGATATATTTTAAAGTGTACAAGAGGATATGTGTAGGTTATGTGCAAAGACTGTGCCATCATATTTTCTGTAAGGAACTTGAGCATCCTTGGACATGAGCAACCATGGGGGATCCTGGAGACAGTCCCCTGTGGATTCCAAGGGACAAACGTACATTTGTCAAAACCTGTAGAATATACATCACCAAGAGTGAACCCTTGGTGGTTTAAGCTGTGGACTTTGAGTGATCATGATCTGTCAGTGTAGGTTCATTAATTGTAACAAATGGTGATGGCTGTGGGGTTGGGGGCAGGCAGAGTACCTGGGACTCTCTACTTTTGCTTAATTTTGCCGAACCTCAAAGTGCTTTAACGAAAGTCTTTAAAAAGTAAAAAGGAAGAAAGAAAAGAAAACAAACATGAAAGAGAATGAAATCTGAGAACCACAGAGAAAAGATAGGAGAAGAGGAAAGGAAGGAGTGGGGAAGATGTCAGTGACTTACTTCCTGTGAGGGTATCGTGGCCACCTTTTGTCACTTGTGCGATTTGTCAGTCCTTAAAGCTGTTTTTGTTGATAGCAGAAAAATACCCCCTGGAAAGTAATATTGTCTAGAGAAAAATTAACAACTTACTTTTGGGTAATGTTAAAGAATTTGGGAGAGACGGAGTTTTCTGTGTGTCTGTGTGCATTTCATGTTGGTGTGTCACCCCTTGTGAAGTTAGTGTTACATATTTTATGGATGCACAATATGTAGTGTGACTGGACATGAGGGATAACTGTTGATGGGTGACAGTTTCATAAAGACTTAAAAAGTTGTTGGAACAACAAGTGGTGTTCATGGGTGTTACGTGACAGTCAAAACAATACCAGAAATTGCCTTTAACATGTATAAATTATTATTATTGTCATTATCTTATTTTTTGATGTTCCAATACAGAATTATATAGAAATTAACATTTTATTTTAATACTAATAAACATATTTACCCTATGAAGGGCTGATTCCTTACATGAACAAAACATTAACTTTAATTGTAGTACATCTCTGTGTCTAAATTTGCCAAGGGCTTAAACCAAGATGTCTTTGTTATAGTTCATCCTGGGAAAAAATTCAATCACATGGATCCAGGACAATATACTAGAATTTATTCTTTAATCCATCTTTTTAAAGGTTCACAATACCAGATCATATGAGAATGTGTGAGTGTGTGTGTGTGTGTGTGTGTGCGTGCACATGCCAAATGCCAGCCACCACTGAAGTAAGGAAAAACAGTGACTTATTTATAAATTATATCCTATTTACATATCAAACAGATATTATAATTGTTTAAAGTCTTTCCCTTACTAGTGTGCCTTTATAAATTCATAAATGGCTATAATTTTTTCTTTCAAGAGCTATTACGAATCACATTGTAAATCCCTCCTCCGCTGTCAGCATTGTTGTACAAGTGAACCACATTAAAATGAATTTCTCAGGGGTAGCTTTGAGGGGGAAAGAAATTTAAAGCACTTGAACTTGAAAATTCCATTCTCTAATGCTAATCACAGGCCCTTCCAGCCCTCCCAGTTCTTCCCACCATCCCAGTCTTTTCATTTCCACCACATCTGTGCTTTATTTGTACTCATAAACTCTTTGCATTTCCAATCTGTCAAGCCCCTTGGCTCCACGTGGCCTCCTAACACAGCCTGGGACCTTATCAGCCATCTGAACACTACATTCACTGAGCACTTTCCAAGGCTTTGTTGCCAGATTCATCTATCACGCTTTCCTTGACATTCCTACCTTTAGCCTAATATCTTATAATCAGGTAGTTACTCCATCAATATATGAGGGAAAGGGAGGAGAGGAAAGAAAATTCTTCAATACAGTTTTAATGTACTGAAAATTTCTTGTGGAAATGTTACTTTTGCTGCTTGCAAGTGGAACAAATTCCTGTTGTTGTACATCAACAGGGTTCGCATACCTGTGGCCCAGTATTTTTTATTTTTCTATATCTATCCTGTTTCCCTTTATCTTTATTGAAGGCGACTTCCACTCTTGCAAACCATCCATTCCATTATATAGCTTTCCTTATTACAGTTAGATCATATAAATTTATTTTCCTTGAGTCTTTTTCACCCAGGGATTTTTTAGTATGTTCACCCAGGGATTTTTTAGTATGTTCACTTACTCTTTTCTTCTGTGATCTCTCTCCAAAAAAATGAGCTTTGTGTGTGTCCGTGTGTGTGTGTGTGCATGTCCGTGCATGCACTCAGGCACAGTTTGTGTGTGTTAATGTAAATAACTTTTAAAACTTAACCCCTCTCTCTCTTCTTCGTTCCTTCTGCTCTCTCTCAACCTTTCTTCAGCTCTGCCCTTCCCTCAGTGATCACCAATGACTTCCTGATTGTCAGTATTTTCTTCTCAGTCCCTTACTCTATCAGTGGCATGACATTATAGATGTTATAGACATTACTGAAATTCTGTCCTCACTTTGCTTTATAGCACCATTTTCCCTCATATAGCTCTTTAGTCTTTGTAACTGATATCTTCTTCTTCCAGACCTGAAATGTAGGTGTCCCTTTCATGTTCTTACACCTCAGTAATGATTCTCAAATTTTAGTGAGCATAAAAATCACCAAAGATTTTTGTTGAAAATGTAGGTTTCTAGATCCTACCCTCAAAGATTATAATTAAGGTAGGTCTAGAATGAGGCCCAGGAGTCTGCATTTTTAACAATCTGCATTCTTATGACTCTAATAAAAGTGATTCAGGGCCACACTTTGAAGAAAATAATCCTCTGCAGCCCTATCTACTCCTGTGACCTCAGTCATCGCTTCCAAGCTGATTATTTCCAAATATTTTAACATCCTACTCTCATGAATTTTTCCTTATTCTGTGGACCATACTTCTGTACCATACTCAGGACCAGAGCAGGGCTGATAATCATGCTTACTGGTTATTAAAATAATGTTTGGAGAAACACCTGTAAGCAGCTGTTGCCCTCAGCCCACAAGTGTCATTCTACCACTATGGTGCTGTCTTTCCTGGTGCCTCTCCTCAGATCTTCTGGACCTCCCCACTTTTCAGCAACAAAAAAGTAACACCTGGAACCGCAGAGTTTCTCCAGGATCCTGCCCCAGTGCAAAGGCTAGCATCTTAATTGGTTGAATTGTATCCATTAAATATTAATATTACCCCTGTTGTAGGGGATGATGTCATTAACTATATGGGGCACAGGAGAAGAAGCTAGTTTTAGTGGGGAGAATAGTAAATTCAGCATATAAGATAGTTTATGTGCAGTACTCTTAAACCTACTAAAATAGTTGGATGGAGTGACCTGTAATAAGTTCAAAAATTACAAGAGCTGTGCTTTCCAAATTTGATTAATCATCAGAATCTAAGGCCCAACCCTGAGAAATTTTGATTCATTAGAATTGGGGCAGGATCCAGAAATCAGTTTTTTAAACATTTCCTGCAGTGGTTCTGATAATTAGGTGGATATGAGAACCACCGCTTTGGACTGAGGACACAGAAGTATACAATGAAAGTATTGCCCCCTGTTGAACCTCAAATAGGCATTTCCATTCCATGGCATAGTCAGAAAGATCAGACAACAGGATATGTGGGTTTCTCAGCACAACTATTTACCACGACAAGAAAGTATCACATGTATGTATTTTATACACAGAAAGCAACTCAATGTTGCATTCCATTCAACAGAATGCATTTTGTCCCTGGTAAAAAAGAGTTCCATTTCTAGGAGTTCCTTTGAAAATAAATTCTATAAGGAAATCAATCCCTGTTTGGGAAAAAGGTAACAAAGTGTAGTCACCTTCTTAAGTCTTTTAAGTTTAAGAGAACATATATAATTATATTATAATCATGTGTTGCTTTTCTCTGAATCATATGTACAGTTTATTGAAACAAAAGAGAAATAACAATTCTATAAAATGTTGTATCGTGAGTTTAGTCCTGAGTCATTCGTTATGTACGTGATTCCTGAGTCACTAATTACTAAGGCTTTCCTATAAGGAAAAGATTACTAACAATAGGCAAAGTGAGTGATTGTGAAACTTTTTGAATACAAATGATTATAGTTACAAAAAGATTGTTTTAAAGCTGTACTGGAGAAATTAAATTCTGTTGTTACATTAATTTCAAAAATAGATATTAACATCAGTTTTCATTGAAAAACATGAAAACATTTAATTCCGTGAGGAATTAAATCTAGGGGATTTAAAAGCTTATAAAGAAACATTCTTAAAATTTACAGCTTTATGCAAGTTTTACTACCTAGAGAGAAAGAAGTTTGTTGGTTGCCTAGTAGAGATACATTTTGGAAGTAAGGTTTTTGGTCCTCAGTTTTGTTTATAATACTAAAACCTAATATATGTAATTGCTGTAATGAGAAAAAACAAAGTAAAATAATTAAGGTTAATGACTGCTGTTACATTTTTTTCTGTAAATGCCCTTAGTTCTCCCATGTCCCGCCTACCCCTGCTCCCCACCCCCAACTATTCTGCACTTGGAAACACAAAACAACTTGTCAGTTCAGTTTATTCAGTTAGGGTCAGTTCTGTGAAAACAAAGTCAAGGCGATTGTTTGATTTAATTGACTGGTGAAACTGGTTATACAGGTAAATAGAAGTTAGTTTTATTTTTGTCCAGCTGCATATTTGAATGTTCATAAAATAACTTAGCAGAATAAGATTCCAGTGACATAGTAATAGATTTTAAAGAATGATTACCAAAGCAAGGGAAAAGGGCTCTAAAACACGAAGTATAGAAAATATTCATGGTATTTTTTTTCTTTATGGCTCCACTTTCACTATAATGAATTGTGTCCAAAAAAAAAAAAAAAAGTCTTCTTTTCTTTCACTATTCATATCCTGTTCTTTGAGGAATTTTTTTCCTAGGTGACAGTTTATATAACCTTAACAAAAATGTCCAGTATAATTTAGGTGAATCATTTACATAACTTTTATAAAGTGGTCCTCAAACTGTATGCTGATAGCCTTTAAGAGTTAGTCAGCCACCTCTTGGCTTCACTGTCTTCCTCACCACCTGAACCTCATGGTTGGTCATTTTCACTATGAATGTTTCTGCCCTTGATTCTTTGTACCTTCCTCTCTACCGTCCTCTGTCTACACCCTGCTGTTCTCCACGCCTTCAACTTTGAGGCTGCTACTCACTCATTATTTTTTTTTTCCCCTGTGAGAGGAGAACCAAAAAAAGTGCAGTGCTAAAATAAATGATATGTTTCAATCTTAATTCAAAAAAAAAGGTATAGATCTTGTAAATGTAGTTTATTTGAGAGGGAAATATAAATCATTTCTTGTCCTAGAAAAGCAGCAAATCTTCAGCCTCAGTTAAACTTGTTAGGATTTATAAAGAAAAAAGGAAAAAAAATTTTCATATAAAAAGCTAGAATGTTATTGTCAAAGAACATTTAAGGTGATAAAGTAGGAATTTTATAATTTTTTTGTTCTGCATCATAAAATTCTCCCTTCCTGACCCCCTCTTCCTTATAATAATAGATATCCACCACTTTTTTTCTAATTGTTCAGTTTTTACATATCCAGCTTTATAATTGCTTTTTCAAGAACTTACTTTGCACCAAAGTAGTGGCTTCCTCATACTGACAGTGCTATTTAGTCCTGTTCTAGCATACATTTTATATTTGCTTAGGAGAAGAAGAGTAAACACAAAGAAATAAAACAAAAAACTAAGGTTGGTTGATTACATAAATGATAAAATCCTTTAGAAAGATCTTTGGTCTTATATATCAAAAACATTACATAGTTGTACCCCTTTAATATTGGTGCTTCTGTTATGGAAAAAATTTTTTAAAGAAAGTATTAAGGAAAAATTTTATCTACAGTACAAAATCATTTGTTTTAGCATTATTTATACTAGTCAAAAATTGATGACAGCCTAAATGTTTGCTAGTATAAACAATATAATTAAATTGTGACTCATTGGCTTACTAGATAGTTTTATAACCATTAAAAATATGAATTAAGGTCTTCCAACATCCTGGAAGAATGATTATGATATAAGATAAAGTGAAAAGGGATGATACAAAATTTTACACAGTACACTAACTTTGAACAATCTGAAAAGGAACTAAAATATTTTATTTATGAAATAAAATACTTAGGAATAAATTTGATCAAAGGGGAGAAAGACATGTACACTGGAAACTACAAAACATTCCTGAAAGAAGTTAAAGAAGATATCTGCGGCTAATAGAGGATTTAAGATTGCTTTTTGTGGGTTTGGTTGGTTGGCTTGGTTGTTTCTTGTTTTCATTTTTTTTTAATTGAAGTATTGTTGAATTATAACATTGTATAAGTTTGAGATATAGAACATAGTGATTCACAGTTTTTAAAGATTATACTCCATCTATAGTTATTGTACAATATTGACTATATTCCCTGTTCTGTACAATATATCCTTGTAGCTTTTTTTTTTTTTCCTTTCTTTTTAGCCATGCTGCATGGCTTGTGAGATCTTAGTAACCTGACCAGGGACTGAACCTGGGCCCTTGGTAATGAGAGTGCAGAGGCATAACCTCTGGACTGCCAGGAATTCCCACTTACTTCTTTTATACATACTAGTTTGTTCCTCCCCTACCCCTATCCTCCCCTAGCCTCTCTTCCCTCTCCCCACAGATAAACCACTAATTTGTTTTCTATCTCTGTGAGTCTGTTTCTTTTTTTGTTATATTTACTAATTTGTTGTATTCTTTAGATTCCACAGATAAGTGATAACATTACAGTATTTGTCTTTCTGTCTGACTTACTTCACTAAGCATAATACCCTCCAAGTTCCATCAGTGTTGCAAATGGCAGGATTTCATTTTTCATGACTGAGTAATATTCCATTTGTGTGTGTGTAGTTATTGTTTAGTCACTAAGTCCTATTCGACGCCTTTGGTGCCCCATGGACTGTAGCCTGCCAGGCTTCTCTGTCCATGAGATTTCCCAGGCAAGACTACTGGAGTGGGTTGCCATTTCCTACTCCAGGGGATCTTCCCAACCCCAGAGATCGAGCCCATGTCTTCTGCATTGGCAGGTGGCTCTTTACCACCAGGCCGCCTGCAAAGCCACAACATCATCTTGATCCATTCATCTGTTGATGGACTTGCTTCTATATCTTGGCTTTTTAAGTAACTTCTGCTATGAGTATTGGGGTGCATATATCTCCATCTTTTCCAAAGGAGAGGAGAACCAAAAATAATTGCAGTGCTAAAATAAATGATATGTTTAGGGGAGTAGGATTGCTTGATCATCTGATATTCTATTTTTAGTTTTTCGAAGAAACGCCATACTGTTTTCCATAGTGTCTGCACCAATTTATATTCCCACCAACAGTGTTCAAGGGTTCTCTTTTCTCCACATCTTGCCAACATTTGTTATTTGTGGCCTTTTTGATGATAGCCATTCTGATAGGTATAAAGTGATAACTTACCGTGATTTTGATTTACATTTCTCCAGTGATTGGTGATGTTGAGCATCTTTTCATCTACCTGTTAGCTATCTGTATGTAGAAGACTTAATATTCTTAAGATAACAGTACTGCTCAAAATGACTGACAGATTCAGAGCAGTCCCTATCAAAATCCCATAGGTATGTTTTGCAGAAATAGAAAAGCCCATTTAAAAATTCATGTGGAATCTCAAGTGACCTCGAATAGCCAAAACAGTCTTGAAATTGAAAAGCAAAGGTAGAAAGACTCATACTTTAGATTTTAAAACTTATTGTGAAGTTACAGTAATCAAAAGAGTGTTATGCTGGCATAAGGACAGACATATAAGACTGATGGAATAGAGTTGAGAGCCCAGAAGTAAATCTCACATATATAGTTTTTTAGTAAAGGATGCCAGGACCACTCAGTGGAGAAAATACAGTCCTTTCAACAAACAGTACTGGTAAAATTGGATATCTACATGTAAAAGATTGAAATTGGACCCATGTCTTACACTGCATATAAAAATTAACTGAAAATGAATCAAATATGTTAAATTTCAAAAATAAAGGTATAAAACTCATAGAAGAAAACAGAGGAGAATATCTATGACCTTGGAATCAGCAGTGGTTTCTTTAAAATGACACCAAAAGAATGTACAACAACAACAACAAAAATAGGTATGATTATACGTCATCAAAATTTAAAACTTTTGTGATCAAAGGTCAGTATCAAGATGGTGAAAAGACAGCCTACAAAATAGGAGAAAATATTTGCAATTCATGTAGCTAATTAAGGATTTAATATCCAGAATATATAAAGAACTCATATGACTCAACAGCAAAAAAAAGCCTAACTAAAATATGGGCAAAAGATGTGAATAGACATTTCTCTAAAGAGGATATACAAATGGCCAATAATACATAAAATAACTGTGTTGGAGAGGATGTGGAGAAATTGGAACCAAGTGCATTGCTGTTAGGAATGTAAAATGGTGCAGTCACTTTGAAAAACAGTTGGCTGTACCTCAAAAAGTTAAATATAGAACTACCATATGACCTAGCATTTCCACTCCATTCCTAGGTAGATAATCAAAGGAATTGAAAACAGGGACTCAAACAAATATTTGTATACCACAACATTAGTCACAATAGTCAAAAAGTGGAAACAATGCAAGTATCCACCAGCAGATGAATGAATAAACAAAATATGCTCTAAACATACAATGGAATATTATTTGGCCATAAAAAGGAATACGGTACAACATAGATAAACCTTGAATACATTAGAATTAAATGAATTAAACAGATGCAACATGACAAATATCATATGATTCCACTTATATGAGGTATCTAAAATGGGAAAATTCATATAGAAAGCAAAGGGTTTTTGGGAACTAGGGAGTTAAGGGGAGTGTTTTTACTTAATCTATACAGAGTTTCTGTTTGGGTTGATGAAAATGTTCTAGAAATAGATACCAGTGATGCTTACCTGTTGTGAATGTACTTAATGCCATTGAATTGTACACTGTAAAATGCACAAAATCATAAATTTTATGTTTACATTTTAAACATGATTATTTAAAATACATTTAAGTTCAGTTCAGTCGCTCAGTCATGTCCAACTCTTTGCAGACCCATGAACCACAGCACACCAGGCCTCCCTGTCCATCACCAACTCCTGGAGTTCACCCAAACCCACGTCCATTGAGTCTGTGATGCCATCCAACCATCTCATCCTCTGTCATCCCCTTCTCCTCCTGCTCTCATTCTTTCCCAGCATTAGGGTCTTTTCAAATGAGTCAGCTCTTCGCATCAGGTGGCCAAAGTATTGGAGTTTCAGCTTCAACATCAGTCCTTCCAATGAATACCCAGGACTGATCTCCTTTAGGATGGACTGATTGGATCTCTTTGCCGTCCAAGGGACTCTCAAGAGTCTTCTCCAGCACTATAGTTCAAAAACATCAGTTCTTCAGTGCTCAGCTTTCTTCATACTCCAACTCTCACATCCATACATGACTACTGGAAAAACAATAATAGCCTTGACTAGATGGACCTTTGTTGGCAAAGTAATGTCTCTTCTTTTTAATATGCTGTCTAGGTTGGTCATAACTTTCCTTCCAAGGAGTAAGCATCTTTTAATTTCATGGCTGCAGTCACCATCTGCAGTGATTTTGGAGCCCAGAAATATAAAGTCAGCCACTGTTTTCAGTTTCGCCATCTATTTGCCATGAAGTGATGAGACCGAATACCATGATCTTAGTTTTCTGAATGTTGAGCTTTAAGCCAACTTTTTCACTCTCTTCTTTCACCTTCATCAAGAGGCTCTTTAGTTCTTCACTTTCTGCCATAATATAGTTATTTAGATGCATAAATTATACATAGTGGTTTAGGTACGTAAGTAAAGATGACAAGGAATATGAAAGCATGAAAAATTACTGAATTATAAGTGATTATGTTATTTTGGGGCTTCCTGGTGGCTCAGATTGTAAAGAACCTGCCTGAAATGCAGGAGACCCAGGTTCAATCCCTGGGTTGGGAAGATCCCCTGTAGAAGGGAATGATAACCCCACTCCCGTATTCTTTCCTGGAGAATTACATTGACATAGGAACCGGCAGGCTACAATCAATGGAGTCGCAAAGAGTTGGACATGACTGAGCGACTAACATTTTCACTATATTATTTTGAATAGAAATAAAGTTCAAATAAATGATTTTCATTTTAGCTAATGGATATTCTTTAAAAGATAAATTTTATATCACATGTTGTCTCAGACCAACAAACAGTAAGAAAATTTAGGTGACTCATTCCCCAAATTGGTAAGACTTAATATTTTATTTAAAATTTTTCTTTCCTATTTACATGGTCTTTATTTTTATTTTAAAGAATAGTTATGTTGGTTAGTAATTTTTAAAACCTTCAGATTTACAAAGGAAGAGCTTTTCAGAGTAATTCATGTAAGGGAGAGCTGATGTCTGTGCTAGAGCATTTTGAACAGTTTCAGTTTCTTATAAAATTGTCTAGATTTTAATGAAACCTTTTTTTTTTCTTTAGCTTGACAGGGCCAATTCTCTGTTAAACCAGACTCAACAACCTTACAGGTATCTCATTGAATCAGTTCGTCAGAGAGATTCTAAGATTGATTCCCTGAAGAAGTGTATTACCGAACTCGAAAAAGATGTCAGGTAACCATCTACAAATCTTGTATTTGAGTAATAAAATATTATTATTATTTATTTGGATAATAAAGGCATTGTGAGCATAATACTGCTGTAGTTGAGGTGGGAAATTGGTAAGAAAAAATGTACATCACGAAGGTGATCTTAAATGTGATGTGTTCGACTTCTCTTAGAAAAGCTAAATCATATCCCATTAAGGTATTCACATTCCACCTGGTAAATCAGAAGTCTTAGCCTGGAAGTAGCAATGCTACACTGATTAACAAAGCACTCCCCCAACCCCAGGGCACACAACAGCCAACCTGTGCTGTCCTTGTTCCCTAGAATTCTTTAGTGGGATGGGCCACTTGTGGAGTCAGAACGACTTTTTAAACAGATAAAATGTACACATTTACTTAGATTCCTGTTGACTTTGCCAAGGAATTTAGGCTTTTCTGCCTCTGACCTTTTACATGAAGTAAACCATAAATTACCTCAATGTAAATAAATTCCTTTCACATCCTTAGTTGAAATTATTTTCTTACATGACACCTTATCAAAAGACTTGTTCCACTGAATAATTATTCAGATTCTTTACCTATTCATCTAATGAGATCATTTTAATCTTTTTAAATTACAGTAGAATAATGATGCTATGTAAAGAAAGATGTTTTAACTCATGGATGCTTCGTTAGTTGGCTTAATTATCATTAGATTTTAAAATTATTTAGAATAAGTAATTAGATAAATTATTAACCAGTTTACAAAAGTATAAGCAAAGAATTAGATGAGAAAGAAAATTCTTAAATTAAGTAATTAGAAAAGGTAGTTTATTTAAAAATATAGTTATTGTAGAAGATAGCCATTAAATTTAGGTTACCCAAGATATATAACCAAAAATATAAAACTACTGATAATTAACTGCATATAAGGACTGCAAGCTAACTGTTTGCACCAGGGGAGCTCTCTGATAACTAACTCAAAAGTGTGAATGTTGTTTTTGATGAATCAGAATAATCTTTTCCTCTCTTTTCTCCCCCACCAAAAAATTGGCCCAGAATTTTATTCTTGATCATAATTTTTCAATAATGTAATAATTTTAAATCACATTGATGTTTTAAATGTCAACATAAATAACAGTTAAATATTTAAAATATTCATAACCAGCATTATTAAATTAATTCAATGATTTAACTAAACCATTCTATAAATAGCTATTGGGAGCAGTAGAAATTAGGTCTTATCATTCACTGGACACTTGATTATCCTAGGGAAATGGAGGAAAGAGCCCCAAAGAGAATTTTTTCTTTACATATTATAGAAATTTGTTATATTTGAAATTTTGTATAGAGTTTTGTTTTACCTTTGTAATCTTGGAGCAGGGATATATAAAAAGCCCTGTGGGAAATTTGCCTCTTTTAGAATTACCTTCAAGTAAATTCGTTTGAATATTTATTTTACTAAGAATTAGGATAGCTAAAAATGTTTATTATAGAGAAAAATATAGCCAGCTATAGGAGAAAATTATAATGATGAACAAATTCATCCCTGGAGAAAATTAGCCGTTTGTCATCTAAGAACATATTAGTTTTGTGATAGGGCCAAAATTTGAATCTCTGCTTTCTAATTCCATAATCTTCACCTTTATGTTATACTGCCTCCCTATGTTCTAATCTGAATAAGAGCTAATTTTTTATTAACTAATATAATTAAGAGAAGCAAAAAAACAAAAAATAATGTAGAATAGTAGTTAAAAGGAGAGCTTTTCATGAGTTGATAATCATTGAAACTATGTGACAGATACATGGGGGCTTATTAAATTTTCTCTCTTGAAATATTTCATAATAAAGTTACTTTTCAAAAAACAGATTTTAAAAGGGAGGACAAGGGCAAATCCAGCTCCGTCCTTAGTTTTGAATTAGAGCAAATCAATTAAAGTCTCTGAACTTCATCCAGTACAACTTCCTGTCATGATAAAATAATACCTTTCTGCAGTGTCCAGTATGGTAGCCACCAGCTACACGTGGCAATTGAGCATATGGTAAATGTTACTGAGTAACTAAATTTTTAATTTTATTTGAATTAAATTAATGCTAATTTTCATTGCCAATTTTGGCTAGCTAATGGCTTTAGTATTGGACACTATAGCCAGTTTTCTTATCTGTGAAATGAGAGTGGCACCAACAGCACCTAATTCACATGGTTAACCTGTGCACTAAATGATATAACCTTTGTAACATATATAGCACTGTTCCTACACTTTAAAATGCTCAATTAATGCTTGATATTATTAGTATTGTCTTATTTTTAACATATTTTTATGTTGAAAATATCTTTAAAATGAGAAATAACATTTCTCAAAATATGCTGAATCTTGACAAAAATTTGTTTAGTTGCTAAGTCATGTCCGACTGTTTTGCCACCCTATGGACTGTAGCCCACCAGGCTCCTCTGTCCGTGAGATTTCCCAGGCAAGAATACTGGAGTGGATTGCCATTTCTTTCTCCATGACAAAAATTAGGACTCCCTTAATAACACCAACAGTAAGTAATCATAAGAACTATGCCAATTATGGAATTAAACAAACAAAAAAAATTTTATGTGCTAAACATCTGAGACCTTTAAAGCTGTCTGTGTTTCATAAATTTATTATATATTATTTTAGTAGACTCTGAACTGATATTTCACAGGATATGAAGTCTTGCTCTTCATTGAAGCAATTATCTTCTAATGTGAAGAGTTACGGTGCTTTCAGCATTTTAATTATGGCTTTCAAGATGCTGTAGATGTACCCTGATGTCATGGATGAAAAGATGCCATACATTACACAGCCCAGTCAACAAGTCAGACACAGCAGGTTAGGTCACATTCTGCCTACCATCACCCTGACTCTGAGCCAGTGGCATTTCAAATAGAGTAGAATTATCCTGGGCTTCAAGTACGTATCAGCCTGTTTTTTTTTCTCATGGTAAATGCATCTGTAAAAATATAGATATTAATGTGAACATCAAAGGGTAATTGTGAAAATTAAATGAAGTAGCATATAAAAAGCAAAAGCTTCCGGCGCACAAGAGAAACTCGGTAAATGTTACCTCCCTTCCTCTTGTACTTCATTAATTCGAACTTTAAACATTTGATGACCCATCCAAAAAGATGACTAAGTGATCATGTTCTTTGAAAATTCCTGTTTGTTTTTGCTGGGTGTGGATTTTAATTGTAAAGAATATTTACATAAACTGATTAATTTGTAAATATTTCTCTAGCTTATACAATATAACCTTCTTTAAAGAACTAAATATAATTTTATCATTTTTCTACAAAATAAGGCAGTATCACTATGTCACACCCACAACTTGCCAGTTTAGCTATTGATACAATTTATTCAGTGCCTAGAAAGGTTAGAGTAAATATGCACTAAAATGAGACTGTGAGAAACATGTTAATAGCTAACACTTGAGATATCACTATTCACTGTCATTAAAGAAATAATCTGTTCTAAATGTAGTATTTCTATCAATCCACAAGACAGTCTGAGTTATATAGGTTTGATCTATAGGTCAGGACTGAAGGAAGCATGGAAAGAGAATAATTAGCATAAATTTTCTTTTTCTGTTGTCAGTTTCCATTTTTTGTTAACTAGTCATTTAGAAGGAGAAGACTACTTAGGCTTATAAGACTAAGCCAGAGTATATTGATCCAGGAAGTTAAGGAACAGTATATCAGGAATATGTTTTCATACAGCAGGTGAAAGAGAGCCATAAACGCGAATTTCTGAGTAATAATTAACAGTGAATTGAACAATTATGGGTGTAATATACCATTCACCGTAGATGTGCTTATAAGGAGATTTGTTTTGTAGTTGCTTTATGAGTCACGCATAGAAGCTTTGTATTTTTAAGGGTAAGTTTCCACTGTTATGAAATGTCCTATGGAGATTAAACTTCCATTGAGTAATTACTGTGTGTGGAAGAACACAGAATATAGTAATCATCATATTCACTTTTAGAGACCCATGTGTTGAAAGTGGTCTCCATTGTGATTTAAGAAAGACAAGGCTAAGACTGAGAATATACACCCAAGGGGCTTCCCTGATGACTCAGTGGTAAAGAATCCACCTGCCAAGGCAGGAGACCCAGGTTCAATCCCTGGGTCAAGAAGATCCCCTGGAGAAGGAAATGGCAACCCACTCTAGCATTCTTGGCTGGAAAATCCCATGGACAGAGGAACCTGGCAGACTGCAATCACAAAAGAAGCAGACACGACTGAGCAACTACATGTCTGTGGAGCCAGCGTGTCGCAGAGTTGCTTTGTAAGCCAGTTTATCCACTTGCCTTTTATTCCATATTATATGGTTATTTTTGTTACTTAAGTATGAAATATTTACTTTATTCTAAAAAAATTAGGCACTACATATGAAGCATTTCTAATGAATTATTCGGTCCAAATCCTTTGATTACATCAACGTTCCATTCCTATTACACTGTACTTTACTTATGGGCCTGTTGATATTTGAGAGCCTGTCTTTATGTCTTTGTATGCACGCCCATGTGTGTACTACATGGAGTACATGTCTACATTCTGTGTTGGGGGGGTACATGTATATGAATATGTAAATGTATATGAGTATGTATATGAACACATCTGTTCTTTGAAAATTCCTCTTCATATTTATTGGACATTTATTTTCATTTTGAAAAATATTTTGTCTTCTTAGCTAAAGATAGAATTTTAAAGTAACAGAAACACCCGATCCTTTACCATTTTGGGGGGTACTCAAGCAGAACACGGCACTCGATTTCCTTTATATCTAGTTTTTTTCAACTCCTCGGCTCAGTAGGATCTCTGGCGCCTAAATACAAAAGTCTGTTTGTTTTCCTGTTGAGGTGCTTACCTTTATTGACATTTAATTACCATTTTCCTCTTATGACTCTTATCTAAATCAGTTACACAGTATAGCATTTATGTAGAGGTTTGTGTTCAGGGTTTTATATAATCATTCATTAGATAATTCACATGTCCCTTTGACATACATGAGCATCATTTCCGCTTTAATAGATGTGAATACTGAGGTTCAGTGGGGTGGTATTTGTGGTGCATTCTACTACACAGTTGAATCTGGCACAGTTGGAAATGGAAGTCAGAATTGCTTCTAGTCTTTCGTCTCAGAGGACTCACTCTGATGCTTCCTTGGGGAAGTTCTCTTACTAGGAAGAGAATTTGAATTTCTCTGTTCTCAAGTCCTTGGAATTAACAGTTCTCCCAGAACACCTACTGCTATTCCTTGAGTTTAAAAAAAAAACTCCCCGTAATATTTTAAGAATTGGTGGCTTTCCATTTTCTTAAAGTATAACTTAAAACATCCTCCCTGTTCAGCAAACAATTCTCGTTAACTTTACCGTCTCAGATTCTGTTTTGACATTCAAGGAATTGTGCTTCTTCAATTCATTGTTGCTTTTCTTAATCCTGGTTGCAGTACTGTCTGAATAGACTCACCCCAATGGCTTTCAAAGGATATTTAATGGTTCTAATTAATTCTTATATGTTGAATAATAAAACTCCAGACAGTGTAAGATAAGCCTCAGATATTTATCTTTTCAAATAATAATATGTCCTTACAATTAGGCTTGTCACCCTTTCCTATCAGAAACTAGGTCATTTCAAAGAAAAATCCACAGTGCAGACTTAGAAATTAAAGACTGAACTAAGAATATGGAGGCAAAAATTGTTTTCCTGAGTTTACTATAGACCAAATATCTGATTAATTTATCTCAGTTATATATCTGGTAATTTAGTATGTGGCTTCCCTGGTGGTTCAGAGGGTAAAGCATCTGCCTACAATGCGGGAAACCTGGGTTCAATCCCTGGGTCGGGAAGATCCCCTGGAGAAGGAAATGGCAACCCACTCCAGTACTCTTGCCTGGAAAATCCCATGGACTGAGAAGCCTGGTAGGCTACAGTCCATGGGGTCAGAAACTCGGACATGCCTGAGAGACTTCACTTTCACTTTCTTTCACTTTCAAATTATAAAATATACTTTCAGTTTTAAGGATAAATGTTATAATTTGACTTTCAGTGTCTCAAATTTTAATATGGTGCCATATGTACTTTCTTTTTACCTTTTATATAAGTCCCACTTCATCTTTTTACATTTCAGGAGTAACCAGTCATCTCTGAAAAAACACTAGTTGTATGCCCCCACTAGGCAGAAAAGTATTCTATGAAAATGTCTCAGTCACATTGTCAGATTGAAAAATTGTTCTTATAAAATAGGTAGGCCAATGATTGAATCAAACATTGTAGTCACTGATCTGATATCTTTATGAACTATAAATTTAATTTTTCTTCAGTTCAAATCATCAAATTTGTCTTTAATCTTCTACAATTTCTTATTTGTTAAATTTGTACTAGCATGACAGTGTTTTTAAACTTGGTGTATTTTTTTCCCCTAGCAATTTAAATAAAGAAAAGTCAGCTTTGCAGCAAATGAAGGATCAAATGGCATTAGATTTGGAACAACTTCTAAATCATCGTGAGGTACTTTTTCCATTTTGTCTTACTTTTTAACACTTTAGGCTTTTTCAGAATCAAATTGGGTTGAGATTATTGGATCCCAGTTGCCCATATTCATTATGAGTTAATTCTTATTCCTGGAATTCCTAATTCTTTATGGCCCCTTATTGCCTTATTCATATCTCTGTCATTGAATTTCCATGTTATTTAATAATCATCTGTGTTACACCTTTCTCCCTCTAGACTGTAAATTTCTTTAGTGTACCTCTTTGCCTTGTTTATCATTCTGTAGCCAGTGCCTAGTGTACGATATTTGTGTTGAACTTTAAAAGCCATAAGTTTTCTTTAATTTCTTCCTCATGAAAAATCTTTTAGACTTAATACAATCCCTATTTTATAAAAGAAGTAAATGAGTTTTAGGGGGTTTGCCTAGAGCCAGATGGGTCACTGGGATAACCTCAGTTTTCTTCCTCATTTTTAAAGTCAGATTTATTGAGATATAATATACAATAAAATTCACCCTTTCTAGCATACAATTCTGTTAATTTTGTTAATGCGCACAGTTCTGTAACCATCACCACAAGCAATATATAAGATAGTTTCATCATCACAGAAAATTCCCTCTTGAACCCTTTTCCCCAACTCCAGTCTGAGCAACCAGTGATCTGTTTTCTATCCCTGTAGTTTTGCCTTTTCCAACAAAAGGTATTATCCTTTCACAGAATGTCAAATAAATAAAATTATCAGGGAATTTCCCTGGCAGTCCAGTGGGATAGGACTCTGCGCTTTCACTGACAATGAGACAAGTTCCGTTCCTGGTCAGGGAACTAAGAGCCCACAAGCCAAGTAGTACAGCCAAAAAAGGAAATAATAACAACAATAATAAAATTATTGGTCTTTTCAATCTGGGTTTTGTTCAGTTGCCATAAAAAGATTCATTCATGTTGTTATAAATATTAGTAATTTGTCCTTTTTATTGCTGAGTAGTGTTCCCTTGTAAGGATATACCACAGTTTGTTAATCCGTTTGCAGTTGAAGGTCATTTGCATCATTTCCATTTGGAAACACTTAAAAATAAAGCTGCTGTACACTGTTGTGTATATGTTTTTATGTAAATAAAATTTTCCTTTTCTCTTGGTAAATATCAGGAGCAGGATTTCTGGGTCATGTGGAAAGTGTATGCTTAACATTGTAAGAAACTGCCAGACTATTTTCCGAAGTGACTATGTCTTTTGCATTCCCACCAGCAACAAGTGCCAGTTCCAGTGGCTCTGCATTCTCACCAACAGTTGGTATCATTAAGCTTAGTTTTTTAATCCCTGAATTTTTTCCACTGTACTATCACTGCCTTGTCTTAGCCACGTTTTTACCGTTTTGCAGTCCTAACAGAGAAAGAAATGCTCACAGCAGACCATTGGTTTATAAGTATCCTGAAGACATTGCTTCCTAGTCTGGAAAAGATATATCAGGTATTTGGGAAGAAATTGTTGGAAGGAAATTATTGAGAGAGATGAAGCAAGGAATATTCCTAGAAACAACTTAAAGACACATATCCTAGAAATAATGTCAAGGGAATTGGGAGACTGTCTTTATCTTAGAAATGGCCTTTGGAGTGAGTTCTCTTAAAGGTGTATTTTATGTGATGGGTGAAAAGGATAAGAACGTGTCCCTGGGCTAGATTTTAGAGATGATTTTTAGGTAGATAAGTAGACCTGACAACAAGTTACAGAGTAGAGAAATTTCTGAAGATACTTATTCTTTTTTCCGACTTTCAGCATTCCAGGCCTTATCTACTATTACTTGTGTCCTAGGATTCTGATTTCAAATAGTTGTTGCCTCACTGTGGAAGCCAGATTTATTCAGTATATGTATCATAACAAAAGTTTTTAAAACTGAATATTTAAGAAGTAGTGGCTACAGAGGTCCATTAAGTCATACCAAAAGCTTTTTTTTATTTTTTTTCCCCAAAAAAAGCTGCATAATACATAATGTATTTAGAATGGCAAGTCTCATTTGAATTTAGAGAATTATGCTCAACTCTGAAAAATATATGAAAGCCTTCATTTATATATTTTGTATGTCACACTTGGAATCACATTATTCATGAGTCCAAATAAAAGCTCTAAGTTTTAATAGTGGGTTGATACTTGAGTAGGTTTAAAGGAAAAGTTGACTTAACATAAAAATTAAATACTAGCAAGGTGAATTAAGTTGACAGCTACCGCATGGCATCAATGAAGTTTGTAAGGATACACATCTAATTAAATAATTATCAGTTAATTTGCATGCATTTGAGATTTCTTCATTTTGGTATACAAATAATCCAACATTATGACTTTTCTTTATGCCAAACAGTCAAAGAAAAGTAGCTTTTCTTTCTCCCCAAAGCAAAATAAAAATTCAAGTTTAATGAAACAAATCTAATATAAGCTTGTAATCTTTTCTAAGAAATGGTTTAAGGAATTCCCTGATGGTCCAGTGTTTAGGACTCTGCATTTTCATTGCCAGGGGCCTGAGTTTGATCTGAAGTCTGGGAACTAAGATCCCACAAGCCTCCTGGCCAAAAAAAAAAAGGAAGAAAGAAAGAAAGAAACAGTTTAGCACCAACTTGCATCACGTGTACAGCATGCATGCTCAGTCACGTGTGACTCTTTGCAACCCTGTGGACTGTGTCTCCCCAGGCTCCTCTGCCCACAGGATTTTCCAGGCAAGAGTACTGGAATGGATTGCCATTTCCTACTCCAGGGACCCTTCCCAACCCAGGGTTCAAACCCACATCTCTTGCATCTCCCAAATTGGCAGGCAGATTCTCTACCACTGCATTACCTGGGAAACCCTTATAATGTATGCACACCCAAATGCAAATGCAGAAGGCTTCTATGGAAAGAAAATTGCCTGTAACCTAGGAATATGCTTGAACTTTCCTTTGAACATTTACCTTTACCTGATGAAGCAGAATCTGCAAGGTTGATTTATTCATTTTATGACTCTGAGGGTGACGTGCCCAGAACACCCAGTAGATAACAGTTGAATAAGAATAACTCTGATAAATAAGTCAAATTTATTGAAAGTGAAAATCTGGACTGAGACTAAGGGGAGGGCAAACAGTCACTGAGGGCACAAAATAGTGGAGGTGCCTCCTCAGGGGCGTGCCCAGTGCAGGGCTGGCAGCGGAGAGCTTGCCTCACCCTTGTTAGGACCCTGTGAAAATGATCTAGCATGAGTCATTGATTCAATCAGGCAAATTTTCTCAGTTTAAATAAGTGATTCATAAAGAGACCAAATGAACGTTTAAAGTGTTTCATATTCTTTTTTGCATTGGACAGGTCTTGCTTTAATTTTATAAGTGATGTTACTTAGTTCTGGCAAGACTGTGTGTGTATGGTAATAATATGAAATGAGATGCCCACCTCATTTACATAGTTATCAAATATGTGTTACATGAAAAAAAGAAAATGAGTGGGATAGTCCTGGGCTGACAATGCTAGGATAGGTGAGGCAGGGTTTTTCTTTTCTGTATTGGTCTTAGCTCAAAACGTCAGCTTAAAACCTCATTCACATTAGTAGTTCAGTTGTGGTCTTAAGAATTTCCAGGAAGGATAAAATCGATAGTGGTCTCTTATTCTATAAATTTTTAGAATTGATACATTCACAAACCGTTGTGTGTATTTGGAAAGTGTATTGGGTGACTTTTATTCTCATCTTTTCTTTAGAGAAAGTGTATTAACCTAATAAAAAAATGTTAAGAAAGGATTGTTGTTTAGTCACTCAGTTGTGTCTAACTCTTTGTGACCCCAGGGACTGTAGCCCACCAGGCCTCTTTGTTCATGGGATTTCCCAGGCAAAAATGCTGGAGTGGGTTGCTATTTCTTCCTCCAGGGGATCTTCCTGACTTGGGGATCAAACGTGCGTCTCCTGTGTTGCTGGCAAATTCTTGTCCACTGCGCTGCCAGGGAAGCCCTACTGAGCCTATGCTTTAGAGCCTGTGAACCTCAACTACTGAGCCCATGTGCTACAACTACAAAAGCCCCTGCACCCTAGAGCCGGTACTCTGCAGTAAGAGAAGCCTGATCGTCACAGTGAAGACTAGCCCCCACTCCCCACAACTGGAGAAAACCCACCCACAGCAGTGATGACCCAGAAGAAGCCAAAAATCAATCAATCTTATTTAAAAAAAAAGAAGACACAATTTAATGTCATGATCTCTGCCTTTATAGAAGATCAGAACAAAATCTGGTGCCATTTCTCTTTGTTTTGTGAAACTTTAGGGACCTACTAAGTGCTTCCATTTATAGTATATAATTTAGTGTTTGCTGCTGTCCCCTGAGATAAGTATCATTGTCCCTACTTTAACAGATGAAACTGATGCTGAGTAACTCATGGTTAAGTAACCCAACCATGCTTACATACTTACCGTTAAAACTTTTTTATTTTTCTGAAACAGAAGCTTATGATCCTTCTTAGTCTCATTTAGACAAAAATCTCATGATGAATTATTGTTTGTGTGAGTTCCAGAAAATTGTTGCTGCTGTAGATGAAGCTATATGCTTTTTTCTTTTTTTCCCAGAAAATGAGAACTGTGTAATTTAACGTGTTTCCTTTTTGTCTTAGTTGACAGAAAACTCAGAGCTAAATATCTTTCCAGGTGTTGTAATCTTTTTCTTTTCTTTCACTTTTGATGCTTCAAAGTAGCTTTTTCTTTATCTTTCAAGTGGAATGAAATCTTTTTTACCCTTCAATGCCTCCATTTATACTAAGACCTTTTATGTATAAAAATATAATATATAAATCTTAAATAATTAGGTTTCTAAAAATATAAAGGAAAAGACCAACTAACATGATCTTACTTTTAGTTAACAGTATCAGGGCTTCAAATTCAACATTCAGTTTTGAGTATAAGAAATATGATTCCTTAGAGTGACTTTTCTTGTTTCATCATATGTCCTTATAATCTAAGCTTTCAAGAGCAGGAAAAATATCTTTAATCAGCTAAATATCTAGTAAAATACTGAGCATAATTTTAAGAAATGGATGTAAAAGCTCTTCTTTTAATTCTTTAAATTCTAACTGTGTTAGGGACAATGGTAAGAGCTCCTCTTAGGAAACTTTTCAGTGTTTTATTGAGCAGTAGTTGGTATCATGAGCTTAAACTGGTGATATTGGTGTTCAACAAAAATGAACCAATTTGAAAACTATTTAGAATGCAGAATCTCGGGGCTTGGTGATTGATTGGATTTAGGGAATGATGAGAGAAGGAATGAGAATTGATGCCTGGGGTTTTAGCTTGTGTCCTGGGTTTATGGTGATGCTACGAAGGCCATAGGACGAATAAGTTTGGGAAAGAACTCAAGAAAATATCTAAGTGGATATATTCAGTAGAGAGTTTGAAATGTAGGTTCTGGAGTCCAAGGAAGAGAACTTACCTAGAGCTAGAGATTTGAGAGTCAAAGCATAAACATGGTATGTACACAGAAGCAGATAGAAAGAACTAGTGAAGGTGTATAGAGTGAGAACAGAGAGGGGCCTAGGACAGAGTCTTGATGAGTACTAATAGTTTAGAATAGGCAGAGCAAAAAAAGCTCACAATAGAGTGGGGAGTGATCAGAGAAATGGCAGGCACATCAGGAAGAGTGGATCCCTAAAGCCAGAACCATTCAGTAGGGAGTAGGTTGGCAGCAGTGGCTTCAGCTGCCAAAGGGCCAAGTCAAACAAAGATAAAAAAGAAAGTGTCATTTGGATTTTTAAAAATGCTAAAACAAAAAGCAGTTTCAGTGGTGCTAAAAGGCAGATTTCAGTGAACTGGTAAATGCATAGACGTTGAAAAATAATAATAGAAAAAATAGACAACCCTCTGAATAAAGATTGTGGCCATGAAATTAAAAGATGCTTGCTCTTTGGAAGAAAAGCTATGACAAACCTAGACAGCATGTTCAAAAGTAGAGACATCATTTTGCCAACAAAGGTCTGTATAGTCAAAGCTGGGGTTGTTCCAGTAATCATGTACAGATATGAGAGTTGGACCATAAAGAAGGCCAAGTGCCGAAGAATTGATGTTTTCGAATTGTGCTACTGGAAAAGACTCTTGTAAGTCCCTTCAACTACTGGAGCAATTTGGCCACATGATGCAGAGAGCCAGCTCATTGGAAAAGACTCCAAGACTGGGAAAGATTGAAGTCAAAAGGTCAAGGGGGTGGCAAAAGATGAGATGGTTAGGTAGCATCACCAACTCAATGGACATGAATTTGAGCAAATTCCAGGAGATAGAGCAAACTCAAGGAGCCTGGCATGCTGCAGTCTATGGATTTGCAAAGAGTTGGACACAATTTAATGACTGAACAACAACTGTTTAAGAGAATATAAGGTGGTCAGGGAGGGAGCATGAGATCAAGGGCTTTTACCTTCCTGAGTTGGAGAGTATCCAGCCTAACTAGTGATAGGAAGGAGCCAAACAGAGGGAGACACTGAAAGTTCAAAAGAGGATGATCAATTGAGCAAAAGTGCTGGGAAAGGAAGAGATCCAGGATGAAATGATGGGATTTAACTTTAGATAGGAGGGGGCACCTTTTCCATTTTGAAAAGGAGAAATAAAAATTATGTTAAAAGTAACTTAGTAGGTTTAGTGGCAAGAAGTTAGGAAGTTCCCATTTAATGGCGGTTTTCTAATGGCAAGACAGGTGATAGGATCAGAATTTGGTTTTTTATTTTATTTATTTTTGACGGTGCTGGGTCTTCTTTCCTGCATGCAGACTTTCTCTAGTTGCAATGAGCAGGGGCTTTTCTTCATTGTGGTATGCAGGCTTCTCATTGTGGTGGCTTCTCTTGTTGCAGAGTACAGGCTCTGGGTAAACGGGCTTCAGTAGCTGCAGCTTGGAGGCTCGCTAGTTGTGGCACACGTGCTTTAGTTGTTCCACAACATGTGGAATCTTCCCAGGCCAGGGGTCAGACCTGTGTCCCCTGCATTACCAGGCAGATTCCTATCCACTGTACTACCAGGGAAGTCCCTGTTGATTTTTTTTTAGCCATACCAAGCAGTGGTATGTGGGATCTTAGTTCCCCAAACAGGGATCAAACCCTTTCCCCCTGTAGTACAAGCACAGAGTCTTAATCACCAGACCACCATGGAAGTCCTAGGATCAGAATTTTGAGAAAAATACAAGTTTTAAATAGCTGTATAATAAATGAGTGATGTGTATTACAGACATAACAAATAATTGCCAAGGTGAGATGTCATATGTTCTTTGTGGTACCATTCTGTGTAATTTTTCTCGAGCAGCTTACACTCAGCATGCTAGGTGCAAACATGGAGAAGGTAGGCAGTTGGTCTGATCCAGAATTACAAATGTATATGTCCAGCTCTCGTTAACTTGTAAGGCTGGAATTACCTTTATATTCTTTACGTCACATATTTTGAAATACTGTGGAAAAATATAGCAATCGAACAGACAAGATAGCTCTGCTACTTAGTAACTGTGGATTCTTAAGACAATAATTTAACCCCTCTAAACTCAGAATTGTATGAGAATTAAACAGTGTAGTACTCTTCTGACATATGACAGTAATTCAGTAAATGTAGGTCCTTTCCCTCTTTTCCTTCCTTTTCAAGAATCAATTCAGATGTTTATTCTTTGAAGCCCTTCATAACTCAGTAAAGAAAAACTTAAGTTTTTTAAAATCTCTTTCCCACAACTCTAGAAATATTTGTATTAATATTCCTACCACTATATATCATCGGAGAAGGCAATGGCACCCCACTCCAGTACTCTTGCCTGGAAAATCCCATGGATGGAGGAGCCTGGTGGGCTGCAGTCCATGGGGTCGCTAAGAGTCAGACACGACTGAGTGACTTCACTTTCACTTTTCACTTTCATGCGTTGGAGAAGGAAATGGCAACCCACTCTAGTGTTCTTGCCTGGAGAATCCCAGGGACGGGGGAGCCTGGTGGGCTGCCGTCTATGGGGTCGCACAGAGTCGGACACGACTGAAGCAACTTAGCAGCAGCATATATCATAATTACACATGTGTCTTGCCAATGAAGCACCTAGTTTTTCTTTGTGTATTAGCCTTTAGCACAGTAGTTAGCACGTAGTAAGTATTCAGTTGGGCTTCCCAGATTCAGTGGCTCAGTGGTAAAGAATCTTCCTGCCAGTGCAGAAGATATGGGTTCAGTCCCTGGGTGGAGAAGATCCCCTGGAGGAGGAAATGGCCACCCATCCCAGTATTCTTGCCTGGAGAATTCCATGGACAGGGGAGCCTGGTGGGCTGTAGTGCATGGGGTCGCAAAGAGTCAGGCACGACTGCGCAACTGAACATACACACACTCATGTCCAAGTATTCAATTAAATGTTTGTTAAACTGTAATCTTTTTCAGTCTTCAATAATAATTTCACTGAGTGAGTGTGAGTGAAAGTCACTCGGTCATGTCCAACTCTTTGCAACCCCATGGACTATAGTCCATGGAATTCTCCAGGCCAGAATACTGGAGTGGGTAGCCTTTCCCTTCTCCAGGAATAATTTCACTAGAAGCTGTCAAATTGAGGGCTTTAGAAACCAACCTTTACTATATTCACGTGCTCCCCCCTCATGCATATATATTTGTGGAATATAATACATCTGTTTCTAAAACCTGAACTTCAGACTTCCCTGGTGGGCCAGTGGTTAGGAATATGGCTGTCAGGACGGAGGATGTGGGTTCAAAGATGCGTGGTGTGTTAAGATTCCATGTACCGTGGAGCGGCTGGGCCCTTGTGCCACAACTGCTGAGCCCAGATGCCCTAAGGCTTGTGCTCCACAGCATGAGAAGCCTACCCACCACCACGAGAGAGGAGCCCCCGTGAGCCACACCTAGAGAAAGCCCACCAGCACCAATGAAGACCAAGCACAGCCAAAAATAAATAAAATTCAAAAAATAAAACGAGCTTCTTCTACCCTTTCACCCAGTGCTTCTGTCAATAATCTCTCTCAAGGTCCACAAGCATTTCAGTTAGTATTTAACCAGAACTTAACCAACCACTTCTTAGTAAGTGCCTAGAATGTGCAAGGCCTCACACTTGCCTGAATGTTGGCCTGACTCCCACGGTTCCAGATAACTTGCCTCTTACTGTGATGTGTGTCACTTAAAAAAAAAAAAACCCTGCAGTTAGCCAGGTTTCTGCAAAATGAAGTCACAGTATAATTATCATTCTTTTATGGTATGTTTATGTTCCAGGACTAACTCCTATGTTCTTTGTGATTTCTCGGAAAGTTTCAGGGACGTTTCGGCATCACAAGTGCCCCTGAGGCAATCCACTTCATAAAGGGCTCAAACAAATTACATATTTCTATATGTGTGTCATTCTTTTTGGTTCATACTTAACTATTTTGAAATTTCCTTAAGAATACCTTTTTACATGTTTTTCTTAGACACCTATGTAGTTAAATTTTACAGTCAGAACAGTCATCATGACTTAAAAAAAATACTGTGTGGGTAAGTTAATTTTTCTTTAAATGAAGATGTAATTATTTCTCAGATTGATACACTTCTCATCGTAGTGTGCTCTTCAAGTTCAAATTTGTTTTTGATTTCCTAGATGTAAAAGAGTGTTTTAAACGTAATTATTGTAGTGGAAAGCTAAAACATATATAGTATAAGTCATATTTTCCCTATAAAATTTGAGAATGCTTATTTTTTCCACACAAGGGTATGTCAATTAAAGTCTGAGGAAATACAGAGAGTAAAGTATTGCAAAAAATACTCATTTTGCAAGTGTTGGATTTAAATAGACTTGAAGTATGACTAAACTAAACCTACTATGTAAAAGTGTAATAATATAACTTCTTCCTACCAAAATATTTTAATTGTTTTCAGCCCAATTATGTTATAACTAAAATATCCAAAGAGCCCTGTGATGGCCTTATACCCACTTGACAGAAGCAGCAACTGAATGTTTCCTCTCCTCAATTTTGAATTGCCTAAAGACACACAGTTTTTGTTTAAGGTTATACTCTGTAGACCTCCATGTTTATGTGGACTTGCACTAAACTTAACAGAACTAGGTCAGATTATTTTGATTTTCATAAGTACCTTGGCTTCTTTTTTAATCTTTTCATCATCAGGTTTAAAATTACAAATACCCCTGTTGTGTCCTGCAGGTAAAATTCTGTCTTGGGTGAAACATTCTATCTCATCATAGAAATACCTTATTTGTGTACATATGCCCTTTTAACAGTTTTTGCATCATACTTTCACATCTATTATGTATCACATAGACCTTTCATTTTCTCATTTTAGGTTTGTTTTGTTTTGTTTTTTTTAAAGAATGAAATGTGTATTTTCCCACTACATTTTAGAAGTTTGGTATGTTTCCTTTTAAATAGTAAGTACACTTCTCTGACCTTTTTTTATCAGTAAGGAACAAGTGAATGACCTCTTGCTATCATTTCTAACCCTGTGTTTTTATGACTCTTAGGCTAGCAGCTGTTTATAACAAACTAAACAATTCTTGGGTATAAGGACACGCACAAAACAAACTGCAAAGCTATTAAAATAAGTCTCTGGAAATATGTGTTGGCCAGGAGAGAATATTAACAGTGAAATGAGATGATTATGGTCTTCTTTGGCAGTATTTTAATTTAAACTTAGGACATCTGTATCCTGTATCAAGTCGCTGACACTGAAGGAAGACTGGGAATATAACATGGAGAAGTTCGGGCACTAGAGTGAGTCACACTCCAGACACCGAAGAGTCTCAAAGAGCCTGGAGTCTGAAATTAATGATGGAAATCAACAAGAATTTACATCAAAACCTACCAGATTATACTGAAATAATAAAAGCCAGAAAGACAACAGCTAGATGAATACTGGTACAGAAGGAAAAGCCAGGTACAAGACGACATGTATACCAGAGGCAAGGCCGTTAAAAGTCCAAGGTGAAATTTGGTAATCAGATCAATGAAGGGATCTGCACAAACCAATCAGAACAGAATTGAGGTTCCCACACTTCTGTTTTCAGTCATCAGTAGCAGTAGCCTACTTCAGTGTCTAATAATGCTAGCTTCCTCTACCTGCCTCACTGTTGAGGATGACCTTAAGATTATATCCAAGTTCAGGAAAGAATGTTGTTAGTGATTAGTTATGTCCCCTAGGCTATGACAGCACAATTGTGTCTCATTTACTAAATCCTTGAGCTCTCACTAAGCTTTCCATGGTAGATAGAGTATGACTCCAAAAATATTTATCATCTGAAATGCATTAGAATAAGGAGTAGATAAGCCTTATTCTTCTCTGTTCTGGCCAGGACTTCATTCTGTTCTAGACTTAAAACTTTGAATACTTACCAGGAGGTAATCAGAGGAAAAGAATCAAGATGATAAAAGAATTCCATTCAGCCAAGAGAGATTAATGGATTTGGGGGTGTTTAGAGAAGAAAACTGAAGCTCCAATACTTTGGCCACCTGATGTGAAGAGCCACCTTATGGGAAAAGACCCTGATCCTGGGAAAGTTTGAGGGCAGGAGAAGGGGAAGACAGATGGGCAGATGGACAGATGGTTGGATGGGCATCACTGACTCAATGGATATGAGTTTGAGCAAACTCCAGGAGATAATGAAGGACAGGGAAGCCTGGCCGTGCTGCAGTCCATGGGACCACAAAAAGTCGGTCAGGAACAACAACAGGGTAGAAAAGATTTAGAGAGATACAAAAAATTCGAAGTAGGCATGTGAAAGAGGCAGAAATAGACTTGTGATACATCTCTCCAAAGGCTGGAATTAAAACCTAAGGGTAGACATTATATGGAGACATGTTTGGTTTGCTTTGTGTGGTTGCTATTGGTGCTTTGTTTTGTTTTGTATAGAGGTTAAATAACCTGAAGGTCCCTTCCAAACCTGAAATTATGACTGTCAGAGGCCTTGATAGAGAGCATCTGCATTATTGTGTAAATAATGAATTCATTTGAATTCTAATTTGAATTGCTTTGAATTCATTTGAATCCTGATTTCATTTCTTAATAGCTAATGAATTTGGCTGTATTTCTTAAAATCTTCTAAACCTCAGTTTGTCTTGAAAATTGCAGTAATATCTACCTCTTGGTATTTAACAGAGGATTAAATTTTTTTTTTTCTATTTATTGGGTGTGTGCTGGATCTTAGTTGCAGCACATGGGTTCTTTGATCTTTGTTTGGTATGCAGGATCTTTACTGGCAGCAGTGAGCTTTAGTTGCAGCATGCAAGATCTAGTTCCCTGACCAGGGATCAAACCCAGGCCCCCTGAATTGGGAACATAGAGTCTTACCCACTGACTACCAGGGAAATCCTGAAGATTAGATTTTTGTATAAAATACATAGTGCAAAGCCTGGAACATAGTAAATGCTACATGAATATTAATTTGCCAGACAAAAATCTGTTTTGTCTATTCTTTAGAGTGTAGTGGTATTTGCATTCAAGGTATACTTTACCTTCTTAAAAAATTATATATTGAGTGAATTGAGAGAGTAGCATTGACATATATACAGTACCATGTGTAAAATGGATAGCTTGTGGGAAGCTGCTATGTACCAGAGGGAGCTCAGCTCCGTGCTCTATGAAGACTTAGAGGAGTGGGATGGGGGGCAGGGTGGGAGGGAGGCTCAAGAGGGAGGGGATATATATGCATACTTACATACACACTGATTCACATTATACAGCAGAAGCTAACACAACATTGTAAAACAATTATACTCCAATAATAATAAACTTTTTAAATCATACATTGAGATGTGCTAAAAATTGGCTTTGATAATGATTTTAAATTATCTTTGGACACTTAGAGTATCAATAGATAACTTTATAATAATTTTGCATTTTCTTTTAAACTATTTTGTTAGATGTGATAATGATATATTTTTTTTAAATCCTTATCTGATAAAAATCTCTACTGAAATATTTACAAGTGAAATGATCTGAGGTCTGAAATCTGCTTTCAAATATTTCAAAATAACTGGAAAGGAAGTAGATAAAAACAATGTTGACAGAACATTATGGCAGTTCCTCAGGTGATTAAACATGGAGTTACCATATGGCCCAGCAATTCCACAACTGGTTTTTTACTCGAGAAATGAAAACATGTCTACACAGAAACTTGTACATGAATGTTAGATGTTAACAGCATTATTCACAGCAACCAAAATGTGTAAACAACCCAAATGTCCACCAGCTGATGAATGGATTAAACAAAATGTGGGATAGCTGTACAATGAAATATTACTCAGTCATAAAAATAAATGAATTACTAGTAGATATATAACATCATGCACCTTGAAAACACCATGCTAAGTGAAAGAAGCTGGTCACAATGGATACACAAGTTCCATTCATTTGGAATGCCTTGAACAAAGAAATCCGCCAAAATAGAAAGTCAATTAGTGGTTGCTTGTGGCTGGTAAATTGAGGGCAGGGTGAGATAGTGGAGTGATTCCTAAAGGACTCAGGTTTCCTTCTGAGGTGATGAAAAAAATTTTTTTTTCATTTTATACTTTAAATGGATGACTATTATTGGCATGTGAATTATATCTCAATAAAGCTGTTTTTAAGAAAAAACTATTTATTGCCAAAATGTTGATAATGGTTAAAGTTGAGCAGTAGAAAATGGGGACTAAAAGTTTCCAAAATAAAATGTTTAAATGCTCTTTCAGATGTAGTTTAAACCTCCAATATAGGTATGTACTTGGTTTAGAACAGTTCAGTTCAGTTCAGTTCAGTCGCCCAGTGATGTCCGACTCTTTGCCACCCAATGGACTGCAGCACGCCAGGCTACCTTATCCATTATCAACTCCCAGAGTTTACTCAGACTCATGTCCATTGAGTCAGTGATGCCATCCAACCATCTCATCCTCTGTCCTCCCCTTCACTCCTGCCCTCAATCTTTCCCAGCATCAGAATCTTTTCAGCTGAGTCAGTTCTTTGTATCAGTGGCCAAAGTGTTGGAGTTTCATCTTCAACATCAGTCCTTGCAATGAATATTCAGGACTGATTTCCTTTAAGATGGACTGGTTGGATCTCCTTGCAGTCCAAGGGACTCAAGACTCTTCTCCAACACCACAGTTCAAAAGCATCAGTTCTTCAGCGCTCAGCTTTCTTTTTAGTCCTACTGTCACATCCATGACTACTGGAAAAACCATAGCCTTGACTAAACGGACTTTGTTGGCAAAGTAATGTCTCTGCTTTTCAATATGCTGTCAGGGTTGGTCATAACTTTTCTTCCAAGGAGCAAGTGTCTTTTAATTTCATGGCTGCAGTCACCATCTGCAGTGATTTTGGAGCCCAAAAAATAAAGACTGACACTGTTTCCACTGTTTCCCCATCTATTTGCCATGAAGTGATGGGACCAGATGCCATAATCTTGGTCTTCTGAATATTGAGTTTTAAGCCAGCTTTTTCACTGTCCTCTTTCACTTTCATCAAGAGGCTCTTTAGTTCTTCACTTTCTGCCATAAGGGTGGTATCATCTGCATATCTAAGGTTATTGATATTTCTCCCAGCAATCTTGATTCCAGCTTGTGCTTCCTCCAACCAGTGTTTGTCATAATGTGTTATGCATATAAGTTAAATAAGCAGAGTGACAATATACAGCCTTGACATATTCCTTTCCCGATTTGGAACCAGTCTGTTGTTCCATGTCCAGTTCTAACTTGCCTCCTGACCTTCATACAGGTTTCTTAAGAGGCAGGTCTGGTGATCTGGTATTCCCATCTCTTTCAGAATTTTCCACAGTTTATTGTGATCCACACAGTCAAAGCTTTGGCATAGTCAATAAAACAGAAATAAATATTTTTCTGGAATTCTCTTGCTTTTTCGATGATCCAGTGGATGTTGGCAATTTGATCTCTGATTCCTCTGCCTTTTCTAAAACCAGCTTGAATATCAGGAAGTTCACAGTTCATGTATTGCTGAAGCCTGGCTTGGAGAACTTTGAGCATTACTTTCCTAGCATGTGAGATGAGTGCAATTGTGCAGTAGTTTGAGCATTCTTTGGTATTCCCTTTCTTTGGGATGGAATGAAAACTGACCAATCCTGTGGCCATTGCTGAGTTTTCCAAATTTGCTGGCATATTGAGTGCAGCACTTTCACAGCATCAACTTTTAGGATTTGAAATAGCTCAAGTGGAATTCCATCACCTCCACTAGCTTTGTTCATAGTGATGCTTCCTAAGGCCGAGGTTTTCTGGCTCTAGGTGAGTGATCACGACATCGTGATTATCTGGGTCATGAAGATCTTTTTTGTATAGTTCTTCTGTGTATTCTTGCCACCTCTTCTTAATATCTTCTGCTTCTTTTAGGTCCATACCATTTCTGTCCTTTTTTGTGCCCATCTTTGCATGAAATATTCCTTTGGTATCTCTAATTTTCTTGAAGAGCTCTCTAGTCTTTCCCATTCTATTGTTTTCCTCTATTTATTTGCAATGATCACTGAGGAATGCTTTCTTATCTCTCTTTGCTATTCTTTGGAACTCTGCATTCAAATGGATATATCTTTCCTTTTCTCCTTTGCTTTTCACTTCTTTTCACAGCTATTTGTCAGACCTCCTCAGACAGCCATTTTGCTTTTTTGCATTTCTTCTCCATGGGGATGGTCTTGATCCCTGTCTCCTGTACAGTGTCATGAGACTCCGTCCATAGTTCATCAGGCACTTTGTCCATCAGATCTAGTCCCTTAAATCTTTTTCTCACTTCCACTGTATAATTGTAAGGGATTTGATTTAGGTCATACCTGAATGGTCGAGTGGTTTTGCCTACTTTCTTCAATTTCAGTCTGAATTTGGCTATAAGGAGTTCATGATCTGAGCCACAGTCAGCTCCCGGTCTTATTTTTGCTGACTGCAGAGAGCTTCTCCATCTTTGGCTGCAAAGAATATAATCAATATGATTTCGGTATTGACCATCTGGTGATGTCCATGTGTAGAGTGTTCTCTTGTGCTGTTGGAAGAGGGTGTTTGCTATGACCAGTGTGCTCTCTTGGCGAAATTCTATTAGCCTTTGCCCTGCTTCATTCTGTACTCCAAGGCCAAATTTGCCTGTTACTCCAGGTGTTTCTTGACTTCCTACTTTTTGCATGTCAGTCCCCTATAACGAAAAGACATCTTTTTTGGGTGTTAGTTCTAAAAGGTCTTGTAGGTCTTCACAGAACTGTTCAACTTCAGCTTCTTCAGCATTACTGGTCGGGGCATAGACTTGGATTACCATGATATTGAATTGTTTGCCTTGGAAACGAATAGAGATCATTCTGTCATTTCTGAGTTTGCATCCATGTACTTACTGCATTTCAGACTGTCTGTTTTGGTTTAAAACCAGGTTGGTTTTTACCTCGGGTTAGCTCAGGTAAGAAGGATGCACAGAATGCTGACTTGACTGCCAGATACATTGTTATTCGTCTAAAGAGCACTTCAGTGTAACCTCCAGTGGAGCACATGTTTGCATTATACTTCTTAGAGCTATTTTCATCAAGAAATGCCATCTATGTGTCCCCTTGCCAACATCTTTGCAGAGTTTACAACTTTCAGCCATTTATTGGCATCAACTGTGCAATACTCTTAAGCAGCTGCTCTGCAGTGGAGCTCTTTTAATATGCCACCCTCTATGCAAATAGTTTATACTAAATGACCAGGATATGTGCATTCACATTCAAGAGAGTAGTTTATCTCTTTTATAGAGTGTTTGTACAGTCATCATCTTCAACATCATCATCATCTGGAAGCTTCATAAGAATGTCCTTAACTCTTCCACTTTGAGGAATAGAGTACTGCAATGTGGTTTTTATTGTTTTGTTTTAGTTTTATTTTATCTTAAGTTACAATCATATAATTGGATGCAGTTCTACATTTGTTCATTTTAATGAATGGTTCCTTCATTCCTGAAGTTATGGTAATTTTCTTATGTATTTGATATACTAGAATTATAAGATATATCCTATTAGGTTTTTGTAGATCACTAGAAAACGTATCAGAACTAATCAATATTATTATCAGTCAGACTATTATAGAAGAACATTTAAAGGTCTCAAACAAGTGGTATAAGGAAAAGAGAATTGAGGCATGGTACTTTTGCTGTACTTGAATTTTAAAATGAATGAGTAATGAATCTATGATTTTTTAAAAGCAGAAATTAAAAGAAATATTTTGACAAATGACTTTCTAAATTAATGGAACATTTGCCAGGAATTGACTAGGACTGCCAAAATGAAGGGTCCCTGAATAAGATATTCTACATTTTGTAATTTTGGATAAGAGAGCCTGCTTTCCATCTGAGGACCCTAGAGTGAAACCTGCTTGACAGATTTTCTTGTCCACATATCCAGCTATCTCATTCAGACGAATGGCCCATAGCAGCAAAAAGAAAACATTTAGTCTGTTTCTTCATGCATAAATTGGGACACACAACCAAAGGCTGTCAGAAACTGGAAGAAAATTAATAGCACAAGAGAAAAAAAAAAAGGCACAATAAACAGAGGGACTGACTTCTCCAGAGAAAACAAAAAAATTCTATGACAGAAAAGAACTTGCAAGGTTTTGTAGTTAGTTTCTTCAGAAAGATTTGAGAAATTAGTATTTATAGAAAATAAGCAGTGTATGGAAAAAGTTTCTGGTGTTTTCAAAAACTGCTGAAATCAAAATCATGAAGTTACTGTAAGTAAGTTAAAATGCCAGTAGAAGGATGTCAGGAAAAGTGAACAAACTCTCCTAAAACTTTGAAAAAGGTAAAAAGACAGAAATTTACCAGGAAAAGGTAAACAATATTGACAGTTCTGAGAGAAAGAAAATACAAAGAAATCAGCATTAGCTTGGCATCATAGTTCCCAGAAATTTGACTTTAGAAAACAGAGAAGTAATACCAGCAGAGTTCTGAGGACGAGTACTTTACCAGAGTACCCCCTCATGAAATTACTAGATTGTTTGCCATCAAATGACAAAAAGAGAGAGAGACGAGAAATAATGGAACATGCCAAGATGTGCAATAAAAGGAAATTTCAGAGTAACAACTTTGCATCAGTCTTAAGATCAGTCAGTACAAAATTGATTCCAGCAAACAGTATGATTAAGAAGCTAGATAATCTTAGGTAATGTGGAAAAAAAGGCATTTCCATCAATGAGGAGAAAATAGGCAGAAACTCTTTAAGAAGAAGGGGAGCGATCACTGTAAGAAAGTCAAGGTTGCTAATCTAAAATGGATAACCAACGAAGACCTACTGTATAGCACATGGAACTCTGCTCAGTGTTGTGTGGCAGCCTGGATGGGAGGGGTGTTTGGGGGGAGATGGATGCATGTATATGTATGGCGGCTGAGTCCCTTCACTTTCACCTGAAACTATTACAACACTGTTTGTTAATTACCTATGTGTGTGTGCTAAGTCGCCTCAGTCGTGTCGTACTCTTTGCGACCCTATGGGCTGCAGCCTGCCAGGCTTCCCTGTCCTTCACAATCTCCCAGAGTTGGGTCAAACTCATATCCATTGAGTTGGTGATACCCTTAGACTCAGGAAAACTGCCCACCCTCACAATGGAAGAAATGCAAAATAAACATACCCAAACACATATGAGACTGGCAAAGATCCAAAAAGGTGAGACAAGCATACACTTGATCAGTTTGGAAGCTGAAGCTTATTGAATCAGAGTAGATTTCCTAAGTTTACACAGTTAATAATCCTGTCCAGAGTAGGGGAGTCTTTGACTTCTAACTGAATACTGACATATTTCCACTACCTGTGCCTGGCTTTCTGTGTGCTCAGTCTCCAGTGGTGGTGTCAATACTATTTGACGTTAAGTGGAATTTTCTTTGTTCAGATTTACCATAGATATAAAAGAGATCATCTGTATGAAAACATAATAAAACTGCATCTTATTTTGGTGTCCATTGTAGCTGTGTATTATCCTAATAGGAATTTTGCAGAATTCTGTTGTTTTTTCAGTGTTCTTTACTTAGATTTCAGAAGCTGTGCTAACATTTAATGTTAGCACTATCAGATGAACAGCAGTAGTACTGTGACAGCACCCTCCGTTGGGGTCATCCTAGTCTAAAAGTAAAAACCTGTGAATTTCCCTTCTGTCTCCTGACCAGCATCAGAAGTGATCTGTTATCTGTAACTGTTCCTATATGAGCAGCAGGTGAGGCCAAAGAGAAACAAAAGCATGACTTCCTCTTGGACTCTCAGGAGCCAAAGCCCTCTGCCTGGTACCCCCTCATCCCCTTTGTTTTCTCCCGCCTTATCCTCACCGTCTCCCCCTTCCCTCCCCTCAGAAGGTATGATTCCCTGGACCCTATTTATCTGTAGAATAGTGTTAGGTTGTATTGGAGGAAATTTTTTTCTTAATATTTTATCTCCATGCCAAGGTATAAAAGATGTGACTAGTAAAAAGGTTCTTTCAGATAAAAAATGTTCCTTTGATAGGCTGAGAGACCATTATCTCCCCTCTCACTTCTATTTACCGCGTGGTGACTAGAACAGGAGCTGAAATCTACCGTAACAGCAGACATGTTTTACATTAAATCAGTGGTACACACACCACCATAGGGAAGCATACGAATGAAGTAGCATAGTCTCAAAAGCAATGAGTCCCCAAAAGGCTCAAATATCAGGGACTTCCCTGATGGTACAGTGGTTAAGAATCCGCCTTGCAATGCAGGGGACAAGGGATCAATCCTTGGTCAGGGAACTAAGATCTCACATGCTGCAGAGCAACTAAGACAGGACACAGCCAAATAAATAATTTTTTAAATAGTATGTCAGACTGGCAGTTTCTGAAGGTAGACACGTCCTCATGTGCATTGGCCAAGCCAGCCCCGTTCCTGCAGAAAAGAGAGGATTCTGGCATCGTTTCTTCTAGCTCCTCTCTTGGCCCTGTGAGTTATTAAGGCTTTGTGGCTTAAACTCAACAGCTCTGTTTTAAAATACCCACTCAAGCTAGATGGTTCTAAATAGAACTAATGACAGCCAGAAAAAAAAAAGGCCTGTAGGAACTTGCTCTGACACAGAGCTGATGTCTATAAACAGATTAGTAGAAGGAAGCAGAACATTTTCTATCGCTGTAACTTTTGTGTCTTGGCACGAAGATGAAATAAAATCATAGGAGAAAATTACCTCCAACAAAGCCTACCACTGTTCTACAGAGAATAAGGTAAAGAAAAGTTTAGTCTGCCCTCTCTCCATATACTTGTGTTTGATCAAATCAATTTATTAATGAAGCATAAACATCCACTAGTTAGTGTGTGGTGCTAAAGGTGTGACTATGGGGAAAAGAAACAACAAAATAGATGTAGAAGAGAGAATGAGGAAAATTTTTGATCTGGGTTTTTCAAGTTCAGCTTAATTAATCCTTAGTTCAAACAATGACTGATAGACCTACTCAGGTTTTGTTTGTAGAAGAGTGAGTATTATGTTTTGTTGTGTCTTTACTGAAGTATAGTCGGTTTACGATGTTTCAGGTGTAGAGCAGAGTGATTCTGATTCCCTGTGCTATACAAGTTGGTTCTTGATGTTGATCTGGTTTATATATAGCAGTCTGTATCTGTTAATCCCAAATTCCTGATTTATCCCTCCCCCCACTTTCCCTTTTGGTAACCATAAATTTCTTTTCTGTCTTTTAGTCCGGGAATAACATAGTTAAAGAAATCCTGAAGCTATATTAAACTTATTGTTTGAGCTGCTGATTAATAGACAAGAAAAAAATTTTCAGACTTTTTCCCTTGCATCTTCATGCAAGATTTCAAAAAAGGCTGGTAGGATAGTTTAAGAGGTAGAAGAGAAAAAGTCAAGTGCCTAAATAATCTGTTTATCAAGTATGTGTAGAAAAGCTACAGGGGGACGTAGCTATGCCCATGACTCCCAAATCTGTTAAAATCACCTGGGGATCTTTAAAAATTTCCGAGCAAAGGCTACACCCCGGTTCAATTATCTCTCAATCTCTGAGAGTGAAACACAGGCATCAGGGTCTTTTTTTTTTAAGCTCAACAGGTGATTCCAATGTGCTGAAAAATTTGGGAAACACTAGACTATGGAATTGGAGAAGGCAATGGCAACCCACTCCAGTACTCTTGCCTGGCAAATCCCATGGACGGAGGAGCCTGGTAGGCTGTAGTCCATGGGGTCGCTAGGAGTCGGACACGACTGAGCGACTTGATTTTCACTTTTCACTTTGATGCATTGGAGAAGGCAATGGCAACCCACTCCAGTGTTCTTGCCTGGAGAATCCCAGGGATAGGGGAGCCTGGTGGGCTGCCGTCTCTGAGGTCGCACAGAGTCGGGCATGACTGAAGCGACGTAGCAGCAGCAGCAGGCTATGGAAAATATTTTTTTTGAAGTACAGTTGATTTATAATACTGTGTTTGTTCCAGTTGTACAGCAAAGTGATCCAGTTATACATGTATATTTTTTCAGAGTATTTTCCATCATAGGTTGTTATAAGATATTGAATATAGTTCTCTGTGCTATACAGTAAGTCCTTGTTACTGATCTCCTTTATGTATAACAGGATAATACTATTGTTGTGTCTCTTAACCCCATACTCCCTATTTCTCCCTCCCCCTCTTTCCCCTTTGGAATGATGTATTTATCTTTTAACAGTATTAACAACTATGAGATTTTTGTGCATCATTATTGAACATTAATATGTAGTTATTTTCACAACTTTCCTCATTTATGTAATGTATTGTTTCAATGTTTTTTCTACTTCAAGAATAAAAATAAATGTTTTAACATCAATATCATGAGTTCTGCTTGCTAAAATCATACTTGCCTTCCTCTTCTATTTTCATGTATCAACAGGAATTGGCAGCAATGAAACAGATTATCACTCACATGCGTAGTAAGCGTTCTGAGGACAACTTACTTTTCACTAAAATGGAATCCAAAAATGTGACAGAAAATCAGAAATCAAAGACTTTGAATGTGCCTAAAGAACCTGAAGACAATGTATTTATACCCAAACCAACACTGTTTGTAAGTACAACAAAAATTAATTTAGAATGTTAGTCTTTAGTTTTCACTAAATACATTTGACTTAAATATCCTTCCTCTCACTCATATTGGTTTCAGACTAACTGTAATCATTTTACGAAAGGGCCTTGAAAGATCTGTATTAGTCCCTTTTCTAGTTAGCATATTGAACTTGCCCAGTAATTAGCATTAATAGAGCACCTTCCATTCTCCAGGGACAAATTTTAAACGAATCAGAAACTCTTGATTTGACTGGTTTATAGCATGATCTCTCAGTTTTCATTAGGATGTAGCTGAGATCATACCTCTTTTGAAAGATTTTCTCTTGTATATAAAAGAAAGTTTATTATAGATAAAAGAGAAAATGCAGATAAGCAAAAAGAAGTTTGTTGGGGGGGGGGGTTGTTTGTTTGTTTGTTGTTTTGGCCATGCCTCTCGGTTTAAAGGATCTTAGTTCCCTGACCAGGGATTGAATTCCAGCCCTCAAGAGTGAAAGCGCTGAGTCCTAACCACTGGACAGCCAGGGAATTCCCTGTTTGCATCATTTATAAATTTACATAAGAATAAAAGGGATGTAAAATATCACCTGTCCCCTCTTATTTGTAAAATAATATATTTTGCTGTAAGGAGTTTCTTGTAAAGTATAAAACCAATCATATTAACATAAACCAAAAATCTGAAATGCATTATTAGGTAAAAATGTATGTGCACAGAAAGTAGTTAAAAAAAAAACAAGAAATTAGAAATATTTGGATTAAAAGTAGAGAAATTATGAAATATTGAAAATGATGTTTTAATAATAATGAGAATTTAACAGAATCAAACTAGGAGTAACTTTATTAAATAGTTCACTTTACTTCAACACGGTTACCCCTCCATGCCTTAATTTCTCAGAAAAGGCATGATTTTTACCATCTGAGCATAGAGACTCAAAGCCAGAAAGATTTTCTGTATGATATTCTGAGTCAGTGAGTCCTCAGAATCTTAAACTTTTTTCAACTCCCTAGATGATTATAATAATCGGTCAAGTATGGGAACTTCTGATCTAAGCTGTTTCATTATACATTCAGAACATGCTACTCAAGATCAATGAGATGTGAGAGATTGCTTGGTGATTACATAGTTCAACCTCCTTTTTCAAAAAACTGACAGAGTTACAATCTAAATGAAATAAGGGATAATTATCATAAGGATCTATGTGGCAGTAGACTGAGCTAACAGAATGGAGAAAACAGGAAATCTAGATTGACCAGCCGGGGAACAAGGCAGCCCTGTGGATTTCCAGGGCTGAGTCCATGGATCTTCTCCTCTAGTGGTACCTTGGTTTCTCGCTGTTTCTCTCTTAGTGTCTGCTCGCTCATGGTTTCCACCTCCTTATCCACTTGCTCACAGTTCCTTGTCTTGAGACGTGTTTCTCTGCATCCTTTGCCTAATCTGCTCTCTTCTAACTAGTTCTCTCTGTATTTTCCAAAGGCAAGAATTGAATCGGCACAGTTCCTCCTTATTGGGGGATGGATACCTCTTGTGGCAAGACATGTTAAGGTTATTAGCCAGCTACTGAATGGCTGCCCTTACTAATGACCGGGGATCATCTGGTACCAAAGAAAGCTGCCTAGGGCTGTTCATTCAGAAGGGCTACGGCTAGGCAGGTTCTCCTCAGAAAGTCAGCTAAGATTATGGCAGACACTATGGTGTGTCTGTTATTATAGTCTACAAGAAGAGAGCAGACTGAATATATAGATGCTAATGGGAAATGTAGCGTCAGATGAAAACCCCATGGTACAGCCAAATACCTTAAGCCTATCACACGCGCTGGTCTGCTTTTCTGACCCCTCTGTTTCAAGCAACGAACTACTCTTTCTGACCCTGACCTCCTACATGTCTGACTTTAGCTGGGTAAGTAACCTGATTCTGATATCCTGAAATCCTGACTGTCACCAGTACAAAAGTAACAGATTTCTCCAGGATGTCAACATAAGGTTTTGCAAAGAGAAAACAGTTAAGATTTTAAATATAAAGTCTTAATTGAGTAGTTTTTATTTCCTCCTTTATGCTTATCTGTATTTTCTTTTTTTCTCCAATAATCTTTTTCTTATATACTAGAGAAAATGTTTCAAAAGAGGTGTAATCTCAGCTACATCCTAATGAAAACTGAGAGCTCATGCTATAAACCAGTCAAATCAAGACTGTGTTGCTAATAATGTAGAATTTGGAATGGAAACTGACCGGGTCACCTGGGGCGAGTCACTAAAATGCCCTGAACTGGTTCTTATCTATAAAATTAGGAGCGAGATTGCATGATATAAGGCCTGGACTTCTTTTATACTAGCATCCATGATTATCTTAAAGCATCATAATTTCTACAGTTACTGAGTATTTTCAGTTTTCCATAGCAATGCTTTTCTTATGTTTTCTCTGATCTTGTTAATAGGAATTTATGGTGTTAATATTTGAAAGTAAGATCTAACCATTACATAATTTTATGGTTCTATAGCTAAAATGGAACATTTCTAATTCCAGATCCTTTGGCTGAAATTATTTGCTGTTGTTATTTTTCCCTAATATTAGATTCAATAATGGAGGGATGGATAGGTATGTGTTTATATATACACTTAAAATATGAAAATATACAGAAAGCCCCTGTTAAATGGGCAGTAGGGTAAAGGTGGATTCCCTGGTGGTTCAGATGGTAAAGAATCACCTGCAATGCAAGAGACCCAGGTTTGATCCCTAGGTTGGGAAGATCCCCTGGAGGAGGAAAGGGCAACCCACTCCAGTATTCTTGCCTGGGAAATCCCATGAACAGAGGAGCCTGGTGGGCTACAGTCTATGGGGTCACATAGTCAAACATGACTGAGCAACTATCACTTGCACTTGCTGGGTGAACGTAGAGCTGAGTTAGAGAAGAGAGAAGGGAGGAATAAGAACTTAAGACATTTTTCTTCACATAAGTTTATAATCATAAAAATGTCCTGCAGTGTTCATGTGATATTTACATACGAAGACAACCCACAAGGTGTATTTTGTTTGTTTGTTTCTTTTTTTTTGGCTGGCTGTGTCAGGTCTTAGTTTCAGCACTCAGGATCTTTCCTGGCAGCAATAGGCTTCTCTCTAGTTGTCCTCGTAGGCTGCAGAGCAGGTGGGCTCTGCAGTTTGCAGCTCTCAGGGCCTTCGTGAGGCACCTGGGCTCAGTTGGAGGACATAGGCTTAGTTGCTCTGCTATACATGGGATCTCTGTTTCTCTGACCAGGGATGGAACCCACATCCCCTGCATTGGAAGGAAGTTCTCAACCTCTGGACCACCAGGGAAGTGTCTCCCACAAGTTGTATTCTGTAGGAAAACTCTTGACTGTTGAAATCATACATGTTGGCAGGGTTATTATTCAGGCATTTTTGATGTACCAACAAAGACTAAATTGAACCATAGAATACAAGTGCTTTGAGGATGGAAGCTGTGTTCCCATTGCCTTACATAGCACATGATCAAAGCAGATAATAAATATTTGGTAACATAGGACTTAAAAAAAAGAAAGTTATTTGCCTCCCCAATTTAGTTATCGTCTTAGCTGTTAAAACTCTAAACTCTGTGGGGAATTTTAGTGTTGAACTAAATAAAATACATGGGGTCACAAAGAGTCGGCCACGACTGAGCAACTGAACAACAAATAAACTACAAGGAAAGTGAAAGCAGCAGCTTCTAAGACCACGTGCTGCTTCTGCATCAGGCAACACCACTCAGTCTCTTTCATCCGAAACTCACAGTTTGTTCCCACCGATAATCTGCTTTCTCTTTGGTTTTTAGCTGTCCTAGCCATTTTTACCTATCCCCTTCCTAGAAGACAACAACAGCTGTTTGAATCCTCTTTGTAGTAACTCTCCTCTCCTTTCAGAGCAGCATGGAACTGTCTTTTGCTAGTTGTCTGTTCCTTTCCCAAAATACCTTTATATTCAGAATTCATATCATTGTCATTATTTTGTCAATACTTTCTTTAAATACATATTAGCAACCCCACTGTTAGTCTTGTCTCCAGGTAGATTGTGGTGGTTTGGTTGCTAAGTCATGTCCAACTCTTTGCAACCCCAGGGACTGTAGCCCACCAGGCTCCTCTATCCATGGAATTCTCCAGGCAAGAATACTGAAGTGGTAGCCATTTCCTTCTCCAGGGGAATCTTCCAGACTGAAGGATCGAACCCATGTCTCCTGCATTGCAGGCGGATTCTTTTACCACTGAGCCACCAGGGATTGTAGGCATTAAACAAAGAAAGAGCCTGAATCTCCAAATAGAGTAGGGAACATAGTAAGAATATGCAGCACAAGTACGTAATTGAAGGGTCTGAATTACAGGGAGCTCATGATAGCGTCCCCGTCTTGGCTTATACTGGTTACCTTACTGGCTAGTGTATGTTGAATGGGTAAATTACATATATATAATTCTTACAAAAATGATTATATAAACCACCTGATTCTCAAGAAGTGGTTTAGAAGGCTATGTGTAGTCATCTGAAGGCCAAACATGTTCACATAAGTTAAGCTGAACAAATGTGTGCTGACTCTATGGAGGACCTAAGCATTATAGAGCATCTGATCATGAAGAGAGTCAACTTTGGACTTCTCGGTCCAGCGCAGGGGGTGCAGGTTCGATCCCTGGTTGGGGAACTAAGATCCCACATGCCTCTTGTGTAGCTAAAAAATAAGAATAATTTTAAAGATAAAATAAAAATAAATACATTAAAAAGTTTGAAGTAAGTACTAAAAAAAAAAGTCAGCTTTAAAGATGCTTGTCCTCCAAGATCAAGGGTAAGAAAACAAATGAAAATAGTAAAAGGTGAAATTGGGTGGACTCTTTTAAAGGAAATACAAATTATTATGAAAATTAAAAAAAAAAAAAGAGAGAAAGAGATAATATGATGTTGATGGGCACCAGGAAAGAAAGCACTGAGGTTGATCTTGAAGAATGTCTAGGATTTGACAAGGACAATAAGGGTTAATGAGTAAGAAATTCTAAGAGCAGAGAGTGTAATATTCATAAAACATTTTCTAATTTGCTCCTTTTCATTATTCAAAATGAGAATATTTAATAATCTGACTTTATACCTCTCCTACTACATTCTTATGCCAGGCTTTAGGCATTTCACCACTTAATGCTTTCTCTTAGGACAAAAGAAAAATACACATCAGTAAGGTATACATAGAGTAGTCTGATTCAAAGAGGCAGGAATTATTAGAATGGTGGTTACCAGAAAGCAGGGGGAATGGGGAGTTATTGTGTCTAATGTGTGCAGAATAAGCAAAATATTTTATGGCACACCAGAGTAAATGAACTTTGCTGGTAGGTTGAAGCAGCTCCAGCCATGTCTAAAGGCTCAGGGGCCAGTTGCTCATCATACTTCTAATGCTTTCTTACACATTTGTTTGGAAGCTCTGGTTTCACTATTTCATGTTGAATCTAGATTTGTCTCATCAGAACATGCTCAGAATCAGACCTCAAGATATCTAGCTATGTCTATTTATATTTTTAAAAATAATTTCGTAATTTCAGCTCTCAGGAATAGTAATAGCAACCCCTTTCTGATGTAATGTAGCTGTGAGCTAAATTAGAAATAACGATTCATTTTAGTACACGTGGAAGTAGAGCTGTGAGGACTCCGTAATTTGGGGCAGTTTCTCATTTAATCACTTCCTTGGTAGAAAAGCTGGTCAGCTCTCCTAGACTCATTTAAGTTGAGCCCTGCCTTTGAGGACTCGTAAATATTTGTTTCTTTGATTCCTAGTTTGTATCTTTGTTTTCAAAATACAGTGATTATATCTACCAAGCATAGTATTTCTTTACTTCAAAAAAGTGGCGCTGGCTGAACATTATTAATAGATTCTTAACTTCTGGCTCTCTTTCTAGATTCCAGGAATAATCTACCAGGGGTATTGTGTCTGCATTTATCAGTCAGCATTCTTCTCAATGTTATAATCCCCAAGTTATATATTAATGTTTTAGTTGTCTGTTTCTGGATGATACAAAAGTAGCTATCTTATCAGTTATTATCTCCTGAATCACATTGAAACAGTAAATTACTTCTGGTTGGTTTCCAGTTAATCCCATCATTTGTTTTTAACCACAGCCCCCTGAGCTCTTTCCTAGATCTGGTATACAGTTTACTTCAGGGCCTGCTAACACCACTAATCATGGGAGGTTTTCACTAATTTGTACTGTTTCTTTATAAAGTTACAAATATAATTAACCTAAACCAGCTCGGAAAATTAAAGTAGTGTTTTGGCTCAGATGGTAAAGAAGAACCCCAAGCCCTGAGTTAAGATCCCCTGGAAAAGGGAATGGCCACCTACTCCAGTTTTCTTGCCTAGAGAATTCCATGGACAGAAGAACCTGGCAGGCTACACAGCCCATAGGGTTGCAAAGAGTCGGACACGACTAAGTGATTAAAATTTATCTGCCCAATACAAAAGTTCACTCTAAGTGGTTTGTATGTCTAGGACTTCCCCGGTGGTCCAGTGAGAATCTGCCTGCCAGTGCAGGGGAGACAGGTTCCATCCCTGATCTGGGAAGATTCCACATACCAGAGTAGCTAAAACTGTGTGTCACAACTACTGAGCCCATAGTCTCTAGATCCCATGCTCTGGAACAAGGGAACCCATTCACTGCAACTAGAAAAAAACCCATGTGTGGTAACCAAGATCCAGTGCAGCCAAAAGTTAATTAATTAATTCAGGAGTTTGTATGTCTAATATATGTCTAATGTGTTTATATATAAAATATATTATCAAAAGGGTTTCATATCATGGAACCTCTGAGAATCTTAATTCTTTTTAACTGTGAAATAGAAAATAAAGATGCTCCTCAGAAGATTAACTCTGTTAATGACTGAAGAGGCATAGCAAAATTTGTTACCTAAAATACCATCTTATGGGTAGAAAAGCTAAACAACTTCAAGATAGTAACATAAAAGAAACACTACTGTTAAATAGGTAAAAGAGTGGAATTACCAAAATAAAAAGCAGTTAGTTCTGTATCTGAATTTTTGTGCCCACTTTATTTAACAGTCATCTATCAGGGGTTGGCAAATTTTTCCTTAAAATGCAAGACAGTAAATATTCTAGGCCTTAAGAGGCACATGCATGTTGTTTTGCTTTTTACCTTTCTTTAAAAATGTTAAATCCATTCTTAGCAGGCAGTCCATATAAAAACAGACCATGGACCATAGTTTGCCAGTCAGTGATCTATCTTAATGTAGTTTGCTCAGTACTAATCAGGAGTTGGTAAAAGCTTAGAAACTTCCAGTGTCTGGAACTTTGGGCTGTCACTAATGGATAGTACCTTACTGACAAAATAGCTAAAAACAGAGAATGCATGTGTCATAGGATCTGAAATCAGCTTTGCAGAATCACTATTATCTCCAAGGAATTTGTTTGAATTTTGCTAGTGTTTAGATATAGATACTGATGTAGATGAGAAGTTGACCTATTCTATCGTAATGTTATTCACCGGTAACCTGAGTTTCAGACAGTGACTGAGGGCAGAAGTTTACCAGTAGAAAGACTGAGCGTGCCTTGAGTTCATACCACAGAATATGCTATTTCCATATCTTACTGGTTATTATCATTCCCATTCAATAATGGCAGTGTTACTTAGAATCATTAATAGTGCCCGCCTTACTTGTAGATGGTGATGTTACCTGATTAGTTGGAGCCATATTATGGCATTACTGTGGTGTCATTTTCTTTCACATTGCATAGGGGCAACTCTTGAATATAAACTCTCGTGAGAATTCATAGCCAGACTTAAATAGAACTGAGAGAGGTCTCTCCTAGCTAACCCTAACATCATTCATTCATTTTAAAAAATGTTTATTGAGCCCTTACCTTATGCCAAGTCCTGTTACAGGTAATAAGGATATAAAAATTCCTCCTTTCATGAGTGCTTACATTCTTTTATGAAAATTAAACTATAAATCGACAAGCAAAAAAAAAAAAACAAATTGTGGAGAAATTGGAAAATTGACAAATGCTATAGGAAAAAATAAAACAAGATGGGGAGTGAGGAATAGAGGGGGTGGCCTCCTCAAGAAGGTGACACTTAAGACTTGGAAGAAATAAAATCAAATGCTCAAGAGTTTTGAGCAGCTGGGTGTTGCTAAATCTCATCATTATCTTAATATTAAGTCAGTATACCCAGGTAAAAATAGATTCCGATGGAAACTTGCTTTGCTATTAAACATGTAGGAAATGAGTTCCTATTACTTTTTTTTTTTCTATTTTAGAATGCAAAATATCTAATAAAATATGTGACTTTCTGTAGCAGCAAAGTCCAGGTAGCTCACACTGGAAACTGTACCCTTTTTCAGTGTTTCTGCTTTTTTCAAAACATTTTTATTTATTTCCTTTTGTGGCCATGTGCACACTGCTTCATTTGTTTGTTTGTTTTTCTCTGTCTGGTTTCGGAGATCGGAGACTGCTCTCTTGTTGCAGTGCACGGGCTTCTCCTTGCAGCGGCTTCTCTTGTTTCGGAGCACGGGCTCTCGGCATGCAGGCTTCAGTTGTTGTGGTGCTCAGGTTCAGTAGCTCCTCGACATATGGAATGTCCCAGACCAGGGACTGAACCCGTGTCCCCTGCACTGGTGGATTCTTATCTGCACTTCCTGGGAAGCCGAGAGGCTGATAAATGTAGTTTTTCATTACTCTCATAATAAAATCAGAGTTCTGTGTTTCAGAAGAGAAAAATAGATGTAACCCAGGAAACCAGCAGGCCATGTCATCTATTCAGTTCAGTTCAGTCGCTCAGTTGTGTCCGGCTCTTTGCGACCCCATGAATCACAGCACGCCAGGCCTCCCTGTCCATCACCAACTCCCGGAGTTCACTCAAACTCACGTCCATCGAGTCCGTGATGCCATCCAGCCATCTCATCCTCTGTCGTCCCCTTCTCCTCCTGCCCCCAATCTCTCCCAGCATCAGAGTCTTTTCCAATGAGTCAACTCTTCGCATGAGGTGGCCAAAGTTACTTCATGGCAAATAAAAGGGGAAAAAATGGAAGCAGTGGCAGATTTTCTTTTCTTGGGGTCCAAAATCACTGTGGATGGAGACTGGTGCTATGAAATTAAAAGACAGTTGCTCCTTGGAAGGAAAGTTATGGCAAACCTAGACAGCATATTCAAAAGCAGAGACATCACTTTGCAACAAATGTCCTTATAGTCAAAGCTACCAGTAGTTGTGAGCCATAAAGAAGGCTGGGCACCAAAGAATTAATTTTTTCGAATTGTGGTGCTTGAGAAGATTCCTGAGAGTCCCTTGGACAGCAAGAAGATGAAACCAGTCAATCCTAAAGGAAATCAACCCTGAATATATATTGGAAGGACTGTTGCTGAAACTCCAATACTTGGGCCACCTGATATGAAGAGCTGACTCTGGAAAAGATCCTGATGCTGGGAAAGATTGAAGACAAAAGGAGAAAAGGGCAGCAGAGGATAAGATGGTTAGTTAGTATCGCTTACTCAGTGGGCATGAATCTGAGGACAGTGGAAGACACAGGAGCGTGGCATGCTACAGTCCATAAGGTTGCAAAGAGTCAGACAAGACTTAGCGACTGAACAGCTACAACCGTACATGCATAACGGGCTTCCCTGATGGCTCAGGGGTAAAGAGCTCACCTGCAAATGCAGGAGACGTGGATTTGATTCCTGGTTCAGTAAGATCCCCTGGAGAAGGAAATTGCAACCCACTCCAGTTTTCTTGCATGGGAAATACCATGGGCAGAGGAGCCTGGCAGGCTTACAGTCCATGGGGTCGCAAAAGGGTCGGACATAACTCAGCAACTAAACATACACACACACATACATAATACTGAAAGAACTTTTAGTATCCATTGATTGAGAAAATGTAGATGTGCAAATTCTATGCCTTTTTCTTGGTCTATACAATTTGCTTTCACATTTTTTTATCCTCGAGCCACAGTTAAAACCAGTTTATGTCATGCCTTACTGAAGAGCACAGTTTCTCAGAGTGGAACCTACTCCTCCTCTGGCAGATCAGGTAGCATTCTGGTTTGTACTTTGGTTTCTTTTAGATTTGGTTAGCCCCTGTCACCTTTGAATTCTCTTGGAAGATAAAGCCTGGCTTTTCCCTGTTTCACCCTGAAGGCTTCTTTCACCTTTAATACTAAGGACTTTGGACTTTCTATTAAAGAAAAACAACTGAAGTGTTTTAATGCAGGTTTGCATTTTAGAAAGATAAGCTTGGAAGGATTGTGGGTGATGAACGGAAGAGATAGTCAAATCAGAATTAGGAAATTCTTGCAGGAATGAAGCAGAAATAAAGGCCCAAGGTCTTTTGGAGTCAAGATAGAGAATAAGGAATGTAAAAGATATTTCTGTAAATGTTAAGGACTGTTTAGAATGAAGACAGCAAGCGGAAAAAAAAAAAGAAGAAAGCTAAGATGAAGAAGAATCAAACATTTTTGGTTTAGGTGACTGAACAAAATATGGTACCATTCGCCAAGACAAAATATGAAGGATTGGGGGAGTTCCTTTTGACATACTGAATTTTAGTTGCCTTTAGGTGTTATGTAAAAGTATCTGTAGCATACATATGGGGTCTGAGGAAGGAGATGGAGGGACTACTGGTGTATATGGTGATAACCGAAGGTGGCCAAGGGCATGGCTATGGTCAAGAGGAGCTGACCATTGATGTCACTTCTAATATTTTGTGCATTCAGCTCTGGCATATGAGAAAGATAAAATTATAATTTATCATACTTACCTATATGCCAGTGTACATACATTTTTATGTATTTAGGAATGTGGTTCTTCATAATTCTAAGGAGCTATAAGTGGGAAAAGAGTAACTGCATATGTCATTTACTACATAAAATAAGATGTTTTGATTGGAATCAGTACCTTATGTAGATTTCTGAGTTTTACTGCAAACCACCTTCCCTGCTCCTTTGTTACCACTCTGTATAGCCAGGCTCTTTGGGACTGAAATGATTGAGCAGTGAACCCAAGAAGTACTCTGGTTGGTCAACATAACATCATACAGTCAAAGCGAACAAACTTTTTGGCCAACCCTATACTTAACAATTCAGAATACCCAAAGCACAATGATTTAGATCTAGAAAATCTTCACTAAGTAACTACTGAGTGAATGAGTATCTATATAGATAGATAAGACAACTAAAAAGAAACTGTGGCCTTGGTTGTTCTTTTTTTTTTAATAATTTTCTTTGAAAAATAGAATAAATTCATAAAATGCTCACCTCTGTGCTCCTGCTGCTGCTGCTAAGTTGCTTCAGTCGTGTCTGACTCTGTACATCCCCACAGACGGCAGCCAACGAGGCTCCCCATCCCTGGGATTCTCCAGGCAAGAGTACTGGAGTGGGGTGCCATTCCCTTCTCCAGCTCACCTCTGTAGAATATGTTAAATGCAGACTTTAAGCCAGAAAACACAGCTGTGTATTTTTTTATAGACATTCCAGTGGGAGATTATTTCTGACAAAAGACAAAATCTTTGCCCTTAAGTATCCTCTGAATTATAGAAAGCAATTATTTACTATAATTTTACAGAAAAATTCCCAGTGTATATAGTTGCTTTGTTCTTTGAATTGCTTCTCTTGTACTCTTGCCCTTCTTATAAGCATTTTACTTAATTTTATTTTATTTTATTTTTTTCACAGACCAAGAAAGAGGCACCTGAGTGGTCTAAGATACAAAAAATGAAGACCTAGTGTTTTGGACAGATTCCCGAAGTTCTTTTTCTGATGAACAGAAAGTTTATCTTAATTATGTACCTGACATTTTTTAAATAGCTAATTTGAAGCTTATTTTAACTGAACATTAAATTAACAAATTTTATCATAATAATCAAAATACATAAAATGTAAATATTTGGTTTATCTATTTTGTTAAAAAATAAATATTGTGTACTCTTATGATTTAAATTTTGGAACTTTCATAATTCTTTGAGTCATTTTAAACATGTGGCTTATAAATATTTTGGTTAGCTGTTATATAGGTGAATATTTTCCTAACCACATAAATTTTGAATTGTCATAACACAAATACCAAGACACTTTACAATTTTTAAATTAATAATCATTTGTGAAGAATACTAGAAAACCTTTCAAATGCCTGATAATGGTAGTCAGAGATCATGTTAGTGTATATGAATTGCTGATTCTTTCTTGGAGTCTGTTTTTTTCTTACATTTCATGTTATTGCTCCCCAGTACAATCCTTTACAAAGTCTGTTATTCCATTGGTCAAGTAAAAATTTGGTGAAAAGTGTCTTGTTACTTTGGTTGAAACAGTGCTGATTCAGATGCAGTATGGACCAAATAGCATTTTCTCTTTTTCTTGTCATAAATATGTTCCATTTCTTATTCAAAAGTTACAATTTAGAAGAAAGAAGAGGAGTGAAAGAGAAAGAAAAAGAAATATATTTTTATGTATCAGATTTTCTTAACCACTGTTGGCATAAAGTGTAAAAGTAAAGTGAAGTCACTCAGTCGTGTCTGACTGCAACCCCATGGATTGTAGCCTGCCAGGCTCCTCTGTCCATGGGGTTTTCTAGGCAAGAATACTGGAGTGGGTTGCCATTTCCTTCTCCAGCCGTTAACATAGAGGCTGGATAATTTTTGTTCAGGATGGGAGTAGGGGGCAGTTCTTTGCTTTGTGGAATGTTTTATCAACACCGCAGGCCTCTCCCACTAGATGAAAGTTGCATTCCCACCCACCCCACCCCCAGTTATGACAATCAAAACCCTCTCTGTCCCCTTGAACTCCTAGTGAAGAACCATTGATACACATTTTATCAGTGATTATCCTTGTAGATATGAGGAAAGTATCTGATCACTGTGTTCTTTGAAAGTTTACAAATGTCATTCATAAGCTATTAGTTGAGTGTGAGAGAACAGAAAAAGCCTTTGATAATAATATACACTTGTAAATCTACTGTTGGCCTAAAAACCCTAGTCTACTGCTTCCCTGTAATTCCATTTGGATACATCTAAAATATGATTTTTTGCAACAAAGTTTTGTTTGTTTAGCGTCTCTTCAGACACACATTCTGATTCCAGATACCTTTCAGGTCAGTTCAGTTCAGTCGCTAAGTCGTGTCCGACTCTTTGTGACCCCATGAATTGCAGCACGCCAGGCCTCCCTGTCCATCACCAACTCCCGGAGTTCACCCAAACCCACGTCCATTGAGTTGGTGATGCCATCCAGCCAGATACCTTTATAATTCATTACACCTAAATATGTAGACATAATTTATTTCCTTCCAAAATGCTAGAAGAGAATGTCTATTTTATTTTCAATTCTAGTTATTTATCTGAAAGCATTTTATAATTTAGTTCAGTGTAACTCCAATTGTTATATGTACATATTTTAATATTAAGGATTACTGATTGATAGTCCAAGTTAAAGTAATGATGTGGGCAAAAACACAGAAGCAGGAAAATTTAGAGCTAATTTTAAAAATAGAAAACACAATGATGAAGAAATTTCAAAAATCTTTCTCCCTTCAAATCCCTGTTTTTTCCCTTTTGCCCTTCCTTTCATTTCTAGATATGAATTACTCCTTTAAAAAATACAGTTCTTTCTGTCATTTCCTACCATACCATAGCCATAGGTCGCTCAGTCGTGTCCGACTCTTTGTGACCCCAGGGACTATAGCCTGTCAGGCTCCTCTGTCCATGGGATTTTCCAGGGATTTGCTGGAGTGGATTGCTATTTCCTTCTCCAGGGGATCTTCCCAACCCAGGAATCGAACCCGGGTCTCCCGCATTGCAGGCAGACACTTTGCCGTCTGAGCCACCAGGGACCACTAATAAATCCAGAATTAGATTGTGGTATGAAATCTTTTTGCATGACATTTGTGAATTTTCTATTTCAAGTGCCACTTCTTCCAGAAAGTTCTATCTTTTCTACCATGATAATCTGTATTGTGTACTCTGTACTCTATATCTCTTAATTCTGCTTGCCATATTTTATGATTGTTTACTTGTTCATTTCCTTGAAGGCAAGAACTGTTTCTTAAGCTTTTTTGGTTTGCAGTATTTAGCACTGTGCCTTGAATTCAAGCTATAAATGTTAATTTGATAAGTTGGGCACAGATGAGATACAGTGATGTAACTTTTTTTTTAATATATTGTGAATTAGAGGGATTTTTTTTTTAGTGTCATAGACTCTGTCCTAGTTCATTTCTTAATACCACTACAACCCTTGCCTTTTCTTTCAATTTCCAGACCTTAATTTTGTCTTCCTCTTTTTTTAAAATTGTAGTAAAAACATAAAATTTATCGAAAATAACATAAAATTTACCATTTACCCATTTTTAGTTGTAGGGTTCTACACAGTACAGTAGGTGTCTCAAACTTTTCCCTCTTTCAAATCTGAAACTCTGTACCCATTAACCCTTTCTCTCACCAGATCACACAGTGACCCAGGGTCACTGTATTGTACAGGCAGAGTTGGATAATCAGCAGGGGTTTAATCCAGATTCCCGCCTTTAGGAGAGATGGAACTTGTTAATGAGCCAGATTCCCTTTCATTTTAAGGTGCTAAGAAGCAGCATGCATGCGTGCTAAGTCGCTTCAGTCATGTCCCACTCTTTGTGACCCTCTGGGCTGTAGCATGCCAAACTCCTCTGTCCATTGGATTTCCCAGGCAAGAATACTGGAGTGGGTTGCCATGCCCGCCCAGGGATCGAACCCATATCTCTTATGTCTCTTGCATTGGCAGCCGGGTTCTGTACCACAAGTGCCACCTGGGAAACCCACCTGAGAAGCTGATGATAGGCAAAACAAAAGAGTTTAAAAAGTAATTAGTACTGTAAATGCTGCAAAGAATTCCTTCCTGCAGCTTGGAGGTGGTCACCAGGCAAAGCTCACCAGCCAGACAGCTCTCAGGAGTCCTCCAAGGTATGGTTTGTTTCGGTTGATTTACTGAGTCCATGGTCCAGTCCTCAGCCTTACAGGCCCAGAAACTTAATTCTGTTAATGAATTAAAGATGACAGAGTTGCCCACACTTACACTGGTTACAAATCGTAATGTATCAGTTGTGAGTGAAAAGTAAAACTATTATATAGACTGTGACTTACTGGGATAAGCACCGATGATGTGTTCTTGCACTGTTTTCCCTTGCTTCTGCAATATTGTATACTCATCATTTTCCCGCTTGGCTCCTCTTGTACCTAAATCATAAAACATTAGAGTTGTTCAGAATGTCTTTTCCCCCTTAAGTCTTTTTTATGTTCTGTACTTATTCTCTTAATAATCCAGCTCTCTGGCTTCAGTTAGTATATGCCAGTTTCCCCAAGTTTATATCTCTCACCCAAAGTATTATCTTTTAGAATAAGATACTAAATACTGCCCATTTGACATCTCCACTTGAGTGTCTCATTGTAACCTCATACTTGACATATACAAAACTAAATTCAACAAGTTTCTTCTCCAGTGTTCCCACTTTCAATTAATGGCTCCTATCAGTGGCTATTGAGTGGCTTGTATTACAAACCTATGAGTCATTTCAGACCCTTTTCTTATTAGTCCGCAAGCTTCAATCACCACACCCAGATGATCTGCGTCTTAGTTTCCTTTTTAAAGAACTTTTGATTATGAAAATTTCCAATTTATGAACTTTTGATTATTGGAAAATAAATCTTGGGGTGATGGAAATGTTCACTATCTTGATTATGGTGGTGGTTTCATGGTTATATACATATAAAAGTGTTTATCAAATTCTGTTTTTCTAAATGTATAGTTTATTATATGTCAGTTATTAGCAGCAGCAGCAGCATACCTCAATAAAGATGTTTAAAAAGAAGAAAGAGTTAGGAAATCACCACTGAGTAACCCCTGATGAAGTAATTCAGGCATCAATCACCAATGAATGCTAAAGCAGTTGGAGGATATTGGAGAACTTTATATCAGGACATAACCACCTAAATGCTCCAGTCAACCTTGGATTATGTTGACTTAGGTGACTCTTGATATGATATAACATGAAGTATAAAACAATACCAATGCAGGATCCTTGCAGAAAAACAAGTTTAACCTGAGTCAAATCAAGGCTTCAGAATTAACTTACAGTCTACAGGCAAAACAAGTAGACCAGGCTTAGTGACACCAAGAAGAATGAATCATTCTGTGCACTGGGGATGTTCATTGTTTCTAGACCCTCAGTATTTCTAGGCTTTTTCATTAGAGCTATGACATCGGTGTTTTTTAACAGAGAAGGAGAAAGTATGAGTTCCTAACTGTAACAAATTCTAATTTAAGATTTTTTTTTTAAAGATTTCAACTTCTTTGATTTTATACTTTCTGTTTCATTTCCTGTTTGTGAATTTCTCTTACCACTTGAGTTCAAACCCTCGTGTCCTCTTCCCTAGATTATGTCAGTCTCCTAACCAGTCTCCTTAAATCTACTCATTTCTCCAAACCACTCTCCACAGAGAATAATGATCTTTTTTTTAATACTATAATTTTTTATTTAATCTACAGTCTATATAAGGTATTATAAGATATGAACTTAGAAAATGGAACTAATTGCAGTTGAAGTATAAGCTGAGAACATAGGATGTGTTAGTTACTCAGTCATGTCTGATTCTGCAACCCCATGAACTGTAGCCCACCAGGCTCTTTTGGTCGTGGAATTCTCCAGGCAACAATACTGGAGTGAGTAGCCATTCCCTTCTCCAAGGTTATCTTCCCAACCCAGAAATTGAACCCGGGTCTCTTGCATTACACACAGATTTTTTTATCATCTGAGTCACCAGAAGAGCATAGTTTAACATGTTTCAATAAATTTAAATCAAAAATTTTAAATGATCAGCTAGATAAGCCTTATTTTATCCTAAACCCATGTAAAAATATTTTTTCTTTCATGTGAGGTAGAAAATAGTTTTATTTTTCATTCAATGCAGTCTTGGCAATTTTAATTATAAAATGGTACATCATTGGCAAATTTAAAATTTTTTTACTATATTGATGATAACTTTAAAATTTTTTACCATACTTGCAGAAAGGTATTTTATATGCTGTTTTCACAGACTGCTGCTGCTGCTGCTGCTAAGTCGTTTCAGTTGTGCCCAACTCTGTGCGACCACATAGACGTCACCCCATCAGGCTCCCCTGTCCCTGGGATTCTTCAAGCAAGAACACTGGAGTGGGTTGCCATTTCCTTCTCCAATGCATGAAAGGAAAAGTGAAAGTGAAGTCGCTCAGTCGTGTCTGACCCTCAGCGACCCCATGGACTACAGCCTACCAGGCTCCTCTGTCCGTGGGATTTTCCAGGCAAGAGTACTGGAGTGGGTTGCCATTGCCTTCTCACAGACTAGAAGTTCAGAATTACCTTAACTAAAAGACTTATTTGCTAGAATTATCAGGATAAATGCTTCTAAATAGGTTAAAGTGTATTTTATTGCTCCCAGTCTTAAAAGCCAGTCCTTTTAGTTCCTTTACTAGAAGTATTCCGTGTTTCCTTTATATTCAGAGTAACTACAGTTTAGAAAAATATTAATAAATGTATTTTAAATTAACTTTTGATACATCATTTCTACTTTTATAATTGAACACTTTCTAACTAAAAACCTAACACTACCTAATACATTTAATTCTATGACTCTCAACTGTATTTAGCAGTTTAGAATCTAACATATTAACTCCAAATAGAGCGGGATGGAACAGAACAAAGATGGCTGTCCTGAACCCAGATGCAATATAAAATAGTTCTTCTCGTCTAATAATAGAAATACTTATGTATTCAGTTCAGTTCAGTCGCTCAGTCGTCTCCGACTATTTGCAACCCCATGAATCGCAGCACACCAGGCCTCCCTGTCCATCACCAACTCCCGGAGTTCACTCAAACTCACGTCCATCAAGTCAGTGATACCATCCCAGCCATCTCATCCTCTGTCATCCCCTTTTCCTCCTGCCCCCAATCCCTCCCAGCATCAGAGTCTTTTCCAATGAGTCAACTCTTTGCATGAGGTGACCAAAGTACTGGAGTTTCAGCTTCAGCATCATTCCTTCAAAGAGCACCCAGGACTAATCTCCTTTAGAATGGACTGGTTGGATCTCTTTGCAGTCCAAGGGACTCTCAAGAGTCTTCTCCAACATCACAGTTCAAAAGCATCAATTCTTCGGCACTTAGCTTTCTTTATAGTCCAACTCTCACATCCATACATGACCACTGGAAAAACCATAGCCTTGACTAGACAGACCTTTGTTGGCAAAGTAATGTCTCTGCTTTTGAATATGCTATCTGGGGGGGGGGGGGGGGGGTGGGGAGTTTTAAGCTTTAATATTTAAACTATTCATTTCCACAGTTTGTAATACAGCAGTTATGTCCCTTATTACTGACAGCTTCATAAAACTAATAGTTTCAAGCAGAAAAAACTGTAATACAAGTACAACTTTTTCTTTAATTTTCTTGAATTCCCTAGCATGTGGAATAAGTGGATTAAGAACAGAGAAAAAAATTAATTGAAATTTCTTCCTTTAAATAATCAACACATAAGCCCAGTAAATCAGAAGAAATGTTAGAAGCTGATCCAAAAATTTGAATAACAGTTTTGCCATTTTAGGGAAATGCATTGAATACCCTCTAGTTAATTTATCCTTATAGTTTACTTCCAAGTAAAGCCAAGTATGAAGGGCAGGGGCACGGCTTGGGGGAAGTGGACTATCGTGAATTCTAAATATTTGTGAAAGCTTTTAATTGTATTTTTACATTCAGTTCAGTTCAGTCACTCAATCATATTTGAGTCTTTGTGACCCCATGGACCGCAGCACACCAGGCCTCCCTGTCCATCACCAACTCCTGGAGTTTATCCAAACTCATGTCCATTGAGTCGGTGATGCCATCCAACCATCTCACCCTCTGTCCTCCCCTTCTCCTCCCACCTTCAATCTTTCCTAGCATCAGGGTCTTTACAAATGAGTCAGCTCTTTGCATCAAGTGGCCAAAATATTGGAGTTTCAGTTTCAGCAGCAGTCCTTCCAATGAACACCCAGGACTGATCTCCTTTAGGATGTACTGGTTGGATCTTCTTGCAGTCCAAGGGACTCTCAAGAGTCTTCTCCAACACCAGAGTTCAAAAGCATCAGTTCTTTGGCACTCAGCTTTCTTCACCGTCCAACTCTCACATCCATACATAACTGCTGGAAAAACCATAGCTTTGACTAGACGGACCTTTCTTGGCAAAGTAATGTCTCTGCTTTTGAATATGCTGTCTAAGTTGGTCATAACTTTTCTTCCAAGGAGCAAGCGTCTTTTAATTTCATGGCTGCAGTCACCATCTGCAGGGATTTTGGAGCCCCCAAAATAAAGTCTCACTGTTTCCATTGTTTCGCCATTTATTTGCCATAAAGTGATGGGACCAGATGCCATGATCTTAGTTTTTTGAATGGTGAGCTTTAAGCCAACTTTTTCACTCTCCTCTTTCACTGTCATCAGGGGTCTCTAGCTCTTCTTCACTTTCTGCATAGGGTGGTGTCATATGTATATCTGAGGTTATTGATATTTCTCTCGGCAATCTTGATTCCAGCTTGTGCTTCATCCAGCCCAGCATTTTGCATGATGTACTCTGCATATAAGTTAAATAAGCAGGGTAACAATATACAGCCTTGATGTACTCCTTTCCATATTTGGAACCATTCTGTTGTTCCATGTCCAGTTCTAACTGTTGCTTCTTGACCTGCATACAGGTTTCTCAAGAGTCAGGTCAGCTGGTTTGTTATTTCCATCTCTTCAGCATTTTCCACTGTTTGTTGTGGTCCACACAGTCAAAGGCTTTGGCATAGTCAATAAAGCAGAAGTAGATGCTTTTCCTGGCACTCTCTTGCTTTATCGATGATCCAACAGATGTTAGCAATTTGATCTCTGGTTCCTCTGCCTTTTCTAAATCCAGCTTGAACATGCTGAACACGGTTTATGTACTGTTGAAGCCTGGCTTGGAGAATTTTGAGCATTACTTTGCCAGCATGTGAGATGAATGCAATTGTGCAGTAGTTTGAGCATTCTTTGGCATTGTCTTTCTTTGAGATTGGAACGAAAACTGACTTTCCAGTCCTGTGGCCACTGCTTGAGTTTTCCAAATTTGCTAGCATATTGAGTGTAGCACTTTAACAGCATCATGTTTGGGGATTTGAAATAGCTCACTGGAATTCCATCACCTCCACTAGCTTTGTTCGTACTGGTGCTTCCTAAGGACCACTTGACAAACACATTTGTTTAAGAATGTATGCCAATATCACATGGCAAAGTTCAGCAATACAAAAACTGCAATTACTTTTGCACCAACCTAATAAACAGAAATCAATTTTTAAGTGCCCATTACAGTAGTGAGGGGTGTGCTCATAATTATTTAGCAACCAGCTCCCAGAAGAAAGGACCCAGATTTCGTGGAACCCAGATTTTTGCAGTTAAATGGAATAAAGACCCCCCCCCACCATGGCTGACATCAAACCACCAAAGTGGCATTGTCAGGGGTGTGTGCTCCACTGAGGTGCCAGCTGGCTCTACAGAGATAGCCCTGGCCACGAGGGTGCAAGGTGGGGTGATCAACCATGCCTGCTTTCCAAGCTCCTTCTGAGCAAGTATCAATCATTCATTTGTGTACAACTCTTTACAACCCCACGGATTACATACAGTCTGCCAAACTCCTCTGTCCATGGAATTCTCCAGGCAAGAATACTGGAGTGAGTTGCCACTGTCTTCTCCAAGGGATACTCCCAACCCAGGGATGGAACTCCAGTCTCTGCTTTGCAGGCAGATTCCTTACTGTCTGAGCCACCTGTCTACATTATCCAGTGGCCTTCTTGCATTTCCTTAAACTATCCCAGCCCCTTTTTCCTCGGGATCTTGGCTACAATTGTTTCCTACTGCATCCTTCCTTCTGTGGGGATTGTGCCTCAGCCTTTAGATCTAGGTCTTTGCGCCACTCCACACCGTGGGAGGACTCAGATCATGATATAAAATGCAGTTCTTAAAAAAACTTTAAAACCACTACCCTAGACAAAACTACAATAGGCAGTGCCATCCAGACTCTGATTTTATAGAGTTTAGATTAACAGTCCTGGGGCTTCCCTGGTGGCTCAGCTGGTAAAGAATCCACCTGCAGTGCAGGAGACCTGGGTTTGATCCCTAGGTTGGGAGGATCCCCTGCAGAAGGGAATGGCTACCCACTCCAGTATTCTGGCCTGGGGAATTCCATGGACTCTGTAGTTCATGGAGTCGCAAGGAGTCGGACACGACTGAGCGACTTTCACTTTCATTTAACGGTCCTGACCCCACCCTGCCTTTACCACATTGCCTATACCGCTGTAATTTACATTCTGTTAATAGTTACCAAAGCAGTAGTGGTACATATACACAATGGAATATTACTCAGCTACAAAAAGAAATGTATTTGAGTCAGTTCTAATGAGATGGATGAACCTAGAGCCTGTTTTACAGAGTGACGTAAGTCAGAAAGAGATAAATATCGTATTCTAATGCATATATATGGAATCTAGAAAAATCATACTGAGGAATTTATTTACAGGGCAGCAGTGGAAAAACAGACATAGAGAATAGACTTTTGGACATGGGGAGAGGGGAGGAGAGAGTGAAATGTATGGAGAGAGTAACATGGAAGCTTACATTACCATATGTAGAATGGATAGCGAACGGGAATTTGCTCAGGAAACTCGATTGGGGTCCATCAACCTAGAGGGGTGGCATGGGGAGGGAGATGGGAGGGAGTTTCAAAAGGGAGGGGGTATATATATATACCTATGGGTGATTCATGTTGAGGTTTGACAGAAAACAACAAAATTCTGTAAAGCAATTATCCTTCAATTAAACAATTAATTTTTTAAAATAGTTACTTTCTAGTCCTTTCTGGAAGCCCGTGAACCTGCCTTCTATGTGACTGTGCACATGTTTGCTCTAATTTAGATTTTACTTTCACTCCAGAGGACTGTTTTATCCTTATGTGACACAATACCTTTGTGCTCCACCCCAGCTATACAAGTTGTATTTCATTTGTTTCCAGCACTGCTACTGTCATGGGATTTTCTAAAAAGTTTTATTGGAGTATAGCTGCTTTACAAAGTTGTGTTAATTTCTTCTGTACAATAAAGTGAATCAGCAGTCCTTATACATATATCCCCTCTTTTTCGATTTCCTTTCCATTTAGGTCACCACAGAGCATGGAGTAGAATTCCTCGTGCTATACAGTAGGTTCTCCAGGGCTGTATACTTATTATTTATTTTATTTTACTTATTTATTTGACTGCAGCCAGTCTTAGTTGTGGCACATGGGTTGCCCTGAGGCATGTGGAATCATCCCAGAGCAGGGATCCCTTGCTAAGTGGATTCTTAACCACCGAACCATCAGGGAAGCCCCCTATACTTAAGTCTTCCTTTTTCTGCCCTTTCCCCCTCACTCCCTCTCCCTCTTTGTCTTTCTTTTTTTCTTTCTCTTCATTAGTACATTGGTACATGAATCAGAATAATGAACTTTTTTTTTTGTATTTTCTTTGATTTGATACTTTGTATCAGGTATTTATTGAATATGTATTTTCTATAGCTAATGATGTTTTACACTCTCTTTAATAACAGTAGAACAATTCAAACTTTTACTGAGAATCTAAAATTAATTCCTGTTCCCTAAACCTTCATAGTTCATAAAGTGAAGTCACTCAGTTGTGTCTGATTCTTTGTGACCCCATAGACTGTAGCCTCCCAGGCTCTTCCGTCCATGGGATTCTCCAGGCAAGAATACTGGAGTGGGTTGCCATTTCCTTCTCCAGGAGATCTTCCCAACCCAGGGACGGAACCCAGGTCTCCTGCATTGTAGGCAGACGCTTTACCATCTGAGCCAGCAGGGAAGTCATAGTTCATGGCACAGGTAATTCCCTAAATCCATCTATAAGTGCTTTATTAAGCAAGTTGTTATATAGCAAAAATGTCACTAACATTCAAAACTGTGCTCTAAAATATGTGTAGACTTTCTAAACTGCTGATGACTTCTCTCTCATTACTCTGCTCTCTTATTTGTAATACTGCAGAGTCATAAATCTGCCTCTTTTACTTTCACTTCCTTCCATTTATTTTTGGTATGACCATCTTGATTTACTATTATTATCATTATCATTATCATTCCTAGACTAGATCATTCCTGGGTACTAAGACAGTTCCAGGGACACACTACGTATTCTGTAAAATGTTACCTCACTTTTATTTTCTTTTAGTGTAGTTTAACATTATCTATTTAAAATACTTTCACCAGGAGCTAGAACAAAGCTATGACCCTAGGGACCTAGAACAAATAAAGAAAACATTTCTCTAATTCCTATTACCTTTGGTGACTAAAGGATAAAACACAGTAGGCACCGGAGAAGAAAATGGTAACCCACTCCAGTGTTCTTGCCTGGAAAATTCCATGGACAGAGGAGCCTGGCAGGCTACAGTCCATGAGGTCACAAAGAGGCAGACAGGACTGAGCGACTAAGCACTAAGGCAAACTTTAGGAGGACAAAGAACTTTAGGAGGATATACCTTCTGCTGAGGGCTTCCCTATGGCTCAGCTGGTAAAGAGTCCATCTGCAATGAGGAGTTTGATCCCTGGGGTGGGAAAATCCCCTGGAGAAGGGAAAGGCTACCCACTCCCGTATTCTGGCCTGGAGAAGTCCATGGGATCGCAAAGACTCGGACACAACCTAGTGACTTTCACTTTCACTATCCTCTGCTAATGTGCTCTGAGCTTAGAATAATGCCTTGCACATGATGAATAGTCAATAGAGGATGGTTCAATCAATGAATTTGTGGACAAGCTGAGACAGCTGCTAAGTGGCTTGAATGCCCACAAATATGTATAGATATTCATTAACTGTAGAATTCACATGTGTGTCCATCCAGTTAATCAAAATAAATTAGATGGCCAAATATATCACAATTTATTTCTCAATGTGGGATGTTCAGTCACAGGCTCTTTAGGTACTTCTTGCCTCAATAAAGGTGAAATAAAACTTAGCATGTGATTGTTCCAGCAAATATTTACTCAGACAGGTGAATTGGTTTCTGTTGTTGTTGTTTTTTTTCTTTTAGAACTGTTTTAGATTTTTAGTTTGGAACTTTCCAAGACAAAACTCAAGTGGCATTTGAACTTTTCGTACATATTTCAAATAACCATTGTTTCTATGACTGAAAAGTTGTTTTTTGTTTTTTAATACCCTGAAAGGCAATCCCAAAGAATGCTCAAACTACCGCACAATTTCACTCACCTCAAACGCTGGTAAAGTAATGCTTAAAATACTCCAAGCCAGGCTTCAGCAATACGTGAACCATGAACTTCCAGATGTTCAAGCTGGTTTTAGAAAAAGCAGAGGAACCAGAGGTCAAATTGCCAACATCCGCTGGATCATCGAAACAGCAAGAGAGTTCCAGAAAAACATCTATTTCTGCCTTATTGGCTATGCCAAAGTCTTTGACTGTGTGGATCACAATAAACTGTGGAAAATTCTGAAAGAGATGGGAATACTAGACCACCCGACCTGCCTCTTGAGAAACCTGTATGCAGGTCAGGAAGCAACAGTTAGAACTGGACATGGAACAACAGACTGGTTCCAAATAGGAAAAGGAGTACATCAAGGCTGTATATTGTCACCCTGCTTATTTAACTTATATGCAGAGTACATCATGAGAAATGCTGGGCTGGATGAAGCACAAGCTGGGATCAAGATTGCAGGGAGAAATATCAATAACTTCAGATATGCAGATGAAACCATCCTTATGGCAAAGTGAAGAGGAACTAAAGAGCCTCTTGATGAAAGTGAAAGAGGAGAGTAAAAACGTTGGCTTAAAGCTCAACATTCAGAAAACAAAGATCATGGCATCTGGTCCCATCACTTCATGACAGATAGATGGGAAAACAATGGAAACAGTAGATGACTTCATTTTTCTGGGCTCCAAGATCACTGCAGATGGTGACTGCAGCCATGAAATTAAAAGACGCTTACTCCTTGGAAGGAAAGTTATGACATATGCAAGACATATTCAAAATATGCTAGACAGCATAGTCAAAAGCAGAGACATTACTTTGCCAACGAAAGTCCATCTAGTCAAGGCTAAGGTTTTTCCAGTAGTCATGTATGGATGTGAGAGTTGGACTATAAAGAAAGCGGAGTGCCAAAAAACTGATGCTTTTGACCTGTGGTGTTGGAGAAGACTCTTGAAACTGAAATACTTTGAAACTGAAACTCCAATACTTTGGCCACCTGATGCGAAGAGCTGACTCATTTGAAAAGACCCTGATGCTGGGAAAGATTGAGGGCAGAAGGAGAAGGGGATGACAGAGGATGAGATGGTTGGATGGCATCACTGACTCGATGGACATGGGTTTGGGTGGACTCCAGCAGTTGGTAATGGACAGGGAGGCCTGGCATGCTGCAGTTCATGGGGTCGCAAAGAGTCGGACATGATGGAGCAACTGAACTGAACTGAAATATACATTTTCTTAAATTTTTACAATGTTGTGTTGGTTTCTGCCATACAACAATGCAAATCAGCCATAATTATACATATGCCCCCTCCTTCTCTAATCTTCCTCCCCTTCCCATCCCATCCCTTCAGATCATCACAGAGTGCCAGACTCGGTTCCCTGTGGTACACAGCAACTTCTCACCAGCTATCCATCTTACATCTGGTGCTGCTTTCTCTGTTCGTCCCACTCTCTCTCTCCACCACTGTGTCCCCAAGTCCATTTTCTATATCTGGACCTAATTAAAATTAAAAGCTTTTGCACAGCAAAGGAAACAATCAGTTCAGTTCAGTTGCTCAGTCGTGTCCAACTCTTTGCAACCCCAGGGACTGCAGCATGCCAGGCTTCCCTGTCCATCACCAACTCCCAGAGCTTGCTCAAACTCATGTCCATCAGGACAGTGATGCTATCCTCTGTCGTCCCCTTCTCCTCCTGCCTTCAGTCTTTCCCGCCTTCAGAATCTTTTCCTGAAGGAAACAATAAACAAGATTAAAAGACAATCCTCAGGATGGGAGAAAATACTTACAAATGAAACAACTGACAAAAGATTAATCTCCAGAATATATAAGCAGCTCATATAGCTCAATATTAGGAAAACAAACAGCCCAATCAAAAAATGGGCAGAAGACCTAAACAGACATTTCTCTAAAGAAGACACACAGATGGCCAATAAACTCATGGTGCTTACTGTGTTGCACCATAAATGATGTACCACGTCACTAATTATTGGGCTTCCCTGATGGCTCAGACAGTAAAGGATCTGCCCGCAATGCAGGAGATCCAGGTTCAATCCCTGGGTCGGGAAGATCCCCTAGAGAAAGGAATGGCAATGCACTCCAATATTCTTGCCTGGAAAATCCCGAGGACAGAGGAGCCTGGTGGGCTACACTCCATGGGATTGCAAAGAGAGAAATGCAAATCAAAACTACAGTGAGGTATCACCTCAAACCAGTCAGAATGAGTGAGTGAGTGAAAGTCGCTCAGTTGTGTCTGACTCTTTGTGACCCCATGGGTTATACAGTCCATGGAATTCTTTACGCCAGTAATAGGTAGCCTTTCCCTTCTCCAGGGGATCTTCCCAACCCAGGGATCAAACCCAGGTCTCCCACATTGCAGGCGGATTCTTCACCAGCTGAGCCACAAGAGAAGCCCAAGAATATCGGAGTGGGTAGCATATTTCTTCCGCAGGGGGGTCTTCCCAACCCAGGAATCGAACCAGGGTCTCCTGAATTGCAGGCACATTTTTTACCAATTGAGCTATCAGGGGAGCCCCCAGTCAGAATGGCCATCATCAAAAAATTTTACAAACAATAAATGCTGGAGGGAATGTGGAGAAAAGGGAATCCCTCTATCTGTTGGTGTGAATGTAAACTGATACAGCCATTATAGAAAACAGTTTGGATATTCCTTTAAAAAATGGGAATAAATCTATTTATTCCCAACAACCCCTCTACTCAGCATATACCCCAAGAAAACCATAATTGAAAATGACACATGTACCCCATTGTTCACAGCAGCACTGTTTATAATAACCAGGCCATGAAAGCAACCTAAATGTCCATTGCCAGATGAATGGATAAAGATGTGGTACATACATACAATGAAATATTACGCAACCATAAAAAAGAACGAATTTGTGTCAGTTCTAGTGAGGTGGATGAACCTAGAGCCTGTTATACAGTGAATTAAGTCAGAAAGAGAAAAACAAATATATTAATGTGTATATATGGAACCTAGAAAAATTATTTTGATGAATCTTTTTGTTTTTGAGTAATAATTATTTATTTTTGCTTTCTAGAATCAGGAGTATATGGTTTTGGCAGATTTATACAGATACTGATATGGTTTTCTTTGGCTTCATAGTTTTGAATTTATTTCTTAAATACTTGGATTTTACAACTTACTCGATATATAGATACATAATTCCTGAAATTCCTATTAAAAATTGAGATTTAGGGATTAGCCCTGTCTCACACATACAATACTACCACACACCTGCCATTCTGCTTTCCATTAGCTTTATTTTCTTTAGTGTAATATCTGAAATTTTTATTTTCTTGTTTGTTCATTGCCTGTCCCTCCTAAATAGAATATATTCCAAGAAAGCAGACAATCTTATCTGACACTACTGTGTCCCCAGCACCTAGTACAGTGCCTGGCACAGAAAAATTCCCCCTCGAAATTTTGTTGAATGGTAGGAAGAAAGGAAGGAAAGAAGAAATGGTACTTGCCTCCTGACTTTTTTTTATTATTATTGAATGTTTGCTGGAAATTGACTTAGTCCACTTGGGCTACTAATAGGAAATGCCACCCCACTCCAGTATTCTTGCCTGGAAAATTCCATGGACAGAGGAGCGTGGCGAGCTATACCGTCCATAGGGCCACAAAGAGTCAGACACTACTGAGTGCCTGAGCAGATCAGAGAGAGCAAAATATAGACTGAATGGTTTATAAACACCCGGAATGTATTTCTCAATTCTGGAGGCGATGAAGTCCTAGATCAAGGTGCCAGTAGACCGATGCCTGCTTTCTGTTCATGTGTCTTACTGCTGTGCACTCAGCTGGCAGTAGGGATTTGGGAGCTCTTGGGGTCTCTCTTATAAAGGCATTAATTCCATTAATGATAGCTCCACCCTCATGACCAAATCACCTCCCAAGGAACCCCCACCTCCATTTACCAGCACATTGGGGAAACCATTTCAACAAATCAATGTGGGTGAAACAAGCATTCAGTGTAGAGCAGGGAAAAAAATAAAACTAATTCGATAGCCCTTTCTCCCACGTTACCCAGAAAACAAAGTCATTTTCCATCTCTGTATCTTAGGATCTTTTTTCCTCTCTTTTTAAAAGAAGAGATATTTTTCCTTTCCATAGTTAATACCATTCTACTTGTATTCTTCACCAACCATGGGCGAGCAGATGATACAGGAAGAATAAGGAGCAAGAAATGCAGAGGGCCCAAGACAAATACTCGGAGAAGGCAGTGGCAACCCACTCCAGTACTCTTGCCTGGAAAATCCCACGGACGGAGGTGCGTGGTAGGCTGCAGTCCATGGGGTCGCGAAGAGTCGGACATGACTGAGCGACTTCACTTTCATTTTTCACTTTTATGCTTTGGAGGAGGAAATGGCAACCCACTCCAGTGTTCTTGCCTGGAGAATCCCAGGGACGGGGAAGCCTGGTGGGCTGCCATCTATGGGGTTGCGTAGAGTCGGACAGGACTGAAGCAACTTAGCAGCAGCAGCAACAACACAAATACTAACATTTGAGGAAAAGACAAAGTTAAAAAATGAAAAGGAGAGTGTCCTTCACTCTCATTTACCTCCTACAATCTAGATTCTTCCCCAAACTACCAAATTGAAACCATTGGCCCTAAAGGCATTGCTACAACTCCTGTTATTGAATTTCTAAGTCTGTGTCTCTTACCACGTCCCGCCTAAGTGTCTTTCTCTCTCTAACCCCTTTGATAAAGTCAAACCTCAGTGTTCAGGTGTGAGCCCCTTTTTTGTCTTGTATTCCTCCACCCTCCTTTGATCAGTAAATGTACCTCCATCCCACCCATATTCCACATTTTCCATGAGGAAGAGTTTTCCCAAATGTTCCTTCCTCTTTGCTTCACCTCCTGACTATCTGACTGGTAGATTTTTAGGAAGTGTGCTTGTATTGTTTTTGTCTACTTTTTCTTTTTTCCTATGGAGGAACTATCTTTTCTATCCCGGGGACAGTTACCTGCCTTTCTTGTTCTAAGTCACAAGCATCACCTTGTGACTAAGAGGTTGTGTCTAAGGCACAGCGGGGGTTGGGGGGAGAGGGTGGGGAGGGGAGGGTGGTGGGAAGATTAAGGCCCCTTTGGCCTTCACATTCAACTGTGTCCTCCAGTATAACATTTATTAAAAAACCGCAGTGCAGTGCTCACTTGTGCCCAACTTTTTGTGACCCCATGGACTTTGGCCTCAACAGGTTCCTCTGTCCACGGGATTTTCCCAGCAAGAATACTGGAGTGGGTTGCCATTTATAATCTCTATCCACTGTTTTTGCCTTCTTAATCTAGACCCTGCCTGGCAAGAAAAATGCTATTTATTGAATTCCTCAAGTTTCCACACAGTAAAGTTTTTTTTTTTAATGAGGTTTGTATACTCATCTTGAATACACATAAAAAGTCTCTTTTATCCTTTCCCTGAGATACCTTTCTGGTGTCCAAACACACAGAACTTATTCCTCTTAAAAGAGTGAAGACTAATCTATTTGGACATTTATTTTTTTCATCACTTTGGAAATAAAGGTGTCAGTAGCTCTAATAGTTAATACAATTGTATTAGTTTTTAAGTCCTAAATGATGAAAAATGTCTTTCTGAGTGAGTGAAAGGAAGGAATTGGCCTCTCTCATCTGTTCTTACACATGACTTTCAAATCTTCCTGTGCATCCCTTATAATCCCTGGACTCCTTTCTTTTTTTTTTTTTTTTTTTGAACTCTACCTTCAGTCCTATGTTACCAATTCCCTACAGAATATTTCCTCTTGGATCTGAATTTTTCCAATGCCCTACATATTTTTTAGTTCTTTGAAACTTTTTAGTTGGACATAATTACGGGCTTACAGAGAAGTTGCAAGAATATTGCAAATAATTTGATCCTTTACCCAAATTATTCAAATGTTAACATTTTATCACATTTGCTTTGTCCTTTTCTCTAGGCTCTCGATTTTTTTGTTGCTGTTCTGGACCTTAAGAGAGTACTTTGAAGATATGATTTCCCTTTACTGCCAAATGTTTCAGTGAGCATTTCCTAAGAACAAGGACATTCTTTTACATAAGCAGAGGACAATGATCAAAATCAGAAAATTAACATTGATACAGTACTGTTATCTAATCTAAAGACCTTATTCAGATTTCACCAATTGTCCTAAGAGTGCCTTTTATGCCAAGGAAAATCTCCAATCATTCATTGCATTCAGTTGCTGTATCTCCTAAATCTTCTCTAATCTAGAAGAGTTCCTCAATCTTTCTTTATCTTTTAGGACAGAGACATTTTTAAAGTGTACATGTGAGTAATTTTGTTGACTGTCCATCAAGCAAATATTCTTTTGACCCCATTCATCCACATTAATTTGCTGACAGAGCAACAATGAATAAAAGCAATCCATTTTCTACATCCCTATTCTAGTTTCATATTTCATCACCTCTCGTTAGATATGTGATCACTTATCCTCTCTTAGTTCCTCATCCTTAAAACTGGAATAATTGCACTTACCTAATGAGTTATAGAAAGGCTTAAAAGAAGTGATATATTTAAAAGGAATTTACCCTCCAAACTCATCAAGCTGTATACATTACATATACACAGCTTTTTGTATGTTAATCATACCTCAATAAAGTAGTTTTGTTTTGCTGTTTTTTAAAAGAATTTACCCAATGCATGTCACAAAGGCCATTTGCTTTTCATGTAATTTGGTTTCTCAACTCTCCGCCACTTTGCTACCCTTACATAAATGCATTCCCCATGCCTAAAAAGGCAATTCTTGAACTACTTACAGCTCACCAAAATAATTGTCAGTCTCATCAGACTGTTAATATTGAACCTATAGTCAGTTAAAACCCTTAAAGCTTTTTCTGCATAATTTCTTTTGCTATTTCTATCATTACTACAGCTAGTACCAGCAACAGTACTTGACAGGATCTGCATAGAACATCTCTTTGGATGGCCCTTTATATCATGTACTTCTCCCAGATCCATGTGGTAGTTATTATCTGCATTTTTGAGATGAGGAAACAGATTCTGAGCAGTTAAGTCACAAGACTTTTATAAGTGAGAGAGGTGGAATTTAGTCCCAAGTGTTTCAGAACATAAGTCTTTATTTCTCTATTAAGTATCGCCTTTTTAATTTCCACTTATCCTCCTGGCTTATTGGAACACTTAAGGTTCCTGATTTTGCCATCCAACGTAATTGTGTTTTTCCCCCAGTGTGCATCTTGTATGGTCTTCCTCCAGAGCATTGATGAAAATGTTATTTGAGACCCCTGTGATAAATGGAAACATTTTCTTCTATGTTGAAATCAATCACTTTCTGGGAACAGTTTTTTCAAATATCTATAAATAAATCTTACTAGATGGTAGACTGATTCACCTATACACATCTTATCCACAAGAACAACTTAAGATTTTTTTTCCATGCCTATGGCATCCCCTCTGGCTACAGATCTAATTGCACCACTGGGAGGAAATATTTGTCTTAGTTTAGCTGAAATTGTTTGTATTGGAACAATATTGGTCTTCGTGATTATTCCTTTACTTCTTACAAATCTTTTCTCTAATAATCTCTTCCAGAGTTTTGGTAGGGGTGAATTCAAATAATGCTGGTTTCCAAAATTCTGGTTCCTTTCTAACAATGTTCCCTGGGTTGCTCTGTGCCCTAAGAAAGGTCACTCTTTTGACTTAGACATTTCTGAATGAATGAGAAAATTAAATCCACCATTTATTAAACTCACTACACTAATTATGTTTTTTTACTTTGGCCACAACTTACCCAGGAAATATCCTCTCTTGTTTCACAGATGAGAATGCTGAGAGTTGGAGAAATGGTAAAACTCATCTAAAGTCACTGAAGTTGGAAGTGATGGAGCTGTTAGATATATTGACTCAAAAAACAAAAGTAAGTGGCACATTTTTGCAAACTCTTTATGCTGTAAATCATGTTAGGACATTCTGCTGCTATTAATTGTTCATTTGTACGAAATGGTATAGACCAAAAATTAGATTTACTTGAGCATCTATATGTTCCCTACCCAACCAAATCAGTAATGTATCAGAAAGCAACAATTCTCAAAGAGTTCTCAAAGGAGCAATCCACTAGCCTCAGGCAAGTGCAGTTCTTCTGTCGCTGTCAAGTGTTGGACATAAGTTTCATACTAGTGATATTCTCTTTGAGATCCAAAGGCTTCGGAGGAACCCTTTAGAAAATAAACCCATTTAATGTTCATAAAGCACAGGGCTAGTTTCCAGAAACACATTTGCAGAAGCTGTTATAGGTGTTAACGTAGTATTTCTTTTCTTTTTTACTCCTTGGGACTCCATGGATGTTTCTCCAGAGATACAGTGAGGTTTAAAAACATATTTTTATTTATATGAATGCCCCTTACTTGGCCAATGCGCCCTCCTGTCCTAAGGTTGAACCTGGTCTTCACCAACCTTCTAGTTTAGAAATGGTGCTGTTATTTTATATGTATACATGGGCTTCCCTGGTGGCTCAGATGGTATAGAATCTGCCTGCAATGCAGGAAACCTGGGTTCAGTCCCTGGACTGGGAAGATCCCCTGGAGAAGGGAATGGCTACTCACTCGTATTCTTGCCTGGAGAATTCCATGGGCAGAGGAGCCTGGTGGGCTACAGAGAGTTGGACATGACTGAGCAATTTATATATATAAATTGGGCTGTGCCCACTTGGCTTGCAAGATCTTAGTTCCCCAACCAGGGATTGAACCTAAGCTACCACAGTGCAAGTGCCAAGTCCTAACCTCTAGACCGCCAGGGAATTCCCAGCTGTTATCCTGATTTTACATTTGCAGAAAAAAGTCTAGGGTTTCTAGGAAATTTGCTCAGGCCTGACAGCAAGAGAAGGTCCAAACGGAAACTCAGATTCATATTTATATCAAATCCAATTCAGCACTCTTTCACTTGCTTCATGTCTTTGTTTTTCTGCCTTTGATCATTTAAAAAGCTCGTTGACATTTCCAAAAACAAGCAACTTTGGAAAATGGACATGATTATATTAAAAATGGATGATGAACTTTACATTGCAACTATTTAAATGGTAAAAGTCATACTTGGAATTTTTTTTCCCTTTTGAACAGGTCTTCCTCCATCAGCATCAGCCAGTCGAGGTTGGGGATGGATACAGGAGACCTCGCTAAGTCTGAGCCCTGTGGGAAAAAGGGATCCTGAAAACAGCAAATTAGCCCACAGCTATACCTGTTTACATAGTCAAAGTATGTTTGTTCTGTTTGAAGATACTTCAAAAATAACAATTGTAAAAGAGATTACTGCTTTGATCAGGGAATCTGAATCTCCTTTGTTTGACCATGAATAATTGGTCTTTGTAATGTTAATGCTTCTTTTAAGGAATATCAGATCGGTAAATTCACCTTAATTACAGGCAAGCCGAGTTGTAGAGGGAATTCGTAACAGCATTTCGTTGAAGGTCTTTTCTAGTTCCCCTTCAAATCTAATTACAGCAGAAAGATTATTTTTACACCAAGCAGCAGAAAGCTATAATTATTCGTATTTTCATTCACGTTCAAATAGGTCAAAAGCATTATCTTATTGAAGAATAAGATTGAAACCTTAAAAATGTCCTTGTTCTTCCACAAAGCGCAGAAGGAGGTAGAACCTTAACTGAGTTGTTCTTGCTAACCTGTTAACCTTCATCCAGCCGGCAACTCAGAAGTCTGTTTTCCCCAGACTTTACACTTGGAAACAGCACTCTGGAATCCACAACCTAAACAATGATTAATACTAAATCTTGTTTAAAAATTTGAAACCAACTAAACAATCCAGTTGGAGGATATGAGTACAGTAGGGAGACAAGAAGAAGAAAAAAAGATTTTAAGTCTTCCTATTGTAATTTGGTGGTATTCAGCTTAGTTATATTTGTTGTAACAACACAAATGTCAATACAGAAAGTTAGATGTTGCTGAAGATGTGAGGAAATGGGATTGCTAAACTGTAGATTGGGTGATTTAGTTAGATATGGGGAAGAATGTCTCAACAGCAGGGTGAAATCTCCTTTTGTGGAGGTAGCTTGAAAGTTGCGTATTTTGTGAAATGGTGTGGGGCAAAGCTTGTGAGCCAAGGGGGTCCACTTGAAGATGGGGAAGCTTTCCATTGATTGTATTTGTTATCTCACATTCTATTCAATCCCCAAATGGGATTTTCGCCTCTGGCCAGAAGGCTAACGACCATTAAGCATTTACACTTAGCACCCACCAGATTGCCACCTTCCAACCTGAGAGCATTTTTGGTAGTATTGTGCTGACATTTAAACTTATCATTATAAAAACTTTGAAGAGAGCCCATCACACCTGTACTAGAGGGGAAATATCTCTGAGGTTTAAACCACAGTGAACATATTCCCAGTCGTTTTGGGTGTGGGTTTTTTTTTTTTTCTTAATTATGGCAGCAATTAGCTTTGCAGCATGGCATTCATTCCAAACAGCAGGGATGGAGAACAATAATCTTGTTTACCTGAAGCTGGAGAGAGTGTACCTAGCTTTGTTCCCTCCACAGCCTAATCTAAACTCTTCCAGAGGTGCCATTCCGCACAATAGAGTGTGACTGTCCCCATCCCCCCCAAAGATCCTCCCTCCCCTGGTTAATTCATTTGTCACTGAAAACCTCCACAAGATCAAGAAAAAACAGATACCAGGCCGTTTCAAACTTTTGCTTCCATTAATTTCAAAAACAGAATCCTCAGATATGGGAATACCTTTTTTTATTTTTAAATTGTTTAAATCTGTCCAAATTATCCCAGGGAAAATAATGGAGCTGCTTTAGATTGTTCTTGACAATGAATAGAAATAGGAAGATGACCGTTGTCAGTCCTGGGGAGAAGCAAATTATTAAATGGATGAGTTATTTACATGAAAATGAACTGCCTCTCCCATGGGAAAATTAGGTGACAGGCGATTCTGCATTACAAGAGGAACATGTCACTGGTTTTCATTTTCCACAACAAAGATTTTAGGGTAATTTCCTTTCAGGAGAATGGAGTAGTTTCTCTTCTACATGCATCACCATTCAAAACCATTGGTGTCACCGTGTGAGAGCTTTTGGTTTGGATTTTGTTTTTTTTCCCTCCAGTAAGAACTGAAATGGCAGGTGGGCACAGTACAAATGAGTCATAACCCTTGTACAGGGCCAAACAACAATACTCTGAAGTTATACTACAGCGTTGGACATGTTTTAGTGTTTTACAGTGTCCACAGTTTATTTCTCTACTGTAAAATGTAGGCTACTACAGAGGAAGAACAATAATCAGTTATACATTAACTCTGAAAGGTCATTGCTTGTGGCAAATGCAAGGTCTATTGATCAAGTAATATTTGTCGGCAGAAATGAGTCTCATTACTGGACGAAGCTCGTGAAGGAAACCATTGTCTAAAGGGACATCATGATATGTGCAAATCATCCATCTGCTCAAGGTGGTTTGAATATCATCACATGTCTATCAGCGCTTTTTAAATGTAATTTACTCACTTTTCAGCTAATCAATCCCCCAAACTGCTTTCTTTTGTCAACTTACTATGCTGCACATTCAAACAATGATTAATCGCCTTATGTTAACTATGAGATAAGGAAAAAAATGAAAAGAAAATGAATGACGTATTCACTTGTGTTACAAAATGGGCTATAAACTAGTTTCCCAGCATGAGCTGTGGTTTACTTTCAAACTTAAATAACTTGTCTATGTAACCTTATCTTCCGGGCACTTCCTGCAAGCTTCATATATTATGCAATCAAGCCCATAAATATAGGTAGAAGTTAACTTGAATAGCTGAAACAGAGTTAACCACACACATGTAGTTAAAGCTTTATCGCCATTTCTGTCATAAACCTCTCCCTTTTCTTTAAGAGATTTACCAAGCTGTCATAAAAAAAAAAAAAAAAAAAAGTATTATGGCTGTATCTTTGCAAAAAAAAAAGAACTCTTTAGAAGTGCCTTGTCTCCTTAAACATACTGAACTTTGGCTTATGCTCCCATAGTCATACACCACGAGTGCTGCCACATATCAGGAAGGCCAGTATGTTTGCATGTTGAATGTCTCAGGGTTGAGGTGGCACCAGCGTTTATTATTTCCATCTTATTTTTCATAAATTCCTTAAAAAATTAACACTATATAACTCCAGTGATGACATATTGCTAGAGGTATATAATTAAGCACATTCAGCTAAGTCATCAAATAAATAAGGAAAAGTGTAAAGTAGAATGCTTTACCGGAAAATAAGTGATTATACATAATCAAATATCTGTAATGAGAGGGATAGGATAGAAATTTTCCAGGCATATAATCAGCCTAAAATAACTGGGCAGGAAAATTAAAAGGATCAGATTCCCTACATTGACTTAGCAAAAGACTCTAGCAAGCATTCTACTGATGACTCTGCTGATTTCTTTCAAGAGTGAACACCAATGGCACTCTACCTTGCAGTACATAGGCAGTATCTTGAGAAACTAAACTCAGTCATTTTATTATTATTATTATTATTATTATATAGCTTCTGTTTTATATTTTGGTTTTCTGGCCAGGCGAAATGTGGGATCTTTGGCTCCATGACCAGGGACTGAACCTGCACCTCCTGTGGTGAAAGGCGACGTTTTAACCACCGAACCGGAAGGGAAGTCCCGCAAGTTCCATACATATACATTTTAATGGGTAGACACAAGGCCTCTCTTTCTAGAAATGACTTCTTTCCAGAAATATGAGATTATCTTTACCTCTTACTTTCTTATCATAGATGTCTGAAGGTCGTGGAGTAGAGATTGCTGGACTTGAGTCAAAAAACTGAGTTCAAATTCTTTGATGCTCTTCTCAGAGATCTCTTCTTCCAGGAAGCCTTCCTTGACTATCTGGCACAGATAAAGCTTTATCTTCTAGGTTTTCAAGATATTTGGTGCTTAACCTTTAATAACACTTTTGGTCCCTTTGAATCATTAGTGCTCTTTAGTGCAGGTCATGTCCCATAGTAGGTACTCTGTAAATGTTTGTTGAATAATGGGTTTCTAAAATTGAGAGGGTTCTATTAGGAGAAATGAATTTTTTGTTTCTTTTCAGATCAATACATTCCATGAATCCCAGCTCATCTCTCTAGTAATAGGCATTTATGGAAATAAACTATGTTTTGCATGGAACTGTCAATGCTTAATTATTCTTGGGACTTAGGTAGCAATCTCCCTTCCTGCCTACCATCCACAACCCCCAATCTTTCTTCTCTCTCCAGAGATAAACTGTTAATTATCATGTGTTAGCAATTTCAAAATATGAAAGTGTTAGTCACTCTGTCCTGTCATAGGCAATGTATATTTCATATAAATTAATTACATAAATGGTACGATGAAATATGTATTAACCAGTGACTTTTTTTTTTTCATTTATCATGCCTTTAGGGTCATTTCATGTCAAAATTTCTGGACAATATATAGATAAAGTAGAATTTACTCAATCGTTTGCTGTTGTTTAGTCCCTGAGATTCTTTGCAACCTATTGGACTGTAGGCTGCCAGGTCTCTCTGTCCATGGGATTTCCCAGGCAAGAATACTGGAATGGGTTGCCATTTCCTTCTCCACGGGATCTTTCTGACCCAGGGATTGAACCCATGTCTCCTGCTTGGCAGGTGGATTCTTTACCACTGAGCTACCTGGGACGCCTTCTCAATAAATTTACTTGACCATAAATTACTTATTGTTGGATATTTAGATGATTGCCAATTTTTCATTATTAACAATACTGCAATACATTCTGGTACATCTGTCTACTTTTGTGCACACATAAGGGATTTTGAGGAATGAATTTCTAAAAGTAGAATTTCAACCTGTGTGAGAATTTTATCTTTTGATAAATGCTCTAGAGTGCCCTGTATAGGTAGACTTTTTACCAAGTCAATACAAAGTTATATTTTTGCTAACATTATGAGCCTTCCAGTTTCCCTTCTCTGACTTTCATTTTTGTACATTAGTTGAGTAAAGATGGTTTTCCCATTGCTGTCTGATTTGCATTTCTCTGAGAGTGGCGGGGCTAAGAAACTTTTCATACATTTATTGGCCTCTTGTACATCTTCTTTTGTGAACTGCCTACTTACCATCATTGCCTGATTTTCCCTGAGTTCTCTCTGTCTTATAGGTTCTTTTAAAGATCTCTTTTATGATTGTGAATATGAATCCTCTTTGCAACTGTTTTCTCCCAGATAGTCACTAACCATAGGGGGCTGAGGTAGAGGGGTCCCTTTTCTTTTACCTCTGTGGTCACATTGATACACAAGACTCTGCATTAGGTTAGACTTCCTTCTGGACTTTATTATGTAAATTCTTTATATATCACATAGAAATTGGTTGTGAGGAATCCATGGGCTAACTATTCTCACCAGTTTACCCGGTTTGTGATTTATCCTAAATGTTATGTCTGTTCTTACCTGAAATTTCCCCCTCTCTCCTACTATCTGCAGTTTTGTAGGAACTTGTCTTTTCCTGAGGGTCAATCAAGAATCAAAGTCCACAGCCATCTCTATCTCTTCCTTGTTCACTCTTCACTGGCACAGATAAAGTTATTTTGTTATTTCATGAATATACATTGTAACTTCAATGAGATGGGAAGCTACGCAACTGACAGTCCCTTGCTTTTGCCATAACTCCCAGTGTCTAACACATAGTGAGAATCTAATAAATATTTGTTGGTTGTTTCAACGATTCTATTTTATAGGAAAATCTTTACTCTATCCCCTCTCCCCAAGATCATGTACACTATGGGCCATTTCCCTGTGCATTTCTTCAATCATTGTTTTTGTGTAATTTGTCTTTTGTTCCATTTGTCATTAGGTCATACCTGCTTATAGTGCTTGAGGTTCTAAATCTCAATAATAAATTGAGAACAATGTTAAGGACCTGATTTTCTCAAAATTCTCTGCTGACACAAAAAATAATCTAGCATTACTTATTCCCTAGGACAGGCCTTATTTCACACAAACTGAGACGTGTCTTCTCAGACACTAAAGAGAGACCATGACTTTATAGAAGTTTTTCGGATTTATTTGTTTTTTAAAGTTAAATTCAAAAACCAAATCTATACTACATTAAAATAGCAAATCTATACTACACAACAATAAAATCTAGTTCATTGATGGTCAAATTGTGCTTCTTATTACTACTGGTTCTACCATATTTTCTTAAAAATATTTTTTTTATATCGTAGAACATTTCCAAAGGATACAGAATTAGTGAGAATGAACCCCTTATGTACTTATCACTCAGCTTCAACCATTATTAATTCACGGCCAATCTTTTTCATCCATACCTTCATATAATGTTTATCTTCTCTGGGTTACTTTGAAGCAAATCCCCAGTGTCACATCATTTTATACTAAAATATAAAATTTAAGTTCAAAATTTTAGTTCAAAGCTCTGGAGGACCTTGTGTTTAGTGTATGTGTGTGTGTGTGTGTGTGTGTGTGTGTGTGTGTGTGTGTGTATGTTCTTCATTCAGACATGCATTTTCATATAATACTCAACTTGGAGCTGAAGAAACAAAGATGAATGGAACATGAAATTTGAGGCTTCTCAGGTGGCTCAGTGGTATAGAGTCCACCTGCCAATACAGGAGATGCAAGAGACACAGGTTCAATCCCTGGGTTGGAAAGATCCCCTGGAGAAGGGAATGCCTACCTGCTCCAGTATTCTTGCCTGGAAAATTCCCCAGACAGGAGCCAGAAGGGCTATAGCCCATGGGGTCTCAAAGAGTTGGACATGACTGAGCAACTGAGCACACACAATTCAACCATTAGTTGCAAACATCATGAGCCTTTATCCATATATATTAATATTTAGGATATTAGTGTATTCTAAGAACAAGGACGTTCCATTACATAACCACAGTTACACTATCAAGTTCATCCATACTCAAACCTACCCTAATAATGTTTATTACAAACAATGCTGCAATAAACATTCTGATAAGTCTATCTTTGTGAACATTTAAGTAATGCTGAGAAATGAATACCTAAAAGTAGAATTTCAAAGTGTGTGAAAGTTTTATGTCCAGTTCATACTCAAACTTTGTTGATTATCCCAATAAGGTTTATTGTGACAATTCCCTTCCATTCCCCCTTGTAGATCAAATCAGGATTATTTATTCTGTAATAAAGAAACAATAGCTGAGTTTTTGTCTTTCATGATTCTTTCATCATATTTACATTTTCCAGGAGTGTAGCCAGTGGTTTGTAGAAAGTTCATCAATTTGAGTTTGTTTGACTTTCCTCAAGGTTAGATTGAGGTGATGTATTTTTCTGTACAATAAAAACAAGTCAAACAATGGTGCATCCTTCTCAGTTTATCACATCAAAAACAAAAACAGAAACAAAATTTCACAATATCAGTCTGTCCCATTAACAAAGATGTGAATTTTGATCATCTGCTTAAGGTAGTGTCTGCCAAGTTTTTCCATTTGTCAAGTTGCCAGTTTTCCCATTGTAATTGATACCTTATTTATGGGGAGATATTTTGAGGCTATATAAAATATCCTATTCCTTATAAGAATGTCACCCAATCATTTCAGCTTCCTTTAATTCTTGCATGAATCAATTAAAACTAAGACAGTTGTAAGATGGTGATTTTTCTAACGCATTTCTTTTACATTCTTACATGGCATTCAATCAACCTTTTATTCTTTCTGTTGTTGATTGTTTGCTTGGTGTTGACTGCACTGGGTCTTCATTGTTGCACACAGGCTTTGTCTAATTGTGGCAAGAGGAGTCTATCTCTAGTTGCAGTACGTGGCTTCTCTTTGCCATGGCTTCTCCTGTTGGGAAGCACAAGCTCTAGGTGTGCAGGCTCAGCAGCTGTGATGCATGGGATAGTTGTTCAGCGGCATATGTAATCTTCCTGGACCAAGGATCAAACCCATGTCCCCTGCACTGGCAGGTGGATTCTTAACCCCTGGACCACTGGGGAAGTCCCACACTTTTATTTTTGATTTTACCTTTTATGTTTATAAGAATAAAATTGAGTTCACCAAACACTGGTGGTCTCCTTGACGTGGAACTCTGTGCTCAGAGACATCATATGGGGCACAAAGACAAGACCATCTGTGTCTTGTGCATAGGGGCATGCCACTTGAGAGGAGAGATGGATTCAAGTCAGATGGTAGGAGGTGCTTTACTGCAGATACGAACCTAATGGGAAAGAGAAGAAATCCAAGAGAGGGTAGTTTTTACTGGAGCATGTGGAGTGACCTTGGATGAGAGGTGGGGTTTTAGCTGAGCGTGTGATTTGTGGTATATGTGGTCAAAGACAGGCATTACAGTTGGAGGGAACAGCAGTAGGCATTTGGAAAATGACAAAGAATCCCTATGGTTAGAGCCTAAGTTTCCTGGGAGAAGAGGCAGGGGGGCAAAGTGAAATTCCAGGCTGGGAAGATCGGCTGGGGTTACCTCAAAGTCCCACACTGAAGAGTTTAGACTCCAATTTACTCAGTGAGAGAAGCAATGAAACATATTTGAGGATGGTGGGGGTGGGGTGGGGTGGTGGTTACCTATGGATGATGCTTAGGGATACCTATGGATGATGCTAAGATTGTGTCTTACCCACGTTTGTATTTCCAAGGCCTACAACAGTGCTCAGCACATGAAGGGTATTCAGTAACTGTTTTCAGGCACCAATGATAAGCTGGATGATTTAGAATAGGATTGTGTGTGTGTTTGTTTTACTTATGAGTCTAGATCATGATGGCAGGATGGACCAGGGGGTGGTGGGCCCTTAGCTCTAAAAGCAGGTCTCTATTGAATTATTCATAGAAAATGTTTAAAATATCAAGTTCTGAGACCACCACCAGGTTCCCTGTGACTTTAATTTTTAGTTCCCAGAAAGTATGTTTAGAAATTATTTTTGAATAACTTGCCAGTAGAGAAAACAAGACCCTTAGATAGTAAAAAACATCCTATTGGAAACTATTTCAGTCTATATCATCTTTATATTTTGAAATTAAAAAGCTAAAACAAAAAACGGGAATTCCCTGACAATCCAGTGTTTAGGACTCACGGCTTTCAATGTGGTGTCCCTGGGTTCAATTCCTGGTCCAGGAATTAAGATGCTACAAATCCCGAGGCACAAACAACCAACCAAACAAACAAAGCAAAACACAAGAATATCTCTTCAAAGATGCATATGAACTTTGAGAAACTAAGAGTTTTGTCAAAACACTGTAAATAACGTAGTTAATTTAATAAGGGAAAACAAAGCAAGAAGGTAAAATGAGATACCGAAAATGACTGTGTAAATCATTGTAGAAGTCTTATTGATCTCTTACTAAGTGAATTAATTTATATTTATATTTAAAACATCTCCAGGTTGTCCCTTTCCAACTTCAAATCTCGTAATCTCTCTGCAGCTTCTTTATTCTGCAGTGAGTCCTGAAAATCTACTGGCTTGATTAAGAAAGTTTACATATTTTCCCAGCACAGGGTGTTGATAAGTTGTGGCAGTATTTGGTGGTTTCAAAAGGAAAATCATTTAATCTTCACCTCCAGTTGCAATAAACACTTAATGGTATAGAGGTAATATTTATGTATGTCTTTATTAAAAACATTTATTCTAGTTACAAATGGAATACATGGCAAGTGTGGAAAATCTAGAAAATATTCAAAAGTATAAAGCAATGTAAAACTACCCATCATTTCACCATTCAATGAGAGCCACCAAAATGCATACATGTGTTGTATTTTCGTTTCATCTTTGGGTGTGTGTTTATAAAAACCTCTTAACTTTTTTTTACCCTACATGAGTATTTTTCCATGTGACTAAATATCCTTTAATAATATGATTTTGGGTAGCAGAACAGTAGCTACTATATGGATATACTATTGAACTACTCTCCTATAGTTGGGCAAACTGAGGTCTTTCCAATGTATAATATATTTCCTAGAGGGGGATTTATCTATTGTTTTAAAGGTTGTTTACATTTTAGCCTTCTTCAACTTATTATCCAGCTGTGCTCTTCAGAAGTTACACTAATGTACCTAACCATCACCAGTGGATAGACATGAAGGAACAAAGAGTCTGCACTGGTCTTAGCACCATCCTTTTACACATTTCATTTACAAATGAACCTCCAAAGGGGTATTTCCTTATGCCCTGTGCACATTTTCACTTGAGCATGCATTATGAGTGCCTCACAGCCTGGGACCATTAGGGCTTTGTCATCACATGAACAGCAATTGGCTCAAAACCCCACTCATTGTGATGCTGGTGATGTGGCCTCCTTAATGTTCTAAAAGATTGTTTGGCGTAACTACTTCAGTTCAGGACTTTTCTCTTGACCTTTCCTATCATGTTTAGAGTCAGAATTCAAATACTGTGCAGTTTAAGCTACAGTATGCCTGGCCTGTGACTTGGTTCAAGGCGTTTACATTTGTCTGCTTATTATACTCACAAGGTGGAAAAAGCAATCCCAGTGCCCCCAAAAGGTAAAATATTGTTTTTTTTCCTATTAATAGAGTTTGAAAAATAGGATAAATTATAGTACATTTGGAAATAAGTGCACATTGAGAGTTTTATGAAATATTTCAGGAAGAACACATTTAAATCAAAATTTAAATATAAAATTAAATTTCTTAAGAACTGGGATTCAGATAGTAAAAAAAAATAGAATATGAAGTGTTTTTCTTAAGACCACTCTAATTTATACAGAAAGAAATATATAATCTTATTTAAATTACATATTGTTTCATCACAAAAGGAATAGACATCTCTCAGGTGTCTTATTTTTGAGTAAAAATGGTTTGAATTTTGACTAATCTCATTTGAATCTTCTGTTTATTGTGTTCTTTTCTCAATGACTTTTTTTTTTTAATTTTTATGTGTGGTTTCAAGCAGTTGCCATTAATGAAAAGATTAAAAATGTGAAATATAGGACAATAATTATGTTTTTGTTTCTACTGATACATATTTTAATACTTGGTGGACAGTCAATGATTATCAAGAAAAGTCACTTTAAATTGAATAATCCTACCCTAGAGGAGAATTTACTCCCTTACAAAAAAAAAAAAAAGATTTTTATTCACTGTCATGCTTTTTCTGTATCATGCTCAGTATCAGTGTCATGCTCAGTATCACTCAGAAATTTCACTCATTTTACCAAAATGCAATTTTCTATCAAGTTTCCGAAGTGAATAAAGTGTTGTCAAAAATAAGATCCTTTAATTTCAAGTTCTCCCTGAGGTTTCGGCCAAACAACTGAATACAGATATTTCTTTTGCCGTGTCTTCCTATGAACACTACCCTAGTGATAGTTTCATATTTCTTTCATCTCATCATTCAGAAGCTATTTATCCATTTTTCCCCCACTGCCTCCTTCAAATCTCCCCCTCCCCCACAGCTGACTGCCTGCGCAACCCCCACACATTCAGGCATATTTATTCCCGTAAAGATAGTGACACTTCGGGTTTATTCTAAGACTAAATCTGTGTTGCCCAGTGACTAAGGACTTAAGCATGCACACTGCTTCTATGCTTACCCTCCTACCTAACTTGACTACTCAACTTTTTCTCTTTCTTTCCCTCTGAATTCTCTGTTTTGGAACAGTTCAGTTAACCACCGCTGCCAGGCCACTAATTGATTTCTGAAACCTGACATTTGTTTTTTGTTTTCTCCTATCTTCCCTAATGGTACAGCACTACTAAGCAGGAAAGAATGCAAAGAACTAGAAAGTTCAAAGTAATTGAGGATCTGTCCATTCACACTGTCTGGCTTCACGCCAATGCAGAACCTGAAACATTTGAAAAATATTTATCAAGTTTTAACCCTTTTGGTTAAGCTGAAGAAGCAGGTTTGCTGCTAGATCATTTGTGTTCACAGCAACAGCAAGTAAGCTTGGTTGAACATGTCTTTTATACGTTCAGAACCGCATAGCAAATGTCTCTGAAAAGATTACTTTCCAATTTCCGTATTATTGTACAGTGCTAAGCTAGTTATTTTCTGTGAGCTTACAGAGCTGGGTATTTCAGAGAAACCATTACTTAAAAGTGGCCTCCCTATTTCATGAATCTTTCTGTCAGAGATGAAATTTAAATAAATATTACTGTGTTTGAGCAAAAAAGATTGTATTCAGCTTTTCTGTTATAAATGTTTTGAACCCAACTATAGCTAGGTTCATATCTATATTCATTAAGAAAATTGGAAATGAGAAAAAAAATTTAAAGGACTATAAATACATTGTATTAAAAGTTTATCAAATAGCCTTTTTTCCCCCCATTGGAAACACTTTTGTAAGTGAAAATACGTCAAAAAATGGTGTGAAATATAGAAACATTTCCAGTAAAATAACTGGATCTTATTGCAGTGAAAACTGAGGTTGAAATAACAGGCCACTGACACTCTGGTAAAAAACAACAACAACAACAACAGAGAGAGATAAAAGGAAAGGTCTAGATAGGCTTAAAAGCAAATTAAAATATAAATAGATGCCAACTGGTATTAAATGTAAGTTAGATTTAGATTTAAAGTTAAAAAGAATATAAAAGTTCTATTAAGAGTTATCTATATGACACAGATTTGATCATGTTAGTAGCATTAACCACTAAAAATCTTTTAAGGGTTCAATTTTTTTTTTAAGTTATATTAAATCCCATAACAATTCTATAATCTGTTTCTAAATTATTTAATTACCTAATTGGATTCAGTATTAGAGAAAATCAGGGCAAGTTTTTTTTTTTTCCCCCCCAGGGCAACTTTTTAAAGATGAAGGTAGATAGTGTGGGATTGTTTGCTTGGAAAAAATTTGCCAAAACACATTAAATAATCCTTTGGTAGCATGAAAGTAGTCATCAACCATTCTCTGAAAACAGTGATCACAGCTATAAAAATGAATCATTAATAAGAACAGAATGAAAAGGAGAAAACATATTTTACAGCATAATTTTATGTTTTCTAATAATAAACACCTATAACACTTTGTGTATATTAATTTTTAAAATCTACACACTGAAAAGAGATCCATATCTTTTGATAGATTCACTCCTTGAGGAGAACATTTTCCTAAGAACACTTTTTTTTTTTTTGTAAAAGCTGCTTTACGGTGAAGTGATGATGAAGATGTAAAAATGTCTAATGGTATATAGTATGCTGTCAACATATGTATATATGTAGTAATATTCCAGGCATTTTTATTGCAGTGTAGTGTTATGGCTTCCCAATAAGCCAGATAAAAATCACGTATAAGAATATTAAGGATTAAGGAAAGTGGTTTCCTTAGGTGATTGCTGGCAAAATTCACCTTCCCCCTATAACACAGTAAATGGACAGTGACATATTTTCGCTCTTACTCTCCGATAAGTTTGGATTTCCAGTTTTCAGAGCTGCTGCGTGTCTAATGTTTGTGACTTTCTTTGATTGTCTTTTCGTAGGAGTAGGTGCAACGGTGTAAGGTAAATGTGCTGCGTTTCTGTTTTGCAAACATTAAACTCCACTTTTTGAACACACAGTGGTAGCAAAAATAAGTAAAGATGTAATGTCTATTTAAATACATTTCATTTAATCGTTGGTGCTTAAATTAGATTGCATGCTTTGGTTAGAGTCAACAGTGTAAATATTAAAAACTTCAAAATTCATGTGTCCCATCTCCCTCTTCTCCATACCAGGTACGAGGTTGAAATGTGTGTGAAAACTCCTACCCATTTAAATACTACAAGGGAAAAAAACAAGCGTTTATGCAAGGACTTAAAAAAAAAAAACCTGCCATTAAACCTTTTATTCAGGGTATTTCAAATTTGCTTCGCTAAAGGGATTTATTCACTGCTAAAGATACACAGAGACAAGAGCTGTTTTTAAATGTTTATCACACCGCCCCTAGTTTTGCGCTAAAGAAAAGTACATTTTGTATTTTTAAAAATACACGCTCATTAAACAAAACTCCAAAACCTTAGCGCCCCCACCTAGCTGCCTTCCAGGTTTCAACTTGCGAGTTTCAGGTCCTTGCACAACACCTAAGGCGTGCAAAACTCTTTTTCTCGCTAATCCTGGCAGAGAACAGTCCGAAGAGATCTCCCTCCACGTCTCCACCCGAATTCCCTCTCTTCCCCAGATTCCACTCGCTTCTCTTTTTCCCTCCGCCCCCTTCTCCGCCAGCCCAATCTGTCAGAGAGGTTGTGTACAAACTGCGCGGCCGCCCTGCGCGCGAAGCTCGTGGCCCGAAAGGGGTGCGGTCCGCCTGGGGGAGGCGGGGCTCTGAGCTAGCTTCTCCCTTTTCATAGGTTAGCTGCTCAGGCCCGGCCAGCTTCGGGGCCCCGAGATTTGTCGGAGCGCTGCCAGTCTGGCCGGCTGGCCCCGCCTCCCCGGAGTTGGGTAAAATAGAGGCGGGCGTCAAGTGTCAGTAGTCGTGGGGCAGGTACGCGCGCTAGCAGCTCGCTCGCGGAGACAGGCAGTGGCGGGAGCGGACTCCGGGGAGCTAGGGAGCGCGGTGGGGCGGGGCGGGAGAAAGTGGTCGCCGGGTGGACGTCGGCGTTTACGCGTGGCGGAGCGGAAGAGTTTGGCTTTTCTTGCGCGCCTTTGAAAACCGCGCCTGCTTGTGAGCTGAGGGGTCAGTCCGGAGCCAAGCTCGCCGACCCGAGCAGCGTGGGCGAGGTGGGAAGCGCGCTCGACTCGCGCCCCGCGCCCGGAACCGCCCCCCCACCCCCCACCCCCCACCCCCGAGTGCCCATGGCTACGCGGGTGCTGACCATGAGCGCCCGCCTGGGACCCGTGCCCCAGCCGCCGGCCCCGCAGGACGAGCCCGTGTTCGCGCAGCTCAAGCCCGTGCTGGGCGCCGCGAACCCGGCCCGCGACGCGGCGCTCTTCCCCGGCGACGAGCTGAAGCACCCGCACCACCACCCGCAGGCGCAGCCCGCGCCGCCGCAGCCGGCGCCGCCGCCCGCCGCGGGCCCGCGGCTGCCCGCCGAGGAGCTGGTCCAGGTAGGAAGAGCCGCTCCCCTCCCTTCGCCTCCCTCCCGGGGCTCGGGCGTGTCCCGCCGCTGCGGCTCGCGGGCGACAGGGGCCGCTCCAGGCTGGGGCGCGCGTCGGGGCGCACCGCGGCCCAGGGCTGGGGGGCAGCCCCGCCCTGCCCTCCTGGCCTGGTGAGGGCACCCGAAGGAGAGGATCTATGGGGAGTCTGCCCTGGCTGCTCTGTCCGGGAAAGGTTCAGGAGGGAACTGGTGCTCACGCGCACCTTGTTTTTCTACCATTTGGGGGATGAAAGCTCGTTCCTCACGCCGGACCTCAATTCCATGTGTCCCCTAAATCCGCCGCCTCCCGCTGCCCTGGCCTTGGAGGTCACCCGCTGTCCCGATCCACGGCGTCCCGGAGTCAGTGGGAACGCAAATTGGGGTGTGGGGGGGGGGAGTGCTGGAGGGAGGCCCCTCGGGGTGCTAGTTTAATATCGCTTGGAGCAACCTGCTTTAGACGCGATCGTAGGGCTCCTTTGGGAAACGGGAGTTAGAAAAGCTAAGGTGGTGTTGGAGCGCTTATTTTTCCTTAGAAAAGAAAGAAAAAAAAGGACCGGGAGGTGTTGTTTTCTTCATCTGCGCGTAAATTTCCTCCCGGAGCCGCGTTGAAAGCTGGCAGTTGGCTTTTACACTTGCCCGGCAGCGGAATTAGAGCAACCGCCTGTTTCTTTCGCCCACGCAGGGAGTCATATAGCCCAGAAAAAACTTCCCGGGACTTTTAGCCTGTCCCAGGGAAAAAAAAAAAAATTGGAAACATACCCACATGCAAACAGCTGGAAGAGCTAAAATCAGAAACCACTAACCACCATGGGAGTAAAGCGCACGAAAGGGTTTAGTTCGGTTTATTTCAAGACGCCTCATTTAATACCCCCTTGGTATACTGTGTATTTGCTATACCAAGCTCCTGCTCCGGGGGTCTGCGAGTGTCACCGTGCTGTGCAAGGGCAGTGGCATTTATCAGAGATGTGACTCACAAGATCAGCGCGATTTTATTTTTAAATCGTATCTTTGCGGGAAACCCGAATCTATATCCACACAAAATGATTCGGAATCTGATAGCTGAAATTAAGTAGTAGCAAAAAAAAAAAAAGACTGTTATTCACTTTTTAAAATGCCAAGGTTAATAGTTCTGTGAGCATCTAGTTGGGGGTGTTGTTTCGTATGTGTGTCTTTCTGTTGAAATTTCCTTTCGGTGCTAAAAATTTTAGAAGTTTGTGTTATACTAGGAAAGATGATAGCTGCAAAAGACTGAGGAGACCGGTTACAAGCTGGATTATGTCCTAAAGAAAAATCACCATTTTAAAACCATGTGGGCATTTGTCAGTTTGCTGCTTAGAAGACACAGGAGGATAAGGGATGACTGAGCTTTTTACAGAGTGAGGGGGAATGTAGCGTTGGCCCACTGAGAAGGACACGATAAATGTTTGGCTGATGACTGTGCTGGCTACTGGCAGCCTCTCCACCCACGGCCCCTTAGCACCACTCTACCAAAGGAATGGTTTTCCCCTAGGTAATTAAAGATCTGTTTTAGATAGGGATATGAATAGGAACATTTCATTATCATATTAACCAATTACAGAATCTGCTGATTAAAATCAACATTTAGATCAAACTGGTGGAGAAGTTGGTTTGTTCTCTCAGTGGATACTATGTTTTGCTCAAAACATTGTATTTAAGTTTCCATTGAACTGTAAACTGGAAAAGGCACTTGAATAGCCAAAGAATATGTTTTATATTAGCTATTTCAGCAATATCTACCCAAGCAAAAAAAAGAAATTTTGCAATATTAACTGTAACCATAAAGGTTTACTGAGGTTTTTTTCCCTTTTCAACCACTGGATTTACCTATATGACATGAATAAGATAGAGATAATTTGGCCTTATTACAATACTGTATTTTCAGTTGTAATGGAGCAGAGAATCCTGCTTGTATACGAGTGATGATAAAGTATACTTTATTATTGCATCAGAAAGGAATATTTTTTCTCTTTGCTTCCTTTTTCTTCTTGATTTGTCTCTTTCACTTTTTGTCTGGGGTTGACTGGGGGCGATTTTACCAAACACTTGTTATACACAGTTTCATAAGGTTTTTGGTGAACCATTTGTTACACAGTTGACAAACCTGATATGTTTATAAGCAACGCTTAGGTGTTTGCCTTGGGTACTTTTCATAGCGATTGTTGGGAATTTTTAGTAAGCACAGTTTGTTCTTCCCGAGATGATGAATTGGGCGGATTATACATGTTTCTATCTCTTCTTTTTTAGACAAGATGTGAAATGGAGAAGTACCTGACACCTCAGCTTCCTCCAGTTTCTATAATTCCAGAACATAAAAAGTATAGACGAGACAGTGCCTCAGTCGTAGACCAGTTCTTCACTGACAGTGAAGGGTTACCTTACAGTATCAACATGAACGTCTTCCTCCCTGACATCACTCACCTGAGAACTGGCCTCTACAAATCCCAGAGACCGTGTGTAACACACATCAAGACAGAACCTGTTACCATTTTCAGCCACCAGAGTGAGACGACAGCCCCTCCTCCGGCCCCAACACAGGCCCTCCCCGAGTTCACCAGCATATTCAGCTCCCACCAGACCGCAGCTCCAGAGGTGAACAATATTTTCATCAAACAAGAACTTCCTACACCAGACCTTCATCTTTCTGTCCCTCCCCAGCAGGGCCATCTGTACCAGCTCCTGAATACACCGGATCTAGATATGCCTAGTTCTACTAATCAGACAGCAGTAATGGACACTCTTAACGTATCAATGTCGGCCGCCATGGCAGGCCTTAACACTCACACCTCCGCCGTCCCGCCGACCGCCATGAAGCAATTCCAGAGCATGCCCCCTTGCACATACACCATGCCAAGTCAGTTTCTTCCCCAGCAGGCCACTTACTTCCCCCCGTCACCACCAAGCTCAGAGCCTGGAAGTCCAGATAGACAAGCAGAGATGCTTCAGAATTTAACCCCACCTCCATCCTATGCTGCTACCATTGCTTCTAAACTGGCAATTCATAATCCAAATTTACCTGCCACCCTGCCAGTTACTTCGCAAAACATCCAGCCTGTCAGATACAATAGAAGGAGTAACCCTGATTTAGAGAAACGGCGCATCCACTACTGCGATTACCCAGGTATGTGATCCTACCTGGTTAAAGAATCAGCGTGTGTGTTTAGTGTGTTCGTGCGTGCCATTTTCCACCTCACATTCCAACTTTACATGGGAGACTAGTGGTTGACAATTAAAAAAAATTCACCTGCTCTGCTCTTGTCGCATCCCAGTCTCCGGTGCCTTACCCAAGTAACTGTTTAGTTACTTTGTGCTTATTTGATAATAGTAAAAAAAAAATGTTTGGAATATTATTGGAAAAAAAGTTACTGGACTCTTTTTAATGTTAAATACATGAGAGTCTTGCTACACTTACTTTGTTTACTGTAGCACTCTAAATTGGAGTTCTTAATTCCAAATTAAGTAACCTGGAAAGGAATTACTTAAGTAACATAGGGGAAAATAATGGGTGGCAATGAAGAGTGGGTTGGTGCAAGACAAGACCATCTATAGATTAGATTTCAAGGTTGGTTCTGATAGCATGTGAGCATATGCTCTTTCTTGAATGAGATATGTGGTCCAAAATATAAATTGATGACGGTGATGAATATATCTAGAAGTTGCTGGCATAAGCTAGTTTATGATTAATACAGGCTATAATTTATTGACTGTGGTACATGATATGACATGACATACTAAATGAAAAAACAAGAAATGTGGGAGTACAGAAAATTGCAGTCATCTTGGATAATGGTTTAACATTGTCAGCTCTGGAGCCATTAAAATTTTTTAAATCACTGAGGTATGTGTTGCTAGTATAAAGCACCTACTGGTATAAACACAGATTTCCCATTTGTAGTTGGGCTTGATTGTCTGCTCTTTCTGCTAAAGTGAAACATAAAGCAAATCACTTTATACCTTTAATCAGGTAATACGGGAGTATGCTTTAAAACATCTCTTAAAACTGAAGCTTCAAATATCTCCTTGCATGAGAGATTTCATCTTTAAAGCCCTATTTTAAACACTGAATCATCAGATGTAAAGATTTCAAAAGGATCTCCAGAATGACACGCTGTTCTTCTCCTTTATTTCAGGCTGCACAAAAGTTTATACAAAGTCTTCTCATTTAAAAGCTCACCTGAGGACTCATACTGGTATGTAATTTTCTTGTTAATTCTGTGAGTTGTGTAAATAGTATAAGTGGTATTCATCCTTTTAAAAGCCAGCACATGTTTGATCTCTTCTTTCTTCTGTCAACTTTTATTTTTTAATGGCTTACCTTTTTCAGCACTGGCTTGGCTCAAAATTCAGTTCAGTGAAAAAAGTTTGGTTCCAGGAAGGCTGATGTTCCCTCATTAAGGCCTTGCCCTGTCACCTCACATAGAATTAATTGCTCCCAAACATAAACAACAATGTTTACTAATGGATTTTAAAACTTTAATGGCATTGCTATTCCTATCTTGAAGGAAAAAAATGTAACTCATTTTCTCCCTCCAGAACAAATCAGTTGGCTTCTATAAAACTACATCAAACACTAAAGCCTTTTCCATTTAGCAGGTAAAGCGTAATTGCTTAATAAATTATCTTAATTTCACCTTGAGCCTAAAATATCTGTGTTTAGCATGTTATCCCTGCTGGTGAAAGGTGGGCTGGAAATTGAAAAATACTAAAATCAGGCAAAACTAGGGTCGTGGTTTAAAAGTTATTTTACATTCTACCCCAGTCCTTATTATACATTGGAGAGACTTTATTCCAGCTAATATCTCATCTGTGTTTAAAATGTTTAGCCCCTATAATTTTATAAAAACTTTTGTCAGATCTATACACTCATTTTAAAATGCTTTTTAATTTCAAAACTTTATATCAGAACTTATTTGAGGACGAAATTAGATGGTGGCAAGCTGTAAAAATCTCCAAATACCCAAAGTATTTTTAAAACTATGGGTGGTTACCATTAGTGATTTTCTTAAAAGGATAGGCCTGAAGGAAAGAACCTATACAAAGTGATTGTGTTTTTTTTCCTCTCCGTAAATGCAGCTTTAACCTAAAGTTCAGAGAATAAGTTTGCTAATAAAAGCAATGACCTAGCAAAATGTTTTATTCCATCATTGCTATGGAAACCAAAGTATTCAACAGTTCCTTTGAATGGGCTGCTGGATTAGTGTGAGGACTTGAATCTCCCCAGGCTAGATGTTACTATGGAAATTGAGTTTTGATAAATGAAGTAGTTATCTCTAACTGCTGCATTAAAAAGTAAAAGCCTTTGAACAAAGGTCAGTCCTGAGATAGAGCTCAAAGAGGAACATGGCTGCAGACATTTCATATGCGCATTGGAAAGTATTGCTTGATATCCCAGTGATAAATACTACTTAAAATCTAAGTAGTGTTGGCGACAATGTGGTAGATTCCAGGGCTTTCTGAGAAATTGCTTTTAAAGAAAAGACATCTCCTGTATTTATCAGTGAAACCAGTGGGTTGTTTCAACCTGAAGTTTTTAGGTAGAGACAAAAGGCTATCTCCTAATCCCAAAGTAGAAGTTATATTTATACTTAAACAAACACCCATTAGCATGTAAACTCAGTCTGCAGTTTTCAGCATACAAATGACAAGACCATGAAAACAGTCTCTATAGAAATACTAAACTATCCTTTTATAGAATATACATTATATATTTAGGAAGAAACATTGAAAATGGGTTTTTACTTGAATTATGATTAAGAAGAGGAAATAACCAGAACTTTTGAGCTCTTGTCCTTTCTCCTTTGAAAGTCCTTGAAATGGGAGATAGGAGGAAACAATGTTTCTCCTGAGGTTAAAGTCTCCTAATAAAGGAGGAGCATGATTCCATATATCGAGGCAATCAACTGCTTATTGCTGGGATGTAGTCAGGGCATATCTAAATGGCCTTGCAACCCCTGGCAGGGTTTAGTGCTCAGAATGCTTATACCTGGGATTCTGGAACTTGACCTGCTGGCAGGGAAATTTAATAGTGGGTTGTCTTAACGATGCTTATACTGAAAAAGATAAAAACCAACTAAAAAGAAGATGTAGGCCTAGTTTGAATCCCATGTATCGACTTTTCCACCCGATCATAAATGTGTGTCCATTGACATCTGATGAGTGAGACCCCGTAATCCAGTTTAATAAAGTTTTGTTTGATAGCCTTTCAGACGCCTCGAGGAGGGTTTGTGGCAGACTTGTTCATCTGGCTAAACCCGTTCTTGGGTAATCATAGAGCATTGAGGTTGTTTTCTCCTCATTTTTAGTTTCTACACAATGCCTTTGAAAATTACCTGTGTGCTCTCATTGCATCCTCCCCACCCTGTCGTTTTTTAACGAATCTATCTGAAGCTAGCGAAGTTTTTTTTCTTTCCTTCTTTTAAAGGCCCAGGTATTTCTAAATAACTTCTCTCAATGTAATTAACTTTTTGTTTTAGAGGACTTTAAAAAAAAATTTATGTGGGAATGTTGATATTGTATTTTTGATATAAAAACTTTTTAATGATTGCCACTTTAGGCAGAATATGCAGGACCCGAGGACTTCTTTAGAAAATAATTGTAATTGCTTTAAAATGTCAAGTTACCTTATGTTTTTAAAATGTTTTAAGCAATTAAAACAACCTACTCCTGAGTTCTGTTTAATTGCTTATTCTGGATTTTTAGATTGCAAATGCTTCCTGACTTATAAACCGAACATAAGGACATAGTCTTTCCCAAACAAGACGTTTTTTTAAAAATTCGAGATGAAAGAGTAGAAAATGGCGGTTAGAAGTCTCATAGCATTCAAGTTTTTCTGAGTTTATACATTTTGATTTCTTTATTCAGAAAGAATATACAAAAGTAATACAAAACTCTATATGGTTAGACAAAATACCTGAAGTTGATGTTGCCTCTGTTCTGGGGGAAAGATTGTAGTTATTGGCCTATAGGGATATCCTTATTACCTGTGTGGAAGTGTTTGTGTTACTTCTAGCATATATATATATATATATGTATATGTCAGTGTACATATATATATACATCGAGCCTCTGATTAGAAATAAGTATGGCTACTTAGGCAACAGTATCACGAGGTGTATATTTCCAAATAAAAATATTTGTCTTTTTAACAGCATTTTAAAAAGCACATTGGCAAGAAATTGAAAACATTTATCACCCGATGCTAGTTTCTTGGTATGCCTAAGAGTCCCATGAGTTGAAATGCTGCTTTTACATTGAGTGTGGAAATTTCTTTGAAAATTGTGTTTACACTTTAGTAAAAAGTACTTACTTTCTAAAGAAAGAGTTCTGAAAAAGCAAACAGTGCACTCTGAATTCCGATGTTTGAAATCTGAGTAGTTTTAGTCACATGTGTGGCTGTGCTGGAGTATATGGTAAAAGCCCTGGAGTATATGGTAAAGCAGTTGGGGAAAGAGGGTATGGTAAGGTTTTATGGTCATTTGGCAGCTATCTGGAGCAGGGCAGAAAGTGAGCAGTTGTTCATAGTCTGAGCAGCACACACACACACTGGGCGTCAGTGTCAGTAGCCCTTAGATCCAGACTCTGTGCCCAGGTTGCTACATGTGGACTACATGATCCCAGAATGACTGCCACCGATTGACAAGAGGACAATTGGAAACACCCCCAAAAAAGAAAATGGAAACATACAAATAACACAACACGAAGTGGACTGTGGGTGAAGCACTGACCTGTTAGAATCTCTCAGCTGTATTCTGGATTCCTTGTTTTAAGAAAGAATTTCGCAGTAAGCCTTGGAAAGATTTCTAGCCCAAGACTACTTGTAAAGGGGCTAAATTCCCACCTGCTGCCTCACTTCCCGTGTAGAACACTTTTCTAATAACATTTATATTAAGATGGTACTGTGTGTACTTCAAAATACATCATCTCTGCTAGAGATTTATTGCTCAGTTGATTTTAGTTTCAGTTTGTGTAGTAAAAAATCCCTAGGTATAAATCCCTAGTTAGTTCTTCGCTCTACACTTACTATCCATTGAATGTCTTAGGTATAGATTTTTGTTTTAAAATACTGTCCATGTTGATAATAAAGGTATTTTCATTTGCAGCACTTCCCCACAAATAGAAAACATTCAAAATGTTCTGAACATGAATTATTCCTTTTTTTGTGAAACTGTGGGAAGCGGTAAAACATTTTAAAAAATAGAGAAAGGAATTCATTCCCTTAAAAAATGATTTAGAGTTAAAATCAGAATAAGATTTTATGTATGTGTGTGCATACATATGTCTCCATATATATGTATATAGCCTTAGTGGAGATCATGCAGTTTGGATCTAGAGATCAGTGTTGGTAGAGGTGAAAAAATTTTGCAGGATGAAATTAGTACTCAACTGATTTTTCTGAGTTTATATTTGAAAACTGCAGGAAAAAGTATCCCATTTAGCCTGTTATGTGTTACCAGTTAGACATTCTTAAATTATTTTTGTTTGCAGCTTTGAAATTTATTTTTCTATATTGACAAGTTCAAGTTAACATAAAAAAAAAGAAAAAGTAGCTATAAGAGAGTCACTCATTTAGATGCCTGGAAAGGTATTTATGAGCATAGAAGCTTAGAAACAATTTCTTTTTAATGACTCATGGGAAAGGTTTAACTTTGCTTCTGGGACTTGCTCTTTCATCTGAAAAACATTTACATTTACATAGGAAATTGATTAAATATTGTTTTGAGATGATAAAGTATATGGAACTTTTAGAAGTATAATTTGATTAAGCAAACGTTTTTGACTGATTTTTCAAGAATCCAAAGAGAATCTCTTCCCTGTTGTTTTTATAGATTAGGGGGAAAAGATAGTTCGTAAATGGACTAAACAGAATTGCTGAAGTTGAGATAGAAACAATTAGCTGTGAAGATAGTGAGGGCGGTACTGTTTTTAAAAGTAAAATATTTTAATCACCAAAGGTTTTTACTTTGGCAGATATTGTTAGTTTTATAGAATGTGGTAGTTGTTTACTTGATGACCCACATCTTTTCAGGTGAAAGATTAGAAACAAAGTAATGTCCTAGTTTAGCAAGTATCTCTGTAGCAGCATTCCTATTCTGTCAGCCTGTATTATTTATATCCAAGAATCTCTTACAACTCGGATTAAGGTGAGTTGCTGTTTTAGAAGTGCCCCATAGGTAACTTTCTAAAAAACATTCAGGCAGAAGAATATACCTGTGACTACTTTATAAATGCACAGTGTTTAGAGCTGGGAAGAATCTCCAGGTCAAGATAACCACGTTAAGTGCAAATTTAAGGAAAGGATAATTAGGACTCATTCAGTACTAGAAAAATGAAAATATAGAATTTTTCTGTTTTGGCTAAAAAAGGTAAAATATTTCACCAAGACTTTACTGTTTAAAAATTTTACTTTGGGTTCATATTACAAGAAAGTGAATCTGAATGTCATATTTTTGTCAGGAGACTCAGGAACTGGTATTTCATTAACACTATCAATGATAGAGGATGTTTTTGTCCAGAACCCTTGGGGCTCAGATGGTAAAGAATCGGCCTGCAATGCGGGAGACCCTGGTTGGATCCCTGGATTGAGAAGATCCCCTGGAGAAAGGAGTGGCTACCTGCTCCAGTGTTCTTGCCTGGAGAATTCCCCTGGACAGAGGAGCCTGGCGGGCTCCAGTCCAGGGTCGAAAAGAGTCAGACACAACTGAGCGACTGACACTTAGGAGAAGTAGCGGAGGTGCTTAGGTCCCTAGAGATTGGTCCTGCTGGGGTAGAGACTGCCACCTTGGGGGTGGCATGCTCCCCCTGCTCTGTATCTGTCTTTGACCAGCACAAGGGGCTCCACAGTTCCTTGGTTTTCCTCAAATCCAGTCCAGTCCTGGAAAAGAAAACTTGTTTACATAGAGTTGATTTACCCTTGTACAACTTCAGGTTGGATAATAAACTGATTCGGAACATGTCCTTCTGAAGAGTTTAAAAGTACGGTTCTCGCCTAAATGCACGTTTAGTCAGATAACACTCAGTGGTCCTTGGCAGAAGGAACCAGGCAAAACCCTGCCACAGGTGAGGCCGTGGTTAAAAAAAAAAAAAAACACAGTATGGTAGCCTTACACTAGATGCCTTCCTGTCTCTTTTACCTTCACGCCTTTTCATGAGTGAAAATTCCCAAGTTGGTCAGCCTCAGGACACACTGTGATTAACCAAAGGTGCATAAGGAGGTATGGCAATAGAAGACAGTCTCTGTGTTAGAGAACTTTTATGGCTAGTTAAGGAGGCAGAATACAGTTGTTTGAAGCTTTCATTCAGCAGTATCTGTGCCAGTACAGATCAGTCATTTAGATCAAATTTAAGTGATGATGGGGATACAGAGAAGTGTAATGATTTCTCTTGGATACTTCATAGGTTTTTTGGAAGGAATCCGGTGAGTCACGTTTTAAAGATAAGCACAAAAGAAGAAAGAAGGGAATTTTTTAATATAGCCTTTTAATTCGTTTCCTTAAACTGATCACATTATTGACAGGGTTACTCTATCAAGTAAACATTAGGTGAAGTGAAGTGAATGTCACTCAGTCATGTCCAGCTCTTTGCGACCCCATGGCTCTAGCCTGCCAGGCTCCTCTGTCCATGAAATTCTCCAGGCCAGAATACTGGAGTGGGTTGCCATTCCCTTCTCCTGGGGATCTTCCCAACCCAGGGATCGAATCCAGATCTCCCGCATTGCAGGCAGGTTCTTTACCATCTCAGCCACCAGGGAAGCCCAGGATGTACATTAGGTACCTTTGCAAATACTAGCAATAAAAATCTTTGAAATGAAATGCCTGCCCTTTTGTTGCCAAGTATAGGAGATACACTGCAGTGACCTTTAGTAAAAAATTTTAATAGAAAATTACTAATATAGATATATAAAAATACGAACTAATGAGCCAAAGTCACCTTACTTTATGTGCTTTTAAAGATATCTAATATTTCCCTATGAGTTTCTTTAATCTTGGTATTAATGCTTCTCTTTTTTTAAAACCTTTCATTAGAATGTATACTGTTTTAGACGGAGAAGGCAATGGCAACCCACTCCAGTACTTTTGCCTGGAAAATCCCATGGACAGAGGAGCCTGGTAGGCTGCAATCTATGGGGACACAAAGAGTGGGACACAACTGAGCGAATTGTCTTTCACTTTTCACTGTCATGCATTGGAGAAGGCAGTGGCAACCCACTCCAGTGTTCTTGCCTGGAGAATCCCAGGGACGGGGGAGCCTGGTGGGCTGCCGTCTATATAGGGTCGTGCAGAGTCAGACAGGACTGAAGCGACTTAGCAGCAGCAGCATACCGTTTAAGAATCTAAATTCCTTAAATCTCTAGTGATGGGAAAAGATCTGATGATTATTGAATTGCATGAAAATATTTTCCACCTGAAATAAGAGTTCATTTTGTGCATCAAGGACTCAAATTCTAAGAATTAAACTTAAGGGGGGATTCCCTGGTGTGGCTCAGGTGGTAAAGAATCTGCCTGCAATGCAGAAGACCCAGGTTCCATCCCTGGGTTGGGAACATCCCTTGGAGAAGGGAAGGGGAATCCACTCCAGTATTCTTGCCTGGAGAATTCCACGAACAGAGGAGCCATGAGGTCACAAAAGAGTCAGACACTACTGAGTGACTAACACTATTGACTATTAAGTAATTTATTTCACTTTAACAGTCAGAATAGAATATGGATGTTAAACTATTTGAGGCCAGAGACCAAGCCTTATTCGTTGGATTTTGCAAGTCACCTGGTACAGGTTGTGATTGTTCGTACATATTACTCTCATTTACTAAACATTGACTTTAATTCTGATTTTTGACCTCTATCAAACATAATTGATTGGATTTAGTTTTAGCATCAGGAAGGAAACCAGATATACAAATTTGCTGTGACAAAAAGGTTACCTAAAATAAATAAGATAAAATTTCCATCTATGATACTTTTCTTTTGTTAGAAGAATCTATGCAGAACATTCTAGGAAAAGGCCTTAGTGTGAATCAATTGAACATGTTCAGCCAAGCAGAGAAACTTCCCATTCTAGTGTGGTAGATTCATAAGTCATTTTTTAGTCTATTCAACAGAAAAAAAAAATAGCTGATTTTTAAGTTCATCACTAAAGACTTTTCAGATTCTTAGCAAACATGTTCTGCTAACTCATTGATGTTCCTTTCAGTTCAGTTCAGTTGCTCAGTCATGTCCGACTCTTTGCCACCCCATGGACTGCACCATGCCAGACTTCCCTGTCCATCACCAACTCCCAGAGCCTACTCAAACTCATGTCCATTGAGTCGGTGATGCCATCCAACCATCTCATCCTCTGTCGTCCCCTTCTCCTTTTGCCTAGGGTTCCTTTAGCCTAGGGTTAAAGGAGAGCCATCATTAGGTGGTATTTGGGGATTATCAGTCCCAGAACAGGACAACCGTCAGAAGTCCACACGTCCTGAAAGGTGGGTGTCCTTGGGGGCTGGCTTAGCCAGGATGTGTCCTATGCTTCAGACAGTCTGAGATTTAAGGCCTGCTTTGAGTCCATTAGGCTAGTTGTTAACTGACCTGGACACACGGCTTTAGAATCTTTAAATGTGAACAATATCTGTGTACTCCTTACATCATTCATATAGAGCCTGTATCAGTGTTTGCCAATGGAGGGTATAACTGGGACATTGAGGAAAAGTGGCAGGCCAGGCTTCTCAACACGACCTCATTGTTCTGCTTCTAACTCTTGGAGTTGTTGAGGATAAATGAAATACGAGCACCTGAGTCAGAGTAGTGCTCAGTGTCTGCTTCTGCCTGCTCCCTCCTTCTCCTGGTAATGGTTTTGCTTAACATTAATTGACTTCATCAGTATGGACAATATGTATATTTAACCATTGTTTTTTTTTTTTTTTAAAGGATTAAGGATTCTAGTAAAAGAGTCCCTGGTAATTTTATAAGACGATGAGAAAATATCCTCTTTGAGATAAAGCCGAAGCTTGTTTTTCATGCTGTACATATTTGTCACTTTTTTTTTTCTTCTTGTCTTTGGAAAGTTTCACATTAACAACAGCATGAGAACTTAAAAATACAGTCGATGTTGAAAGAGCTTAACTAAATATTTTAAATTGGTGGTATTGGAAGGAGATTCTGTAAAAATCCAATTAAACTTTTGAAAGCTCTATCCTGTTGAAATAACTTAAAGGAAGTTAGTTTGGTTTCCCAGAAGTACTATGCATAGTGTTTCTGGCTGAGGAAGAAAGACCTGAATCTGCTATTTATTTGGCCAGAAATTGGGTACCAGCTTCCTCTACAATGTTTTACTTGAGCAGTGTTGACACTTGAACAAATCCCGTACAAACTGCCCCAAGTGGGGAACAGTTGTCCTTACTTCTGTGGTAAAGCTCCGGCCCCATGACTAACATCCAGAAACTGGTAGTATTCTTGGCTGAATGCTCTATAGATACGTATAAATTGAAAGCAAAACCCCAACTGTTTTAGGAACTTTCATGGCTACCGTTTTTCAACCAATCAGTAAAGTAAACTTTTAAAAATACTGATGCAGTTTATTGCTTCCTAGCCAATAAAAATAGTGAACGAAAAGAGTCTAGTGTCCCTTGTTTCTTAAATAAACTTTGAAAATTCAGTTCTCCTGCCATTTAATTATTCAATTCAAAAGACTAGAATGACTCCTTTTTAAATCAGGCACTTTTTTTTCCCTTGCCTCAGACATCAGAAATAACTTTCTCTTCACGTTAAATGACAGTGAAGTATTTAGCCAACCTGTTTGTTTTGGTGATTTATTTTTCACAGGGAACAAGAACAAACACTTGGTGTGCAAAAAAACTTTTTCTGTTTGATTTACATCGACAAGACTGATAGCTACATTTACTACTGGCATTAAGACATTTCTGTGTATTAAACATACTGAATATAAGCAAAAGAAAAGTGGTTTATTTCTGGTTACTTAAAAGGTTTAAGTGTACTAGCTTAAATTCTTTGAATTTACTCTTAAGAGGGGGAAGAGAAATACTTCAGGAAGTTGAGGTGTGCATTTTTAAAATGGAGCAATAGGAACCAAAAAGGGAATTAAAAACATAAAAAGTATTTATTTGTGTGTTGGTTTGGAGCCAGAGGAGAGGGAGAAGGGAAGGGTGGCTCAGGGATACTCACTGCAGGAGTTGAAAGAGAAACCCCCTGGGAAATAATTGGTACAAAATTCAGAGGGCTGCTCTGGGCCTTCTGTCTTTGTCCTTATGGGGTTTTGTTGTGGAGTCATGTTATGAATTATGTGACCCTTATGGAGTCACAGTGATTATCAGGACAGCAAAAATACATTAACCACAAGCTGTGGAAGTCTCGGTTGATGTGGACAATGTCTTTTAAAATTTGGCCTCAGCTGAATAATCTTAGAACTTCCTGAATATGATCCTGTTAAATCAGGCAGAGAAAGGTAGTTGAATTTCACTGTGGTACTAAGTAACCAGTGTTCAAAGCAATGCTGGGTTTTCTCCAGCAGCAGAAAACATTTTAAAGAATTTAGAAGTTTGGCTATTCAGAGTTTTCAAATGCTATTCAAATAAAACTCAGCGGTTATACAGAGTGGAATCAGGAAGAGAAAGATAAATACCGTATTCTAACGCATAGATAGGGAATCTAGAAAAATGGGCCTAAAGAATGTATTTACAGGGCAGCAATGGAGAAACATACATAGAGAAGAAACTTACGGACATGGGGAGAGGGGAGGAGAGGGTGAGATGTATGGAAAGAGTAACATGGAAACTTACACTACCATATGTAAAATAGATAGCCAATGGGTATTTGCTGTATGGCTCAGGAAACTGAAACAGGGGCTCTGGTGTCAGCCTGGAGGGGTGGGATGGGTAGGGAGTTGGGAGGGAGGTTCAAAAGGGAGGGGATATATGTATACCTATGGCTGATTCATGTTGAGGTTTGACAGAAAACAGCAAAATTCTGTAAAGCAATTATCCTTCAATTAAAAAAAAACCTCATCAGTAAGCCAGCAGTACTTTAAGATGCAAATTTACCTCACAAATTCTCATCTTAAATTCGTAGAAAATTATAACCAAGTTAAGCATCAATAAAAGAACTACTAGTGATTGCTTAGTGAGAGATTCTTTGATCTGGGGGTTAATACACAATCTTAAATAGGATTAATTGATTCTAAAACTGGGAATTAAGGCTGCCTTATAAATAGTGTGGGTTTTCCTGGTGGCTTAGATGGTAAAGAACCTTCTTGCAGTGCAGCAGATCTGGGCTGGGAAGATTCCCTGGAGAAGGGATCATAAGTCATATTTTTTTTAAAGGTGACATTAATTTTATTCGTATATCAAAAATATACAATGATGTGGGGCAATTACATGAAGTCAGAAGCTGGTCTGTGATGAGGAACAGCAAAGGCCTTTGGCAAACCTGGGAGTTTCTTTGCATGTCATTGTGGGCAGAATCCTTTTGGGCTGCCGGTATTGAGTAGTTTTGAAAGGTTACCAGCAACTAGCAAACCTTAAGAACAAACAACATTAAGAAGAATACAGATTGCAGAGGCTTGGGGAAGTGGCTCAGATAGAGGGGGGTAGGGTGGTGGCTCAGATGTCAATTCACTATTTAAGGGAAGAGAGAGGAAGATTGAATTAGAGACTTTTATAAATTATATATATGTAAGTTCCATGAGTTCAGGCATTTTTGTTTTATTCTAAGCATTCAGGATAGTCCCTGGCATATAATATGCATTTGACAAGTCATTGATGGAATGAATTTTGATAGTCTTTCTGATGCAGTGCATTGCAAAGGGAAATTAAATGTGCATGACACCACAGTTAAGTTATTGGTACCAGACTTCCTGATCTGCTTGAGAAATTGTTAAAATGCTTAAAGCTTTAACACCATTCAGCTTTAATCTTTATCTAGTTGTTTTGCTTCAGTCTGAAAAATGGGAAGATGTGAATATATGCGCACTGGAGGGAATTTCAAAGAGCTAGTCCATTTTGGAAAGCCATTTGTTATGTGAACTGGCTTATGTGCTGGCATTTCACAGTGGCTAGTGTAGAAACTTTTAGGACCACTTTATTGCTAGGCTCTCAGTTGTGGTCCATAAGTTGGTGATGTGAGCAACTCCTCCTTGTAGCTCCTGAATTTCTTCCTCCCTGGGCCACCTTAGAGCCATCAGTCCTGCACTAATTCAGTTGAGGTTGGTTGGTATAGAAATTATATTGGCACAGTAGTAATAAAGCCGCTCAAGCACATCTAGTCATCTCATGGATTTACATGTGCAGGAACAGTTCAGTGCTCATAAAAATATGAGCACTGATTCATCCTGCACATGTATTTTTAAAAATTGTTTGAAGAGAATTTTTAGACAGTTTAAAAAAGCTGAAGTACAGTTGATTTGCAGTATTTTGTTTTAGCAAATGTTTTAGGTGTACACCAAAGTGATTCACTTATACGTGTATCTATTTTTCAGCTTCTTGTCCCGTATAGGTTATTGCAGAATATTGAGTACAGTTCCTTGTGCTATCCTTGTTCGTTACCTTCTTTATATATAGTTTCGTGTATGGGTTAAACCCAAACTCCTAATTTATCATCTCTCCTTGCCCCCACCCTGTAAATTTCCATTTTCCGTTCTTCAAAAGTACACAGAGTACTTAATTAAGGACTATTCTGCAAAACAGTGACTCTCTGCACTAGGTGCCCTGAGCAGTTTCTAGTTCGTCAGGAATCCACACACCTTCCTCCGTAGAGCCTGAGTTTGAAAGAAACCCCTTGGCAGACAACACTATCTGCCTTGTCCAGGGTTGCCAACTGCCCGCTCACCTTCCCCTCTTGGTCTGTTGCGCAGGTGAGAAGCCGTACAAATGCACCTGGGAAGGCTGCGACTGGAGGTTCGCGCGCTCGGACGAGCTGACCCGCCACTACCGCAAGCACACCGGGGCCAAGCCGTTCCAGTGCGGCGTGTGCAACCGCAGCTTCTCGCGCTCCGACCACCTGGCGCTGCACATGAAGAGGCACCAGAACTGAGCTGCCAGCGCCGCCGCCCGTGCATCCTCCGCCGCCTGCCCCACACCGCTCACTTGGCAAAATTTTAAACTACACAATTAATTCTATATATATAAAAGAAAATGAAAACACAAAACTGGAAATGTATATTTTGTATATTTGAGAAAACAGGGAATACATTGTGTTAATACCAAAGTGTTTGGTCCTTGTCCGAATCTGGAATGCTTGCTGTATGCTGGCTTGACCCAGGCAAATGCCGTCATCTCAGACAGGTAGCCCCATCTCAGCGCGGGCTGGGTGTGCAGGGTGTATTTGCAGTGTTCTTCCCAAAGCACCACCATTTAATGTGACAGTGTTTAGCAAACAAGTCCGTTGGGCACAAGAAGACAGCTGGATTGTGTGTCAAGATTTTGCTTGACATCAGAGGAGTTTTTTTTCAATACAAGATAATTCTCTAGAGGTACGCAGCATACCTGGCAATTCACAAATAGCCATTGAACAAATGTGTTGTTTTATTTTGTTTTTTATATGAGTTGCCTATATTTGCTATTCAAAATTTTGTAAATATGCAAATCAGCTTTATAGTTTATTACACATTTTCTAAGATTCTTTTGGGGAAAAAATCATAAATAATTCTTTTGAAAATAACCATGAATACATTTACAGTTAGAACTTGTGGTAAGATACCTCTTAAAACCTTACCAAATTCATTTCTGTGGTAGGTAGAAATAAATCACTCAAACTTCAAAAGCAGATTTCATGCACTGATTAAAATCGGATTGTTTATTTTAAATACAAGCTACATTTTATATGAATTGTGAACTCAAGAGCTTAAAGATGGATTATTCAAAAGTCAAAACATCTTACAATAAGCTAAACAGTATCATTTTTGAAAAGAAAGACATACGTAGTTTTCACTTGGGAATGTTGAATTTATGATGCAGTTTTCATATACGGAAACGTTGAATTTATGATTCAGTTTTCATATACTGAGATGTTTGCTTGTGCAGTACAATTGGTTAAATGCCAATTTATGTGGACTTTGCATGTAATATACAGTGAGACACAGTAATTTTACCTAAATTACAGTGCAGTTTAGTTAATCTATTGTTAACACTGACTCAGTGTCTGCCTTTAATTATAAATGACATGTTGAAAACTTAAGGAAGTAAGTGCTACATATATGCAATATAAAATAGTAATGTGACACTGATGCTGTTAACCAAAGGGCAGAATAAATAAGCAAAATGCCAAAAGGGGTCTTAATTGAGATGAAAATTTAATTTTGTTTTTAAAATATTGTTTATCTTTATTTATTTTGTGGTAATATAGTAAATTTTTTTAGAAAATTTTCATAACTTGATAAATTATAGTTTTGTTTGTTAGAAAAGTTTCTCTTAAAAACGTGTACATAGATGACAAATGGTGTAAATATTTTGTAAGAGGCTTCAAAATGTTTATACGTGGAAACATACTTACAGGAAAAGCATAAATTGGTTGCTGTTTTGCTTCTTTTTCCCTCTTATTTTTGTATTGTGGTCATTTCCTATGCAAATAATGGAGCAAACAGCTGTATAGTTGTAGAATTTTTTGAGAGAATGAAATGTTTATATATATAAACAATTTTTTTTTGAAAATAAAAAGTGCCTAAAAGATTCACGTTGTGCCTTCTTCCCTTACCATAGCAAAAACAATGAGCAAATTCCTCTCGTAACTATTTAAAAGGGTCTGTTTAATGCAGACAGTTAATAAAAAAGTAATTCCCATGGAAGAGAGGAATTTGTTTTTACAATATCAAAAGTATAAAGGGAAGCATACTTCATGAATGTTGATTTCTTTTCCCCTATTCTGGTCAGTACACAAATACATTACTGATTTTATGTTTTCAAGATCATTACTTGTAGACACTGGAGGTAACTTGTATATCTAGTTTAAAGTTTTTTTTTTTGGTCGTGCCTCTTGGCTTGTGGGAGCTTAATTGCCTGACCAGGGATTGAACCCTGGCCCCAGCAGTTGAAGAGCTGAGTTCTAACCACTGGACTGTCAGAGAATTCCTTGTATATCCTAGTTGTATTGGTCAGAGGTAAAACAAGAATAGGGGTTTTTAACTTCTTTTCCTTTTTAAAAGAACAAAACCGATTTTAACCACTAGTAACAATACACCTGGGAGCCTACACCTTGGCTTCTAGTGCCACCTCCAGTGAAAAGAACTGGGGCTCCTTGGAGACATGGCTGATTCTGGGAGTAGATGTACAAAATAAGCCTGTAGTATCTTACAGCATAAGACTGTAAGCAATCATAATTCCCACAGTGATGCAGGAATGTCAGAGCAACAATATAAAACATGATTGAATTGTAACCAATCCTGTTTTTTTATTATCGTGGACTCATGAGTCCATGCTAATATAAATGATTGAAAAAATAGGAAAAAGATCTGAAAAAATATCCAGTTTTTGTAGATCCAGTCTCTGGTAGAATGTAACTCTCTACTCTTAAGTTCAGGCTGCATAAAGTAACTATATTACAAAGAGTACAATATAGCCAAGAGGGAAGGGGAGGGTCACTTTACAGTTACAAACACCTGCCAGACACTCAGCTGGTGATCAAGGTCCTTGTCAACAGATAAGTCATACTCTCAAAGTATATACTCTTGGTTTGATGAGATGAAAATGGGACTTTGCCTCTGCGGTCTTCCTCCTAAAACATGTAAGCCCCGTGTAAGCGTGAGAAAGACATTGGACGTCCCATATGACGGACATTCTGCGAACTATCCAACCAGTAGTCAAAACTTAAGGTCTTGAAAACAGGAAAACAGAAGCTGTCACAGCCAAGAGGAATGTAAATGAGACAAAACAAAATGGGATTCTGGAACAGAGAAAGGACATGGGGGAAAACAGGCAATTTGAGTAAAGTTTGAAATAGAGGAAGCTGAGGGTGGGGTATATAGGAATTCTGTATTTGCAATAAGTCAAACTTCTAGAATAAAGTTTCGAGCAGAAGTTAGAGTGAAAGTTGAGGATAAAGTTTGGAGTGAAGGAAAATAATTCAGTATCACTGTCATATATTTTCAAGAAGTGGAAAAATCCTGATGGGAAAATAAGGTAAAATTGCAGTTACATAATTTGGCATCGTCCAGCCTTCCTCATTATTGGACCGCTCATTCTCCCTGTCACTCAACCCAGCTAGCTCAAGAAGAGGGCATGTTCATTCCCCAGCTGGAACCTCATTCTTTCATGGGTGAAAAACATAATTTCTTAGCTTAAGTTTATTTCTAGAATTGAGATAGAAAGTGAGGCTACCAGGTTTCTGAAGCAAAGACAGAGATGTCTAATAATGCATCAGAGATGGGTAAGTATTCAATTGATAATTGTAAGAATTAAGTTTTCTTGTGGGTAGAAACGTCCTGCTTGTTTTGGTTCCAGCACTTAATTGTATTTGGCTTCCTCACGCTTCAGTACCAATTTACTCCAGATTACAGATCACAACTGTTTCTAGTCTCCTTTTTTTTTTTTTGGACCGGGCAGTATCTGGGGTCTTAGTTCTCCGACCAGAAATCAAACCACCGCCCGGTTCATTGGAAGCACGCAGTTTTAACTGCTGGACCACCGGGGAAGTCCCTCTCTGCCTTTCTTTCTTCTCCTTTTCTCCCTTTTGTAGAAAGCTGCCCTTTCTCTTCTCTTGCCAGCTACCAGTTCACATCCTTGTGTGCCAGAGCACAGTTCAGATGCTGTCTTTCCTGGTCACACTCAGTGGAACCTCTTTTGCATTTGGAGACATGATGACACTTCAGCGTTTGAATATTTTCCAACTTCTTTCGTGTATGTTTTTCCTCGTCAGATTGTCAACTCCTTGGAAGAAACACCACTTCTCAGATTGCTTTTGTATTCCTGCTCTTAGTGATTGATAAAGCAGATGTCAAAAATAGTTTTACAGTGCTGTGTGAATTGGTTTAAGCCCTGAAGGGGTTGAATCTGTCTGATGTTCAACAGATTTCCCCTTCACGTTGCCCCGTTGATGCAGCGTTGGTGCTGGATTCTTGATGAGGTGTGGGACTAAAACTGATTACAAGGTGAGCAAACAGGTAATGCCTTGTGAGTTTTCAAACATTGTGAGTGAATTTTCAAAGAGAATTATTTTAGACAATTGTGCCTAACACACTTTCAAAGCTGCAGACAATTTAATTTCTGATCATTAGCATATCCACTAAATAAATAGCTGCATTCAAATATACTCTGACCAGTCTCTTGATAAACAAGCTACACCAACTAGATGAAAATTGATTAAGACGCAAGATTCCAGTTAGCCAGAACATAATGATGTTACTTGACATCAGGTTAGTAATGCTCTGAATTTTAACCATCTTCAGTTAGTTGTCATTCTCCCTTTCACCCCCTGCCCAAGTCATCTCATTTTCTGTTTCGCTTCATTATGTTATTTCATTCTTACATTGCAGCTTGTGTTAAATGCATCACTTCATGGCATCCAATTAGAGAATCCTTAGATAAGCATGACTTGGCCTGCCTACATAAAAATTTCTTCAAAATCTAACTAGATTCCTTTTCCTATCTGCAACTAAGCCCACCAGAGCTCTTTGGATTAACTCGTGGACTGTAACATAACAAAACAGAGCTTTATTCTCCATTACTAAATCTGGTCTCTACTTTGAAGTTAACCAAATTCCATCTTTGGTTAGATTCTTTACTGTAGTCTCAAAGTAATCAATAGGAGATACTCCCCACCCTCACTCCCCGACCCTTTTTACTCATACCAGAGTTATCAGTGACAAAACCTGGCAATTATTTATATTTAATATTTATATAAAATGAGTATTAACGCAAAAAGAAGCATAATAAATCACATGAGAGCTATGTATAATTAGAAGAGTTTGCTACAGGGAAACTCAGAGTGTCCTTTTTTCTTTGTAAACCAGCAATCTTTATTTTACTTACCACTTTCAGTGATTATCACCCCATGAAAGCATTTGGGGTGATAGAAATGGTAATATTCTTGAACATAAATGTAAAAGCTTAATGCTATTTGGGATACAAAGACATTTGAATGATGCTGTATATTTGAAAGCATTTGAACAGGAAACTACACTATACAGACTTCTAGGAAAAACAAATGGTAGATTAGACACATCTAATTTTGCAACTTCCTTAAAAAACCCACTAAAGTGAAGAGTTTTTTTCCTTTAAGGAATAACCCTATGAGTAAAAAAGGAAAATAGAAATACTAACAAGCTTGTGATAGCTGGGAAAAGCTGGATAGATGAGGCAACAAGCTGAGCAGAACTGAAAAAGCTAAATCCTAAAGTAGTGGTGGAGAAAACTAGAAACAAACCTAATTCTAATCCCCACAAAAATCCCAAAAGATCTCAGGAATCTGTAGTCTCAAATAGTTCTAAAGCAGAGCCAATATGCACTTGTTAAAAGTTTGTCTAAGAAGTTGTTAATTACCTAGTTCACTTCTTCCCCTCCCCCGACTCCTGCTATAACATCAACACTGTGAATAGGAAATAACCAGCTAGGCCCCACTGAAGCATGGAGATTTATCTGCTTATTCTCTGGAGAATTCTCTGGAGAGGGTAAAGACAGAGGGTCTCTAAATCAGGAGACTACAGGTCCAGTTGAGGGGAGAGGTGCCAAATAGAAAGTAGGAGAATTAAATAAGCATGCATGTTTGTTGCTGGAACCCATTCCTTATTTGATTCCTAGAATACTGGAGTCAAGCCTCTATCTTCCAGGCAGGAGGCTGGAAAAGTCTTCCAGCCCAGGAAGAACGATCTAGATGTATTGAAACTCCCAAGTTCTCCAACAATATGGCCCAACCAGATCATTTGCTCCCTCACTACTAATAAACAACCAAGAGTTACCAGATATCTGAGGAAAACATTTAATGTAAAAGAGATAAAGCAAGGAAGACAACTTGAAGGAAAAATAAAACACTATGTAAGATGCTTGAGGGACTTGATGTGCACTCAGTCATGTCTGACAATTTGCGACCCCACAAACCACAACTGCCAGCCTTGTCTGTCCTTGGGATTCTCTAGGCAGGAATACTGGAGTGGGTTGCCATTTCCTTTCCACCATGTAAGATAGGGAAAAAAGATGACCCCCAAAAATGACCTTTTCATTATAGGGGACTGGAAAGCAAAAGTAGGAAGTCAAGAAACATCTGGAGAAATAGACAAATTTGGCCTTGGAGTATGGAATGAAGCAGGGCAAAGGCTAATAGAGTTTTGCCAAGAGAACCCACTGGGCATAGCAAACACCTTTTTCCAACAACACAAGAGAAGACTCTACACATGGACATCACCAGATGGTCAACACTGAAATCAGATTGATCATATTCTTTGCAGCCAAAGATGGAGAAGCTCTAAACAGTCAGCAAAAATAAGACCAGGAGCTGACTGTGTGTCAGATCATGAACTCCTTATTGCCAAATTCAGACTTAAATTGAAGAAAGTAGGGAAAACCACTAGACCATTCAGGTATGACCTGAATCAAATCCCTTACGATTATACAATGGAAGTGAGAAATAGATTTAAGGAACTAGATCTGATAGATAGTGTGCCTGATGAACTATGGACGGAGGTTTGTGACATTGTACAGGAGACAGGGATCAAGACCATTGCCAAGAAAAAGAAATTCAAAAAAGCAAAATGGCTGTCTGAGGAGGCCTTACAAATAACTGTGAAAAGAAGAGAAGCAAAAAGGAAAGGAAAAAAGGAAAGATATACCCGTTTGAATGCAGAGTTCCAAAGAAGAGCAAGGAGAGATAAGAAAGCCTTCCTCAGTGATCAGTGCAAAGAAATCGAGGAAGACAGTAGAATGGGAAAGACTAGAGATCTCTTGCAGAAAATTAGAGATACCAAGGGAACATTTCATGCAAAGATGGGCTAAATAAGGGATAGAAATTGTATGGACCTAACAGAAGCAGAAGGTATTAAGAAGAGGTGGCAAGAGTATTTTGTACAGAAGAACTGTACAAAAAAGATCTTCATGACCCAGATAATCACGATGGTGTTATCACTCACCTAGAGCCAGACATCCTGGAATGAGAGGTCAAGTGGGCCTTAGGAAGCATCACTATCAACAAAGCTAGTGGAGGTGATGGAATTCCAGTTAAGCTATTTCAAATCCTGAAAGATGATGCTGTGAAAGTGCTGCACTCAATATGCCAGCAAATTTGGAAAACTCAGCAGTGGCCACAGGACTGGAAAAAGTCAGTTGTCATTCCAATCCCAAAGAAAGGCAATGCCAAAGAATGCTCAAACTACCGCACAATTGCACTCATCTCACACGCTAGTAAAGTAATGCTCAAAATTCTCCAAGCCAGGCTTCAACAAAATGTGAACTGGGAACTTCCAGATGTTCAAGCTGAATTTCGAAAAGGCAGAGGAACCAGAGATCAAATTGCCAACATCCGTTGGATCATGGAAAAAGCAAGAGAGTTCCAGAAAAACATCTATTTCTGCTTTATTGACTGTGCCAAAGCCTTTGACTGTGTGGATCACAATAAACTGTGGAAAATTCTGAAAGAGATGGGAATACCAGACCACCTGACCTGCCTCTTGAGAAATCTGGATGCAGGTCAGGAAGCAACAGTTAGAACTGGACATGGAACAGCATACTGGTTCCAAATAGGAAAAGGCGTACGTCAAGACTGTATATTGTCACCCTGCTTATTTAACTTATATGCAGAGTACATCATGAGAAATGCTGGGCTGGAAGAAGCACAAGCTGGAATCAGGATTGCTGGGAGAAATATCAATGACCTCAGATATGCAGATGACATCACCCTTATGGTAGAAAGTGAAGAGGAGCTAAAAAGCCTCTTGATGAAAGTGAAAGAGGAGAGCGAAAAAGTTGGCTTAAAGCTCAACATTCAGAAAACTAAGATCATGGCATCCAGTCCCATCACTTCATGGGAAATAGATGAGGAAACAGTGGAAGGAGTGTCAGACTATTTTGGGGGGCTCCGAAATCACAGTAGATGGTGACTGCAGCCATGAAATTAAAAGACGTTTACTCCTTGGAAGAAAAGTTATGACCAACCTAGATAGTATATTAAGAAGCAGAGATATTACTCTGCCAACAAAGGTCCATCTAGTTAAGGCTATGGTTTTTCCAGTGGTCATGTATGGATGTGAGAGTTGGATTGTGAAGAAAGCTGAGTGCTGAAGACTTTATGCTTTTGAACTGTGGTGTTGGAGAAGACTCTTGAGAGTCCCTTGGACTTCAAGGAGATCCAACCAGTCCATACTAAAGGAGATCAGTCCTGGGTGTTCATTGTAAGGACTGATGCTGAAGCTGAAACTCCAATACTTTGGCCACCCCATGTGAAGAGTTGACTCATTGGAAAATACTGATGCTGGGAGGGATTGGGGGCAGGAGGAGAAGGGGACAACAGAGGATGAGATGGCTGGATGACATCACCGACTGGATGGACATGGGTTTGGGTGTACTCCGGGAGTTGGTGATAGACAGGGAGGCCTGGGGTGCTGTGATTCACGGGGTCACAAAGAGTCAGACACGACTGAGTGAATGAACTGAACTGAACTGAACTGAAGTAGAAATCTGTATACAGAAAACTAAACACATAAAAACTTACACACACATACACACATATTATTAATTCCACATAAAAGAAAATTTGTGCTGCAAAAGAGATGGTCATTTACACATATTATGTAGAAATATGGAGGAAAACATCACAGATTGGATGTGTTGAATGTGGGTATCTTTAGGGATGGAGTAATGGCAGGAAAAGGTAAGGTGGGATTATTGGTGTTTCATTTAAAAAAAAAAACAAACCCTTGTAGAAGTCTTTATATTTTTACTACAAGAAGCACAGATAATTTTGATAAAAATTAACAGGGGCAGAAGGAGGAAGGGGCTTTAAGGAGGACAGTAAGTACAGAAGAAAACATGAAATGTGTACCCATGGCCCTTTGGAAACTACTGGATAATTCTGAATGGTTTATTCTGTCTTTTCACTGAAACTGAAGCAACCTTTGGTAGTTTGATGAGGGGAAGCTCTGTTTCTCACATGAAGGTCACTGAAAGACCTAAGAAAATTAAAGAACTGTAGGTTTAGATGAAGGCATATATTCAAATATTTGGAGATTATTTATTGCAAAATAGTTAAAAGCAATTTGCATTGAGGTACTAATACTGGGGCCTACAATTGTAGAGTTGTATAGGAAGATATTGTTATCTTGACAAACTATGCCACAGGGAAAAATAATTTTTTCTGTTTCTGAATTTTCCACACTGGGATTAGGACATAGTCAGTGCTCAATAAATATGTGTTGACTAAATAAAGAAACTGTAAAAATACCTCATAAAGGTAAAAATACCTCATAAAGATGGAAGAAATCTTAGGTACATTAGACCAAGAAAATTAAAGTGATTTAAATCTGAGTTAAAAATGTAGAGAGTGGTCATGAAATCTCATCAGAAATTATTAAAAAGCTATTGTTCCTTGTTCTAGTAGCAACTGTTTTGAAAAATCCTTTTACTACATAATAAGATTTAAGGCCACCTTTGAAGTCTTTGGAACTTAATTGAACTTGCTTTGCTGAGTACACTAATTTCTTCTTTTGTAAAGAACTGAACTACAGTGGGTTTTGTTTTTGGCCATGCAGCACGACTTGGAGGATCTTAGTTCCCCAATCAGGGATTCAGCTTGGGCCCCAGCCAAGAAAGCACCAAGTTCTAACTACTAGACTGCCAGGGAATTCCCAAACTACAGTTGATTCACAGTGTTTCAGGTATATAGCAAAGTGATTCAGTTTTACACACACACACAAATATATATACATATGTTTAATCACTAAGTCAAATCTGACTCTTTTGTAACCCCATGGACTGACTATAGCCTGCCAGACTCCTCTGTTCATGGGATTTCCCAGGCAAGAATATTGGAGTGGGTTGCCATTTCTTTCCCCAGGGAATCTTCCCCACCCAGGGATAGAACTCACATCTCCTACATTGGCAGGTGGATTCTTTACCACTGAGCCACCTTGGAAGCCCCATGAATCTTAATAGGATTCTCTATATTGGCTTGATCCCTGGTTGGGGAACCAAGATCCTGCATGCCTTGTGGCCAAAAACAGCAACAGCAACAGCAACTACAAAATGCAAAACAAAACACTGTTTGAACCCTAAAGGTATAAAATAAAGAGATGACTTTCATAAAAATAAGACCATGATAATTAATACTTTAAATTCTTAGAGGGATAGCCTGTCTTTGTCTTATTTTCTAAGACTGAGTAGGGAGTGAAGGAGGCAGGGCCATCTAGTCTCAACCTTAGGATACTTGTTTGAAGATGAAAACTAGGGTCCATGTGCATTTATTTACCAGAGGATAATAATTTCTTTATTTTTCCAGTGATATTTGTCTTAGAAATGGTACAAAAACATAACATATACACACTATTACATATAAAATACATGAACAGCAAGGACCTACTGTATAGCACAGGGAACTATACTCAATATTTTGTAATAACCTAAAGTTATGACCAACCTAGATAGCATATTGAAAAGCAGAGACATTACTTTGCCGACTAAGGTCCGTCTAGTTAAGGCTATGGTTTTTCCAGTGGTCATGTATGGATGTGAGAGTTGGACTGTGAAGAAGGCTGAGCACTGAAGAATGGATGCTTTTGAACTGTGGTGTTGGAGAAGACTCTTGAGAGTCCCTTGGACTGCAAGGAGATCCAACCAGTCCATGCTGAAGGAGATCAACCCTGGGATTTCTTTGGAAGGACTGATGCTAAAGCTGAAACTCCAGTACTTTGGCCACCTCATGCGAAGAGTTGACTCATTGGAAAAGACTCTGATGCTGGGAGGGATTGGGGACAGGAGGAGAAGGGGACGACAGAGGATGAGATGGCTGCATGGCATCACTGACTCGATGCACGTGAGTCTGAGTGAACTCTGGGAGTTGGTGATGGACAGGGAGGCCTGGCATGCTGCGATTCATGGGGTCGCAAAGAGTCGGACACAACTGAGCGACTGAACTGAACTGAACTGATAATATAAAAAAATCTGAAAAAGAACATATGTGTGTGCGTGAATCACTTTGCTGTATACCTGAAACTAACACAACATTGTAAATCAACTATACTTCAATAAAAAATAAATTGATTTAAAGATGGTACAAACAAAAGCAGTCATTTTCTGTCAAAAGAAAAAAGTGTGCAAACATAAGTTTTGGTGAATATGTTACTAATTCCTCTTGAATTTTAATTGGTTCTGGGTTTTGACTTCACTCCCACTTAGACTACTCCAGGTGAATTAGCCAGAAGTTTGCAGCTGCTTTTCCTGTTTCACCTTTTATCAGGCATAGAGAAGATAGTGGAAAACTAGAGGTTTTATATGATTGCAGAACCAAATTAAGGTTGTCATTGTAATAGCTCCCCACAATAATTCATAAATTTTATAGAAATATAAATGGAAGTTTTGATTGGCTGCATTTATAGCTGTAGGGTCTTCAAAGATACATTCTGAGTGTCTTGAATGCTGTTTCAGTTATTGTAAAAATATCTGCCAAAAAAGAAGATTATTAAAAAATAGAAATGGCCAATAGAACTTCAAGGATGATCTTTTCGTCTTAAGCCTTCCCCATCAGAATGTGAGATATTTATTTGTTGAAAGATGTGTTGTTTCTTCCCTTGACAATGTGATTGTTATGAAATTACCAGCAAGGCTAATGTTTTAGCCAAAAGTGAAACAGGTTTGTTTAATGTTTTGTTTTGTTTGTTTTTTTTAAACCGCTTATAATCTTGGAATAACATCAGATAAACTGTCTAAAAAACAAAAAATAAAGCCAGTTACTTGGGGCTAATGAGAAGAGCTCATATTATGATATATTAGATACAAAGTGCTTAGATCTTCCAGGCAACTTACTAAGACAATTTTCCTTCAAGATAATTAGAGTATTGAGTGGGGCAGGGTGGGAGGAGTGGGGCAGAAATTGGATAAAGGTGATCAAAAGTTATCTTATAAATTCCAGTTATAAGATAAATAAGTACTAAGGGTGTCAGCATGATAAATAACACTGCTCTACATTATATATATGAAAGCTGTTATGAAAGCTGTTAAGACAGTAAATCTTAAATTATCATAGGGAAAAATATTTTTAAAATTTCTTTAATGTATCTATCCCCTTCATGGATCACAGCTTTGTTGTGGCAAAGGGGCTTGCATAACCCAATGAAGCTATTAAGTCATGCCATATGGGGCCACCCAACATGGATGGGTCATAGTGAAGAATTCTGACAAAATGTGGTCTACTGGAGAAGAAAATGACAACCCACTCCAGTATTCTTTCCTTGAGAACCTCATGAACAAAGGAAAAAATAGATGACACTGGAAGATGAGTTCCAAGGCCAGAAGGTATCCAATATGCTACTGGGGAAGAGTGGAGGGCAATTACTAATAGCTCCAGAAAGAATAAAGAGACTGGGCCAAAGGGGAAATGTCGATCGGTTGTGGATGTGTCTGGTGGTGAAAGTAAAGTTCAATGCTGTAAATAACAATATTGCATAGGAACCTGGAATGTTAGGTCCTTGAATCAAGTTTGGTAAATTGGATGTGGTCAAGTAGGGAATGGAAATATTGAGTATCAACATATTAGGAATCAGTGAACTAAGGTGGTTGGGAATGGGTAAATTTAGTTCAGATGACCTTTATATTGACTACTGTTGGCAAGAATCCCTTAGAAGAAAACAGCCTGAAATACAGTACTTGGGTGCATCCTCAAAAATGACAGAATGATCTTGGTTCGTTTTGAAGGCAAACCATTCCACATCACAGTAATCCAAGTCTACGCCTCAACCACTGAGAAAAATGGTTGAAGAAGCTGAAGAATCAATGGAGAAATTCATCAGTACTATGAAGACCTACAAGGCCTTCTAGAACTAACACCAAAATGACAAAAATATTTAGAGGTTTTAACAAATGTTATTGCTTTCCTGCTAATTTCTTTACGTGTTATAAATATTTAAGGTAAAAATGATCACATGGTCTTGTGGGGCTAGATGTAATATATGTGAACATAGATGTAGCATATTTGAGCTATAGGAAAAGCAGGGAGGTTGCAAATGGATTTAATATGGTTGCAAGGTTTCTGCATTTTATATGAACTAGTACAATATTAACTCTAGATTGCGAAAAGTTAAGGATGTATACTATAATCGTTGAGTACCCAGTAAGAAAATACAGAGATATAACTGAAAAGCCAATTTAGGAGCTTCCCTGATGGTCTAGTGGTTGAGAATCTGCCTGCTGATGCAGGGGTCATGAGTCTGATCCCTGGTCTGGGAAATTCCCACACGTTGCAGAGGAACTAAGCCACATGTGCCACAGTGACGGAGCCAGTGCTCTAGAGCCCATGAGCCACAATTACTGAGCATCCGAGCTGCGACTACTGAAGCCCATGAGCCTATAGCGTGTGTTCTGCAACAAGGGAACCCACTGCAATAAGAAGCCCACGCACCGCAAGAAAGAGTAACCCTCCCCACCACCCCACCAACCAGCCACAAGGTCTGTGTGCAGCAGTGAGGACCCAGAAGAACCAAAAAGAAAGAAAGAAAGAAAGAAAGAAAACTTCCCTGGTGGTCCAGTTGTTAAGACTCTGTACTCCCAATGCAGTGGGCCCAAGTTCGATTCCTGGTCAGGAAAATAGATAGCACATGCCTCAACTAAGAGTTTGCCTGCCACAGCTAAGACCTGGTTCAGCCAATTAAAGAAATACATAAATAAATATTCTTTAAAAAAGCCAGTTTTTTGTTCAGTTGCTAAGTCATGTCCAACTCTGCTACCCCATGGATTGCAACATACCAGGCTCTCTTGTCCTTCACTATCTCCTGGACTTTGCTCAAACTCATGTCCACTGAGTTAGTGATGCTGTCCAACCATCTCATCTTCTGCCAGCCCCTATTCCTCCTGCCTTTAATCTTTCCCAACATCAGAGTCTTTTCCAATGAGTTGGCTCTTCATATCAGGTGGCCAAAGTATTAGAGCTCCAGCTTCAGCACCAGTACTTACAAAGAATATTCAGGATTGATTTCCTTTAGGATTGACTGGTTTGATCTCCTTGAAGTCCAGGGGATTCTCAAGAGTTCTTAGCCATCACAATTCAAAAGCAGCAATTCTTCAGTGCTCAGCCTTCTTTATGGTTCAACTTTCATAGCTGTACATGACTACTGGAAAAACCGTAGCTTTGATTATACAGACCTTTGTTGGCAGAGTGATGTCTCTGCTTTTGAATATGTTGTCTAGGTTTGTCATAGCTTTCCTTCCAAGGAGCAAGTGTCTTTTAATTTCAAGGCTGTAGTCACCATCTGCAGTGATTTCAAAGCCAAGGGGAGGAAAAAAGCCAAGAGATAAATGAAAATAGAGTTCTAAAAAAACTTTTTTTTTTTTGCAATAACTAAAAAGAAGGCAGGAAAGTAGAAACAGGACAAAAAACAGAACAAAACAAAACAAACCCAACAAGAAACCCAGCAGGGACAAACAAAAAACAAATAAAGAAATAGTGGACCTAAATCCTACTGTTCAACTATTACATCAAATATTAGTGAACTAACATGCTATATACATCCCCCCACTCCCCCCCCCCCCACTTAAGGGTTAAAGGTGTAAGTTCATTTTTGGAGTTGTTTGATTCATATTTTTGAAAAAAACTTCTTTGGATGGCTCCTTTAGTACACAGATATAGAGTAAGGAAGGATCTACCCATTGTGCCATTATTAACACTCTGATCCCAGCCCAATAACAACTAGCCCTCAATCACAGGTTTACATCCTGGGTAAACTTATGTGGTCAGCAACCAGCAAGAGCTGGGCCAAGAAGAGGTGGGCCACATGGGTAGCCAGCATCTTGGTCTCAGGTCTCCCTGGACAGAGTACTAACCAAGAAGAAAGTGACACTGCCTTCCGTTTTTAAAAAAGCACCAGTTTGTTTCCTAGAAATCCATCTCTATAAGTACTTTATATGGTGTATCCATCATGCCATGATTATAGGCAAGAGAGAATCAAAGAGACACACTAAACTGTGAGCAGGAAAACAGAATTGTTGAAACAGAGAAGGGTTGATTTTTGAAAAGGGGTAGTTCAAATAAACCTGGGGTCAGGTATCAGGCTTAATCTTATAAATTGGGTGGTCACAACCAAATAGTGTGTTGATAACCAGGGAGAGTGTCAGACATAACCGACACATAATATGTGCCATGATACTGTCTTGGGTCTTTTTTTATACACATTACCTCCCTTACTATTGGAGAAAGTGAAAGTGAAGTCGCTTAGTCATGTCCGACTCTTTGCAACTCCATGGACTGTAGCCTACCAGGCTCCTCTGTCCAAGGGATTTTCCAGGCAATAGTACTGGAGTGGATTGCCATTTCCTTCTCCAGGGGATCTTCCCAACCCAGGGATCGAACCCGGGTCTCCCGCATTGTAGACAGACGCTTAACCATCTGAGCCACCAGGGAAGTCCTACTATTGGAGAAGGAGGTGGCAACTCACTCCAGTATTCTTGCCTAGAAAATTCCAGGATATAGCCCATGGGATCGCAGAGGGTCGGATACGACTGAGCAACTGAGCACCTTACTATAATCCTATAATGAACTTATTATTACACTGATCTAATAAATGAGGGAAATAATATTCAGGAAGAGTAAGAGATTTGCTTTTCTTCATGGAAACATAGCTGCTAAGAGACTGAGCTGGGTGTTCTGACTTCAACTCCTTCACTCTTTATGAAATAGCATACCTGTCTCAAGAGTCAGGAGACTTAAGTTTAGGGCAGCTCATCAGAGTCAAGGGATTAGGGAAACTGGACTTGAAGTTAATTCCAGTTCATCTAGAGGGCTTCTCAGTCTTCCTGTGGGGCAAGGGTTGGTTCTGGGGTTCTGCGTGCCTGGCCTATGAAGAATAGTAGGTGAGTCCTGATAAGAGGAAGCAAGTAGATTCATCTGCTTAGAGATACTGACCGTGACTTGAGGTGGAATCGAGGTGGCCCAGAGCTGCTGTATACAGAAACAGACCCCAGAGCTTGGATGCGCCTTTAGGGAGTGTTTTGTCCACCGACTTAAACAAACTATCCAAGCCAAAGAACACAAGCCACTGTTGAAACAGAAGGACAAGTACATTCCTTGAGATTATACCTAAAGGGAAGACAAGAAGAAAGGAAAGTGGGGATGTTCCCAGGCCTTTGATCTTGTCTACCTGCCACAGGCCTCTCCTCCCCCTCCGAGAGACTTCCTGAGGCAGGAAGTGGTGACATCACCCTGGTTTGTCAGCAGCCTCCTGCTCTGAGTCATCAGGATTGCTGGCATAGTTCTCCAGGAGATCTCCAAGCAGATAATTTGCTCCCCTTGTAGGGCCTTGGCAACGTGCTGAGCAACAAATCGTTCTGTGAGCTGACAGACTTCCATTCCCGAGTGGGGTTTCCTCCTTGGAATGTCACTCAGGGTCCTTACAAGGAGCATCTCCAAGCTTTTACTTCACATCATCCCATAGTAACTAACTGGAAGTGGGGGTTGTTGGTCATCAAAATAGACAATGGAATGAATTACAGTGAATTTTAGCCATTTCCCCATGTGGAACATGAACATGCGTTCCAATAACTTATTATTTTAACCAATGTGTAGGAAAATATCTTTCTATATAAATGGGTGCCCCGGATGATTGTTTCTGTAGGACAGATCTCTAGATGTGGATTGGAGGGATCATTTAATTTAAATAGGGCAAGTAAAAACAACACAAACACGAGCATTTGTGTTGTTTTAATTTATCCCATTTAAAGCCTTTTGTCAAGGAAATTTGCAAATAAATATAAAAGTAGAGAGAAAAGTATAATGAACATCCACTCCTCATTTATCTAGGTTTCACAATGATCAATTCAGAAACTCTTAATTTACCTTTTCCCTTGCTTTCTCTCCCCTTATTATTATTTTTTGGCCATACTCCAGGCTTGTGGAATATTAGTTCTCTGCCCAGGAATGGAACCCATGCCCTTGGCGGTGAAAGTGCAAGGTCCTAAACACTGGACTGCCAGGGAATTATTGCCTTTAGATTATTTTAAAGCAAATTTCAGGCATTGTATCATTTCATTTGTAACTATTTCAGTATGCTCACTTCAAGTTGATTTTTTTTGTGTGTGTTTTTTCTTAATATGTATATTTTATAGAAGTATAGTTGATTTACAATGTTTCAGGTGCACAGCAGGATGATTCAGCTATACATATATTATTTTTGAGATTAGTTTTCATTATAGCTTATTACAAGATGTTGACTATAGATCCCTGTGCTATGCAGTAGACCTTTGTTGCTTGTTGCCTATTTTTTTTAAAATTAGAAATCTAGCATTCTATTCATACTAAGTCAAACAAGTGAAATCAAAAGCTGATTATTATTTTTAAAAAAACATAACCACAACATGATCTTAGCATCTCAAAAATGAATAATTCTTTAACATCATCCAGATATGTCATTTTAAATCTGAATAGGTTCTCAAAAATTGTCCTTCAAAAAACAAACAAAAAAATTCCTCATTGACCCTTCCACCATCAGTGCTGCAGAATTCTGGGAGGACAGGCAGGGTACAAGGAAGGAACTTGCATTAGCCAATGTTGAAATGTGAAGAGCGACACCAAGAAATGGCACTGTGGTAAGAGCGGAAGTTGAACCCACCAGTGGTCTCTGAGCTCTCTTCATACATTTCACTGCCTTAAAGGACGGTCTTGAATAGCAGACAACATCAAAAGGCAGCTGTGCTTTTCTCAGAATAAAACAGCTGAACTAAACAACCAAAACCAAACAGCTGTACTGCCTTTGGATTTAGCGTTACATTAAAATTAGATGTTTTCTTTTCTCTGCCTTTTTTTTTTCTAGAAAGAAACAATTGAAGAGTTGTATTTCAGACATAAGTGTTATGTTCAAATCATGTGTGCACACAGCCTACAGTACTTCCATACTTATTATGGAAATTTGACTGATAACATTGTCACACATAAACTTAGACCCTCTCTGTTGTTTTCATTATTCAATACTACTTAATTATTTAGAATTTGCCTGTGTACAGTGACCACTATTTATGATCCAGAAGTGGAAGCTCAAATGCAAATGTTTATGTTATTTGTAAAAAATATGAAAAAATTTCATGGAATTGAAACAGCTTAAACTTCATTTTAAAAAAGGGATTATTTATTTCCTTTATAGAAAAGTTAATTATTATCTTACAGTCTAAACTAAACGGAAAAATACAGCAAAGAACAAAACACCGTCTCAATTCTTCCTAACAATAGCCTGAAAAAAGTGAAAGTATTAGTTGGTCAGTAGTGTCTGACTCTTTTCGACTCCATGAGCTGTAGCCTGCCAGAATAAGCCTATAATCATCCCCCCACCCCCCAAATAGGTGATACCTTTCATTAAATTTTGCATTACAAAATATGACACGCTGATAGTAGAAATATGATCAAGCTGAAAGAAGAAACTAAAGATATCTATGGTTGCACTATTTATTCTTCAGATATAACCTGGTATCCATGCTAGTCATTGTCACATCCTGCCATTCATAAACCCATTTCCAAACTTAAAGGGTTATATCATCGATTCTCGTCGGTAATCTGCTTTGTTTTCTACTTGTGTTATGGCAATTTTTCCATGTCATTAATTATTTTCATGATATAATTTACATAGTTCCACAAAAGTGTTTTTAATCTTTTTCTCCCTGTGAGTGTATTTTGGGTGTGAGGTTCTTTAGAAGCAGAGAAGAGGAAACTGACTGGAGACCAATGCTTTTCAAATTATGTGTGATAAAGGACAGGTTTTCAAATTTCCAATCTATTGTGAGATTGTTACTTTAAAAAATATGGTAAAGTAAGAGAAATGAAATATGAATTTAAAAAACCATTTTCAAGAAAATATTAAAATTTAAAAGAAAAATAAAATCAAAGTATACAAAGATCCAGTTCAAACTTTTTAATATTAGATGTGACAGATATTACTTTGTGAAATGGTCATACAAATTTCAGAGTGTTTATTCTCAATATTTTTGTTGATATTATCACAGACTAGTGGCAGTTCCATTGTCTCCATTTTGATTACATTGCTTTAGACCTTCCCAAGAACATGACCACACCACCATGGCTATCCTGGTTATTAAGATCAACCCTGAATATTCATTGGAAGGACTGATGCTAAAAATGAAGCTACAATACTTTGACCACCTGATGCAAAGAGCTGACTCATTGGAAAAGCTCCTGATGCTGGGAAAAATTGAGGGTAGGATGAGAAGGGGGCAACGGATGAGATGGTTGCATGGCATCACCGATTCAACAGACATGAGTTTGAGCAAACTCCGGGAGATAGTGAAGGACAGGAAAGCCTGGCGTGCTGTAGTCCATAGGGTCGCAAACAGTCGGACATGACTGAGCGACTGAACAACAAGAAGAACGTTAAGTAAATGGTTCTGTTTATAAACAATCAAGGGTAGAAAAGTTAAATCATCATTTTAATTTGCTATTGGAGAGTAGAGCCAACAATCTTCAACTCTCTCCCATATTCCACACACAGGAAGGCCAGAAGGGACCTTGGGGTGTTTTAGTGAATGGTCACGGGAGTGTCATTCCTTGGGCTTCCCCTACACACAGTCTTGGCCCCACACCCATGAAACACAGAGTGTGCAAGAAACCTATCTTTCTATCTTTCCTCTACCACACTATCCTTTGAGACTGATTCCAGACTGTTCTCTGGATAAGCCAACCAATGAAATATGCTTTTAATATGATTGATCCTTTTAAGCAGCTTTACTGAGGTGTAATGGAGAGGGCAATGGCACCCCACTCCAGTACTCTTGCCTGGAAAATCCCATGGATGGAGGAGCCTGGTAGGCTGCAGTTCATGGCATCTCGAGGAGTTGGACACAACTGAGCGACTTCACTTTCACTTTTCAATTTCATGCACTGGAGAAGGAAATGGCAACCCACTCCAGTGTTCTTGCCTGGAGAATCCCAGGGACAGGGAAGCCTGGTGGGCTGCCGTCTATGGGGTTGCACAGAGTCAGACATGACTGAAGCGACTTAGCAGCAGCAGCGGCAGCATTGAGGTATAACTGATAGGCAATAAACTGCACATACTTAAAGCATACAATTTGATGTGTTGACACACACACACTCACACACATATATATGTAGCCTTAATATAGCCTAATACAAGTCCTTTCTCAAATTTATGCTTTTCAAATATATATATATATACACACACATCTTTGAAACCATCTCCAAATCAAAGTAGTGAAGATATAAATCACCCAGTCTTTTCATGCCCCATTAAAGTTCTTTTCTCTTTCCCTCCTGCCTCCTTCTCTCTCCCAGGCAGTCATAGATTTGCTTTCTGTCAGTACATTCTTCTTCACATTAAAAATATATATATATATATTTACTTATTTTTATTTATTTATTTGACTGTACTGGGATCTTACTTATGGCATGTGGGATCCAGTTCCCTGACCAGGGATCAAACCCAGACCCCCTGCATTGGGAGCCCAGAATCTTAGCCACTGGACCACCAGGGAAGTCCCTCTTTGCATTTTTGAGAGTTTTATGTAAACAAAACCATACTGTACATACTAGTTTTTGTCCAGCTTCTTTTAAGTATTTTTAATGTATATATTATATAATTATTTTGAAATACATTCACGTGGCATAAGAGTGAATGCTTCACTCCTTTTATTGCCAAGTAGACCATTTTGTGGCTCAAACATGGTTTGATTGTCCACTCTTTGTTGAAAGACATTTAGTGGTTACAATGCTGTATGTCAATTATAGCTCAATAAAACTGGAAAAAAAATACTGTTTTCTTATTATTGTGTTGAGGTCTTAATACAGCCTAATGCAAATCTTTTCTCAGATTTATGCTTTACAAATTTTCTCTCATTCAGTGTCTGCTCTGGCCACAGGGTCTGTGTATGTCTGTGTCCTAATCTTATAAGAACATGAATCATGTTGGATTAGGGGGTCACCTGAATGACTTCAGCTAACCTTAATTACATCTTTTTAGACTATGTCTCCAAATATAGTCATGGTCTGAGGTACTGGGAGTTAGGATGTCAGCATATGAATTTTGGAGGGACACAATTTATCTCAAAACAACCACCTAATTGAACAGCAGAACTATTCAGAATTCAGGACTCTATTTCAAATCCATTCAACACTGGTAACTCAATGGAAGATTCTTCAGGTGAATTTCAAATACTGATATATTATTTACGGAACATGGATTCTCTCTAGCAGTTCCAATTACATGATGTTGGCCATAACTACCTCACCAATGAGTGAGATTTCCCTGAAAAAACCTCTGTGAATCATGAGTCATTCTCTCCTTTTGTTAGCTGCTGAGCTCTGAAAGAGGTGAAGCAACACCTTTTCAGGTGTAAAATGGAGATAATAGCAGTATTTGCCTTATAAGGTTACTGTGAGGATTCAAAGAGACAATTCACATAAAGCCATTAGAATAGTGCCTAGCACTTAGGGTTTAAAATGTTAGCTGCTATTATTTATTCATCATATACATGCTAAATTCTGCCTTCACATTAAGCATCGGACATGATGATGTGGCAGAGGCAAAGATAAATCAGTCACAGGTACAGTACCAAGTAAATGATGAATCTATTTGTAGTATCAATAACTACCAGTTATTGGACTTCCCCGGTGGTGCAGAGGCTAAGGTTCTGTGCTCCCAAGGCAGGGGATCAAACCCTTGCTGGGGAACCTGATCCCACATACTGGGACTAAATATTCCACAAGCCACAACTAAAACCAGTGCAGTCAAAATAAATAATAAATAAATATTAACTTTCAGTTACTAAGGGACTCCTGAGGATCAACTCCTATGCTAGGTGATATACATTGATTATTTCACTTATTTACCAAAAATATCTTGCAAAATAAGTCATACTTGTCCCACTTTATAGGTACGGAAACTAAAACTCCTTGAGGTAACCAAAGTCCCCTAGGTCAGCTATTTAGTTGTGGATGTCAGCTTTACCCCAGCCTGTCTGATGCCCAAGTTCCGTTCCCTTTTCTGTGAGTTTGTGGTCCCCGGAGACACACTGCACATGCATCAGGAAATATATATACTACAGGGGAAAAAAATGCCACGAGCCTTAGGAGAGATATTGATTGTTGTAGGCATTCGAACAGCAGGAGAGATTTCCCTTCCGGGTTTTAGGAAAAACCCACAGGAGATATATCATTTGGACTGAATCGGCCTGGGTGGAATTGGCAGGGCTGGGGGATGGCAACATTCTTGGATATAAGAACAAAACCATACAACAGGAAACTGTGGTTTTTAAATGAGGAACAAGAGGGTGTTTAGTTTGACTAGAATGATGTGGGAAGCCCTCATCAGCTCCGGCTTGAACTACTGCCCCTTGGTTCTGCCCCTAACTTGCTGTCTGCCTCATCTTTCGGAGGACTTGGTCCCCCCGATCTTCTCCACATTACTGGGTGATAGACGATATTTCTAAATCTGATCATGTGACTCCCCTGCATGAAGTTTTCTGTCTCCCTACCACCAACAGGAGAGATAGCTAAACTTTAGAACCATCATGCTGTGTCTCTTACCTACTGCCTAGTTATGTGTGTGTGCATGCTAAGTCACTCCAATCCTGTTCAACTCTGCCCACCAGGCTCCTCTGTCCATGGGATTCTCCAGGCAAGAATACTGGAGGGGGTTGCCATGCCCTCCTCCAGGGGATCTTTCTGACCCAGGGATTGAACCTGCATCTCCTGTGGCTCCTGCATTGCAGGCAGATTCCCTATCACTGCGCCACCTGGAAAGCCCACTGCCTAGTCATACCGGCTTATATTTCCCCACATTGCGGGATCACCTGCAATAATGAACCCCAACCGGTAGAAACTGCTGCATTCCCTAACACCATCCTGGTCTTCACATGTGCAGTTTTTCTTTTCCTTTCTTATCCACCTGGAAAATTCTACTTTCATTCTTTGGTTTCAGCTCTTAAAATGCCTCCCCTGAAGTCTTTCCAGATTATCCTCCATCTCCTCCACCGGGCAGACTTGGCCCATCTTTTTAAGCACCCATTGCATTGGGCGTATGATCATCAAATGATTATTTTATTATGGGGATTATGTTACTTAGATGTTTTTCCATTTTTTACACTTAAAGACACAGCAAAAGCTGTGTCTTATTTTCTCTCTCGCATTCTCAAAGTTCAGTAAGTAGCAAGAATTCACATTTATTTTATACCCCTTAAATGAATGAATGAATGCATGCGTGAATACTGGGACTACATTAGTAAGGAATACTGAGGCTAGATCTTTAGGGATCTAGATGGTAAGTTTAGGGATCTAGATGGGGGCATTGCAAAGAGTTGGACACGACTGAGTGTCTTTCACTTTCTTCATGTGCTCCGTTATTCATGTTTTTCTGTGAAATGAGATTGCAATGGACAAGTGTTAATTCCTGTGGCTGATATTAGAGGTTTTCACTTTGTTGTGCTCCTTCAGGACAGGGACTAGAGCACACAGGGAGATCCTTGAACCCCTGGCATCTTGCACAGAACTTGGCAGATGGGTGTTCAATGCCTGTTTGTTGAAAAAACAGAAAAAATGCCTCCCAATGTTGTCACGTTTAGGTTAATGACTCTGTCGCTATTTCCACGTTCTTAAAACTTCTCTGGTCTTCTCCATTCAGACAAACAAAACCTCTCTTTCTGATGCTTTAATAGTGCCCTTTCTGCAGGCTCTTTAGGCCTATTTGTCTTACCAATCTGTATTCTTGCTCGGTCGTGTTTGATTCTTTGAGACCCCATGGACTATAGCTCACCAATTTCTGTCCATGAAATTTTCCTAGCAAGAATACTGGAATGGGTTTCCATTTCCTCCTCCAGGAGCTGTTCCTGACTCAGGGAGGGAACCCGCATCTCCTGCTTCTCCTGCATTGGCAGGTGGATTCTTTACCAATGAAGCACCTGGGAAACTCATACCAAATATTGTATTTATTTCTTTAAACCAAGAAAGCCCATTAGCTTTTCCAGCTGAGTTCAACTCCTTGTCTTTTTCTGCCCACTTTCGACTGCCCTGCTGAGAACCACTTTGATTCAGTGGCCAAGAGTTAAATGAGGTGCTTGAAAACCATTCCTGGCAGGTTGTGGGTCCTTGGAGGAGGTAAAGTCTTGACTTTCTTAGTAAATTTCCCTCTAGGTCCCTGGTTCCTCTATCTGGAAGAATGTCATGATCAGGGAAACTAGTTAAACGTCAACATTCCTGATACCATTTCAATGTCACTGACTCAGAATTTGAAGCGGCAGGTGGCTGAGGACAACAGGACATCGAGGGATCTGAATTTGAAGTGTCCAGGTGATTGTGATATTCAGAGAGGTAGTCGAAACCCTCGGTGTAACTCTCTTCTCAGGTAGGCAAAGGGCTTGGGGAAAAGGACACGGTGGGGGTTGGGGGAGGGGAGGAATGACCTGCAGTCTAGGTTTGACTCTGCTCTCAAAGGTTTCCATTTCTAGTTTTGTATCTATTGTCTGTTTTCTTTCATGCTTTTCAAGATTAACAGGTAGACGGAATCTAGAGGTTCCAGAACTCGCTACTATATTTCTATTAGAAGCAGGAATTTCCATGAAGACTAACAGACCGTGATTCTTCTATTTCACAATCCCAGAATTGCTAGGAACCTTAAAGGTCATTGAGTGGGACGTGCATATTTTGAAGACGGCCTTAGATATCCAAAGGACAGGCAATGACATCAAGATTAGCGATGCACACACTGGTGAGTGGCCCTGGTCAAGCCTTACCAGAGGCTTCCTGCCGCCAGCATTGCCAGTGGAGAGATCAGGTGTCTGTCCAGAGGAAAGGCTCAAGGGAGAGAGACCTGGAGGGCTGCATACTGGAAAATGAAGTGAGATAGGATTGTATAGGAGTGGAGTGGGTGGAGAGGTCTGCACAGGAGCAATGTGTCAGTGCCTTCCAACAGAAAGGAATTTATTTACTCACTCCCCAAACATTTAATAGTTATCTACTAGGAGGCTGATCTGATACTAGCCAGAGTTCCTGCCCTCAAAGGGCTCTCAATCTAGTGGGACAGACAGATACATATTACAATGGAGGGTGATAAATCCGACAATGGAGGCAGATACTACGAGTGATGTAAGAATATGCTAATATACTACAGCCCACATTCCTCTTTCCTGCTCTTTTTTAAACTGCCAGCTTTTCTTCTTTATATTTTTCTCTAGGGATGTGACGCATGAATATATTTCATCTCATCTCTCTCTTCTCCTATAATTACAAAACTATTTGCTGTGCTACAGACGAAAGGTAATTTACTGCTATGGTATAAAATAGCCACTATGTACATGGCAGTCTAGATAAGAGGAGGGTTTGGAGGAGAATGGATACATGTATATATATGGCTGAGTCCCTTTGCTGTTCACCTGAATCTATAACAACTTTGTTAATCAGCTATACCCCAAGACAAAGTAAAAAAGTTAAAAAAAAAATTAAAACGGCAACTGTGTGAGTGTAGATTTTAAGATGTTTCAGGGACAGATTAGATAGGTACAGAAAAATGAAGAAACAGATAGAAGGTACCCCAGATTAATGTGGAGTTAGGGAGGTGCAGGCAAAGGAAGAGGAATTAAATTGGAGTCTGAGTAGGAAAAAATATTTCAAATATAGAAATGGCTGTAATTAGAAAATATCAGGTGGTATAATTTTGACCTGTATAGTGGACAATAATCATTCAAACTGTATTATTTGCAGTTCAGTTCAGTCACTCAATCGTGTCCGACTCTTTGCGACCCCATGGACTGCAGCACACCAGGCTTCCCTGTCCATCACCAACTCCTGGAGCTTACTCAAACTCATGTCCATAGCATCGGTGATGCCATCTAACCATCTCAACCTCTATCGTCCCCTTCTCCTCCCGCCTTCAATCTTTCCCAGCATCAGGGTCGTTTCAAATGAGTCAGTTCTTCACATCAGGTGGCCAAAGTATTGGAGTTTCAGCTTCAGCATCAGTCCTTCCAAAGTATATTCAAGACTGATTTCAGTATTATGTTATTGATTAGCAAAGGGGGAAATGTATCCTAAACTTTTAATAAAGAACCACATGAAAAAAAGAAGAAAAAAAAAACCACACGAATCAGAAGTGCTGCAGGAAATTTCAGATATACCAGGGAAGACGTTTTACTCTTATAACCTACTATTACAATTGTTAGCTTAACTGAAAATTAATGATCAAATCCGTAGAGTTAGTAGTATAGTTACTCCGAATGATATCTGATCTTAAAATTACTGTGTTACTATAATTGTTAGTTAATACTAACTTCAAATACAACTTAAATAATAAAGAAAATGTAAAAGATGGTGCAAGATTATTAATAAGTTCTTGTTGAAATGGAATCCTAAGTTGTTTTATGTATGTTTTCATTTTTAACAACTAGGCTGAATCTGTGCTACACAGATTTAGTTATTAATAGATATCTTATAATTTTAGCCTCACAACTGAAGTTAGTGTTTCCTTTTTATTTCTTTATACTCCTAACGCAAGACAAGCACCCACTAGGCATTCACAAAATGGTTGTTGACCCATGAAAACCTTGAGTGGGTATGCACAGACTTGGAGTTCATAATTTTGTTCTGTTATGAAATAAACAAAACATGAACTCCATAATCCATAGTCATTTAAACCCATCTTTTTCTTAAGAATCAGGAAAACATTTGTACTTTCTGGACAGATTTCTTTCAATAAAATTTATGATCTAAATTCACTCTGCTTATTCAGCACTCAGACCCAATACTTCAATGACTGGAGTGCTGGTCTAGAATTTAGAATTCACTCCAAGTGGACTTTCAGCTTGAGTTGCTGAATAATGGCGTCAGTTCTTGCACCCCTTTCTGTGCTGCAGGAATCTGTCACCTGGACTCGGTGGTGTGGCCTCATTGCCATGGGCAGACTTGTGAGCTGGGACTCTGTTGCATGCAAAGAAGAGCACCTGTGACAGTACATACTGAAAATTCAGTTGCAGGTGTATTTGCAAATTGGATTTTGAGGGGGAAGTTTAAGCAAATCCTTTTAAAGGCGAACCCCTCCAAGGGTGTGAGTAATGAAGAAATAAAACTGACATTAAAAAACCTATTAAAATCTAGTTTCCAGAGAAGACTTTGTCTAATGACATTTATGCTTTCATAGTTAGGCATTTAACAGTCATTTTGTGTCAGTTGCTTCCTTTAAAAATGCCATGTGACAAATTTTTCAGTTCTCTGTTTCTAAGACTCTAATCCCAATGACTCTTAACATGCTTGAAATGAGCTGCTGGCTTTGAGATGAGGTTCTCTGTGCTTCTGGATTTCTCTACAGCAACCAATAAGGAACCCTTAAGCACCAGTATATGAGATCCATCACTCATCCAATCTGTTCATTCCAATCACTTTTTTCCTTTCATTCAGTCTTCAAAATCTAGGTTAAATTATTATGGCTTAAAAAAAAAAAACAATAACAAAAACGGCTAGCTAGATGTTTAAAGACCTTAGATTTTAGAATCATGTGTCTAAACTAAGAACTTCCCTGGTGGCTCAGACAGTAAAGAATCCACTTGCAATTCGGGAGACCTGGGTTTGATCCCTGGGTTGGGAAGTTCTCCTGGAGAAGGGCATGGTGATCCATTCCAGTATTCTTGCCTGGAGAATCCCTGTGGACAGAGGAATCCCAGTCTGCGGAGTCACAAAGAGCCAGACACGACTGAACAACTAAGCAGAGTCTAAAGAAAAAATCATTCTCTCTCGATGATACTTGTTGTTTGTATTGGTGATACATTTGGTTTGCGTTCTTGTTTGCCTCCTCAATGTTTTGTTTTGTTAAAAAGTCACTGCACTCTCCCACTTGCAAGATTTTTAGCCTAACAGTTCAATTGTTTAAAAAAATATTTATTTATGTATTCATTTGGCTGTGCTGGATCTTTGTTGTGGCGTACAGGAACTTTAGCTGTGCTCTGTGGGGTCTAGTTCCCTTACCAGGGATCGAACTGAGGCCTCCTGCATTGAGAGGACAGGGTCTCAGCCGCTGAACCACCAGGGAAGTACCTTAACGGTTGAATTTAGCACCTGAACTCTACTTACTACTGCTGCCATCCCTCTCAAAATGGTGAGAAGAGGAACAAGAAGTAATAGAGACCTAGATAGCACAGTTTGGTCATATTATAAGTTGTGATAAAGGCAATGGATGACAAAATTTTCACTGTGACCCCTTCACTCTGTAGTTGACATTGGCTATTTGGGAGAGTGGTTGCAGGAATGGCTGGCTCAGGATCCAAGTTTCTATCTTTCCCTCCATGGAAAATATAATTCTGATTGGGAAAAGAAGATGAAATTATCGAGTTTCATTACCTGAACTGCTCTCTAAGATAATCTTGGATGGGTCAAGTATGAGTGTACTTAAAATAAAGTAGAAATGAAATTTTATTTGATCTCTTGTTAGATTCCTTGAATTGTGGCCCTGCAACCTGTTTAACATAAATTCCATTTAAAGCATTGTTTTCTGAAAGCAAAACTCGATGTTTGCAAAACGTATAGACTCATGGGTTTCTGATGGGGAGCATGCACACATACCCCTCCAAAGTAAATACATACATTCTAAATTTACCCGAGCACTTTGAGCAGCTCTTAACATCATATGACAAGGAGAACATTTGTTAATCAGAAAAATTACAACCTATTCATACTAACTGTTTGATTATTTCTTTGCTGACCTCTGAGGTCCCATTGTTGATTGAATTAGGTATAGGAACTCATATTTATTTTAGCAACTAGCTATTATGAATGCAAACTCTTCTTATCATCAGATGATTGATAGACACATTAAGAAGTTGTTCAACAGGTTGCTTGGTTTGAAGAAACGCTTAAATCCTGATAAGTTACTTTTTTTTTTTTAATCGGGGAAGAGTAAGAATTAGCACAGATCAACCCATGGTAACAACAATTTTGTTTTCCAAGGGGAATGTTATCATTTTTAAAATTTGCTTATTTTAAGGAGTAGTTGCTGTCAGTCCTTTTTACAGATTTAAATGTATAAAATTCAGAAATAAGTAGTTTTTTTCATGTTGGCTGGAGAATGCGTGTTACGAGGAAAATTGTCAAGCAATGAATTGTCAAGCAGTGATAAAGGATCTGTTGATACTAATTACCTGAATATTTTTCTGTTTTTTAAAAAGGATTATTCTGCTTTGTTTAGTCATTCCATAAAGCCTTTGTTTTGTGGAGACTTTCAGGCACTTAAAATAAGTGAGGATCACAAATGCCTAACATTTTTTTGCTGTTGGTAAAAGTATTGTTTTGATTCTCTTTAAAATGGAAACATAAGCATGACAGAGTTAGGTCAATTGCCCTTGGCTGTCTGATAGGTGAGCAATGAGGTTCAAGTTTGTAGGTATTCATCTTTAGTCTTTGGTGAACAGTGTGGCTTCTCGATCATACTGGCCATCATTTTGTCTCCTCATAATATCTCTTCTTAAGGACTCAGGCATTGGGTGATGAGTACCAGAGAAAGGTCTAAATATGGGCATAATGGGTAAATCAAAATGAAAGACTGAATATTTCTTCTTGAATGGAAGATGAACGAACGATGTTGCAAGAACATTCTGTTGTATAATGCCTCAGCTTCAAAAAAGTGACCTCAATTTCTCATGGTGGCTTTGGATATAGTTTCTGAAGTGCAAACTGTCCTGGGGTCATCTGGTCAGGATTTGCCTGGTGGGGATCTGCTGGGGGTCTTTGCTGTAGGAAGGGAGAGTGTTTTATCTATTGGTGTATTCACAGACGATGTGGAAAAGGTCTAATTATTAAACAAATCACAGGTTCATATCTCCCTCCCTCTCTTCCACTCGTTTCCTTGGAGACACTGTTCCTTGTCAATTTTCTGAATTGCATTAATATTAAACTACGACTTTGAATCAGGAAGAATATGAGGTATCTGAAGAGCAGTATTTATATCTTCCATGTGACATTTGCATCACATGGATAAACGTTGAAAATGTTCTTGAGAACACTGAAAAAATAAGGAAATAGAGTTCAAAAATAAAGTATAGAACTTGTTAGACTAGTTCCTGTTTAAAACTTGGTGGATTATACCTCTTTGTTTTAGACCATTACGACAGCAATGATTAAATATCAGATTCCTTAAAGAGTCACTCACTGCTTTTGGAAAGTTTTGATGAAAGCATTGTATTTATTAAACTCTTCTACCCACACATCTTTCCTTCAAGATGTTGTTTTTCCCACGTCTGCTGTTTTATTACATGACAGTTATTGAAAGGTTAGATGTCGTTTACTTTCCCAAGGTTTATTTTCACATCATAAATCATACTTAAAAATTTTTTTTTTAATACATCACAAGAAGCAGTGTGGTCTGTTCAAGCTGGGCATCAGGAGACCTGGGTTCTGTTTCCAGCTCTCCATATGACTTTGGGTAAATCAATGAATTTAGACATGTTTCAGTCTCTCTGTCTGTATAATGGGGATAATAATATCTCCTTTCCACTCATTTCATAGGGTGTTTTTTTTTTTTTGAGGATTAATTAGTTAATGTTTGCAAACCACTCTGAGCTCCTTTGATAAAATACAAAGCTCCATTATTTTATGACAATAATAATAGTGTCTTGGACCTGTAGGCTTTCTTTCATCCAAGGATCCCAGAGTACTTTACCACTGGGATTGTAACTTTACAGAAGGTTACTGTGTGGTTGCTGGCTCTCCTTGAAGAGACAGATGGTAACAAGCAGTCTGGGTTTTCACTAGAGAGTAATTAAGTCTCCCACCAACTCCTGCGTCATTTGCATAAACTTCTCAAGACAGAAAAGCAGCTCCCTAAAGACAGCATAGTCAAACGCCTCATCCCTCATCACTTTTTAGAAACAAATCACAAGGGATTTGGAATTTGGAATCTCCATGTTTTCAACTCCTGCATCTATACGTTGAGAATTTGGTGAAGCATGGGAATATTTAGACAGCAGTTAAATTAAGTTGAACAAAAATAGAAATGTGGCACGGGTTACCTGGAGGTCTTTCCAGTTGTGTGTGCCAATTATGGACGAGTCCTGTGATCTCTCCTGGGCTGTCTGGTTAGGCTGACTTCAGGTACTTGACAGGGAAGGATGATGTGCCTAACTCAAGTGCATCTGGGGTTATTAAGAAGGAACGTGTACGATGCGGTCCCTGCTCTCAAGTTGTTTACACCTTGTTTGAGAAGATGAAATGAAGATACAGGAAACAATTAGTGGACCATGAAAGACAGCATATAATTAAAGGTCAAATTGTGTGGAACAGACCACAGGAAGTAGAGAGAAGGAAGTCACCAATATAGACCAGTATAATTCAGGGAAAATTTACCAAGAGGGGAATTTAAAGGAGTGTTTTTCCCAGGGCCAGAATCACAGAAGCAGTGTATGTAGTGTGTGTATGGACCGCAGGTGCCTGTGTTAGGACACAGGGTTGACGGGGAGATTCTTTGCTCTTCCCAGGAAACCTGGGACTTTGGTGGCAAGCGGGGGTGGGATGGGGTGGGGCTGCATAGGGCGGGGTGTGGGGGTAGGGGAAGCTCCTAGGGTATGAGGAACTTTCACAGGCAGGCAGAGGAGTTTGGACTTAATTTAATTCACCCTAAAGAAATTTAAAAAAAAAAAAGACTTCAGAACTCAGGGAACTGAAAAAAGCAGTGCTTTAGAATAATTCTTTGGCAACCATCTGCAGGAATCACTGGAGCAGGAAAGAGACTTAAAGCTGGGAGGCTGGCTGAAATCAGATACAGTAATCCTGCAGGGGGAGGTAGGCATTATTCAAGAAGAATTAATTAAAAATAGAGCTTTTAATGAGAGCTTAGCATGTGCTGGAAATGTGTCTTAGTCTTACAAAAACCCAAGGTGATACTAATATTAACTCATGTTAGCATTGATTTCCTGATACGGAAACTGTGGTTGAGAGAAGCTAAAGAACTTGTCCAGAATCACAGACTTAGAATGAGTTGGAGCCAGTGTTTGCGCCCAGTATGAATCCTAAACCACTATTTAGGTTTAGGAAATTAAAATGGGAGAGGTAGGCATTTTGATGAAAAAATAGTCATCTAATCTAGACAGGAAGATGCTGGGTTAAACAAAGTTAACCCCCTACCCTTCTTTATTCCTGCAGGATGTCTTAGAACCTCTATTGTGCTACTTACTGTACATTGTGAATCTGCAGGAGAATTTAGTCCAAGGAGCACGTCCCCACCGTGGCACAGTGCAGAAAACACTTGGAAAATGCTGACTTGGTACCATCCTTCATAGCCACGGCAAGCTCCAGGATCATAAGGCTAGGGGGTCATCAAAATGGAAGTGGGAGGTGGATTGCAATCGTTAACAGAGAGAGCCTCAAGTTAGGTTGTGGGTTAAGAGAAGCAGGAAGTAGGAAGAGGGCAGACAGGGGAGGCTGCCTTCAGGATGCCAAGTTAGGTTTAGGGACCCAAGAATTCAAAGAGGGAAGATTTAGCTCACAGGCAAATTAGCTACAAAGAGAACTGAGCTATGGGAGGGAGTTCAATGACCACTGTGTCTGATGCTGTTTCTTTTCTTGCCTCTCCAGGGCATATTCTGCCTGTCTACCCTGATTCCGTATTGCCATATCTGGGCAGCTGGTGCTCTGTGTGGTAAAGAGAGGTAAGTAGATTTTCCTGGTAGGAAAAGTGTTCAACAGTTTGGTTTCAGGCAGAAGATTTGGTTGTTAACTTGGAAGCTGAGGATTATAAAATTTGATTTTGACTCCAGATGAAACTAAGAATAATTCTAATGAGAAAAGATTGGCAAAGAGGATTTTCTCTGATCTTTTCTGAGGTGTTGAAAGGGGAAAAGGTTAAAACAAAGCTACAGCTGAGTCTGAAGCCCCAAGAACCCTTAAACATTGGCTGGCTTTAAAATACTACTGCCAATGATCAGAGCATTAGCCATTATTTCTAAAGCTCGCAATTTGACTTACGAATCTACTGATTACATTTTGGGTACATTTGTCAGCCAGTGTAGAGCAGGAAATCATTATTGGATAAAAAAGGGCCACACAAGAGGAAATTTTTATTGGCAAACACCAGCTTATATATTTACAGAATCCTATCCTCTTAGTCCGAGAAGAGACTACTCCTGGTTTCAGAATACGTCCAAAGAGATAACAAATCTTTCCTCTTTTTATGGACCCCCATCTCCCTGCCAATAGCCCCCACTGACTTCCAACTCTCTGAAATGGATTCTGGCTTCCAATACTGCCATTGTCAGATATAGCCACAATCAGTTTAAATTCTTTTTTGGGGGGATAGAGTGGGGGTGATCTCTTCTGTGAACATTGAAAACAGTTATCATCTTTTCTTTCAAAACCCTTCATATTCTAAAAGGCTATAATTACATTTCCCTCAATTTTTTCAGCTCTACGTGGAATAATAGACATGTGTATGTCTGACATTTGTTGACTCCTCCTGGAGATGTGCAGGGCAGAGAGCAAGTCACTTAAAGGCTCTCATTTACTTCCAACAAAATCCTGTGAATCAGACGTTTTTATTCCCATTTAAAAGATGAAGAAATTGACACTTGAGGTCCAGAGGACAGGAAATAATACCTTTCAAACAGATGGAAAATAGAAGAGCCAGGATTGAAAAACTGCCACTCTTATGAAAACTCATAGGCTGAATTTTCCAACCCTTTGAGTCAACTCCCCTGTAACAATCTTCCTTATTTTCCCTTTGATTTCTTTTCTTTAAGGACTGGTTCTTCCAACTCCTTTCCTCTTCTCCACGCTCTCTTTCTATTTGAGGCCTCACTGTTCCTCTTTTACTTGTCATTTAAAAGATATATTACACATACAAATATTTATATATTTTATAATATTTATGCATTATTTAGTTTTTTCCTCTCATTCTGTCTACCTGAAATTCCTTGCAAGTTTGAATCATATCTTGAGATTCATTGACTTCAGAATCAAAAATTGTTCTTTAAGTGGTAATTGTCTTATTGTGGAATGTAAAAAACTGAGATCAAATTGAGAGGAAGATACACTTTTATGAGGCTAGACCATTCCTCCTTCCCCTGAAAGCATTTTGTATCAGTACAAGTCAAGTGTACTAAAAAAGAAGGTGGATGTTGGGGGTCAGAGGGCTTGGGTTGAAATTCTAACTCTAAAATCTTCTACCTGTTTAACTTTGAGAAGGATACTATAACTTTCTAAGGATCCATTTTCTCCTTATAAAATGGGAGTGATGATGAAGCTGAAACGCTAATACTTTGGCCACCTGATGTGAAGAACAGACTCCTTGGAAAAGACCCTGATGCTGGGGAAGATTGAAGGTGGTAGGAGAAGGGGACAATAGAGGTTGAGATGGTTGGATGGCACCACTGATGAGATGGACATGAATTTGAGTAAGCTCCAGGAGTTGGTGATGGACAGGGAAGCCTGGCATGCTGCAGTCCATGGGGTCGCAAAGAGTCGGACATGACTGAGCCACTGAACTGAGCTGACGATGATAATATTAATCTTATTGAGTTGCTGTGAAGATTAGAGAATGCAATTAAGTGGGCGTTTTGTAAAGCTGAGTACATGGTACCTGTTACAACCACAGCTTTTATAATTTAGACAATATTCTATTCTTGTATCTCTCTCATAGAAATCACTCTCTGCTGGATTGTAAATTCCTCAAGGGCAAAGACTGCCCTTCAATTTTATTATCTGTCCCACCAATCTCAGTGCTGTCATATAGTAGGAGCATTCGACAATTTTTTTTTTTTTTAATGAGACTGTATGAGAAGGAACTCTAGTGAAGAGTCCAGGTTGGAAGATTCTGCAAAAGAGTCTTTAAAGCTTAACACAAGGTCTGTCAACTGAACTTTGTACCTCACTGCAACGTGAGACCTACACACAAAAATGGTGCTCAATTAAGTACTTAACTTGAATTTATCCCAGTGACTATGTTTTCTTTTTCTTAAAATTTATTTATTTTTATTTTTTTGGCTGTGGAGGGTCTTCCTTGCTGTGCACGGGGTTTCTCTGGTTGCAGATAGCGGAGGTTGTTCTTTGTTGCAGGGACTTCTCTTGTTGCAGACCACAGACTCTAGGCATGCAAGCTTCAGAAGCTGCAGCGTTGGCTCAGTAGCTGTGGCACACGGGCTGCTGCTCCCCAGCATGTGGGATCTTCCCAGACCAGGGAAGGAACTGGTGTACTTTGCATTGCAAAGTGGATTCGTAATCATTGGGCCACCAGGGAAGCCCTATGTTTTCTAGTATATCTTGTAGCTCATTTTCAAATATGGAATTTTTTTTTTTAATAATGTCCTGTCCTCGTTTTATGGAATCTGTTTTTCCTTTAGCTTTTTACACATTTGAAACAGATTCACAGTTCCTTTCAGATTGTCCTGTTGCTCCTAGCTCCAGTACTGTAGGTTTTCTTAATTGAAATATAGTTGATTTAGAATGTTTCAGTTGTACAGCAAAGTGATTCAGTTAAGTACACACACACACACACACACACACACACGCACACATATATTCTTTTTCAGATTCTTTTCCATTATAGGTTATTACAAGATACTGAATATAGTTCTCTGTGCTATACAGTAGGTCCTTATTGTTTATCTATTTTATTTTATGTTTTGGCTACATCTTGCAGCTTTTAGGATCTTAGTTCTCCAACCAGGGACGCAACACAGGCCTCAGCAGTGAAAGCACCTGGTCCTAACCATCTAATCACCTGGGAACCCTTTCCATTTTATATATGGTAACTGTAATTCTTTCTTTCATGTTGCATCTCTTTCATGGCAGTTGACTTCCTTTTTTTTTTACAAAAATTAAAAAATTTTATTTATTAAAATTTTTTTTCATATTCTATCATTACTATTTTATTATTTTAAAATGGCTTAATTGAGATATAGTTTACATACTATCCCTCTTAAGCGTACAATTCAAAGTTTTTTTCCTATATTCATAGATATGTGCAACAATTACCATAGTCAATTTTAGAATATTTCTTTTTTTTTAAACTTTTTATCTTATATTGGAGTATAGTTGATTAATAATGTTTTGATAGTTTCAGGCAGACAGCAAAGGGACTCAGCTATACCTATACAGGAGTTATAATTTTGACCATGAACTCATCTTCACTGTGAGCTGTCTGAAGTGTCCAACTAATCCCTAGATTGTGGCAATATCCAGTGAGATGGTTTCCTATTTGTCTCTTTTATGACCCAGAAAGGGGCAAGGAGACCTAGTGCAGCTTCTGTCGCTAACAAGGCTTAGAGTATAGGCCCACAGGAGAGCCCTACGGAGCCCTTCTTTTGTGCCTTCCCACTTGACTGTGACAACCAGCATGTACCCCATACTTTCCAAGATATTGATAAAGACCTTGTAAAAGTCCATCTTCCTCCTATTATTCAGAAATGGTGCTCTGATGTGGCAACTAGATGATCCTGACAGGATTCTGGTTATTTTTATTAAGTACCAAATTTTCTTAACACATTCACTAAGTTGACTGAGTGGTGTTTTTTTCCCCCTCCTGTACAAAAGTGAAACTGATGGGTGAATATATTTCTAAAGTCTTTTTGGGGGGTCAAGGGTGATTACAGACACTTTATCATTTTCATTGTACATTTTATATTTTTCAAATTTTCTACAATAAATGCTTTCAATAAAAAAGTAATTTTAAACACCTCTCTTCAGTTTCAGTGTTCTTAGATTTCTCAAATCATCAGTCTACTTTCCAACTTCCTCAAGATTTCCAAAACACAGTTACTAGGGTTTTTTCTTCATGGGTCATAATATCTGTCTAATATCCCACTAAGATTTCATAGAATTAGGGAATGATACATGTCAAATGGGGCTTTGTAGGTGGCACATGGTAAGAATTTGCCTGTCAATGCAGGATGTAGGTTTAATCCCTGTGTTGGGAAGATCTCCTGGAGTAGGAAATGCCAACCTGTTCCAGTATCCTTGCCTGGAAAATTCCATGGACAGAGGAGCCTGGAGGGCTACAGTCCATGGAGTCGCAGAGTCAGACATGATGGAGCACACACACACATGTCAAATATTCTAGGAGAATCTGGTTTCACTCTTACACTTGTGAAATCAATATTTAATTCAGAAAGTCTGGGTGTTTCTTGTGCATATAAGGTTTTTCAGCTTCTCCAATGGCCACCCTCCTTGCTAATTTTCTCTGGATTTTCTTTCTAGGGTTTTATTATTTAATGGTTTGAAGCAAGTTTTATAGTCTTTATTGGACAGAAATAATAAATATGTGTAGAGTTACAGTATACTGTGCTGTTATTTTTCCAACACATAAATACCTCTTCAGACTTTGTGGAGCTACTACACGATGATGGTGAGTAGTCCCTTGATAGTGACAGTGGGTTCTTACACTAGACGTAGATCCAAGAAATGGAAGTTATTGGCCTGTCAGGGATGAATATGACATTGATTTTCCCATCCAGGAGTTTGTAATCTAGAAAAGATATAGACACTAAGGCAATAGCAAGAGTACCATAGAACAAAGTGTGTCTTGGAGGTAAATATAAAGAGCTATGGGAATAAAAATGCAAGAATAATTAGTTCTGCCCAATGGAAGAGAATAAGAGAAAACTAGAGAAAGAGGGTAACCTGGCTGCGCTTAGATGAGGATTTCTCTAGGAAGGTGAGGTTTGAAGGCATTTGTGGCAGAAGACATTGCTTGACCAAAAACAGCTGTGGCTAATCACAATATTTGGTTACAAGAAATAACATATTTGTTTTTTCTAAATAAAATAAAACCTGGTTCAGGATCCCCACACCTCCTTTGTCAAGAAGTACAGTGTGTCATGTTTTTGGGGAAGGGGACACCGGTGGGTAGTGTACACAGTGATAAAGACTTTGGACATGGGCCTCTAGTGTTGGGGCATCACAGTGACCACTGAAATGTTCATGGTTCAAGCCCCCTGAGTCTATATGAAGGGAACTCACATTACCTGCTGTCCCCCAGAGCTTATCTCCAAGAGAGTAAGGGTTTTCACAGGGGCTTGCAGTTTTTCTGGGAGGTGGCCTGGGATCACATCGCTCTGTATGCAGTTTTATTTAATGCCCGTTTTTCCATCTGGCATCTTATCTCTTCCCTGCGCATGCACACATGCACACTCACTTTAGCTATGTCCGACTTTTTGCAGCTCTATGGACTGTAGCCCACCAGGATCCTCTGTCCATGGGATTCTCCAGGCAAGAATACTAGAGTGGATTGCCATGCTCTCCCCCAGGAGATCTTCCTGACCCAGGGATCGAACCCACGTCTCCTGAATTGCAGGTAGATTCTTTACCCACTGAGCCACCTTGGAAACCCACCTATCTCTGCCCTACACCATGGCTACTGCTTAAAAAGCATACATTGAAAGCCTGGTTCTGTGGCAGAATATAAAGCTTTCACATCTTTTGAGGGTTGAGAGGGGGTAGCTCTCTGATGGTACAGAGTAGGGTAGGGGTCTGGGGTCCAAATGCTCTTTGTGCAGACTTTTAGTCAAGCCCTCTTTTTTCTCAGCTCCCCACTTTCTCCATCTTCAGTACCTGATGCTTCCAGCATGTGAGCCTGAGGGACTTATTATACAGGAGACAGGGATCAAGACCATCCCCAAGAAAAAGAAATGCAAAAAAAGCAAAATGGCTGTCTGAGGAGGCCTTACAAATAGCTGTGAAAAGAAGATACGTGAAAAGCAAAGGAGAAAAGGAAAGATATATCCATTCTAATGGAAAGTTCCAACGAATAGCAAGGAGAGATAAGAAAGCCTTCCTCAGTGATCAGTGTAAAGAAATAGAGGAAAACAATAGAATGGGAAAGACTAGGGATCTCTTCAAGAAAATTAGATACCAAGGGAACATTTCAATCAAAGATAGACTCAGTAAAGGACAGAATATATGGACCTAACAGAAGCAGAAGATATTAAGGAGAGATGGCAAGAATACACAGAAGAACTGTACGAAAAAGATCTCCATGACCCAGATAATCACGATGATGTGATCACTCACCTAGAGCCAGACATCCTGGAATGTGAAGTCAAGTGGGCCTTAGGAAGCATCACTGCAAACAAAGCTAGTGGATGTGATGGAATTCCAGCTAAGCTAATTCAAATCCTAGAAGATGATGCTGTGAAAGTGCCACACTCAATATGCTAACATTTTTGGAAAACTCAACAGTGGCCACAAGACTGGAAAATGTCACTTTTCATTCCAATCCCAAAGAAAGGCAATGCCAAGGAATGCTCAAACTACTGCACAGTTGCACTCATGTCACACACTAGTAAAGTAATGCTCAAAATTCTCCAAGCCAGGCTACAACAATATGTGAACAGTGAACTTCCAGATGTTCAAGCTGGTTTTACAAAAGGCAGAGGAACCAGAGATCAAATTGCCAACATCTGCTGGATCATTGAAAAAGCAAGAGAGTTCCAGAAAAACATCTATTTCTGCTTTATTGACTATGCCAAAGCCTTTGACTATATGGATCACAATAAACTGTGGAAAATTCTGAAAGAGATGGGAATACCAGACCATCTGACCTGCCTCTTGAGAAACCTATATGCAGATCAGGAAGCAACAGTTAGATCTGGATATGGAACAACAGACTTGTTCCAAATAGGGAAAGGAGTACATCAAGGCTGTATATTGTCACCCTGCTTATTTAACTTATATGCAGAGTACATCATGAGAAATGCTTGGCTGGATGAAACACAAGCTAGAATCAAGATTGCCAGGAGAAATATCAGTAACTTCAGATATGCAGATGACACCACCCTTATGGCAGAAAGTGAAGAACTAAAGAGCCTCTTGATGAAAGTGAAAGAGGAGAGTGAAAAAGTTGGCTTAAAGCTCAATGTTCAGAAAACTAAGATCATGCCATCTGGTCCCATCACTTCATGGCAAATAGATGGGGAAACAGTGGAAGCAGTGGCAGAATTTATTTTGGGGGGCTCCAAAATCACTGGAGATGGTGACTGCAGCCATGAAATTAAAAGATGCTTACTCCTTAGAAGGAAAGTCATGACCAACTTAGACAGCATATTAAAAGGAGAGACATTACTTTGCCAACAAAGGTCCGTCTAGCCAAGCCTATAGTTTTTCCAGTAGTCATGTATGGATGTAAGAGTTGGACTATAAAGAAAACTGAGCACCAAAGAATTGATGCTTTTGAACTGTGGTGTTGGAGAAGACTCCTGAGAGTCCCTTGGACTGCAAGGAGATCCAACCAGTCCATCCTCAAGCAAATAAGTCCTGAATATTCATTGGAAGGACTGATGTTGAAGCTGAAATCCAATACTTTGGCCTCCTGATGTAAAGACCTGGCTCATTTGAAAAGACCCTGATGCTGGGAAAAATTGAGGGCAGGAAGAGAAGGGGACGACAGAAGATGAGATGCTTGGATGGCATCACCGACTCAACGGACATGAGTTTGAATAAACTCTGGGAGTTGGCGATGGACAGGGAGTTCTGGCGTGCTGCAGTCTGTGGGGTTGCAAAGAGTTGGACACTATTGAGTGACTGAACTGAACTGTCTCACTACATATATATTTTCTCCCAACGCTTCCAGAATTTTCTCTTTATACCACTTTTCTGAAATTTCATGAGGATATCTCTTACAATAGCTCTGTTTTTATATATTATGTTAGGTGCTCAATTTTTTTTTTTCAATTTGGAAACACAATTGTTTGGGAATTTTATGAATTGCTGTTTGATTACTTTCTCTCCATTTGTTTTATTTTCTCTTTCTGGAATGCCTATTATTTGGGTGTAGTACAATGTGTATTGATCTCCAACTTTTATAATTGAAAACATTTTCTATTTTCCATCCTTTAGTCTTTTGCTCTGCTTCTTTGGGGGATCTTTTTGCAACTGTATTTTCTAACCCTAATTGAGTTTTTCAGGTTTTGCTGTTACATTTAATTTCTCTAGACTCTCTTTGTTCTGTTTATCTTTTTAAAAATAAGTTATTCTACTTTTGTTTCATGAATGTAGTATATTATCCTGTTTCTCTGAGGAGATTGATAATAGTCTTTCTTTGGCTTTGTTTTGTTTATTTTTTCTGCCCGGTCTTTGTTTCTTCTGATTATTTGTTCTTTCTCACAGTAGAGATTCTCCTCACACCTTGATGATCAATTTAACACTGGATACTAAAAAGTGGGACTAGAAACACTGCACATGTGGGTGAGCTTTTTGACTATGGGCTTCATCACAAAATGGTCTGCTTGGAGTTTTTGTTGTGGTTGTTGTGGGGGGGGGGGGTTGGGTAATATCCCTGATGTCTATTTCCCTAGATTTTTCCTCAAAATTTTCCAAAGCAAAGAGTTCAATCTCCTGTCAGAGCAGTGTCGTGCAAACTTCAATGTGTATACAGGTCACCCAAGGAATTGTTGAAATGCAGATTCTGATTCAGGAGGTCTTGGGTAGGGCTGAGATGCTGTGTCTTGTTTCCAACTGTTACCATGTTCCATGGACGCATCTTGTTTAAAATTTCAAAGTTTATTAATTTATTTTTGGCAGTACTGGGTCTTTGCTGCTGTGTGTGGGCTTTCTCTAGTTGTAGTGAACAGAGGCTACTCTTCCTTGCTGTGCACAGGCTTCTCATTGTGGTGGCTTCTCTGTTTGCTGAGCACAGGCTCTAGGGTGCCTGGGCCTGGGTAGTTGCACCCGCAGGCTTAGTTGCTCTGCGGTATGTGGAATCTTCTTGGACTAGGGATTGAACCTGTGTCCTCTGCACTGGCAGGTGAATTCTTATCCACTGGACCATTACAGAAGTCCTATGGATGCATCTTTTTCTTTTCTTTTTTTTTTTTTTAAATATTTATTTATTTCGCTGCACCGGATCTTAGTGTGGCATGTGAGATCTTCAATCTTCATTTCAGCATGTGGGATCTAGTTCCCTGACCAGGAATTGAACCCAGACCTCCTGCATTAGGAGTGCAGAGTCTTAACCACTGGACCACCAGGGAAGTCCTATGGATGCATCTTGAGTAACATGGGAAAAGGATTATGATCCTTCTGGCTGCTAATTCTGGGAGGCATTTGGGGGAAAAGACCTGGGAGGTTGCAACATTCTCAACCCCCTTGCTTTCAGCACCATGGTGGCCCAGCTCACATACCCTGGGCTTCACCCTCTCCAGAACAGTCTCCGCCCTTGCTCTGCAGGGGAATGGGAAGGGGGAGGAGGCCGTTGTTTGGTTAAAGGGAGAAAGCGGAGAGGCAGCAGGGAGTCTGCTTGCCTTGAAACAGAATTTTTACCAATTCTGTTTTGCCTTTATCTTTGCCCCTGCTTCCAGAGGTTGGTTCCGTCAATTTCTGAAGATTGGTTCTGCCAATTTTTGAAGATTAAAAGAAGCAGTGTGCAAAGCAAATCAGGCTGATGCTAGGCTCCTTCAGCTGTGACTTTAAGATTCTGCTTTCTTGGATTCCTTATATTATTTTAATTGAATATGTTCTTCCTCTTTCCAACCTCTACTTTGAAAGTTAATTTTTTTCTTTCTATTTTATCTCCCCTTCTCTTTGCCCTTGGTATTGGTGCGCCTGACAAAATCTTTTTACTGTAGTTTTAGGGAGTTTCAGGAGAGAGAGCAGACAGTGTTTAGTCCACCATCTTTGACTATAAACCCTCCCTAACTGATTTTTTCACTAGATATTTCTGACTATTGTCCCCAGAGTCCTTGAAAATATAGTTCACAGTGCACGATTGATGGGACTTTGTTTCCCAGCTGAAACTGATTTGCTTGCCTTTCCAAGTTTGAGTAACCTGGGCTCATACATTTCTATCTTCAAGTCTCCCTATACAAATGAAACAAGTGTCACTATTTTATTGACTAATTTCCAGCATTTCCTCTCATCTGGGGCTTGTTAGGACCATTACTTTTTTTTTTCCACATCTGGGAGCAACTATAAGGGAATCATTTTAATTAATAGGAGGTTCCCACTTGTCTTAGAACTGATTTGTTTATAGCTGAAGAGAAAGCTGATTTTTTACTACCCTCTGGAACTCTAATTTGGTTCTACTTGGTTTTTTCCACTGTTTTTCCAGATAAGTATACAGATAAAGGGGGTATCACAAAGAGGTCATCTGTGATAATCTGCATGTCTTTTCTCCTTTTTCGTTTTCTCCCCTGCTACACTCCCCAACAGGGAGCTGAGCCTAGACACTTCATAGAAATAACATTTGGCATGTTGAGGAAATTGAATTATGGAATAAGGGTGATGGCTCCTAGATTCCATGACGCCGTGGGAACCTGCACATCTGAAGGTGCATCCCTTAGTGAGGGTTTCTCTTTCGCTGGATCTGATGGTATGAGGAAGTGTTTGGCCAAGAACATACACATAGCTTTTGAAGTCACATGGACTTGGGTTCACTCCACTTACTATTGGGACTGACTTGCACGAGATGCCTAATCTTTATAAGTTCCTGTTACCTCACCCATAGGGGAGGAAAGCTAATACCTGCCCTACGGGTTATTGTAAAGATTAAATGTGATAATGTATGTCTGTGTGTGTTAGTCACTCAGCCGTGTCTGACTCTTTGTGATCCCATGGACTGTAGCCCGCTAGTCTCCTCTGTTCGTGGAATTCTCCAGGCAAGAATCCTGGAGTGGGTTGCCATTCCCTTCTCCAGGGGATCTTCCCGACCCAGGGAATGAACCTGGGTCTCCTGCACTGCAGGCAGACTCTTTATCTTCTGAGTCACCAGGGTAGGTAAAGCACTTAAGACAATGATTGCCCTTTAGGGTGCCCTTACAGTTATGAGTTATTTCGGGGGTGTTACAGATGTCTCTTTTCCCCTCTTCCAACAGAGAGTCTAGCATCATCTGCAATTCCAAGCATTCAAGTCTTCTGTACCTGGTTATATTAGATAACAGAAGACCTTTGAGTCATCCCCATAACGATATATTTGGCAGTCCTTTAAAAGTTATTTATGACACAAACTTAACAAAATATCTCCCAAAAGAAGAAAAAAGATTTTTTTTCAGACCAGCTGATCCTTTAAAAAAAAAATCAAATAGTTAAAGAAAAATTCTAGCTACTTTGGTTCTATGAAACCCATTAAGAAAAAAGCATAGAATTAGGGGATTTTTGAATAAAAAATCTTGGTGCAGAGTGCCAGGCTAATTCTGATGGGTGTAGGGCTATGCTGCAGCTGCTTAGATGACTTTTAGTATTCAAATTAGTATCTGATATATTTATTTTTTATGAAATACTACATGATAAAACATTGAATAAGTGTCAGATGGATGTATAGATACAAGCTGACTTTTCCGTCCTTCAGACAGAAAAATGATTAGTATGATTCCACTATTTTGTTTCTTCTTTCAATCTTTTTCCTCTTTCTTTCTTCTAAGGTGCAACATGAGGGAAGGCTGTAAGGGCTAAATTAGACTAGACGGAAATACGTGGCTGGCCTAGTTTGCTATAACTTCCCTCTATGACTACCCTGTGCAGCTAGGGCCTAGAAATACCTGTCTTGTTACTAACCTGTCATTTAAGACAGCTCCAAATGGTTTAGTGTGATATAATCACACATTATCTCTGTTTCTCTCTCAACAGCTTAGTCTACAGTCCCTATCATGGCTTCTTATCAATATGAGACACCAATAAATGCTTTTGAATTCTTAGTGTGTCTCGAACCTCTTGGCATTGTGTCCAGTTGTGGCCTGAATGCCCAGCTTGTGTTCTTTTTATGCATTTCCTTCAGGTTAAAGCGTCTGCCTCCAATGCGGGAGACCTGGTTCGATCCCTGGGTCGGGAAGATCCCCTGGAGAAGGAAATGGCAACCCACTCCAGTATTCTTGCCTGGAGAATCCCATGGACGGAGGAGCCTGGTAGGCTACAGTCCACGGGGTTGCAAAGAGTCAGACACGACTGAGCGACTTCACCTTCACCTTCACCAATGCTGCCTCAGTGGTCTAGCTTGATTTCAACTTGCAAGTGATGTTTCCACCATCAGTCTTTGGTTGTATGAAGCTTGGGCTCCAGCAGATACAGTCATCTGCTTGGGGAAAGGGGCTTCCCTGTTGGCTCAGATGGTAAAGAATCTGCCTGCACTGCAGGAGACCCGGGTTTGATCCCTGGGGTTGGGAAGATCCCGTAGAGAAGGGAATGGCTACTCACTCCAGTATTCTTGCTTAGAGAACTCCATGGACAGAGGAGCCTGATGGGCTACAGTCCCTGGACTCTCAAGGTTGGACAGGGAAAGAGATGCAATGAAGATGAGTTGGTGGTGGTTTAGTTGCTAAGTCCTGTCCAACTCTTGTGGCCCCATGGACTGTAGCCCACCAGGTTCCTTGGTCCTCTGTCCATGGGATGGATTGCCATTTCCTTCTCCAGGGAATCTTCCCAAACCAAGAATCAAACCTGGGTATCCTGAATCACAAACAGATTCTTTACTGACTGAGCCACCAAGATAAGACCATCCTCACTAAAACAGAAGTGTAGGCCAATGGAGCAAGACCGGAAACCCAGAGATAAACCCACACACCTATGGACATCTTATCTTTAACAAAGGAGGCAAGAATATACAATGAAGAAAAGATCACCTCTTTAATATGTGGTGCTGGGAAAACTGGATCAGTTAAGTTCAGTTTCTAGCTATGTGTAAAAGAATGAAATTAGAAGACTTCCTAATACCATACATAAAAATAAACTCAAAATGGATTAAAGACTTAAATATAAGGGTGGAAACTATAAAGTGCTTAGAGGAAAATATAGGCAGTACACTGTTTGATATACACCACAGTAAGATCCTCTCTGACCCACCTCCTAGATTAATGGAAATAGAAATGAAAGTAAACAGACCAGACCTAACTAAACTTAAAAGCTTTTGTACAGCAAAGGAAATTATAAACAAAATGAAAAGACAACTTTTGGAATGGAAGAAAATAATTGCAAACAAAGCCACTGACAAAGGGTTAATCTCCAAAATATATAAGCTGCTCATACAGTTCAATATCAGAAAAACAAACAACCCAGTCAAAAAATTGGCAGAAGACCTAAACAGATATTTCTCCAAAGAAGACATACAGATGGTCAATAAACCCATGAAAAGATGCTCAACCTCGCTTGTTTTTTAGAGAAATGGAAATCAAAAGTACAATGAGGTATCATCTCACACCGGTCAAAACGGCCATCATCAAAAAATTTACAAACAATGAGAGCTGGAGAGGATGTGGAGAAAAGGGAACCATCCTGCACTATTGGTAGGAACGTAACCTGATAGGGCCACTATCAAAAAACAGTATGGAAATTCCTTTAAAAACTAGGCCTAAACCTACCATGCTGCTGCTGCTGCTAAGTCGCTTCAGTCGTGTCCGGATCTGTGTGACCCCATAGACGGTAGCCCACTGGGCTTCCCCGTCCCCGGGATTCTCCAGGCAAGAACACTGGAGTGGGTTGCCATGTCCTTCTCCAATGCATGAAAGTGAAGTCACTCAGTTGTGTCTGCCTCTTAGTGACCCCATGGACTGCAGGCCACCAGGCTCCTCTGTCCATGGGATTTTCCAGGCAAGAGGACTATATGACTCAGCAATCCCACTACTGGGCATATACTGGGCATATACAATTTTAAAAGACACATGTACCCTACTGTTCATTGCAGCAATATTTACAATACCCAGGACATGGAAGCAACCTAGACATCTAGAAGAAACTGTGTACATTTATACAGTGGAATTTTATTCAGCCATAAAAAAGAATGAATTTGAGTCAGTTGCAGTGAAATAAATTGAAAGAGAAAAACAAATGTCATATATTAAGGCATATATATGAAATCTAGAAAAATGGTACTGATGAACCAACCTAGTAGGGAATGGACTTGTAGACACAGCAGGGGAAGGTGAGGGCGGGACATGGATTGAGAAAGTGGCATTGACATATATACACTATCATGTGTGAAATAGATAGTGGGAAGTTGCTAAATAACACACGGAACCCAGCCTGGTACTCTCTGATGACCTGGAGGGGAGGGAGGCTCAGGAGGGAAGGGATATGTGTATAATTACGACTGATTCGAGTTGTTGTATGGCAGAAACCAGGTCTTCTCTGATGGCTCAGCAGTAAAAAATCCACCTGCCACTGCAGGAGACATGGGTTCATTCTCTGGGTTGGGAAGATCCCCTGGAGAAGGAAATGCCAACCGACTCTAGTATTCCTGCCTGGGAAATCCCATGGACAGAGGAGCCTGGTGGGCTACAGTCCATGGGGTCACAAAGAGTTGCAACCAATTTAGTGACTAAACAACAACGATAGCAGAAACCAACACAAAGTTGTAAAGGAACTTTCCACCAATTAAAAAACAAAACAAAAATGAAAATAAGGGTGACAAAATTAAGGGATTAAATTAAAAGGAAATATTAGATAATTAAAGAAAATGATGAGGCCATCCTTACAACATCCCAGGGCTCTACCTGGTAGGAAGAATCCAGGAGTAAAATTTGCCTCCACCCGACCAGGTTCTCTCCTGGCACCATAGAGGAACTATAGCAAAGAAACAGATGGGGGCCTGACTTTGATCTTGGACTGGCTATGTCAGATGTGTCCCATGATATTAATTTTTGGATCAACCTGAGACAAATTGTACGATTTTCTAAAAGCTTAAAAATTAGGGAAAAAAAAAAAAAAAGGCCAAGAATACATTTCTATCTTTTGTCCTTGACTGAGAGAGGAGAAAACACTAGTATTTAGTATTGTGTATATTCACGGCTTATAAAAAAATCTGATTTTGAAGCGAAAAAATTTTATATTCAAAAAGCCTCGTTTCATTTTTTCAAACATTTGGATCGTCACAGTATTCTATCTTTCTAATTGTAATGTTTTCTTGAAGTTCTGTTTTTGTAGAAAGTAGTTTCTCACATTAAAAAAAAAAACACACATGATTTAACATTTCAAAATTTCTTGGTTTGATCGCCTTAAAATCTTTCTCCTGATTATCAATGAAAGCCCTCAGGAGTCTGGGGACTTAGCCTTTTTCCTTTCAAGTGTGCTCAGAATCAGCAGGCTTGTACATTTCAGAATATGATTTTAGGGCTGTAAGGCCAATTCAGCATCCTGGTTTTGAAATTTGATGCCAGCTTCCAGTCACTGTTCATCTTCTCTCCTTTTCTTCCTCACTCCTGCATCCCCATGCACTGAACTCTCCCAGGACATCAAAAGGAGCCCTGCTTTGAGGGGGCAAAAATCACACTCAGGGCACATTCCAATTTTGTGTTTAAAATTTAAATTGTGATTCTGACTTAAAAGGACCATGTTTTCTTTTCTGTTGCTTCTTAGAACCCAACCCATTGTGGAAGTATAACAAATGGGAAAAAAGTGCTGAGAAGAAATTATTTACATGTCGTATTGGAAAATACTCAGGAAAGATGGAAAGATTACTATGTTTATGGTCCCTGCTTTCTTTAAAATTGTTGTATTGTTTTTAACAGTATGCTTACTTTTACTTTTTTAATAAAACTTAAATGGAATACAATCAACCCTAAATCACTGGGCTCCATTTAAGAATTAATGTTACCTTTTTAGACAACAGACTCGAGGTTGCTGAGGAGAGGAGAGGAATGGATTGGGAGTTTGGAATTGACAGGTGCAAACTATTATATATAGAATGGTTAAACAACAAGGTCCAGTGTGTAGCACAGGGAACTATAGTCAATATCCTGTGATAAATCATAATGGAAAAGAATATGAAAAAGAATATATATATATGTATATATGTAACTGAATCAATTTTCTGTGCAGTGGAAATTAACACATTATAAATCAATCACACTTGAATAAAATCTATTAAAAAAGAATTAATGTCACTTTTTACTTCTACATTAAAAAGCAGGTCTTTAGAGTCTTATTTAAACAAACAAACAAACAAAAAATGGAAGTTTAGAGATATACATCTTGCCTAAATGAATAGACAGATATTAGAAAGAGAAGAAATGTACAATAGTCACTTTAGATACAAGCAGTGGGGAAAGCACCAAAATTTGGACAATGGAGAAGAATCATGGAAGATTCGGTGGATGTGAGAGTGTGAGGGTGGTGTGGGGTGATGGTGATTGAGCCATTCTCCATTTTTTATTCCTTCCCCTCATCTTGGTGTGGCAGCTATTCATGTTCCCAACAAGTTACCTCTCTCTGGTCAGGAGACTATTTTGTGCATTACTCCTCATATTTTTCATCCCTTAAATAAGGGGTGAACTCCCTGCCCATCTATCTCTTCTTGGGTCACTTCTTCATGTTAATCTTTGGAAGTATTACAAAGAAAGTATCTTAGCATTAATTTTTGACCCATGTTTTTTTGTTCCTGTTCTTGGATCATTGCTTGGTTTCTTTGGAGACAATTTCTGACAGTTATGCCAATTGTTACACAGTTGTGAATATCAAATTACAACCTATAGTCAATGTTCTGCAGAATACTTTAAAGCAAAATCCACAAAATACAGAGCTTGTAGAAAGATGACATAGCTTTTCTTTCTATAGTTCTTCAACTAAATATGTTTCTTATGGAGTTAAATTTTAAGTGTTCATAATCAGGGTTGCCGTTTGTATCACAGTAATTGCTACAAGAAAGAGAGTTTCCCAGTGCTAAAAATTGAGAAGAATTTAAACTCAAATGATTAGTGAATAAATATAATATACTTCAAAAGTAACAAAGAAATGTACACAAATGCCATCCAGCAGCAGTATAAGACTCACAGAGCTGCTTTATAAAGAACTTTTATAAACTGAGTGAGATTATCACTTGAATTTTATATTTGAAAACTTGAGCTTGGTTCTATCTGATCTTATGGAACAAGCATATTCTATATTTTTGTTTTCAATATGATGCTATAGTATTATCAGAAAGCTGTTTGCTTATATCTTACTAACTTTTTTTTGTGTGTGTATAGAGAATTTATTGGGAAAAAAATATTTAAAATGAAAAAAAAAACTTCTACTTAGTTTCTAAGAAAAATAAAACAAATAGTTGATTTATTTCTTTGTAGAAGCAAGTAAAAGTGGAAAATAAAGGCTATCCAGGGGCTTCCTTGGTGGTCTAGTGGTTAAGAACACCCCTGCCAATGTAGGGGACATGGGTTCGATTCTTGGTCCAGGAAGATCCCATATGCCATTACAAAAGGAAGCCCATGCACCGCAACTACTGAGCCCTTCTTCTGGAACTCGTGTGCTGCAACAAGGGAAGCAACTGGAATGAGAAGCCTGTGGACCACAATAAAGAGCTGCAACTAGAGAAAGCCTGAGTGAAGCAATGATGATTCAGTGCAACCAAAACTAATTAAACAAAAACTAAATTAAACAAATCTTTAACAAAAGCTATCCTGTATTAAAATAGGAGATTTGATTTTCTTGGTTAATATTTGTCAATTTTCAAAATTTGGAATCTCTTTAAGGACAGAGGTCTTATCTCTGTTCTGTTTACTGCTGTGTGATCAGTTTGTAGGTGGCATTTGCTTTATACACGTTCAATTGTTGACTAGGGACATATTTTTCCACTGAAAATATTTCTTTATATTCATTGGTACAATGATTGTAGGTCATTATATACCAAAATTATTTGATTCACATCTTCTGGGCTTTATGCCTTATTTTGACTAAGATATTATTCCCAAACCTGACCTGACTATAGTTAAATAATTCTTACCTAGTTTTTAACTGTCTTGTCCATTTTTCTTCTTTTTCTCTTTGATTAAAAAATATCACCAAATTGAGTAAAGACTGCCTGCCTGCACTCTGCCATACATGGTGGGATGTTGCTGCAGGACCTTGCTTCATACCTGTAAGATCTCTATCCAATAAACAGTTGATGTCTCAAAAAGAATCTCTCCAAATTTAGGGCCAGATTAGATGCACCTTTTATTCTCTTCCAGACTCAAAATAATTTAGACCTATATTCACATTTAGGCACACCTTTTTTAAAAAAAAAATAAATTTATTTATTTTAATTGGAGGCTAATTACTTTACCATATTGTATTGTATTGGTTTTGCCATACATTGACATGTTACATTGTCTGCTCAAGCAGTAGGGGAGGGTTCTCCTCTGAGAAGTCAGCATCTGACAGCTTGTTAAATTAACTATATGGAACCCATATAACACTGGCCTTTGAAACTAGGAACTGATAACTAATCAATGTGCAAGGGTTGATTGTTTGGTAAACCATTGATAACCTATGACCAAAGGGTATTATTGAGTTAATTTAATTATATGTGTTTTTAGATATGTTAGATTTGAAATCATAACTATAGTTGCAGAGAAATCAAAATGTTCCTTTTTTAAAAAAATAATTTTCTTTCTTTCTGAAGGTGCTGGGTCTTTCTTGCTGCTCAGGTTTTTCTCTATTTGTGGTGAGTGGGGGACACTCTCTAGTGGCCGTTTGCAGGCTTCCTAATGGCTTCTCCTGTTGTGGAGCATGGGCTCTAGGTGCGTGGACCTCAGTAGCTTAGGCACATGGGCTCAGTATTTGCAGCTCCTGGGCTCTAGAGAACAGGCTCAGTAGTAGTGGTAGAAGGGCTTCATTGCTCCGAGGCATGTGGGATCTTCTTGCACCAGGAATTAAACTTGTGTCTCGCATTGGCAAGTGAATTCTTTATCACTGACCTACCAGCGAAGCCCGCAAAAGGTTTTTTGGACAATATATTTATAAAATGGTTTTATCTTTACATGGAAGGTATACAAAGTCTTTATCTGAGCACCAGATTCTCCGTGTTTCATTTCTAGAGCCTCTTGGTCTTCTCAGGGAGCCTTACAATGTATGTTTCACACATGCAAATGTGCTCATATGGGTATCTTTGTGAAACTGCAGCCAGCTTTATTTGAGTAGCCTTACAATTTGAAAGTGGTGCCAAATTTAACCAGATGGTGAGTATGGAGTTACTTATAGATAACTTTAACTTGATGCCAATGGTTTTACACACATCCAACAACTAATTAATTCAAAAACACTCCCCCAAAATAGTATACAAAACTGTATCCATTTGGCATTAATAATGTGAGATAAAGACATTAAAATTGATCAGTTTTGTGGTCTTTCCTTTCCCCTTTTTAAGGGAGAATAATATCCCGGTGGGTACAAACTGAGTTCCTGCTTTGCAACTGCCTCACTTTTCTTCAAGTACTCATTCTTTCATTGAACATGCAAAAAACATTATCCTTAAGAAAATTCTGTAAGAATTCAACTTACATAAAAGTATATAACATGTACGGATTGCACTTTCATAAAATGCCCTTCCCTGCCCTCAATACCATATCCCACTTCAATCCCAGAAATAACTACTATTGAGACTTTGGTATATGTTTTTCTTGACTTTTCTTCTCTGCCCAAATATAAGCAATCTTGTCAGTTTCAAATTTCACATGTGAGATTCTATCACATACATTATTCCATAATTTACTGTTTTCACTTTGATTTTTCCATATCAGTGCAGAGAAGCAGCTCATTCTTTTTAAATGCTGTAGAGTAAATATTAAATGTTAATAGAACACTATTCAATTCTTTTTTTTTTGGTTTTACTGTTTCTCTATTAGTAAATCATTTATGTTTTCTCCCAATATTTCAGTTACAAAAAATGCTGCCATGAACTTTCTTTTACATTTTTTTTCAAATGCTTCCTTCTTCTTCTCTTTCTTATGAATTGTTTGGTAGACTCATTTTACATTTTGGGTGTCCTATATGTCTAATGTAAAAGCTGGAATGTGAAGTGCTACTTTTTAAAAATTCTTAATTGAAGTATAGTTGATTTACAATATTGTGTTAGTTTCACGTGTACAGCAATGTGATTCAATTAAATATATATGTGAGTATATGCTCAGTTGCTCAGTCATGTCCGACTCTTTGTGATCCCATGGTCTGTAGCCTGCTAGGCTCCTCTGTCCATGGAATTTTCCAGACAAGAATACAAATGAGTTGCTATTCCTACTCCAGGGAATCTTCCCCACCCAGGGGTTGAACTGCCTCTCCTGTGTCTCCTGCATTGGCAGGCGGATTCTTTACCACTGCACCACCACTGTTTTTCAGATTCTTTTCCCTTAGAAGTTATTGCAAAATATTGAAAATAATTTCTTCAGGTGCTACTTTTAACTTTTCTGGAGTTTTACAGATGAATTTGGGGGAGAGGAGAATATGGTATGGCAAGAAACTTAAAGAATCATGTTGACTCATTCGCTAAGTAGCTCTCGTCTTCAAAGTACACAAACATACTTCCCTCAACACTACATTCTTCTATAGTTATGACATCTCATTGCAGTCAAACTTCACTACAGAAGAATCTCTGCTTGTTTTCTCTGAGTGCTCACTTCCCATTCAGTTCTCCCTAATAGCAATCTGGACTCTGCCCCATCGCAGCTACCACTATCGAAACTGCTCCTTTCAAGACCTTCTGGTTACTAAATTCTTTGGATGCATTTTAAGCCCTTCATCACTGGCCTCTAGGTACCACTCAATATCCTTGCCTGTTAAAAAAAATTATTTATTTGGATATGCCTTGCAGTACGTGAGAACTTGTTTTCCATCCAGAGATCAAATTCATGCCCCCTGCATTGGGAGTGTGGAATCTTAACCCCTGGACCATCAGGGATGTTCCACCGCTCCATAGTCTCTTTTAAAAAAAAAAACTATTTACTTTTTGTTGAAGGATAATTGCTTTACAGAGTTTTACTGCTTTCTGTTAAACCTCAACATGAATCAGCCATACACACAGAAGTCGCTCAGTCGTGTCCAACTCTTTGCGACTCCATGGATTGCAGCCCACCAGGCTCCTCGTTCCATGGGATTTTCCAGGCATGAATACTGGAGTGGGTTGCCGACATACATTCCCTTCTTTCTGAAACTCCCTCCCATCTCCCTCCCCATCCCACCCTTCTAGGTAAATACAGAGCCCCTGTTTGAGTTTTCTGAGCAATACAGCAAACTCCCGTTGGCTATCTATTTTACATATGGTAATGTAAGTTTCCATGTTACTCTTTCCATACGTCTCACCCTCCCCTCCCCTCTCACCACATCCATAAGTCTATTCTCTGTGTCTGTTTCTCCACTGTTGCCTTGTAAATACTCTTGATCACTTCTGGCTGAAGGTCTCGCCGCCTTTGGTTTCTGTGACACAATTGTATCTATTGGTTCTGTTTCAGAAGAAAGTAACAGAAAACTCAACCCAAACTGGTTTAAGAGATAAGAAACTTCATAGGCCTCAGGAATGCAAGTCTAGAGAGAGAGAGCAAGGGTCAGGGTTGGCTCCAGCTCCATATCTCTGTGGTTCTCCTGGCTGTTGGCTTCCTTCAGTTGGTTTGCTTCTCAGGTTGGCATGGAGAGGGGCTGCAGCAAGCCTCAAAGCCCATATGGAAGAAGAGAGGGCATTACTTCAGAAAGTTCTTCTAAGAGGCTAATGAAGAGTATGTCTGGCGTTCCATTAAACTTTTTTTTTTTAATATATTTTTTCTTGTTGTCATTGTTACTGTTTAGTCGCTAAGTCATGTCAGACTCTTTTATGATCCCATGGACTGTAGCCTGTCAGGCTCCTCTGTCCATGGGATTTCCCAGGCAAGAATATTGGAGTGGGCTGCCATTTCCTTTTCCAGGGGATCTTCCCGACCCAGGGATTAAATCCAGCCTCCTGCATCCAAGGCAGATTCTTTACCACTGAACCACTGGGGAGGTGCATCTAGTTTTGCGGTGGTTTAATCTCTCATTCATGTCCGACTCTTGCGGCCCCATGGACTGTAGCCCCCGGGCTCCTCTGTCCATGGGATTTCCCAGGAAAGAATACTGGAGTGGGTAGCCATTTCCTTCTCCAGGGGATCTTCCTGACCCAGGGATTGAACCCGGGTCTCTTGTGCTGCAGGTCGTCTCCTGTATTGCAGGTGGATTCTTTACCAGCTAAGCCACCAGGGAAGCCCTTCCTAGTTTTATTAAAATACAATTGACATATAACATTGTGTAAGTTTAATGTGTATGAGATAATAATTTGATATAGATATATACTGCAAAATGATTATCACAATAAGTTTACTTAATACCCATCCCTTCACATAGTTAATTTTTTTCTTGTGCTAAGAAACTTTTCATATCTACTCTCTTAGCAACTTTCTAATATACAGCACAGTATTGTTGACTATGGAACTTCCCAGTCCATGGAGTCACAAAAAGTCAGACATGACTTAGGAACTAAAACAACAACATTGTTGACTATAGTCACCATCCTGTAAATTACAGTCTTGTGCGTGTTACGTGCTAAGTCATGTCAGTCATGTCTGACTCTTTTCGATCCTCTGGACTGTAGCCCACCAGGCTCCTCCGTCCTTGGCATTCTTCAGGCAAGAATTCTGGAGGTGGGTTGCCATGTCCTCCTCAAGGGGACCCAGGAATTGAACTCTTGTCTCTTATGTCTCCTGCATTGGCCGGAGGGTTTTTTTTATTTTTATTTTTTACCTCTAGTGCCATCTGGGAAGCCTACATTACATACCTAGGACTTATTTATCTTATAGTTGAAATTTGTGTCTTTTGACCACCTTCATCTATTTCATCAAACTTTTCCTGAATCTCACTGGGTTATTTGCCCAGCAAAGTCCCCAGCAAAGTGGGTGGGATATCTTTATACTGGTGTGTCAACCCTTAGCCTCCCTAGAGGCCCAGAGACTTCATGGGGGAGGAGTTATGTGAAGACAGAGAGCAGGCAATTGATACTTGTTAGTAAACCAGCAATGTACACCACAACTACCTTCCCAGGGTTTTTCTGTTTGTTTGTTTGTTTTTTAATTGCAGGTTGCTCTTCTGCATTCCTTGATGATTTCTTCTTTCTCTGCCCAGCCCTTCTATGTGGACAGTCCCCAGAGTCTCACTCTTGTTTTCTTCTTGCCATTCTGTTATCCCTCAAGACAATTTGTTCACTTAAAAAAAAAAACAACAAACTTTTCATTTTGTATTGGAGTATAGCTGATTAACAATGTTGTGGTAGTTTCAGGTGAGCAGCAAAGAAGCTCAGCTATACGCATACATATATCCCCCTCCCATTCAGGCTGCCACATAACAGAGCAGAGTTCCAATTGGTTTACTTTTGAGGGTGCATATGCCAACTTTCAAATCTACAACTCCAGTTCTCTGAGTTCTCCAAACTGTAGACTTGCATACAGTTGTGTATTGGACGTAGATCCAAATGTGTCTCAAACTGAGTTAATCAACATGGCCCAAAGATCAGCACATCCTTCCGCATTCCTTATCTCAGTGAGTGACTTCATTAAACACTATTCCCTAAGTCCTTGTAGACCCCTCTCACTTCCCAACATTGGAGTAATCACAAAACCCTGTTGATCTAGCCACCAAAATTAACAGGGCCACAAGCTCTGAGAAATCTTTTCTATATTACCCTTCTCTTCAATCTGTTATGAGCTCTTGTCATATGTGACTGGCGCTGCATATAAAACTGTATAAAAGAACCTCCATTGACTATCCTCTTGACTGCCGTTGCCACATCTTACTAGTTTTTAATATCCCTGTTCTCATCAAACAACTTGAACACTATCGGTGTTCAGGAAATGTTAGATGATTGTAGAATGACTTTAGTCTTTAGACACTTACTGGGTCACTGTGATTTCTAGACATTCTCCCAAGCTCTGAATGTTTGATGTTCTTCCTTGACAGACTTGGTCCTGCCTTCAAGTGGGTGGAGTAATGGGAAAATGCCAGAAGCTGTGTCCCAAGGCTGTGAGTGTCAGGTCATGGCCAGTGTAAACAATTTGAAACTAGGTCAGGGATCCAAACTGGGCTGCTGAATCTAGGAAGCTAAAGCATAAAACCAGTTGTGTTGGTGTCTGCATTTTTGAAGAGGCTGGCTGGAAGAAAATCCCAGGTCCATGTGAGACAGCTATAGCAGCTTTTCATGAAGTTTGAGATGCTCAGAGTGTCATGGTCCCTGTAATACAAAGATGAATAGGGGATGATCCCTAATCTAGTAGGAACTCAGAGTGATGTGGGAAAATAGATATGCAACAAAAACTTATACTTCACCATTAGAAGTGAAATAGTGAAACATGTCTATAGCATTAAGGGATCCAGACATGGAAGCTGATGCCTGTGCTTAGGAGCAATTGTGATGACCTTGAAAGGCTGCTTGTTAAGAAAAGTTTCTCTCTCTTTTTTTAAGATTATATCTCAGATTTGGCATTTAACTCCATAGATGTCCTCAGGACAAACCACTTTCTTTAATACATAGGCAAAAGTTGGTTTGTTCCACTGAATCTATGTCACAATTTTTTTTCCAGGGCTCATAGGAACTGTTCCCTGGTAGAAACTTTTTCAGTAGCTTTGTATTCAAGTTATAAATATGAGCGCATTTTTAAGGGTAGTTTTTATGCATAAAAATGATTATTCAGAGTTTAGTATATAAAATTAATATTCAGTATATTAAAATTAAATATACTATACATTTACGTGATAAACATTTGGTTTTTAAGTTCAGCTTATAAATATTATCCCAATTAAAAGTCTAGCAAATTATGACATTACTTTTATTTGCAAAATAAACACCCTTAAGCCTTTAAAAGGCATTTATACATTTAACACATGTGATTTTCCTATTAAATGCTGTATCAAACACTTGTGTGATTTAATAAAGAAAATTCTTCCCAGATTCTTAACTGTTTTAAGTCTAATGGAATATAAATGTGGGTAACTTAAATATTCTTATATTATATATAAAGTTAGATTTCAACTAGTCTAAATGCCTTATATAATTATACATTTTAAATTTATGGGGTTGACTTTTTACTCCAGTAGGTCAAATTTTCTTTCACATTATCAACACTTAAAGTAACCAAGTATGTTCAGACTTTTAAATGTAGAAATATTAATTATAGCAACCGACATTGCTAGAACACCATTTTCTAGACTTACAGACCTTATGGGAATGTCACTAGTTTACATATATTTGTGTGTGTGTGTCTGTATGTGCACATGTGTGGTTCTATGAAATTTTATCCCACGTATAAATTAATGTAACCACCACAGTCAGGATACAGAATGGATCCATCATTACAAAGGCATTGTCTCTTGCTATCCCCTTAGGAGGAAACTATTTTATTTACTTTTGTCCTGCCAAAGCACTGTACAATGTCAGGTACATGACAGACATCCAATAAAATATTTGTTAAATATACCAGTACATGACTAAATAGGACTAGGAGAACGTACCCAATTTGTTTGGATAAAGAAACATTAATCTGTTTACCAGACTTCAGTTTCTTTAACAAATTCCATCTCATGATGACTGACTTGCAAAGAACACAAAATTCTCAGCTACCAAATCTCATAGAAATGTTGCATCACTCATTAATCTGAATCTTGTAATCAAGACTTTGCTGACTACTCCTTGGCGGTCCACTGGTTAGAATTCTGCACTGCCACTGCAGGCAGCACAGGTTCGATCTCTGGTCGGGGAACTAAAAAATAAAAACACAAAAAAACTTTGCCAACCTGGAAAGCTTACAACTCTTGAGGCCTCAATACACCTCAATAAACAATGTGTCCATATAGTTACAAGTTTTCAATAAATGACATGAAATCCATATGGATAAGTTATGTGAAATGTTTTTTGGACACCCTCTGGGATCCAGACCAGAGAATGGAGGCAGCCTGATCGGAAAGTCAGAGCTCCAGGCCTGTGAGGCCTGACTTCCTCTTGGTTCCGGTTACTAATACTGTCCCAGAGCAAACAGAAATATGACCCTCCATTAACTTGCTTTAGACTGACAACAATAAAATTTCCCCTAATGGTACTAGGGGGAAATCGACTACTCCTGCAAGATATTTGCACATTGTTGGCTGTTTCTTGACCTCAAGATATCTTTTTGGAAGCATTTAAAGAACTAAGGAAAGAAATTGCCCTTTAAGTCGACCTTGTGACAGAAGGAGGTGGGAAAATAATTACACTGCATACCAGGCCTTACCTTTGCACAGAATAACTACATGACAAATACTAAAGCAAACACGCTGGAAGAATACCATAATATTCATTCGCCTCGTTTCTGATAAGAAAGGGTTATGCATTTTTATATCTTTAAAACCTTTGTTTTGCAGGGTTTGCTCTAGCCGGTTGCCTCTAACTCACGGTGTGTGGAGACTGAATCACTTTGGAATCCATTTTTATTGAGTTACTTGAAATGTAGCATGCAGTGCATTTTGCGTTAGGAACCCCAGGTACAACCTGTTTCTGTAAATGATTGATTTCCATGGATCTGTTCCTTTAATTGATTTGATATTTACTTAAGAAAGTTCTTTGCTTGCCTTGTCAGCCCTCTCTGAGAGCTTTTGTAAAGTGTGTCGCCGTCATAAATAGGCAGGTTCCTTCCCAGACCAGTTGCTTCTCTGATTGTGCTGGGTCTTCGTTGCTGTGTGCAGGCTTTCTCTAGTTGTGGTGAGCAGGGGTTTCTCATGGTGGCTTCTCTTGTTGCAGAGCATGGGCTCAGTAGTTGCAGGTCACAGTCTCTAGAGCGCAGGCCCAGTAGCTGTGGTACACAGGGTTTTGTTGCTTTGCAGCATGTGGAAACGTCCTGGACCAGGGATCAAACCTGTGTCCCCTGCACTGGCATGCAGATTTTTATCCACTGTACCGCCAGGGAAGTCTACATGGATTTTAAATAAAAGCATCTTAGAAAGTCTTTTGCTAGTTTCATTGATTCTAAAGTTCAATCTAAATAAAAGCAGGGTGATTGCTATGAAAACTGAGTTGTGGCAAGCTCTGTGCCAGTCCTCCCAACTACATTGCTAGCCTGAAGCCATTCTGGAGGGGCTACTGGATATGGAAATTGTGAGGAAAAGTCCTCTAACTGGGAGGCCAGTAAGTCTAGAGGGCCGTAGTGTCTCCACCTCTCTGGGTAACAGTGATTCTAAGGTCTTAAAGTAATTTGTGTGTATTCAGTCTTCGTCCCAGGTCACTCTGGTAGTGAGGCTTGTAAGGAGCACGCTCTTTGAGTTGAACGTTTCAGTTTCATGGAGCTGGTTGGAAGAGTCCAGGCCCCGAAGATAGGGCTTGGGGAAGAGACCTCCCCATTTTGTACCTGCTTCTCTTTTTCAGCAGCAACCAGAAGCTGTTCAGTCCCTTTTCACTACCTTTTCTCTCTGGGTTAAAAGTGGTACAAAATAATAGTCCAAGAAGCACCTATGCTGTTTGTCTTAAGCTCACTTAAAAGGAGAGTGGTGTTTATATGGAGTTACCAAGACCAAAATCATCAGACTAAAAAATAGCTGAGAAGGAAAATTGCCTTCCAAAGCTTCCAGCCATTGCAGCCACTGGATACTGTTGGTAGCCAGAGCTTACGTCTGCAAATGACTCCAACCCAGAGCCCCTGGCTGCAATCTTCCAGTTGGCACTGAGAACTGAAGGGAGTCACTGAGTTTTTCTTTGAGAAGGTCATGATGCAGGGGAAACCCTATTCAGCCTTCCAGGGAACTTCCAGAGCTATGGACTGGGGGCCGCATTACTTAGGCAATTAGACGTGCTTTCCAAATGTCTGTGCTTCCTTTTGCCCTTATCAACATGAGTGTTTGCCCAAAGGTGGCTCTCTGCTTTATCCTTGCTTTTGAGGAGGAAAGCATTGTTAGTGGAGAGGGCAGACTGAGGGCAGAGAATTGCTCATTTTTCTACATCATGGAAAATAGAGGATATGCTGGAAACATATCCTTTCAACTGACTTAATCCTTTCAGTAAGGCTGGTTTCAATGAGTTCCATTGTGTTCAGTCCTTACTTGAGAACATGATAAAAATAGAAAAAAATAGAACGCTTAGAGGACTACATCTCTAGAACCAGAGTGAAAGGCAGAGTTGAGGTAATTGTCTAGATAATCCAAGAAAAACCAAAGAGAAACAAAATTAAACCCACTGCTGTTGAGGAGAGGGGAAAAAAAAGAAAAAAGCAGCATTAGGAACCTGAACGATCCAGTCTGTTTCTCTGCATTGTTCAAATTCACCAGCTCTGCATCTATATTTACTTTTTCTACACAGACTGAACCTAAGTTATGTTGAAGAGTTTTTTTCCCCAATATTATCTCAAGTACTGCCTCCCAAATGCCTTTGCTTTAAAGTATTCCTCTTTGCCCTATTTCCCAGTAAGAAAGAAAATAGATCTCACCATAGATTTATACATATTTTTCTATAAGACAGTATAAAAAATAGATGGCTCTGGGGTTCAGAGAGATTTCTTTTTCGTTTGTTTCTCTGACTTCCCCTTAGCAGGTTGCTAAAGGCTGGAGATGGTTTATCTCCACCCTCTCATGTTTTAAACCTGTTGCTTTATGCTTGGCTAAGTGCCTGTCATGTGTGTTGGTTGCCAGCACAACAGCTTGGCTCATTTGGAAAATCAAGAAATCCAATTTCCTCCAAGAATTCAGCTGGTAATATTCCACTGGATGCAAGGGAGACACTGCCTGACTTGGAGATGCCGTCCTGGCCAGAGTTCTCCTTAGACTGGCTTCCCACGTTGGGATCACTACTGGTCTCTCAGATTACACTCCCTGACTATGTTGTTTTAAAGGCACTGTTTCTCTCATCACCCCTCCCCCATGAACTCAAACCTTTTATTCATTCATCTTATTTTTCCTTCTGCCTTTTTCTTAGTGTACCCAGTTACTGAGTCTTATGGATTCTTTTTCCCGCCAAGTTTCCCTTGCCTAATCTTTTGTTTTATTCCCATTCCCTAAGTTTGGGTTCCTATTTTCTTATCCCTCTTAATAATCCTCTGCTTTCTTCAACCTCATCCATTTGGCTTTTTTCTCCACAAATTGATTTTATTTTGTATTGGTTGTGTTGGTTTCTGGTGTACAACGAAGTGAATCAGCTCTATGTAACTATACATGCCCTATACAGACGTATCTATACATCTATAGAAGAGTATACATTTACTCTTGGACCTCTCTCCCACCCCTTCCATCCCAACCCTCTAGGTCATCACAGCACTGAACTGAGCTCCCTGAGATATACACTGCATTCCCACCTGCTGTCTGTTTTACACATGCTAGTGTATATGTGTCAATCTCTATCTCCCAGTTCATCCCACCTCCTTTACCCACTCCACTGTGTCCATACATTTATTTTCTACATCTGCATCTCTATTCCTGCCCTGAAAATAGGTTCATTTGTATCATTTTTTAAGATTCCACATTATGTGTCAATGTGTGATATTTGTTTTTCTATTTCTGACTTACTTCACTCTGTATGACACATTCTAGGTCCATGTCTCTATAAATGACCCAATCTCATTCTTTTTTTATGGCTCAGTAATATTCTAATGTATATATGTATCATATCTTCTTTACCTATTCATTTGTTGATGGACATTTAGGTTGCTTCCATGTCCTAGTCACAAATCATGAGTCATCCATTCCTAATCTGTCCAAAGTAAACACCAGAACAACCTTCCTTGATGTTTCTCTTAATTGAATTGTATTTTATTTTTGGCACAAACATCTTTTACAACTTATTGTTGCTCAAGAGATTTGCCCAAATCCCTTACCCTGGTGTTGAAAGCTTTTGTCAGCTTGGTTCTGATGACTTTGGAGCCTCAAGTGAAGAGTCAGCTCCAAGAAGCTGGGTCTCTTGTCTTTCTGTGTGAAATGCTTTTCCTCCTCTTGCTCATCCATCAAAGCCCTACAGGTCTCTAAAGGATAGATCAGACATCCCAATTCTTCCAGGAAGGTTTTTCTGACTACCTTGAAAAGAAATGGCCATCTTTGATCTGGAGTCACAGAATCTTAGAGTTTGAAGGCATCTGGAAGATGCTGAGTCTTACTTTTTACCCTGAAGCACATACTTTGACCTTTGCCTGAGCATGTCCAAGACAGGGAACACACATAGCAGTTCTTTGCATTTGGGGGCCAATGTTATTAATGGGGGTTTCCCAGATGCCACTATGGTAAAGAATCCCCCTGTCAATGCAAGAGATGCAGGAAACGTGGGTTCAGTCCCTGGGTTGGGAAGATCCCCTGGGGGAGAAAATGACAATCTACTCCAGTATCCTTGCCTGGAAATTCCCATTGACAGAGGAGCCAGGAGGGCTACAGTCCACGGGACTGTAAAGAGTTGGACAACTGAGTAACTGAGCACATTATTAATGGGAATTTCTTTCTCTTACTCTCTCTGGGATAATTCCTGCCTCCTTGTATCTTACTCATTTGTGTTCTGTTCTTGGGAGCAATACAAAAATACCACCCTTTTCCTATATCAAAGCCTTTCAAATATTTGTTGAAAGCTGTCATAGCTATTTTGATTAATCCAAATACAACCTCATTTCTTCAATTATTTCTTTTTAAATGCTATTTTGATACAATCTTGAAAGGTTACTTTCCATTTATAGCTATTACAAAATATTGGCTATATTCCTTGTGGTACACAATACATCTTTGAGCCTATCTGATATTCAGTGGTTTGTACCTTCCAGTCCCCCACCCCAGTCCTTTTTTTTTTTTTAAACAATAAATCAACTTTATTTATTTTTGTTTGATCACACGAGGCCTTCATTGCTCTACATAGGCTTTTCTACTTAAGGTGAGCCGGGGCTACTCTCTGTTTATAGTGTGTAGGGGCTTTTCATTGTTGTGATTTCTCTTGTTGTAAAGTGCAGGCTCTAGGGTGCGTGGGGTTCAGTAGTTGTGGGGCATGAGCTTAGTTGCCCTGGGGCATGTGGAATCTTCCCAGACCAGGGATCAAACCCATGTCCCCTGCATTGACAGGCAGATCTTAACCAGTGGACCACAAAGGAAGTCCCACCCCAGTTATTTCTGTATCAAAGTGGTTTTGAAATTACCCTCCATCTTGGCTATTTTTTTCTTTTTTTTTTGCCATTCTGTATGGCTTGTGGGATCTTAGTTCCCCGACCAGGCATTGAGAAAGCCAGGGAATTCCCCATCTTGGCTCTTTCATCTGTAGGTGTATCAGGAGTGTTGACAATAATCTTAAAATATAGAGTCCAGGAAAAACACAACTTTCCTGATCCATAGTATTCATTCCAGATAACCTGATATGTTTGTGCCACTCATTTGGCTCATTACACATTGTAGCATATACAGAGTTTTTTAACCACAGAGGAAGGAGGGACTATGCCTTTGCATCTGCTTGTCAATTAGATGATCAGCCCTGGAGAAAGCAGCGACTTGGACCTGAAGGCCCAGAATCGAGCAGGCTTCCAATAGAACATTGCTCAACCTAGCGTTCAGTTCTTAGCTCTTAGATTTTTGATCTCTTGGCAGCATCAGCACTGTTTTTACTTTTTAATAGTTTTTGGCTGTGCTGTGCGGCATGCAGGATCTTAGTCTCTTGCAATGAAAGCATGAAGTCCTAGCCACTGTGCCACCAGAAAATTCCCAGCATTGACACTGTTAACCACCTTCTCTTCTGGAAACTCTTCCTATGGTTTTCATGACAGTCTACTCTGTGGGGTTTCTCCCTAATTTTCTCACTTTTTAGTCAGATTTGTAATTTCTCTTTGTTGTTGATTTTCTTTGGGGCTCTTCCTAATACCCGTTCCCCTACTACTTCTTTATCCTCACTGTCCTTTCCCTTCCCTGGTGTCCATCTTCTCAGGCACAGATCACTGTCATTGTCTCCTACAGTCAGATTTTGGAAGCTGGGGAATGCATAAAAATGGTTCAACTTTAAAGTCTTCTCCTAGGGGGTGCAAAACAGTAGAAGAAAGACAAAAGAAGAGATTTGAGAGATATTTGGAAGGTGGAATTGGGTGGCTCAGGGATAAAGAATCTACCTGCCAATGCAGAAAATACAGGTTCAATACCGGGATTGGAAACATCCCCTGGAGAAGGAAATGGCAACCCACTCTAGCATTCTTGCCTGGGAAATCCCATGGACAGAAAAAGCTGGTGGGCTACAATCCATGGGGTCGCACAAAGTCTGATTGGCAGAGCCACTGAGCATGCGTGAAGAAAATTGGTGAACTTAGTGATTTACTGGATTCTAGGATGAGAACAGTGAAAGGAAGCATGAAGAGTGATGGGTAATGCTAACATTCCTAGCTCCAGGTGGTTTGTGTGTGCATGAACTTGACGGGAGGAGTGTTGGGCTAGCACACTACACACTTCACAGTCCCCATCAGAGTGTCGCTGCACTGTATTGTAGTCACATGTTTAGCTGTGTAACCCATACAGCAGACACTGCAGATTCTGGGAGGGTGAGGTCTGAGCACGTGTCTATGGTGTTCATGGTTGGATACCTTTTTCCTTGCACAGGGCTTGGGATACTCCAAGTGCCTAATATAAAACTGCTCTAAAAGAGATAAACAACAAGGTCCTACTATGTAGCACAGGGAACTACAGTCAATACCTTGTAATAAGCTGTAATAGAAAAGAATCTGAAAAAGAATCTATACATTCTTATGTGTATATATATTCAAATTTCTGAATCACCTTGTTATACACCAGAAGCTCCCACAACATTGTAAATCAACTATACTTCAACACAAGAAATAAAGAATATATTATTGTTGAATGAGGGAATGAGTTCTTGTAGTTTAATATCACAGATTGTGATCTGTTTAAAAATATCTTTTTAGAAAAAGGCTTGGTGGGGGCAGTTTAAGATGAATCAGGAAAGAACCTGCCGTCATATCTTGCTGCGTATAACTGGAGTTACAAAATAGAAGGAAAAAAAGACAAAATATGGAACTTTAAAATGTATAGCATTAACTGAACATCAAGAAATGATGTAACACACTGGAGCCAATCAGTGAAGTGCTGAGTGTCTATTACGGTCAGACTCTGTGTTAGGGTCAGTGAGTAGTGATCAAACATCTGTGTTTGCTCAGGAAAGGCCTGGTTTATGACCATTGTGCCAAATGAATTATTAAAAATACTCTCATACTCTAAAATACTGTCATACTCTAAAATACTCTCGTACTCTAAAGTGTTTTTATCAGGACAATATATTAACTGATCACACTAACCCTGGGGAATGTAAGTAATTTTAATTCAAATTAAGAAAGAAGGTTGTAGTTAATATTGGACTAGGTGGTACAGTGCTTCCCAGATGGTGCTAATGGTGAAGATCCTGCCTGCCAATTTGGGAGACCACCCCTGGGTCAGGAAGATCCCCTGGAGGAGGGCATGGCAATCCACTCCAGCATTCTTGCCTGGAGAATCTCATGAAAAGAGGAGCCTGGTGGGCTACACTCCATGGTGTTGCACAGAGTTGAACACGACTGAAGCAATTTCACACAAAAACACATAGATGGGATTCAGGGTATCAGCAGAAAGGCTCACAGAGATTTAGGGCTGTCATGAGGAAATTCACCCCAGAAAAGTGCTGGGAGGAAAAAAACAAACAAGCCTCAACTCCAAAAAGAGTCGAGAAATCTCTAAACGGAAGATCAAGCAGTTGATCTAGACAGGAGCCTAAAATGGCGTCATCATCAAGAGATGGCCATCTCTTCTTTCCTTGGTTTGAAATTCCCACTGAGTCATCCCTTGGGTTTCTACAAAAAAGATGTGGGGAAGGGGGAGAGTCTTGTTTTCAGAATGCTTCTATTTTTTCCCTATTAAATGATAGTCTTAGTGATATAGAATTCTATTATTTTCTGTTGACCAGTCATGAGACAATGGTATTAAGTGAATAGTTACATAATCACAATAGTAAAAGCTGTTTATCAGTTCAGAATGTCACTATTTTTTTAAAAAAAAAATTTTATGGAAGTACAATTGATTTATGATGTAATAATTACTGCTGTATAGCAAAGTGATTCAGTTATACCTATATATTCTTTTTTATATTCATCCCTAGTATGGTTTATTGTAAGATATATAAGCTATTGAATGTAGTTTCCTGTGTTACACAGCATGGCCTTGTTGTTTACCCATTCTATGTAAAAGGGTTTGCATCTGCTAATCCCAAACTCCCAATCCACTCCTCCTCTGCTCCCTCTCCTGGCTTGGCCACTACAAGTCTGTTCTCTATGTTTGTGAGTTTGTTTCCATTTTGTAGATTAATTGGCGTCACATTTTAGATTCTACATATAAGCAGTGTCATATCGTATTTGTCTTTCTGTCTTTCTGACTTACTTCACTTAGGATGATAATCTCTAGTTCCATCCATGTGGCTGCAAATGGCATTATTTCATTCCTTTTTATGTCTGAGAAATATTCCATGGTGTACATATTCACACCACATCTTCTTCCTCTCAGAATGCTACTCTTACAGAGCAGTGTGGCCAGAGAAGGACTGAGACCACCCCTCCTATTCTTGTAGAGCTTTTTCTCATTGACTGATGATCAGCAGTAGCAAGTTTGAAGTCTGCTTGGTTTTCACCTTGGCAGGGAACGGGGAAGATAAGAAGGTATAGACCCTTGGGAAGCTTGATAAAAACTGACAATAGCCTGGGCTCAATATGAGCCTTGACAGCATCGATGAGTCCCACATACTTGGAAGAGCTGAAAAAATTGTAACTGGGGGGAGGTGGCCACGAGACAGGCACCAAAATGAAATCAAGTGTAATGATGTGGAGGACTTGTTTTCACGAGAATTCTAAAGGGGCTCTCTCTCATGATAAAGATGGACACATACACTGAGTATCCCAGGAGCGGATGGCCCCAGAGGAGTGCTGGAAGAGTGTGCAGCGAGGGAGGGAGTTTCCCAAGTTCTTTGAAAGGGAAACCAAGGGAGAAGCAGTGAAGTGTCTAAAGAGGATTTTTAGGAAATTTTAGGAAATCTGAGAGAGGCACAGGTTTTACCAACTTCACCCAATAGCATGGATGCTGGCAAGGATCTGGGGATCTCCATGTATGCCAAGCACATAATTTGTATCATTATTTTTCAACAGAATAAAGATTATGGATATAATCCATATTAATCTATGATCCATATTAAGATATAATCCTGAATAAAATAAAAAAACATTACTGAAGTCATGTGGCTCAGTGGTGTCAGACTCTTTGCAACCCCATGGACTGTAGCCCGTCAGGCTCCTTTGTCCATGAAATTCTCCAGGCAAGAATACTGAAGTGGATTGTCATTTCATTCTCCAAGGGATCTGAGACATCCCAGGGACTGAGGCTGCATCTCTTTCATCTCCTGCATTGGCAGGCGCAATCTTACCACTGCGCCACCTGGGAAGCCTGAAGTCAAGTGACTTTTTGCTATCTATACATCTCTTCATTAATGAATAATAAAATAGATATTTTTGTGTGTGAGTGTGAAGCTGCTGCTGCTGCTGCTGCTAAGTCGCTTCAGTCGTGTCTGACTCTGTGCGACCCCATAGATGGCAGCCCACCAGGCTCCCCCGACCCTGGGATTCTCCAGGCAAGAACACTGGAGTGGGTTGCCATTTCCTTCTCCAATGCCTGAAAGTGAAAACTGAAAGTGAAGTCGCTCAGTTGTGTCCAACTCCTAGCTGCAGTACATGTGGTGAGTGTGAAGAGGACTCCTTAAAAATTTCAGAAGCAGAAAGGTGATGAACTCAGGTTGGGAGCAGCCTCAACTCCTTATTCCTGGAGAAGGGAAAGGCTACCCGCTCTTGTACTCTGGTCTAGAGAATTCCATAGACTGTATAGTTTATGGGGTTGGAAAGAGTTGGACACAACTGAGCGACTTTCACTATCACTTCCTTATTAATCTCTCTGTGTCTTTCTACTTCATATATCACTGTAATCATTGTACAGTGTTGAAATTGCCTGTAGAAAGAGCAGACAGGTTTTGCTTTTAATAAAAAACCCAGAGGCTCTTTCTGACATAGGAATTTGATGTCTTCTTTGCTTTTTCTCTGGGAAGATGAGAAAAATAAAGGGGCTGATGCATGCTTAGGGAATGTCTTAGAGGCTTTTGTTGACTATGACAATGTTAAAAATATAGATAGGCAAAAGAAAACTGACTTACTTCTTGATATATTCTGGGTTTATATCTGTTGAGTTCAGTTCAGTTCAGTTGCTCAGTCGTGTCTGACTCTTTGCGACCCAATGGACTGCAGCATGCCAGGTTTTCCTGTCCATCACCAACTCCCGGAGCTTACTCAAACTCATGTCCATCAAGTGATGCCATCCAACCATCTCATCTTATTCTCTGTTGTCCCCTTCTCCTCCTGCCTTCAATCTTGCCCAGCATCAGAGTTTTTTTCCAATGAGTCAGTTCTTCGCAACAGGTAGCCAAAGTATTGGAGCTTCATCTTCAGCCTCAGTCCTTCCAATGAATACTCAGGACTGATTTCCTTTAGGATGGACTAGTTTGACCTCCTTGAAGTCCAGGGGACTCTCAAGAGTCTTCTCCAACACCACAGTTCAAAAGCATCAATTCTTCAATGCTCAGCTTTCTTTATGGTCCAACTCTCACATCCATACATGACTACTGGAAAAACCATAGCTTCGACTAGACGGACCTTTGTTGGCAAAGTAATGTCTTTGTTTTTTAATATGCTGTCTAGATTGGTCATAGCTTTTCTACTAAGAAGCAAGCATCTTTTAATTTCAGGGCTGCAGTCACCATCTGCAGTGATTTTGGAGCCCAAAAAAATAAAGTCTGACACTGTTTCCACTGCTTTCCCAACTATTTCCCATGAAGTGATGGGACCCGATGCCATGATCTTCATTTTCTGAATGTTGAGCTTTAAGCCAGCTTTTTCACTCTTCTCTTTCACTTTCATCAAGAGGATCTTCAGTTCCTCTTCACTTTCTGCCATAAGGGTGGTGTCATCTGCATATCTGAGGTTATTGATATTGTTCCCAGCAATCTTGATTCCAGCTTGTGTTTCTTCCAGTCCAGCGTTTCTCATGATGTACTCTTCATATAAGTTAAACAAGCAAGGTAACAATATACAGCCTTGACGTACCCCTTTCCCAATTTGGAGCCAGTTTGTTGTTCCATGTCCAGTCTAACTGTTGCTTCCTGACCTGAATATAAGTTTCTGTGGCAATTAGATAATCATGTTGTGTTTGTTCTTTGTAACGCTGATGTCCCTCTCACAGCATCCTTTCCTCTTCTCTCTGGTTCAACTGGGTTAGTAGCTTTACTCTTGCAATGCTTTCTGTTTCCTGTTAAGATTTAAGGATGTGGCTATGTAAATGATTATTGATGTTCTGGCTTCTTTCTCTAAACATATAATCAATTTCCCCACATTATTCAAATTTTCATTTAAAATGACTTTCCCTAGAGTCCCATATATATATTTTATCATTCATTAAACCCTTTTGTGGAGCCTGGTGGGCTACAGTCCATGGGATTCATGTACATGACTCAACAGAGAATAGCAACAAGTTCTTTTGTGGGTAATTTCTCAGATTTTGCCATCAGAAACAATGCTGTGGTCTATGGGGTGGTGGGATCAGGTTGTCCACCTCCACCCCGAATTATTCTTCCAGTCATAGTAGTCTGACATGCTCAGGGCACCACTTCCTCACCCTCTGCCCATACGCTCAGAATGGGGCTCAGGAGTTGAGCCTATGGTCTGCTCACCGGCTTCCCCTGCTTACATTAGTCAATGGCTCAGCAATGGGCTTGTGAGCCAGTCAGAGCCAACTTCATGCACTGATTCCTTGGCTAAGACTTCTGAGAGACTCACAGTCTCTCCCCCAGGATTTACAATGAGAGGCCAGGAAAGAGATATCACTGCTATGGCAGGGAGCCTCAAAATGACTCCAGTGAGGAAAGCAGAGCAGAACCCAAAGACAGAAGCCACAGAAAACAATAAAAACAAACAGAAAAAACCTGCATCTAGACAAGGTCGTCTGACTTCTGGCTTCAGTCCTGTTAGGCACCTTGACTTTTCACTTATTGAGCCACTAAATCCTACACCTAGTCCCCTGCCCCCTAGTACACATCTGTCTGCCTGGAGAGCCCTGTTGTAACCTCTTTGTTCACATATCTTGTTTTGAGTTGTCATTGAATTTTTTTCCCCTTTATTTTTTAATTGAAGCATCAAAGTTGTGTTATTTTCAGGTGTACAGCAAAGTGATTCAGTTATAAACACACATATATATGTATATAAATCTATTCTTTTTCAGATTGTTCACGTATCTTTGACCTCATAGCAAATAACAGCTGATACGTGCTGAGTGCTTGCCTTCTGTCCAGCATCATGTGAAAGGCTTTCCATTTGTGATCACATTTAGCCCTTCTAATAATCATCACAAATGGCTACTATTACCATCTTCACTTTACGCATAAGAAAACTAAGGCTCAGAGAAAAGAGGAGAATAAAACACAAGTGTAAAGTCACAAGCAGAGCCAGGATTCAATCCTCGGTTTGTTCCAGGGCCAGAGCTGTATCACATCTACTTTTCTGCTACTCCTAACTTCCTTTATTCATTCCCTATGAACAAAATGAACTCTTATATGGAATCAGAAAGACTCAAGCATGTAAAGCCTCTATGAAGAGCAGTGTAAAGAGGTAAAGGTTTTGATCCTGGAGCAGGATACAAGAAAATAAAAGGCTAGGTTTTAGAAAGAGCAAAAGAATAAGGTTCTGAGACAAGTCCAGAAATAAAGTTTAGTCTGTCCAGAGCTGAGAGTTCATGTGGAAACATTATAAGATTGAATCAGATTTTGGATCCTACTTTAAAAAGTCTAATCGTGGTATTAGTAGCAATGGGGAGCCCTTGATTACTTCAGAAACTGTGAAAGACTCTTGATTTGGTGGCGCTCCATGAACCATGCATGTTCATTTACTTTTGGCTTCCCTCCACACTGATTTCAGTTGGCTATTTATGTCAGTTATGTCTGACTCTTTGTGATCCCATGGATTGCAGTATGCCAGGCTTCCCTGTCCTTCACCATCTCCCAGAATTTGCTCAGACTCATGTCCATTGAATTGGTGATGTCATCCAACCATCTCATCCTCTATCATCCCCTTCTCTTTCTGCCTTCAGTCTTTCCCAGCATCAGGGTCTTTTCCAGTGAGTTGACTCTTCTCATCAGGTGGCCGAAGTATTGGAGCTTCAGCTTCAGTATCAGTCCTTTCAATGAATATTCAGGGTTAATTTCCCTTAGGATTGACTGGTTGGATCTCCTTGCAGTCCAAGGGACTCTCAAGAGTCTTCTTCAATATGACAGTTTTTTAGCAGACATCATGTAAATGGAAGCTGTTGAGCACATTTTGGTTTATCCTCTTGGAAGGATCTTTCTTAGAATCCAACTGTCAACTGTGAAGAAGCCCAAGCAACTACAGAGAAAGGTCCATGGAGAAGAAGAGGTCACCTGGCTGACAGCCCCAGCTGTGCTCTGCTGGCATCTACTAGCTCTTGACAGCCATGTGAAATGAGGTCATTTTGGATATTTCAGCCATCCTAGTCATTCCAACAGGGAGCCAAAGAATCACCCAGCCAGCCCTTAAAATGGTGAAAAACAATTAATTGCTGTTGCTCTAGACCATAAAGTTTGGGGTGGTTTGTGATATAATTGATCAGTAACACACTTCAAGCTGGTTTTAGAAAAGGCAGAGGAACCAGAGATCAAATTGCCAACATCCACTGGATCATCAAAAAAGCAAGAGAGTTCCAGAAAAACATCTATCTCTGCTTTATTGACTATGCCAAAGCCTTTGACTGTGTGGATCACAATAAACTGTGGAAAGTTCTGAAAGAGATGGGAATACCAGAGCACCTGACCTGCCTCTTGAGAAACCTATATGCAGGTCAGGAAGCAACAGTTAGAACTGGACATGGAACAACAGACTGGTTCCAAATAGGAAAAGGAGTACATCAAGGCTGTATATTGTCACCCTGCTTATTTAACTTATATGCAGAGTACATCATGAGAAATGCTGGGCTGAAAGAAGCACAAGCTAGAATCAAGATTGCCGGGAGAAATATCAATAACCTCAGATATGCAGATGATACCACCCTTATGGAAGAAAGTGAAGAAGAACTAAAGGGCCTCTTGAAAGTGAAAGAGGAGAGTGAAAAAGTTGGCTTGAAGCTCAATTCAGAAAACTAAGATGATGGCATCCAGTCCCATCACTTCAAGGCAAATAGATGGGGAAACAGTGGAAACAGAGGCTGACTTTATGTTTTTGGGCTCCAAAATTACTGCAGATGGTGATTGCAGCCATGAAATTAAAAGACACTTACTCCTTGGAGTAGCTCTTCCCTGTAGCTCAGATGGTAAAGAATCTGCTTGTAATGCAGGAGACTTGGGTTTGATCCCTGGGTGGGGCAGATCCCCTGGAGAAGGGAATGGCAATCTACTCCAGTATTCTTGCCTGGAGAATCCCATGGACAGAGGAGCCTGGCAGGCTACAGTCTGTGGAGTCGCAAAGAGTTGGACACGACTGAGCGACTACTACTACTACTTCTTGGAAGGAAAGTTATGACCAACCTAGAGAGCATATTAAAAAGCAGAGACATTACTTTGCCAAGAAAGGTTCATCTAGTCAAGGCTATGGTTTTCCCAGTAGTCATGTATGGATGTGAGAGTTGGACTATAAAGAAAGTTGAGTGCCAAAGAATTGATGCTTTTGAACTATGGTGTTGGAGAAGACGCTTGAGAGTCCCTTGGACTGCAAGGAGATCCAACCAGTCCATCCTAAACGAGATCAGTCCTGGGTGTTCATTGGAAGGACTGATGTTGAAGCTGAAACTCCAGTACTTTGGCCACCTGATGGGAAGAGCTGACTCATTTGAAAAGACCCTGATGCTGGGAAAGATTGCGGGCAGGAGGAGAAGGGGATGACAGAGCATGAAATGTTTGGATGGCATCACCGACTCAATGGGCGTGGGTCTGTGTAGACTCCGGGATTTGGTGATGGCCAGGGAGGCCTGGCGCGCTGTGGTTAATGGCGTCACAAAGAGTCGGACACAACTGAGCGATTGAACTGAACTGAACAGTTGAAAGCGGTTGAGTTCTTGCTTGCCACCTCCCACCCCTCTTCCTTCCAGCAAACATGAAGGGCTCTGTGGACAATGCAAAGATCAAGAGAAGGAAGCCTCGTGATAGCTGTCCTGAAGGAGCATGGTGATCCTTGCCCCTCTGGCTCTGCCTTGCCTCTTTCTGAGCTTCAGACTTTCATTTACAGCAGGTTATCAATATTTCCAAAGCAGAGTTCAGTTTCTTCCATTTGAAACTCCCCTTTCTCTCCTATCTTCATGTTGGTTACTGGTATTGCCAGTTGGCCAAGAAAGAAATTTCAGGCTCCTTTTGGCCCTCCCTTCATGGTTGGTCCCCATGTTCACTTACCAGCCTGTACTGCTGCAGATATTGCACTGAAGAGGGGGGCGCCTGGATACCAATGGATCTCCTGCAGCCACTCTCATAGAGGCCATGGCCACTGGGACCATTGCAGCTGGGGAACTGACATGTTCTTGAAAAGAACGGGTATCTAGGCCTCTAGCCAAAGTGTAGGCTTTACCTCCAGAGCCAGCGGTTTGGCCCCTTCTTCCACCTCCAGTCTTGGCAAGATGAAGACGTGGTTGCAGTCAAGGCAGTAGGCACAAAGGAGACTGTACTCCTTGTAGATTTAGAAGTTTATCCTCCTTTGTGCAAGACCTAGACCAAGGGCTTCCCAGGTGGTACTAGTGGTAAAGAACCCACCACCCAATGCAGGAGACATGTGACCCAGGTTTGATCTCTGGGTTGGGAAGAACCCTTGGAGGAGTGGATGGCAATCCACTCCAGTACTCTTGCCTGGTGAATCCCATGGACAGAGAAGCCTGGTGGGCTTTGGTCCATAGGATCACAAAGAGTCAGACACAACGGAAGCAACTTGGCACACAGATTAAAGGCACACAGTTTCCAAAGAATGTTTTGAAAAGTCCAAAGCATATTTAATTAATATAAAGTTGAATCAATTGTGCTACATTTAGACTGTGTTAGATTATGAGGAGGATGTCGTATCCTGGCACTTTGTTAGCCAGGCGATCTGATTTCATTGCTTTCTTCTGGACACACAATAATGCCATACGAATGAGAAGCCAGGTATCATTCTTAATGATTTTTTTTTTCCTCCATAGTCTAAAGATGACTTATCTTTCCCGTTCATTACTAGAAGAGGGAGTCAAGAGACCCCAGCCGGAGCAGCTGCTTGTCTCTGTGGCATCTCAGTTTGTGTTTCCCTAGGGTGGCAACAGCTGACATCCCTTCTTTTGGTGGATGCTGCTCCCCTGCTAGAGCAGACAACTTGGCCACCTTGCCTCCTCACCTTTTGTATGGAGCAGAAAATGGCCACGTGTTCTTCCATCTCTCCTGGGGTTCTGATGCAGGGGAGCCATCAGCAAGTTGTGTGACTTCACGTCTCTGCATCTGGGTTTCTTGTGTCTGGGGTCAGGAGACCTGGGTGGGGGAAGGAGCGGGGGGAAGTCTTACCTCCTCCTCTTGGTCACAGCATGACTTGAATAAGTTCTTGATTTCAGAAGGCACTCATTTTCTGGTTTGGAAAATGGAGGCAAGTAAATCAGAGAATCTGTAAGAATCTCCTTCCAGATTCAAAAAGCTTGTATGTGCTGTGGAAAACTGGGCACGTATTCAGACACTTCCCGTTTCCTTACAGGACTTGGTTTTAATCGTCTCCTGCCATTTTCCTCCCTTTATTGCGACTCAGTCAATTAGACCGTGTTTTAGTTTTGTTCTGTCCTTCAAATGAGGATAATAAGGGATGCCTTCGAGGGAGTCAGGGAGGATAAACTAATTAAGGGTCGGAAAGTCCTAGTGGCCGCGTGCCTGTTAAGTGGTCATGATTCTAAACAGATCCTTCTGGCTCCTCAGCCGCTCACTGCCTGAGTGTCAGATGGTCCCATTTATAACATGATGTCCTCTTTTATCAAAACAGACACACGGAGGCACTGAGAGGGTGGATCTCAGAAGCAAAGGCCAGGATGCTGGCTGGGGTGCAGATGGAGGAGGGTAGGAGTCAGAAGCTGAGGGAGGAAGGAATCTGAGTGGAAGCAACTGCTGGTACGATTGAGACTTGGGGACCCCAGTTTGTGGTCTATCACTGGCAGGATTAGGGAGAGGCAGAAAGGATGATGTAGAAATGGGCAGAAGCGAATTCTGGCTCTGTGTCTGCTGTTGGCGCTCCTGGCTTGGGGTTTGGATCTCTCCTTACTGACCTTGATTGTGTGGGGACCAGGGGTTGGGGAGAGAAGCCTCGAGAGGGCAGCTGTAAGAAAGGCAGAATCTACTTCCTTGAGAGAATCTTGCCCTGGCACTGTAAAGCCTAGCCAGCTCATTCAACAGACCACTAGAGCATAATGCTTGTTGATCTAAGTTATGTTCTTGATGGCTCGACAGTTCAGAAACTAGAAAGCATGTATTTCAGAAAAAAACATAAACACGATCCATTGTGCATGTCAAGTTTTAAATTCTTTTTTGAAGCCTTTTGGTTGAAATTAATTCCTTCTTCTTAACATTTCCCTATTGCTTTTGGGACTGCCATATATTTGAGGTATTGATGTAACTACCATGATAAATTGTAAGTGCCTTGAGAGCACGTGTTATTCATTTGTGAACTCCTTACAGTGTCTGAAAACTGTTTTCAACATAAAATGTCTTTGATAACCACTGATTAAGTTGAACTGTGTTATGTTATATGAAGAAAGAACATAGAGAATTGAATAATAAGATTTTATAATTTTTGATTTTATTGAATTTATCACTCAGGCAAATGCTATCTTTTTGCGGGGGGGGCATTGCTTTAACTTCCTTAAAAAAATTATTTATTTATTTGCCTCACGGAGGAGAGAGGGCAACAGAGGATGAGATGGTTGGATGGCATCATTGACTTAACGGACATGAGTTGAAGCAAACTCCTGGAGACAGTGAAAGACAGGTAAGCCTGGCATGCTGCAGTCTATGGGATCACAAAGAGTCAGACATGACTGAGTGATGAACAACAACATGGGTCTTAGTTTGGGTATTTGGGATCTTTGACCTTCACTGAGGCATTCGGGATCTTTAGCTGCAGCAACTGGGATCTATTTCCCTGATCAAGGATTGAACCTGAGCCCCCTGCATTGGGAGTTTGGAGTCTTAGCCACCGGACCACCAGGGAAGTCATGATTTAATTTTGTTTGTGAGGCTAGAACTCTCCTTTTGAAGTAATAACACAAAATTAGTTTATTTGTGTAAAAGTGAGATGAAATTAATTTTGTTTGGGGCAAAGAATGAAAGGATGGGAGAAGATGGATAACAGGGCAAAAGTGGCAAAGGAAAAGTTTCAGTCACTTTATGAGCTGGCCTTTGGGCAGATTTGATTTTAGTTATGTAACCTCTCACTCAAGTGGCTCACCTCTGCACACACCTTGATATGGAACAACTGAAGTCGTTTGTTGCCCTATGTCACCAAACACATTAAATGAAGTACACACTCATTCTGTCTTCTGATTAGGTTGAACTTTGGTTAATGATGTATATTGTCAGCAGATCCTTCTGCCACTATTCTTACCACATAATTTGCTAAGGAATATTTACCTTTGTACTCAGTGTATCTAGAAGGTAGAGGTATGAGGTTGTAATTTCATGCTCTTGATAGTCAGGAGGAAAATTTACTGACCCTTAAGTCATAGGCTTTCATCTTGAGTGGGAAAATATATAGCATCGAAGAAATGAAGTGTTCTAGACTTGCCCTGGCCCCAAGAATTACCTTACTTCTTTTCTTATTTCATAAATGAGACTACTGAGACCCTAAGAGCTTAAATGATATGCCTAAGACTGGAATCAGAATCCAGGCTTAGGGTTCTATGTGCTGATAGTATCGCTACTTTCCCCTGTTGTCTGGCTTGAATTCATAAAAATGATCATTTTCTTCTATTTTGCTTTATTTGGGGTTGCTGTTGTTTTTCAGTCACTGTGTCTGACTCTTTGAGACCCCATGAATGGCAGCATGCCAGGCTTCCTTGTCCTTCATATCTCCTGGAGTTTGTTCAGACTCATGTCGATTGAGTCAGTAATGCTGTCTAACCATCTCATCCTCTGCTGCCCCCTCCTCCTTTTGCCTTCACTCTTTACCAGCATCAGAGTCTTTTCCAGTGGGTCAGTTCTTCGTCTCAGGTGGCCAAATTACTCCAGTAGCTGAAGCTATTGGAGCTTCAGGTTTAGCATCAGTACTTCTGGTGAATATTCAGAGTTGATTTCCTTTAGGATTGACTGGTTTGACCTCCTTACAGTTCAAGGGACTCTCAAGAATCTTCTCCAGCACCACAGACGGAAAGCATCAATTCTTTGGTGCTCAGCATTTCTTTACGGTCCAGCTCTCACTTCCGTACATGACTACTGGAAAAACCACAGCTTTGACTATATGGACCTTTGTTGGCAAGTAATGTCTCTGCTTTCGAATATGCTGTCTATGTTTGTCATAGCTTTTGTTCCAAGGAGCAAGTGTCTTTTAGTTTCTTGGCTTCAGTCACTGTCTGCAGTGATTTTGGAGTCCAAGAATATAAAATCTGTCACTATTTCCACTTTTCCCCCATCTATTTGCCATGTAGTGATGCAGCCAGATGCCATATTCTGGGTATCATATATCATATACAGTTCAGCAGATTGCCTTCTCTGTGGATTGATTACCAGGATTTGTCTTCTCATGGCTACTGAAATCTTTATGGTAAGAATGTTAGGCTCCTCCTAGCCCATTTTTAGAGGGTTTAGTTTAACTTAGTATGTATATGCGTGAAAGTGAAAGTTGCTCAGTTGTGTCCGACTCTTTGTGACCCCATGGACTATAGAGTCCATGGAATTCTCCAGGCCAGAATACTGGAGTGGGTAGCTGTTCACTTCTCCAGGGAATCTTCCCAACCCAGGGATCAAACCCAGGTCTCCTGTGTGGCAGGTGGACTCTTTACCAGTTGAGCCACCAGGGAAGTCCAAGAGTACTGGAGTGGGTAGCCTGTTCTCCAGTGGATCTTCCTGACCCAGGAATCAAACCGGCATCTCCAGCTGAGCTACCAGGGAAGCCCCTGTGTATATATGTGTGTATATACGTATATATATTTCAGTTGTGCTGGGTTTTTTGTTGCTGCACACAGGCTTTTTCTAGGCACAGTGAGCAGAGGCTCCTCTTTGTTGCCGTGCACAGGCTTCTCATTGTGGTGGCTTCTCTTGTGGAGCGCAGGCTAGGTGCACGAGCTTCCAGAGACGCAGCATATGGGCTCTAGAACATGGGCCCAGTAGTTGTGGCACACAGGCTTAGTTGCTCTGCATCATGTGGAATTTTCCTAGACCAGGTATTGAACCGGTGTCCCCTGCATTGGCAGGAGGGGTCTTATGCACTGTACCACCAGGGAAGTCCTAACTTGGTATGTTTAGAAGCTAGCAAAGGATTTATAAGAAATGACTGAATCCATATATGTAATCTATTTATTGTTACTACTGTATCAGTAAGGGATGCTTTATGCTACAAATATGCTATTTTATAGGCTTAAGTAATAAAGATAAGTGGGTGAGCAGAAATTCAACAGTGTCTTCAAAATCCAAGTATTTCGAACCTTATGCTCTACCATTCTCTGTATTAGCCTGCTTAATCATTGTTTCAACATAGCTGCCTTGTTTCTAGGCAGCAAGAGGGGAATGGATCAGTACTGGTGATATTATTTCCTTCTTTTGAAGAAAATGTTTTTTAGAAGCTTGTTCACCCTCCAACCTGTAAATTTCTTACTTCTCATTAGTCAGAGCTATGTCAAATGTTAACTCTTATTTTAAAAGGGAAAAGGAGTTATATAGCTTTCCCCCTTTTTTTTAACCTATATAGTGGATGTGGGCAAGAGAAATATACTCAACATGTGTTGAGTTGGCCAAGCTTCAATGTAATGTAGCACAGAAGTAAATATATGCATAACTGTAAGTAATATTCCACACCAACTTCTAATTCTGTTTACTTTCTGGTCCATCTTCTCTGATGGAGAAGTCAGAATTCTCACTTCTTTGTTTGGTTATATCCCAGAGAATTTACTGGATGTGCCAAACGTGCCCAAACTGAGAGATAGGCAAAATTAAAGGGTCAGTAGGTATGTTGAGAAGGTTTCCCAGGTGGCTCAATGGTAAAGAATCCACCCGCCAATGCAGGAGACACCAGAGATGTGGGTTTGATCCCTGAGTCGGGAAGATCTCCTGGAGGAGGAAATGGCAACCCACTCCAGCATTCTTGCCTGGGTAATCCCATGGATAGTGGAGCCTGGTGGGCTACAGTCCATGGGGTCACAACGAGTCAGACATGACTGACCCACTCAGTGTGTGCGTGCATGTGTGCACACACACACGCACACACACACACACACATGCAGACTGGGATCAAGATGTGAGTACAAAGGGGTCATTCAAAGGCAAGAAAGTAGATCAAAGTGGTTAAATTTACAGGCTCTGGAGCTAGATTGTTTTAGACTTATGCTGTGGCTCTACCACTTCCTATGTGACTTTACCATGCTGCATAACCTCTCTAAAGCCTCAGTTTTTGCATGATATTAATGAACATAATAATATCTTATTCATTGGTTATTGTGAGGAGGTATATTTATAGCGCCCTGAGCACAGTTTCTGGCTCATAGTAAGTATTCAATATCATCCCCATCATCATCAAACACAAGAGGTTTGAAGTACAGATCTTAGGAACTGGTGTCTAGACTGAAGAATTATCATAGCTTGAGGTATGAAAGGAGGTTAAGTGGAAAAGCAAGAGAATGAAATCAGATAATACATATTCCCTGCAGTGAGGTGTGCTGCCTGCTTTAAAAGGATTCCCTGTTGCAAGGTAGTATGAGTGACTCATTCATGGGGGTGTATCTCTTGTGGCTTAAACATATCTCCTGACAAGTGGTGTACTGTATAGGATTCCAGAGTGTGGAAAAGGGCTGGCCGAGGGGAGAAAGGCTGGCAACAGAGTTCTCATGAGAGTAGGGTGGGAACCTTCTGGTCATGGGTCTTCAGCCAAGGGTGCCACAGCCTATGAGAACCTTCATGATAAAAGCCATAGAGAATTAGCTTCTCCCTTTGATCTCTCTTGCTCTGTTTTGATTTATTGATTAATTGTGTGTGTATTTTATGAGTCATTGGGAACGCCCATTAGCAGTGCCCACTTATACAGCAGTAGCTCTAGGTAGAGTGGACATTTGGGCTCATTGGAATATAACTTGGTTCACAGACCTATGTGATGTGTTTAAGTCCATTACTGTCTAGGATCTAAAATGAGGTGGACCTGCAAACACAGTTCACGTGTTATCCACTCTTTTCTTGGATGGACAACATCTGACTACCAAATAAAAGGCTATTCATCTTTATCACAGAGAAGGCAATGGTGCCCCACTCCAATACTCTTGCCTGGAAAATCCCTTGGATGGAGGAGCCTGATAGACTGCAGTCCATGGTGTCACTAAGAGTAAGACACAACTGAGAGATTTCACTTTCACTTTTCACTTTCATGCATTGGAGAAGGAAATGGCAACCCACTCCAGTGTTCTTGCCTGGAGAATCCCAGAGATAGGGGAGCCCGGTGGGCTGCTGTCTATGGGGTCGCACAGAATTGGACATGACTGAAGGGACTTAGCAGCAGCAGCCGCAGTGTCTTTATCAGGGCTTCCCTGCTGGCTCAGTGGTGAAAGAATCCACCTGTCAATGCAGGAGATGCAGGTTTGATCCCTGAGTTGAGAAGATCCCGTGGAGAATGAAATGGCAACCCAATCCAGTATTCTTGCTTGGGAAATCCCATGGACAGAGGAGCCTGATGGGCTAAAGTCCATGAGGTCTCAAAAAGTCAGACACAACTTAGCGACTAAAACAACAAAACAACAAACATCTTTATCAACAGCTATGAGTTGTGAGGTCCGTGGCTCCCTCCCCTTTCAGAAAAGACCTGATATAGACGATAGTGTTAAACTCATATGCTAGACGCTATTATCTATGTTAACTAAGTTAATCCACAAAACAACTCTGTAAGATAGGTGTAATGATTACCCAATTTTTACAGATGAGAAAACTGAGGTCAAGTAACTTACAAAGACCATAAAGATGTCTGTTGTGTTGAAAAAAACAATGTGGGTAGGTCTAAGGCTGTGTCTAAACTTAGGCTAAGACCCATGACTTCAGAAAGGCTAAGAAAATTGGTCTGCGATTATTCCTGTAGATTGTTTTATCCTAACTTTTACATGAAGAGTGAAGTTTCGCAAAGCACTGATCTAAACCCTTTGTGTTAAGACAGAGATAGCAAAAGAAGAAAAGCTCATGCCTTGGCTTTTCTTAACATACATTAGCCAATGACGTGTGCAAGGCTCTTCTTTGCCCACATCGTGAATTGATTGACAGATGAGAAGATTTGCCTTGCAGTTTCATGTGGGGCAGTTTTTAGGAATCCAGCCTCATGGAAAGGTTTGAAGTGAGGAGAGTTTGCCAAGGAAAAGGAATGAAGATTGAGGTGGATCTTGTAAAGAATAAATAGAAGGAAGTTGGGCAGAAAATTCCCAACATGAAAAATGCAGGACCTACACATGAGCAATTCATTTTCACTGGAATATAGGGGATATGAAAGGGAGTATTTGAAGTAAGAAGAATGGGAGATGGATCATGGAGGACTTGAAATGCCAGACCAAGGACTAAAAATTCTATTCAGTAGGTAATGGGAGACCTAATAAATACAGTTCAAGTAAAAAATAGGGACCCTGGGGAATTCCCTGGCAGTCAAGTGGTTAGGACTCTGTGCTTCCTTTACAGGAAGCGTGGGTTCAATCTCTGTTCAGGAAACTAAGATCCTGCAAGCTGTATGATGTGGGGGAAAAAAATTGGGGTTTTGGGAGGAAGGACAACTATTATTTCATTTACATTTACATATAAGCCCAACGTGGGCTATTATAGTCACTGCCTGACTGTGACTCCAGATTGGAGGCTGTGATCGGGTATTTATTTACTTATTTTTCAAGTGTACACCAAAGTTATTTAGTTTTATACATATAAATGTTATATTCAAACACATGTTCCTTTTCGGATTCTTTTCCATTACAGGTTATAACAAGATATTGAATATAGCTCCCTGTTACACAGTAGGTCCTTGTTGTTCATCTGCATTACATATAGTAGCGTGTATCTGTTAATCCCAGACTCCTAATTTATCCCTCTTCTCCATCCCCTTTGGCAACTCTAAGCTTGTTTTCTATGTCTGTGATTCTATCTCTGTTTTGTAAGTTCATTTACATCATTTTTTTGATTCCACATATAAGTGATATCAGGATATTTGTCTTTCTCCATCTGCCTTATTTCACTTAATATGGTAATCTCTAGGTCCATCAACGTTGCTGTGAATAGCTTTGTTTCATTCTTCTGTATTGTGGCTCAGATGGTAAAGAATCTGCCTGCAATACAGGAGACAGCGTTCAATCCCTGGGTCCAGGAAGATCCCCTGGAGAAGGGAATGACTACTCACTCTGATATTCTTGCCTGGAGAATTCCATGGACAGAGGAGCCTGGCAGGCTACAGTCCATGGAGTTGTAGAGAGTTGGACACGACTGTGCAACTGACACTTTCAATATTCCATTGTACATATGTACTACATCTTCTTTATCCATTCATCTGTTGATGGACACTCGGATTGCTTCCTTGCCTTGGTTGTTGTAAACACTTCAGCTTGTGGTATGGTGTGTCAATGTCCATTACTGTCTCTTTGACCACCACAGGTGTCTGAAAGTAAGACTGGGGCAAAGAATGATTACCAAATAAATGGTAAATGAGTGGAACTAGGATTTATGTTTTCTGACTCTTAGATCACTTTGTTCATTTTTGAGTATCATTTTAGGTACAGTAGATACAACCATTACTGAACACGGTTTTAGGGAAAATGATCATCCCCAAACTTAATCCACTGCCTGTCTTACTGGCTCCATCTTTACGTTTTTGGGTTTGGGCCCTTTCTATTGCTCCTGTAAAACATCCAGTTCTGAGCTGCCATTATCCCTTGCCCAATTCCTTTCATAGCCTCTTAATGGGGCTCATGGCTTTTATTCTTGAGTTTCTATACACACACAGAAACTAGAGTAATATCATAAAAGCAGAAGTCAGATCTTGCCATTCAGCTTCATAGTACACTTCAGTGGCTCCTGTGATTAAAATCGAAACATCTCTCCACATCGCCCAAGTCCTTGTATGGATACCCTTTCCTGCTCAAGACCTCTGATCTTCCCCTCGTCTCTCTCCATTGTTCACTATGCTCCATTCCCATTTACCTCGCGCTGTTTCTTGAACGGTCTGGTCGGTCTGGTCATAGTGCACTCCTTTACTCCTGCTGTTTCCTTTGCTTGGAATGTTCTTCTTCTAGATTCCAGCATGGCCACACATCCCCTCCCTTGAATGCCATTCAGATTTCTATTTAAATGTCATCTCCTCAGACAGCCATTCTCTGACTAACTATCTAGCTATCTTTATGCACTTTGCATGACAAGAAATTATGCTTTTAATTCTTTGTCTGTTTATTTATTATGGGTATTGCTCATCAGGATGTAAACTCTGTGTGGAGAGGACTTTGCTTATTGGCTCATTATGGTGTCCCCAGCACCTATAATAGGACCTGGCCTGTGAACACACAAAAGTATCATTGAGCGAATGATTACTATTGGGATTTCTTTCACAGCTTAGATGAAAAGTTGTTTCATGCTTCAAAACACTCAGCATGTATCTGTATACCTTTTCCTAACTTATCGCACCTTCAGCTTCAGATTTGCCCTTCTTGACTTTTGCAACTCCTGAATAAGCGACATCCATTTTAGGCATATTACTGGCAGGCTGCAAATAGTAGAGTGTATTTCTGATTTAAATTCTTTTGGCTGCTGTGAATAGTTTTTCTCTGGTTGTTAGTAATTAAAACAAACAAGTCGAAAGACTCATATTATTCTATTTCATTGCCAAATTGGATATTGCTCAACTCAAAATTAAATGTACACACACCCACAAAACTAGCCAAACTGGCTATTACAATTACATAAAGTTCCTTGTGTTCATTAGCAGTGTTACCTTTCATGGTTTATCCTGTTTGGCATATACATCAAAGTAACAGTCATAAGACTTATATAAAATTTAGAGCATGTAGATGTGGAAAAAATGTTAAGATTTTTTTTTGTTTGTTTCCAGCTAAATTTCAACAAAAGCATAACCTTATTGCTGTACTATAAAGCTTAAGGCACAAAATAGGGAAACTCAGTGTTTTGTCAAAACTTGGTACTTTCAGCCCAATTGTCAGAGTCACCTAAAAATGGCAGACATGATTCAGCTTTGTACTCTGCATCTTGGGAATTAGAGTCAGAATACCAGCCCTGATCTCTTTAGTGAATGATTCATTTGCTAACATGATTAACAATTCTGGGAGCCAGCAATGTTGGCCACTAATATTGGATTTTAAGAAACTGCCTGTTTCAATAGCATTGCAAATGTATTTGTTTGTACCTGGGGAGAGAGAGGTCTTGAATCTGCTCTTGTGTTTTTATTTGAATCAGGAGAATGAACTTAGGATTTCTAAAGCTTTGCATTTTTTTATGGGTAGTACCCATCCATGAGAAAAACAAAGCAATTAACCATTTAGGGGAATTAAGAGTAAAAGAGTGACAAAGCATCACCAAGAAAACCTTGTAGATCAAGTTTGTAGAGGTTTGATGAGTATGTTGAGTAAAAACTATTTAACTTCAGTTCATTGTTTGATTCAACCTTTTTGAACACAAAGGATTCAGGAAAATTGGGGCAGATGGTCAGATTGAGATTTGGTTATATGATTATTAGTTCACATGTCTGTCTCTCAGGGGGGTCTGTGAGCTCCTTGAAGTTAAAACCTTATTCATCATTATTTCCCATTGTTTGGCATGACAAGTTGTGTAGCTTAATTACAAGGATGATTGTGATGATGCAGTCATGGCTAACATTGCTCAGCTCACCACCAGTCAGGCACTATGCTGATTGCTTGGTATACATTGCCATATTGAATTCTTTTTCTTGAAAATTTTTATTTTTAAAAATTATTTTTAAAATTTTTATTGAAATGTAGTTGATTTACAATGTGTTAGTTTCAGGTGTATAGCAAAGTTATATATATATATTTCAGATTATTTCCCATTATAAGTTTTTATAGGATATTGATTATGGTTCCCTGTGCTATATAGTAGCTTACTGTTGGCTAGCTATTTTATATACAATTGTGTGCATATTTTAATCCCAAGCTCTTAACTTATCTCCCCCACCTTTCCCCTTTGGTAAAAATAAATTTGTTTTCTCCGTCTGTGAGTCTATTTCTCTTTTGTGAATAAGTTCATTTGTATCATTTTTTAATATTTTACATATAAGCCATGTTGTATGATATATGTCTTTCTCTATCTGGCTTGCTTCACTTTGTATGATGATCTTTAGGTTCATGTCATCTTTAATTCTTGCAACAATATAATCTATCCATGTTTGAGGAGGAAACTGAAGTTTAGAGATGTTCATTAACTTGTCCACAGTCACACACAACTAATGAAGTGTTGGACCCGGGATTCCAAACCATTTCTCTTCTTTATTCTAAGTCCGTATTGTTAACTATGACACTTTATGCTTGTTGCCTGAATGAGTGAGGGTAGGACCCCTCCTCCACCTGAGTGGAGTTAAAATGTGACAAACAGAACTAGACGATAATTGTGTCCTAGAACAAACCTCCCCAACCAGAAAGAGATGAGAAACCTTCAGTGTGGGTGGCAAGAGATGAAAGGATTGCCTATGTCACTGATTAGCTTAAAAAAACCCCAGAAACCTAAACAGAGAAGAAAGCAGGAATGTTTAAAAAGAGAAGGTAAGTTTTAGTCCCTGAAAGCTTCTGAAGTGATATGTTTAAACTCTCATCCTGTTCAAATTCCTGTGGGTATGTGTGGAGCAGGAGAGGAGAAAGTCCGTGGAAAGGACTGAGCATGGCTCTGCATGCTGAACTGCCTTCTCTCCTTCCCCGGAGTCGTATGTGCTTCAGAGACACATGGGTGGAAAGTTTTGCCCACTTTGGCTGCCTTCCCTCATGCGCGTGGGTGGAGGTTTGCACGCCTAGCACTTCCATGGGGAGTTCAGGTTGCTTTACCTGCTCTTGGGTCTAACAGGGTGAGACATGTACCTGTGGTGCAGGCCTGTCCCAGGAAAACTTGTCATACTGGATACAGAAATCGTTAAAGCAAAGTGGGAGGCAAGGTTGTCTTCTTTTCATGTCGATACTGGGGTTGCTTTCCTCCTGTCTGGCCAGAGCACAGTCCTGATAAAATGAAGGGGGACCAAAAGGAAACTGTTTGCATGGAGTGCTCACCTCGCAATTCTGGGGACATCAACTAAGTGACATTTTCACAGACAATACGCATCTGAAAGGAATGTCCCCTTCAAAAAACAAAAGAAAAGAAATCACGGGTTTCTTTGCCAGTCATTGTCATCTTCCCTTGCTCTGGGTCTTACAAACTTGATGGCTCTCTAGCTTTTCAGATTCTGATTCTTCCCTTCTTTGGTCCTCAAGTCTTGGTCAGGTCTGTCCTCTGGCCTCTATTTGATCAGTAGTTTTCCAAGAACCAATTTAAGTCTCAGAGTACCACAGACCTGCTATAGGAAAAATATTTCACTTTCCTAAAGCCAGCATCATCAGCCATTGATGGAAGGTGTTCTTCCCCCAGTGTGATTACGTGAGAATTAGTGATGGGTAAACATCCACGTGAGGAGATTTAATTTGGATAAATATAAAGCTTGTTTGCTTAATTGGAATTTATCTGATCTTTTCTGTTTTTTCTTTGTTCTACAAATTTTCCAAAACAAGTGCCGATTTGATATTCTCCCTATTTCCTGGTCCGGGGTGGAGAGGAACTTTGTGAGACTCGACATTCTTTTGATATTTTGATAATTTCCACTTCAAGGGAAACAAAGGAGGGTACAGATGCATGCGCATGAAAAACCAAACAAGATAGTGGCAGAACTGACTCAACCATTCCCTTCCTTCACCGTGGAAAGGTTCCAGTATGAGGAAGCCATGGTTTTGAGAGGTTAAGGTATTTTCTTCATCTTGGTTTACTATTTCCAAGCAGGTAACAGTGGATCTGAGAGAGCTTTTTGCTTTTGAGGGCTCCTACCCAGAAGGTGGACAGTCTTATCTGCTCACTCCCCAGCCCCTCCTCCCAACTCTCAGGTCTCACTGAATCCATCTTTGATTTCCTGAAATGTACAAGGGCCCCAAATAGTCCCTACCTGATGCAGAGCTAATTTATATGCATCCTTTTCAAAGAGGATGAAATAGTCACTGTTTCTAGTCTCCCAATGTAATTTTTAAAATTTCTTGACAGAACCTAATTTCTTGAATCTTTTCATGTTTATTGATTTGCAGTTTTCTCCACTCTGTTTGCGTCTTGTATGCTTCTATGAAAAGGCTCATCGAGTCAAACCATAAGCAGACAGAGCAAATGGGACTTTTGGAGAAAAAGACATTTTTGATGGAAGCTCTTATTTTTGGACAACTGGAGAAAATACTTTTTAAGGACTATTTCCCCTGTTGGGACATTTGCAAGAACAGTTACATTTATTTTATAGCATACCACAGACCTGCTATAGAAAAAATATTTCACTTTCCTAAAGCAAGCATCATCAGCCATTGATGGAAGGTGTTCTCCTTATTGGGTATTTATTTTATCCAAAAAAGAAAGAAAATTCCACGCTCCACGAATCCATCTGTTGCTACATTTCATGAGAACAAAATGCACGAAAAATATGGCTAAACACACTGCATTCACATTTTCTCCACCTTTGGACTGTTACCAGTCATAAAACTCCATCTTGTATAGACAATCTGTTAAAATAAGTTACTAAGAAACCCAAACAGGTATAAAGGTCATTCTCAGTATGAGTGGGCTTTCTTTTTGCTGTGGTTATAGCCAAACCAAAACTCACTTTGAGAGGGTGTTTTATAGTTGATATTTTAAACTGTAAACCACATTATATGATTGTAGAACCGCACCCAGCAGAGTCAATTTTCCTGTTTCGGAACTCTTGTGCGATTCAGCACATAATTCATGTTCCTTCATCATGTTCTCACTATGTTCAGACCTCAGAGTTTACGAGCAGGTTGCTTCACTGCATTTTAAGCATTGTCTCTCCGAAGGTATATTTTAAGAAAGATATGGGCAATGAAAAGGAAGCCAAATGTATCCTTCATAGGAGAGACAGAGGATGTTTAACAAACTAGGAGGAATTTTATTTCTAGAGATCTTGAGAAAATTTATCAAATTATGGGAAGGGCATATAGATTTGAGGGCAAGTGCATTTAAAGTGAAGAGAGACTCCTCTCTGCCATTTTCTGAGCACCTGTGAGATACCAGGCATTTTGTTAAGCACTTTACCTACATTATTTCACTAAATCCTCGGTGAGCCTCTGAGAAATATAAAGACCGTAGGTTAAGAAAGATGAATGACTTGCTCAAGTTCAATTAGCTGAAGTACAATTAGCTGGAATTGTACACTTAGCTGGATGTCTAGTTCTGGCCTAGTGTGCATCCCAAAGCCATCTCCTTGATGTGATCGATGGAGGTCTCCGACAACCCTGCTCCCATCAGTTTTAACCTTGTGGGCAGAAGAATAGAAGAGTTTTGTGGATTTGGCCTGGCTTTTCAATGATAAGATAGTGAATGGCTGGTCATGCTGAAAATTTAGATATTCTTGGTTGGCTAAGCCAAACTGAAGAGCTTCTCTGTGCATCTGGATAAAAGAAATAACGTGGGGCAAACAGACTTATCTTGCTTTTCTCTAAGCATGAGCAATGGTGAGCCATTATGTTTAATAAAGTCACAGGTGAGTTTTTCCTCCTTTTGTGCAGAAAAATTTATTGTTTTCCACAACCCACACTTACCTTAAATAAATCTGTTAAAATGTACATTTTAAATAAAACTTTTCAAATCTCTTCACCTAGCAGCTTAGAAGCAAGAATGTTTCTTTTCTCCTTTGGTCCAGCCTAAGGGTAAAGGACTCTTTCAGAACTTGATATATGAAGTTTCCTTGACTGACTTTGGTACTGGAGTGGGGTGCCATTGCCTTCTCCTGACTGACTTTGGAGCTTCCTAAATCAGTGTTCTTTATTCTCCAAAGTTAACATATTTATGGCAATTATTATTCTGAAACATAGTATCACTTTTCTCCACTCATCTGTGCTATAAGATTGTATAACTATCTGTCAAATGAGATTTTAAAAAACCCTCATACTCTTCCTAATTGGAAACTGGATCTCAAGGGACTTATAATTTAGTTGGGCATCCTTAACTGTTCAGTCGTGTCCAACTCTTTGCTACCCCATGGACTGTAGCCCTCCAGGGTCCTCTGTCCATGGGGTTTTTCAGATGAGAATACTGGAGTTAGTTGCCATCTCTTCCTTCAGGAGATCTTCCTGACCCAGGGATCGAACCCACGTACCCTGTGTCTCCAGCACTGCAGGTGGATTCTTTACCCACTGAGTCATTAGTTGGGGAGTTACAAAAAACAGTAACACTTTGGTTACCATGAGATGGATGGAATATGTTTTGGTGGGAGTAGTCTGGTTGATCACTGCTGCCTGGAGCAGTTGGATGCAGAGAATGAATTAGCATTTGAGTTAAGCCTTTAGGGAGCAGTCGAACTTGGTGAGATGAAGAGCAGGAAGGAGAAATTGCCAAGCAATAGGTGGAACATGAAAGAAAACTCAAAGAAGGGGTGAATACTGAATATGGGTAGGGGGCTGACAGAGAATATTGGGAAAGATAATAGGTGCCATACAATTATTGGACCAGATTCTTTGTTTTCTTTTGAAGGAGTTTTCTAGATCTGGTTAGAGAAGAAAGCAAACTTTTGCAAGAACTCCAGCTGGCTGAAGCAAAACATGGGAGAAAAATATATCCTTTCTTTTTTCAAAAAATTAATTTATTTGTTTTAATTGGAGGCTAATTACTTTACAATGTTGTAGTGGTTTTTGCCACACATCAGCATGAATCAGCCATGGGTGTATGTGTGTTCCCTATCCTGAATCCCTCTCCCACCTCTCTCCCCATCCCATTCCTCAAGGTATCCTTTCTTTCACACACATTACACATCTTAATGACAGGCACAAACCTTTCCTAGTGCTTTTGTTGCTAAGACAATAAATGAATCAATAAAGGAGATATATTATAAGACCAAAATGGTCCAGATGAAGACCATCTATAGTAGGTTTATCAATCTGAGAGCTATTGACATTTAGAGCTGGATAATTTTTTCCTTTGGGAAATAGGCACCATCCCATGTAACAAAGACTGTTTAGCAGCATTCCTGACTCTACTTACCAGATGTCAATGGCACCCCACCCCTCCAACTGGCTGCCCCATTTGGGAAAACCAGAAGTGTTTCCTAACATTGCCAAATGTTATGGGGGAAGGACAAAATCATCTCTAGTAGAGACTTATGCTTTATGAATAGAATGACCTAGTGGGCTTCCCTGGTGGCTCAGTGGTAAATAATCCACCTGCCAATGCAGGAGACATGGGTTTGATCCTTGATTTGGGAGGATCCCACATGCCTCAGAGCAACTAAACCTATGTTCCACAATTACTGAGTCTGTGCTGTAGACCCCGGGAACTGCAACTACTGAGCCCACGAGATGAAACTACTGAAGCCCGTGTGCCCTAAAGTCCATGCTCCACAACAAGAGGAGCCACCACAGTGTGAAGTATTAAATAAATGGAGTGTTTGCTTAGAGTCTCGGAGAAGAGATCATAGGGGCAAAGAGCTATTTACATGAAGCTGAGCCCACTTTTTGCCTTGTTGTGTTCTATTTGAGAGGTCTTCCATGGTGCTTCTGTGGTAAAGAATCTGCCTGCATGCAGGAGACGCAAGAGATGCAGGTGCAGTCCCTTCGTTGTGAAGATCCCCTGAAAGAGGGCAGGCAGGGGAACCCACTCCAGTATTCTCGCCTAGAGAATTCTATGGACAGAGGAGCCTGACCTGTTCCAGTCCATAAGATCGCAAAAAGTCAGACATGACTCAGCACGCATGCATCTTCTGTTTGAGAGTGTCTTGAATATTGTGAAAGTAACCAAAAATGTCAGGATGAACACCTCCAGCAAACATATGGAAAAATGAATAGAGTGACAAATGTGACGAAGCCTGATTGTCAGATCCTTTACCAGAAAGTGTGGGTTTGAGAGAGAATATACAGAAGAAGCGAGGCAAGAGCCTCCCTTATATTGGAGATTATTTACAGGTCTCGCTGGAGCAAATTATTAGTTTGATATCTCTTGTCTTTGGACTCTGCATCTTATCTTAACCAGGGATTTATGTATCTTCCTCCCAAGGGAGCAGGTCAGAGTTCCTGGGTCCTGAATTGTGGAACCTCAGCTTCTTCAGGGAAAGATTTGGCTGGTGAAGAATGAAGAGAGATGTGGGGAGAGTTCCGGGATGGGAGATGAGTTCCATGTGGCAAAGATGTGTATGTCCATCCTCCTTCTGACCAAGTGATGACAAAGTAAAGGGCGACGTCAGCCAGCTCACTTTCCACCTCTCAGGATTCTTCTTGCCCCCGGTTCACTCACATCTTTCATTTCTGAGTAACACATTATTTTGTATTTGACATATTAACCCATTACTAATGACTAATCTCAACAATTTCCAGGGTTAGGATTTGAGGGAATACATCTTTGGAAGTTCAGATTGGCCGGTCTCTATTTGGAAAATCTCTATGTGAAAATTTCAGGTTGAGTGTCCTCTAATGCAGGCAGCTTTTCATCTCTTCCAGATATTCCATCAGTAGGGGCATTTTTTGAATTCCAGACTCATGGACTCACACGTCTAGTTGCTATCTCTACTTGCACAGCTTGTAGATGTCTCCAACATTACACATCTCAGAATGAACAATTTCCCTCCTCCCCACCCAACCTGCTCCTATATCTTTACCCATCTCATTCAAAAATGGCTCCATCCTTCCAGCAGTTTAGGTCAAAATTCTTGAAGTCAGCCTCCACTCCCCACTTTGTCTCACACCAGTCATCACACGCCAACAAATCTTGTTGGCTTTGCTTTCAAAGTGTATCTAAGATCTGAACATTTCTCACCGTCTGCATTGCTGCTGTTTAGGTCTGGGCTACCCCAAACTCAAGACAGGGGCCGAGACGATATTTTAAAATTGTAAGTCAGATCTTGTCACTCCTTTGCTCAAAACCTTTCAATGTCTCTGTATCTCAGAGTAAAATCCCGATTTTTTTTTTTTTGTGGTTCTACAATTTCTCCCTAACCCTTTATCCCTCATACTTTGTCTCCCGCTACTCTGCTCACTCACTCAATAACTTACCTCCCACTTACTGTTTTTTAAGCTTAGAAGACACACGAATGTGTTCCTTCAGCCCAGAACTCACTTCTCCCAGGTATCCACGTGGTTACATCTGGCCCTTTCAAATCTTTGAATAAATACACCTTGCAACAAGACTTACCCTGATTTTGCAACTTAAAACTATGAGCCGTTTTGTATTGCCTGCCAACATCTGACCCTCTTATCTTTCAGTCCTTTTTTTCCTTGGTATTTCTTTAAAAAATATTTTTTAATTGAAGTATGTGTTGATTCATAATATTGTTCCTTCCTCCCCCTCCTTTTTTTTTTTTTTGGTGTAAAATAGTGCTTATTGACTTCTAATATAGTCTATAATTTATTTATTCACTATATTTATTTTTTGTCTTCCATTTGAGAATGGAAACCTCTCAAGGGCAAGGATCTTTGTTTAACCCTACAACCTAAAACATTGTCTTGCACATAGTGGGTGCTAATATGTGCAAGCAGCCACTCTCCTCCCTTTCCACTCCTCACTGGTAACCACCAGTTTGTCCTCTATATCTGTGAGTGTGTTTCTTTCTTGTTATATTTACTATTATGTTTCATTCTTTAGATTACACACATAAGTGATATCATACAGTATTTATTTTTCAATCTGACTTACTTCACTAAAAGCATAATACCTTCCAAGTCTATCCATGTTGTTGCAAATGGTAATATTTCATTCTTTTTTATGGCCGCATAGTATTCCATCATATTATATTTACCATATCTTCTTACCCATTCATCAGTTGATGGGCACTTAGGTTGCTTCCATTTCTTGGCTAGTATAAATAATGCTGCTATGAACATTGGGGCACATGTATCTTTTTGTTTTTGTTTTTTTTCTTTTTTATTTTTTTTATTTATTTATTTATTTTAAGTTGACTTTTTTTTTTTAATTTTAAAATCTTTAATTCTTACATGTGTTCCCAAACATGAACCCCCCTCCCACCTCCCCATGTATCTTTTTGAATTAGTGTTTTCAGTTTCTTCTGATATCAGACTTTGAACTCTTTTGGGGAAAGTGATCCATTGAACACACTAATAGCAGTGGTTGATTGTATTCTTTTTCTTAAAGTATATTCCTTGAATTGTGTGAGCTTCAGGGGCAATTAAACCTAGCCTGCTCCTGTGCCAACTTCATAGGGTTTGTATGAGAATTGAAGAGCTAATATATGTAGAGAACTTTTAAAAAGTGCCTGGCACCTTGAGGTTAAAGACTGCGTTATGCTTTGCACTGTCCCCACCTCCACTGTGATTAGCTCAGTGGATGGAATAGAATAGGGGGTGAAAGAACATCTTTGCTAATAAACAAGTCAGCTGAACAAATGGATATATTTTGATATGACAGTTCAACCATCTTTTTAGGTTTTTACTCCTAAGTGCTACCCTCCTCTTTTTGTTTTTTAAGACTTTTCTTTTGAACAGTTTTCAGTTCAGTTCAGTTCAGTCGCTCAGTCGTGTCTGACTCTTTGCAACCACATGAATCGCAGCACGCCAGGCCTCCCTGTCCATCACCAACTCCTGGAGTTCACTCAGACTCACGTCCATTGAGTCAGTGATGTTTAGGTTCATGGTAAAGTTGAGAGAAAGGACAAAGTTTCCCCATAAATCTCTTGCCCTTATAAGTGCACAGCCTCCTCCATTATCAACATCCCCTGCCGGTGTGACATGGACCCACACTGACACATCACAATTACCCAGAACCCATAGTTTTCATTTGGGTTCCTTCTTGATGTTTTATATTCTGTGTTTGGACAAACGTATAATGGCATGTATCTGCCATCATAGTATCATCCAAAGTACTTTCATTGCCCTACAAAATTCTGTGCTCCACCTCCTCAGCCCTCCCTCCACTAACTCCTGGTGGCCAGTGTTTCATTTTCTCCATAACTCTTTCCCAAGTGTCATACGGTTGGAATCATACAGTATGGAGCCATTTCAGACAGGCTTCTTTGACTTGCTGCTGCTGCTGCTAAGTCACTTCATAATAAGATATAAGCAAATCACAGAGTCGTGTCTGACTCTGTGATCCCATAGATGGCAGCCCACCAGGTTCCCCCGTCCCTGGGATTCTCCAGGCAAGAACACTGGAGTGGGTTGCCATTTCACTCTCCAATGCATGAAAGTGAAAAGTGAAAGTGAAGTCTCTCAGCCGTGTCCAACTCTTAGCAACCCCATGGATTGCAGCCTACCAGGCTCCTCTGTCTATGGGATTTTCCAGGCAAGAGTACTGGAGTGGGGTGCCATCGCCTTCTCTATTCTTTGACTTAGTAATGTCCATTTAAGATTCCTTGATGACTTCCCAGGCTTTCCTGGTAACTCAGCTGGTAAAGAATCCACCTGCAATGCAGGAGACCTTGGTTTGATTCCTGGGTTGGGAGGATCTGCTGGAAAGGGGATAGGCTACCCACTCCAGTATTCTTGAGCTTCCTTGGTGGCTCAGCTGTCTTCCCATGGCTTTAAAGCTCATCTGTTTTCATCAAGGAATCTTATTCTATTCTCTGCCTGCACCACAGTTTTGTTTTTTAAAAATTTTATTCTTCCCTCCTTCCTTTTAAAAGTTAAGCTTCTGTGCTCAGTAATTTGTCAAAAGACAAATAGAAAAATGTTCATATGTATTGCTAATCGGCTCTATCTCAATACAAAAGAAAAAGTTCAAAAAAACATAAAAAAATGTTCATGTGCAGATTTGCTTATATCTTATTATGTACCTAACAAGGCAGCATCTGAATGGCATGGTCTTCCATGATAATTCTAATCTTGTGAATAAGACTGAAGGTCAGAATCATTAATTTTTTCAGCAGTCCTAAACATAATGTGGTTCCAAATCATATAGTTGAGTGTAAACCCATGATAAATGGCAATGAGGTTAAAATGCCACTTTTTAACAGCCCTTTTCTTATTTATGTGCTAATGCTAACATTATTTCAGTTTTCTTAAGGTTCCTACCCTCAGTCTTGTTTTTTCCATCATATTGATTTCTTGTACCTGCCATATTTTTATTTAACCAATTAGCTAGATAAATGTGTTTTAAATATCAGCCTATAATGACTATTTCTATAGTGTAAGACAAACTTACTGACATAAGTATCATAGGGAAAAAAAAACCAGCTGAGACAAAGGTTTAGACATTACTATAGAATTGTTTTCACTTTCTTACTCACATTTACCTATCAATGAGGTATAATCAGGCTTTATTATATCATCTACTGAAGCTACTTTATCATCTACTGAACTTGCTTTATTGGTAGTCAAAAGTGAGCTCTTAACTGCCAAAAAGCCTTCTCGTGAGTGCTGTTTCTCCCTGGTGTTTGCAGCATTCTGTGGGGTTGAATTTCTTCTTGAAACAGCCTCTAAACTTGGATTCTGTGGCAAGTGTTTTTTCTTTTCCCTTCTCTGGCTATTCTTAGTATCCTGCCTGGCTCTTCATTGTTCTCTAAAGAGCTGTCTTTTGACACCTTCTTGCCAAAGGGTAAGTTTGTACTAGGGCTTCCTTAGTCGTAAAGAATCAGCTGCAATGCGGGAGGCCTGAGTTCGATCTTTGGGTTCTGAAGATCTACTGAGGAAGGAAATGGCAATTCACTCCAGTATTCTTGCCTGGGAAATCTCATGGACAGAGGAGCCTGGCAGACTCCATGGGGTCGCAAGAGTCAGACACGACTTAGTGACTAAAACCATCATCACTACCAAGCTCGTACTTAACCTATATTTGGGTGGTTCCAAAACCTGTATGTCCAGATCTATATAATGAATTTTATATTTATTATATAAGTATGTACAATGAATTATATTTAAAAATTTATATAATTTATATAATGAGTTCCAGACCCGAATTTTCATCAGCCTCCTAGAAATGTCTACAAGAATATCCTCTAGGTGTCTTGAACTCAACATATCCCAAAGTATAACATGTGGTTTTCTACCATCAGCACTAATTTTCCTCCTGTGTTTTCTGTCTCACCTCATGGCAATACTGTGCTTAAACCAGGTTTGCTAAACTAGAAACATTGGAATCATCTTTAAGTCTCTTTTCTCCTGACTTTTCTTTTTTCCAACACATCCCCTCCACAGTTGTTGTCTATCTTTCTAAAATATTACCTTTAAAACACGAAAATGGTCCTCTGTTAAAACAAACGAACAAACTTCGTTTTCTTTCCATTGAAAAGGACATTTTAAACACTTTGGAAGGGTTTGGTGGTGAAAAAGTTTTGTCAGAAAAATAACTGAAGGGAAGGCACCATGTCACTACAAAACATTTCCAAAGGTAGCAAAAGAAGAGTTTCTGAAAGTGAAGCCATGAGAAGAAAAATATCACTAGCATCTTGTGTTTATTCTCTGAGAATCAACATAGCTCTCTTTAGATTTTTACCTTAGAGCCTATAGTTTGTTTTTTTTTTTAAAGCATTCTTCCTCATATTTTCTCAATCATGTACAGGAAGATTTGAAGCAAGGAATGCTTCTTAAAAATGTGGGTTTGTGAGTGTGTTATTTTCTTCTGTCAGCTGTATCTAGCTCAATATTTGCCAAATAAAGTTGTTCCACAGTTCAGTGAACATTTCAATTCTTCACTTCAGAACTCAGGAGGGAGGAAGAAGAGAAGGGTGAGAAAGAGAAGATCTGGACAGGTATCACCCCACTGAGGAAGGGGCTGCGGAGAACTAGGAGAAGGGTGGTACAGTGCAGCTTGACTGGTCCACACGGGGTGAACGATGAGAAATCCAGTCAATCACTGGAGTAATAGTGAGTTTCCATTTCTTTGGTAACTTCTGACTCTGTGTGAAGCAAACCTCAGAATTTTCCTACGTTACAGATATTATGTAGAAATGATTTCATTCTTTGTAATATTGTTCTAGGTCATTTCACACGGAATGACTTAGTGTAGACAGAATGCATTCTCTTCCAAAATTTATGCATTTATGAAGAAAGAATCTTCCATATCAACCAGTTATTCAGTGATCTGTGGGTTTTCTCATTCACATCTTGACAAGTGCAAAACTAAAAAACAGGTTTCTTTTTCTCCATATGGGGTTAGCATCATTCTGTGAAAGGCTGTTCTATCATTCAGAAATTTATGACTTGTTAGTGACGTTCCCGATTTATGCTTTGTTACCAAATGGCAGTAGGTATTCCACTCATCCTGTTCTTAAGTATTAAATATCTCCACTCTATTTTTCCACAAATTTTAGGCCTCTAAAAAGGAAAAAAATGCATGTTTTTCTAGATTTGCTTAAAGTTTTTATTTTGTATTGGGATATAACTGGTTAACAATGTTGTGAACAGTGAAGTTGTTTCAAGTGAACAGTGAAGAGACTCAGCCATACATATGCATGTATTCATTCTCCCTCAAACTCCCCTTCCATCCAGAGTGCCACATAGCATTGAGCAGAGTTCCATGTGCTATAGAGTAGGTTCTTGTTGGTTATTAATTTTAATTATAATAGTGTTTACATGTCCATCCTAACTGTCCCTTCCCCCAGGCAACTACAAGTTTGTTTTCTAAGTTTGTGAGTCTCTTTCTGTTTTGTAAATTCATTTGTATCATTTCTTTCTAGATTTCACATACAAGGGATGCTGTATGATATTTCTCCTTCTCTGTCTGACTTCACTCAGTATGATGATCTCTAGGTCCATTCATGTTGTTGCAAATGGCATTATTTCATTATTTTTAATGGTTGAGCAATATCCACTGTATATATGTACCACATCTTCCTTATCCATTCCACTGTTGATAGAGGTAAGATATGTCCAAGTAATCTCTAGGTAAAGTAAGATATGCACAAGTTTTACATCTCCCTAAGAAGTAGGACTGGAAGAAGCACAAGCTGGAATCAAGATTGCCGGGAGAAATATCAATAACCTCAAATATGCAGATGACACCACCTTTATGGCAGAAAGTGAAGAGGAACTAAAAAGCCTCTTGATGAAAGTGAAAGAGGAAAGTGAAAAAGTTGGCTTAAAGCTCAACATTCAGAAAACGAAGATCATGGCATCCGGTCCCATCACTTCATGGCAAATAGATGGGGAAACAGTGGAAACAGTGTCAGACTTTATTTTTTTGGGCTCTAAAATCACTGCAGATGGTGACTGCAGCCATGAAATTAAAAGACGCTTACTCCTTGGAAGAAAAGTTATGACCAATCTAGATAGCATATTCAAAAGCAGAGACATTACTTTGGCGACTAAGGTCCGTCTAGTCAGGGCTATGGCTTTTCCTGTGGTCATGTATGGATGTGAGAGTTGGACTATGAAGAAGGCTGAGTGCCAAAGAATTGATGCTTTTCAACTATGGTGTTGGAGAAGACTCTTGATAGTCCCTTGGACTGCAAGGATATCCAATCAGTCCATTCTGAAGGAGATCAGTCCTGGGTGTTCTTTGGAAGGAATGATGCTAAAGCTGAAGCTCCAGTGCTTTGGCCACCTCATGTGAAGAGTTGACTCATTGGAAAAGACTCTGATGCTGGGAGGGATTGGGGGCAGGAGGAAAAGGGGACAACAGAGGATGAGATGGCTGGATGGCATCACTGACTTGATGGACATGAGTCTGAGTGAACTCCAGGAGTTGGTGATGGGCAGGGAGGCCTGGCATGCTGTGATTCATGGGGTTGCAAAGAGTCAGACACAACTGAGTGACTGAACTGAACTGAACTGACCTGAAGAAGTAGGAGAATGTCTCTATATCATTTAAGAGTGTTATTAGAACTGAAAGTCAAAGGCAGGTTGACTGGCATGTGTTTATGAGGTTGTCTGAAATCTTTCCCAAAGAAATGTAATCATACACACATAAGTAAGCATAAGAGAAGAAAATATGACAATCCCTAGCATACAGTCTTGGTCATACATCTACTGTGATGGATAACAACGTGTTAGGTTATGATCTGGTACCCAAGAGTTAGTGAAAACCAAGTTGCTTTTGTGATGTGGAAGGTTGAATATTTTATTTATTTATGCTCTTGGAACATTAGTATCCAGTGTAAAGTGCTAGTAAATTTAATAAATATCAAGTACCCATTAAGTTTCAAAAAACAAATTGAAGCATACTTATTGTGTACAAGACAATATTCTCCATGTTCCCTACAGAGCTGGGAGCAAAACAGAAAAGTTCCGCTTTTACTGGGGATGGCTAATACATAGATTGCTTACTATTTCTCAGGCACTGATTTGAGCTTTTTACATATATGAACTTTAAAAAAAATGCTAATTTTTTTCACTGCACATGGTCTTAGCTGTGGCCCTCAGGATCTTTGATCTTTGTTGCACCTGCAGGATTGCTAATTGGAACATGTGAATTCTTAGTTGTGGCATGTGGGATCTACTTACCAGACTAGACATTGAACTCAGGGCCCCTGCATTGGGAGCTCCGAGTTTTAGCCATTGGACCACCAGGGAAGTCCCCTCGATGAACTTTTAAAATCTTCAATTAGCCCTCTGAAATACTATTGGTATCTCATTTCATAGATGAGGAAACTGAGACTCAGAGATGTTAAGAACATTACCCAGGGTCCATCTGGGTAGTTAGTGGGAGAGTCAGGTTTCATATACAAGTGGTCTGTTCCAGAGATAAAGTCAAGAAATGAAAATATAGACAATGGGAACAGAATCAATGGTTCACTTAACTAGTGACTTTGAGAAGTATTTTCCCTAGAAGATCATTCATGGGTGGTTTCCAGCTGTAACCTGTATCCCAAGTTGCCATTGATCTTGAAGAAAACTTAAATCCTGGGCATTGCAGTGAGCACTGAGATTAGTCTATGGCACTTGTTGATCAGCTTTGCTGCAAATATCCAAATAATGAATGGAGTCTTATCAGATACTCTTGATCTTAGAAACACCTCTTACTTTAGGTTCAGTTCAGTTCAGTTCAGTTCAGTTCAGTTCATGTCCAACTCTTTGTGACACCATGGACTGCAGCACAACAAACTTCCCTGTCCATCACCAACTCCCAGAGCCTACTCAAACTCAGGAAAATAAAATAAAATCTTTAGAAATCACCAAGTGGAATGATAGTGTTTACATGCAGCCTATAACAAGCATGTTATTTTGTCACTATATCATGTAGAAGGCCCGTGCTCTCTGGATAAGTTTTATCCAAGTAAAGCAAGACATGTCACAGCTTGACTGAACTTGACTGATCAGCACGTAGAAATCTAGCAACCTGACTTATCACTAGAGAATGCTTCAAATGATAACTCTTGATAATAATATTCACACTGATGTGCTTTGAAAGAAATATGTCACCTGTTCTATACACCCAAAGTGCTTTCAAATGAGAATGAGTTTCACATGTTAGCTTAAGAAAACTAAAACTTAATCCAGGCCGGAATAACTGAGGCATCAAAAGCAGGGACTAGCTGAGGTCACCCACAAGACAGTCAGCTCGACCTTAGACTTGAGACCACACCCCTGAGCAGCCGACCAGGACAGAGCTCAGAGGACCTGTGGAAATCCAGCACACTACTAGGAAACAGCTCAAATCCAAGTCGTAGCTATAAGCCAAACTTCATCTTTGTACAGGAAGTCCTCTACAGAGAATGGGTTCCGTTCTGAGAGAGCATTCGTAAGTCCAATTTGTTCATGAGTCCAACGAAGTTAACTTAGGTACCCAGCTAACACAATCAGCTATAGAGTACTGTACTGAAATAGGTTTATAATATTTTTCACACAAATAATGTATAAAAAACAAACACAAAAAATAAAACATTTTCAATCTTACTGTACAGTGCCTTGAAAAGTACAATACTACAGTACAACAGCTGGCATACAGGGCTGGCACTGAGGGAAAAGGCAAGAAGAGTTACCGACTAGAGGAAGGAGAGGAGGTGGGAGATGGTAGATCTGAAGGATCATCAGCAATAGGAGATGGAGGTAGGTTTAGTCACCCAGTTGTGTCTGACTCTGCGACCCCATACACTGTAGCCCCCCAGGCTCCTCTGTTCATGGGATTTTCCAGGCAAGAATACTGGAGTGGGTTGCCATTTCCTTCTCCAGGGGATCTTCCTGACCCAGGGATCCAACCCAGATCTCCTGCACTGCAGACATACTCTTCACTGACTGAGCTACCAGGAGAAGGAGGGCAAGCTGCAATTTCATTCACACCAGATGCTGATGGCACAGGTTCTGTTTTCTTGCTGGATTCAGTTCTATCTACCCTCTTTAAAAAATGATCCAGTGATGTTTAAGTAGTAGTTCTTTTATTTTTTCTCATCATAGATAACACTGTAGAGCTGGATTGAATTCTGAATGGCTGCTGCAACCTTTGTGTACGATTTTGTGTTTGGGTCTTGGGCCTCAAAAACTAACAGTGCCTCCCCAGATGGAGAAAATCCCTTCGCCATTTCCTGTGTTGTGAATCTATTCAGCTACGTCTTCCTCTTGTCTCTCTCTGTCCTTTCTCTGTGCCTCCAATTCCATCAAGACTTCATTAGTCAGCTTCTCGTGCTGCACAGCAAGTTCGGCGAAGCTGTCCTCTTGCAGATCTAACTCCAATGTCTTGCTGAGGGTCACTAAGTTGCTGAAGACCTCTTTAGATTCCTTATCCATCTTCTCAAATCCATGAAAATTGTGAATAAGCTTCAGGCAAAGGTTCTTCCAAACCCCATTCATGGTGATGGCATAACCTCATGCACATTTGTTTCATATCTTTGAACGTTCACAACTTGAAGGTTTGTATGTAGGGGGCTTATTGTATATGGAAGATTGTTCCAGAAAGCTTAGAAATTTGTAATGATTATATGGTTTGTAAAAAAATGAAAAAAAAAAAGCCTTTTTAATATATTTCAAGTGGATCCCTTGGCTTAGCTATACAAAGGTCAGGCAGGTAGATTTAATGAATTGTAACTAGAGGCATCAAGAATTTCCATAAAATGTCATGGTGTGATTCTTACTTCAGATTATTATACTAGCTACATGGTTATTAATATTGATGAACTATGGTTAAAATATTTCTAAACTTAGCTCTTCCTTCATTCTAGGCCTAACTGGTCAGTCTTTCAGGTAGAGGCCAAAATGTTTGTGTATGGGTAGTATATGTGTATGCATGTACATGCATGCGTATTGTGTGATTATATGTATGTATATGTGTGGTGTGTGTGTGTATGTATATATATATACGTATGTGTGTGTGTGTGTATGAGTGTTTCTTATAGTCTCTCATCAATAGTATTAGCAAATGGAGAATATGTGAATTGTATCCAACAAAGAATGGTAGGTTTTGCTGATATAGTATTCTTCTGAGTTGAATTGTGTTTCCCCCAAAGATATGTTCAGGTTCTAACTCCTGGTGTGTGTGAGTGCTCAGTCACTAAGTCATGTCCAATTCTTTGCAGCCCCATGGATGGACTGTAGCCCAGTCTCTTTTGTAAATGGGATTTTCCAGGCAAGAATACTGGAGAGGGTTGCCATTTCCTCCTTCAGGGGATCTTCCTGACCCAGGGAATGAACCTGCGTCTCCTGCATTGCAGGTGGATTCTTTACAGCTGAGCCACCTGGGAAGCCCAACCCCTGGTACCTGTGACTATGGTCTTGTTTGGAGATAAGTTTTTTTGCAGATGTAATCAAGTTGGGATGAGGTCATACTGGACTAAGGTGGGGCCTTGATTCAATGTGACTGGTGTCCTTATAAGAAGAGGGAAAGATACACAGAGGAGAGAATGGCACATAAAGAAACACACACACACACACACACACACACACACGGAAGAAGATCATGTGGCAGTGGAGACAGAGATGGCAGTGACGCAGCTGTAAGCCCAGAAACACCGAGGTCAGCTGGCAGCCACCAAAAGCCAAAAAGATGCAAGTAAGTCATGTCCCCTAAAGCATTCAGGGGAGAATGGCCCTGCTGACACCCTGATTTTGGACCTTCAGCCTGAAGAACTGGGAAAGAATACATTTCTCTTGTTTTCAGCCACCCAGTTCGTGATACTTTGTGAATAGTGGCCTTAAGACACAAATAAAAGTAACATGTTCCAGGTTGGTATTGTGGGTCAAAATAGTAAAATAGGAAAATGAGAAGCTCTCTGAATGAATCCTAAAATATTAATTCATGTTAGTGTTTTAAGCACTCTGAGATTGTTGGGATAGGGTGGGTCTGTTCAATGTGACCTTTCCAGCTCCTTCCCTATGTGGAACCAGCTTTGAATTCTCTGTGTTTGCATGATGGACATGACTAACACACTCCTACACACCTTCGAAGGGGGAAGTCAATCACTCTGACCACTGTGCTGGCCTATCACTCTCCCGGTGGACCAACTTTCATTTGATGCTATAAGGTCGGAGGCCGAGGTGAGAGTGCTTGGGAATGGGGTGGGGAATTGTTGCAAAGGTCTTGGCTACAAGATGGTGTTGGGAGTGATAAAACCTCATATTATGCTGAGAACTGACTGAAGAGAGAAGATTCACTGGTTGATCATCTCTGTCACCTGAAGAGATCCTTTCACTTTGGGCAGGGATGAATAGTGTGTATATACTAGAAAGAGAGCCAAATGGTCTTTTCCATTTCGACAAATGCTTTTTCTCCCCTTGGGCCCTAGAACCGACTGCCATACTCATCACACATGATGATGTATTTTGATGAGGTGGTGGTGCATATTGGGGTTTCCAGAAACAGACTCTGGCATGAAGGTTAGAGTGTGAGATGTTTATTAGGACTTAATACTTGAGAAAGGGAAGTAGGGAAAAGCAGGAATGGGCAGAGGAAGAGATCAAGATGTAATAGAGACCCAGTTAAGCCTTGGCTAACCCAGCAGGGAGCTCTAGAATAAAACTGAGTTGTTCCATCATGGGCACAAATGACTGCATCCTATAATCCCCACCTTTTTTAGCTTGTGGCAAAGTCCTGACCTCAGTCAAGGGCATTCTCTGCAGGAGAAGTTTATAGCTGTAATCCATATGCTGGTTAGTCTAGAGCTGGGCAGCAAATCCTTGCTTGAAAGGAGATTGGGTGGTTCAGCTTTGTGTCTATCGCAGGTGTTAGGAGATTGACTTCATTGACCTGGATTCCTAAGATCCTGGAAGGCCGTTGAGGTGTTGGTGGCGCTGGTAACTGGGAAAGTTATAAGGGAGTATTCTGAGTGGGTAATACAGTTGATTGGTAGGTAGACTGGCTAAGCTGTATCTAGAAGGTGTAAATGCAGAGTTTTCCTTCTGGTTTTTGATGCGCACCATCGATTATCTTGGACGGTAGGTAGTGGACTGATGGAGAAAGCACAGAGCAGCCCCTTCAGCAGTCAGCATATACATTGGGGGATCCGATTAGTAACCAGGTGACTAAATGTGTAGAGACAGAAGATCTCTTTGCAAAACAAGGTAATAGAGAGGTGTGGATGGGTAAAACAATCTAGATGAAGAAATGTCCATTGTAGGGTGATGTTATGGCCAAAAGAGAAGAGGATGTCCTTCATTCATTTATTCAAAAGGTGAGCCTTGAAGGGTGACTGGTGATTAGGTAGGTAAAGAGGAAAAGAGGAGAATTCTATACAGAGGGCTGGGTGGCACAGGACCCCGGATCTCTGTCATGGCCCTTGATGATCCAGATCTTCCATTTTTGTTCCCTTTGCTGAAGAGAATAATAGAAAACTCCGTGGAGGGTGAGCCAGCAAGGCTGAGTACAGAGACCATGATGGGATGGAAGCACTACAAAAAGTTGGTGCATGGAGCTTGGGGGCACATGTGGGGTGAGGGGAGGCCTAGGGCTCAGACAGGGTCTAGCTGGTGGAGGGTCTTACCCACCATTTCAAGGGGGTGTAGACACTTCCTAAAGATGAAGGTGCATCTTTGAAGGGCTTAGCAGGAGAGTAATATGAGCAAATTCATGCTTTAGAAAGATCTCTGATGGAGGGAAGAATGAATTGGAAGGAGGCCAGCCTTGAGGTGGGGAGACCAGCTAAGAATATTTTAAAGTGGTTTAGCAAAGAAGAGTTATGTGGGCAGGACTAAAAACTGAATAAGCAACAGTGGGTGATAGTTTAAAATTAGAGGGTTAAGAACAGAGAGAGGTCAAGGATGGACATGATGTCTGGTTGGAGAACTGGGATGAAGCAAGCTCATTGAGCACTTGCAGACTTTACCCTTGGTTCCACTCTCTTCATCCATGGCCGTAGGATTCTAAAAGGGATGATGATTCCCATAATTATAGAAAAGAGACTTACATTATTCCTTCTGAACAGAAACAAATGTAGAAGCAGGGATATGAAGTCAGCAGATCTGGATGATCTGGGCAAGTTAATTGCCTTTGAGTCTCAGTTTCCTCTTTGGTAAAATGGGGATAATACTACCTAGAACTCTGTGAGCATAAATGGAAAAAAAATGATTAATGTATTAATGTATATGAAAGCTTTCAGCCAGTACCTAATATAGAGCTGACCCTTAGCTCTCCAGTCATTCATTTAAGGACATGGTGTTTTAAAATACATTGTTAATGTTAACATATCACAAACCGACATTTATTGAAAACCTACAATCTACAAGGCATCAAGGAGGATAAATAAATGTACCACATTGTTTCTGTTCTCAAGATTTTGTAGCTTGTTTAGGAAAACAAAATTTATATATGTGAAAAACATAAAACCAGTAACGTATTTAAATCTTTTTGAAGGTTCAGGCAACAAGAGGGAACATGAGGCAAGATATTGATAATAACAATTGTCAGTTGTTTAATTAGATATACTTAGAGGAAAAAGACGTCCCTTTAATCTGAGGTTCTTAAAGAAGCTCTGAGGAAGAAATTGGATCGGAGCTGTGTGTGTTTGTATGTGTGTGTTATATCTGAATCGCTTTGCTCTACACCTGAAACTAACACAACAATGTAAATCAACTATGCGTCCATAAAAAACTAAAATCCAATAAAATAGATTGGATTTTGTAGTGTGGCTCGGGGTTGGTAATTGTCTGCCCTGCCCACTGCCTGTTTTAGCATGGACCTGTGACTAAGAAGGGTGTTTAAATGGCTGAAAAAAATTGAAAAAGAATAGCATGTTGTGACACATTAAATCATATGAAATTTAAATTTTAATGTTCATAGATGTTTCATTGGAGCACAGTCACACTTGCTCCTTTGCACCCCATCTGCACTGCTTTTGAGAAACAATGAAGTTGAATACTGTGTTCGAAACCCTATGGTTCACAAAATCTAGAATATTTACTATCTGGCCCTTTACAGAAAGTTTGCTGAGCCCTGGTGTGGAGGATGGAGGGAGACATTCTGAGTATGTGGGATGCCAAGAGTGCAAATGATTGTGTTGAAAAGAAACAGAAATGAGTCATGAGAGGAGTGGGAATGCACAGGAGCCTCACGGAAGCCAAAGGAGGGCAAGAGGGCTGTCTTGAGGAGTAGGGAGTGTCAACACTGCCAAGGGGTACCAACAGCAGACAGAAACGCAACTAAACAGAGGACATGGGCTTTGCAGTTTCACATCACTTGTTAGTTTGAATCCTATGGAAGGCAAGGAGTAGAAGGAGAGCTGGAGGTGAGGGAGCAGAGGCGGAGCGTAAGAAACTGGGTGGATGCAGTAAGATTTAGTAAAGAAATACCTGTGTAGTTTACCACAGAATAGAGATCTTCACATATTTGTGGGTGGGGATGGGAGGTGGGAGGGCTGGGGAAGGCAATTCCAGAAGGACCTTTTGGAGAGGCTCTCTAGAGAAGGACTATTTGAAACACTGAGGTTGGGGAAACATCAAGCCAACATTTTTTTAGACAGACTTCTTTTTTATGTTCTTAAACTCATTTTATTGACAGTAAAACAAAAACAAAACAATTCACTCATTTCTTCTACCCCTCTAACCCTACTTCTGACAATCTCAAGTCTGTTTGTGTTATCCGTGAGCTAGTTCTTTAAACATTTTTATTAGCATATAGTTGTTTCACAAGGCTGTGTTAGTGTCTACTGTACAGCAAAGTGAATCAGCTATGCATATACATATATCCCCTCATTTTTGGATTTCCTTCCTATTTAGGTCACCATAGAGCATTGACTAGAGTTCTCTGTGCTATATAGTAGGTTCTCATTAGTTATCTATTTTATACATAGCATCAATAGTTAGATAAACCTTGAAGCCATCTCATATAGACGAGTACCATTGAATCAGCTCCTTCAGAGTCCTTTCAGCTACATGTTCCTGAACTCTGAGTTAAGAGATGCACGAAGAACTGGGTCAACAGACTGGGGTTTGCATCTGTCCCAACGTATGAGCTGTTGGCCTTGGGAAAGTTGCTTAAGCTCTTTGCCCTCTTTGCTTATCTGGGAACAGTGGATGCTAATATATTCATCAGAGGATTATTGTGAAAAACAGTGAGATGATTCTGTTTGGAAAATATCAAAAGCATGGGTTCTGATAATTAGCAAATTCTCAATAGCAAGTCAATATTAATGCCATCTCAGTTAAACAATAATAGCTAATCAGGAAAGTGTCACTTTGTTAGGGGACATTTGCTTTTCTTCCCAGAGATGGAACAAATATTGTGTGGCACCACTCCCCATTCCTATGACTACGGCACTTTGTCAGTTAATCGCAGAACTCTATCACTGAAACCAGATGTGGCCTCAGAATTTTCTCAACCCAGTGTCTAGAAATACTAGCAATTAGAGTTGGCACAGAACTTGAAGCATTTTATATTCTGACCTAATGCCTATTTAGCTCTCTATAACATATGCATGGAATTCTTCCTGGAATTTTGCCATTGGGATCAATAGATCTGAACTCATAGTTTGGAAGCAAAAATGTCAATCTTCCATGTAGTCTTCTGCTGCTGCTAAGTCGCTTCAGTCGTGTCCAACTCTGTGGGACCCCATAGACGGCAGCCCACCAGGCTCCCCGTCCCTGGGATTCTCCAGCCAAGAACACTGGAGTGGGTTGCCATTTCCTTCTCCAACGCATGAAAGTGAAAAGTGAAAGTGAAGTCGCTCAGTCCAGTAATGTCCTTTATCTTACAAAATAAAGACCACATTGTCATACTTGCCCTTGAGGTAAATTTTTACAAAAATATTGTCTTCTGAAAGTATCAATGACTTTGAAATTTCAGAATGGAATTATAATAAAAGCAGCCTAAAATATTACTTCTTTATTTCCTCCAGATCTCAGGGAACATTTAAACCTCATTGATCAGGACTTAAATCTAAACTTTGGTTAAAGATATGGACCAAGTTTTCCTCTCCGTTGAATATATGTAACATTTATTGAAATCAAATACATGCTTCTGACTGAGGGGAGACATTTATATTCCCTAGAGCTCTTGATAAAAGATTTACTCACAAAGCAGACTGCAATTCCTGCCTTTTCAAATTTCTGTGTCTGTTATGAAAGAATGTTTCTTGTAGTGTGTATGAGGAAAATATATGCTACATTGGAGTGCGCTGATAAGATCATGTTTCTATGGTACCATTTTTTTCTGAGTATTTTGGTATTTTAAGATGTTATCTTTTTCGTTTTCACAGCACGCTAGGAAGAGGGAAGGACATGTTGTTCTCACCTCACAGTGAAATTGAGGTAAGCAGTTACTCACTCTCTTGCATAAGTCACTGATTGAGCTGGGGATGTGATAGCAAACAGCCTTCTTCTATTCACCCGTCCACCCTGACCCTGCAGCCTTTCTGGTCAATCCATTAATCCTATTTTCTTGTTCTTAGTTAATGACTACAGAGTTGACTCTGCTTATCGGCACTGAGGGACAAGAGAACAAGACATAATCTCAAATGGTAGATGATAGAAAAGTAATTTGGATTTGGCGATAAAATATGTTTTTGTACTTGCATTGGAACTTGGGCGTGTCTGGTGTTCTGGAAATTTACAGCATTCCAGTCCAAGTGGAGAAACTATGCAAGGGAGACCCAGGGCACCTCGTTTGTCTCTCTTGATTCTCAGCCCACCTGCTCTACCCACCTTGCCCTGCTGAGAGCAGAGCCTCATCTCTTGACTGATTCACTGAACCAGCCTACGTAAATCTGTCTTGTCTAAGTTCCATTATAGACATTCTTCTCTTCTTTCTCATGGATATGGGAGAAACCAGTATCTTGGATTAGAAATTGTTATTAATTTCTTGAAGATTTATTTTTAATACAAGGCACTAAAATGTACTATGGAAATTTTAAAGTCAGATTTCTTGACTATGTAATTATAAGAAGAAAGAAATGGAAAGCAACACGGGTGCCAGGTAATGACACTGAATGATAGACCTCCATTATAGGAAAGTGAAAGTATCTTCTTACTCGAAGTTTTGTCAGTGATGATAATAAATTCTTTTATAACATTTATGCATCACATGTTTAATTTAAAAAAAACCCACAAGCATTGCTTAGTATCTACTCTATGCCAGCAATGATTAGTGACTGAATTGATGATAAGAATTTGCATAGAAGCAAATAAAAGAAGTTGAAAGTTAAAAGAGCTTGGAGGTAACATTTAACATTTTTTTAAGATAACTTTGTCTATTTATCTTTGCCTGTGCTGGCTCTCCATTGCTGCATGGCTTTTCTGTAGTGGTGCAGAGTGGAGGCTACTCTGCAGTTGTGGTGTGTGAGCTTCTCATTGTGATGGCTTCTCCTGTTGCAAAGCATGGGCTCTAGGGCGTGTGGGCTCAGTAGCTGGGGCTCCTGGGCTCTAGAGCACAGACTCAATTGTCGTGGTGCATGGGTTTATTTGCTCTGCAGCATGTGGGCTCTTCCTGGACCAGGGTTGAACCCATGTCTCCTGCATTGGCAGGTGGATTATTTACCACTGCACCATCAAGGAAGCCCTTGTAACGTTTTGATTTTTGATTCATTATTTATTTATGTGTACATTTAATCAATTCATTTATTGATTAAATTTTAATGCATTCACTTATATTTAATATTAATAATCTTTAATTGATTTATTTATCCATAAAAAAATCTAAGTACCTGCTTAAATATCTACTGAGTGTTAATTTTTCTCTCCATTTATTCTCTCATTAACTAGGAGCAGTTTAAAATAACATTGCTTAGCCATCAAAAAGAATGAAATAATGCCATTTGCAGAAACATGGATGGACTGAAAGATTATCATACTAAGCAAAGTAAGTTAGAGAAAGACAAATATCGTATGATATCACTTATGTGTGGAGCATAAAATAAAATACAAATCAACATATCTATAAAACAAAAGCAGGCTTACAGATGTAGAGAACAGATTTGTGGTTGGCAAGGGGAAGAGGAGGTAGGGGAAGGAAGGAATAGAAGTTTGGGATTAGCAGAGGCAAACTAGGATGGATAAGCAAGGTCATATGGTAGAGAACAGGGACCTATATTTAATATCCAATGGTAAACCATAAAGGAAAATAAAAAGATTATATTGTTCAAAATTATTTTAAATTTAGTTTTTACATTTAACATTGCAGATGTATATAACTCAAAAGAGTCAAATTGTGCTACAAGATTTGTTTGAAAATCTTCATTCTTCTGTTTTCATCCCCTCCTTTTCTACTCTTCCACAACCATCCTCCTCCAAACATGTTTCATTTCCCTATCTTTACAGACAACTATCCTTAATTATACTAAATGATTTGAGGGACATGGTATTTACTTCCTTGTCTCTAAATAACATGCTTATATTCCTCTCTCTCTCTCTTCTTCCTTCTCAGTTTTAGGAATCATGTTTTGATTTTGACTATGGAAAATGAGAACTTAGTTTTTCACACACACTTTCCATCCCCTTCTTTATTCATCCATATTTCCCATCTTTCTCTCTTTACATAAGGTAATTACATAATACATAACATACTGTGCATAATATAATACATTCCATACAAGTATATGAAATAAACCAGATAGTATATTATTAGTACAGTTCCTTTACTATGTAAGTTTTGCTTTCCTTTGCCATCCTTTTGGGATTTTTTTGTCTTTTCTTTTTTTGTAGACACTAGTTTCTATTGTTATTTGATGTTTCCTCATTTTGACAAAGCATTTCTTCTACTTGCTTTCTGTACATTGATGCAAGGCAGACAAATAGTCTGACCCTTTTGAATGTCTGGATACGCTTTTATCCTAACCCCAACTATGGTTAATGGTTTTCTTATGAATGGAGCTCCACATTGGGAATCATTTTCTTCCTTCATAATTTTGAATATACTGCTTTATTACTTTCTCCAGTGTTTTTACTGAAAAGTCTAGTGTCATTCTCATCTTCGATCCTTGATATGAAACCTCTCTGGAAAATTGTAGGATAATCTTTTTTTCTGGCCTCAGTTTTCTATAATTTCACCATGGTGTATATGATTGTACATCTGTTTTTGCCCATTAAATTGGACAATTAGGAAAACTCATGCCTTTTAGTTCTGGATATTTTTCTGTAATTATTTTATTGATGATTTCATTTCATCCATTTGCTCTGTTCTTTCATTATGAGATTTTATTATTTGGAAAACAAATGTGCTGAATTAATTCTCTAATTTGGACCGAACCTCCCAATTTTCCATTACTGTCTTTTGCTTTTTTTCAGGGATATTTTCTCAACATGATCTTTCTCAACATGATCTCAACATGAGTTTTTTTTTCCCTCTGATATACAAAAGTGTTATATATTTTAAAAAATTTCCAAAGCCACTTTGTTATCTGAGTTTATGTTGCTGTTACTTTGCCTCTGAAGATGTGAGAGATACTCTTTGATCAGGTTTCTTCTCATTGCATTGTCTCTGTTTCCTTTGCATTGTTTCTTTCCACACAATGTCTTTTACATTAAATGCCTGTTAATTGTTTGGTGATTCTTGGTTGTCTGTTTGTAGTTAAGAGTGGGCCCTAAAAGCTATTTGGAATCTCTTGGAATGAGATTTGTGTTGCCAACTGTCTGCTTCATCAGTTTTATTGGTGAATCCATAGTGTTAGCATCTTTAATTCTTTTACCTAAGCCTGACTACGTTCACCCAGAGAAGTCACCGCAAGGCTCTTTTCTAAGAAGTATAATTCTGGCTGTCAGTGCTTTCGGAGCTGGAGAAGGTTCAAGGTCTGAACATTCCTTTGGTACTTATAATCCTTTTCTCTTCAGAATGGTCCCAATGCCTTTGACTTAGCTTGGTGTCCTCTGATCCATGGTGGGGTGGTTTAGTTGCTCAGTTGTGTTCGACTCTTTGCGATCCCATTGACTGTAGCCCTCCAGGCTCCTCTGTCCATGGGATTTCCCAGGCAAGAATACTGGGATTCCTCCAGGGGATCTTCATGACCCAGGGATCAAATCCAGGTCTCCTGAATTGCAGGCAGATTCCTTACCCACTGAGCTGAACTCTTAGTTGTGGCTTGTGAAATCTAGTTTCCTGACCAGGGATTGAACCCAGGACCCCTGTATTGGGAGAACAGTCTTATACACTGAGCTACCAGGGAAGCCCTGCTTTGATCCATAGACTTTCTCTTTATCTTGTCCAGAGAGGAAGCCTTCAGTTTTCTCCTAGAATAGGCTGGGATATGTAAATTTTAATTGTTTCTTCTTTTTAAAAAATCATTTAAAATATTTATTTATTTATTTGGCTGTGCTGGGTCTTAGTTGTGGCATGTGGGATCTTTAAGTTGTGGCTTACAAACTCTTAATTGTCGCATTTGGGATCTAGTCTCCTGACCAGGGATCGAACCCAGGCCCCCTGGGCCATCAGGGAAGTCCCTTAATTGCTTCTTAATCACACTTCTAACCAATCCTCTTAGTGTGTAGCTCCAGTTTCATCTCTGGCTTAAGATGACTCAATATTGCCAATTTCCAAGGTTTGGGGAGTTCTGTGGTACAATCTGATTAATTCTTGGCTTTCCTTACTCTGCTTTCTGAAATATGCTAAGTCATTAACCACTAATCTTTCTGCTCTTCAGTTTCTAAAATTTAATAACTCTATTCATATTTCCTATTTTCTTTGTTTTCTTGGGTTTATGACTTACGAAGTCCATTTACTGTTATTTTGGTGGACTTTGCAAGGTAGTGAAGGCTTATCTCTACCTCTAAATAGATACTTGAAATTATTAACAACTTTTATTATTTAAATACTGAGTCCTTCTTTAGACACTCTATAAAGAAAATTTTCCATAGAAAATCTCAAAGGAATATACACTGACTCTAACAGTACAAGAAAGAAGTACCCTGACAGTAGAAAGAAGATGTAGCAGTGAAGTTATTAACTGAGGTTATTAATATTTGGGGTATCCTAGTCAAACTGATACCTGTGGGCTAAGCATAGTAGGTATTATCTAGTCAACATAGCACTGAACATTGCTTAAAGAGCTTTATTTTATAAATATTTTTTCATATTTATATATTTAAAAAATTTTATTTAAGTGGAGGCTAATTATTTTACAATATTGTATTGGTTTTGCCATACATTGACATGAATCTGCCATGGGTGTACATTTGTTCCCCATCTTAAACCCCCCCTCCCACCTCCCTCCCCATATCATCCTTCTGGGTCATCCCAGTGCACCAGCCCTGAGCATCCTGTATCATGTATCGAACATGGACTGGCGATTAATTTCACATATGATAATATGCATATTTTAATGCCATTCTCCTAAATCATCCCACCCTCACCCTCTCCCACAGAGTCCAAAAGACTGTTTTATACATCTGTGTCTCTTTTGCTGTTCTGCAAACAGGGCATGGCACCCCACTCCAGTACTCTTGCCTGAAAAATGCCATGGATGGAGAAGCCTGGTGTGCTGCAGTCCATGGGGTCGCTAAGAGTCGGACACGACTGAACGACTTCACTTTCACTTTTCACTTTCATGCATTGGAGAAAGAAATGGCAACCTGCTCCAGTGTTCTTGCCTGGAGAATCCCAGGAATGGGGGAGCCTGGTGGGCTGCCATCTATGGGGTCGTGCAGAGTTGGACACAACTGAAGTGACTTAGCAGCAGCAGCATACAGGGTTATCGTTACCATCTTTCTAAATTCCATATATATGCGTTAGTATACTGTATTGGTGTTTTTCTTTCTGGCTTACTTCACTCTATATAATAGGCTCCAGTTTCATCCATCTCATTAGAACTGATTCGAATGTATTCTTTTTAATGGCTGAGTAATACTCCATTGGGTATGTGTACCACAGCTTTCTTATCCATTCATCTGCTGGTGGACATGTAGGTTGCTTCCATGTCCTGGCTGTTATAAACAGTGCTGTGATGAACATTGGGGTACACATGTCTCTTTCAATTCTGGTTTCCTTGGTGTGTATGCTCAGAAGTGGGATTGCTGGGTCATATGGCAGTTCTATTTCCAGTTTTTAAAGGAATCTCCACACTGTTCTCCATAGTGGCTGTACTAGTTTGCATTCCCACCAACAGTGAAAGAGGGTTCCCTTTTCTCCACTCCCCCTCCAGCATTTATTGCTTATAGAATTTTGGATCGCAGCCATTCTGACTGGTGTAAAATGGTACCTCATTGTGGTTTTGATTTGTAGTTCTCTGATAATGAGTGATGTTGAGCATCTTTTCATGTGTTTGTTAGCCATCTGTATGTCCTCTTTGGAGAAATGTCTATTTAGTTCTTTGGCCCATTTTTTGATTGGGTCACTTATTTTTCTGGAATTGAGCTACAGGAGTTGCTTGTATATTTTTGAGATTAATTCTTTGTCAGTTGCTTCATTTGCTATTATTTTCTCCCATTCTGAAGGTTGTCTTTTCACCTTGCTTATAGTTTCCTTTGTTGTGCAGAAGCTTTTAATTTTAATTAGGTCCCATTTGCTATTTTTGCTTTTATTTCCAACCTTCTTGGATATGGGTCGTGGAGGATCCTGCTGTGATTTATGTCAGAGAGTGTTTTGCCTATGTTCTCCTCTAGGAGTTTTATAGTCTCTAGTCTTACATTTAGATTTTTAATCCATTTTGAGTTTATTTTTGTGTATGGTGTTAAAAGTGTTCTAGCTTCATTCTTTTACAAGTGGTTGACCAGTTTTCCTAGCACCACTTTTTAAAGAGATTGTCTTTTCTCCATTGTATATTCTTGCCTCCTTTGTCAAAGATAAGGTGTCCATAGGTGCATGGATTTATCTCTGGGCTTTCTATTTTGTTCCATTGATCTATATTTCTGTCTTTGTGTCAGTACCATACTGTCTTGATGACTGTGGCTTTGTAGTAGAGCCTGAAGTCTGGCAGGGTGATTCCTTCAGTTCCATTCTTCTTTCTCAAGATTGCTTTGACTATTCGAAGTTTTTTGTATTTCCATACAAACTGTGAAATTATTTGTTCTAGCTCTGTGAAAAATATCGTTGGTAGCTTGATAAAGATTGCATTGAATCTATAGATCTCCTTGGGTAGTATACTCATTTTCACTATATTGATTTTTCTGATCCATGAACATGCATATTTTTCCATCTATTAGTGTGCTTTCATTTCTTTCACCAGTGTTTTATAGTTTTCTATATGTAGGTCTTTTTTATCTTTAGGTAGATATATTCCTAAGTATTTCATTCTTTTCGTTGTAATGGTGAATGAAATTGTTTCCTTAATTTCTCTTTCTATTTTCTCATTATTAGTGTATAGGAATGCAAGGGATTTCTCTGTGTTGATTTTATATCCTGCAACTTTATTTTATTCATTGATTCAGTTCAGTTCAGTTCAGTTGCTCAGTTGTGTCCAACTCTTTGCTACCCCATGAGTTGCACCACGCCAGGCCTCCCTGTCCATCACCAACTCATGGAGTCTACTCAAACTCATGTCCATCGATTGGTGATGCCATCCAGCCATCTCATCCTCTGTTGTCCCCTTCACCTCCTGCCCCCAATCCCTCCCAGCATCAGAGTCTTTTCCAATGAGTCAACTCCTCACATGAGGTGGCCAATGTACTGGAGTTTCAGCTTTAGCATCAGTCCTTCCAATGAACACCCAGGGCTGATCTCCTTCAGAATGGACTGGTTGGATCTCCTTGCAGTCCAAGGGACTTTCAAGAGTCTTCTCCAACACCATAGGTCAAAAGCATCAATTTTTCGGCACTCAGCTTTCTTCACAGTCCAACTCTCACATCCATACATGACCACTGGAAAAACCATAGCCTTGACTAGATGGACCTTAGTTGACAAAGTAATGTCTCTGCTTTTGAATATGCTATCTAGGTTGGTCATAACTTTCCTTCCAAGGAGTAAGTGTCTTTCAATTTCATGGCTGCAATCACCATCTGAAGTGATTTTGGAGCCCCCAAAAATAAAGTCTGACACTGTTTCCACTGATTCCGCATCTATTTCCCATGAAGTGATGGGACCAGATGCCATGATCTTAGTTTTCTGAATGTTGAGCTTTAAGCCAACTTTTTCACTCCCTCTTTCACTTTCACCAAGAGGCTCTTTAGTTCCTCTTCACTTTCTGCCATAAGGGTGGTGTCATCTGCATATCTGAGGTTATTGATATTTCTCCTGGCAATCTTGATTCCAGCTTGTGCTTCTTCCAGCCCAGTGTTTCTCATGATGTACTTTGCCTGTAAGTTAAATAAGCAGGGTGACAATATACAGCCTTGATGTACTCCTTTTCCTATTTGGAACCAGTCTGTTGTTCCATGTCCAGTTCTAACTGTTGCTTTCTGACCTGCATAACAGATTTCTCAAGAGGCAGGTCAGGTGGACTGGTATTCCCATCTCTTTCAGAGTTTTCCACAGTTTATTGTGATCCACACAGTCAAAGGCTTTGGCATAGTCAATAAAGCAGAAATAGATGTTTTTCTGGAACTCTCTTGCTTTTTCAATGATCCATCAGATGTTGGCAATTTGATCTCTGGTTCCTCTGTCTTTTCTAAAACCAGCTTGAACATCTGGAAGTTCACAGTTCATGTATTGCTGAAGCCTGGCTTGGAGAATTTTGAGCATTACTTTACTAGCATGTGAGATGAGTGCAATTGTGTGGTAGTTTGAGCATTCTTTGGCATTGCCTTTCTTTGGGATTGGAATGAAAAGTGACATTTTCCAGTCCTGTGGTCACTGCTGAGTTTTCCAAATTTGCTGAGGAACTCCCCAGGTCCGTAAGCACCCAATATTCTACTGGGGATCAGTGGAGAAATAACTCCAGAAAGAATGAAGGGATGGGGCTAAAGCAAAAACAGTACCCAGTTGTGGATGTGACTGGTGATAGAAGCAAGGTCTATTGCTGTAAAGAGCAATATTGCATAGGAAGCTGGAATGTTAGGTCCATGAATCAAGGCACCTTGGAAGTGGTCAAACAGGAGATGGCAAGAGTGAACATCAACATTCTAGGAGTCGGCAAACTAAAGTAACTGGAATGGGTGAATTTAACTCAGATGATCATTGTATCTACTACTGTGGGCAGGAATCCCTTAGAAGAAATGGAGTAGCCATCATGGTCAACAAAAGAGTCTGAAATGCTGCACTTGGATGCAATCTCAAAAATGACAGAATGATCTCTGTTCGTTTCCAAGGCAAACCATTTAATATCATGGTAATCCAAGCCTGTGCCCCAACCAGTAACACTGAAGAAGCTGAAGTTGAATGGTTCCATGAAGACCTACAAGACTTTTTAGAATTAACACCCCCAAAAGATGTCTTCTTCATTATAGGGGCCTGGAATGCAAAAGTAGGAAGTCAAGAAACACCTGGAGTAACAGGCAAATTTGGCCTTGGAGTATGGAATGAAGCAGGGCAAAGGCTAATAGAGTTTTGCCAAGAGAACACACTGGGCACAGCAAACACCCTCTTCCAACAACACAAGAGAAGACTCTACACATGGACATCACCAGATGGTCAACACTGAAATCAGATTGATTATATTCTTTGCAGCCAAAGATGGAGAAGCTCTATACAGTCAGCAAAAGCAAATTAAAAAAAAACCCTCCAGAAAGCAGGAATAGAAGGAACATACCTCAACATAATAAAGCTATATACGACAAACCCACAGCAAACATTATCCAGGAGCTGACTGTGGTTCCGATCATGAGCTCCTTGCTGCCAAATTCAGAGTGAAATTTAAGAAAGTGGGGAAAACCACTAGACCATTCAGGTATGACTTAAGTCAAATCCCTTATCATTATACAGTGGAAGCAATAAACAGATTTAAAGGACTAGATCTGATAGACAGATTGCCTGATGAACTATGGATGGTGGTTCATGAGACTGTACAGGAGACAGGGATCAAGACCATCCCCAAGAAAAAGAAATGCAAAAAAAGCAAAATGGCTGTCTGAGGAGGCCTTACAAATAGCTGTGAAAAGAAGAGAAGCAAAAAGCAAAGGAGAAAAGAAAAGATATAAGCATCTGAATGCAGAGTTCCAAAGAATAGCAAGGAGAGTTAAGAAAGGCTTCCTCAGTGATCAATACAATGAAATAGAGGAAAACAACAGAATGGGAAAGACTAGAGATCTCTTCAAGAAAATTAGAGATACCAAAGGAACATTTCATGCAAAGATGGGCTCGATAAAGGACAGAAATGGTATAGACCTAACAGAAGAAGCAGATATTAAGAAGAGGTGGCAAGAATACACAGAAGAACTGTACAAAAAAGATCTTCACGACCCAGATAATCACGATGGTGTGATCACTCACCTAGAGCCAGACATCCTGGAATATGAAGTCAAGTGTGCCTTAGAAAGCATCACTGCAAACAAAGCTAGTGGAGGTGATGGCATTCCTGTTGAGCTATTTCAAATCCTGAAAGATGATGCTGTGAAAGTGCTGCACTCAATATTCATTGATTAGCTCTAGTAAATTCCTGGTGCAGTCTTTAGGGTTTTCTATGTAGAGGATCATGTCATCTGCAAACAGTTTTACTTTTTACTTCTTTTCCAAAGAGGTAAAGAACTTCTTTTCCAAAGAAGTAAAGAACTTCTTTTCAAAAGAAGAGTTTTACTTCTTCTCTTCCAATTTGGATTCCTTTTATTTCTTTTTCTGCTCTGATTGCTGTGGCCAAAACTTCCAGAGCTATGTTGAATAGTAGTGGTGAGAGTGGGCTCCCTTGTCTTGTTCCTGAGTTTAGGGGAAATGCTTTATATTTTTCACCATTGAGGATAATGTTTGCTGTGGGTTTGTTGTATATAGCTTTATTATGTTGAGGTATGTTCCTTCTATTCCTGCTTTCTGGAGGGTTTTTTTTTTTTATCATAAATGGATGTTGAATTTTGTCAAAGGCTTTCTCTGCATCTATTGAGATAATCATATGGCTTTTATTTTTCAATTTCTTAATATGGTGTATTACATTGATTGATTTGTGGATATTGAAGAATCCTTGCATCCCTGGGATAAAGCCCACTTGGTCATGGTGTATGATCTTTTCAATGTGTTGTTGGATTCTGATTGCTAGAATTTTGTTGAGGATTTTTGCATCTATGTTCATAAGTGATATTGGCCTGTAGTTTTCTTTTTTTGTGGCATCTTTGTCAGGTTTTGGTATTAAGGTGATGGTGGCCTCATAGAATGAGTTTGGAAGTTTACCTTCCTCCTCAATTTTCTGGAAGAGTTTGAGTAGGATAGGTGTTAACTCTTCTCTAAATTTTTGGTAGAATTCAGCTGTGAAGCTGTCTGGACCTGGGCTTTTGTTTGCTGGAAGGTTTCTGATTACAGTTTCAATTTCCATGCTTGTGATGGGTCTGTTAAGATTTTCTATTTCTTCCTGGTTCAGTTTCAGAAAGTTGTACTTTTCTAAGAATTTGTCCATTTCTTCCAAGCTGTCCATTTTATTGGCATATAATTGCTGATAGTAGTCTCTTATGATCCTTTGTATTTCTGTGGTTGTCTGTTGTGATCTCTCCATTTTCATTTCTAATTTTATTGATTTGATTTTTCTTCCTTTGTTTCTTGATGAGTCTGGCTAGTGGTTTGTCAATTTATTTATCTTCTCAAAGAACCAGCTTTTGGCCTTGTTGATTTTTGCTATGGTCTCTTTTGTTTCTATTGCATTTATTTCTGCCCTAATTTTTAAGATTTCTTTCCTTCTACTCACCCTGGGGTTCTTCATTTCTTCCTTTTCTAGTTGCTTTAGGTGTAGAGTTAGGTTACTTATTTGACTTTTTTCTTGTTTCTTGAGGTATGCTTGTATTGCTATGAACCTTCCCCTAAGCACTGCTTTTACAGTGTCCACATTTATGTATTTTATAAGCCTATACTTCCATCCTATACTTTTCAGAATCAGGTGATCTATCAATATTGGTCTACATTTCCATAAGCAAAAACTGGCTTGCATGGAGAAGATGAGATGTGCCTTTCATATTTCAAGTCCCCTCCACTCCTTTTTTTCTCCCACACAGCCTGCTTCTTATTTATATTACAGGCCTGGCTCTTGTAGGCAATCCAGCCTTAGAGAATTGGAACATTGGAGTTCATCATCCTTGAGCAAGCAGTCAGAGGAATAGGACAACACTGAAAACCAGCTGCTAAGGCAGCCCCAGAACAGATCCCAGCCTTGTTAGCCTCCACTTAATCTCTTCTAGTGGAGTTGTCCAGGGAACCCTATCAAGATTCATTTTGGTGAACATGGACTCACAGCAAGGGAGTAGTTCATATGAACCAGAAGAACAAGGCACTCCTTGAAAGCAGTTCAAAAGTGTTTATCTTCCAAGAGGACTCCATATTTATGTTGTCTTGCCAGGGACTGGCCAAAGTATATCTCTCAGTCTGAACTCCCTGTTGATGAATACAGTATTTTTTTAGTTATATTAATATTTCAGCTTATGTTCAAGTCTTGTTCCTGAGAGTAGTTTTATTCTGGTAGATCATGACACTAATGATTAACAATAATAACAACTGCAACAACAAATCTTTACTGAACATTTATTCATGCCATCACAGGCACATGCCTTATATCAAGGAATTCCCACAAAATATGCAAAATAAGTGTTACTTCTAATGTAAAACTTATGGAAAATGAGAGTTAAGTGATTTATTCAAGGTCACATGATAACGAGTGAACTAGTCAGAATGTGAATCCAGTCTGTCTGATTTTAAAGCCCATGATTATTTCTAGGATTCTGAATTGGTATATCCTTGTTTTATTCTTGAGTTGCCAAGACTCTTGGCCACACTGGTAGAAGCACACTTCAGCTTAAACAACATAAGGAAAAGTACTGAAAAATATAACCAAGTTGAAAGAGCAAGGGTTTTGCTGACCTTAAGCAGTGAGTAAGACTGGAGACCTAGATGGCTCACTATTTATCTGCTTTGTCTCTGCTTCCCTCTGAGTGAGTGAATGAGTGAGTGAAAGTTGCTCAGTTGTGTCCAACTCTTTGCAACCCCACGGAATAGTCCATGGAATTCTCCAGGCCAGAATACTGGAGTGGGTAGCTGTTCCCTTTTCCAGGGGATCTTCCCAACCCAGGGATCAAACTCAGGTCTCCGGTATTGCAGGTGTACCTCTGGAGAAAACTCCATTTTCTTGCATGGGGGCCTGGCTTGCTCCATGATGGAGGGGCTTGGGGAGAGATTGACTTGACTGTAGGCAATCTTTGACTCAGTGATTTGAGAAACAAGTGATTCTTCATTTGGCATTCCCAGCAAAGAAATCCTGGGAAGACTCTCAGCAGTTCTGTATGGCTCATGTGTCCATCCCTGGTCCAGTTGCTATGTCCAGGAAGACTGCAAACTGAGTTCTGCAAAACCCTTTAGTAAAGTTGATAGAGTCTATTAATGTAAGGAGAAGGAAGAAAGAGAGATGATTAGATAAGAGCTACTGTGCCTCTATTTGTGTTGATTCTTAAATACAGAATTCTGTTTTACAAAAAATTTATTACTTTTATCAATAAAAAAGTAAAAAAAAATTATAAGACAAAAAAATACCTCGTATTCACAGGATAATCTTAATGTTCTTGTTCAAAATTCTTGGAGAACACTTCACTGCTGCCTCATTTTAGAGCCTATAAAGAGGCGAGGTCACAAGTTATTAACATCAGTTATATAACTTGCACCTGAACAAGAAGTAATCTTGATTTAGATATTTCTAAGTAAGTCAAGTCTCACACAAGGTAAAGGATGTGTGGACTTAGTGGATTGATGAACAAAAAGGGAACTACTGTGGAGGAATAATTACCAGGGAAATCCTGTCTTTTAGCTGGCTGTCAGGAAGACTCCCAGAAGTTTTAAGACTGACAGTGTTGTTGAAAATTTGAGACAGAAAGAGTCCGTGAGTTAGAACCAAACTTCATGGAAGTTTGAGCTACTTGAAAGTGACTTTAAAAAAAGAAGAAATGGATGTGCTCTCAATTGGCAAGTTTAAGTCCTTCTCACTCTGTTCTACTACTCTGAGGACCCATGAAGAAAATGTCAGAAAATAAAGAAAATTTCATGTAAAGATGAGGACAATAAAGGACAAAAATGGCATGGACCTAACAGAGGCAGAAGATATTAAGAAGAGGTGGCAAGAATACAGAAAAGAATTATACAAAATAGGTCTTAATGACTTGAATAACCATGATGGTGTGATCACTCACGTATAGCCAGACATCCTGGAGCATGAAGTCAAGTGGGCCTTAGGAAGCATTACTACGAACAAAGCTAGTGGAGGTGATGGCGTTCTAATTGAGCTATTTCAAGTCCTGAAAAATGATGCTGTTAAATTGCAGCACTCAATATGCCAGCAAATTTGGAAAACTCAGCAGTGGCCACAGGACTAGAAAAGGTCAGTTTTCCTTCCAATCCCAAAGAAAGGCAATGCCAAAGAATGTTCAAACTACAGCACAATTGTACCCATTTCACATGCTAGCAAGGTTATGCTCAAAATCCTTCAAGCTGGGCTGCATCAGTACATGAACAGAGAACTTCCAGATGTACAAGCTGGATTTAGAAAAGGCTGAGGAATCAGAGATTAAGTTGCCAACATCTGCTGGATCATAGAAAAAGCAGAAGAATTCCAGAAAAATATCTGCTTCTTCTTCGTTGGCTACGCTAAAGCCTTTGACTGTGTGGATCACAACAAACTGTGGAAAATTCTGAAAGAGATGGAAATATCAGACCACCTTATCTGCCTCCTGAGAAACCTGTATGCAGGTCAAGAAGCAACAGTTAGAACCAGACATGGAACAACAGACTGGTTCCAAATTGGGAAAGAAGTACTTGAAGGCTGTATATTGTTACCCTGCTTATTTAACTTATATACAGAGTACATCATGTGAAATGCCTGGCCGGATGAAGCTCAAGCTGGAATCAAGATTGCTGGGAAAAATATCAATGACCTCAGATATGCAGGTGACATCATCCTTATGGCAGAAAGTGAAGAAGAACTAAAAAACCTCTTGATGAAGGTGAAAGAGGGGAGTGAAAAAGCTGGCTTAAAACTCAACCTCCAAAAAATGAAGATCAAGGCACCTGGTCCTAATCACGTCATGTCAAACGGGGGAAACAGTGACAGACTTTATTTTCATGGGCTTCAAAATCACTCTAGACAGTGACTACAGTCATGAAATGAAAAGATACTTGTTCCTTGGAAAAAAAGCTATAATAAACCTAAACAGTGTAGTAGAAAACAGACATCACTTTACTGACAAAGGTCTGTCTAATTAAAATTATGGTTTTTCCAGTAGTCATGTATAGATGTGAGAGTTGGGCCATAAAGAAGCCTGAGCACCAAAGAACTGATGCTTTTTAACAGTGGTGCTGAAGAAGACTCTGGGAGAGTGCCTTGGATTGCAAGGAGATCAAATATGTAAATCTCAAAGGAAATCAACCTTGAATATTCATTGGAAGGACTGATGCTGAAGCTGAAGCGCCAATATTTTGGTCACCTGATGTGAAGAGCCAACTCATTGGAAAAGACCCTGATGCTGGGAAAGATTGAAGGCAGGAGGACAAGGGGGTGACAGAGGATGAGAGGGTTGGATGGCATCACCAATTCAACAGACATGAGTTTGAGCAAACTTCAGGAAATTGTGAAGGACAGGGAAGCCTGGTGTGCTGCAGTCCATGGGGTCACAAAGTTGGACATGATTGAGTGACTGAACAACAATATTTTGTTTGCATGTGTGAGTGGGTTAAATTGCAATATTCTACCATCAGATCAGATTTACTTTTAAAAAGATCATTCAGACTTTGGTTTTAAGAATGTATTGGGGAGCAGTAGGATGAATGGCAGGAAGATATGTTAAGAGTCATGTGATGACCCAGATAAGAGCTGATGGCCTGAACCAGGGAAGGAGAGAAATGGGTAGATGTGAGAAATAGTAGAGGAATATTAGGACTTGGTGATTGATTGGAGAGGGGAGTGAGAAAACAGAAAAGTGAAGAACTGGCACAATTTTCCATCTAGCTTTCTGGTTTGGGCATCTGGATGGATGAAGATACCATTTACTGAGGGAATAAAACCAGAAGGAAGATCAGTTGTGGGTGGGCAGAGGTTCTGAGCTTAGTTTTGAACATGTTGAGATTGAAAGTATTTGTATTTATATTCATATACATATGTAAGAAGTGTCTCAAATTAGTCAACAAATCCTGTTTATGCACTTTTTTTTTCCATATCTGTTCTTTCTTTTTTGTCTTTTTCTTCTACCACCGTAATTGGAATTACAATCACCTCATATCTAGAAAGTTGAATAGTCTTCTATCTTCTGTTTCTCCTAGTACTTGTATAGGGCTGCAGTATTAATCTACTCAAAAGTTGGTTTTGGTGTGTCATCCTCTATCTCACAGTATCTCAATGCTTTCCTACTGCCAACAGAATACTTCCAAAATTCCTTACAGTTTGACTCCAAACTACTCCAACCTTATCCTACTCTTCCTTTACTGAGAATTTGCCTCAGTTCGCCAAATTAGAACTTCAAATAGAATATATTCCTTTCTCTTTGCAACTATGCTCACATCATACATAGCCTTTTTCACCGCCTGAGCTTGCTTCTTCCCTCTACCCATCTGACCCTTTAAACTCAGCTCTTAAAGCTCACATCTTCCTTGGAGACCATCAGTTAACTCTATTACAGTTCCATTTGAGTTCCTCATTCTCCAAACTCTACCAGTTGCTGCCCATGCCCCTTACTCCCGTTGGCACTTATTCCCATTTTGCATTGTTTTGCAATTTCATTGTGTTCATTTAATCTCCTGATATAAGATTGAGAACAGAGATCATATTTCATACTACTTTGATATTCTCCAGAGCACCTAGCATACTTCTATGTACAAAATAGGCACTCAGTAAGTGTCTATCAACTTAAAAAACTAAAGTCCATTTTTTTTCCCTTCCTGCTAGTCTTATCTCTGCCTGAGTAAATGAAGTTGATACGTGAAAGCAGTTGAGATTAAGCATGTAAAGTGGAAGAGTAAACAGGAGACAAAGGAGATTTTAATGAAACTTCATGATGTTAAAAAAAATCATTAACTATTAAATCTACTTTTAAAGCTTTAAAAATATTTAGATTCCCTATCTCATCCTCATAGCAATTTGGTGTATATTTTAAGGCACAGAGGTGCTAAAAATTAGAACAGTAATTTTTTTTTTATTGACAACAACAAAAAACTTGTTTTAATCAAAAAGTTTTTTGGTTTTTCATATTAGTTCATAGCAAAAGTCAATAAATCTTAGTGTAAATCACCTTTTCTGCCTCTAAATTGGCTTTGAAGAAAATCTTATTTCTTTGAAAAAAAGTCAATGAAAAATAAATAAAATATTTAGAGCAAGTTTGTTGGTATAATGATTGAGTTCTGAATCTAAGTCTTCAATAAATATCTAAGTTTGGATACCAAAGTAAGCACCAATAAAAAATAAAAAAGGAAAAAAGCACTCAAACTATGGTTCAGTGCAAACATTTTCCATGAAATGAGCACTGCTATTCTTATTACAGAATTAGAGAAGTCAACTTAATGCATATTTAAGTCAACAGAAACTGTTCTAGGTAAATGAATTTAATCTTCATGGTCACTGACACACAATATAATCTCGTTTCTCTCAGGATTTTCGTCTTTAAGTAACTAAGTGACTCATAAGCTCAGAAAATATTTTCTGGTACAGGTAAGTCAGAGCTTAGCATGAAATATTCTGAATATTTCTTCTCCTCTTCAGATGAGTATTTCAAAAATAACAGCTCCTTCCTGGAAGGTGTAATTGGCTTTTGGTTAGGAATGTCTAAAAATGATTGTCCTTTTGTGGAATGCATTTTAGGACAAACTAGAATATACTTTTTCCTTTCTCCATCCATCAAAATCCTACCAATACCTTAGGGTGTAGCTCAAATGTTGCCTCTTTTACACAACTTTGCTTTATCTGAAGGCAGAATTAATCATCTTTTGCACCTTTTTTTGTGGAAGAGGGGTAACATTTCTTACAATATTCATTTCAATTTACAAAGAAGTTCCATAGTTGGTGTATATATTCGGTTTCACCCCATGGAAATTATAAATTATTCAGTTTTATATCTCCTTGTATACCTTAACACAGTACTTTACATGTGGTAAGTGATAATATTTTATTTTTAAATATTAAAGCAGTTTAATAAAAATATTACATAATTATGGTTAAAAAATACTATAGAAGGGTTTATAAGGAGAAAACAATAGTCCCCTTTCCTCACTTGTCACTACCACAAATCTTGATTATCAGTGTGGTGGTGGTTTAGTCACTAAGTCTGTCTGATTCTTGTGACCCCATGAACTATAACCCTCCAGGCTCCTCTGTCCATGGGATTCTCCAGGCAAGAATACTGGAGTGAGTTGCCATTTCCTTCTCCAGGGGATATTGCTGACCCAGGAATTGAATCCAGGTCTCCTCCATTGCAAGCGTATTCTTTACTGTCTGAGCCACCAGGGAAGCCCTGATTATCAAGGGAACTACATTTAATTTTTAATCTTTTTTTGATTTAAGTTCTTCTCATGGTTACCATCATTTCACTAAATAATATACTTAGTTCTCTCTCTCTTTTTTTTTTTTTTAGATTTTCTATTGATTTTCTGTTATGGAAATGACTATTATGGGAGATGAGGACTTTTTTAAACTTACATTTTTATCTATCTTTCTCTCATGTTTAAGTTGCTTTTCTTTCTCAAAGATGGTATTCAGTCCCCAAAATAGAGGGAATATTTTTAGATACCTTCTAGGGGCCTCTGTCTTCTCACTGCCACCAGCATTGTTGCTCCTCACAATGCTGGTTCACAACTGCCATTTGGGGACTTCTTTCTTTTTGTTCTATCTTGGTTGGATTTTCTGATTTCCAAATCTCATATTTTCTTTCTTATTGGTTTTCTATCCACATTTTGTGGAATGCATCCTTAGCAAACCTTAATGAGGGATGTTTAGGAGGGAAATTTTCTTAGTTCTCCTTGAGTTTTATTTGATTTAGAGCTTGATTGTATAAAGGATTCTGTATTGAAAATCATTTTTCCTCCAAGCGTTGAAAATACTGTCTTCTGGTGTCCACTGCTGCCAATGAGACATTCAATACCAGATGGAGTGTCACTCATTTGTAGACGAGAATCTCTAAGATTTGAGAATCTTCTCTTTATCTTTGGGTTTTGGAAATTTCCCAGTGAAGTGAGGACATGTTTTGACTCTTCAGCTCTGGGATAGTCTCGATTATTTGCTTGATGATTTTATATCTGTCTATGTCTTTGCTGCTGCTGCTGCTGCTATGTCGCTTCAGCTGTGTCCGACTCTGTGCGACCCCATAGACGGCAGCCCACCAGGCTCCCTCGTCCCTGGGATTCTCCAGGCAAGAACACTGGAGTGTGTTGCCATTTCCTTCTCCAATGCATGAAAGTGAAAAATGAAAGTGAAGTCACTCAGTTGTGTCCGACTCTACACGACCCCATGGACTGCAGCCCACCAGGCTCCTCCGTCCATGGGATTTTCCAGGCAAGAGTACTGGAGTGGGGTGCCATCACCTTCTCTGAATTTATGTCTTTATTGAGGTGTAATTCACATACTCTACTATTCATCCATTAAATTGTACAATTCAATGGCTTTCACAGGATTGAGCAACTATCATAATTCTGGACTTTGAAAATTTAGAATATTTACATCACCACAAAAAGAAACTTTATACTCCCTGACAGTCACTCTCCTCTTCCCTGTTCCCCAGCTCCTGGTACACACTTGTTATTCCGTCTCTCAGTCGTGTCTGACTCTTTGTGAGTCCATGAACTGCAGCACACCAGACTTCCTGTCCATTACTATCTCCCTAAGTTTGCTCAGACTTATGTCCATTGAGTCAGTGATGCCATCCAACGATCTCATCCTCTGTTTCCCCCTTCTCCTCCTGCCCTCAATCTTTTCCAGCATCAGGATCTTTTTTTCAATGAGGTGGCTCTTCACATCAGGTGGCCAAAGTATTGGGGAGCTTCAGCTTCAGCATCAGTCATTGGAAGGACTGATGTTGGCACACATTAGTCTGCTTTTTCTCTATGGATTTGCCTACACTGGGTATTTCATATAAATGGAATCATATGATATGAGGCCTTTTATATCTGACTTCTTTCACCTAGCATAATGTTTTCAAGGCTCAACTATGTTTTAGCCTGTGTTAATATTTCATTTCTGTTTATGCTATGTCACTTCCGTCATGTGCGATTCTTTGCGACCCTATGGATTATAACCTGCCAGGCTCCTCTGTCCATGGAATTCTTCAGGCAAGAACTCTGGAGTGAGTTGCCATTTCTTCCTCCAATTTCCTTTTTTGGTTGCATAATATTCTATTACATGGACATAAAACATTTTGTTTATTTGTTTATCAGATGATGGACATTTGGTCTTTTTCCACTATTTTTTAAATGAAAATAGTAACACTGTGAACTTTCAAGTGCAAATTTTAGTGTGACCCTGCTTTCATTTTTCTTGGATATATATTTATGATTGGGATTACAGGGTCATGTGTTCAATAATTATACTTTAATTGCTTAGATCTTATCACATTTTCTTAGTTATCATTTTCCATGGTATCCTGCTCTTCATGATTTTAATATATTTTGAACCTCTCTGAGAAAAACTAGTTGGTTTCATTAGTTACCTTTGTGTGCTCCAGAACTTATCTCCTATTCACTGATATTTTCCCCATTCTTAGCCCTCCCAATCTCTTTTTTATTTTGGGCTAAAATCTGTACTTGTGTTAAGCAACATTTTACTAGAGTGTTATCAATCCAGCAGGTTGAATTCAAATCCAGTAAATTATATTTATTGGAGTATTAATTTGTTAAATGATTATCCAAGTGCCCCACTAAATGCCTATATAGTGGAGGCAAGTAGATTCTTTATATATTGTCTATCTTCTTACCTTCGTGTGATAGTTATGCTATACCTTACAAAAATCTGAACTATGGAAAATCGACCTTACAGAGAAAAAACCATTACAGCAATATATTTGATCCTAATGTGCAAGAGATTATGAACATGTTTTGACTTTCTCTGACACTGAAAAGAGAAGAATGAAAACCTTATTGATATTTTTTAAATTCTCATAGAGTTTGTTTTTGATTCACATTATGGCTGACCAAAGACAAATCAAAAAAATTCCCCACCCCTGATCTACTAAGTAGAATTTATGATCCCTGGAGAAGGAAATGGCAACCCACTCCAGTATTCTTGCCTAAAAAATCCCATGGATAGAGGAGCCTGGTGGGCTACAGTCCCTAGGGTCACAAGAGGCAGAAACAACTGAGCAAATGAGCACAGAGTGTTATGGCATGCACTTGCTGACTACTGAGAAGTATTATATAAAACAAATTTCCTATGTTCAAACAAATCTAAAATAGTGTCAGGTAGGCATCATCTTCATGTAGAGTAGGATGCCAGTCTGCTTCCCTTTCCTTTCCTGGAAGGACGTGTAACTCTGGGAAACAACGATCATTGATACTGGTTGCCATGAAGGGAATGAACAGTGTTACTCTCAGATATTCCCATTAATTCTTTTACAACGGGTTTCATGGCTGCCGCCACCAGTCAAGAGCACTGATGTTGTGTGCTCAGTAACTCCCTAACTCTTCAACTCTTCCATTTCTGGAGAGAGGTTTCCTTATGAGTAGGTAGAGCCAGGTTACTTAATGACTATGTGACCAATACTTGTTTGATACTCCATTTGGTGGGATGTGAGTACTATTTTGTAATGAGTGGGTAAATGGATCTGATGAATGCAGGTGACTTCCTTTCCAAAACTGAGCTCACTTTCTGCAGGGGAACTACACGTTTCTATGTATGGTCTTGAGAAAGTTTTCAGTATTCATCAAGATTTCCTCATTGGCAAAGAGGGATACCTATAATAGCTCGGTCAAATAGCCACTGTGACATGAACAAAGAACCTCAGAAATAAATGCTCTGTATGGCCCCACTTGTCAATACCATTATATACATGGGTGGGACAAACACACCACACACACAGACACACACACACAGACACACACACACAGACACACACACACACACACACACACACAGAATTACTGGTGTGAGGCTTTATTCCTTTGCCAGCGTTAGCATCTTTCATTGCATTCCAGAGCCTATATGATTTAAATTGATAATGAGTTATAGGCTTAAAATTATATGCTCTAGGATGACTCATTATGCATAGGCATACTTCTATCCTCCAAATGTGCTTCTTTTAATTAAAGGACTGGGAAGCTTTTAGAGTGTGGATCTGTTAATCTAAATCATGGGGAATAATCCTTTTCTTAGTGAGCCTTGAGCTGCATTAGCCCTTGGTGTCGCTTGTGATTTTCTCCAATAAATCTCATTTCCTTTTTCCTAGTTTCTAATTGGTATTGGTTTGATGTTAGTAGTATTTAAAACTTAAACAGTCCTAAATTTTAAGGTACATTGACATTCCAGGAGGACACATCTGAGGCAGGATTTCCACAAGTGCAATTCCATCTAGGATTTTGGAGAGAAATCAAACTTGGGTGTGCTATATCAAGCCTCAGGTGTGTCCTAGAGACGGAATTCCTTGGCATTCCTTCTTTGATTTTTTTCCTGCTATTTCTTCCATGGTCTTCTTTTTTCCCTTCCAAACCACTGCCATGGCGGCTTTTAAATGAATCTAAACCTCAAGAAATAAAGGCACTTTTCAGATCCTAGGGTTAATATCTTGTCAGTGAATTGAGACCAGGTCATCTCTGCTTTTACACCTGTCTGGTTTTCTATGGCAAAGGTATTCTGTGTTGAATAAAGCTCCCACTGCAGGATATCTAAGAACCATTGACTCTTAGGAGTCCTGGGCTTGTGAAAAATGAAGTGATTGATCTTGTGAACCGGCCAGGAAAAAAAGACAGCAAGAGTCTTAAATTATGTATTTGTTCATGAAAAGGCTTAAGGGCTCTGAGCCACATACAGCTCTTAATTCCACACAAACGCCTTTCATTGAAGCTAACAGCTACCATGGTATCTTGATTGAAGTCTTTGGCGAACATACAGAATGTGTTGATAATTCATATTATATCACACTGTAACTTAGGTGCTTGCCAGGGAAGCATACTTCTCTCTTCAGAAAAAAAATTAATATTTGCTTGATTCCCTGATAAAAGGAATACTACAAAAGAATATTGCAAAACCTTGAAGGCTTGGCAGGGTTTCCTATGTGGGTGGAAAAATGTTGTTCTGAAGCCAGAGTGGAATTGCTCATGAAAATATAACATAAAAAATACGTTAAGAAAGAACCTCAATCATGGGAGAAAAAATACATATATAATTGTATAAAACAAGAAAGCTTATGGACTTTACCAGCATGTATGAAATAAACATGATGATATAATGTTATGAAAATGGCAACTCCTTGATATTAGAAATAATTGGAATCTTTTTCTTATGCTGATTTTAACCCTTATCAGATTCCCACTGTGTTTGGATCTATGTGTATTGGGTGTTGATATATTTATATCTTGCTCCTACCCCAAATCTACTTCTGCCTTTGTCATAGAGTGTAGCACTCTTGCTTCTCAGAAAGGAAGCTATTTTTAGCTGAGGTTATAAAAAATTTAAGTGTTGGAATGTCCCAGGTCTAGAGGTAAAATCCTCCCCTTATGCCAGCTTCACTCTCTGAACTCTAACTGATTTCCATACGTTCCCCCTCTTACCCAACCATAACCTCTTATAGAAGCTTTGGCACAGTAATGATTTCCACCTTATGCTGCATGATAAATACGTGGGACAAAGGAGGGTGAACAGAGCTGTAAAAGATTGCTGCTGCTGCTGCTAAGTCACTCCAGTCGTGTCTGACTCTGTGGAGTCCCATAGACAGCAGCCCACCAGGCTCTGCCGTCCCTGGGATTCTCCAAGCAAGAACACTGGAGTGGGTTGCCATTCTCTTGGAAAAAGGTTTAGTATTTTCAATTAATGATTTATTTATTTATTTATTTTTAGTTGACAGGGGCATATATTTTGAAGTGTTTTTCCTAAACCTTCTTCTATAGACATGGATCAATCTTCCCCCTTATGAATATCTATTCTTTCCATAGAGGTCAGCGAATGTAAGGGATGTGACTTCAGAAATTTCCTATAAAGGAAAGATGGTTAAAGTAAATTGCCATTTTTATCCCATCTCATAGATCTTGGGCCTGTGTCTTAATTGTGTTTCTTTGTTAGAGACATGTAGTCAATCTTCCCTAAATTGGAGAAGCTGCTGCTGCTGCTAAATTGCTTCAGTCATGTACGACTCTATGCGACCCCATAGATGGCAGCCCACCAGGCTCCGCTGTCCCTGGGATTCTCCAGGCAAGAACACTGGAGTGGGTTGCCATTTCCTTCTCCAGTGCATGAAAGTGAAAAGTGAAAGTGAAGTCGCTCAGTCATGTCCAACTCTTAGTGACCCCATGGACTGCAGCGCACCAGGCTCCTCCGTCTATGGGATTATTCCTTGCTAAATAAGGAATGGAAAGAGAAGGCTTCACAGAGCAGATTGGGGGTGATTTTAAACAAAAGATAAACTATAGCTTAGCAGAAGGAGTGGGAGAAATGGATGATTAACTTTCCCGAGCAGTAGTTAATGAGTAATCAATGAAGCATTTCTTCAGTACTTCCTAGATTCCCAAAAGTGAAGTAGGCAGCATGAGAATCAGTGAAGTCTCGACATGATATTTAGCCTTAAAGGGAACTTAGCCTCTAGTTAGGTAATATGTATTTTACATATCAAGTGAAAGCATTGTATTCTATAAAACTCTCTGAATGCATAAGGAGTTCAGAGAAGGGAGATGTGAGTGATCCATGGAGAAGCTGGGATAAGATAAAGGAAACTTAAAGATGGTCAGTGGAGAATTTAGGTGGACATTGAGACTGCTGGTCTGAGAAATGAGTGGTTGCACTTGAAACCTGTTGAGGAGACATGCATGGTGTGTAGTGATGTTTATGGAAAATTAGTTTGGGGACCCTGATCTTTGAAAGCAGAGTTTATCCTTGATAGAAAAGGAAACCTAATGGGTTCCTAATGAAAGAGCTGTTCCAGGAAGATGAAATAGTGATCAGGGGATCAGAACAGAATGGAATAGTGAGAGATATTGGAGGTTGATGATTTGCTAGAAATCTATTTAAAAAAAAAGCTTATCGAGGTGAATATCACATAGCATAACATTAACCATTTTAAAATGAACGATTCAGTGGCATTCAGTGCATTCATAATGTTGTACAACTATCACTTCTATCTAGCTCCAAAACATTTTCATTTTTCTTTCTTTTTCGGCCACTCTGAGTGGCTCAAGGGATACTAGTTCCCTGAACAGAGATCAAATCTGTGCCTTTGGCAGTGAAAACATAGAGTTCTAACCACTGGACAGGCACGGAATTTCCAAAACATTTCCCTTATTTCTAAGTGAAAGTCCTTACCTTTTAGAAGACGTTTTCCCCCATTTTTCAGCCTTTGGCTACCATCAGGCTGTATTTTGTCTGTACAGATTTGTCAGTTCTGAATAGTTCATAAAATAGAATCACGTGATTTGTAACATTTTGTGTCTGGCTTGTTTCACTTAGCAAACTGTTTCCAAGGTGCATCTACCTCATTGCCTGTGTCAGTACTTCATTCCTTTTCATGGCTAAGCAATATTCTAGAAGTGTATTTCTGACTGCTGTGGAGTAGAGTGGTGTACAGGGTTAATCTAAAATGTGTTTTGAAGTGAGGAGTGATGGTTAAACTCTATAATTCCATTTTGTTTACATAAGAGAAGAATCTAAGGTGGTTATTCTGGGTGAATGGAGATAGTATCTCACTGATAGAAATAGAATAATTGAAGGAAGAATAATTTTAGGAAATAAGACTTGAAGTTTAGAGTAAGAGTGAAAGTAGTAAGTAGAGATATCTCACAGAGATATGAAAATTCAGGAAAAAATCAAGAGTTGAAGTCTAGAGTAAAACATTTGATAATTATTCCTTAAGTTTAAACTGATAGTGGTAAATTAGAAAATAGTCTGGATTAGGGACGGAACACTCCACAGGATATCAAAGGTAAGTTTTATTCAGCAAAGTGTTTTGCTCTGCCTAGAGTGGGACAAAGTTGAAAACTGAAGACAGAGGACTTATGAAGACCAGGAGACATGCTGAAGAAGTATTGCCCGGGCTGATAGCAGCTGGTGTGGCAGTGTGCATCCAGGATGACAAGAAGCTTCAACAGTGCTGCAGTTCTGCTAGATGCCGAATCTACAGAGATCAGAAAGGTGGTGAAAATGGTGGCAATTCCATATGATTTTGCATCAGATAGTTGAGGGTTCAAACCAGGCTATGAATCACTACTTCAATGTAATTAAGTGATTTATTTAATTTTTCTGAGCAGATTAAATGAGATAACATTTGTGAAGGTGAACAGTACGTAGTACTCAGACAGGGAATTACATATATATGTAAGTACATATGTGTATGTGCAATGTATATATATATATATATATATATATATATATGTAAAGCTTCCCAAATGGCTCAGTGTTAAATAATTTGCCTGCCAATGCAGGAGATGGAGGATCTGTGGGCTTGATCCTCGTGTGGGGAAGATTGCCTGGAGCAGGAAATGGCAACCCACTCTAGTATTTTTGCTTGGGAAATCCCATGGACAGAGGATCCTGGTGGGCCACAGTCCATAGGGTCACAAAAAGTCTAATATGACTTAGTGACTGAGCACACACACACACACACACACGTGTACATATAGTAACACACATGTATACATACATATATGTATATACACATACATTATATACACATATGTATGTATTTGGTATGTGTATGTATTTGGAGAGGTGGGGCAGGCACAGAAGTATGCTGAAAACTCTATGTAGGGTTCATGCTTTGGAGAGGTGAACTTTTTTTTTGGCTGCGCCACTTGTGAGAATCTTAGTTCCTCGACCAAGATTGAACCCAGTGAACTCTGCAGGGAAAGTGCAGAGTCTAACCACTGGACCACCGGGGAATTCTCTGGGAAAGATGAATTTTTAAAAAGAAAAGTGAACATAAAGGCAGATTTATTCATTTATTTGGTTTTAATCATTTATTTATTTTATTTTGTCTGTTCTTAAAAGGCTGTATGAAGATAGTTTGCAAAGATGCATATCATAAAAGAGTACTTTCTAAGGATAGTTCGTGAAGGCACATATAGTATAAGATCAAAATAAGTAAAAATTAGGTTTAAGAAAAATGAGACAAAGGGAAAAATATGACAATAAACCAGAGAAGAAGCCTCGGGTTGGTTTAGAATAAAAGTCTATTGCTGTAAATTTCATACCTTTGCTTGAGACAGGTTGTAAGTTCAGCTTGAAATCTTAGATATTGTTCCGTTTGATACAGAGTCGTTTAAGAGGAACTATCCTGCTGATCAAAGGCTGAGAGAGGGAAGTGAGCGAGGAGGCTGACGTGGTGGTTAACTGCAGATATTAAATGGTTTTCTTCTGATGATATTCACTTTATTGCTGCAAGCATATTCTGCTGTCCATCTGTTAGAAGCTTATGTAAAACTTGGCTTAATTTGGTTTTCAGGAGCAAGTTTAAACAGTAAAGATAGTACCTGTGAATTTCCATGTAGTTCCTCTATTATTTTGTACCTCACTGAGTGTTTTATTTATTTATTTTTTGAAACCCATATATTGAAGCCATTAGAGGGAATATGAAAGAAAAGGTAAGTGTCCTTGGTGGCAAAGGACCATGGCAATTGGGTTGCTTGTTCCCAGGATGGACTGGTTTACAAAGAAAAGTGGAGCAGGGGTCAGAAAGAGGAGACTGGCCATCTTAGCACCTCTGGATCTTCAGCTAGGCATCATTATTTTGTTTGAACTAAATTGCCAGAATATCAGACACATCCATATTTTAAATATAAACATGCTTCAATAATACATTTCAAAGCCAAGTATACATAATGTTTTGATTATCTGATCTTGTCAGTCACCCACATATTAGTTCTATTCCTGTTAGCAGTAAATGAGAGCCAGCGTTAACTTGAAAGATCGTATGCCCATGTCTGTGTAGCTTTAAACATTTTAAAGCATTTCAGGTTACCTGCTATGGTCTGAATGTGTCTGCTCCAAATCTATGTGTTGAAATCTAACCCCCTAAGGTGATGGTCCCATAACTTCATGAGATATAGATGGGGAAACAGTGGAAACAGTGTCAGACTTTAGTTTGGGGGGATCCAAAATCACTGCAGATGGTGACTGCAGCCATGAAATTAAAAGACGCTTACTCCTTGGAAGAAAAGTTATGACCAACCTAGATAGCATATTCAAAATCAGAGACATTACTTTGCCAGCTAAGGTCCGTCTAGTCAAGGGTATGGTTTTTCCTGTGGTCATGTATGGATGTGAGAGTTGGACTGTGAAGAAAGCTGAGAGCCAAAGAATTGATGCTTTTGAACTGTGGTGTTGGAGAAGACTCTTGAGAGTCCCTTGGACTGCAAGGACATCCAACCAGTCCATTCTGAAAGAGATCAGCCCTGGGATTTCTTTGGAAGGAATGATGCTAAAGCTGAAACTCCAGTACTTTGGCCACCTCATGCGAAGAGTTGACTCATTGGAAAAAACTCTGATGCTGGGAGGGATTGGCGGCAGGAGGAGAAGGGGACAACAGAGGATGAGATAGCTGGATGGCATCACTGACTTGATGGATGTGAGTCTGAGTGAACTCCGGGAGTTGGTGATGGACAGGGAGGCCTGGCGTGCTGCGATTCATGGGGTCGCAAAGAGTCGGACACGACTGAGTGACTGAACTGAACTGAAGGTGATGGTACACAGAGGTGGGGCCTTTGGGAAATTATTAGGTCATAAGGACAGAGCCCTTTTCATGGATCACTGCCTTGTGGCAAAGGGGCTTGCATAACTCAATGAAGCTATGAGCCATGCCTTGCAGGGCCATCCAAGACAAATGGGTCATAGCAAACGTTTCTGACAAAACATGATCCACTGGAAGAGGGAATGGCAAACCGTCCCAGTATACTTGCTGTGAGACCCTCATGAACTGTATAAAAGGCCAAAAAGATATGACACCAAAAAATGAGTTCCCCAGGTGTAAAGGTGTCCAATATGCTACTGGGAAAGAGCAGAGGAAAATTACCAATAGCCCCAGAATGAATGAAGTGGCTGGGCCAAAGCAGATATGACACTCTGTTGATGTGTCTGGTGAGGAAAGTAAAATCCAATGCTGCAAAGAACAGTATTGTTTAGGAATCTGGGATGTTAGGTCCATGAATAAAGGAAAACTGGACATGGTCAAGCAGGAGATGGTAAGAATGAACATCGACATCCTAGGAAGCAGCTAGGAAGAATAGATCTAGATAACAGTGTGCCTTAAGAACTATGGCAGAGGCTTGTAACATTGTACAGGAGATGGTGAACAAAACCGTCCCAAAGAAAAAAAGAAAAGCAAGAAGGCAAAGTGGTTATCTGAGGAGGCTTTAAGAATAGTGGAAGAATGAAGACAAGCAAAAAGCAAGGGAGAGAGGCTAAGGTACATCCAATTAAATCCAGAGTTTTAAAGAATGGCTAGAAGAAACAAGAAGGTCTTCTTCAATGAGCAGTGTTTCATACTAGAGGAAACCAACAAAAGGGGAAAGACTAGAAATCTCTTCGGAAAAACTGGAAACCTTAAGGGAGCATTCCACCCAAAATGAGCACAATAAAAGATAAAAATCGTAGAGACCTAGTAGATACTGAAGAGATAAAGAAGAGATGGAGAGATATTACATGGAAGAACTATATTAAAAAGATCTTAATGAACTGGATTACTATGATGGTGTGGTTAGTCACCCAGAGCCAGATATTCTGGAGTGTGAAGTCAAGTGGGCCTTAAGAAGCATTGCTGTTAACAAAGCTAGTGGATGAAATGAAATTCCAGAACTATTCAATCCCTAAAGTAGGATACCATCAAGGTTTTGCATTCAATATGTCAGCAAATCTGAAAGACCTAGCAGTGGCCACAGGACTGGAAAAGGTCAATCCTCATCCCAATTCCCAAGAAGGATAGTATTTTGGTAGTACCATGTGCCAATGATGTCCAATGTGCACCATCGAACAACTGCATTCATTTACTGTGCTAGTAAGGTCATACTTAAAATCTTACATTCCAGGATTCAGCATTACGTGAACCAAGAACTTCCAGGTGTCCGAACTGGGTTTAGAAAAGGGAGAGGAACTAGAGATCAAATTGCCAACATTTGCTGGATTATAGAGAAAGCAAGGGAATTTCAGAAAAACATCTATCTCTGTTTCATTGACTATGCTAAAGCCTTTTACTGTGCAGATCATGACAAACTGTGGAAAGCTCTTAGAGTGGTGAGAATACCAGATCATCTTGCCTGTCTCCCGGGAAACCTGCGTACAGGTCAAGAAGCAACAGTTAGAATCCTGTATGGAAAACTGATTGGTTCAAGGGCAAGAAAGGAGTACAGCAGGGCTGTCGGCTGTCACCCTGTTTGTTTAACCTATACATTGAGCACATCATGAGAAATGCCAGGCTGGATGAGTTACAACCTGGAGTCAAGATAGGCTGGAGAAACATCAGCAACCTCAGATATGCAGATGATACCACTCTAATGGCAGAAAGCAAAGGGGAACTAAAGAGCCTGTCAATGAGGGTAAAGGAGGAGAGTGAAAGAGCTGGCTTAAGACTAAACATTAAAAAAACTAAGATCATGGCATCTAGCTGCATTACTATATGGCAAATAGAAGGGGAATAGGTGGAAGTAGTGACAGATTTCCTCTTCTTGGGCTCCAAAATCACTGTAGACAGTAACTGCAGCCACGAAATCAGAAGATGACTGCTTCTTGGCAGGAAAGTGTTGACAAACCTAGACAGTGCGTTGAAAGGCAGAAACATTACTCTGCCAGCAAAGGTTTATATAGTCAAGGCTATGGTCTTTCCAGTGGTCATGTACAGTTGTGAGAGCTGGACTATAAAGAAGGCAGAATGCCAAAGAATTGATGCCTTTGAACTGTAGTGCTGGAGAGGACTCCTGAAAGTCCAGGAGATCAAAAAGTCCAGGAGACAGCAAAGAGATCAAACCAGTCAATCTTAAGGGAGATCAACCCTGAATATACACAGGAAGGACTGATGCTGAAACTGAAGCTCCAGTATTTTGGCCATCTGATGTGAACAGATGACTCATTGGAAAAGTCCTTAATGCTGGGAAAGATTGAAGGCAGGAAGAGAAAGGGATGACAGAGGATGAGATGGTTGGATGACATCACCAATGCAATGAAGATGAACTTGGGCAAACTCCAGGAGATGGTGAGGGACAGGGAGGCCTGGCATGCTGCAGTCCACGGGGTCGCAAAGAGTCAGACATGACTGGGCAAATTAACAACAGCAACAACAAGGATAGACCCCTTACCAATGGCGTTAGTGCCCCTACAAGGAGTTCCAAGAGAACTCCCTCACCCCTTGCTGCCCTCCTGAGGGATACAGTGAGAAGTCTGACCTGGAAAAGGGCCCTCACCTGACCATGTGGGCACCCAAATCTTGAATTTTCAGTTTCCCAAACTGTGAGAAAGAAATACCTATTATTCATCAGTCACTTAATCTGGTATTGTGTTTTAGTAGCTCAAACAGACTAAGGGTCCATACTCCACATTTGTGATTCTCACAAAAACACTCTGAATAAGGCAGAGCTGGTGTTATCACCATTCTCATTTCATGAAGAAACATCTTCAAAGTGTTTGATTTAGTCCTAAGCTCATATTTCTGAGAAATGGCAAAGAATGAAATCTTTGCATTCTGCTTTTTTCCACAAGAAAAAGAGAAAACTACAGGACCCTGGAATAGAAAAAATATGATGTTCATTTAAAAATTGGGAAAATCTGAATAAAATCTGTAGTTTTGTCAATGATGATGTACCTCTCTTAGTTCTTAGTTTTAACAATCTAAAATTATTAAATGAATCTAGGATTAACAGTCATGAATCTGGAAACATAAGGGGTACAATCTGAACAATGACTATTTTAGGAATACCTGGGCTTCCCAGGTGGCGCTAGTGGTGAAGACCTGCCTGCCAGTGCAGGAGATGTAAGAGACGTGGGTTTGATCCCTGGGTTGGGAAGATCCCCTGGAGGAGGGCATGGCAACACACTTCCAGTATTCTTGCCTGGAGAATCCCATCGACACAGGAGCCTGGCAGACTGTGGTCCATAGGGTCACAAAGAGTTGGACATAATGGAAGCAACTTAGCATGTACACACAGGTTCTCAAGAGGCATAAATGAGAATTTTAGAAAAAGATACTGAATAAGTATCTGATGGAGGAAAAATATAAAGAATGTTGTCTAAAAACATAAATTCAGAAAGACATGAAGAGAAGTCAATAGTGTCAGATGTGACATTCCTCTGCCTGCATGTCTAAAACGAAAGTCACTCCTTGCTCACCAATCAGCTATTCCTTTGAAGTTTCCCGGCTCTGTGAATGGCATTACCACCATGAACTGGAACGCCAGGAACCAGAGATTCTTCCCTCTTCCTGAGCACCCTATCCAATCAGTCACCATGCCTCTGGACTCCACTTACTATCTCTTCCATCGTTTTACTATCGAGTTCAGGCTTCCAGCATCTCTCTCACCTGAACTGTTTCTTGCCTTAGTCTCTTATCTGGTCCTCTACTCCCCATCTTCTCCATTTCTTCCTCATTTTCAAGGATCATTTTTTTTCTTTCCTTTTTTTGAAAACTTTTGGCATTTTTAAAGATAGAGAAAAATCCAAGAGATGAGAATAACCATCATCCATATTCTAATCATTCAGAATTAATCACTGTTGACATGTTATTTATTTGCTGCCAGTTTTTCTTTTGAAAGAAAAATCACTCTTTTGTTTTTCAAAAATAAAATGACCTGCATTCCATATAAAGGATTGAAACAAGATGAAAGAATTACAGAGATGAAAGTTCAGAAATCACCTCAAGTCTCATGTTGCAGAAATCATCATCACTGAGTTAGAAACCAACATTCTAGTTCTCTCTCAATATCCAGAGTGAACTTCCTAAACGAAAACAAAATCAGCTGCATTCCCGTTCTTAAAATCTGGTAACATTTTAATCTAATCATGAGAAAAATTTCAGGCACACCAAATTGAGATACAGTGTACAAAACATCAGACCAGTCCTCCTCACAACTGTCAATATCATGCAAAACAACAAAGATGGGAAAAGTGCTTCAGCCAAGAGGTGCCTAAGGAGACTGATGATGAAAATATAATGTGCTATCCTGGAGGAGATTATGGGACAGGAAAAGGACATTAGTGCAGAAAGAGGTGAAATCTGAATAAAATCTGGAGTTTAGTAGATGTTGAGTGTAAGTCGCTCAGTTGTGTCCAACTCTCTGTGACCCTATGGACCATATAGTCCACCAGACACCTCTGTCCATGGAATTCTCCAGGCAAGAATACTGGGGTGGGTAGCATTTCTTTTCTCCAGGGGATCTTCCTGACCCAGGGGTTGAACCTGGGTCTTCTGCATGGCAGGTGATTTCTTTACCATCTGAACCACTAGGGAAGCCTGAACTTTAGTGGGTAGTCATGTGTAAATGTTGGTTTCTTAGTTTTGACCCAGGTGCCATGATTATGTAAGATGTTACTGTTAGGGGAAACTGGATGAGAGATATGCAATGACTCTGTGTCCTACCTTTGTAAGTTTTCTATAGATCTGAAATTATTTCAAAGTTCTAAAATATTACACAAAAATACAAGTTATACACGGAGAAAACCTTTAGTATCATCTCAGCTTTCAGACCTGCTTCTTGAGAAACCTGTATGAAGGTCAGGAAGCAACAGTTAGAACTGGACATGGAACAACACATTAGTTCCAAATAGGAAAAGGAGTACATCAAGGCTGTATATTGTCACCCTGCTTATTTAACTTATATGCAGAGTACATCATGAGAAACGCTGGACTGGAAGAAACACAAGCTGGAATCAAGACTGCTGGGAGAAATATCAATAACCTCAGATATGCAGATGATACTACCCTTATGGCAGAAAGTGAAGAAGAACTAAAGGGCCTCTTGAAAGTGAAAGACGAGAGTGAAAAAATTGGCTTAAAGCTCAACATTCAGAAAACTAAGATCATGGCATCTGGTCCTATCACTTCATGGCAAATAGATGGGGAAACAGTGTCAGACTTTATTTTTGGGGGCTCCAAAATCACTGCAGATGGTGATTGCAGCCATGAAATTAAAAGACGCTTACTCCTTGGAAGGAAAATTATGACCAACCTAGATAGCATATTAAAAAGCAGAGACATCACTTTGTCAGCAAAGGTCCATCTAGTGAAGGCTATGGTTTTTCCAGTGCTCATGTATCGATGTGAGAGTTGGACTGTAAAGGAAGCTGAGCACTGAAGAATGGATGCTTTTGGGCTGTGTTGTTGGAGAAGACTCTTGAGAGTCCCTTGGACTGCAAGGAGATCCAACCAGTCCATCCTAAAGGAGATCAGTCCTGGGTGTTCATTGGAAGGACTGATGTTGAAGCTGAAACTCCAATACTTTGGCCACCTGGTGCGAAGAGCTGACTCATCTGAAAAGAGCCTGATGCTGGGAAAGATTGAGGGCAGGAGGAGAACGGGACGACAGAGAATGAGATGGTTGGATGGCATCACCGAGTCAATGGACATGGGTTTGGGTGGACTCTGGGAGTTGGTGATGGACTGGGAGGCCTGGCGTGCTGCAGTTCATGAGATTGCAAAGAGTCAGACATGACTCAGCGACTGAACTGAACAGATTTCAGAGGGACTTTATACTTTTTATCTTAACAGATAAGTCCTTTCATGTACTGGGACCTGCCTTTTTCTCACTAGTCCCATCCCCCATAAACCTACCTATACATCACACCCCCTTTACTGTAGCTGAATGCAACCACAGAAAAGACCCTGATGCTGAGAAAGATTGAAGGCAAGACGAGAAGGGAACAACAGAGGATGAGATGGTTGGATGACATCACCAACTCAATGGACATGAGTTTGAACAAGCTCTGGGAGTTGGTGAAGGACAGGGAGCCTGGCGTCCTGCAGTCCATTAGGTTGAAAAGAGTCCGACACGACTGAGCAACTGAACAACAAAATGGAACCATGTGATCATGACATGCTGTCTTTGAAAATCTGCTTCTGTTCCTATGCTTCCTTTATCAGGGTGATCTCCTAGGTTTTCTGTTTTGTTGTTGTTGCTGCCGTTCAATCGTTCAACTGTGTCTGACTCTGTGATTCCATGGACTATACAGTCCATGGAATCCTCTGGGCCAGAATACTGGAGTGGGTAGACTTTCCCTTCTTCAGGGGATCTTTCCAACCCAGGGGTTGAACCCAGGTCTCCTGCGTTGCGGGCAGTTTCTTTACAAGCTGAGTGACCAGGGAAGCCCATAGATACAGATACAAAGTAACTGCATCTGTGGAGAGATAAGTGTAAGTTATATAGGAAACTTCTACTGTGCACCCTTAATACCATGTTTTTCAAAAGTCAGCTGTAGTTTTCTTGTACTCACTCTTGTCTCCATCAAGTGTGTCCTCTATTCAACAGCTATAATAATCTCTTAAAGGTACAAATTTAATTCTATTTTTCTTAAAACTTTCCTTTGGACTGTCTTTGTTCTTAGAATGAGAGTTGAAATGTTTTGCAGCTTCATTTCTATAAGAGTTCAGGGTTGCACTTTTATATAGACTTGGTGGTGTGTGCAGTGGTCTGAGAAGCTGAGTTACTTTCCTTGGCACACATTTGCCCCCTCTCCTTTTCTGGTTAAATCTTACTAATTATTTAATAAAAATTTTCCCTGATCTATCCATTCCTTCCCTGTCACTGTGAGCGCACACTCCTGGTTTTTGTCTGGTTTGAGGGGAGAGGCTACTACTATCTTTTCATGGTTAAGAGTTGGCTTGAATTGGAAGTGGCTCTATTCTTTTTGTTTCCTCCAGAATTTTGTTTTAGTTATTACATTTAGGTATATTCTTGAGTTAATTTTAGTATATGGCATGAGATAGGGGTCAAACTTCATTTTTCTGCATGTTCGTATCCATTTTTCCCGGTGTCATTTGTTGAAAAGATATCTTATCCCATATTAAATTGTCTTAGCACCCTTGTCAACAAATTAGGTTTTAAATAAACCTATCAAATATGAGAAAAGATAGTACTGAAAAAGTAAACACATATGGGATTTAATGCTCAGGTCACTGGTCAGATAATTTTTTTTTTCAGTTTTTGTTCTTTAAAAATTTTTTTGAAGTGGTTCTGTTCTTTAACTGGTATGTGGTCACAGCAAGAAACTTGTCCTCTGTGTTTCCTCATCTTTGTTCTGAAAATTAAGTAGTGTAATAAGTGCTTAGAACATCACCTGGCACAGAATGGGGTTCAGAAGTAGCTGTTGCTATGCTATGATGTGTTCTTTGCCTTTGTAGTCCTGGACACCAGCATCATTAATGCATTATATTGGCACCACTGGGTTTCTAGTGTCTAACACAAATACTTGTTGAGTAATTGTTGTTTCCTTTGTCTGAATCGCACTTTCACTCTTTCTCCTCCCCCTTCTCCATGGAGTCAATCATTGCATGCTCCTGCTCCCACCTCTGGAGAAGGAAATGGCAACTCACTCCAGTACCTGGGGCCAGTGTCACCCAAAGCCTCCCTGCTCATGACACCTTTCCCTGAAATAGAGATGCCTTCTATGGTTCTTAAAGCTCCTGTTCCCACTTTGTTAGAACTGCCAGTCTCTCCTTAGACTCTCAGCCCTGTGAGTACTATAAGCTCAGGAAAAAAAAGCTCCTGAAGATGAATAAATAATTAGATTAATGTCCCTAGGCTCACTGTACTGTTGTAAGGATCAAATGGTAAGATCTCAATAATTTTCCTATCTAAAAAATCAACCTGGTCTCAAGAATAGTGAAAAAGTTGAGTCTCTGATATAATATTGGCAGTTAATAAGGACTTGGGACTCAGTGATATCAGGGCTTTGGGGCAAAAGAAAAAAGAAAGGTGTTTGACAACTTTTAGGTGAAAACTGGACAACTGATAAGGCTGGGGAAATTTAAGCAGCATGTACTCACACTGTGTGAGTGGAGTAAGTTCCTCAAAGACCTTCTCTTTTTAAATACCTCAGGATATCTTGTATGTTGTTTGTACACAATAAATGCTTAGCAAATGCCTGTTTGGTGACATAAACTCACATCATAGGTGGACAAATAAATGAAGGAAGAATCTTAGAGGTATCTGGTCTACCTTCAAGATGAACAAAACAATTCTAGGTCATGAGAAGGAGACTTCTCTAGCCCATGAGAGAGAGAAGGAAATGGCAACCCACTCCAGTATTCTTGCCTAGAGAATCCTGTGGACAGAGGAGCCTGGTGGGCTGCTGTCCATAGAGTCGCATAGAGTCAGACCCGACTGAAGTGACTTAGAGTGCATGCATGCTTTGGACAAGGAAATGGCAACCCACTCCAGTGTTCTTGCCTGGAGAATCCCAGGGACGGAGGAGCTTGGTGGGCTGCCATCTATGGGGTTGCACAGAGTCGGACACGACTGAAGAGACTTAGCAACAGCAGCAGCAGCAGCTCATGGGAAGGATCATTTTCTCATATCAGTCAGAACTTTAATAACAGAGAAAAATTCAATTTCTGGGGTTTTCTCATAAATGGAGGATGGTATTTTTATATATATTCAAAGGAACTCATTCTTTGATTTTTTTTTTTTTTGTATTGTTATGGAATAAACAGCTAATCTTAATTACCAAAGGAAATTCAGCTCACATCTTTCCCAGTTGTGGCAAATTCTCAACATCCTACAGGGAAGTCTTTAAACACAAGATAGTTTTGGAATGTTGGGATTTCTCCAGTGTGACTCTTTCTGCCAATGGGGCAGTTTTGGGGTGACTTGTGATTTACTTGTATTTTTGTTTTCACTCAACAGTAGAGAGTAAAATTTAAGACATGTGGCCATGTAAGGCCCAACCAATTTTGAACTGGTTAATTTGGTGATGACTGCTAGTGCAGAATACACACATTTAGAAAAACAACAAATAAACAACCAACCACATTTTTGGCTCAGGTAGAGCAAAGGAAGATTAAAGAATAATTAGAATATTTATTTATTAAGAATATGAATTTACAACTGAATAACTTGTGAGTAAAACTTTTTTGAGAAATTTAAAAAAATTCAATATTAAAAAATATGTCTCACAAAGGAATCAAATATTGAATACTGAAACCTTTGTCTTTATTTCTGTCTTCTTTAGAAAGGAGCAAACAGTTGATTAGAATTTTGGTTAACTTCAAGTTTGTGGTGTGAGCAATAATGTTTATATCACAAATGCCAACTCAGAATAGTGTTGCTCACCCACTGTGTGGCAAACACATGATCACAAGGGGATACATTAAGGCGAAGAAGAGTTAAGGTGTTGTGATTGTTGTTTTGCCTCCAACAGGCAACGTCAGTCAAGTTACAGAGAACTTTCTTCCAAAGTGAGATCAATCTAGTCACAAAAAGATTCCACTACTCTGAGATTTAAAAACACTTCTCATGAAAAGAGACGAAGAAACTGAAATCTGAACAAGTCAGCTCTCCCAGAAGGACAAGCAGAAGCCATATGGAAGCCTAATTTTCTTTTGACTACTTTAAATGAGAATCTGGATTTACCTGAGAGATTTAAAACTGATTGACAAGGCCCTTGAGGTGATCTCCTCAGCTGCAGAAACAAGAAGAGTTAATTGGGCAAGATAATGGAGTCAATTTTGTTAATTCTTCAAGTAGTTCAGTTTCTTTTCTTCTTCAGTCAGTTTGGGTGGGGGGGATAATTATAAAAGCAAGAAAAATCAGATTTACAACTCTAAGTCTTTCCAAGTGATTTAAATATGTACTGTTAAGTGTTGACTGGGCAGCTTAATGAAGCCCAAGATTTAGAGCCACAGCAGATTTAATAAATGCCTAAATTTTCTTACAGATTTCTCATAAAAAAAGTGTTTATAAGTTAAGTTTTGCACAAGATTTAATAAGTATGTGCTACCCTTGAGCATGATATGGAATCATGTTGAAAAATTCTCAGTTGTCACTGTGGAATTTTGGACACAAGATGAAATAAAAAGTTGATGTATCTTTCATTTTGATAGAACCCTATTTCGTTCATTGTAGGTATTAACAGGAGGTTTTATAAAAAAGAAGGTAGTGGGGGAAATGACAAATCTAGAAAAAACAACAACAAAAACCCCCTCCTTATGATTGGCCCTGATATACCAAAGAAAAATTAAAAGAATAACTCTATTACTAACTTGGTAGCTATTGAAATTCAAAATCTGTGTCCTTTGTTCATGCTAAGTCACTTCAGTCATGGCTGACTCTTTGTGACGCTATGGGCTGTAGCCTACCAGGCTCCTCTGTCCATGGGATTCTCCAGGCAAGAATACTGGAGTGGGTTGCCATGCCCTCTTCCAGGGAATCTTCCTGACTCAGGGATGGAACCTCTGTCTCCTGTGACTCCTGCCTTGCAGGTGGATTCTTTACCTCTGAGCCCCTGGGGAAGCCCCACTTGATCTTACAGAAACATTTGCACAAATACACACGGGTATGAGAACAAAGTTGTTTTCTTCTATGTGGTTTATAACAACACAAAATGGCACCCTCATTTGTCCATCAATAGGGAGTTAATAAGTTACATTGTTTCTGTCCATACAATTAACTAGCTAGATAGTTCAGTCAAAATATTTTCTTGAGAGTTAATTGAATACTAGTCAAGATGTTAGGGATGAAGGATGGGAGGGATGACGAGAGTCAAGGCCACAGCTCTCCTCAAGCCAGCATGTGGAGAGAGAAAAGAGAGAAGAAAACAGTCAGATGATTTCAAATAGTTAAGCTATCAAGAAATAGAGCCAGGAGATACAGTAATAGGGAGTGATTGGAGAGGCTATTTGTTTGTTTGTTTGTTTTTGAGGCAGTTTTGAGTCCACAACTACATAGCTTTTAAAAATTAATTTATTTTTAATTGGAGGGTGATTGGTTTACTATGTTGTGTTGGTTTCTGCCATACATCAACATGAATCAGCCATAGGTATACAGGTGTTTCCTCCCTCTTGAACCTCCTTCCCACCTTCCACTCCATGCCACTCCTCTAGGTTGTCATAGAGCTCCGGGTTGAGATCCCTACATCATATAGCAAATTCCCATTGGCTCTCTGTTTTACTTATGGTAATGTACATGCTTCAATGCTACCCTCTCAATTCATCCCACCCTCTTCTTCCCCTGCTGTGTTCAGAAGTCTGTTCTCTATGTCTGCGTCTGGAGAGGCTATTTTGATTAAGGAAAGCCCAGAAAGTGACATGTGACTTGGAGACCAATGGTCTAGGCAAACAGAAGAGCATGTGCAAAGGCTCTCAGGTGAGATGAGCTTGGTGTCTCCTGAATAGAGAGGACCCACACAGCTGGCACCACCTGCCGTTAAAGAGATCTTAGGGAGATGGATCTCAGAGGGCTTTGGCAGCCACAGTGAGGAATTTAGATTAATCCTATGTGCAGTAAGGAGAAGCTAGTGAAAGGTTCCCAGTAAGGAAGTGAAATGATCTGATAAATGATATAAAAAGATCACAGTGGCAGTACCTGCTGAAAGGGAAGGGAGAGGCAGGGAGAAACATCCAGCCAGAATTGCAGAGTCTAAGTAAAAGATGATAATGATTTGACCATAACTTGGGCCAAAGTGAAGTGTTGGTTGTTCAGTCATGTTCAACTCTTTGTGACCCCATGGACTGTGGCTCCCCCAAGGCGCCTCTGTCCATGGAATTCTCCAGGTAAGAACACTGGAGTTGGTTAGCTATTCTCTTCTCCAGGGGATCTTCCCAACCCAGGGATCAAATCCAAGTCTCCTGCATTGCAGGCGGGTTCTTTACCATCTGAGCCACCAGGGACACCCAAGGTGTATGTCAAACACTGAATGAATTTGAATTCCCTTTTGGAGGGTGGTATTGTTGAGAGCGCCTGCTATAGAAATCCCTGCTTCACGTCTCTCAACTTGAAACTAGATATGGGTTCTTACAAGGCTTCTCCTTAATGTCTCATTTTCCTCCTCCAAATCTGAGAAGAATGAACAAATGATTGAAAGGATGAATATTGCCAGGCCTGCGGTATCTCTTTCAGAAGACCATTGGTAAGACTAAATAAGATAAAACTCGTGAAAACATTTGGTAAACTGTCCAAGTGTTCTGTTAGTATCAGTTATTAGTAGTGTTGATTCAGAGGGGTTCCAGATGGATAGCTGCACTGAAACTGGGCTCCTGGCTGTCAGAGGAATTATTGTTGTTTTAGTCACTGAGTCGTGTCTGACTCGGTGCAACCCCCTGAGCTGTAGCCTGCCAGACTCTTCTGTCCATGCAATTCTCCAGGCAAGAATACTGAAATTTGTAGCCATTTCCTTCTCCAGGGGATCTTCCCCACTCAGGGATTGAACCTGCGTCTCCTGAATTAGCAGATGGATTCTTTACCTCTGAGCCACCAGGAAAGCCCCTAAGGTGTTTCAATTTGTAAAAATCAGCCCATTGTCACAGAGATAAGTGAGCACTTCTGCAAAATCTTCTAGAAGGTGGTTTCGCTATGGAAAGTGGATAAAATGCATCTCATCAATCAAGGCAGAGCAGGGAGATGAAGCTGAGGGAGAGCGAACTAATTAGTAATTACAAAATAATTGGCTGCTATGCAAGCAATAAAAATAATAAAATATTTTCCAAAGCATTTCTGGCATGCTGGAGTGATTTCATTAAGTCAAATTTCTCCCAGGGCTTAAACTCTTCCTGCATGTGAATTAGTCCCTTTGAGGGCTATTCTTTCTGTCAGGTATGAGGGGAAAGTTCAGGAAGTTCTCAAAGCCCAGATTTTTAGTAACTTCTAAGTTTTTTACTTGATATACAGAAAATGGGTAGGACTTTCAAGGAATGTAATTCCTTTCCCTTACACTTTAAGAATTACAACTTCAGGGAAGGAAGGAGAGCTTTAGTCTTAGGTGAAATTGCTTGTGATCGTAAACATATAATATGATATATGGGCATAAATGGAGACAATCTGTCAATTCACTTAATATGTTTTTTTGACTGCCTTCAAGCAGTAGATACTGAAGGACATTCAGTTCATGTTTTATAACCAGTGTAGAGAATATTGTATCTGAAAGCCTTTCACTCCCTGCCTGTCATTTTTGGAGAGGAGAGCAACTCCAGGTTACCCATGCATGTTCGCTCAGTTGCTCAGTCGTGTCCGACTTTCTGCAACCCCATGGACTATAGCCTGCCAGGCTTCTCTGTCCATGGGATTTTTCAGTCAAGCATACTGGACTGCAGGTTACCCAGGGGAAGTTACCTTTTATAGGAAGAGTCAGATAGAGAGAAGAGAAGGAAGACCTGTAGGATCATAATGATTTATTAATCCTGAAGCCACAAGCAACAGTCATTTCTTCTGTAAAATCTAATTGACGTCACTGACTTTGAACATTCATGCTGATTGCCTTTGAGTTCAATCTTATCTTGATTTCATCATACCACCTACTACCTCCCTCTACCTTCAAACAATGGACCCATCAAGCCAGTTCTGAGCATGCCCCAGGCTCACTTTCCTAGGGGAAAATTGAGATTACCTCATTTCCTGAAAATGTGTCCAACAGAAACAAAATACTTCTCTCTATGAAAAGCAGACAGCAATATTAACGTTTGCCAATTTGGTTGGTGATTTGCTCGCTTTAAGGACCACAGAATGTTTGTAGTAAGGCTAAATGTGTGCCAGTGTAGCCTTTGGGAAGCTTTTCTTTTTTGTTCTTGAATATATATTTTTAGCAAATGAGAAATAATGATCTTCCATTACAAAATAGATATGTGGTTTGCACAAAATTAACAAGATTTGATGTTCACCCAGCGAAATGAAAGTTGTGATGCAATATTTCAAGTCAAAAATATTTTATGGAACATTAACATATCAAGTGAGAAGAATGTTCTTTGTAATCCATAATATTGATTCATTAAAAAAAAAAGACTTCATGGAATAGAATTGTTCATAAGTTATTATTGCTGTTCCCATAAAAATATTTTCTGTTTAAATTCATAACAAATGTTCTGAGGAGGAGAAATGTCTTTTCTATGTTCCATTTAACAACACAATAACTTTGTTTTCAGAATCTCATTTTATTCCAGCTGGAAGATATATGATCTTGTTATACAAAAACAACCACTTCATCTCTACAGAAACTTATTATAAGAATTTATGATTATCATGTTCTATGGAGGGTATAAGGCACAATCTTTATCAAGTTTAAACTACATGCCGTGCAGCTGAAACCTCATTTTTGGGAGGATTAGATTGAAATTATTTCAATAAAGTTCTAAACACAGTTGAATGTTAAGACATTTACAGCTATTTGATAGAAATGTGATCATATGTATTGCCTTATAATAAGACTATTAAATAATGTTATCAGTAATTATGATCCATCCTCATTGTATCTGTTAAATAAAGAAATGGCAAAAGATAGAATGTAGGATAAAATTGTGAGGGAAGGGGCACTGAAGTGTGAATGCTGAAGCTTGGATGTGTGACCTTGATAAGGTCATGTGACAGGTGATTCCATGAAGACATTTCCAAGACTTATGATATTATTACAAAAGAACACTTCTGACACAAGATATTCCTGGCTCTAGGTCTTTGAGGTTCATTTCTCTCAAAGATTCTTTTCTTCTGACATAATCCTAGTCATAGTTTAGGTCAGGCCTTAAACAGCCCTTGCTCTGAGAGTTGCCCTGTGTACCCCATGTTATTCACCCTTGGTGATCAGGTTGGAGTCCCTGCTTTGAACATGCATTTCACCCTGAGCTTCTCCATTTGTATTACCTCACATAAAATTTATTACTATTTATATTCCCCAAATAAGGACAAGGATCTGGCTGCCATGCCAACATTCTATATTCACCTCCGGGCACAGAACCTGGGGTATAGTGCATGCTCAGTCAATATTTTATGAATTGAATGAACAGATCTTCATTCTCACAGTTCCATTATCACCAGGCTATTAGATATGAACTCAACACTTGTTCAGCTGGAAGATGGAGGGTTTAAAGAAGAAACAAATTTCCCTCTCAGTTTTCTAATTATACCTCCTAAACTTCTGTCTGATGGATATACTAATATAGACTCGAAGGAAGTTGTTCTTTTGCTCAGTTGTGTCCTACTCTTCGTGACCCCATGGACTGCAGCAACTGCCCTCCACATTCTGCCCTCCACCAACTCCCAGAACTTGCTCAAACTCATGTCCATTGAGTAAGTGATGCCATCCAACCATCTCATCCTCTGTCTTCCCCTTCTCCTCCTGCCTTCGATCTTTCCCAGTGTCAGGGTCTTTTCTAATGAATCAGCTCTTCGCATCAGGTGGCCCAAGTATTGGAGCTTCAGCTTCAGGACGTTGTAGGTAACAACAAAATATCTTAAAATTAAGACTCCTTTTTTGAGGTCCCACTTAACTGGGAGGTTCAAAGAGTATATTTGGCTTTGGGAATGAATGGATCTAGGAGTTCTTATCATGCAATTATAAAGCCACTTTTCTTTCTCCTCTTTTATCACTGCTTTCTCTGTGTAGACTTATTCTTTGGGCCTCTGTGGTGGCTCAGTGGTAAAGAATTCACTGCCAAGGAGGAGACATGGGTTCAATCCCTGGGTTGGGAAGATCTGAAGAAGAGACTGGCAACCCATTCCAGGATTTTTGCCTGGGAAATCCTATGGACAGAGGAGCCTGGCAAGCTATTTATGGGGTCACAAAAGAGTTGGACATGACTTAGAGACTAAATAATAATAATAATCCCCACATAGACTTATTCTTAGGCAGGATCTTACTGCTTGAGGGTAAAGTTGGCCCCATCTTACATTGTTGGTATAGCTCAACAACCCATAACAGCCCGGATTTGATCTTAGGTCAAATCTCCATCCCAGGATCCATTGTGCAGCCACAGAAGGTGTGGAAATTTGTTTCCCCTGGGGAGGTGCTCACGGGGTGTGGGAGAGGAAAGAGTCTCACAAGAAAGAAGAATTTGTTACCAGAAAAATGGAAACAATGTTTAGTGGGCTGACAAAAACCTTAGCCAACACGATTAACTGACAAAGAAGTACTGGACATCCTGGAAACCTAACACCACTGGCTCTGATCAGCCATCTTGATTTTGCTTGATCAGAATGCAGGTGGATGGGAGGGCACTTTAGACATTTGCTTCCTTTCATGTATTGACTCATTACATAAAATATGTGTACCAGGGTCTAGGGATATAAGAATGAACGGGACAGACAATGGTCTTTGCCCTGATGGGACAAAGCAAGGAAGCAAATATGATAAAAATTGTAATAAAAGCTATAAAGAAAATGAAGACTACAAAGTCTTCATGGGTTAACTCATTTTCTTCATCTTTTCTCAGTATCTTCTAAGTAATGAGGTCCCACCTTGACTCTCTTTTAAAAACTTACAACCCACTCCATCCTGCCCTGTTCACTTCTCATTCCTCTTCCTTTTTCTTTATATAGCTTCTTTGATCTAACATAATTGCTGACCTTCTGACATACTCTATATTCACCTATGACTTACATATTGCATGCATGTTCAGTTGCTAAGTTGTGTCTGACTCTTTGCAACTCTGTAGACTATAGCCTACCAAGCCCCTCTGTCCGTGCAAAAATATTGGAGTGTCTCCTGCATTGGCAGGCAGAGTTTTTAATTTTATTTTTTTAACCACTTGAGCCACCTGGGAAGTCCACGATTTACATATTGAATTTGCATGTTTTGTTTTCACCATTCCCCTCCACTGGAATCCCTGCTAAAGGCAGGGATTTTCATTTTCCTGTTTTGTTCACTGATGTATCTTCCAGTACTTCATACATAGAGGATGCTTGAAAAATATTTTTGAATGAGTGAAAGAAATAGAAAATACTAGAGATGATTTGCTGTTGTTCAATCACTCAGTCGTGTCTGACTTTTTGTGACCCCATGGACAGCAGCATGTTAGGCTTCCCTGTTCTCACTATCTGCCGGAGTTTGCTCAAACTCATGTCCATTGAGTCAATGATGCCATCCAACCGTCTCATTCTCTGTCGCCCAATTCTCCTGCCCTCAAGAGATGATTAGGATGAATTTTAGACAAGGGACACGGTGATAATTTTGTAAACAGAGATGTAAGCTGAGATGTGAATGGTGATGAGCTAGTCTTAAGGCTATATGGGGAGAATGGGATGCTTTAGTTAAAGAAAGCAGCAGATAAAAATGAAAGAACTTGGAAAGTTTAAGAAAATAAACATACTGATAGGCTATAGCATGGTGAGCCGAGGGGTGAGTAGCCATGGTAAAGTTAGAGAAATGTAGAGGCCAGATCATTTGAGGTCCTGTAGCCCATGGTAAGGAGTTTGGATTTTTATTCTAGCATGATGGAAAACCACTGAAAGGTTTTAAAGTAAGGGAGCACATGATTGAAATTACACTTTTATCTGCTATTTCTTGAACTGGTTCAGAGTTATTTTCCCTGTCCACATAAACTTAACCTCTCCCCTGAATTTCATTTAATGGGTTTTCCCCATCTCCCTGTGTCCCCTCAATCTTATCTTTGTACAACACCTCTACTGCTCATATCTGAAGTCATTCTTCCTGCTGAAACCTAGAATGCCTTCCCAATATCTCCAAGGCAAAACCCCAACTCTCCTTGAATCCTACAGGCCCTGACCATCTGCCTCTCCTGCTTTTCTTGCTCCCAAATGCTTCTCTCTTGCTCACTCCTTTACAGACACGTGGACCTTGATGTAATTTCTAGAACACACCAAGCTGCTCCTTCTTAGAGCCTGTCCGCGGGTCCCTCCCCTGCCCTCTCCATACCCGATTACTGCCTCTTCACGTTTCTGGCTTGTCTAAATGTCACTTCTTCAGGGAGCTCTTCCTTGCTCACTCCCAATCCATTACTCCACTGTGAACTCTCACTGTATCTTGTACTTTTCTTCAATAACATTAGATGTACACTTGGATGTTTATTTTCTAATGTGCTTTTCTCTCGAAACTATAAGCCCCATGAGGGCCTGGTCTGTGTCTATCTTGTGCACCATCTCTCACAGAACCTGATTATAATAGCTTAATACATACTTATTGACTGATGTAATGAGTTAAATAAATAGCTTAATCAAAACACAATTAGACTTGCTTTTTTAGTTAACTCATTATTCATTTATAGACCTTTTGTAAACACACCCATTCAACCTTATTCTTTCTGCTCTTTTCCTTTAACAGCTTTACTTTTAATTTACTATACTTTTTCTTCCTTGGCCTTGTCCAGAAGTTTTCCTCCATCCATTTTCCTCCGCAATGATAATGTCCTGTGTTGGGGTTGGTTCTCAGGGCCATTTCTGTCCATGAGAGGCAACAGCTCTGTCATTCCGTTTCCTCCCTGCTTTGGGAGCAGGGTCATCCACTGAGTCTGGGCCATTTCTCTATGGACCACCACATAGTGCTCATTTCAGAAGAGACTGATGACTTTTATTTATTTATTTATTTATTTTTGAGACTGATGACTTTTAAATGGTAAGAAATGTGACTCCCTCTGGAAGAAGCACAAGCTGGAATCAAGATTGCTGGGGAAATATCCTCAGATATGCAGATGACACCACCCTTATGGCAGAAAGTGAAGAGGAACTAAAAAGCCTCTTGAGGAAAGTGAAAGAGGAGAGTGAAAAAGTTGGCTCAAAGCTCAACATTCAGAAAACGAAGATCATGGCATCTGGTCCCATCACTTCATGGGAAATAGATGGGGAAACAGTGGAAACCGTGTCAGACTTTATTTTTTTGGGCTCCAAAATCACTGCAGATGGTGACTGCAGCCATGAAATTAAAAGATGCTTACTCCTTGGAAGAAAAGTTATGACCAACCTAGATAGCATATTCAAAATCAGAGACATTACTTTGCCAACAAAGGTCCATCTAGTCAAGGCTATGGATTTTCCTGTGGTCATGTATGGATGTGAGTGTTGGACTGTGAAGAAGGCTGAGCACCGAAGAATTGATGCTTTTGAACTGTGGTGTTGGAGAAGACTCTTGAGAGTCCTTTGGACTGCAAGGACATCCAACCAGTCCATTCTGAAGGAGATCAGCCCTGGGATTTCTTTGGAAGGAATGATGCTAAAGCTGAAACTCCAGTACTTTGGCCGCCTCATGCGAAGAGTTGACTCATTGGAAACGACTCTGATGCTGGGAGGGATTGGGGGCAGGAGGAGAAGGGGATGACAGAGGATGAGATGGCTGGATGGCATCACTGACTCGATGGACGTGAGTCTGAGTGAACTCTGGGAGTTGGTGATGGACAGGGAGGCCTGGCGTGCTGCGATTCATGGGGTCGCAAAGAGTTGGACGAGACTGAGCAACTGAACTGAACTGAACTGGAATTCTTGTTTTTTTTTTTTTTTATTTTTATCTTTTATATTCTTTTAGTGAAGTAGAGTTGCTGTACAATATTATATAACTTATGGCTGTACAATATAGTGATTCACAATTTTAAAGGTTACATTACATTTGCAGTTATTATAAAGTATTGTCTGTGTTCCCTGTGTTGCCTGATATATCCCCATAACTTATTTAAAAATGTTTAAAAATTATTTTTAATTTTAATTTAATTTTTTATTGAAATATAGTTAATTAACAGGATGCAGGTGTATAGCAAAGTGATTTGGTGTTTTATAACATACATTATATATATGCTGCTGCTGCTAAGTCACTCAGTCATGTCCGACTCTGTGCGACCCCAGAGACAGCAGCCCACCAGGCTCTCCCGTCCCTGGGATTCTCCAGGCAAGAACACTGGAGTGGGTTGCCATTTCTTTCTCCAATGCATGAAAGTGAAATGTGAAAGTGAAGTCGCTCAGTCGTGTCCGACTCAGCGACCCCATGGACTGTAGCCCACCAGGCTCCTTCATCCATGGGATTTTCCAGGCAAGAGCACTGGAGCATTATATATATACATACATATATATACCTACACATTTGCTGTGTTGCTCAGTGATATCTGACTCGTTGGGACTGTAGCCAGCCATACTCTATCCTCTCTTGTAATCATCCTCTATCCTATACTGTAGCCAGCTAGTCTCTTCTATCCATGGGGATTCTCCAGGTAAGTATACTGGAGTGGGTTGCCATGCCTCCTTCCAGGGGATCTTCCCAACCCAGGGATCGAAATGTCTTCCGCATTACAGGAGCAGAGCTATATATGTATATATACATAGTTTCTTTTTTCAGATTCTTTTCCATTGTAGGTTATTACAAGATATTAATATAGTTCTCTGTGCTATACAGTAGGACATTGTGTTGTTAATCTATTTTATATATAGTAATGTATATCTGTTAATCCCAAATTCTTGATTTATCCCTCCAAGTCCCTAATTTATCCCTCTCCTTCTGGAATTCTTGTTTTTTAGCAAGTATCTCCCCACATCTGCAACTAACAGATTAACAATTAACAGTTCATTAATTAGCTTTCTACTTCACAGTAGAAAGACACTGTGTGACCACTAGGATGGCTCAGGCAGAAGTGCTGTCTTGAGAAGCTGTGAGACCCTCTTTAGTGAAAAAACCAGGCCGGGAAAAAAGTGAGGGCAGTGTAACATGATAATGCCATGGATACATTTCTCAAGGAGAGAAGTCAAAGCCATTTTTTAGCAGGCACAATACATGTTCATCAGGGAAACAAGATTGGAAGTGACTTCAGCTTTAGCCATCCCGGTGAACAGGTGTTGAGTTCACCAACCTCCTTCCCCTTTGGTGGGATCTTGACCTACTGGTTCACTCAGAAAAATCAGTCGGAAGTCCACTGGCGTCTGGCTGAGCTGAAGGAATTGGCTAAAGGGAAGGGGTCCAGGACTGTGGGGGAGTGACACGCCCTTCAGGAGGGACTAGGAGGGCTGGTAGAGAGGGCTGTAGGGGGCACAGAGGTTGGAGAAGAGTCAGCCTTGTGTGGCTTAGTCCACTTAGTTACATGAGTCTCAGCCGTCAGTTGAGAGGCTTGGTTTCACAACCACCTCACCCAGTGTGGGATGGGGCCCCATAATAGAGTTTTATGTGATTCTCGCTTTACCTGCAGAGCATGGTTAAACATGAACTTGTGTGGCAGAAAGGACCAGCCCTGGTTTTCAGCAAAGAGCTTTTTAATAAAGCCATAATAGGATGAATCATAGCCTTCCTCAACCTCTCTTTTCTTCTTCTTATGTAATTTTAATTCTCTTGTTTGTTTCTGAGCTAATGTCATTAGTTTTATCTACTTGTCCAAATACACTCAAACCTCTTAATAACATCAAGTTAGTTTTTGTTACTATGTCATATTTCCTGCCAGGTTTCTGTATTAGATGCATGCATGTCACAAGTAACAGCAACTATATGGCAGACTGTGTGAGCTGTTGGAAAGCTTGTGGGTAGTGTTTCCTGGAGATCTGTGGCTGATTCTTCTCTCCTAGTGGCTCCATTGTCACACTGGAATTTTTGAATAGAAAAATTGTCTGCAAGAGGGTGGTTATAAAAGGAAACCCTCAAATGATTAAATGCTTCAACTAAAATATTTTTACTGTAACAGCTGAAAAACTGAAGTAAGGACTGCTAACTGGAGTTCACGGTTTAGGAGAAAAAATAGGATAGAACTATGACCAGTAAAATGTCCTAACCCACTTACTTGTTTTTTAACTTATTTACTTACTTATTGCCATATGGGTCAATTAAACCAGTCAATCCTAAGGGAAATTAACCCTGAATATTCACTGGAAGGACTGATGCTGAGGCTGAAGCGCCAATACTTTGGCCACCTGATGCAAAGAGCCAACTCATTGGAAAAGACCTTGATGTTGGGAAAGACTGAAGGCAAAAGGAGAGGAGGGTGGCAGAAGATGAGATGGTTAGATGGCATCACTGACTCAAGGGACACGAATTTGAGCAGACTGACTCTGAGAGATGGAGGAGGACAGAGAGGCCTGGCATGCTGCAGTCCATGGGGTTGCAGAGTTTGACACAACTTAGTGACTGAACAGCAACAAAAAGCCATGCGGGGAGTAAATGATTATTTTGTTTCTTTAATTTTTGTTAAACAATTATTTTAAAACGTTTTCAATATAAATGACTTTCTTTTACTTAAAAGTATTGCATACCTTACTTATATATTTGAGCACATGTTTAAAACTTGGTTTGTGGTAAAAAGGAGCATTTCTCCTTTGTGTTATCTGACAGGGTTGCAGTTGGACAGAAGAGTGAAATTTTGTGTTTTATTCCATTAGAAGGCTAAGAAACTTGACTAACCCCCCTTATTTGGAGAACAGGAAGTGGCCTAGGATTGAGATCCAAAAACATCAAATTTGTTTGATGTTACCAGTAGAGACCTGCCTTGATGTGGCTTCTTCAGATGTAACTGGAACTGAAAATTGTGACATCCAAAAATGGTGGGAGAGTTTGAGGAACATTAGTCAGAACCTGTTACTTGAAATTGCAGCCGCTGAAGTCACTATTCCCAGGGTAAATGTCTGATCTTACAGAATCTCTGCAATTGTGATTATCTGAGAAAAGGTTTGTTTGAGAGGCCCAATAATTAATTAACATTTTGAGGATTTCTTCTAAGCCATTCACATTTCTTTGATCTCTTTAGCCACCTCAACTCATTTCTAGTCTTTCTACTTCTTGACTGAATCACAGAAACACAATTGGTGGTTTCTTGATGCCTGTATCAAGATTACCTGATGTTCCTTAAGATAAAGTTCTAAATTCCACACTGACTAGAAGGATCCAAGTTTTGGAAGCTGTATTTTTGTTAAGCTCCTTGTTTTTTTGGCATCCTAAAATTTGGAAACCACTGGTCTCTAGTATAGAAACCAATAACCACACATATAATGAATACTTAGTTGCTACTATATATTACTAGGTGAATTAGTTTTAATGAAAACTAAGGCTGAGTATTTGACATTGTTGCTATCTGTTTTTGCTTATTTAAATAATTCTTTCTTTTTAAAAACTGAAGTATAGGTGATTTACAATCTTGTAATATTTTCAGGTATATAGCAAAGTGTATATGTGTGTTAGATGCTCAGTCGTGTCTAGTTCTGACTTTGTGTCGTCTTTGTGACCCCATGGACTGTAGTCTGCCAGGCCTCAGGCACCTCTGCCCTTGGAATTCTCCAGGCAAGAATACTGGAGTGGGTTGCCATTCCCTTCTCGAGGGGATCTTCCTATATATATATATATGTATATATATTATTTTTCAGATAGTTTTCCATTATAGGTTATAATAAGATATTGAATAGAGTTCCCTGTGCTATACAGTTAAGACCGTGTTTATCTGTTTTACATATAGTAGAGTGTAACTGTAAATCCCAAGGTCTTAATTTATCTCTCCCCTATTTCCCCCTTTGATAATCCTTAGTTCATTTTCAGTCTGTGAATCTGTTTCTGTTTTGAGGATCAGTTAGTTCATTTGTATCATTTTTTTTTTAGATTACATAAATAAGTGATATCATATGATCTTTATCTTTCCGTCTGACTTACTTCCCTTGGTATGATAATCTCTAGTTCCAAATAATTCTTTATAAAGAGTGTGATACTTCAGAATAAAAGAGAAAAATATCACTAATTTTAGCCTCCTCTCTTCTTGAGCTTAGAATATTCTAGACCAGTGGTTCTCAAGTTTAGCTGTGCATCAGAATCACCTGGAGATTCTGAATCTGTTAGAACACAGATTGCTGCCCTCATCCCCAGTGTTTCTGGTTCTGCAGGTTTATGATGGACCTTAAGAGCTCTCTTTTCTTATAAGTTTCCAAATGTATTTGTCTTCTAGGGTAGATGTCACAAAAAACAACAGACTGGGTACCCTGAACAAAAGAAACTTATTTCCCTCACCGTCCTGGAAGCTAGAAGTTGAAGACCAAGGGTTGAATTCTCAGAGGCCTCTTGTTGGCTTGCAGATGACTGCTCCCTTGCTGCCTCTTCTCATGCTCTTTCCTCTACACCTCTGCAGCCTTGGTGTCTCCTCGTGTTCAAATTTCCTTTTCTTATAAGGACATGAGTCAGACTGAATTAGGGCCCACCCTAACTGCCTCATTCTAAATTAATCATCTCTTTTTTTTAATCTTTCTTTTTCATTTTTTAAATCATGAAAATATGATAACACAATTACAGGAGACTTGGAAAATACAGAACAAGGATACATATGGTTCCACTATATATTGCAATTGTTTGTTTTAAGTAGATAAATTAAGATTTTTTGTTGGAGCTTTAATATCGGACTCTCAGAAATGAATAGCATGAATGTATAGAGAAGTAGAAGATAGTAGACCTGAAAAGCATTATGAACCAATTCAACATGATGAAGATTTATATAATTTTCACACAACAGAAGGATACAAATTCTATTCAAATGACTTTTGAAAAGCCATTTTCCAATCAAGTAAGACAATTCTTGGTTTCCTATTTTTTCTACCAACTAACTTTCTCCCAGTGATCTTTCCTTCTTCTCTGTTTCATTTATTATCCTTGGCAGAGGATTTTCCAGTTTGTAGTTACCTCTCTCCATCCTCACTGACTTCAAATCTGATGCTTCAAGTGTCAGATACTGTTACCCATCCCACGCAGCCCAGCCCCAGGCACAGAAACTGTCAGTAACCGTACAAGCTACAGGATGTATGCCATGAAGCCAAAGCTAGCCTGAACCTGCTAGACTCAAGATGGCCAGCAAGTAGCTGAAGTGTTAGTCTCTCAGTCCTGTCTGACTGTTTGTGACCCCATGGACTGTGGCCCACCAGGCTCCTCTGTCCGTGGGATCCTCCAAGCATGAATGCTAGAGTGGGTTGCCATTTCCTTCTCCAGGGGATTTCTTGACCCAAGGATCTAAAGGGGGAAAGAACTCCCTGACCAAGCCAGGAGGGTTTGGTTCAGCTAGGACCCTGAAGGAGGGGGCCTCACATCTAATTTGGTAATGATACCAATGTGAGTATCTTCCCAGCAATGCACATTTGTGTATTCAGATCGGAGTTTATCTTGTTTGTTACCGATCTGCTCTCCCTCCTGACTTCTGTGTTTCTGTTCCTGGTATGACCATTTCCTTGACACTAAAATGGGACCATGAAGCCATATCTAACATTTTACCTTGCTCTGCTCCCCATGTCTCATCACCAAGTTGAAACATAACTACCTTTGTATTTCTTTGTCCCCTTCTCTTCTATTTCCCTTGCATCCAGCTTTATGTAGGTTTCATTAATTCTTCTTTGAATATTGCAATAGCCTTCTAGCAAAAACCCATTCTTTCAGTCTTTCTCTCCTTTAATGAATACTATCTCCTGTTGCTAGATAAATCTTCCCAAGTTCAGTTCAGTTCAGTCGCTCAGTCATGTCCAACTCTGCGTCCCCATGAACTGCAGCACGCCAGGCCTCCCTGTCCATCACCAATTCCCAGAGTCCACCCAAACCCATGTCCATCGAGTCGATGATGCCATCCAATCATCTCATCCTCTGTCGTCCCCTTCTCCTCCTGCCCTCAATCTTTCCCAGCATCAGGGTCTTTTCCAATGAGTCAGCTCTTTGCATCAGATGGCCTAAGTATTGGAGTTTCAGCCTCAACATCAGTCCTTCCAATGAACACCCAGGACTGATCTCCTTCAGGGTGGACTGGTTGAACTTCCTTGCAGTCCAAGGAACTCTAAAGAGTCTTTTCCAACACCACAGTTCAAAAGCATCAATTCTTCTGTGTTCAGCTTTCTTTATAGTCCAACTCTCACATCCATACATGACCACTGGAAAAACCATAACCTTGACTAGATGGACCTTTGTTGGCAAAGTAAAGACTTTTTAATATGCTAAGTTGGCCATAATCTTCCCAAAGCATAATTCTAATAAAAAACTTTGACAGTTTTCCCACAGTCTGTTCAATAGGCAACATGTCTACCTAAATAAAGCCCAGGGTTCTGTTACAAGAAGAAAGGGTGAGTAGGAAACTGTCAGTGTCTGCCCATCTACCCCACTGACTCCTGAAGTATGCATCACTCCTTCCCTTTCTTCCTCAAGGGAGATACTCTGAAATGCAATGCACTTAGAGCCTCCAGTTCAAGGTTAAGGATTTCTGCCTGTGTAGTCAGCTCCCTTAGATATCAAAGGGGATCATCATGGTGTGACAAAAAGTTACTACCCATCTGCCATGCCCAATATTCAACAGTAGATTAGAAACATAAAGACTGCAGTATAACTTACATGGAGAAAATCAAAGACTGGGCTATGGCAATTCCACCCCCCCTCCTTTTTTTTTTTGGCCACATGCATGACTTGTGGGATCTTAGTTACCCAGACCAGGATTGAATCTGGGCACTCTGCACTGGACCACCAGGGAATTCCCCAGAGCAATTTCTAAATCACGTTGGCTGAGAATAGTGAAGACCCTAGCCCAGGCAGTTGAGTGATTTCCACTGTTATTGTCCTCCATGCCACGGGCTCTCTCTCTGGGATGCACTTACTGGTCAACTCTTCTATATGGTCTTTCTAAGGTGGGCATTCAAGAGTGGGCTTTTTCTTAGGGGCTGCATTCCTATATCACCTCTTTCTGGGGATAAGCTTGAGGACTCAGGGATTATTTAAGAGATTAATATCATGATACCACCGGCTAGCCTAGGGTTTTATGAGCAATACAAATCCTACAATCCCAAAGGGCTTCCAGTTTACTTGCTGCTCTTCTGTTCTGTGTGGGTAACCCAGAATCAGATACCTTGTCTTAATAAGGTTTTTGAGCCTGAAGACTCTCTTTTATTACATACAGCCCTCTGTTCTTTGCCAACTACCCCTTTCCCAAACTGAAACTATTTGGATTAAAAGGCATGAAGGGTCTTGCTAATTAACTGCTTCCACATTTGACAGAAAGCTCCTAAAGGAAGTACACTGTACCTGACAAAAGCAAGAGGCCATGGGTTTATCTCCCCTGAAGGCTGCTTTTGCTTCTGCTTTTGGCCATGGCTTATAATAGCTTCACTTTGAAGTAAGAAGTACACGGCTTCTTCAGTCTGAAAAGACTCCACGTAAGACTTAGTCTGCTGGCTATAGGCTCTTAACAAAGTTGTCTTCCTTCCCACCCTGATGGCAGATTGGCTAGCTCTAATCTGGGTTCGTCTTTTTTGTAGAATATTACTGGCAGTGTTTAGAATTAGCCAACACACACTAACACTCTAAAAATGTCCTATTATTTTCATGAACGTCACAAGCCTTTGTTTGTCCCTTCCTGGGTTCTGCTGGCTACTGTTTCACCAGGATTGCCAACTTTCCAGTCTGCAATGCTTTTGTCGTTGCGTGTCATCCAACCATGTCCTTTAAATGAATCCTATAGGTTAGATAAAGCAGCAGTCCACTTTTGGTATAAAAATCTTTATTAGTTAAAATTAAGCTTGGCGCATGTGTCAATGGCTTAAATGATGTGGAAGTTTATCTCTCTTCCTTGTAAAAAATGTTTTGAGGGAGGCAGTCTAGAGCTGATATACAGACTCCACAGTATACTAGTGTTTCAGGATCTTCGAACTTTCCTCATCAACGGCCTAGAATGAGACCATTGGCCATGTGGTTCAAGTTGGCTGCTGGAATTCCAGACATCACGTTTGTTTTCCACACACAAAGATATAGGAAGAAGGAGAAGAGTGTAGCCATCCTCTTTCCTTGAGATTTTTCTGGGCATTCTATCCAGCATTATATACTCCATACTACATGATAACTGATGGTTATAATGAGCTTCAGAGAAAGTTCACAAGCTTCAGGAGAGGCTGGATTGATGTATCCAGCTGTTTATCAAGGTTCTGCTACTAAGTGAAGGGAATGTGGATATAGGGGTGGGACATTAACAGCCTCTGTCACAACTAACTTTAATATTTAAATAATTATAAATCAAGGTAAACAGTTTTATGTGCCTTAAGTGATCTTCAAGTAGATTTTAGTGGGAATTTGGGCCGGCAGGGTGGGGGTGGGGTAGATTAGAGGTAGTTTCCAACTAGATAGACCAAGGAAGACTATTTTTTTTAACTGTAAAAAACTGTACTTATTTTTTAATTGGTAGACAATTGCTTTACAATTTTGTGTTGGCTTCTGCTCTACAATAATGTGAATCAGTCACGCTTAGACACGTGTCCCTTCCCTCCATCCATCCCGCCCCTCTAGGACATCATTGAGCGCTAGCCTGGGCTACTTGTGTTATCTTAGCAGCTTCCCACTGTCTATTTCACATATGATAGTGTATACCACAGAAGACTTTCAAAAGGAGGTAGCGCATGAATTCATTCTTTGAGTGAGAGGGAAGTAGGACATTCAAGCTAGAGAGCCTGAGTTATGAGTGCAGAAATTTTGTGCCCTAGGTGCCTCGCTGCCCTAACCCTAGTCCCAGTTCTGGACTGGAATAGAATGTACATTAAGGAGGCAGGCAGCAAGTAAGGGTGGGATATGGGCTTTACCCAAGTCAGGTGAAGAAACAGAACAGTGCTCCTACAGATGTCAAGAAGAAAGCCTAGCATCGCAGGCCAGTTCTACATTGCAGCCTGGCAATCCTTCAACCAAAGGAAGAATTCTGCTGTTGACCAGCAGTCTAATTTCTTGTAGACCGTACACCAAAGACAAATTACCTTCATTTTGCCATGGATATTCTGAGATTCTGAGTAATATTTTACTCTTTTTATGATTAGACCTATATCAGATATTGAGTAAGGAAATATTCAGGACATCTGCTAGGATGTTAACATAGCTGACAGCTGCTGTAAAGCTACACAAAACCAGGATAGAGTGGGGGAGGGGCAACAGGACAGCATTCTCCCTGTGTGGGCTGCAGGGCGCATGCTCACATGAGTCAGCTGGGGGGAACACTCCCTGGTTTGCAGTGCAACATTGGTGGGATTACAGTGTTACCCCGAGGATGCAGGGGACATGTCCTGTTCTCAGTTACTCTAGTCTGAGAGTAGCTTGGTCACTTGCACTGAGGATGAAGATAAATAGTTACAAAGGCCCTTAACAAAAACATTAAACTGGGAAATGTGAGAAGTTGGTTATACTGCCTGGTTGCAATAACATGAAAGCAGAAATGCCACGTCACCACTTTCCTAACCTCTGCAATTAAGAAACTGGAGTTCTAGGTTTATAATTTCTATAACCACATGTTTTAGATCCTGTCTCTTTCCAGTGATAGTTAAAGATATTGTGCTGGAAACTCCATTCATTAGTTGGTCTGTCTGCTGCTCTCTGATAGATGAGGGTGGGGAGTTGATTGTCCAAAACAAATGAAAAGTAATAGACGCAATTTATTGAGGTTCTTTCTAGATGTAAATCTCTTGCCATTCATTATCTCATAAAACTCTTTGTTCTTACCTCTAATTATAGACAGATAATGGAGGTTTATAGAGATACTAAGTATCATGTTCAGTGGTCATCCTGCTTATGTCGGTGAACTTTCTCACGTGGTAACCCACTTCCTCTTGGGAAAACATCTTTGGGCAACCTCAAGCATAGGAAAGTTATTTTTTATATTCGATCCAGAATTTAATTCCTTATAACTTCTGCCTACTGATTCTAATTCTGTCCTTAAATATACAAAAATAGCTATCATGTTTGCAGGTTTATCTTGTCTCCTGATTAAAAATTCAAATTCCTCATGTGGTCTGATTTCATGCTTCTTCCGTACTGGGCTTGCTATTCTTTGAATATGTTCCAGTTTGTCTATAACCTTTAAAAAGGTGAACATAGTAATCCACCTGTGGTTTCTAAATGCATATTCAAAAGGGGACTGTCACCTCCCTCATTCTAGATATTATACTTCTATTAATGGAAACTAGAATTTCATTACATTTTTTTTAGTGTATCAGGAAAGAGGCATTAATATTTTATAGTTGACTTCCATTGAAGACACTGCTAACAAAATCTGTAATCTTTTTTCTTTTTTTACATTTGTTTTGCTACACTTTGTTACCTCCATACCCTATTTCTGCAGTCAATTTTTTTTTTTTTTTGGATGCAAACATGGATCTTACATTTGGCACAGTTAAATAGCATTTTATGAAATTCAACCCATTGCTTCACGTGCTGAAGATCTTTTTGAAGACTGATCTTGCCATCCACTGTACTGACAATTACTTCTAGATTCCTTTCATCAGTCAGTTTGAAAGCCTGCCCTCTATATCTTCTAAGCAAGTACAACTAATAAGACAGGGCAGAGATCTAACCAGTGTTTGACACTCCCCTTCCATTTGACATTGATCCAGCAGGAGACCAGTCCCTAGCACCTGTCAGATGGCAGTCTGTCTTTCCTGCGCTCCTTTTGGCATTCAGATACTTGTTTATAATCTTTTCCCTTCAGCTATGACGTAGAGTCTTTCATCATTTACTGTTTCAAGGTCTGCACATTTTCAAGTCTAACTCATAGCCTACACTGCGCAGGAAGTTTGTTCTGAACAACTGTGATTTCCCATCTCAGAATTCCCTTTGCATAGACTCTTTTTCTTACTATTATTTTATTTGTTGAAGTATAGTTGATTTATAATATCATATTAGTTTGAGGTGTACAGCATAATGGCAACCCACTCCAGTGTTCTTGCCTGGAGAAGCCCAGGGACGGGGGAGCCTGGTGGGCTGCCGTCTATGGGGTCACACAGAGTCAGACACGACTAAAGCGACTTAGCAGCAGCAGCAGCAGCATAGTAATTCAGCATTTTTGCAGATTATACTCTATTACAGGTTGTTTTAAGTTAATGGTTATAATTCCTGTGCTATGCAGTATATCTTCATTGCCTATCTATTTCACACATAGTAGTCTGTACCTGTTAATCCCATACCCCTAATTTGTCCCTCTCACCTTCCCTCCTTTGCATAGACTCTCATTCTCAACCTCCAGTATACTGGAGATAAGCTCTGTCTTTACCTCCAGTCTCATGAAAACAAGAACATGTTATTTATTAGCCTCCAGCATCTGGTTACCATAATGTCAGGCTGAGGGTAGTGCTCCATTGTTACTTGCTTTTGGTTGATTAGCGCAGCATTTCTCAATGGCGGATGGTTTTGTCTCCCCTTCTTCCCTCCGGAAGGAACGTTGGGGAATGTCTGGGATATTTTCAGTTGTCTTAACTGGGGAAGATGCTACCGGCATCTAGTAGGCAGAGCCAGAAGTGCTGCTCAACATCTAAAACGCACTGGAAAACCTCCCACCCCCTCCACATCAAAAGAGTATCAAAAGTGTCAGTACTGGGGCTTCCTTGGCAGTCCAGTGGTTCCGTGCATCCAATACAGGGGGCATGGATTCGATCCCTGGTGAGGGAACTAAAATTCCACATGCTAAGAGACCAACAGAAAAATACCTGTAGTGCTGTTAATTAACCGTGTATTAGACAATTCAGATGTGTTCTGACTGACTTTTTTAAAGGGGCACACCATCTGCCTATTGATAGGTACTTTTTGGTGGCAGGTAACCATTCTTAGAATGGATGATGTTTCTATTCAGTCACATCTGTGTTTCAGGCCAGGCCAGTTAGTCTTGGGTAAATGATTGAAAACTTGATGGTGAGGGAGGTAGCAGGTATCACTACAGACATAATGAAGCTGATTTCACAAGCTTCACCTAAAAATTAGTTTGATTACTTTCTGGCCATGCTCTATTCAAATATCTAGGGTTTTGCCTCCTCAGTCAAATCAATTTTGTTAAAATGAGATAATAATAGCTTTCCTCCAATTATTTCATAAAGGTATTTTGAAGAGAAAGGAGATAATGTACTAAAGAATTTTGAATTCTCTGCTGGGGAAATTGCTATTAAAACATTATAATGATAATTAGCAGTGGCATTCTGGGGTATGGAAGAACAGAGTAGCTTACATACAGTGTGTTACATTCCAAAGAAAAGAATTAATTAAGGCAAACGTCGTTCTGGTTCTAACACCTATTTCTGTGGCCAGGGCTGATCCCTTAAATAGAAATATGCCTTCTGCCTATGGCCCAAGGAGACCCTACTAGATACTCCCTCCCTGACCCATGGAATGGGGCCAGGGCAGAAATACTGGGTAAGGAACAGTCAAATGTTTGCCAATTTTAGTGTGCAGAATGCTTCAACAATTTCTAAATATTGAAGACTTACTAGATGAAGAAAGTCATCTCTTGATGATCTCAGCTTGTTTTCATGTTTAAAGATCTCAGGGGATTTTTTAAATTGAGGTATAGTTGATTTACCACATTGTGTTACTTTCAGGTGTATGGCAATGTAATTCAATTATACATATATATACATATTCTTTTTCAGATTTTTTCCTTTATCTGTTGTTACAAGATATTGCATATAGTTCCCTCTGCTATACAGTAGGTCCTTGTTGGTTATCTCTTTTAAGTGATACATAGTAGTGTGAACCTGTTAATATCAAACCCCTAATTTCTCCCATCTCCATGGTTTCCTTTTGGTAGCTCTGTTTTCTATGTCTGTGAGTCTATTTCTATTTTGTAAAAACGTTTATTTGTATCATTTTTTGTGGGTCTTCCACAGATTGTTGTTGCTCAGTAGCTCAGTCATGTCCAACTGTTTTGCGACCCAGTGGACTGTAGCCCCGCAGGCTCCTCTGCCCATGGAATTTTCCAAGCAAGCATATTGGAGTGGGTTGCCATTTCCTGCAAGATTCCATATGTAAATAATATTATATGATGCATGTCTTTCTCCGTCTGACTTATTTCACATAGTATGACAATCTCCAGGTCCATCCATGTTGCTGCATAAGGCCAGGGGGATCTTTCAACAGCCACAAGGAGTTAAAGGACTTCTAAGCGGTGACAGTATGACTGCCCCCAAGCGTGTGTCCCTTTGGCATGCAGTCCCTAGCCTCCATGACGCCTGCCCGCCTCACCTACTGTTTGTCTGTGCCTCTGTGGCTGCTGTGTGGTTGGCATCCACCCCCACGCTGGCGTGCCAAAGGAGTGAATGAACAATGGCATAACCTGGCACTGACGGGTGTTTTAATAACTGTGGAAAATGAGGAATTTACAGATGCATGAGTCAAGCACCCACTTCAAAGGTCCTCACCCGAAATCCTCCTGAAATTAGAAGCAATACTACTGAACACAATGCAACCTTTTGCATGGCTGCCCAATGTTACTATAAATCTGTGTGCACAGCGTTTGGGAAAGTTACATTACTGGGAAACCGGTGCACTGCTTTCATCTGGGATTTATGTGTAGTGTTCAGTAGGTAGGCCCCACTTGGGAAATAGGAGGTATGTCATGGGAAGCAATTTGCTTTTCACCCTCAGCCAAGACTCAAAACAGGCCCAGGCTATTTGACCAGTTACTTCACCAGTGACCCTACGTAGTTAGATTTTCCTAGGACTAAACTGCCTTTGCTTTGAATAAAGAACATTATCTCTCTGTTAGGCCTAGTCTGAGACTCCACCCACAAAGGGGAGAAACAAGTCCTCTGTGTCCCACTTCTTTGTCCATATACCCCACTTCCTCATGACTTCTCAGTAGAGACTTGAATGCTTACGGTGTTTTTAGTAGACACTGTCTCCCCTGCAACAGCTCCCTGTTCAGGTCTGTCGTCTTCAGCCAGAAAGCTGAGAAAAAAGCCAGACCTACTTTTTCCTCTCATGAATAATTGCTGCCACTCAACCAATGCTCAAGTTCTCATGAAACCTCATCTTACCCTGTGAGGTAGATATTTTTCACCTCTATTTTGTACACAAGGGAACAGCTTCAAGAAAGCATAAATAACTTGTCTAAGGTCACACAGCTAGAGGTGGAAATTCTAACCCAGGTCTGAAGTCCAAGCTCATACACTGGATGATATTCCTCCTGTTCTCCACATTGGAACTTAATTGTGGAATTGCCATTCTTTTTGATTAGCAGCAACACAGCTATTTACCTCATAGGATTTATATTCTCTTATGATTTCTACCTCAGCAGGGTCTTCTAGGACAGATGGCAAGATTGTTACTGTTAGATTTCCCCAGACTTTGACAAGTGTTGAGGGGTGGGTGGAGACTCTCAACTCTTTATCAAAAATACTGCCCAGATGGAAAGGCCTGTGGTTGGTTGGCCTTGTTTGTCCAGACCATGCTGGACTTTTGTGGCTATTGTTACTGGACAAGACAGACCCTGGATGGGGCTCTTCTGGGCACTGTTGATGTTGGCCTTGGTGACTCTCATATCTTCCCTTCAGTTTCAATACTGACCAACATTTTGCCCCATTTTCTCTTCTGGCATGCTAAGACCTTCAATTCAGGTGAAGTCAAATGTATTTTAGCTATTTTGTTGATCAGATGTCTTTCTGAGGCAGACAAAAACTATGAAATGTAACTACTGGCATCCACAAGACCCTGTGCTGTATTATTTTTATCATCTTATCCTCACCAGGAATCATCTGAGAAAAGTGTCATAGTTTTTCTTTAATAGGCCAATATTTATTATGATTATTAATATTAATGTCAAAACATTAGTCAATTGAATTCACAGTATATAAATAGATAATATATTACAACCAAGTGGGGTATATACCCAGTACACAAGTTTGGCTTAAAACTCTTTTTTTCAATTATATATGAAAGTGAAAGTCTCTCAGTTGTGGCATACTCTTTTCGACCCCATGGGTATAGTCCATGGAATTCTCTAGGCCAGAATACTGGAGTGGGTAGCTTTTCCCTTCTCCAGGGGATCTTCCCAACCCAGGGATTGAACCCAGGTCTCCCACATTGCAGGCAGATTCTTTACAAGCTGAGCCACAAGGGAAGCCCAAGAATATTGGAGTGGGTAGCCTATCCCTTTTCCAGCAGATCTTCCCGACCCAGGAATCAAACTGGCGTCTCCTGCACTGCAGGTGGATTCTTTACCAACTGAGCTATCAGGAAAGCCCATATATATATATACACACACACATACTTTCTGTTTTCACATTCTTTTCTCTTACAGGTTACTACAAGATATTGAGCTTGGTTCCCTGCGTTATATAGTAGGTCCTTGTTGATTATTTATTTTCTATCTTACTGCTGCTAAGTCGCTTCAGTCGTGTCCGACTCTGTGCAACCCCATAGACGGCAGCCCATTAGGCCCCCATGTCCCTGGGATTCTCCAGGCAAGAACACTGGAGAGGGTTGCCGTTTCCTTCTCCAATGCATGAAAGTGAAAAGTGAAAGTGAAGTCTCTTAGTCATATCCAACTCTGTGCGACCCCATGGACTGCAGCCTACCAGGGTCCTCTGCCCATGGGATTTTCCAGGCAAGAGTACTGGAGTGGGTTGCCATTGCCTTCTCCATTTTCAATATAGTAGTGTGTATATTTTAAGAGAAACATATCATTGTTTTAATCTTGAGGAAATTAAATGAGGAAAGGGAATAATTTAAGTGATTTTTCCAAAGACACACTTAGCGAATCCAAACTTTAAATCAGTAAAGGTGATGGTAGGAGTTTAGTTGTGGCCAATGTGACATACAATTCATTACATTTTTTTCTACTAGATTCCAAATTATAAACTGGATAGTTATGCATGGTTGACTGTGGTGGAGATTGATGTTACTTTGGTTAGGGATCAAAGAAAAATAATTTTCCCAATTCTTGACCTGTTCACATTGTTGAAAAAAAAATCCTTCTAGTTTTCCTTCTTTTTTCTTATTTCCTAGAGTTAAGTGCAGGCCAGGAAAGCTTTGGAGTGTGACTTCAGGACCAGGCTGTGTTTCACTGCCATGTGACTCTGTATATCATCAATTGCTATTGCTGAACCTCCTTAGATGACAGAGCACTCCTCCTAGAAGTCTGGGTCAAGGGAAGGGAGGCGAGGGCATTGATGAAGCTAGTAGTACTCTATAAGGTTGGTGCAAAACTTCTTGTGTTGGTAGCTCAATTGTGTCCAACTCTTTGCAACACCATGGGCTGTAGCCCACTGGCTTCCTCTGTCCATGGGATTTTCCAGGTAAGAATACTGGAGTAGGTTGCCATTCCCTTCTCCAGGGCATATTCCCAACCCAGGGACTGAACCAGGGTCTTTTGCATTGCAGGCAGATTCTTTACCATCTGAGTATTATATCAAGTTGGTGCAAAACTTCTTGAAGTTCACTTATTTTTTTGCCTTTCTTCCTGTATATTGAAAGTATTTTAAGGCTAAGCGTTTCTCCTTCAGTTTTTGCTTTGAAAATAGTGTTTTTGTTCTTCATTCTAAGTATTTGAAAAATTTTCAATATGATTTCTTTTGCATCCCATGAATTATTTAGGGGAAAGTTTCTGAATTTCTAGTTGCATGGACTTTAAACTTGTTTATTTTTCTTATTTTTAAATTTTATTTTATTAATTAAAATTTTAAAATTAGAGCATAGTTGATTTACAATGTTGTATTAGTTTCTGCTACATAGCCGAGTGAGTCAGTTATACATATATTTATATCTACTCTTTTTAGATTTTTTTCCCCATATAGGTCATTACAGAGTACTGAATAGAGTTCCCTGTGCTGTTCAGTATGTTCTTATTATTTATTCTATATATATTAATAGCAGTGTGTATATGTCAATCCTAGTCTCTCCATTTATCGCTGCTCTCCTTTCTCCCCTGGTAACCACAGGTTTGTTTTCTATATATGCGAATCAACTTCTATTTTATAAAGAGGTTCACTTTTTGCCACTTCTTTCAGTCAATTCAGTCAGTTCAGTCGCTCAGTCATGTCTTGACTCTTTGCAACCCCATGGACTACAGCATACCAGGCTTCCCTGTCCATCACCAACTCCCGGAGCTTGCAAAAACTCATGTCCACTGAGTTGGTGATGCCATCCAATCATTTCATCTTTGGTCATCCTCTTCTCCTCCTGCCTTCAATCTTTCCCGGCATCAGGATCTTTTCCAAGGAGTCAGTTCTTCGCATCAGGTGGCCAAAGTATTGGAGTATCAGCTTCAGCATCAGTCCTTCCAATGAATATTCAGGACTGATTTCCTTTAGGATGGACTGGTTGGATCTCCTTGCAGTCCATGGGACTCTCAAGAGCCTTCTCCAATACCACAGTTCAAAACCATCCATTCTTTGGTGCTCAGCTTTCTTTATAGTCCAGCTCTCACATCCATGCATGATTTCTTTAGCCACTTCTTTAGATTCCGCTTATAAGCAATATCATATAATATTTTTCATTCTCTGTCTTATGTACCTCACTCAGTTTGATGATCTCTAGGTCTATTCACGTCTCTGCAAATGGCATTATTTTGTTCATTTTTACGTCAGAATAATATTCCACTGTATATATGTACCACATCTTCTTTACCCATTCCTCTATTGATGAACATTTAGGTTGTTTCCATGTCTTGATTATTGTAAATAGTGCAGCAATGAACACTGGGGTGCATGTATCCTTTTGAATTACTCTCTTTCCAAATATATGTCCAGGAGTGGAATTCTAGATCATATGGTAGTTCTATTTTTAGTTTTTTGAATGCAACTCCATATTTTGCTCTCCTTAGTGGCTGTACTAATTCATATTCCCACCAATAGTGAAGGAGGTTTCCCTTTTCTTCATACCCTCTCTAGCATTTATTGTTTGTAGATTTTTTGATGATGGCCATGCTAATCATTGTGAGGTGATATTTCATTATAGCTTTGATTTATGTTTTTTTTAATTGAATGAAAGAGATTGTTTAAATTCTGTAGTGTTTGCAGCTTTCAAAAGTTTCACACACATTATTTTGTATAATTCCATAATAACTCTTTTTTAAAAAAAAATCGCCTACCCCTCTAACTGTCCCTCTCTACTTCCCTCTCCCCACTGATAACCACTAGTTTGTTCTCAATATCTGTGAGTCTGCTTCTTTTTGTTGTATTCACTAGTTTGTTGCATTTTTTAGATTCACATATAAGTAATAGCATACAGTATTTGGCTTTCTTTTTCTGACAGTGTAATATCCTCTAAGTTCATCCATGTTGCTGCAAATGGAAAAGTTTATTTTTGTATGACTGAGCATTATTCTATTATATATTTCTATAAATTTACACAGCACATCTTCTTTATCCATTTAGCTTTAATGTGTTTATTTTATGTGAAAGCATGCCCTGTATATATCGATTTCCTGAAATATGCTGAAACTGATTATACGACATAGTTTTGGTCAGTTTTTGTAAATGTCTCATGTATGTTTCAGAAAAATATTTATTTTCTAATGGCTAGATCCAGAGTTCTGTGTTGTTGTTTAGTCATTAAATCGTGTCTGACTCTGAGATTCCACGGACTGTAGCAGGCCAGACTCCTCTATCCTCCACTATCTCCTGGAGTTTGCTCAATTTCATGTCCATTGAGTTGGTGATACTATCAAACCATCTCATCCTCTGCCACCCCCTTCTCCTTTGTCCTTCAATCTCTCCCAGCATCAGGGTCTTTTTCAATGAGCTGGCTCTTCACATCAAGTGGCCAGAGTGGAACTTCAGCTTCAGCAGCAGTCCTTCCAATGAATATTCAGGGTTGATTTCCTTTAGGATTGACTGATTTGATCTACTTGCAATCCAAGAGTCTTCTCTAGCACCACAATTCAAAAGCATTAATTCTTTGGTGCTCAGCCTTCTTTGTGGTCCAACTCTCACATACATACATGACTACTGAAAAAACCATGGCTTTGACTATACAGATGTTTGTCAGCAAAGTGATGTCTCTGCTTTTTAATATGTTGTCTAGATTTGTCATAACTTTGCTTCCAAGAAGCAAGTACCTTTTAATTTAGTGGCTGCAGTCACCGTCCATGGTGAATTTGGAGCCCAAGAAAATAAAATCTGTCACTGCTTCCACTTTTCCCCCTTCTACTTGCCATGAAGTGATGGGACTGGATGCCATTATATTTGTTTTTTAAATGTTGAGCTTCAAGCCAGCTTTTTCACTCTCCTTTTTCACCCTTATCAAGAGGGTTTTTAGTTTCTCTTAATTTTCTGCCATTACAGTGGGATAATCTGCATATCTGTTGATATTTCTCCCAGCAATCTTGATTCCAGTTTGTGATTCATCCAGCTGGCATTTTGCATGAGGTACTCTGCATATAAGTTAAATAAGCAGGGTGACAATATATAGCCTTGTTGTAGTCCTTCCCTAATTTGGAACTGGTCAGTTGTTTCAAGTCTGGTTCTAACTGTTGTGTCTTGACCTGCATTTAGGTTTTTCAAGACACAGGTAGGGTAGTCTGCTACTTCCATCTCCATAAGAATTTTCCACAATTTGTTGTGATTCACACAGTCAAAGGATTTAGTGTAGTCAGTGAAGCAGAAGTAGACGTTTTTCTGGAATTCTCTTGCTTTCTCCATGTTACAACAAATGTTGGCAATTTGATCTGTGGTTCCTCTGTCTCTTTATAACCCAGCTTGTACATCTGGAAGTTCTTGGTTCACATAATGCCACAGCCTAGCTTGCAGAATTTTGAGCATAACCTTGCTAGCAGGTGAAATGAGCACAATTGTACAGTAGTTTGAGCATTACTTGACACTGCCTTTCTTTGGAATTGGAATGAAAATTGACCTTTTCCGGTCCTGTGGCCACTATTGAGTTTTTCTAATTTGCTGATTCATATTGAGAGCAGCACTTTAACAGCATCATCTTTAGGATTTGAAATAGCTCAGACTGAATTCAGTTACCTCCACTAGCTTTTTTCATAGTAATGCTTTGTAATGCCCAGTTGACTTCACACTCAAGGATGTCTGGCTTTAGGTGAGAGATCTCACCATCATGGTTATCCAGGTCATTAAGACCTTTTTTATATACCTCCTCTCTGTATTCTTGCCACCTCTTCTTAATCTCTTCTGCTTCTGTTAGGTACTTATCATTTCTGTCCTTTATCTTGCCCATTCTTTCATGAAATATTTCCTTGATTTCTTCAATTTTCTTGAAGTGATCTCTAGTATTTTCCATTCTATTGTTTCCCTCTATTTCTTTGCATTGTTCATTTAAGAAGGCCTTCTTATCTCTCCTTTCTATTCTCTGGAATTCTGCCTATTAATTCAAGCACATCGATTTTGCTGTTGAAATCTATTTCTTTAAAAGTTTTTGTCTGCTTGATCTGTCAATAAATGAGATAGATATGTTGAAAGCTCTTACTATTAACATGATGATGGGTAGATCAATTTTTGCTATTTATTAATTTTACTTTAAAAATTTATAAGTTGTAAAGTATACACAAATATAGACTTATGTGATACTCTATTTTAAAAAATCTTTATGTAGTAAAGACCCTCTTTATCTTTGATAATGCTTTGTAATTTGAAGTCTCTTTTGTCTTATGTTAATTTCATGGCCCTCATTGTTGTTATTATTTTGGTCAGTATTTGTCTATGTAGTTTCTCTTCTTTTTATCTTTTCTCATGTGTTTATCTTATTGATGTATCTTTTGTGAAGAATATATACTTTTAAAAGAAAGAAGCAAACAGCTTTGCAATTTTTGTGTTTCTATTGGATAGCTCATTTCATTTACAATTATTGTGATTTTGAATATATTCTGACTTGTTTTACTATCTTACTTTAACTTACCTTTTGTCTTGTTTGTCTCATTCTATTTCTGTTCCTTAATGATAAAGCTAACACTTGAAAAATTTCTACCTTTTCAGAAGATATGATCTTCACATTTTAAAAAGGTGTAATGTACCATTCTGCTTATGAAGACAAAGCATAGTTGCAATTTAACAACAAAAAAGATATGCAGAAGTTAATGGCTTGATTCTTAGCATTGCCAAAATATGTCAATAATTTGTTGATAAAAACTGTCTAATAGTTGAAAGAAATCTTGCACTTTAGCTTTTTTATGGTTTTTGTTTTGCAATATGCCTGTTAAGCTGTGAAAACACCATAACTTTTATTTTTTTTAATCACAAACTGATTTAATGAGGGTTTCCTTCTCTTCTTATTTTTTTCCCTATGTCTGGATGTGTCTCTGGCTGTCTGGTTTCTAGAGATTCTGGAACCCATGCACAAACCTGCAGCCTTCTCTCTCTTCCTTAACCATTAGCTGGCCTCCACCAGCAGCCGTGCAGTTGCCCACAGCCACTCACAACCCGCAGGCTCTAGCGACTAACACAAAGAAGCAATTATACTTTTATGTTAGAGATATTTAATAAACAAAGAAAAGCAAAGCTCAGAGGCTTGGATGGAGGTAAAGTGTAAGAGAGACAGAGATTTTTAAAGTTCATGGAACTGTTCTTAAACAATCAAAGAAACCAACACCACTACTGTTTTGTTTGCTTTGCCAGTCTCTCTGTGCTCTTTTATTTCCTGTTTATTGATCTGGTTTTCACATCCCATCATTTAGTCCTGGTCTAAAGAATTTTATGTTGCAGCTTATTCAAGAGGCTATTCTGTTCAGTGACATTATAAAATAGCTCCAAATTCCATTGCTTAATTAGAAACATTGTTTAAAAAAATCATTGAGAACTAAAAATTGAAGTTGTGGATATGTTGGAGCCATGGGAAAAGAGACTTCTTTTTAAATATTCTTTATAGTGTTCAAGGATTAAAAGAATCAGCACTTAAAAGTAATGTCAAAAGTCCTTTTATTTTTTATTTTATGTATTTGAGTCGTGACTCATGGCATATGGAACTTCCCTGACTGAAGATCAAAACTGTGCCCCCTGCATTGCTAGGGCAAAGTCTTGACCACTGGACCACCGGGAAAGTCCCCAAATACCCTTTTAAAATAAATGATCCTATAATATGATATTGTCTTCAGTCTAATGCCAATACTGCGTGTGATCTGTTCAGACTTTTTAACCTGTCCTTGACTCTTCTCAGATGTCAGCTGGTGTGTGCTTTAGAAATGTAAACCAGCATTTTATATGCATCTAAGCAGATTATTATAAGGCAGGCAAATTTGCTGGGGGAAAACCCAATGGGGATGAATGCCTATCTTCCTTATGGTGAATAGTACATGGACTTTGGAACTGTCTCCAATTACTCCATCAGTTTTGCTGGTTTTGAAGCTCAGGCCACAGGAGAACTTTATTTTGTTAAAATAGTTTTAGGAGATAAGGATCAAAATTAAATATTCAGAACAGGTGCTTGTCTGCAAATGTGTACATGCATTGGCACATAGCTTGTGAATTTGCAGCATGTGCCAGCTTGGTAATTATGGGTGGAATTTGGGCATTAGCTCTAGAAAATGTAAACTTCAGTGGGTTTTTTTTTTTTTCTCTCATCTGAACAAAACCATCCAGGACTGTGTATTTTCCATGAGAATAGTAATAATCCAGAAATGAGTACTGAGGAATTAATTGTTTCATGAGAGATAAGTGTGTTTATTCCCAAACTGCCCCTTTAAAATGCAATCTTTGTAAAATATATCACCCAAATTTTGCAGCCTTCCTTTGTGTAATATACTAGATAAAATTTAAGCTTCTCTAGATGCTTAGGGTAGGGTCATTATTAGAAAACTTTGTTATTTTTCAATGTAAGAACACAAGGTGCCTATGGGCTTGTTGAGTTCTGTGGAGATATAGACCCTGAATTAAATGCTTTGCAGGCTGTAGTTACTAACTTTTTCTTATCTCCTCTCCATACTTTTTCTATTTCTGTCTTAAGGTAAAACTGATGCTCCTAGTTTTAATTCCTGCCTTATTTACCATTCTTTACATTTATTGTTTGAATTGACAAATTGTTGGTCATTATTGAAGCTGGGCAATGTCTACATACTGCTTACTTTATTCTGTGGACTTGGGATATGGTTGGATATTCCCAAGGTGGATTTGGACAGGACAGAGGAACAATTAACCTTTAGGTGAGGGCTTGTGGCAGATTGCACTTCCCCAAGATGGCTGCCAACTATCTTTCATTCCACATTCCCTTCTGCACTATGACCTCAACCCCCAGTCCTATCCCCTACATATAGTCCCATATATCTGGTGAGGTTTGTGATGAATATGGCAGACACAGCACTATGTGTCTTCTAAGACCAAGTCATGAAAAGCAAGGCACGTTTTGCCTTGTCACTCACTTTTGAAGGCTTGAGTCATTAAGTAAGAGATCTGACTTCCTTGCTAAGAGGAACCCTAAGCTACTTAGAAATACCACATGAAGGGGACATAGTTGTCATCTCCAATGGAAGGCATAGTTGTCAGCTCCAACGGAGGTGCCAGTTGAGAAGCCTTAACTTCCTGGCACATAAGTGAACACACCTCTAGAAGATCCTAGCCTTCAGTTGCTGAATACTCCTCCCAAAGCCCACTCTTCCTTCACTCTCCCACCCCCTTCCCACCCTTGCTGTTGAATTTTCCCCACTGAGGCCTCAAACACCAAGCAGCAGAGTCAAACAGTTCCTGCTGCATTCTCTCCTAATCCCGAATTACAAAAACTGGAGTGATTTGTTACACAGCAGTAGCAATGGACACAAAGCCCTGGGGATTATTCTACAAGTGAAGACCAAGAGTTTTAGTGCTTAGTCTTTGAGAAGCACTGTGTGGGGTGTGGTTAAGACATTGGGCTCTGGGGTTGGGCAGATCTGGATTCAAATCTTGGCTCCACCCTAACCAAGGTGAAATTGTAATCCTCTTTGCATGAAATGGAGACAACACTAGTATCCCATCATGGGGTTTATAATGATGAACTATTCAATATATACCATATATACCATAAAGCAAAGTGAATAGTGCAGTACAAATACTCAGTAACTTCTTTTTTTTTTTTTTTTACTGTGTGAAATGTATGACTTCTTAAAGACTCCTATTAGTGCTTTCCTGATTCTCAGCTGGATTCCAGATACTTGAACTTTCCCAGATAAATCAGATTCTATTAAATGACTGTTGGGCTTCCCAGGAGACACCCACCTGCCAATGCAGGAGACGTAAGAGACTCAGGTTTGATCCCTGGGTGGGGAAGATCCCCTGGAAGAGGGCATGGCAACCCACTCCAGTATTTTTGCCTGGAGAATCCCATGGACAGAGGAGCCTGGTGGACTAAGGTCCATAAGGTCCCAAAGAGTCAGACACGACTGAAGTGACTTAGCATGCACACATGCATATTACTAATAGTAATTTATTTTCACAGCCCAAAGCTTGGAGAGAAAGTAGCAGTATACATCTCTTAAAGCAGAGGTTGCTAGACTATAAATTAGAAGAGGGCAGGGACCACATCTTTTTCATCATTGGCTCTCTAGAGCAAACACTGTTGAACACATAGAAAATGATCTCTAAGTGCTATTTGTGTGAAAGACCACAAAATCCTATTTGGTAGCCTTTGGATGACACGAAAAGATCACCTTATCATTTGCTTATTTTCAGAGTTATCAAAGATAAGGAATTTTCTGGAAAAAATTAACCCAGAAGTCTAAAATTTTAATATCTAGTACAACTCTTTTCAGATGTCTTAATTTTATTTAGAACCACAGAAGCACACACAATATTAAGATAATCCACTTTTCTATTTGTAGAATATCTTCTCCAGATCTTTGAAATATTATGATAGATCTGAAACAAGTTCTTATATAATTAGCCCAATGCATTTTTGTAGAAATTTTTACAGTTTTGGTTTATATGATTCAGAGGCCAAATTGATTATGTTGAGGAAGCACAGTGACTTAAATTAATTGTAACCTTAACCAATGGCTCAGCAGGTGAAGAATCTGTCTACAATGCAGGAGACACAGGAGATTCAGGTTTGGTCCCTGTGTCAGAAAAATCTCTTGCAGAAGGAAATGGTAATCCACTTCAGCATTCTTGCCTGAAAAGTCTCATGGTCAGAGGAGCCTGGCAGACTACAGTCCAATGGGTCACAAAGAGTCAGACATGGCTGAGCGATGCATGTAGCACGCAACCTTAAACTTACTTCATAATTGCAGTCACACCAGGCAAAGGCTTGATCTTGTCACAACACAGAACACTAATTAGAATGAAAATGATAAACCATGACAAGGGATTTTGCTATATTCTAATGATACAATTAATGGAAACACTAGATTCTGATGTTTATTGAATGAAACATGATATAAGCTCCTCTCCAGGAATTAGATAACCTTGAAAGCTTTGGCATTTTATTGATGACTAATTTGGAGTCTACAAAGCAAATTCTGCTACCCAAGGTCCAGTTATCCATGTAGGTTAGGTTAACCTATGTTATCTACATAGATTAGGTTATGCTATGGTGACAACAGATACAAACTGTCTCTGTCACACTATTTCCACTTTCAGTTCAGTTCAGTTCAGTCGCTCAGTTGTGTCTGACTCTTTGTGACCCCATGAATCACAGCATGCCAGGCCTCCTTGTCCATCACCATCTCCCAGAGTTCACTCAGACTCACGTCCATCGAGTCCATGATGCCATCCAGCCATCTCATCCTCGGTCATCCCCTTCTCCTGCCCCCAATCCCTCCCAGCATCAGAGTCTTTTCCACTTTAGGTTCAGATAACTCTACAGGCAGTGGCCCAGCCTTCCTGGCCCTTTGATCTTGGACCATCTGCATCTCAGTATTTGTGTGATAGAGCCTTGTGGTGAGGGAAATAAGCACAGAAAATCTTGTCTTAACTCGATGCTTTACTCAGAAGTGATCCTCCTCACTTTTGCTTCACACTTGCTTGGCCAAAACAAGTCAAGTGGTCATGTTCAATTTCACCAGGTGAGAATGAGTCATTCTCCTATGTGTTCAGGGATGGGAAGAGAATGGGGAACATTGGTGAGCCCTAGTAATGTTCCAGAATTTGCTTCAATATCTTTTTTTAGGGCAAAACCTGTTTTATTCCTCTACTTGCTGAAGATTACGTTGAATATAAATGGAATCTTGTGTTTCTACTGTAATCAGTACAGCTACAATAAAGTACATTGTAATTTACTGCAAAATGGGATTTGGTGGGGGGGTTGTTCTGGCTTGGATTCTTTCCAAGGGGTGGGGGATACTTAGCACTGAAAATGTCAGAGGGACAGGGTTATAGCACTGCTTTGCTGAGAAAGCATTTCTGAGGCATGGGCCTGGCAAATAGTACCATAGCAAGGTTCTCATTTGATCTTCTTCCTTGGGACCCTGAGAATAAGACATACAGTTTGGAAAATACTCTTAGGAAACAGAATACTATTATATTGACATAATTAATTTGTAGTTGTAAGTATTCACCTTTTTTCTCCTAAGAACCCCAGTGTGCAATCACTGCTGTCCCCTATGAGTCCATGCCCAGTTCTCAATCAAAAGAATATATACACACGGGGAAGGTCTGATAAGACCCAGTTGGCAAGATGTGTTAGTTGTAATCCTTTCCCCCCACTCTAAACCAAACAAGGTATGTTATCCATTTGCCTCTTTTGAAAGGTTGAATATGATTTCTATTGCTACGTCTGAGGTCTTGACTTGTGCAAGAAGAGTGTCAATAATTTGAATCTCTTGGCACTTTCTCTAATGACTCTTGGTCAATAAGTGCCAAGCAAGCTTTTGGTGAAGAGACTATGGTCCAGCATGTTGGTGGTAAACCCTTGGACCAACCTTTTAACTGAAATGCATCATGGTAAAATCTGGGTAGAAAGGGGTCAAACAGGGAATTCCCTGGAGGACCAGTGGTTAAGACTCTGTGATTTCACTACCAGGCCAGAGTTCAATCCATGGTTGGGAAACTAAGAATCTTCAAGCTGTGTGGTGCAGCTAAACAAACAAACAAGCAGCAAACTCCCTTCCCCCCAAAAAAGAACCACAAACACACAAATAAGTGAAAGGGGTCAAATAATTTTTGCCCTTTGTGTTTCTTCCACATCACAAAAGAATCCCTATGTGTAATTAATACATGAACTTCCCTGGTACGTTTCCCCAGCCACCACCCCCCCCCCCCATCATGTTAATGTAGGATTTGACTGGTAAACTTATACAGGGGTCATGGTGGGGTTGACCTTTCATTCAAAGTCTGCAAAAGTGTTTTTGCAATGTGCCTTTCACAGTAAGCACCAGTCATTTAGGAAGCCATCAAAATCAGAGCATGCACTTGAAGTTTGGTGTTTGTCCACATTTTCCACTGTTTTACTATTACCACATATGAAGTTTAAAACAAATACTTTATTTTATTTGTGGCTGCAGTGGGTCTTCGTTGCTGTGGGTGGGCTTTCTCTAATTGCAGCAGGTGAGCAGGGACTACCCTTTTATAAATGCACAGGCTTCTCTTTTTTCAGAACACAAGCTCTAGAGCACAGGCTCAGTAGTTGTGGTGGAGGAGCTTAGTTGCTCTGAGGCAGCCAGGATCAGGGATCGAACTTGTGTCCCTTGCATTGGCAGGCAGATTCTTTTTCACTGTGCCACCAGGGAAATCCCACATGTGCAGTTTTATCCCTAATAGCATTTTGATAGTTTGCTGCCTTTTTAATAAAAACAGGGCAGTGCATTAAAGGTTGTTGCCTTGCAGCAGGAATAAGAACCATATCCATTTCTCAGGTGCCCGAACAGAGTACCAGTATCAATCTTTGAAAAAAGAGCATCAGTATCCTGACCTGACAGCTTTAGAACACACGTTGTCTACCAGGGAAATGGCCCTTTTTAAGACAGGGAAATAAGAAAAATGTGTATTTTGGAAGAAAGAGCTGATTTTTGCTGCTAATGAGAAAGATTTCTTTGGATTTATTTCTCTATGTTATTCTCTGTCTTGATTTTTCCCCCAATATGTATTTCTCAATATAATGTCACATATAATGGTAAGCACCTGGTTACATTTATTCTTTCATTCATTTAACAACTATGTATTAATTATCTACTATGTGCCAGGTAAGGTTGTTCAGGATAAAGAAATATAATCTTAAAATATTCACTGTCCACTAGGGGAGATAGATTAAGCATTAGAGAAATAGAGTAGAAATAGAAAGGTTATAGGAGACCTCACAAAAGGGTATATATAAGTACCTATAGGGCAGGGGGGCTTCCCTGGTGGCTCAAAGGGTAAAGAATCTGCCTGCAATGCCAGAGACCTGGGTTTGATCCCTGGGTTTGGAAGATCCCCTGGAGAAGGGAATGGCTACCCACTCTAGTATTCTTGCCAGGAGAATTCCATGGACAGAGGACCCTGAGGGGCTACAGTCCACGGGGTTGCAAAGAGTCAGACATGGCTGAGCCACTAACACTCACTTTCACATGAGGAGATGAGAGAAAGATCACCATAGGTCTCCTAGAGTCTCAAGAGTCTTGAAGGATGAGGGTAAGCAGATCAAAGGGGAAAGTCTGTTGCAGGCGGAGGCAAGAACCCAGAGACATTAATCAATGGGAAGTTTGGGGAGTGGCATGTGACCTGTGAAGATGGTAAAAGACGGATTGTGGCAGACCAGGAGACTGACTGAGATCTAGAAGCCAGCCTCACAACTCAGGACTTGGAGGGGTTTGGACTTCATCTTGTAGAGGTGGGGAGCCTTTGAAAATCAGAGAGGGCTCTGATCTGATTTCCATGTTAGAAAGATAACTGCAAAGACAAAGCCTAGTTTTGCTTGGAAGCTGCCATGTTGTAGGCCCAAGAAGACGGCATGGCAAGAAGAGGGGAGATGAGGGACTTCCTTGGCAGTCCAGGGTTAAAACTCTGCACTTCCACTGCAGGGGCACAGGTCCAATTCATGGCTGGGGAACTAAGATCCTGAATGCTGGGAAGTGAGGCAAAAAAAATGAGGGAAGGTGAGAGATATTTACACTAGAAAATTAAGAGAACTTTTAAAGTGATAGATGCAGAAGGTGAAGGAGAAGAAAAAAAATCAGTGATGAGTTACATATTTCTGGCTTGTGTTACTGGCATTAAACAAGATAAGAATATAGGGTAATAAGCCTGTTTGAAGGGAACATGAATTTGTGATGCCTAAAATTTGAAAAGGATATATCCAATAATATGATAGCATTGGTTACTGTTATGTGCCAAATACTGTGGTAAACTGTATATTTTAACTGACTGAATTCTCACAACTATCTAACAGGGACAGCTAGTTTCTTCTATTAAATCTATCTTAAGACACATGTTGATATTAAAGATGTTAAAATGTTCTTTCTAGAATTGATAAAATATGATATTACCCCCATTTAATGGATGAAGAAACTGGGGCAGAGAATAAATGATTTATGGAAAGTCACAATGTTATTTAATAGAGGAGCTGGATTCAACCTGAAGCAGTCTGGCTCCAGAAATTGTTCATTTGATCACTGAGCTATGTCACTTCTTGGTATAGATGTATCTCAGCAGAATGGAGATTGTGATCTGAGAGTCATAAATACAGATTTTTCTATTACAGGGCAAAAGTGGAGGTGGTGTGTATGGTATCATCAATTTGTGATGAAGCCATTTAAGTTAAAAAGCGATATAGTTAAAATGGATGACCAACAGGACCTACTGTATAGCATGTGGAACTCTGCTCAATGTTATGTGACAACCTGGATGGGAGAGGGGTTTGGGAGAGAACGGATATGTGTATGTATGGCTGAGTCCCTTCACTGTTCACCTGAAATTATTGCACATTGTATTTAGTTGGCTATTCAGTTCAGTTCAGCTCAGTTCAATCGCTTAGTCGTGTCTGACTCTTTGCGACCCCATGAATCACAGCATGCCAGGCCTCCCTGTCCATTACCAACTCCCGGAGTTCACTCAAACTCACGTCCATCAAGTCGGTGATGCCATCCAGCCATCTCATCCTCTGTCGTCCCCTTCTCCTCCTGCCCCCAATCCCTCCCAGTGTCAGAGTCTTTTCCAATGAGTCAACTCTTCGCACGAGGTGGCCAAAGTACTGGAGTTTCAGCTTTAGCATCAGTCCTTCCAAAGAACACCCAGGACTGATCTCCTTTAGAATGGACTGGTTGGATCTCCTTGCAGTCCAAGGGACTCTCAGGAGTCTTCTCCAGCACCACAGTTCAAAAGCATCAATTCTTCAGTGCCCAGGTTTCTTCACAGTCCAACTCTCACATCCATACATTACCACTGGAAAAACCATAGCCTTGACTAGACGGACCTTTGTTGGCAAAGTAATGTCTCTGATTTTGAATATGCTATCTAGGTTGGTCATAACTTTTCTTCCACAGAGTAAGCGTCTGTTAGTTTCATGGCTGCAGTCACCATCTGCAGTGATTTTGGAGCCCCCCAAAATTAAGTCTGACACTGTTTCCACTGTTTCCCCATCTATTTCCCATGAAGTGATGGGACCAGATGCCATGATCTTCGTTTTCTGAATGTTGAGCTTTAAGCCAACTTTTTCACTCTCCTCTTTCACTTTCATCAAGAGGCTTTTTAGTTCCTCTTCACTTTCTGCCATAAGGGTGGTTAGTTGGCTATACCCCAATACAAAACAAAGAGGTTTATAAAAATGAAATAGAATTGATAATTATAATCCATATTTCTTTTGATGGGCTATGCTGTTGGTTCAGTGGTAAAGAATTCTCCTGCCAATGCAGGAGACACAGGAAATGGGGGTTCGATCCCTCAGTCGGGAAGATTCCCTGGAGAAGGGCACACAAGTCACTCCAGTATTCTTGCCTAGAGAATCCCATGGACAGAAGAGCCTGGTGGGGCTACAGTTCATCGGGTCACAAAGAGTCAGACATGATTGAAACGACTAAGCACATACTTCATGTGATACATGAACTGCTACTGCTGCTACTGCTAAGTCACTTCAGTCGTGTCCGACTCTGTGCAACCCCATAGAGGGCAGCCCACCAGGCTCCCCCATCCCTAGGATTCTCCAGGCAAGAACACTGGAGTGGGTTGCCATTTCCTTCTCCAATGCGTGAAAGTGAAAGGTGAAAGTGAAGTCGCTCAGCTGTGTCCGACTCTTAGCGACCCCATGGACTGCAGCCTACCAGGCTCCTCTCCGCCCATGGGATTTTCCAGGTAAGAGTACTGGAGTGGGGGTGCCATTGCCTTCTCTGGATACATGAACACATGTCAAAAAATCAGAATACACCTATTTTAGGCAAATGTTCTGTAAGAGATAATAAAGATGCGATACCAAAGATGCGATACCAACAGATTTGTGCATCAGAGTTGCCCAAAGAAAAATTGAAAGTTTTCAGAGAGGAGACAGCGGTGCAGTTAATTCTCCTGGACTTTCAAGCTCTAACTTCTCTGCGCATTCAGAGTTTCCTCACATACGTTGTGAAATGATAGTGGAGAGAGAGCAGGAAACCTGCTTGAGATCATTGCCATGCAAGTGTGGAAAATAAAGGCTATGGGCTTGCATGTGAAGTTCACGATGTCCATAATCCTGGGAAAAATTAAATTTCTTACCTGTGGGCAGGTGTGTGTTTTTGGCTACTTGCCTTTGCTTACTAGGAAGACAGAATCACTTAGCGCAGTGAGATACAACTTTTGGGAGGCAATTCTTCTGATTCAATAGCAACAAATTTGTTTTTCAGGCACAGTTTTTTTTCCTTACTTTCTCCCACTCACCTTCTCTCCTCCATTTCTTCCCTAAATTATCAATTTCCAATGAGGTAAGCTGAAGGGTCAATACATAGGTTGTTAAAGACAGAAACTCAGTTCACAGAGTTGCAAGGGAAATTAAAAGAAGCATTGGTGCCCAGTCGTCTGGTTGGTTTAAGCTTTAATCTGGCCAAGAGGATAAGAAAAGAAGAGCTTTGTGGAAGAAGATTTATCAGTGTCTGTTTCCTTCTCAGCAGGGTCAGGTGCAGAAGAGAGGTATAAATTGTCTTTGAAAAGATGGTGGAAGAGTCCCAGAGAGAGGACTGCTTTGGTATCCAGCAGCCAGCTTTTCAGATGGGGTCAGTATGAATAGCCCTGAGCGGCAGAGGCTTAACCCAAACAATTTCACACGCTTGTAAGTGCCTTTCATCCAAGTCGTTGATAGTATAATAACAATAAACAGGGCAAATGAAGAAGCCACTTCAGCAGGGAATGAGTTTTCCAGAGAAGAAAGCCATGTTTTGGAGAAAAGGGATTCTAAAATTCCTTTACTTGGCTGTGTTCTGGCCCCTGAAGATATCAACAATTTTAAAATTTTGCTGTGGTTATTTAATCCCACTCTAGTTAAATCATCTTCACCAAATGTTTTTTGAAAACTCTAAACAATTCCTTATTTGTTTATATAAGGGTACTTAGATAGAAAAGAATTCTATTTATATCCATTTAGTGATTGTTGGCATAAGACAACAGTCTCGATAGCTTTCTTTTGTATTTATTTTCTAGCACAACTTCTTCTTTCTGCCCGACAACCCATATTAAGTAATCAGATTAGCTATGTGATAAATTGATTTGTGTAAATCTCTTGTAAAGGAGGTGGCTTATACATTCCAAGATAAATACAAAATAGTGAAAGCACCAAAGTCATCTTCAAGAGGTTGAAAACAATTTCTTTTTCTTTAACAGAGAAGAGTTTGGTGGAGACAAGATCTGAAACACAAATGGAAAATGTAATAACCTCCTGAAAGGTAGAAGTAAATGATAGACTGTTTGGTGGGTAATGAAGCTGGGTGGAACCCAGGCAGGTCTTAGGGCAGAAACTTCTCAAAGAATATATCAGAAATTACATTCTACAGCTGCTAACAAGAACTGTGATATGGTGTCCTCCACAAACTGAGGGCTTATATTTATCTAATTTAGTGACAAGTCCAGAGGTAGTCAAACTGGTCTGTTACATGGCAGCTCCCTGATGTTGCTAGAGACCAGGCTTCTGCTCTTAGTCTCACAGAATGGTTGTCGGAGCTCCAGCAATCACATTCTTGACTCAGGTAGGAAAAAAGAGGAGAAAGGGACTGAGCAAAGGGAATCTGCTCATTGAGATGGTACCCTTTAAAGAGTTTTCCCCAACAATCTACCTAATAACATGCTTATCTGCTAAAAACCCAAGCAAGGTAGTTTTCTGAACTGGGCACCTCCTGCTTTCCCCAGTAGTTCTGCTAATAAGGAATAGGGGAGGCTGGGTAGAATCTAGTAGGCATTGCTTTTGAAGTGAAAGGGAGCATGACAGGTTAACAGCATTGAAGGTAAATCATGTTCGTTTTATTATTTTAGCTAGGGTCAAATTTTTCAGGAGCCAAAATGAAAATGCTGTTTTTTTGTTAATACAGTCTAGCCCTAGAGACTATATGATCAATACTATAACATTTCATGCATCCAGGTATGGTTGAATTATTGGGGTCAATAACTACAGAAAATCCGGAAATCACTGAAGAATTAAGTATTGACACTTGACTGATTACAGAATTCTGGAGGAGAGCACGGCAAATTCCTGCCTGGAGAATCCCATGGACAGAGGAGCTTGGTGGACTATAGTCTATGGGGTCACAAAGAGTTGGACTCGACTGAAGTGACTTAGGATGCATACTTCCTGCATGGTAAGAAATTTGTTGTTATTATTATTATAACTATTATTATATTGAATGGTGTTTGAGAATAAGGAGGTGAATTGGGAACTGGCTCATTTTGTTTAAGCTATTTTTTGGAGAGCTTGTAAGTAGCTGAATTTACCTTCCTAGATTCCATATGATAGAGACAAAATGGCCCCAAGGTTCTAGAAGAGAGCCCTGTAGACACTAGAAGTTTTCTAATTGATCTCAGTGGTGTAATAAACAACTTTGTGCAGTTGGTTGTGGTTTTTATCCTCTGAGGAAATGCAAGTCTCTAATATCTGTGTTGCAACCCTCTGTCCACCAACAACCATCTATTTCTTCTCACAAAACTTCCTGTTGGTCCTCATGTGTCCCTCACCCCCACCTAGCTTATACTGATGGGACCTAAGGAGCAAGTTCACTCCTTAAAAATATGTTAAAACAACAAAAATCTTTTCTTAACTCTAACAACAATTCTATAATTACATCAAATGAAGGTAAGTAGAAGCTGTTGGTAACATAATTCTACCATGTTTGAAATGTTTATTTTGTCTTCTAACTAGGCTAACCTTAAGGGAACAGAGAATAGGTTTCACGATGGCAATTACTTTTCATGTCTATAATCATCCAGAATATATCCCAGAAGATTTGGAGTGTGGAACACCAACTAAATCCAGAGAGCCTTTGTGCTTGGATTAGCTCCACTGGGCATGAAACAAGGTACCAAATTGACGTTATTTTCTTTTTCTAGAGAACTTAATACAACACTACACTCCCGTGTGAAGAATAGAAATGAATTTTGCTTTTAAATCTGAACCTACTCAAGAAAAATGTGGAAGGAATAAATTCAAGTGTGTGAAAGCATAAGGAGGCAAAAGGAAATAATTCTATTATATTTATTTTTCAACAAGGGCTTACATCTGTTTCTAATTTACGCAGATTATTGACACATCTGGATGTTTGGCCTTAAGAATTTTAAGTTGCTGTGGTGGCATTTATTTTCTGAATCAACTCTTCAGACCACCCTGGAACTTGTGCAACTAGTTTGGAGAGAAGTTTGTGATATTTTCAATAAAGTTACCTTTTGGCATTTTAGAAACAGTGTAAATGGGATTCTGTCATCTTGTATTTATAAATTGTGGCTTTGCATTTTTGATACCTGTAGGAAAAATAAGACCAAAGCCAAAGGCCTAATGGCTTGACAATGACAAATTATAATAGCTAGATAAAGCTATCAAGGGGACATTGGAGATGGGTGTAAGGTTAGCCATTCATATTAACCACTGGGGACCCTAGATTTCAGCAGAACCAAAGAGTACAGAAGTGAGTGACTGATGGAAATCCTGTTTTCACTTGGCCTGATGGGAGTATGCATTTTAACAAGCAAAATGGAGTTGTTAAGAAGTATAATAACATTGATTAATACTTTACCTCTTGGACTGATTCCTTTTGTAATCAGGAGCGAACTTTTCTCCCTATGTGGTCTGATTGGAGTAATTTATTCCAAGAGTATGAATAATGGAGATCATGGAGTAAAACCTTTAAAGATTTTAGAAAACAAAAACATGGTGAAACACTTATTTTATGGCAAATATTTTTAAATGGAGTAGCATGATTTTATTAAAAGAAACAGAGACCATACATCAAAACACGAATGCAAATTGCCAAAAGCAAAGCAAAACCTTCTTATAGTTCTTTAGTTTAAAGGTACAATAGAAATAATTAAGCGCATAGATCACTTCTAGAAGAAGGCTCTTTGGAGTCTTCAGTAGTTCTGGTTTTTTGTTTCATTGTTGCAGCCAACCTTAAAATTCTTGCCTGTTAGACATAAAGTCTTACTAGATGGAGTGATGCTGCACGGCAGATTGACATTGAAAAAAATGATATTCTTTAGAGGCAATTGTTGTGGTTCATTTTGAAAGGAAATGATCATATTTATAGAACATCTAGTATATCTGAGAAACAAACTTCTCTGTTGTGCTGATGTTGTTGTGTCTTTAGATATTATTTTATTAGATGTTCACAAAATAAAAACTCTAAATATATATTCATGCCTGAGATAAATAATAAAAGGTTCCCAAATATCAGCCCAGGGCTTCCCTGGTGGCTCAGCCATAAGGAATCCACTTGCAATGCAGGAGACTTCGGTTCTATCCCTGGTTTGGGAAGATCCCCTGGAGAAGGAATGGCAACCCACTCTAGTATTCTTGCCCAGGAAATCCCATGGACAGAGGAGCCTTGTGGGCTACAGTCCATGGAGTTGCAAAGAGTTGGACACTACTTAGCAACTAAGCACCAACAGTGGAGGTCTACTTCTTACAGCTTTTCAGTAGAGATGGCAGAGAAGGAATTAGAATCAGCAGGCCAAATCTGAAGACCTCAACTTGCATAAACAAACTCTGTAATTAACAATGTTCCTGTTTCTGTTTCAGTAGAGTCTTCTTGGAGAAGGAAATGGCAAACCACTCCAGTATTCTTGCCTGGAAAATCCCATGGATGGAAGAACTTGGTAGGCTACAGTCCATGGGGTCACAAAGAGTCCGGACACAACTGAGCAATTTCACTTTCTTTCTTTCTGTTTTAAGAAGCTAATAGATGTCCATTGGGATCAACTAATGGGCTCTGGGACTGGTTTCACTGCAATTTGATAGAGTGGCAGCTTAGTAATATATAGTGTCCACTCGACTGATTAAAAAAGCGGTATGACTTTTGGTATCACTTACAGTCCTGTCATTTCAAGACTCAGATCTCATGAATGTGTAAGTCACAAAGCTAACTGGGAATTATTTATTTATTTGTTTTGGCTGGACTGCACTGCTTGCGGGATCTTAGTTTCCTGAGCAGGGATCGAACTCCTGTCCCCTGTAATGGAAGTGTGGAGTCCTAACCACTGGACTGCTAAGAAATTCTGACTTGGAATATTTCTAGTTAATCCTTAGTGCCTAACTATTGATTAAACACCAATAGGCCTGTAGTAGATGCTTTGATGATGGAAGTTAAGGTGAAAACCGAGTGTACAGACAATGCGAGCATTTCACCTAAGGGAAGCTTCACCTTTCTTTTAACCCAGAGTTTGAGTCACACCTGGGTTTCTGGAGATTATGTAGGCTGGCTTGAATTTTAATCCACCCTCTCTATTTCCTCTGTCCACAGACAACCTGCCCAAAGCAGGGGTTGGGGGAAAGATTTGGGGGAAATTTCTAGTCTCTTTAATGACAGATCTTTGGAAACGCTCACGGACACTGACAACTAAATAGGGACTGAATAGGACAGTCTTCCTAAGGAACTCTATATAGGGATCTGCTCATATGTAGAGTGTTTCTTTCCCAGGTGGATCCTTAACCTGGCCTATAGGGTGCAGAAAATAATCTTTTTCTTGAACATCTAAGGGAATCCATTTCTCTTTCAGTAAACCTTTCTGTGGCCTGTTTCAGGCTGCTATTGAAGCTATAAATCAAAGAATATGAAGGAGCAAGACTGGAGTGTGTGTGTGTGTGTGTGTGTGTGTGTGTGTGTGTGTGTGTGTGTGTGTGGGTGTGTGTTTTAGTCACTTAGTGTCTGACTCTTGTGACTCCAAGGACTATAGCCCGCCAGGTTCCTCTGCCCATGGAATTTTCCAGGCAAGAATACTGGAGCGAGTAGGCATTTCCTCTAGGGAATCTTCCCCACTCAGGTATACAACCCAGGTCTCCTGCGTTGCAGGTGGATTCTTTACTGTCTGAGCCACCAGGGAAGCTCTAAGACTAGAGATAACCAGATGTAAAAAAAAATGCTGTTTCAGAGAGAAGAGGAAGAAAGCAGAAGGAAAGAATTGGGAAGCAAAAGGGCAGAACTGGGTTGGATCCTTGTTCTTTAAGATTCAGTTTCTCTGGTGTATTGCACATCCAGACCTCCCTCTTCCTCGCTTCTGACGGGAACTAGGGAGCTGAAGAAATATGTCTTGGGGCAAATTCCATTGCCAGTTTTGGAGGAGGCAGTCTCAGAATGCTAGGGGTGAAAGGTAAATTTGTTTGTTTGTTTTAAATCAGAAATAATCCCCCCTCTTTTTTTTCCAAAAGGGTTGTGTCCGACTCTGTGTGACCCCATAGACGGCAGCCCACCAGGCTGCCCCGTCCCCAGGACTCTCCAGGCAAGAACACTGGAGTGGGTTGCCATTTCCTTCTCCAATGCATGAAAGTGAAAAGTGAAAGGGAAGTCACTCAGTCGTGTCTGACTCTTTGCGACCCCATGGACTGTAGCCTACCAGGCTTCTCTGTCCATGGGATTTCCCAGGCAAGAGTACTGGAGTTGGGTGCCATCGCCTTCTCCTGTGCTTCACATCAATTTGGTTCAAAAAGAACTCACGTCTTCAAACGAAGGCTACCAATTTGTTTTGCCATACATAGCAGTTTTAGGTTGAAAAAGTTTCTGCACAAAAGATCACCTTTAAAACTCCCTGGGACATTCTCACATAAACCAGAATACTTCATAAATGATAAAAGTTCTTTCTTCAGTTGTTCAGTCTTCTCCATTTCACCTATGTCTTCAGTGTTGAGTTGCTTAATATTGCTGTTAATGTGGTTCTGGATCTTCAAAAACAGAGGCAGATATCCACTTTGATTATGCTGAAGGCAAGGCTTTTTTTCCCAAAGCATCTCTCCACCCGATACAATAAAGATCATATTTCCTTATAATATAGATGAAGAATAGAGGCCCAGAAAGGCAAAGGGGATGAATGGAAGTCTCTGAGTATAACCCAGAGCAAATAAATATTTTTTCATACTTATGTATATTATTTTATTGCTTCCTCCCCTCACTGGAATGTAAGCTACAGGAGGGCAGCTTTTCCTTAATTTATTGAGTTCTGCATCGGGTCTTAGTTGTGGTGTGCAGGCTTCTCTCCAGTTGTGGTGTGAGGGCTCAGTTACTGTGTGAGGGTGTAGTTGCCCCACAGCATGTGGAATCCTAGTTCTCTGACCAGGAATTAAACCCACGTCCCCTGCATTGGAAGGTGGATTTTTAGCTATCAGACCACCAGGGAAGTCCCCCCCCCCTTTTTTTTTCTTTTGAGATATAATTGGCAAACAAGTATCTTCAGTTTTTTTAAGTAGGAGAAAATAATTATTAAAAATATTTTGAAGATTTAAGAAGATGTCTCTTAGTATTTACTAGGTATGTACAGTATATTACACACTGAACCTAACGCAGCGGTGAAGAGGAAAGGAGGGCACCTTCCATTGAACTGACCATGAGCTGACATGGAACTGAAAGTTGATCTGAACACCTTCCACGGACAGAAAACATTGACACCTACAAAGCTGGCATTCAATGATGTTATCAGCAAGGGTGAACACAAATGGACACAATATGAAGGTGATGGATGGTTGGCCATTCAGAGAAAGGAGAAGAGTTTTTCTGTCCAGTCTTCCAGGGCTAAGAGTTTGGATGGAATGCCTACAGAAATCTTGTCAAGTCTCTGTTCATAATGAGAGTTGAGCTGTCACATACCCAGTGGAAATCCTCTGGATTTGTTGGTTTGTGGATGAAGGAGAATTTCCTCCCTTCAGCCATTCCAGAGGGTTCAGTGGGATTTGGAATCTTGAGGTGTGTGCTAGTCATGACTTGAATCACCAGGAAGAACTCTGCTTATTCTTTCTTCCTTCTTCCTTTTTTGCCTTCTCTTCATCACACTGTGGCTCGAGGCTTTCTCAAAGACCTGCTCTGATGTCAGAATCTATTGTACTTGATCTTTCTCAATGTTTTCTTTTCTGTTTTTACTGGTTGGATCACATTCAGCTCTGATCTCTCACCAACCAGAAATTCCTATTCTTTTGACTCATTCATTTCCTTTACCAGCAAATATCAGGATGAACCATTATATTATCAGGCCTAATCCTTATATGATTTTCTGTTTTCTTTTCATCTGACCTTTAAGGTGCTCTCAGCTATGTTTTAGATTTACAAGGCATGTTTAAAATCTGTTTCCAATGCAAGATGATATTTTATCTATATATTAGTAAAATCTTTTCAGTCATATCATAACTCAGTATTTTTGAGGACTCAGCATTTTGTAGTTATCCAGAAATCTGTAATTCTTTTTTTTCCCCCTTTTTTACCATTGAAGAATGACTTTATTTTTGGGATTTACTTTAAGCAAGCAGATATTATCAAGACTAGCAAAATGTTGGTAACTAAGTCATGACTATGTGGGGGTTGATATCCTTGACTTTTATGATGTGTTTTAAAATGTCTGTAATAGAAACCTGGGATAATGAAATGGTGGGAAAAAAGTAATAAGTCTTAAAAAAAACAGTCTTCAATAAACAGTTGAATGTCCCATACAACTTGACATTAAAAAGATACTTTCCCTCTCCTATGGTATTTTTAAAAATTAATTTATTTTCTATTGAAGGATAATTGTTTTACAGAATTTTACTGCTTTCTGTCAAACCTCAACATGAATCAGCCAGAGGTATACATATATCTCCTCCTTTTTGAAACTCCCTCTCATCTCCCTCCCCATCCCACCCCTCTAGGTTGATACAGAGCCCCTGTTTGAGTTTCCTGAGCCATACAGCAAATTTCCATTGGCTATATACTTTACATATGTAATGTAAGTTTCCATGTTACTCTTTCCATGCATGTCACCCACTCCTCCCTTCTCCCCATGTCCATAAGTCTATTCTCTATGTGTGTTTCTCCATTGTTGCCCTGTAAATAAATTCTTCAGTACCGGTTTTCTGGATTCTGTATATATGGTGAGAATACGGTATTTATCTTTCTCTTTCTGACTCACTTCACTCTGTGTAATAAGTTCTAGGTTCATTCACCTCATTAGAACTGACTCAAATGCATTCCTTTTTATTGCTGAATAATATTCCATTGTGTAAATGTACCACAAATTCTTTATCCATTCGTCTGTTGATGGACATCTAAGTTGCTTCCGTATTCTAGCTATTGTAAATAGTGCTGCAATGAACACTGGGATACTTGTGTCTCTTTCAATTTTGGTTTCCTCAGGGTATATGCATAGGAGTGGGATTGCTGCGTCATATGGTGGTTTTATTCCTAGCTTTTTAACAAATTTCAATACTGTCTTAAATAGTGGCTGTATCAATTTACATTCCCACCAACAGTGCAAGAGTGGTCCCTTTTCTCTACACCCTCTCCGGCATTTATTGTTTGTAGACTTTTTGATGAGGGCCATTCTGACCAGTGTGAGGTGATATCTCATTGTAGTTTTAATTTGCATTTCTCTAATAATGAGCAATGTTGAGCATTTTTTCATGTGTTTGTTAGCTGTCTGCATATCCTGTTTTGGTCTTTTTCCCCAATTTTTGATTGGCTTGTTTGTTTTTCTGGCATTGAGTTGTATGAGCTGTTTGTATATTTTGAAAATTAATCCTTTGTCAGTTGTTTCATTTGCTATTATTTTCTCCCATTCTGAGGGTTGTCTTTTCACCTTACTCATAATTTCTTTTGCTGTGTAAAGCTTTTAAGTTTAATCAGGTCCCACTTGTTTACTTTTGTTTTTATTTCCATTACTCTAGGAGGTGGGTCATAGAGGATCTTGCTTTGATTTATGTCATTGAGTGTTCTGCCTATGTTTTCTTCTAAGAGTTTTATAGTTTCTGGTCTTACACTTAGGGCTTTAATCCATTTTGAGTTTATCTTTATGTATGGTGTTAGGAGGTGTTCTAATTTCATTCTTTTACATGTAGCTGTCCAGTTTTTCCAGCACCATTTATTGAAGATGCTCTCTTTGCCCCATTGTATATTTTTGCCTCCTTTATCAAAAATAAGGTACCCTTAGGTGTGTGGATTTATTTATGGGCTTTCTAGCTTGTTCCATTGGACTATATTTCTGTTTTTTTTCCAGTACCATACTGTCTTGATGACTATAGCTTTGTGGTACAATCTGAAATCAAGAAGGTTGATTCTTCCAGCTCCATTCTTCTTTTTCAAAACTGCTTTGGCATTTGGGGTCTTTTGTGTTTCCATATGAATTGTGACATTTTTTGTTCTAGTTCTGTGAAAAATGCCATTGGTGATTTGATAGGGATCGCATTAAATCTGTAGATTGCATTTGGCAGTATAGTTATTTTCACAATATTGATTCTTCCTACCAGGAACATGGAATATCTCTCCATCTGTTTATGTCATCTTTGATTTCTTTCATTAGTGTCTTATAATTTTCTGTGTACAGTTCTTTTGTCTCCGTCAGTTCAGTTCAGTTCAGTCACTCAGTTGTGTCTGACTTAGGTAAGTTTATTCCTAGATATTTAAGTCTTTTTGTTGCAATGGTGAGTGGGATTGATTCCTTAATTTCTCTATCTGATTTTTCATTGTTATTATATAGAAATGCAAGTGATTTCTGTGTATTGATTTTGTATCCTACAACATTGCTAAATTCACTGATAAGCTCTAGTAATTTTCTCATGCTATCTTTAGGGTTTTCTATGTACAGTATGGGAGAAGGCAATGGCAACTCACTCCAGTACTCTTGTCTGGAAAATCTCAGGATGGAGGAGCCTGGTAGGCTGCAGTCCATGGGGTTGCTAAGAGTCAGACACGGCTGAGTGAGTTCACTTTCACTTTTCACTTTCATGCACTGGAGAAGGACATGGCAACCCACTCCAGTGTTCTTGCCTGGAGAATCCCAGGGACGGGGGAGCCTGGTGGGCTGCCATCCATGGGGTCTCACAGAGTCAGACATGACTGAAGTGACTTAGCAGCAGCAGCAGCAGCAGCAGCATGTATAGTGTGATGTCATCTGCAAGCAGTGAGAGCTTTATTTCTTCTTTTCCAATCTGGATTCTTTTTATTTCTTTTTCTTCTCTGATTGCTGTAGCTAGGACTTCCAGAACTATGTTGAATAATGGTGGTGCAAGTGGACACCCTTGTCTTATTTCTGATCTTAGGGGGAATGCTTTCAGTTTTTCACCATGGAAAATAATGTTTGCTGTAGGCTTATCATATATGGCCTTTAGTATGTTGAGGTAGGTTCCTTCTGTGCCCAGTTTTTGAAGACATTTCATCATAAATGGGTGCTGAATTTTGTCAAAAGCTTTTTCTGCATCTATTGAGATTATCATATTGTTTTTATCTTTCAGTTTGGTAATATGGTGTATCACATTGTTTTATTTGCATATATTGAGGAATCCTTGCATCCCTGGAATAAACCCAACTTGATCATGGTGTATGAGCTTTTTGATGTGTTGCTGAGTTCTGATTGCTAAAATTTTGTTGAGGATTTTGGCATCTATGTTCATCAGTGATAGTGGCCTGTAGTCTTCTTTTTTTGTGTTGTCTTTGTCTGGTTTTGGTATCAGGGTGATGGTGGCATCATAGAATGAGTTTGGAAGTATCTCTTCCTCTGCAATTTTTTGAAAGAGTTTTAAAAGGATAGGCATTAGCTTTTCTCTAAATGTTTGATGGAATTTTCCTGTGAAGCCATCTGGTCCTGAGCTTTTGTTTTTGGGAGATTTTTGATCACAGCTTCAATTTCAGGGCTTGTAATTAGGTTGTTCATAATTTCTATTTCTTCCTAGCTCAGTCTTGGGAGACTAAACTTTTCTAAGAATCTGTCCATTTCTTCTAGGTTATCTATTTTATTACCATATAGTTGTTCACAATAGTCTCTTATAATCCTTTGTCTTTCTGCATTGTCTGTGGAAACTTCTCCTTTTTCATTTCTAATTTTGTTGATTTGATTCTTCTCTCTTTTTTTCTTGATGAGTCTGGCTAAAGGTTTGTCAATTTTGATATCTTCTCAAAGAACTGGCTATTAGTTTTATTAATCCTGATTACTGTTTCATTTCTTTTTCATTTATTTCTGCTCAGATCTTTATGATTTCTTTCCTTCTACTAATTTGTTTTTTATTCTTCTTTATCCAGTTGTTTTTGGTGTAAAGTTAGGTTGTCTACTCAATGTTTTTCTTGTTTCTTGAGGTAGGATTGTATTGCTATAAACTTACCTCTTAGAACTGCTATTGCTGCATTCCATAGATTTTGAGTTGTTGTGTTTTCTTTGTCATTTGTTTCTAAAACTTTTTGATTTCCCCTTTGATTTCTGTTGGTTATTTAGAAATGTGTTGTTTAATCTCCATGTGTCTGTGTTTCTTACACTTTTTTTTTTTGTAATTGATATCTGGTCTCATAGCATTGTTGTCAGAGAAGATGCCTGATACAGTTTCAATTTTCTTAAATTTACTAAGGCTTGGTTTGTGACCCAAGATGTGGTCTATCCTGGAGAATGTTCCATGTTCACTTGAAAAGAAGGTGTATTCTTCTGCATTTGGATGGAATGCCCTGAAGATATCAATGAGATTTATCTCAGGTAATGTATCATTTAAGACTTGTGCTTCCTTATTACTTTTCTGTTTTGATAATCTGTCCATTGGTGTGAGTGGGGTGTTAAAGTCTCCTACTATTATTGTGTTACTGTTAATTTCTCCTTTTATGTCTGTTAGTGTTTGTCTTATGTATTGAGGTGCTCCTATGTTGGGTGCATAGATATTTACAATTGTCATGTCTTCCTCTTGGATTGATCCCTTGGTCATTAAGTACTGTCCTTCCTTATATCTTGTAATCTTCTTTATTTTAAGGTCTATTTTGCCTGATATGAGGATTGCTACTCCAGCTTTGTATTGCTTCCATTTGCATGGAATATATTTTTCCATCCTCTCACATCCAGTCGATATATGTCTTTACGTCTGAAGGGATTTCTTGTGAAGAGCATATATATATGGGTCTTGTCTTTGTATCCATTCAGTCAGTCTGTGTCTTTTGGTTTGAGCATTTAATCTATTTACATTTAAAGTAATTATTGATTTATATGTTCCTATTGCCATTTTCTTAACTGTTTGGGGTTGATTTTGTAGATATTCTTTCTTCTGTTCTATCTCTTGACTATATACATCCCTTTAACATTTGTTGTAAAGCTGGTTTGGTGGTACTGAATTCTCTTAACTTTTTCTTGTCTCAAAAGCTTTTTATTTCTCCATCAATTTTGAATAAGTTCATTGCTGGGTACAGTAATCTTGGTTGTAGGTTTTTCCATTTGTGTACTTTAAATATATCCTGCCGTTCCCTTCTGGCTTGCAGAGTTTCTGCTGAATGATCAGCTGTATAGGGTGAAATTTGTGTTGAGTCTTTGTTTGTTTGTTTGTTTCTCCTCTGAAGGGCAAGACTGTTCAGTTCAGTCACTTAGTCATGTCTGACTCTTTGCGACCCCATGAATCACAGCACGCCAGGCCTCCCTGTCCATCACCAACTCCCAGAGTTCACTCAAACTCACGTCCATCGAGTTGGTGATGCCATCCAGCCATCTCATCCTCTGTCGTCTCCTTCACCTCCTGTCCCCAATCTCTCCCAGCATCAGAGTCTTTTCCAATGAGTCAACTCTTCGCATGAGATGGGCAAAGTATTGGAGTTTCAGCTTCAGCATCAGTCCTTCCAATGAACACCCAGGACTGATCTCCTTTAGGATGGACTGGTTGGATCTCCTTGAAGTCCAAGGGACTCTCAAGAGTCTTCTCCAACACCACAGTTCAAAAGCATCAATTCTTCAGTGCTCAGCTTTCTTCACAGTCCAACTCTCACAACCATACATGACCACTGGAAAAACCATAGCCTTGACTAGTTGGACCTTTGCTGGCAAAGTAACATCTCTGCTTTTTAATATGCTGCCTAGGTTGGTTATAACTTTCTTTCCGAGGAATAAGCATCTTTTAATTTCATGGTTGCAATCACCATCTGCAATGATTTTGGAGCCCCCAAAAATAAAGTCTGACACTGTTTCCACTGTTTCCCCATCTATTTCCCATGAAGTGATGAGACCAGATGCCATGATCTTCGTTTTCTGAATGTTGAACTTTAAACCAACTTTTTCACTCTCCTCTTTCACTTTCATCAAGAGGCTTTTTAGTTCCTCTTCACTTTCTGCCATAAGGGTGGTGTCATATGCATATCTGAGGTTATTGATATTTCTCCTGGCAATCTTGATTCCAGCTGGTGCTTCCTCCAGCCCAGCATTTCTCATGTTGTACTCTGCATGTAAGTTAAATAAGCAGGGTGACAATATACAGCCTTGATGTACTCCTTTTTCTATTTTCCATGTCCAGTTCTAACCATTGCTTCCTGACCTGCATATAGGTTTCTCAAGAGGCAGGTCAGGTGGTCTGGCATTCCCATCTCTTTCAGAATTTTCCACAGTTTATTGTGATCCACATAGTCAAAGGCTTTGGCATAGTCAATAAAGCAGAAATAGATGTTTTTCTGGAACTCTCTTGCTTTTTTGATGATCCAGCAGATGTTGGCAATTTGATCTCTGGTTCCTCTGCCTTTTCTAAAACCAGCTTGAACATCTGGAAGTTCATGTTTCATGTATTGCTGAAGCCTGGCTTGGAGAATTTTGAGCATCACTTTACTAGCGTGAGATGAGTGCAATTGTGTGGTAGTTTGAGCATTCTTTGGCATTGCCTTTCTTTGGGATTGGAATGAAAATGGACCTTTTCCAGTCCTGTGGCCACTGCTGAGTTTTCCAAACTGGTGATAGAAACAAGGTCCAATGCTGTAAAGAGCAATATTTCATAGGAACCTGGAATGTTAGGTCCATGAATCAATCAGATTGGAAGTGGTCAAACAGGAGATGGCAAGAGTGAACATCGACATTCTAGGAATCAACAAACTAAAATGGACTAGAATGGGTGAATTTAACTCAGATGACCATTATATATACTCCTGTGGGCAGGAATCCTTTAGAAGAAATGGAGTAGCCATCATGGTCAACAAAAGAGTCCAAAATGCAGTACTTGGATGCAATCTCAAAAATGACAGAATGATCTCTGTTCATTTCCAAGGCAAACCATTCAATAGCACAGTAATCCAACCCTATGCCCCAACCAGTAACACTGAAGAAGCTGAAGTTGAATGGTTCTATGAAGACCTACAAGACTTTTTAGAATTAACAGCCCCAAAAGATGTCTTTTTCATTATAGGGGCCTGGAATGCAAAAGTAGGAAGTCAAGAAACACCTGGAGTAACAGGCAAGTTTGGCCTTGGAGTACAAAATTAAGCAGGGAAAAGGCTAATTTGCCAAAAGAATGCACTGGTCATAGCAAACACCCTCTTCCAGCAACACAAGAGAAGACTCTGCACAAGGACATCACCAGATGGTCGACACCGAAATCAGATTGATTATATTCTTTGCAACCAAAGATGGAGAAGCTCTATACAGTTGGCAAAAGCAAGGCCAGGAGCTGACTGTGGCTCAGATCATGAACTCCTTATTGCCAAATTCAGACTGAAATTGAAGAAAGTGGGGGAAACCACTAGACCATTCAGGTATGACCTAAATCAAGTCCCTTATGACTATACAGTGGAAGTGAGAAATAGATTTAAGGGACTAGATCTGATAGACAGAGTGCCTGATGAACTATGGAAGGAGGTTCGTGACATTGTACAGGAGGCAGGGATCAAGACCATCCCCATGGAAAAGAAATGCAAAAAAGCAAAATGGCTGGCTGATGAGGCCTTACAAATAGCTGTGAAAAGAAGAAAAGTGAAAAGCAAAGGAGAAAAGGAAAGATATACGCATCTGAATGCAGAGTTCCAAAGAATAGCAAGGAGAGATAAGAAAGCCTTCCTCAGTGATCAGTGCAAAGAAATAGAGGAAAACAACAGAATGGGAAAGACTAGAGATCTCTTCAAGAAAATTAGAGATACCAAGGGAACATTTCATGCATAGATGGGATCAATAAAGGACAGAAATGGTATGGACCTAACAGAAGCAGAAGATGTTAAGAAGAGGTGGCAAGAATACACAGAACTGTACAAAAAAGATCTTCACGACCCAGATAATTACAATTGTGTGATCACTCACCAAGAGCCAGACATCCTGGAATGTGAAGCCAAGTGGGCCTTAGAAAACATCACTATGAACAAAGCTAGTGGAGGTGATGGAATTCCAGTTGAGCTATTTCAAATCCTAAAAAATGATGTTGTGAAAGTGCTGTACTCAATATGTTAGCAAATTTGGAAAACTCAGCAGTGGCCACAGGACTGGCAAGGCTGAGTGAGGTGGTAATCCTGTCTGCTGGTAATTTGGTTTGTATTTTTGTTTTGTTTGTTGTTTAGATGAGGCATCCTGCACAGGGTGCTACTGGTGGTTGGGTGATGCTGGTTCTTGTATTCAAGTGGTTTCCTTTGTGTGAGTTCTCAGTACTTGATACTCACTTGGGTTACTTCTCTGGTCGTCTAGGTTCTGGAGTCAGTGCTCCCACTTCAAAGGCTCAGGGCTTGATCTCTGGCCAGGAACAAAGATTCCACAAGTGGTTTGTTATGGCATTAAGTGAGATTAAAACAAATATACAAAAAGAAAAACCAAAGATGAACCGCAGAAAAATGGCAGTTACAAAATCAGACAAATAATAATTAAAATAGTGGAATATACACATATACATATACACCCATGAGCAAAGTGAAAACAGTCCAAGAAAAATAAAGGTCTGTAGATTGACCCAGCGAACAAAGAAAGTCAAAAATTATATTTACCAGTTAATAACAAAACTAACTTAAGCACAAACTGGAAAACAAAACTGAAGGGAGGTGCCAAGTGGTGAATTAAGCAATGAAAACAAAACTAACAAATATGTTGAAAGGAAAGGAAAGAAAGAAAAGAAAGAATAGATATGCAAAGTTAAATAGTGGTAGATGAAGAAGATCTATATACATTAAAGATTATCTGCAAGGGGAAAAAAGAGTAGGAAAGGCAAACAAAGGAATAAATGTAGAAAAAAAAAAAGAGGTTTAAAAAATTAAAAAATAAAAAAAGAGAAAAAATGGAAGAAGAAAGAAAAAGGAGAAAAAAGGAAAACTCCACAGAACTGCAAAAGCCCAACATAGAGGCAGAGGTATATGACAATAGGAAGTGTGACTGAGGGTCTGGGGCGGGATGAACATGGCGGCGCATCGGGGCCAGGGGTTCCCGGTTGTGCTCTCAGGGCTTGCCATCGCAGCTGGGAATGCTCGTTTTGTGGGCTCCTGGGTCCCCGTCGATCGGCAGCCAGTGAGCAGAGCGGAGGGCTGTGGACCACAGATTGAAGATGCATTCCATGGTATTGCCAACTGAAGTCTTCTCATCGCTATGGAGTATCTGTCCATGTCTTCAGGAACTTGGGCTCTGGAGCATGCAAACTTCAAGAGTTGTTCAAGGGCTTCGTTGCCCCTGGGCCTGTGGAATCTTCTACACAGGAATTGAACCCGTGTTCCCTGCATCGGCATTCTGAATTGGGATCCTTCTTGGGGGCACACGCATCACTCAGCCGAGATGGATTCCAGCGAAGTGGATCCTGGGAGGTTGGTAGGACCTCTGAACTGGAGCCTCCCATCTCCTGACCTCTCCAGAATTCTGTAGATCATCCAGAGGACCCAAGACATGGTGGTTACTAATAGACTTCCCACAGTACTTCTTCATTCCACGTGGACTCCTTCAAGGGCAGTGAGCATCGCAGCTTCCCTTGAACTTCGTCTGGATTGAATGACAACAGGCTCAACTTTTCATTCACTTGTATGACTATGAGCAGTTTGACAAGTTGAAGAAGATGACTCATTTGTAGTCTTCCCCATCAGCTCATTCCATCTACTGGCTTTAAAATCATTTAGTACAGAGCTCACCGTCTAGGTGTTCATCCGGTGTTTTGTTTGCTTATCATGCAGGATCATTTTAAAAGGAAAAGCATGTGTGTATGAGTTAGAGCTCTGATCCCAAGAGTCCATGTAGAAGCTTCCCCTGAGAAATGTATCGTTTTGGCACCAATGCTACTGAAATGTGTGAATGTGGCCTACCACGCGTCCCAATAAGTGTAAACAGCTTCACATGCTACTTATTTGAAACGACCAGTACTCATGACATTCCATTCATCTGAGGACTCAATATGGCCAACTTAGGCTGTGTTTGCCAAACAGACTTTGAAGCATTCTTCACACAGTCCTTCATCGATGCCAGTTTTCAGATCGAAGAAACCCTTGCTCCGTGAAGTTTGTGAACACATATACTCATGTTTTGTTTGAGATTTTAAAGTCATTCTTCAGTTTTGTTGGAGGAATGGTTCTGTATATGCCCCATGGATCCCCAAATCCACTGATGTTCATGTGTCTTGGGGCTTCCCAGGTGGTTCCAGTGGTAAAGAGCATGTGGAACATACCCATGCAGGAGACATAGGAGATATGGATTCGATCCCTGGGGCAGGAAGATCTCCTGAGGGAGAGCATGGCAACCCACTCCAGTATCCTTGCCTAGAGAATCTCATGGAGAGAGGAGCCTGGTGGGGCCTAGTCCATATGATCCCAAAGAGTTGGACACAATGTAAGTGACTTAGCACAGCACATGATTCATTGTCAGAGCTAATATAATGGAGATGACATGAAAAGAAGCACCAGCGGGCGAAAGTCAATATCCATCACTTTTCAACTTTGGAATGTATTGTGATATTTTAGGTCCATATTTGTATGACTTGATAGTTGGCGAATCGATGTGTATGAAGGCCTGATTGTGTTATATGTATGTTGAGGGAAGATATATTTTTATGTGGTTTGACATATGGGTCCCATTTCATTCGTAGACATCTGCATACTCACCACTTATCATCATTTGTTTTGAAAAGACCATTGTTTGGAAAGGTTGTTGTCTAACCATGAAAGATGCTTGAATTCTTGGGCTCCTTAGAGGAAGAATTCAACCCGGGGCCAGTGATGAGGCTTGATCACTCAGAGCTTTTGTGTCCCAACGTTTTATGAAAGTATAAAAGAGAGAAAGCTTCTGACATAGACATCAGAAGGGGGCAGAAAGAGTGCCCTCTACTCATCTTTAGCTGGATGTTATCTAGCTACTAGCAGTCTACTCATTAGAGAAAGGAATGGCAACAGACCCCTCACCCACAAGACATATGGAGATGACCGTGGCACCAGCTGAGTCATCCTGGGCCATAAAACGATTGATATGAGCAAATAGATAGCTTCATTCACATAGATCAGGAGAACCATGTATGAGTAAAGCATATTGGTTTGTCAAGTCAGTTCTGAGCCTTTGGGCAGAACCTACTTGAAGATAAGCGTCTAGGGTAAATACATAGTACATTCACATAGCTTAAGGCAAACCTTTCCATAAGAAAAATGCCTTGGTCAGCTCAAAGTATGAGAAAAGTGAAGTTCAGGTGGAACCAGGTGTCATTATAGCAACACAGAATTGTAAGAGAAAACCTCTTTTTAAATTTGTATCGAGAAGGGGAAAGAAGAGAACAGCTTGTTTCCTCCTGCCTCGGAAGTGACAGATAACAACTGTCTGACACTTGCACCCCGTCTCCTCCCTTTGGAGACCCCTGGCCTTCCTGGCGGTTACCCTCTCAGTTTCATTCATTGAGTGTTTTCTGCCTTGTGAAACATTGGGCATAGCAGTATGTGTTTATTTAGGGGCATTTCATCCAATTTCATGTAAATGCATATGTGAATTAGAAAGTTTGACATGCTGTTGCTTTGTATACCGATTGGGAAATGTGAGCCTCCAGGTTTAATTTAGTTTTTCATGTTCATTTTAGGGGTACAAAGAAAAATAATATGACTGCTAAGATCAGCTTTCGTATTTTTTGCCAAATATGAATTGAGATCACATCGATCGGAGATGAGTCTGTGCATGAAAGCCCTAATATCTAAAGTTAATTGACTTCACTACCATGGGATGTTTTCCTATCTATTGAGGATTTACTACATGTATTTCGATTTTAACTTTCTGTCTTACAGCCTTGTTTGCAGATCAAAGCTATTTGAAATTGTCATCTGGTTTTCAATGGCTTGTGAGGTTATTCATGAGTGGTTTATGAAACCAAATGGATTGTACGTAGCCATACTATGTTGTCATTCTGTGAATCTGAAGAATGTCTGAAGCATGTCTGCAGTTATGCCTTAAAGATTCACACAATTGATGTCCAATATTTATCTCAATAGACTTGCTTTCAATGTGTAGTTTCCTATGCGTACGTCTCTCCTTATGGATTTGGGTAGAACTTGTATTGGAACACTGAAAAATCTGTGATATCAACCGTGCTGACCTTCTTTCTGGTGGTCATCATTAAGATTTTCACGCTCACTGTCACTTTGTGCAATGCGATGGATCCTAGTGGAAACAGGTGCTGTTCATCCTACTTTTGTGAAGATTGAACTCATCGTAGAAAGTGGAATGTGTTGAAATATTTATGGTATAAATATACCTTGTGTATATAATTAAAAAAAAAAAGAAAGTGTGACTGAATATGCACATATACATATATACCCATAAGCAAAATCAAAACAATCCAACAAAAATAAAATACAATAGACTGACCCGGTGAACAAAGGAAACCAAAAATTCTATCTACCAGAAGAAAACTAATTAAAGCACAAAGTGGAAAACAAGACTAAAGCAAGGTGCCAATTGGGGAATGGCAATGAAAACAAAACTAACAAAAATGTTGAGAGGAAAGGAGAGAAAGTAAAGAAAGAAAGAATATACACATATACAGATATGCAAAGTTAAATAGAGGTAAATAAAGAAGATTTATATACATTAAAGATTAACTGCAAGGGGAAAAGAACAGTAGGAAAAGCAAACAAAGGAATGAATGTAGAAAAAATAATAATAGGTTTAAAATTAAAAGTTAAAATTAAAAAAGATGAAAAAGAGGAAAATTCCACAGAACTGCAAAAGCCCAACATAGAGGCAGAGGTTTATGACAACAATATAAAATGTAATGATAACCCTGTAAGCAAGACAGCAAAAGAGACACAGATGTATAGAACAGTCTTTTGGACTCTGTGGGAGAGGGAGAGGGTGGGATGATTTGGGAGAATGGCATTGAAACATGTATAATATCATATATGAAACGAGTTGCCAGTCCAGGTTCGATGCATGATCCTGGATGCTTGGGGCTGGTGCACTGAGACGACCCAGAGGGATGGTAGAGGGAGGGAGGAGGGAGGGGGGTTCAGGATGGGGAACACGTGTATACCTGTGGTGGAGTCATGTTGATGTATGGCAAAACCAATACAATATTGTAAAGTAATTAACCTCCAATTAAAATAAATAAATTTATATTAAAAAATGTGACTGAGAAAAAGAAAAAAAAAAAGCTCAAAAACTTAATTGGATTTTTTAGTGCCAATAAAATCAACAACTACAATGGGGGGGGGAAAGAAGAAAAAATCCAAAAGAATCTACAGAACAAGTCAACAAATAAGAACAATAAATGTTTTCCTTGTGTCACTGCTGTCAGAGTCCTTTCCGTCGCTGCGAGCCACAGTCCACCTTACCTCCCTAGGATGCCCTCCAACTCTGTGCTGATCTCTGGACCTGCTGTGGGGGCAGCTCAGATTCTAATCTGATCCTACTCTTGTGTGTTCTTGTCTCTAACGTCTACAGCTATCAGAGCTAGTGAGTTTTCTTTTGTGGACACTCTCAATGGTCTTTCATATATTCCATAGACACAGAGTCTGCTTAGTGGATTTAATCTGCAGCTTGTACAGCTGGTGGGAAGGTTTTGGGTCTTCTTCCTTAGCCACACTGCCCCTGGGTTTCAAGTGTGGTTTTATTTCCACCTCTACATGTGGGTAGTTCACTGGGATTTAGCTCCTCAGGTTTCCCTGAAGGGCTTGGGTTTGCCCCTGTGAGGGCCAGGTGCGGAGGTGGTACAGCTGCTTGGGTCACAAGGGTTCTGGCAGCACCAAGTACTCAGAGGGGTGGGTGGCTAGGACAGCAGGAAAAACAGTGCTCTAGAAGGATATGGCAACCAGTATTGGCCAATAGGCTCCAGTATTGTTGCCTGGACAACCCACTCTCTGACAGAGAAGGCTGGCAGGCCACTGTCTACAGGGTTGCAAAGAGTTGGACACAACTGAACTGACCCTGCGAGCATACACACAGGACTTTTTCTGCTTGTGGCAGCTCTGCCCCAGTGAGAGTTGAGTATGAAGGTGGTGAAGCTGCTTGGCTTGCGGGGACCCTGGTGGCACCAAGTGTTCAGGAACATGGACTGCCTCTGCCACAGGGGTTATGGCCCTATCAGAGTCTTTTTTTGAGCCTTTTGTAGCTGACCATCAGAAGGCCTCTTTGGCCAGTCTTCCCCATCACTCTGCTCATTCAGGTACTTAGACGGCTCCCTTGGCTGGGGTCCTTCTCTGCTGTTCAGCACATCAGACACAAAGAGGGGCCCCCCTGGCTGGGGCCCTACTCTGTAGATCAGCACGGCAGGCTCTTAAAGGGGCACCCTTGGTGGGGTCCTACTCTGTAATTCATTGCATCAGCCATTTGATGGACTAGCCTCTCTGTTGTTCAGCTGCTGATGCTGACGTGTGGGGAGAGAGAGGCTATGGTGATGGCTCCAACCCCTACGAGTGACTCAGCAGTATCGCCTTGCTTCCATGGCTGCCTGGCTTTCCTCCACAGGCATTTTCCCACCATGATCTCCTTCCTCACATCCCCTCAATCTGTCTCTCTGCAGTCAGCAGTGGCCCTCATCCTGGGATTGCTCCACAACCCCTAAACCCCAGCTCCCAGGTGCTGTGCCTTCCAGGAGGCCAGTGTTCCTATCTGGGGTATCTATGGCTGTGGCAAGGGCTGTCTGATTCTCATTCCATTTAAGCTGCCACAGATCAGCTTTTTCACTCTCAGCCTTAAATGTTTCTCCTCTGACTCAGACAATTGGCCCGCTGTGGGGATCGGACCCCTGCTTCAGTTCTCCCACCAGCTGAGGGCAGGTCCGGTTCTACTAACACTCCTGTTTTCCCCCCTAGTTTCTTCCTCCTACCAAGTTTTGCATGGTTCTATATATTCTTTTCCACTGGTTAGGTACTCCTGGCCACTCTCAGCTGGCATTCTGCATGCACTTCTGTGTCTGAAGGTGTATTCCTGATGTATTCGCGGAGGGAGCTCTTCTCCATGTCTGCCTATTCCTCCGCCATCTTGTTTTCCTTTTGCTTTTTTTTTTTTTAATCAACTTATTATAAAAGGTCATATAAACATTTCTTACACTGTCCTTTTTTATTGGAAAAAGTGTTTTGGACCATTAAGTTTTATTTGGTATCTTTAATTATGCTATTGTTACAAAAATAAGTCCAAATTTTGAACATCTGAGTTTTAACTTCCTGTTTTCCTGATGAGAGAATACACATTCTGTATCCAAATTGTCACTCTGGATCAACCTGTCCTTGGAGATTTGACTCAGATCTTTTGTCCTATGTGCTGTGAGAGACTCAGTCCTTCCAAATGTCTTAGGGAGTTGAGGGGACAGGCACCTCCATGTCTCCTGACCCTTCTTGACTTTTTGTGCCTGCTTCAGCTGGTGAGCCCAGCTCCTTGCTTCCCCACCTTTGTGTGCTGTACTCTGCACAGGTCACAGCCCAGGTCCTCCTCCTCCACATTCCAAACCTGTGAACAGCAGGCCTTCCCTCAAGTTCAGGTTGATGGAGTTGCTTCATTAAAAGAAGTTAGAATTATAGCATCCTTAAAATTAAATACATAATATTGTAGTTCTCAAAAAATCTTTGGTCCTTGGGAACTTCATACCCCACCATTTTCAGCAGGCTGACTGATTTGTAATCTTTCTCTCTTGGGTTTCCATCTTCCCTCTGGTCTTGACTCCATCCTTTCAAGTCATGTTATTTCTTATACTGAAAGTTTAATTATCTTGTTAAGTCCTGCCATTTACTGGGGCATCTCTTCAAGATCTTAACTTACACCTAATGTTTCATCTTGGCATATTCCCAACCAAGACATTTTTTTCCCCCCCTGTGAGGAATTTTGACACCTGTTGTCAGTCCCTCCTGGCACACATCCCTCCTCTCTCCTTTTCAATCACATGAATTTAAACCAGAAGAAGCCATGCTGTCTTTGGACTAAACCTTTTGATATTCTCATTATTTTAAGTGTCTTATCTTATTTCATTAAAAAATATTTAAGGTTATTATTTTTCTTACATCAAAAGAGCTAATGAAAAAAGTATGAAAGCCGTATATGTTGTCAAATATAATAGAAGTGAAAATAAGTAAAAGTGAAAATATCAGATTGGCTTTTACAAAAATTATTTAACATGCATTATTTCAAAAAGTTTTCCTCCACTGCTGCATTAAATTTTACTCCTTTTTTCCCTTCTAGTGTTTCAAAGATGGTCATTCTATTTCTATTATTTCTATTTTTATGGTTGTGTGTGTTAGTCACTCAGTTGTATCCAACTCTTTGGGACCCCATGGACTGCAGCCTGTCAGGCTCCTCTGTCCATGGAGCTCCCTAGGCAACAGTACTGGAGTGGGTTGCTATTGGTTAGGATCAACTTAAGGGAATATATATATATATATATATACACGCATATGTGTATATAAGTTACATATATATAAACCTATCTATCAACAGTAGTCAATCAATAAGAATGAAGCCATATAAATTCTTGGCTAAATGAGAAATTTAACACATTTTCCAGTTCTCGAAAATTGCTGAAATAATTGCTCAAGTTTTAGTTCCAGATTGTTAATTTTTTTATTTTGTACTTTCAATTTCAAGACACCCCCCTGCCCCTCCATGTTTTAGAAAAATTGTGTCAAGTTTCAACAAGAATTCTCCAGTATTCCTGCCTGGAGAATTCCATGGAGAGAGGAGCCTGACAGGCCAGAGTCCATGGGATCGCAGTCAGACACGACTGAATGACTCACAGAAATTCTGTGTCACAGAAATAACATTCACACGTTTAGGACATGACAGTAAGTATTCCCGGATTTATACCTGGAGCAGGTATTTGCACCGGATTTACCTTTCTGTTTTTCTCCTCACCACCTCCAGCTCCACTGTCTGATTTTGTTCTCCACACAGATTAAAATGCACACATATGCACACATGCATGTATGCCCGCACACTCTCCTGCTCAACCAGAGGGACGTGGTAGGGTCAATAAAATGATGTAAAGACTAGCCTCCTGAAATCTACATCAGAGCAGTGCAATCAACCACTTAACAAGAATTAGACTGATTTCCTGAGCTAAATCAGTCACGGTCTCTGCCCTCAGGAGCACACAGTGTTGTGGGGGCGATCAGATAAGCCCAAAGGAAACATCACCTGGAAGAAAGACAAGGGGATGTAGAAACACTGAGTTCAGGTCCCTGTTCCACCACTGGTTGCCACATGAACTGCAATAAGTCAGTTAATTTCTCAGTCTTATTTCTGATTTCTTCTAATAAAAACAGCTTTAAATTAAAAAAAAATTTTGAATTAAGGGCCACATAGTTTGGCAGCAAGAAAGAAAAGGATAAAAAACAATGAAGAGTCTGCTCTCAAGGTCTATAACCCACTAGGGAGGCCAGAAAGCACACCAGATAATGTGAGAACATCGGTGTGTTGTGTGACAAATAACCCTTCATGGTGCCCCTGTGAGGTCAGAGTTGGTGGAAGAGGAGAGAGATGTTATTTAACATCAACTGAGCTCAAAAACACTTCATTTAGTACTTGTTTTGAACTCTGGTCTCAGTTTGAATATAGCAGGTGGGACACAAAATTGGCAAGAGAGAGAAGGAAAGTTCTGGAACAGGTGGGGTGGCGGCCTGGGCAGCTGGCCAGTGTCTGGTAGCCACGCTCACCCCCAAACAGAGCATTCTACTATCAGATCGGACCTGTGCCCACCTCACACGGTGTCTCCCATCTGTCTCAAAATATTGACAGCCCGAAGAAATGATGTAAAAGAGCAAATAAGAAGTGAGGAAGAGAGCGATTACCCAGGACAAACAAGAACGAGGGAAGTCAGCTGTTCTCCATTCTTCCCGGGGACAAAGAGTTCTGTTCTCTGATGGGTCTCAGGACATTATCTTACTGCACTTAGCACTTTCTACCTTGGATTGCGGTTGTTTATGTGGGAGGCTTATCTGCCCCGTGCAAACTGCAAGCCCAGAGTTTGCCTCTTTCATCTTTGGAGACCATCCATGCGGGCCTGGCACTTAATAGAAGCCCAGTGACCATGGGTTAAAAGCACAGAAGGGCTGGAAACCACAGTGGTAGGGATTTAAATCACACAGAGTTGAGGACTGTCTTCTTAAGGACACAGTAAATCAGGGAATAATTTGCTGAGGAATATTATCTCCTTCTCTAGAGGTTTTTTTTTCTGTTTTAAATAACTCATTCTCATCAATTTGTAATGATTTAAACGTGGTCTTGTGTGTGGCCAGAGGGAGAGAGCACCCGGCACTCAGGGTTCCTTCCAGAGTTCAGAGCTCTGCCTCTGTGATGGGAAACATTAGCTTCAGCTTCTCTGCCTTTGAGTCCCTCTCTTCTTCCACTTCCTGGTCAGCCAGGTTTGACTCCACCTGAGAGTGTTGAATTCAGAGTAAGATGTCTGCATCTTGTTCCTTCATGAAAATATCCTCTTACCTGGAAGAGAGATCTGGGTTTGGGCTTATATGGTGGCACAAGGTCTGGCCCTTATCTGAGGCCCTGGCAGGGCTCTGTTTCTACCTGCTTTGTTGATGGTGCACTTTGGAAGAAATCAGATGACAGGGCTGCTTCCCTTTCTGCTCCTGGAAAAAATTGAGGCTGTTAATGATGTGAGGGCTTCCCTGGTGGCTCACATCTGCTGGCAATTCAGGAGACCTGGGTTCGATCCCAGGGTTGGCAAGATCCTCTGAAGAAGGGGATGGCAACTCACTCCATTATTCTTGCCTGGAGAATCCCATGGACAGAGGAGCCTGGTGGGCTACAGTCCGTGAGGTCATGAATTGTTGGACACGACTGAGTGACTAAGCAATGATGTGAATGTTTTTTGGATATGTGATTATCTGGAAATCTTTCAAATGGGGACTCTAACCTTGGCCTGAAGATTTTTTTTAAGGTATCTAAAATATCTCTGATTGTCTCTGGTTTTGGCCCCCCAATACCAGCCATCTATATAGAGGCCAGGAAACGTTTCTCCCCCTTTCTTGATTCGAGCCTGTGGCACTAGGTGAAAATGAAGGGATTTATTTAGTTTTAGCTGCATCAGGCACACAGGCTCTTTATTGCAGTGCAAGGACTTCTCTCTGCTAACTAGCCTGCCATTTCTCCCATTGTGGTATGCGGGCTCAGTTGCCTTGCAGCATGTGGGGTCTTAATTGCCTGACCCAGGATTGAATCCGTCATCTGTATTAGAAGGCAGATTCTTAACCACTGTACCACCAGGGAAGTCCTGAAAATGATGAGATTTCTGACAAGAGAACCAAATTCTTCCTTTTGACAGTGACATCATGTTTCTCCGCTTAAAATTATGTTGTCTCCTAAGTCTAGCTAATTTTCAAACAATTTTGTAACAAGACAGTCAAGGACCACTGAAAGTTCATCCTTCTAGGCTTTTTCTGTTTTTTGATGTGTAGTTGATTTACAATGCTGTGTGAATTTCTGCTTTACAGCAAAGTGATATATACATCTTTGTGTGTGCTGTCCCATCGGTCATGTCCAACTCTTTGCAAACCTATGGACTGTAGCCTGCCAGGCTCCTCTGTTCATGGGATTCTCTAGGCAAGAATACTGGAATGGGTTGCCAAGCCCTCCACCAGGGGATCTTCCTGAACCAGGGATCGAACTTGTGTCTCTTGTGTCTCCTGCGTCTCCTGCATTGGAAGGTGGGTTCTTTACCACTAGTGCTACCTGGGAAGCCATATATGTATATTCTTTTGTTTTTTTTAAATATTCTTTTCCATTATGGCTTATCACAGGATACTGAATATAGTTCCCTGTGCTATACAGTAAAACCTTGTTGCATCTCTCTAGTTTTGATTTCTTGTTTCACTTGGGGTCCAGAAATAGCTCATTTGTTTATATTTCTTGCAATTTCCTCTTGAGAAATGATGATAGTGAAGAATGGTGAACTCTTGGTGGTTGGATGAGACCAGATTCTTTGGGAAGGAAAAGAGAATTGTGTTGAAACATTGAGGTGAAATGTCCTGAACCCTCAGTCTGTGCTCCTGGAAGTTGGAACAGTAGCTGTGTCTTGTCACTCACTGTGAAACTCCTTATCTCCACCTGAGAGAACCAGTGAGCATGTTGAAAGTGGGTCTCCAAGATGCCATCAGACACTCAGGTGCAGTCACATTGGGCCATCAAAGGACCGATTACTCCACTACACATATTCTGGGAGTTTTAATCATCCAGATTTGTGCTCTCCAGCCCTAGGTGGCTACTGAACACTTGAAAGGGAACTAGTCTAACCTGAGATGCTCAGTGACTGTAAAATACACACCATGATTTTGAAGACTTAGTACAAATAAAGAATGTATAGTAACTCAGTGATTTTTTCATTGTTTGCATATTGAAATGGTGGTATCTTAGATATACTGAGTTAAATAAAATACACCATTAAACATAATTTCACCTGTTTTCCTTTTATTAACATGGCTATTAGAGCATTTAAAAATTCATGGGTGGCTTGAATTATATTTCTGTTGGATGGGGCTGGTCTTGCTGTTGCTACTGTTGCTAAGTCACTTCAGTCGTGTCCAACTCTGTGTGACCCCAGAGATGGCAGCCCACCAGGCTCCCCCGTCCCTGGGATTCTCCAGGCAAGAACACTGAAATGGATTGCCATTTCCTTCTCCAACGCATGAAAGTGAAAAGTGAAACTGAAGTCGCTCAGTTGTGTCCGACTCTTCGCAACCCCATGGAATGCAGTTCACCAGGCTCCTGTGTCCATGGGATTTTCCAGGCAAGAGTACTGGAGTGGGTTGTCATTGCCTTCCCCAGGGCTGGTCTTGACAGCATTGGAAAGGTCTAGGGGCAAATCTCCTCATTTGATTTTCTCCTTCACTCTTTTTCTTCTAAAACTGTCAATTTGGGCAAAGATGCTATGCTGTTTTGAAAGGTGCATGTGCCCTTTTCCTCATGCTTCTTGTTTTTCCCATGATATTATAAATGTCTTGTGTGGCTTTAAGTTGTAGAATTCATAAACCCACAATGAGAGATGACTATGATGACATACCATTTGGTATGGTGCTGGCTTTGGGAACTACAACATTGAACAAGATCTAGCTGTGGCCCCTGGAACCTGCTGTCTAGAGATAAGGCAGGTAAGTACCAAACTGCTGGAATCATATTTAGGAAGTTTTGTGGATTCAGAAGGATGGATGTTCCATTGAATTGCTTGTTTCTATATTCTCTCTGTCTCAATTATTTTTGTATATGAGTTGTTTTATGACACAAATGAAAGACAGTCATTGTTAAAAAGAGGAAGAAAGAAGAGAAAAGAAAAAGGAAGGAAGAAAATACCAATGGAGCAGAAAACACAAACCGCACTGTTGCCACCATTGGCATCTGCATATGATCCTTTCCAGGAACAAGTCTCTCAAGAGTCAGAACTCAGACTTAGATTAGGCACCACAATAAGGAGAATTAGACTTCTCAGTGGCAGGATCAAGAGAGTCAGTCAGTTATTAACTGCCTACCTGTCTGTCCCTTTCTCTCTGATTTTTGTTTGTGTTGTCATCTGTGTTTGCTTCATTCCCAGGCTGACTTTCTGTTTATTCTGGAAAGAAAGACCCCGGAAGCTCAGACTTATATAATCCTTTGCATCTGAAATGTCAGTAGAGAGGAGGGGAAGAGAAAGAAGAAGAAGAAGGAGAAGAGGAGGAAATGGGGAGGAGATAGGAGGGTAGGAGGAGGGAAAGAAGGGGCAGAGAAGGGAAGCTGGAGAGGGAAACAGAGAGGGCAAGGAGGGGATAGGAAGAAGAGGGCAGTGGGTCAATCATTGTGTTAAGAAAGAGTAATCCAACTGGTCTACCCAACAAAATCTACTGACAGAATAGGCAAAGAATGATTTCCCAGAAAGGCAGAAAAAAAGGAGCTTTCTGTCTACTACCCACCCAACTACTTACTAGCCTACCTATATATCTGGCATAATTAACTACTTAGGGGGATGAAGGAGACAGGAAAGTGCCTAATTCTTTTTTTTTTTTTTTTTTGAGATTAAGTACTTCATAACAGTGCAGGCTCATTTTACTGAAAAGGGCAAGACCAAAGCCAGATTAATAAGACAGATAGCCTTACCTCAGTGTGACCTTAGACTGTGCTTTTTCCAAGAAAAATATTATCATTCCCCTTGCTGAGGTGTGCTGACCTCTTTCTAGTTGACATTTCTGGTAAGAAAATCTGGTGAGGAGACTGAACAGGATGTCAATACTCCACGTTCACGTTTGCCCACAGTAGGAAGGTCCATCTCTCCCTCCTCACCCCCATCTCATCAAAGAGAACTTGGTGATGTTTCAGTCAGGGCTGCAGGTGCTGCTTGATTTTGCTGGGTGCCGGAAGGACTGAGGAGCAGTTCTCCTCTTTCTGATGGAGGAAGGGGTGTTGGGTTTCTCAAGGGAGGGACAGATGGGCTTGAGGAATGAGCTACAACGGGGGTCAGGGGATCTGAAGCAACTGTCTAGAAGGAAAAGAGCATTTTATTTTCAGGGGACACCCTTGTTGTGAAGACCAGAGTCTAGCAGCGCCTTCTGTTGTGGTTCAAGGGAACAATGGCATTGGATCGCATTCTTGCTTTTGTTTCTCCTATCATTCGCAGTGGGTTCAAGATGGACCCAACTCTGCAGCAGCGACATTCTTACCAGGCTAGGCAGGGTCTGGGAAAGGTGAGGGTCGGGTCTGCCTTGACTCTCTCTGGGGGAGCTAATGGAGAGCAAATGTCAGTCCTGAGAGGAAAAAGTTGAGAGACCCATGTGGCAGCAATGAGTAAGAAGACTCTCTAGGTATAGGAGACAATAAGAAGGAATTCACTGATCTTGTACTCTTTTCTGCAGGAAGAGTTAGTGAGCTATACCTTTAGACCAAAAAGGAAGAAGTTCTGGCATTTTCGTAAGTTTAGTATATGTCACCTGGAAATATCAACATCTCCCCTGTGGATACTTGTCCAGCACAGAGCACATCTATTGTCACTAGGGTTGAGTTCATACTTTAATAAAGACTGACCAGTTTCTAACAGAGAGGAGCGACTGTGGCAAATACTAAAACTTGAGTGCTCTGAACGTCTGTAGATCTCAGACCCCATGAGGGTTCTCCATGCACTGTCTGCATGACACTCAAGACACCTCTCTCAGTTTGCACTAGGATTCTTCTGGCACTTGATAAAATGAAGGGAACACATAGCTTAGGCTGCACAAAGGTCAAAAGGACACACATAAATAACGGGTACACATATCAAATAAAGAGCAACCTTTGCCTCTAAAACTGATACACCACCTGTTAATCTGATCATGTAGAACATGGTTCTTAGACTAACATTGGACATGATAAAACTTGATTTACAGAACAATGTACCTTATAAAATAAATGATTGCAAAACCCTTTGAATACAGAAAGTCTTATATGGACGTTTAATGATCCTGGCAATTATTTTACAACTTAATTGTGGGAAAATGAAAGGAATAGAGTGGCTTAACGAATTCAAAAATTTATCGGACTGTGCGTTATAAGGGAGATAAAAAAAGGAGAGTTTGTAGTTTAATGTCACATTCTGTGAAACCTACAATCAGACTTCTCAGCATTTTAAAAACTGGACAGAGTGTCCTTAGATGAAAGGATTTTGATTATGTAATTATCTTTAAGGGAATTATATTTTACATTCTATGAGCATAATCTTTTAAAGAAACCACAAGTGTTTCTGTAAACACTGGTATGGCATAAAGGTGGGAGAGCTGATGAGATATTACATGGATAAAACTTGTGACTTTTTCCATGTGGGTAGAATCTTAAAACCTGGCCCTGATGGACAGGGAGGCCTGATGTGCTGCAATTCATGGGGTCGCAAAGAGTTGGACACGACTGAGAGACTGAACTGAACTAAACTCAGATTTGAGCACAGCTGAAATTGGGTGGGTTTCCGTTTTTTTTTAAAGAAACCTATATATTCCAATAATAAGATATTAACTAAGGTTTTGCAGTGGATTTATGAAAGGCGATAATGCATACAGTACATTTTGCTAAGGATATTTGTACCATCCATAGAATTTCCCTGAGAGCTGCCTGGTATAAGTTGAATGCAAATGGATGTTGGAGTTTTATTGTATCTGGTGTTCCAAGTCTAAAAAAATAGCTAACCATGCCTGTTCACAAGAAGTGCTCTTGGCCTTGGGGTTTTTATGCCATTGGTCCTTGGCTACAATAGTTCATATATAATAAACAGAGATTAAAGTTGATTCCTATCATGAGATGAATAATATTTAACACAGCTATTCAACGTATCTGGCTAGTAACCTTTAACCAAATCACTGGAATAATTTGATTTTTAAAATCAGATTTCATTTTGCTTTGACATGAATTGATTCACTGCCTCCAACTCAAGGTTTGAAATGGACATTTAGGCATATGTGGCTTCTTAGCCTGTATGAAAGGTCAATGCCCAAACAATCTTTCATATTTGCAGTTCAGATTTATTCTCTTACAATCCTCTTGCAACCCGTCTGCATAGGGTTTACACCTTTGAGGTGTAATCCCAAGTCATTTATCACTTTTTCTGTACACTAAAATTAAATGGCTTAATTCTCAGGGGATTAGTTGAGAAAACATTTGCTGTTTCGGCCAAGCCTCTATAATCTATATTTCTCAAAGTTGTTAAAATGTCACATTGAAAGAGGGGCAAGCAAACTAACAATAAAGTTCAAAGAGAGTAAACTATATTCTCTCCAGTTATTGCAATTTTTATCGGTCTCATTGATGCTGGAGAATAAATGCTCATTGCTATAAATTTCAGAAACTCAAGAAGATTTGAAAAGAATCAATGTTACAAATAAATGTGTCACAAAAAATAGGATTTTGCTAACAAAATCAAAAGCTGACTTTTTCTGGGGAAGAAAAAAAAAATGGTGGGCTTTTGTTTTCCCACAGATATTTGAGAATTTCCAGACTTTTAAAATCATGCATCTCTTAGAAGTATGCCTGAAAAAGGAATGCCTGTAGTTGAGCAGCGCAATGAACCAATTAATGAACTCACTTTCCATTTACCCTTGAACTGTAATTGCTAATTGTTGTTGGTTAATCTAAGAAAAGCCTCGGGCCTTTATTGGAAGTGTTAGCATCTGAAAGCATTGGTTGCCTGAGTTTCCTCAACTAAGTACTCAAGACTTGTGAAATCTAAACATACTTGTAAAAATCTAGGCATCTTTTTAATGTCCATCAATAACCTGTAATCAAGGTGGGGACGTATTAGCAAAACAAATGAGCAACCTTTGGAATTAAAAGGTAAATGTAAGAATTCTGGGATAGACTAATTGCTCTTTCATGTTACAGCTGTTGGTTGTAATTTGGCCCACAGCATAGTTTCTTTCCTGCAAGAGCGACTCCGTGTGCATGTGTGTGTGTGTGCATATGCACATACGTACACATCTAGGTAATTACCTCTATAGGGAAATTCAGTCTTTTAAGCAGCTGTATAAAAGAATTATGTGTCAACAGCTTTCTTTTTACTTGTAATATTTGCATAGACAGAGTCCCTTTCCCACCCTTATTTGAAAAATCTCCTTCCTTCTTCCTTCTTAGTCATTAATTTCCTCTTCTCTCTGACATGACCTTGAACACCCAGGTATTCCCCACATGGCCTGTCTGCCTGTGTGGGAGCTGGTTTCCTCACCTGAACCTATGTGTACTGACAAGCGCCACGTCTGAGTGACAGACACTGTCAGGACAGCTGTAGCCTGATGAACAGAGGTGGGGTGGTGATCCCCAGCTGGCAGGAGAGAACTGCTTTAGGGATGTACTGTGGGTGTAAAGTAAAAGTGTTAGTAGCTCAGATATCTGACTCTTTGCCACCCCATGGACTGTAGCTCATCAGTCTCCCCAGGCCATGGGATTCCCCAGGCAAGAATACTGGAGAGGGTTGCCATTTCCTTCTCCAGGGGGTCTTCCCAACCCAGGGTGAGAACCCGGGTCTCCCTCATTGTGGGCAGATTCTTTACCATCTGAGTCACAAGGGCATTCCTCCTGTGGGTGACAGAGAAACAATCACCCAGGTCAGCCAGTCAGCAGGAGGCCCCATGTTTCATTGTGACTAGATTCCAGTCTTGAGCCACCTGTGCCTGGCACAGGCTGAAATGCAAAACTCAGCTGACCCTTCAAAAAGTAGCCATGAAGTTGCAGGACACCATCAATAGCAAGATTTGATTGTAAGATTTGATTGTTATGACTTTCTATGGCTACAAAATGCATGAAGTAGATACACCACTCCAGCACTCTTGCCTGGAAAATCCCATGGAAGGGGGAGCCTGGTAGGCTGCAGTCCATGGGGTCGTGAAGAGTCGGACATGACTGAGCGACTTCCCTTTCACTTTTCACTTTCATGCATTGGAGAAGGAAATGGCAACCCATTCCAGTGTTCTTGCCTGGAGAATCCCAGGGACGAGGGAGCCTGGTGGGCTGCCGTCTATGGGTCACATAGAGTCGGACATGACTGAAGTGACTTAGCAGCAGCAGCAGCAGCAGCAGCAGATACACCGAACTGTGATCAGAGCTTGGGGACGACCACCGTGATCAGTACTGAAGACAAAGATCACTCTCGTGTCCTTCAAGGACCCTGCAGATAGAGGCAAAGGAAGTGACATAGCCCTGCAATAAGGCCAGGACAGAGGGATGCTGGCTGCCAAGGGGACATCCCCATCTCCTAGTTTGGAGCCATTTCTCTTTGTTTATGGGCATGTAGTGTGTTCACAGCAGGAACTGGGATTATGAGATGATGGACCAGATGTGAGGGAGTGGAGCCTGGGTTCAGGAACACCAGTCAGAGGCTACCAAGAGAGTCTGAAAGTCAATGCACACCTGCTTTGGGTGATCTTGGTGAAAAGGAAATGTTAGATACATATGTTTTACACACACATATAAACACACACACAGGATTTTTTCACAAACATTAATTCTTTGGCGACACTAACTAGACAACCCTCAGTGACTTTGTGGGATCTAAAGCTGATATAACATTGACTCCTTCTTTAAGAAAAGAAAATTGAAAATAAAAAAATTAATTATGAAGCTGCATATTTGTTGTGAATGAGAAAAAGTTTTAATTTGACAAATGCCATAAAATTTATAGGTATAACATTATTTTTATTAGCTCACGGCTTATGCACTTCTGTAATAGTTGTTTTCCTACATATTTTGGGCTTCATATTTTTTTATTACCTCATCACAGAACAATATTTTTGTAAGGCTGGATAAGAGTCCAGTCTTTCCTCTAGCACACTTGATGCAAATGCATCTTTTGTTGTTGACAAAATGCATAAAACTCATAAGTTTACTGCTACAGAACTGTAGTCTACAGACATAGAGATTCTGGTAAGCTCTTGTGTGCAATTCTCATCACCAAAGGAAAACAAGTACAGTGAGTGCATATTCGTACCTACTCCTTCTTTAAGTATATTCTGACAATAATTGTCTCTTTTTAACTCAGTTTTGATGGGAACCTAATCCTTCATTTCTAATTTTGCATGTCTTATGACTAGAAGAATTTCACAGAATAGCTTTGTTTCCTTCTAAACCTTGCTCTTTCTCTACTACCCATAGACTTAGAACATTTTAAGACACATGTCCCCTTTTGTAGAGCAAAACAGCCTTTGGCCTTGCCGCTTTGAATCACAATACAGGGTGAGTAGGTGCAGTGGATCTTATGGGCATTATTTCTACACAAGAACGAAAGGGCTGCAAACCAAACAAAAATATTCACCAGATCCAAACTAAATATAACTTTTATTAATTCCCTTTCATGCAGAGTTTCTCATTTCTCAACCATGGCACTATTGACATTTTGGACCGTGTAGTTCTTTGTTGTGGGGTCCTGTCCTAGGCACTGTAGGATGTTTATCAGTTTCCCTTGGCTTTATTCTTTATTTTTTTTATTTTTTATTTTTTTTTAACAATAATGTTTTTTATTAGACAAAGCATTATAATTTTCTCAATATTCTTCACTCAATTATCAACAAACTTTCCACTGTATTCATTGAACAAATAAACAGTGTCAAACTACACTTCACTACCTTTCAACCTCCAAGCACTCAACTTAAAGAGACCAGCAAAAAAGTGCTTGGAGCACCAAATGGAAAGAGAAGAACACCTGGAAAGGTCAACAGAGATACTTAGAAGCAGTTAAAGGGGATGGGTTAGGGGAGGAAGTAAATTCCTGAGCACCATAGATTTCCCTCATGGGTCAAAGAGGTTTACAAAATCAGTTTTAAGACATGAGATTAGAACTAGGGACTCAGAGGAACCCATACTCTGAGATACTGCAGGTCATCCAAGTTCCTGGGTTGGCAGAAGTAAAAAAAAGAGGGACAGAGAAAGTGGGAGTGGGGAGCAGAGGAGAGGCAGCAGGACAGAGACAGGTGCTGAGAAGCACAGAGGGAGAAAGCTGTGCCTAGAAGAAATAAAGTTCGGAACTTGTCATGAATTGGAAAACGAAAAGCCATAGTCACAAATCTGGAAGATGGACTACGGGACACAAAAACCTGGAATTTTATACCTTCCAGGAGGTGATGACAAATCCTGAAGCTGTACAGTGGCAGGCAGTGAGGTGCATTTAAAACTAAACCCTCTGTTTTATAAGAGTAAGACTTTGGCAACCTTGCTTAACTAATTCTACTCTGTGGATTTGAAAACAATGTGCCTAGAAGGTAGCCTCCCAAGCAGGTTACACGTCTACAGGCAGTATAGAAGGGCTCTAAGCCAAGTGGGTCTATAGAAAACAAAATTCAATTAATGTTACTGTCAAGTGAAGAGACAGCAGATTTCATTGTTCTCTTCAACCTTTTTAGTAGTTTCCTAAAGCTAAGCCATTCTGATCACTTGAAATAAACTAGTATTGCCAAATACTGTATAATCAAATAGGTTGACTGTGATCAAACCCCAATTTTTCCTGAGCCTTAACTGCCTCTGTGATTTGGGACACAGTTGCAGCATGGAAATTACTATTACTTTTCTGGGGGGCAGGGAGGGAACTGGGGGTCAACAATTGCCTAACTATATGTGTATGTAAACAAAAGAGATCAAACTGACCAATTAAATTAGCCATTCAGAATCCCTCTTGCCAAAAAGTTATAACCTTAAGACTGATTAAGCAAACCAGGATTCTGCTGCTCAGATGTTCTGAGTCTGGGAAGCACTGGCTTTGATGATAATCCTGATGATAATTCAGTTTTTATTTCAATCTTCTCAGGCTCTTCTGCCTAAGACTACTCTGCCCAGCTGGAACAAGCTTCACACAAACGTGTACCAGGTTTTCTCCTGGTTCCTTCCAAGGGGCGTCTCCCCATCCTCCTCAGTTGTCCACTTCCTCCTCTTCATTCTGTTCTTCTTCCTCCAGCCTCTCCTCATCTTCATCATTGTCCTCATCCCTGTTCTTGTCCTGCTCTTCCGAATCTGTTTTTTTGTCTTTGTCCTTCTTCTTTTGCTCTGAAGCTTCCTTCTTGCCTTTCTGCTCCCTCCTATAAGCTTCCAGAGCTTCTTTTAATGGGGTAACGAACCGCTGAAACTCCATCTCCTCCATGGCTGACAGCACATCGCTGGCATTCAGTGTCTTGCGTTTCCCTTTCATCGCAAAGTTGTTGGCACAGGATGTGGCGTACAGCACGAAGACGCTGGCGGCGCGGGAGATGGCGCTCCGGGCCTCCTTGGAGATGTTGACACCGTCCGGGAGCGCCTCCTTGATGATTCTGGTGATGACGGCATTGGGCAGGTTTAGGTCCTCTGGCCTCTCCGCCATGGTCGCGGCCGGGGACCGTGCCTGCGACCTCCTCTTCAGGCCGCCACGGCGTCCGGACTTCCCCGGCTTTATTCTTTAGATGCCAATAATATGAGCCCAGTAATGATAACCAAAAAAGGTCTCTGGACATTTCCAAATGTCACTCAAAGAGCAAAATCACTCCCATTTGTCACTGGGAACCAATACTTTAAACAAATTCTCCCCCAAACCTGTGGCCATTCCAACACTATCTAACAAGTGAACACCGTGAAAAGCAGAAGTTGCCATGGAAAGGTGACAACAATATTTCCCAATTGTAGTTAAAGTATTTTTCTCACAAAAACATGGAAAGGCATCACTGGGTATTCCCCCAGGGCTGGGTAGAAGCCTGGAAAAGGATTATTGTGCCTCTGGGAGGAAAAAGTATCAACACAATGACACTGGTGTGACAATTGTAGTTAGTGCAATGGTCCAGGACTGGGTGATTCTTGTCTTGAAAGAAACAAATCTTCATGCAAATCCATTGTTTTATCAAATGGACTTAAATTCTCATAGACCAATCTATTGCAAAAAACACTGTACTGGCCCTGAAATTGATGTAGGCTTCTTGGCCTGACAAGAAAGCATAAAATCCCCAAACTTCTTGAGATTGGCTGGCAATGAAAACTGCTTCTTAGGATTGAGAGTGGTAGACATTATATTGGAGTAGGGAATGACAACCAGTATTCTTGCCTGGGAAATTCCATGGAGAGACGAGTCTGGTGGGCTACAGTCCATAGGGTCACAAAGAGCTGAACATGACTTGGTGACTGAACACCAACAAAGATATTATGTACCCTAGCTTTTACCCTCAACATGGGTTCTTATTTTAATGAGATCTCATTTCTTAAATTCTGTTCACCAAGCAATAAAAATTATATCACTCTGTTAGCCTATATATTTTATTTTTTTCACTTATTCTCTGTGAATTTTTCTTTAGAATATTACTTTTCTACCGTAAAAAAAAATGTCTTATGATTCTCTTTAATGAAGCATCCTATTTGGATGAACCTGGATGTTCAGACAAGTGGTGAATAAACGTCCAGTGTTTTCTGCATATTTTAAATCTCTGCTTTATCTTTTCCCCTGGTTTCTAGGGAACATAGTGCTTGTGTTTTCTGATGTCTAAATATTGCATCTTTTGCTTTTTAATTCACCTGTGATAATTTGAGGGGTTTCAAAATGAGTGTTCATTTAGAAGAAAATAATACACCCAATGCACCCAAAATATAACAGAGTTTAATCAATCACTGCAGATGGTGACTGCAGCAATGAAATTAAAAGACGCTTACTCCTTGGAAGAAAAGTTATGACCAAGCTAGACAGCATATTCAAAAGCAGAGACATTACTTTGCTGACTAAGGTCCATCTAGTCAAGGCTATGGTTTTTCCAGTGGTCATGTATGGATGTGAGAGTTGGACTGTGAAGAAGGCTGAGCGCCGAAGAATTGATGCTTTGAACTGTGGTGTTGGAGAAGACTCTTGAGGGTCCCTTGGACTGCAAGGAGATCCAACCAGTCCGTTCTGAAGGAGATCAACCCTGGGATTACTTTGGAAGGACTGATGCTAAAGCTGACGCTCCAGTACTTTGGCCACCTCTTGCAAAGAGTTGACTTATTGGAAAAGACTCTGATGCTGGGAGGGATTGGGGGCAGAAGAAGAAGGGGAAGACCGAGGATGAGATGGCTGGATGGCATCACGGACTCGATGGACATGAGTCTGAGTGAATTCCGGGAGAAGATGATGGACAGGGAGGCCTGGTGTGTTGCGATTCATGGGGTCGCAAAGAGTCAGACACAACTGAGCGACTGAACTGAACTGAATCAAGCATCTATACAGAGGTTTATGAGAGTAACAGTTAAGATGTAGCCTTGGATTGACTGAACCCTTTTCCATTGCCTCAACTGTATCTATTGAAATCTATCCCAAAGTATGCTCTTCTAGTCTTTGGATATTTCTAATTCATCCCTATTCCTTTGGTCCCTTTCTTATGAGCAAGAGTCAAATTCTTATTGAATTCTGAGCCCAATTAAAAAAAAAAAGAAAAGAAAAAGAATTTTTTCTTTTGCATTCTCTAATCATGTCGCTTTTGTTTTCTTTTATCATTCTGCTTCTTTTTCCTTTCCCACATGTTGCTTTGCTCATGGTATTTTTTATGATTACTCTTTCCCATAATCCTTTCTCAACTAGGATAAATGCTTAGCCCAGCATAGGAGTTTCTCTCCTGTGAGCCTTCCCTTTCATCAAACTCAACTGAAGAATTGTATTTTGAGTAATAATTTTGTAATAATTTAATAATAAATATAAATAAATTATAAATATTTCACTTGTCACTTTCATGCATTGGAGAAGGAAATGGCAACCCACTTCTGTGTTCTTGCCTGGAGAATAAACTTTTCCCTACATAACTTGTGAATTTAGACGGCAAGGAGTCTGCCTCAAGGAAGTCTAGAAAAGTACTTTCTTCCTTATTTTAGCCAGCCTCCATTTGAGATAATTTTCCATTTTCCCTTGGGATAAAGCCCATTTTTTGCTCATGAGGTCTCCAACCTCAAAGATCATACCATCACCAAGAAATTTTAAGTGTTCTTCTGGAGACTACTTGAAGAGACACATGTTCATTTCCAGAGTGCACCTGTCCCTGTGGTGGCCTTCCTCTCCTCTCAAAGCCGTGGAGAGCACCACCTAAGCACAGGCCCTTTTTCCTACTTCTTCAGGATAACAAAAATAGCTTGTGTACATCTTGTTTATGAAGAGCCCAAACTGTCATGACCATTTTTATGTACATTATCCCATTTCATTCACACAGCAGCCCAATGGGGTAGGCAGAAGACAAGACTGAGGCTTAGAGAGATGAAGGCACTTGCCAAGTCTACCCAGCTAGAACACAATAGAGCCAAAATTCAAGCGCAGGGCCTGAAGGCTTACCTTTCATTATGAACACTGTGACCTGCAGTGATTTCTGTGTGAGATCAGCCCATATGAATGTAAACAGATTATGGTAACTGGACAAAAAGGTCTTGATAAGTCTCCTATTACCATATGACAGGCAGCAACACCTTCTGGGACATCTTCAATACAGATCACCCAGTGGCAGTTCCATGATGAAATATGCTAAAGAATAAGGTACCATAGAATTCAAAAATTGGGAGGAATTGATTGGGTCATCTATATGACATACCTACACGTGCAGACATATATCTTTGTGATACCAAAACATAGGTATGTATGTATTCTGGAGTATCAAGGATTCTTGACTCAAGAATATACTTGTTTAGATGTAAATGGAATTCTTTGGAGGTGACATCTTCCTGATAAGACACTTAAAGGAAGCTCTTAATTTTGCATAACAGGGATCCTCTGGAGAGTTGTGTATGTACATGTAAGTGTGTATACACTTCCATAAGGCTAATTCTTTTTCTTGCTACTGGTACCATCCTCACAAACCTATGATTCACGACAGGAATGTAGCCTGGAACTTCTGCTATGTAAGCAGCTGCAGATACTTCAAATACCATTGTACATGTGATCCAGGACTTGCTATAAATTTGCCCCTAAAAATAAAGTAACAAGTGACTGAGCAGCAATAGGAATTAATCACTGCAGTGCGTGAATGGAATGTGCTAGGCTCTACCTCAAAATCCTTTTATAAAAAGATTGATATAATTAAAATCCCAAAGAAACACCCAAGGATTCTATATTTGAGCAAATGGGCTGCAAAATTTTGAAAAAAGGATTTTCTTTTTAAAGGGGAGTCATGGTAGAAAAAAAAATGTTTCCACACTTTCTATATCAGTGGAAATGGGATGATATTATTACATCACTGAAGAATTTATTCTACAAAGGAATTTAAATTGGATTCAATCTCTTGGTACACTGGGATTTTTTGAAGGCCGAGGGGATAATCAAGCTTCTCAATTAAGTTGTTTGCCATGATGGGAAATAACTTCACAGTTAAAATTTCTATCACAATTTGTAGCAAAGATTACTTTGGTGATTCAGAAATGTGCATAACCATTTGAAAAACCCAAGCATTTCAAGTTTTCAAAATTAACTGTGAATAAATTCTTTAAAAAGCAATAAACTGAGGAAAAAACAACGCATTTGACTTAAGGAGATCTGCCTTTTTCCAATGACTATCACACATTCAGTATCCATTCAGCATTCTCTGCCCCTCTTATTCCTAACACTCAAACAGAAGGGGAAGGAGAAGAAAGAAAGAGAGAGGGAGAGAGAGGGAAGGAGGAAGGAAGGGAGGAAAGAAGCAAACACTAGCCAGAAGAAAAAGAAGAAAGGAAAAAAATAACACTAACTAGCATGTTTTAATCATTAAGTAGGCAGTTCAGAAAGGCCCCTCTGATTCTGAGTACACCACAGGTAATAAAGTATTTGGGCCATTTGAAAGAGAATTTGATTGAAGATCAATTTTTGGACATGAGGAAAGTGAAAGGGATTTCTTAAAGCCACTTGAATTACCAAAGATGAAAGGTTAAAAGCTTTAAAGACCCAAAACTACATTAGCAACTGAACAGTAAACACCATCAACAGAGACACAGAAGAATTAGCAAAACAAATATTAAATGAAGAGGGAAAAAAAGAATTCATTTCAGAAGCCAAGAAAAATTTCTTTTTGTATTCCAAAATTGATTTTGCAGTTTTGGACGGAAGTACTAACGGGTAATTTCTATTTAATGCTGTCTAAACAAGTATATAAAATCACTCTTAGCTCCAAAGGGACAGGGATCAAATAGGTAGGTTTTCTTGGACAAATTTGCCTATGCTGTACACTGTTTTGGGAACTGTGAATGTTTCTACAATGAAAGATGATGTGTTGAGATCTGTAGCTTTCTTAATCTTATGTAAATTAGAACAACACACTGTAAGTTTAATTTCTGTAGCATTCTTTGAAGTAGAATAGTTGTGATGTAGCGGACTTCAACTTCTATGGTGTTGAAAAGCAGAGATACTTTTATTATGCTGATCCTAAAAAAAGTTAACTATTATTGTTAGAGGCAATAGTGTATTTTCCTGCCTTCTTAAAGAGGCAACTGAACACAGTTCAACTTCTTTTTGATATTTTAGGGTCAGATTATAAACTTCATTTATTACTCTTATAATAACTTGATATTGTCATGGGCTGAAGTATGTTTTCTCTTACATTAAAAATCACTTGACTGCTGCAAACAAAGATACAGCAACAAAACGAAAAAGACAACAACCACAAGACCAAAAAAGCCCTACAAACTTATATACTGATGCAAAAATGCTCTAACAATGCTGGAATTAAATTTAACAGCATGTTAAAATGATTATCACCATGACCCAGTGGATTTATCCTTAGGGTGCAAGAATGATTCAGTGTGAAAACCAATCAATGTGATATACCACATTAACAGGATGTAGGGGGAAAAATCACATGGTCATCTCAATTGTTGCAGAAAAAGCATTTGATAAAATTCTGCATTCTCATGATAAACACTCAGTCAACTAGTAGAAGGATATTGCTTCAATATAATGAAGGTCACATATGATGCTAACATTATACTTATGGTGAAAAAAGGCAAGGATGCCTATGGTTACCACTTACCAAAGGCATTTTCTTCAGAAATAGGAAAAAATAAAAAATTCAAAATCTCAAAACACTGGGAATATCCAAGACAATCTTGAGAGAGAACAAAGCTGGAGGCTTCACAAGTCTTGATTTCAAAACATATTACAAGGCTACAGTAATCAAAACAGTATGGTACTGGCATAAAGATAGACCAGCAGAACAGAAAACCCAGAAATAAATTCTAGAGTGTAAGGTTAAATAATCTTCCATAAGGGTACCAGGGCTATACAATGGTGAGTGGCATTGAGAAAACTGGTTCTCCACATGCAATGGACTCTTATCTTGCACTATATAAAAAATTAACTGAAAATGATTAAAGAAAGACCTAAATGTAGTATCCAAAATTATAAACTCCTAGAAAAAACACTGGAGAAAATCTTCATGATGTGAGAATGGGCAATGATTTCTTGGATATGCCACCAAATGTGCAGACAACAAATATACAGACAAATGAGACTGTATCAAACTTAAAAACTTCTGCTCAAAAAAAGAAACAATCAACAAAACGAATAGGCAACCTACAAAATGGGAGAAAATATTTGTATATCATATACTGGATAAAGGGTTAATATCTAGAATGTGTAAAGAACAACTGCAATCAATAGTAGAAACAAATAACCCAATAAAAAGTGAGCAAAAGACTTGAATAAACATTTATCCAAAGAAGATACACAAATGGCCAATAAGCATATGAAAATATATTCAGCATCACTTATTATCAGGGAAATCCAAGTCAGACCAGAATGAGATATCACCTCACATCTGTCAGGGTGGCCACTCTCCAAAAACCAGAAAATACCAAGGGTTGACAAGGATGTGGAGAAATTGGAACCCTTGCATATTGTTGTGGGATTATAAAACAATGCAGACTCTGCGAAAAACATATGGAGGTTACTAAAAACACTAAAAATAGAGTCACCATATGATCTAGCGCTCCTATGTCTGGATATATACCCAAAAGAATTGAAAACAGGATCTCAAAGAGATATTTGCAAAACCATATTCACTGCAACCAGGGTTTAGAAGCAACCTAAATGTTCATTAATGAATGAATAGATAGAGAAGAAAAAAAATATGCCCAATGGTATATTTTTCTTCCTTAAAAAAGAAGGAAATTCTGACATATGCTACAATGTGGATGAAATTGAAAGATATTATACTAAGTGAAATTAGCAAATCTCAGAAAGACAAATATTACACGACTTCGTTTATATGAGGTAGGTATCAAACTCTCAGAAATAGAAAGTAGAATGGTGATTGTCAAGGGCTGGCTGGAAGAAAGGGAGATAGTACACTGTTGTTCAATGGGTTAGAATTCACTTATGCAAGATGAGAACGCTCTAGAGATCTGTTATACAACCATGTACATAGAGTTAGCAATACTCTACGGATACATTTTTATAGTTCTCTTAGCTTTTAAAATATAATTTGCTTCTCCTTAGTGTTGTCCATTCTTATTTCTGGATGTCCTACATGTTGTATCTAGTTTCTAATCCTCCATCTTAAGTAATAATGTTTGGGGTGAACATATGAATGTAGCTCCGTCTCTCTCACAAGGACATGGGCTTTGTGTACAGCTGCTTGCTTCTCAGAGGCCTGTTTCTCCACTTATTATTCATAAATATGTTTGAAAATTGTACACAGTGAGCTTTTTAAAAAATTACAGATGTATGGGGGAAAAATAGCACAAAAGAAAATCTCTCTTCCATTTCTAGTTCCTAGTCCTCATCTTTCTCATCAGAGCTAACTACAGTTTTGACAATTTTATATAAGCTTCCAAATTATAAACTTTTAAGGTATATATTTGTGTATTTGTGTGTGTGCATACATATATGTGTATATATGACAACACAAATGAAAGAATACTATAAAACTATCCTGTACCTCATCACTAAACAATAGATGTTAGAGATATATTTATTATCTCCTATTTGGACTGATATCATTAATTTTAATGTAACATAATAATAGATTTAGTGGATTAATCAAATTAATTTAATTGATTCTCTACTAAGGGATTTAAGGTTGTTTTCATATATTTTTACTATTGCAAAATCTAAGAATGCTATTTTTAAAAATGAAATCTCATAGGTAACTCATTCATATAGCAAGTAATAGAAGAAATCTGTAAGCCTATTACAAATCTAAGGCAGGTAAATTAAAACAATTCAAACTTACCATAAGAGGGACTTCCCTGATGGTCCTGTGGCTAAGACTCCATGGTCCCAACATAACGGGGGGGCAATTTCGATCCCTAGTCAGGAAATTAGATTCTACATGCTGCATCTAAGATCCAGCATGGCCAAATAAATAAAAATCTTTAAAAATGTACCATACAAGTTAAAACCTTTGCTAAGATGTTTGTGTGAGACTGTGCATCTTGGAATATGCTGTCGAGATGAGCGTACAGGCTGATGGGTGACAGCACTGATACCTGTCCAGTATTGTTGATCCAGGACCATAAAGGCTATGGAACAATGTTTGTACATGAATGGGTATGTGAAAGTAAGAATTATAAAAATAAGTGGTAAAATGAGTGATACATACACATCCAAGTTCAAGTACGTGCACAGAAATGTCAGAGGGAGCTTCATTTGTAGGTTTGTGCAGGATAAATCAACATGTCAGAAATGTTGAATGTGTTGAAGTTTAGCATGTTATTTTTACTGTGTATTCATTTTTATTATAGTTTAAAAATATCTAAAAGAGATGCACTTAAAAAAATAGAATCCCATTTCTCACTTAGACTGGCAAACATGATAAAGTTGATAACTCAAAGGTTTGGCAAGGACATGGGGAAATCAGCACTGACTTGTATTGTTTATGAGAAGATACACTTGTAGAAATCATGGAGAGAAATTTGGCAGTTTTAATACTTTTCTTGGGACTTTTCCCAAATATGTGCAAAAATATATATGTAAAATGGTTTTAATTATAGCACTGTATATACTCACAAAAATTAGAAACTCTCTGTGTCCCAAACTGTAGGGATTTAAAAATAATTTACAATATGCATATACTGTAGATTAATATGTAAATGATTAAAAGAATGAATATATTTGTAAGTATTGATTGGAAATGTTTCTAAGATACTTTGTTAAGCGAACAGGACAAAGTAGAAAACAGTAATGTATAAAATTCTCTTTTTATGTTTGAGAGATAAAATATAATACACCTATATGAAAAATTTCACAGCAAACTACTGGTACAGGTTACTTCTGGGATGTTGGTTGGGGGACCTGAAGTGAAAGACAGACTCACACTTCAGATTTTTCTTGTACTATTTCATGTTTTATTCATAGTTGTAATTTATTTTCAAATATAAATTTAAAAATATGGAAGAACTCCAGCGTTTTTATAAACACAAAATTTGAAAAACACTTTGCAAAGTATTTAGTTTTTGAATAGCATGGTGGAAATTCAGAAAATGGAATATCACTTTCAGGTTCCCTGCTTTACAAGTTAGAAAGTTTTGAAATATACAAATCTCAAAAAATGAACTTTCAAAGATTTTTTTGTGATAAAACATCATCAAGAGAGAAGAAGATGATTTAATTCCAGAAGAACCTAGAATGGCTGGGAATTAGGTGGATGAAGCCCTTTAGAATTCAGTGGGTGGGTGAGGGAATTTTGCAGGTGCTTTTGTGATCCCTAGATTTCCCCCACCAGAATCCCACAGAGTTGCTTGGAGCCCCATTTTGTTAGGCAGTAAACTGCTATCGTATGGTGGAACACTGTCTCCTGGGCTTGTATCACCAATGTACACATTTTGTACCTCTTTGTAGTTGAGATGTGAAGAACATCTCTATGATTTTAATTATTACTTTCCTATCTAAAAAGACTTTTTAATTTTCTTTGTGTGCATTGTGTAAAAGCATGAACAGTATAGATAGCACTAGAATAATAGAGAAGTAAAAAAAATTCCATGGCCCAAAGATAGCTTTCCTCTCTTCTGTAGTTTTTTTGTTTGTTCACTTATTTAATTTGACATGATCATCCGATCTATACAGTTTAATTTCCTGTTCAGACAGGCCAAGGGAGTGCTCTTTGGGACCCTGAACTCCAATAGAGATGGAAGAGGGCCTGGATTATTATTATCATTAAATAGCTACAAGCAACCAAAACAGTTACAAAACTTCTCAGTAAAATATGGTGACAGATTATTGAAGGTTGGTTTGAAGAGGCGGACTGACAGGGGAACATGGATATGAAAATTAAATTCAGGGACTAGAAGGGCTCTAGGTTTACCATATGTGACAACTTTCCAACTTGCAAGAAGGAAGACTGATCATTTGTTTCCTTGGTTCATGTGTTTGCAGCCACAGCTCTTCCTGATCTGGTAGAGTCGCTGCAGTGGGGAAAAGAACACGTGCTAAACCAGCCTTGGTGAAATCAGTCTAGAGGTACTTCAACTTCAAATAACAGAGAATCCAATAGTGGATTAAGCAAATAAGAGTTTAGTTTCCTCACATGATAAGACTTCTGGAGGTAATCTGCTTCAAAGAATAGATGATATGGGGTGGGCACTTTGTGGTTCTTCATGATTGCTTCTGAGGTAGGAAAATACAAAGGGCAGCACCAGCCAAAGAGCTTCCTTTTGTGACATCAAAAGCTATCTCAGAACCCCCAGGTCTGCTTATTTCTCAGTGGCCAAATTATGTCAAATGGCACCCTGAGCTGCCAGAAAGTTTAGGAAGAAAGGTATTTTATTCACGACCTTGCTGCCTCACACAAAATGGGATTCCGTTGTGGAAGAAGTGGAAAATAGACATTGTTAGACAGCTCACCTAGGGGACAAAGGTTATCGACTTCAAATTCCTTGTTTCCAACATCTACATAGAATGAATCTTTCCTTTTCTCACTGGCCCAGAAGTAGGTGCTGTAGCAAGTTGATGAGAATGGGCTACCAGGTTACATTGAACAAAGAGGCAGGTCAGCTGGAAGTATGAATACTCTGGCCAACCAGGCATCACCTAGAAGAAGTAACTTAATCTCAAGAGAGACCATCCTCCATCTAGGGGAATGGCGAGGTAATGTCCATCTGGAGCCCACGTGGAGCTCCTGTGGAAAAAGCCCATGCATGGGCTTGACCATTCAAGACCATCATGGTGTCATATACAGTCATATGAGAGGTCAGCGGTCATTTCCTTTCCCTCCATATTAATCCAACTTCAGAGGGTTAAGCTCTGGGGAAGGGAGAAGGTGTGAGAGAAAGCAGAGTACACTCTTCACCCTTAGACTGCAGAAGAGACACTGACCAGGTGAGAGAATTGAGCTTTGGGTTGCATCTGGACTGAGTCTTGTAAACCTAAATCAAACTGTATTGATAGATATGAATACCTGATAATCATGGCATCAGGCTGAGATATTGTAAGGGAACCAGTACTCACTAGAAGAGGTGGATCGGACAAATCACAGCAATAGCAACTGTTATAAACTGAATTGTTTCCCCCTTGGCCCCATAAAATGTATGTTGTCCTAACCTTTAGTACCTGTGAATGTCACCTTATTTGGAAATGGGGTCTTTGCAGATGCAATTAAGTTTAAAATCATACTGAATTAAGTTGAACCCTGATCCAATATGGTTGAAATCCTTATAAGAAGAGGGAAGTTGGACCCAGAGACACACAGGGAGAATGCTATGCTAAGACAGAGGTAGAGACTGGAATGATTCAGATGTAAGAAGAAAAAGTCAAGGATTGACAGTCACCATTACAAGCTAGTAAGTAAGAGACAAGGAAGGTTTCTATCCAGAGTCTTAGAGGGAACATAGCCTTGCTGACACCTTGATTTTGGACTTCTAACCTCCCAAATCATGAGAGAACAAATTTCGTGGTGTTAAGCCACCTCAGTTTGCAGTACTTTGTGATAGAAGCCCTAAAACACTCGTCATGTCTGATTCTTTGTGATCCCATGAACCCACCAGGCTCCTCTGTGTAAGGCCAGCACAGAAAAAAAAAAAAGGGTGAGCTGGGCATTCAGGCAGAGAAAGATTTATTATAGGAAGGAAGAAAGAAAGTGGCTGGCTTTAGAGAAAAACCAGTGCTTGTTGAGCGCTTTGTGAAAAACCCTTACACTGTGTCCATGGGATTCTCCAGGCAAGAACCTTGGAATGGGTTGCCATGCCCTCCTCCAGGGGATCTTCCCAACCCAGGGGTCAAACTTGAGTTTCCTGTGTTGCAGGCAGATTCTTTACTGTCTGAGCCACCAGGGGGGCCCCAAGAAACTAATACAGCAGCCAAAAGAGTAGGGGAAATGATGTTTACATGTACATTCCTAATGACATGATAATGCTTATAGAACCAATACTTTACATACTAACGTTGATTTGTCACTGACTTTTTTTTCTTTTTAAAACTTAATTTCAACATAACTGTGCTTCAACGTAACTTCCTCAAGATCAATGCAAAGAAACAGAGGAAAACAATAGAATGGGAAAGACTAGAGATCTCTTCAAGAAAATTAGAGATACCAAGGGAATATTTCATGCAAAGATGGGCATAATTAAGGACAGAAAGTGTATGGACTTAACAGAAGCAAAAGATATTAAGAAGAGATGGCAAGAATACACAGAAGAACTATACAATAAAGATCTCCATGAACCAGATAACCACAATGGTGTGATCACTCACCTAGAGCCAGACATCCTGGAATGTGAAGTCAAGTGGGCTTTAGAAAGCATCACTATGAACAAAGCTAGTGGAAGTGATGGCATTCCAGTTGAACTATTTCAAATCGTGAAAGATGATGCTGTGAAAGTGCTGCCCTCAATATGCCAGCAAATTTGGAAAACTCAGCAGTGGCCACAGGACAGGAAAAGGTCAGTTTTCATTCCAATCCCAAAGAAAGGCAATGCCAAAGAATGCTCAAAGTACTGCACAATTGGACTCATTTCACATGCTAGTAAAGTAATGCTCAAAATTCTCCAAGCCAGGCTAGCAATACGTGAACCATGAACTTCCTGATGTTCAAGCTGGTTTTAGAAAAGGCAGAGGAACCAGAGATCAAATTGTCAACATCTGCTAGATCATGGGAAAAGCAAGAGAGTTCCAGAAAAACATCTATTTCTGCTTTATTGACTATGCCAAAGCCTTTGATTGTGTGGATCACAACAAAACTGTGGAAATTTCTTAAAGAGATGGGAATACCAGACCACCTGACCTGCCTCCTGAGAAATCTGTATGCAAGTCAGGAAGCAATAGCTAGAACTGGACATAGAACAACAGACTGGTTCCAAATAGGAAAAGGAGTACGTCAAGGCTGTATATTGTCACCCTGCTTATTTAAGTTACATGCAGATTACATCATGTGAAATACTAGGCTGGATGAAGCACAAATTGGAATCAATATTGCTGGGAGAAATATCAATAACCTCAGATACACAGATGACACCACCCTTATGGCAGAAAGCTAAGAACTAAAGAGTCTTTGATGAAAGTGAAAGAGGAGAGTGAAAAAGTTGGCCTAAAACTCAACATTCAAAAAACTAAAATCATTTCATCTGGTCCCATCATTTCATTTGAAATAGATGGAGAAACAATAGAAACAGTGACAGACTATTTTTTTGGGCTCCAAAATCATTGCAAATGGTGACTGCAGCCATGAGTTAAAAGATACTTGCTCCTTGGAAGAAAAGCTATGAACAACCTAAGGCAGAACATTAAAAAACAGAGACATTGCTTTGCCAACAAAGGTCCATCCAGTCAAAGCTATGGTTTTTCCAGCAGTCATGTATGAATGCGAGAGTTGGACTATAAAGAAAGCTGAGCACAGAAGAATTCATGCTTTTGAACTGTGGTGTTGGAGAAGACTCTTGTGTGTCCCCTGGATTGCAAGGAGATCAAACCTGTCAATCCAAAAGGAAATCAGTCCTGAATATTCATTGTAAGGCCTGATGCTGAAGCTGAAACTAAAATATTTTGGCCACCTGATGCGAAGAACTGACTCATTGGAAAAGACCCTGATGCTGGTAAAGATCGAAGGTGGGAGGAGAAGGGGAAAACAAAGGATGAGATGGCTGGATGGCATCACTGACTTGATGGACATGAGTTTGAACAAGCTCTGGGAGTTGGTGATAGACAGGGAAGCCTGGCATGCTGCATTCCATGGGTTTGCAAAGAGTTGAACATTACTGAGTGACTGACCTGAACTGAACTGTGCTTGCATAAATATATTCATACTGGTTAATAGAATTCAACTTAATTTAACCACACAATTTGGACCAAAAAACTTGGTACATGGTTTGCTTTAAAAAAGAAAGAAAAGGGATTTGCAATCTTATTTATTTTTCACCTGTTAAAAATGTGTATAAAAGAGCCTCCACTGAATGTTACTAAAGCAAGCAGTATAAATCTTGAGAAATGCAACTTCAGTTTGTCTCTGAAAAAAAAAATAAAACATGTATTGCACTGTGAAAGTTTATGAAATTGGTGCAACAAAATGTTGTAATAACATTTCAAAGCCAGTTCATGAAGTTCAGTAATGCATATTGACAAGGCTGAAGAGAGTCTATGTATACATGTGAAAATATAAAAGTTATCCAATCTAGCTAATATTGTCACTGACTATTTAATGTCTTCCTCCTTACTTGGGGCTAAATAGAAAATATCCTTCAATTGCCTTGAATTTTTTTCTAAGACAGAAACTTATTAGGCTATTCTGGCTTAGAGATTATATGGTGTTTTTGTTTTCGGTTGTTTAGCATTTTTAATTAGGAACACAGAGTTTATTAGAGAAAAGGCATTCACTGCTTCTTGAACTTTCTTAACACTACCTGAGTGAGGATATCTTTAACTCGGTCTCTTGTCTATTCCTCTCTCTTTTTTCAAGAAGCAGAAAATTTTCTTTTCACAGGCTTGAAACCATTGATCTTTTTACTCTTATTGCAAAATTGTACATGAGGAAAAGTTAAGGCGGCTCAGTTGCCCATGGTGTTCTTACTCTATTAATAAAACGGTTGGCTGTTGTGGGCGTGGTCATCATCTATTCTCCTAGCTCATTAACAAGTCACCATACTTGTGTATCTGGATGAGTAGGGAAGGTAGGTAAGAAGCTAAAGCTTACAGAGGATTCAAGGTTTTCACAGAGTATCTGTGCTACATATTTTATTTTATTTGAAGTTTCCTGGCTTACCTCTTTCAGTTATTTTGTAACTTGCCTCCCACTTCTTACACAAGTTTATAATTTTTCCTAAACATTTTAGATCATTTTTTAACACAATAGAATTTATCAGTTTTGAGTTTACTATGGTTTACTCACTTTTTTTTTTTTACTTCAAAAAATACTAAATCAAATTTTAGCAAATCACATTGTGAGTGAGTTCTCTGACAATCGGTATTTTTTAAAAATAGGAATGATTTGATGAATTCTTATATAATGACACTGCAGATTGTTGGCTTAAAAATTTTTTTAATGTGGACATTCGACTTGTTTAAAAGTGGAATACTTATATAATTATGGCACACTAATTATATTAGGATATTTCTTCATATTCTAAAGTCTATGCCATGGAAATATATTTGTCATTTGGAGGATGTTTGAGATATTTATTACTGTAGACACATTTTTAATTGGAAAGCATAAAACTATTTGTTAAAACTGAATTCTTACAAAATTCAAGTTAATATTTAACACATGAAACAAAGTAAGAAATAAAGAAACCCTTAATGCTGAAGTTTCACCATTAAAAAGTGCTTTAAAGTTTTCTGAACTTAATTTGAACCTTTATTTTCATTTAGGTGCCATTGAAGAATCTGAAAGGGGAGTGCAAGAAACATTGTTTGAAATATGCCTCTAAAACAACTCAACCACTTTAACCCTTTGAATGGATGCCCCAGACAGAGCTAGGAAACTATAAACTCAAGAGAGAGTTCAATTCAGTTCAGTGGCTCAGTCTTTTCCGACTCTTTGTGACCTCATGGGCTGCAGCATGCCAGGCCTCCCTGTCCATCACCAACTCCTGGAGCTCACTCAGACTCATGTCCATCCAGTCGGTGATGCCATCCAGCCATCTCATCCTCTGTCATCCCCTTCTCCTCCCGCCTTCAATCTTTCCCAGCGTCAGGGTCTTTTTCAATGAGTCAGTTCTTCACATCAGGTAGCCAAGAGAGAGTTAGGAAAGATAATTATGTCTAGAACCCCTGCCCCTCTGGCATTTCTTCTTTTCCTGCCTCATGAGAGAGGGCCCATTTTCATTGGCTCAGTTGTAAAGAACACATTTGCAATGCAGGAGACAGGAGTTTGATCTCTGGGTCGGGAAGATTCCCTTGAAGGAGGAAATGGCAACCCACTTCAGTATTTTTGCCTGGAAGATCCCATGGACAGAGAAGCCTGGTGGGCCACAGTCCATGGGGTTGAAAAAGAGATGGGAACGATGACAACAACAGGTATCTTGGGAACAGGATGGATGGTGAGACTGGTAATGAAGAGAGACACAAGAGAGTTTTGTGTCCCTGGCTTTTCTTTTCATCTCTTTTCGTCTCTTGGTTACTGACTCTGTCACCAACTCATGATGCTCGGCATAATTTTTATGACATCCCCTTCTCCCCAGTTATCCATATCCTGTTATAAGTATCCAAGTCTGATTTACCTCATTTGCAGGGAAATTTGTCCCTTCCTCTCTGTCCCTTGGAATTGTTCACAAAAAAGATGACAACATGCTCTCCATCCAGGCCTTGACTCCAATCTACATTTCATGCCATTATTAGAGAAATCACTCTAAACCACAAATAAGACTATGTTCAGTTCAGTTCAGTTCAGTCACTCAGTCGTGTCCGACTCTTTGTGACTCCATGAATCGCAGCACGCCAGGCCTCCCTGTTCATCACCAACTCCTGGAGTTCACTCAGACTCACTTCCATTGAGTCAGTGATGCCATCCAGCCATCTTATCTTCTGTCATGCCCTTCTCCTCCTGCCCCCAATCCCTCCCAGCATCAGAGTCTTTTCCAATGAGTCAACTCTTTGCATGAGGTGGCCAAAGTATTGGAGTTTCAGCTTTAGCATCATTCCTTCCAAAGAACACCCAGGGCTGATCTCCTTCAGAATGGACTGGTTGGATATCCTTGCAGTCCAAAGGACTCTCAAGAGTCTTCTCCAACACCACAGTTCAAAAGCATCAATTCTTCGGCACTCAGCTTTCTTCACAGTCCAACTCTCACATCCATAAGACGGACCTTTGTTGGCAAAGTAATGACTCTGCTTTTGAATATGCTATCAAGGTTGGTCATAACTTTTCTTCCAGGGAGTAAGTGTCTTTTAATTTCATGGCTGTGGTCACCATCTGCAGTGATTTTGCAGCCCCCCAAAATAAAGTCTGACACTGTTTCCACTGTTTCCCCATCTATTTCCCATGAAGTGATGGGACCAGATGCCATGATCTTCGTTTTCTGAATGTTGAGCTTTAAGCCAACTTTTTCACTCTCCTCTTTCACTTTTCTCAAGAGGCTTTTTAGTTCCTCTTCAGTTTCTGCCATAAGGGTGGTGTCATCTGCATATCTAAGGTTATTGAGATTTCTCCTGGCAATCTTGATTCCAGCTTGTGCTTCTTCCAGTCCAGCGTTTCTCATGATGTACTCTGCATATAAGTTAAATAAGCAGGGTGACAATATACAGCTTTGATACTCCTTTCCTATTTGGAACCAGTGTGTTGTTCCATGTCCAGTTCTAACTGTTGCTTCCTGACCTGCTAAGTGGTCTGGTATTCCCATCTCTTTCAGAATTTTCCACAGTTTCTTGTGATCCACACAGTCAAAGGCTTTGTCATAGTCAATAAAGCAGAAATAGATGTTTTTCTGGAACTGTTTTGCTTTTTCGATGATCCAGCGGATGTTAGCATTTTGATCTCTGGTTCCTTTGCCTTTTCTCAAACCAGCTTGAACATCTGGAAGTTCATGGTTCACATATTGCTGAAGCCTGGCTTGGAGAATTTTGAGCATTACTTTGCTAGTGTGTGAGATGAGTGCAGTTGTGCGGTAGTTTGAGCATCCTTTGGCACTGCTTAGTGTGAGTGAAGTCGCTCAGTCATGTCTGACTCTTTGCGACCTCATGGACTGTAGCCCACCAGGTTCCTCCATCCATGGGATTCTCCAGGCAAGAATACTGGAGTGGGTTACCATTTCCTTCTCCATTGCCTATATCTGCTTAAAAAAATTTGGAGGATTCTCACTTCCTTTAGATAAATCTTTAGTTCCTAGAGCTGGTCCTTAAACTCCTGTTAAACCTCTATTTACATCACTGAGTTTGGAGTAGTCACGGGTACAACTCTAGGAGGCGCTGTCCACAGGTTATCTTTGTGCATGATGCTCCTTCTGCCTGAAATGCCTTTCCTTGGGCTTTCCCTTCCTTTAATACATGCTCTTTCTTGAGTTTCTCTAAGTACTTCCCTTCCCTGAAAACAGAGTTCTTCCTGTGTCACCTCTACCCTGTATGGATTTCTTTCATATGTACTTAGTCGATCAGTCGTGTCCTACTCTTTGTGACGCTATGGACTATAGCCTACCAGGCTCCTCTGTGCATGGGGATTCTCCAGGCAAGAATATTGGAGTGGGTTACCATGCCCTCCTCCAAGGATCTTCCCAATCCAGGGATCGAACCCAGGTCTCCCACATTGCAGGCAAATTCTTTACCATCTGGGCCACCAGGGAAGCCCTTCTTTCATATTGTCTACAACAATTCAGTAATTCCTATTTTTGTACATAACTTCTCTACTGCCCGAGCCTCTGTCCCCTAGCAAAGAGCGAGTAAAGTCGCTCAGTCGTGTCCGACTCTTTGCAACCCCATGGACTGTAGTCCACCAGGCTCCTCTGTCCATGGGATTTTCCAGGCAACAGTACTGGAGTGGATTGCCATCTCCTTCTCCAGTAAGCCCCTTGAAAACAGAGGCTGTTTTATTTGTTTTTACATTCTGAGCACTTAGAACATTGCCTGATGCATAGAGGTAATTAATATTTGGTATGAGTACAAGTGAATGAATGAATGCAATACAATTAACTTTGCATTGGTGTGGAAATTCTAATTTACCTCTTTAAATTTTCTCCATGTATATTTGGAGTGTTTCGTTCTATAATAGCTTTGGTCCCATTCTAGCATCCTGACCTGTCCCTTCTGATTGTTTTCGAGTTCCTTTGCCTGGTAACTGTTGTCCATAGCAGGACTTGGCTTTCTCCTGGAGCAAATATTATCTGCCACCGAACACTGTTTTCTCTATTGGATCATGTGTTCTTCCCTTGTGGAGACAACCAAGAGTTTACCATGGCTGTAGTGCAACTGGCAACTGTCAGGATCAAAACTCATTAATAAAAAAATGATAATGCTTCAAAGTACATTACATTACTCCTTCAAAGGGCTTTGTGAACATTATCTTATTAATCATCACAATAGCTCAGGGGAAGATAAACATTGTGGGTTATCTTACCTAGATCATATTTGGAAGAACTTTTTTTCTTGTTATTGTTTGATTATGCTATGAAATCTGGAAAGCAATTATCATATTGGCTATTTGGATATAATTTGATATGCTGATGTAAAAATTTCTCTGGATCAGTGAGGTGGTTTTTATTTCTTTTAGATATCTCACCCGGACTCTTGTCAAATTCTTTCCGGAGAGTGAAGCAAAGAATAACAAGCAAAAGACTCTGAAATTTCTGTTCAAGGATTGAAATTTGCTGGATAGCTTGAGGCTCAATAAACCATTGATTCATGATTTAGAAATCAAAAGATGAATTACTGCACACATGTAGGTGTTGAGTAATTATTGAAAGACTGAATGATGTACTGATTTACAATCTGAAAGTTTAAAGGAGTGAGCTTATGTAGGAAATTAGAATCTTAGTCAGGAATTCTATTAGTAACTGATATCAATGGGTAAAAGAGAATTTTTTTAGGGACGGAATTTTACTTAGAAAACTGGTTTAAAAAATTACTCAGCAGTTCTGTCCCCGCCTCACCTCTAACATCTTAGTTTTACTTTTCTCATAACACTTCTCACTCGTTTAAGTGTATTTGTTAACAACTTTACTTTCCCTTCTGGAGCAAGGGAAAGTGTTGGGTGCTGTCACATCGTCGGGGCTGTTGAATTGAAAAATATTACCTAGAGAAATCTTTCATAAAAAAATTGAAAGGAAGATGGCTTCAATTTCAGAACTATAAGAAGTGATTGTCTAATTCTAGGGCCCTATATTCAAATGGAATGGCAGGTATTCTCAGCGAGCCTTGTATGAAGAATTTGACATCTTTTATTTGGAAGGAATGATGCTAAAGCTGAAACTCCAGTACTTTGGCCACCTCATGCGAAGACTTGACTCATTGGAAAAGACTCTGATGCTGGGAGGGATTGGGGGCAGGAGGAGAAGGGGATGACAGTGGATGAGATGGCTGGATGGCATCACTGACTCGATGGATGTGAGTCTGAGTGAACTCTGGGAGTTGGTGATGGACAGGGAGGCCTGGTGTGCTGCGATTCATGGGGTCACAAAGAGTCGGACGCAACTGAGCGACTGGACTGAACTGAACTGAACTGAACTGAACTGAATGTCTCAGCAACAAACTGTACAGCCTCTGGAAGAGATGTCACAGATGACACTGGCACTTTCTACATTCTAAGATGGTGTCTTCCTTCATGGGAGTGTCCAGGGTGGAATGGTCATTGGTGCAACTGTACCTCTGTTATCCTTGGTCAAGTGTGCTGGGCGAAGACTCTATGAAGTTAACCTCAAATTTCTTTCCAGTCCAAGCAAACATTTCTGACTTTTTAGATTCTGTCAACTCTCTATGTCCAATTCATAAGCATAGACTTAAAAGACCAGGCAGAAGTAAGGTTTTGGGGGAAATCAAGTGCAGGGATTTTCTCATCTCAATAATTTTGTGGCAACAAGGTGTGGAGCTGAGTGGAAAGGTGGACATTTCTCCTATCTGGTCGCTTGCCTTTCTGGTTGAACACACGCAATGTCCGTGGACACCGTTTCTTCCCATGCTTAGTGCTCCTCCAGGCAGTGTTGATTCCTGGAATTGAATCTGAATAAACCCTTAAAACCTTTCTCCAACTCCCGAATAACTGGAACCCACTGTTGAGAAATGCCTGAGTAGAACATGTAGGCTCCTATATGCTGATTTTTAAGATAGAGAGATAAGACACGTTTTTATCTTTCAAACGGCTTGTTCATTCTTGCCTTTTCTCTTTCAGTGAGAAAGTTGGTGCTGACGTCCTATAGAAGAAGCAGAACCGAGAGGATTACAAGTGGTTCTGGAGTCCAGTCAGTAATAATATGGACCTACCATTGCGTTATTCTGTGGAGGCAAGAAACTCAGCCAGTGACCCCTCAGGAAAATGATAATGCTTTAAAAATGAAATGCAGATCTTTTATCTAAATCTAGTTCCCTCAGCTTCAGCTCATGAACTTTGCACTTGGTAGTGCTTATACCAGCATCAGTTTCATTCTTTAACAAAATGACATTGTTTTGATAAAATGCCGGTGCCTCAATTGTCCATGTTTTGCATACCAATGAAAATTTTTAAATTGAAATATAGTTGATTTATAATGCTGAGTTAGTTTCAGGTGTACAGCAAAGTGATTCAGTTATATAAATATATATTTGTTCTTTTTTTTCTTTAAACTTTCTCCTCCATTATAGGGTATGGCAAGATTGAGTACAGTTCCTTGTGCTATACGGTAGGTCCTTGTCGGTCATCTATTTTCTATATGTAGCATGTGCTCAGCTGTTGTGTCCCACTCTTTGCGGGCTCATGGACTGCCGTCTGCCAGGTTCCTCAGTCCATGGGATTTTCCAGGCAAGAACACTGGAGTGGGTTGTCATTTCTTCCAGGGAGTAGTATTCTTGCCTGGAAAATTCCATGGACAGAGGAGCCTGGAGGGCCGCAGTCCAAGGGGTTGCAAGGAGTTGGACACAACTGAGCATGTACACACACACACACACGTGCACGTGCACACACACACATGCACACACACACTAGAGAATCTTCCAGACACAGGAAGATTAAGATTATGTGTTTCAAAAGTCTTGTGTATTGACAGGCAGGTTCTTTGTCACTAGCACCACCTAGGAAGTCCAAATTTGCATACAATATTATCTATATTTTAATCCCCAACTCCTAATTTATCCCTCTCCTCCCTCCCCTTTGGTAACAATATGATTGTTTTCTATGTCTGTAGGTCTGTTTTGGTTTGTAAATAAATCTGTTTGTATTCATTTTTAGATACCACATATAAGTGATATCAGATGATATATTTTTCTCTAGCTGGCTTATTTCACTCAGTATGATAATCTCTAGGTCTGTCCATGTTGCTGCAAATGACATTGGTTCATTATTTTTCACAGCTCAGTAATATTTTATTGTGTATATCAGCACATCCTCTTTATTCACTCATCTGTTGATAGACACTTAGGCAACTTCAATGCCTTAGCCATTGTGAGTATGCACAGCAGTTTCGGGTATTCACAGCCATGATGACTGTGATTGCTGTTCTGATAAGTCCATTGAACAGAAACATCCCCAACACTGAAACTTCTCTCAGGGGGATTTCTGTAACTTTAGGAGAGGTTACAAAACTCTCTGTATAACTTGATATTCAACAGACTTTTCTCTAGAGTGGTGGAACCCTACTTCAAAGGAAAATCTTTGAGTTGAGTCATGGTTTGGGTGGAGGAGATCAAGAAATTGATGATAAGTAGGCAAGGCAACCAGTTCCCAGGTCCTTTTCCATCATGTTAGCATCTCTGGTGATTGATCTTTTCTGTCTTGAGGTGGGTAATCTGTAATCACCAAATCATGTGTTTTCTAGAACTCTTGGAGCTATTCCTTGGAAATCCAGGGAATCACAGTTTGAAAGCCACTACAGCAAAGCTAACCAGAACTATGTAATTAAGAGAAAGTGATTTCCAAAAACTGTTCACTTTTCTTCTAAAAGATACAAATCTCTCCTAATCTAGATGAAACATTGAACCTATGAAGCTTGGATTTTAGAGGTGAAGAGTTTGGGATTTAAGTATCCATGACCTTTCCTGAGAAGGCAAACTTGTACTTGCATTGTGATTCTGTTCCATGTCTTTGAGATAGACTTCGTTTGATTTACTGGGTCAATTCTTATCCTTCTGAGTTGCCAAATTAATTGCAAAGTGGGTGTGGGGAGAGTTGATGGGGTTGATATTTTTTAAGCTTCAACTGTGGGACCCAGTTGGAGTCCAGCAAGCTTCTTTTTCATGCCTTGGCTTCCTCTCCCTCCCCCCGTGCTTAATCCCCATCTCCCCACCCTCCACCACTTCTGCCCTCTCCCTGGTTCTAGCTCTGATAGGGCAGTAACTTAGCCTCTTAGGGTTCAATTTTCTGTTCTGTAAAATAAACAGATGCTGGCTGGAGCTAATCAATAAGGCCTTCTTAGTTGCTGACAACTGTTGATTAGGCGGAGTCTGATCTCCCATAGCCATACAGCCATGTCAGCAGTGCCCTGTGTAAGTCTGCAGCCCACTGTCCTCTCAGATTCCCGTGAACCTGACCCTGGAGTTGTGCAACACGGTGGCCCCATGTAGGGAGACTTGAAAGGTGTAACCAAGTTTCACCTCAGCCTTAAAACATCCTTCCTTTCCAGATACTTTGAAATGTTGCCACGGGAGACCCATGCTTAAATATTATTCTCTCCAGTGTGAGTCTTGGACAGATAACACATAAAATCATTAACAAAATTATGTGAATTGCTTTTATTTCCTCCATGGCAAGAAAACCTTAGAGACGTCTGAGAGTGCTGGATAGATGCATAGGGAAAGAAGCACTTGCTTCTACCCTTTTGTGTTCTCTGACCCAGCTTGAGAGTTAAGCTAACATAAGACTGACTAACAGGAAAAAAAATACAAATGTTGCTTAATTTAAATATTAAAAATATTTTATTTACATATTTTATAATATTTTAATAATAAATATCATAAATATTTATAAAATATTTTATTTTACATTTCTAACATTTTTATTTATATTTAATATTTTATTTAATATTTTGAAGACCCACACAGGAATCTTCAAAAGGAAAATGAAGACCCAAAGAAATCACGAGGCCCCAAAGCTTACATACTTTTTTAAACAAAGATTGATAAATTGTGTGGTGGGACAAGACAAAGGGGCTTGGGCTATGGGCCATAAATTGTGGGACAGTAACTAAGAAATATGTAAGGAAAACTAACAGAAGATAAGATTATTTCATTTTCTTAAAAGTTTTTTTTTTTTTAAAGCCACGCTGCTTGGCTTATGAGATTTTAGTTCCCTGACTAGGGATTGAACCCGGAGCCCTGGAAGTAAAAGCATGAACCACAAGAACTACAGGAGAATTCCCAATAAGGGTTATTTTAGTAGGTTGGTTTATACAAGGCCATTTTGACTCCCAGTCTGCATGATAAGAATATTCTTCCTGGCACAACAAAGACGCCATTCTCATAGGAAATCTTATCACCTGCTTTTAGGTAGAAAAAGGGAGATCAGAGAATCTTTCCTCATCTGCTGTTTCTCAAGTGTATTTAGCTCAAAATAATAGAAATTCCAAAGTGGCACATTTTGAGGTGGTAGAGAGGAGGTGGTGGTGAGGAAGGAGGAGTTGAATGAAGGCTTTGAGCCCAAAATAACTGAATTCAAATCTCGGATCCATCCATAAAGTGTGTGATCACTGGTTAATTGACTATTGAGAGTCTTTTGGACAGAAAGATGATCAAAACAGTCAACTTATACTTTGGCCACGTGATGCAAAGAGCCAACTCAGTAGAAAAGACCCTGATGCTGGGAAAGATTGAAGGACAAAGGAGTAGGGGATGACAGATGAGATGGTTGGGTGGCATCACCGACTCAATGGACACGAGTTTGAGCAAATTCCTGGAGATGGTGAAGGACAGAGAAGCCTGGTGTCCTTCAGTTCATGTGGTCACAAATAGTCAGACATGACGTAGTGACTGAACCACAAGAGCAAGGTTGTAGTATCTTCCTGTGCAGAGCTGCAGGGCTGAAAAGTGAGTGCACAGTATGCAAAGCGCCTGGTATGCAGCAGGTGCTCACTACATAGAACTAAGACCTATTACTCTGCCATTTTTACCCACAGCAACATCTGCAATTAAATGTTCTCACCATCCAGTTGAAAAGGAAACTCCAACAGAAGTCTTGGTATTCAAGGGACAGACAGACACACCTTTCCACCTGAGGGACAACTTTTCATTTTGTAATTTTCTATGCCTGTGGCTCACTTTGCTGGGATGCCAAAAAGTACTTGTTCTCTGAGCTTCCTCACGCATCCTCCCGTACCTCTGAGCTGTATGGCACATGTTTTGAAATGTGAAAATGGGGATGGTACACTAAACAGTAAACTCATTATGTTAGAAGCTCATTTTATTTTTTTCCATTTGAATATGAACCACAGTGCTGGAGATTTCCTTTGTTTTTTGTTAAAGTGTGTTCTCTCTTTCTCTCTCTCTCTTTCTCTTTTATCTGTCTTCCATTAGGAAAATGTTTTTTTGATTGCTTACACCATTTCTTTTGTGGAAATAAGTGTCTATTGTTCTATCAGAAAAAAAAAACCCACTGAAGTGACCATTTAGAACAAGAAGAAAGAAGGAAAGCATTTTGGAGAAAAATAATTCCTTTCCCATATTTCTGTTAAGTTGTATATCTTGGAACTAGTTTTCCATTATAAGGAACTTCTCTTTTGTTTATGAAAAAAAAGAAATCCCTAAGACAAACCCCAAAGGAACTGTCCATTTTCCTAACTAATTTTCAAGCATGATGTAAAAATGCCATTAAGAATTGCTATGCCTTATCCAGTCCAATTAAAAAATATTTCTTTAGAAGTTACAAAAGATTTCCAAAACATGTTAGAGGATTCTTCTTTAAAAAGATGACTCTCCACGGGACTTGGAAATCAGATTTTTAAAACGTTTTTCTAAGTTGTCCCTGAAATTTAATCTTGAATAGCATTTTGTTGTCTTCTTATCAAAGGGTGCTTGACCCAGCTTTCAAGCAGTGTGATCTTGGAGGTGAGAGCTGGTCAGTGTATTCAATTTGGAGATTTTACTAATTTTTGCATCTTTTATCTCAGTTCACCATATAGCTTGCAATGTAGATTCTCTTTATGACAATCATTTCCTTTCCTCCATCTAAATGTTTTTATTTGTCATAGATTGTATAAATAACAATTTTTCTTTGCAGAGCTTGCATGTGTCAGTGTGTCCCCTTAGCAAATAAAGTGTAAATTCTATGAGGCTGGAGTAGTCTGTATCTTATTCTTTGAAATTCCCTGTGAGTCTTGGAGCTTCTCTGGTGGTTCAGTTGGTGGAGAATCTGGCTGCAATGTGGGAGACTGGGGTTCGAATCCTGGGTTGGGAAGATTCCCTGGAGAAGGAAATGGCTACCACTCCAGTATTCTTGCCTGGGAAATCCCATGGACAGAAGAGCCTGTTGGGCTACAGTCCACGCTGTTGCAAGAGTCAGACACAACTTAGTGACTAACCACTACACATGGGCCTTATTTCAATTTCTGGTCCCTTTGCAGCTGTTCCATAAATACTGTACTTGTCCATTTCTTGCTTGATAATCTGTTAGCTCGATCTAATCCAGTAGAAAATTAAAAAGAGGCTTGAGGCTCTCTGCTCTCAATTCAGCTATCAAGAAAGAATTCCCAAAGCAAAAGAGTTGCTTATTTCGCTACCCCCTTTCCTCTTGATTAGGTATGAACTGTAAAAAGTAAACAGCAGAGCCCAGCCTAATGTTTTGAATTAAGGAAAGATTAAGCAAGTTTTCAGACCTTTCTGTACTGGATCTGTCAACTGTAGTTTCGTTAACACTCATTAAACTGGAAGGCAGATAGACATAGCTTTTGGATGGTTTAGAAAACGAAAATACTTCCCTCTCTTAGAAGAGATAATCAAGAAGAGGGAAGCTCTTCTTGGCACAGCTGGGAATTTGGGAGTAGTTAATGCAAACTATTACATATAGAATGAATAAAACAACAAAGTCTTACTATTTAACATGGAACTATATTCAATATCGGGATAAACCATAATGGAAAAGAACAACAAAAAAAGAATGCATATATGTGTATAACTGAATCATCTTGCTGTATGGCAGAAATTAATACAAATAACATTGCTAATCAATGATACTTTCATAGAAAAAAAGAATTGGCAGCATTTCTATTTTTCTGTTTAGTGTTGAATATTTTTTTTAAGAGGATGATTCGATCACACAGACGTATCCATGTTAGTCTGTTAGTATTCATCTGATCCAGCTGCTGTTTCACACAAGAGAAAGGCCCAGAGTACAAGTGGTTTATGAGGCAAGCAGCCAGCCAGAGGCGCAATCAGGACTTAATCCTTTGCCTCACTCCCCTTCTATCTTGATTCATCACTTGTCTTTGATAAATAATAGGATTACCCCAGATACAGAGACAAACATAACCTCTTCCTTTTCTAATTCACCTCGGTTGCTTTATAAAATGAAGATGGCCCTTCTAATGAAAATATTTCCAATTTCCACATGCAACTCATGGAATTTAATGTGGAGAGTTAGATCAAAATGTGAGGCACTGCAAGCTACTTAGCAGAAATTTGTCATTTTAGGTGTATTTTTGAGGTTAAAAAGAAAAGGAAAATCATGAAAAGAAAACCAGAAAACTGAATCTCTACCACTACTTCTTCCACTCACATCAGGTAGTAAATTTGAATTTGTATGATAATGAAATATGATTTTTTAAGAGATATAGAAAAAACAGGTCTGATGGAACCAAATAACACAGGCTTATTATTGTTCCCATCACCACAGTTTGAAAGGTGTGGCAGGAGAAATTAAACAGAGAGGCTCAGATGAAACACAATATTGATATTTGGCATGCTTAGATGAATTTCCACCCAAAGATATGAAATCCCTTTAACCACACTAATTATGCCTCCCCACCAAAGGCCAACTTTTGGCACAGCTGGGAAGCTGCTGGAGGTTGACTTTGGCATCTCTGGCCTTCTCTGGCTGTGCCCCTTTTCTTTTTTGTTAAAACTCTAGCTTCACAATATCTGTATCCTTAAACCTATCATTTATCACTATATCCACTAGCATCACTCCATCCTAAGCTACGTGACCCTCCTAACTTCAGAATTGTGATAGTCTCCAACCTTATTGATAGATTTAATCAAAGAAAAAAAATTTTATTTGAGGGCAACAGTGGTTGGGGTTGCCCTGGAAAGGTCATGTGCTGATTCGGGAAAAGGGGGAGGAGACGTACTTTTACCTATATTTCTTTTTGTGATGTTTAATTTTATACTGTATTAGAGGATTGTCTTTTAAAAAAAAAAAAACCAACATTGTATACAATTGAAATTGTTTTCTCATGAAAGGAGTTAGAACAATAACTTTATCTCGGTAATAAATATTTCAATTGCTCTCATGTTTCCCCAAAGGTGATTTGAGGACCCCCTGCAGTAGAATGCTTTTAAACTGTGGTGTTGGAGAAGACTCCTGAGAGTCCCTTGGACTGCAAGGAAATCCAACCAGTCCATTCTAAAGGAGATCAGTCCTGGGTGTTCTTTGGAAGGAATGATGCTAAAGCTGAAACTCCAGTACTTTGGCCATCTCATGCGAAGAGTTGACTCATTGGATAAGACTCTGATGCTGGGAGGGATTGGGGGCAGGAGGAGAAGGGGATGACAGAGGATGAGATGGCTAGATGGCATCACTGACTCGATGGACATGAGCTTGAATGAACTCCGGGAGTTGGTGATGGACAGGGAGGCCTGGCATGATGCAGTTCTTGGGGTCACAAAAAGTCAGACACGACTGAGCGACTAAACTGAACTGAACTGCAGTAGGGCACATGCCATTGATTGTTAAGTAAACAGATTTCTTGGTGCCAAGCTGTTCCGACTGAATCAAAGTATCTCTGGGCACAGCCCAGGAGTCTGCACTTGTAGATGCCTCCCCCATCACACCCCATGATACTCTACACACTTAGCTTTGGAAACCACTGAGCTAACAATCACTCCAGTCTCCCAAAAGTTACATTCTTCTTCTGCCTGACACACCCAGTCTTCTGATGTGTGCATGACAGATGTGGTTTAGTAGGAATGTTCATCAGTGATATTGAGAAAGCTTCTCTGTGTTTTAAGATGGAGGAAGAATAGTCTCTTTGTGGGATATTGAGCATTTGGAATTGAGTAACAGAGGTAATTTTTAAAATACTGTATCTTTAACATATTAATTTAGCTTTTAACTTCTATTTTGCTCAGAAACTTTCATTGCTAAGAAGGCTAGGTCAGTGGAACAGGCTTGGCATGTGAAAACAGTCTTGAGTTTAAATCCTGACTCCATTCCTTATTAATTTGGTGATCTCATAACTGTTCTTAGCTTCACTTTGCTAACGTTTATAATGGAGACCTCCTCATCCTCCTCCAGTGCATGCTTATTCATGTCCGACTCTGCAACCCCATGGACTATAGCCCACCAGGCTCCTCTGTCCATGGGATTTCCCAGGCAAGAATACTGGAGTGGCAGCCATTCCCTTCTCCAGGGGATCTTCCCAACCCAGGGACTGAACCTGTGTCTCCTGAATCTCTTTCATTGCCAGGAGATTTCTTTACCACTGCGCCACCTGGGAAGCCCATAATGGAGATAGTAGTATATAAATTGAGGTATTATTCTGAGAAGTAAATAACATAACGTGCTTCAGTTCAATTCAGTTGCTCAGTCACGTCCAACTCTTTGTGACCCCATGAATCGCAGCACACCAGGCCTCCCTGTCCATCACCAACTCCCAGAGTTTACTCAAACTCATGTCCATCGAGTCGGTGATGCAATCCAGCCATCTCATCCTTGGTCGTCCCCTTCTCCTCCTGCCCCCAATCCCTCCCAGCATCAGAGTCTTTTCCAATGAGTCAAGTCTTCGCATGAGATGGCCAAAGTACTGGAGTTTCAGCCTTAGCTTAGGGAGTTGTACATAGAGTAGGTGTTCCAAACACATTCAGGGCATATACACTAAGGACCTTTATTAATTGCCTGCAGTGGGTAGGGTAAAGTAGTGAATAAAAGAGATACAGTTTTCATCTTTCAGAGAACTTGACAGACAATAAAGAGAGAAAGAATTTACTGCTACGCTGGCATGGTTTTTATATTCAATTATTTAGCAATTCAGTTACTTTGTATAAAAATACCAGGACAACGAACATAAACCAGGGAAACTGGTGCATATACGGTCACTTAAGCAAAGTCGTGGGACTATAGGTAGAAGGAGGTATAAGGTCAAAAGAGTGTGTTGCTGGTTTTTAAGGTGAAAGAGACTAGGGAATGCCTGGAATGTTACAGCATTTGGGATAAAAGACATCAGATGCCAGACTTACAACTCTTCTGGGAGAGACCATCACTGAACCAGTTTTGGCTAGCATAGTAGTTATTTGAGGAAGGTCTGAGTATGTGTCATCACAGTGGAAGGACCAACACAATGAAGATGTGTTAAAGGAAGTGAAACTCTAAGAACAGATGCAGACTTCTAGGAAGGATGTATGCGGAGAAGCAGAGAGATGGATCAATGATAGACTCCTGAGAAATGAAATGGGGAGAAAAAAAGAATCACCTAGACAACATGAGAAAGTCAAGGTTAGAAAGATCAAAGCCAGGAAAAAAAAAAAGCATTTGAATATGAGAGAGTGGCCCACAGAGTCAACTGCAACAGAAGGCCAGGAATGGTAGATTCGGTCAGGGAGAGCCTGAGGGCTTGGAGGCCATGGGACGTGGTGGAAGCACTGGTGGTGGATGTCTTTGTGTGGCTGGGGACATCCTTATCCTCCAAGAGTAGAAGATGGCTTACGATACACAGATGGAGGAACAGACTGCAGAACTTGGCTGCAAAAGATAAGGAGAAAATAAAATATTCATCAGAAAGGGGCACATGATCCTGGGGTGATGTCATTGGCTTTGTTTAAAAGAATGAGAGAAACTTGTATCTGCTTTTAAGTTGAAGGAAAAGATTGCATAGAAATAGGTTCAAGAAATTGCTGCTGCTGCTGCTAAGTCGCATCAGTTGTGTCCGACTCTGGGCAACCCCATAGACGGCAGCCCACCAGGCTCCCCTGTCCCTGGGATTCTCCAGGCAAGAACCCTGGAGTGGGTTGCCATTTCCTTCTCCAATGCATGAAAGTGAAAAGTGAAAGTGAAGTCACTCAGTCGTGTCCAACTCTTCGAGACTCCATGGACTGTAGCCAAGGAGTGGGTGGCCATTGCCTTCTCCATCAAGAATCAGAGGAGATGTTAAAGGAAGGTGTGTGTGCTCAGTCGTGTCCAACTTTTTGCGACCGTGTGGACTGTAGCCCGCCAGGCTCCTCTAACCATGGGATTCTCCAGACAAGAATACTGGAGTGGGTTGTCATTTCCTTATCCAGGGAATCTACTCAGGGATCGAAACCATGTCTCTTGCATCTCCTTCACTGGCAGGCAGACTACCAGCTGAGCGATTGGGGAAGTCCTAAAGGAAGTCCTCTCCCCAAAAAAAGACCAGAAGAAGGGATGACAGATGAGGAGGGGCAAACAGCTTCTCCTTGAACTGGATGACATTACATTTTGCAGTTAGAGCTTTGTTTACTTATTTATTGTCCTTGTCACCAGTGAGTCAGTCCTTGAAGGCAGGTACTATTTCTGCTTTATTTAATCCTGTGTACCTAGTAGGGACCTAACAGAAGCAGAAGATATTAAGAAGAGGTGGCAAGAATACACAGAAGAACTGTACAAAAAAGATTTTCACGACCCAGATAATCTCGATGCTGTGATCACTCACCTAGAGCCAGACATCCTGGAATGTGAAGTCAAGTGGATCTTAAGAAGCATCACTACGAACAAAGCTAGTGGAGGTGATGGAATTCCAGTTGAGCTATTTCAAATCCTGAAAGATGATGCTGTGAAAGTGCTGCACTCAGTTCAGTTCAGTTCAGTTCAGTCGCTCAGTCGAGTCTGACTCTTTGCGACCCCATAAATTGCAGCACGCTAGGCCTCCCTATCCATCACCAACTCCTGGAGTTCACTCAAAATCATGTCCATTGAGTTGGTGTTGCCATCCAGCCATCTCATCCTCTGTCATCGCCTTCTCCTCCTGGCCCCAATCTCTCCCAGCATCAGAGTCTTTTCCAATGAGTCAACTCTTTGCATGAGGTGGCCAAAGTATTGGAGTTTCAGCTTTAGCATCAGTCCTTCCAAAATATGCCAGCAAATTTGGAAAACTCAGCAGTGACCACAGGACTGGAAAAGGGCAGTTTTCATTCCCCAAAGAAAGGCAATGTCAGAGAATGCTCAAACTACCAAACAGTTGCACTCATCTCACATGCTAATAAAGTGATGTTCAAAATTCTCCAAGCCAGGCTTCAGCAATATGTGAACCATGAACTTCCAGATGTTCAAGCTGGTTTTAGAAAAGGCAGAGGAACCAGAGATCAAATTGCCAACATCCGCTGGATCATCAAAAAAGCAAGAGAGTTCCAGAAAAATATCTATTTCTGCTTTATTGACTATGCCAAAGCCTTTGACTGTGTGGATCACAATAAATTGTGGACAATTCCGAAAGAGATGGGAATACCAGACCACCTGACCTGCCTCTTGAGAAACCTGTTATGCAGGTCAGGAAGCAACAGTTAGAACTGGACATGGAACAATAGAGTGGTTCCAAATAGGAAAAGGAGTACATCAAGGCTGTATATTGTCACCCTGCTTATTGAACTTCTATGCAGAGTACATCATGAGAAATACTGGGCTGGAAGAAGCACAAGCTGGAATCAAGATTGCCGAGAGAAATATCAATAACCTCAGATATGCAGATGACACCACCATTATGGTAGAAAGTGAAGAAGAACTAAAAAGCCTCTTGAGGAAAGTGAAAGAGGAGAGTGAAAAAGTTGGCTTAAAGCTCAACATTCAGAAAACCAAGATCATGGCATCTGGTCCCATCACTTCATAGCAAATAGATGGGGAAACAGTGGAAACAGTGGCTGACTTTATTTTGGGGGGCTCCAAAACCACTGCAGATGGCGACTGCAGCCATGAAATTAAAAGATACTTACTCCTTGGAAGGAAAGTTATGACCAACCTAGACAGCATATTAAAAAGCAGAGACATTACTTTGCCAACAAAGGTCCATCTAGTCAAGGCTATGGTTTTTCCAGTGGTCATGTATGGATGTGAGAGTTGGACTATAAAGAAAGCTGCGCACTGAAGAATTGATACTTTTGAACTGTCGTGTTGGAGAAGACTTGAGAGGCCCTTGGACTGCAAGGAGATCCAACAAGTCCATCCTAAAGGAGATCAGCCCTGGGTGTTCATTGGAAGGACTGATGTTGAAGCTGAAACTCCAGTATTTTGGCCACCTGATGTGAAGAGCTGACTCACTGGAAAAGACCCTGATGCTGGGAAATATTGAGGGCAGGAGGAGAAGGGGACGACAGAGGATGAGATGGTTGGATGGCATCACCGAGTCAATGGACATGGGTTTGGGTAAACTCTGGGAGTTGGTGATGGACAGGGAGGCCTGGCATGCTGCTGTTCATGGGGTTGCAAAGAGTCAGACATGACTAAGTGACTGAACTGAACTAAACTGAGGAGAGTTCAAAATATTGGATTAGACATTGCAACAAAAATTATAATAAACATAAAAAGTAAATCACAGTACAACTTTAAGTGGTTATCTTTATTCAGAGTAAGAGCACAGACTGTAATTCAAACTTGGCGGCTGAAATTGAGTCCCCCACAATATACCTGAGACTTCTCAAGTGGTGCTAATGGTGAAGAACCTGCCTGTCAGTGCAGGAGGCATTAGAGACATGGATTCATTCGATCCCTGAGTGGGAGAAGATCCCCTGGAGGAGGGCATGGCTACCCACTCCAGTATTCTTGTCTAGAGAATCCCATGGGCATAGCAACCTGGTGGACTACACTCCATGGGGATGCAAAGAGTCAGACATACACTCACAGAATATACCTAGGTTATTTTGTCTTTTTGTCTAGTAGTTTCAAGAACTATGTGCTGAAGATGTTGTACTGCAGTGTCACTCGAGAAAAACAACAGCTTGTCTGCAACAATCACAGGACTGGTAGAGGCAGGATTTGAACCCAGCTCAGTCAGCTTCCAAAGACTATGTTTACTGTGTCTCATAGGTGCTCTGAGGATTCATCATTTTCAATTGTCTCTAGACTTTTTTATTTTTCTTTTGACTGTTTTGAAGTATTTTTTGGAAGACTGACAATTGCCTGAATGGTTGTAAACTCCATGAGAGCAGGCAGAATTTTTTTTTTTTTGAGGGGGGTCAGTTTTTTCCCTATAATATATTCCCAGCAGCTAGAATGGTGTCTGGGGCATGGTATGTGCTTAACAGATATTTGTTGAATTGGTGAACGTATAAATAAAATACTTCTGGGGGTGCTTCTTCCTTCTAGGTTATGTCTTTGAGGTTTGCTAAAGCATACTTCTAGGGGAGGTACCAGTTCCAACTCTTGCTATTCACTGAATAAATGAAGGATATCAAGGTAGGTGGCAAAGAAAGATTTGAGTGGAGGGCCTCAGGAAAATGGGACCATGAATGAGCATGGTTTAGTTGAGTTTATCTTCTCTGCCATTTGGCTGAGGCCTGCCACAAAGGGAACATCTTTGCGTGGGTTCATCACTAACCACACCAGTTCAGCTCAGTTCAGTCGCTCAGTCGTGTCCGACTCTTTGCGACCCCATGAATCACAGCACGCTAGGCCTCCCTGTCCATCACCAACTCCCGGAGTTCACTCAGACTCACGTTCATCAAGTCAGTGATGCCATCCAGCAATCTCATCCTCTGTCGTCCCCTTCTTGTCCTGCCCCCAATCCCTCCCAGCATCAGGGTCCCCTCCAAGGAGTCAACTCTTCGCATGAGGTGGCCAAAGTACTGAAGTTTCAGCTTTAGCATCATTCCTTCCAAAGAAATCCCAGGTTGATCTCCTTCAGAATGGACTGGTTGGATCTCCTTGCAGTCCAAGGGACTCTCAAGAGTCTTCTCCAACACCACAGTTCAAAACCATCAATTCTTCGGCACTCAGCCTTCTTCACAGTCCAACTCTCACATCCATACATGACTACTGGGAAAACCATAGCCTTGACTAGACGGACCTTAGTTGGCAAAGTAATGTCTCTGCTTTGGAATATGCTATCTAGGTTGGTCATAACTTTTCTTCCAAGGGCAAAGTGTCTTTTAATTTCATGTCTGTGGTCACCATCTGCAGTGATTTTGCAGCCCCCCAAAATAAAGTCTGACACTGTTTCCACTGTTTCCCCATCTGCTTCCCATGAAGTGATGGGACCAGATCATGATTTTTGTTTTCTGAATGTTGAGCTTTAAGCCAACTTTTCTACTCTCCTCTTTTACTTTCCTCAAGAGGCGTTTTAGTTTCTCTTCAGTTTCTGCCATAAGGGTGGTGTCATCTGCATATCTGAGGTTATTGATATTTCTCCCAGCAATCTTGATTCCAACTTGTGTTTCTTCCAGTCCAGCATTTCTCATGATGTACTCTGCATATATGTTAAATAAGCAGGGTGACAATATACAGCCTTGACAGACTCCTTTTCCTATTAGGAACCAGTCTATTGTTCCATGTCCAGTTCTAACTATTGCTTCCTGGCCTGCATACAGATTTCTCAAGAGGCAGGTCAGGTGGTCTGGTATTCCCATCTCTTTCAGAATTGTCCACAGTTTATTGTGATCCACACAATCAAAGGCTTTGGCATAGTCAATAGAACAGATATAGATGTTTTCTGGAACTCTCTTGCTTTTTCCATGATCTAGCAGATGTTGACAATTTGATCTCTGGTTCCTCTGCCTTTTCTAAAACCAGCTTGAACATCAGGAAGTTCACGGTTCATGTATTGCTAAAGCCTGGCTTGGGAATTTTGAGCATTACTTTGCTAGCGTGTGAGATAAGTGCAATTGTGTGGTAGTTTGAACATTCTCTGACATTGCCTTTCTTTGGGATTGGAATGAAAACTGACCTTTTCCAGTCCTGTGGCCACTGCTCAGTTTTCCAAATTTGCTGGCATATTGAGGGCAGCACTTTCACAGCATCATCTTTCAGGATTTGAAATAGCTCAACTGGAATTCCATCACCTCCACTAGCTTTGTTCATAGTGATGCTTTCTAAGGCCCACTTGGCTTCACATTCCAGGATGTCTGGCTCTAGATGAGTGATCACACCATCATGATTATCCAGGTCGTGGAGATCTTTTTTGTACAGTTCTTTTGTGTATTCTTGCAATCCTTCTTAACATATTCTGCTTCTGTTAGGTCCGTACAATTTCTGTCCTTTATCGAGCCCATCTTTGCATGAAATGTTCCCTTGGTATCTCTAATTTTCTTGAAGAGATCTCTAGTATTTCCCATTCTGTTCTTTTCCTCTATTTCTTTGCTTTGATCACTGAAGAAGGCTTTCTTATCTCTTCTTGCTATTCTTTGGAACTCTGCATTCAGATGCTTATATCGTTCCTTTTCTCATTGGTTTTTCGCTTCTCTTCTTTTCACAGCTATTTGTAAGGTCTCCCCAGACAGCCATTTTGCTTTTTTTGCATTTCTTTTCCATGGGGATGGTCTTGATCCTTGTCTCCTGTACAATGTCACGAACCTCATTCCATAATTCATCAGGCACTCTATCTATCAGATCTAGGCCCTTAAATCTATTTCTCATTTCCACTGTATAATCATAAGGGATTTGATTTAGGTCATACCTGAATGGTCTAGTGGTTTTCCTTGCTTTCTTCAGTTTCAGTCTGAATTTGGTAATAAGGAGTTCATGATCTGAGCCACAGTCAGCTCCTGGTCTTATTTTTGTTGACTGTATAGAGCTTCTCCATCTCTGGCTACAGAGAATATAATCAATCTGATTTCGGTGTTGACCATCTGGTGATGTCCAAGTGTAGAGTCTTCTCTTTGGTTGTTGGAAGAGGGTGTTTGCTATGACCAGTGCATTTTCTTGGCAAAACTCTATTAGTCTTTGCCCTGCTTTATTCTGCATTCCAAGGCCAAATTTTCCTGTTACTTCAGGTGTTTCTTGACTTCCTACTTTTTGTATTCCAGTCCCCTATAATGAAAAGTCATCTTTTTTGGGCGTTAGTTCTAAAAGGTCTTGTAGGTCTTTATAGAACCGTTCAACTTCAGCTTCTTCAGCGTTACTGGTTGGGGCATAGACTTGGATTACTGTGATACTGAATGGATTGCCTTGGAAACGAACAGAGATCATTCTGTCATTTTTGAGATTGCATCAAAGTACTGCATTTCGGACTCTTTTGTTGACCATGATGGCTACTCCATTTCTTCTGAGGGATTCCTGCCTGCAGTAGTAGATATAATGGTCATCTGAGTTAAATTCACCCATTCCAGTCCATTTTAGTTCGCTGATTCCTAGAATGTCGACGTTTACTCTTGCCATCTCCTGTTTGACCACTTCCAATTTGCCTTGATTCATGGACTTGACATTCCAGGTTCCTATGCAATATTGCTCTTTATGGCATTGGACCTTGCTTCTATCACCAGTCACATCCACAGCTGGGTATTGTTTTTGCTTTGGCTCCATCCCTTCATTCTTTCTGGAGTTTTTTCTCCACTGACCTCCCGTAGCATATTGGGCACCTACTGACCTGGGGAGTTCCTCTTTCAGTATCCTATCATTTTGCCTTTTCATACTGTTTATGGGATTCTCAAGGCAAGAATACTGAAGTGGTTTGTCATTACCTTCTCCAGTGAACCACATTGTGTCAGACCTCTCCACCATGACCCACCCGTCTTGGGTTGCCTGGCAGGCATTGCTTAGTTTCATTGAGTTAGACAACACACCAGTGAGCTTTAAACTCTGGGTGTCTGAAAAACGATTGACCAATACTGATCTACTCAATGTAAGAGAAAATGGAGTTTTTGCATATTCAAGTGATAATTCTCACCATATTTGTTATGTTCATTTATAAATGAAGCAATATTTCAAGTAAGTGATAGCAACAAGTGTATGGAAAGCTACTATGTACTCAGATGAGTGTAAGACAATAAATATTTATAATGATTATTTTATTTTATTTATTTATATTTGGCTACACATGGGCTTTTTCTAGTTGCAGCAGGTGGGAGCTACTCTCTGATTGTACTGCACAGGCTTTTCTAGGTGGTTCCTTCTCTTGTTGTGGAGCACAGGCTCTAGAGTGCATGGGCTCAGTAGTTGTAGAGCTTAAGCTTAGCTGACCCATGGCATGTGGAATCTTCCAAGACCTGGGATCGTGTCCCCTGCATTGGCAGGCAGATTCTCAACCTCTGGACCACCAAGGAAGTCCTACAATGATTCAATAAATATTTATTTGACACCTCCTTTGGATCAAGCACTCATGAACACTATGTTACTATACATTGGTTATAGATCTAAGGGTCAGTACAATTTGAAAGGTTTATTAGCAATGCAAATGTGAAGCTACCAGTACTAATCTGAATTAGTTTAGAAAGCAACCTATTTCTGTTATCCTTGTTCCTTACTTGAGAGGTGAAGATATTAGTGTGGGGATCTACCTGAACCCTCAGTGTTGATACAGAGAAGATTTTAAAATGAAAACACTTGAGCTACAGAAGCTGCTGCAGGAATCTTGTCTAAATTTCCCTTTAGCAGATTAAAGTAGAGCCTTCTAAAAGTACATCTAACAGTAACCCCTCAGAAGGAGTTTCCAGAAAATTCAGCTGCCATGGAGACAGACTGCCCATTCTACAAGCATTGAAAAGTCCAATAGCATCTTCCATACTTTCTCACTGAAACCCTCACTTCCCTCACCTTTGTTAAGCGGATGTATATAAACCTTATTCATTACTAAGCAACTCGCAGAGGTATATGTAAATAAATCTTGTCTTCTCTCCTGTTAATCAGTTAATCTGTGGGTCCCCCCAAACACTAGACCAAAGTTAGTAGAGATAAATTTTTCTCCCAAAATTAGCATGTATTTGTCAAGCAATTCATATCAACAGTACATTTTATTTTTTATTTTTACTTTATTTTACTTTACAATACTGTATTGGTTTTGCCATACATTGACATGAATCCACCACGGGTGTACATGGGTTCCCAAACATGAACCCCCCTCCCACCTCCCTCCCCATAACATCTCTCTGGGTCATCACCGTGCACCAGCCCCAAGCATGCTGTATCCTGCATCGGATATAGACTGGCGATTCGACTCTTATATGATAGTATACATGTTTCAATGCCATTCTCCCAAATCATCCCACCCTCTCCCTCTCCCTTTGAGTCCAAAAGTCCGTACATTTTAAACAATACACTACAGTAAATTCAAGTTATGCTTAACATTTATCACTTCCACCAGTGGTTATAGAGGAAAACACATCCCAGAGACACTGTATTTAACACTGTCTATATTTGAAAGTTGACTGCTCCACTTGCTAGCCCTGACCCTGAACAAGCATAGCAATCTCTCAGTTCCCCCATTTTCTTATCCATGAAATGGGAATAAAAATAGTACCTCATAGGATGGTTATGAGAAAAAAATGAGATAACACATGTAAAGCTTTTAGACTAGGGATGAGTGAATAGGAAGGGCTCAATTAAGTATTATTATTCCAAGGTTTCCATAGGGATGTTGGGCAGGGGGTGGTTTGGCCATACCCTACAATGATTCTCTCTAAACACTAATTATCAGCTGGTTTCCCTACCTAATGGCACCCCACTCCAGTACTCTTGCCTGGAAAATCCCATGGATGGAGGAGCCTGGTAGGCTGCAGTCCATGCGGTTGCTAAGAGTCGGACATGACTGAGCGACTTCACTTTCACTTTTCACTTTCATGCATTGGAGAAGGAAATGGCAACCTGCTCCAGTGTTCTTGCCTGGAGAGTCCCAGGGACGGCAGAGCCTGGTGGGCTGCCATCTGTGGGGTCACACAGAGTCGGACACGACTGAAGTGACTCAGCAGTCCCTACCTAGGGGAGTATTTCTGAATTAATGTTAGTGTTGTGACTGAGAATTAGTTTTTTTCAGAATATCAGTGTGTATGTTTCTATAATATTTTTAAAAAGTAATTCATCATTTCTGAATATTTGGAGTTCATTATGGACATAAGATCTTGAACATTTTAAACCAACCTAAGGGTCAGTACAATTTGAAATGTTTATTAGCAATGCAAATGTGAAGCTACCAGTACTCTGAATAATTACAATAAAGAAGAAAATTTTACCCACTAACTAGGACTTACAGGCCATTTGGGTTTCCAGAACTTGGCTCTCATGAGTTAGTAAAACAAAACAAAAGAGAATAATCTATTTCCAAGTTTACAGAATTTCACTAATCTTGATTACCTGAAGTCAGGGTCAATACAGTTAATAACAATGACTATTAAGAGCTAAAAGAGCCTCTTGATGAAAGTAAAAGAGGAGAGTGAAAAACTTGGCTTAAAACTCAACATTCAAAAAACTAAGATCATGGCATCTGGTCCCATCACTTCATGGCAAATAAATGGGGAAACAATAGAAAGAGTGAGACTTTATATGGGGGGCTCCAAAATCACTGAAGATAATGAAATTAAAAGACGCTCTTTGGAAGAAAAGCTATGACCAACCTAGACAGCATATTAAAAGGCAGAGACATTACTTTGCCAAGAAAGGTCTGTCTTGTTAAAGCTATGGTTTTTCCAGTAGTCATGTGCGGACATGAGAGTTGGACTATAAAGAAAGCTGAGTGCTGAAGAACTGATGCTTTTGAACTGTGGTGTTGGAGAAGACTCTTGAGTGTCCCTTGGACTGCAAGGAGATCCAACCAGCCAATCCTAAAGGAAATCAGTCCTGAATATTCATTAGAAGGACTGATGCTGAAGCTGAAACTCCAATACTTTGGCCATCTGATGCGAAGAACTGACTCATTGGGAAAGACCTTGATGCTGGGAAAGATTGAAGGCAGGAGGAGAAGGGGACAACAGAGGATGAGATGGACATGAGTTTGAGCAAGCTCCAGGAGTTGGTGATGGACAGGGAAGCCTGGCATGCTGCAGTCTGTGGGGTTGCAGAGTCAGACACGACTGAGTGAACTGAACTGATTGTTTATTAATTACTTACCAAGTGTTAGGATCCCTGCTGATCTTTTTATAGACTTCATCTCACTTGACCTTTAATGAAACTCAGTAAGATAGGCATGATTATTTCTGATAAACAAAGGAGGAAACTGAGCATTTTAAGGTTTGCTTCAAAAATTCAAATGTCTAGAAAGTGGTGCGGGTTCTATTTGAATACACCTAGAATATCTGTACTAAAGACTTCTTAACCACCTCACTGAACAAGCTCCCTTGGTCTTAGGATTCTTATTGCATTTAGACAGCTTCTTTAGTTTATTGCTGATGGGCTACACTTGGAGTTACATATATATTTTTAAAAATTTATTTTTAATTGGAGGATAATTATTTTACAATACTGTGATGTTTTTTGCCGTACATCAGTATGAATTGGCCACAGGTATACGTGTCCCCTCAATCCTGAACCCCTCTCCCACCTCCCTCCCCACCGTATTCTCCCAGGTTTTCACAGAGCACTGGCTTTGGGTGCCTGGCGTCACACATCAAACTCACTCTGAATATCTCTTTTACATGTGGTAATGCATTTGTTTCAATACTGTTCTCTCAAATCATCCCACCCTTGCCTTCTGCCAATGAGTACAGAAGCCTGTTCATTATATCTGTGTTTCCTTTGCTGCCCTGCATCTAGGATCATTGGTACCATCTTTCTAAATTCCATGTGTATGAATTAGTGTATAGTATTTGTCTTACTCTTTCTGACTTGCTTCACTCTGTATAATAGGCTCTAGGTTCATCCACCTTATTAGAACTGACTCGAATGCATTCCTTCCTATGGCTGAGTAATATTCCATTGTGTATATGCACCACAACTTCATGATCCATTCATCTGTTGATGGAGGTTTATGTTGCTTTCGTGTCCTAGCTATTGGGAGCCGTGCTGCAATGAGCACTGGGGTACATGTGTCTTTTTTCAGTTATGGTTTCCTCAGGGTATATACCCAGTGGTGGGACTGCTGGCGTGTATGGTAGTTTTATTCCTAGTTTTTTAAGGAATCTCCGTACTATTCTCCATAGTGATTGTGTCAGCTTGCATTCCCCCCAGCAGGGTAAGAAGGTTCCCTTTTCTCCACACCCTTCCAACATACTTTGTAGACTTTTGATAATGACTATTCTGACCAGTGTGAGATAATACCTAATTGTGTATTTGATTTGCATTTCTCTTATAATGAGCAATCTTGAGCATCTTTTCAGGTGTTTATTAGCTATCTGTATGTCTTTGGAGAAATGTTTTCTGCTCACTTTTTGATTGGGTTGTTCGCTTTTCTGGTACTGAACTGCTTGAGCTGCTTGTGTGTTTTGGAGATTAATTCTTTGTCAATTGTTTCACTGGCTATTATTTTCTCCCATTCTGAGGGCTGTCTTTTCACCTTGCTTACAGTTTCCTTTATTATGAAAAAGCTTTTAAGTTTAATTAGGTTCCATTTGTTTGTTTATTATTTTTTTATTTCCAGTACTCTGGGAGATGAGTCATAGAGGATCTTGCTGTGATTTATATAAAAGAATGTTCTGCCTATGTTTTCCTCTAAGAGTTTTATAGTTTCTGGTCTTACATTTAGGTCTTTAATCCATTTTGAGTTTATTTCTGTGTATGATGTTTTCCTTCTTTTACACACAGTTGACCAGTTTTCCCAGCACCACTTGTTGAAGAGACTGCCTTTTCTTAGAGTTCTATTTTATGCAATAAAATTGTTATAAATGGGCACAAGTATATGTCTATGTATGGAATACAAATATGCATTAACAACACAAAGAGCTTTCCAAAGAATCCTCTATTTTGGTGACTGCAAAGAATGTAAATTTCTCCTTTTCATTCTTCTCCTCTCCTTCCTCTTCCAATTCTGCTTCTTTGTCTTCATCTTCATCTTCATCTATCTTCATCTTCTTCTTTAACCTTTCCATGAAAGAGTGGAGGAATATTGCCCTATTGCAGAATTTGATGTGATCATATGGAAAGGAATAACTAGTGAACCCAGATATACTTCAACTGCCCTAAGATTCCCACACTTTACTTTATCATCATTCATATTTACAATGTACCTTTCTTCTAAAGATCTCAAAGGCTCTGAAACTCATATTATTATCATAAGGCTGTGACTCAAATACACACAAATTTAAATTTAAAAAGAGGATGATTAATTTCGGAGAGGCCTGGCTCACTTGGTGCTGACTTGCTTCTTTTTCCTGTGGTGAGCCTGAGTTTTCTGAATCAGCTATTGCGTCCCTCTGTGGTAGATGAGTGACCTGTCTTTGCTAAGTCAGAGTATGCTGTATGCTCACGTTTCCTTTGCCTGAGTGACTACATGAGGCTCTGTCACGTATACTCTTTATTCATGCAATGCAGCAGGTAACAAGCACAAGCAAAGGTTAATTTCCAGGGAATACAAGCAGGACTACTCACTCAAAGGAAATGGTTTGTGATAAAGAGTCATCTGTAGCCAAAGGCTTTTATTCCCCTTCCCAGCTTGTTTCATGTTTAAATATTGCTTATATGGAAAAAAGCCAGTGATATTTTGAGTGTGTATGCATTATTTTTTAAGTCGAGGTGATTCTAATATGATCAGCAGAAATCATGAATGACTAATTTGGGTTCTGCTTGTTACGAAAACATCTGTGAGATTTCTTTTTCTGATAAGTACATTTGATTGTGGGTATTCCAGAAGATTCTGCTTTTTACATTTTAATACCCTTGGTAGATATTTATTCAGTCTTGATTGTGTGCAAAGCTCTGTACTAGATAGTGAGGAAGGAGGTTATTAGAAGAAAAGAGGAAAGAGATAGCAAAATGATTATAACAGAGGTTCAGCCCTCAAAGGACTGGAGGAGGAAACATTACATACACACGTTTCAAGGGTGGAAAGTGCTTGGTCCCTCATGTGGGCTAAATATGATAGGAAATCTCATTTTCATACTGAGACCATAAGGTTGGAATTGTGGCTGCTAGTTCCTCTAGTCCTAGCAATATCTTTTCAAATCTTTTGATTCCAAACATTCATGCAAACATCATACTTCATTAATCTGCCCACGCTGGATTGATATTATCCAAATTAACTGGAACTTATGGAAAATATGAAGAAGAGGAGGAAACAATGTCTATAACAACTTAAAGCTATTTTGTTTTTTAGGATTAGTACTAACTCAATGTACTTTCTATTCTGAACAATATCTTCCTAGCTCCTCTTTTCTGTTAGCCCCTGCCTTAGTCATAAAGCTACTAAGTAACTCCTTAAGAAAAATTATCTTGAATCAGAGGAAGAAATAATGAAAGAGTGGTGTTAAAATATTTTCACCATGAAGGATAAGGGAAAAGGGAAGAATTTTTTTAAGGGGACATTAAATATATTTTCTTAGACTTAGGAGGAAGCTTAGAGATTGAGTTGAAGATCCTTCCAATAGGAAATGCCCTCTTTCCATTCCCTGTTAGGTGCTCAGGAAGGTTTCCGGTGCCTCAGATGATTTCCAGGTGACTCCTTGTGGGTGTCCAGCTCTTATCAAGGATTAGTCAGGTGTTCTCAGTTGCAACTGACAGAAAGCTGAGTCAGTGTAGCTTAAATAAAAATTGGAATCTATAGCTCTGTGTAAGTCAATAGACATAGCTAAACTCAGGAATTTATAGACTTGCATTAATTATCTTGTCTCCTCTTTCCTTGTGTGGGTTCAGTATCAAGCATTCTCTTCTCATGTTATGGCAGTGATAGGCTTATATCATCCTTTCAGCCAGGGTTTGTAGTGAAAAGTCCAAGCTTCCTTCTTAAAAGAATGTGAGGAAAAAAGGCAACTCAGAGCCAGTTGGGGTCACATGTCCTCTTTTGAACCAGAGTGATGGATTACTCTGGCCAGTCTCTGACACTAAGGGATGTGATCAATCCCACTTGAACTGTATGGATTTTAGAAGGTACAGGGTTGTTTCCCAAGAATTGTTTGGTATCTGAGCACATATATATTTACTACATATGTCTAACTCAGCCAAAACAGAACTCTTCATTTCTCCAACTTAAATCAGCTCTTCCATTTCTGTTTTCTCCTCAGAGAGTGGTTGTGTTAGCTCTTGCCTAGTTGGTCAAACTTGGAAACACCCTGGACTCTCCCTCTTCTTTAACCTCCATAACTAATCACCAGGGTTTTTTCAGCTGGACTTTGATATTTCTCAAATCTGTCTGCTTCTGTTCAATCTGAAGATATACCCATGGTGGATTCATGTCAATGTATGACAAAATCAATACAGTATTGTAAAGCAAAATAAAGTAAAAATAAAAATTAAAAATAAATAAATAATAATAATAAAAAAAGAAGATATAATCTTTGTTCAGGTTCACCATTATCTCTGGATTTCTATTAGCCTCCTAAATGAGTCTCCCTGTCTTTAGTCTGAAGCAGTGATCTGTAATCTAAACATGTTCCTCTTTGGAAAACAAAGTAACCTTTTCAAACAAAAATTCTGATCATTTTATAGCCCGTTTAAATTACTTCAACAGATTTCATTACCCTCAGAATAAAGTGCAAAACTCTGCATGACTGAAAAGGTCCTTCCTGGTCTGACCATTGTATATTCCAGTGCCATAGAATAAAAACTTAGTTTGGTTGTCAGTTTTGCTTAGTTAGTTACTTAGTGTTAGTCACTCAGTTGTGCCCGACTCTTTGCGACCCCATGGTTGGTAGCCCACCAGGGTCCTCTATCCATGGGATTCCCCAGGCAAGAATACTGGAGTGGGCAGTCATTCCCTTCTCCAAGGGATCTTCCTGACCCAGGGATCAAACCCATGTCATCTGCACTGCAGGCAGATTCTTTACTATTTCAGCTACTAGTGGTAAATTAAAAACTTTATTTTTATAGTAATGGATTTAGCATGAAGCAGAATGCAAAGTTTGAATAATTTTAAGAGAAAATAATTAGGGTATATGTGTGGCACTCAGTGAGATCTGACTCTTATTTCTTTCTGGGAACATGGATGGATTATCCTTCTTGAACCCTAAAGTTGAATGCCTGGTTCTGGCTAATGATTTGTGAACAGACCATTTAATTGCTGGTGTGAGGCCTTCCAGAGCTTTCTTTTCTTTTGATAAAGTGATTTGCAATATTTCAGATAGTGACTTCTTCAACGGCTTGGATCTTGAAAGGAAAATTACCCTAAGAGTTTCCCAGTCAGCTTGTGATGAATCTGAAGTGGGAGTGAGAAGAAAACCTTCTCTGTTTCAAGCAAATATTGGGGATGTTAGTTACAGCAGCATAATCTAGCCTATTCTGTCTCAGACAATGGATCTATGCTCTCCAGCTTCGTGAGATAATTCTCTCTATTCTGCTGTTAAGAATTCAGGTGCAACTTGAGAAGTACTGCTTTATGGCATCTCAGTTCAGTTCAGTTCAGTTCAGTCACTCAGTCGTGTCCGACTCTTTTTGACCCCATGAGTCGCAGCACACCAGGTCTCCCTGTCCATCACCAATTCCCGGAGTTCACTCATCTAGCTTAGTGTTATTGTATACTAGATGCTCAAATAGTGTTCCCAGAAGAGAATTTATTATATTTTGAATAGTTTAAACGTGATCTTTTCTGGAGTTAGAAGGATATATATATATATATTTTGCTTTTCTATATAATGATCATAGCAAATTAATTATTAAAATTATGTGACACATTTTATTTATATTTTTTCCTTCACAAAGGGCAAATACTATTTTTGGAAAACATATAATCATACTTTCAGCACATAGCCTAGTACTATTCAGCAGTCATATTAAACAGTCTTTTTTTCCAAGTTTATTTTATAAATACCTGAGGAATTTTTAGCACATTAAAATACATTTCCTTCTTCATGATATAAATGTGATGCCTCTGACTCTGTAAGAAATACACAAAATGACTACCAGTGAACTTGTATATTACACATATAGTATAATGTCTGTGTTTAAAGTTAATCTTTTCCCAAACAGGTTTAAGAGAGTTCTAAGTGAATGCTTGTAAATTTGAGTCAGTGTTGGCCAGAAGTAAAAAAGCAAATACAGAACCAGAAAATTTCAACAAGACAATTCTTTATTGCTATAAAACTACTGTACACCCAACCCATCCTAGAGATCATTGCAATAGGCAACTATAAGATTTATAAGAAGCTAAAGGCACTTACATTGAACTATATAATAGCAGACCCTGCAATTAACAATGATGAGATAGTCTATAAGATTTCCTAGGGCTAGTCAAATTCTCTAAGTGAAGAGTCTTTCCTTGTTTAGGTTTGCATATGTTTGGGCCCTGAAAGTTAAATATCATCTGTTGATTTTGATTGCTGGTTTTTGTTTCATTCATTCACAGGGCACATATTCAAGTTTTTTTAAAGGCACATCTTTCCACATCTCTAAGTGTGGCAAGAATTTCTAACTTGGGTAAAGTGTAAACTCTTTTAAATTACTATATGTATTATCTATATTGTTTAGTCACATTTTTATAAATGCTTTTTGAAAGGTGGTACAGTTATAAAGGGAAGTTTGAACAGAGAACCATCTTGCATAAAAAGACGACTGTGACTATAGGTCTGTTTGTTTTTGAGTACTAGTGTTTTATTTCATGACTAGAAATTATATTCAGGAAAAAGTGTCCCTTTTTAATCATTTCTAATGCTAATTTACTAGATTTAACTGCTCTTTTCTCCAAAAACCATTTTCTATTTAATTACATTTATATACTGTTTCAGTATTTCAGTTTTTGTTCACACACTCTCCTTTTTTTCTATCTCTTTCCTTTCACATATATATACACCTAGTCCAAGTAATGGAAATGAAAATGATTTAAACCTAATTGTATTAACAATAAATTATGTATGTAATATTAAGAAGTGTTCAGTTCAGTTCAGTCGCTCAGTCGTGTCCGACTCTTTGCGACCCCATGAATTGCAGCACACCGGGCCTCGCTGTTCATCACCAACTCCCGGAGTTCATCCAAACTCACGTCCATCGAGTTGGTGATGCCATCCAGCCATCTCATCCTCTGTTGTCCCGTTCTCCTCCTGCCCCCAATCCCTCCCAGCATCAGAGTCTTTTCCAATGAATCAACTCTTCGCATGAGGTAGCCAAAGTACTGGAGTTTCAGCTTTAGCATCATTCCTTTCAAAGAACACTCAGGACTGATCTCCTTCAGAATGGACTAGTTGGATCTCCTTGCAGTCCAAGGGACTCTCAAGAGTCTTCTCCAACACCACAGTTCAAAAGCATCAATTCTTTTTCCCATGAAGTGATGGGACCAGATGCCCTGATCTTCGTTTTCTGAGTGTTGAGGTTTAAGCCAATTTTTTCACTCTCCTCTTTCACTTTCCTCAAGAGGCTCTTTAGTTCCTCTTCACTTTCTGCCATAAGGGTGGTGTCATCTGCATATCTGAGGTTACTGATATTTCTCTTGGCAATCTTGATTCCGGCTTGTGCTTCCTCCAGCCCAGCGTTTCTCATGATGTACTCTGCATATAAGTTAAATAAGCAGGTCAGTTAATTTATGTTAATTATCTGGAATGATAACCTAAAAGTTACAATCAGTTGAGAGAGATTTCCCAGAAAGAAGCTGACTTTGGCGGATCTCAGGGAAAGGCTATTCTGCCTAGCCCCTCCTCTGTCAGTGAGAGATATCTGGGACACTCTTCTCATAAAAGGTCAGTTTACCTCCTCAGTTCCCATGTTTGTTTCCATCTGACAGTCTCCCCTTCCCAGATTCTTGAACTGCAGCTGCTGCCACTGTTTCAGAAACTTCTGTCCTTGGATCTGTGGAGGAAAAGTACTTCTGCTGCAAAATACTCTCTTTTTTTCTGAGTTTGAATATCGCAGGCCACATGTGGCATACCTTTCTTTTGTGTCGTTTCCTGCAATGTACGCTAAGCCTCTGTTTTTTTTTTTTTTTTCCTTATGCTCTCTTTGGTTCCATCCAGAAAGATTTTGTCGAATTTGAAGATCAGTCTACTCAACACCTTTCCTGGTTTTTTGTTTTGTTCTTCAAAATTTCCAGCCACTGCACTAAAATGTTGAGAGATTTTCTTGCCTAAGTTCTGAACCAAATAAGAAGTAAGACAACTGGGATAGGAGGGGGAGGGACACCAAAATTACCTTTATTACTGAAAAAGTCTAAACTGGTGAACATAGCTGTACTAGTTTCATAAGGCTGTAGAAACAAAGAATCATAAACTGAGTAGCTTACAAGCAATGTATTGTCCCACAGTTCCTAGGGTTGAAGGTCTGAAATCAAGCTGTCAGCCATGCCACGCTACTTCTGAAACCCATATCGGAGAATCCTTCCTTGCCTCCTTTAGTTTCTGGTGTTTGCCAGCAACTTGGGGCATTCCTTGGCTTGTAGATACGTTGCTCCCATTTCTGCCTCCATTATCACATGGCTGTCCTGTTCCTGTGTCTCTACTCTTCTTATACAGATAACCAGTTGCACTGGCTTTGGTGGTGGTGGTGGTGGTTTAGTCACTAAGCCATATCTGACTCTTGTAATCCCATAGACTGTAGCCCTCTTCTGGCCATGGGATTTCCCAGGCAAAATTACTGAAGTAGGTTGCTGTTTCCTTCTCCAAGGGATCTTCCTGACCTAGGGATTAAACTTGCAGCTCCTGCATTGCAGGCAGTCTCCTGCATTGTAGGCATATTCTTAACCACTGAGCCACTGGGAAAGATTCTGTACTGGCTTTGAGACCACCCTAATGACCTCAACTTGAGGTCTGCAAAGACTCTATGTATAAATGAGGTCACACTGAGAGGTACTGAGGGTTAGGACTTCAAATATCATTTTGGAATGTAGTTTGACCCATATTAAGAACTTAAGAGAGCCAAATGGACAAGCTACTGAAACTCAAATTTGGACAGATTTACTTGTCTGGTCATGGCACTCTCTTCTGAGATGGGATTCTTCACATCAACTAAAACTTTTGGCATGGGGAGCAGAGAAGAACTCTTACTCCTTGGGGGTATTGTAGGTTATAGAATAACAAAATATCCAGGACACAATAAAGGAGCATAAAAAGCATTCACAAACAAGACTTTAAAAGATTAAACATATTTGTTTTATCAGTAAATATATATCATTTAAAGATTCCATTAGGTGTCCTAGATATTCAGTTGATTAACCTGCAAAACAATTGGAGCCAAGGTTTATCAATAAGAATAACTGAAAAGAAAATAGGGATAATAATATTTTATACAACAAAATCATTAACAAGATTAAATTTATACTACTGAATGACAATAGAGAACATATATGGAAAGAAACCTTACAAATGAGAGGAAAAATTGACAGAAGCAATAATTCAATCTGTCAGTCTTCCCAGAGTTTCCTTCCTGCTCCCTACTCCAAAATAAAGGTGTACAGAATCTAGATAATGTAAGTAATGGGGATGGATTGATAATAATTCAATAATAAAATGAACTATAATTCTTCTCAGGTGTCTATGGAATATTTCCAAAAGTTGGTCATCTATTTGTTTTCATATGAATATATAAAAAGCCTGAAAACTGAACCACATAGTAAACCAGGAATAAATACTACTATTTAAAACAAAACTAAACCCTTTAAAAATATTTTAAAATTAAAAATACTTCTCAAATCACTGCTTACTTGAATTATTATAGTCTGAGTTAAAAATAATGAATACTAATCTATTTAGAAAAATGTGTGGTGCCAATTCCTACTTTGAAGGAAATCTATAGTCCTACATGCAGAATGGAAGGAAGTCAATTAATTAAACATTCAGCTAAATGTAGGAGAGAAAGAACTACGAACAAAATCTAAAGTGACAAATAAAATCAAGCCATTCTGAAGAAGATTGTTCTAACACTGAAAGTGATAGAATCATGAAAATAATTCTAGGCAAACATATCTAGTTACTATATATGAGCCTGAGACAGTTGGATTGACAAGCCATTTTATTAACTACTGCTCTTTATTTGCTACTAATTTACAAGATTCTGTTTGAATTAAGAAGGTATATTCACCTAGTCAGAAAATAAATTCCTGAGTAATCGAAAGAACAATGACTAATTTAAGAAAGGGCAAAAGAAGAAGTCAGTAAAAAGATAAATACGGGAAGGCCAGTGCAAATTCTGGGTAATAGTTTAGGCCTTGTGCATGTTCAGTCTTGTCTGACTCTTTGTCACACTATGGACTGTAGCCCACCAGGTTTCTCTGTCCATGGGGTTTCCCAAGCAAGAATAGTGGAGCAGATTGCCACTTCCCCATTCCAGAGGATGTTCCTGACTCAGGGATCAAATCCTGTCTCCTGTGTGTCTCCTGCATTGCAAGCAGATTCTTTACTGCTGAGCCACCAGGGAAGCCACCAGTTTAGGCCTTATAGATGCCAAACTCTACATATGGGTGAAAAAAGAAAGCGAAAAGGTTAACATAAGAGAACAAAAATATATAAGACAATTATTAACAGACCTAAAGGGAGAAATAGACAGCAACACAATCAGAGTGGAGAATGTTAACACTCCACTTCGGTGGCTAGATCATCCAGACAGAATGTCAACAAGGAAACAAAGGCCTTAAATGAAACATTAGACCAGATGGATTTATAAATTTGTAGAGAGCATTCCATCTTAATGCAGCAGAATACACATTCTTCTCAAGGGCACATGCAACTTTCTCAAGGATAGACTATGTGTTTGCTCAGAAAACAAGTCTCAGTAAATTTAAGAAGTTTGAAATCATATCAAGCATCTTTCCCAATTGCAGTGGCATGAAACTAGAAACGAATTACAAGAAGAAAGCTAAAAAAAACAAAAATAAAATTTAAAAAAATCACAAATATGTAGAGACTAGCAACATGGTACTCAACAATTTTCATGTCAGTGAGGAAATCTAAGGAGGACTCAAAAATTACCTGAAGACAAATAAAAATGAAAATACCAAATATGGAGATGTGTGGGATGCAGCAAAAATGGTACTATTTGTTGTTCAGTTGCTATATCATGTCTGACTCTTTGTGACCCCATGGACTACAGGAGGCCAGGCTTCCCTGTCCATAGAATTATCCAGACTATAGAGTACTGGAGTGGGTAGCTATTCCCTTTTCCAGGGGGTCTTCCCAACCCAGGGATTGTACCCAGGTCTGCTGTATCACTGGCAGATTTTTTTAACCATCTGAACCACCAGAGAAGCCCCTATTTTATGTATAGTAGTGTGTATATGTCAATCCCAATTTTCCAATTTATTAAGAGAATTTTCATTATTAAAATATCTATATTACCTAAAGAAACCTACAGATTCAATGCAATCCCTATGAAAATCTCAAGGACACTTTTCACAGAAATAAAACACCAAATTCTTGAATTCTTAGAGCTCCACAAAAGACTCTGAAAAGACAAAGCAATCCTGAGAAAAAAGAAGAAACCTGGAGGTAACACACCTCAATTTCAAATTGTATTATAAAGCCATAACAATAAAAAAAGCATAGTATTGAAAGAAAAACAGATGCATAGATCAATGGAACACAATTGAAAGCTAGAAATAAACCCACACATATATGGACAATTAATTTGCAACAAAAGAGCAGAAAACATACAATGGAGGTAGGATACTATCTTCAAACAGCAGTGGTAGGAAAAATAGATGGCCACATGCAAGAAAATCAGTCACTATCTCATACCTACTGTATGGAATGTGTATACCACACACAAGTTCAGTTCAGTTCAGTCGCTCAGTCGTGTCCAACTCTTTGCGACCCCATGAATCACAGCACACCAGGTCTCCCTGTCCATCAACAACTTCCAAAGTTTACTCAGACTCAAGTCCATCGAGTCAGTGATGCCATCCAGCCATCTCATCCTCTGTCGTCCCCTGTTCCTCCTGCCCCCAACCCTCCCAGCATCAGGGTCTTTTCCATTGAGTCAACTCTTCGTATGAGGTGGCCAAAGTATTGGAGCTTCAGCTTCAGCATCAGTCCTTCCAATGAAGACCCAGTACTGATCTCCTTTAGAATGGAATGGTTGGATCTTCTTGAAGTCCAAGGGACTCTCAAGAGTCTTCTCCAATACCACAGTTCAAAAGCATCAATTCTTTGGTACTCAGCTTTCTTCACAGTCCAACTCTCACATCCATACATGACCACTGGAAAAACCATAGCCTTGACTAGACGGATCTTTGTTGACAAAGTAATGTCTCTGCTTTTTAATATGCTATCTAGGTTGGTCATCCCCGCTCCAGTACTCTTGCCTGGAAAATCCCATGGATGGAGGAGCCTGGTAGGCTGCAGTCCATGGGGTCGCTAAGAGTCGGGCTCGACTGAGCGACTTCAATTTCGCTTTTCACTTTCATGCATTGGAGAAGGAAATGGCAACCCACTCCAGTATTCTTGCTTGGAGAATCTCAGGGATAGAGGAGCCTAATGGGCTGCCATCTATGGGCTCGCAGAGAGTCAGACACGACTGAAGAGACTTAGCAGCAGCAGCAGCAGGTTGGTCATAACTTTCCTTCCAAGGAGTAAGCGGCTTTTAATTTTAAGGCTGCAATCACCATCTGTAGTTATTTTGGAGCCCCCCAAATTAAAGTCTGACACTGTTTCCTCTGGTTCCCCATCTATTTCCCATGAAGTGATGGGACCAGATGCCATGATCTTCGTTTTCTGAATGTTGAGCTTTAAGCCAACTTTTTCACTCTCCTCTTTCACTTTCCTCAAGAGGCTTTTTAGTTCCTCTTCAGTTTCTGTCATAAGGGTGGTGTCATCTGCATATTTGAGGTTATTGATATTTCTCACAGTAATCTTGATTCTAGCTTGTGCTTCTTCCAGCCCAGCGTTTCTCATAATGTACTCTGCATATAAGAGTGGAGGTGATGGAATTCCACTTGAGCTATTTCAAATCCTGAAAGATGATGCTGTGAAAGTCCTGTACTCAATATGCCAGCAAATTTGGAAAACTCAGCAGTGGCCACAGGACTAGAAAAGGGCCATTTTCATTCCAATCCCAAAGAAAGGCAATGCCAAAGAATGCTCAAACTACTGCACAATTTCAGTCATCTCACACGCTAGTAAAGTAATGCTCAAAATTCTCCAAGCCAGGCTTCAGCAATATGTGAACCATGAACTTCCAGATGTTCAAGCTGGTTTGAGAAAAGGCAGAGGAACCAGAGATCAAATTGCCAACATCCGCTGGATCATCGAAAAAGCAAGAGAGTTCCAAAAAGCATCTATTTCTGCTTTCTTGACTATGCCAAAGCCTTTGACTGTATGGATCACAATAAACTGTGGAAAATTCTGAAAAAGATGGGAATACCAGACCACGTGACCTGCCTCTTAAGAAACCTATATGCAAGTCACAAAGCAACAGTTAGAACTGGACATGGAACAACAGACTGGTTCCAAATAGGAAAAGGAGTATGTCAAGGCTGTATATTGTCACCATACACAAAGATTAACTCAAAACATATTAAAATGTATTATATCTGATAAAAGGTTAATATAAAAACTATATAAAGAACTCATACAACTCAACAACAACAGCAACAAACTCAATAACTCATTTTAGCTTCATTAAACAATGAGCAGAAGAGTTGAAGAGACATTTTTCTGAAGAAGACATATAGATGGCTTACAGACACATGACAGATGTTCAAGAATACTAGTTATTAGGGAAACTCAAGTCAGAGCACAGTGAGATATCATGTCACACCTATTAGAATGACTATTGTCAAAAAGGGCAAGAGATAACAAGTTTTGGCAAGGATATAGAGAATAGAGAACATTCACAGACTGTTGGTGGGAATATAAATCAGTGCAGTCACTACAGAAAACAGTATGGAGATTTCTCCAAAAATTAAGAATAGGGTTACCATATGTCCCAGCTATCCTAATTCTGTATATTTATCCAAAGTATGTGAAAACACTAATTCAAAAGATATATGCTCATCTGAGTTTGTTGTGACATTATTTACCTAAGCCAAGATATGGAGACAACCAAAGGAAGGGCTCATTAATGAATAAACAGATAAAGCGGGTATGGTGTATATATATATATACATATATATATGAGTGCAAGTATGTGTGTGCTCAATCATGTTTGATTCTTTGTGACCCCATGAACTGTAGCCCACTAGGCTCCTCTGCCCATGGAATTTTTCAGGCAAGAATACTGGAGTGGACTGCCATTTCTTACTCCAGGGGACCTTCCCGACCCAGGGGTTGAACCCACATTTCTTGCGTCTCCTGCATTGGCAGGCAGATTCTTTACCACTGGGCCACCTGGGGAAGCTGGTGTGTGTGTGTGTGTGTGTGTGTGTGTGTGTATATATATATATATGTATATGTAATGGAATACTAATAGGAAAAGGAGTACGTCAAGGCTGTATATTGTGACCCTGCTTATTTAACTTCTATGCAGGGTACATCATGAGAAATGCTGGGCTGGAAGAAGCACAAGCTGGAATCAAGATTGCCGGGAGAAATATCAATAACCTCAGATATGCATTGACACCACCCTTATGGCAGAAAGTGAAGAGGAACTAAAAAGCCTCTTGAGGAAAGTGAAAGAGGAGAGTGAAAAAGTTGGCTTAAAGCTCAACATTCAGAAAATAAAGATTATGGCATCTGGTCCCATCACTTCATGGCAAATAGATGGGGAAACAGTGGAAACAGTGTCAGACTTTAACTTTTTGGGCTCCAAAATCATTGCAGATGGTGATTGCAGCCATGAAATTAAAAGACGCTTACTCCTTGGAAGGAAAGTTATGACCAACCTAGATAGCATATTCAAAAGCAGAGACATTACTTTGCCAACAAAGGTCCATCTAGTTAAGGCTATGGTTTTTCCAGTGGTCATGTGTGGATGTGAGAGTTGGACCGTGAAGAAAGCTGAGCGCCAAAGAATTGATGCTTTTGAACTGTGGTGTTGGAGAAGACTCTTGAGAGTCCCTTGGACTGCAAGGAGATCCATCCAGTCCATTCTGAAGGAGATCAGTCCTGGGTGTTCTTTGGAAGGAATGATGCTAAAGCTGAAGCTCCAGTACGTTGGCCACCTCATGAGAAGAGTTGATTCATTGGAAAAGACTCTGATGCTGGGAGGGATTGGGGGCAGGAGCAGAAGGGGACGACTGAGGATGAGATGGCTGGATGGCATCACCAACTTGATGGATGTGAGTTTGAGTGAATTCCGGGAGTTGGTGATAAACAGGGAGGCCTGGTATGCTGCAGTTCATGGGTTCGCAGAGTCGGACACGACTGAGCGACTGAACTGAACTGAATGGAATATTACTCATCTACAAAAGAGAATTCTTGCCATTTGAGACAATATGGATGGACCTTGAGGGTTTTATGCTAAGGGAAATAAGTTAGATGGAGAAAGACAAATGCCATATGATATCATTCCTATGTGGAATATAAAAGCAAACAAAAGACAACAAAGTGAGCAAAGCAAACTAAACAAAAACAAACATATAGATACAGAGGAGAGAGTAGTGGTTACCAGAGGGAGAGGGGTAAGGTGTGCTAGGGCTGGTGAAATGGGTTAAGGCGATCAACCCCATGTTGATGGATGGAGACAAAATTTTTGGTGCTGAGCATGCTATAGGGTGTACAGAAATGAACATGTTGTACACATGAAACTTTATACACCAGTGTTACCTCAATAAAAATGTCTAAATTTTTTTTTTAGAAAGTTAGCTACTGTTTTGGGTAGATACAGTGGTTTGTGGGGTAGATAGCAACATTTCCAGTGGTTAATCTAGTTAGTTATCTACAATGGGGTACCTGATCCAGGACTTTTTTTGCATTACTGAAAAATATTACCTTACCCTACCCCCAGCTTTACTGAGATATAACTGACAAATAAACTTGTATATATTTGAAGTCAACACCATGATGATTTGACATACGCATACATTGAGAAACACTACAATCAAGTTAACTATCACATCCATCACCTCACATTGTTATTTACCATTTTTGTGTGTAGGGATAATACTGAAGCTTTACTGTTAGCAAATTTCAAGTATATAATACAATATTGTTAACTGTGATTATTATACTGAATAGTAGACTAGCAACTTTAAAATACCCAGTATAGTATTATTAACTATAGTCACTATACTGTACCTTGGATCCTCAGAACTTATTCATCCTACAATAAAAAAATTTTTATCTCTTAACCAACGTTTCCCTGTTTCTCCCAAACTCCAGTTCTTGGCAGCCACCATTCTACTTTGTTTTTATGAGTTCAACAATTTTTTTTAAAACATTTCATATAGAAGTGATACTATACACCATTTGTCACTTGTCTTTCTCAGCCTGGCTTATTTCACTTAGCATAATGCCCTCCAGTTTCATCCATGTTATTACAAATGGCAGTGTATCTTTCTTTTGTTATGGCTGAATAATATTACTTTGTAATATATATCTAACACATTTTCCTCTTTTTTTTAATTAATTAATTTTTTTTTTGGCTGTGCTGGGTGTTTGTTGCTTTGTGCAGGCTTTCTCTAGTTGCAGTGATCAAGGGCTGCTCTCTAGTTTTGGTGGCTTGTCTTACTTTGGAGCACCTGTCTAGTTGCTCCAAGGCATATGGGATCCTCCCGGATCAGGGATCGAACCTGTGTCCCCTGAACTGGCAGGTAGATTCTTATCCACTGCGCCACCAGGGAAGTCCCTAACACATTTTCTTTACCCATTCATTTGCCAATGGACATCTAGATTGTTTCCATGTCTTGGCTATTTTGAATGATGCTGCAATGAACTCGAGTGTGGATAACTCTTCAAGATACTGATTTTGTTTCCTTTGGCTGCATACCAAGAAATGAACTTGCTATATTATATAAACGTTTTATTTTTAAGTTTTTGAGGAACCTGTGCCTTGTTTTCCATAGTGACTGCACCATTCCATATGCCCATCAACAGTGTGTAAGTGTTCTCTTCTCTCTACGTTCTCACTAATATTTGTTATCTTTGGTCTTTTTGATAATAGTTATTCTAGCAAATATGAGGTGATATCTCATGGTGGCTTTGATTTGCATTTCATGATGATTAATGATTTTGAACACCTTGAAAAGATGTGCTTTAAATATTGAAAATACCCTGCATGGGACTTCTAAAGTCAAAAAGACTGAAAAAACTTGAAGGCAAGAGTATATCAGTTTTCATGTTTATATTCCTAGTGATCAGCACTGAATTTGAGCTGATAATGAATTATTGAATGAAGTTCTCATCAGCATATATTTATTGATTTATTTTTCAAACAAAATAATATATGAAAAGAGAGGAGAAAAACCAAGTTACATTATAGAACTGGGCAGAACTTCTTTAACTGGGGAGGGACATGAATGATCTTTCTGAGGTGATGAAAGTTTTCATATCTTGATCTGGCTGATGGTTACTGAATGTGTATATATATAAGTAAAAATTTCTTAAACTGCCCACTAAAGGTTTATATACTTTACTGTGTATAAATTATACCCCCAAACCAAAATTAAAATCAAACTAATGAGTAAAGCTGAACGTTTGAGAAAAAGCTGAGTATTTGGAACTTTTGACCAAATTCTGTACCATGTTTTTTTTCTCTTATTAAGCAAAGAGATTTAAATTTTTAAATTAATTTATTTTTTTATTGAAGGATAATTGCTTTACAGAATTTTGCTGTTTCCTGTCAAACCGCAACATGAATCAGCCATAGGTATACATATATCCCCTCCCTTTTGAAATTCCCTCCCATCTCCCTCCCCACCCCACCCCTTTAGGTTGATACAGCACCCCTGTTTGAGTTTCCTGAGCCATATAGCAAATTCCCGTTGCCTATCTATTTTACATATGGTAATGTAAGTTTCCATGAGATGTATGGAGAGACATATTTGATTTAGTTTTGGTGGAGAATAGACACATATCCTGTGTGAAATTTGTTAGCATATTGTCTGTTGCCAAAGAGTACATAACTGTTACCAGAGTTTTGATAGTAAGTAAAGGGTAAATTTTCAAAGCTATGTTCACTTTGTCAACTGATAAGTTATTCCCTGGACCAATTGAGAATAGAAAATTTATCTAGTTAACTTCCTAGACACTTCTCGGTCATATTTGCAAGCAAAGCACAAATTAAGGTTGTTGCAGTGACTTGAGGAGTGATCATTCTTTTTTCCCTCTAAGGATGGCTACTTCAGTCTCTTTCTCAAGTATGGATACACCTAAACTTTTTTAAGTTTCTTTTCTAAAATAGGAGAAGAAAATGGCAACCTATTCCAGTATTCTTGCCTGGGAAATCCCATGGACAGAGGAGCCTGGTTGGCTACAGTCCACCTGGTCACAAAAGAGTTGGACATGACTGAGCGACTTTCAGTTTCTAAAATATTTATTTTTCTGGCTGCATGGGTCTTAGTTCCCGCAGGTGAGATCTTTCGTTGTAGAGCATGGACTCTAGCTGTGGCCTGTAGGCTCAGTAGTTGTGGCCCTTGGGGTTAGTTGTTTTGTTGTGTCAGATCTTAGTTCCCCAACCAGGTATTGAAACAATGTTCCCTGCATTGCAAGGCAGATTCTTAACCACTAGACCACCAGGGAAGTCCCTAAGTTTCTTTTTTCCTCCCCCAAACTATAATCTTTTTATTTTGTATCTTAGTACGGGTGATTAACAATGTTGTGGTAGTTTCAGGTGAATAGAGAAGATCTCAGCAAAGGATCTCAGCTAAACTTAGTTGGACACACCTAAAGTTAAATTCATTATTTCCCCCAAATTGTAATTGATCCACAGTTTATCTACAGGTGGTCCAGTTTCCACCTGTTTCTGACATATGTAGTCCAGTTATCATTTGGTTGGAGAAGGGCATGGCAACCCACTCCAGTATTCTTGCCTGGAGAATCCATGGACAGATGAGCCTGGTGGGCTACAGTCCATGGAGTTGTAAAGAGTCAGGCACAACTGAAGGACTAACATTTTATCATTTGGTGGCTTTCATGTAAATTCAAAAACATTTTTCCTATGGTAAGTTGGGTTTCAGAGATCACATTTATTAAGTTTGGAAACTGACCCATTTTGGTTGTGGGATGCGTGTGACTGTCTACTCTTCACTCAGCTCTCTGGCATGGTGTTTTCATTTGAACACAGGAATCTGATTGAGTTGTACTAGCCCTGAATGTCTACTGAGGTTTGTTTTTGACTATAGGCCAGGTGGTGCTGAAAGGTAATTTTCTAAAAAAAATTTGTTTTTGGAGTATGGTTGATTCCCTGGTGGCTGAATGGTAAAGAATCTGCCTGCCAATATAGGAGATGCAGGTTCAATCCTCAGGTCAGGAAGATCCCTTAGAAAAGGAAAAGGCAACCCATTCCAGTATTCTTGCCTGGAAAATCCCATGGACAGAGAAAACTGGTAGGGGACAGTCCACGGGGTTGCAAGAGAGTTGGACAAAACTTAGCAACTAAATAGCAATCACATAGTTGATTTACTATGTTGTGTTAGTTTCAGGTATATGGCAAAGTGAATCTGTTATATCTATGCATATATCCACTCTTTTTTTCAAGATTCTTTTCCCATATAGGCCATTGCAGAGTAATGAGTAGAGTTCCCTGTTCTTTGTGACTCCATGGACTATGTAGTCTATGGAATTCTCCAGGCCAGAATCCTGGGGTGGGTAGCCTTTCCATTCTCCAGGGGATCTTCCCAACCCAGGGATCGAACCCAGGTCTCCTACATTCCAGGCAGATTCTTTACCAGCTGAGCCACAGGGAAGCCCAAGAGTACTGGAGTGGGTAGCCTATCCCTTCTCCAGCAGATCTTCCTGACCCAGGAATTGAACCGGGGTCTCCTGCATTGCAGGTAGATTCTTTACAAACTGAGCTATGAGGGAAGTACCTGTTCTGTACAGCAGATTTTTATTGTCTTCTTTATATATAGTAATATATACTTGCAGTTCCAATTTCCCAATTTATCCCTTCTCCCCAGCCCCTCATAGCCATGTTTGTTTTCCATATCTGTGACCCTAATTTGTTTTGTAAATAAGCTTATTTGAACTTTTTTTTTTAGATTCAACATGTAGGCAGTATGATATTTGTCTTTCTGTGTCTTACTTACTTCACTCAGTATGACAATCTCTAGGTCCATCCATGTTGTAGCAAATGGCATTATTTTGTTCTTTTTTATGGCTGAGTAATATTCTATTGTAAATGTGCGTCATACCTTCTTTATTGATTTATCCATCAGTGGACATATAAGTTGCTTCCATGTCCTGGCTGTTGTAAATAGTGCTGCAATGAACATTAGGGTGCATGTATCCTTTCAAATTATTATTTCCTCTAAATATAAGCCCCGGAGTAGGGTTGCAGGGTCACGTGGGCTGGTGACTTGGTCAATACAGTATCCACCTGTAATGCGGGAGACCTGGATTCGATCCCTGGGTTGGGAAAATCACCTAGAGGAGGGGCATGGCAACCCACTCCAGTATTCTTGCCTGGAGAATCCCCAAGGACAGAAGAGCTTGGAAAGCTACAGTCCATGGAGTTCCAAAGAATAGGACATGACTGAGCAACTAAGCACAGCACAGCATGGTGCCTCTATTTTTAGTTCTTAAAGTATCTTCCATACTGTTTTCCATAATGACTATACCAATTTACAATCCTACCAACAATGTAGGAAGTTTCCCTTTTTTCCACACACATTTTCTAGTTTTGAATGGGTATGCTGAGTAGAATTTGAGAACAAGAATGGTACAACATAATTATAAATTAAATAGCAAAGACAATCTTTAATCAAATCTTTCCATATTTAGAACTCATTTCTTCAATAACTATAAGAGGGAAATTATAAGTTTATTACCCCAAACCATAAACAAAAGCTTCATCAGGACAGTTAAACACAAGAGTTTAATTGTGGTATTAATGTGCTACTTTGTGAATGTAAAAGCATTTTCCTTCTGAGTTAGTTAATGCATTTCATGCCCTAAGTGATCATCCCTGAACTTTACTAATTCATATATTCTACCTTGTTCAAAACTCATCTATGCTTCTTGAATGAAAAAAAAATCCACTTGAATAACCTCATTTCATAGTTTTCCAGTTCTACAAATATGTGATCAGTAATCCACCATTTTTGCTCTATAGACCCAACAGTGGGCCCAGATTACCTACCAGGGCAGAAAGTATTCAAATTGTTATCTCTCAAAGATGTGAGAGAGAAGATATTTCTATGCTGGAAAGTTGTTGGAATAGACCTCCAAGACTCCTTCAAACTCTGCCATTTTATGCCTCGGCCATTTTTAGGCTAAAATAACCACCCTATAATGGCAGGACCCTTTCCTGAGTTTCATCTAGACATTTCGCTACTATTGTCTCTACTCCTCAAAACAATGTGTTAAGATTGGTACTATTATCCCTGTTCTATAGGTGAGGACACAGGGACTCAGAGAGGTTAATTTAACTAGCTAATTGTTTATCTGAAATGCAAAACCAGATCACTCCAATTCCAGAGTTCATGCTCTTTCCATTGTACTTGCCTTGGGTGTTGTAAGGATTCTGGGAAACCACCGTGGTGTGAAAGTCCATAGTGTTCCCTTATTTTGTTGTTCTCTTTTATGACACGGGTTTATCACATGGTTAAAGCGAAAAGCAAGAACAGCCTGTGACTAAGGATGTCCTTGCTTCTCACTCAGAAGTGGCTCCCATGCTTCCTCTTTTGGCCCCACGATCCAATGAGGCTCCTGTTTGTCAGGATGATGATATTCTACTATCTGGTGCCACTGGCTTTCTGAAAGGCAACAAGGTGAAAGTGAAAGTGAAGTCAGTCAGTCGTGTCCAACTCTTTGCGACCCCATGGACTATAGCCCACCAGGCTCCTCCGTCCATGGAATTTTCCAGGCAAGAGTACTGGAGTGGATTGCCATTTCTTTCTCTAGGGGATCTTCCTGACCCAGGGATCGAACCCGGGTCTCTTGCACTGCAGGCAGAGCTTTAGCATCTGAGCCACCAGGGAAGCACTTAACAAGGTGAGGAAACATCCAATTTTGCAGTGAAAAGTCTGCATGTTAGTGGGTCCCTGAGGAAAACAAAGAGACCACAGTACCTTCAGAGAAGAGTTCAGGCAGCACACTCTGTACTGTCTCTCAGGGGCTCAAGCCACACCCTCTTTGCCAATCATATACGTCCAAACGTCTCATCGACTCTACATGTCTTAGTTGGGTTTGCCTTGTTTTCTGCTTAACAGATGGGAGCAGTTGGACTTGATAAGGATACAGTCATTAAGTCATGTCCAAGTCTTTGCAAGCTGCAGCACCCCAGGCTTTCCTGCTCTTCACTATCACCCGGAGTTGGCGCAAACTCATATCCATTGAGTCGGTGATGCCATCCAACTATCTCATCCTCTGTTGCCCCCTTCTCCTCCTGCCCTCAATCTTTCCCAGTATCAGGGACTCGATAGTTAACTGATAATCACAAATAACTTTTAGATGGAGATCATTCTGGGCTTGAGGACACCATAGTCTCATAGGTTCTAACTCTCTCTCCTGACAGCAACTCAGATAACCCACAGGATTTAATCCCCCCACCCGCCCCTGCCTCAAATCCAAACAAGCAAAGAAACAAAAATCCTGTATTCCATGGAAACAATCTATGGTATCTTTGCAAAGAAACAGATATTCATCTTTGAACAGTACAGGAAGAACAAACATAGTCTTTAAAGTCAGTTAAACCAGCCTAGCTTTGGATTGAGCCTTTCCATTTATTGTTTTATAATCTCAAACAAGTCATTTCACCTCTCTGATTCTCTGCTCTTTATCTGTTAAGTGGGGATAATAATTTTGATTTTACAAGGTTGTCATGGGGGAAATCAAGGTCTCTAGTAAAGCACCTAACACAGTGCATGGCAGCAAACCCTTGGTAAACGCTGCCTGCTTCTGCTCTTCCTCCCCAGATGCACTGGCTTTCCTAGGAAAAGGTTGTTAAGAAGGTGAAAGGGCCTTTCCCGTGCATTCATTTAGGGGCCTCCTGTAGCTTTTGGCTTTTAAAAATATTAAATTGTTTATGTTGTATGGGCTTTTAAAAATAGCTTAGAGGGCAATCAAGGGAACTCAACTAAAAAAGGGTTATCTAGACTCTACAATGACTGTAGTGGAAAAAGAATGGAATGAAAAAACAATGAGAAGGCTGAAGAAACTGGGATAGTGCTATATACATTGTAAACAAGAACACTTTCTACACACATGCTCCAAACATCCCATTATTTTGCAAACTGTGTATTCTTCTCATGTATGGGGCAGTTTAAGTTAATGATGTGATCCATTCATCCTGCAATGTTTCATTTATATTTTCTTCAACAGTGAAATGAATTGAGGAAAACAATGCCCTTATTCTGTGAATAAGAAGAGGAAAGAGAAGAGTGTGTGTGTGTGTGTGTGTGTGTGTGTGTGTGTGTGTGTGTGTGTGTGTGAATGCTCCCCAGAATTTGGGAGTTAGAGTAATTTTAACCAATCTAACCACAGGCTTCTTTTGAAAACCTCTTAATAATGTTCAGAAACAAAGCCTAATATTAAGGACAGGCAAAAACTCTGTGTTCCTCTCTATTAAAGACCAACCCTTTCCTCTCCTGCTTCAGTCTGATTACCTCTGGGGAATGTGCTATTCCTTGGAACGAATCAACCCTGCACAAAATAAGAGAGGTTGAAAAGTTTAGGACGTGGAAAATATGTGGAATTTGTTCTTGAATAATGATTTGTATTTTTCTTTTGCAATAAATATGACCAATGACCCAGATAGAAAGATGGCAATTACTTAATGAATCAAGCTTCAGAAATGTAAAAACACTTCATAATAAAAACGAAAGCAATAATAGTAGGAAGCCAAGTCAAGTAAATATGGGTAATGCTCCTTGCATCTGTACATTTACAAATACCAAAGCCATGAGTGCGAAGGGGATTATTCTAATGATAGCTCTGCTCTTGGTTTCCATCACTTGTTGAGTTGGTTCTTCTGAATTTGTGCACAATAAGGTTCTGTGCTGACTTTTCTCATGCATTTCGAAGTCAGTAGCTGGGACGATGTGTCACTAAGGTAGGACTGGGATTTAGCAGTCCCCAAGCCTCTGACAATCATTTACCTGTGTGCAAGGTGCTTTTGCCCTAACAATCTCAGGTCTCTCTAAGTAAATCATTTCTAAATCTGTTACAGCCCAGGTAGAAATCTTTTTTGCTCAATTATGTACTTAAAATCTGCTGTTCATGTGATGCTGTCCTTGACTACTGACCATGCCTTGACTTTGTGCAATGGGATATGCTTCCAGACTTTAGAGAAAAGGAGGAGAAACTGCTAAAGGGGCAGGGCTGGGAGAGGTGGCAGAACTGTGTGTGCACAAATTCTGGCCAATGTAGAGCTGTACCTTCACGGAGCCACCAACACAAAGGTCTTTGTCTTTTGAAAGACTTGTTGGCAGCTATTCCCTTTATGGCATATGGTGCGACCAGGTTGGTAACTTTGGGAAAGTCACAACTTTTCTTATAAAACAAACTACTGAATTGGATGATATTTAAGATACATTGTGGGATTCCCTGATAGCTCAGTAAAGAATCTGCTTGAAATGCAGGAGACCCTGGTTCGATTCCTGGGTTGGGAAGATCTACTGGAGAAGGGAACGGCTATCCATCCACTCCAGTATTCTGGCCTGGAGAATTCCATGGACTGTATAGGGGTCACAAAGAGTTGGACACGACTGAGCAGCTTTTACTTTCACTTTAAGAGACATTATGGGAGCAAAAAACAATTTAAAGTTCAAAAAAATCTTTTAGAAAGTAGAGAGAAGTTGGATGTTAAAAAAAAAAAAAAAAGCATGGCGTTACATTCCTCCCTGGTCTTGGAGTAAACTGTAGTATGTAGGAGATTAACCTGAATTATCTGATGGCTGTGTTTACAGTTGTCGCTTTTCTCCTTGCCAACGTTTCCCAAACATTAGTACACGTAAGAACCACCTGATAGGCTGTTAAAAAGGCAGCTGTAACTCCTGAGATTATTTCAGTAGGTTAAGGGCAGGACCCAGGGATCTGCACTTTTAAAGAGATACTAAAAAAAAAAAGAGAGAGAGAGAGAGAGAGAGATACTGGTGCTGGAATCACTACAAATCACAGTATTTTTAAGGGGAATCTTTCTGGGAGTTTGAGGGTAGGTTGACCAGCTACAGGAGAGGGAGGGAACTCTTAACAGCCTGTCTCTGCTTAGGAAAGTTCTGATGTTGCTGGTGGAGAAATATAAAGTATTCCTCACATGAGTCGAGGCTGAATCACTGCTAAAAGCTGTGGGTCCATTTCAACTATAAGCAACAAATAAATAAACCCACTGAAAAGATACTATTAGAGAAGAAAACAGTTTTAATGCCCAAGAAATTAGTGGAATGCAAGGGAATTAACTGAAGGAGCATGAGGATAAGAAAGAATTTTTATCAAATATCTAAAATGTGCCCAGTGCTTTATATACATTGTCTCTTTTAATTCTTATATTTGTGAGCAAAGATAGTGCTATTTTGCAAATGAAAAACCCGACGCTGATGGACCCAGTAATTTTCAACCCAACTGCACATTAGAATCACTTGAGGTTGGGGGAGGCAGGATCTTTGAAAAACTACCTATGTCTAGTTTACACCCCCAGTGATTTTGATATCATTGGCTGGGCATTGATACCTTTTATAAGTGCCCTGGAGATACTAATGTCCAGCCAGGGGTCAGCATCACTGATATTAGCCAAAGCTACAGGATTAAAAGGATTTCCAAACCATCACTCACAATGCGCCTCCTTTGATCTATGGATGTGTGTGCTCAGTTGTGTCTGACTTTCTGTGTCCCTGTGGACTGTAGCTCACCGGCCTTCTCTGTCCTTGGAATTCTCCAGTCAAGAATACTAGAACGGCTGCCATTATTTACTGTAGGGGATCCTCCCAATCCAGAGATTGAATTTATGTCACCTATGTCTCCTGCATTGGCAGGAGGATTCTTTACCACTAGCGCCTCCTGGAAAGCCCTTTGATCTATTCTGGACACAATTCTCTGTTCAGGCCTGAACCTCTGAGGTAAGACTGTTCATGAAGATCTTTGTTAAAAATGTACTCAGATCATAGAAACAAAATCTTAGGGGGAAATTTTGAGTAAGATAACATTATTTGGTTATTACCATGATCATGGGATGTCACTGCTATTGTTATGATCCTCTTTATAGATGAAGAAACTGGAGTCTGTGCTGTTTGTAACTTTCTTACCCACTCAGGGACAAAAAAATATTATTAAACTCAGAATAGTAGAGTCTTTGGAGAAGACTTGTTTGAAATTTGTTTGAAATATACCATACTTCATACCTTACAAGTTAGTTGACTTGTCTTCATCTACTGAGTAAGCACAGTTTGACTATCTCAGAGTTTTGTTGTTTAGTTGCTAAGTTGGGTCCAACTCTTTTGTGACCACATGAACTGTAGCCTGCTGGGCTCCTCTGTCCATAGGATTTTCCAGGCAGGAACGTTGGAGTGGGGTGCCATTTCCTTTTCCAGGGGATCTTCCCCCTCAGAGAGTTAAGAATTATCTGTTTTCAAAGACTTTCTTATTAAATCTTCAATATATATATATATTTGAGCCCATCACAAAGTCATTTAACCTTCTGAAAGTCTCATCAAGCATATCTAAAGATGCCAAGGTGATAAATTAATACATTTTACATGCTTTTTGAAAAAAGATTCTATTTTATTAAAGGAAGAAAATCCATCTTTTTGCCTCCATATAGAACCTCAATATTAATATTATAGTAATACCTTAATGTTAGTAGTAAGATATGTAATATTTGGCCTACCAAATTTTCAATTTTATTTAAATTTTATTTAAAAATGATCTATGAAATAATAACATCAGTATTCATTGATGTAGCATTATACAATTGTTTTTCATAAGTTTCTACTGCCTTCTTCAAGCATGTAATCCTACTGTAATTGCATCAGTTTAGCCTGGTGGGCTGCAGTCCGTGGGGTCCCGAAGAGTCAAACACAACAGAGCAACTTCCCTTTCACTTTTCACTTTCAAGCATTGGAGAAGGAAACGGCAATCCACTCCAGTGTTCTTGCCTGGAGAATCCCAGGGACAGGGGAGCCTGGTGGGCTGCCGTCTATGGGGTTGCACAGAGTCGGACACGACTGACGCGACTTAGCAGCAGCAGCAGCAGCAGCAGGGGAAGGGTGAGCAAAGTTTTCAGGTAGGAGACAGGTGAGATGAAGGCATTCCAAATAGAGGGAGCAATATATTCAAGGGAAGGAACTAGTACAGTGTGACTAGAATGTCCAGTATATGTGGCTGAGAGGCAGCACATGAAGCTAGAAAGGTAAACCGCGGAGGCTCAAAAAGGGTATCATTTTATGTACATGTATAACTGAATTGCTGCACTGTATACCTGAAACTAACCTGATACTAGAAATCAACTGTACTTCAATTTTAGAAAAGGGCATCATGTACCAAAGGAAGAAGAATTTTGAACTTTTTCTTCTAGAACCTCACTGTCCAATACAGTAGCCAGTAGCCACAGGTGGTTATACTGAGAAGTGGAAATGTGATGAGGCCAAATGAAAATGCCCTAAGTATAAAATCCTCATTAATTTTCAGTCTGAAAAAACCTCTAATCAATAATTTTTATAGTATTGTATGTTATTATTATATGATTATATGTTAAAACCTATTATTTTGGACATTTTGAATTAAAGAAGAAAGATTAAAATTAGCTTCACCTATTTCTTTTTACTTAAAAAAAACATGGCTACTTGAAACTTTAAAATGACATAGGTGGCTTGCATTTAATTTCTATCAGCCAGGCTGCTCTAGATCAGTGTCTGTAGGCCAGCACCATACTCTGTATGGTCAATGAGCTAAGAAAGGTCTTACATTTTCAAAAAATTGCTGTGGAAAGAGGAGGAAGAGAGACAAGAGCTGCATGTGACTTAAAATCTCAAGTATTTACTATTTCGCTCTTCACCAAAAAAGTGTCCTGGCCTCCGCTCTAGGTTCTGAGTGATGTATTGGCACCAACCAGGAGCTTATGAGAAAGGTGGAACCTCAAACTCTAACTCTAGATTCACAGAATCGGAATCTGTGTTTTAATAAGATCCCCAGGTGATTCAGACACAAATTAAAATTGAAGAGGCACAAGGGTAAATGCTAGAGAATCACTGAAAGATGTTAAAGGAAGAAAGTGGAAGGTTTATTTTCTTACACAATAATCCTTTCTTTTACCCTTAGAATACAATAAGTCAAATTATTTAAGTACTTTGTAATATTTTTGTTGAAAGGATGGATAAATATTTGATTTTTAAAATATTAATCTTCAAAAAATATTCTGAATTGACAGTGTCTGAGATTTTTTCTGGAGAAGGCAATGGCACCCCACTCCAGTACTCTTGCCTGGAAAATCCCATGGATGGAGGAGCCTGGTAGGCTGCAGTCCATGGGGTCGCCAAGAGTTGGACACGACTGAGGGACGTCACTTTCACTTTTCACTTTCATGCATTGGAGAAGGAAATGGCAATCCGAGATTTTTTCAATTCTGTATTTAAACAAATCAAGTTCATGGGGGTTGATATGATTCAATGACTTCAAAAATTTCTTTGGAATGTGAATCACAGTAAGCAATATTTTTTTCTTTGATATCCAGTGTACATATAGATATATTTAACTTAAATCAAAGTTTCACACAGTATTTAGCTTTATTAGAGATATGCTGCCATCTATTTTATCCTACTCTATTCATTTCGGTCCATTACATTCGTTTTTAGGCAGTTAACTCAGGGAAGAAAACTTTTTTGAGATGAACCTTACAAACACCCTTTCTGCTTGGAGATAATTTCCTTACTGTGTTACAGAGAGTTAAGAGTATGAGTTGAACATGGTGATTCCACTGAGCTGAGGAGATGAGATCAGAGTCGGAATACTGAAATGGCTGGAACCAGGACAACAGAAATGAGGGAGTGAAGGGGACCCAGGAGAGCATGTTGGGGTCACTGATGAGTCTATGGCTGAAGGCTGGGCTATTCATCAGTGCCGGGTAAGACCACCTGAAAATTATTAGAGAACAGCTACTACACAATTGAAAGCAGAATAGATCAGGGCTAAGCATGTTGAGGCGAGGGTATGTAGAAAGATATTGGTGTTTTCAGCCCTGCCAGAGAAGGAGATCACAACATTTCTTTTAGAACCCAGAAAAGACACCACCTAGAATAAGACCAACTCTAGGTCTGTCCTAACAAAGCCAATCCATACCCCTAAATGAAGCTCCAGGGGAGCTGGTCTCATTAGCTTGGGTAACATTACATCCCAGGCTTATCTGATTAATTTAACAAGGACAACCGTGGTAGAAGAATATGGCTGGATAATCTAACTAAATTACCTATTATAACAGAGGTTGAAAGAGAAAGTCGAAGTGTACATTCTATGGCTACTGCAGTGAAGGATATTATGTTAGCTTACCCCCAAATCATTCATTCATTTATTTTTTTGTTCATTAAATAATTCTGAAGAGCTAGTATTGAGCTGGGATACAAAGACTTTAAAAAGGTAATTCAAATTCTCGTGATGCATATATAGTTAGTGGGAGAGTTAATGTTTATCTATGAAGCTATTCCAGGTGATAAGGACTTTGACATTTTGTAATTTCCTTATATGCCTAAACAATATTTTCAGAGTCATATTTTTTTCTTGGTGTTACAGATAAAATAATGCAATTTTTCCCACTCATACTTTTAATAGTGTTACTGAAACAATGACTTAACAAAGGACAGAAAATCTGTTCTACTGTTCAAGATATGTGATTTATTATTTTGGTAATATTTTATCCTAAGATAAATATGTGAGTTAGTTTCCAAACTATCCTTATTAGATTTTAAATTCTGCATTATTATGTATTTTATTTACATTTGAGATTCAACTGGAGCCTAATTAAAACATTTTATTAGAACACAAAAGTTAGAACAATTTATGTTATTATTGTTTTTTGATGTTAGAGATTTTTTTTAACAAGATTTTTTCCATAGTGATTCAGTGTAAAGATTCATCTAGAATTCTATACAAGGGTGATAATTTCCTTAAGTATGAAAGTAAATCCAAATAAGTGATTCTCATTGATGTAGTGTTTCTGTGACATGTACCTGCAGACTGCATGGTAGGAAAGCCTAAGTTTAATAATTGCTAAAGCTCTGCTATATATAAAATGTATTGGGGGTTGTGTCCATGCAGAAACAACAAACAAGCTCTGTTCTCTCTGATATCTCATTATAGGAGATATATAAAATAGATAAATATTTATGTTCTAAGAAGGATTGGGAACTACCTCTTCAGCAGTAGTGTCACTTTTGTTAATTCTGTATCTTTCAGACAGACTCAGTTTAATCTTACAATCATTTGTCTTAATGTGCTCTATCTAGGTGTTAGTCTTATAAGTCAACTTTTGTAGGAAAGCAGAGTGTAAAACATATACATATATATATATATTTTATATGTATATATATGCATATACATTATATACATATTCATGTATACATTAACTAAACTTTTTATTTTGGATTGGAGTATAGCTGATTAGCAATGTTGTCAGTTTCAGGTGAACAGCAAAGGGATTCAGTCATACATACACATGTATTCATTCTCCCCCAGACTCCCTCCCATATTCATATATATTTTTAAATATGTAGTCTGCACCCCACTCCAGTACTCTTGCCTGGAAAATCCCATGGGCGGAGGAGCCTGGTGGGCTGCAGTCCATGGGGTCTCTAAGAGTCGGACATGACTGAGTGACTTCACTTTCACTTCTCACTTTCATGCATTGGAGAAGGAGATGGCAACCCACTCCAGTGTTCTTGCCTGGAGAATCCCAGGGATGGGGGAGTCTGGTGGGCTACCGTCTATGAGGTCGCACAGAGTCGGACACGACTGAAGCGACTTAGCAGCAGCAGCAGCAGCGGTCTGCTGAAAAATAATCTAAATGTATTCTTATGAGGCTTCTGTGAATTCTTTCCCATTATTATTCTTTTTCTTTATGCCACATTTTTAATGTTGGTTGGAAGGATAATTTAGACTAAAATGCCAACAAGAAAGATTATTATTATTTTTAAAAGTTCAGCAGTTGGTTTGTGCCTACTTCTGCCTCAGTATACAATGGGACTGTTCACCACAAATGGCCATGGTAATGGAAATAACAAGATGTCCTGAGGTCCCACCACTTGGTGTGAAAAATTCAAAGGGAATGTAAATCACCTAAATGATGAATCCAAATCTTTTTTTACAGCTTTCATACTTATGAAAAGACTGTGGATTTGTAGCGTGTAAGAGAGAGAGATGATTTTATTTTGTTGAAATAATTCAAACATCTGCTCCTTACTTTGAATAGATTTTGATTTATGTGCCTGTACAAACTTGATATCTATAAAACTGACTAGCAATGTAATATTTTGAAATTTTATTCTCTCTTTGCTTTAGGGAGCTCCAGAACCAGGAAGTGACTAATGATATTGCATGAGATAGATTAACTTAATTCTTTCATCATCAATTTTTGTTTGTGACTACATGGTAACAACCATGAAAATAGAGACTCAGTATTCATTGCTTGGAGCAGTTCTACTTTCCTGTTGTACAGCAGTAAGATGCGGCTATGTTCCGTAACTTAAAGAATGCATACATCGCCCACGAGCATCAGAATGAGTCAGCAATATACCCTTATGCAACGAAAGCAAAAAGAAGAAAAGTAGAGTTTCTAGCTTCTGACTTAGTATGATGTGAATGGATGGACTCCCCAACCAAGCAAACTGATGCTTTAAAGTCAATGTCACCTTAATAAATATCTGTATAATATTGGAAGAACATGTTTTGCCACCATCAGCTCTGTTTCATCTCGACAATTTAAGTCTTAAAGGAGAAACTCTTTACTTTTTATTTTTGCCTGATATCCTTTATACTCATTCCCATAGGAAAGGATCATGTTTATTTACCCTCATGTTGATGATTCCAATAACCAGTGCTGAATATGTACAGAATTTCATTCCCATTTTAGATCTATTTCTCATATTATTTTCCAAATCTGATGTTTTGTAACAGCTAAAAGAAACAGTGATGCAAGTTATAGCGCTTTTTTTTTAAAAATCTAATTTCCACCATTTCTCCCATTCTTTCTCTCATTTATCATTCTTTCCTCCATTATTTGCTTTCTCATTCTGAGGAGACTCACACAAATTTTCTTTAGTCAAAGTATAATTTAAGTTTGATTTCATAAGTCGATTATTGTGGGACCAGATGACAGAAGAAACTTCCAAAAGAGCACACTTAATACAGGAAGTGAGGTTAATGATTCAGTAGGCGAAACTTACATCTGACTCACCGTACCGCCTAATGCAGCGATATATTCACAGTAGAGATTTAGTAAATGTTTGTTGTCTGATTACTATGCCACTGATAAATCCTGAGTATAAGGAAAATGTCATGTAGAAATCACCTATTTCAGTTCTAAAGATTAGGAAACAGAAGCAGCAAGCAATCAAATGACATACTTGATGTGTGTAGTGAGTTTGTAGTAGAAACATTTCTATTATTGGCTCTGTTTTTATCTTTGCATGTTTTCCTTTCACCTCTATCTTTCTCATCTTTTAAAAATGTACATTATGTCACTATATATATTTATCTTTGAAAATCTTTTTAGTTGACTTTTGTAACAAGGCAGTAAAAAAAAATTGATACCAAGGCTTTAGATTCAGAAATGTACCTTTGCTGTCTAAACCATATTGCTGCTGCTGCTAAGTCACTTCAGTCGTGTTCGACTCTGTGTGACCCCATAGACGGCAGCCCACCAGGCTCCTCTGTCCCCGGGATTCTCCAGGCAAGAATACTGGAGTGGGTTGCCATTTCCTTCTCAATATTGAGGATAACACAAATTGGAGGCCAAGTTTGATGAAGCTGATCAGAAACTATGGAGTAATCTATAACAACGAGTTTAGTCTATCAGAGACACAGAATCAAATCTGCCATTGTGTCGTGCTTTTCAATTATTCTGGCAGCCTCCGAGAAGTAGTCCATTCTTGAAAACAGACTCTCAGTGGACCTTAAATTTTCAGGAAGTCTAAGACATCATGAAAATGCGCATACATGCATACCCGCTGTATTCTACATATAATTTCAACAAGCTTATAACCCCCTGGATCTGTCTGAGGACTTCTCACGGCACCAAGACAGAATAAGAATCTCTGGTTTAGAGAAGCAGTTTGTGAACCTACTCTGGTTGATTCATTTGCCAAATTGTTTTGTGGGGGGAGGATGGAGGTGCCAAGTTGTCTAATTTAGATATATGTTTTATGAAATCTTAGTGGAAAAATGATTTCCTTTCAAAATAGAGAATAAATTAAAAAAATTTGTGACTGCCATTGAACAGGTTTAATTTTCCTGTTAGATTTTTTTTTTAACTCATCTTTAAAAAAACACATGATATTGGATGTGATTCCTAAATGTAGACCCCTACTACCAAAGAGTCATCATAATAATTGGAATTCCTTCCAATTCCAGAAATAACTAGAGCAATTTTTAAGGGGAGAAATGACCTAGATCCAGAGTCAGCAAAATAAAGCAAGGGGACCAAATGGGTCTTGCTACCTGTTTTTAGAAATAAAATTTGTTATTGCCAATGGCTGCTGTGTTACAGGAGCAGAATTCCTGAATTTCTGTAGAGACTACAGAAATGGCAAAGTCTAAAATATTTGTCATCAGACCCTTTGAGGAAAAATTTACCTACTTCTGCCCTGTATCATTCTAATTAAACTTGTCTCAGCCTCAGTGCTATTGACATTTCAGACTGGATACTCTTTCTTGTGGGGGACTGTCTTTTGCATTGTAGAGTGTTTAGCAGCTTCCCAGAGTCCTCCTCTGGGGCTTCCCATGAGGTGCTAGTGGTAAAGAACCCACCTGCCAATGCAAGAGACATAAGAGATGCGGGTTTGATCCCTGGGTCAGAAAGATTCCCTGGATGAGGGCATGGCAACACACTCACTTCAGTATTCTTGCCTGGAGAATCCCATGGACAGAGAAACCTGGTGGGCTAGAGTCCATAGGATTGCAAAGAGTCAGACATGACTGAAGCAACTTTGCCCTCACGCATGCTCTGTCCTCCCTTACCCACTAGATGTCAAGAGACCTTTCCTGCCTCCCATAGTGTGTGTGTGAGTGGCTCAGTTGAGTCTGACTCTTTGCAACCTTATGAACTGTAGCCCACCAGGCTCCTCTGTTCACGGGATTTTCCAAGCAAGAATACTAGAGTGGACTGCCATTTCCTACTCCAGCCTCCCACAGTGGTGATGGTCAAAAAGATATTCAGGGTCCTGGTTGAGAACCAGTATTCTAAGTAGATGGATTCTTTCTTCTTGCTTAGAGGGGAGAGGTGATGGTTTAGTTGCTAAGTTGTGTCGACTCTTGCAACCCCATGGACTGTAGCCTGCCAGGCTCCTCCGTCCATGGGATTCTCCAGGCAAGAATACTGGAGTGGGTTGCCACTTCCTTCTCCAAGAGGGAAAAGGATTCCGAAACCTATTCCTTGACTGAAGGTTCTCTCCCATTAGGAAACTCTCCACTAGAACATTCTTTTTCTTTTTCAAGCAGAGGATCTCTTCTGCTGTTTTATTGTTAAGAGCTTCTCTTTCTCAGTTTTTCAGAGAAGCAGAATACTACTGATCTCTATCTCTCGCCTAAAAATATCTTCAAAAAACTTTTACTTGTTAAGAAATCACCCCTTCCCTCCTTATTATTATCAAGTGCTACCATCACTTCAAGCCCAAATAAGTGTAACAATTTGATTTTCTACCATAGAAAAAGTAGAAGTTGTGTAAATGTAAGCTATTATCACTGTTACTGGTTTCGTTATTCGTTTCTGCTATGACTTAGCTTGAGGCCAATGTATGAAGCTTTCTCCACTAAGAAATTTAGTGAATAAGAAAGATTTATAGCAAGTATTCCAATCAGATTACCACTGTCTGAGATCGTGAATCTGTTTCTTTTCAATTAGCTGATTTTATTTTTAAGTATTGCCTTAACAATATAAGTATTTTCCTTTTCACATCTAATCTTCATTTATTTAATGGCAAAGTCTTATATGTATATAAATCTTGACTATTTCTTCCATGTTTCAAAACGAAGTGTCTTAGAAGAGAAATTAACTTTCTTTAAGTATTTTCTCTTAAAAGCTGACATCAAAAAATACATTTTCGTATTGATTTTTATATAGGTAAACAGGATTATAGTTTTAGTCATCAAAATAATATTGTTGAATCTGATGGCATGTGTACTTTCTGATCAAACTAGATATTATCTTTTAATATTTATCTTGAGTAGATATGGGTGAATTGGTTCTGTGAAAAATCTTGCGGCCATCAAGTAAGAATTATTTATTTCCTCCACAGAGTCTAATCTAAGGTAGATGGCATTTACACAAAGAAAATGAAGCTGTTTCATCACTTCAGAATGAACTGACATGATGTATCACGGCAAATATATTTTTTAAAACCCCCATATGCAGATTATTAAGAAAATGCAATTTAGTGGTCAGGACTTGATTAATTATTTAGATGAGTGAGAAGTGAGTTACAAATCAATTCGTTAACTCCAATACTGTAATAATCCACAGTTATCCTTTCTGACTTTTACCTGATGAGGTAAATATGACCTAATGTTCTAGAGGTTTGCTCCATACGTGTGACGACTGTGACATTGCCATGGATCCGAGCAAAATATTGTTTCTTCGGCACAGCTCATGTTGTCATTACCATTATGCAACCTTCATTTTCATATAGTTTAAACCAGAGAACCATCGGAGTTTAGTCAAGTTACAGTAAAACAATCCAACAGGTTGTTTACTTTGGTATTAAACATTCTTGTCAGGGGAGATATGTTCTTTTCTTATTTGGATATAAGAAATAACTTTTGAAGTATCAGGAAAACAAACATTAACATAATGTTTTCTCCAACGCTAATGCCAAAGTGATCAAAATTCCTTATGACATGCAAGTTGGAAACATGTAATGTTTTCTTTCTTTTTTGTCTTCAGTGATACAAGGTGGTCTCTTTTTTTCTTTTGTTCAATAATCAAATTTGCAGAGCCGGAAACTATTACCCTTTCATACTCGAGTTGATAGTTACTGACCTTTTTACACAAAGAACGAAAAAAAGAAAGAAAAAAATCAATCCAAACCCACAAACCAGTGTTTTTATTTTGAAGAAAAACAAACTTTTTCTTTTTTTTTCTTGAAAGGGACAGGAAAAAAAGAAAGAAAAGAAAGAAAGAAACCATAGCAAACAAATGTTTTGTGATTCACAGTTGCATGCTATTCATAGTGATGGTGGTTATTATCCAATTATATGTGGTTTCTCCTGTATCATCTTGTCTGTGTATTTTATGGGTGTCATTTTGTTTATTTTTGCTTTGATTATTTTAGAATTAGTACAACATATAGTAGGCCTGAATGCATCAATTTCAGGTCCAATCTTGTAAATCTCCACACCCATTTTGCATAAAAGCTTCCACAGATCAGATGAAATCATGTGTTGACAGCTTGCATGTGTATGGTTACTTAAAGCAAATTCTAATTTTCCTCTTTCCTTATTTTCTTCCAGTTGTTTCATTTCTATTCACTTATTTACATAATCTAAAACTATTTGAATCCTCATCATGTGCCAGAGGTGGTACTTTCACATTATCTCATTTCATTCTTATGTTTATTCTGTGGTAGCTATGTATTTATTCCCATTTTCAGTTTAGAAAACCAAGGCTCTAAACATGTGGACTTATCCAAGGATTACTTAGCTAGTAAGTATGATTCTATGATCTGATCATTTTCTACAAAATGTATTTGTTTATCAATTGAGGTGGCTGTATTTGTGCATTTATCTGATGGGAATAAAATGGTTTAATAAATTAATTACAATGTTCATTTACTAAATGACTCTGAGGGAAAACTCATGGTGAAATAATTTGCTGCCTTAGAGTAAGAACATAAATTTCTTAATTCCTAGGCTGCATATTCAAGACAATGTAACAGTTACCTGGAAACTGAAACATTTAATTAATGCAAATATATTTCTTTCCTACATAAAGTTTTTGTAGCTTTGACTGATCTGAAGGGGTGTTTTGGCCCAACAGTGTCTGTTGCTATAAGCTAGCCTGTCTCCAGCCCTGAAAGTCTTGGCCTTCCTTCCTACATTCTTTCTGCCTGCCACAGGTGAAAAGAATAGCTCTGTATATGGCATCTTATTTAATTTTGAATATATTGCATTGCATTTCTTCAAATTTTTAAAAAACCATTTAATTTCCTTTATTGTGGTAAAATATACATAAAATAAAATTTACCACATTAACCATTTTTAAGTGTGCAACCCAGTGGCATCAAGTACATTCACAATGTTGTGTAATCATTACTGCCATCTAGTTCCAAAACTTTTCATCATGCAGAACAGAAACTCCATATCTGTTAAACAATAACTGCCCATGTTCCCTCCCCAGCAATATCTCGTAACCTCTAGTCTGCTTTCTGTCTTTATGAATTAGACTATTCTAAGTACCTCAGATAAGTGCAGTCATATAATATTTGTCTTTTTGTGTATGGCTTGTTTCTCTTAGTATATGTTTTCAAGATTCATCCTGGTTATGGCATGTATCGGAATTCCATTACTTTATAAAGTTGAATAATATATCATTACATGTAGATACAACATTTTATTTATTTATTCATCATTAATCTATTGACAGATATTTGGGTTATTTCCACTTTGGGGCTATAATGAATAGTGTTGTTATGAACATTGGTTTACAAGTATTTATTCGAGTCCTTGCTTTCAATATTTTGGGGTATATACCCAGGAGTGAAATTGTTGGAGCGTGTGATAATTCCACCTTTAACTTTCTGAGAAGCCACCAAAATGTTTCCACAGCTGCTGCACCATTTAAATTTCCACCAACAGTGGACAAAGGGTCGAATTTCTCCATATCCTTGCCAACATTTGTTATCTCTGTGGTTTCAAAAAAACAGCAGCCATTCTAATAAATGTGTCTTTAAATTTTTAATATAGCATGTTCCTTGAATTATTAAAAAAATATACCCATATATTTATAAACCAACTTTTTCTTTTTTAAAAAATTGAAATGTAGTTGATTTACAATATTGTGTTAGTTTTAGGTGTAAAGTAAAGTGATTTAGTTTTATACCTATATCTATATAGACAGATAGATACATACATACAAACTGTGGTAAATTCTTAATGTGAAGTCGTGAAGTCGCTCAGTCGTGTCTGACTCTTGGCGACCCCATGGACTGTAGCCTACCAGGCTCCTCTGTCCATGGGATTTTCCAGGCAATAGTACTGGAGTGGATTGCCATTTCCTTCTCCAGGGGATCTTCCTGACCCAGGGATCGAACCCGAGTCTCCCACACCATAGACAGACGCTTTACCGTAAATTCTTAAAGAGATGGGTTTACTAGACCGCCTTATTTGTATCCTGAGAAATCTGTGAGCAGGTCAAGAAGCAACAGTTAGAACTGGACATGGAACAACAGACTGGCTCCAAATCAGGAAAGGAGTACACATCAAGCCTGTATATTGTCACCTTGCTTATTTAACTTATATGGACAGTACATCATGTGAAATGGTGGACTGGAAGAAGCACAAGCTGGAATCAAGATTGCCGGGAGAAATGTCAGTAACCTCAGATATGCAGATGACACCACCCTTATGACAGAAAACAAAGAACTAAAGAGCATCTTGATGAAAGTGAAAGAAGAGAGTGAAAGAGTTGACTTAAAACTCAACATTCAGAAAACTAAGATCACGGCATCCAGTTCCATCACTTCATGGCAAATAAATGGGGAAACAATGGAAACAGTGAAAAACTATTTTTGGGGGCTCCAAAATCACTGAAGATGATGACTGCAGCCATGAAATTAAAAGATGCCTGCTCCTTGGAAGATAGCTATGACCAACCTAAACAGCATATTAAAAAGCAGAGACATTACTTTGCCAACAAAGGTCTGCTAGTCAAAGCTATGATTTTTCCAGTAGTTATGTATGGATGTGGGAGTTGGACTATAATGAAAGTTGAGCACTGAAGAACTGATGCTTTTGAACTTTGGTGTTGGAGAAGACCCTTGAGAATCCCATGGACTGCAAGGAGATCAAAACAGTCAATCCTAAAGGAAATCAGTCCTGAATATTTATTGGAAGGCGTGATGCTGAAGCTGAAACGCCCATACCTTGGCCACCTGATATGAACTGACTCATTTGAAAAGACCCTGATGCTGGGAAAGATTGAAGGCAGGAGGAGAACAGGACAGCAGAGGATGATATGGTTAGATGGCATCATCAGCTCGATGGACCTGAGTTTGAGTAAGCTCTGGGAGTTGGTGATGGACAATGAAGCATGGCATGCTGCAATCCATGGGGATGCAAAAAGTTGGAGACGACTGAGTGACTGAACTGAAGTGATGTTGGGTGGGACAAAAAGTTCATTTGAGTTTTCCGTAATATCTTAATATCTTAAGGAAAATCCAAATGAAGTTTTTGGTCAACCCAACATATCTATTCTTTTTCAGATTCTTTTCCCTTTTAAGTTATTGCAAAATGCTGAGTATAATTCCCTGTGCTATACAGTAGGTCCTTATTGGTTATCTATTTTATACTTAGTAGTGTACATATCGGAGAAGGCAATGGCACCCCACTCCAGTACTCTTGCCTGGAAAATCCCATAGAGGAGCCTGGTAGGCTGCAGTCCATGGGGTCGCTAAGAGTCGGGCACGACTGAGTGACTTCACTTTTGCTTTTCACTTTCATGCATTGGAGAAGGAAATGGCAACCCACTCTAGTATTCTTGCCTGGAGAATCTCAGAGACAGAGGAGCCTAGTGAGCTGCCATCTCTGGGGTTGTACAGAGTCGGACATGACTGAAGCGACTTAGCAGCGGCAGCAGCTGTGTGTATATATTACTCCTAAACTCCTAATTTACCCCCTCCATCCACTTTAGTAACCATAAGTTTACTTTCTATGTCTCAAAACAAAACGTTCATTTGTATAATATTTTTAGATTCCACATATATACGATATCACATGATATTTGTAAGTTAACTTCTGTAATATTTTTAGATTCCACATTTAAATGATATCCCATGATATTTGTCTTTCTCTGTCTGGCTTACTTGAATTAGTATGATATTCTCCAGGTCCCTCCGTGTTGCTGCAAATGGCATTACTTAATTCTTTGGTATGGCTGAGTAATATTCCACATTTCCTTTATCTATTCATCTGTCAATGGACACTAGGTTGCTTCCATGCTAGACTAATTATTTTTAATAATATCACCCCCCAATTGCATGTTTTGATTCTGAATATAGTACTAAGATCTTATGTATTGTTGGGAGAATTTTCTGGGTGGGGAAAGAACATATTTTGATGAGTCAAGCCTGTCTAATACAACTTTTTCTACTCAATACAGCCCTGAGCCCCCTGAAATTAATTGATATAGTTTATGACAGTCTAACCTTTCTTTGGGTATTAGGCATAAACCCTGTACATGGTTAAAACACACTCTGGGAGAGAAAAATAACAGTAGATTTTTGCCGTGTAAAATTCTGGGGGTGAATCAAAGACATACAAACGATTACTTTTTTCAGGTGACTCAAATCTTCCTGGTCATCTGCTTAAAATACAAACCAGATATAGAAGATCATAAAAACAATTAGGAACAGCCTTTACAGTTATGTACAAATGTAATGCAAAGAATGTCATCCATCCTCACCCAGGGGCAGGCATGGAATCAGATAAACGCTGGAGGAATTGCTCCCCTGCCTCCCTGCTCCCTCACCTTCCTCCCATGACATTTTCAAATGACGAAAAGGAAACAAGGATTTTGGTAAAATGGCCAAAGAGAACCAAACTTGATAATTATTTCTTTCTCATTACAGCTAGGTTTTAGGAAATTATGCTAATAAAAATATTATGGGGTCTAACTATAATGATGTTTTTTTCATTGTACTATATGTTTTGAGAAAATAGAGTTTTTAGCAAAAATGTTTACCAGTTTTATCTTACTCATCTAAATGGCATTGAAAAATTCTTCTTTAAAAGCATAGAAAGTTGTAGTGAAAAGAAGTTCTTGTTTGATTTACCTGTAAGAAGATATTAAAAACTAAGACTTGGAGTTTGCTTAAATTCTTCAGTGGACAGCCACATGTTAAGAGACGTTAGGCTAAGGTTGTTTATATTAGAGAATTTCTAATCTGTGGACTGCAAGGAGATCCAGCCAGTCCATTCTGAAGGAGATCAACCCTGGGATTTCTTTGGAAGGAATGATGCTAAAGCTGAAACTCCAGTACTTTGGCCACCTCATGCAAAGAGTTGACTCATTGGAAAAGACTCTGATGCTGGGAGGGATTGGGGGCAGGAGGAGAAGGGGACGACAGAGGATGAGATGGCTGAGTGGCATCACTGACTCGATGGACATGAGTCTGAGTGAACTCCGGGAGATGGTGATGGACAGGGAGGCCTGGTGTGCTGTGATTCATGGGGTCACAAAGAGTCGGACACGACTGAGTGACTGAATTGAACTGAACTGAATCTGTTTATGACACATAATGGTTTTGAAATTTCTGAAATATGGTTTTCTCCTCCTTAGGGAGAAATCTACAAAAGGGACAGGACTTTAAGTTATAAGATATTGTTTGCTTTCTCCAATAATTGAAATTTAAGTATTGATTTTTCTGAGCATTGTATATAGATACATAGAATGGGTAAACAACAAGGTCTAACTGTATAGCACAAGGAATTATATTTAATATCCTGTGATAAACCATCATGGGAAAGAACATGAAAAAGAATATGTATGTATGTAAAGCTAAATCACTTTCCCGTAGGATAGAAATTAACACAACCTGCAAATCAACTATACTTGGATAAAAGAAATTTTTAAAAAAGTCTTTCCTGGGATTTTATCAGAGTCTCATCTACCACAGAACCTGGTGTTTGGTAAGAACATATGTGAAAGTGAGAAAATTAAAAAACCGTCTTAATTGAGGCCTAGAGGTTTAGAGAAGAAAAACAGAATTTTCCAAGCTGTACTGATAGGTAGAGGGCAATATATGGGAGCTTCTGGGATTACTTTTAAGAGTCTGGGTAGAAGGGGGAGGAGTGAACAGGAGCTACTTGTGGGGTCAGGATTGAAGCTGACAGCTTTAGTAACACTTTTTCCTCATCAAATTTTTCTCACCCATTCCTCCTACCCAAACTTTCACCAGACTGACTTATGTGTTCCCCCTTTTTGCTCCTCTGTCTTACAGTGTGCTCTCTATCACAATCCTCAGCTTCTGTCCTCTAGTTAAGGATCCTGGTAGGGCAAAGATAACCTCCTGGAGTAGTGAGGTCATTCTTCCAGAACATTTCATGACACCATTTCTCAACCATCATTGTTCAGTGGCTAAAGGGATTGATACATCTAAGAATAAGTCAGTCATTCTGCACCTGAGGTATCAGAGAGATTGTGACTAGCCATAAGTGTTTCAGCACAGACCAAGTACCCCAAGGGCTTACTGAATTCCTTTGGATGGTGTGAAATATTTTTTTAAAAATTCATCTTTAAAGTGATGTAAGATGGACAGATGGAACTTTAGGGAGCCCTGTGTGAGAATGTGTATGTTTCAAATTGCCACTTAGGGATGTACTTTGGTCATATGGTCTATTGATGGAAGGAAAGTCTGATTCTTGAGAATCTTTGAAAGCTCACAGGCATTTTGATTTTTCTTTGTTTGTTTTATATACATACATACATATATATATATATATATACTATTTATATATGTGTTTTATATATAAAATTTAAATATATATATACATATTTAAATGTACATTTATATTTACAACCACTCTCCACTCCCTCCTCCTCATTTCTTACTCCCCAGAGTCAAGACTGGTTTTAGATTGTTCAGTTTTCAGGAGGAGTTTTCTACCACAGCTGGACCCTCATTCTTCTGGAGAGATGTGTGCAGTGGTGATGAGGGTGGGAAAGAAGTTGCCCCAGCATCAAGATATTATCCCTAATGTAGGAAAGAAAGAATTCTTGAATTACTGTTGTCTCTACAGCTTTTGGGGGCTTCTCAGGGGCCCAGCAGTAAAGAATTCACCTGTCAATGCAAGTGAGGCAAGAGACACAGGTTTGACCCCTGGGTTGGGAAGATCTCCTGAAGGAGGGCATGGCAACCCATTCTTGTATTCTGGTCTGAAGAATCTCATGGACAGAGGAGCCCGGCAGGCTACAGTCTGTGGGGTCTCAGAGAGTCAGGTAGGACTCAGCTGAGCCCTACAGCTTGTTAACAGATTTGTTATCTCCACTTCATATATATATTGTTCTTGTTGACATTTATTTTGGAATTCTTTGCAGTTCTGTACTGTATCTATCAAGGTTTTCAGATGAGATGTGTTTTATTTCTCATACTCTCGTATGCGTGTAACCAGCTTACTGAACCTGTGCAATGGTGACCCAGGAGACAGGCTCAGCAGAAGGATGCTGAATTGGGAATAGCAAGTGTCAAATAACAGCCTCCCCCTCAAGTCGCCATCCTCCAAACTAGATTATACTAAGAAGAGTTTTATTTCTTTACAATAAAAAGTCTTTATGGAAAGAATATCATTAACATATGATGCTGCTTGAATGCAGAGTGCTTATGGTATTTGTAGGTGACCATTTTAATTAAATATGGTCAGTGATATAGTGCTAGCAATATTTTGTCTAGAATATGAGAGATAACAACTATTCAGTTATGCCCACTTCTGTGGTTCCCATCATGTGACCATCTCCTAGGTCCAGACTGCTTTACAAGATGATTCTGATGATGATAATAGGAACAATAATAATTAATAGGAACAATAATAATGGCAACTATTTATTAAAATGTTCACTTTTTTATACACTATGCTAAAAGATTTAGATATCTGTGTCATTTTGTCCTTCCAATACTTGATAATTACTATTATTATCTCCATTTTGCAGAAGAGGGAAAGGAGGCATGGTAAGATTAAGGAGCTTGCCCATGATCAAGCATCTAGTGAGAAGCAGAGCTGGGCATTGAGCCCTGATTCTAGAACATGTCCTTATATGATCCTGTGCCCCAAGGTGAACCTATGCTATGGCCTCTCCCTCTCATCCTATTTGCAGCCATGCTGTGTTTACTTTACTCTGTAAGAGAGCTTAATCCTATATTGTTCATAACAGACATCCTGGAAACTCCTGTGCAGGAAACCCCCATGGTTACAAGTAGCAAATTTTCATCTGAAAGGAAGAAAGTGCTGACCTAAAACAAGTAGACTTGTAGTTATTTCTCCAGCACAAATGGGTTAATTCAATTACAAAGAATTGTAATTCTTGGTCTGTAATCATGGCAAGCGTCATGCAAGTCCCATCAGGGAGAGGAAAAGTCTTTTAAAAAATGGAAAAGGAAGTTTGGAGGGCTGTAGTAAACAAAGTATCTATTGGAGGAATTGGCTTTTCATTGTCTGAGTCCTGGCAGTCTGAACACTTGCTGGGAAAGAGGAGAAAACCTTTCTTCTTCCTGTTGGGCTGTGCTTTCTAGTGGAGTATATTCCCTTTGTGGTCACCTGATTCTAATTGAAGTTTCTGTTTTATTAATTTTTTACAAAGATTAAATGTGTATTAGTTCAGTTCAGTTCAGTCGCTCAGTCGTGTCTGACTTTTTGCGACTTCATGAATCTCAGCATGCCAGGCCTCCCTGTCCATCACCAACTCCCGGAGTTCACTCAGACTCTGTGCATAGAGTCAGTGATGCCATCCAGCCTTCTCATCCTCTGTCACCCCCTTCTCCTCCTGCCCCTAATCCCTCTCAGCATCAGAGTCTTTTCCAATGAGTCAACTCTTCGCATGAGGTGGCCAAAGTATTGGAGTTGCAGCTTCAGCTTCAGTCCTTCCAATGAGCACCCAGGACTGATCTCCTTTAGGATGGACTGGTTGGATCTTGCAGTCCAAGGGACTCTCAGGAGTCTTCTCCAACACCACAGTTCAAAAGCTTCAATTCTTCGGTGCTCAGCTTTATTCATAGTCCAACTCTCACATCCATACATGACCACTGGAAAAACCATAGCCTTGACTAGATGGACCTTTGTTGGAAAAGTAATGTCTCTGCTTTTCAATATGTTATCTAGGTTGGTCATAACTTTCCTTCCAAGGAGTAAGCGTCTTTTAATTTCATGGCTGCAATCACCATCTGCAGTGATTTTGGAGCCCCAAAAAATAAAGTCTGACACTGTTTCCACTGTTTCCCCATCTACTTCCCATGAAGTGATGGGACCGGATGCCATGACCTTAGTTTTCTGAATGTTGAGTTTTAAGCCAACTCTTTCACTCTCCTCTTTCACTTTCCTCAAGAGGCTTTTTAGTTCCTCTTCACTTTCTGCCATAAGGGTGGTGTCATCTGCATATCTGAGGTTATTTATATTTCTCCTGGCAATCTTGATTGCAGCTTGTGCTTCTTCCAGCCCAGCATTTCTCATGCTGTACTCTGCATATAAGTTAAACAAGCAGGGTGACAATATACAAACTTGACATACTCCTTTTCCTATTTGGAACCAGTCTGTTGTTCCATGTCCAGTTCTAACTGTTGCTTCCTGACCTGCATGTAGGTTTCTCAAGACACAGGTCAGGTGGTCTGGGATTCCTATCTCTTTCAGAATTGTCTACAGTTTATTGTGATCCACACAGTCAAAGGCTTTGGCATAGTCAGTAAATGTGTATAAACATAAGTTTATTAAGTGAAAGTCTCTGTGTAAATTCTTTGTCTTTTTTCTTAAATTTTCAATATTTAAAACTTATTAGAGTTTTTATAAAAGTCTTAATCACAGATTTTTCTAAATGAACCATGTATTTTCAACCAAATAAAAAGTTAACCGAGCAACTTTACAATATTTTCTTTGGAAGGAAATACAGTTTAAACAGTGACCAGCAAAAAGTAGACAGGAACTGAGCTCTAATTTTAGCTATTTCCATTAGAATAGAGTCATATTAATTATAAATTCATTTTAGCTGGAATATAGTTGTCAACCCAGAAAAAAACCAACAAAAGAAAACAAAAAAAAAATTTGAGAGAAGAATGAAGATAAATCTTACTTATTATCTCTGTATCTCCAACTCCATCTCTATCACACTTCTATGAGTGGAATAATGGCTACCATTCTAATGTTGCCACCTCATTAATCTGATAACTCTTAAGAGAAGGGCATGTTTTCCTTTGGTTTTCTTTTTGGCAGTAGTGACATTGATATGCTAGGAAAAGGCTGAATTTGTTTTTGAGAACAAAGTTACTAACTGTGGGAAGGTGCCCAGTGACCATAGCTGCAATCTGTAGAAATTCCACTGAAATTTGCTTGCAGGGAAATCTGATCTGATCTGAAGTTCTCTGATTACATCAGCAATGAGCATAAGCAATGTCATCTCTGAGGACATTGAAAAGGGGAGATAGACTCTCAAACTCCTCTACTCCTCAATCCCATTTGGGATCCTTTAGAATTAAAACGATTATAGTATTTTCTCAGAATCTCTTCTAAAACTTCCTGCTTCTGCTCTTTCATTTATCGAATTGCATCTTACACTGCTCTTTTTCTCAAGATCAGTCTCTAAGATTGTTATTTTTATTTTGTTCCATATTGAATTTGTTGATTTTTTCTATGAAGTTTTAGATTATTTTAAGTTTATTATTTATTATTATTAACTTAAAATAAGTTCTGAATTTTACTTTCTTTGGGTTTATTTTATCACTACTTTAATAATTCCTTGGGGTAGAGATTTAACCCTTTGATTTTTGATTTGTTTGATATAAGCATCTAAAGTTATAGATTTTCCTGTAGTATTATTTTAGCTGCATCTAATGAGCTTTCACATTTATAATTTTTGATCATTTAGTTCTAAATGTTTTCTAATTTCCATCCCATTTTGTTCATATTGTCTAAAAAGCGAAGGTTGCTGTATCATTTTGCTACATAAACATACTTGTTGACTTACTGTTGCTCATTCATTTATTCAGGATTATTCTTGAACAGCAATTGTATAATGCTGTGCTACTCCCTCGCAAGGTGCTGCGTATACACTGTTGAATAAGGAAACACAAACCCTAGCCTCATGGAATTTAAGATCTAGATTGCTAAAAATGGAATGGCATTAAAATAATAAAGTATTTCTTGTCAGAAATCTTAAGGCCAAAGATACATGCCATAGATTTAGTATTTAATAGATAGAAGCAATTGTATTGGCTTCGACTTGACCTTTCCTACCTTAGTAACCCTCACTCCTACACCAGTGAATCAATGCAAGCATTCTGCCAGCAGTTAAGTACATCTCTTCTAATTATTTGTTCTAGAACTGGGGAAATAACTACAGGATGGTTCTCTTGTGAGATGGATCTGAGCTAACTACCATTGATTTCCTGACCTCCATAGGCCCCTTAAGTTTAAGTAAACTCCCGAAGATAGTAAAGGACAAAGAAGCCCGGTGTGCTGCAGTCCATGGGGTCGCAGAGAGCCGGACTTGACTTAGCGACTGAACAACAATAGGTTCCTTGACGGTGGGCCGCAGTGATGTTTTGGGTCTCCTGGAATTGTATCAGTTCAGAGCCAATGTCCAAAACTCTCAAAGGCACAGTTACATTGGTAAAAGGCCATAGGTCCCTTTGGGGAAGGCTGGGAGAAAAGTGAACAGTATATATTTTTTGATAATGTACCTGGGCCTTTCTTCTAGGAGTTCTGGGTCTATAAATTGGCTTAAGTCTGGGAAATGTTAATAACTGAGAAATGATGACTTTTTTTATGGTTCAGATTAGACTTTTGTTCATTTATGGTTCAAATTAGACTTCTGTTCACCTGACCTGGAAATTTTCTGTGCAGATAGATTGAGGAAGCACTTAGTAGGTTTCTTATCTATTTTACTTCTAGAAGCACCATGATCAGCTAGTGAAATGTCATAGATATGCACAATGTACCCCCTCTTGGTTGCTGCTTTAACTCCACTGTCCACTACATTATCACACCGACCCTACCTCTGGAGGTTGAGTGTGCCAGTTGGCCCCAGCCACTCTGGGATCCAATTATTCCCATTGCATTTAGGTTTCCCAGTTCAGTGACTTCAGTCTCTAAGGTGTGGCCTACAGATGAGAGTGATCATGGAGCTCTTCAAAGATGCTGAAACTGCTGTCACAAATTTCCTTCTCATAGTTGTGATAGTGGTATGTTTTCTAGATCTTCCCATTGGGTGAGAGTAAGCCTTATTAATAACAAATCTGCTCTAACATTGCAATCTCTCTGAATCCCTGAATCCCTTCCTCTACCTTAAACCAAGGCAGAGGTAGCATTTCTAAATTACTCACTGTGAATCACCTTTTGGTCCCTGTTTTGAACAACAAAGCGCATCACTGCAACCCTTCCAACTCAGATTGTAACACTGACTGTAGAATCTAAGTCTTATTGAGTCTGTATCAATACCTTTGACTGGATCCAACTTTAGGCTCCTTGAACAGCCTCAGTGTCCATTTCTGCATATGTCCCTCAGATTTCTGTCTAGATTAGAAAACCCATGCCATTCTTCTGAGGTGTAGTATAACACACCTCCTCATGGGTCACACTTCGTCATAACTTTAGGGGTCCACTGTAACTAGAGTCTAGCTATAGGTCTACAAGACTTCCCAGGTAGGGCTAGTGGAAAAGAACTCACCTGCTAAATGCAGGAGATGAAAGGGACGTGGGTTCAATCCCTGAGCTGGGAAGATCCCTTGGAAAAGGGCATGGCAACCCACTTCAGTATTCTTGCCTGGAGAATCCCTTGGACAGAGAAGCCTGGAGGGTTTATAATCCAAAGGGTTGCAAGGAGTCTGACATGACTGAAGCGACTTAGCACACACACACTCATAAGTCTAGAAGCAAAGACGAGTGGTTAGGGAGTTCTTAGGAAAATCAGGATTTTTAAAAAATTTTATTTATTTTTGGCTGTACTGTGTGTTTGTTGCTATTCTTGCTTTCCTCCAGTTGTGGCAAGAGGGAGCTACCTTCAGTTGTGGTGCACAGGTAGCATGGTTGTGGCTTCTCTTGCTGCAGAGCACAGACTCAGTAGCTGTGACACATGGGCTCAATAGTTGTGGCTTCCAGACTCTAGGCCACAGGCCTGATAGTTGTGGAGCTTGGGCTTAGTTGCTTTGTGGCAGGTGATACCCTCCTGAACCAGGGATTGAACCCAGGTCTCCTGCATCGGCAAATTTTTCACCACTGCACCACCAGGGAAATCCCAGGATTGTCTTTTATGGCTTGAATGGAAACTGCCTCAGGGGAGTTGATTATGGTTTCCTCAGGCAATGCAGGGTTAATCCCCTTACACAGGGGTGAAGAGGCTGCTTTCACTGGTAGAGAAGACTCATCAGATATTAGGGGTTCAGTGTCCCTCATGTCATCAGGGTATACCCACATGTTCCCATCCCAACTTAACAGGTCCCATTCTTTCCCAATCCATATCCTTACTTTCACAGTAAACATCCTGTGAGAATGGGAGTACAACTTGTAATTCAGCCAGTCACAAGATAAGATTCTGTGTCTGATTTTCAGCAGTCCTTGCCCTGTGGCTACTCTTCTTAGGAGTAGTCATTTACAGATGTGAGAGCTGGGCCATAAAGAAGGATGAGCCCCAAAGAATTGATGTGTTTGAAATGTGGTGCTGGAGAGGACTCTTGAGAGTCCCCTTGGACAGAAAGGAGATCAAACCAGTCAATCCCGAAGGAAATCGACTCTGAATACTCATTGGAAGGGCTGATGCTGAAGCTGAAACGCCAGTATTTTGACCACCTAATGTGAAGAGGCGACTCATTGGAAAAGACCCTGATGCTGGGAAGATTGACGGCAGGAGGAGAAGGGGATGACAGAGGATAAGATGGTTGGATGGCATCACTGACTCAATGGGCATGAGTTTGAGAAAACTTTGGGGGATAATGAAGGATAGAGAAGGCTGGCTTGCTGCAATCCATTGGATTGCAGAGAGCTGAACATGACTTAGTGACTTAACAACAAAAGGACACTAGCGGACACTTCAAGTCTTTGAGGGAGTACTTGAGCTGGGAATCCAAATCTCTGAGCTCATCTTTTATTTTCATCACTTTGTCCAATGTCATTAGTAGTAACCAGGCAATATTGTTCTATTCGTTAGCTTCCCTGGATTGTTTAAAATTGTCATCTACATAACCACCCAGTTCTTTGCTTCTTAGGAGGGGTTGATTAGGAGTATCCAGTGGAAATTTTTGCATATCTCTATTGCCAGCTCAGTCCACAAACTTCCAGTTCTTTCTATACCACTTGCTGTTATTATTCAGTAGCTAAGTCATGTCCAACTCTTTGAGTCTCCACAGACTATAGCCTTCCAGGCTCCTCTGTCCATGGGATTTCGCAGGCAAAAATACTGGAGTGGGTTGGTGGAGTGGGTTGCCATTTCCTTCTCTATGGGGTTCTTTCCAATCCAGGGTTCAAATCTGTCTTTTGCAGTGGCAGGTGGATTCTTCACCACTGAGCCACCAGGGAAGCCTTTTTTTTTTTTTTAATCACTGGAAATATAGTAATTGCCATCTTTAAATCTAATCATATTAGAGAGTTAATTCCAGAAACTAAACTTCTGTTACTCTAGAGCCACTCTTGATACAGAAATTTATGTTAGAATGGGTTCTCCAGAGATATAGAAGCAAAAGGGTGTGTATGTGTGTGTGTGCGTGTGTGTAGAGAAAGTGAGAGATAGACAGACAGACAGAGACTGATTACAAATTATTGGCTCAAATAGTTATGGAGGCAGGCTGGAACCCAGAGGAGCCAATGGTATAATTCCAGGATGAATCTGAAGGTCTGAGAAGCAGGACCACGAAGGCTGTAAGTTCCAGTCTGACTCTGAGTCAAAAGGCAGGAGAAGACTGAGGTTCCATTAGAAAACTGTCAGATAGAGAGGAATTCTTTCTTATTTATAAAAGGGTCAGTCTTTTTGGTCTATTCAGTCCTTCAACTGATTGGATGAGGCCCACCCACATCAGAGAGAGCAATCTATTTTACTCAGTCTCCTGATTCAAATGCTCATCTCATCCAAAAACACCCTCATGACATACCCAGAAGGATGTTTGATCAAATATCTTGGCACCCTGTGACCCAGTCAAATTGGCATTTAAAAATTAGCCATCACAGATGGTAAAATTGCCATTAGACCAAAAGATGAAAGCTGCCAGTGGAAGCTGGCTTACTGAGAAGATGAAAAATCCTGAATTCTTAGTAATCTGCAGCAGCCATGACAGCCTGGGAGCTTCCACGGGGACTCTTACAAGAGAAAGCTAAACTTACAGCCTTTTTTTTTTTTTTTTTTAAATGTACTTTGCTCGAGCAGAGTTGATTTACATGGTCGTTCAGTGGTAAAGAATCCACCTACCAATGTAGGAGCGGCAGGGAATGCAGTTTCAATCCCTGTGTTGGGAAGGTCCCTTGGAGGAGGAAATGGCAACCCAGTCCAGTATTCTTACTGGGATATTCCCATAGTCCATGAGATCACAGAGTCAGACACAAGTGAGTGACTGAGCAGGCACACAGTAGCTTTTCAAATCCATTCTTAATTTCTTTTTTGCTATCACTTTTTAAGTACTATTACAATTACATTTTTTTTCCTTTTTAATTCTTAAATACATGGGCTTTGTTTAAAGTAATTCAGAGTGAAGAAAAGTATTAAACTCTTTGGGGAATGTTGTATTTTAGTCCTTATATGTATAACAGTATGAGAGCTGAAGATGTGGATTAAAAAAAGAGATTTGAGGGAAAAAAGACCTATGTTTTCTTTATGGCCTTTAAGACAGTTTATAAGAGTATTTTGCCAAATATAAAATAGAATGTGATGCAGGGGCAAAATTCTGTTTGTGATTCCTAGATCTTTCTTACTAAAACTGGTGAAAAGTTAGCTAAAGAAGCACCATATTCCTTTAGCCACCCCTGGCTCTGCCTGGGAGTTGAACTATTTGTTCTGAGTAATTTTACTCCATAGTGTTGAGGCTTACATGTGTGTTTACTGTTTGTTAGACACATACCAATCTGACTTGTTTGAGTTTTATTGGCACTTACAGCCATGAGAAGATCACTGATTCATGACAGCAGAATTATAGATGATTCATTCAATGCATTAATCAAAATAATTAGTTCAACAATGATTACATTAGAGAATCAGTAACTAACTTATCTTTTCTTATTTAAAGGCACCTGGATTACTTGGTATCGAGACACTGTAACATCTATATTTATTGAAATATAATTTACATAAAATAGAATGCACACATCCTGGGTGTTTCAGTGACTTTTGACAGTCATGTAAACTCATGCAACCTTTGTCTACATTATAGAGAATGGACTGGAAAGAAGCAAGATGAGAGATATGTCAAAGTTTGTTGCTTGAATCAGGGAGGTAGGGCTTATGAAAAGGGACTTGAATTAAGAGTTATTTCAGAGGTAATTATATCAGGCAGTTGAATGGGTACTAGTGGTGAGGAAGGAAAATAACTCAAAGATGTCACCAAGATTGCTTATTGAAGCCACTGGTCACATGGTAGTACTGTTTGCTCAGACTGTGAGTACTTAGAAGGCTGAAAATGAATGTGTGTGTGTGAGTTTGTATGTGTGCATGTGTATGTGTGTGCATGTGTGGTGGGAAGAAGCAGAGATGGGAATGCTGACAATTTTTGACATATAGATTGTTTTTGGTGTTTGCAGGACTTTCAAATGGTGATGTCCACAAGACACACATCTGGAGCTCAAGAGAGAAAATACTCAAATGAAGATATAAATGTGCAAATAAGTGATTATTCAAAGACAGCAGTGGATAAAATTGCCTAAGAAGAGGTGTGCAGCTTTTGAAGATAATTAGAATATTGTCTCCCCAAGTGAGTTCCATGGTAGAGTAGTTCTACTAGATACTTTGACTAAAATTACTTTGTGGTCAAATAAGTTTAGAAAATGTACCACGTAGTACCCTTATCTTGAAAATGTATGAGATACGCTATTGGATTAAAGACCAGGAAGTCCAAGAGTATCAAAATATATTGGATGAGATGGTTGGATGACATCACTGACTCGATGGACTTGAGTTTCAGGAAGCTCTAGGAGTTGGTGATGGACAGGGAGGCCTGGCATGCTGCAGTCCATAGGGTCGCAAAGAGTTGGACACAACTGAGTGACTGAACCAAACAGACTTTCACAATGCAGTGTTTCCCAAACACCTCCAACTGTCATACAACAGGAGAAGGAAACCAAATCCTACCAGTCATCTCCCTTGTGCTTTCACCTTGTGGATGACCCCCCCACTCTACCGACTTGGCTCTAGCAATTGGAGTTCACTTTCCAATAACAGTAGAATACATAAGTCTTTATGCCCAGAGTTGCAATACAATCAAGTATTTTTGTGTGTTTCTGTCTGCTAAATACTTAACGTCATATTTAAAGCAAATTCTGGATGTCATGGTTGACATATCTACGCACTTTATTTTCTAAACTCAGTTTAAAAGTTGATGTTGGTGTTACTGTTTGAATACAAAGATAACTCTGATTTTGCTTTTGCTTTGTTATGTAATACTTTACAGTGGAATATGTTAAATCATTTAAAGATGTTTTTGAAAATAGTTAATCTCCTTTTTTATTTCCTTTTTACAATATATTTATAACTTTGAAAGGGAAGGCTATAGCAGCCCAGTGATTGCCAAATCTTTCCAGTGTGCTAATGAAACCACATTGTGAAGATCAGAGCCTGTTCAATTAAACAGGATCATTTTATAGTTGAATAGGTAAATAGGCATCTAGGTATGGTATTTTAAAATGAAATTAACTGGAATACTCTTATCCGCTTCATGGGTTTATTGAGTACTCCTAAATTGCTGACCTTCAAGGTCATTAAGATTTTTCAGCTAACAGTTGGATCTATATTCCAAAATTCCTTACTGGGCTATTTTACCTGGATATCCACAGGATAAATCATGCCTGATTTATCCAAAGTAAAGTTTGTTATTTATCCTCACTGAAAGGAGATATATGTAAACTTCAATCATTTCTATCAAAGTTACTTTCCCCCTTGGTTTCTATCTTGCTTCATGTCATTCATTGATTTATTCATTCAGCAAATGCTATATTTGTATGAAGAATCAGTCTTTATTTTACTTCCCAGAGCAGAGCAATGAAAGAAACAGACCAGGACATTTTCTCTAAAGAACTCATATTTGGATAATATTGGTGTCAGAAATGCAGCCAAGTATCAGGCAACCTTAACACTTTTCACTCTCGTTTTATAAAGAGTTTGGTCAGCAATTCAGTTGTTCTGAAATGCTTTTGCATCTCTCGACTCCACCCCACCAAATAAAGACAGCTTGTCTTGAGTCAGATCATCATCTTTAACCTGGGCTATTGCAATACTCGTTCCTCTACCTTTGTTCTCTCCTTTCAGTCTCTCTTGCCTCCACCTTTCTGCTGGAATTAACTTTCTTAAACAGAGATCTGATTAAACACTTCTGCTTTAGAATCTTAAATGACTGGCTAGGGAAACACCTAATCTTTAAATAGATTAAAAATCCTAATCTGATTTCATGTGCATTCTTAATCTCATTTCCCACTTTAAAAAAATTATTTATTTTTAATTGAAGACTAATTGCTTTACAGTATTGTGTTGGTTTCTACCAGACATCAACATGATTCAGCCAAACATCAACATGAATCAGCCCTACTTTTGCATTATTGGGATACAATTGACATACAGCACTATGTAAATTTAAGATGTACTGAACAATAATTTGACTTTTATACATCATGAAATAATTACCACAGTAAGTTGAATGAGCACCCATCATCTCATAAATAGACAAAATTAAAGAAATGAAAAAAAAATTTTCTTTGTGATGAGAATTTTTAGGATTTAGTTTTTATATAAAGCAGTGTTAATCATATCAATCATGTTGTATGATACGTCCCCATGCTTTGCATGCTATGGATGCATGTTAAGTCGCTTCAGTTGTGTCTGACTCTGTGTGATCCTATGGACCACAGCCCACCATGCTTCTCTGTCCATGAAATTCTCCAGGTAAGAATACTAGAGTGAGTTGCCATGCCCTCCTCCAGGGGATCTTCCCGACCCAAGGATCGAACCTGAATCTCTTATGTCTCCTGCCCTGGCAGGAGGGTTCTTTACCACTAGCACCACCAAGGAAACTTATTTATCTTATAGCTGAAATTTTGTACCTTTTGGCCATCTTCATCAAACTTGTCTTTCTCCCAAACCCCCATCTCTTGTAACCATATCTGATCTCCTTTACTTTGAGTTTGTTTTTGAATTATAATTGATCTACAATGCTATGTTATTCCCTGGTACACAACATAGTGATTCAATATTTCCAAATATTTCAAAACGATCACTATGATAAGTCTAGCTTCCCTCTGTCCTCATGCAAAAAGATATCACATAATTATTGACTACATTCTCACATGATACATTTCTTACCCATGAAATCTGTAAGTGAAAATTATACCTCTTAATTTCTTACCTATTTCTCTCCTCCCCCAACTTGCCTTACCACTGGCAACTGCCTGCTTGTTCTCTGTATCTATGATCTATTTTTCTTTACTTATGTTTATGCATTTGTTCTTTTAGATTCCACATGTAAGTGAAATTATGTGGTATTTACCTTTCTTTGACTTGTTTTGCTTGGCATAATATCATCCATGTTGTCACAGATGGCAAGATTTCATTCTTTTTTATGACTAATATTCCTGTATGTGACATTTTCTTTATTCATTCATCTATTCATAAGCATTAGATTGCTTTCATACTGTGGCTATTATAAATAATGCTGTAAAGAACATGGGGTTGCACACACCTTTTCAAATTAATATCTTCATTTTCTTTGCATATATCCCCAGGAGTGGAGTTGCTAGATCATATGGTAAGTTTATCTTTCTTATATTTTGAGGAACTTCCATATTGTGCCTCCACAGTGGCTGTGTTAATTTACATTTGCACAGATTTCATGTACTTTCTTAATTTTCTCTCTCACTTCTCTCTACACCCCTCCCAGAATTTCTCTCAGATACAATATGACTTTGTTTTCTCTGTCTGTATATTATGCTCCCATTTTCTCTCTAATTTTTTGCTTAGAATCTCTTTCATTACCTTCATTCTCATTAAGCATGCTCATTAAATTCAGACTTCTACAGACAGAAGGAATAATTTTCCCGCTTGCTGTCATTCAGTTGCTAAGTCGTGTCCAACTCTTTGTGACTCCATGAACTGCAGCATGCTAGGCTTCTCTGTGCTTCAGTATCTCCCAGAGTTTGCTCAAACCCCAGTCCATTGCATCAGTGATGCCATCCAACCATCTCATCCTCTGTCACCCCCTTCTCCTGCCCTCAATCTTTCCTAGCATCAGAATCTTTTCCAATTAATCAGTTCTTCGCATCGACTGGCCAAAGTATTGGAGCTTCAGCTTCAGTATCAGTCCTTCTAATGAATATTCAGAGTTGATTTCCTTTAGGATTGACTGGTTTGAACTGCTTGCTATCCAAAGGACTCTCTAGAGTCTTCTCCAGCACCACAGTTTGAAAGCATCAATCCTTTGACACTTAGCCTTCCTTACGGTCCAACTCTCACATCCATACTTGACTACTGGACAAGCCATAGCTTTGAGTATATGGACCTCTGTTGCAAAGTGATGTCTCTGCTTTTTAATACTCTGTCTAGGTATTTTTTCCACTGTTACAGCATGAATCATGTTAGAAAAATGAAGTGCATATGTGCACCTCTCTCCCATGATAGACTGTGAGTTTCTCAAGAAGCGGTTAGCAAACTTTCTGTAGAGGGCTTTGCAAGCCAATCATCTCTGTGTCGACTACTCAATTCAGCCATCTTAGTGTGAAAGAATCTATAGATAAAAATCTAAAAATTGAGTGTGGCTGTGATCCTGTAAGATTTTATGGACAGAAATTAGAATTTCATGTAATTTTCACATCACGGAATTTTTTTTCTTCTGATTATTTCTCCCAACTATAAAAAATGTGAAAACTCCCCTTAGCTCATGGACCATACAAAAGTAAGCTTGGAATGCATGCCATAGTTTCCTAACCCTGTTCTAAATGGTAGTCTGTCTTATACTTATTTTCATACTCTGATGTCAATGAACAAAATACCTGGCACTGAATTAATATTTGCTAAAATGAATCATATGGAGAGAAGTGGTTTTCATTTTATGTTATCTTCCATCAGAAACTACAGAAGTGTGATAGAGTAATATTTTTTAAATTACTGAAAATCTACCAGAAAATCAGTTCTAAATTTCAATCTTTGAAAAATCTTTCTGATATATTATTCCAATTTTCTGCCCTAGTAAGTACAGTTTAGTGCATATATTTAATGATTATCTTGCAGTGCCCCCGGGTCATGATTAAAGATAAGAATTCTCATTGTGCAGCCAAACAACTGTAGATATAGAAAGTATGACTAATTGAACCCCGAATATATCAACATGTGGACTGGGATTTACTCTAGAAATTGCCTTTTTTGATGCTGAGAATAAATCTGTGTTGTATACTTGTTTTCTAGCGATCTCCTTTTTCAACAAAGTGGGACATAGGAAGAAAAACCAAAACAAAACTAATTACTGAAAGGTTCTTAATATTGAGTGCCAATTTTATACTGCTTCCTGTAAAGGGAACTCTGAACATTGGTGTCATTGATTTCTTTTATCTTGCTTCTTATTCCCTCACACAAGAGAGTTAAAAGTGCAATATTGGTTAAAGAGAACACTGAAAAACAAGTCTGTAACACTGACCTAAGGGGGAAAAAAAAGAGAGAGAGATTTTGCTTATGCAGTTGAAGTTTCCCTTTAGACTACCAAAATGGAAGCTTAGGGTAGTATACTAGAACAGTCTAGGAGTCCCTCCAGAGGGAAGAAATACAGACCTTTGTGAGTTTTTTCTCCTCTCAAAGTTCAGCTGAGTACTTTCTTCTCTTCAGGTAGATTCTTTATCTTATTTTTCAGCCTGGTGCAATAGGAAAGCACTCATTTGGATGGGAAAAAGGGCTTGAGTCCCTATCTTTCTATACATTCTTAAATATATGCTAATATTAATATTTATTTCATAAAATTGCAGTGACATTTAATATATTAAAACATTGGATGGTCTCATACATGGAATGCTTGGTAGGTATGTGGTCCCTCTACTGGGCCATCTGCCATCTAATATAGAACAATAAACATAATACTGATTTCTATTTCTCCTTACTTTGTTGTCTATTAAGAATGGGAGGTGGGAGGGAAGTTCTAGAGGGAGGGGACATATATATACCCATGGCTGATTCATGTTGATGTATGGCAGAAACCAATACAATATTGTAAAGCAATTATCCTCCAATTAAAAATAAATACATTAAAATAAAATTTAAAAAAAAGACAAAGAACAAGGATCTCAAGAGATGGTCTTGTTCAGCCATTGATTCTACTAGAAGAGATATCATCTCCAGTTCTACAAATACAGACTGCTTTACAACTACAACCAAGATGTAAAAGAGAATGAATTAACTTGTCCAAGGTCAAGCATACCTTCTATTCTAGATTATCAGTAGTTAAGTGGCATTCTTGAGAGGGTTGTCATTGGGAGAGATTGATTTGGCTGATAAATCCTGAGAAGCTAAATGGAGTGAGAGGACGTTTCAGACAAAGGCCAGCCTGAGCTCTGCTATAGCCCTTCTCCACTTGAGACACAGAATGGGGAAACTGACATCAAGATGGTCACCCAGGGAGTGTGCTTTGAGAGGTGTCAGGGAAGACCGTCTGGAAAAATGGATCTTTTATCTCAAGTGCAATTGTCTGAAATTTCATAAGAATTCAATTGTCTGAATTAAGCGGTACCCTAAACTTTTTTTCTATCATTCAAAAATTGTCTATTGAGCATTAATGATGTACTAACTCAGCATTAGGAAATGGAACAATAGAAAATAAAACTGGCAGCTATTAAGATGCTCACAGTCTAATGAGACAGAGAAAAATAATAATGCCAATAATAGCTAACATTTTCCATGTGCCAGACACTGCAAAATAATTTACAAGTATCGGTATAGGGCTTCCCAAGTGGTTCAGTGGGTAAAGAATCCACCTGTAAAGAGGGAGATGCAGGAGACCTGGGTTCAATCCCTGGGTTGGAAAGATCCTCTGGAGGAGAGCAGAGCAACCCGCTCCAGTATTGTTGCCTGGAGAATCCCATGGACAAAGGAGCCTGGTGGGCTATAGTCCATAGGGTCGCAAAGAATCAGATGTGACTGAAGGGACTGAGCACACACACACTCATCGTCTCACTTAGCTATCATCCTAAGAATTAATAGCTATTTAAGACTGCATTTTCCATAGGAAAACTGAATTCTAAAGGGGTGGATGATATTTTAAGGAAACTGACCTAGGTTAAGGCCATGGGAATAAAGATGGAGAGGAAAGGATAAAGACTCAATCAAGACAATTCCTTAACTAATCCCTTACTAGTTGCTATTTTATAATATCATTTGCAAGTTTCTCCTTTTCTCACTAACTTTCTGATATTGAAATGTCCCCGGGTTCAGTCCTTATTTTTTACTTGTCTATTCTTACATTCTCTCTTAGTGAACTTAATTTAATCTTGTAGCTATAAAAACCACCCATATGCTGACAATTCCAAAATTAATTTCCCTAGCCCAACCTCTTTCTCATGCTCCAAACCTATATATGCAACTGCCTACAGGAAACCTACACTTGGATATCTAGTAGACACCTCAAACTTAACATGTTCAAAGCTGAGCTCAGCTTCCCCTAAGACCTGTGCCATCTACCCTGGTTGATAACTCCATCCCTCTAGTTATTCAGGACAAAAACCTCAGAGTCATTCTTATTCCCCATGTATCAATCTGTCAAGAAATCTCATTGAAGAGTAACACCACCAGTTAATAAGGTACATTGTCACCATGTATTTTTGATATGATGCATAAAGAAACACATCTTTGATATTTTATTTTTTTGCAAAAAAGGAATCTAATCATGAGGAAATATCAGAGAAAGCTAAATTGTGGGACATTCTGCAAAATAACTGACCATTAGTCACTGAAAATGCCAAGGTCATGAAACACAAGGAAATACTGAGGAACTGTGTGTCACAGATTGGAAGAAATTATGGAGATAGAACTGCTGAATGCAGTGTGGGATTCTGGCACAGAGAAAGGACATTGAGAGAAAACCGGAGAAAGTCTAATAAAGTTTGTAATTAGTTAATGATATTGTGTTATTATCAACTTCCTGGTTTTAAACATGACACGGCAGTTAAATAAGTTGTAAATAAAATATCTGGGGGAGCTAAGTGATGGATAGGGCTTCCCTGGTGGCTCAGTTGGTAAAGAATCTTCCTGCAATGCAGGAGATCCGGGTTCAATCCCTGGGGTGGGAAGATCCCCTGGAGAAGGAAATAACAACTGACTCCGGTATTCTCGTCTGGAGAATTCCATGAACAGAGAAGTCTGGTGGGCTACAGTCCATGGGGTCACAAAGAGTCGGACATGACTGAGCTGCCGACATAACACAAGTGACGGATATACCGAAACTCTATTTTTGGCAGTGTTTCCATAAGTCTAAAATCATTTCAAAAGAAAAAGATGACCAACACTACAGAGAAAAAGAAGTCTTATTGAACCTCCCTTCAGAATTTATGTACTGGTCACTTTTTATAATCACTGTTGAAATCATTTTGATTCAAGATATCATTATCTCTAACTAGGGTTATTATAATAACCTTCTAATTGGTCTTCTTGCTTCTATCCTTGCTTCTACAAAATTGGTTTTCAAGCAGCAGCCATAATAACTCTCTTATGAGTTAAAAAAAAAAAAAAAAGAACTCTATAGTTTTTCCCCATTGGACTTTGCTAAAGACCAATGTCCTTACATAGGAGCACAAAACCTTGTACTCTCTGGCCTTTGGTTCTCACTATGGTCTCTGGTACCACACTCCCACCCCTTTGCTTGCTCCAGCCACACTGATCACGTTTCTGTTCCCTGAACAGACCAGGAACATTCCCATTGGAGAACCTATGCACTGGTTGTTCCTTCTGCAGGAAACACTCTTGCTCCAGATACCATTACAGGTATTCCCTCATACTTGAAAAGCATGTCTTAGTAAGGCTTGTCTGTCCTCTTCATTGAAAATTTAAAGCCCCACTGCCCACTGCTCATCCACACTGTCGTTCCCAATCCTCTTAATTCTACTTAAAAGTTTTTTCCCATTGCATTTCTCATTCTTTAAGAGATTAAGTTACTCATTTATCATCATAATCATCATTATCATTATTATTAATAGGCCAGTCTCCCAAAACTTGAATGTAAACTCTAGGAGGGCAGGAATCCTTACCCATTTTGCTTGCTGATATATCCCAAGAGCCTAAAAACACTCCTGGCCTGGGGTAGACACTCCACAGATACTTGTTGATAAATTGAATAGAAGGTAGAACAGAGAGAAATTAAAAATCACTTTGGTGTTAAAAGAAAGGATAGGGTGTGTTGAAAATCTATGGCTATTGGATATGTGAGGCTAGGTGGCTCAGTGGTCAAGAATCCACCTGCCAATGCAGGAGATGCAGGAAACATGGGCTTGATCCCTGGATATAGAATATTCCCTGGAGAAGAAAATGGCAACCCTCTCCAGGATTCTTGCCTGGATAATCCCATGGACAGAGGAGCCTCATGGGCTATAGCCCATGGCGTCATAAAGAGTTCAGACAGCACTGAGTGACTGATCACCCACAAGGACCTGGGAAGGAAGCCTGCTCCACTAGTCAATAAAGAAAGACAAACTGACAAGGGAAGCTATCTCTCGGCTATTGCTGCGTAAATGTCCAACAATTTGTTTAATGCGTAGCTCTGCAACTCAGGCTAAAGATCTGGGGTGGAGAAAGAAATTTATAAGTCCTCTTGTAATCGTAGGCATAAGAAGAACAAGAAAAGAAGGTCTCTCTCTTTTTTTTTTAAGGTATATTTTTATTTGTTTGTTTGTTTACTTTGGCTGTGCCACCCAGCATGCAGTATCTTAGTTCCCAAGGATTGAACCCATACCCCTGCACTGGTAGTGTGGACCACCAAGGAAGTTCCAGAAGGAAGGTCTCTTGCAATTTAGAATATTCTTGTTTATAATATCCATGTCCACATAGGAGGAAGTCTGAGTGCCATGAAGCTCTGGAAGGCTGGGGGGGTGGAGATGGAGGAGGTCACAAATGAACATGACTGGGTGACCGAGACACACCTTACTTACTTCACAATTTGGCGTAAAGCTAAACCATTTATGGTTGAAGATGGGGAAGGATTAGAGAATGCACACAGCAGTTTCTTGTCATTCAGGTTAAGCAGAACCAAAATGTGATGGGGCAGAGCCCTTAATGTCCTACCCCAAATGAAGCAAATCAAACTAAACATACCTGCAAATTTTTCTATTATAGCTGCAGTTGGGGCAGGATGAGGGGCACAAGTTGGGTGTGGAGGGCTGTTCACAGCCTGGTTCTTAATTTTCTAAATTCTAATAGCCCAAGGAACACTCTGTGGTGTTTCTCTCAAGTCTCTCAGGCTATCACCTTGTCCTTTCTTTGGAGCGTAGTTTTGTCATTAAAGCTTTCGTTTGGCAAGAATCCGATTCATCAAGGAAGACAGAACTCTGTGTTTGCACGCTTCAAGGCAGAGTGAAAGTCTACTTTGGCAAGCCTTACAAGGAAAGAGAGAAAAGAAAATAAGAGCCATAAATCATCTGGAGGCCAGAATGCAGGATTAAAGATACTTGATCCGTTTCAGAAAGGACTTCTGCTTGCATATGTTTACCTAATGGTTTGAGCTGGGCAAGGGACATCTCACGTTAGAGGCTACCTTGGGGAAAGAGGAGACTCCATGGAGACTGGCTTAAGGCTTACACCCCCAACACCGTTGTGAGTCCTTGTTCCTAGGCAGTGACCACTTTGAGAATTTCACATTGGTGTTTATGTGACTGTACAGCTTCAGCAATAATAAACACTTGTAACTCAAGCCCTGTTGGTCTGTGTTAAACAGAAGAGAATGGCAGGATTCCCATCTTATAACTAACCTGCTCTCCTTCATATGATGAATTTAGGTAACTGAAGTGCAATCACAAAGTCTGGATGAGAATCAGATTTCAAGGGAGCCTATGCTTCATGGGCTTCCCAAGTGGCAGTGGTAAAGAACCCACCTGCCAGTGCAGGAGATATAAGAGGGGTGGATTCCATCCCTGGTAGGGAAAATCTCCTGGAGGAGGAAATGGCAACCCACTCCAGTATTCTTGCTCAGAGAATCCCATGGACAGAGAAGCCTGGAGGGCAACGGTCCACAGGGTCGCAAAGAGTCAGACATGACTGACATGACTTCATGCATGCATACTTTATGAAATCAGGCAATTTTTTTTAAAAAAACCTCAGCTTTCAGATGTGTATTCTCAACACTTGAACTTTAATGAACTCTTCTTCCTTTTTAGATAGGCTAAGAACAGCTGTACACTCCAGCATGAGTCACCCAGGTCATGATTCCCTGTTGATTTTGTAATAAAATGCTGCTGATCAAATCTATCATGTCACTCTTTACATTATGAAGGAAAATGATTTCCATGCATCAAATTACATCTGAAGACTGAGGAGAAAAGATATCTGTCATAATATGTTTTTATGACTTGTATTTTATGACTTGTAAGTATTAATGACTAATAATACTCGGCATCAAGAAATATGGTTAAGGACACTTCAGGTAGGACAATGAGATTTGTTTTTGACATACGGCAGACTGGTCTACCTTAACTCTGGTTAGCAATATCCATGTGGAAATAAGGTAATGTGAAAAAGGAAGGAGCACTTTGGAGCCTCCTGTTATCCCTCCTGTTATCCCTTGAATTTGGTTAAAGGCTGCCCTCAAAGGATCACTTGTCAGCTCATTATATTTGATTAGAAGGCACATACCCAGAGAGAAGAAAGGAACAAACCTGCATTTATTTAGCTAGGGTTTCCTGCTGTGATGTGTTTCCAGTGCAATGACGCATGCATGCAAGAACTTAGTTATTCTGTGAACAAATATTTGTTGAATGAATAAGTAAGTAATTAGCCAATGGCAAAGTGTGCTCCTTGATTCCAGGGGACAAGGGTAACTTTTCAAGTGCATTCTCCTACTGTTCCCTGGAGTTGAAGTAATATTAACACAGGACATACTCATGGTCCTTACACTGGTGGCTTCTCTACCTAGGCACTAGCCATAGAAAAGTGCCTTCACATTTTCCTGAATGCTAAGAATTAATCCCTGTCTAGGCTTCCCTGATAGCTCAGTTGGTAAAGAATCTGCTTACAGTGCAGGAGATCCTGGTATGAACCTTGAGTTGGGAAGATCCCCTGGAGAAGGGAAAGGCTACTCACTCCAGTACTCTGGCCTAGAGAATTCCATGGACTGTATAGTCCATGGGGTCACAAAGAGTCAGACACAACTGAGCGACTTTCGCTTTCAATCCCTGTCTAGCTGGGAATCAAAGGTCAAGGGTTGTAATCCATGTAATCTTTCTGGAACGCTCAACGTGTGTGCTGGTTCATGGCCATGCACCATGACCAGAGGTTATTTACCCATACCAAATAGACATTTCATATCCATTTTTTCTTTACAGTTTATGTGGTAAAAACAGCCTAGGTCAGAAGCACGCAGCAGCCATAGTCTTCACATCACAAGAGTGGAACTCTTGGATTTTAGTTACCTTCTTTATCTGTGTAAACCACAAAGACATAAGCTAATCCCATTGCATCATTGTGGCTCAATTCATCCACGATGGGTTCGCAGAAGCCAGGCTTGGTTTCAGAAATGTCTAATTAAACCCCGGTGATTTGGAGTCCGGGAGAACAAGATGTGGCGAGTGGTGTTCATTGTGGATCTGCTGAGTAAGCAATAGAGTCCTGTTTTGAAGGTGCCTTCAGTTACTTCAGGTCAAAGAGATTTGCATGAGACATTTTTGCACTGGAAATAAAAATTGCATGCTTAGTAATTTCAAATATGGTAAAGGAAGTTTTATTAAGGCCTCAGGGAAGAGCGGCCTTACAGGTCATACATGCTTACACGAGCGTGGAGCAAGAATAGGGCACACTGAAAGAGATTCCAATCTGAGCCTGGGGCAGGTGGACACTCAGATTCAGAGCAGTTCTTCTTTAGGGTGGTATTAGGAGTTAGAGCTGGGAAATGGCCTCAGAGCTAGGTGAACAGAAGCAGAAATCTAGTGTGCCTCTTTTTTTTTTTAAATAGGAAATACTCAAGCTTTGTGGGGCAGATTAAGTCTGAGAAATCTGAGAGTGGTTGGAATAGTTATACACTAGAAATCTGGCAAGATGAAAGGTGAGTGATTAAGGTGGTTTCGGTCTAAACCAGAGTGAGTGCTCAGCACTCTTTTTGGCAAAGCTCATTTTGGCAACATTGTTACACCCATCCCAGGAGAGAAGCTTGGGGCTAAAAGATTAAGGGCACCAGAGGTCAAAGGTTAACTGTGTTAATGTATTTATTTGGGAAAGTCTACAAAAGCCCTTATTAACCTTGGCTTTTGAGGATGGAGTTGACAAGTCCTCACTTTCATGATCACAGTTTCATCTGAAAATGTTCTGAAGCAGTCCAGTATCAAAACAGAATCTCTGTACCTCAGGTAGAAACATGTCGAACGGGACGGTACCTGTAATCCTATGTACACTGGCAGCTTCGTGGCTTAGATACCTATCATGTGAGCTATTCTTCTGTTCCTATAAATTTAGTTACTATTTCAGGAGAGAAGGCAATTTTTTTTTTTTTAATGGAGTGGAGGGAATGTTCCCTATTATTAAAAAAATACCCCCTCTTTGGAAATTAAGCTTTCAGCTCCCTAATCTTTTAGGGGAATACTTACCAACTGAGGAATAAAAAATGCTAGGTGTCTTTTAGTCTCACGGGGGTTTAGCAACAAACCATTATTGTTTGCAGACTGATTCTTCTCTGAGAAGACAAGCTGCCTTAATGACAGCTTATGCAATAACAATCCATGATATAGTACTTACCAGGATGGAGCAACAACCGTGCTTTAAGCCAAGAAGAAGGAGGGGAAAAAAGTCAGTATCTTGTGCGTGAGAAGCTTGTAGATACCCTGAGGTGACTTCATATAATTCGAAAATAGCAGGTAGCTTCTTGCATAGCTAATCGAGGCATCGGCGCCTGGAGCTAGTGGAGGAGGCTGACAACGTACTTTGGTTTCAGATGCATTCAGCTCTTTTTGAGTGATATGAGCTTAATTCATATTCTAGTTTCTATCCTAAAAGTTTATGTGTTCTGATTTGGCAAACAGCCTCCCCCCAAATCTGACAGCTCTGTGCTTTGATAAAGCTGCTGATCTTAACGTCTTACTTGGATTGGTTCTGCTATGTGCTGAGAAATTTAGCACAGCTGAATAAAGGGAACAGTTGTGTGAGTGTTTCTTAAGCAGCTGAGTGATACCCCTCACCTTCCCCTTTCATTCAAGGCTTAGTGAAAGACACAGGTATTCACCAGGACGACTTGAAATACACACTGTAGGTTGAGTGGAAAGAGCTTATGGAGAAAGGAGTCACCCTGACTTTGCAAAGTAGGTTGGTTATTCCTGCAAAGACTCCCTTCTTTAGAGTGAAGGTCACAGAATGGCATGCTTAGATAATTTTAACTGGCAGTATCTTGAGGTTTTCCTCCAAAAGTCTAACATCAGCAGATGCTTTTGGTTGGTACTTGTGTCGATCCAGGATCTGGGCTACCTAGAGTCTACGCATCCTTTTGGCTTAGGTCATAGAGGAAACGGTTTCTTATAGGATCCATTGCCTACTTGCTAGGCAATCTCAGGCATGAAGAGGATCTGCCTTCCAAAATAAAGGGCTCCACGTCACATTTATTACTTCGAAGCTCAGGAAGCTACAAGTGGAACTGCACATGGCAAGAGCCCATAATTTTACTCTAATAGATATTTAGCAGCTTAAATGAAATAACAAGGAATACGTTCATCCAGGCGCCATCCAGGAGGATTGGTGGGTATTTTACATTCCACTCTTTGAAAGGAAAAACACAATTTTTTTTAGACTTTCCCAAGATCTATGAATATTTTGGTATGCAGAGCAATAATACACAGAAGCATACCTGTAAGACTGAACCAAGTTCTGTCTGGCCAAAGGGATTTACTGCGATCAGTAAGTATAATGTAGGCTAGTCAATCAAGTTGATTTTTTTCTTCCAAATCACTTCATTAGAGTTCACCTGGGCAGCCGTTTGCCTTCTGCCTTGGTTGTTCACATGCTGCTTGATTTTCTTAAGCACAGTATATGAATGCCATAACTAGCCACTCTGTGTGCCTGTTTCAACTTCATCCTCAGACCCCAGCTCTCAAGGGATGGTTTGTGGTCCTGGTATTTTTCCTTTCTAGCCCTCAGAACTCCATAGTTGCCCTGTTCCAGGCTCATAGATTTCCAAGAAACTATTATGAATTTTCTTTTGGTCCCTATCTGGTGCATCGATTCAGTGTTGGGCTACAGTCCATAGAGTCACAAAGTGTTGGACATGGCTGAGGTGAAAATCATCTTCTAATGAGTAAGAATTATTATGAGGAGTTCCCTGGTGGTCCAGTGGTGAGAACTCAGGACTTTCACTGCCAGTGTCCTGGGCTCAATCCCTGGTTGGAGAACTAAGATCCTGCAAGCCACACAGTGTGACCTCAAAACACACACATATAAATATATATATAATGAGTGTCCACTGATCTTCATGACTCTTTACCTCACCTTCCAACCATCAGCACAGTTGTCTTCCTTCCACCTGGAAATGATCCGGTTGCTGCCCTACTCAAGGATCACTGCTCATTGCTGGTTCTGATGGTTCCAGTTGGCCTGCACCCAAAGGCATTCTGTCATTCCTGCTTCTTGCCCAAGGCTCTTTTACCCCAGCCTCACGGGCATCTGGCCTCTCCCAGATTGCTCTCACTCCTCTGCACCTTGGCTTATGCTCTGCCGCGAATATCACTTTCTTTCTCTGCCACTTGTTAAAATTCTACTCATCCCTCCAGGCCCTGTTCAAGTCTTGCCTCCCCTGGGCAATCTTTTTATCTAAATATGTTTTGAAGTCTTCCCTGGCCATCTAGTCAGAACTGATTGCTCTGTTGGCTACAGTCTCATAGCACTTTGCTTGTATCTCTAGTTAGACTTGCCCAAGTGTGCTTTCTCATAAGGTGAGCTGCAGATATCTGTCCCCTGCAGGGGATTCTAAACATCTGCAAGGCAGGAATTAAAAAAAAATCTCAATATCTACATAGTACTTTGCACATAAGATGGATAAATGGTTTAGAACTGAAATAAAATTAGATATTACATGGATAACCTGGCAATATCTGTAAGTGAGCTGGAGCTGCTGGCCTGGGCACATTTATTACAAAACTTAGTAGGTAAGTGTGACTGTAGAGACATGAGAGTTCAGGAAATTAACAAGCACAGGACACTCTAATCTCTTTGACTGTCAGAGGAAGGGGGAGTCCTCACTGGTCCTGCTGGTGAGAAAGCAGATGGAAGGTGAGCTGGTGGCCAGAAGGCATCTTTCACTTGGGCTCACCATAGAGAGGTTAGGGGGCAAGAGTTTCCTTCTCTGTAGAGAGAGAAGGCTAATTCTGCTTAGTGCATCATCCCCAAATATGGTTCTGGGGCACTCCGTGGTGAGATCTGAACAGAGCAAGATGAGATTCATCCATTCATGACAAGAGGTTGACATTTCATAGAAAGCCTGATTTCAGCACCAAGAAGGACACCATGTAGTTAGGTAAAAATGCTCACTCATTCTATAGATGGGAAGACTGCCCAGAGGGCCTGTGTGCAGGATGCTACTCATCCGTAGAAATGTCTTCTCCCCTTCCTGCTTGATAGCAGAGTTATAGCTGGGATGGGGGCCGCCTGGCTTAACAGTGCCCAGCTCCCTCTGCAGCCAGGTTTGAGGCAAAGAAACATGTTCAGAATTGATGTGTGCAATTCCTCACTCATTTCAAGAGAGGGTGTCTGGCCTTGGGTCTCTATTTTTCCCTCTCTGCCTTCTGGGTGGTGGGGTGGTGGATGGACCGTGAATCTGAGGATGGAAGTCATTTGTTCAAGATGGTGGAGCCATGTCAGCCAGGCTTCTTGAAAGCCTGTGTGAAGACGAGCCTCCTGCTTAAACTAGAAACTTTCAGCCACTGTCTTGCATTTTTTATAGTAGCTTTTGCTTTCCTAATACAAGGTCTTTCCTTTTTCCATCTGTGTAAATCTATCAACAAACACTTATTGAACACTGACTGTGTTTTAGACCCTCACTCTGTAAAACCCAAACTGGATGATTCTTAGTCCTTGTCTTTAAGGCATTTATAGTTCATTTGGACAGATAAAACACATAATAAAAAAAATACCTGTACAAGTATGTCATCACTCAGCTCACAGACAATATCCAGTAGATGTTACAGGAAAAAAGAGAAGGAAATGGCAATCCACTCCAGTATTCTTGCCTGGAGAATCCCACGGAGGGAGGAGCCTGGAGGGCTACAGTCCATGGGGTCGCAAAGAGTTGGACACGACTGAGAGACTTCACTTTCACTTTCACTTTAGGCTATAGTGAGCTAGAAAGTCTCGTGAAGGATGTGAGATCAGATTTGGAAAGGTGGAGAGGTATAAGGAAGGCATTGTGGATGGGCATAGGCAATGTGTGTCTTGAGATTGGGGGAGATGACCGTGACCCCTCTAGTCTGGACACAAGAAGCAATTTGCTTGTATCAGGGAGGAGCTGCAGTTGTCTTCGGGAAAGTGGTTGGGATGTAATTAGGAAAAGTCTTGAATAACAGAAGGACTTGGGAATTGGTTTCTTCTTGGTGGCCAACGGGGAACTCTCTAAGGAAACATCACTGCATATTGCTGTGAATCTTGCAGTTTACAAGTAGTGACCCAAACAACCTTTCATTTGTTTACAGATCTGTTGTCCTAACACCTTGTAGGAAGCTGTGAGAAATCTGGTTTGGTCTCCAAAGTACAAGTTTTTGACAAATAGCTGGTTTGTGTACCTGTAGCCTCAGGCCATTTCACAGAACAAACTGCAGAGGAAGAAACACATGGATGGCTGTGTTACTGGTTCAAACCTTTCCTTTTAACCCCACCTTCAAAACAAACTTCCTCTCATCTTCCTAGTCTCCCATTTTCTACATCAGTGATTTCTCATTGCACCTGTCTTTGAATAATTACTTCTTGAAAAAAAGGCAAGTAAACTTTGCATGTTTGATCTCATTCTTCTTACCTCACGAACTGGCATTTTATTGATTTCCCTGTCCAAGAAATCACGTTCAGACTCACTACCTATGCAGTTAACCTTGTTTTTATTTATCAACCACCTAGCAACACAGTCGTTCAGGGAGCCCTTAACAACTGGTATCCTACGTACATTTATTTTTCCAGTATTATGATTTTTCCAGCTACATTTCAGTCACATGACAATCGCTTCAAAAATTAAGAAAGTCTGACTCTTGGAAAATTTACTCCTAGGTGTTTTTTACTTGTCTTATCACTGAGTTAGACTACTGTGGTCTTGAAAGGTGCAAAAGTTTGGATGAAGGAGAGTTTGATTGCAGCTGGCAAAATTTGAGTCATAGCTTCAACTTGGGCGGGCTAACATTAATTTCCACGTGTTTCTTGAACATGTGAGGTTGGAAGGCCAAGATGCTGGAACGATATTTTGTGACCCTTTGTCCAAGAATGACCTTCTATTAAATATTGAATCAGATGTGGGAGAAGACAGTGTAAAAATAAAAAGACTTCTCAGATATTTGACTTGTCCAAGACATGACTCCTGCCAATATGATGGAAAATGTTGATAATTCATTGTAACATTGCAGAGGTGTCAGGAAGGAGATGCCTTTTGAGCTGAAGAAGAAAAATGATCAGCTTGTAAATTTTGTCATCTCAGTAACTTTTTTTTTACTTGTTTATTTTTTTAAATTTAAATTTGTTTATTTTAATTAGAGGCTAATTACTCTACAATATTGTATTGGTTTTGCCATATATCAACATAAATCCACCACGGGTGTACACATGTTCCCCATCCTGAACCCCCCTCCCACCTCCCTCCCCATACCATTCCTCTGGGTCATCCTAGTGCACCAGCCCCACCCCATCCTGTATCATGCATTGAACCTGGACTGGCGATTCATTTCTTATATGATGTTATACATGTTTCAATGCCATTCTCCCAAATCATCCCACTCTCTCCCTCTCACACAGAGTCCAAAAGACTGTTCTATACATCTATGTCTCTTTTGCTGTCTCACATAGAGGGTTATCGTTACCATCTGTCTAAATTCCATATATATGTGTTAGCATACTGTATTGGTGTTTTTCTTTCTGGCTTACTTCATTCTGTATAGTAGGCTCCAGTTTCATCCACCTCGTTAGAACTGATTCAAATGTATTGTTTTCAATGGCTGAGTAATACTCCATTGGGTATATGTACCATAGCTTTCTTATCCATTCATCTACTGATGGACATCTAGGTTGCTTCCATGTCCCGGCTATAATAAACTGTGCTGCAATGAAGATTAGGGTACATGTCTCTCTTTCAATTCTGGTTTCCTTGGTGTGTATGCCCAGCAGTGGGATTGCCAGGTCATAAGGCAGTTCTATTTCCAATTTTTTAACGAATCTCCACACTGTTCTCCATAGTGGCTGTACTAGTTTGAATTCCCACCAACAGTGTAAGAGGGTTCCCTTTTCTCCACACCCTCTCCAGCATTTATTGCTTATAGAATTTTGGATCACAGCCATTCTGACTGGCATGAAATGGTACCTCATTGTGGTTTTGATTTGCATTTCTCTGATAATGAGTGATGTTGAGCATCTTTTCATGTGTTTGTTAGCCATCTGTATGTCTTCTTTGGAGAAATGTCTGTTTAATTCTTTGGCTCATTTTTTGATTGGGTCGTTTATTTTTCTGAAATTGAGCTGCAGGAGTTGCTTGTATCTTTTTGAGATTAATTCTTTGTCAGTTGCTTCATTTGCTACTATTTTCTCCCATTCTGAATGTTGTTTTTTCACCTTGCTTATAGTTTCCTTTGTTGTGCAGAAGCTTTTAATTTTAATTAGGTCCCATTTGTTTATTTTTGCTTTTATTTCCAATATTGTGGGAGGTGGGTCATAGAGGATCCTGCTGTGATTTATGTCAGAGAATGTTTTGCCTATGTTCTCCTCTAGGAGTTTTATAGTTTCTGTTCTTACATTTAGATCTTTAATCCATTTTGAGTTTATTTTTGTGTATGGTGTTAGAAAGTGTTCTAGTTTCATTCTTTTACAAGTGTTTGACCAGTTTTCCTAGCACCACTTTTTAAAGAGATTGTCTTTTCTCCATTGTATATTCTTGCCTCCTTTGTTGAAGATAAGGTGTCCATAGGTGTGTGGATTTATCTCTGGGCTTTCTATTTTGTTCCATTGATCTATATTTCTGTCTTTGTGCCAGTACCATACTGTCTTGATGACTGTGGCTTTGTAGTATAGTCTGAAGTCAGGCAGGTTGATTCCTACAGTTCCATTCTTCTTTCTCAAGATTACTTTGGCTATTCAAGGTTTTTTGTATTTCCATACAAATTGTGAAATTATTTGTTCTAATTCTCTGAAAAATACCATTAGTAGCTTGATAGGGATTGCATTGTATCTATAGATTGCTTTGGGTAGTGTACTCATTTTCACTATATTGATTCTTCCAATCCATGAACATGGTATATTTCTCCATCTATTAGTGTCCTCTTTGATTTCTTTCACCAGTGTTTTATAGTTTTCGATATATAGGTCTTTAGTTTCCTTAGATAGATATATTCCTAAAGTATTTTATTCTTTTTGTTGCAATAGTGAATGGAATTGTTTCCTTAATTTCTCTTTTTATTTTCTCATTATTAGTGTATAAGAATGCAAGGGATTTCTATGTGTTGATTTTATATTCTGCAACTTTACTATATTCATTGATTAGCTCTAGTAATTTTCTGGTGGAGTCTTTAGGGTTTTCTATGTAGAGGATCATGTCATCTGCAAACAGTGAGAGTTTTACTTCTTTTCCAATTTGGATTCCTTTTATTTCTTTTTCTGCTCTGCTTGCTGTGGCCAAAACTTCCAAAACTATGTTAAATAGTAGTGGTGAAAGTGGGCACCCTTGTCTTGTTCCTGACTTTAGGGGAAATGCTTTATATCTTTCACCATTGAGGATGTTTGCTGTGGGTTTGTCATATTTATCTTTTATTATGTTGAGGTATGTTCCTTCTATTCCTGCTTTCTGGAGAGTTTTTATCATAAATGGATGTTGAAATTTGTCAAAGGCTGTCTCTGCATCTATTGAGATAATCACATGGGTTTTACTTTTCAATTTGTTAATGTGGTGTATTACATTGATTGATTTGTGGATATTGAAGAATCCTTGCATCCCTGGGATAAAGCCCACTTGGTCATGGTGTATGATCTTTTCAATGTGTTGTTGGATTCTGATTACTAGAATTTTGTTAAGGATTTTTGCATCTGTGTTCATCAGTGATATTGGCCTGTAGTTTTCTTTTTTTGTGACATCTTTGTCAGGTTTTGTTATTAGAGTGATGGTGGTCTCATAGAATGAATTTGGAAGTTTACCTTTCTTTGCAATTTTCTGGAAGACTTTGAGTAGGATAGGTGTTAGCTCTTCTCTAAATTTTTGGTAGAATTCAGCTGTGAAGCCATCTGGACCTGGGCTGTTGTTTGCTGGAAGATTTCTGATTACAGTTTCAATTTCCATGCTTGTGATGGGTCTGTTAAGATTTTCTATTTCTTCCTGGTTCAGTTTTGGAAAGTTGTACTTTTCTAAGAATTTTTCCATTTCTTCCAAGCTGTCCATTTTATTGGCATATAATTGCTGATAGTAGTCTCTTATGATCCTTTGTATTTCTGTGTTGTCTGTTGTGATCTCTCCATTTTCATTTCTAATTTTATTGATTTGATTTTTCTCCTTTTGTTTCTTGATGAGTCTGGCTAATGGTTTTTCAATTTTATTTATCCTTTCAAAGAACCAGCTTTTGGCTTTGTTGATTTTTGCTATGGTCTCTTTTGTTTCTTTTGCATTTATTTCTGCCGTAAATGGCAAGACATACTTAAAGTGATGAAAGAAAATAACCTACAGCCCAGATTACTGTACCTAGCAAGGTACATTCAAATACAAAGGAGAAATCAAAAGCTTTACAGACAAGCAAAAGCTGAGAGAATTCAGCACCACCAAACCAGCTCTCCAACAAATGCTAAAGGATCTTCTCTAGACAGGAAACACAAAAAGGGTGTTTAAACTCGAACCCAAAACAATAAAGTAAATGGCAATGGGATCATACTTATCAATCATTACCTTAAACGTAAATGGGTTGAATGCTCCAACCAAAAGACAAAGGCTGGCTGAATGGATACAAAAACAAGACCCCTATATATTTTGTCTACAAGAGACCCACCTCAAAACAGGGGACACATACAGACCAAAAGTGAAGGGCTGGAAAAAGATATTCCATGCAAATAGAGACCAAAAGAAAGCAGGAGTAGCAATACACATATCAGATAAAATAGACTTTAAAACAAAGGCTGTGAAAAGAGACAAAGAAGGAACTACATAATGATCAAAGGATCAATCCAAGAAGATATAACAATTATAAATATATATGCACCCAACATAGGAGCACTGCAATATGTAAGACAAATGTTAACAAGTATGAAAGGGGAAATTAACAATAACACAATAATGGTGGGAGAATTTAATACCCCACTCACACCTATGGATAGATCAACTAAATAGGAAATTAACAAGGAAACCAAACTTTAAAAGACACAATAGACCAGTTAGACCTAATTGATATCTATAGGATATTTCACCCCAAAACAATGAATTTCACCTTTTTCTCAAGCACACACGGAACCTTCTCCAGGATAGATCACATCCTGGGCCATAAATCTAGCCTTGGTAAATGCAAAAAAATTGAAATCATTCCAAGCATCGTTTCTGACCACAATGCAGTAAGATTAGATCTCAATTACAGGAGAAAAACTATTAAAAATAGTTTTTCTGAACAACACGTTGCTGAATAACCAACAAATCACAGAAGAAATCAGAAAAGAAATCAAAATATGCATAGAAATGAATGAAAATGAAAACACAACAACCCAAAACCTGTGGGACACTGTAAAAAGCAGTGCTAAGGGGAAAGTTCATAGCAATACAAGCATACCTCAAGAAACAATAAAAAAGTCAAATAAATAACCTAACTCTACACCTAAAGCAACTAGAAAAGGAAGAAATGGAGAACCCCAGGGTTAGTAGAAGGAAAGAATCTTAAAAATTAGGGCAGAAATAAATGAAAAAGAAACAAAAGAAACCATAGCAAAAATCAGTAACTTCTTAAGTTATGAAATATTCTGTGGCTTTCATTTTAACAGAATTGTGCTCAACAGTCTGGTAATTTAGTTTTGTTTTTATTTTATTTGGGCAAGTTGTGCTTAAACAGGTCATGATATTGTATTCTTTACTGTACTTGATTCTCCTTCTTACAAGAGGAGGACTGTTGATTAATGAAGGGAGTCCATTTTGTGCTAGGGTTGCCGGGATGCTTGCTGAAATGTGAATCTGGAGAGGACAACGTGATCTTTTATTTATCTCCATCAGCATATGGCTTCACTTCTGTTTTCCTACACCTCCTTTGCAGTTGTTGTTAGCTTCTATCTTTTGTTCTTCTACATTACTTTCTTAGTTTCTACATACTGCTGTTTTTGTTTTTAAAGTTTGTGGTCGGGATAGAGGAGGAATGCGGAGTGACAGTTGATGAATATGGGATTTCTTTTCGTGATGATTGAAATGTTCTAAAATTGATTACGGTGATGGCTACATGACTAAATACACTAAAAAATGAATGAATTGTATACTCTAAATGTGTTGATTTCTTGAGCTCCTTGGTGAACCAGGTTCTACTTAGGTCCTGGAATCAGTGGTAAATAAAACTATTAAGTTCCCTGTCCTCAAGGGATTGACATTCTAGTGATAATGATAAATATTAAATCAATTAAAAATCAGTGCATATAGTAATGCATGCTCCAAAGAATATTTAAAGAGGGAAATATTGTACAGAGTTTATTTTTATTTAAGATGGAATCTTCAGGAGAGGTCTGTCTGAGAAGGTAACACTTCAAGCGAACAAATGATGGGAGCAAATTCCAGACGTGTGTAGATTTGGGGCAGAAACACTCCAGGCAAAGGGTGCATGTACCATATGGTTCTGGTGTGGCTGGGGCATAGTAGGGATCACATCATGTGTGTTTTGTAGGTCACAGGAGAGTCCTTGATTTTTGTTGTAATTGCAATAAAAAGTCATTGGAGGATCTTAATAAAGGTGTGCCATAGTTAGATTTTTATTTTCAAAAAACTTCAGAAACCAATCTGAATGATGCTGCCATGTTCTAGGTTGGGGATGATGTTTCGTTTAGATTATGGTGAACATAGTGGAGATGTAAGAAGTGACTGGTTTTGGAACTGTAGCCCATTGTGTGTGTCTTTTATATTTCCTAGCATAATATGGCATATACAACAGTTTGCTGAGTGAATGAATGTTTTCAGAAGGCTATTTAGGGAGACATATCTAAGCAACAACAAAAGGCCCATAATACATTTACTTTTGGTGCCATGCAATACTGACTTTTGAATTAGCAGTGGTTGAGTTCATGAAGGATGCTACTATGTGTTCTGGTCCAAATTTGTAGTATCTGCAGAGATAATGCAAAGGTAATTCCTCTGTATTTCACTGTTCATCTCAAAGCAACGTACAAAGAGAGAATTTCATTTGAGGTTAATGATGTGCACTGGGGAAGCAAAGGGTGGTTTTACATTTAAAATCATCCCATTACATACCTTGATATCTTTTATCATTGTCTCCACGTGTCCTGGTGACATTTGTTGAGCTATAAACACCTTTCAAAGAAGCTGAAACCCAGAATTTAGTGAGTCAGCAACATTGTTATAATGTTCATTACAACAAAAAGGAAATGGAAACCATGGATGTTGAACCTAATTTCTGCATGATGCCTCTCATTATTCAAGATACAAGGAATCCATAGGAATTGCTGAGAATCTGTTTCCAGATTTAGAATTCTGCTTTGCTAGAAAGTAGCTGCATCACAATAGGGCTATGCTTCTTTCCCAGGAAGCAGCTGGCCCCGGAGGGGAGAGAACAGGTCTTTGAATATCGGTTTATATCCCTGTTGTTCTGCCACTTACTGACTGCAAGAGCTTGGGCACAACATTTCATTTCTGGGCTTGGTGGGCTGAGCTGCTGTGTGGTGGCAGGAATCCATCTCTTTCAAAAAGAACTACTTTTGAGTCTGCTTTATATGGGAGGTCACTTCTACAGAGTAACTCAAAGCCTTGTCTCTTTACTTCCTTTCCCTTTTCTTTTCTAAGGAAGTAGCTGTCACTGATAATTTTATGGCTTATCAATATTGTAGGGCTTCCCAGGTAGCGCTAGTGGTAAAGAACCTTCCTGCTAATGCAGAAGACATAAAAGACTCTGGTTCAATTCCTGGGTTGGGAAGATCTCCTGGAGGAGGGCATGGTAACCCACTCCAGTATTCTTGCCTGGAGAATCCCATGGACAGAATTTTGGTGGGCTACAGTTCATGGGGTCGCAAAGAGTCAGACATGACTGAAGCAACTTAGCACACACACACGCACACACCAATATTGTAATTGTTGTGGAGCACAGAGAGAGACAACAGCCCTGTGATGAAATCTCCTGATGGGATTAAATTGCCTTCTGCCCATGTTCTGGCATCTTGTTGGACATGCAGGGAGAGCCCAAGGAGCCAGGAGCCAAGAATTAAGTGAGCTGTGATGGGTTTCTGTGATTATGCCAGAATCTCAACCAGCAGTAAAGATATACAACCTGGGAGAAATAAAAGTAAAACCTGGCTGTGTTATAAATGCACTTGGATAAAAGCTCCTAAGGATGGAAAATGTCTGACCCTCCATTCAGATGCAAGTGTTTGACTTGGTTACACTTTATTTCCTCTCCAAACTGGCACTTTATTTTCCTCCTTCAAATAAAGAGCAATCATTTGATTTTGTAATGTAAAAACTATTATTGCCCTTAGGAAAAGGATTACTGAACTTTCTGTACCTAGTGTTTATGCCTTTAATAAGCACAGTGTTTCCAAGAGAATTGAATGCCTTTTTGTACTACGATGTTTTTCTGCCACCACATCTGAGTTTTGTACTTTCATGTCTGGGATGCTTGTTTTTCTAAATTCACAGAAACCTGACAAACAGTAGGAATTTGTTCTCTGTTCTGTAGAGATGGGTGAATCCTTAAAGAGCTTGTTGATTTCATGCTAACCATTTTTCTGGGAGGCAAGGGTCTTTCTTTCCTAAAGAAAAGGTTTATTGAGAGGAGTAAGGTTCTTGGGAAATAGCAGACTCAGGTAATTGCAGCTCTAGCAAGCAATACACATCTTAGAGATTACCAACATGAAAACTCTCACATGCTCTAACCTTTACCCGAGCTTTGCAGTTTGCCTCTAGTATTGTATTTCTAGTCTGGTTGTATTATCACAAAAGGTAATGGCATAAAACGACCTAAACATTAAAATGAAATTAAAAGATGCTTGCTCCTTGGAAGGAAAGCTATGACAAATATAGACAGCATGTTAAAAAGTAGAGCCATCACTTTGCTGACAAAAGTTTGTCTAGTCAAAGCTATAGTTTTTCCAGTAGTCATGTACAGATGTGAGAGTTGGACCATAAAGAAGGCTGAGCTCTGAAGAATGATGCCTTTGAACTGTGATGCTGGAGAAGACTCTTGAGAGTTCCTTGGATAGCAAGGAGATCAAACCAGTCAATCCTAAAGGAAATCAACCCTGAATATTCACCAGAAAGACTGATGCTGAAGCTGAAGCTCCAGAACTTTTACCTGATGCCAAGAGCTGACTCTTTGGAAAAGACCCTGATGCTGGGGAAGACTGAGAGCAGAAGGAGAAATGGGTGACAGGCTGAGCTGGTTGGATGACATCACTGACTCAATGGATATGAGTTTGGGGAAACTCTGGGAAACAGTGAAGGACAGGGAAGCCTTACATGCTGCAGTCCATAGGATCGCAAAGAGTCAGACACAACTTAGTAACTGAACAACAACAAACATTAAAAGCCAAAGCATGAGGAGGAAGAACTTAAGTGTGGAGAGATGAGACTAGAGAGAAAAAAGCAAGAGTCAAATGGAAAAGTGCATTGTGTACCAACCTTGAATGTTTTAACTTTATTCTCAGGAAACTTCAGGAAGATCAGGAGAAATCATGGGAGGCTTCTAAGCCAGGAAATGAGATTTTCAGATATATATTTTAAGAAGGTCTCTTCTCTTGGAGTTATGTGGAGGTCTGATTTCCAAGGTGAAACCTGGAGCCAATAGCAAATGTTACCCCCTCCCCCAAAAACCTGATTTAAAAATTCACAGAAGACCTAAACAGATACTTTTCCAAAGAAGACATACAAAATGGCCAACCGGTACATGAAAATATGCTCAACATCAATAATCTTTTAAATGCAAATCAATGCCACAATGAGATATCACCACGACACCTGTTAGAATGGGTATTATCAGAAATACAAGAGATAAATGTTGGTGAGGATTATGAGAAAAAGGAACCCTTGTGTACTGTTGGTGGGAATGTAAATTGGTATAACTACTATGGAAAAGAGTAGTAAGTTTCCTTAACAAATTAAAAATAGACCTATCATATGACCTAGCATATGGGTATATATCTGAAGAAAATACAATCATTATCTTCAAGAAACATGTGTACCCCCATGTGCGATGCAAATACTGTATAGTGTCACTTATTATGTGGAACCTAGAAAGAAACAAAAGTCTATGTTGTAGTAACAGAAATTAGAATAGTTGTTGCAAATGACTGAGGCATAGGGAAAACAGGGTACAAGGGTACAATCTTTCAGATGTCAGATGAGCAAGTTCTGAGGATCGAATTACAGCATGGAGACTACAGTTAATAATACTATGTTGTACATATGAAATTTGCAGAGAAACTAGATCTTCAGCATTCTTTCTATTCAATAAAAGGTAACTATGTGAGGTGATGGATGTGTTGATGAACTTGATTGTGATTTTACAATATGTATGTGTATCAAATCACCATGCTGTATACTTTAAATAAATACAAAATACCACTAAAGTTGGAAAAAAATGAAATATTTTCATGTAATTTTTATCAGGGGTGTTCACTTGGGTTGTGTGGATTCTCTAGGTCCTGGACAGAGGTGCTTTCCCATTCACCTTCAAGACACTGCTTTATCATCAATCAGAATTGCTTTTTAGGAGAGTTTTCTCACTGAAATACTAAATTTTATTAAAATCAACCAAAGGGAAATTAAGACTATAAAAATATTACATATTTATTTACTTCACCTGCTTGATTCTATGAATGTCTACTGTGATTTCTTTTAGCCTTGGCAAGTTTTTAGTGTTTAAGATGAGCAATAGAGCTCATCTTATTGGGAAATAAAGGAGGAGATTTCAGTTGAAAGATACAATAGCAGTAGTACATTTTAAAAATCATAAAATGTATCAGATATTAAAATGGATCTAGTATGCTTGGTGTGGAATTACATATTACTTGGATGTTTTCAAACTTCTATCATTTTTAGGACATACTTACCATTCCTACTTTACATTTTCTGGAGTGGAGTCACTAAATCACAAACGCAGTAGCCACATCATCTGTGAAGATCTTGGGGGAACTAGAAAAACGGTGGTCAAAGGTTACAAAGATTCAGTTGTGGGAGATGAATAAGTTCTGAGATCGAATGTGCAGCATAGAGGCTACAGTTAATAACACTGTGCTGTAGACTCAAAATTTGCCAAGAGAGTTGATCATAAGTGTTCTTACCACACATATAGAAAAGGTACCCATTTGAGGTAGGAAATGGCAACCCACTCTAGTATTCTTGCCTGGAGAATCTCATGGACGGAGGAGCTTGGTGGGCTACAGTCCATGGGACGCAAAGAGTCGGACGTGACTGAGCGACTTCACTTTCACTTTCACCCATTTGAGGTGTTGAATATGTTAATTAGCTCAAGTATGGTGATCACTTCACAATTTACATGTATTTAAGCATCATATTATACACACTAAATATATATGAAAAGTGAAAGTGTTAGTCCCTCAGTTGTATCTGACTCTTTGCGACCCCATGCATTTCAGTCCATCAAGCTCCTCTGTCCATGGGATTTCCTAGGCAAGAATACTAGAGTTGCCATTTCCTATTCCAGGGGATCTTTCTGACCTATGGACAGAACCCACATCTGCATCACAAGTAGATTCTTTACCCACTGAGCCACTGAGGAAGCCGTCAGTGTTGTTCAGTAAATGGCAAATTAAGGAATGTGAATTGTGTGTGTCCATAGGTAACCAGGAATTTTATTTTCCTTTTCTTTATTTTTAATTAGACTATAACTACTTTACAATATTATGATGGTTTCTGCCATACATCAACATGAATAGGCCATAGGCGGACATATATCTCCTCCCTCTTGAACCTGCCTTCCACCTCCCTCCCCACCCCACCCCTCTGGGTTGTCACAGAGCAATGGCTTTGGGTTCCCTGCATCATACAGCAAACTCCCACTGGCTCATCTATTTCATATGCAAGTGTGCTAAGTTGCTTCAGTTGTCTCCAAATTTTGGTGACCCTGTGGTCTTTCCTCTGTCCATGAGATTCTTGAGGCAAGAATACTGGAATGGTTGCTATGCTCTCCTCCTGGGGATCTTCCCGACCCAGGAATCGAACCTGCATCTCTTATGTCTCCTGCATTGGCAGGTGGGTTCTTTAGCACTAGTGCCACCTGAGAAATCCTCTATTTTACATATGGTAATATAGTTGTTTCAATGCTATTCTCTCAAGTCATCCCACCCTCTCCTTGTCTCATTGTGTCCAAAAGTCTGTTCTTTATGTCTGTGTTACCTTTGCTGCCCTGCAAGTAGGGTCATCAGTACTATCTTTCTAGATTCCATGTGTATGTGCTAATATGCTCTATTTGTTTTTGATATGGACTGTGACATAATGAAAAACTTCCGTAAGAAAGTATGATTGGATAATAAAGTAAAAATGGACTCGGGGGACTTCCCTGGTGGTTCAGTGATTAAGAATCCACCTTCCAGTGCAAGGAGTGCCAGTTTGATCCCTAGTGAGGGAACTAAGATCCTACATGCTTCAAGGCCAAAAAATCAAAACGTAAAGCAGAAGCAATATTGTAACAAATTCAATCAAGACTTTAGACTGATCTATGTCAACAAAATGTTTAAAAAAAAATGAACTGGGGAGAGGTATGGAGTTACAGCAAGGACAAGGCTTCCCTGGTGGCTCAGAGGTTAAAGCGTCTGCCTCCAATGTGGGAGACCCGGGTTTGATCCCTGGGTCGGGAAGATCCCCTGGAGAAGGAAATGGCAATCTACTCCAGTAATCTTGCCTGGAGAATCCCATGGACGGAGAAGCCTAGTAGGTTACAGTCCACGGGGTCGCAAAGAGTAGGACACGACTGAGCGACTTCACCTTGCCTTACCGTACCTTACAATGCTTTAAAAACTATTGCATTAAATCTAACATGAGCAATTGAATGCCCAGATTATAATGATGATATTAGGGATAAAAAACAGTAACAATAGGGGGCTAGATCTAAGAGATTTTGTGGAGAAGCAAAGTAAGACTTTGTGACTGATTGGACATGGGTAAGGGAGTAAAGGTAAAAGGAAACCTACACAGGTAACTCTAAAATTTTAAGATCTCCTGATTTAGGAAATGGTGATCTTATTAAAAGAACCATATGGGACTTCCCTGGAAGTCCAGTGGTTAGGACTCCACATTTTTAATTCAGGATATGTGGGTTTCATCCATCTTCAGGGAACTAAAATATCACATGCTATATTGTGTGGCCAAAGAATAAAAAAAACAAAGCAAACAAAATAAAATTCGATTGTTATATTAAAAAAAAAATCTTTTGAAAAAAAGAAGTGTGAAGGGGCAGCTAGTTTTCAAAGGGGTAGGGTGAGTTTCAGTTGTAGATTTATTGTTTTCTGATTATGATGTGACATGAAAATGCCAAGCTAGTTAGAGAGACACAATGGGTAGAGGCAATACCTGGGAAAGTCTCATACTTAAATGATTGGGAAAGGATTGAGGAGGCTACAAAGAAGGAGGGTAAAGAAGTGCAGGGGGTGAAGGAGAAACCAAAGGATAAAGTGAAAATAGACTACAGACAGGTGAGCTTCCAACCTATAGATAGATACTAAAAAGGTGCCTAAGACATGTGCCAAGGACCCTGGATCTATCGATAAGGAGGTCATAGTTAATCCTGAAACAGAGTTTCAGAAATGTGATGGTAGGAGAGAATGGGGAGAAGGCAGCAGGTAAGAAGTTTGACAACCAGAAGGAATCAGATGCAGGCAGCAGGAAGGTGGTTTTTAAGATGCCTTTTGCAAGGGAGTAGAGAAAGAACAATTTAATAGGGGCATTGAATGTGCTGGAGGGGCAGGGATTAACAGAAGTAAGTTCTTAGAGCAGGAAGATCATAGAATGGCAAGAAGGCGGGGAACTGGGATGTCTCTGCTTATTAGCTCAGAAGGAAGGGGGAAAAATGATGCTATAAAAACAGGTATTTTATTTTATTTTATTTTTTAAACAGGTATTTTAAACTGGGATTGTATTGGCTTTGGAAAAATGAAGTTTGAAAATAAAATTAGAAATTGCAAATGACAATGAAGAAAGTTATTCTAAGAAAAAAGCTGTGGTATAATATTTCTTCCATCTTTAGGATAGTAAAAGAATGATAAATGTCATGGTCAGTTTTGTGGGGTGAGCAAACCCTGGCCAACTAAAGCCTAATGCGTCATAATTCATAAAGACATTGGCATCTCATCCTAGAATTTCTCAATAAATGAGGGAAGGGTGAATTCAAGGTAAAGTGGTGCTAAGGAATCAGGTTGTTGTGAGGGATGTACTGTCCTATACTGTGAAAGCAGGAAATCTGGCACTGCCTGGCCAGGTGGAACTATAAGAAGTTAAGAAGAAGAAAAACCCAACAGGATACAACAGCTTAGAATGTTTTGATGTCAGTCAATAGCCAATGGGATTGCCCAGAAAGAACACTGAAACAAACGGTGGAAAGGATCCAGAGAATAATAAACGTCTATTTTTAGGCCACTCAATTAGAAAGTGACATGACAGAATATAAACAGGCCATATGTCAGCATTCTATTACCAGACATCCTCAGTTGACAACCTGACCAGCTGTACAAAATGTTGTAGAGCAGGACAGGCCATTGTGAAGGGGAAACAGCTCTCAAGCCAAAATAAATACTTTTCAGAATGGTAAGGCTTCAAAAGAATAGCTGATGAAATAGCCCATACTAGTAATGAATGAGAAGAGAGAAATACCCCAGGAGGATAAAGGAAGAAAAAATGAAGGAGAAGCAGAATTCAGATCAATAAAGGTTTAAAAGCGTGGACCGCATGTTAAGAAATCTGTCATCTCATGGATCTTTGTGCCTGAAGGTCGAAATTCATAACTGGTTGCAGAATATATTTCCACTGCCTTAAATGGCAGTGGGGTCCTAGGCAACAGTTTCCCCATTACAAAAGGATAGAGCTAAAATGATGAAGGCACTGCCAGTTTTGCAGTTCTGTGATACTTGATGCTTAGGCACAAATGTTCATGCGAGAATTCAGACACTGTTGGCTGTCAGAAAGAATCTTGCTTTAAGGAATCAGGAGAATTTAAAAAGCTTGGATTGTAGCCTCGGCTCTGTGTGACTTATGACAAATCATTTGACTCCTCTGTTACCAAATTTCTTATGTAAAATGACAAAGAAAGGCTAAGCGCCCACTAAGGTCTTCATTCTGTTTGAAAAATCGATGTTTCATTGATGGGAGCAGGAGAATGGCAGAGTAGAAGCATCCTAAGCTTACCTCCTCTCATGAGCACACCAAAATCACAACTGTCTGCAGAACAACCACTTTTGAGAAAGACTAGAAACTACCAGAAAGGATCTTCTGCTGCTCAAGACATAGAGAAGGAACCACAGCAAGATCAATACAATGGAAGTTCTTCAGCAATTCAGAGGAAGATTCAGCCACAGACAGAGACCTGAGTCCTTGGATCCTTGGCCCATATGGGACTGTGGAATGAGTGAGATATAGACTTTTGTGCTAAGGCACAGAGATGTAGAGGTTCATCTGTTATAATGATTAGGGTCATTCTTCATATCAAATAAAGCAATGACAAGGAAAAAAAAAAGCAATGTTTCTATAAGAGTGGGGTGCCTGTTATTGACTGGCTTAACAATCAGGCTGCTTTTTGTCAAATAACTTTAGATGCAGAAATGACAATTAGGTCGTGGTTGAAAGAGTCTTTCTGCTAAATGAGGGGAGGGGGGAATAACCCTATACACAACACCATAAAACATAGATGATATTAAGGCCATAGAACTGGATAAGGCAAGCTAGGGAGGGAGGGTAGTTAGAGGCGAGGCCCCAAAATGAGATGGACTTCTCGACCTCCAGGACAGTGAGGACCCAACAAAGGAGATGGAGAGCAGCCTATGAGATTGTAGGAGAACCAAGCGGAAGTGGGGTACGGAGGCCAAGGAAAGAAAACATGTTAAGGAGGAGGCAGTGATCAATGTCAAACATTACTGATCAAAGGAAGATGGGGCTGAGAATTGGCCACTGGATTTGGCAGTGCCAGGTCACTGGGTGCATGCTAAGTTGATTCAGTCATGTGCAACTCTTTGCGACCCTATGGACTGTAGCCTGCCAGGCTCCTCTTTTCATGGATTCTCCTGGCAAGAATACTGGAGGGGGTTGCCATGCCAAATTTAAACTTAATCCAGTTGAGCCTTCATCTCCTGACTCCTTGAAACAGGTCAATGAGGGCCTAACTAGAGTAAGTTTAAGTTTGATGGGAAAGCAGAAAATACAGAAGAAAGTTCAGAACTCTTTTCAGTGAGTTTTGCAGGCAGTAAAGGGAAGCAACAACTGAACAGAGATGCAGACTCAAGAAGTTTTATTTCATTGCTGGGTGGGGATGAGAATGAGGCAATAGAGCAGAAACATCTGATGATGCAGGAGCCAATGATCAAGAAACCAGCAGCAAGATGACAGTAAATGCCATGAAGACATCACACAGGATGCAGAATCCAGAGAAACACTGGGATATTACTTTAAAGTGGCTCAAGAGGGCTTCCCTGGTGGCTCAGTGGTAAAGAATCCACCTGTCACTGCAGGAGACATGGGTTCAAACCCCGATCTGGTAAGATCCCACATGCTGCACAGCAACGAAGCCCATGTGTCACAACTAGTGAGACTGTGATCTAGAGCCTGGGAACCACAACTTATGAAGCCCTTGTGCCCTAGAGGCTGTGCTCTGCAACAAGAGAAGCCACCACAATGAGAAGCTACTTACTGCAACTAGAGAGTAGCTCCTGCTCGCCACAACTAGGGAAAAGCCCAAAAAGCAATGAACAGCCAGCACAAAAATAAATAAAGTGGCTAGAGAAAGTCTTTTTGAGATTCTTGAGATATGGATGTTTTTGGTAGAGGGCAGGGAGAAGGAGCAATGAGCAAAGGAAATAGGAAGTTCAGTTGACATTGTTTGGCTTGGAACATTTAGGGTGTAGGAAATGTGGCCAGTATGTCTGGAAAAAGTGAGTAACTGAGATAAATGAAAATTGAAGAGTAAGCAGGTCCCCAGTGTTGTCATTGTCTGAGGTCACAACAAGCTGAGATTTTTACGGTAAGTGCCGAAGGATGTCCCTAGGGTTTTAAGCAGGTGAATGTTTTTATATGATATTAATGACATGTTAATATCAACTTTTATCATCTAGACTTTTTAAAGTGATTTATGATTTCTAAGCACTGAATCTCATAAATGAAGGCTCACAGAGTTCAAATCCTTTGCTTAAGTTCTTAGCACAGACCCAGGCACCCAGCTCAATGAAGCTTATGGACTCAAACCCAGTTCTATCATCTGCAAAGGCAGTGACTTTTTCCACCATTCTCACCCCCCTTGTCCATACTCCTCACACTTGACTCTGTCCCAATCCCTGATGCTGCTCAACAGAATTCCTATGATCCTGAGCATGTCAGGGTTAGACCCAAGCATTTCTCACATGGGTTCTCCTCAATATCCACTCAGAAGGTCAAATAACCTTTCTGCTCCCAGCTTCTCCAATTCTTCTCATCTGAAATTCCTATAGCTATTGTTGTCTGTTGCCTTTCATGTTATATGATTATGACTTGTGTGATGCCAAGGGCCTAATTTCCTACTTCAGATTGATTTTATTATGCACAGAACAGGGAATAAAATACTCTTTAGATAAATGAAACAAAGAGTCTCAAAGGGCCAAAAGTTGTTTTCCTTTGGAGCTCTAGAATTTCTCCCTTATGTATTCTGACAAGGGTCAGTGAAACAATCGCAGTGGACAAGATTTCAGAATTTCTGGTGACAGTCAGTCTGGAATCATTGGAAAATATTGTATGTGTTAAAAGCAACATTGTATAAGACACCAGGAATGTTTACATTTACCAAAAAGATAGGCTTTTAAAATTTGATAACATTCGTTTTTTGAGAAACTAGAAACTTGCCTTCTAACTACAATGGAAGAGACTTGTTTTTAATGACAAACTTTTATTCATAAATGAAAAAATTCAATATACCAAGCAGAATGAGTTAAGTATGTCAGACTGGATTACTAGAGACTGATACATTTGATTAAAATCACTAAGACTTGTGATTGAAACATATAAATTATATTTTATTTTATTTATTTTTTGGCTGTCCCACACAGCATGCAGGATCTTAGTTCCCTGACCAGGGATTGAACCTGCACCCCCTGTGTTGAAAGTAAGGAGTCTTAACCACTAGACTGCCAGGGAAGTTCCTAAGTTATATTTTAAAAGCTATTAAAATTTCAGATTATTTTGCCATACATTTGGAATTAGTTTGGGGCATAATTCAATGAGCAAAATAACTCTTTTAAATCTTTGGGACACAGTTTCAAATTAAAGACCTATTTTAATCAATTCATAGTTAATTTTTTTTAGATTCTGCTCTTGAATTAATTACTTGTAATTGTTTTGAAATATAAAAAGCATTTACTATAAAATGTAAAGATAAATATCAATTTTAGACGTAGGGTTGATACTAGTGAAGTTGAAATCTAAGTGGCTCAAGAACAACGTAGGATTGGCCTGTAAGGCCGAAGGCAGAGAGTCAGTGACTGAAAATGTTCCATTGGCTCAAATGGCCCCAAGCCACTAAGATGCCCCGAAATAGGAGAGCTGAGAAAGTCTAGTTTGTTACCACCTCCACCAGAGAAATGGGCCAAAGTAAATGAAACTGCCCTAATATTTCATTTCTCTTCAATCAGCGGCTGCCACCTAGAAATGACATTATTATGATGACTTTATTCATTGCAGAAAAGTTAATATTGTTGAAGATTTAGTGCAAAATATGACCATCTGTACCAGATCATTCCATTTATATGCAGAGACTACTGAAAATTTATTTTAGTATGGGCCATAAACTAAGTGCAGCATAGGATTCATTTGTAGTGTAATTTTTATCAGCTTCTGTAGGAATAAAATTGTTCCTTTTGTGTTTAAAGGCTTGACATCAAAAGGTAAAACCTCACCCTGAAATTGCCTTACTTAAGATGGGAGAATAGTGCAGTTACAACCCTTAATATACACAGATTATAAACTAAAGAACTACTTTTACAGTAAGTCAAATTGTTAGATCATATTTTTATACCACTAAATCCTAACAATATAAAAAAATAATCAGCCAGGAAATCTACAAATGATTCAACAGCAAGTTGGGGCTTGGAAACAAAAAGAGTTGCGTTGTACCCACCTGTATCAGCTTAGTTATAATTATGCAGATAAAATTATGTGTATATTTTTCATTCAGGAACTGTTTATTCAGTTCAATTCAATAGGTAACAATGGATACCCTGATGCGTACAAAGCACTGTGTTAGGCAGAGTTATGCCTAGGCACAGATACATAAGAGATGGTCCCTGTTTTCAAAGCGCTCACAGTCAGATGGGGTAGACAGAAGGGTACCCAGTTAAGTCTAAGACAGGTCTGGCTGTGAAAAGGGCTATAGGAAACAGTAGTGTAAAAGAGAGAGCTATTCATTTTGTCAGGAGGATTCAGGAAGGTGAATCCATTCATCATGGAGGTGAATGGCGAGTAGAACTATAAGCAGAGAAGGATTTTCCAAGTAGAAGAGTAATGTGATGGAGAGGATTTAGATTTGGCTGGAAGATAGAGTCTTGATAGAGAGTGGTTAGAGAGGAATCCATGTGGGGATGGGTTGGATTCGATTCATGGCAGGACTGAGAAGCCTACTCTGAAGGCCAGAGACGCCCTGATGGAGACTCGACCAAGAGCATTGACAGTGTGACTTGTGACTCCGCCTTGATCATGTTCTTTCTTTTATGTGCACCTGAAATTGCCTCCTGGGGACTTTCCTTCAAAACTCAGCAGCAATAAACATGTCCAGGTGAAGCCTTCCTCCACCATCTCCGATGGCATATGTGCATCCATGCCTGGAGCCACTTTAACATTTGGATCAAGCCGTGCTTGTTGTTCTGAAAGGCTGTGTCCATATGAGCAGCCAGCAGGGAGGAGGACTTCACTTCAGATGCAGTGTTGGCAAGGGTAGTCTTAGGTGGAGGTGGGAAGCAGACAGCTGGAACCCCTATCTGTGGTTGAGGAAGAACATAGGGTTTAAGGTAAAAATTTGGCAGGAATTTGCATAGAAGTGGCCATAGAATTAGATAAGATTTATGGAAAAAATAATAACCTCCTTTGGTACATGTTAAGTTTCATAACTCTATAACATGCTCACAGTTTTTCTTTTTTTTAAATTCAGTACTAGCTGTAGACTTTTATAAACTTACAATCTAGATAGATATGAGTAAAAATAAAATGTCACCTAGCTGAAGGCTCAAGGTTTTTACCGTGGAAAATGTAAACCCGAGAGTAAGTATTATTACTATAAGATAAAGAAACCCGTTTCTAAAAAATTCTAGGTATAAATATTTTGATAAGACAGTTGAATGCCTGTTCGGGGTATATACTACTTAGGGAGCTACAGGTCACCATTACCAGCAGAAGAATGCTGCTGATGTGAAAATCAACATTAACTTTCAAACGTAAGCCAATTCATGACTGAGTAAATCCTGTTTCAAGAATAAACTTATGTGTGTGTTGAAGGTAGTCATGGTTCTTACACTCAATGCCAAATCACTCAATCAGGTCAGCAAAAGGGTAGACAGATCTGTAAAATGATGCTCTGCAAGACATAACTGGTGAGTTTATGAGAAAAAAACTTGAAGCTTCAGAATTTGTTTAAAGGTATGATTTCAAGGAAAAATATAGAATTTATTTTGCTGCCAGCTACATTGGGGAAACTGTTAACATTTTCTAATGGATAAAAAGGAGTTATGTTGTTGCTTTATCATTTGCTATTCCAAGTGTTGATAGTTTTGGAGTTAGGATGTCTTTTTCCATATTTAATTCAATGTAAGAGGAGAGAGGAAGAAAATATGGAGGGTAAAAGGATATGCAAAGCTGATCCTACAAGTGAGGAAAGGAAGATGAGAGCATGCAACTTGGGATGAGAAATTCTTGACAAAGTTAAAGAAGGTGGGAACAGGATAAGGAACGGGGTGGGTGGTGTGGGGCATGCAGAAGGAAGATTGTAAAGGGATGAGCATAGAGGCAGAATTTAGGAAGGAAAACTGACCACAAGCTGATGCCAGGGAGAAAGCAGACAACAATATCAAAAGTAGATATTCAGTTCAGTTCAGTTCAGTCACTCAGTCATGTCCGACTCTTTGCAACCCCATGAATCGCAGCACGCCAGGCCTCCCTGTCCATCACCAACCCCCGAAATTCACTCAGACTCACGTCCATCGAGTCAGTGATGCCATCCAGCCATCTCATCCTCGGTCGTCCCCTTCTGCTCCTGCCCCCAATCCCTCCCAGCATCAGAGTCTTTTCCAATGAGTCAACTCTTCTCATGAGGTGGCCAAAGTACTGCAGTTTCAGCTTTAGCATCATTCCTTCCAAAGAAATCCCAGGGCTGATCTCCTTCAGAATGGACTGGTTGGATCTCCTTGCAGTCCAAGGGACTCTCAAGAGTCTTTTCCAACACCACAGTTCAAAACCATCAATTCTTCGGTGCTCAGCCTTCTTCACAGTCCAGCTCTCACATCCATACATGACCACAGGAAAAACCATAGCCTTAACTAGACGGAGCTTAGTCAGCAAAGCAATGTCTCTGCTTTTGAATATGCTATCTAGGTTGGTCATAACTTTTCTACCAAGGAGTAAGCATCTTTTAATTTCATGGCTGCAGTCACCATCTGCAGTGATTTTGCAGCCCCCCAAAATAAAGTCTGACACTGTTTCCACTGTTTCCCCATCTATTTCCCATGGAGTGATGGGAACGGATGCAATGATCTTCGTTTTCTAAATGTTGAGCTTTTTTTTTTTTTATGATTTCTGAAAAATTTTTTTTTTTAATTTTTATTTTAACTTTATTTTACTTTGCAATACTGTATTGGTTTTGCCATACATTGACATGAATCCACCACGGGTGTACATGCGTTCCCAAACATGAACCCCCCACCCACCTCCCTCCCCATAACATCTCTCTGGGTCATCCCCGTGCACCAACCCCAAGCATGCTGTATCCTGCATCAGACATGGACTGGCGATTCGATTCTTACGTGATAGTATACATGTTACAATGCCTGAATGTTGAGCTTTAAGCCAACTTTTTCACTCTCCTCTTTTACTTTCATCAAGAGGCTTTTTAGTTCCTCTTCAGTTTCTGCCATAAGGGTGGTGTCACCTGCGTATCTGAGGTTATTGATATTTCTCCTGGCAATCTTGATTCCAGCTTGTGTTTCTTCCAGTCCAGCATTTCTCATGATGTACTCTGCATATAAGTTAAATAAGCAGGGTGACAATATACAGCCTTGACGTACTCCTTTTCCTATTTGGAACCAATCTGTTGTTCCATGTCCAGTTCTAACTGTTGCTTCCTGGCCTGCATACAGATTTCTCAAGAGGCAGGTTAGGTGGTCTGGTATTATTCCCATCTCTTTCAGAATTTTCCAGTTTGATGTGATCCACACAGTCAAAGGCTTTGGCATAGTCAATAAAGCAGAAATAGATGTTTTTCAGGAACTCTCTTGGTTTTTCCATGAGCTAGTGCCAATTCATATGTATGGAATGCATTCCTCTTGGTATGACGATGAAGACAGCAAAAAAAGACAAAAAAAGGCACAAAGAGAGAACTGATTTTGAGATGGTTAGAGACCTCTACCTAGTTTCAAAAATAATAGAACAGAAAGAAGTTTGAGGATTTTAAAGGAAAGGAAGGAATCAGCATGATCAAGAGAAGAAAGGGGTTAACCTGAAACAGTGCCGGGGCTGACTGGTGGGTGTGTCCAGTCTTCTTTTGTTTTAGCATGGAGGTGATCAGAGACTGTCTGAAAGCCACCAGGCAGCCTCAGAGGAATCAGAGAACTCAAAACAAAAGACCAGAAAAAGTGCTTTAAATAGCAGCACAGAATCTAAAATATAGAGCAAATTCAGTGAAAATAGACCAGCACAGCACAGCACTGCCTCAGCAGTGGCTCTCAAAAATTTTCCACTGTTGTAGGCATGATTGAGAAAGTTTATGTGTTCCACACTCTCATGGGAGTATATAATTTCTGGCAAATTAACTGTAATTTCACTTAATTCTCACAGTCAAGAAAGCCTACCAAGGTGCGGGATTGAAAGAGAGACATTGAATCCCCTCCCATTTATTCAAATCCCTCACATGCATGAGCCAGAAAACAAGAGAAAGGGCGGGTCCAGGGCAGAGGATTAAGAAGGTAATGTGCCATCAGAGAAATGGTCAGGGGGGGGCTTTTGTGTCTCAGTCATTTCACATTAAGAGAAAAGGAGGGACCCTGCGGACTTCCGGGTCATGAGAACCTCTGATGAAGTTGCTCGAATAATAACGAGTCTTGAGAGTACAAAATTCGTTAAAGAGGAAAACTGTGGGTGAGGGGGCGAAACCTGAGGAGGGCTGAGAAGAAGGAGAGGAGATAGATGCGATGGCGGCAGAAGAGAGTTTGGGAAGGGTCCTTGGAGCGGAGATGGGACAGCTGTCCGGGTCTTGTTAGGGTTTCACAGTGGGGCAGAGACCAAGCATCGCCCCGAGATCTAGGGTCCATGCTGGGTGATGAGGGCACGTTGCAGGGCTGTCCTTTTATCCTTCTGGTGATAAGAGGCTGGTATATCTGACATATTAGTTCTTTTCCTCTCTGCCCCCTTTCTTTCCATTTATGAAATCCTCCCGGGCAACGTGTATTTTTCAATCTTTAAGTACCACTCAATCATAGGGGATTTTCCACAAGGACTTACAAAAATGCAGATTACACAGTAAACATGCTCTTCAGTCAATAAAAGGCCTGTTTCACTGAGCAGATTTCTTTATGATGTTTAACTTTGGTTCAGGTCCTGATTCCAAGAAGTGAAATTTGGTGGCGTGAGAAGGAAAAAAAAAAAACAAACGCCATGGAAAAGAAGAAAACCCCAAGATAGCCATTTCAAACCCCACAATCAGACCTTGTTTATGTGATATGGACTCAGAGCTTTCTCTTAAAATATGCGCGCGATTAAGAAAATACTTTGAGAACCTAATAATAGGTCCCTGAAACCTGAGATCCACCTCTCATCTTTCTAACTCTTGGGAACGTAGTTAATAAGAACTTATGTTTTTAATACATGGATTCTTAGCAACAAAGTAGTTCTTTAATTAGTACAAAACTGGAATAATGCATCGTCTATTATCTCGCCAGAACATAGCATTCAGAAACTTGTACTGGCAGATTCGTTTACATATGTCACCGCAGTACCTGTAATTTAGTTTAATGCCAGGTCAGTGTGCCAAGTGTGTGTGTCTGTGTTTTAAAGCTTTCCCCAACAGTTGTTTCATGGGGCTTCACAGTAGTAACTAAACCATGTCTATATTAGGAAATTTAGTGATTGTCCCTTGCAGGTAGCTGTCATATTCTTCCCTCTCACTAATATGCTTCCCTCATACTAGGGCATTGAATGGCTAACTTCTTAGGAAATGATTTAATACCATTGTACAAAAAAAAATGGAAAATACTGGCTGGAGATGTAGTTAATTTGTTGTTTGTAATTTTGCCAAGAGAAGTGCCGCCTTTTAAGTGAGTTAAATCAAAATAAAAACAAAGGACTTGAAATTAACATATGAGACCTAGTCAGATGATTCAGTCACAGGAAACATCAGATGCGAACAATCTGACAGATCTTCTTTGGATTTAATTTCTAGTTTCCCGCATCATGATATGCATTTTTCTGATCCAGGGAATCATTTCTTGGCCGAGGAGCTGAGCTTTTCCCACGTGACCAACTTACCACCCAAAAGGAGGAGGTCCAAGAAAAGAATGTGTGCCAGGTCCCTTCTCCATCAATCTGCATCAGAGTCACCTTGTCTCTACAGGTGCTGCAGCTAGACACATGGAATGAAAAAGGACTCCCAAAAAAATGAGGCAACCTCAACTCACAATTGTTTAAAACGACTCTGTTAGTAAGGAGGGTTTAGTTCATTCCCTCACCCCACATCAGGTTTAAATGGACAGATACTAGCAGAGTTTTAAGTGCTTTATCCTGACTTAAATCCCTGAGATTTGGAGCATTTTGTTGGTCCAAATGTCTAACCAGTACAAACCTTAGCCATCAATATCCAAATGGAGAATTCCTCCCTTTGGTATTCACAAGCATAACATGCATAATCCTTTATCTCTGGCGAGGCCATTAGCTTCTTGGCCTTTGGCTGGTTGATGTATACAGCATCTCTCATTATTGCATGTGAGTGTTCTCAACTGACTTGCAAACCCTTTGATCAAACCAGCTAAACCTGATTTTCCAGATGATTCCAGAGACAAGGCACACATCTATCAGCTTTACAGGTCCTGGCAAGCCATCAAGACCCTGTGTTCCCCCACTCCCTTCATTGGAATCAAAGGTAAACAGGCAGCCAGTTCTCATTTAAATAAGTAGCATCAAGATCTTGCCTCAACATTCACCGTGGTAGCAGCAGAAGAAAAACAACGGTTGAAGTAAAAAAAAAGGTTTCCTTGGCCAGGATGCCAAACTAAATAATGACACCCAAAGCAAAAACATGCTGCACTGAAACTCAACTTTAGTCAATTCAGCCTACTTGAAACAAAGCTTTTTTTTTTGTGATTTCAAAAGTGAACATTGTACTTTGCTCTGGCAGCCATTTCTATGTTTTTTTGAATGATCTGATTATGCATAAATTCTCTGCCTACAGGCCTTTCAGCTCCTCCATTCCATGAGTGATTTGAAAAGAGGACAGAAAATTTCTATACACACAGCGTCTGCCCTCTGCTTCCTCTTAACTTTTAAAGCATACACTTTGAGTGACATTGTTTTAACATACATTGTCACTGTGTATTTTCTCTCCTTCTCTTTTATGATTTTGGAAATATTTGTAGGAGATCCAGATCTCTACATCCTGTCCCCTAGAATAGGGGCCCTATCTCTGGGATCTAATGTCTGATGATCTGAGGTGGAGCTGATGTAAAAAATAATAAAGTGCACAAGTGTAATGCTCTTGAATCATCCTGAAACCTTCCCTCACCACCCTGTCCATGGAAAAACTGTCTTCCATGAAACCAGTTCCTAGTGCCAAAAAAGTTGGGGACCACTGGGAAGCTCAGAATTCATCACCTTGTCATCCTTTTTTTTTTTTGCTTCATTGATGCTGCCATCCTATTGACTGGACTTTGGCAGAAGTCTTTAAAGTTGTCGTGTGTATGTGTTGACCTTCGAAATGTGTACAATTTGTAGTAAGGTGGCAACAAACAGAAGTTTACACTTCAAAAATTTGTTTGTATTTGAAAAACTGAAGCAGGGATGCCAGGTCTTCGGGTGAACAGTGGGATGTATGTGTGGTTGGTGAAAAGCTGGCTGGGCTAGCGGAGCATGAATGGTCCACGTTTGGGAACAACATATGGTGGCCTAAAAGGGGTTAAGGAAGCAGAGGAACACTTTCTCAGGCTCCATTTCTCCTTTGGGGGAATTCAGAGCTTGAATTGCTGGCTAGGTCCTTAGAGAAAGCTCCCTTTTAGAGGCAACAGTTCTTGGTACCTCCCAAACTAGATCCTAGAGCAATTCTTGGTTGACTATTTTTTCTTCTAAAATTACAGAGATAGCCCTATCATTTTTACTAAATTCCTAAATGTGCCATCACATTCTGTGTCTCAGGATACTTTTCTTACTTCTCTCTATAGCAGTATTGGCAGCTCTTTGTTAACTTAAAAAAAAAAATTATCTATTTATTTGGTGGCACTAGGTCTCAGTTGGGCATGTGGGATCTAATTCTCCCACCAGGGGTTGACACCCCACTCCCTATATTGGGCACATGGAGTCTTGACCACTGGACCACCAGGATTCTTTTTGTTTAGGTCTTCTGTTTGTTTGTCACTGCAGAACAAGTTGATTGAGGGTTGCCTCTCACACTGGGACCAGGCAGGGATGAGCAACACATATGGTGAAGCCAGAAATGACACTTTCTACCAGGGCTGGGGCTCCTAGGGGGTGGCAAAAATGGACTATAGTCCACCAGGCTCCTCTGCCCATGGGATTTTACAGGCAAGATTATTGGAGTGGGTGCCAGTTTCTGCTCCAGGGGATCTTCCCCACCCAGGGATCAAATCCGCATCTCTAGTTTCCTGTATTGGCAGGCAGATTCTTTACCACAAGTGACACCTGGGAAGCCTGTGTGTGTGTGTGTGTGTGCGTGCATGTGTGTATAAGTGTGTGTGTGTGTGAGAATAAGTGTGTGTGTGTGTATAAAACTGCATTTTCCTTTTTTTTTTTTTTTACCACTCTGACAAATTCTGTCTTCTTTGCTTCCCCCCCACCCCCCATTCTAGATATGCTAGCTAGATAATGTTATCTATGAGTGGAGTTTCAATTGCCTACTATATAGTGAGGATTCTCAAATCTAAATCTTAAGACAATACTACTCATTAAGGTTTCAGAGTCACATATCCAACTAATTACTAGATAGCTGCTTTTGAATGTCCCACATATACTTCAAGTCAACCTGTCCCAAACAGTTATCAAATATAGACTCCCTTTCATCCTTTGACTTGTGACTTTCATGTCAGAAAACAGCATCATCTTTAATGACACTTGTTCAAGACAAAAACCTGAGAGCGCTTTCCTTATTTCACCCATCTAATCAAACTAGGTGGTTCAGATGGTAAAGAAACTGCCTGCAATGCAGGAGACACAGGTTCAGTCCCGGGTCAGGAAGATCCCCTGGAGAAAGGAATGACAATCCACTCGAGAATTCTTACCTGGAGAATCCCATGGACAGAGGAGCCTGGCAGGCTACAGTTTGTGGGGTCCCAAAGTCGCTCAGTCTCATGTCTGACTGAGCGACTAACACAACAGTCAAACCAGTTACCTCTGATTGTACCTCCCCAAATCTCTTGATCTACCATCTTGCTCCATCTTTGTGGGCATTTACAGCATACACTGTGCACCATCTCCTGCCTGGATTATTGGCTGGGCCCCTTGCCTTCAGCCTTGGAGACTGACCTTTCTAAACAATAACTCAGACCTGCCATGCTCCTGCCATGAAGACATCAATTGTCCCCTAAACTGTTTAACACCACTTCCCAAGTCTGCATTTTTTGGTTTCTGTATACTCCTATGTCCTTATTGCTTTACCCTTTACCTCTTGAATGGGATCCTTCAGATATTCTCTTTTACCTCTTGACCTTCCCTTGTGCTGTCTGTTGCCTTTGGCCTGGTTATGTCTGCCCTTCCTTGCACATGGATGGTGCCCTCAACCTTCAGATTTCAATTAGACGTAGCTGAGTTTCAGAATCCTTTTCTGGTACTTCAACTGTGGTTTACAGCATCCTCTGTGGCCTCCCTGTGCACCTGCACTTCCTAACAATCCCTGTGTACATGCAAGATTGTCTCTTTAGGCGTTTCTTTTTCATTCTCCCTCCACTGTGAGGGTAGTGACTTCTCAAATGTTTCTAATAGGCTTATCCTGGTGACTCAGATGGTAAAGAATCTGCCTGCAATGCAGGAGACCCCGGTTTGATTCCTGAGTTGGGCAGATACCCTGGAAAAGGGAATGGCAAGCCACTCCAGTATCCTTGCCTGGAGAGAGAGGAGACTAGCAGGCTATAGTCCACGGGGTCCCAAAGAGTCAGACATGACTGAGGGACTAACACCCATAGGATGACTCCTATAACTCCAGCTCCAGCATCCTCTTTTCTCAGGCTTTTTCATTTTTGCTACTTTGATATATATGAAATAGTAGCCCACATTTTGGCTTTGTTCATTTGTTTTAGTGTGCATGTCCCCGTCTACTACTGACTTGAACATATTTTTAATATTTATTGACCAATTGGGGTTTCTCTTTATTCAGTTGCCTATTTATATCCTTCCTTCATTTTTTAAAATTGGGTTGTTTCTTTCTTGCACATTTTCAGGAATTTCTTATATATTCTGCATACCAATCCTGAATCATTTGTATGATTTGTAAATATCTAGTAAAATCTATTAAACATAATCTAATATTATCCGTGACCTAGTAATCTTTAGGCTTGTACCCTTGAAAGAAAGTCATACAGGGCCAAAAAAAATTCAAGAGCATTGTTGTTATGGTGTTATTTGTAAAGGCAGAGAATTGGAAATAGCAAATATACATTCAGTAAGAGAAGGAATCATTTAATGAGGGTATATTCACATAAGGGCTTCCCAGTGGCTCAGTGGTAAAGAATCCTCCTGCCAATATAGGAGATGCAAGCTGCTGTTGCTGCTAAGTCACTTCAGTAGATATGTGTTCAATCCTTGAATTGGGAAGATCCCTTGGAGAAGGAAATGGCAACCCACTCCAGTATGCTTGCCTAGGAAATCCTATGGTTAGAGGAGCCTGGCAGATTACAGTCCAAGGGGTCACAAAATAAGACACGACTGAGTGACTAAAACACAACAACATTTATAAAGTAAAAGGAAGACATAATGCCGAATAGTGTTTTTTTAATAGGAAAGAAACTAGGATAAGAGATAACTAGATAAAGAGTCTCCAACTCTTTACTTCTTAAAAAAGATTTGTGGAAAATACAGCAAAATTAATATGTGTTGATTCTAGTTGTGGCTAAATGGATTCTGTTACATTGTTCTCTGTACTTCTTATGCATGCCTGGACTATTTCCCAATTAAAGGAAAAATGGCAACAAGGTATGTTAAGATCTTCTAGGCAGAAGTGATGGAATATACACATTTTTGAGGCCTGGAGAAACAAGAGCATTTGAGGAACTTCTAGAAGTGAAGGGTTCTAGTGATGGGAAAAGACCTAGTGAACGAGGTGGTGGGAGAAAGGCAGATCATGAAATACTTTGTTAGCTGATCCAGAGTTACAGCAGCTGTAGGCCTACGAGCGCTGCGATTCCTAGAAGGACAAACACATCCTGGGAATAATAATACTTAATTAAACCATTGGACTCCATTTATATGAATATACTTTAGAAACTGAAAAGGAACTCAAAGATCATCTGGTTCAACTCCTTCCTTTTCATTTTTTTCCATAACTCTGAATCAATAAACATTCATTTTTCTGTATTTTCCACAAATCTTAAGAAGCAAAGATTTGCAGACCCAGTTGAATACCCTTATCCTGTTTTATTCCCTGAGCTTCAGAAGAGTTTAAGTGTAAAGAAAAGAGAGGGCATATTGTATAAGAATATTGGGATACATCTAATTCAATAATTCAGTCTATACTGGCTGACTTTTTTAAATCTAAAAAAGCTTTTATTTCACTTTTATTTCTTTTTTTGGTTAGGACCTTAAATTTACTCAATAATTATATATATACATATATAAATCCCATGGGCGGCGGAGCCTGGTAGGCTGCAGTCCATGGGGTCGCTAAGAGTCGGACATGGCTGAGCGACTTCACTTTCACTTTTCACTTTCATGCATTGGAGAAGGAAATGGCAACCCACTCCAGTGTTCTTGCCTGGAGAATCCCAGGGACGGGGGAGCCTGGTGGGCTGCCGTCTATGGGGTCGCACAGGGTCGGACCCGACTGAAGCGACTTAGCAGCAGCAGCATATGTTTATCTACCTATATATTCTTTTTTGGAGGATATTTGTTTTGCAGTACTGTGTTGGTTTCTGCCTATTTGTGGGGCAGCATTGGCTGATTTCTTAATTGATGTGATAACTAATTGTACTACAGAAATAGTAGCTTTTTGAGAGAGTGGAACAGAGGTTACATCAGTTTTGATTAGGAGGTATGGATAATGTTTTGACAAACGGAACATAACAAGATAGAATTTTGAGCATCAGCCAGCTGAAACCAAATGTCCCGGTACTGGTACCTGTGATTTAGGTTTTTTAGAATGAAGAGACATAGAACCTTGTAGAGAAAGGCATATTAGAGTTAAATGACCTTACAGTTGTGTCTGGATGCATCCTGTTTGCTGGCTAATCAATATCAAGCTGGATATATCTATTAATAGGCTTTTATGGCTTCAGTAAAGACTATCTCATTAAGTAGCCCAAAGCCAAGAGATAATTGTGAAGGAGGCCTTCTGTGAAGACAGCCTACAAAAGGTGACTGAGGGGTCATCACTACTGAGATCATTTACTGGAATTTTTCTTAGGAAATTTCTTCAGATATGAGCAGGCTATAGCCTTTGGAAGCACCAGTGATATCCATCTCCAACCAGTGAGCCATCTACCTGAGGCTCACTGTCAGGTCCAACCCCAGAGGAAGATAAAGGAGACATCATGAGTCACTCTGTCCAAATGAGTTCATTCATCAGCCCTCCTATCATAATTGGACTCACATTCTCCCAGTTAGAGATGCTGGTATGTGGACACCTAAGGGGCTTAATGTCTCCTTTGGAATGAACACATGGGGCTAATCAGAGAAGACGTTCTTCTGAAGATACCTCCAGGAGCTTTTCCACAGTATATCAATACTATGACCAACACTACGATGAATCACGTTAGTTAATTGCATTTTAAAAGGACTAGGGAGCTTTGTCTTAAAGGGATGAGATGCAAGACTGGCAGGTTTCAACATGTTGATGACAGGCTAGACCAAATAAAATACATCACAACTTTAAAATTCTCTTGGCCAAATCTTACTCAGACATCTTCAGGTTAGCTCCCTCTGTTTTATACATTCTTGGAACTCTGCATTTTCCTTCGTTCAGTTCAGTTCAGTCACTCAGTCATGTCCAATGCTTTGCGACCCCATGAACTGCAGCAACCCAGGCTTCCCTGTCCATCACCAACTCCTGAAGTTTACTCAGACTCATGTCTGTTGTGTTGCTGATGCCATCCAACTGTCTCATCCTCTGTTGTCCCCTTCTCCTCCTGCCCTCAATCTTTCCCAGCATCAGGGTCTTTTCAAATGAGTCAGTTCTCATCCGGTGGCCAAACTATTGGAGTTCAGCTTCAGCATCAGTCCTTCCAATGAATATTCAGGACTGCTTTCCTTTAGAATGGACTGGTTGGATCTCCTTGCAGTCCAAGGGACTCTCAAGAGTCTTCTCCAACACCGCAGTTCAAAGGCATCAGTTCTTTGACACTCAGCTTTCTTTATACTCCAACTATGCTATCCATACATGACTACGAGAAAAACATAGCTTTGACTAGACCGACAAAGTAATGTCTCTGCTTTTTAATATGCTGTTTAGGTTGGTCATAACTTTTCTTTCACGGCTGCAGTCACCATCTGCAGTAATTTTGAAGCCCAAAAAATATAAAGTCTGTCACTGTTTTCACTGTTTCCCCATCTATTTGTCAGAAATTGATGTGACCAGATGCCATGATCTTAGTTTTCTAAATGTTGAGCTTTAAGCCAACTTTTTCACACTCCTCTTTCACTTTGATCAAGAGGCTCTTTAGTTCTTCTTCACTCTCTGCCATAAGGGTGGTGTCATCTGCATATCCGAGATTATTGATATTTCTCCTGGCAATTCCAGCTTGTGCTTCACCCAGCCAAGCATTTCTCATGTTGTACTCTGTATAGAAGTTAAACAAGCAGGGTGACAATATACAGCCTTGACGTACTCCTTTTCCTATTTGGAACCAGTCTGTTGTTCCATGTCTGTTGCTTCCTGACCTGTATATAGGTTTCTCAAGAGACAGGTCAGGTGGTCTGGTGTTCCCATATCTCAAAGAATTTTCCACACTTTATTGTGATCCACACAGTCAAAGGCTTTGGCATAGTCAATACAGCAGAAGTAGATGCTTTTCTGGAACTCTCTTGCTATTTCAATGATCCAACAGATGTTGGCAATTTGATCTCTATTCCTCTGCTTTTTCTAAATCCAGTTTGAACATCTGGAAGTTCATGGTCCACGTACTGTTGAAGTCTGGCTTGGAGAATTTTGAGCGTTACTTTACTAGCATGTGAGATGAGTGCACTTGTGCAGTAGTTTGAGCACTCTTTGGCATTGCCTTTCTTTGGGATTGGAATGGAAACTGACCTTTTCCAGTTCTGTGGTCGCTCCTGAGTTTTCCAAATTTGCTAGCATATTGAGTGAAGCACTTTCACAGCATCATCTTTTAGGATTTGAATTAACTCAACTGGAATTCTATCACCTCCACTAGCTTTGTTCTTAGTGATGCTTCCTAAGGCCCTCTTGAGTTCACATTCCAGGATGTCTGACTTTAGGTGAGTGATTACACTGTGATTATCTGGGTTGTGAAGATCTTTTTTGTATAGTTCTTCATATTCTCGCCACCTCTTCTTAATATCTTCTGCTTCTGTTAGGACATACCATTTCTGTCCTTTATCGAGCCCATCTTTGCATGAAATGTTCCCTTGGTATCTCTAATTTTCTTGAAGAGATAGATCTCTAGTCTTTCCCATTCTATTGTTTTCCTCTGTTTCTTTGCATTGATCACTGAGGAAGGCTTTCTTATCTCTCCTTGCTATTCTTTGAAACTCTGCATTCAAATGGGTATATTTTTCCTTTTCTCCTTTGCTTTTTGCTTCTCTTTTCACAGCTCTTTGTAAGGCCTCTTCAGACAACCATTTGGCGTTTTTGCATTTCTTTTCCTTTGTACCACATATAAATATTTTAATTGAATACTTATTTGGGCAATATGTGTTCACTATAGACTCCATGAGTACAAGAACTACATCTCTCTTCTTGTTTGCAAAATCCTAGAGCATTAGCCTCGTGTGTGGTTTACAGTAGGCTCTCAACTAATACTTGTTGAATGTATAAGCAATCAAATGAATGAATGAGTAAATGAGTGTAAGAATAAAAAAAGAGTGAATAAATGAAGGGTAAGTTAATCAGTGGATGGTGCTGATGGAGCAGCAGGAATACTAAGGGATGTGGCTCTCTATTTGATCAGTCAACTTGAGGTAGGGCAAGGAGCAGCAAATGTTTTAAGGGCAGGAAGGGAAAAATCTCTGGGTCATGGCAGTACTAAGAATCTGTTTCTGAGAATAAAGGAAATTACTTTTCTCTGGAAGTACTGCAAAGTCAAATTTGACCTATTTCTTTTCTGTAGTTTATTCTTTTCAAATTGTATTTATTTGTTTGTTTATAGCTATGTTGGGTCTTCATTGCTGCATACAGTCTTTCTCTAGCTGTGGTGATGAGGGGCTACTCTCTAGTTGCAGTGTATAGGTTTCTCCCTACAGTGGCTTCACTTGTTGTGAAACATGAGCTGTTGGACATGAGGTCAGTAGTTGTGGCACAAGGATGCTCAGAGGCATGTGAAATCTTCTCTGACCAGGGATCAAACCTATGTCTCCTGCATTGGCAAGCAGCTTTTTAACCACTGGACCACCAAGGAAGTTCAAATTTGACCTAGTTCTTAATTTTTCTTGGGTTAAACACAATTGAGTTGCTCTGAGGGGTTGCTGAAATGCTGCCCCACAACCTCAAAAGACAATGAAATCTCCAGGAGGACCATGAAATTGTCTCTTTAAATATAGCTTTAGTCATTATGAAATTTGTACTTTTGGGGCCTCAGTAATCCTCAAAAAATCTTTACACAATGCTTCGTTGTAACTGGCATTGTCTTTCATGATTTACTTGAACTACTTGTTCATAAGATGACTCAGGACAAGAAGACATTGCATAAATATGAAATATCATTACTATACCATAACCATTTGATTTCAGATGACTTACCTTAAAGAACAGTGTATTCATGTCACACTTTCCCATGACATTTAAATCTTAGTTTATGAGTTTCCCAGAATAGGAAATACAGAAAAATGCAGAAGAACATAGAATGGAATTGCCTGTGTGAGTTAGTTATCCCTCTATTTACCTTATAATTATATTGGTCAAAAATACTAAAGTCTTATATATTGTATAATATTTTATCTTCAGTTCTGGGTTGAGGAACAGAGGTACAGATTTCATGGTGATCATCACTATCTTTACTTTGAAAACTGATACATCAATTCATTTTCTGGTTCAGAATAAACTTAGAATGTCACATTAATATTGCTTCTTTTGTACACATGTCATGTGCACTTACAGGCTAAAGAAGTAGTTATAATCAGGTCTGTTTTTGATGTATTGCTTCTGTAATAAGGGCACACCATTAATATTTTCAAAATACCACCTCCTTGGCCTCTTTTTACTGAAATTAAATGTGTATATAGGAACTTGAAAGCTTTCCCTTTTTTTAGGAATAGACAATGATTAATTTTTTTAAAGGGATAAACTTTATTTTTAAAAGAATTTTAAGTTTCCAGAAAAATTGAGCAAAAATTACAGAGAGTTTCCATTACCTCCTCTCTCTTCTACCCCCACAGTTTCCCCTATTATGAACATCTTGCATTAGTGTGGTACATTTTTACCAATATTGGTATATGATTACTAACTAAAGTCCATAGTTTACATTAGGTTTCACTTTTTGTGTTGTCCTGTTCTATGGATTTTGACAAATGCATAATGTCAGTATCCAACAATTACAGTAACATAGGGAACCATTTTACTACCGTAAAACTTTTGTGTTCTACCGATTCACCCAACCTTCCTTCCCTGAAACCCCTCAATGATTTCATTTTATAAAAAGTAGAATTATATTCTTTTAATTCCATTATAAAATGATGCCAAAAACATGACAAAAACTAAGGGAACACATGTAATATTTTATACTTGTTCTAGTTTGATATTATTTTTTCATCTTCTTATTACTCCAAACTCTGCTTTTGAACAGTCCATTGACAAGTGTAAATTTAATGAATTTCCCAGGCTTTTCAATTAATTCTTTTCATCTATTTTTCTAACACTGGACATCTCCCAGCACCCTCCAAAAAGGAAAATGTCTGAAATAAGAACAGAAATGTTCTTCCTTCCCTCCCTCTTTCACTGAAGGTGAGAGACACTGAATTATCAACTGTGGTTCATTTGTGAGTACAATTACCTCTCACTCCCAGGTTGCCTAAATCATCACATATCCACAGCAGTATCGCCATCTTTAGCACCACCAAAACATCCTGAAGAATTTTTACTAAACACCTACATGGGCATGATCTTGCCAGTCTTGACCTATCACAAGGTCATTCTCTGGATCCCTGAGACTTTCCCAGTCCTCCAGTCAGGGTGCTGGAATAATGGAAACCTTTCATTTGGCATTACCAAACAATCAGACTTAGATCCCTGGAATGAATATTCTTTCTTCTGACATTGCTGGCTTGTGTTATAGAATCAAAGCGTAAGAATTAAAGATTTTAAAATTAAAAAATAATAAAAATAAAATAAAATAAAATAAAAAGAATCAAAGCGCATAGAAAGATGGCAGAGGCAGCATCACTCCATTCTTGACCAAAGGAACAGGAATGTCCCAGCTCTGTAGCTCTTGAACTCCTTAAAGAATAGCTTGCCTAGTTTATATGAATATTATCTTCTTTAGCATTCATAGAATCCAACCCATCCTCTAGAGCATGGTCCTTAATTGCTTTTCCTATTAGTTCAAAAATAAAACATGTTGATTACACTGCCATGGCTTCTCTTCTAATTAGTAAAAAGACTATGCTGAGTTTTAAAACAACAAACTCTTTTCATGTCCAGGTTACTTTTAGTAACCATTATAAATCATTACTTTCCTCCACATCAGAGGTGCCTTATGACTAAAGAACAAGACAGCACTTCCCCCACCCCCTCCATACTCTTAACAATGGCTCTTATGTTTCTTTAGTAAACTCATAATGTTAATTACACCGTGCATCAGATGAAGCACCATCCATCAAGGACCTCAATGCACCTTACAAATGCTATGAGTCATCGAAGTCCTTCTATAATGGAGGTAGGTATTCAAGACCACAACTTTACAGTTAAAAAAGCACAGACAAGGTAAGTGTTTTTATTTTTTAAAGTGGGATATGTTTTAGTCAAGAGATTTAGTCATCATTTAGGAAGGCAGAGAAACTCAAAGAATATTTATTGAATGAAACTTAATGAATAAAAATGAATGAAATGATCCTAGCTTTGGTGATCCTGGCCATGAACACTGGCACCATATTAATTATTTTGATAAGCTATAAAGAAATAGATCAGAAATTATCTACTGCTAGTTAATCAATCTTCTCAATGCTCAGTGTAGAGAATAGCTATTTAACTATCATAATAATATAACAAATCTAGAAAATGGAAATGGCCGAACATTTTGTAACAAGATACAGAAACATTGAAATTTAGAGCAGGAAGATTCCAGAGATTATTTTGTCAGCCACGTTCATATTTCACAGGAGAAAACTGAGATCCAGAAAGGTTAATAAATGGCTTGCATGAAATTAGCCAGCTTTTTAAAGCCTAACTTTAATTTCTTTATACTTCCTTCTGTTTCAGGAAGGGTTTAATTTGGCTCAGTCTCTCAGCTGGTTAATGTCATTACTAACGACAAACCAGACTCCTGACCTTAATCAATCCATCTTCTCACTGAATTCTATTTTAAAATAGAAAGTTTCATGGGTGTTTTTTTCACATCCTAATTATCACAAAACCATAGGTTGTGAAAGTTCTAAGGAGGCCACTTTTATCTTCCTATTTTGACTTGTAAGAAATCTGATAGTTCAGGAAGCTTAAGGGAATCATTCAAAGTCCCATGACTAGTCACTGGCAGACAGAGGTTGAGAATCCTCATTGTCCCTCCTTTGATTCCTGGGCTGGGAAGATCCCCTGGAGAAGGGATAGTCTACAGACTCCACTAATCATGGGCTTTCCTGATGGTTCAGACAGTAAAAAAATCTGCCTGCAATGTGGGAGACCTGGGTCCGATCCCTGGGTTGGGAAGATCCCTGGAGGAGGGCATGGCAACTCACTCCAGTATTCTTGCCTATATGTATAAGTATGAAACTTGCTCAGTTGTGTCCAACTCTACGACCCCATGGACAGGCCAGAATACTGAAGTGAGTACACAGAAATATCACTGATCTGGAGTTTTAATCTATTAATCAAGATGCCCATAATCAAAAACACTAATATAATTTTGTGTTGATTTTTCTGAACAAAGGGGGAAATAAGCATGCTAATGGTAAAGGATTTCAAAATGAAAATTAAAAAGCATGCAAGGCCCATCATTAGGTCAGTAGCATTATTAAGATTCCACTTATTCAATATACACACTCAGGTTTCTGTAAAAAAAAAAAAGTCACATCCATTCATTTAATATCTTCTAAAGAGAATCCCATGGACAGAGGAGCCTGGTGGGGGTCACAAACAGTCAGACACAACTGAGTGACTAACACTCTCACTCTCTTTCAAAGAGTTATTTGGGGCTTTCCTGATGGCCCAGTGGTAAAGAATCCCCCTGCAATTCAGGAGACATAACAAATGTGGGTTAATGGATGTGAATTCGAGCAAACTCTGGGACACGGTGGGGGACAGAGGAACCTGGCGTGCTGCAGGCCATGAGGTTGCAGAGCCAGGCATGACTTAGCGACTGAACAACAACAACAGCAAAAAGAGCTATTTAACCATCATCGTGATATAACAAATGTAGAAAATGGAAATGGCCACATGAATCCAGACAATTTGATAAATTACAAATACAATTTAACATGAGGACTCTGAGACACTGAAGATGTTAAAGTGCTGAATTTTCAGAAATTGAACTATTTTTATAAAGGTTTCACCTTTGTGTATTTTATTTAAAATTGTATATTTGTATTTAAATTGACAACCACACATAAAAATGTCTGATAATCCTCAGTGGACATCTAAGTAAAAGAACATATTGATTCCCAACCATCATTGATAACTAAGATTTTCTAGCATTTTCAAGGGTTTTAAGTTTGTATCATCTCCTTCCACAACCACAATTCTTTAATTAAATAGCTTCTTCAAATAAAACAAGAATGCTTGAGTGTCTTTGGAGGATTTTTTCCCCTCTTATTTTATAGCCTTCTTTCCTGTAGAAATTGGCACAAAACTATACACTCTGGGTCATCTAGTATATATTTTTTAAAAAGAAAAGTCTAAAATGAAAGCTTCCATAGTAAATCAATCTTGCAATATAATAACACTTTCTACTTGCAGGGGGTTTTTAACTGAAACTGGTAATGAACATGGGCAACTCTGAGATCATTGTGAACTGATGAAATAGATAGCTCCTATTATTGAGAGGGAAAAGGTGAATATTAGGATGTGGGGGCAGAATGGTAAGGGAAGCCATTAAAAATTTCCTTTTGTCTTACAATAATCAACTGCTCCTGCTGGGTTCAGTTCAGTTCAGTTCAGTCACTCAGTCATGTCTGACTCTTTGCGACCCCATGAATCACAGCACTCCAGGCCTCCCTGTCCATCACCAACTACTGGAGTCCACCCAAACCCATGTCCATTGAGTTGGTGATGCCATCCAACCATCTTATTCTCTGTCGTCCTCTTCTCCTCCTGCCCCCAATCACTCCCAGCATCAGGGTCTTTTCAAATGAGTCAGCTCTTTGCATCAGGTGGCCAAACTATTGGAGTTTCAGCTTTAATATCAGTCCTTCCAATGAACACCCAGGACCGATCTCCTTTAGGATGGCTCTCCTTGCAGTCCAAGGGACTCTCAAGAGTCTTCTCCAACACCATAGTTCAAAATCATCAATTCTTCGATGTTCAGCTTTCTTCACAGTCCAGCTCTCACATCTATACATGACCACTGGAAAAACCATAGCCTTCACTAGTTAGACCTTTGTTGACAAAGTAATGTCTCTGCTTTTCAATATGCTGTCTAGGTTGGTTATAACTTTCCTTCCAAGGAGTAAGAATTTTTTAATTTCATGGCTGCAATCACCATCTGCAGTGATTTTGGAGCCCAGAAAAATAAAGTCAGCCATTGTTTCCCCATCTAATTGCCATGAAGTGATGGGACCAGATGCCATGATCTTAGTTTTCTGAATGTTGAGCTTTAAGCCAACTTTTTCACTCTCCTCTTTTCACTTTAATCAAGAGGCTCTTTAGTTCTTCTTCACTTTCTGCCATAAGGGTGGTGTCATCTGCATATCTGAGGTTATTGAGATTTCTCCTGGTAATCTTGATTCCAGCTTGTGCTTCTTCCAACCCAGCGTTTCTCATGATGTACTCTGCATGTAAATTAAATAAGCAGGGTGACAATATACAGCCTTGACATACTCCTTTTCCTATTTGGAACCAGTCTGTAGGCAGGTCAGGTGGTCTGGCATTCCCGTCTCTCAAAGAATTTTCCACAGTTTGATGTGATCCACACAGTCAAAGGCTTTGGCATAGTCAATAAAGCAGAAATAGATGTTTTTCTGGAACTCTTTTGCTTTTCCAATGATCCAGCGGATGTTGGCAATTTGATCTCTAGTTTCTCTGCCTTTTCTAAACCCAGCTTGAATTTCTGGAAGTTCACAGTTCATTTATTGCTGAAGCCTGGCTTGGAGAATTTTAAGTATCACTTTACTAGTGTGTGAGATGAGTGCAATTGTGCAATAGTTTGAGCATTCTTTGGCATTGCCTTTCTTTGGGATTGGAATGAAAACTGCCCTTTTCCAGTCCTGTGGCCACTGCTGAATTTTCCAAATTTGCTGGCGTATTGAGTGCAACACTTTCACAGCATCATTGTTTAGGATTTGAAATAACTCAACTGGAATTCCATCACCTCCACTAGCTTTGTTCGTGGTGATGCTCCCTAAGGCCCACTTGACTTCACATTCCAGGATGTCTGGCTCTAAGTGAGTGATCCCACCATCGTGATTATCTAGGTTGTGAAGATCTTTCTTGTATAGTTCTTCTTTGTATTCTTGCCACCTCTTCTTAATATCTCTGCTTCTGTTAGGTCCCTACCATTTCTGTCCTTTATTGAGCCCATCTTTGCATGAAATGTTCCCTTGGTATCTCTAATTTTCTTGAAGAACAGTATGAAAAAGCTCCTGCTGTTTCCTAAGATTTAATGGTAGATATTGCCAACCTAGGGAGGTTGTACTGGGCTTGGACCCTGATTTCGAAAATAGTTCTAGATTTACTTGCTGTAACTGATATTTGTCAGCTTCCTGAGTGGCTCAGCGGTAAAGAATCCACAGGAGATGTGGCTTCCATCCCTGGGTCGGGAAGATCCTCTGGAGAAGGAACAGCAACCCACTCCAGTATTCTCATCTGGAGAATCCCATGAATAGAGGAGCCTGGCGGGCTACATTCTATAGGGTGACCAAGAGTCAGACATGACTGACGCCTTTGAGCACGCACATACTGATATTTACTCTGCTGCTTTTACATCTTGTTTCCTTGACATATGTGAGCTCATGTATGAAAATGATTCCCTGCTATTATTTGTATAGGAAATTAACCACAGAGCTCTCCATTACTCTGTTTATCTCTCTGTGGTACTAGAGTCTTGGAAAGATTGTGAGTGGAATTTGTACTATGAGTTGAATATTAACAAGATAAGGAGAAGAAACAAATTTCTTCTTTCCTTTAGAGCCCCAGACTGGCTCTAATAAGCAGAAACATCAGCTCAAGCTGGATAGGCTTATATGTCCCACCCCTACCCCCAGTTCCCCATTAATACCGCACAACAATTTAAAGGGATCACTTCAAGACAGTTTAGGTTTTCCAAGTAAAATCAGCATCCTCTGTTTTGTAAAATGCTTTGTTCTACTAAGAAAATCCTGAAATTTTAACATGCTGCTTGTCTTTTTGAAGTACAGTCCTCCCTAGGTATCCTAGAGAAAGAGTGGTTTTAGGACTTCCACGGATACCAAAATCCACAGATGCTCAAGACCATTATGTAAATTGGTCTAGTAAAGTCAACCCTCCATATACGCCTATTCTGCACCTGTGGTTATGGAGGCAGACTGTACAGGAGAGTTAGCAATGCCATTCAGCACATGTAGCGAAGCATTTCAAGCTCCTTAAAGGAATACATTAATATTCTATTTTATTCCTCTACTGTCTAGGAACAAATGCCTATTTCTATAGATTTTTCCCTCTAGCAGGCTCTTACCTTCCTTTCCTAGTCTAATCTCTTAACCTCAATATGAAATGGGTGAGGAATCTATAAAAAAATTAATCTAGGTTTATATGTAAATAGGGATTAGAAAGAGAACACTGACATAGGAAAGTTGAAACTGTGAAAAGTTTTCTTAATTCTTCCTTAGAGCTAATTGATAAGGAAACCCAGAGGTAAAGTTTTAATCAGTGGTTATCATACTCATGCTTTCCAGGTGGCACAGTGGTAAAGAACCCTCCTGCCAATGCAGGACACACAGGAGGTGAGGGATTGATCCCTGGATCAGCAAGATACTCTGGAGTAAAAAATGGCAACCCAACTCCAGTATTCTTTGCCTGAAAAATTCCATGGACAGAGGAACCTGGTGGGCCATCATCCATGGGGTCACAAAGAGTCAGACACAACTAAGCACGTAAGCACATCAGACTTTGTGGTCTTAAATCTTCCACCATTTGTTAATACAAAATTGTTTAACAGCAGCTGAAATGGAATCCTCATAACATCTCCTCCAGTTTAATAGATGATTTGAATTATTAGCTTCATTTGTTAGAGAAAGAAATAGGAATGTTATTGTGTATTATCTGAATACCCAAAACATTGATGGGGAACAACAGGGAAGTCTGACATGCTGCAGTCCATGGGGTCTCAAAGAGTCAGGCATGAATGAGCAACTGAACAACAACAAAGCATTGGCAACCTGAGTGGTTGCTAAAAGTATAACTTCAAGGTCTTGCCCTGAGAACTTAAATTCATGTTAGTTTAACAAGGTACATGTGTGCATGCTAAGTCACTTCAGTCATGTCCAACTCTTTGTGACACTACGGACTGTAGCCCACCAGGCTCCTCTGTCCATGGGATTCTCCAGGCAAGAGTACTGGAGTGGGTTCCCACGTCCTCCTTCAGGGGATCTTCCTAAACCAAGGATCAAACCCGTGTCTTTTGTGTCTCCTGCAGGTAGGCAGTTTCTTCACCGCTAGCACCACTGGGAAGCCCAACAAACGAGATAGGGAGCTCTCAATTATGTTTCATCCACTAAGCTGGTTAAAAATTGTAGTATACTTGAGAGAAGAGAATCAAAGTTAAATTAAAGTTAGCTTTCAGGCCATTGCTTTCGGCTTTTAAAATTGTGACTGTTTAGTATTACATACTGTTTAATGAACTATGTTCTATAGTTGGAAAAGAGAAGTGTAGAGACCAATGTGATGCCTAATAAATACTCAGATATAGGAATGGAGTGAAGAATCAGTTATTTCGAACTGGGATAAAATGTAAACATATTTTTATATATAAAATAGAAATATAAAAATATATTTGCCAAAGCTCCTGAAAATTACTAAAATTTCTGAGCCATTCTATCAATGATAATAACTGAATTTTTATTGTATGCAAAATGTGGTTCCAAGTGCTGAAAGGATGAGAAATAAGAATTCCAGGGGCTTGTTCTGAGTAGTATTCGTGACTAGATGTGCTTCCACAGAGTCATGATCTCTGCTTTACCAATAACAAAAGTCTTACGTCATTTTTTTGCAGTATCCCCTCAATAACTTTGGTTTATATAGATTCCCACTTTCAGTAGAATCTATAGAGCTTTCTTATGGACTATCTTCACTGTATCTTTTTAGCTTCCTGTGATCAGAGCAACATGATTTTTACAAAGAAAATTATTATAATGTTCTTTCTGCAGACAACAAACTGAAGTTGTTAAGAAGTTAAGTGAATTATTCAGGGTCATGGGAACTCTCCTAACTGCCCCATTCATTTTCTTTCCACTAACCTTCCTCTCCTGAAGGACAATTTGAGTTTTCTAGCAAAAAGTTCAAAGCACTTGATAATTTTTTTCAGTGGAACATTCCCTAATTAAAATATTGTATCTCTAATTAAAATCTTTTCTTTGCAATAATACCATTACAAAGAAAAGAAGGGGAAAAAAATCTCATCCCATTCACCCAGCTTCTCTTTCTAGGTAATTTTGATGTTCATATAAAGTTTTAAAAATGAGATTGTATCACACAAAGTGCTGTGTGTTCAATAAATATTGAATGACTGTTATACAAACTGCTTGAATGAACTTCTGCCTAAAAGAATTTTGGCTGTTATGGCATGTTTTCTCAGCCCTCCATCATTTATTTGTTTTTTGTTTTCTGAATTAAGTTTTGCTGTCTGGGGTTCCATGTCTGATTCTCCTTTGTTTTTATTTTCCATGGCACCAAACACTATGCTCCGAACATTGTATGTGCTCGATAAACACTGGTTGAATGAAGGAACGGCGACTTGCACTGGGGAAGATAAAACACATCAGTGACAGTAGATTTCTCCTTTCTGAGCTTCCTGATGGCTGTGCGGGATTTCTTCTATGGCTAGTAGCAACTGCTAGCAGCTGAATGCCTTGCTCACAGTTCAGGCGCTCACATTTCTGGTGTCTTCCTGGTTCCAGACAGGCAGTCCACAAGTGTTTGTCAGATGAAGAGAGGAACTAAAGGAGGAAGGAGAGAGAAAGTAGCGAATGTGAATACTTAATGAATGCTGCGTGCTCTCTAAGGGCCAAGAACTGCTTTAGATGCTTTTCCTGGATCATGTTATTTACTGCCCTCAACAATCCAATAAGGTGGATCCCACCAGTGTCTGCATTTAACAAACCCAAAGCACAGAGAGAGTAAGCAATTTGTCCAAACTCACATAGCTGGTGAGTGGTAGAAACAGGACTCAAACCTAGTGTTCTTAATCACTGAGTGATATGGTCTCTTATCTTAGCTACACAAAGCTTCAATATAGCACGAGAGGAAAGAGGGAAAGAAGGGCAGGATGGTTTCTAGTAAAACATCAGTGACAGTCAACACATCACAGTGGAGGACGTGCCAGAGAAATGTCCCCAAATCCTATGTCCCAATAATAACTTTTCCTGTTTTATTCAACTTCATCTTATGTCTCTGGACTCACTATTATAATCTGCTAAATGGGTCTGATTAGTCTAAAATCACCTTACTCAGAGTTGTAAATCTTTATGAACACAGTTTGAACTGAATGAAGTATAAAGAGTATGTAAGCTGAGTATTTTGATAGCTCTTATATTCACAGCACATATTTTATCTGTATTCTCAAAAAATCTTCTTCACTTACTCTTTCTGCCCTCTTCTGATGTCTGTGTCAAAAGCTTTCTCTATGTCTTTTATACTTTAATAAAACTTTATTACACAAAAGCTCTGAGCAATCAAGCCTTGTCACTGACCCCGGATTGAGTTCTCCTCCAGAGGCCAAGAATCCCGATGTCTTTTGTGGTTCAGCAGCAACCTTTCATCTTGGAGGCTCATCCAGGATCTTTCAGGACAAGGTGAGGATTCTTGGAGCTCTAGTTCTTTGTTCGCCTAGCAAACATGTTTTCTGCTGTTCTTTACTAACTCTACAGTGTGCTTGTGTGAATGAATGATGTGCTCTGCGTGAAGCAAGTGAGGAGCCCTGCTCTGTGGTTCTGCAGTGACCTCATACAGCTTGTGGCAGAAACCCTGTCAGGGGTTTATACCGACCTGCCAATGGACTTCCCTGGTGGCTCAGACGGTAAACCATCTGCCTACAATGCAGGAGACCTGGGTTCAAATCCTGGGTTGGGAAGATCTCCTGGAGAAGGAAATGGCAACCCATTCCAGTGTTCTTGCCTGCAAAATCCCATGGATGGAGGAGCCTGGTAGGCTACAGTCAATGGGGTTGCAAAAACTCAGACATGACTGAGCAACTTCACCTTCACTTTAATAAGTTAACTTTATTCTACTGAGTAGAGGCACCAAAATGAACGTTAATAGACGCTGTATAGATTCTTTGCAAATGCCATTTGATAAAATACAGGAATGTTTAATATAGATTTTGAGGAAAATTTTTATGATGAAGCGTAGATGGAGACTCAGTTTAATATCCGACACATCTGGTCTTACAACATAATGGTGGGGAAAGTGGTTGGGGAGGGGGGTAAAATTATAGTCAGAGGAAAGAGCTCCACCTACTGATCTGAGAAGCCACTTCCCATCACACCCTAGAAAGTCAAGCTAATACACAACTTTCAGTGCACAATTATCACTACCACCACTCTGCACACACCCAAACACACAAACCTTATCATTTATTGGATATTTATTATTTGCCAGGCAACTGAAAGTCATTTTTATTAATTTGTTGACAACACTAGCAGTAGTAGTTAACCGCAGACCTGCATCCAGGTCACTTGGGCTCGGAGCCTGAATCTGCCATTTTCCAGATGTGTGACTTTGGGCAACTTCCTTAATCTCCCTGGGTCTGCATTTCTCCATCTGCAAAACAGGGTTTGGAATACCTTCTACCTCATTGGGTGGTTATGGAGATTAGACAAATCAAGGTTTGTACAGAATTTACAGACGCTTGGTATTGAATAGGTATTTGTGAGATAGATCTTAAAAAGGAAAAGAATAGACGAGGAAGCTGAAGTTGACACACGTTTGTAGCAGACCTGCACAGTCAGGCGTTGAACACAGACTGTCTGACTCCCAGTACCCAGGCTCTGGTGCAGTAAGCTGTAGAACTTCTCAGTATGGGACTATATGATGGAAAGACAGCCTCAAAGACTAAGGATATGTATTTGGGGTCTTCCTTACTGATGATGATTTGTTGTTTGAATTAGATTAAATTAAATTAAACAGCTCAGCCTGTTCCATCATATCTTTTCCATCCTTATCTTAGATTCCTAATCATTCTTCAATTTCTTTGCTTCTAGCTTTTGCCATAAGAATTTTCATGAAAAATAGCAATAATTACCCCAAATGATGACCATCATAGAGCATTTCTCTTTTTTCTCCCTTGTAATCTTGAGGGCCATTCTTAAGCACCTCCTTGATGTTGCTTACAAATTTCTCATGTCAAGGTTCTATTTGAAGCTGATTGGGTTTTTTTTAATTTTTATGTTTAAAATTTATTTATTTTTATCAAAGTATAGTTGATTTACAATGTTGTGTTTGTTTCAGGTGGACAGCAAAATGATTCAGTTATATATATGATATACATATTCATGCTTCAGATTCTTTTCCATTATATATTATTATAAGGTATTAAATATAGTTCCCTGTGCTATACAGTAGGCCCCTGTTTCTTTACTTATTTTATATATAGTAGTGTGTATCTGTTAATCCTAAATTCCTGATTTATGCCTCCATCCCACTTTTCCCTTTTGGTAACCAAGTTTGTTTTCTAAATCTGTGAGTCCATTTCTGTTTTGTAAATAAGTTCATTTGCATCATATTTTTAGATTCCCCATGTAAGTGATATCATATGAAATTTGTTTTCTTCTGTATGACTTACTTAGTATGATAATATCTAGGTCTATCTGCATTGATGCAGATGGCATTATTTCATTCATTTTAATGGCTGAGTAGTATTCCATTGAGTGTGTATGTATGTGTGTGTGTGTGTGTGTGTGTGTGTGTGTGTGTGTGTGTATCATCTTATTTATCCACTCATCTGTCATTCCTCTTTATCTATTCATTGTTTGCTTCCATGTCTTGGTTATTTAAAATAGTGCCGCTATGAACATTGGTTTGAATGTGTCTTTTTGAATTAGAATTTTCATCTTTTCAGGATATATGCCCATGAGTGTGATTGCCAGATCATACGGTAAGTCTGCTTTTAGTTTTTTAAGTAATCTCTATACTGTTCTCCATGGTAGCTGCACCAGTTGCATTCCCACCAACAGAGTAGGAGGTAAACCCAATTGTTAAAATCACTATTCAACTCCTGATATGAAGCTGATATTAGTAAAATAATCTGTTCACCATGTTGAAACTGCTCATGGCAATCCTCAGCAGCAACTGTTGAGGCAACAACTTCACTCATTGGAAGAATTTGGAATTTAGGTTGAAGGGTGGGACACAGTACCCTGGGTTGACTAATGATTCCTAACTGAGAAACATAAATAGGCTGAAGTTAAAGAGAACCGTTAGAGAAAAATTCTGAGCAGCAATAACCCTTAAAATGAAGATGAACAATAGAGTGGTAAAAAGGGCAGGAGCATATGCTTTCTTTTCCTCCCTAAATCAACATATTAGAAGATATGGTCACAATTTAATAATATGTGAGATGGGAGAAAATATTTATTTGGGGAAATTACTGGAAATCTATTACAGCATTTAAGTATTAAAAAGCAGAGACATCATTTTGCCAACAAGGTTCTGTATAGTCAATGTTATGGTTTTTCCGGTAGTCACGTACAAATGTGAAAGTTGAATCATAAAAAAGTCTGAGCACCAAAGAATTGATGCTCTCGAACTGTGGTGTCTCAGAGCCCCTTTGACAGTAAGGAGATCAAACCAGTCAATCCTAAAGGAAATCAACCCTGAATATTCACTGGAAGGACTGATGCTGAAGCTGAAGCTGAATCTCCAATACACTGGCCACCTAATGCAAAGAAATGAGTCACTGGAAACGACCCTGATGCTGGGTGAGATTGAGAGCAGGAGGAGAAGGGGATGACAGAGGATGAGCTGGGTGAATGGCATCACCAACTCAATGGATATGAGTCTGAGCAAACTCCAGCAGATAGTGAAGGATAAGGAAGCCTGGTGTGTGTAGTTCATGGGATTGCGAAGATTCAGACACAACTTAGTGACTGAACAACAGCAAAATATGATTGAGTCTCTATATTTTACATGGGATTTACAAAATTTGTTAAGTACCAAGGAAAAACAAATATAGTTAAAATCTTTGGAAAAAGAAGAGATAAAGAAAAATTAAAGGACTGCAGGGAATTTAATCTGGGGGGCGGCAAAGCAATTAGGGATGACTTAAGTGTTTTCAAATCTATGGAATGTTATTTATTAAAGAACCAAGTATTTGTTCTCTATTTCAATAGAGATCAGAAATAGAAATGGGTTTAAGTTGCTGCAAGAAGTTTGTGTTTACACATGAGAAAGAACTCTTGATTAAACTCTAGAACTTACTAGGGAAGGAAATTGTGGGTCTTTGCTTCAGAAAATCTTTAAGAACTGAAGAGGTAAGCCCTGGGTAATCTGATGTGGTGTTGGGTTGACGCAAAGGCTTAACTGGAATTTCTTTAGGTCTCGTCAAGTTCTTAAATGCCATGATTGCAAAAATAAGATTCATCCACAAAGCAGGAAGAGAAGCAGACACAATCAGACACGGCCCATTTAGCAATGCAGTTGCTATTACTGAGAGAAAATTTTGAAAATCTGCTTTGAACACAGTTACAATGTCATAGCCAAAACCTTGTGAACATCTTGGAGGGTCCTGGTCAGACACTTTTTTTTTTTAGACTTAGTGACCAGCCAATTTGAGCAGCAAAGGACATGATCATCATTTTCCATATGTGTGGTAGTTTGTGACCCATGTGTATGTATATGTATGTAAACAATAATTCATGTTTTAATAAATACAATATCTTGGGTAAATTTGTCAGAGATAGACAATGCAGTCAGTTATTCTGGGGCAGTTTTCTGATCGTATTTTGGATTGAAAATAAAAGCTGATGTTAATGACTGGGGTGATACTGAGAAAGTTCTCAAAATTTTATAAATAAAATTTATTTTATTTATTTTATTTTTTAAGTTAACTTTTCTTAACATTAAAATTGGAAAATTCTCATCCCATAGATATGATTGGTGTTGGAGAAGACTCTTGAGAGTCCTTTGGACTGCAAGGAGATCCAACCAATCCATTCTGAAGGAGATCAGCCTTGGGATTTCTTTGGAAGGAATGACGCTAAAGCTGAAACTCCAGTACTTTGGCCACCTCATTCAGAGAGTTGACTCATTGGAAAAGACTCTGCTGCTGGGAGGGACTGGGGGCAGGAAGAAAAGGGGACAACAGAGGATGAGATGGCTGGATGGCATCACTGACTCGATGGACGTGAGTCTGAGTGAACTCCGGGAGTTGATGATGGACAGGGAGGCCTGGCGTGCTGTGATTCATGGGGTCGCAAAGAGTCGGACACGACTGAGCGACTGAACTGAACTGAACAGAATAGATATGATTATCCACCTGTATATGGTGAACAGAGAGTTTGGAAGTGAGTAAGGTTTCGGTCAAAGTAAACTGAGAAATACCAGGAAAGGTGGACTGGAGTGGGGTTTTAAGTTTGTAACTCAGCATGTGGAAATGTGAAACACTGGCTTTCTTTCCCATCTTGGAGAAAGCCTCTGTGAATAGAACAAGGCTCATCAGCTATAGAAGTTTCAACTTACAGGCCAAGCCACAGAAGCCAAAATGATCAGAGGAGACTTGGCAACACTCTCCTCTCTTGGCTGAGTGTCGCCTGCTGCTGGACTCCGTCCTCGCCATCTGACTCCATCCATGCCCACTAGCACCTTCAGAGGACTCACCTTCCCACCAGGGATTAACTATGGAAGAAAGTGTATTGATCAGTCATTTTCCCAACAGTTACATTTTTCATTGTAAATGATCTATGAAACAGTTATTTCATGTAAATCTACTCAAGAGAGATGGCTGACCTGTTGGCCTGCTGATATTAGTGATTTAAATCTATAGGTCTCATGGTGTACTCACTAAGGTAAGTATCAACATGTAGCGGTTTTAGCAGTTTCTCCCCCTTCTCTCATTAATTGCCTTCCTCAAACTGAAACAAAAGTATGATTTAAAATATTATCATTCATGTAAGTCAGACACAGACAGACAAGTATCATGTGATATCATTTATATGTTGATCTTAAGTGATACAAATGAACTTATTTACGAAACAGAATAGACCTACAGATATAGAAGACAAACGTTATGGTTACCAAAGGGGAAAGTGAGGGAAGGGATAAATTAGGCGATTAGGATCAGATACACATTATTCTATATATTATATATCTAATTATTATTATATATAAAATAGATAAGCATTATTATATATAAAATATGTATATAAAATAGATAACCAACATTATTATATATAAAATATATTATATATTTATATATTATATACAATTATTATATATTATATATTTATATATTATTATATATAATTATTATTATATATAAAATAGATAAGCAACAAAGACCAACTGTATAGCACAGGGAACTATATTCAATATCTTGTAATAACCTACTATGTATATATACATAGATATGTATATACAACTATGGGCGTCCTAGGTGGTGACAATGGTAAAGAACCCAGCTGCCAATGCAGAAGACGGAGGAGCTGTGGATTTGATCCCTGGGGCAAGAAGATCCCCTGGAGGAGAAGACAGCTGGCTACCCACTCCAACAGTCTTGTCTGGAGAATCCCATGGACAGAGGAGCCTGGTTGGCTATGGTCCATGGGGTCGCAAGAGTCAGACACAACTGAAGCAATGTAGCATGCATGCAGCATATATAATATCTATCTATATAATACATATAACTGAATCACTTTGCAGTATACCTGAAATATTTAAATCAACTATACATCAATAAAAAGAAAATGAAAAGTGAAAATAGATACCATAAAAATTTTGTTCAACTGACTATTCTTTTTATTCTGGCCATGCCAAGTCTTAGTTGCAACACACAGGTTCTTTGATCTTTGTTACTGTGGTATGTGGGCTCTAGTTCCCCAGTCAGGGTTCGAATCTTGGCCCCCTGCATTGGGAGCACAGAGTCTTGGCCACTGGAGCACCAGAGAAGTCCTCCAAGTGACTATTCTTCTCAGGTTCTTACGGATGAGTACTCCTTGTCTAGTCATATAGAGTGACAGTGAGGAGACTGGGTCAAGACCTAGAAAAAGGAGGCTCTGAGAGGCTGTCTGTCTAGCCTGTAGAGGACCCTTTTTTTGCCAGAACAGTGGTGTGATAGATGACTCACAAGATTAGGGGCACATCTATCAAACACTTTTAACCTCATCATTTTGAAATAGGACAGCCCCAGTATTTAATTAGACATATATTAGCAATTTCCTGCATGCTTTACAGTGATTCAATAGAATGGTCTTGTCTAGATGACCGGAAATGTCTGTTGCCATACATCATAAAACTATACACACTCATGTGTTGGTTTCAGATAGTAGTGGATTTCCTAGACTGGTGCTGTGCTGAATCTCACAACCGCACTACCTCCGGACGTGTCCTTATCAGGGTTCATAAGCAAAACAGACCTTGGCTGAGGAGGTTTGTAAATGGCAGTGGTCCAAGGAAAACCAGGTGCTACAGGAAATAAAATTGGTGATTCAGTCAGGTGAATTCTTTCTTGTGATTCAGGCTGACCCACTAACTAATCATGGTGAGTGAGCACTCTGCTCTCAGGGGTGAATGTGAATAGATGTATAGTAAAGGTCTTAATCACTTTTCCTGACTGAAGCGCTTTCATAGAGATTGCTCTGTTTAATGCCTTCGGAATTTCGCAATGGAGGAATCAATTCTATTGTGGTAATAAAATTTATTGGTAATACAATTTTAGGTATGTTATATGTCTTACTTCCTATCTTTGCTCAATATTGAAACATGGACTATATTATTACATACTCAAGGCATTTTGCCTCTGAGCTAGTTTTTTACTTGACAATGAATGTATTTGTTCTTGTTTTATTAGGTTTTTATTTTTTAGTTTGTTAAAATTTTAAACTTTAAAGCCCTCATATATATGCATACATCAATGTGTATTGTTTGTTTCCTTTATTTGTTTATGCTCTCTCTTTAGGATTTAAAAAAACTATTGAATAAAAGCAAATAGATTAATACATAAGAAAACTGAGGCCAAGAGAAAATAGGACTAAGAAAATAAAGCAGGACAGGAGTGAGGAAACACATATATCAAAGTATCTATAGCGTATACTATAGTTTACCTATAAAATGCTGTTATAGCAAAACTATTCTTGCCTAATTCAGAGGAGAAAGTCAATGTAGTGATGAAACACTTGCTTTTTGCCAGCAGGCAGATCTGGGTTTGCACCTCAGCTCTCCCATTTACTAGTCTGTCATTTGGGGCACATTCTGATGTCTATCCTGTGAAATGCAGAGAAGAATAGTATTCATCTCGAAGCCCTGTGAATGAGGATTAAAGAAGATAACCCATGTGAAATGTTTAGCATGATGCCTGGTACATAGTGAGGTTTATCAAGTGGTAACTATTTTTATACTAGTGATTATTATTTAATTTTTTCATAAACTTGTGATTGAATAAGGGAGTCCTTGATTGCCTTTTCACCACCCTTAATAGCTTTATTGAGATCCAGCTGCCTCTTAACCATGTATATTCTTTTGAAAATTGGAGGAGGCACAAGCCCAGTGGGCCTTGATTCATATGACACCATTCATGTACATTTTCTTCCCAAGCAGAGTGGGATCTCTCAGTGACACTCCTGACGTGACTTCAGGGCTATAACCAAGTGTCTGATTTACTTGAGGCCTGCTTTATCCATATCACTTCCAACTTTTAAGGCCTATATCCATGTCTCCTAAAGGTCTTTGATGATCTGTTAATAATATATTAGTTTATTTTATAAGCTGGGTGAGTTTGCAGAGTTGTAGTTTTCTGGTTTGGCTTCTCTCTGGGATCTACTTGTCTTGGCTCCCTCTCATTGCTCATGGCCTGGAGACAATGGAATCTTCCCAGGGCTTTGGCAAAGACCTTGTACAACCTGCAGGGATCCTCACCTAATCCCTCGGTCTATTCTTCTTTGTTGAGGAGCTGTCCCTGATTCACTGCCACGGGCACAACCACTTACTTACTTAGAGTGAAACTTTGATCCTGAAACGCAAGAGTCAGCCTAATGAAGCTGAAGCTGCCCTGGGCAAGACCATGGCTCACTATGCATTTTGGGGGAATACAAACCTGCCTTGGACGGTACAGCCAAAGAGGATAAAGGCTGATTGTGCAAAAAGAGAGAGGAGACCTCCTTGTGCTTTCTAAAAATATTTCATGACATTTAGAAAAATATTAAGTTTAGTTCTCAGCACTATTTCTTTCTTGAGGACATTTACTATAAGGAAAATAAATTATTCTCGAGAACCATCTTTTCAAGCCCCAAGTATTTTCCTTTCAAAGGTTCTTCTTAAAATGTAGAAATTAAAGTTTAAATATAAATCAGGTAAATTCAAAACCAGAACTTTTCATCTGAAAATAGGTCAGCCCTATTTGAGGTGACAGGCTTAGGGTTCCCATTCTTTAAATGAGCTTGTCACTTCTGGGAACCTTTGCCCCTAATAGATATTCAAATAAGTAGAGTAGTTGAATTGCTACAATAACATTTCCACACTGTGTTTATTTCGCCTAGTAAACTCTTACTGGAGTAAATTCTGATCTTGCCTTTCACATTTTTCTATCGTCTCTGAGCTTGTTCTCTCCTCAAATTACTGAATATGATTACTTCTGGTGGGCTCTGGAATCAGTAGGCATGGGGTTATAATTTCATCTCAAGCACTGACTAGTTCTGTAACTTAAAGCTTAAATCCTAAACATAAATTCTAAATCTTCTTGTCTGTAAACAGAGTATTAATAATATGGGGGTGAAGATTAATACACATCAATTGCTTAGTCCACTACCTGGCTCATACAATTTGTGTTAGCCAATATTATTATTAGTTATCATTATCTTAATGTAAAATGTTAACTTTAAAAATGATCAATTCAAGAATATGAATGTATAATTTACAAAAGAAAAATTCAAAAGGCAAATAAACTTATTAAGAAATGTTCATATTTACTAAGTATCAGATAAATGTAAGCTAAACACTGAGAGATGATTTTTACTATAGAATAGAAAAACTTGAAAATAATACTCTCCTATGTGGTCAAACAGGGGCTTCCCAGGTGGCACTAGCTGTAAAGAACTCACCTGCCAATGCAGGAGATGTAAGACACACAGGTTTGATCCCTGGGTCAAGGAGATCCCCTGGAGGAGAGCATGGTACTCCAGTATTCTTGCCTGGAGAATCCCATGGACAGAGGAGCCGGTGGGCTCTGGTCCATGGATCACAAAAATTCAGACACGACTAAAGCAATTTAGCACACACACACCGTCAAACAGGCAAGCTTAGACTTAAGTGTGAGACTAAATTAGCATAACTTTGGGGGAATGTAATACTATAAGTGTCAAGGGTTAAAATTTTTCATACTCTTTGACCCTATAATTGGGCACATCTTTTATGGAGATAATCAGTGAGACTGACAAATATTTTTTTTAAAGCATTACATATAATTGTGAAAAATGCAAAACTGATGTGTGAAAATAGGTGACTGAAAATTTCTTTCTACTAATGAAGTTTAAAAATAATATTCTCAAAGAACACGGAAGGTTAGGAAAAGTACTCCTATGATATTATAAAACTGAATAGTGTGTGTGATCTCATCTCATTAACGTATATATCATGACACATCAAGGCTTCCCAGGTGGCGCTAGTGGTAACGAATCTGTCTGCCAGTGCAGGAGACAGAAGAGATGGGGTTTGATTCCTGGGCAGGGAAGATCCCCTGGAGAAGGTCATGGCAACTCACTCCAACACTCTTGCCTGAAGAATCCCATGGACAGAAGAGCCTGGTGGTCTATAGTACATAGGGGCTCAAAGAGTCAGACACAACTGACGCAGCTTAGCATGCACACAGATTACACCTATCAATGATATCTTTCAGACATCTCAAATTTGACCTATCTCCAAATGTTTTTATTCTCAGACACAAATCCCTGAATCTGCTCCTCTTTTAGTCTCCCTTGCCTCAATGAAAGGAAATTCCATCCTGCAATTATTCTGGTCAAATACCTGGGATCTTTCTTCAACTTCTCTTTTTCTTTTATAATCAATCCAACAGTAAATCCATTCACCCCTCCTTTCAAGGTATCTGCAGTCTGGCCCCTTTCCACCATCACCAGCTTCTTCTGGCTCAGGCTGTCTGATGGGATCACTGCAGAGATCTCTTCACTGTGGTCCTTGTACCAGCCCTTCTGCACTCCATGCTCTTTTTGTCATACAACAGCCAGAGTGAGCCTTTAAAATATGTCCAACTTTGTCACTCTGCCCAAAGCCTCCAGATAAAAACCAGACCTATGCATTGGTCTGTAAAGGCCTTCCTGATTGGCATTTCTGCTCTCTCTGAATACATTCTCTACTACTCTTCTCAAACTTTTGGTTTCAGTCACACTAACTCCTTGCGTTCTCAATCCTCACCAAACACCCTCCCTTTCCACCGGGTCTTTCCACCTCCTCTGACATCCAGTGAGAATGTTCGATGTGGCTGGTACCATCACTTCCTTAGGGCTTTGCCTACCTGTCATTTCCCCATGTGACCACTCATGTTAAAAGATACCCCAGCCTTACGCCAATATGTCCTCTCCCTATCTCCTTAGACAATTTTTTAGATTATCACTAACCTCTGAATGCTTTATTTATACTTTGCTTGCTCACCCTCTCTCCAATAGAATAGAAGCCTTCTGAGAAATGCAGCTTTTTGTTTTTGCTCACTGTTGGAACTCTATTACCTATAATGCTCTCTGCCTTATTTGTTGAGTAAATAAACAAATGGACCAATGAAGCCTATATCTCTAGATGCATTTGATGTTTTTTATTTTCTGGTTTATACTCTTCTATATTTAAATTTTCAAAAGTGAGGTTTTTTCCTACTTATTATCAGAAAAAAAAACCCACTCTAAATGTTATTAAAGATTTTTTAACTAGGTCCTTTGCTGGTATTAAAGGGCTGACTGAATGCATGAATCTTCCAGTTCCCTGTACTTTGTTTTGGATCACTCACTATGAAATCTAAATCAGTTTATTAAAGGATGAAGTTATTTGCCTTTCCTCAAGTCTCATTTCCTCTTTCTTCATGGCATTAGTGAAAATATCATATTTCCTACACTTCTAAATCTGAATCAGTATTAGGCTGGTGACTTAACTCTTTGCCCAGTCTTTCAATTTATAACTACTACTTCTGGTACTTTAATTATTTTTTTGTTTGTAATCTTTATTTTTTAATTTTTAAAAAATATACATTGAACTATATTTCATTAGAAAAGTTGATTTAAGCCACATGGCCAGAATGCTTATGTCCTGAGCAGGTGCTATTTATTGTCTCATTGCCCTCCTCAGACCAATACACACACACACACACACACACACACACACACACACACGCGCGCACATACGCACACACACACACACACACACACACACAGAGGCTATGTTGAAGGAAGCACTTAAAAATGCAAAACAAAAGAACAGGACACAGAATACTCTCCCTTCCCCCTCTCTACAGCCAACCCACATACCTCTTCAACTCTTACCCACACACAGAGGAGCTCTCATGGAAAAGAAGCTGAACACCAAATAAACTGACCATAAGACACCCAAGTCCAAAGGAATTCTTAGCAGCTGCTCAGAAAGCAGGGTTGAAAATAACACCATCTCCCAAGAGCTGAAGTTGCAGCACAAGTCTTCATCTAAGAGAAGATGGAGCCAGGCTGCCAAGCACAGCAAAGCCTACGGCAGACTGGGGAGAAGAGTGAGATCACTCCACTCCACAGCCACAGGCAACCCCCTCACATCTCTATATTAAACAGTCTTTTCCAGAGCAAGAAGTATCCAGATGGAGAGGCCCTTCAAGGGCCTGCCGCTGCTGCTGCTAAGTTGCTTCAGTCGTGTCCAACTCTGTATGACCCCGTAGACGGCAGCCCACCAGGCTCCCCCGTCCCTGGAATTCTCCAGGCAAGAACACTGGAGTGGGTTGCCATTTCCTTCTCCAATGCATGAAAGTGAAAAGTGAAAGTGAAGTCTCTCAGTTCTGTCTGACTCTTGGCAACCCCATGGACTGCAGCCTACCAGGCTCCTCCATCCATGGGATTTTCCAGGCAAGAGTACTAGAGTGGGGTGCCATTGCCTTCTCCGCTTCAAGGGCCTAGTAACAGGTAATTCTCTGATCTGATCACACTGATGCTGAGCTTGCCTATACCAGGAACTGGTACAGCTGGAAGTATTTAGGACAGTGTTCCAAGGTTATAGCCAGTGGAGGGAGGTTTTATCACACCCTTCTGGATGGATGGTCTGCAAGGCCCAAGGAGGCTCTGTGTGGGCTCTAGTTGACCACTGGTGGTTCAGGGGCTCCCAGGGTATGGGCTTTCAAGTAAGTCCCCCAGGTTGATGGAGAGCAGGGTGAACACAACACCTAAGAGATAGAGGTTCAACACAATGCTTCATGACCTGGAGCTTCCCACTCCTTGTACAACAGTAAAGCTGCCTTCTGCTTCTGGAAGTTCTCTGCATCCTCCAGGAGGATGGGCCAGGAATGGCCTGCTTGCTGTAATAATGGGTAGTGTGGAGTCAGAAGGAAAGTCAGTCAACAAGCAGCACTATCCTGCAACCCAGACGCCTCTTCGAAGACAAAAGCTCAGCCTGCAGCAAAGCTGTTTGTAACCTTTAAATTTCTATCTTCCCATTGAAAGTGAAAGTGTTAGTCATGTCAGACTCTCTGCGACCCCACGAACTGTAGTCTGCTAGGGTTATCTGTCTATTGAATTCTCTAGGAAAGAAATCTGAAGTGGGTTGCCATTGCCTTCTCCAGGGGATCTTCCTGGCCCAGGGATTGAACCTGATTCTATTGCATTGGCAGGCAGATTTTTTACTGTCTGTTCCAGCAGGGAAGTTCCAGTCTTCCCCTTGAACTTTTTCAAATATAACAAAAATTTTAATTGAAACATAGTTGATTTACAAAGTTTTATTAGTTTCAGGTGTACAGCAAGTAATTCAGATATGCATACATATATGTGTGTGTGTGTATATATATATGTATCTTCTTTTCAAATTCTTTTTGATTATAGATTATTACAAGATATTATACATAGTTTCCTGTGCTATACCATAGATCCTTGTTGGTTATCTATTGTATTTACAGTACTGTGTATCTGTTAATCCCAGACTCTCTTCCTCCCTTCCCTCTTTGGTAACCAGAATTTGTTTTCTCTGTCTGTGAGTCTGCTTCAGCTTTGTAAAAAAGTTCATTTGTATCATTTTTTTAAGATTCTACATATAATGATATCTTATTATATTTGTTTGTTTTTCTCAGTCTGACTTACTTGTCTGAGAAAACTGAACAAATCCTCCTTGGAGGTCAGTGTATCTCTGCACATTGGAAGAACACTGATATCTATACAATAGCCCAGGTTCTTGGAACATTGTTGTCAAGTTGTTTTTATGTACACTATATTTTTCATCCTCAGAAGAACCATCAGGTATTATTGCTCCCCATGACTGTGAGGAAACCGAGGCTCTGGGAGCTTTAAAATCTCACTGGAGAGCACAGAGCTAAAAAGTGGTGGAGAGCATGGTGGTGGTTTAGTTGCTAAGTCATGTCCAACTCTTGTGATCCCATGGACTGTAGCCCACAAGGTTCCTCTGTCCATGGGATTCTCCAGAATACTGGAGTGGGTGGCCATTTCCTTCTCCAGGGGATCTTTCTGACCCAAGGATTGAAGCCGGGTCTCCAGCATTGCAGGCAGACACTTTACTGACTGAGCTACCAGGGAAGCTCCGGTGGAGAGCATATCTGACTTTAAAACCCAGTCTTTTCACTTTCCCTAGTATCTGTGGATGCTTCCTAGCCCTTCAATTTGTTTATTTGTTTATACTTTCTCTCTTTGCAGAAAGCATTTGAAGAATATGAAACTACTGTCACAGCTGCTAAGCCCCATGCTTTGCCTCCATCCTGCCTAAGCCTAAGAGGCTGGGAAGGATGCCATGGGCTAGAGGTGACTGTCGGAGAAACCTCATCCTGTCACCATCACTTGTCACCTTAGCCTCAACTGCCAGAAGCAGTGAACTTGCAACAAAATCTGGATTGTGTCCAAGAGAGGCAGTGTTGGGGGTATTTGCTATAGAATGAATTCCAAGCTTAGCTAGAAGAATCTAGTTTGGTAACCACCATACCATCACTTCATGGCAAATAGATGGGGAAAAAAATGGAAACACTAACAGACTTTATTTTATTGGGCTCCAAAATCACTGCAGATGGTGATTGAAGCCATGAAATTAAAAGACCCTTGCTCCTTGGAAGAAAAGCTATGGCCAAACTAGATAGGATAATAAAAAGCAGAGACATTACTTTACCAACAAAGGTCCATCCAGTTAAAACTATGGTTTTTCCAGTAGTCATGTATGGATGTGAGAGTTGGACTGTGAAGAAAGCTAAGTGCTGAAGAATTGATGCTTTGGAACTGTGGTGTTGGAGAAGACTCTTGAGAGTCCCTTGGACTGCAAGGAGATCAAAGCAGTGAATTCTAAAGGAAATTAGTCCTGCATATTCATTGGAAGGACTGATGATGAAGCTGAAACTCCAATACTTGGCCACCTGATGCAAAAAACTGACTCCTTGGAAAAGACCCTAATGCTGGGAAAGATTGAAGGCAGGAGAAGGGGAGGACAGAGGATGAGATGGTTGGATGGCATCACCGACTTGATGGACATGAGTTTGAGCAGGCTCCGGAAGTTGCTGATGGACAGGGAAGCCTGGCATGCTGCAGTCCATGGGGTCACAAAGAGTCAGACATGACTGAGCAACTGAACTGAACTGAACTAACAGGTGATCTTTGATTTAGAGTCTTCATTAGTAATTAACCGATTATTTTCTTTGGCAAATTATCTTTTCCTTTTGATTTTCTGGGAAAACTGCATTTTTTAAAAATCCTAACCTTTAAAATAATTGTAGTATAGCTGATTTACAATGCTGTGTTAGTTTCAGGTGTACAGCAAAGTGATTCAGTTTAGTTCAGTTCAGTTCAGTCACTCAGCCATGTCCAACTCTTTGCGACCCCATGAACCACAGCACACCAGGCCTCCCTGTCCGTCACCAACTCCCAGAGTCTACCCAAACCCATGTCCATTGAGTCAGCGATGCCAACCAGCCATCTCATCCTCTGTCATCCCCTTCTCCTCCTGCCCTCAATCTTTCCAAGCATCAGGGTCTTTTCCAATGAGTCAACTCTTTGCATGAGGTGGCCAAAGCACTGGAGTTTCAGTTTTAGCATCAGTCCTTCCAATGAACACCCAGGGCTGATCTCCTTTAGAATGGACTGGTTGGATCTCCTTGCAGTCCAAGGGACTCTCAAGAGTCTTCTCCAACACCACAGTTCAAAAGCATCAATTCTTTGGCACCCAGCTTTCTTTATAGTCCAACTCTCACATCTGTACATGACCACAGGAAAAACCATGGCCTTAACTAGACAGACCTTTGTTGGCAAAGTAATGTCTCTGCTTTTGAATATGCTATCTAGGTTGGTCATAACTTTCCTTCCAAGAAGTAAGCATCTTTTAATTTCGTGGCTGCAATCAACATCTGCAGTGATTCTGGAGCCCAGAAAAATAAAGTCAGCCACTGTTTCCACTATTTCCCCATCTATTTCCCATGAAGTAATGGGACCAGATACCATGATCTTCGTTTTCTGAATGTTGAGCTTTAAGCCAACTTTTTCACTCTCCTCTTTCACTTTCCTTTTTAGTTCCTCTTCAGTTTCTGCCATAAGGGTGGTGCCATCTGCATATCTGAGGTTATTGATATTTCTCCCAGCAGTCTTGATTCCAGCTTGTGTTTCTTCCAGCCCAGCATTTCTCATGATGTACTCTGCATATAAGTTAAATAAGCAGGGTGACAATATACAGCCTTGACGTACTCCTTTTCCTGTTTGGAACCAGTCTGTTGTTCCATGTCCAGTTCTAACTGTTGCTTCCTGACCTGCATATAGGTTTCTCAAAAGGCATGTCAGGTGCTCTGGTATTCCCATCTTTTTCAGAATTTTCCACAGTTTGATGTGATCCACACAGTCAAAGTCTTTGGCATAGTCAAGAAAGCAGAAATAGATGTTTTTCTGGAACTCTCTTGCTTTTTCGATGATCCAGTGGATGTTGGCAATTTGATCTCTGATTCCTCTGCCTGTTCTCAAACCAGCTTGAACATCTGGAAGTTCATGGTTCACGTATTGCTAAAGCCTGGCTTGGAGAATTTTGAACATCACTTTACTAGCATGTGAGATGAGTGCAATTGTGCGTAGTTTGAGTGTTCTTAAGTTATAAATATATATGTGTGTGCATTCTTTTTCAGATTATTTTCCCATATAGTTTAATACATATATTGAGCATAGTTTCCTGTGCTATAAAGTCGGTCCTTGTTGGCTATCTATTTTATTTATAGTAGTGTGTGTATACGTTAATCCCAATTTCTGGGGAAATTGTTAAATATATTCTTATTCAATTTTCTTTGAGGAAGAAAACATCATTAGTTTTTAAGAAGGGAAGAGGATGGTAACTAACATGTGTGGAATAACATGTTAAGTACATTATCTTGTTTAATCTTCTTAAATCCCTGTGAAATAGACTTCATTATCCTGTTGTTTTTTTTTTTAACCAGATGAAGAAATTTGGGTGGAGGAAAGTTAAGAAATAGACATAGACATAGACAACAGAAGTCCTAATGCAATTCTATTGGCCTACAAAGTCTATTTTCTTCCTATCACCTTATGTACTCATTCTACTTATACATACACAAATATCGAGATATGTTGGGCTATGTTTGGACACCTAGGGCCTCTTTAAAGTGGAAGAATATATAGGATGATTTAGAATTTGAGAGTGCTGAAGAAAGTGGCTTCAGTCAAGTACGGAAATGCATCCAGTCTTCCTGAGCTCTTTAGGAGGTTTGAGCATTGGCATGCCATTGGGATATCTATCTGTGACTTCCTTTGTGATCTGAAATGAATTTGTCTCTACACATTCACTTGTAACATCAAGATGTTGATACTCCTCACCAAAATGAACAGTACCAAGCTGCTTTCATGTATAAACATCTGAAGAAGAAAGTTTAAATACTGACTTGTCTGGGGACAACATTCAGTTCAGTTCAGTCGCTCAATCGTGTCCGACTCTTTGCGACCCCATGAATTGCAGCATGCCAGGCCTCCCTGTCCATCAACAATTCCCGGAGTTCACTCAAACTCACATCCATCGAGTCAGTGATGCCATCCAGCCATCTCATCCTCTGTCCCTCCCAGCATCAGAGTCTTTTCCAATGAGTCGGGGTTAGCAAAATGGCCATCTCAGCTCTTTTTCTGATTTTGACTGATACAATTCTATTGCTAAACTTATACTGAGATTATGTGTTATTAATGATGCATCACTTATCTAGAATGTGATCTTCCAAAAGTTGCTTGCACTTGGGAATGATCGAGTTCATCTCTGATGGAATTTAAGGGGTCTGTAGAAGTAAACTAGTTCCACCAGTGTCAGGAAATCATGAGTCATCTTGACTCTCATGCTCTCTGACTCTGAATGAAGAAGGGCAATGTTCACATAGAAACCGTATAATTTGTCACGTTAAGAACAGACTGATCTTGTTCTAATGCTCTTGTAGAACTCCAGATACTCTTACATAAAGAGAAGTCTTCTGAAATTAATAAAATGAGTTTCAGCCTTAAGGAATGTGACTAATACATCTGAGATGAATGACTCAAAACAGAATAAGGGGGAGACATGTAGTCTTAGCATTTAAACAGCTTTGAGTTATTTGAGATTAAAAAAAAATCATAAGAACTCACTGTATGTTTAAAACATGAAAATTTCTTTCTTTCATAGAGTTAAGGGTAAATCAACCATTGGACAGAAAAAGATAAATAATTTAGTCCCTAAAAGACAGTATTTTATTATTGTTATAAAAAAGGTCAAATACTAGATGCAGTTATCTGTGTATTGACTTCAGTGCATGATCTTAATCCCATGATAATTTCCCAAGATAATTTTCTTATGTCCACATTTCCCTGAGTGCTTTGTGCCACTCCCAGGGATGAGTGTGTGTGGTTAGATCTGCAGACTTGTGGGGACAAGTGTACATACAAGTGCATGCCTAGGTAATAGCCAGCCCTTCAGGGATATCAGATGTGCTGAATGTTGGAAATAGGCAATGTTCTGTGTTTCATGACCTTTGCCAAATTGTAAAGTGCAAATTGGCAAAGTGTATTTTATCACTCAGAAACATAGTTTTGGAGATGGAAGAGACACATAATTATCTAGTCAAATCCCTTATTATACGGAGGTGTGAACTGAGGGTTTTCTTATAGCGTATATCTTGGCTTTTATAATTATACACTCCAGAGATTGTTTACCCCACCACACTGTGGGGTCCACAGTGCTTTCCATCATGTTCTCAGCACTCATTGCCTAGCATATAGTTCCTACTAAAAACCTGTTAAATGATCAAATAGATGAATGGATAAAAGAGAAAGAGAATGAGATTGTGTAAGCACACATCAGGAAAAGAAACTCAGATGTTTCTTATTTTCTTTCTATTTTATTGTCCCTGTGAGTTGTCTTTTTACATGAGTTAATCAACTCCTCATTCTCTTTTAATCCTTGTTCCTGGAAACACCACCTATTATTTGCTAAACTCAGCCCCTTTCTCCCCCTGTTTTCACCTCTTTCCCAAAGCCTTGCTGAGTAACTAGACAAAAAAGCAATTTCTTTCTCAACTCCACTTTGCCTGAACATGCAGCAATGAGTCACTCTTCACCTCTAAGACACAATAGAGCTTTCCATGGCTTGTATTTGCTATAAATATTTACTGCCCTGATATCTGATTTACTTAATATTAACACAATTGTCTCAGACTTTTGATATATCTACACTAGTCTCAATATTTGTTCAAGATCTCAAATGACTTTAGATTCTAAATTCAGTAAATATGGGATCCATTCCAATTAAGTTTCTCAACAAAGGTGAAAGCACTATGTCATTTTTGCCAGGCAGGAATGCTAGATATTGCATTAGAGAACATCTGTCTGTTTATCCATCTTTCTGGATGATGGTTGGTTGATTGTTTATTTGCTAAGTCGTGTCTAACTCTTGTGATCCCATGGACTAGCCTTCTAGTCTCCTCTGCTCATGGGATTTCCCAGACAAGAATACTGGAATGGATTGCCATTTCCTTCTCCAGGGGATCTTCCAGATCCAGGGATCAAACCCATGTCTCCTACGTCACAGGAGGTCTCCTGCATTGAAAGCAAATTCTTTATCGCTGATACAGCAGGGAAGCCCATCCATCTATGTACTTACCCTCAAATCCTTCTAATGGCCTCCTAGGGCACAGATGTTCTTCCCCTTTCTTTTTCAGATGAGGAAGCTGAGATTCCAAGAAGTGGAATGACTTTTAGAAAGGATTGGATCCAGGATTCAAATTGAGATCAGTCTGATTCTTCAGAGCTAGTTCTTTCCATGACATTATGTACTCACTTCTCCCCACTCCACAGTCTTTCAGAGCATTTAAAGGCACTGGGACCAACAGATGGTGACCACTGCTTGCCTAGCAGGACAGACAACTTCTTCTCTGTCACCCCCTGCAGCAGGCCTATAGATCCCAGGAGGGCACAGAGAACAAGAGAACAAGGATCTAGACAGGGTCTGTTATTTTTTTTTTTTCCTTTCTTTCTTTTCTTGGTTTAAACAAGATGGAAATGTATTTGTCTGGCAAATTTACTTCTCTCACACATTAAAGTCAAAGGTTAGGATCTATGCTCTGTCCGTTTGCTCTTATATTCCATTTCCAAGGTTACTGACAGGTCCAAGATGGCTGCTGTAATGCCAGCCATCATCAAAGCATTCCTGACTAGCAAGTATGAAAAAAGGAGAGGAGAGTAGCATGCTGTATCTCTTTAAGGACACTGCTCCACAAGCTTCACTGCGTACTTCTGGCATAGCCTATCTGTGGCAGAGCCTGAAACAGAAGCCAGGTTTCTATCTTCTTAACCAAGCTTTCCTCAACAATCTGTCTACTACTTTTGGTATTTTTCATCAGGGTTATTGTTTTGTTTTGTTTGTTTTTAAGGAAGACACTTAGATTTCTCTAGACAGCCGTTCTTATGCCACATGTCTCAGAGCAGTTTATAGTGTCATTAAATAGGGGGGTGAGTAAAGAGATAATGACCTCGTCCTCCTCTCAGAATCAAGACTCAGTAATCTCCCCTTCATATCTATAGGGATGCTTTATTTTTTCTTAGCTGAGTTTAGAATACCAAGTTAAGTGGGAAGATCAGGGCAATTAGTCAGATCTTAAAACGCATTTCTGTATTCCTTAACACTGCTGCTGTAGTAATAATATTTTCACCCTTCAGCTTTTTCATAGCAGTTACTCTCTTGTTCTCTGTCAGAATGTTATCTTTATTTTGAATTAGTAGATATGCAGTGAGTGTCTAATTTGTGATACTTACATTAAAAGGTGCCAGGAGGGCATAAACATGCATACCAACACCTCTGTTCCCATTCCAGGGGCGGGGAAAGACATGTAACTCTTACAAGCTAAATTGAGACCAACACTATAAGTTTTATTATTCATCAATTTGATCAACAGACATGTATGAAGTTCTACTATATGGAAGACAAAAGTATTAGAATAAAAGATTGATCAATAACTTAAGTATGTGCGATAAGGAAGTTTAGAAGAGAAATTACCGAGAGGAAAACAAAGTTTCCTTTGAATGCTGTGGTATTTGCACTGAACCTGATGACTTGGGAAGAGAAAGCCCCTTCAGTAGGAGAGTTCATACAAATATCAGGGGATAGGAACAGATTATAGAAGGGGAGCACTTCCCCAGTGGCTCAGCAATAAATAATCCATCTGCAATGCAGGAGACACAGGACAATCAGGTTCGATCACTGGGCTAGAAAGATCCCCTAGAGAAGGGAATGGCGACTCACTCTGGTATTCTTGCCTGGAAAATCCCACGGACAGAGCAGCCTGGCTGGCTACAGTCCAAAGGGTCACAAAGAGTCGGACATGACTGAAGTGATTTAGCATGTGCACACACACCATAGAAGGGGGATGGATAGTAGGCCAGTCTGAATGGAAGAAATTTGAAGAAAAGTAGTAGGAAATGTGGAGAAGGTGATGGCACCCCACTCCAGTACTCTTGCCTGGAAAATCCCATGGGTGGAGGAGCTTGGTAGGCTGCAGTCCATGGGATCGCTAGGAGTCGGACATGACTGAGCAACTTCACTTTCACTTTTCACTTTTCATGCATTGGAGAAGGAAATGGCAATCCACTCCAGTGTTCTTACCTGGAGAATCCCAGGGACGGGGGAGCCTGGTGGGCTGCCATCTGTGGGGTTGCACAGAGTTCGGGACGACTGAAGGGACTTAGCAGCAGCAGCAGTGGGAAATAAAGCTAAAGAGAGTTAAACTCCTTCTGGAAGACAAGGACCATGTCTGAAAAGATTGATTGATTGAGGGCTCAGTGTATACTTGGAATAATTCTAAAGCCTCACAAATCATGAAAGTATTGCCAGAGAATATATTTGTGCAGGAATTGGTGGTGATGTGGCCAAAAGGCTAGGCTATGATGATGGTGATCTTGGGTTAGGGGTGATAGAAGAGGATGAGGATAATTGGTAGAAAAAGCAGATTATTAAAAAGGGAACGGAAATTCCACATTTTTCCTCCATCACATTTTTGGTGATTAACCCTTTATTCTGCTTAAGGAATGCATCTTCAAAGATGATATTAGACACAAGGGAGATGGTGGCATAGATAATGCAGTGAATTTAATAGTCAGTCAGTTAAAGAAGGGGCTTCCCTGGTAGCTTGGATAATAAAAAATCCACTTGCAATGCAGGAGACCCAGGTTCGATCCCTGGGTTGGGAATATCCTCTGGAGAAGTAAATGGCTACCCACTCCATTATGCTTGCCTGGAGAATTCCATGGACGGAGGATTCTGGTGAACTACAGTCCATGGGGTCGCAAAGAGTCAGACATGACCGAGTGACTAACACTTCTCACTTAATTAAAGAAAGCAATGAATCTAATAAGAGTGATTAGGTCTTTTTTTTAAACAAAAAAGACCCAATTAAAAACAAATAAAACTGGTAACAAAGAAACAACCTAAAATACATAATTTACCTGTAGAATTTAGTGCCATAGCATAGAATTTATGGATAGTCTTAATTTAAGTAGAACGTAAGACTTAAAAAGCATTTGGCATTTACATAAATAAGCAATGTTATTAGTATCTAATATCCCCAGAGAGAAGTATCACTATCATTTGTTAAATTCATTTAAGATGCTGAAATATGTATTCTATTCCTTGCTCTTATGACGTTCAGTGAATATGAGATTCCTACATAGCTTTGAGTTAATTAGGTGTCACATTTATTCTCTAGCATAACATCATTGAAATCAGAAGTAGAACTGACATAAAAATTAATCTATGTTTTTGTTGCCAGGATAGTTGTTTCTTTTAAATTTCTACTAATATCATTTTCTGTTGGCTTTCAACATTCCCATGATGGCTTCCATTACTGCCCTAGGGTCCTTATTTTTTGAGGCAATACCTGTTCCTCTCTAACAACTTTTCTTTTCTGCTTACAAAGTTGATTTATTTTTATTTTTTTAATTGGAGGATGATTGCTTTACAGTGTTGTGTTGGTTTCTGCCATACAACAATGCGAAATCAGTCATAACTATATATATATATTTATATATATATATCCCTTCCCTCTTGAACCTCCCTCCCATCCCCCATATCCTACCCATCTAGGTCATCACTGAGCTGAGCTCCCTGTGTTATTCGGCAGCTTCCCACTAGCTACCTATTTTACACATGATAGTGTATATATGCGGAGAAGGCAATGGCACCCCACTCCAGTACTCTTGCCTGGAAAATCCCATGGATGGAGGAGCCTGGCAGGCTGCAGTCCATGGGGTCGCTAGGAGTTGGACACGACTGAGCGACTTCACTTTCACTTTTCACTTTTCACTTTCATGCATTGGAGAAGGAAATGGCGACCCACTCCAGTGTTCTTGCCTGGAGAATTCCAGGGACAGGGGAGCCTGGTGGGCTACTGTCTATGGGATCGCACAGAGTCAGAGACAACTGAAGTGACTTAGCAGCAGCAGCAGCAGTGTATATATGTCAGTTTTACTCTCTCTCAATTTGTCCCACCCTCTTCTTCTCCTGCTCTGTCTGCAAGTCAGATCTATATTCCTGCCCTGTAAGTAGGTTCATCAGTACTTGTTTTTTCCTAGATTACGTGCATATGCATTAATATATGATGTTTTTCTCTTTCTGGCTTACTTCATTCTGAATGACAGACTCTGGGTTCATCCACCTCAGTTCAATTGATTCACATTCTTTCTTTTTTATGGCCAAGTAATATTCCATTGGTTATATGTACCACAGTTTCTTTATCCATTCATCTGTTGATGGACATCTAGGTTGTTTCCATGCTCTGGAGATTGTAAATAGTGCTTCAATGAACAGTGGATATGTGTCTTTTTTAAATTGTAGTTTTCTCAGGGTATATGCCCAGTAGTAGAATTGCTGGTTGATGTGGTAGTTTTATTTCTAGGTTTTAAAGGAATCTCCATACTGTTCTCCATAATGGTTATCAATTTACATTCCTACCAACAGAACAAGAGGGTTCCCTTTTCTCCACCTCCTCTCTAGCATTTATTGTTTGTAGATTTTTTCATGATGGCCATTTTGACTGGTGTGAGGTAGTATCTCATTCTAGTTTTGGTTTGCATTTCCCTAATAATGAGCAATTTTTTCACGTGTTTGTTAGCCATCAACATGTCTTCTTTGGAGAAATGTTTGTTTAGGTCTTCCACTCAGCTTTTGATTGGGTTGTTTTTTCTCTTAAACATTTATTTGGCTACATTAGGTCTTAGTCGGAGCACATGAGATCTTCATTGCATCATGTGGCTTTCACATCTTTATTGTGGCTTGCAGACTATCTAGCTGTGGCACACAGGCCGAGTTGCTTCACTGCATGTGGGATCTTCATTCCCCAACCGGGAATCAAACTTGTGTCCCCTGCATTGCAAGGTGGATTCTCAACCACTGGGCCACCAGAGAAAAGCAAGTTTTCTTTACTCACAGACCTCCTCTTTCTTTTTCTAGCCATCAACAAAATCTCACTTCCCAGATGTACATTCTTCAAAAAACACAAAAATCTTATTCAAGTCTTATGCATATTTATATCTTCTGAATAGTTGTACTTTCATAGTTTTTAGTCTTTTTTTCCTGAACCCACTTCTTGCATTTATTCATTAGTCTGACAAACTTTTTGGAACATCTATTTAACACACTGACAGGCAGTTTGGAATGGTGAAGAGAGGGACAGCTTTGGAATCTATCTATCTGAAGGGTCAAGGTTAGGACCCAGCTATGATAGGTGATGTTACTGAAAGGAGTGTGTGGGTCTGGCTGATCGCTGCTCAAAAGCCAATAAATAGGCCAGGTTGGTGGAAAGGAAGGTTTGCTTTGTTTCAGATGCTTGCAACTGGGGGTGGGGGTGGGAGAGGGTGGTGGGTGTCTGTCTAAAAGGCCGACTCCTCTCCTTCTCTACCAACAAGCAAGGGGTGAGGACATTTACAGACAGAGTGGGGAGTGGGGAGCTACATGCAGAAACAGCACAGTCATCTCTAACAGTTATCTTCAAACTGGTCATCAGTGATCTGACCAGGATCACCCTGATAGTTTTAGGTACAGTTAATGCTCAGTTCCAGGTCTGTTTGTTCGTATGTCTTTGTGACCTGTTCTTGGAATTGTGGCAGCTCAAGTCCTGGGTACAGTCTGGTCATCCTGTAGTTAACTTTTCCACCTGGGGTTTTAGTATCTGTAAGACAGTTCACAGGATATGGCTCAGAATATTATCTACAGCCCTTGAGAATGAGCTAAAGGTCCTTGACTCTGCTTAATGACCCTATTATTATTATTTAGTCTCCTTTGACTGTTATCCTTTGTTTCAGCATTTCTCACTTCTCTGATTAAACTTATCCTTTGACTAAATTTTTCACAGACAAAGGCCAGGCAGAGGATGTGGTGGAGGAGGCAAGGTCCATAGGGTCCTGCTTCATTTCAGTAACAACTCAGTGACCTTGGACAAATTGTTTAACCTGCTTGAGCCTTAGTCTTCATTGGTGAAAGGGGGTCAAAACGTTTGTCTCACAGGTTCTTGTGAGGGTTTGAGGCAATATCTCCTAGGACCCAGCATACATGTGCACTCAAGAAGGGGTAGGCATTTGGGCTCTTTTCCTTACTCTGTTGCAAATGCACTGAGCTGCTTTAATTTTGCACTACTGTGTCCTAGGAAAAAATTCAAAGCAAAGTATCTTTGAGTTCTCTTTTACTTTTGCTGCTTATTCTTGCTTTCTATATATTTTAATTTCAGAATCTCATTTCATGACTAACTAGACTCTGACTCTCCACACTTCCTCCCAGAGTGCCTGCCTGTTTTCCGGAATGTGGTGAATTTGCATCAGCTGACAAGGTACATGGAGGGTTATCCCTGCTTCCTCGGGGAGTTCACCTTGATGCAGACAACATTACCTAATTCTTTCTTCCAGATTTATACATGATCATAATGATAGGGAAGCGGAAGCTTTATTTTATGAAATAACTTTGTCTCTGATTTTAGAGAAACAAATGATTTCATAAGAAGGCTCTTTCTTCCAGTGTAAAGATTCTAAAAGGCATAAAAGATATTTCTGGATTAGCAGAGAAAATTTTTTATCTGTTTGCTTTGTTGTTGGCTACAAAACAGTTCAATGCTACTTCAGTTCAGTTCAGTTCAGTCACTCAGTCATGTCTGACTCTTTGTGACCCCATGAACCATAGCATGCCAGGCCCCAACTCCTAGAGTTCACTCAAACTCATGTCCATCAAGTCGGTGATGCCATCCAGCCATCTCATCCTATGTCATCCCTTTCTCTCCTCCTACCCCCAATTCCTCCCAGCATCAGAGTTTTTTCCAATGAGTCAACTCTTCGCATGAGGTGGCCAAAGTATTGGAGTTTCAGCTTCAGCATCAGTCCTTCCAATGAACACCCAAGACTGATCTCCTTTAGAAAGGACTGGTTGGATCTCCTTGCAGTCCAAGAGACTCTCAAGAGTCTTCTCCAACACCACAGTTCAAAAGCATCAATTCTTTGGCGCTTAGCCTTCTTCACAGTCCAACTCTCACATCCATGCATGACCACAGGAAAAACCATAGCCTTGACTAGACAGACCTTTGTTGGCAAAGGTCTCTGCTTTTGAATATGCTATCTAGGTTGGTCATAACTTTTCTTCCAAGGAGTAAATGTCTTTTAATTTCATGGCTTCAATCACCATCTGCAGTGATTTTGGAGCCTCAAAAATTAAAGTCTAACACTGTTTCCACTGTTTCCCCATCTATTTCCCATGGAGTGATGGGACCAGATGCCGTGATCTTCGTTTTCTGAATGTTGAGCTTTAAGCCAACTTTTTCACTCTCTTCTTTCACTTTCATCATGAGGCTTTTTAGTTCCTCTTCACTTTCTGTCATAACCCACTCCAGTGTTCTTGCCTGGAGAATCCCAGGGATGGGGGAGCCTGGTTGGCTGCCATCTATGGGGCCGCACAGAGTCGGACATGACTGAAGTGGTTTAGCAGCACTTTCTGCCATATGGGTGGTGTCATCTGCATATCTGAGGTTACTGATATTTCTCCCGGCAATCTTGATTCCAGCTTGTGCTTCTTCTAGCATTTCTCATGATGTACTCTGCATAGAAGTTCAATAAGCAGAGTGACAATATACAGCCTTGACATATTCCTTTTCCTGTTTAGAACCAGTCTGTTATTCCATGTCCAGTTCTAACTGTTGCTCTCTGACCTGCATATAGATTTCTCAAGAGGCAGGTCAGGTGGTCTGGTATTCCCATCTCTTTCAGAATTTTCCACAGTTTATTGTGATCCACACAGTCAAAGTCTTTGGCAGTCAATAAAGCAGAAATAGATGTTTTTCTGAAACTTTCTTGCTTTTTTGATGATCCATTGGATGTTAGCAATTTGATCTCTGGTTCTTCTGCCTTTTCTCAAGCCAGCTTGAACATCTGGATGTTCACGGTTCACATATTGCTGAAGCCTGGCTTTGAGAATTTTGAGCATTACTTTACTAGTGTGTGAGATGAGTGCAATTGTGTGGTAGTTTGAGTATTCTTTGGCATTGCCTTTCTTTGGCATTGGAATGAAAACTGACCTTTTCCAGTCCTGTGGCCACTGTTCAGTTTTCCAAATTTGCTGGCATATTGAGTGCAGCACTTTCACAGCATTATCTTTCAGGATCTGAAATACCTCAACTGGAATTCTATCACCTCCACTAGCTTTGTTCATAGTGATGCTTTCTAAGGCCCACTTGACTTCACATTCCAGGTGTCTGGCTCTAGGTGAGTGATCACACCATCATGATTATCTTTGTCGTGAAGATCTTTTTTGTATAGTTCTGTGTATTCTTGCCACCTCTTCTTAATATCTTCTGCTTTTGTTAGGTCCATACCATTTCTGTCCTTTATCGAGCCCATCTTTGCATGAAATGTTCCCTTGGTATCTCTAATTTTCTTGAAGAGATCTCTAGTCTTCCCATTCTTTTGTTTTCCTCTATTTCTTTGCATTGATCACTGAGGAAGGCTTTCTTATCTCTCCTTGCTATTCTTTGAAACTCTGCATTCAGTTTCTTATATCTTAGTTGCAACATAATATAAAATACAGCTGCTTGCTCTCTTCTTGCTATCTTATATTTTTAATGTTTGGCTGTTGTTTTAGTTTTGGGTTGTTTTTAGAAATCTGTTAAATGGATGTCAAATCTTGATTTGAAAATGGAAGAAGAAGCTGCTATATAACACAGGGAGCTCAGCTCAGTCCTCTGAGATGATTTAGAGGAGTGGGAAGTGGGTAGTGGGAGTGAGGTTCCAGGAGGAGGAGATACATGTATACTTACAGCTTATTCATGTTGTTGTCCAGCAGAAACTAACACAACACTGTAAAACAATTTTCCTCCAAACAGAAAGAAAAAAGACTCTGTCCAATAAATATTGTATCCTGATTTGAAAATGGAAGAAGAGAGAATCATTCCCAGAACAAAGATGAGAAACAGAGAGAGAATAGAAAAAGATATGAGTTGTCAGCGGGCTAGGAATCACTGATTTTTACTACATCAGATTTTTCAAAGCACCAGAACTGTAAAGAGCTTGATGTCCAATGCCTGGGGTAGGGTAATAATCAGTATCTGTTGAGTGACTGATGGGAGTTACTGGCCCTCTCTAGTTCTCTGTCTAAGAGATACCTTTTTCCCTCTTCCCTTTACTATAACCTCTTAAGACAAGAGCTTCTAGTCTCCCTGGAGGGTAGACACATACTATCCTACACCTGTCCTTCTTATGAAAGACACCTGGCTCAGGGCCCAGCACCCACTACCTTAGGCCAGGTTAGCAGCCCACCTGGTGGGAGCACCTTGTCTGCAGACTTAAACATGCTGCTCCACAGTTATCCCCATAGGGGATTCTAAGTCTAGATTTCAGAAAAACTTGAAAGAAGTCTCTTCTCCACTAAAAAGGCAAATGTTATTTTCTAGTTCAGGCTTACAAACACATACAAGCTAAGTCAGTGTCCATCTGATCTTTGAGAGTATGTTTCAGTGGGTGTCGGTCTCAGAGGGAGGTAGTGGATGAGATGTGTTTAATGATCTTCTTTACAAAATGTGAACTTCAAACTTGTTTATCCCATGGTGAGTTCACTGAGATAAGTAGGCCCAAGGGCTAATTTGTATCAACCAGAACTACAGCAATCCAGGATTTGGACTCAGCAGAGGTGGGAAGTATGGGTTCCTATCAAACATACTGTTCATTGATCTTTTTTTTTTAATGCGAAATTTCAATTTCATTAGGTTATTTGTGGAATACAACTTAAACACACACAGAGTTTAAAGTATGGTGTAGTTGTGGGAGACTTGTTGAGATACACAACAGCTCAATGTCCCTGTATTCCATTTTCTCAATGGAAACCATTTTTTCAGCTCACACACCTGTTTATTTTGGTATTTTCTTCCAAAGGGCTAAAGAACACACTTATCTCACTACTTCTTAATTTTGAAGTTGCAGACATTACTTACCTACTTACGCTTTCCTTCTTGACTTCCCACTTTGGAAAATAAGGACTTGGGTCTCTTTCACATCTCATCATTCACCTCTTGTTCCCCATTCTCCTACTATAGTTATTACACTACTTAGTTCATTCTTTAGGGTTGCAGCAGTGTGATTGTGAAAACACTGGCAGCTGAATTAATTATTGTTATTCACTCAAGCCCAAATTTGTGCCTTTAGCACAACTGCTATTCTGTCAGTTTCACTTTCAAAAGATGTCTCCTCTGGAGATGACCAACCTGTCTAGTATGGACCAGCCTCCCTGCTTTTGATGCTCCATTGTCATCTTGAGAATCTGTCTTCACTATAATTTTGAGGATTTCCTTTTGTCCCTCTTGTGTTGGACTCTTTCCTTCCTGGACACTAGGTCTTCTTTGTTTTTTTTCATGGAGGACATCCTCTGGTCACTTCCTGCCTAGAACACTCAGCCTGGAGAAATCAGATTTGATTTTTCCCAGAGATGAGTCTCTAGTTATAAAGTTCTCCTCAAAATTTTTTTTCTTCTAATGTTTTAATTCTTATTTCTAATTGGAGGAAAATTGCTTTACAATGTTGTGTTAGTTTCTGCTGAAAAGAATTCTAGCTGCAAGGTACAGCACAGAATTAAAATGATCACACACATACACATATACACACATGCACAACCACATACCTTCTTATTGTTAAAGTCTAGAAGTCAGAGTCAAATGGAAAGATTGTTGCTAAAATATTAACACACTAATCATCATAGATTATTGTTCTAAGAGATATGCTGAAAAATTAAAATAACAAGCATTTTCCAAGAAAATGAAGATACAATATTCTGAAGGGCAGCATCTTTCATTGGTCCTTCTAATAGTCTCATGGTTTCATTACTTTTGCTCAAGTCAATAATGCAAATGTTAAGCTCCCTTTCTCTATTACTGCCCCTTAAAAGTAAGTTGATACTTTGAAGCTTTTAAATGAGCATAAATGGTTTTCAGGCATATTCATTTCTGTTTTTCACTAGCCAGGGAAACCCTAAGGGTGGGGAGTCATGCCTTCTTTGTAACTCCTTGCAGCTCGCAGCTTCTGTACAGTCCATTATGGGCTGAGAAAGATTTTTGCTATTCACTTGGGAACCCAAGAGTTGGTCAGTAGTTGTCTGCAGAAATGAACAAGAAATAAGCATTGTTTATAAGCACTGCTTACATGAGAAAACTGGTACAGCTTCTACACTATGTACTTAAAGTACATTTTCAAAGCCCATATTGATGTTGAGACTCAGTATTATAAACTAAGGATTCTATGAGATATCTTTGTACAGGGCTATTTTACTTAAAATTAGCAACACTGTCCCTTTGACCTCAATGGTCAAAGAATCAACTAAAATGAGAGTTGAGCTTGAGACCATTCATTCTCTCTCCCTCCATGAATTTCAAATTGCTTGGGATGCCCAATTTACAGATAGCCAATAAAATATGGTTTTCTAAGCTATAAATTGGTGGGCAACTCAGAAAATGCATGTAGGTCATCTTCCATCCCTAACTTGGTGGAGCAAATTGCAATGGATGACTCATTTCTCGTGGATCCAGCATGTTAAATCAATGAGCACATTTGCTTGAACCTTCTCTCCTAATGAGCTGACACAGATAGAACCTTTCTCATGCATCCAGATGGGATTATTTTGGAAAGTAAACTGATGCACATGCCCACACAAAATTCCTCTGCTATCTCTGGCCAGATTCTGTTAGCTGCTCACTGAGATGATTTACCAGCAATTCTTAATATTACTGGCTCCATACAAGTTCCTCCAAAAGACAAATAACATTCTATTTTGCTTTGCTCAATTTAATAATATCATGTATAATATTTTCTAGATATTGTGAATTTATGTCTGTACCCATGAATGTGGGAGAGGTTTAAGTTTTATTACTGTAGGTGGAATTCATTTAATATGGTTATTTGACTTGGGACTATTTATGTCAATAATTGCTAGCAAAATTATGTCACTAAGTTTATTGCCTTTAGTATGTAAAACTCACAAGTCACCAAGAAAAAGCATACAAAAAACCCAAAAGAAAAAAGTAATTTGCTTTGACTATGCAAATTGGAATATCTTCTGGAGGCCGATTTTTCAAGTATATTTTCAGAAGCCCTAAAAAATATACTTTCTGTGCCACCCGCAGTTACATCTCCAAGATCATATCCTACAGAATTAATTAATAATGGTTATCAGATCTTATAAGATATTTCATTGCAATGCTATTTATTAAAAAGAGATGCAAAAAACTTGACATAAACTCATGTTCAAAAAGAGGGAATTGAGTCATGCTAGCTCAGATCTTTTTTAAAAGCCAGAAGCCAAGATAAAATAAGTGATACAATAGATTTATTTGGATAAATGCCAGTGAGGGAAGATGAAGAGGGACAGCCAGTGGACCCCAATGCAGGTCTTATACTTTTGAAAGAGAAAGGAAAGGAAGAAGGGACTTTCCTGACAGCTCAGTAGGTAAAGAATCTGTCTGCAATATGGTAGACACAGGAGATACGGGTTTAATCCTTGAGTTAGGAAGATCCCCTAGAGAAGGAAATGGCAGCCCGTTCCAGTATCCTTGCCTAAAAATCCCATGGTCAGAGGAGCCTGTTGGGCTACAGTCTGAAGTGTCACAGAGTCAGACACAACAGCAGGAACATGAGATAAGACAAGGGGAGACAGGGGTCTTAGAAGCTCAGCTGAACAGTTTTGGCAAGGTTGATAGAGAGTCCTCAAGCCAAAGTTGCCTATCAAAGAAGTTCTGTGTCTCTCAGAAATGTTCCTGGGAAATACAAACTTTGCTCAAACCCAGCGGTAGATTCAGAGAGCAGCAGCCGAAGCCATCAGTCAATTACATTCCATGCAACCAGAGATTTGAGAGGAGCATTTTCATGGCCTCCATGCATTAAATAAGTTTTGGCACTACCACAAATGAATTAAATCATTCAAGTGATATTGATGAATAATTGTTGCCAGGGAAACATGTTTGTCACTTATTTTTATAACTTTACATTTCAATTTATAATTAAAATATTAATCTATTTACAATTCTAATTAACCTAATATTCTTTATCATACACAAAAAGTAGTCAGAGATCATTATTACATCTTTTACAATTTGGAACAAGAAGACAGCTGAGATACAAAATCACACTAACAGAATTGTCACTGGAAAGACAATTCAGTTACTCACATTTGCTATCATTTTTGCTTTCCTAACCTGTACTGCTAAGTTATAATCACAACAAAGACAAAGAAACTTATAAAATTCAAAAGAGAGCAAGGGTCAGTCATACGTGAATATTAGATTGAGGAAACTCTTCTAGTTAAAGTATAAGACTGTAACTGAGGCTATTGCTTTACAGTATTTACAAATAAAATGTGTTTTATATTCTGGAAAAGAAATGATGTAGGTGTGGTGGGTACAATGTTGAGTAGAGAAAAACAGTTTGTCGATTGCTTGGCCTGTAGGGAAGATAAGAATTACAGGGTGCCATGGGGTTCCCTGAAAGCTCAGTTGGTAAAGAATCCACCTGTAATGCAGAAGACCCCGGTTCGATTCCTGGGTCAGGAATATCCACTGGAGAAGGGATAGGCTATCCACTCTGTATTCTTGTGTGTCCCTTATGTCCCAGCTGGTAAAGAAGCCTCCTGCAGTGCAGGAGACCTGGGCTTGATCCCTGGGCAGGAAAGATCCCCTGGAGAAGGGAAAGGCTACCCACTCCAGTATTCTGGCCTAGAGAATTCCATGGACTATATAGTCCATGGGGTTAAAAAGAGTCAGACATGACTGAGCCACTTTCAAAAAAAAAAAGAAAGAAAAATAGCAGTTTACATTATGATGTTTGGAGCTTTATCACCCTGACCAAGGCCATATGTTCAGGAGAGATCAGCCCCCCAAGAATGATGAGATGAGATGGAGAATAGGAAAGCCATCCCACCGAGGTAGGACTTTGTATCTGCCTGGTCTGTTCCACATTCCCACACATCCATCTGTGAAGCACATCATTCGCTGATGAGTAATCATGGCTGTGATGATGACCTTTGTAAACATGCCAATTTGCAATTAGCTACTTCAGATTGAAAAACGGAATTTTAGGGCTGGAAGCACCCTTAGTTTATTCCCATAATTCTCTATGAACAAGAGTCCTGCAGTCAACTAAGTTTAGCTATTTCATATTACAACCTCCCCTCGAATTCATGATAATAATTAGTGTATTAAGAGATGTTCCCAATCCTGTCATAAAACTCCATTTAACTTTGTTTAATACAGTATTTCTTACAGATAAATAAAAGTAAAAATCTATCTTCACATAATACCTAATAACTAGATTCTAGGAAACCAGAATCTTTATTCTATCTTTTCATTCTTACGTGGGAACTTTGAGGCTAAAGGGGGTCAACTTACCCGTCCAAGGTCACACAAATGGGGACTGGAAGACCGGGTCCTGAGACCAAGGCTGGCTGACTCAGCAGAGATCCTTATCCTATCCATAGTCCACTCTTCCTACTATTAAAGTTGAGATGGCCATTTTCCCCATCTTTTTCAGATAAGGTAGTTAAACTTAAGCAGACCTTTGGGAACTTGAATAAAGACATTTGAAACAGCTACTTCAGAAAGTATTCGAATTATTTTGAAGTATACCAAAGAGCAAGTGGGAAATAAGATTTATTGTCTTTTTTCTTCCTCCTCGGCTATTGTTCTCGTGATGGTTTTCCGTTATTGGGCAGAAAAGCAAGCTTCCTCGAGGAGCTGCTACTGACTAGCAATTTATTCATTGCTTCTGAAATGATTTTGAGTTATGTTTCTTTTATTGGATCCCATATTGGAATGCTCCAGAGTGTGCTGCTTTTTGTTTGATGCTTTTAGAGTTATTATGGAGGCAACCATTCGGCCAAGTGGAAAGCAGATGAAAAAGCAACCATCTAAATGTGTGCTTTGGGATGATTGCAGATTCTTTATCTCCTATGGGAAACTGAACAGCTGTACCCTCAGGTTGCCCCTTCTCCTGCCTCGAAGTCTGAACTATGTTCCCAGAAGATTTGAGATAGATTGATGTGAGGGTGTGCAGGCTGGGGGTCAAACCATAGGCTAACTGGCTCTTCTAGTTGTTGATGTTTCTGTTAAAGTTTCCAGTGATCTTGATGCCTCATGTTGAGTAAGAGATCCAAGAATGTAGCCAGGTCGCTGGACTGGATCCAACTACACAGATTCTGAAGCTCTGCTGGGCTTGCACCAAGAAACACAGGTGGTCTCACCAAGCCACTTCAATCTCAGTCCAGCCCAAGAAGAGCAGCAAATACCTGGGTGTGTTTATTATTCTCTAACAAATATTTTCCCATTTATTTCATTTTTAAAACAACCAAAGACAAAGCTTATTCAGCTGTAAAAATGAATTTATGTCTTGATTCAGTTGACTTTTGTATCTTTCTCAATAAAAGGGAAAAGAGAAAGTGCTGGGAAATAGCAGTTATTGACATAAGAGCATTAGTGAAGGAGTCCTGAAAAGAAAGTGTAGCCTGACATTTTTTTTTTTGTGGAGGAGGTAGGGGGTCTCCTGGCATCTTCGATTATTTCTGGACTGTTCCACAAAGACCCTCCACATGTTTGTTTCCACAGAAATCTCGACAAACACTAGAGACTCCTCAAGCAGAGTGAATTCCCTCAGTGAAATATATGTCCTCTGCCAAGAATCAAAGGTCATCCCAGTGGAGTGCCGTCTTCGTGCTCAGCCACTACGGAGTGTCTGGAACAGAGTGAGAACAAAAATTACCCTATTTCGGTGCCCCCTGACTCTTTCGGGAAGTATCCCAACAAAACAGTCACTGGGAATTCAGATAGCACATTTGGAGACTGGGAAAGGGCCAGGCCAAACAGAGGAGAATGTGACTTAGAGACAATAAGGTAAAGGAAATAAATGACTCAAAGAAGAGTTTTAAGCCAATATTTACACCCATATTGCCATATTTACAGCTTAAACACTATGCCCTGACCAGGCAGGAAGTACACTTTTATGAGTCCCTTAATGAATGTTAAGTCAATAATATCCCAAACAATGGGCCCCAGTGAATTTTCTTATGAAGGCCATAGAGGGAGTTATTCAAATGGAATCAGAGTCATTTGCACTCTGTAATGCACATTTTTTTAGGTGAGAGATTTTCAAATTAGCAACTTTTAATATGATCGAAAGGCTTTTCTACATGTTTATTGTTAAAGGGAATCATGTCACAGAAGACAGGTATAATGCCTGACTAAAAACGTCTCTACAGCAGATTTTATTGTCAGCAGAGGCAATGGTCAAAGAACATTTGCCTTCATCATAACCACAATAACAGAATAATTACACATGCAGAAAAAACTAATTAAATGGCTAATGAGCAAACCAATATGTTCGACTGTAACATCCGTGGCAGCCAGGCAACTGAGCATTTGGAATAGATTTTATCAATTGGTTGGTGCCATGTAATCAGTAACTGCTGTTTTTTGAACCTTGGTGACACCTGACCCATATTGGCTGATTGGCAGGTCCAGATAAATGATCAATAAGACGAAAGTACTCTGATTTCACAGAACACAAGCCCAGCAAAAATACCACTGACCTCTTCGATCTTACTGAGATACTCAGGAAGCACTTTTGAAATTTTATTTATTTTTTGGGTGGCCCATTGTTCAATGTTCTCTGGTTGCATTTACAAGTGTAATAGGAAATGACAGTCCTGCCAGTCTTTCTTAAAATGTCAAAGACAGACCACGTAAAACAAAACTCAGAGACATCCCCCATTTGCGCATATCATGCCAAATAAGCAGCATCACAGAGTAGAGCTCATATTTTTGAGAACACTCAGTCTTGAAGATCCTGACTTTCAAAAAAAATCCTTCTGATCAAAAGAAGAGAGTATGCTAATTGATGGCTCACCTGCGAATTAGTGGAAAATTATCACATCTACAGACAGTCATATGGAGCATCATGTTGGATTATCTACCCGGAAAGATGCAAATCTCATTATCACACAATCTACAGAGAAAGTTGTTTGTGTAAATGCTAACCCTTTCTCTCTTCCTTTTTTACCTTTAAACTTTTATTGGAACACAGCCCTGCCTATTTTTTGTAATTGATTTAGTTTTTGGCTGTGCCGGGTGGGCTTTTCTCTAGCTGTGGCAAGTTGGAGCTGCTCACTAGTTGTAGTGCCCGGGCTTCCTTGTGGCAGAGCACAGGCTCCAGGCCATGCAGGCTTCAGCAGTTGTGGCACATGGGCTCAGTAGTGGCAGCTCTCATGTTTTAGAGCACAGGGTCAGTAGTTGCGGTGCACGGGCTCAGTTGTCCCTCTGCAGCTTGTGGGATCTTCCTGGATCAGGAATCGAACCTACATCTCTTGCATTGGCAGGTAGATTCTTTACCAATGAGCCACCAAGGAAGCCACTAGCTGTTTCTTAAAAGGAGAATAATAGAATTATTCAGGCACAATGTTAGTGTAGAGTTGTAGAGGTCAAACCACTGGAGATAAATCTAGATTCAAATTCTGGCTGTGGGGAGTATAGGGCTGTGCAGACTGTAGATGTGTAAATTTACCTCTCTGAAACTCAATGTACTCATTGGCAGAGCTGACACAGTATCTCACTCCTAGGATTGCAGTAACAATAAGATATTTGTATGTATGAAATTATGTAGCACTTTGCCTGGCAACTTCTGTTAATTGAACCTGGATAACTGGTTCTTTGGAGAAGGAAATGGCAACCCACTCCAATGTTCTTGCCTGGAGAATCCCAGGGACGGGGGAGCCTGGTGGGCTGCTGTCTACAGGGTTGCAGAGAGTCAGACACGACTGAAGTGACTTAGCGACTGGTTCTTACTATCAGAGGTTTCTACTGATACAAATGTATGCACTTATAAAAGCACTTATGTAAGAGAAAAATCATCTTAATATGGTGGAAATAATTTTGACCTCATGGACTCCCCAAAAGTATCTCAACTCCTGTCTCCCAGGATTTCCCAGGCCTACTTTGAAAGAAACGAGACTAGGCAAAGCATACGGACCCTTTGGAGAGGGTGAAGCTCTAATAGCAGTAGTAAGGAAGAGAATTAAGAAAGGGGAAATTGAGTTGAGTCCTCCTCTGTTGGGTAATTTTACCAAAATCTCCAGGCAAAATGTGTCATGGTAGGAAGATGCCAAATAAGAGATGATTGCTATGGAAAGACAAATTAAAATATACATTCATGATACATCAGTAAATCTCAGGAAGATTAAAGGAGTTGGCAGATAAGACTAGATATCCTCCCCCTGCCTTAGGCTGTAGCCCCTCCTATTTTTGTTTCATCCATCACCTTTAAAAAGTCAGTGCTTCTTTAAAATCGACTTGTTGATATTATTAATTTACTGCTGTACTTGTGATTCTAGACACTGTAGGTACAAGAAGTTGAATGAGACAGAAGCTCTGGCTGGAGAAGAATGAGCTGTGAGAGGACTCATATGAACAGTGCTGACAGTGGATGCCTGAGCCCAGGGATGGGTCCCTGAAGGATAGAGAGGATCAGAGGAACCCAGGCCAGGGCTAGGGACCAGAAATACATAGCAAAGAGAAGCCAAGTTCTCTCCCAACATGGGTGTAATAAACCAGGAATGAGGCAGGTGAGATGGACTCATCCTGGAAAAGCAAGTTTCCATGATTAGAATAAAAGTAAACGTGGATCCAACATTTTTTTTAACTTTTTATTTAAATTTTATTTTATTCAGACATGCATATACATGTATCCATTCTCCCCCAAGCTCCCCTCCCATCCAGGCTACCACATAACATTGAGAAGAATTTTATGTACTACACTATAGGTCCTTGTTGGTTATCCATTTTAAATGCAGCAATGTGTACATGCCCATCCCAGTTGGTGCAGTGGTAAAGAATCTGCCTCCTAATGCAGTAGGTAGGTTTGACCCCTAAGTCGAGAAGATCCCCTGGAGTAGGACATGGCAACATTACAGTATTCTTACCTGGAAAATTCCATGGATGGAGGAACCTCATGGGCTACAATCCGCAGGTTGCAAAGAGTCTGACACAACTAAGCAATTATACACGCATGCATGCACATGCCCAAACTCCCTAACTATCCAACATTTTGTCGTGGGCAATCATGGTGTTGTGTTTCAAGGGTATAGACCCTTAGTTCCTCCTGATAAGAGCTACAAATGAACTACTTAGACATGTTTATTCGAAGTCAGCAGTCCTGAACATTTTTGGCTCCAGGGACCAGTTTTATGGGAGAGATTTTTTCCCATGGACTGAGGCAGTGGGCATAGTTTTAGGATGATTCTCATAAGGATCTTGAAACCTAGATCCCTCACACGCGCAGCTCAAAGTAGAGTTTGAGCTCCCATGAGAATCTAATGCTGCCACTGGTCTGACGGGAGGTGGAGCCCAGGCAGTAATGCAAGTGTTGGGGAGCAGCTGTAAACACAGATAAAGCTTCACTTTCTCACCACTCACCTCCAGCTGGGCAGTCTATTTCCTAACAGGCCATGGACCTCTATTGGTCTGCGGCCTGCGGACTGGGAACTCCTTTTCTAAATGAAGTAAAGGTGATTCCATGGCAGAGAATCTGTGAAAATTTCAAAGTCCAAAAGATTATAGGAACATATGCTTGTGAAACACCTACATTTCAGTCTTGAGAAGAAAGTGATTTTTTTTTTCAATCTCAGCTATTTTTAAAAGGTCACAGAATGAAAATCAATGGGAAAAATCTTGGCCTGATATGGAATTCATGGTTTCACAAACTAAATTCAGCACTGTAATTTCTGAAGTTTTGAATAGTTTGTACTCATTATGGTAAATCCAAATGATATTTAAAAAAGAAAACTTTTGTTATCATACTATGATTCTAAGAAAAGAGTAAATGGGCAGTCTATTAAATATAAAAAGACATGCTTGTATACTCTATTTTAATTTAAAACTATAACATAGTATGATTCACAAATTCACTCTTTTAGAGACTTGTGGGCTTCCCTGGGGGCTCCGTGGTAAAGAATTAGCCTGTAATGCAGGAGACGCAGGTTCAATCCCTAGATTAGGAAGTGACTTGTAAAAGTTTTTTCACCACAAAGTATTAGCGTATTATTAAAACATTCTGTTTTTGTATGGATTTTTGTTCCTTTACATCCATATAATAGTTACTTCACTCCTGTTGTTTTTAAAACAGTAGTATTTTCTAAACATGTGTTTTGTTTACTTTTATTCTACAAGATGCTTGTGTTTCCCCAAAACAGTTTTATTCTCAAAGAAGTTTGGAAAACCATGGGTTCAACAAAGAAGAAATTTCTTTATAACAGTACTTTCATGAGCCTTTGTTATGAGTTCATCAAGAAATTTCAAGAAGGTCATCCAGAAGGAAATGCTTCATAACTTACTTGGTTTGAAATACTTGACCTCATGGTGGATCTGTTAACATCTTTTAGAACTAATACTCTGCATGAAAGGATTTGAGAAATGTTTTGCACCAAGAGACAGAATGACTGGATTTGTACTTAATATCATTTCACTTATTGGGTTTAAATTTCTGAAGGAACCTCCTTTGGGATTAAGGAAAATCAAAATGCAACATAAATATGGCAGACCTGTCTTTAGCATTCTGTTGCTTTTCAGGTGAATGTCAGCAAGAGAGCTTAAGTTAGAATAACTAAGGTGGGAGAAAGTCATGGCAGAGGTTATAGTACCTTCCTTCTACAGGGCTTCCCAGGTGGTTCACTGGTAAAGAATCTGCCTGCCAATGCAGGAGATGCAGGAGACAGGATTCGATTCCTAGGTCAGGAAATCCCCTGGAGAAGGCAATGACAACCCACTCCAGTATTCTTGCCTGGAGAATTTTGTAGACAGAGAAGCCTGGCAGGCTATAGTCCGTGGGGTCGCAAAGAGTCGGACACAGCAGAGCAGGTGCCACCCCGTGATGTTTCACTACCAGGGTGAAAGAGACAAAATAAGAGTGGGACTCTGCCTCTGAAGAAGAGAATGTGTTTGTAATTATTTTTATACATATCAATGGCAACGATCAAGTTGTAATTGTCTGCAAGTCATTTGTCCACAGTCGTGTTCATATTTGCTTTTGCACGTGCCACACCTATGGCCAGCTTCCTGTAGGGCGTGAGGGGCAGGAAGGAAGTGTGTTGTCCCTTGAATGGGAAGATGGCTGGTCCACCACCTTTGTCAGAACTGGAGCTTTCTCATTTTGTTTGAATTATTTCAAATGCCCAGAATTCAGACATATCAGGGCTTCCCTGGTAGCTCAGCTGGTAAAGAATCTGCCTGCCATGCAGGAGACCTGGGTTTGATCCCTGAATTGGGAAGATCCCCTGGAGGAGGGCATGACAACCCACTTCAGTATTCTTCCCTGGAGAATCCCCATGGACAGAGGAACCTGGTGGACTACAGTCCATGAGGTCGTGAAGAGTTTGGGCACGACTGAGAGACTAAGCACACAGTTAAACATAAACTCAGAAACACTTTTCAAGGAGGCATATACAGGAGCCTTTGAATGCATTCATTTTCTGTCATTACATTATCATTGTCCTTTATTGACATAGACGCTCCCCAACTGACTATACTTGGTTTATACACATGTCCAAACATGAAATCAGCAATCTATTCAAAATTGAACTGTTTCTATTTTAAATGGGCTTAACTAGAAACGAACATAGGTTAAATACAAAAGGCACTACAGATGGAAGTTGGGGGAGAGGTGACTGGATGGAAGTAGTATCCCAGGGACGGGGGAACCTGGTGGGCTGCTGTCTATGAGGTCGCACAGAGTCGGACACGACTGAAGTGACTTAGCAGCAGCAGCAGTCAAAAGGTACAAGCTTCCAGCACTAATGGTAAAGAACCTGCCTGCCAATGCAGGAGACATAAGAGATGATGGTTTCATCTCTGGGTCATGGCAACCCACTCCAGTATTCTCGCCTGGAGAATTCCAAGGACAGAGGAATCTGGTAGGCTACAGCCCATAGGGTTGCAAAGAGTCAGACATAACTGAAGCAACTTAGCGTGCACACAGGAATGTAATATAAAACAGGATAAATATAATGAACATTGGAGTACATTATATATATATATATATATATATATATATATATATATGTGAAAGAGGAAAGTGAAAAAGTTGGCTTAAAGCTCAACATTCAGAAAACAAAGATCATGGCATCCGGCCCCATCACTTCATGGGAAATAGATGAGGAAACAGTGGAAACAGTATCAGACTTTATTTTTTTGGGCTCCAAAATCACTGCAGATGGTGACTGCAGCCATGAAATTAAAAGACGCTTACTCCTTGGAAGAAAAGTTATGACCAACCTAGATAGTATATTCAAAAGTAGAGACATTACTTTGCCTACTAAGGTCCGTCCAGTCAAGGCTATGGTTTTTCCTGTGGTCATGTATGGATGTGAGAGTTGGACTGGGAAGAAAGCTGAGCGCCAAAGAATTGATGCTTTTGAACTGTGGTGTTGGAGAAGACTCTTGAGAGTCCCTTGGACTGCAAGGATATCCAACCAGTCCATTCTGAAGGAGATCAGCCCTGGGATTTCTTTGGAAGGAATGATACTAAACCTGAAACTCCAGTACTTTGGCCACCTCATGCGAAGAGCTGACTCATTGGAAAAGACTCTAATGCTGGGAGGGATTTGGGGCAGGAGGAGAAGGGGACGACCGAGGATGAGATGGCTGGATGGCATCACTGACTCGATGCACTTGAGTCTGAGTGAACTCCGGGAGATGGTAATGGACAGGGAGGCCTGGCGTGCTTCGGTTCATGGGGTCGCAGAGTTGGACACGACTGAGCGACTGAACTGAACTGAACTGAATGTGTGTGTGTATAGATATATAGTGTTAAGAGAGTAAATCTGAAGAGTTCTCATTACAAAGAAAAATTTTTTCTGTTTTTTAAAAATTTTGCTTCTATATGAAATGAGGGATGTTCATTAAACTTCTTGTATTCATCGTTTCATGATACAAGTCAAATTATTATGCTGTATGTACTCATGTCCCCAGTCACGTCTGACTCTTTGCAACCCCATGGACTATAGTCTGCCAGGCTTCTCTGTCCATGGAATTTCCCAGGCAAGAGTACTGGAATCAGTTGCCATTTTCTCCTTCAGAGGATTATGCTTTATACTTTTTTTTTTTTTTTTTTTTGCTAAACTGTACCTTGAACATCTTAAATTTAAACAGTGTGTGCATGTGTGTTCAGTAGTGTCCAGCTCTTTGGGACCCAGTGGATTGTAGCATGTCAGATTCTTCTGTCTATGGGATTCTGCAAGCAAGAATACTGGAGTGGGTTGCCATGCTCTCCTCCAGGAGATCTTCCCAAACCAGGGATCAAACCCATGTCCCCTGTGTCTCCTGCATTGCACCTGGATTCTTCATCACTGAGACACTAGGGAAGTCCCCAATTTAAACAGTACTGTGTGTCAATTATATCTCAATAAAACTAGAAGAAAGAGCAAACCAAAACAAACAACAACCACAAATGTACTACAGAAAGTTTATGATTTAATATCACTGTACATCTTTATAGAATTCCCAGCTGTCACACAACCCCCGAGCTCTCTGGATTTCCTCCCTGAACACACTTCAATAGCTGTATGAGCCCTTTTGGTCCAAAATATAGGAAATCACTGATTCCAGGCAAAGTCAGGGTGTGGGAGAAGGGGGAAAGACTAAAGTTTGACTCTAATTAACCAGTTCCAAAACTTGTTTGCACAAACGAGTTAATTTCTTGTTTCAACAGTGAGAGCACTTGGTTTTCCGTATTTATATGTCTGTCCTTGTGTGTACAATGCATGCTTTGTTAAGGCTATGTCTGGCTAGTGCTTTGCATCCCTTTATGAAGGCAGTAATTGTAGCCAGTACGTAATGTACCTGGAGATGAAGAGTTGCTGGAGTCTCCTTTCGGACAGCCTTCTAGCTGGCACAGCCATGGTATTTTCGCCCTCCTCGTCCTTCTAACTCTCCTTGATTTAATGACAGTCTTATGTTTTATTTGTTTCCTCTGATCCAACATGTTTATCTGAGGGCAGTTCTAGAATGCATGAAAGCCAGTGGCAGGGTGGTAATTACTGACACTGTTGTACATATCACCTCTCATGGTGAAAAGATAAATGCGTAATCACACAGTAATATGAAAAACTGACTGAAGGACCAAAGAACTGTGTCATTTCACTCCACCCTCTGTGAGTCAGTGAAATGGATTGAATTATAAACCAGAAACCAGCACTTGAATTTGATGAAACTCATCCTCAGGAGGAAAGTGTCACTACATGTTGGCAGTTTGTAAAATGTGATGAGCTGCCCTAATCCATTGGAGCCAACATGTCCTTAATCATAGCAACATTCTTGGTAAATTAAATAGCTATTAATTTTTTTTTTTTTCAAAAAAAAAGCCTGTCAGGATATGCTTCTGTAATGAGGCACATACAATCATAGGCATTTCCACTGTGTCAAATATGTAGAAAAATAGAACCCCTTTGGGAATTTGTAAAATGGTGTCAGGCATCAGAGAATTTAAAGGAATGGACTGAACTTGATCAAAAACTCGGGAATAACTTTCCATGTCTGCAGGTCCTGAGTGCTTGCATGGTGATATATGTCACAGGTCATTGTGTAAAAATCATCTGCACCCTCCCCCCACGTCAAGTATCCAGTGAAGGCCTATGCTGCTCCAGGTATAGTGCTGAGGGACAGCCCAGAGGTGGCAGGGGTCTTATTTATCTGTTTTCACTTCTCTGCTGCTTGTTTAACCCTCTCTAGTCAGGAGCAAGACATTTGTGTTCTTTTTATTCCTCTCTCATGAGGAGGTCCCCTGCCTCAAGGAGATGAACTCTGGGCCTTCTGCCTTCAAGGTAGCCCCTACAATGGGCTCTTTTCTCATAGATAAAAGGGAGTGTATCCACTACTATATTTAAAAGAAATAACCAGCAAAGACCTACTGTATAGCACAGGGAACTCTTCTCAATATTCTGTAATAACCTAAATGGTAAAAGAATTTGAAAAAGAATAGATACTTGTATATGTATAACTGAATCACCTTGCAGTAACCTGAAACTTACACACTGTTAATCTCTAATACTCTAATATAATTGAGTATATAATCTCTAATATAACTAGAGATTAGTTAATGTCTAATACTCTGATAATAGAGCATTGTTAATGCTCTAAAATAAAATAGTTTTTTTAAAGAGGCAGTGGTTTATGTTAGTGGCTTTGCTGAAAAGGAATGTATTCCTAGCATGGTGTTAACTTTTTTCTTATAACCACCAGGGATCTCAAAGGAAATTCTCTAAAATTATGTTGGAGTACGTTGGCAATTCTTTTGCAAGGTTATTTAATGACCTGATGATTAGGACAGATAGAGACTGCAATATGAAGTCACCTCAGACAGACAAAATATTTCAATAATGCGGAGAAATTTTATGGCATGTCTTACAGACAAACCACAGCAAGATTCATCTTACAGTAAGGCTTTATCTTTGATACATCTGCTTATAACCTTGGTAATGACATGTCTGAATCAGACAGGATATGGCAAAGTGGGAAGCCAGTGTATCAGGGGGCTTATTATCAGCAGGTCTCACCTAATGGCATGTCATCAAGATGCTGCTGAAAATTGTAAATTTTAAGCTTGAAATACCTGATGGTTGCTGTTTTGTTCATAACATTTGAAGTGACAAAAGAATAGCGAAAGGCATAGCTATTTTATATGTATACTGTGCCCTGCATAAGGCACCCAGCGGGAAGGTAGTGTGGGGTGAGAGGAACCTATCTTGCACCGTGGTCATGGGTCCTGCACCTTGACTTGACGCTACGTCTGCCCAGAAAGGTGCCTTTTTATAGCTGCATAAAGGTGCTACGTGGGGGTGACTCTGACATTAGAATAAGTGTCTTCCCAAGGCAGATTTCTGAAAGTTCTTTTAGGTCAATGGTAAAGGAGGCAGGCCTGAAATGGCTAAGATTCGAAAAGGGCTGTCCTACTGCTATTTGGAGGGACTCATGTCAGGGATGACGTTTTTTCCCCAAGCAAGCTGGGCACACTTCAGTGATTCCAAGTCACTACGTAACTCTGGGGGCTATAGAGGTTGGTTGCTGCACCCACTGCCCTTTCTTGGAAAAACGTCAAGAACCTGGATTTCCCCTGAGCAAGGATAATTACTGAGCAGAGTCCAGCCCTGCTGAGAAATTGTAAATTTCCCCTGAAGGCCACGTCTCCTGCATCCTGCTACCTGTTTCAAGCTTGTAGTTTGAGAGTCTAGTCCAATAGGATTGCAAAAATAGAGGGCCCAGACTTAGAACCACTCTCTACATGGTGTGAACATAGCAGCTTGGAAGAAATTCTACGTTTCCAATGTTCATACACACTTCCATGAAATTACACTGACTCTCATTGTGGAATGTTCATTATCTTAATGCAATGTTTGTATGTGTGTGTGTATTATGAGACTGTAACAGTTAAGGATTACAACATTGCTCTCTGTTCTACATTTCCTAGCACGCACACACATACACACACACACACACACACACACACACACATATACACCACAATTGGTACCAGTAAAATTAAATGAGAGAAGCTATCAGGAAAAAGAGACATAAAATAGAGACTTTTTTTCTGGAGTGAATGAGGCAAGGCAAATGGATTTTAAAATTCTGTTTCTATGACTGCACTACATTTATAAGCTGAAGGCATCAATAGTTGACATTGCTCACGGAATACCAAGGGAAAATTCTGAAAAGGAAATATCTATTCGCTTATTACCCAAATGTAAATTATATGTGCTCTTGAAGTATGCCCTTTATTTAATTTTAATGCATTTTAAATTTTAATATGGATTTCCCTATGTGAATCACCCTCTTTGTTTTCAACACCATTAGCACACAAAAATTGAGGAAGAGTTTCTATTTTCTGGCAATTCAAAGTATTTTATGAGGTGTAACACATAATATTGCATCTTCCATAGAAGAGGAGCTCAATGTTTGTTGAAGCAATTTCAATGTGATGTGTTAGCTATGATTTACCATGAGTAGGTAATAGCTTTCTCTACTTCCAGCTTAAAAGGATTCTTCTATTGCCATTGACATTAAAAAAAAACAAAACCCTTGGTTCTCAGTAAAACCAAGGCATAGCTGTATTAGAATATGTTGGCATCTCTCTCAAGGACTTATGCAATCAGAGTGATTCAAAGTCAATTCTTCTGACCCAAATTATTTTCTTATCCTATAAAGATACTCTATATGATATGAAATTTTTTTCCATTTGAATAAATTCAGTAATTGAAGAACCTGTATTTGATATAATTTAGAGGGCTAGATAGAGTAGAAGCAAACACTAGCTTTAAAAAACAGACAAAAAGATTTGGCTCTTTTAAAAAAATTAATTAATTAAATTTTGGCTGCACTGGGTCTTCTTTGCTGCACACAGAGTTTCTATAGTTGTGGCTAGTAGGAGCTACTCTTGTTTGCAGTGCTCAGGATTCTCATTGCACTGGCTTCTCTTGTGGAATACAGGCTCAAGAGCATGGGCTCAATAGTTGTGGTACATGGGCATATCTTCCCCGAGGCGTATGGAATCTTTCCAGATCAGGCATCGAATCCATGTCCCCCACTTTGGCAAGTGGATCCTTAATCACTGGACTACCAGGAAAGTCCTTGACTCGTGTTTTGATATATACTTTTACATTTGTAAAGGAGAAAAGATAAGTATACAAATGATGGTGATGTACGTTAGAATGTGAAAAGTGTCAGACAAGAGGCCCCCCAAACTGGGCCAGAAGTTCAGAAGGCAAGGCTGAGGCAGGATGGGAGCCTTCATGGAGGAGGTGAGGAATACAGCATGAACTAAGGCAGAGTGATAGGATGGCTCATGGCCATTAGGAGGACACAGTGTGGTCTCATCTCATGGCCATTAGGAGGACACAGTGTGGTCTCATCTGATTAAAGGCACATACAAAGGGGAAGGTGGAAGATCACGCTGCAGGACAGGTTGGAATCGGGGTGAAAAGGGTTTGAATACTTGTTATAGGCAGTGGTATCCTATTAAGCATTGAAGACTCAGATACAGGATGGGGAGAGGGGTTGCTGATTTTCTATCCCTACATGAGGCCATTGCATGTGCAACTGGGAAAAGATGCTAACATTCAGGTCTGAGCTGCATAAGTTGGCTCCAACACACTAGCAGTTAAACATCAGTTGAAAAAACAAGAAATTGAAAAGGGAAGGTATAGAAAAAGAAAAAAGACAAAAAGGCCAGGACAGAACCTATGGATTACCTGCATTTAAGCTCAGTGAAGGTGATGTGGAGCCAGATGAAGCAAGAGGAGCTAAAAATTGGGAATACAGGAGATCCAGGTAAGCAAGTGTCCTAGAAGTCAAAGGAGGAGAAAGAATAACAAGACTGCGAAATTACTGCTGAGTTTGGCGATTCAGAGAAATCTGGGGGTTTTAAGAAAACAGCTTTAGGGAACTGGTAGTCAGTATATCAGGGATTAAGAACTGAGTCAGGGGTCTATGGATTTATATTTATTAGCGAACATCATTGTGTCACATTTAAGTGATTCCACTATTTAAAGGAAAAACTGTATAGGGAATTATAATCAACATACCAATTAGTCTGAAAAAGCAAGGTTAAAAATTTCACAACCAAGATTTTGGCAAACTCTCCAAGACTCAGCTGGTTTGAGACGCTTCAGTTACTTTTACATTCTCCCCTATTTCTCAAATTTGTCCCATTCAAAGAAAGCCTCCTGAAGATTTATTCATGAGCAATTAGGCATGATATGTGAGGATTTTTTTTTTTTTTTGTCTAATCCTACATTGAAAAGAATTTTCAAGATGACTAAATCCAGTAAGTCTGTTTAACTCTTACAAGACCCTTAGGCACTGCCCATCTTTAACCCCCTTGCTTTTCTGTTACCGTCCTGAGTCTTTGCCTGCATATCTGTCTCTTTAAAAGCTAAGAGCACAGGAACCTCAACCTTCAATATGAGTTTTCCAAATGCTTTGGTCCACAGAGTTGTTCAAATACATCGAGACCTTCTCAGGCCCTTTACCTAGACAGACCACAGGCTGATTTTTACAAGCTAAGACACTTTGGAGGCTTCCCTGGTGGCTCAGCAGTAAAGAATCTTCCTGCAATGTGGGAGACCTGGGTTCGATCCCTGGCTTGGGAAGATCCCCTGGAGAAGGGAAAGGCTACCTACTCCAGTATTCTGGCCTGGAGAATTCCAGGGACTGTGTAGTCCATTGGGTTGCAAAGAGTCGGACACAACTGAGCGACTTTCACCATTAGTAATTACACTAGGAAAGTAAGCTTATTTCATCTTTACCCCATGAGAAGGTTTGCCAGATAAAATACAGGACATCTAGCTGAAATTGAATTTTTTTTATAATATGATTTTTATGTATTTATTGTAATTCATTTTATTTTTTTAAAATATAAATTTTTTATAAGTAATTTTCATTGAACAACATCTTCAAGAATATGTTCTGTGCTTATGTGCTTAATCGCTCAGTCGTTTATGACTCTTTGCAATCCCATGGACTCTCCTGGCAAGAAGACTGGAGTGGGTTGCCATGCCCTCCTCCAGGGGATCTTCCCAACCCAGTGATTGAACCCAGGTCTCCTGCATTGCAGGAAGATTCTTTACTGTCTGAGCCACCAGGAAAGACCTTTCAAGAATATATTCTATTTAGAGTAAGCAAAATAAAGTATGAAATATATGTAATAGATTGAATATATGTTTTTAAATGAAAATCACAAAGTTGAACATAAATATTCTGTACCCAAAGGATGAATGGGCAATTTATTTGCTAAATAGGCTGGAAAGTGATGATCTCTGCCCAGGGAACTTTGTTCTGTCTTTCCAAAAGTAAATAACACGCTAAAATGACGACTGGTTACTTTCTAATCATGAATGGACAAATCTTCTGCTCAAGGTTATCTGTCAAGTATAATGGATACTTGGAGTCTAGACAACAGTTTTTAGTTACATAAATTTGAATTTTATATAGAGTAGGGATAACATTTTAACATAAATATGCAACATGGGGTTGAATTCCATGGAATAATGGAGACATATGGGCTTCCCTGGGGTTTACTGTATAGCTCAGTCGGTAAAGCATCTGCCTGCAATACGGGAGATACCTGGGTTCAGTTCCTGGGTCGGGAAGTTCCCCTGGAGAAGGAAATGGCAACCACTCCAGTATTCTTGCCTGGAGAATCCCATGGAGAGAGGAGCATGGCAGGGTACAGTTCATGTGATCGTGAGAGTCGGACATGACTTAGCGCTATCTGTCTTTCTTTCTTTCTATGGGCTTCCCTGGTGGTTCTGTGGTAAAGAACCTGCCTGCCAGTGCAGGAGACATAGGTGTGATACCTGGGTCAGGAAGATCCCCTGGAGTGGGAAATGGCAACCCACTCCAGTATTCTTGCCTGCAAGATCCCATGGAGGAGGAGGAGCCTGGTGGGGTACAGTTAATGGGGTCGCAGAGTCAGTCACGAATAAGCAACTAAGCACACATGAAATGAAAACTGGGTGTCTGTATGTTTATCAGCAACCTACACACTGAAGCGACTTGGCAGCAGCAGTAGCACTCATGAACTCTTTACCCATTTACACAGGCAACACACCATCTCTGCACAGAGCAGAACAACTTTTCTGACCACAAACTGGCTACCTAAATTGTAGGGCTTGGTGTAACATGTAAATGTGGGATCTCTTTGCTCAAAAATTATTACACATTTTAAGATGGTGAGAGCAGAGATCTCTTAAACCAGTCACAGGGCTCTGCTAGGCGTGGATTCCAGACACAGATCAGAAGTCCATGAAGCTGGCCCTATTCTTACCATTTGGTGTGATGTGTTTTGCTATAATGAAATCTGGAAAAATCTTGAAAAATTTGTTATTGAATAGAAGATTCTTTAAATTCTATAGTACTTGATAATCCTCAAAAGTTTCACAAACATGATTTCATACAGTCCCATAATAAACCTTTCTTTTCCCCTATACTCCTCTATTGCCCCTTCCTCCTGCCCTCTCCTCTGGTAACCACTAGTCTGTTCCCTATATCTGTGAGTCTGCTTCTTTCCTGCTGTATTCACTTGTTGGATGTACATATAAATGATATACACATATAAATAATTTCATATAGCATTTGTTTTATCTGACTTATTTCACATAACACAATGCCCTCTAAGTCCATCTACATTGTCGCAAACGGCAGAACTTGATTCCTCATGACTGCCACATCTTTATCCATCCAACTGTTGATAGATAGGTCGGTTGAAGAATTAATCCTCTTTTTGTTGCTGTTCAGTTGCTCAGTCATGTCTGACCACTTGTGACCACATGGACTGCAGCACACTAAGCTTTCCCATCCTTCACCATCTTCCAGAGCTTGCTCAGACTCATGTCCTTTGAGTCAGTAATGCTATCCAACCATCTCATCCTCCGTCATCCTCTTCTCCTCCTGCCTTCAGTCTTTCCCAGTATCAAGGTCTTTTCCAATGAGCTGACTCTTCACATCAGTGGCCAAAGTATTGGAGCTTCAGCTTCAGTATCAGTCCTTCCAGTGAATATTCAGGACTGATTTCCTTTAGGATGGACTGGTTGGACCTTCTTGCAGTCCAAGAAACTCTATAAATAGCCTTTTCTAACACCGCAGTTCAAAAGCATCAATTCTTCAGCTTTCAGCCTACTTAATGGTCCAACTCTCACATCCATACATGACTACAGGAAAACTGTAGCTTTGACTATATGGACCTTTACCAGCAAAGCAATATCTCTGCTTTTCAACATGCTGTCTAGGTTGGTCATAGCTTTTCTTCCAAGGAGCAAGGGTCTTTTAATTTCATGGCTGCAGTCACCATCTACAGTGATTTTAGAGCCCAAGAAAATAAAGTCTATCACTGTTTCCATTGTTTCTCCATCTAGTTGCCATGAAGTGATGGGACCGGATGCCAAGATCTTGGTTTTTTGAATGTTGAGTTTTAAGCCAGCTTTTTCACTCTCATCTTTCACTTTTATCAAGAGGCTCTTTAGTTCTTCTTTGCTTTCTGCCATATGAGTGGTGTCATCTGCGTATCTGAGGATATTGATATTTCTCCTGGCAATCTTGATTTAGCTTGTGCTTCATCCAGCCCTGCATTTCACTTGATGTACTTTGCACATAAGTTAAATAACCAGAGTGACTATGTATGGCCTTGACATATTCCTTTCCCAATTTGGAACCAGTCTGTTGTTCCATGTCCATTCCAACTTTTTCTTCTTGACAAGAATATGGGTTTTTCAAGAAGCAGGTAAGGTGTTCCAGTATTCCCATCTCTTTAAGAATTTTCCACAATTTGGTGTGGTCCACACAGTCAAAGGCTTTAGTGTAGTCAATGAAGCAGAATTAGATATTTTCTGGAATTCTCTTGCTTTTTCTATGATCCAATAGATGCTGACAATTTGATCTCTTGTTCCTCTGCCTTTTCTAAATTCAGCTTGAACATCTGGAAGTTCTCAGTTCATGTGCTGTTGAAGCCTGGCTTGTAGGATTTTGAGCATTACATTGCTAGTATGTAAAATGAGTGCAATTGTGCTATAGTTTGAACATTCTATGGCATTGTTTTTCTTTGGGATTGGAATGAAAACTGACCTTTTCCAGTCCTGTGGCCACTGCTGAGTTTTCCAAATTTGCTGGCATATTGAGTGCAGAACTTTCACAGCATCATCTTTTAGGATTTTAAATAGCTTTGCTGGAATTCCATCAACTCCACTAGCTATGTTCATTGTGATGCTTCCTAAGGCGCTCTTGACTTCACACTTCAAGATGTCTGGCTCTAGGTGAGTGATCACACCATCGTGGTTATCTGGGTCATTGGGGTCTTTTTTGCATAGTTCTTCCATGTATTCTTGCCACCTCTTCTTAATATCTTCTGCTTCTGTTGGTCCATACCATTTCTGTCCTTTATAGAGCCCATCTTTGCATGAAATGTTCCCTTGGTATTTCTAATTTTCTTGAAGAGATCTCTAGTCTTTCCCATTCTGTTGTTTTCCTCTATTTCTTTGCACTGATCACTGAGGAAGGCTTTCTTATCTCTCCTTGCTATTCTTTGGAACTCTGCATTGAAATGGGTTTATCTTTCCTTTTCTCCTTTGCTTTTCACTTCCCTTCTTTTCTCAGCTATTTGTAAGGCCTCCTCAGACAGCCATTTTGCTTTTTTGCATTTCTTTTTCTTGGAAATGGTCTTGATTCCTGTCTCCTGTACAGTGTCATGAACCTCCATCCATAGTTCATCAGGCATTCTGTCTATCAGATCTAGTCCCTTAAATCTATTTCTCACTTTCACTGTATAGTCATAAGGGATTTGATTTAGGTCATACCTGAATGGTCTAGTGGTTTTCTCCACTTTCTTCAATTTCAGTCTGAATTTGGCAATAAGGAGTTCATGATTTGAGCCACAGTCAGCTCCCAGTCTTGTTTTTGCCGACTCTATAGCGCTTCACCATCTTTGGCTGCAAAGGATATAATCAATCTGATTTCAGTGTCAACCACCTGGTGATGTCCATGTGCAGAATCTTCTCTTGTGTTGTTGGAAGAGGGTGTTTGCTGTGATCAGTGCGTTCTCTTGGCAGAACTCTATAAACTCTTTAAAAACTATAAACCTATTTTCAGTAGATTGCTTTTTATTAATATAGCATATTTTAAAATTAATATTAACATTTTATAGCTAATTGACATTGACTCAAGATGGCACCAAAATGATCCTTTTCTGGTATACATACATAATATTAAGTTTTTGTTGTTTTTGTTTTGTTTTTGGCCTTGCTACATGAGTTCCCAGACCAGGGATTAAACCCATGTCCCCTGCAGTGGAAGCATAGAGTTTGACACTGCGCCACCAGGGAAGTTCCAATACTAAGTTTTATGCTGTATATTTTTAGGTTTTCTTAGGTCTATATATTAATGTCACATATATATGTGTGTGCATTTATATTATATAATATACGTATATAATGCATTTAGTCTAGGTAATATGCACATATATAATATATATGTTTTCCTTTTTCTAAATATGGACTAAACTTATTGTAATAAAAAATTATTAAATGTTCATCTATAACAGCTATATTAAGCAGTGATTTTCATGTATACTAATGTGTAAGTTTTTGGTGAGAGAATTGTATCTAAGAAGTGTTGGTACATGGTTGCTTATTTCTAACTGGATAGACCTCAGTAGATGATGCCTAAAGACAGCACAACAGATTATTTTCCAAGACTTCATCATGAATTCCAAATGTACCATAAATTGAAGACTATATACATTTGTCTCAGTGGGATGTTTCATTTTGTAACAGAAAAAAAGGCTTGGTGTACTCCAGTTTTGAGGCAGCAAAGTATGGTAGAGATAACATTGGTTTAAGAGCTGGAAGTCCTGAGCAATAATCGCCAGCAACTACCAACTGTGTGAACTTGGGCACAAGGCTGATCTCTCTGCATCTCAGTTCAGATATGTGTAAACACAAAGGTTATAAAGATTAAAGGACCTAAGGCAGGACCCATGGCCCTAGGAATGAGAACTTGTGCTGTTGCCTGAATATCCAAGCTTTACTCATGTTTGTTTAAAACTGGGTATCTCCTAGAGGTGTTACTCCTCCCTTCCTCATTGGCTCTCAATTGTCCTATCCTCTTGTCATTCCTTCTCAAACCATCCCATACACTGTGTGGGGCAGCTCAAGAATACATATGGAGGTCCATATGCCATATGTCTAAATATTTACAAGCTGTAAATCAAGCTAACACACTGCTAAATTAAATACCTGCTGTCTTCCAGTCTGATAAATCTACATTCCCAATGGCCTGGAAGGCTAGTTTGACTTTGGAATTTTCAGACTCTTGGGGGCAGGTGGTGGGGTGAGGAGAGCTGGCCCTAGTCTTTCATTCCTGTCAGCTTTCCCCTCTAACCCCTAGCTCTACCCACACTATGGGGGTTCTCGTTTATATTTGTGTGGACATATCAGCTCACCCCTCAAAGTTTCTTCCATACTCCCCAGTCACTTCTGGATCACCAGAGGATGGATACACTCTGCCACCAGGAGAATAGACCAGGTAAAGGGACCACATGGGACCTGGTTGCAGATTTAGGGCCACCAGGGAAGGAAATTCTGGGATTTCCAGATACCTAGAGTGTGGTGTAGATATGGGAGTGGGGGTAGACCAGCCTCCTGGTGGGTGTACACTCCAAGTCTCATGGATTTTTCATTCTATAGGAAAGGGAACAGTTAGGCAAGAGCCATGATAGAGTCCTCAAAAGCACAGAGCCCAGGGCTGAGGTCATCTTCTCCAGATCAAAAAGCAGGACTTTCCAGTATTTAGCTAAATATCCAATATCTTAGACCCTGTATTTTCCAAAAATGAGCTCTAAGGATGTTACTAGCTTTTAATATGGTACTGTATACTGTGAATCTCCAAAATTTCTGACGATGAAACACTGTGTGTGTGTGTGTGCGCGCATATCTGTATGGGGACACCTCCATGGGACAAGATTTGTCAAAAATAACTTTAATTTCTAATGTCATGTATTGCATATTTCTCTTCCTCCAACTACCATAAGGGATTCTATCTTCACCTGCGTTTATCTTCTTGCTTTATATTCATGCTAGATGACTTTATCCATATTGAAGGTTTTAATCAGCTATATTCTAATGATTCTAAACTCTCCATATTTCACCTCTCTCCTGAACTTAGTTGTTGTTGTTTTTTAGTCACTAAGTCATGTCTGACTCTTTGTGATCCCATGGACTCTAGTCCACCAGGCTCCACTTTCCATGGGATTTCCCAGGCAAGAATATTGGAGTGGGTTGCCATTTCCTTCTCCAGGGGATCTTCCTGACTCAGGAATCAAACTCACATTTCCTGGTTGGCAGGCATATTCTTTACCACTGAACCACCTGAGAAACCTCCTGACCTTCATGTGTGTGCCTAGTTGTTCAGTAATGTTCAACTTTTTGCAATCCCATGGACTGTAGCCCTCAAGCATCCCGGGTTCATGGGATTTCCCAGAATACTGGAGTGGGTTGCCATTCCCTTCAGGGGATCTTCCCAACTCAGGGATTGAACCCACATCTTCTGCACTGCAGGCAGATTTTTAAAGTTTGAGCTACCTAAGCTTCATTGTGGTGAAGTCACTCAATCGTGTCCAACTCTTTGTGATCCCATGGACCGTAGTCTACCAGGCTTCTCTGTCCATGGGATTTTCCAAGCAAGAGTACTGGAGTGGGTTGCCATTTCCTTCTCCGAGGGATCTTCCTGACTCAGGGATCAAACCCAGGTCTCCTGCATTGCAGGCAGATGCTTTACCCTCTGAGCCACCAATACTTACTACCTAACATCTCCACCTGGTGATACAAACTCCACATGTTGAAAACGTAACTCATCCTCTGTCTCCAGTCCTGCCTACCCCAGCCTGCTCCTCTAACGACTTCCTTCTCCCTGTAAGTGTTTCATCATCTGACAGTGTTTCACCAACTGCCCTGGCCAGAATCCCAGAGTAATCTTTGATTTTTTTTCCTTTGGTCTCACCCCCTTCCCCAACTTATCTCCCACATTTACTGATTCTGTCTCTTTGGTATTTCTCCAGTTTCTCAGATATATCAATTTTCAAGGCTCTTATCATTTCTTGCCTAAATTCCTATAATTTCCCATTTCCTCAATTTTTATTTTACACTTCAGTGAGAGTATTCCTTTTTAAATGCTAGGCAGTTAAAAAAAGACCAAAGAAGCTTTTTGTATGCTGATATGTAAAAATCTCCAAAGTATATTAGTAAGTAAGAAAAAAGTTAGCTGAAAATCTGAGCATAGATATTAAGTTTAATGTAAGAAAGGAAGAAAATAAGAATATATATTTAATATTTATTTGTGTTTGCAAGCAGCTAATAAAAGCTATCCGTTTGATAAGGGTATTTGGGATGCACATTTCCAGATAGGATGGATATGAGAAAATTTCATTGTATACCTTGTTGATTGTTTTGATTTTTGAAAATATACCAAATTAAAATTCAAAAATTATTTTAAAATTTAAAATATATTCAAAACTATATTATGCATTATGGTGTAATTATTATGTGTTAAATGCATAATAAAGAAAAGTGAAAAAATTAAAGAATGGAAAGCTAAAATGTTTGTCTGATCATGCCATGTCTTTGCTTAAAATGATTCTTGGGTCCACTATTACCTTTAGTACCAAGTGAAAACCATTTAGAATGGCATAGAATTCCCTTTAGGATATGGATTTAGTCCACTTCCGCAGCCACATCTCTCTCCATACCCTCATTCAGCCCACTCTCTCCTGTCACGCCTCAGTCTCTCAAGTCTGTGTGTTTCCACCGTTTGGAATCCCATCCAAGCAGACTCAGCCTGCCTGTTCATCCCAAGGCAATCTTCAGGACTAGGCTCAAATACCTCTCTCCAAATAACTCCACTGGTAAGGAATCTGCCTGCAATGCAGGAGACCCTGGATCGATTCCTGGGTCAGGAAGTTCCCCTGAAGGAGGGCATGGCAACCCATTCCAGTATTCTTGCCTGGAGAATCCCCATGCATAGAGGAGCCTGGCAGGCTATAGTCCTTGGAGTCACAAAGAATCAGACATGACTGAGTAACTAAGCACAAACTGAATCAAGCGACCCATTTGTCACCTATTTTATCACTCTATACCTTTCTTATTGTACTCACCTTTTTGGACTGTATTGACTTATATGACTCTTAACCTAGTTGTGCATGCATTAAAGGTGAAGACTATTTTGTATTCACCTCTGTATCTAAATGTAAGGCCTGGCTTAGCACTTATGAAATTAATCTCTAGGTGGAAAATGAATGAAAAGTAAATGAGTGAGTGAATGAATGGGGAAGCATATTTACGATGCATTTCTCTCTCCTGTAAGACTGTGTTGTGGACCAAATCAAGCACTGGTGAGAAAGCTATTGTTCTGCACCTGATTATTCAGTGCGCCTGACTGATGGAGTCTTGATTTTGGTGCAGTTTCTATGTTTGATTCATGTCAGTGCCAATCCCTCACACCTAAATCAGAATTATCCTTTGAAAAGTAGTCTTAAGTGTTTTCTGCCCTGACCTGAAAATTTTGCTTGATATTTTCACTTTATTTCAGCTTTCTGAGAAAGGATCAATTTTCATAATGATCTTTCCAAATTTTCCCTGAAGGAATTTTTGTGGAGGGAGATTACAAAATCCCCATCTCAGTGTTAGGATTCAGTCCTGGATTAAAAAGACAGAGTAAAGGAAAAAAAAAAAAAGTAATGTGAGGTTTTTTTCCTTCATGAATTTTTTTTATGAGGTTTTTTCCTTTCATAATACTTATGTGTAATGATCAAACACAATATTTTATTCTTTACATATAGCTGCCAGAAGAAGAGGGCAGTTCATCTTTCTGGGAATTGAGATTTAAGTATTTCCATAGGTCATAGAACAAGTATCCTTCTAAAATTAGAAATTTCTTTTTTAAGTCTTGAGAATGTATTTTAATCATTTTTAGAATGAACTTCCTTGGAAAGACCTTATTTCTCTAAATAATGCCAAAGAAGCCCTAATTTTGATTGGCAAAATCTAAAGCAAAAAAGATTGATAATCAATCTTTTAGGTTGTGTTCAAAAAAACCTGCATTTACAGGTGTGGCAGGTTATCCTGGAACTCTTAGCAGAGTTGAGTCTCCTCACCTGCTTCCCAAGCACCAAATCTTGGTGTGGGACTGTCTCAAGGGCTCTGTGAAGATGATTGCTGCTTGGGTCTTGTGAAAAAGCCAAAAGGACAAAGCCCCCCATCACTAGCCTCCTTTTATAGGGATCTGGTTTCATTGGATATAATTTTACATTTTGATATATTCCATTTATTTGGGCTCTGGGCCCATCAATATCAAAAGTTCATAAAGATTTTAATATTAAAAAGAATTCTATTCATGGATTACATTGAGAAAATTATTCTCTTGGACCCAACTGCCTGAATCCCACTGCTTGCTTATTGCATTTTGTCTTATGCTTTGCCTACCATTGTTCTTTTGAGATGTGAAGAAATCTGATTGAATCTTATTTTCAGGAATGTTTAAAATTAGAGAGCATTCACTCTGAAAGATATGTTAGTAATTAGAATTTCCAGCTTGTGACTGAAGCAACAAATTATTAAATAACTGCATAAGCCACTAAATGAATCTTTGTTAGTGTTACACCTGAGAACACTGAACTTTCCTGTGTCCGTTAATGTTATGTATAAGCTCAGACACATTTCTCTCTCTCTCCACAGACACATGCACGTACACCTCTATAGTATATTATATGCAGTAATAGTGTATTTTGTTACTTATTATAAGTCAAGCTGAAAAAAGCTAACTTTTTAAATGTCAGAGTTCTGAGGAACATGAAATTCATAGTTTTAGCATTTAAACTTCTATTTTTCTCAACACTAAAGGGCTATTTTAATATAGATGTTAGTGCTTATGCAAAACATCAGAAATATAGATACAGTTAGGAGATTGGGATTGACATATACACACTATTGATGCTGTATATAAAACAGAAAACTAATGAGAACATAATGTATAGCACAGGGAATTTTATCAATGCTCTGTGGTGACCTAAATGGGAAAGAAATCCAAAAAAGGAATATATGTAATATATATAGCTGGTTCACTTTGCCATACAGTAGAAAACCAATACAACATTGTAAAGCAACCATACTTTTAAAACACTTTTTATTTTTTTAATTTTCTTAACACCAAAAACATTTTGTATCAGGGTATAGCCGATTAACAATGTTGTGATCATTTCAGGTGAACAGAAAAATAGGTGCAGTGTCCCATTTCTTCCATTTATGTACAGACTATGCACCTATTGCCACATATTTTCTAGTAAAATCAAGAGCACTTGAGGCATTTTGGTAGCCTCTGTTTGGGGAGTTATTTGTGTTTCAATAAAGGTGCATCTTTGCGGGGTGGAATTTGGAAAAGCGCATTTTCAGTAGGATTTCAAACTAGATCCTTCCTGGGCACAGAAGCTGTGATGATTGCTGCAGTATCCGTATGTACAAAAAGCCTATTTGCTACATAACTTTTACCCTTTGGCAAGAAGCAACACAACCTCATCTCTCTCATCTCAAATCCCTGGGCTGCCTCTGGGGGATACCTGTCTGTTTGATTTGGCTGTGTACACCTTCTCTCTGTTTCAGCAAAGTCGAATTTCCATCAGTGATTTATTAAGAAGTCTTCCAGTAGCTCCTTATAAACCTGCTCTGAAATACTATTGTGGGCCATTGCTTGAGTGGATCGATCTTATAAGAAAACATTTGCTAGGTACTCTCTGGCAACATCTGTCAAGCTCGGGTTCCCTGTCCTTGGGTGTGATATTGCTGCTCCAGGCCAAGATAACATGGATTGGAAGAGGTGTAAATCTGACGGCCAGGAGTCAAGGAAAGAAGGGAAATGAACATACATAAGAGGTTGTTTTGAGGGAAGACAGGAATAGGCATAATGAGCCCAAAAAGGACATTTACTTAGAAACATATTTGAAACCTGGCATGAGAGGAGAGTTCTAGAGTTAAATATAACTTCACTGCATTATCCAAGTGTTGACTTATGAGGCAGTTTTGAGAGCCAAATGAAAAGCTTTTCATAAAACAGTTATTAGAATATGGGATCATTAGTTTTCTCTATGCATTCCATTGAATTATTTAGTTCTCCTGCTGTGGTTCAGATGCATATATACATAAATACAGAATGTACATCCGTTTAAGCATGTTAAAAAGCATTATTGATGATTTAGCCTAGAAATTTGCTAGCTTCGTTAATATCCAAAACCTTTCTTTTCAAACTTGTACTCTGGGGTGAGATTGCACTCAATTGAAAATGACATCTGTGAGGTTCAAGATATTTACAAATACGTGATAATACTTCATATGGTATGAAAAGTTTTGACTTTCAACTGAGGACAAGAAGCAATATGAGTTGTTGTTGTTGGGTTTTTTTTGGTGGCAAAAAATCAAGCAATGAAGACGTCTGAGATAACCTTCTCTCATGGTTGCACCATGAGCCTTGATGAACCCAAGTCCCAAGTATTCCCCTAGAATGAAAAGCAGGGTTGACAGTGCTCTTTATAAATGGAAACCTTGCTAAGAAGGGTCAACTTGGAATTATGAACACCAGCCAGTTTGTTGGTGGGCAGCCAAAAACCTTGTTGGAAAAATGCCCCATATTTCCCAAACCATTTGGCTCACCTCCTGATGGAACTCCATCTGCAAGAGAAATATCTAAATGGGCTGGAGCGAGGGTAATGGAAGGATTTCAATTATCAAGGTGCATACTGGATTACTTTAAGTGCCATGGATGGACCTTAAGGCTAACTCAAGGGATCAGACCCACTATAGCTTTCCAATGCAATATGCATCTACCCTCTCTGAAGGTAACACTGTGTGCTCTTAGGTAATACAAAACAAAGGTTGGGAGTCAAAATACAATTGGAGAGAAATCTATCAGGAAATACAAATCATAATTTCAAATGTGGAATAAGGCCAAATGATTGAGCCTGCTGAAATAATGGTCAAGGGTATTTACAGAAGTTTGAAATGATAGAAATGATTTTAAAAATTCATGTAAATATGCACTGAGAAATATTTAGAGGCATCAATAAATAGTTGTTCCAAAGTTTTAGAGCAAAACATAATATCTAGAATATCCAGCCAATTTAAAAAAGTCAGTGACTCTGCATTAAAACACTTAAGCAAAATAGACTAGAGCTTAGCGCTAAACGAAGAGATTCATGTTTTACCGTCTTGCTCTCACGTCGTTGGCTGTGTGTGAGCAAAGCCTACTTATTGAGTGCTAGAGGATGTACTGTCTTCATTTCCAGGCAAAGAGATAACGGGAGCTGTGCGTCACTTACTGTTCCATTCTTTGTTTTTCTTGCCTCTTTGTTTTCTTCTCACATAGATTCTCTCCTATAACACCTCCTATAACTCACCTGTCTTCCTCCTTTTCTCCCATCTAAAACACTACCTCTGTCCCAAGGGTCTTTCCTCTGTCAAAGTATCACATTCATTTTGCCCTCTTGCCAAGGCCCACGTGACTGGACAGGCATCTTATTTTCTCTTTCAAGTCACCTTAATAGGTGTTCAACCTACTAAGCTCCTTTGCTTCTTGGTCAAGTAAGTCAGGTACAACACGTATACTTTATATGATTTTCTGAAAAAAGGAGCTAGTAGGCAAGACCAGCCTGAAACAGTATATATCTGGAAATAGCAATAATTAAAATAATATATGGTACAAAAATAGACATGTATTCATGGCACAGTAAGAGGCCAGAGAGGAAATCTAATGAATTTTGAAATGTCACATAGCTAAGATTTACTTGTCACTTACTACGTGCTGAGTGACTTCACTTTCACTTTAGAAGCCCGCTTGTGGCTCAGATGGTAAAGAGTCTGCCTGCAATGCAGGAGACCTGGGTTCGATCCCTGGGTTGGGAGAATCCCCTGGAGAAGGAAATGGCAACCCATTGCAGTAATCTTGCCTGGAAAATTCCATGGATGGAGGAGCCTGGCAGGTACAGTCCATGGGTCGCAAAGAGTCAGACACAACTGAGAGACTTCTTCACTTCACCATGTACTGGATGCTGAACATACTGGTATCTTTGTCCCAGTGAGCTGATGATGGCTTCATTAGGGACAAATGAGCTGAATATTAAAAGGATTTTTCCAGGATCAGCTAATACTGTAGCTAATATTAAATCCAGGCCACTGGGCTCTGATGCCATATTTTAACCTTTACACTCTACTGCCTCCAAAAACTGAAGTTAATAAAGCAGTTTGGAAAGTAATCATTAACTTTTAAGTATTTGGGGGGATAATTAGCTTTATGCCAGTTCTCCTGCATTGCAGGCAGATTCTTTACCATCTGAGCCACCGGGAAGCCCATGGTTTTTTATACCATAAGTCAAAATGAACCAAGGACAGTGCTACATGTTATTTTAAGCCATGGGAAAACACTAGAACTTACAACATAAAATTTATTTCAATTCTATAGCAATGATAATTTTCTACTTATTGAACAATACAAAATATTACAGAAAGTCACATTTGTCTACAATCTGTTACATATTATAGTTGACTTTAAGCTTCATTATAATTAAAAACAATGAAACTTTAGACACCAACAGAACAAGAAAATTTTTATGTTCAAATATTAACTGATGAACAAAATTCATTCCTCCAATGTACAAAGAGCTTTAATATTTATAAAAATACAAAAATTCAAATACCTAAATTGGCTAAGTTGAGTCACACAAGAGAAGATATCAATAATAGTGAATAAATTTGTACTGGTCAGGCCACATACACAGTGTTACAATTATTTATTTAAACTAATTTTGTTATTGAAAAGGATATGGAAAAGTTTAATACACTGTAAAGGCCAATTAGAATGGTGGAGAGAGTTGAAACAATTTTAGATAAGGAATGGTAAGCAGTGAGGCTGTTGGGCAAAGAAGAGTTGGGGGTCTAGGAACATAGCCAGAGATAAGGCCCAGACACTGCCAGAACTTGAACTTCAAAGAAGGCTCAGAAATTAAGATATAGCTTATGGCAGTGGCTATCAATTTTTGACAGACATCAAAATCACTTTAGGGCTCATTAATACATAGCTGGGTTCCACTCTCAGAATTTCTTATCAAGTAGGTTTGAGGTGAGACCCACTGCCTGCATCTCTAGACTGTTCTCAGATGATGCTGATGCTACTGGTCTGGGGCCCACCATTTGAGAAGCAGTGACTTACAGAATCATCTGCAGACATACAGTGAAGATAGGAAGTGCAACGAAATCAACAGTGGAGAAAAAGAAGGGAGAGGAGACCGGCAGAAGGAGACACAGGAAAGGATGGATAAAGACACAGAGACAGAAGCAATAAGCATTAAAGAGGCAGCAATGAAAAAGGAAAACTTTCTTCCCCCAGAAAATATCTAGCCAGGAGAGGTGAGTGAGACTAGAGAGGATAGAACGAGGCAGACTGACATCACTCGAAATAATGACCACAGTTCTCTTATCCTGCCTTACCCTGTTCCCTTTCCTTCCCTGCTAATGATTTTGAATGACTAATAATCTACTGTAACTGAGTCCCCTGTATCCACAACCAGCACCCCAATCTTCACCTTAACTCCCTGAAATCTGTCTCCTATCTTCAGCTCACCATTGAAATTATTTTCTTAAAGGTCACTGAACCTGTAGCTCTATTCTCCTTGGTTATAATAACAAATTTTAGAGCACAGCTTCTAGAATAAATTCTAAGGTTTTCCAAAATTCTTTTCTTGTATCAGAAGAGATAAATGTATATTGCCCAGCTTGGCACTTAAAGACAGAAACATTCTGTCACTTATAATTTAGTAAATATTTATTATCTATGGGGTGAAGATCCCCTGGAGGAGGGTATGGCAATCCACTCCAGTACTCTTGCCTGGAGAATCCCATGGACAGAGGAGCCTGGTGGGCTACAGTCCATGGGGTCACAAAGAGTCGGAAATGACGGAAGTGACTTAACACACTCATAGGATGGCATGCAATACAGACACTGCAGGGAACAAGCTTGATGAACCCTTTGCACTTATGAAGCTGACATTCTGGTGGGGAGGATACAGACTATAAACTGGCAAATATAAATATATGAGATTATTACAGACATTATCTAAAAAAATAAACAAATTGATACAGTAGAAAATCCTGATGCAGCAGTGCTTTTGAATGGCAGGAAGGCTTCTCGGAAGTGATATGGAGCTGAGATCTGAATAAGAAAGAAACAAGCCTTGTGAGGATTAGACGACAAAGACTTTAAACAACTGGAAGGAGGTAAATGTTGGAGCAGAGTAAGTGAAAGGGGGAAAGACAGTGATGGGATAGAAAGACATACAGCCTCAGATACATAAGGCCCAGAAGGTTATGATGATATTTTTGAATTTTATTTTTTTTTTTTGAAGGTTATGTTTTATTCAATGGGATTTTTTAGGATTTCGAGCTTGGGAGACACCATCTCAACTAACCCTGAAAGAACTACTCTGAGGAGGTTGGGGGAGGAGTCAGTCTATATAGACCTTTGCAACAAAGGTCAGGTAGTCTGAATATCAAAATATTTGTGTGAATTAAAGATAATCAGATATCTCATCTTAAGGAATTTAGCGAAATGAAGAGAGACTAAAGACCTCTTGATGAGAGTGAAAGAGGGCAGTGAAAAAGCTGGCTTAAAACTCAGCATTCAAAAAACGAAGATCATGGCATCCAGTCTCATAACTTTATGGTACATCAGTTCAGTCAGTCAGTTCAGTCGCTCAGTCGTGTCCGACTCTGCAACCTCATGAATCGCAGCACTCCAGGCCTCCCTGTCCATCACCAACTCCCGGAGTTCACTCAGACTCACGTCCATCAAGTCAGTGATGCCATCCAGCCATCTCATCCTCTGTCGTCCCCTTCTCCTCCTGCCCCCAATCTCTCCCAGCATCAGAGTCTTTTCCAATGAGTCAGCTCTTCGCATGAGGTAGCCAAAATACTGGAGCTTCAGCTTTAGCATCATTCCTTCCAAAGAAATCCCAGAACTGATCTCCTTCAAAATGGACTGGTTGGATGTCCTTGCAGTCCAAGGGACTCTCAAAGTCTTCTCCAACACCACAGTTCAAATGCATCAATTCTTCTGCACTCAGCCTTCTTCATAGTCCAACTCTCACATCCATACATGACCACAGGAAAAACCATAGCCTTGACTAGACGGACCTTAGTCGGCAAAGTAATGTCTCTGCTTTTGAATATGCTATCTAGGTTGGTCATAACTTTTCTGCCAAGGAGTAAGCATCTTTTAATTTCTTGGCTGCAGTCACCATCTGCAGTGATTTTGGAGCCCAAAAAAATAAAGTCTGACACTGTTTCCACTGTTTCCCCATCTGCTTCCCATGAAGTGATGGGACCAGATGCCATGATCTTCGTTTTCTGAATGTTGTGCTTTAAGCCAACTTTTTCACTCTCCTCTTTTACTTTCATCAAGAGGCTTTTTAGTTCCTCTTCACTTTCTGCCATAAGGGTGGTGTCATCTGCATATCTGAGGTTATTGATATTTCTCCTGGCAATCTTGATTCCAGCTTGTGTTTCTTCCAGCCCAGCATTTCTCATGATGTACTCTGCATATATGTTAAATAAGCAGGGTGACAATATACAGCCTTGACATACTCCTTTCCCAACTTGGAACCAGCCTGTTGCTCCATGTCCAGTTCTAACTGTTGCTTCCTGACCTGCATACAGATTTCTCAAGAGGCAGGTCAGGTGGTCTGGTATTCCCATCTCTTTCAGAATTGTCCACAGTTTATTGTTTCCACTGCTTCCCCGGTGGCTCAGAGGTTAAAGCATCTGCCTGGCATGCGGGAGACCTGGGTTCGATCCCTGGGTCGGGAAGATCCCCTGGAAAAGGAAATGGCAACCCACTCCAGTACTCTTGCCTGGAGAATCCCATGGAGGGAGGAGCCTGGTAGGCTACTAGTCCATGGGGTCACAAAAAGTCAGACACGACTGAGCAACTTCAGTCACTCACTCACTATTGTGATCCAGACAGTCAAAGGCTTTGGCATATTCAATAAAGCAGAAATAGATGTTTTTCTGGAACTCTCTTGCTTTTTCCATGATCCAGCAGATGTTGGCAATTTGATCTCTGGTTCCTCTGCCTTTTCTAAAATCAGCTTGACCATCAGGAAGTTCACAGTTCATGTGTTGCTGAAGCCTGGCTTGGAGAATTTTGAGCATTACTTTACTAGCATGTGAGATGAGTGCAATTGTGCAGTAGTTTGAGCATTCTTTGGCATTGCCTTTCTTTGGGATTGGAATGAAAACTGACCTTTTCCAGTCCTGTGGCCACTGCTGAGTTTTCCAAATTTGCTGGATGGGGAAAAAGTGGAAACAGTGACAGATTTTATTTTGGGGAGTCCAAAATCATTGCAGATGGTGACTATGACCAAGAAATTAAGACACTTGCTCCTTGGAAGGAAGGCCATGACAAACCTAGATAGTATATTCAAAAGCAGAGGCATTACTTTGCCAAAAAATTCCATATAGTCAAAGCTGTGGTTTTTCCAGTAGTCATATATGGATGTGAGAGTTGGACCTTAAAGAAGGCTGAGTGCCAAAGAGTTGATGCTTTCGAATTGTGGTGCCAGAGAGTCCCTTGCACTGCAAGGAGATCAAACCCATCAATCCTAAAGGAAATCAGTCTTGAATATTCATTGGAAGGGCTGATGATGAAGCTCAAGCTCCAATACTTTGGCTACTTTATGCTAAGAGCCAATTCATTGGAAAAGACCTTGATGCTGGGAAAGATTGGGGGCATGAGGAGAAGAGGGCAACAGAAGATAAGTTGGTCAAATGGCATCATCAACTCAATGGACCTGAGTCTGAGCAAACTCCAGAGATAGTGAAGGACAGGGAAGCCTGGTGTGCTGCATCTCATGGAGTCGCAAAGAGTCAGATATGACTTAGTAACTGAACAGCCACAACAAATGTATGGGAAGATACAAGAGTTTAGATTTGCTGAAATCCTTCCTTTCATATGCATCTCAGCTATTTGGGGCCAGTATCACGTGTTTTTCCACAGTGCTCACTACAGGGAACAACTGCAGTCTGATGGCTGCTGGATTCCAGGTATTGTTTTTCCTGGGTGCTTTTGGGGCTCAGAAATTCACATCAGGAGGACAAAATCAGCTGATGACTGTGACATCCTTAATGTGATACAAATCCACTGGAGAATTTTAAACAGGAAGTTATTATTTTGATTAATGATGCTAAGGTTTTTGATTTGCCACATGTAGTTTTCCCCTTATCCAAAGACTTTGCTGAAATAATAGTAAAGGAAGAAGAAAGGCATAAAACTTTAAGAACAATGATGAAAGGAGAGAAGACAGCAGGAGCTAAAGCATTACTGCATATTTTTGGAAAACGGAAGCAGATGGACAGAAGAATGGTAACTGACTCAGATAGATGCAGGTAATTATAACCCAAAGTATGTGCAGAGAATACCAATGAAGGATGAGTCAATTTTTTATTGCCCAGAACTTGAAATCACACAGAGCAGGGTGAAGCAAAGTTTGGAAATAAATGGATTGGATGAAAGTTTGCACAAGAAGCTATTAGTCTTCAGATGCCTATTCTGAGCTCTGTATCAAGGTGATATCCTCTATGGCAGGAGTTTCCAACCTCTGGGATCTAAAGCCTGATGATCCAAGATGGGCTTCCAGGTGGCACTAGTGGTAAAGAACCTACCTGTCAATGCAGGTAGACTTAAGAGATGCAGGTTTGATCCCTGGGTTGGGAAGATTCCCTGGAGGAGGGCACAGCATGGCAACCCACTCCAGTATTCCTGCCTGGAGAATCTCATGGACAGAGGAGCCTGGCAGGTTGCAGTCCATAGGGTCACACAGAGTTGGACACAACCAAAGAAACTTAACACTCAGGCAAGCACTGAAGTGAAACTGATGTTATAAGAAATAAAGTACACAATAAATGTAATGCTCTTGAATCATCCCCAAATCATCCCCCATCCTACCTGGTCCATGGAAAACTTGTCTTCCATGAAAACAGTACTTGGTGCCAAAAAGACTGAGGACAGCTGCTCCATGGCAAGAAAAAGAGTGTATATTCTACAGAATTTGAACTTGAGTAGCAAAGGCACCAAGGTACATGGCAGAGTGAAGGACATATACATGCAGCTTGAGGAATAAAATAGAAAATTAATCTAAAGCTTGAAAACTGATTTTCCTGTTGTAAGAATGTTGGTCTATATTCCACAGGCAAGAAGCTCAAATGATTTTTTTTCAGAAGAAACCGAAAAGTCCTAGAGAACATACTTTCATATAATTCCCTGACAACTAAACTCAGAATGAAGTCCACAACTTGATCAGTCCTGATCATGGACTAGATCTTGTTTCCAAGCACCATTAAATATTAACTGCTAAGTTACTTCAGTTGTGTCCGACTCTGTGTGACCCCATAGACAGCAGCCAACCAGGCTTCCCTGTCCCTGGGATTCTCCAGGCAAGAACACTGGAGTAGGTTGCCATTTCCTTCTCCAATGCATGAAAGTGAAAAGTGAAAGTGAAGTCGCTGAGTCGTGTCCAACCCTCAGCGACCCCATGGACTACAGCCTTCCAGGCTCCTCCATCCATGGGATTTTCCAGGTAAGAGTACTGGAGTGGGGTGCCATTGCCTACTCTGAAATATTAACTAGAAGATAATAAAATATTTGTGAAAACCCCCAATTTATCTCTCCAATAGAAAAGAGATAAACACAAACAGAAAGGAAAATCTGGAGGAAACAGAGGTAAATCAAACAGCAACATAACTATTTTTTGTTTTCAGAAGATAATTATTTTTGTCTGCATTAGGATGTTTAGTCACTAAGTCGTGTCCAATTGCATTGTTTAGTCAATAAGTAGTGTCCAACTCTTGCAACCCCATGGACTGTAGCCTGCCAGGCTCCTTTGCCCATGGGATTCTCTAGGCAAGAATACTGGAGTGCAATGCCATTTTCTTCTCCAGGGGATCTTCGCAACCCAGAAATTGAACCTGGGTCTCCTGAATTGCAGGCAGATTCTTTACCGACATTGCACACCTAATATGAGACTAGAAAATTTAAAAAGGAACCAACAAAGAAAAAACGTTCAGATGAAATGAAAAATACAAGGAAATAGAGTTCAAAAGAAGTAGAACCAAGGCAAAATGACAGGAAAAAAGTAAGACAAGGCTTGGAGGATCAGGGTATCTAACACTTAACTCAGAGTGTTTCAGAGAATAAGAAAAGACAATAAGGAACATAATGAAAGAAATACAAGATGATTTCATCCAATTTGAGGACATGAATCCTTAGATTGAAAAAGTTTACAAAATTCCCAGGAGAATGAATAATAAAGGCCTATTTCAAGCATATCATTAGGACACATAAGAGCATCATGTTAGAGAAACTTCAAGAAGATTTTGCAGAAAAAATAAACAGATTACAAAGTAACAACATTAAGCATACCATTCAAATTTTCAGTAGTAACAAAGCTACAGACAAAGGCAATGGAGGAATGCTTACAAAGTACCAAAGAGAATAATTGTCAACCTAAAAATATGTACCGAATCAAATTATCATCAAGTTTGAGGATAAAATCAAATCATTTTCATATCTGTAACTCATGCAAAGTCTCAACAAAATTACCTCCACAAGCAAAGCACAAAATATGTAGAAAAAAGAAACTATCTAGCTTTAGAATTAAAATACATCTAAACAAACAAAATAAAGAAACCTCTGCTAAGTTGTCTAATACAAAAAAATGCTAAATAAATATATTAATAGTAGTATTACTATGGGAAACAGAGAATGAGAAGTGGAGAATGCTGGCACAGAAAAACTAAGTCTTCACCAACCATAAAAGGAAGCCAGTAGATAGTATCTAAATTCACAAATTAAGAAATAGAAATCATATTATTTAGAAATGTGGAAGCAAACACCGATGAAACAAAGAAATAAAGGCTAAGAAAGGGATGGCTAAGGAACTACTGATTTTCACTGAAGTTTTAAAATATTATCATATATTTTTCAATTATGTGTATATATTACTTTGACCAAAACAAGCAACCTTCAGGCAAAAGTTTCTTGTGGCAGAGTGGAGATTACATTGTAGTGAGGCAAGAATGGAAAGAGGTGGCTATTTCCATGCTCCAGATGAGAGATGATGGTGGCTTAGACCAAAGTGGTAGTGGTAGAGAGAGAACTGAACAGCTTCAGTATACAATTTAATGGAACAATAAATTTTTACTGATACATTGACAGTGGGGCATGAGGAAAAGAGACTCCTCAAGAATGACACCTAAATGGTACATGGCGGCACCACTTGTTAAAGTAAATAAGCCGAAAGAAAAACTCAGTTGGGGAAAGCATCGATCAAGATTTCTATTTTGTGCATGTTGGGTTTGACATTCTCATCCAAGAAGAGTGTCAGGGAAGAAGCTAGATGGTTTTCTGAGCTCAGTTGTATCCCCTTTAAAGAGGCTGAAGTCCTAACCTCCAGTACTTATGAATGTGACCTCATTTGGAAATAAGGTCTTTGTAGATAATCACATTAAATGAGGTTATTAGTGTGGGCCCTAATTCAGCATGAATGTGTCCTCATAACAAGGTAAAATTTGGACACATAGACAGACATTCATAGAGGGAAAATGATATGAAGACACAGAAATAATACCATCTACAATCCAAAGAATGTCTGAAGTGACCAGAAGATAGGAGAGAGAGATGGAACAGATTCTTCCACACAACCCTCAGAAAGAATCAACCTTACCGACATCCTGCTTTTGGATTTCTAGCTTCCAGAACTGTGAGACAATACATTTCTGTTGCTTAGCCACCCGGTTCCTAGTGTAATAGTTTGTTAGAACAATCCTAGGAAACTAATATGCATCAGGAGATTTAGGAAGAGGAAATGGTAGAGATACACACTTTTGGAATCACATGCATGGAAGTAGAATTTAGAGCTATGTAATTGGAGGAAATCACTTCAGTGACGAGTGCAGATGGAGAAGAGGACAAGTTCAGTAGTCAGTATTGAGACTCCCATATTTAGAGATTTGATCTTTGGGGGAGGAGGCTCCGAGGGAAAATGAGAGAATTAATGATCCAGGAGGTATGAAAAATCCAGGAGAGTGTGATGTCAAGAAAAAAGCCTTTTCTTTAAAAAGAGGGAGTGAAAAACTGTTTAGATGACAAGTAAGATGAAGACAAATGACCACTGCTTTTGGAAACATGAAATTCATCATTGACTTGGGAGGGCCACTTTCTTCATTTGAAGAGGATTGAGGATGGAACCAGGAGTGAGGAAATTGAGGATAGTAACTGCAGAAAGCTGTTGTAAGATGATTTATTGCAAAGGAGACCAGAAAAAGCAGTGTTGGCCAGAGGGAGCCATGGGATCAGAGGAGCAGTCTTAAAAGAGGAAGGACGACGGTGTTGAACACATCATCTTTGTGGATATTAAGGGACACAGAGTGGATGCAGAACTTTCCTGAGTGAGCTCAAATACTCAGTGAAAGATTATGACCCAGCAATCCCACTACCGGGCATATACCCAGAGAAAACCATAATTCAAAAAGATGCATGCACTGAAATGTTCATAGCAGCACTATTTACAATAACCAGGAAATGGAAGCAACCTAAATGCCCATCAACAGAAGAATGGGTAAAGAAAATGGGGTATACACATACGAAGGAATAATATGGAGCCATTAAAAAGGAATAAAACTGGATCATTTTTAGAAATGTGGATGGACCTAGAGATTGCCATACAGAGTGGGGTAAGTCAGAACGAGAAAAACACTGTGTATTAATGTATATATGTGGAATTCAGAAAAATGGTATAGATCACCTTATTTGCAAAGCAGAAATAGAAACAAGAGATAGAGAACAAATGTATGGATGCCAAGATGGAAAGGAGTGGGTGGGTGCAATTGGGAGGTTGAGATTGACACATATATATACCCGATTGATACTAGGTATAAAATAGGTAACTAAATGAGAACACACTGTATAGCAGAGAGAACTCTGTGGTGACCTGAATTAGAAGTCCAAAAGGGAGGGGATATATATATGTATGTATACATATATTTACAGACACACATATGCATATACATGTATGGCTGATTCATTTTTCTATACAGCAGAAACTAACACAACATTGTAAATCAACCATACTCCAATAAAAATAAATTTTAAAAAAAGAATGTAAGTGGATAAAGGGATGTTAGTAATCAAAACAGGGAGAGAAAGTATCTGAAAAATAAATGTCAGAGGAGTGAGAGCTTGTGATAAATAAGAAAAATGACTTAAAAATAACAATGTACCCCAATTTAAGGATCTTGTTTACAGAGGTGTATGAATACAAAGCAACCTCATCTTGAGAATCCTGCAGAGGGAGCTGTGACCTGTGGACAGACCCCTCACTTGCACCAGGCCCTCCCAGGACCGCTGTGGGTATTCTCTAGTTGTTTACATGATGCCCCAGGATTGTGTTACTTTCCTCTCTTTAAAAGTGTTCCCCAAACTGTATACATTTCAGGACTTGAAAAAAGTCTAGATTCACTCTTGCTTGGAGCAATGAATGGGACACCAGACAGTTTTGGTCAGCTGAAGATTCAAGAGAGCTTAGAGAAAACATTGATGAAATGGAAATTTGCCAACGATGCATCACGAGATTTAGAGTCTACCAGAAAGACAGAGAATCAATGCCCCGAGGACTTATAGAGACAGTGTGGAACAAAGATTGTCAAGTCTTCTCCTCAATTTCCTTCAAGGAAGTTCCATTTTACAGCAAGGCATACTTGCTTATGAAACTTCCTTGGGGTATGGCACTTCCATTGGTCCACAGGTGGAACAACTGGAGACAAAAAGATAAAGATAACCCATTGATGGCTTCACATCATGATATAGACAACGATTTGTTAAGTGGGACAGAGAAAATGCTAATTTAAAGAGGAAAAACACTAGATGAGTCTGCATTAAAATTAACAGCTGTTCATCAAATGACACCATTAGAAGAACAAAAAATTGAATCACAGATTGGGAGAAGTCACTATTTGGAATATTACAGTACTGAACAAGCACTTGGATGAAGCATTAGAAAAAGCTACAATTTGTATGATCTTGGTTAAAGTTCACTCCAGCCTTTGTCTTAAATTTTTGTGTTATTATTGTGTTTCTTCATCACAAATAGATGGGGGAAAAGTGGAAACAGTAATAGATTTTATTTTCTTGGGCTCCAAAATCTCTGCAGACAGTGATGGTAGCCATGAAATTAAAAAACAATAGTTCTTTGGAAGAAAAGCTATGGTAAACCTAGACAGCATATTAAAAAGCAGAGACATCACTTTGCCAAAAATGTCTGTACAGTCAAAGCTATAATTTTTCCAGTAGTCATATACAGATGTGAGAGCCGGACCATAAAGTAGGCTGAGCTTCAAAGAATTGATGTTTTTGAACTGTGGTGCTAAAGAAAATTCTTGGGAGTCCGTTGGACTGCAAGGAGATCAAACCAGTCAATCCTAAAGGAAATCAACCTTGAATATTTATTAGAAAGACTGATGGTGAAGCTCCAATACTTTGGCCACCTGATGCAAAAAGCCAACTCACTGGAAAAGATCCTGATGCTGGGAAAGACTGGAGGCGGGAGGATAAGGGGGATGAGCTGTTTGGATGGTATCACCAACTCAATGGACCTGAGTTTGAGCAAACTCCAGAGATAGTGAAAGACAGGGAAGCTTGGTGTGCTGCAGTTCATGGGGTCACAAAGAGTCAGACACATCTTAGCAACTGAATAGCAGCAACAACTATGTTTCTACTTTATTTTACAAAAATGGAATTATATTGTACATTTTGGCTTATACCTTTTTCCTCCAAGTAATTTATTACAATAATCAGATTTTAGAACTACAAGGCATATATAAAACTGTTTCCCCATTTTTTTGTGCCAATGTCATTAAGAAAAATTGAGATATAGTTGACATGGTCTTATATGTTAATTTCGGGTGTACAACATGATATAAGGTGGTTGGTGGTTTAGTTGCTAAATCGTCTCTGATTTTTTGCGACCCCATGAACTGTAGCCCACTAGGCTCCCCTGTCCAAAGGATTTCGCAGGCAAGAATACTGGAGTGGGCTGTCATTTCCTTCTCCAGGGGCTCTTCCCAACTCAGGGATCGAACCCAGGTCTCTTGTGTTGCAGGTGGATTTTTTACTGACTGAGCAACACTACAGTAAGTCATCTGTCACCACATAATTGCAAATAATTGAAATTTTTTTCTTGTAATTAGAACTTTTAAGATCTTCTCTCTTAACAACTTTCAGATATATCATACAACAGTGTTAACTATAGTCACCATGAAACACATTACAACCAAAGGATGTATTTATCTTGGAATAGTCAGTTTGTATCTTTTGATCACCTTCACTCATTTCACCCATCCCTATCTCTGGGAACCATTACAGTGTTCTTCACTTCTTACAGAGTCTGGGGTAGTGAAGGGACTTCCTCAGGACTACAGTACTGGTGGACTGCTATGTCCTGATCCCAGCCCACTGCTTCTCTTCATGGTAGAAAAAAGCCTTCCAGAGGGCCTTGCCTTAATTCTTTTCTTTAGCCCCAGGTTGCATCCAAATGAGTGACTGCCTCTTTTTAAAAAAATATTTGTGAAAGACAGTTTCATAATTTGTTTCACTAGTTCATATCATATTTTGGGGGTGTCCAGATTCCTGTAGAGATGAAATTTTGATGAATTATAATATCTCTTTATCCCCAGGATAAAAAAGAAAAACTCTTCAGGAGTAGAAGGAAGAGAAACATTCACTGGTAAGAAAGGTTCAGGTTGCAAACTTCTCTTGCTTATTTATTGAGGTTAAAAGTTAAACTGGATTAGTACAATCATATTTTTCTGACACATTGACTTGCTTCTTAAGAAAACATATTTAGCTTTTTTTTTCATGAATCATTTCAGCAGAAGATCTAGGCGTTATTTCTTAGGCTGAGTAGAAATACTGAAGGCTCCTTTGTGAGGGATTTAGCTAGGCACACGTATGTATTGGGTTCATTTTTTCCCCTCTGGGTTAAATTTTGACTTAAAATTTGTGCATGGATTGGGAGAGGAGGCATTTGAGCTCATTTTTGTGTTTTTCTGGAGATAAAAATAGCACCAAATTTACGAGCTTGATAGCATTGCTCTCTGAGTTGTGGCCAAGACGGGTTTCTCATTGTTGTCATCATTTCCTTCTCTCCCAATTCCCTCCAATTACTCTTCAGATTCCCAAGATCTGGCTCATGTAATGTTGGTAAGTAAGCAGAAACAGGGTGGAGAGTAAAATCAAGAGATGCCAACCTTCAAAATCACAACAATGAGGTATTGCAAAATCTCCCTTCCAAATGTAGTGGCCTGCCCACAGAGTTGCTTTTCACCATAACACACGTGACCTTTCATTTTATGTGACCTTTCTTTTTGCAAATGTCACAATCTCCATCATTATCATTGAAAATTTCAGGTAGGAAGCACACTTTCCATTTAGATTTTCAGTAGACTATAAATAGAACTGTTTTCTGGACAGAGAATTAAATTTCATACCCAACCAATTGAAAAATGGCCAGATATTACTTACCATGACAATTCCCCCTTCATAACAGGGAAATGAGGGGACATACCTTTATTGTTTCTATGATGATCATAAATAATTTAGGAAATACAATTCCATATAAAGGAATAACCCTATCACTGAGAGAGGACTGTTAACATAATTTTGATGTATATTCTTCTTTTAAAATATGAGGTCTTACTATAAGCATTCTTTTTATAACTAACTTTTAAAAATTAATTTTTATTTTTTATTGAAGGATAATTGCTTTACAGAATTTTGTTGCTCTCTGTAAAACCTCAACATGAATCAGCCATAAGTATACATATATCCCCTCCCTTTTGAAACTCCCTCCCATCTCCTTCCCCATTCCACCCCTCTAGGTTGATACAGAGCCCCTGTTTGAGTTTCCTGAGTCATACAGCAAATTCCCATTGGCAATCTATTTACATATGGTAATGTAAGCTTCCATGTTACTCTTTCCATACATGTCACCCTCTCCTCCCCTCTCCCAATGTCCATAAGTCTATTCTCTATGTCTGTTTCTCCATTCAGTTCAGTTCAGTTCAGTCGGTCAGTCGTGTCCGACTCTTTGCGACCCCATGAATTGCAGCATGCCAGGCCCCCCTGTCCATCACCAACTCCCGAGGAGTTCACTCAGACTCACATCCATCGAGTCAGTGATGCCATCCAGCCATCTCATCCTCCGTCATCCTCTTCTCCTCCTGCCCCCAATCCCTCCCAGCATCAGTCTTTTCCAATGAGTTAACTCTTCGCATGAGGTGACCAAAGTACTGGAGTTTCAGCTTTAGCATCATTCCTTCCAAAGAAATCCCAGAACTGATCTCCTTCAGAATGGACTGGTTGGATGTCCTTGAAGTCCAAGGGACTCTCAAGAGTCTTCTCCTACACCACAGTTCAAAAGCCTCAATTCTTCGGCGCTCAGCCTTCTTCACGACCCAGATAATCACAATGGTGTGATCACTCACCTAGAGCCAGACATCCTGGAATGTGAAGTCAAGTGGGCCTTAGAAAGCATCACTACAAACAAAGCTAGTGGAGGTGATGGAATTCCAGTGGAGCTATTTCAAATCCTGAAAGATGATGCTGTGAAAGTCCTGTACTCAATATGCCAGCAAACTTGGAAAACTCAGCAGTGGCCACAGGACTGGAAAAGGGCAGTTTTCATTCCAATCCCAAAGAAAGGCAATGCCAAAGAATGCTCAAACTACTGCACAATTGCATTCATCTCACATGCTAGTAAAGTAATGCTCAAAATTCTCCAAGCCAGGCTTCAGCAATACATGAACTGTGAACTTCCAGATGTTCAAGCTGGTTTTAGAAAAGGCAGAGGAACCAGAGATTAAATTTCCAACATCTGCTGGATCATGGAAAAAGCAAGAGAGTTCCAGAAAAACATCTATTCTGCTTTATTGACTATGCCAAAGTCTTTGACTGTGTGGATCACAATAAACTGTGGACAATTCTGAAAGAGATGGGAATACCAGGTTACCTGATCTGCCTCTTGAGAAATCTGTATTCAGGTCAGGATGCAACAGTTAGAACTGGACATGGAACAACAGACTGGTTCCAAGTAGGAAAAGGAGTACGTCAAGGCCGTATATTGTCACCCTGCTTATTTAACATCTATGCAGAGTACATCATGAGAAATGCTGGACTGGTAGAAGCACAAGCTGGAATCAAGATTGCCAGGAGAAATCTCAATAACCTCAGATATGCAGATGACACCACCCTTATAGCAGAAAGTGAAGAGGAACTAAAAAGCCTCTTGATGAAAGTTTTTCTATTGCTGCCCTGTAAATAAATTCTTCAGTACCATTTTTCTAGATTCCAAATATATGTGTTAGAATATGATACTTATCTTTCTCTTTCTGACTTACTTCACTCTGTATAATAGGTTCTAGGTTCATCCACCTCATTAGGACTGACTCAAATGTGTTCCTTTTTATGGTGAATAATATTCCACTGTGTATATGCACCACAACTTCTTTATCCTTTCATCTGTTGATGGACATCTAGGCTGCTTCCATGTTCTAGCTACAACTAACATTTTAAAAATAAATGTATATTGGCCTTTTCGTAAGGAACCCTCTTACACTGTTGATAGGAATGTAAATTAGTACAGCCATTTTGGAAAACAGCATGAAGATTCCTTTAGAAATTGAAAACAGAGTTACCATATGATCCAGCAATGCCATACTAGAAGGAAACTCTAATTCAAAAAGATATATGCATCCCAATGTTCATAGCAACATTACTTACAACAGACAAGACATAAAAGCCATCTAACTGTCCCACTGACAGATGAATAAAAAGAGAAAATGTGGTGCACAGACACAATCAAAAGTAACTCAGCCATAAAAAAAAAAGAATGAAATAATGCCATCTGCAGCAACATGAATGGACCTGTAGATTACCATATTTAGTGAAAGTAAGTCAGACAGAAAAAGACAAATACCATATGATATCACTTACATGTATGTGTGCGTGTGTTAGTCGCTAAGTCATGTCCAACTCTTTTGTGACCCCAAGGACTGTCCCTCCAGGCTCCTCTGTGGATTTCTCCAGGCAAGAATACTGGAGTGGATAGCCATTCTCTTCTCCAGAGGATCTTCCTGACCCAGAGATTGAACCCTGGTCTCCTGCATTGCAGGAAGACTCTTTAACATCTGAGCCACCAGGGAAACTCTTATCACTTATATGTGGAATCTAAAAAAATGAATCAAATGAACTTGCTTACAAAACAGATGTAGACTCACAGACATAGAAAACAAACTTATAGTTACCAAAAGGTATGTGGGGATGCAGGTGGAAGATAAATTAAGAGTTTGGGATTAACCTATACACAGTACTATATATATATTAAAAAAGGTAAACAAGGACCTAGAGCATAGCACAGGGAACTACCTTCAATTTCCTATAATAATCTTTAATGGAAAAGAATTTGAAGCTGTACACCTGAAACTAACACAATCTTGTAAATCAAATATAGTTCAGTTTTTTAAAAAAGAAAGAAATATGCCCTAGCCTCTTCATACATAGCAATGGAAAATATTAATTGATTAATGACAGAAGGGTCTTTGGGTTATTAGAGGAATTTAGAATGAATATCTTTTAATCATAGAATCAACAGAATTTTTTTTTCTCATGGGGATTTGTTTATGGAAAGTTGATAGAGATTAAAATATCTGTAATTCACAATTACCTTTTGATTATAATTTCCTAGTAGACTCATTAGACTTGAAATAACTTACATCTGGTATTGGTATTGACAACTATCTGTTCTGTCTTTGTTTCATGCCAAGATATACATTTTGTTTTACTCATTGAGTAATAAGCACAGTAGAGGTAAGGCTGAGTAAATAGATAATATCAAAAAGCACAATATTTAAAATTCTAAAGTGATACACTGATATCTAACAAAAATTAGTGTATTCATACTTCATAAATTGTTTAAATACATGTAGTTACTGTTTCCAAAATTTAAGTTATAAAATGTAATAGATTTGAATTTTCTCACAAATTTTTTTCTAGAGTTAATCCAGAAATCTCAGTTTTTATCAGTCAAAGCCTAATCCCAGTTTCCCTCACCTTCTTGGCAATATTATAAATTTTGTAGATATACTGCAAAGAGCTATGATGGGAAGGAAAGGAAAGAACAGTCTAGACACTGGATGTTTTCCATGTCACATTATTCTTTAATACTATGCAATGAATTCATCTCCAGAGTATAAGATCTGGGGATTCAAAACGAACCAAGTTTTGAACTCTGACAGTGTTTTTGAAAAAAATATTGCCTAGTGTTTATATTTTTAAAAATCAGTTTGTAGTGAATTAAAATAAATACTTTTCTTTCTTATCAGTTTTGGAAGGAAATTTCAAAATATCCAGTGCATGACAAAAACACTTGATGTCCAAGTTCTCTTTATTGCCCTGGTCACCAGTGATCTGGTATAGGTTTCAATTTGCTTTGTCCTCTTGATCCTATATATCTTTCTTTTTTGCTTTCTCTCTTTTGCTATAATATGACTCAGTAATAAAATGCTACCTTGAAGATGTCCTGTGAAAACATTTCACAGTCTATGTGCCAATTTGTATAATTTACACAGGTTGTGGGTAAAATAGTTAATACCTTCTGTTGTATGGCATCTAACCTGAGTTCCTGGAAAAATGCGAGTCTAAACTGTTTTGCATAGCATTATCGTACTTATTGTCCAAGTTAGGATACCTTTAAGAGTGAAAGGATGGTAGAAACTGTTAATGATTAAGCCATAATAACAGAAATAAACTAGAAGTGTCCCAGGCAAACCAGGACAAAGGACCATCTCCTTTAGAGAAAGGTTATAAAATATCACATGATAATATTGTCATAATTGAATATGAACTTTTCTTGAGCTTGCTTATTTTGATGCATGCTCTGATATCATAAAAAGGGAAGTGATATATCCCATAACAAACTCTTTAATCTGACTCTCTTTGAATTTCAGTCTTCCTAGTCTTCACTCCCTATTAGAATTTTTTTCTTTCTTGAGGTTAAGAAATGGCAGTCTAAAAAAGAAAAAGAAAAAGAAAAAAAGGAAGATTTATAGAAAGATACTTTCACATGAAAAGACATTTAAAGCTAATGTTTATTTATCTGTTTTTGTCTCTGCTTGTTTTTGATGATTGTGTATGTTTGTTAGCCTTGAAACTGACTGATTAGAATGTAGTTCATACACAGTAAATATAAAAAGCAGTAATAGCTAATGAATGCTAACTAGTATAACTCAGTATGAGTCAACAGATAATAATTGTAGTTAGTCATTCTATACATATTATCTTTAATCCTTATAAAAACCCTGTAACATAGCATTAGCCCCATTTTTGAGATGAAGAAAATGAGGTTTACTAGCTTGCTTAAGGCCACAAAGTTGGAATGAAACAGAACCACTTTCTGAATCTAAACCCCACGATCTTCACACTACATGTTGACTCACTCCCTCTTTAAGAAGACCTGACGATTGCCCTTGTCTAGTCTCCATCAGCATCTCAAAGTTTTCCTGGGATGATTAAAGATCTATAATTATAATATTATGTATCCCTTCCAGCAAAAATAAATGCTATTCTATGGAGTGAGTCTACCTGTTATGCCTGTTTTGCCAACATGTTTAACCAAACAGAATTACAACAGCCTTCCACAACTGACTGCAGTGTGATATTACTTACTTCCTTAGCAATGATAGTTTTGCAGCTTATAAGGGACTAAAAAAATAATAATTATTTTTCCTAAAAAAGATTACAGTCCTGTTCATTTAATCTCCCCAAATAGCCATTAGCTATGGGATGTAGAGAACAAATTTATGGACACCAAGGGAAAAAGGGGGAGTGGGATGAACTAGGAGATTGGGATGGACATATATACACTACCCTTTATAAGATAGATAACTAGTGAGAACATGCCATAGAGCACAGGGGACTCTACTCAGTGTTCTCTGCTGACCTAAATGGGAAGGAAATCTTAAAAAGAGGGGATACATGTATATATATAACCGACTCACTTTGCTATACAGTAGAAACTAACACAACATTGTAAAGCAACTATACTCCAAAAAAATTAATAAATAAAAATGAAATGGAAAAAAGCCAGTAAGCACACAAATAAAAATAAACTAGAATATTTGAACTTACATACGTGCTTTAATTATAAAACACCTAAAGTTGTGTACTGTTTTATATTATAATTATATACTTTGCATTAAAGATCAATGAAATTAATCTTGCTTTTGTAATAATTCCAAATAGTTTTGAACACTTTTAAAGATGGAACCAAATATATAATGGCTTAGCTTTAATAACAACAAAACAAAATAGTCATCTGCTATGGTAGCCAGTTAAAGCCATTTCTTCTGTAGGTGTGCCTCTTGTACCCCACAGTTGTAGCACCCCTGTTTCCCAGAGCTCTTTTGAGATAAGTAGAAACAGGCCCCAGTTACTGTGAAACTGTTCATAGGAACACAGTCTGATGAATGGTCATGACACACCGATGAGTATAACCACCGTGACATTAATTAAACGTAGCATCAAAATCCTCACTAAGGAATCTGCCTTCATATGCTTGTAACCAGGAAGAATGTATATATGCATGTCCAACTATTTGCAACCCAATGGACTGCAGTCCACCAGACTCCTCTGTCCTGGGATTATCCAGGCAAGAATACTAGAGTGGGTTGTCATTTCCTACTCCAGGGGGTCTTCCTGACATAGAGATCAAACGCAAGTCTCTGACGTCTCCTGCATTGGCAGAAGTGGTTCTTTACCACTAGTGCCACCTGGGAAGCCTAAACCTTTGGCATTCTTGTGTTTGTGTGTGTGTATGTGTGTGTGCTAAGTCGTTTCAGTCATGTCCAACTCTGCAACGCTATGGACTGTAGCCTGCCAGGCTCCCCTGACTATGGAATTTTCCAGGCAAGACTACTAGAGTGGGTTGCCATCCCCTTCTCCAGGGGATCTTCCGAACTCAGGAAGAGGGCCAAACCAAAGCCTTTTGTAGGAGCTGAGGTCCAGGAATGTTGGGGACATTGGCACTGAAAATTCTACCAACAGTTATGTCCATTCCCATCAAGACTGACCTGCAGTCCACCTGCTAATATATTTTAGAGTTGCCTCTGGGCTTCCCTGGTGGTTCAGCTGGTAAAGAATCTGTCTGCAATGCAGGAGACCTGATTTCAATCCCTGGGTTGAAAAGATCCTCTGGAGAAGGTAAAGGCTACCCACTCTAGTATTCTGGCCTGGAGAATTCCATGGACTGTATAGTCCATTGGGTCACAAAGACTTGGACATGACTGAGTGATTTTCAGTTCACTTCTGAGGTGAAAGGGTAGGTATTCCTGTTTTGAGGCATTTGCAATACATCTTCCTGAAGGCAAAAGTGAAGACTCTTGGTCTCTTTGATAACTGCTTTCTTTCTACCATCTCACAAAACTTAGTATGCTGGATTGAAGCATTGATTAGAACAGGCTCTGGTTGTATTTCTCTTTGAATTTGATTCTTCTCCACTGTCTATTGACATTATCAACATTCTTCTGATTATGAAAAAGCAAAGCCATCCCTGCTTATGTGACAAATGCCTCTCATTCAAGTTCTTGACCTATCTCTAGATTGTTTGTTGATTTGCCATACTTTTTAAAACTTCCTTTATCTACTTACTCAGCCAATAAATCGTTAAAGAACTTTTAATAATTTATTTTTTAAAATTTGAAGCAATAAGCAAGTCTAGCATAAAGGACTTTTTCTCCATAAACCGCTTGAGAGTAAGTTGCCAAATTGATACCCCATCGCCTCTAAATCTTTACGATTTGGGAAAGAAACCTCAATAAGTTTGCTTCTCTGTATTTCCCATAGTAAGAGGTCACACTGCCTTCTCCATAGTTCTGCCACTGCAATTGGGCATATGGGGTATGTATAACTCAGCTTCAGTAGACAATGCTGAAATCTTCTCCAAAGGGGATGTCAGACTTTCTGGAATCATCTTGGGTTTGTCATTGTCTTCATTAAATCATCTTTCTTAGGCTGGTCTCTGTTCCTGCCCTTGACAGGAAAGACTGCTAGGAAGATCATTTCAGACCCTTACTATGCACAATTTGATGTTCTCATTTTCCATTTTCATCCTCCTTGGAAGTTTTGTAACATTTGACCACACTTTTAAATCTCCCTATACTTTTGAAATTCTGTCTTCATAATTGACTTCATTCATTCATTCAAAAGATATTTATTAATTGAGCACTTGTCATGGTCCAGGACCTATGTTAGGCTTTTCATATCTGATGGTGAATGTGACAGAAAAATCCTTTGCCCTTATGGAGCTAACATCAAACCACGATAGGCTCAAACACTTTTAACACTTTCTTTTAAATTAAAGAAAACTTCATAGTCTTCAATTCAATATCCTCCTTTATTAATACCTGTACTTATTTTTCCAGCCTTCTATCACTGCCATACCTGACAGCAGTGATTTCTAATCAGAGGGCTGAAGACTCTAGGGAACCAAACTATTATGCCAATGAATCTATGAACCCATATATTCCTCAATATTAGCCTGAATATACATCTATACTCTGCCTATACATCTCATTTCCATAAGGTTCAAATATACGAAGATGCTGTGAAAATGTATTCTAACATGAATTTAGAGTAAGTTGTCATCATGTATAATTTTCTATAAAAGATTACCAGAAGTACAATAATTATCACGTTGGACAGGAGTGAGAAACTTTTTTGATGTATACAGATATACCTAAGTTTCCACAAGTCTTAATTCCAGCAAATTTGGGCAATTTTATCCCTCACTACCCTGCTTTCAAGGTTTTGTCAGTATTCAGTGGCTGTGGCTTACTTTTTCCTTTAGAAATCTCTTCCAAGGTTCCATTTTTATTTCAAAAATCTCCTGCTGTAAGGTGTCTTTTCTTACCATAATTTTTCCTAGCTATCATTTCTTATGGTTGTCCTAGTCCAGAGTGGAATACACTATATTTCACTTGTCTTTGTACACCTGAAATGCCTAACACAGTGCTGGCACATCATCTGAGCAGAAAAACTTGCCATACTGACATAAAGATCATTTCATAAAGAATCAGCATCAATAACTGTGTAACATAAGACTATTGCACCAGAGTCAGTAGAAATAAGGTGATACATTTCAAGTATTGTTTAGTTTGTTGAAAAAAAAATTCCATGAATCCATCATTATGCTACTTCAGAGCTTTTGGAACTCTGGAATTCATCCTGCCTTTAAACTATTTTTAGCCCTTAAACCAAGTACGCAAGAGGCTGAATAAGTTCATGTTTATTTTACCTGCACAAAAATTTTTCTCTTAAAGAGGATTAGTATAATGATCTACCTCTAAACAGCATTGCCTGATTAATGTATTTCTATGAAGGACTAGCTTATGAGAGTTGATGCAGGGCTCAGACTTGGCACTTTTTATCATTACTTACCCTACAACTTCAATAGATTCTTAAGTTATTATTGAGTACAAAGACTCTCTTTTATCTCTATATTCCCTACACCATCACATATAATGTGTGTTCAAAAATTCTAGTAAGTGAATATATTCATGGATCCATCACAAGAGAGGCTCTATGCTAACCAAGGAGCAAAACAGGCCCCTGCATGATAATGATTCACTATTGAAGATAAGATAGACTTGCACTTACATAAGACAAATACAGTTAATCTCTTTGCTCCACTTCTTTCTTCCATTTTATCAGAATCCTATGATGCATTTTTTTCTCACTCTATTCACAAAAGTGTAACAAGTTTTGATCAAAAAAAAAAAAAAAGATATGTGTCTTCCTTGGGTAACCAGCTTTCAAATTACTGAGTACTTTTAGATCTGATAGTTACAAAAGTGTACACCTGAGAACAGAAAGCTGCAAAGCAATCCTTGGAGAACTTTCAGAATATGATTTTGGTCAATACACACACACACACACACACACACACACACACACACACACACACACACACACAGAGGCTTCCTTGGTGGCTCAAATGGTAAATTATCTGCCTGCAGTGCAAGAGTGACATGAAAGTCAGTCATGTTGGACTCTTTGCGAGCCTTGGACTATACAGTCCATGGAATTCTCCAAGCCAGAATATTGGAGTGTGTAGCCTTTCCCTTCTCCAGGGCATCTTCCCAACCCGATGATTGAAACCAGGTACCCTGCATTGCATGCAGATTCTTTACCAGCTGAGCCACAAAGGAAGCCCAAGAATATTGGAGTGGGTAGCCTATCCCTTCTCCAGCGGATCTTCCCAGCCCAGGAATCGAACCTGGGTCTCCAACATTGCAGGCAGATTCTTTAACAACTGAGCTATCAGGAGACCCAGGTTCAATCCCTGGGTCAGGAAAATCCCCTGGAGAAAGAATTGGCAACTCACTCCAGTATTGTTGCCTGGAAAATTCCAAGGATAGAGGAGCCTGGCAGGCTACAGTTCATGGGATCGCAAAGAGTCGGACATGACCGAGCAACTAACTTTCACTTTCTTTTCTCTATATATATTTATATAATTGATATATATGTGTGTATATATATATATATCAATTAAAGGAAACCAGTAATGGAAAGTTCTGACATCATTTTTTCTTTGACCTATATCTGTGATTTACGTATGTTAGAGGATGGGTTATTATCAGTTGAGAGTCAAGATATCACTTCTCTGCCAGTTTAGAGACTAATAATTGTGACTTTAACAGGGAAATTATCTCAAAATTATAAGTGATGTTTCAGCAAAAAGAAAAAATTCTCTCTTTGTCATAATGCTAAAAGAGTACTGAAGAAAAAAATCCTGAGTCCCAAATAAGAGAGACTTTTTAAGGGAAGGGTGTAGAAAGACAAGAACTGGTGTTCTTTACCCCAGATGTGACCCTGACTCAAAGCAGCCTGGTGGGACTCATTGTAACCATCTCCCTGCCGACAACAGAGCCAGGGACAGGATTTGGGAAGTCCCAGAAGCGAGAAATGGGACCACTTTCAGAACAATAGTCACAGAAATTTGGAAACTAACACCTCATGGCAGTAGGATTAGGAAATATTCCTTAAGTTCAATTGATTCAATCATCAGACAAGCTATTTTTAAAAATGTTTTTTAAAGCCATATAGTCTTACTGGGGTGCGGTCTTTATTTCCTCCTTCCTTTGTCTTGGCAGAACATCCCTGTAATTGATTTCCCATAAGGAAATGCCAAATCCTAACATCAGACAGTTAGACTAAGAACAAATAAAAATTCTTCCACATTTTCCTTCACAGATTAATCATTATTGCCATTCCCCATTAGATTTGTAAAAATGTATCAATTATTTGGGCTTCCCAGGTAGCTCAGTGGTAAAGAATCTGCCAACGCAGGAGACACAGAAGATGAGGGTTCGATCCCTGGGTCCAGAAGATCCCATGGAGAAGAAAATGGCAACTCACTCCAGTCTTCTTGCCTGGAAAATTCCATGGACAGAGGAGACTGGTGGGCTACAGTCCATGGGGTTGCAAAGAGTCAGACACAGCTGAGTGACTGAGTGAGTGACGCACGCACCCAATTACTTAGCACACCTCTAACCATTTGAACATATATTTTTAAAGATCTCAGCTTTTGTCAAAATCCAATGAAAAGGAGATTAAAGAAGGATAGTAAATGAGACTATTAACTAAATATACTTCAAAGGTCATCAGGCCTAATCCAAAGTGAAGATTTTTCAAGACAGAGCTCTCTTTTGGCAGCTCTTCAAATAGACCTGTGGGCTGGGAGGCACAGGAAGGAGAGGTGGTCCTGGAGTCTAGAGGGCCCACTTCAGGATGAATCATAATAGGTGAGAAAGATGCCCAGGGAGAAAGGCAATCTTTCAAGACATCAGGATTTACAAACAAACTCTGCTCACACTGAGAATCAAATAAGGAGCAAGGACAGTCCTTAGCCACAGGTGTGAGTCATAAGCAGGCTGAACTTACCATTGACTGTCTTCCAGGTCATCAAATCTTTGTTAAATTGTTACATATCATTTAACTCTAGTCCTAGGACGTTGCATGATTTCTCCCTATTACTTAAAAAAAAGCAAAAGAAGACTCATTCTTTTTTTAAGTTTAATCCTGACACTCACTCCACATTGGATAAGCCACAGTTTAAAAACATTGCCTTGAGTGTTCTGCTTCTGTTCATAGTAAGATGAACCAGGAAGAATATTCAGACTCACATTTGCAGCAATATTAGTGCTTTCCACCCCCAAGAGAAGGGACAGAAAAACTTTCTAGCAAAATGCTGCTTTCTCTCTCTTTCTCATTCTTCCTTTAAAGGTACACTCTGAATATCCATACCATTTATTAATATTGCTACCATTATTACACGAGAAATGAATTACATTCAGTCACTAAAAAGACCCAATGATGTGCTAAAGTGGTAAGGTAAATTTCGTTATATTTTATGGTACATTATCAAAGCCCCTAAACTCCAAAGCATAAATTTTGACATCATTAGTGATTTCAAAGGGTTAGCAAGTTTAAACAGATTCAGGGATATGTTTTATTTACAAACCATGATTTATGTAAATCCAAGTAAACATTGGAGAAAGAAATGGCAACCCACTCCAGTATTCTTGCCTGGAGAATCCATGTACAGAGGAGGCTGGTGGGCTACAGTCCATGGGATTGCAAAGACTCAGACATGACTGAGTGCACACACAGGTAAATATCATCTACTAACCTGTGTCAAAACAAGGTGTCATACTTTACTTGAGTCTTTAAGCAAATCACATTAAACTTAAAGAATGCCTCCCAGGGAATATGCTGAAACACCTGTTTTCTTAAGCAGCATGTCCTCGGTGAGAAATTTCAAGTAAGTAAATAGGACATGAGGCCATTTTATAATTTGTGCCAAGGTAAAACCAGAAACTACCTCCTAAATTAAGTCAAATGAAAACAAATATGTGACATGTTTGTCTACTAATAAATGTATGTTGTTAATTTAAGTGATCTCTATTTGTCCAAAACAGCTTGATTTAATCCGGTCTTTTAAAGTATATGTTACTGAATTGATGCCAAACCCTTTTTCCTGATGCACTCTAATTTTTTAAAGCTGAAAAAATTCAGACAGAAAATATACTATAATATAGTGTTGTTTTTATTTGGGGCTTATTTTTAATAGAATGTTATAGCAAAATAATATGGACCCAGAAAAAGCTAAATTTTAAGATTGGCACATTTAATATCTAGTGTAGTATTGCATTACTTTTCTTTTTTGCATTTTTAATTTATTTTATTTTTAAAGAACACTGTTGAGATGTGATGGACATACAAAAAGCTTTAATAATAGATAAACAACAAGGTCCAACTGTATAGCACAAGGAGCTATGCTCAATATCTCCTAACGATCTATGATGGAAAAGAATCTGAAAAGGTATATATATACATATGAAATGAAAGTCAAAGTGCTAGTTGCTCAGTCATGTCCAACTCTTTGTGACCCCATGGACTATACCCTGCTAGGCTCCTTTGTCCATGGAATTCTCTAGGCATGACTAATGGAGTGGGTATCATTCCCTTCTATAGGGGATCTTTGCAACTCAGGGATCAAACCCAGGTCTCCTGTATAACAGGTGGTTCTCTCCATCTGAGCTACGAGGGCAGCCTATTTCAATGTGTGTGTGTGTATGTATATACATATATATATGAATCACTTTGCTGTACACTTGAAGCTAAAAAACATTGTAAATTAACTCTAATTAAAAATGGTTTTTTAAAAGCTAAAGATATATAATATATACAACTTAATGAATTGGGCAATAAGAATATACTGTGAAACCATTACCATGATCAAAGTTATAAACATATGAATCACCTCTAAAAATTCCCCCTTCCCTCTTTACTTACTTATTTATAATATTATTTTTCTTTGTGGTAAGAGCACTTGATATAAGATACATTTTCTTAGCAAATTTTTAAGTATGCAATATAGTGTTGCTAACTGTAGTCTCAATGTTGTACAATAGATCTCTAGAACTTTTTCATCTCACATAACTTAAACTTTGTACCCTTTGACCAACACCTCTCCATCGCCCCTTCCCAAGCCCCTGGTAACCAAAATTCTACTCTCTGTTCTATGAGTTTGACTGTTTTCGAATATTTATACAAATGAGATCATGCGGTATTTGTCTTTCTGTGACTGGTTTACTTTATTTAGCATAATGTCCTCCCCTACTGGTGGTTTAGTTGCTAAGTTGTGTCCAACTCTTTGTGACCCCATGGACTGTAGCCCACCAAGCTTCTCTGTCTATGGGATTTTCCAGGCAGGAATACACGAATGGGTAGTCATTTCCTTCTCCAGGGGTGATTCCTAACCCAGGGATCAAACCCAAGTCTCCTGCATTGCAGGCAGTCTCCTACACTGCCAGAGGAGTCTTTACCAACTGAGCCACCAGGGAAGCTCATTGTCCTCCAGGTCCATCCATGATGTCAACCCTTCTTGTTTTTAAGCTGAATAATACTCCTTTGTACGTACATATCACATTTTTTAAATTGAGGTATAATTGACGTATAATGTATTAGCTTCAGATGTATGACATGATTCAGTGTTTGTATATATTGTGAAATGATCACCTCAATAAGTCTAGTTAACATTCATCAACCATGCGTGTGGGCGTGCAGTCACTTCAGCCTTGTCCGACTCTATGCAACCCTATGGACTGTAGCTCACCAGTCTCTGTCCGCAGAATTCTCCAGGCAAGAATACTGGAGTGGGTTACCATGCCCTCCTCCAAGGAATCTTCCCAACCCCGGGATCAAACCTTCATCTCTTACTGACTTCTGCATTGGCAGGCAGGTTCTTTACCACTAGTGCCACCTGGGAAGCCCCTTCATCAACCGTGTGCTGTGTGTCTGTGTGTGTGTATTAGTTGTTCAGCCAGGTCCAACTCTTTGTGATGGCATGGACTGTAGCCCACCAGGCTCCTCTGTCAATGGGCTTCTCCAAGCAAGGATACTGGAGTGGGTTGCCATTTTCTTCTCCAGGTTTTTACAAATATTTTTCTTGTGATGCTAACTTCTAAGATTTACTCTCTTCGCAACTTTCAAATATACAATATCATATTATTAACTATAGTTGCCATGCTATACATTATCTCCCCATGACTTAATTTACCTTATAATTAGCAGTTTGCTTTTTTTGACCACCTTCACTCATTTCACCCCATCCCCTACCCCCTGCTTCTGGCAACCACCAATCTGTTCTCTGTATCAATGAGCTTTTTCATGGTTGCTGTTGTTATTCTTTGTTTTAGATTCCACACATACATGAGAAATTAATCTAGAATGTTTGTGCAATGCACTGTGAAGTTTAACCTAGAATGTTTCCCTAACCTACTTGCTTTTGTCCTAATCCTACTGTCACAGAAGTTGTCACACTAAATGACATCTTTACTTGCAAACTCTTCTGACTCCTCTCCCAGGCTGTCATTTCTGGATATCTCTTATTTTGTCACGTTTGTCTTTCTTTGCCAGACTTAGCGACAGTTAGCACAATACTTTCAAGGTCCATCCATGTTGTCCCAAATGGCAAGATTTCTGTCTCTTATGTATGGCTGAATAATATCCCATTGTAAATATGTGTGTGTGTGGGTAGACATATAAACACACAGCATGACTATTCACTCCAGTATTCTGGACTGGAGAATCCATGGATGGAGGAACCTGACAGGCTACAGTCCATGGAGTCTTGAAGAGTCAGGCACAACTCAGCGACTAAGCATAACACATATAGAAAATAGAAACACATTTAAAAAATCCATTTCTCCATTGATGCACACTCTGATTTCTTTCACGTCTTGGCTATCGTAAATAATGTTTCAGGAAATAGGGGGTTGTATATATCGTTTCAAGTTGGCGTTTGCATTTTCTTTATTTAAACACCTCAAAGTGAGGTATCAGTAATATACGGCATTGCATGAGTTTTGGATGTGCAGCATGATGATTTGACTCACATATATGGAGAATCGATGACCACTGAAAGTTTAGTTAACATCAATCAAACGTTTGCCTCCTCAGTATGGCTTGTTATCTTCTGTTGTTGTTGTCATTTCTAACAACTATTCTCCAAGGTGTGAGGTGACATCTTATTGTGGGTTTAAGATGCATTTCCCTAATGATGAGCGATGTTGACTAACCTTCATATACTTGTTAGAGATTTGTACATTTCCTTTGGTGAAACATGTATTCAGATCATTTGCTCATTTTGCTCATTTTTATTTTATTTTTAATTAATTAATTTATTTTAATTGGAGGCTAATTACTTTACAATATTGTGGTGGTTTTTGCCATACATCGACATGAATCCATTTGCTCATTTTATATTAAATTATTTGCTTTTTTGCTATTGCATTTGGGAGTTTCTTACCCATTTTGGCCAGTAAACCTTTATCAGATACATGGTTTGCTAGTGTTTTCTTCCATTCTGTAGACTGCTTTCACTTTGCTGACTTGGTTTGGTTTTTTGTTTTGTTTCTGTGTAGAAGCTCTTCAGTTTGATATGGTCCCACTTGTCTCTTTTTGTTTTTGTTGTTGATGCATTTGGTGTCACCTCTAAGAAATCATTGTCAAGTCCAATATCTAGAAGCTTAATGTTGCTTTAGTTTTAAAACATCCTAATGCACTCCTTACTGATTTTAGTACATTTAGATTGTGTATTTCCTAACTATTTTTTGTAAAAGTCTAATTACCTTTACATCTTTTAACACTCTGGTCACTGTGAGGTTAATCTAGAATGCTTTTCTAACCTACTTTCTTTTGTCCAAATCCTTCCATCACAGAATTTGTCACACTAAATTACATCTTTACTTGCAAATTCCTCTGCGTCCTTTTCCAGATGGCCATTTCTGCATGTCTCTTATTTTGAGTATATCCCATAACACTGACACTCACTAAAATTTTTCGGTAAACAAATGAACGAACTAATTAATCCTTTAATTAATTAAGGGTCTGGAATTGAGCCATTTTAAGATCTTATGAATAACAAAATAGATATTTTTTAGTATCACTTTATAGGAGTATGCATGTGCTTTATAGGAAAGACAGGAAGCTCTCTTGATACTTTACAATGCTTTCAATAGGCCTAAAACAAAAAAGACAAACAATAATCCATATATCAAAACAGTAATTTTAGTTGATCATCAGATTGATTAATTTGGTTTAAATATATTCTGTTCTTAATTTTTTTAAGTTAAAAGTTCCTGTTTACATTTAAATGTGTCTCTCCTTATACTGGTCTTGATGAATAAATGATTCAATCAATTAACCAAACTAGAATTCCTCTTATGTTCACTAGTCTTTGCTTTCTTTTTTCTTAACTTTTACTTTATATTTCAGTATAGTTGATTAGGGCTTCCCTCATAGCTCAGTCGGTAAAGAATCCGCCTGCAATGCAGGAGACCTGGGTTTGATTCCTGGGTCAGGAAGATCCCCTGGAGAAGGAAATGGCAATCCACTCCAGTATTCTTGCCTGGAAAATCCCATGGACAGAGGAACCTGGCGAGCTATAGTCCACAGAGTTGCAAGAGTTGGACACGACTTAGCAACTAAACCACCAAACCATAGTTGATTAACAATCAACTGTTTTAACAATCAAGCTGTTTCAGATTCAGGTGCAAAGTGATTCAGTTATACATATACCTGTATCTACTCTTTTTCAAATTCTCTCCCTATTTAGGTTATTAGAGAATACTGAGTAAAGCTCCCTTTGCTATGCAATACGTCCTTGTTGGCTATTTTTTTTTTAATATAATTGTGTGTATGTCAATCTCAAACTCCATGTGTGTGTGTGTGTGTGTGTGTGTGTGTGTGTGTGTATTTTAGAAAGCATAACTAGCCAGAACAAGAAAAGTGTTTTTACCCAAAACACTTCCAAGTGCTTGATATCAACGTTCATGATCTGAGATTCACATCTTCAGTGATGGCTTGATTTTGTTGGTACAGAGAGTGTGCTCCTGTGACAAAACAATAAATGGCCCGTTGAGATGGAATCTTGAGTATCTAAAGGTATTTAAAATAAATATTTCCACCTTTGAGTTTAGCAACTTTCAAAGCAGATGTCTTCTATCAGGTAAAAGTAGCAGATTTTTTTTCTTTAACTTGGCGGGCACATTTGTATTTTCAATACTGTCAGTTCCCTAACAAGGAAGGGTTTTTGTTTTGTTTTTCACAGTTTAGAGTTGTCTTCTAAAAGATAGAGGTAGTAGGGTACACTGGTTAAGGACATGAACTTCCTCAGTAGGCAGTACCGAGTTCCAAGGTCAGATCACATAGTAACAATGGCTACCATTTGTGAAGGGGCCTTCCCAGGTGGTAAAGAACCCACCTGCGAATGCAGGAGACATAAGAGATGCGGATTCTTTAATCCCTGGGCGGAGAGGATCCCCGGCATGGGGGCATGGCAACCCACTCCTGATTCTTGCCTGAAGAATCCCATGGACAGAGGAGCCTGGCAGGCTACATACAGTCCATGGGCTTGCAAAGGAATCAGATATAACTGAAGTGACTTAGCAGGCATGTACCATTTGCAGAGAGCTTACTAGCTGCCTAGCTTTTGGGATGATATTCTTTACATGAATTATTTTACTCAGTTCTCACAACTTAGAAAATATTATTGAGCATATTCTTTTTTTGCATGAGGAAACTAATATTTAAAGCATCAAGTAAAATTTCTGAATACACTCAGCTGGTAAATTGAAAGACAGCATTTGAATCCATGTCTATTTAATTCCAGAACCCATATTTTAACCACTGCCATCTTAAATGCCTACTAAGTGTGATCTTCATCAAGTTCTTGCACAGACTGCATCTTATTAAGTTATTCTAGAGATTCTATAAATCAGCAAGTGTAAAATACTCAGGATGGTGCTTGGTACAAAGTAAGCTCTTAAATTATAATCTAGAAATCATTGTTATTCTTTTTTTTAACAGTCAATTGTTTACTAGACAATTAGAAAAGAAGGAAAAATAGTCTCTTTTATTGACCCACAAATTTACTCATTACTTCGTATAATTCTAAATTTCCACCTGGTATTTCTCTTTAGTCCAAAGAACTCCTTTAACTCTTCCTGAGGGATAGATTTGCTGGCAACAAATTATCTACACTTTTGTCTTTCCAAAATTTTATTTTTCATCTTTACTGAGGTATCATTGACAAAATTTTAACTTATTTAAGTTGTGTATATTGTAGTAATTTGGTCTATGTATACATTGTGAAAGGATTCCTTCCATCTAGTTAATACAATCCAAAATCTGACATATTTGTCTTTACTATGTGTGCGAACATTTAATTTCTACCTCCTTAGCAAATTTCAAATATATAATATAGTGTAATTAACTATAGTTACCATGTCTTCTGATACAACCTCAGAACTTATCCATCTTATAGCAGAATGTTTGTACCCTTTTGCCAGCCTCTCTTATTTCTACTACCTCCAGCAGGCCTTGGCAACTACCTTTCTACTCTGTTTCTAATAGTTTGATATTTTTCAGATTCCACATATAATTGATACCATGAAGTGTTCATCTTCTATCTGGTTTATTCCACTTAGCAGAATACCCTCAATATCCATCCCTGTTGTTAAAATTGGCACAATTTCTCTTTTTCATGTCTGAAAATATTCCATTATATATATATCACACATCTTCTTTATCCATTTGTCTATTGATGAACACGCAAGTTGTTTCCATATCTTGGCTATTGTGAATAATGCTGCAATTAGCATGGGAGTACAATATCTCTTTGATATCTTGTTTTCATTTCCTTTGGATATATACCCAGAAGTGAGATTGTTGGATCATATGGTAGTTCTATTTTTAATTTTTTTGAGAAAGCTCCATACTGTTTTCCATAGGGGCTGCACAGATTTACATTTCCATAAAATTTTCTTTATTTTGCCTTCATTTGTAAAGGATACTTTATAGAACACAAACTTGTAAATTTACAGGTTTTAAATTTTTTTTTCGGTACTTTAAAAATGTCATTCCATTATTTCCAGCTTCCTTTGTTTCACATAACTGACTGTTCAAACATTTGACTAAATGTATTCCTTTTATTGTTTCTCCGCATGTAATGTGTCTTTCCTTCTGGCTATTTTTAAGGCCATATCTTTGGTTTTCAAAAAACATACCTAGGTGTATTGTTTGTTCTGTTTGGGCTTTGGTGCATTTTTAAAACCTTTGTGTTAGTGTTTTTCATCAAATTTCAAAAAATTTTGCCCAGTATTCCTTAGGCAATTTTTTCTCTCTCATCCCTGTCTTCTTTCCTTCTTAGACTCTAAGCACATGTGTTTATGTTTGACCACTTGAATCTGTCATATAAGATTAAAGTTTTGTACAATTTTTTTCAAGCATTTGCTCTTTGTGCTTCAGTGTTATTTGTTTATTTTACAAACCTTTTGCAAATTACTTACTTAACACTAATTGTTAAGTTCATTGGCACATTTTAGCACATTATTAATCCCTAGAATTATAGAAAATAATCAGATCATGTATATTAGCATTTTCTTTTTAATTTGGAGTTTGTTTCCCAGGGTTAAAGATATTTGTTTTTCTTATTAGTCAAGTAATCTGTGCTTCAGTTTTAATAATTTCTATTCACCTCTCTTCAAGTTTGCTGATCCTTTATTCTGCACTGTTCAATCTGCTGTTAATCCCAACAATGTTTTTTAAATTCCAGGTGAGGGAATGGCTACCTACTCCAGCATTCTTGCCTGGAGAATTCTGTGGACAGAGCAGTCTGGTGGGCTGCAGTCCATGGAGTCACAGTGAGTCAGACAGGACTGAGTGACTAACACGACTGCTACTATTATATTTTTAAATTCTAGGTATAGTATTTGTTTCTTTTCCAGAGTTTCTACATCTCTCCTATATTACCCATTTCTTCATCCATTTTCCTGGGTCTAAATATATTAAAGACCCTTTAATATATTTATCATTATTTTAAGCCGTGCCTACCAGTGTCAGCATCAGAGTGATCTATAGGCCTGTTTCTACTGATACTCTTCTTGACTATGAGTCACATTTTCCTGTGTTTAATAATTTTTAATAATTAATTTTAATGCATGTTTAACAATTTAAAAGTTTAGATTGAGCATTGTGTATGGTGAAACATTGTAGAAATTCTGTATTCTGCAGCTTCATCTGAAGAATATGAAGGGTCTCTTTTTAGCAGGATGCTAAATTATCAGTAGATCGCTGCGATTCTGTCAATATTTGGTTTTAATTTTGAGCTTTCTTGGAGTGGGTCTGTTTTGGTTAGTTCTGCGATGTGATTCTTACTCCTAATGTGTGGCCCTGTTGGTGTTTTAATAGAAAGTTCAAGCTGTTTGCCAAATCCTGTTAACTTGGTAGGACTTGAATGTCAAGTTGCACCCCCTCAGAACTAAGAAAATGCTGAAACCTCTATTCCACTCTTTCAGCCTTCCTGCATTGATTTCCACTGGAAATGTCGTACTCTTGCTTCCAATTTGTGCAATTCAGATATTAGTGAAGAATCTGAAAGGAGTTTATGTGCAGATTTGAGATGATTGCTTCATTTGAGAAAGGTTTTCTTCCATTTCCAGCTGCTATGGCAACTCTGATTCTGATATTTGACTTCTCAGTACAGAAAGGACTTCTACTCTTTGACTAAGTTCTAGACCTTTATGCTAAAGGGACTGGGGATTGCCCTGGAAAAAAAAGCCAGGAAAATATATATCTGACCCAGTTTGTTACCTTTATTTCAAGATGTGGCATGTCACCTACTCATGGCATTCTATATAGTGTTTTAGGCTATCATTACCTTTAAATATAGCTGTGGAAATTAATACTCATAAAACCAGAATCAGAAAAAAAAATCAACCAGTATTTACCAAATGCTATGAAAAAACTATTATTGTTGTTGTTTAGTAATGAAGTCATGTCCCGTGCTTTGCAACCCCATAGACTATAGCCCACCAGGATCCTTTGTCCATGGGATTCTCCAGGCAAGAATACTGGAGTGGATTGCCATTTCCTCCTAAGGGAAATCTTCCCAACCCAGGGATTGAACCCATGTCTCCTGCATTGGCAAGCAGGTTCTTTACTGCTGAGCCATATGAAAACCCTGAAAAACCTATGCAGAGTACCTAAAACACTGACTTTGTTCTAAAAATTATAAATGCAATCAAAACCTTGTGAAAAATGACTAAACAGACAGAAATGTGAGGAGCATTACCATGTGAATTAGACTTGAAAAATGAGGGAAGCAACTCATAACAAAGGAAGATAGTACCCAGATATGGGAATAAACATAACCAAAATCTGGAAAGCAAAATGGTGTGAAACAAGAGAAATCAGCTTAATTGGGCTAATGGAAAAGACAGGAGATTAAGTTCATTAAGCAGGATCAGATAAGAGTTAAGAGTGTCAAATATTAGGCCAAGGAGTTTAACCTTGCCAATAGGACATTTTCCAAGTATAGAAAATAGTAAATGGAAAATATTATCCTTAAAATACATTTAATGAGAGGTTCAGTTGCTCAGTTGTATCTGACTATTTGCAACCCCATGGACTGCAACACACCAGGCTTTCCTGTCCATCACCAACTCCCGGAGCTTGCTTAAACTCATTTCCATTGAGTCAGTGATGCCATCCAACCATCTCATCCTCTGTTGTCCCCTTCTCCTCCTGCCTTCAATCTTTCCCATCATCAGAGTCTTTTCCAATGAGTCAGTTCTTCACATCAGGTGGCCACAGTATTGGAGTTTCAGCTTTAGCATCAGTCTTTCCAGTGAACATTTAGGACTGACCTCCTTTAGGATATACTGGTTGGATCTCCTTGCAGTCCAAGGGACTCTGAAGAGTTTCCTCCAACACCATAGTTCAAAAGAATCAATTCTTTGGCACTCAGCTTTCTTTATAGTCCAACTCTTATATCCATACAAGACTACTGAAAAGACCCTAGCTTTGACTAGATGGACCTTTGTTGGCAAAGCACTGTCTCTGCTTTTTAATATGCTATCTAGGTTGGTCATAGCTTTTCTTTGAAGGAACAAACATCTTTTAATTTCATGGCTGCAGTCACCATCTGCAGTGATTTTGGAGCCCAAGAAAATAAAGTCTCTCACTGTTTCCATTGGTTCCCCATCTATTTGCCATAAGTGATGGAATCAGATGCCATGATCTTAGTTTTCTGAATGTTGAGTTTTAAGCCAATCTTTTCACTCTCCTCTTTCACTTTCATCAAGAGGCTCTTTAGTTCTTCTTCCCTTTCTGCCATAAGGGTGGTGTCATCTGCATATCTGAGGTTATTGACATTTCTCCTGGCAATCTTGATTCTAGTTTGTGCTTCATCCAGCCTGGCATTTCGCTTGATATACTCTGCATATAAGTTAAATAAACAGGGTGACAATATACAGCCTTGACGTGCTCCTTTCCTGATTTGGAACCAGTCTGTTGTCCCATGCCCAGTTCTAACTGTTATTTCCTGACCTGCATACAGATTTCTCAAGAGGCAGGTCAGGTGGCCTGGTATTCCCATCTCTTTCAGAATTTTCCACAGTTTGTTGTGATCCACACAGTCAAAGGGAAGACATGTTTGTTATTATCATAATGTCTGCATGCTTGTCTGCTAAGTCTCTTCAGTTCAATTCAGTTCAGTCACTCAGTCATGTCCAACTCTTTGTGACCCTATGAATCACAGCACGCCAGGCCTTCCTGTCCATCACCAACTCCCGGAGTTCACTCAGACTCACATCCATCAAGTCAGTAATGCCATCCAGCCATCTCATCCTCTGTCATCCCCTTCTCCTGTTCCCAATCCCTCCCAGCGCCAGGGTCTTTTCCAATGAGTCAACTCTTCGCATGTGGTGGCCAAAGTACTGGAGTTTCAGCTTTAGCATCAATCCTTCCAAAGAAATCCCAGGGCTGATCTCCATCAGAATGGACTGGTTGGATCTCCTTGCAGTCCAAGGGACTCTCAAGAGTCTTCTCCTACACAGTCATGTACAATTCTTTATGACCCTAAGGACTGTAGCCCTCCAGGCTCCTCTGTCCATGGGGTTCTTCAGGCAAGATTACTGGAGTGGGTTGCCACGCCCTCCTCCAAGGGATCTTCGGACCTAGGGATTGAACTTGGTCTCTTATGTCTTCTGCACTGGCAGGCAGGTTCTTTACCACTAGCGCCACCTGGAACACCCCTATTATCATAATAGTACACATTCAATTTTACTTGGCACTATTTCTGGAGTTTTTCTTAATAAAAAAGAAAAAAGCATGGTATACTTAAGCAGCAGGGGGAAAGATTCTATAGTTAATGGGAGCTTAATTATTATGATAATAGTGGAGATAATTATTCTGATAAAATATGAAAGGTAAGACCTTTAGCACAGCATAACTTCTTGCATTTACTCCTTTTAGGAGCATATTTTTACTCTGGGGGAGTCACGTACTTTTCTTAAAAACCCTGTTACTTTGCCTGGAGAATCCTGTGGACAGAGGAGCCTGGGAAGCTACAGCCCATAGGGTCACACAGATTGAGACATGACTGAAGTGAATTAGCATGCACACATAGCCAGTTAATAAGCAATGTTGTGATAGTTTCAGGTGAACGGTGAAGGGACTCAGCCATACATATACATGTATCCAATCTTCCCCAAACTCCCCTCCCAGATAAAAAGTGATTTTAAGCAGTACCCATTGAAAGAGACATGAAAGGGACAACTATTTTGTGTACTGGATTGTACAAATTTACCTTTTGTGAATTCCTTTATTTAGACAACCGTTTATTATTTAATCAATATGAATTCAGCATCTACCACATCCAGGCATTATTCCAGGAACACAGCCAAGTAGATGGTGAGTTTCATCCTTCTTGGAGCCTTCATTTTAGTGTTTGCTTCTTACTCTGCTCTCTGCCTGCTGGAGACCACTGGCTTGCTGCCCATTCTTGTTCCTTCAGACTGATACACAATCCAGCCTGTTTCTGTTTGAAACCTCAGCTTCTCTGTCTTCTCTCCTCTTTCTTTTTCACTTTTGTATAGCATTGGAGAACTTCCAGAGTAAGACCTAGACTTTCAGAGGTGCTCCTGTTACGTCTTAGCCTTCCCGATCAACAGTTTCAAGTTGGTCTCAGCCTCCTAGTGAAAGTCACTCAGTCATGTCTGACTCTTTGTGGCCCTGTGAACTGTAGCCCACCAGGCTCCTTTGTCCTTGGGATTCTCCAGGCAAGAATACTGGAGTGCCATTCCCTTCACCAGGGGATCTTCCTGACCCAAAGGTTGAACCCGGATCTCCTGTACTATAGGCGGATTCTTTCCCTTTTGAGCCATTGGGCCTCCTAAGTTGGACCCAAGCCCAAGACCTTGTTGAGGACTGGGGGGAAAAAATCACTGGGAATTAACCTACTTTATTTTAAACAAACCAGTGATTATGTTGATGAACAGATTCTATTTTAAGACATAGTAAGGATTTTCTGTGACTGAAGTAGTATAACCCCCACAAAGTTTTCCCTCAGTCCATTAACTTAGTGCCTCCTCTTCGATGTTATCTCTTTTTTTGAAATAAAGCAATAACCAGAGAGCCATCATGCAATTTTATTATTTTATTGCTCTTTCATAGGAGGAACAAACAGTGATGAAATGGATCCTAATGTTCTCAGAATTAAATTATTTATTGAAGCTGAAATTTTTAATATAATACTGTACAACTCCAAGTCAAGATAGATCCCAAAGTGATAGAACGTATTATTGCACTTTTATCTTCTTGTATTCTGGTATATCAGTGACCTACATGTACATTTCAAGAGAAGCTCTGAACCAGAGTCCAGTGCTGACAGCAGAGCAGGTAACTCAGGGCTTATGAATCCTATTCTTTGCTGGCTTGATTTTTAGAAATCAGTTTTACTGTGGGCTGACTGCACTGGTATCTACAATGTCAGATATTTCAGTACTTTGCCTGTAGACTTATCTTGCCTACAGACTTCAAAGCATGATGAGATAATGAATTCACATAGTGTTCATTGACAGGACATAGCATTTAGCCCATTCAGTGGATTTTCTACTACTAGTGGCAAAGAAGCTCTCATTGCAAAAAGAAACTTGAATACAACTATGTTAATTTAGCTGAAATATCTTAACAAGTTACATAAAAATATTCTAAGTAATAGTGGACATGCCAAAAAAAATATTTATGAGAACAAGAAATTATATTTCAGTTTCTGTTTTAAAAAGGAGATAGTTTCTTCTATAAATCAAGAACACATTCCAGAGTATAATGACTGAGTGGAACAATTAGCATCTTCCGAATCTTAGCTAACAAAAAAGAAATGTGGCATAGTGGTAAAGAATCTGAATACCATCACAGAAAGTGAAAGAAATGGATATTCAGTCACTGGGTTGGGCAGATCCCCTGGAGGAGGAAATGGCAACTCACTCTGGTATTCTTGCCCGGAAAATTCCATGGACAGAGAAGCCTGGCAGGCTACAGTCCATGGGGTCACAAAGAATAATACTATGCCTTTTAAGTTTTTTTTCACAGTAGGCCTTATTTTCTCCTTTATATCCAAGATCTATAGTTAACAATAATATTTTGTGTACATTATTTTTATTGGAATATTGTTGATGTACAATATTATGTTAGTTTCGGGTGTGCTACATAATGATTTGATATTTGCATATATTATGAAATGATCACCACAATAAGTCTAGCAACCACTGTCTTTGCACAAAGTAGCTACAATATTATTGCTTATATTCCTTATGCTGTATATTATATCCCCGACTTATTTATTACAAAACTGGAGCTCTGTCCTTCTTAATTCTCTTTGTCTATTTCCCCACCTCTAACCTCCTTCGTCTGGTAACTACCGAGTTGTTTTCTGTATTTATATTTCTTTTTTCATTTTGTTCTGTTTGTTTGGTTTTTTGGATTCCATACATGAGAGCATGTGGTATTTGCTTTTTTCTGATTTATTTCACTTTGCACAATATCCACTAGATCCATCCACATTATCATAAAAGCAAGAGTTCATTTTTAATGGCTAAGTAATGGTCTAGTGTGTGTGTATGTGTGTGTGTATAACACATCTTTATCTATTCATCTATTTATAGACACTAAGATTGCTTCCATATATTAGCTATTATAAATAATTCTGCAATGAACACTGGAATGCATATATGCTCAGCTAGTCATGTCTGACTGTTTGAGACCACAGACTGTACCCCGCCAGGCTTCTCTGTCCATGGGATTTTCCCAGCAAGAATATTGGAGTAGGTTGTCATTTCCTACTAGGGGAACTTCCTGACCCAGGAATCAAACTTGCATCTCCAGAGTCTCCTGTATTGCAGGCAGATTCTTTACCGCTGAGCTACCTTTTCAAACTAGTGGGGTTTTTTTTGTTTTCTTTTGGTAAATACCCAGACAAGAAATTGCTAGATCATATGGTAGTTCTACTTTTAAATTTTCAAGGAAATTTGATACTCTTTTCCATAAAGGCTGCACCAAGTTATAACTGTTCTAACAGTACAGGAGGGTTTTCTTTTTTGATATCCTTGCCAACACTTATTTGCTATCCTTTTTAAAATAGCCAATCTGACAGGTGCGAGGTGACCTCTTATTGTGGTTTTCAGTTCCCTGATGATTAGTGATATTGAGCATCTTTTCAAGAACCTGTTGATGATATATATGTCTTCTTTGGAAAAACATCTATTTTGGCCCCTCTGTCCATTTTATAATCAAGTTGTTTGTTTGATTTGAGTTATAAGAGTTCATTGTATATTTTGAATATTAATTCCTTATCATGTAAATTGTTTTCAAATATCTTCTCCAACTCAGTAGGCTGCCTTTTCATTTTGTTGAGTTTCCTTCACTATGCAAAAACATTTCAGTTCGATGTAGTCCCACTTGCTTATTTTTGCTTTTGTTTCCTTTACTGAGAGGACATATCAAAAAAAAAAAAAAAATTCTAGACCAATGTCAGAAAGCTTGTGTGCATGCATCTGTGTTAAGTCACTTCAGTCCTGTCTGACTCTTTGAGATGTTATGGACTGTAGCCCGTCAGCCTCATCTGTCCCTGGGATTCTCCAGGCAGTTAAATACTGGAGTGGGTTGTCATGCCCTCCTTCAGAGGATATTTTGGACCCATGAATCAAAATTACATCTACTTGTGGTTCCTTCATTGCACGTAGATTCTTTACTTCTGAGCCACTGGGGAAGATCATGTATACATTCAGTTCAGTTCAGTTCAGTTGCTCAGTCGTGTCCAACTCTTTGTGATCCCATGAATCGCAGCACGCTAGGCCTGCCTGTCCATCACCAACTCCTGGAGTTCACTCAAACTCATGTCCATTGAGTTGGTGATGCCATCCAGCCATCTCATCCTCTGTTGTTGCCTTCTCCTCCTGCCCCCATCCCCCTCAGCATCAGTCTTTTTCAATGAGTCAACTCTCCGCATGAGGTGGCCAAAGTACTGGAACTTCAGCTTTAACATCAGTCCTTCCAATGAACACCCAGGACAGACTTCCTTTAGAATGGACTGGTTGGATCTCCTTGCAGTCCAAGGGACTCTCAAGAGTCTTCTCCAAAACCACAGTTCAAAAGCATCAATTCTTCGGCGCTCAGCTTTCTTCACAGTCCAACTCTCACATCCATACATGACCACTGGAAAAACCATAGCCTTGACTAGACAGACATTTGTTGGCAAAGTAATGTCTCTGCTTTTTAATATGCTATCTAAGTTGATCATAACTTTCCTTCCAAAGAGTAAGCATCTTCTAATTTCATGGCTGCAATCACCATCTACAGTGATTTTGGAGCCCCCAAAAGTAAATTCTGAAACTGTTTCCACTGTTTCCCCATCTATTTCCCATGAAGTGATGGGACCAGATGCCATGATCTTTGTTTTCTGAATGTTGAGCTTTAAGCCAACTTTGTCACTCTCCTCTTTCACTTTCATCAAGAGGCTTTTTAGTTCCTCTTCACTTTCTGCCATAGGGTGGTGTCATCTGCATATCTGAGGTTATTGATATTTCTCCTGGCAATCTTGATTCCAGCTTGTGCTTCTTCCAGCATTTCCCATGATGTACTCTGCATATGAGTTAAATAAGCAGGGTGACAATATACAGCCTTGACATACTCCTTTTCCTACTTGGAACCAGTCTGTTGTTCCATGTCCAGTTCTAACTGTTGCTTCCTGACCTGCATACAGATTTCTCAAGAGGCAGGTCAGGTGGCCTGGTATTCCCATCTCTTTCAGAATTTTTCACAGTTTCTTGTGATCCACACAGTCAAAGGCTTTGGCATAGTCAACAAAGCAGAAGTACATGTTTTTCTGGAATTCTCTTGCTTTTTTGATGATCCAGTGGATGTTGGCAATTTGACCTCTGGTTCCTCTGCCTTTTCTAAAACCAGCTTGAACATCTGGAAATTCACGGTTCATGTATTGCTGAAGCCTGGCTTGGAGAATTTTGAGCATTACTTTACTAGCATGTGAGAAGAGTGCAATTGTTTGGTAGTTTGAATATTCTTTGGCATTGCCTTTTTTTGGGATTGGAATGAAAACTGCCCTTTTCCAGTCCTGCGGCCGCTGCTGAGTTTTCCAAATTTGCTGGCATATTGAGAGTAGCACTTTCCCAGCATCATCTTTCAGGATTTGAAATAGCTCCACTGGAATTCCATCACCTCCACTAGCTTTGTTCATAGTGATGCTTTCTAAGGCCCACTTGACTTCACATTCCAGGACATCTGGCTCTAGATGAGTGATCGCACCATCGTGATTATCTTGGTCATGAAGCTCTTTTTTGTACAGTTCATCTGTGTATTCTTGCCACCTCTTCTTAATATCTTCTGCTTCTCTTAGGTCCATACCATTTCTGTCCTTTACTGAGCCCATCTTTGCATGAAATGTTCCCTTAAAGTGAAAGTGAAAGTGAAGTTGCTCAGGCATGTTCGACTCTTTGCGACCCCATGGACGGTAGCCTACCAGGCTCCACAGTCCATGGGATTTTCCAGGGAAGAATACTGCATGGGCTGCCATTTCCTTCTCCAGGGGATCTTCCCAACCCAGGGATCAAACTCGGGTCTCCTGCATTGCAGACAGACGCTCTACCTTCTGAGCCATGTTCCCTTGGTATCTCTAATTTTCTTGAAGTGATCTCTAGTCTTTCCCATTCTGTTGTTTTCCTCTATTTCTTTGCATGTATCGCTGAGGAAGGCTTTCTTATCTCTTCTTGCTATTCTTTGGAACTCTGCATTCAGATGCTTATGTCTTTCCTTTTCTCCTTTGCTTCTTTTCACAGCTATTGTAAGGCCTCCCCAGACAGCCATTTTGCTTTTTTGCATTTCTTTTCCATGAGGATGGTCTTGATTCCTGTCTCCTGTACAAAGTCACGAACCTCCATCCATAGTTCATCAGGCACTCTATCTATCAGATCTAGTCCCTTAAATCTATTTCTCACCTCTACTGTATAATCATAAGGGATTTGATTTAGGTTATACCTGAATGGCTAGTGGTTTTCCCTACTTTCTTCAATTTAAGTCTGAATTTGGCAATATACATGCAATTCTTTGTGTATTAATTCTATCTCAATAAAGTTAAAAATTTAGCTTGATTTAAGTCTACTTAACTTGACCAAAAGGTAAATTTGTTATTCAGTAAAGGTAGCAGATACGGCTGAGGATCCTTTATTATGAAAAGCTCTTAGAACCGCAAACACTTATTCTCCTATTTCAGATTTCAAGCTACCTCAATTCTGTCTTAGTGGCATGAGTGGGATGCAGGAATCCTGGAAATATAGTCCACTTTTGCAGGATAGCATGTCTTCCACTTGAGCAGCCTAGTTCACAAAATATTTCATAGCTATCACAAGTATGAATCCAGTGGAATTAAGAAGAGGGAGTTAGATATATAAATATAGTGAACACATATTAGGTTATCTGACTTCCCTTCTTTGGAATTCATCCTTTACTTTCATCTAGTCACAGGAGCAGCAGGTTGCTGACAGCCATGTTCACACACTGTGAAAATGTCCAACAGACTTTAGTTTGACAGATCCAGGGACAGGCACCTTAAATCAGACGAGTCTACCAAATTCCCTTTCTTGACATTTTTAAATGGAGCCCAAGAGAATCCAACCTCAACCTAGGCTGGAGAAAGATGTAAACAGTAGGTCATGCTTTTTGCCACATAGATCTGAAAGCAAAAAACAGTTTGGAAAAACAGAGGGAGAGAAAGAGAAGCAGGAAGATGAGAAGGAAACTTCATCAGGGAGTTGGGGGTTTGCAGAGGTTTCCTATGATTATTCCTTTTCTGGTATACTGTGAATGCCCACAAAGTCTGTTGCCCAGTATCCATATAACAAAGCCTATTATTTTTTTCCTTTAACTATGTCAAGTCGATTTATATGATTTGAACCTAAAAGTCCTAATACAAGAAGAAAAGTTAATCCTAAAACACAATTTCAAATACATTTAAAGAAGTTCATTAGCTATGTCCTTTTTTTTTTTTTTTTCCTATTCATGTCATGCACATTCCCTCTGTCTAATTAGCTTGGGAATTTCATGTCGTAAACTTGCTAAGTTCTTCTTGCCTTGACATGCCCTTCCTTCTGCTTGTAAGGCCTCTCCTTTTTCACCTAACCATTAAAATCTGGGTCAAACTTGAGGTATTCCAGGAAGTCATCATGACTTAACTCTATCAATCTTTTTTTTTTTTTTTTTTGATTCTGTTTCTAACATCTCTCCAAAGTCTGGAGACTGTACTATATTATTATATATGTATAAGTGCTGCCTTGAAATTATTCTTAAATGGCTTTTTGTACTAACATTTTTTTTTCTTCAAAGTGATAAATTATTTGACACAAGAGATAAAATATTTTACTCCTTATTTTACTATTTAACTTTAAATAACTTCAGTTCAATGAATTACATATCACAGGTGCCCATAAGGATGTATGAACTGTCTCTATCACATCCTCAGTGAGTCATCAAAAATCTCCATTTTATAATACTAGAAGCAAATATTTGAAAACTATTGACTAAAGGAAAAAAGATAGTGATGACATCTGCAAAAGTCAAAATGTTCCCTTCTAAAGTTTACTATGATGCATCACTTCATTCCTAGATTTCCATTTCTAAAAGACAAGCAGTGCAGAGTTCTAATGTAAATTCTTTTATGCATAATATATTTGAATGACTAACCACAGAGGTCCTTCCTTCTAAATGAAGCAGAGCAAAGAGCAGCTCTCCTGTGGACTGAATTAGTTTTCCCAGGTCTAACTCATCCGTAGATGCAGTCCATGGTGATAAACTCTGTAGAAAGAGCACACATCAAAGCTACGAAGAAGATAAAACATCATAACTTCTGTAAAAGCATTGGAAAAATGCGTAGGGGAAATTTTTTTAGATTTGACTTTATAATCTAAAAAATGATATTATCCCTTACTGATGAGACTATTCTTTAATTTTTGTCCAAAGACATTAAAAAATTCATCAATAATTAGGGAGTAATGTAAACTATAAAGAGTTCTTAATCTTTTCAGATGATCAGGAAGAAGCTATCATTTAAGGCTAAAATAAAGAAATTTTCTCTAGTAAGTCTCAATTTTGATATTGTCACATGCCCTGAAGTCACTGGGATGAGAACATTTTTGCAAATCTAACATAAATAACTGGAGTAGGTCTGTTACTCACAGAAAAACACAGTGTGTTTACATGAATACCTCTTCTACTTGATTCTTTTGACCTGAGAACTTGAGAGAAACTCAGAAAAAGCTGCCAAGTTCCAAAGCTGGGAACAGACCCAGGCCAGCATGATCTTCATTCTCATTCTCTAACTACCTGGAAACGTTATCTCAAGCAGATAGGTGTTAAAAATTTACAATTCCATTTCTACCAATCAATATTTGTGATACTTTGGAACCTGCCCATACACTAAGGGTGACAAGTTATTCTGTTTTAATCATCTGTTAGGTGTGAACATATTGCATATAACTGATCTTCTTGCTTTTTCTTCCTAGTTCTCCATCTCCGCCTTTCTCAAATCTATTACTCCTTGGATTTTTATTTTTATCTTGTGTTTGCCTTTGCCTCAGCATATTTTGCTTTATCAAATCTTCTTCTGCTTAAACTTGAAGTCCACTAGTTTTTCCCTAGCTGTGGCCCTGACTGAATGGCATCTCTTGTCCTCTCTCAGATTAAAGGGGCTTTGGAAGACTTGTCTGGTTAGGAAAAGCCAATAGGAAGCAGGCAAGGGTGTCACATGAATAAGGAGTAATAGAAGATCAGCAAAAGAGCCACGCTGGCAGAGGTGTCCTAAGGAAGAACCCTTGTGTTTTATTACAAGTTAATCACTAAAGGGGTGTTGTCTATGAGTGTAATGGACCTATGAGCATAACGGACCATCTCTGGGAACGCTGCTTTCCAGGTAATGAACATTAAGCTAAAATACCTGTTTAGCTCACCAGAGACATCCTGACCAGGCCCATCTGTGAATGACTATAGAAAGGAAGAAAGTAACCTATGCCCTCCAAAAGCTGATGAGAATCAGGTAGTTTGATGTTATTCCCTCCTCTTTTAGTGTCAAAGGAGCCTGAATTCCAACTCAGACAAGCTGCTTCTTTGGGGGCACAAGCCCCCCTTCTCAGTTAGGTAATTTTTCAAGTAAAATCATTATTCCTTGCCCCAACAACTCTAGCGAACAAGGTCTATCAATAATTGGCCTGTCATGCAGCAAGCAGCACGAGCTTAGACTTGGTAACACGGAATTCTTCTCTGGCCACGTAATGGCCACATCTCCTTTTTTTTGTTGCTGTGGCTCTGAGATTCTCAAGTCCCTTCTTCTTTCATTGAGTTTGCCCAGTGGGCACTGTACCCACTGGTATGTCAACTGTTCCTTCTTCTAGCCTTACCTCAAATGTACTGTTTGATTTCACAATCAGGAACATAGGCACCCTTGCTGTCTGACTCAGAGGGTACTTTACTATTTTACAACAGCAATCGATTACTCTTCTTAAATTACAGACTTATTCACTAACTGGACATCCATCAAAAGGCTTGCCTAGTTCTTACTTGACCAACATAAATTAAGATGTCTCCAGGCAAGGTTTCACACAAGGAACCATGGAGTTTTTAGGCAAAACCATTTCTCTGTAGGCTAACAATTCTTAATGTGGAAAAATCTCTCAAAAATATTTGCCTTTCTTTCAAGAATAAAGCCCTCAAACACTCAGTGTTCAATTCTTCTTGTCTTTCTTCTCTGACTCTGACTCTCCTTATCTTAATCTATCTCATGAAAAGGTTATAAAAATTTAGACATTTTTTTATGATGTACTCAATACTTTGCTTAGGCTTACAGTAAGCTGTAACAATGAACATGTACACATTAGATCTTAAAATAATCTAAATAAATAAAAGATTACTTTGTCTCCATAAACATCTCCTTTCTTTCTTCTTCTTTGATAATCTCCTTAGATTGACCCATATTGCAACCTCGTTTCAGTTAAATTATTTTTTTCTCTTGGCTTTATCATCCCCATATTTTGCAACTCATCTGCCATTTTTTAGTATATGTTGGATTTCAATTTTTTTTAAAGTAAAGTTATCTAATTTGCTCTTTTGATAAAGTTTTGCACAACCACGCCTGTAATATTTTTTCTCCTGTGGGTTATTATACTCTTTATAATAGGAAGAAATAACTTTCATATGTAGGGAACCTTTGGAATGAAAGTTTGAGTCTTTTAGAAACTCAAATAACTCCAGCTTTTGGGTGCAAACAAAATAGAGATTTGAATATGTTTGTGACTCGTAGTAAAAATGTGCTCTTTCAACCAAAGAATTTTTCGGCATTTAAAAAATGCTGATGAGAATGCAGAATGGTACAGCCACTTTGGAAGACAGTTTGGAAGTTTCCTACAAAACTAGACATACACTTATCTACCATCTAGCAACTCTCTTCTTTGATATTTACCCAAATGAATTGAAACCTGATGTCTCTACAAAAACCCACACACAAATGTTGATAGCACCGTTCATTATTGCCAAAATTGGGAAGCAACTAAGATGTCCTTCAACAGTGGACTCTGTAAACAGTCTCTGGTTTGCCACACAATGGAAAATTATTCAGCAATGAGAAGAAGTGAGCCATCCAGTCACAAAGACATGGAGGAAACTTACATGCATATTACTAAGTGTAAGAAGCCGGGCTGAAAAGACGAACTGCTATATGACTCTAAGAAATTCTGGAAAAGATGAAAAGACAGTAAAATTTTTCTATGAATTCAGAGGAAGGGAAGCAGGAATGAAAAAGTGGGCACAGAGGATTTTTAGGAACGTGGAATTATTGCTACATATCCTGCCGTGGTGGAAGCATATCATCATACATTTATCCAAATCCACAGAACGTACAAAAAGAAGAATGAGCCCTAATGTAAACTATGCACTTTAGTAAAGAATAATATATCAATACTGGCTCATCAATTGTAACCACCATACCACAGTAATGCAAGCTGTCAGTAGTAGGAGAAACTTTGGGGAGTGGAGGTCGGGGGGTGAATAAATGGGATCTCTCTGTACTTTGTTCTCAGCTTTTCTGTGAACCTAAAACTGCTTTAAAAAATAAATTCTATTAATTTTCATTTCTACTTTAAAATTTTTTATCAATTTAAAACAAAACAGGACAAAAATGAGCTTGCTTCTTCTGGATTATGACTGGGTGAGAAAGTCTGAAGGACTTACAAAGGCACTTTCGGTAACTTCATGGCCCTTTATTAGCATGATGGACACCAAAAACATGAATCAGTGAGTGATCTCGGGTGCCAGCCCTTTGCTAGGTGCTTTCCACACATTATCTCGTGGAGCCCTGTAGTGTTACGTAAGGCCTTGAGGCTTAGAGAGACTAAAAAATTTTCCCAAGACCACCATGACAGGAAATGGCAGAGACAAATTTCAAATCTAGGTCTTTCTTTCCACTCCTGAGTATTAGGGCAGGGATGCAAGCAAGTGGAGAAGGCAATGGCACCCTACTCCAGTACTCTTGCCTGGCAAATCTCATGGATGAAGGAGCCTGGTGGGCTGCAGTCCATGGGGTCGCTAAGAGTCACACACGACTGAGAGACTTCACTTTCACGCATTGGAGAAGGAAATGGCAACCCACTCTAGTGTTCTTGCCTAGAGAATCCCAGGGAGAGGGGAGCCTGGTGGGCTGCCATCTATGGGGTCACACAGAGTCGAACACGACTGAAGTGACTTAGCAGCAGCAGCAGCAGCAGCAGCAGGCAAGGGCCATGGAAGAGCTTTTGACTACTGCAAAAACCCCACCCTGATGGCAACTATGTGGGCCTCAGAAATCAGTACCTCATCCAAGACCTGTGACTGCCCTGTCCCTACCCCAAGGGCCCCCTGCTGGGTAGGGTGCAGCCAGATTTGGGGTGCCTTCACAAGGAAGCTGTAAGCTCCTGAGTCAGAAGGAAAGCACAATAGGGGAAGAATACTTATGCAGAAGGCCTGTGTAGATGATCTAGCATTAATATTATATAATACAGAAAACACTTGCAACATCCTTTATGATCCTCTCAGGATATTTTTATTACAATTATGGGTAACAGCTCTTGAAAGGTAACGCCCGCACTTCCCAATTTACCCAAGCAACTACCATAGTTTTTTCTTTATCTCTGCTCTTACATTAAAAAAAAAAAAAAAAAGTTCCAGGGCTTACATATTACCTTTGCTAATTTTGAAAGAGAAGGAAAACCTTGCAGAATCAAAAGCTCAAATAGCTCACTTTAAAAGCACTTGAGAACAAGAGAAAGTTTTATGTGATTACATTAATAGCAGTGACAAATGCATGTAAGACACTTAACCATGATCTGTGATGCAAAGAAAACCCATTTAGGTGTCATTCATCTTTTTCACATTAGTACAATGAGTACTGCCTGCTTTATCTTTTTCTCAGACAACACTTGAATTAGAATGCTGCATTTTTCCAGAAGCTAGCATCCTAATTTCTCCTTTTGGTGCCCTTTTATAGAAATGGTTAAGACTCTGAAGCCCCAAATATAAAACAAAATTTGTTTTTTCCCCTCCAATTCCATCTCTCTAAAAAAATTGTTGGAACGACTTCCTTTTTGAAGAGACAAGATTTTTATTTACCAATTGGTTATTTCTAGTACTTTTCCTCCAAAGGAAATAAAACTATGCAAAATAAACTCTAATTCCTGATTCCAAACTTAGAATCATGAACAGAGGAACATAGGAATAGAAAAGAAATTAGGGGTGGAGGGGTGGTGGTGGAGAAATGAGGTTGGAGAGGGAGGAGAAGAGGAAAGAAGAGACAGAAGAATGAGAAATGATCTCTCTGAACATGATTCCTACAGGCCCTGAATCCAGCTTCTTATAGTCACGGACTTGTGGAGCATGAAAACTTCCAGAAACATTAGTAGTTGTCAATGCCCCCCGACAACCACCCCCCAACTCCTACCACTCAAGTTTTGCCAGTGAGAGAAACTATGATGCAATGAAAATAAAATGTTTAATTGACAGTCAGGAGACCTAGATCTCAGTAACCACAAACTTAGCAGGTCACTTGACTACTCCAACCTTCCATTTCCAAACTAGAAGAAGTAAAAGTTGGCCTTGATGCTTTCAGAGTTCCTTTTACCTCTGTCTTATCTGAAACACAGTTTTGGAGAAGTCACTTGTGCAGAGTCTTAGAGCTAGTGAGAGGCAGAGCCAGGCTAGATCTAAGGTCTCCTGAGGAATCATTAAGATTTTTATAGCTTCCTCTGGGTGGAGTGGTTTGTGAGGATGTTTATTCCGTGGGCTAATGCAGGCGCCCATCTCTCTGAGCTGTCCCATGTTTCTCCAAACCTCTTTACAATTTTGTCCTGTTTTCAAATTTTCTTTGGCGGATCAAGTCAGCCTGTACAAGATATCCTAGTAAGAGCAGCCTGGCTTGTTGTTGTTTTTTTTTTTTACTGTGAAAGTGAGAAGCATAGAAAGAGCAGTCTGTTCCCTAATGGGAGCAATGAAGCAGTGTCTCACTTGAGCAAAAAGAGGAAATCAGGCAGGTAAGTGTGGCACAGGGGTAGAGAATCAGACCCCCTGTCTCCCCAGGCTAACCTCATCCCATCCCCCATAGCTGTTCAGAGGGCCTCTGTGACTCAGTGGACAGGAGGCCCAATGTTGGCTGCCTCTCCTCTCTGCCCTCCGAATACACATTTAAAGACTCCCAAAGGGATTTCTTGCAAACTTGAGTTTCTGATGTGGAAGAAAATGTTTCCAGAATTTTAAAAAAAAAAAAATCACAACAAGTTCCAGCATCACACAAAAGAAAAGACTTCAGTTTGAAACTTTGAAGAAATATTAAATAAGAGATAGAATTTTGGTTATACCAGATATGAATGCCAGTACTATAGGAAAGAGCCTCATAAAATGTATCAAGCCCAGGCAAAAATAAAATAAGCAAAAAATAGAATATCACTTAAACTATAGCAGGCCTATAAATTCAGCTCCAAAATTACAAGCCAACACACATACCATATTGTACAACTGAGCCTGAAAAAAGGGGAAATTAGCAATAAACCAAAAAGCTTTTAAAAGTAACATAGTGAAGCAGAAAAAAAAAAGTCAGAATAAGTACTATCTGAGAAGAAACAGCAACAAAATATGTGATTTTCCTTTTTTAAAGACTCTGGACTGCATAGTACATCTGAGAGGTGGATGAGTCAATTTGGGTGGGTAGGTTCACTGTGTTTGACAAATAAGTTTTGCTTCTCACCAGGACATTTGGATACTACATAAATAGAAACCTTCTTTTCATCTCGAGAAGCATAAGGAAGTGCTTTCTCAGAGTGAATATTTTCCTCAAATCACTTGGAAAAGAGAAAGAACATTTATTTCCATGTTTCTCATATCTAGCAAACTCTATTGACCTTAGGTTGAACTTGAAAACATTGTTCTAGCACAGCCTGTCTATAAAAGCCAAACTTGCCTTTCTTTACCATCTGCCCCTGGCCTTAGAAAGATCATCTCCTACAGTACCTCCCACATTTAAGAATTTTTGTTTTGTGGAGGGTGGGGTAGAATCCCCTCCGGTGTAAATGCCAGTGTGTGAAGTTGGACTTCTGCAACGAGAATGTTCCAGCCTCACAACAGACCTTTGGTGGAAGTAGGGAAGGTTCTTGCTGGATGATCAGGCTATGGTTCTGAATGTTGAGTAAGACAGTCTGCCTTAGCAGTTACTTGTTAAATCAAGATGCTTTTTGTACTTTGTCGTTGTTTAGTCGCTAAGCCATGTCCGATTCTTTTGTGACGCCATGGACTGTAACCCACTAGGTTCCTTTGTCTATGGGATTTCAAAGGAGTGGGTAGCCATTTCCTCCTCAAGGGGATCTTCCTGACCCAGAGACTGAACCCACATCTCCTGCATTGGTAGGCTGATTCTTTACCACTGAGCCACCTGGGTAGCCCCCTCTTTCTACTTAGTTGAGACAAAAGCTCATACTTTCTAAGACCTGGAGAGAATGGAGAACTTCTCTGGCATTTATGTGAGACCCCAGGGCACTGCTGTTTGTGCCAGGTTGCTAGTTTCAGAAATGCTGAGTTACTCTCACATCCATTTCCACGCTGTGTAGACAGCAGGAGCAGGTGCAACTCCCAGACTGCCATGTCGCTAACCTCCTGTTGCAAAGTCCAAAGTCTGTGTGCAGGAGGTGGGTTATGTTTTCAGAAAATGATACTCTGCTCTCCAGTTGCTACCTGCTTCTTGGCGGTAGCCTTCAGAGCCCTCGAAAATTTAAAATTCAAATTTGTCATTGACATCTGGTATTATTAGACTTGTTAATGTCAGAAGGGACAGGAAGGAAGAGGAATATATATATATATATATATAAAAATATATATATATATGCCTTAAAGACTGCAAGGAGTTATCCGAAGGAAACAGAGGAGGTGCTTGTGTGTTTCAAAGTATTTGTTCCTCTGTCGCTCTTCTCTCTGAGTTTCCCTTACTTTGTCTCTGACCCACAGTGGGATCTAGAATACAGATCGGTATCCTTAGAAGGAAGCTGAATAATTAAAGGTCATTCAATATACCGTCATTCTTTTATATAACCTCCAAAGGAAAGGCACTTTAGGGCTAACAATGCTGTACGATTCAATTCTGTAAAAATAGAATTATCATTGTAATCCTAGAATGCCATGCTTTCTACTTGCCACGGTTCCCTGATGCTCATGCTTAAATAGTTGCCTTTATGTTTATTTGCCAGGGTATATAACAAGGTGGACGTTCTAAGACATTTTATATCTTCAAATGTTTGAAAAATCTCAAATATTTGTACTTATCTTTATTTGAAGGTGTCTATAGGTAATTGGCAATTATATATATATATTTATTGCCAAATATATTTGAAATATATTTGATTAGCCTCTGTAGCACAGTCAACTTTCAAAAATTGTTTGATTTTCCTCTGTTTTCTTTTAAATCAAATCTTGCAATTTGTTTTTCACAAAGTTGTAGCATTTGTCATTCACCTATTAAGTATAGAGACTTCATGAATATTGAATATTCCATAGATCTGCTGTGCTGTGCTAAGTCGCCTCAGTCATGTCCAACTCTTTGCAACCCCATGTACTGAAGCACGCCAGGCTTCTCTGTCCATGAGATTCTCCAAGCAAGAATACTGGAGTGGATTGCCATTTCCTCTTCCAGGGGATCTTCCTGACTCAGGGATTGAATCCGTGTCTCTTAAGTCTCCTGCACTGGCAGGTGGGTACTTTACTACTTGCACCACCTGGGAAGACCCATTTGAAATATGCATGTGTAAGACCCAACCTTTCCCAGTATTTCTACAGGCAGGCAAAAAAGAGCTGCCATACAAAATCTGTGGAAATCCTATGTTCAATTGCACGGCAGCCCTTTCTTGCCTGCCAGTAGAAATACTGGGAAAGGTTGGGACTTACACATACATATTTCTCCTCCCGGGGAGCAGGATTTCTCCACTTTGGGGCTGGGAGCATAAGCTGAACAATGGAGAGGATGGGATCTAAGCTGCCCTAACAAATCTAGATACTTTAACTTTGGGTTGAGTCATGTACCATAGAAACATTCAATTTTACATTCACTTTTGGTTCCTGCCTAGAGGGCTTCCACATATTTTTCACATGATGCTACTCATAGAAAATAAAAGCATTTTGTATTCCAAACTTATTAAGAGTATTTGAACATAGTTGAGGGTCCTCCATGCTACAAGTGACTTACTCAAAGACTTGGGCCACCTCTGACCCAACATGGCTGCCCAAGGACTGTGCATGCTAAGTTGGTTCAGTCATATGTGACTCTCTGCAACCCTATGGACTGACTAGAGCCCATCAGGCTCCTCTGTCCAGGGGGATTCTCCAGGCAAGGGTACTGGAGTGGGTTGCCCTACCCTCCTCCAGGGGCTCTTCCCAACCCAGAGATCAAAACTATGTCTCTTGTTGCATTGGCAGGTGGGTTCTTTACCACTAGTGCCACCTGGAAAGCCCAAGGACTAAGCATCCTAATTTTGTAGCACACCAGCAGGGATCTGAACCGCAATTCAGCAGCCCCAACCAGGCAAGTTACAAAGCAGACAGGATTTGCCTTTTCTCCCACCTTGATCACTTTTATTCAATACTATAAATACTGAATCAATTTTATTCAATAGTATAAATGTTGAATAAAATTCTAACAGATGTTGTGGCTGGGCTTTTAAATGTCCACGATATAATCATTGGGTCTTCCCTCATGGCTTAGAGGGTAAAGAATCTGCGTGAATGCTAGAGACCCAGATTTGATCCCTAGGTCAGGAAGATCCCCTGGAGGAAGGAATGGCAACTCATTCCAGTATTCTTGTCTGGAGAATTCCATGGACAGAGGAGCCTGGTGGGCTATAGTCCATGGGGTCAGAAACAGTCGGACACAACTGAGCGACTAACACCACCACCACCATGTAACGATCAGAACTTTTCAGGGCATGAACTGACAGTTGCATATCTGGAATTATGCTTATTTATCTTAAAAGTGTTTCAAAAAGAAACATCTATTATTTTTCATCTCTGCCTCCAATTACTTCACATCTTGCTGTCCTGAACATCTTACCTAGACTTGCCACCATTCAGAAAACTATCCTTTATTGGCCCCAGTTAAAACTTCCATTCTCTGATAATTAAATTAACTCAGATTAAGATGAGAATAAAGCTTAACTCCATCCGTTTAAGAGTTTGTGATTATAAATCTTTAATTATTGGAAGACACAGTGAAACAACAGGTATTCATAATTCCCTCACAAACTCTCCAGGACTCTCTTTCTTTGTTTATTTCACTTTTCAGGGAGGAGAATCCAGGGAAGCAATTTTTCTGTGTCAGAGAATCTCATGAGCTGCCCTCTCCTTACTTCCTGGAATCCCTTCCTTTCTTCCCAGGTTCAGGGAGGAAAGAGCCACCAATTTGAGAGCCTATCTATTGGTATAGCGAGCTTTAGTCTGATTTGGGTGAGATGTGTTTCCTTTATACGTTCGCAAATTGTCTTAAGAGGTTTACTTTGGGGCTAAAAACATCAGAATATCTGAAAGCTCAGCTCTGCACTCAAAGATGGAGACAGTGATCACAACGTGATGCAGACAAAGCAGGTTGCCTCCTGCTCACACTGGCAGCACACTGGAAGCATAGCAGGGTGGGGAGGGCCACTGTGCAGGCTTATAGGAGAAATGGGACTCCGAATCTGAAAGACTGGAGCTTAAATCTTGACTTGGCCACTTCATAGAAGGGTGATTTTATTCTGATTACTGAAGCACTCCGAATTGTCTGTTTCCTCATCTGTAAAATGGACTATTAACCCCAGCTCAAAGAGGTTGATGTACCAATGAAATGAGATGTAAAAGTTGCCAAGCACAGAGAATCCCATCTATAAGAACTTGTCTGAAATTAAATAGCTGATGCCGAACTGTTGTTTCTCTAAGACATTTCTCAGACTTCCACCCTGCCACTTGGTTTTGGATTTTGTTGTAGGGGAGTTTCTTTCCATCCTAGCCTTAGGAGAAAGTAGGACTTGTCTCTATATTCAGTCTGGCCCCAGATTTGTAATATCAAGCCAGGCTTCCCCAGGAAGCCAGAAATCCCTGCAGGGCTGGTTCCACCCTGCTGGACACTTGCTGTCTCAAAAGCAAAGCCTGAGGTCAAGAGCTTGGGGATGTCTCTTGATCCCTCTTGGCAGGACCTGCACATTAGAATTTCATTTGGAAATTTAAAAAATACTAATAACAAGACTCTAATCCCAGAGATTCTGATTGAACTGGTCTGGATAAGGGCCTGAACATCAGCAATTTTTTAACTAACTCAAGGGATCTTGATATCCAGCCAGTGTTGAGGACCACTTACTTCTCTAGACATTGCAGATCTAAGTGACCTGAAGATGTTAGAGGTCAAGGAGGGAGCTGCAAATGTCTGATGAGCTGATACTGGAGAGCCCTCCCTTGCTCAGATATTTCACTCATGGAGGCAAGGACAAGACAGAAGGAAGTGGGGTAAAATTAGCTCTTCTGGAGCATGTCTTAGGGAGCTTTCCAGGTAGCGCTAGTGGTAAAGAATCCACCTGTCAATGCAGGAGACATAAGAGAGGCAGGTTTGACTCATGGATTGGGAAGATCCCCTGGAGAAGGAAATGGCAAGGCACTCCAGTATTCTTGCTTGGAGAATGCCATGGACAGAGGAGGCTGGCAGGCTACAGTCCATAGGATCACAGGGTCAGACATGACTGAAGCAACTTAGCACAGGAAAGTGTTTTGGGCAACGATAGCACCATTTTCTGATCTGCTTGTGGATTCCAATTTTCCAAGTAGCTGTTGAATAAGAGAACACTGCAGATTTTTTTTACAACATAACTCCAGAAGCCTCATTTAAGCTGATATCATTATGGACTTTTAAATCTCCTGCCTGCATTTAGTTCATTTCTGAATTAAGAAGTACTTAAAATGTAATGACTTATTTGAATTGCTCATTCTCTAATGGTGGTTACAGAGCTGTGCTCTTAAACCCCTGCACATGGAGGATATTTTGATCAAGTCAGAAAGAGCAATGTGAAAGCATTCAAGTTATGGGAACAGAACCAAGATGTCTTGATTTCCAGTTCTCGCTATCAATTAAAGCACATAATAAAACTCAGAAAGGGCTATTCCTCTCCTTGAAATAGTGAGATGTCCATGTTTTTTCTCTTTTGTTTTTACTGACATAGATCTCTGACCAGCGTAATGATCCCCCTCCTTCCCTTTCCCCTTTTTTCTTTGCCTTATCAGATGATACTCTTTCTCACCCAGTGAAATCCAGTTTCTACCATCATTCTTTTTTATTCACATCTTAAATTAACTGAGGGTCCTTTTGCTAGAGACCATGACTCCCTCTCTCTTTTTTGGTGAAAAAAGCCTCAAACTGAGTTATCAGTTATTTTAATTATTTTAAGGCCATAGAAGCAATATTTGCTCTGTCACTGTTAAATAACGGAGTCACTTTAAGATCAAAACTAAAATTTAATGCAAAAACAAGTATTTCTGACTTAGATATCTGCATGAGGAGGGGATCCATTTAATTATCTGATCCCAAATCAAAGAGTTTCCCTGTCCTTATACTACCTGCCCTTCCAAAGGGATATTAATATCAATCGTCAAGGAGAAAATTTATAACCCATGGAGTTCTGATGTCACCAGGATGGATTTAATGACCTGCAGTCAGTTTGGGCAGGACAGCATAAGAATAGTTGTGAAAATAAGTTCCTAATAAATCAGAACCTGCCTCTAGCCCTCATGACAGTAGAGCTAAGGAAAAAAATTTAGCATCTAACGTGTAGACAGTGGCTGTTATAGGAAATATGGGTGACATTCCCACAGAGGAGAGTGCTTCAGAAAGCAAACCCACTAGGCTAATCACTGGCTCACTCTGCATAGTGGATCCCTGCATTTCACAAGTATAACTGAGTGCTTGGCACTTGTTTGACACAGCACAATGAGTTTATTGGATGTGTAATAGATAAGCGTGGGTGACTCTGTAGTAGGTCAGTTGGACCTGCTTGGGCTTAGTGTATCCTGAACTTAAAATGATGTCTGAGTCCATGGTCCCATGGCAACCTTACAAAATTATTTACAAGTTTCTTAGGAAATCATCCCTTTATTTTCATCTTTCAACTTTATTTAGTTTTATGGAGTTGAGTGCCACAAACTTAAAATGAGTTGCATATTCTTTCTGTTTAGAGTTTTTATTCAGTCACCAAGTCATGTCTGACTCTTCGTGACCCCATGGGCTGTAGCATGCCAGACTTCCCTGTCCCTCACTGATATATTTCCTTGCTTTTGTGCTCTCTTCTTATATTTGCTAGAGGCTTGCCAATATATTGTAGTATTTAGCAATATAAAAATTAGCTATATGTATAGATTATTGTTATATGTCATAAATGTGCAAAGCACATGAAAAAAGTGAAAATGTTAGCTGTTCAGTCATGTCTAACTTTTTAGGACCCCATGGACTATAGCCTGCCAGGCTCCTCGGTCCATGGGATTCTCCAGGCAAGAATACTGAAGTGGGTTGCCATGCCCTGAAGTGGGTTGCCATGCCTTCCTCCAGGGGATCTTCCTGACCCAGGGACTGAACCTAGATCTCTTGCCTTGCAGGCAGATTCTTTACTGCTGAGCATCAGAGAAGCCCCATAAAGAAAAAAGAAAAAGAAAACAGCAAGCAGAAAAATATGTATATTGGAATGAGGAGTGTTGGGGAACTAGAGTAGGAAATCATTTTTTCCCTAAACTTTTGTACCATTAATTTTTTACTATGATTAATAATAATAATAATAAATACCTATTTTAACTGACTGAGAGAATCCAGGCCAATATTAGACAGGGTTCATTTAGTGTAGTGGGGCCCATTTTCAAAGTCCAGAGGTGTCAGTCCTGTGTGTTTAGGCTTCAGTTCTCCTGAACTTGATTGTGCTTTTGATAACTGGCAGTGGGTCATCAGGGTGGATTGCCAAAACACTTAGGGGAAGTCACTTGATCAACTTGTCCTTGGCACAACAGCCATTCTGAAAATAGACATACTCAAGTGAAATGAGTTATATTGAAACTGATTCCAAATAGTTAACTGAGTGCATGTTGTGTTTGAAAAACACGTACTAAAATGTGGAATTGTTTCACTTTCAAGTGAAAATCCCTGCCTACATTACATTACAATATTTTGAAACACGTCTTCCTCGGATCAGGAGTCTCCTTCTGGGCTGGCTCTCCCTTGCCCTGGTCCATTTAGAGATTTCCAAGCACTCAGGCCAAAGAAGCAAAGAGGCCTATGTCCGAGAGTAAAGGAAAAAGAACATACAGACAAGTTTGCTGACACAAATACACACACACATACACATATACATCTAGGAAAAAATATTTTGCAGCAATGGTGACAAAAATAGGATTACCCTTTTTATTATAAGATATGTTTTTATAAGTTCATTCAACGCAAGGATAAATGGACAAAAACTATAAACTATCAGTTCTCAAATGAGGAAACATGGTTATTCATTGACTTAGCACTGTTTTGGTTGAGTCCTTGAGACAGGAGATTCACTTATTTGTCATAAGTTTCCAGCAAGACTAGAGTTCCAAAACCAGGAGGAGAGGCTCTCACTGCCGACACACTGGGAGCCTCCAGGGATACTTCTGGTCTTGTGACTATAGAGAGCACCATTTCTACTTCAGACAAATGAGCTTGCTATGAACACTGCCAATAGCCATCCATGGCAGAGGAGCATTGTATACTGGGCCGACCTTGCAGTTTTCAGAGATCTCAACCCACGACACAGACATCCAGTCTCACCTGGTACCATTAGCCATGAGCCCCAGTTCCCTCCTGCACCATTTTTGCTGTACCCCAAATGTCTGCTACCCCATCCCCACCTCCCTTTCTAATGGAGAGTTTCCACCCAGTAATGTAGGACATAGAGATTAAGGGCATAATTAGGGTTATAAGAATAAGGTAGAAGTTATAGGGACAGAGCGAGAAACACTTTATGAACTACTTCAGACATTGTCTTGGCAGGGCTTGGCAACATATTGGATGGAGGCTGTGGGTGAGGAACAGGGAGGAGTCATGCACGGCACCCAGGTGTTTGGTGCGAGCACCTGAGGGATTGTAATGTCAGGAACTGATCTGGGAAAATTGCAGGAGGACAAGTATGAGGAAATGAATTCAGTTCTGAACGTGTTGAGTTTGAGGGATCTGTTGGAAGCCAAAGAGGAGATGTCGCGAAGGCTTTGCCTATATTCATCTGGAGTTAAGCAGACAGATCTGGGCTGGAGATACATACTTAGTTGTCATCAACATAAAGATGGGAATCAAGCCATCCCTGGGTGTGGATGAGATTGCTTAATACTTGCTTGTAGTGTGAGATGGTAAGTGGCCCAGGTTAGAGCCCTGAGTAACCCCCATTATTTAGGGATGGGTCAGGAGAAAGAGCTAATAAAACAGCGAGAAGGGGAGAAGGGAAACTGAGAGTGTGCCTTTGTTCATATTCACCCTTTCCCTGGAGTGACCTCCTGCTCTTCTTTGTGAGGTAAAATTTGGCTCATACTCCAACACATCTAAAATGTCACTTTGATGAAGCAAAACTTTCTTGATTCACTCTTTACTTCCGCAAACACCGTAAGAACTGCTCTCTTTTCTCTGCTTCTATAGCTCTTCAGACAAAAGTCAAACCGTGATGTAGCCACCCAAGACACCTCCCACCCTACTTCCAACACTTTCTGAGCTAATATAAAGCAAGAATATGATAGGTGATTCTAATTTATCTTTGTTTCCTAGGACAAAGCAGTACATATGAAATGGTCAACAAGTGTTGAATTAACTTTTCTTGCCTGGTATTGAAAGGCACCTCATTCTGACAAAGATTTCAGCCCAGTGGGATACATTATTCAGAGAAAATTTCGGTTTTTAAGAACTCTTGCATTATAATGAAATCTATTTCTAGGACAATGTTACAAGCTAGTTTTTGATTATTCATGTCTCACTTACTTCCAAAAAGAATTTGAGATAGCTTGCAGTGAGTCATATGAATAATCACATCTTTAAAAACAGCATGAAAGCATCATGCGATGGAAAAAGGTGATAACATTACCTGATAAGTTAGACCAAGGAAAATTGCTGCCATTGAGATTAAGATATAACTTTGCACTTCTTAGCAGATAAATGAATACATTCTCTTTTTATGAACAGTCCTACGATTTTTGTGGGACTCAGTGTAGTAGAGGACGGAGCATAAGCATGTTACTCTGAAGAGCTAAAATTCAGCTGGACTTAATTATATCCTTCAACTGTTTACTTGAAATGTTGAATGTAATATGCTTATGAGTGGCCTGTGAATTAGAATGACAAAAAATGACTCACTTGAAGAAAAAATTCAACAGGCCCGCAGAATGGGGACTCTTTTTTAAGGTTTTGAAAACATTTAAAGCTATCTCAGAGTTGTACTTTTACAATATGTTTCTTGAGAACATAGGACAAAAGACTGCCATGAAATTAATAACCTATGAATGTTTTCTGTGTATAATATTAAAATACAATACTATTTGAATACGTTGTTCAGAAATGGCATGAATTTTTGCGTAAGATCAGGTGTATAATGTAGAGATGTTGCATGGGGAACACACAGATTTTAAATGTTTTTTTGCAGCATCTCAAGGAGTCTCCTGGTCAGAGATTGGGAACCACTAACTAGATTAATGGTTTTCCAAGTTATTAATGTAATTAGCTTGTTTGCTTAGTTATAATTGGCTATGTAGCTGTTTGTTCAAATAACTCATATTCTGGAGATCAACAAATCCCAGCTCTAAGACAGGAGTTGGAGTCTATCTGATTGGGGTTCAGAAAGGACCTTATAAAAAAACTATGATCATTCTATGAAAATTACACTGAAGAGACACTATTATTAATATCACCAATGTTTCTGCATGGTGATTAGCCTGACACCTAATGTTAGTTTCAGCATATTTGCTTAGATATACCTGACATTAAAATAGGCACTGCCTTTATTTCTGCCTCTACAAAATTGCAAATGTCTTCTGAGAACCTTCCAAAAATCCTAGAAGAGTCTTTAAATTATTAGGCAAATAATAATAATTATTAGTTATCATAATTAATAATAATAATAAATAAGTATTAGGCAAAACCTAATACTTTGAGGAACTTTGAGGAAAAAATGGTTCTCTATAACTATCTTATAAAATCCGATGGAATTCAGATTTTTCAAACTTTTACGCAAAGGAGAACTTTGAGGTCAATTCTTTCTCTAAGTTCTACCTGATGCTATAAGAAAACACCTGTTGTAATTTTCTTCCATGACAGAAGTTCTGTCTCAATATTTCTAGAATTCAAAATAGATGATTTTGATTCATAATCAAATCATCTTCACTTATCTCCAATGCTGTCAAGGATTCTTTTTCTTTTTTAGAAATTTTATGATTTTTTTCAAAGACTCATTATTCTATTTTTGGCTGTGATGGGTCTTTGTTGCTGTGCATGGGCTTTCTCTAATTGCAGAGAGCAGAGGCTATTTGCTAATTGTGGTGCACTAGCTTCTCATTGTCTGTCTTCTCTTGCTGTGAAGCATGGGTTCTAGAATGCAGGGTCATTAGTTGTGGCCCAGAGCTTAGTTATTCCATGGCATGTGAGAGCCTCTGGACCAGGGATCGAACCCATATTCCCTGCATTGGCAGGGGATTCTTAACCACTGCACCACCAGGAAAGCCCTCTTTTTCATAATTTATGTGTAGTTGATGTACAGTATTGTATGAGTCTCTGGTGTACAAGTATAGTGATTTGACATTTATATATATTACAGTTTAGATCACCTTTATTTCTTAATATTGGTAGAATGCAGGAGATTGAAAAATATCTCTTGGGATGTTTGAAACATCTATACATACACACCCTCAGATTACATCTAAAATCCACGCATGAAAGAATGAGATTATTCTTCCTTTACAAATCAACACTTCTGAATCAGTGATCAATATCATTGTGGGACATCTCCCATCTCATGGATTATTTGTTCTGGATTTGACATAGTTTCTGGACCCTGAGAATTTGCTACTGACTCAAGCTCCTTGAGGGTAGAGACAGTCTCCTCACTGAGCCTTGTATTTCTGGCACCATTTAGCATAGTCTGAGTTTATAGATTTTAATTCAATTAAATGTAGCTCCCTATTTAAGTATTAAAAAGGACACATACCTTCTTCCTGCCCTCTCCATCTTTTCAGTTTGATCTCCCCTCTCTCATCCTCAGCCACAACTCAACAGCCAGTCATCATGAGCTTTCTTTAGTTGTCAGCATGCCTTTCCCCAGGCTTGCCTTTGACCTTTGGCAAATGCTATTCCCTTCTATTGGAATATCCCCCCCTTCCCTTTGCCTGGCTGAGATATGCTTATTTTTCAGGTCGATGTTTTTGTGTCTCTTCTCTGGAAATACTTTACAACTCTGATTAAGTATCCTTTATATTTTTCTCCCATAACACACATTGTGGCATTTTAACCCTCATTGTAATTGAAATATCCCCACTAGATTGCCAACTTGAAGGCAGGCAGATATGTCACTTTATTTGCCTGCATATCCTCAGGAACTTAGCCCAACAACCGAGACATAACAGGTGCTCAATAAACATGTAGATGAATAAGCAAATGAATGAATGAATAAGTGCAATGACTAGGAATCCTTTCTCAAGAATTCTTTCACCCAGAATTTTTTGGCAGTCATGACTTCATTGTTGATATGGTGACATTGTTTTACGGAAAACTGTTACTGAGTTTATATTTTTAAAAACCTGCTGAAATTGCACATGAAGCTGGAAGTATTATAGAATCAAAATTCTGAAACTGAGTTCACATCATTCAATTCTGTGTAGGTGAGAATGGAGCTCAGGCTCCTTTCTTTCAGCTGAGGATACCAACCTGGTCTTTCTCCTGCAGTCCCTACTTTGTCAACTGGTATTCCACTGGATGTGAGGATGTAGTCTTTTTCTTTTTATTCATTCAACAAATATTGATTAAGGGTCTTGGAGGGGGGGACCCATGGACTTGACAGGCACTTAAGAATTAGAATTCCACTGAAGCATGTCTTGAGCCAACAAATACCAGGAAAAGATGGGGAAAGGGAAAATCCTTACAAACCATTCTGAGCCTGCTAAGTTATAAATATGTAATGAATATAGTAAAGTTGCAGGATATAAAATCAACACACAGAAATCCCTTGCATTCCTATACACTAATAATGAGAAAGTAGAAAAAGAAATTAAGGAAACAATTCCATTCACCATTGCAACAAAAAGAATAAAATACTTAGGAATATATCTACCCAAAGAAACTAAAGACCTATATATAGAAAACTATAAAACACTGATGAAAGAAATCAAAGAGGACACTAATAGATGGAGAAATATACCATGTTCATGGATTGGAAGAATCAATATAGTGAAAATGAGTATACTACCCAAAGAAATTTACAAATTCAACGCAATCCCTATCAAGCTACCAGCCATATTTTTCACAGAACTAGAACAAATAATTTCAAGATTTGTATGGAAATACAAAAAACCTCGAATAGCCAAAGCAATCTTGAGAAAGAAGAATGGAACTGGAGGAATCAACTTGCCTGACTTCAGGCTCTACTACAAAGCCACAGTCATCAAAACAGTATGGTACTGGCACAAAGACAGACATATAGATCAATGGAACAAAATAGAAAGCCCAGAGATAAATCCACACACATATGGACACCTTATCTTTGACAAAGGAGGCAAGAATATACAATGGAGTAAAGACAATCTCTTTAACAAGTGGTGCTGGGAAAACTGGTCAACCACTTGTAAAAGAATGAAACTAGATCACTTTCTAACACCGCACACAAAAATAAACTCAAAATGGATTAAAGATCTAAATGTAAGACCAGAAACTATAAAACTCCTAGAGGAGAATATAGGCAAAACACTCTCAGACATAAATCACAGCAGGATCCTCTATGATCCACCTCCCAGAATTCTGGAAATAAAAGCAAAAATAAACAAATGGGATCTAATTAAAATTAAAAGCTTCTGCACAACAAAGGAAACTATAAGCAAGGTGAAAAGACAGCCTTCTGAATGGGAGAAAATAATAGCAAATGAAGCAACTGACAAACAACTAATCTCAAAAATATACAAGCAACTTATGCAGCTCAATTCCAGAAAAATAAACGACCCAATCAAAAAATGGGCCAAAGAACTAAATAGACATTTCTCCAAAGAAGACATACGGATGGCTAACAAACACATGAAAAGATGCTCAACATCACTCATTATCAGAGAAATGCAAATCAAAACCACAATGAGGTACCACTTCACACCAGTCAGAATGGCTGCGATCCAAAAATCTGCAAGCAATAAATGCTGGAGAGGGTGTGGAGAAAAGGGAACCCTCCTACACTGTTGGTGGGAATGCAAACTAGTACAGCCACTATGGAGAACAGTGTGGAGATTCCTTAAAAAATTGCAAATAGAACTACCTTATGACCCAGCAATCCCACTGCTGGGCATACACACCGAGGAAACCAGAATTGAAAGAGACACATGTACCCCAATGTTCATCGCAGCACTGTTTATAATAGCCAGGACATGGAAACAACCTAGATGTCCATCAGCAGATGAATGGATAAGGAAGCTTTGGTACATATACACGATGGAGTATTACTCAGCCGTTAAAAAGAATTCATTTGAATCAGTTCTGATGAGATGGATGAAACTGGAACCGATTATACAGAGTGAAGTAAGCCAGAAAGAAAAACACCAATACAGTATACTAACACATATATATGGAATTTAGAAAGATGGCAATGACGACCCTGTATGCAAGACAGGAAAAAAGACACAGCTGTGTATAACGGACTTTTGGACTCAGAGAGAGAGGGAGAGGGCGGGATGATTTGGGAGAATGGCATTCTATCATGTATACTATCATGTAAGAATTGAATCGCCAGTCTATGTCTGACGCAGGATACAGCATGATTGGGGCTGGTGCATGGGGATCACCCACAGAGATGTTATGGGGAGGGAGGTGGGAGGGGGTTTCATGTTTGGGAACACATGTAAGAATTAAAGATTTAAAAAAAAAAAATAAAGTTCATGAGCACAGGAAAAAAAAATAAATAAAAAAAAAATATGTATCGGGAAAATTCTTTGATCAAGTCTCAATATGTGCCTTTCGTTATAGTAAGGAATCATCCCCACCCTCTCTTTAAAAACAGATGAAGGCACACTTAGAGCCATCTGGAAGAAGATGCTGCTTGATTAGGGTTCAGTCTCTCTTTAGAGAACAGCTTACACAAAATTACACTGAATAGAGTTTCAGAATCAATCTGCTCTTCCCTTTGCCTTTTACAACATGTACTTTACAGAATGCATAGTGATCTCTCTTAAGACATTTTTCTCTTTTATATCTTCGTCTCTTTCTGACAGAAATTCCTTTCTTTGTAGAGAAATGGGGCTCCTCTTTCATTGCCTCTATTCCCTTGATGACATGAAGTATTCAATCACGACCAATTTACAGATAATGTGCAAGTTTCTTGTGTGTGTTTGTCAGTTTCGTCACCTGTGCCAGATTGTCAAGTGCATGCCCTAGATAACGTGGATACCTTAGTCAACAAGTTTCATCATGCTTCTAAGTGGAAATGTTCTGGAAATTTTCCTCTCGGCTCTTTTTCACGTGCTTGTACCTTTTTGGGTGACTCTGAATTGGATGTTCTTCTCCTATACCTTTAGTTCCTTAGGCCACCATACGTGTCAGCTGGGAAAGGAAGAAGAAACATGGGCAAAACAAACCTTCCATCAACATGTCAGAAAAGTGTCTGAAAGGCTTTCACTCAGCAAACTTTCCTGATCTTATCAGTGGCAGTCAGCTGAGCTGAAGCTCTTTGGGTGATTCTTACTTTTCCCTGCCAAGGAAAGGAAAAATCCAGATGATGTGAAATGCTGCAAAGAGTCTAGCAATGCAATTTTTCAGTGTCATCTGGGTCAAATGGTTTGATAAGTTTTACTTGTAAGTACAGACTGGGAATAATTTGGGTTTAGGTATGGGGAGAAACAGGCAGAGAAGAAGAATTTAGTGCTAGCCAGATTGATTTCATCAATATTAGTGACCCAAATTACCTTGCTAATAAAGCAAAAGATAAGAGGCAAGATAACTCCAGATTATAGTTTTCTAATCTCTAGATGTCTGTCCATGTATTTATACAGAAAGACTCTTGTTCTTTTTTCCTCTAGTCAATAGCACAAGCTGCATGGACAGATTTGATACCTCTCCCTTCATAAGCTGACAACCACAACAGGAGAGTTGGCATGTCCCTAGGTTGTGGCATAAAGGCGGCACCTCTTAGTTTTATGACCAGCTTCTGATCAGTCATTGGGAAGCAGTTATGGTGGCAACAAGAACCAGAGGCAAAAGTGCTGGAATGGGAGTCCAGTGGTTAGGACTTCACTTCCAGTCCAAGGGGTGTGGGTTCAATCCCTGATCAGGTAGCTAAGATCCCACATGCCTCAGGGTCAGAAAACCAAAACAAAACAGAAGTGATATTGTAACAAATTCAATAAAGACTTTAAAAATGATCCACATTAAAAAAAAAAATCTTAAAAAATAATACTGGGTTCATGGAGGCCTCATTTCATGGGCATGGGCTTAAAGGCATCCTAGGTTGCTGTTGTTTAGTTGCTAAGTCATGTCCAACTCTTCTGCAACCCCGTGAACTGTAGCCTACCAGGGTCCACAGTCTATGGGATTTCCAGGCAAGAATACGGGAGTGGCTTGCCATTTCCTTCTCCAGGGGATCTTCCTAGCCCAGGGAATGAACTCATGTCTCCCGCGTCTCCTGCACTGCAGGTGGATTCTTTACCACTGACCATCAGGGAAGCCCCAATCTTGGTTTAATACTCTGCTGCTGCCTTCTTGAAGTTCTTAATGATTTTTGAGGCAAGGAACTCATATTTCCATTTTGTACTGGACCCAGAAAATTATGTAGCCAGTCTTGTACTCAAGACATGTCTTGAAACATAAAAGAGCAGCACAGAAAGGTGTGTGCACCGTGTGCTAAACCCAGCTCTTTGTACCTACACTTTAGACTGTTGCCACTGCCCTCTCACCTCCCTCCCACCCCTCCAAAAAAATACTTATGTATGTATTGAGAGACAATTTTCAGGGGTGGTTAAGAGTAAAAATTGCAGCTAGACTGCCTGGGTTTGAAACTTACCATGGGAAAGTTGCAATACTTTCTGTTGCCTCAGCATTTTCGTCTGTAATACAAGGTGAGAATAGCATCTATCCATAAAATAAAATAGCCATAAGGATCAAGTGGTTTAATAAATGGAAAGTCCTTAGAGCACACTCTGGCCCTTAGTCACACCAAATTATCTATTATGTTATTATTATTAAATTAGGTTATGTTGTTATTTAGTTAAATTATCTCTGGAAGGCTATATCAGCAGATCTCATTTTGTTGCACCTTGCTCTATTACGCTTCACAGATTTTATGTTTTTTCCAAATTGAAGATATGTGGTAACCCTGCACTGAGCAAGTCTATCAATCAGTACCATTTTCTCAACAGCATTTGTTCACTTTGTGTCCTTGCATCACATTTTGGTAATTTTCACAATATTTCAATCTTTTCCATTGTTGTTATAGTTTTTATATAACTGATTTTTAATGTTAGTCTTGGAATTGTTTTGAGACACCATGACCATGCTCATGTAACAGTAAACTCAACTGATAAATGTTGTGCATGTTCAGATGCTCTCTATCTTCCAGCCATTCTCCATCTTTCTCCCCCTGCTCAGGTCTTTGTATTCCCTGAGACACAATAATGTTGAAATTAGGCCAATTAATGGCCTTATGGTGGCCTCTCAAGTATTCAAGTGAAAGGAAGAGTCACATGTCTCTCACTTTAAATCAGAAGCTAGAAATGTTAAATCTTAGTGAGGAAAGCATGTAAAAGCTGAAACAGGCCAAACATTACCCCTATCCTGCTGAACAACTTGCCAAATTATAGAGGCAAAGGAAAAGTTCTTGTAGGAAATTAAAACTGCTACTCCAGTGTACACACAAGAAAGCAAAATAACCTTACTGCTAATATGGAGAAAGATTAAATGATTGGTATAGATCCTGATGGCTCAGATGGTAAAGAATTCACCTGCAATGGAGAGACCCAGATTTGAGAAGATCCCCTGGAGAAGGGAATGGCTACCTACTCCAGTATTCTTGCCTGGAGAACTCCATGGACAGAGGAGCCTGGCAAATTATACAGTCCATGGGGTCACAGAGTCGGACACAACTAAGCAACTAACACTTTCATTTTTTCTTCATTTTTTATAGATCAAACCAGCCATAATATTCCATTAAACCCAGCCTAATCTGGAGCAAAGCCCTAACTCTGTTCAATTCTCTGGAGGCTGAGAGAAGTCTGGAAGCTGAAGAAGAAAAACGTGAAGCTAGCAGAGGTTGATTCATGAGGTTTAAAGAAAGAAACCATCTCTGTAACATAAAACTGCAAGGTAAAGCAGCCTGTACTGATGTAGCAGCAAGTTATCCAGAAGATCAGATAATTAACAATGTTGGCTACACTAAACAACAGATTTTCAGTCCAAATGAAACAGCTTTTTATTGGAAGAGGATACCACCCAGAACTTCCATAATTAGAGAGATGTCAATGCTTCATTCAGAGGACAGTCTGAGTCTCTTGTTAGGGGCTAATGCACCTGGTAACTTGAAGTTGAACTCAATGAGCATTTATCATCCTGAAAATCCTAGGACCCTTCTGAATTATGCTAAATCTACTCTGCCTGTGCTCTAAAATTGGAACATCAAAGCCTGAATGATAGCATATCTGTTTGCATCACAGTTTACTGAATATATTAATCCCACAATTGAGACCTAATGCTCCAAAGAAAATATTTCTTTCAAAATATTACTGGTCATTGACAATGCTTCTGGTCACCCCAGAGTTCTGATGGAGATGTATGAGATTAATGTTGTTTTTTATACCTGCTAACACATCTATCTGTCCTGGAGCCCATGGATTAAGAATTAAATTTGAATTTCAAGTCTTATTATTTAAGAAATATATTTCACAAGGCTAAAACTGCAATCTCTAGTGATTCTTCTGATGAATGTAGGCAGAATAAACGGACAACTTGCCAGAAAGTTTTTACCATTCTGTACTGTGCTGTGCTTAGTTGCTCAGATGTGTCCGACTCTTTGCGACCACATGGACTGTAGCCCACCAGGCTCCTCTATCCATGGGGATTCTCCAGGCAACAATACTGGAGTGGGTTGCCATGCCCTCCTCCAGGATCTTCTCAATCCAGGGATTGAACCCAGATCTCCCGCATTGCAGGCAGATTCTTTACTGTCTGAGCCACCAAGGAAGCCCTTTCACATTCTAGATGCCATTAAGAACCCTCACAATTAATGGGAAGAGGTCAAAGTATCAACATTAAGAGAAGTTGATTCCAGCCCTCATGGTTGACTTGGGTGGGGCAGGGGGCGGTTCAAGACTTCCATGGAGAAAGTAACTACAGATATGGTGGAAATAGCAAGAGAACTAGAAGTGAACTCTGGAGATGTGACTGCATTGCTACAATCACAAGATTAAACTTTAATGGATGAGGGATTGCTTCCTATGGATGAGCAAAGATAGTGATTTCTTGAAATGGAAACTACTCCTGGTTAAGATGCCATGAAGATTATTGAAATGACAGCAAAGAGTTTTGAATATTACATAAACTTAGTTGATAAAAACAGTGGCAGGGTTTGAGAGGGTTGTCTCCAAACTTGAAGTTCTACTGTAGTAAAATGGCATTAAACAACATTGCATGCTACAGAGAAATTGCTTAAGAAAAGGAAGGGTCAATCAGTGAGGCAAAGTTCATTTTTCTATTTAAGAAATTTACACAGCCTCCCTAACCTTCTGCAAACACCTCTCTGATTAGTCAGCCGCCATCAGCACTGAGGCAAGAACCTCCACCAGCAAAAAGATTATAACAAGCTGAAGGCTCAGGAGTGATGGCTAGCACTTTTTACCAATAAAGTATTTTAAAGTTAAGATATATACATTTTTTTTTTTCATTCTGTCTGCCCTCTGATAGATGAGGATAAGAGGCTTGTGGAAACTTCCTGATGGGAGCGACTGGCTATGGGGAAAACTGGGTCTTGCTCTGGTAGGTGAAGCCAGGCTAAGTCTTTAATCCAAACTTTTGCTGATGGGTGGGGCTCCTGTCCCAGCCCTGTAATTTGGCCTGAGGCCAAACTATTGTAGGGGTAATGATGACCTCTTTCAAAAGGACTGATGCCAGCACTCCGTGGCTCCCAGGACTGTGGTAGTCAGTGGCCCTGACCACGTGGCAGGCCATTGTCAACCACACCTCTGCCAGAGACACACAGGCAAGTCTGGCTCAGTCACTTGTGGGTCTCCTTTCTTCTGGGTCCTGATGTGCACAAGGTTTGTCTATGGCCTCCAAGAGTGTTTTCCTAGTCCTGCAGAAGTTCTGTGATCAAATCTCACTGACCTTCAAAGTCAAATTTCCTGAGGGTTCTCAGCCTTTGCCAGAACCCCAGATTGGGAAATCTGTTGTGGGCCCTAAAACATTTGTAGCAGTGTGAGAACTTCATTGGTATAATTGTTCCCCAGTTTGTGGGGCATCTGCTTGATGGCTCTATAGTGGCGCTAATGCAACCTCCTCTAAGATGACTGATGCCACGCGCCGTGCCTCCAAGGTCTGCTGCAGCCAGAGCCTCTGTCCTGATGGCAGGCCACTGTTGACCTGTGCCTCTGCAGGAGACACTCAAACACTCAAAGGCACGTCTGCCTCAGTCTCCTCTGGTGGTCACTGCTCCTTTCCCTGGGTCCTGATGCACATAATGTTTTATTTGCACCCTCCAAGCATCTCTGGAAGGTATGAGGTTTGATTCTAAATGGATTAGGCCCTTCCTACTATCTTGTTGGGGCTTTCTCTTGGCCCTTGCACATGGGGTATCTTTTTTGGTGAGATCCAACATTCTCCTGTCAATGGTTTATCAGCAGCTAGCTGAGATTTTGCTGTTCACACAGGAGATCAGTGCATGTCCTTCTACTCCACCATCCTGTCAATACTTGGAAGTTCCAAAGAATAGCAAGGAGAGATAACAAAAGCCCTCCTAGGTGAACAGTGCAAAGAAATAGAGGAAAACAATAGAATGTGAAAGACTAGAGATCTTTTCAAGAAAATTAGAGACACCAAGGGAATATTTCATTCAAATATGGACACAAAGAAAGGACAGAAACAGTATGGACCCAACAGAAGCAAAAATTATGAAGAAGAGGTGGCAAGAATACACAGAAGAATTATATAAAAATATCTTAATGACCCAGATCATCACAATGGTGTGATCACTCACCTAGAGCCAGACATCTTGGAGTGTGAAGTCAAGTGGGTTTTAGAAAGCATCACTATGAATAAAGCAAGTGGAGGTAATGGAATTCCAGCTGATCTATTTCAAATCCTAAAAGATGATGCTGTTAAAGTGCTGCACTCAATATGCCAGCAAATTTGGAAAATTCAGCAGTAGCCACAGGACTAGAAAAGGTCAGTTTTCATTCCAACCTCAAAGAAAGGCAGTGCCAAAGACTGTTCAAACTACCATATATTTGCACTCTTTTCACATGCTAGCAAAGTAATGCTAAAAATTCTCCAAGCTAGTCTCCTACAGTACATGAACCGAGAACTTCCAGATGATCAAGCTGTATTTAGGAAAGGCACAGGAACCAGAGATCAAATTGCCAACATCTGTTGGATCATAGAAAAAGCAAGAGAGTTCCAGGAAACATCAACTTTTGCTTCATTGACTATGCTAAAGTCTTTGACTCTGTGGATCACAACAAACTGTAGAAAATTCTTAAAGAGATGAGAATATCAGACCACCTTCTTTGCCTCCCGAGAAACTGGTATGCAGGTCAAGAGTCAACATTTAGAACTGGACATGAAACAACAGATTGGTTCAATTGGGAAAGGAGTACATCAAGGCTGTATATTGTCACCCTGCTTATTTAACTTATATGAAGAGTACATCTTACAAAATACAGGACTGGATAAAGCACAAGCTGGAATCAAGCACAAGCTGGGAGAGATATCAATAATCTCAGATATGCAGATGACACCACCCTTATGGCAGAAAATGAAGAACAAAAGAGCTTCTTGATGAAAGTGAAAGAGGAGAGTGAAAAAGCTGACTTAAAACTCAACATTCAAAAAACTGAAATTCAAGGCATCCAGTCCCATCAGTTCAGTCAGTTCAGACATCAGTCGTGTCTGACTCTTTGTGACCCCATGGACCACAGCACACCAGGCTTTCCTGTCCATCACCAACTCCTGGAGCTTACTCAAACTCATGTCCGTTGAGTCAGTGATACTATCCAACCATCTCATCCTCTCTGGTCCCCTTCTCCTCCTGCCCTCAATCTTTTCCAGCATCAGGATCTTTTCTAATGAGTCAGCTCTTCACACAGGTGACCAAAGTATTGGAGTTTCAGCTTCACCATCAGTCCTTCCAATGAACATTCAGAACTGATTTCCTTTAGGGTTGACTGTTTTGATCTCCTTGCAGTTCAAGGGACCTTCAAGAGTCTTCTCCAACACCACAGTTCCAAAGCATCAGTTCTTCAGTGCTCAGCTTTCTTTACAGTCCAACTCTCACATTCATACATGACTACTGGAAAAACCCCAGCTTTGACTAGATGGACCTTTGTCTGCAAAGCAATGTCTCTGTTTTTTAATATGCTGTGTAGGTTGGTCATAGCCTTTCTTCCAATCTTAAATTTCATGCATCTTTTAATTTAATGACTGCAGTCACCATTGGAAGTGATTATGGAGCCCCCAAAAATAAAGTCTCTCACTGCTTCCATGTTCTCAGCCTATTTGCCATGAAGTGATGGGACCAGATGCCATATTCTTAGCTTTTTGAATGTTGAGTTTTAAGCCAACTTTTTTTGCTCTCCTTTTTCACTGTCATCAAGAGGTTCTTCAGTTCTTGTCACTTTCTGCCATAAGGGTGGTGTCATCTGTGTATCTGAGGTTATTGATATCTCTCCCAGTAATCTTGATTCCAGCTTGTGCTTCATCCAGCCTGGTATTTTGCAAGATGTACTCTGCATATAAGTTAAATAAGTAGGATGACGATATACAGCCTTGACATACTCCTTTCCCAATTTGGAACCAGTCCATTTTTTCATATCCAGTACTAGCTGTTGCTTCTTGGCCTGCATACAGATTTCTCAGGAGGCAGGTAAGGTGGTCTGGTATTCCCATCTCTTTAAGAAATTTTCACATTTTGTTGTGATCTACACAGTCAAAGGCTTTGGTGTAATCAATAAAACAGAAGTAGATGGTTTTCTGAAATTCTGTTGCTTTTTTGACTTTCACAGCATTATCTTTTAGGATTTGAAATAACTCAACTGGAATTCCATCACTTTCACTATCTTTGTTCCCATGATGCTTCCTAAGGCCCATTTGACTTCACATTCCTGGATGTCTGACTCCAGGTAAGTGATCATACCATCGTCGTTATCTGGGTCATGAAGATCTTTTTTGTATAGTTCTTCCATGGATTCTTGCCACCTCTTCTTAATATCTTATGCATCTGTTAGGTCCATACAATTTCTGTCCTTTGTTGTGCCCAACTCCGCATGAAATGTTCCCTTGGTATCTCTAAATTTCTTGAAGAGATCTCTAGTCTTTCTCATTCTATTGTTTTTCTCTATTTCTTTGCATTGATCACTGGGGAAGCCTTTCTTATCTTTCCTTGCTATTCTTTGGAACTTTGCATTCAAATGGGTATATCTTTCCTTTTCTGCTTTGCCTTTTGCTTCTCTTCTTTTCTCAGCTATTTGCAAGGCCTCCTCAGACAACCAATTTGCCTTTTGCATTTCTTTTTCTTGATCACTGCCTCCTGTACAATGTCATGAACTTCCATCCATAGTTCTTCAGGCACTCTGTCTATCAGATCTAATCCCTGAATCTATTTGTCACTTCCACTGTATAATTGTAAGGGGTTTGATTTCAGTCATACCTGAATGGTCTAGTAGTTTTCCTTACTTTTTTCAATTTAAGTCTGAATTTGGCAATAAAAAATCCATGATCTGAGCCACAGTCAGTTCCTGGTCTTGTTTTTGCTGACTGTACAGAACTTCTCCATCTTTGGCTACAAAGATAATCAATCTGATTTCAGTATTAACCATCTGGTGATATCCATGTGAAGAGTCTTGTGTTGTTGGGAGAGGGTGTATGCTATCATCAGTGCATTCTCTTGGCAAAACTCTGTTAGCCTTTTCCCTGTTTCATTTTATACTCCAAGGCCAAATTTGCCTGTTACTCCAGGTACTCTTTACTTCCTACTTTTGCATTCCAGTCCCCTGTGATGAAAAGGACAGCTTTTTTGGATGTTAGTTCTAGAAGGTCTTGCAAGTCTTCATAGAACTGTTCAACTTCAGCTTCTTCAGAATTACTGGTTGGGGCATAGACTTGGATTGCTGTGATATTGAATGGCTTGCCCTGGAAACTAACAGAGATCATTCTGTCGTTTTTGAGATTGCACCAAGTATTGCATTTTGAACTCTTTTGTTGACTATGATGGCTACTCCATTTCTTCTAAGGGATTCTTGTCCATAGTAGTAGATATAATTGTCATCTGAATTAGTCACCCATTACAGTCCATTTTAGTTCAGTGATTCCTAAAATGTCGATGTTCACTTTTGCCATCTCTTATTTGACCACTTCTAATTTACCTTGATTCATGGACCTCACATTCCAGTTTCCTATGCAATATTGTTCTTTACAGCATCAGACTTGACTTCCAAACCAGTCACATCCACAACTGGGCTGTGTTTTCTCTTTGGCTCAGTCTTTTCATTCTTTTTGGAACTATTTCTCCACTCTTCTCCAGTAACATATTGGGCACCTCCTGACTTGAGGAGTTCATCCTTTAGTGTCATATCTTTTTGCCTTTTCATACTGTTCATGAAGTTCTCAAGGCAAGAATACTGAAGTGGTCTGCCATTCCCTTCTCCAGTGGACCATGTTGTGTCAGAACTCTCCACCATGACCCATCCATCTTGGGTGGCCTTTCACAGCATGGCTCATAGTTTCACTGAGTTAGACAAGGCTGTGGTCCATGTAATCTGTTTGATTAGTTTTCTGTGATTGTGGTTTTCATTCTGTTTTATTGGGAGAAACTGACTATGGGGAAAACTGTGTCTTGTTCTGATGGGCAGGGCCACACTCAGTAAATTTTTAATCCAATTTTCTGTTGATGGGCAGGGCTGTGTCCCCACCCCGTTTTTTGACCTGAGACAAAACTATGGTGGAGGTAATGAGAAGATAGTGGTGACCTACTTCAAAAGGTCCCATGCATGCACTGCCACACTCAGTGGCCCTGACCCTGCAGCAGGCCAACACCAACCCATGCCTCCACCAGTGACTCCTGGACACTTGCAGGCAAGTCTGAGTCAGTCTCTTGTGCGGTCATTGCTCCTTTCTCCTGGGTCTTGGTGTGCACAAGGTTTTGTTTGTGCCCTCCAAGAGTCTGTTTCCCCAGTTCTGTGAAAGTTCTGTAATCAAATCCCACTGGCCTCCAAAGTCAAATTCCCTGGGGATTTTCATTCTCTTTGCCAGATCCCCCAGGTTGGGAAATCTTTTGTGAGTCCTAGAAATTTCTTAACAGTGTGAGAATTTCTTTGGTATAATTGTTCTGCAGTTTGTGGATCGTCTGCTTGGTGGCTCCATGGTGGGGTTAATGGTGACCTCCTACAAGAGGGCTTAAGCCACAGACTGTGTGACCCAGGTCTGCTGCACCTAGAGCCCCTGCCCCTGCAGCAGGCCACTGCTGACCCGTAACTCCTCAGGAGACACTCAAATACTCAAAGGTAGGACTGGCTCAGTGTCTGTGGGGTCTCGGGGTCCTGGTGTGCATGAGGTTTTGTTTGAGCCCTCTGAGCATCCCTGAGAAGTATGGAGTTTGATCCTAAATGTGATTTCACCCCTCCTACCATCTTGCTGGGTCTTCTCCTTTGTCCCTAGAAGTGGGGTATCTTTTTTTGGTAGGATCTAACATTCTCCTGTCAATGGTTGTTCCACAGCAAGTTGTAATTTTGGAGTTCTCACAGGAGAGGATGAACACACATCCTTCTACTTCACCACCTTAATCTGGAACAGAAAGACAGCACTTGTTCTCTCTGTGGGCCACTGACCATTTGAATAGCTCTGACAGCATATTGCCTCCATTTTACAAATAAGATAACGGAGTTCAGATGGCTTGGCCAGAGTCCCACAGATGGTAGGTGGTATGGTGAGGACTTGAATTCTAGCTGTCAAGCCTGTGTATCCTTAACTACTGGGAGATGCTGATGTTCAGGGTTGGCAGCCATACAGCAACACACCCAGAGCCTGAAAATGTCCCTCAAATGCCAGTGGGAACAGCAGGTCCCCAGATGACCCTTGATGCCTATCCAGCCAGGCTGCATGTGGGAGGGTCCCTACCATCTCCTCTCTGTGTGCCCTCATCTGCATCCTCTATCATGTGCTTTGATGAACACAAGACCTTGATCCCTGAGTTCTGTGAGGTGTTCCAGCCAATAAGCCAATCTTGTCCCAACACTTCATGGCAAAAATATGGGGACCCAATGGAAATAGTGAGAGATTTTATTTTCTTGGGCGCCAAAATCACTGCAGATGGTGACTACAGCCATGAAATTAAAAGATGCTTGTTCCTGTGAAGAAAAGCTATGACAAACTTAGACAGCATATTAAAAAACAGAGACATTGCTTTGCAGACAAAGGTCTGTCTAGTCAAAGCTGGGCTTTCCCCAGTAGTCATGTATGAATGTGAGAGTTGGACTGTAAAGAAAGCTGAGCACTGAAGAACTGATGCTTTGAAACTGTGGTGTTGGAGAAGACTCTTGAAGGTCCCTTGAACTGCAAGGAGATCCAACCAGTCAATCCTAAAGGAAATCAGTTCTGAATGTTCATTGGAAGGACTAATGGTGAAGCTGAAACTCCAATACTTTGGTCACCTGTGTGAAGAGCTGACTCATTAGAAAAGACCCTGATGCTGGAAAAGGTTGAATGCAGAAGGAGAAGGGGACCAGAGAGGATGAGATGGTTGGATAGCATCACTGACTCAACGGACATGAGTTTGAGTAAGCTCCAGGAGTTGGTGATGGATAGGGAAGCTTGGCGTACTGCAGTCCATGGGGTCAAAAGGAGTCAGACATGACTGAGCAACTGAACAGCAACAATAATATACATTTTTTTAGACACAATGCTATTGCACACTTAATAGATTCTAGTATAGTGTAAATATAACTTTTATATACACTGGGAAACCAAAATTTTCATGTGACTTTCTTTATTGCAATATTCACTTTATGTGGTGGTCTGAAATTGAACCCACAATGTCTCTGAGGTACACCTATATAATAAATGAGTAAAAGTTGTTTCCTCTAGAGAAAGGAACTAAGGAACATAAATAGGAACAGAAGTCGATTTTTTAAAATGAAAACTTGCACAAATTTAGGGGCCCCTTTAAGAAAAGCAACAAAAATTATAAATTTAAAAAATCAGAATAACTTTTTTAGAAGGAATTTTTAATGCTGGTAATATTACAAAGTTCATAAAAATAAAATAATATAATATATATATTCATTGACTAACAAACATCTGGACACGTTCCCCTACATTTTTGCTGCATAATCTTTGCCTCTTGTGATCATTTTATAATTTCTATGAGAAAAGGAAGATATTTCTGATTCTTATGAGAATAGAAAGATCAGTGCTGTTGAGCTACAGTTAACTACCATAAGATTTATCATTTTGAGTAAACAGTTTGATAATTTTTAATAAATTTATATACCTTCCCACTTGGCACTCACTAGTGGTAACAAATCCTCCTGTCAGTGCAGGAAATGCAGGTATGATCCCTGGGTCGGGAAGATCCCCTGGAGGAGGAAATGGCAACCCACTCCAGTATTCTTGCCTGGAGAATCCCATAGACAGAGGAGCCTGATCCATGGGGCCTCAAAGAATTGGACACGAAGGAGTGACTGAACACACATACACACACACACACATGCACACATGCACACACACACGCACCATGTTTTTTAAAATTTCCATCAACCCCCAAAATTTTCTCATGCCCTTTTGTTCTTGTTTAGTTAAATTTATTGTTTAGATGTAATTATGATCAGAATTGCTTTCTTAATTTTATTTTCTAGTTGTATGTTGCCTGTACTTTATATCCATTCTGAAGGAGATCAACCCTGGGATTTCTTTGGAGGGAATGATGCTGAGGCTGAAACTCCAGTACTTTGGCCACCTCATGCTAAGAGTTGACTCATTGGAAAAGACTTTGATGCTGCGAAGGATTGAGGGCAGGAGAAGAAGGGGACGACAGAGGATGAGATGGCTGGATGGCATCACTGACTCGATGGACGTGAGTCTGAGTGAACTCCAGGAGTTGGTGATGGACCGGGAGGCCTGGCGTGCTGCGATTCATGGGGTCACAAAGAGTCAGACACGACTGAGCGACTGAACTGACTGAACTGACTGTACTTTATATAGTGGATTTTTAAAATTGATCTTTTGTCTTGCAAGCTTATTAAACTTGCTTATAAGTTACAGTGGGTTTTAAAATTTATATTTATAATTTTCTACATATAGTACTGTATTGTCTGCCAATAAAGTCAATTTACTTACTTTTTCCCAGTTTTCATGCCCTTAATTTTTTAATTCTCCATTATTGAATGTATTCCACTATGCTACTACTGCTACTGCTAAGTTGCTTCAGTCGTGTCTGACTCTGTGCGACCCCATAGATGGCAGCCCACCAGGCTCCACCTTCCCTGGGATTCTCCAAGCAAGAACACTGGAGTGGGTTGCCATTTCCTTCTCCAATGCATGAAAGTGAAAAGTGAAAGTGAAGTCATTGAGTCGTGTCCAGCTCTCAGCAACCCCATGGACTGCAGCCTACCAGGCTCCTTTGTCCATGGGATTTTCCAGGCAAGAGTACTCGAGCAGGGTGCCATTGCCTTCTCCGGTGCTATATTCTAGGTATTTGCTAATTATTTGACACATAGTAGTCTCTCTGTTAATCCCAAATTCCAAATTATCCTTTCTCCTCCCTTTCCCCTTGGTAACCAAAGGTTTGTTTTCTATGTCTGTGAATCTATTTCTGTCTTGTAAATGAGTCCATTTGCATCATTTTTTTAAATTCCACATATAAGTGATATGATATTTGCCTTTCATTGTATAAATTAGTTCACTTAATTTCTAGGTCCACCCATGTTACTCCAAATGACATTATTTTACTCTTTTTTACAGCTGAGTAATATTCAATATTGTGTGTGTGTGTGTATATGTATATATATGTATGCACATAGGCTTTCCTGATGGGCTTAGCTGATAAATAATCCACTTGTAATGCAGGAGACTGTGTTCTGTCCCTAGGTTGGGAAGCTCCCTTGAAGAAGGGAATGACTACCCACTCGAGTATTCATGCCTGAAGAATTCCATGGACAGAGGATCTTGGCAGGCTACAGTCTATGGGATCGCAAAGAGCTGGACGTGACATGACTGAGCTACTAACACTAATATCTATGTGGAATGAAAAGCTCTGTTTATAATTTTACTTTTCTGCTATCATTTTGCCACAGACTAGCTTCTGGTGCTCTATATAATTCATAACTAATTTCACTTCCACTATGCTTATGCCTCCATTGCTGGATTCTCAGATGCACCTTCATAAAATATGATCTCTGGCCTAGATATTGTCATATCACGATACCATGAATTGGGAAAAATGGTTATTAGGATTATATGTTGAAGACAAGTCTACACTAAGCCTGAATGACAATATAACCATAAACAGAAGTGATTATAGACCACAAGAAACACGTCCCACTAAACCCAAGCTGAAAGTATTCTTTTTTAGCTAGAACCCTAAAATGCAAGTAGCCACTTCAATGCCAACAGAAAGAGAGAAAGCATGACGGAACAGGACTGGAAAGAAAGAGTTTTCTACACCAATTAAATTATCTAACTTTTGCGAGTATTATAATATTTTTGGCTCTGTGAACATATTGCATTGCTGAGTCCATCTTAGAGTCTTGGAAGTGGTCCATGCGAATGAAAGTGAAAATAAAAGTCACTCAGTCGTGTCCGACTCATTGCAACCCCATGGACTATAGACCACCAGGCTCCTCTGTCCATGAGATTTCCCAGGCAAGAATACTGTAGTGGGTTGCCATGCCCTTCTCCAGGGGCTCTTCCCAACCCAGGTATTGAACCCATGTCTCCTGCACTGCAAGCAAATTCTTTACCATCTGAGCCACCAGGGAAGCCCTGGTACAAGGAGGAAATTTATAATTCAGTATGAGTTTCATGATAAAAGGTAAATCAACCTCTGGCTAAAGGAAAGACTGATTCCCTCTTTTACATATGATAACGTATATGTTTCCATGCTATGCTCTCAATTCGTCCCGCAATCAGATAGCCAGTGGGAATTTGCTGTATGACACAGGGAGCTCAAACTGGTGATGACGGGTGGGCTGGGAGGGAGGTTCAAGAAGGAGGAAATATATGTGATATATGGCTGATTCATGTTGATGTATGGCAGAAACCAACACAATATTGTACAGCAATTATCTTCCCATTTAAAATAAATAATTTTTTAAATGAAAGACTGACTCTAAAAATGTGTTAACTCTAATATAAAATAAAAAGCTAAAAATAAATGAATAAAGTTTGAAAAGTATTAAGTTCCAAATCTTCCTCTCAGCATCTTATCAGTGGTGTAACTGATCTGTTGAATAAAACTTCTGAGCTTTAATTTTCTCATGTGGAATAAAATTAACACCAATAATTGTTGACATTATTAACCACTCCCTGCATGCCATCTGCTTTAAGTGTATTATCTTGATTCTCACAACCTTTTGAAACAGGCTTTATTAAAATTCCCATTTTATAGTGAAGGAAACTGGGTCACTTTCCTGAAACATACAAACGATCACCTCACATCATGTTGTTCTGTGCAGTTTAATGTGAAAATAAATAATGTGTCTTGTACACTCTGCAGCTTTACACCAGTCTCCATTAGAGAGAGCCTTTGTAAGTGTGAGAAATGCATCTTCTCATTCATCAGCATGCAGGTAAGTCAAGGGACTATTAAATGGCCAATCAGATAGCAAAGTCAGGTCCTGGAGCATCTCCAACCTACCATTATTGCTCATCAAGATACAAGTCCAATGAGCAGAATAATTCCACACAGTATGGTGCAGTAGTTTTCAAACTTTACTCAGCTTTGGAATCATGAAGAGGAAATTGTGCTTGTTGAAATAAAGATTCCTGTGACTTATCTTCAGATATTTTGACTCAGCTGGTCCAGAATTTGGCTTCAAGATATGCATCCTTATTAAATATCTGAGGTGATTTTGATGTAGGAGTTGTTGGGTTACAGAATAAACATGGAGGAACCATGGAAGAAGCCACTAGCTTACTTTGTATTATTTTCTTTTCTTTTACCCTGACCTCAAAAAAATAAAAGAGAATGAAAGAAAAATTTACCACTTAAATTGCTGGTGCATCTAGGAATTTTGATCCCGCTGGAGAGACGACCTTGTACTGTTATATGTTATTTGTATTTTACTGTGGGTGAGTTTATTATGGTTTCTTGTGAGGGAAGATTTGGTTAGAAAGAGAATCTGAAGACCATTGTATTGAAGATCATTGCAATTGATGAAATCTTTCAAAGGAAGGAAAGGGCATGCAACTGGAAGGACAAACTTGCCAACTTCTTCATTTTATCTACACAGAGTAATGTCAGGCAAGGCCATACAGTAACTTGTTACTTTATAGGACAAACATGGGCATATCACGGCAACAATTCTTCCGCCTTGAAATCCAACTAAAGGAATAGGAAGATCTGAAACTTAGGATCAATTATTAAGGTTAGAGCCTAAAAAGCAGACTGAAATTCACCATCAGAGGTGGGCCATATGTCACATTTCACCAGATTAGGGATATTGATGTTTTGTGTCAAATTTGTTTACATATATTACTGTGGCCAGATATCACTGAAGTACTTTGTCTTTTGAGATGCAAATAAAATTCAATTGGACCATATTCCAGGTGAATTGAGAGCCTCTAAGTTTTCTTCTTAGAACAGGAGTCAGCAAATTCTTTTCTTTAAAGGGCCAGATAGTAAATATTTTCAGCCTTGTAGGCCATATAGTCTCTGTTACATTACTCAACTCTGCCATTTGAAGCTGCCATCTGCCTAGTTGCTCAGCTGTGTCCAATTCTTTGCGATCCCATGGTTACATTAAGCTCCTCTGTTCATGGGATTTCCCAGGCAAGAATACCAGGTGGGTTGCCATTTTCTACTCCAGGGGATCTTACTGACCCCGAGTCTCCTGCATTATTAAGTGGATTCTTTATCACTGAACCACCTGGGAAGCCACTATAGACACAATGTAAACAAATGAGCAGGGCTATGTTCCAATAAAACTTTACTTAAAGAAACAGGTGGCATCCAGATTTGGCCCAAGGGCATAGTTTGCATACACCTGTTCTAGAAGGTAGAGATGGCTTACTGTTTACCCTCTAGTTCTGAGTTTCTGCTTCTCCTGAATTAGTTCAGTTTATTGGTCATTTTATCATCCCATGCATCTCTCCCTATTCCACAATTTGTAAGACTAAAGACAGAGCTCAAGCAGCCTGAGTGGAAGCTAATTTACACTGATATCCAATCAGACACCCATGTCTAACTATGAGACCTGTTTCTTGTTGGTAACTTGCTTGGCATGCTTCAAACTGTTATATAATTTTCAGCTGACTCACTGATTTGGATGTGGGAAACAGGTTGTACCACATCATTCATGCTGGAGGAAGCAAGAATGGAGCTGATGGCTTCTCAGCAAATTCTTGGGATAGGGAGAGACACATAGGCACCATATATCATTCGGTGAACTAACAGTTGTCAAGCTAGTACCCCATATTGGGCTGGTCTGCTGTCAAACTGTATCCTCTGACTGAAAAAAAACTATGAGTTTCCGCCTGATAGCTGGCATCTAAGAATCCCGCATTTCCCCATTTTGTTAAATCATATTAAAAGCAACTTGATTGAGCCTTTTATTTTCCATGATTTCTGAGAAGTCCAAACGCAGTGACATTCAGTGCTCCTTTCTCTTATCTTGGACCCCAAGATTTGGGGAGCACAGGAAAAGAGGACAACATCACTCCTCAAGTTCTGTGGGCTTATGGCTCCTATAGCCCATGTTTTAGCAGTTTGTTCAAATATGGGCAGCTTTCAGGCAGCCCCAATTGCTCCACCCATGAGGGATTTGAGGGCTTTCGTCAAAGCTCCCAAGATCACTGGGCTTCGTTCTCAGTCCTTCCAGCTTCAAGGTGCTTCTTTTTGTGGGCTTGGATCTACATCACTTGGGCAAACTGACGCTCTTACCCACCTCAGCAAGAATCAAACCAGTTTCGAAGGAACTTGGTTGCTCCCCTTATGAAATTTTAAATCACTGAAACTCTGAACACCATTCTATCTCAGATCAGTTTAATATTCCTATTGGATCCAGATTGTCAGAGGTACAAATTGTTTGGCTTTCATAGTGATTTATTTTGTTTTCATTGAACTTCAATGGACATATAATCTCCAGTTTACAAGCCCTACCATTCTCTATTATCTTGCTCCAACTAGCCTTATTTGTTGCTACCTGTCTTGACTTGGAGGAGTGGTAGAATAATTCTCCTTGATTCTTCCTGAAGAGCTTACAGTTAGGAAATAATACAATTTTCTTTCTCTATATTGGATTTTACTACGTAAATTTAAAAGCAAACCACTCTTTTATAAAGCTCTGTTTATTCTAGCCCACCTTAGTGCTTTTCAAGGTATGGGCCTTGGGCTAGAAGTAACCACACCTCCTGGGAACTTGCTAGATAGGTAAATTCTCAAACCCTACTCCAAATCTACTAATGTAGGTCCTGGGAGCCCAGTAATCTGCATTTCAACAAAGCTTCCAGGTGATCAGATGCAATGTGCTAAGTTTCAGAAGTACTGCTTTAGAATATGTTACACTGTGGAAGGACACGGACAGGGAAGCCTGATGCTACAGTCCATGGGGTTGCAAAGAGTCGGACACAACTGAGCGACTGAACTGAACTGAACTGAACTGTGCAAGTAATAATCCACTAGAGAAAGAATCTGTCATTTAGAACTAACAGTAATCCTCTGACTAGTTCTTAGTCCTCTCTCCTTTTCATTCCATACTCTCTTGGAGTGCATATGCTCTCAAAATTTTAATTGATGCCCTCTTGTGGCTATGAGAATTCCCAAGTGTATAACTGACCTATTATCTTTCTTCTGGCTTTTTATTATTGTTTCATTTCAGGAAAGCTTAATTATAATGGTCTGACATAATTGGAAACTGTATTCTTCATGTAGGCCTCCCACACAAATTCCCCTTGCTTCTTTTCCCCTTAATTGTTAATGACCCTGTAGTGGGACTGGACCCAGCTGGGGTAAGTTGACTGATCTCAGGTGCAAAATTTAAGGGGACATCCCAGAAATAAATTCACACCCTTATGATCAATTAATCTATGACAAAGGCGGTAAGATTGTACAATAGAGAGAAAGATGGTCTCATCCATAAGCCTTGCTGGGAAACTGGACAGCTACTTGCAAAAGAAAGAAATTAAAACATTCTTTAACACTGTATACAAAAATAAACTCAAAATGGGTTAAAGACCTAAATGTAAGACCAGAAACCATAACACTCCTAGAGGGAAATATAGGCAGAATAATCTTTGACATAAATCATAGCAATTTTTTTGGATCAGTCTTCTAAAGCAAAGGAGATAAAAGCAAAAATAAACAAATGGTACATAATTAAACTTAAAAGGTTTTGCACAGCAAAGGAAACAATTGACCAAATGAAAAGACAGCCTACTGAATGGGAGGAAATATTTGCAAATGATATGACCAATAAGGGGTTAGTACCCAAAATATATAAACAGCTCAAACAACTCAACATGAAAAGAACAAACAACTGGATTACAAAACGGGCTGAAGACCTGAATAGACATTTTTCTGAAGAGGACATGCAGATGGCCAACAAGTACATGAAAAGATGCTCAATATTGCTAATCGTAAGAGAATGGAAATCAAAACCACAGTTAGATGTCACCTCACATACATCTGCCAAAATTGCCATCATCAAAAAGAACACAAATAACAAATGTTGGTGAGGATGAGGAGAAAAGGGAACCCTCGTGCACTGTTCGTGGCAAAGTAAATTGGTACAGCCACTGTGGAAAACAGTAAGGTTTCTCAAAAAACTAAAAATAGAGTTACCATGAAAAGTATTAGTTGCTCAGTCATATCCCACTCTTTGTGATCCCATGGATTGTAGCCCACCAGCTTCCTCCTTCCATGAATTCTCCAGGCAAGAATACTGGAGTGCATATAAAAATACATAGCCCCCAAATATAAAAGCTAACTTGAAAAGATACATGCACCCCAATGTTCATAGCAACATTGTGTACAGTTGCCAAGATATGGAAACAACCTAAGTGTCCATCAACAGATGAATGGATAAAGAAAATGTGGTGTAAATATATAATAGAATACTAGTCAGTTAAATAAAATAATGAAATGTTGCCATTTGCAACAACATGGATGGACTTGGAGGGCATTGCGCTAAAGTGAAATAAACCAGATAGAGGAAGACAAATACTGTATGCCATTAGTTATGTGTGTAATCTAAGGAATATAACAAACTAGTAAATATAAGAAAAAAAGAAGCAGACTCACAGATAGAGAGAACAAACTAATGGTTACCAGTGCGGAGAGGGAAGGGTAGAGGGGAAGTGTAGAGGTAGGGGATCAAGAGGAACAAACTGTTATGTATAAAATAAACTACAAGGATATATTGCACAACATGGGGAATATAGACATTGTTTTATAATACTATAAATGGAGTAAAATATTTTAAAATTGTGAATCACTATCATATACCTGTAACTTCTAAAACATTGTACTGCAATGAAACTTCAATAAAACATTTAAGGAGGCACCAAAAAAATCTCAATGATTAAAATAAATATTTTGATGAGATTTTTTTTTTTTTTGCAAAATGAAAATTAATGCAAGAAAAGCCATGATGAACAAAATGAAAAATTATTTAAAGACAGGATCAGGACCTTGTCATATCAAGCCATATTAGCTTGAAACAAAAGGAAATATCAATAATACTCTGCTGATCCTGGCTTTATTTAAAATTCTGGTATTTTGTTCATTATCAATTTCTCTGCATAAATTTCTCTTTTAAAAAGTACTGCAATAAAATTTTTTCCTGTCTGGGTTGCTGAGTTTTTTGGTACCCATGTAAATTTTATGCCCTCTTGCCTCACCAATTCTCTGAAGGTCAAAGTTTTTCTTACATCTCATAGACAAACACAGTTCTTGAGAAAGATGCCTCTTGCCTTTCTCTGTTCTAAGAACTCTGCTGACTACAGATAGACCCTGTATGCAGGAAAGAAAGTTGGTTACATGCAGTGATTTGAGAGGCATTGAAAAGTATCTGATCTGTCAAACTCCACTTCTTTTGTTTTCTGTTACTATGTCACAGTTGATACATTGGTCCTAGAAGAGACAGAACAGGTTTTGGTTCCAGGTTCCAAAGCTGATACAAGAAGTCTTAGACCCCATAAGTCTTCTCTGTATTGGTTCAACGAGTCATGGGACTCTTGGAAAGCAAGTCGCCAGATAAGAAGAGTGTTGCAATGGAAGGGAGGGGCCTGGAGAAGACTCAAAAACTCACCGTTTGCCCAGGGCTCATGGATATCTGCTCACCAGATCTTTAACAACTGCACACTCAATGTATTCTAAACAATCTCATGTTAGCTCATAGACTGCTTTGTAATTAGTCTCTAGATGAATCAGATGTATATATTTATCTTCTCCAACTAGATTGCACTTCTTGATGTTAAGGATCATGTTTTCTCTCTTGTTTTGATTTTTTTTTTTTTTTTCCTTTAAAGAGGATGAACTGAGTAGCTATTTCAGAAGCATCACCTTTGGTAAGTTTGTCTTGATTTATTCTATCTTTCCTTTATTCAGTTCACAGTACATTTGAGATCAAATGGAATTAAGGAGACATCATTGAATGAAACAATTCAGCACTGGAAAAAGTTAAAAGCCTGGTTGCCTTTGGTGTCTACTCATTGTGACAGTTACCTGAAGATAATCTCAACTCTCCAGGAACTTCTAAAGCATGGAGATAGATGAGTCCAAAGGAGACAGATATACATAGTACATTATAAAGGAACTTAAAACAGTAAATGTGTATCAAAGTAAATTGAAAGTTAAGCCACATTCTTAAGGAATGTGTTTCTTTCATATGGTTCCAAATCAAAGGCTACATGTACCCACAGTCAAACTCACAGGTCTTTGCAGGTGCAAATATTCTGAGCACAAATTCACCTTTCATGCAAAATCCCCAAACTCAACACATAAACATGCCCTTCATAAATCACCGAAGAGTCTCTTCAGTTGTAATACTATACGAATTAAATTGTCAAGAGTATTTTCTTTTATAGCAACTGATTCAGTATCTTTTAAAGTCCTCAGCGCTGTCAGATCTCTAAAGTCTGAATTCCAGTAAATAAACTTATGCTTTCCTCTATATTTAGAAGTTTACAGCATAGAATTGCAAGTTCTGACCTGTTGAGAAAGGTACCTTCATAGTGCCCAGTCGCTAAGTCGTGTCCAACTCTTTGAGACCCCAGGCACAACAGCCTGCCTGGCTCCTCTGTTCAAGGATTTTCCAGGCAAGAATACTGGAGTGGGTTGCCATTTCCTCCTCCAGGGATATTCCCAACCTAGGGATTAAACCTGCATCTCCTGCGACTCCTTCTTTGGCCAGCAGATTCTTTACCACTGTGCCACCTTCATAGAGTGATAATTTATTATGCTGGTAACTTGACAAATAGTTTTATTTCACTGGTAACTAACAGTAATTTTCCTTAGCACTTTCAGGACAATTTTCCATTTCTGACTTGAAATCACTGTCTTACATTTTTAAAAATGGAAGATTATCTTTAGAGGAATCATTTATTTTTATATGCTTTTACATTCTAGAATGAATGCAGAAGTGTCCTCAACAGAGCAAGTATCTTTTGAAACATTTTTTACACTGGTGAAAAGTTGTTAACACTTTGTGCCACCAAGGCGGTAAAGAGGCCAATCCACTATGCTTGGCTCAGCAATTACTGCAGTCAAGTAGGAAACTGTCAACTGTGTGGCAACTTAATTTGTTTTGAACTGATGAATGACCACAGGAGATGCCAAGGATTGATGGAATAAAGCAATTCCCACGTCACTGTGAGTCCTAGGGGTTCACCTAGAAAGTCACGTGTATAAACATCTTCTAGAGGATAATGCCCATTGCTCAGTTCCCCGAAACACAGGGAACAGAGAGCTCACTGCGATTGCCTTCCATATCTGTTAAGCACAGGAGCACAGACATACAAAGGATACCATGTCTGTTTCTATGTATTATTTTTATAGAAGACTCAGCAGAAGGGCTCATGGTGGTACTAAGCACCTGCTTTTCAAGTCTGTAAAGCACATGACTTAATGGAGAGAAAGGTTCCTTCCAGTTGCACAACTGTCCTCCTGGGGAACCTTCGAGTCTCACTAGGAAGAAGCCAAGGTCCCAAGGACCATCTTGCACAGGACCGTGTGCAAGCGAGTCATGAGGCACCTTCAAATGGTACAAGATTGAAAGGAACCTTTTATTTTGAAAGTTTCAAAATGATCTCTCGGCATCATCACAGCAGAAACAGAAGAGAAAAATTAATAAAATTAGATGAGTACATGTTTGTTTGCCTGTGGGTATTTTGCTTGGTTCTGAATTTATTCCTTTGAAAGTCATCCTTCCAGGGTTTGTCTACTCCAAGGATATCTTCCGAGGGTGAGTCAATTCCCTTTCAGTTGGATGTAATTTGCAGCCACTTTATCCTGTCTAAAAGGAATGAAAAGAAGTCAGGAAGATTTCCTGAGGAGCAGCTGGCACATGCAAATGTGAGACTGCTCATTTTAATTTTGGTTGTCATGACATTTCCTCAATTACCTCATTGACCTGAATCACATTTCCTTACAGTGCTTTCAGCCTTACTGTCTGGAAGTTACACTTGTTGTGGATAGCCCAAAGAAAAATCATGAGCAAGTCTGGATGTTATGGTTTTTGCAAATGTTGGACATATGCAGAAAATGTCATTTGAATTTGTAACATACTGAGAGTGTATCTGAACAAGCCTGCCAGTCAAACTTTCATCAGGTTTATTTCTTTGCCAGAGTCACTCCTGGATGATATCTTCATTTTACAAATAAAGAGAGATATGCTCATAAATGATAAATATGAATGGTAGAAAATATATATGGCCAAGAGAAATAATAAAATATAAAGATATTCATGTGAAACTTACTGGACAGCAAGGGCACAAATTTATGTATACTCTATAAAGCAATCTGCTCTCATTCTGCTGGATAGATCCTTAAAAAATACTATCCCTTATCTTCACTATAGCTGGCATAAAAGGATTGGTAATAGCTCTCAGTTGCATTTCAAAACATCGAACAGAAAAAAGATTGGCCAAATCTTTGCAATCACCATAATTTGTCCTTTGGAATTCATTCAGCACATATTCTTGCTCCTTTCTGATGATGAATATCAAAGATTTTAGTATACATTAGACAAATACATTAGCCAATCACTCACACATAAATATGAGAAACAAATTGAAAATATTACAAGAGATACAGTGCATGTTTCAGTATTCAAGAGAAAATTAATTAGCCTTCATTGATAAATACATGGCCAAAGAGTCGTATACAATTAGCCTTTTAGGGAAACATTCTGGCAAAATAGATGCAATTAATGATTATAGTAGTAATTATCTACTTATAGTATGAATGCATATGAAAAATTTCAATTTCTTTCCTTCTTAGTTGCTTTCCACTGTGCATTGCTAATGAATAGAGTTTACTAAACTAGTTTCTGATAGAAACGTCAATGTACAAATAGAACCTCTGTTCATTTTCATTGTGTCCAACCCATAAAAAAATTCAGATTGGCCTTTCCCAGAAGTGTTGAGGGTACATTGTGTCTGAGATCAGATGGTCAGGTGTGCAACCTTTGTGAATAGGCCTGTTCTGCTAATATTTACCAAAGACCACAAGTTCCTGTAGCTAGAAGATTCAGGAGTTAGCCTATTGTTTGAGCAAACTGAAGCTTTCTTTGGAAAATCTTGGCAATGGGAAGTGCATTTGCGTATTTATTTATAAAAACTGTCATACAGTTTTCTCTCAAAAGAAAAATAAGTCTTTAATTTCCTATTGAACTTGTTCAGTTGACAGAAAAAAAAATTTTTGCAGCAGCCTCATGTATAAAACATGAAAAGGAACAAACTACTAGTACTATCTGGAACTCTTCTGAAAGAAAGATCTTTTCTGGTTTGAATCACTTACACTGAAAACACAAAGATGATCTTACTAAAAGCAGTGCTGTATGAAGTGAATGGCTGAAATAATTTTCATGTTTCGTGTTTATAAAGACCAGATGATATGGTAGTAAATTGAAATTTCTGTTTGCTGTCCAGTCACTAAGTCACATCCAGCTCTTGCTGATCCCATGGACTGCAACATGCCAAGCTTCCCTGTCCTTCAGTATCTCCTGGAGTTCACTCAAACTCATGTCCATTGAGTCAGTGATGTTATCCAACCATTTCATCCTCTGTCGCCCCCTTCTCCTTCTGCCTTCGATCTTTCCCAGCATCAGGGTCTTTTCCAATGAGTCGACTCTCTACATAGGGTGGCCGAAGTATTGGAGCTTCATCTTTAGCATCAGCCCTTCCAATGAATATTCAGGATTGATTTCCTGTCAGATTGACTAGTTTGATCTCCTTGCAGTCCAAGGGATTCTCAAAAGTCTTCTCCAACACCACAATTCTAAAGCATCAATTCTTCAGTGCTCAGCCTTCTTTATGGTCCAACTCTCACATCTGTACATGACTATTGGAAAAACCATAGCCATATGGACTATGTGAACCTTTGCAGGCAAAATGATGTTTTTGTGTTTTAATACACTGTCTAGGTTTGTCATAGCTTCCCTTCCAAGGAGTAAGTATCTTTTAATTTCATGGCTGCAGTCACTGTCAGCAGTGATTTGGAGACCAAGAAAATAAAGTCTGTCACTGCTTCCACTTTTTCCCATTCTATTTGCCATGAAGTGATGGCATATGAAGTAAATTGAAATAGATACATGGTAATAATTTTAGGAATGAGTTTACAATACAATAATGACAACAGTTTTTTTCATAGCATCTCCCAATGCAATATTTTCAAATATCAGTAAATACTAGACAACTCATCATAGAAAAATGCGATCTGTCTTATCTGCATGACTTCCAGGAGCTCATATACAGTTACAGACATATATCATTTCCTAGACTGTCTTGGTACCTCAGCAGTGGTCTTAATATATAGTCTTTTTTACATGGAAGGTCCATTTGAGGAGGGAATCAATCTAGCTTATCAGAGAACTCTAGCCTCAGCCTAAATTCTAGAAGGCTACCAAACCCCTTTATTTTTTCAGATGTTCCTGAATTTGTCTCACTGGCTACAGCCTGGTCTCTCGTTTCCACAATTACTCCTTTAAAGTTTGACATGTGTGCACTGCACACATGCGTGCTAAGTTGCTTCAGTCATGTCTGACTCTTTGTGACCCTATGGACTATAGCTCACCAGGCTCCTCTGTCCGTGGGATTCTCCAAGCAAGAATACTGGAGTGGGTTGCCATGCCCTCCTCCAGGAGATCTTCCCCACCCAGGGATCGAACCCAGATCTTCAACATTGCAGGCAGATTCTTTACTGTCTGAGCCACCAGAGAAGCTCACACACACACACACACACACACACACACACATATGAATATATATATATATATACACACACACACATATAGCTGATTTACATTGTAGTACAGCACAAACCAGCACAATTTTGTAAAACAATTATCCTCCAATTAAAAAAAAAATTAAAGCTTTAGGATTGGGTCGAGCTAGAAAGCCCACAGTAGTACCAACAGATCCTCTTAGCCTAAAACATTTTTAAGAAATTCTGAATGCTTGTTACTTCTCCTGCCCTCTGTCTCTATCATTAACTGGGACCAGAAGAGGAACTCAGTATTTAGATTTAGGCTAAAAACACATTTCAACAGTGACCTGCAGACCTACAAACAAACTTAAAGCTTCCAAAATGAACCTATGATTTCTGAGCAGGTCTTGGCTAGCTTAAGAAGCAGTATAAGAGCTCTTTGGAAACAAAAGAAAAATACAATATTTGCCAGCTATTTAGCTGATACGGAATTTTAAGTTTCCATCTCTTCCTCTTCTTCCTCATGCTAAATTGGTCTGGTATTAGTTTAGCCCTATTATGGCAAAACACATATATATATTAGCCTGTCTGTGTCAATATAGCCTTATTCCTGAATCAGTCAAATATTCTTATTGCATTCCTTCCATTGCTAAGCCCTGTGTGAGGTGCTATGAGTTATACAAAGAAGCAGAAGAGTCAATCCTGAATTTCAGATCTATAACTGAGTTTATAAGATGAATTAATGGAAGTTTAAAAAAGTGTACTGCTAAATAACCTGGTACTGAGTTTAGCATAATAGAATTTCACAGATTAATGAACCAATGTGTGAGAGCTAAATTGAGAAAGGTTCAATGAAAAAAGCAACGCTGGAGCTGTTTATGGAAGTATGGTCCTAGGCAGAGTGGCTGAAAGAGCCTTCCAGAAGCGGACAAGAGCCTTTTAGCAAATTTCCCCAAATGGAATGAAGATCATAAAACTGGAGAATGTGGATGACATTTATTTTACATTTATTCTATATTGATAACTATGACAGACAAGTCATACTTTTTTCCCAGTCATAATTGTCATCCTAACGATGTACTTTTCTTCCAATGCAGTAAGTTATTCCAGATATTAAATGGCTATCTGAAAAAGGAAGAATCTTTTCCTTATCTTCTCTGGAATGTAAGTGCAGTTTTTTTTTTTCCCCTTTAAGGCAGGAAAATGGTATTTTAAATATGCTCAACTTTCTTCCATAATGTAGAGTATGATTTTGGAGATGTAATCTTAACAGAGCCCAGCACTTGGTAACTTACTGCAAGTTTTAAATTTCATGATGAACCTACTATATAGCACAGGGAACTCTACTCAATACGTTGCAATGACCTAAATGGTGAAAAGAATCTTTAAAAGAATATATATATATATACATAAGCTGATTCACTTGACTGTACAGCAGAAACTAACACATTGCAAATCAACTGTACTCCAATAAAAATCAACTTAGAAAATAAATTCCATGATGAAAAAGCAAACATTTCTTACTAATTATGTCAAAGTAAACTGCCTTTAAAAGTACTCTAAGCTTTCCAAGGATCTAAAGATGCAGAAAGATGGTTGTGATGTTGTTCAAATCTAGGTTACCCTGTAGAATCCTACATACATGCACTATGTTGATGAGTTAGCATGTCCCAGATTTGGTAGAGCCATGGCAACCTTCCTATGGCCAGTTTTTTTTTGTATAAGAGCAGTGACCCCAAAAGTCGAAAAGTGTGGCTTCCCCATATTTTTTCCCAATTGCAAAAGGGAATTGGGATTGCAGTTGTTTCATGAGAAACATCACTAAGGATATTACAGTGTCATACAGTTTTAGAGCTTAAAAATATCATAGAGGACTTTCCTGGTGGTCCAGTGCTTAAGACTCTGCTTCCATTGCAGGGGGCAATGGTTCAGTCCCTGACCTAGGAACTAAGATTCCCACATGCCTCATGGCCTGGCCGAAAAAAGAGAAAAATGCCATAGAGATCATTAGCCACTCTTTCAGATCACAATGAAGAAAGGTAAGCTCTACTAGAAGTCTCATCTTGGGACTTCCCTGGTGGTCCAGTGGTTAAGAGTTTGTCTGCCAATGCAGGGGACATGGGTTCGGTCCCTGCTCTGAAAAGATTCCACATGCTGTAACTACTGAGCCCACATGCCGTCTAGAGTCCATGCTTCACAACAAGAGAAGCCACTGCAATGAGAAGCCCAAGTAACTGCCACTTGCCGGACTAGAGAAAGCCCCTGCACAGCAACAAAGACCCAGGGCAGCCAAAAATAAATAAATAATATATAAATAAAGGAAGAAAAAAAAGATGTTCATTTAAAAGATCAAGGAAAAAAGAAGTCTCATCTCATCTCTGCTTTGGTGTAGACTCTGACCATGCTGAACCTCCTTATCTGTAGATCTGGGGGGACAGGGAGGCTTCTCTGGACCCCAGGGGCCCTAGGTAGAGAGTGGAGACCACAGCACTCCCAGGTAGTCAACAGGAGAGGGAGCAGCTTAAACCAGAGAATGAGTGCTGGTGACTATTGTGAGTTGCTGCTGCTGCTGCTGCTGCTAATTCACGTTAGTCGTGTCCGACTCTGTGCGACCCCATAGACGGCAGAGGCCAGTAAAAGGTCCTGCTTTACTCTTTCCATGTGAAATCAGTCCTGTGATGAAAAATTTAGAAAACAAATATTAACAACTATAGATGTGGAGAAAGACTATCATTTTAAACTTTCAGACTATATTCTACCTTTAGAGATAGAGGCTCAAATTTATATAGCAAACTGGGCATGCGTGCATGTGTGTAAAGTCGCTTCAGTCATGTCTGACTCTTTGCGACCCCATGGACTTAGCCCACCAAGCTCCTCTGTCTATGGGATTCTCCAGGCAATAATACTGGAGTGGGTTGCCATTTCCTTCTCCAGGGGATCTTCCTGATTCAGATATCAAAACCTCGTCTCCTGTGACTCCTGCATTGCTAGTGGGTTCTTTACCACTGAGCCTCCAGGGAAGCCCAGCAAACTAGGAGAAACCCCGTAATAAGCATTTTCTGTTATGTAAAAAATAAAGCAAAACTTTATCCTACTCTTTAAAGGGAAATTTGAATATAGTGAAATAAATTAAATTTACATGTTTCAACCTGAGTTTTAAATTCTCTGCTTGATGTAAATTTGGTTAAAGTACATTTTAACAATTACTACCTAAAGGCCAATGTTTGTTTTTCTCTGTGCTGAATTAGACTATTTCAGCATATTTATTATTGAGTGACCCCAAAGAATGATCTCTTGTCTGAAGTTCCCTTTTCCCTACATCCTCTCCAAGGAAAGTTGGAGTCATTTCAGTAAGGAATGGCTTCAAATAAAGAAATACCTTACCCTGAAGGATTCAAGAAGTTCACAGCATTTGGTGGTATGTGACCCAGATGAAAAGATTGCTGTCTAGTGAAGACTAAGGGAAGCCCAGGTGGCTCAGTGGTAAAGAAGCTGCCTGCAATTCAGGAGCCACAGGAGATGCAGCTTCAATCACTGGATCAGGAAGATCTCCTGGAGGAGGGCATGCCAACCCACTCCAGTATTCTTGCCTGGGGCATCCCGTGGACAGAGGAGTCTGGCAGACTACAGCCCATGGGGTCGCAAAGAGTCTGACATGATTGAGTGACTGAATATGACCACGAAGATTGAATAAGCCAGATATGGGAAAACATATTAAAGTTGCAGTACCATGTATAGGTCAGGTTGAGTTCCTAAGACCAGACTACACTCCTAATGGGAGTTGTTATTTCCCCTAAAAGTAGCAGATGACCTGCAGTTTATCACCCTGGGAAGGGGCCAGTCTTGAGGCAATGAATAAGAACTCAGGATTGTGAGGGCTTTGGACTGTTGGGTTTGGAGGAGGTACTAGGGTCTTTTCTCCTCTCTCTGAAACCTCATGGAATTTAAATAAAGCAGACATGCTAGAGAGCGCCGCTGTTGAGGGATGACTGGCTTTCCTTTTCCAGATGGCAGCTGACTGGAACGAAGGTGGAAGATGATCATTTAGGAACTCTGAAGAATGTCATCTTTGAGGTTGAGGGCTCTGAACACACTTGTGTGCAATGTCATTTATTCTGTATGTGAACAGCCCCCTTCTGTTTTCCATAAACTTTCAATGAAGACTGATTAGGAGTTACCACCTGGTCTCTTCTTTGCTGGAAGAAAAGGGCAGTGACCCCTCCTGGAGCTCAAAGACACTTTGAAGTTGACTAGTTTATGGTAAACCAAAAGGTAGGATTCAAGATATCATTTTCAAAACTTTAAGTGGAAATATGACCTTATTTTTATTCATATGTATCTGAAACCTAAATATTTTATTGTACGTATTTGTGTACCAAATACCAGAGATGGCTTCCTTCTTTTTTCCTGGTGATTGTGGTAAATTATTATGCAATGAACCATTTTCCGGAATTTCTTTAATTAAAAATGGGCTTCCTAGGTGGAGGAGTTGGTAAAGAAACTGCCTGCCAATACAGGAGACTCCAGAGACTCGGATTCCATCCCTGGGTCAGGAAGATCCCCTGGAGGAGGAAATGGAAACTCATTCCGGTATTCTTCCCTGGAGAATTCCATGGACAGAGGGTCCTGGTGGACTACAGTCCATGGGGTCACAAAAAGTCAGCCATGATTGAGCACTCAAGCAAGCAAACAAACAGGCCATTAGAATTTCTTGAATGGTTTCTTTAGTTAAATAACCATAGGATGACAACTGATCAGTCTTCACCTGAGTGAAGGGTATAATGGGAATTCTTTGTGGACTGACCAAGGCTAATGCATACCACACCTCTCACCTTTTAATCACCATATTTAATTGCTAGAGAAAAGTCTGCTAAACTGTAGACGGAATGTAGGGGTTTTTGAGAAAAAGGGACCCCAACTTTCTTCATCTCTTTGAGCGTACCAGAATGAGTGTACCAAAGTTTGTAAGAAGCATGTCAGGATTCTCCAAGGATAAGCATACCAAAAAATAGGGTATGGGTGCTTACCCTTGGCAGATACCAGAAAAAGCCATTTTTTAGGAAAAATAAAAACACGTATCTGAGATTGGCATGCTTTTAAGATCTAGCTATGCTGGCACATTGTTGTGGTTTTGGAGAAAAGGCTGAGCATTTGAACATGGGATGCTTTTTGGTTTAGGTATATCATTACAAGATGGACACATTTTTCTTGGCATTATAGAGTGTTAATTTTGAACAATGACATTCAGTGGTAGCAAAAAAGCAGAGTAGTAATGCAGGACCAAGCTCTTTCCCCCATGACACTGATTAAGGTTTGAGCTCTTAAACTTCAAAAGGGTCTGAATGTGTGTGGGAGGGGAAGACTTTCCAGGCAAAGTCTCAAGAGTGAGATGCTAGACTTCCCACTAACAAGTCACATGGATGCTGACTGGGAAAATAAAAGAATATGACTGCTTTCTACCCCCAGTGTTAATGAATATGATTGTTACATTTGTAAAATTAAAGAGAAGTCACAATGGCATATTGTGTAGGGTAATCCCAAATCACAATACATACTGTGATTTTTCCTTTATGTTTATTAATTTAAAAGCAAGGTTCAGGGAATCTTAGATCAACCGAAATCCCAGAAATCTCAAAGATTTGATCTTTTCTGAAAGGTCTAGATGAGTAAATCACCCAGCTAAGAAATTCCCTTGCATGGATCACTGCAGACTAATTCTTAAATCTTCCTTTTAATTAATTTCATTGGAAGTCTGAGAGAACGTAATATGAAAGCTGAGCAACTGTCAACTTGTGGCTTCTCATTCTATAATTGACTCAGTATTTTAGTTTGTCATATTCATATACATCTTCATAACTGACTATGCTCTTTTGCATACATTATGTTTGTGCCTCATGGCCACACTGATGGATATGTGGAGAAGTGACTACTAATTTCACTTAATGCAAGAGGGCAAAGAGGCAAGAAGAGAGTAAATGATATAACCAAAAATGAGTGCAAGAAAGCTTAAATTTAGAGAATAGATACTTGCTAATTGCAAAGAGAAAACTAGCAACTTTAGTGTAAACATATATGACAGACACCACTTTCACCAAGTGATTAGGGTTAACATGACCCATAATGAGACCTATCAATATCAAGTGCCTCCTGATACTATGCACTGAGAAGGGCACAGCATCACTTCTGTAGGATGGCTGCCAAAAATAATTACCAGAAATATGAAAAATTATCAGATATACTCAAACTGAGACTCATTCTACCACATTGGCCAGTGATATATGACACTATTCAAAAGTGTCAAGATCATAAAAGACAAAGAAAGACTAAGGACTGTTCCAAATTGCAGGAGACAGAGAAACCATGACCACTAAATGCAACTTGAGAACTTGGATGCTGGGTCTGGAAAAGGAAATCAGGGGGACCATTGGTGACACTGGATAAGATCTGTTGATTAGTTAGTAGTATCATTGTTAATGTTAATTTCCTGATTTTCCTAATTGTATCCTGGTTAGTTTGGAAAAGCTGTGAGAAGTGAATATAGGAATTTTGTGTACTGTTCAAAAAAGTCTGAACTTGTTTCAAAATCAAAGTTAAAGCAGAGAAATAAATAGGTTTTCTCCTATAGCCAAATCAGTTTTTTTTTTTCCTATGGGAGTATGGTTGATTTATAATGTTGTGCTAGTTTCAGGTGTACACAAAGGGATTCATATATACACATATATTCATTCTTTTTCAGATTTTCTCATATAGGTTATTACAGGATATTAAGTAGAGTTCCATCAACTTTTTCTTTATTAAAAATATATGTAAACTTCAAAACTCAATTGGTACTCTAAAAAACGGTTTATTCATTATTCAAGTGAATACTTTGAATTATTACTTTTTTATTATTCAAACCCATGGGTGATGATCCTATATTCTGCTGCAGAATTCTGGGTAAACATGGAACATAATGGTAAAAGACTCTGGGAGTTGGGTTTGGAGAGACATATCCCAGCCCTATCAATTTCTATGTATGTGACCCTCAGTTTCTCTATCCGAAAAATGGGAATAAGCAAAGGTATCATAGGACTGACTGCTGTGGGATGTGGAATTGAATGAACCAATGTATAATGAGTCCACACCCCAGTGCTAGATGCCAGTTCTAGCTTTTGATTGATTTGGGTGAGAAACAATAGCTTCATGGGCCAGTCATCATTTTGTGTCAGAATGGCTCCTTGGGATGAAATTTCACCAACATAAATGGACACACTTCCTCAAAAGCTGTTAAAATATGCTTATTACAGATACAAAAGGGAATAGAAGTCATTTACACAAATTCACCAGTGATATGTTGAAAATGCTAAGTGAATCGCTCAAAACTTGCCATGGAAAAGATCTGTGTTGTCACCATGACCTCAGCCTTCGGTGGGGTACCATCCCTGGAAGACAGAGTGGAAAATGGGAATTCTGCCCAAAGTTGCAGCGCCTGTGATGGAGAGCAGGGAAGAAACCATGGCTGCTCCAGGAGCCCAGCAGAACCTGCCCGAGTGGGCGGACAAGACTTTAAACAACTTGGAAAGGCTCTTCAAAGAACAATTAAAAACAGCCTCCCGTGGTGGGAGGTGAATCTGGCTGGCCAACTCCTGCTTTCTTTCCCCAGGGTAGAATTCCCAGGCTTCTGGATCCTGGTGGAGCGCCCTTGGCAGTGGATCCTGATGTTCCCTTTTCACTTTCCCGGGACGCAGAGTGATGGTTATGAGTACACAGGGTAAAGAACATCTGGCTGTCTTGAAACTGAAAGAGATTTGCAGTCAGCAGGTGGGGGTTGGAGGTTTATGAAAATAGTGGGGTGAAGTTCATTTTGTGGACAACTCTTGGCCCTGGGTATTATTTATTTCAATTTTTTTTTTTTTTTAACTGCTGGGCTCCTGTGGGCTTATTACAGATCAATTCATAAACAAACACACCGCTAAGTTGTGTCCTGGGGATAAATGATGAGTTTATGTGACTTTGGGGTTGCATGTTAAAGGTAAGAGAGGAGCCACAGCTGAGAACTCAGTGTAATTTCAGTTTACTAAAATTCCAAGCTACACCCCTATTTGGGTAAAAGACTTCAGAAGTCCATGAACTATACATGGTTTTAAGGGACTGAATTAATGTCTTCAACATTTCTAAACAGAATTACTGTGGACTCAGGAAATAAATAATCACACAGAGCACTCAGATTTCCTTAAGAGTGCATGAAAAGATAAAATAAATCATTTGGAGCCCTGACATGTTCTATAAAATGATTTAAATATGCATTTAATATGAATCTAATTTAATGTGTGTTTCTATTTAACAATCATAATGACCTAAGTCATCATTTATTCAATCTCTCAAAAATATCTATCGAGTGTCTACTATATGCCAGAACTGTATATGAGCCAAGATTCTAAAATATGGTTAACATTTTTGATGACTTAATTGTTTTCCCTTCATAGAAAGGCTTCTACTTTCTGATGTGATGAGCTTTGAGAGATACCCTTCCCAACTCAAAACAGATTGGTGTATAGCAAGTCTGTACACACACACTGTTATCTTTGTGTTTAAAGTAGTGGAAGCTCACTGGATGAAAGGATGAGTCATCATGAGAGGTTATGTACTTCAGTCCTGTCTGAGCAGAGGCGTAAAAGGAAGGCTGTATGTTCCCAAATTACACATGAAACTGAGCGATGTTTATTTCTCACTGTGAGGTCCACCACCATGAGACCTTGGGAAGAAAAGCCATCATCAAAGAGAAAGAATTGTGATTCCAGGAGATGATGTAGCTTGCAAGTCCCGTGTCTTTTTGCAACACAAAATGTAACAGGTAGGCAAAGATATAATTGAAAGAGAAGAATGACGGGGAAATTATATTGGAGAGGAAGGGAATCAGACAGAAAACAGAGATTAAAACTAAGAGAAAACAGAAAAGTAGACACCCTTGGAAGGACAGAAAGAGCCTCCCCCTGCCCATCTTCCATACACCTTACCAGGTGTGACACACTGGGGCTCATAGTGTAAGCTGCCCTTCCGGCTTCCATCCCTCACCCCCATCGTGTTAGTTAGCAGAAACTAACACGATGATTTAAAGCAAATATACCCCCAATTATTTTAAAAATGAGTTGGTTGGTGACAATTTAGCCCAGTGCTGGGAAAGAGGTATTATATCTGAAAAACAATTATTTATACCACTATAAGCATGAATTTGGCATTTGGGACAAGGATTCATTCATTCATTCATCCATCCTGTCTCTCTCACGCACATCTCTTATATCAACTGTATTCAGTTTCTTCCTGTCATTACAAATTACTGGTCTTTAACATCAGCTCAGTGTTCTCTCATCCCTTATCGCTCTCACCTGCTTCACTGAGTTTATTACTCTCATTACCTCTGACAGCGATGGTGAAGGACAGGGAAACTTGGCGTGTTGCAATCCATGGGGTTCCAAAGAGTCTGACGCAACTGAGCAACTAAACAACAACCTCTGCCCTTGAACCACCCCATCCTTTCTGTTTGGGGTCACCCCATATAATTTTTTATTCCCCATATAAGGCCTCCAGCCTTATGGTCCTACAGTGGATTTCATTGCCCACCATCCCTTTAGTGTGACTGTTTGCTAGAGCTCTGTCCTGGTGCGTTCTCACCTGGAAGCTCATCTTTCCTCCATGGAACCCAATGATGTACTCAGCACTCTCAAATGAAGATCTCTGGACATTTCTTCTCCACCACTGCAGACCAAAGTAACTAAAGATCAACGTGTCTGAAAATCAACTCTGATTGTCCTCCCAAACATGCTTCTACCATCTTTCTTAGCTTGGTGAACAGTGTGTTCATCCACCACGCAGCCCAGGCCACACTTGGGTCTCTGAGACTCATCTCTTCCTCTCATCGCTCATGCTCAAATCTTCACCTCCTTAACATTTCCTAAATCTGTCTTTTCTGTCCTATCTCATTCCTAGGCTTCAATTTAGACCCTTATTTTATTTTGGAGAATTTAAATTTTTCTTAACTGATTTTCCTGTCTCTTTTCTTGCATATTGTTTATTGATTGATTATCCACACTTCATCCAGAGTGACTGCTTTAGAATTCAAATCTAACTCAATTTCTTCCTAACTTACAACACTTTAGCAGCTTCTTATTGCTTAGGGATTTTCGAATGCTCTCAGCATGATGTATAAGACCTGAAGTGGTGTGCCCTCTGCCTGGCCTGCAGCCTCTCTTCTTCCCTCTATCACAGGCGATGGTCCAGCCACAATCCAGAAAAAAGGTCATGAACCGAACAGCTGGAGCAGAAGATCCTACAGGCTTTTATCATGTCGAAAAGATGGTCTTAAATGACTAAGAATAAGTAGTCTTGATATTTCCTATGCCCCCATCAGCATACTGTCTGATTTATAAATTTTGTTGAATATTGTCATAATTGTATACTCTTTCCATAGGCTTTCATCTTATCTATACTGGCTGTTGAGGGCTTACGTGTTGACCTTACACCATATCTGGTATTTGCTCCCACTGAGTAAAGACTTCTTCATGTTCTAACAAATATGGAAGCATTTCACATCACATTGCCAGGCTCTGAGGATCTCTAGCAAGAGCACATGTGATTAATTTCAGTCTTTGATAATCCAAGAAGTATGGAAAATTCCCACCTCCTACTCTTTTGCAGGATTCACAACTCTGCCAAGTTTTGTAGCTCATCGGGATATTTACAAGCTTAATGTTGAGCTGTGGAAAAAAAGACATCTTCACATCTTTCATTAAAAGCTTTTACAAAGAGCATTCAAATTGAGCCGTGTGGTGAGGGAGGGGAAACCCTAGATTCCATTTCCAGTTCTTCCAGGAACAAGGGGTGTGACCATGGACAAACTCCTAGACCTTCTAGGACTCAGTTTCCTCATTTGTTAACCAAGAGCCTTGGCTGAACTCTAAAATCCCTTCCAGTACTGAAACAAAACAAAACAAAAACTTTGCCAATTTTCTTGCAAATTCCTGCCCAACTAGGTGACTATAGAATGTTTCCTTTGTGGGGAAAGAAAATATAAATAGGTTTTGCATTTTTCCAAACTAAGTGGTCCTTCTTTAGAGCCTTCAGCCTTTCATTGCCTACAAATCAAGTTATGTCCATTTTTAAGTAGTTGCTGAAAAATTGAGGGCACTTTTTTTTCCCTCACCAACTGACCCTGTGAATAACACCCTTTCACAAACACTGACAATGTAATGTACAGCCTGAAGGGAATTTTTTTTGCTTGCTTAAAAAGGAAAATCATCTTTTCATCTGGATAAGAAACATTCTAGAGCTTTTACAACCTTGAATTTAGCATGGAGAGATGAATGTTAGAAAATTGCATTAATTACCAGGTTAGTGTGTCTGACCCCAATAAGCATGAGAATGAAAGGAGGGAGGTGACCAAAAGGACTGCATTTTCTATAGAGATTTTACTATGTCACTTTAACATCCTCCATTCATCAAAACTTTCCCTAGTAGAACACAGGATTTACCTTTTCCCTCTCAGAAATGTATAGTGATTGAACTAAAACCAAACAGAGACCACAGCCAACATTTCAGCCTCATCCAAGTTGAAAATCATTACATGTTCTGGGTAATTATGCTTTCTGTCACCCAGAAATACAATTACAACATAATTTAATTATAAGAAGGAGAAGAAAATTTCTTAGTCATGTCTGACTCTTTGCAACCTCATAGACTATACAGCCCATGGAATTCTCCAAGCCAGAATACTGGAGTGCATAGCTGTTTCCTTTTCCAAGGGATCTTCCCAACCCAGGGATCAAACCCAGGTCTCCTGCATTGCAGGCAGATTCTTTACCAGCTGAACCACCAGGGAAGACTCATTTAATTATGAATCACATGTATTCATGTGAGAGCTGGACTGTGAAGAAAGCTGAGCACCAAAGAATTGATGCTTTTGAACTATGGTGTTGGAGAAGATTTTTGAGAGTCCCTTGGACTGCAAGGAGATCCAACCAGTCCATTCTAAAGGAGATCAGTCCTGGGTGTTCTTTGGAAGGAATGATGCTAACGCTGAAACTACAGTACTTTGGCCGCCTGATGAGAAGAGTTGACTCATTGGAGAAGACTCTGATGCTGGGAGGGATTGGGGGCAGGAGGAAAAGGGGACGACAGAGGATAAGATGGCTGGATGTCATCACCGACTCAATGGACGTGAGTTTGAGTGAATTCCGGGAGTTGGTGATGGACAGGGAGGCCTGGCATGCTGTAATTCATGGGGTCGCAAAGAGTTGGACATGACTGAGCTACTGAACTGAACTGACCTGAAGAAATGTGTATCTGAAAAAAAACCTCATACATTTGGAAATCAATACATATAAATAAGTATAAGGAATCAAAAATGAAAAAAATATCTAGAACAGAAATATAAAATTTTACACATCAAAATCTGTGGGAAGAAACCAAAACAATAATGAAAGAAATTTTTAATTTTAAATATATAGTAGGATGAAAATCAATGAATTAAATGGCCAACTGGAGAAGTCAGAAAAAAACACAACTGGGTATAAACCCCCCCCCCCAAAAAAAAAGAAGAAGAAGAGAAGAAACCAAAGAGTTAGAGATTACTTGAATGCCTTAGAGAAAAACAACCAAATTAATAGCTTATTTTTTGAAATGCTAATAAAAATAAACAAATCTTTGGTGAGACTTCTCAAGAATAAAAAGGAGAAAAGAAATAACAAACAATGTTGGAAGTTAAAAAAAAAGGCAAAGTATATTTACAAATACAAGCTTGATAGAAAATAAAAAATACTATCAATAATTCTGTGTTAATGAATCTATAAGTGTGAAAAATAGACAGTTTCCTGGAAAAAAGCATAACTTGTCAAAACTGACTCAAGAATAAGCAATACACTTGAATAATAATACACACTTCACCACACACACACACATACACATCAAGAACTCTTTTGACTGACCATTTTATGAGTTACACCAAATATTCATGAATCAGATCATCCATATCATATCCAGGGAATACTATAAGAGCAAAAGCTCCCTGATAGCTTGTATGGTCTCATGTAGAACTTGTTCTTTTAATCAGAAAAGGATATTAGAAAAAATTATACATTCATCTCTTCTGTCATCATATATGTAAACTTCTTTAAAACAAAGCCAAAATCTAGCAATACATTTATTTAAACACATTCCACTATGCTCACAGAAAAAGAATAAAAATTATATGACTGTCTTAATGGATTGGTCAAAATTGGGAAAGGATTAAGTCAAGGTTGTATATTGTCACTGTGCTTGTTTAACTTATATGCAGAGTACATCATGCAAAATGCTGGGCTTTATGAAGCATAGGAGAAGGCAATGGCACTCCACTCCAGTACTCTTGGCTGGAAAATCCCATGGATGGAAGAGCCTGGTAGCCTGCAGTCCATGGGGTTACTAAGAGTCAGACACGACTGGGCAACTTCACTTTCCCTTTTCACTTTCATGCATTGGAGAAGAAAATGGCAACCCACTCCAGCATTCTTGCCTGGAGAATCCCAGGGACTGGGGAGCCTGGTGGGCTGCCATCTATGTGGTTGCACAGAGTCAGACACCACTGAAGTGACTTAGCAGCAGCAGCAGCATGAAGCATAAGCTGGAATCAAACTTGCCAGGAGAAATATCAATAACCTTAGCTATGCCAATAATACCATCTTTAGGGCAGAAAGTGATGAGGGACTAAAGAGCCTCTTGATGAAGGTGAAAGAGGAGAGTGAAAAAACTGGCTTCAAATTCAATATTGAAAAACTAAGATCATGGCATCCGGTCCCATCACTTCATGGCAAATACACGGGGAAACAATGGAAACAGTGACAGACTTCATTTTCTTGGGCTCCAAATCACTGCTGACAGTGACTGCAGTCATGAAATTAAAAGATGCTTGCTCCTTGGAAGAAAAGCTATGACAAACCTAGATGGCGTATTAAAAAGCAGAGACATTACTTTGCCAACAAGTGTCCATTTAGTTAAAACTATGGTTTTACCAGCAGTCATGTATGGATGTGAAAGTTGGACCATAAAGAAGGCTGAGTCCTGAAGAATTAATACTTTTGAATAGAAAATTCCTGAGAGTTCTTTGGACTGCAAGGAGATCAAATCAGTCAGTCCTAAAGGAAATCAGCCCTGAATATTCATTGGAAGGACTGATGCTGAAGCTGAAGCTCCAATACTTTGGCCACCTGATGTGAAGAGCTGACGTATTGGAAAAGACCCTGATGCTGGGAAAGATTGAAGGCAGGAGGAGAAGGGGACGACAGAAGACGAGATGGTTGGAATGCCCTCACCAACTCAGTGGACATGAGTTTGAGCAAACCCTGGGAGATAGTGAAGGACAGGGAAAGTCTGGCATGCTACAGTCCATTGAGTCACAAAGCGTCAGACACGACTGAGCAGCTGAACAACAAATCTTAATGCAAATAGAAAAAAATGTATAATGTTTAGCAACTTCTGATTCAATGAAATCTCTTCTTAAACTAAGGATAAGATAACGTACAACACTCTACAGGCAAAATTTTCAGCGAGAGATTTGCATTAGTCAGGGAAAAGTCTTAGTGGCCAATTGAATTATTAAGTTGCTTCTGCTCACTCTCCTGCTAGGATCTGCAAGTAATCTCTTTACTCCTTGGAAAGAAGAGAAGGAGCCTTGCTTTTTTGGTTACACTGGGTAGTCACAGAAGCTGAAGATGATCAACTCCTTTGCATGGGGCTGGCTTTCTACCTGGTGAGGAGCACAGGAGCATCTAGCCAGGCGTGGTCCAACTTCGCCTGGTCCACCTTGGGCTCAACCGCACTAGCCTGGATAACACTCTCTCATAGCATAACCATTCCTTCCACTTCCCACCTGAAGCTGTACGTCACGGCTAAGACGGCAGTGGGGCTTCCCAGAGAGCTGGTGGAATCTAACTTTTCTGCTTGGGTCTCAGATGTGGCTGAGAGACAGTTCTGTTCTCAGGACTGTGTCTATCCCTGCAACAGGCCATGACTAATGCTGTCTATGGGTTGTGGCAGCAACAGACATTTGATCCCAGAATCAAACACTGAGGATGAACATTGTAAGCATTTCACTCTCTCTCGAAGCTTCTGTCTTCTACTATTAAATGTCTTTTCTTTCTCCTTTTTCTCCTCTATTGGCAACTGATTTTCTCCTCTCATTCTCCTCTGTACAAATCTTTCCTGTCATTTTCACTCTATTTCATTATTCTCTTTTTTCCTCATATTTCTGTCTCCTTCTCATGCCTATTTTCTATCCTCTCCTACCCCTCTCCCTACCGCCATATTCTCCAGTTTCTGGGTATGTGCTGTGCCTCTACCAATTTCCCTAGGTTCTCTTCCTCCTCAACCCCTAGTCTCAAGCCCTTCTAGCATACACTTTTCTAAAACTTCCCTACTTATCATTTCATGACAGTATTTAGGCCACCATTCTAACAAGAAGCACAGCAGATATGCATAATAGAACAGCATCATCCAGGTAAAAGTCGATGCTCCATGAATATCCAAGCTTCCTCCACTTGTGGAGGACATATTTCTTTTTTTTATTATGTAGGCAGATAATGTTTCAGATAACACCACAGAGATTAACTGTCATGAGTTAGCACAATGTAATTTTTATGGCTATGCTTTTTATTATTTTATAGCTAATATTGTCTTAGCTAGGAATCTAGAAACTTTCACCAGGGCTCTATACCTAAAGATTTTTTTTTTTTTTTTTACCAGAAGGCAATTACACAGATAACTGGATTCTCATGTGTGCTTATGAAAGTTGTAATTATTTATATGTATCTCAAGAAATTAAAGGGCAATAATTCACCTGTATTTTGGAGGAAAACAAATTAACTGCTGATTAATTTGGAGAATCATTTCATTTCATATCCTCAGTAACCAACAGTTCTTGGTGTCTAAGAGGATTTCAGAAAGTGCTGTTGAAACAAATATTGGTTTCCATCCAATGTTTTCTCCTAGGATCCTTAAATACATAACTGAAAGAGTCTCATATGAATATGTATTTCCACTCCTGCAACAAATAACAAAATTTTCATGTAAAAGATTACCATGACTGAATTGTTTCTTGGCATTAGAATTGTGATTTACAGTCACAAGTCACTTGGTAGTTTTTAAAACTGGCTATTCATCATGAAAACTCTATTTTTACAAATCTACTGATGGAAAATCCAAGGAATAAAAATTCATAGAGAGCCTCACTAAGGACAGTTTCCCTCTTAGGTTAAAAAATATTAATACTAAGTACATAAAGGTAAATGATCTTCTCTAACATAATGTACAAACCCAGCTTTTCTGAGCAAATAAAGAACATGAACAAATGATATGAACAGGAAAAAAATATTAAAGCAACCTCAAGTAATTTCAAGAAGTCTCCAGATTTTCCCGGGTCACTTGACACTCAGCTTTCCCTCAGTTTCCCTCTGGATAACAAAATACAAACAAAAACAACTAACAAAGCCCAGCATGTGGAATCCCCTGGTGGTCCAGTGGTTAAGACTCCACTTTCCAATGCAGAGGGTGCAGGTTCAGTCCTTGTCAGGAAGCTAAGATCCCACATGTTTTGCAGCCAAAAATTAAAAACAAAAAAACCACCCAGAACATAAATATCAGAAGAAATATTGTACAAATTCAATAAAGACTTTAAAAATGGTCCACATCAAAAAAAAAAATCTTAAAAGGAAAAAAGAACACAGCAAAGTGTAGGGCTGGATTGGCTAGTAGACACTGTTAGTACGTGCTGGTAGCACCAGCAAAGCAGAACAGTATTTTAAGATGATATTTCAAAAGAGTTTCAAAACAGATAGTCCAAGAGTCAGATCTGTTTCTTTTGAAGATCTTTCAGGGAGGAGCATATGGATTTTTAAAAACATTCTAAATTCTATATAGCTCAGGAGGGTAGGAGAGCTGCAATGAGTAACAGTGGAGGGCATTTAAAAGGCCAATCCAGTCAGGAGCCAATCATAAACTGACCATTGCTTCCCCTCTAAAATTTTTGTGCTTTGAGCAGACAATCTCACACATGAGCAAATATGGAAGGGCCAGGTACACATAAAAGAGTAAACAAAACTGCCAAAAATATTGATCTAACCCATATTGAATATTGTACACAATTATTATTGCAATATTAGAAATATTAAACAAAGATGGAGAGGGTTGTTGGACTCTAAAACCAGTCTTGCTCACAGTTTTGCCCAGAACCATTTCTGACACTTAATTTGCTCCTCCTCATCTCACCATTGTGAGGCTGAGACCGGAGATTTGTTGACTAGGCTGATCCTGGGCTTCTCACTGTACCAGGAAGGTCACAAGAGGACAACAGTATAAAGTCCTAAAGAACAATGGACTTAGGGGGTCAGACAGACATTACTTTGAGTCCTGGCTATTTCCCTTATAAACTAGCTGTGTAATCCTGAGCTAGGGACAATAAGACCACCTCGTAAAATTGTTGGAAAGATGGAAGACATAAAATACATGGAGACCTAGAAAATATATGAAAGCTGATCTAGTAGAATGAGTAGGTGTTCAATAAATGGTACCTGTTGGCACACAGTAATCACAGTTCAGTTACCTAGACAAGAAATCATTCATCTATTCAATTGATACTACTGTGAACATACTATGGACCAAACAGAGTCAGGTGCTGAAATGTGATGTAGGTGATTCCAGAAGTGAGGGGAAAGCAGTATGTAAACTGGAATTGAGGCAAAGATGTGTGATATAAGGGGCTTCCCAGGTGGTGCTGGTGGTAAAGAATCTGTCTGCCAATGCAGGAGACACAAGAGACACAACCCTGGGTCAGAAATATACCCCAGAGAAGGAAATGGCAACCCGCTTCAGTATTCTTGCCTGGAACATCCCATGGACTGAGAAGCCTGTCCCACTTCCTAAGGGAATTATGGAGAAAGTAGTGAGATAAATTCAGACTCAGTTTGTAATGGCTGACAGTCTATAGTATCTTGTGGTATTGGATCATAAGTCTTAAAAACATTCTAACAGGTGGAATTTCTGTCTGTATCCATGGTAGATACACACTTCTTAATTTCAACTAGATTGTTTTCTTTGAAGTAGAGCTATGTACCCCAAAGCCAAGGACAGAGGGATGAAGATAGCAGGCTACATAATTCCCTGTAGCAGGCTACAGTTCATGCGTCGCAAAGAGTCAGACACAACCGAGCACACACTATATTATTTGTGTGATATAATAGAAATTTTCTCTCAGACTCTTGACAGAGAGTGAGCTATCCTTGCTTCTACAGAACAAATTGTCAAGAATCAGAGGATTTGTAAAGTTGATGGACTCAACACTGGGTATTGGTAAAACAGGTATTTCCATTTCATGCATGGTTTCCTTCTTTTAAGGAAATAAAATTTCATTCCTCTCATGAGTGAGTTAGCTCATCATTTAGATACTAAAGCCAGGCACATACTAAGATTGCTTGGATCTCAGCTCCAAACAAAATTGAGAAGAGAAAGCAAAGTAATCCCTGCCCATTCCCTACTACAAAGAAAAGCCTATGAAGTTTCTTCCCCCTCTCCTAGGCTTTGGAGTACATAGCTCTACTTCAAAGAAAATAATCTAGTTAAAATTAAGAACTGTATATCTACCATGGATACAGCCAGAAGTTCAACCTGTTAGAATTTTTTTTTTTAAGACTTATGATCCAGTGCCACAAGAAAGTATAGACTGTCAGCCTTTACAAACCGAGTCTGAATTTACCTCACTACTTTCTCCATAATCCCCTTGGCCAACAGCTCAGGGAATAAGAGTTTTGCTGGAATGACAGCCTTTATCTGCCATACGAAACCTGAGAGCTCTGGATACCTTGATGCAGGAGACAGAATAATAGTAACCCCCAAAGACTGTCCTAATCCTCAGAAGCTGTGAAGGTGTAAACTTACATAGAAAAAGTGATTTTTGCAGATGTGCTCAAGTCAAAGATCTTGAGATGGGCAGACTGTCCTGGATTATGCATGTGGGCCCCATCTAATCACATGAGTCTTTTTAAAAAGTGGACTTTCTCAGATGTGATCAGAGAAAAACACATGACAATGGAAGCAGGATCAGTGAGATGCTATACGGTTGGCCTTGAAGGAGGAGGAAGGGGGGCCATGAGCCAAGCAAGATCTGGATCCTTTAGGATCTGGAAAAGGCAAATGGATTCTCTCCTAGAACTTCTGGAAGGGATGTAGCTATTCTGAAACCTTGGTTTGACCTTAGTGAGATGTGCCTTGAAATTCTGTTTTGCAGAACTGTAAAGTAATAAACTTGTGTTAAGTCAATAAACTTGTTGCAATTTGTTACAGCAGCAAGAGAAAATTAAGGCACAAGGGACAAGGAAGTGGGCACTCTAGGTAAAGAGGGAGGAAGAAGGGGTTTCAAGACAGAGTAGTGGGAAAATGGTTTGAATCAATCCCCTCCCTCTCCAGAGGCTACATGGGATGAGCACCACGCTGACTGATTATGGACAATGAGAGGAGGTGGTTCTTGATATGTTCACATGTTCATTCACTTTAAAAAACCTTGGATCCATTCCGGGGCATTTCTTCTCTAAAGATCTCTGTCCTTATTGTATATTACTGTTGATGTCATTACCTCCCTAGAACTTCTCATGTGGTGTCATCATTTTGTTTCTTTTCTGGATTACTTGTTCAATACTCTTTTCACATTAGAATACAAGCTGCCTCTTTCCCATCAGCGTGCAAGGTCCAAGAACTAAAGGATTCTGCATATCTACTCACCATTGTGTTTGCACTGCAGAATAAATGGGAATATTTTATCTCTCTTCTCAGTCAGTCATCCTCTCCAGGCTTCTATTGACCTCTAAGCCAACGCGGTCTACCACAGAATTTTAAGGAAGATAGATATGAACAAAGGAGGAAGTTTGTCCTTCAGTATTTCATGGTCAAAAAATTGATTTTAGAGCAACTAAATCATTTATTAAAGTTCATTTTATATTGTTCTTTTGGGTTAACCTCAATTTTCAAATATGTGAACCATTGGATGTTAATTTTTAATATGAACAATTTTGAGAATCAACACTAAAATGATCACCATACAAAGGCAAGAAAATACTTGGTTTCATTCAATGACTCACCAGGACATTCAAAGTCCTTGAAAATTACAAGGAAATTGATCCTAAGGGGAGCCAAAGGCTAGTAGATTGAACCAGCCAAAGGTCATATATAAAAAGACTAGGTGGAGCTAGAAAAAAATCTCAGACTCATAATGTTCAGCTTAGAAATTATGGGTTGTTTTTCTTCTTTTCCTTAAACACCATCTTTCCCCAGCAGGCCTATCTGAAAGTGGGTGGAACCCAGACAAATTCTGGTCATTTTTTTTTGTTTTTCAACACTTCTGTTAAAAATATGTTTATATCAGTGAAATTCAGTAATATATTTATGAGCCTCAGTTCTTAAAAGCACTAATTCGCCAGAGTAGAGAGGTGCGAGGCTTCCCCTAGTGGCTTGGTGGTAAAAAATCCTCCTGCAACCCAGGAGTCACAGGAGACACAGGTTCGACCCCTGGATCAGGAAGATCCCCAGAGGAAGGCATGGCAACCCACTCCAGTATTCTTGCCTGGAGAATCCCATGGACAGAGGAGCCTGGTGGGCTATAGTACATAGGGTCGCAGAGTCCAACACAACTGAAGTGGCATAGCACTCACACAGAGAGGTGAAAAGGGTCGCCTCTTTCATCAAACTGGGGCAGGTGCTATGAAGCTCCTCTCAACATTGTCCAAGAGGCCCATGGTTGGCCCTTTGAAAGGTGGCCAAAACAGTCAGACACACCCACAAGAATTAAGTTTTTGCTTTCCCTTCTCTGTCTCATTTCCTCCCGTTCTCCTTGTAGTGTCTCATGTTTGCCCTGTGAGTGTATTTCGGGTACCTGCCCTAATTCGGCCCTCAGCCTTTCTCTGCTCTAACATACAGAAAACTGATTCTGGCCTTGCTAGACTACTCCACCTTGCTTCCCAGACAGGACTTGATATTTCTCCGTGGCTTCCCAGCAAAGGACCAACCTGCTCCAAGTTTCAGTCTCATTAACTTAGCATGTGACAGGCTTGCGGCACAAGGGACCACTCTCTGTTTTATTATTTTCCTTATTTTTCCACTTTCTCTGATAATCAATGGGTGAGGTACTCATGATAGAATTCTTCTCTTATCTTTCCTTAAAAAAATTGTTTTCTCCTTAGAAACATGAAGTTTGTGATGGTGAACAAACATGAAAGATGGTGATTAGTAGGGATTAGGGAGAAGAGGAAAAGGAGAGTTGTTGTTTACCAAGTATAAAATTTCAGACTAATCAGAGGAGAAATTTTTTTTTCTATTCATAGAAATATGAATATATTATATTTAGCACTACTGCACTGTACACTTTTTAAATGGATAGGATGGTAAATTTTATGTTTGGTGTGCTTTCTTTCAATCACAATATATTTTTATTGTTTAATTAAAACATAGTTGATTTATGAAGCTGTGTTAGATTCAGATAAACAACAAAGTGATTCAGTTATACATACATATATTTCTATATATTTTTAACATTCTTGTCCCTTATGTGTGCATGCGTGCTAAGTCACTTCAGTCATGTCCAACTCTGTAACCCTGGGGACTATAGCCCACCAGACTCCTCTGTCCATGTGATTCTCCAGGCAAGAATACTGGAGTAGGTTACCATGCCCTCCTCCAGGGGATCTTCCCAACCCAGAGATCAAATCTTCATCTCTTACGTCTCCTTCACGGGCAGGCAGGTTCTTTAGGAAGCCCCTTGTCCCTTATAAGCTATTACAAAATATTGAGTATAGTTCCCCATGCTATACAGTAGGTCCTTGTTGGTTATCACAAATTATTTTAGAAGGAAGTTAAAAGTTTATTTTTTCTCCTGAGTTTTGCCCTTTATGATTTTGGATGTTGAATTGGGTACTAAATTTAATCAAATGCCTATTTATCTGAATTCTTTTGAAAATAGAATCTGCCAAGTGGACCTGTCTTGGGGTTTGCTCAAATCAATTCTTACTTTCAGATTGATCCCCATAATACAGAATTATACATTCCAGGAATAATCATTGAACACCAATTTGCTAAGCAATGACAAAACTTCAAGGATGAATTGCACACAAGCCCCTGCTCACTGAAGTTTATACACCTAAACTATATTAATGATAGTAGAGCTTCCATTTTTATGGTTTCTCTGTGCCAGAAACTATACTATACCTTTTAATACATTGTCTCTTTTATTCTCTAACAAACTAATGAAATAAGTAATTTCTCACTGATTCTCTAGTTTTTAATAAGTGGAGCTGATATGTGTTCACTCAGAAAGTAAAGATAGAATGAAGAACTATTGAAATGGAATGACTATGTATTAACTTCTGTGTGCCAAGCAGAGTTCTAATGAAACTTATACAATAAACTTAATGTTTTGTTTCCATTTTACAGATAAGGAAATTGAGGGTCTGCCAGGTTCAGAGACCTGCCAAAGGCCATTTAGCTAATAAGACAAAGTTATGTATTTGAAACCCATGTCTGGCTGACTCCCAAGGTTACATGGATTGCCGTACTGTAACCTTCCTATTCGCGATAATACAAGTTGGAAAGTGGTTAAGTGCACTAAGATTGTACATGAAATAATGTAGGAAACTAGAGAAGAAGAGGTTTACCTTTAGCTGGAGTTGGTAGATGAAGAAGTAACCTAAAGGGGGAGACAACATATTTAAGGGAGTAGAAGGAGGAGTGCAGTGTTTGTATGTAGTAAGCAAGCAATAGAGTTGGCTGGAATCTTCCAGGGAAGAAACAGAGCAGTAAGAGATCAGACCTGGAAGCCACACAAAGATCTGGGCCTTCAGGACCTGGATGTCTGACTAAGAGATTTGAACGTCACTGTCTATCTGAAGGCCAACCATTGCCATTTTTCAAACAGAGAAGCTACAGGATCAAGACCTATTTTTATTTAGCAAAGAAGGGTATGAGGCAAACTGGGGAAGGGTCAGTGGAATGAATGAAAAAACAGCTTAACTTCTCTCTTCTTAATTCTCTCTCTTTTTAGATTAACATTGGTCTTGACACATAAAACACATCCTCAACATGTTGAAATCAGGGATTCAGTAGTGTATTTGCCTGAAACCACTAGCTTTTAAGTGAATTAAATATAATTTTTTAAAGTTTTCCCTTAAAAGTCTGTAGGTTTAAAACATAATTTGAAGTTCATTTTCCAGGGAGGGATCCAATTTGGCTTTTGTTGTTTCTGGTCAGATATTATATGATTTTTTTTTTTTTTTTGGTATTGCAAGCCTTTAGAATGGTTTACAGATGTTTCTTCTAAAATAGATCCTCCTGGAACTATTTGGTTTGAGACAATCTTTGTTGCCATGGATTAAATTAATATGAGAGCTCATTTTAAAATTCAAGACTGTACTCAAATTTAAGAAATAATAGTCCTTCCTTAAATTTATATAAGGTAGTCATGGGGACAAGTGATAAATGGAATGCTAACCATAGGTCCACATTGTTGCACTTACAGTTGAGTTATACTTTGTTCAAATTAAAGACCATCTCTCCCAAGGACAGACAGATCAATCAGGTTAATCTTTTTATAAATTAAGAAATTCAATGTTCCCTGTTGGTCAAATGTACAGTAAGTCTTCTACATACAAACTCTCAAGTAACTTTCAAAGCTGTTAATATGCACTCACATGTCCAGTCACATAAGTTAGTATAGTACTATATAGCTTACTGTGTTAGTTGGATACCTAGTGTTAATTTTGTTGGACTTATGAACAACCTGGGCTTAGGAATATGCTATCAAAATGGAACTCATTCATATGTATGGGACTTACTGTACTAATAAACTTTTATTTTTTTATTAAAAAAACACCTATGCTTTAAATTATACATATGAGTATGCTGAATTAAATTAAATTAATTTAACAAAATATGATCAAATTTAAATAGCAGCTAAACATCAGCTGAGTCCCACACAAACTATTATTGTACATAGGCAGCACTCAAAATATATTCCTTGGTCTTCTCTTTCACTCTTCCCTTTCATGAACTCAACCATTGCCACTAAGCTGGAGTCCTCACTGCCACTCACGTGAGGGATCCGCATGTCTACATCTCCAGTCCTGACCTATCTCTCAAGAACCAAATCTTCAACCTTCTATTATGCGTCTCCCCATCAGGTACCTGATACTCAAGATATCCAGACCAAATTTACCATTTTATCCACAACACTGTTGCTCCTACATCTGGCATCAAGTAGGACCTCTGCATCAGCATTTTCCAAATTGTGTTCCAGGAATACTAATCTCCCAAAAGGTTAGGTTAAAAAAGAGATTTATGGTCAACTAAGTCTGGGAAATTCTATATAATATATCACACTTTCCTGGAGATTCACAGTGAAAAATAAACTTCTTAAGTTCCTTAGGTCTCCTGAGTCAAAAACATGTTTATCTTGTTTATCTTAGTATTTTATTTGATGTTGAACCCCTTCCATATTCAACATCTATTAACATTTGGGAAAAAAAACTAGTGTTTACAAAAGATACCTTGAAAACAGCCACTATGAATCATTTTTGACTCATCTTATCCCTTAATCTCTGCAAAAAATTTATCACCTCCTTCTACAGTTACACCTAAAGTATATCTAAAGTGAGATTGCCTGAGTTTACTTCCTAATTTCACCACATAACAACTGTGAGATCTGGGAAATTATTAATACTTAATCTTTCTTTGCTCATTGCCAGATCTTCAAAATGGCTGACTCCTCTTAACAGATTGTAAGGAGTAAATAAAGTAATGCATACAATGCACTTAAAAGAGAGCTTGAAGCATAATATCTGCTCAATAAACGTTCATTTTTAATACTATTATTGTCATCTTGAAAATATTTCTCAATATTTGCTGTTTCCCATTGTCTTTGACATTTGCATGGTGTAGGTACTCATTGATTTTCTAGACCTTAATAATAATGAGAGAAATTTGAGAAAGATAAGCATCATATGATATCACTTATTTGTGGAATCTTGAAAAGAACTTATTTATGAAACAGACTCACAGACTTTTAAAACAAACTTATTCTTACCAAAGGGAAAAAGTAAGGGTGAGAGATAAATTAGGAGCTTGAGTTTAGCATATACATAGTACTACATGGGGGCAGGAGGAAAAGGGGACGACTGAGGATGAGATGGCTGGATGGCATCACTGACTCGATGGACGCGAGTCTGAGTGAACTCCGGGAGTTAGTGATGGACAGGGAGGCCTGGCGTGCTGCGATTCATGGGGTCGCAAAGAGCCGGACACGACTGAGCGACTGAACTGAACTGACACATAAAATAAGTAATCAACAAAGACCTATTACATAGCACAAGGAACTCTACTTGATATAATGTAATAACATATATGCAAAAAGAATCTGAAGAAGAATAGGTATGTGTACATGCATAACTGGATCACTTTACTGTACTCCTGAAATAAGACAACATTGAAGATCAACTATAGTTCAAAATAAAATTTAAATTTAAAAAATAATAAGAGCAATTTTAACATTTAGTTTGATTCTTTATAAATTCACTTGATGTTTTATATACGTTATCCAATTAATCTAATAAATATGTAATTTGGTATGTTCACAAACTTTCTAGTTTGCAATTCATTCACCACACTGCCATTTAATCTAATGAGTCCATTCCTACGGGCAAGAACATTTAATAATCCTCCATTATCCAAGTTTGAAAGAGAAGTAACATTCTCATCATGGTGGGCACACCCTTGACTTCATACTCCTCAGCACAGCTTTCTAATCTAGCCACACTGCACCACTCCTTAAGTTTAGAAGAGACAGTAGAATATCAGACCACTTGGCTTGGCTGGTCCTGTTTTTGGTTTTATCTTGAATACCCTGTCTTCCTTCTTCTCCTTATTAAAAGTCTTACTCATTTCTAGAGTCCATGAAAAATTTTACCTACTCCATGAAGTATTTCTCGTATCTACCCGGTTGTGTATTCTGTTCTCAACTCTACATTCTGTTCTATGTTCTACAGTTTTTTTTCCAAAAAATATACATACACAGTATTATGTTCTATCTCATACAGTTAACTGCACAGAGACTATGTTCTCTACTTCTCACTGTGAGCTCAATGAGAGGTGATGTCTGAGTCATTCTTTTGTACTTTGTAAATTAAACACAATGCCTTACATGTAGTATGTGTTCATATAGATATTTACTGATTACATTTGCCTACACAGAGAACATCTTACTACTCATTAATGTGTACCATATCTTAGACAAGTATTACACTTAAAAGAGGCAACTCGTTGGTAATTCTTTCCTTGCCAAAAGTTTCTACTCTACAAAACAGTTCACATCAGGTTTCCTTTAATCAGAAAATGAGCCAATATCTTTAAATAAAAACACAGTCATGGGACTTTCAAAAAACACGCCTACAACACACACCTGTATTCACCAACCATCCCTGGATTCTGACTTCTTGGGATAATATCATGTTTTTGTTGGGATTCTCTTGGAATAAATATAAAGGCCAATTAATATACTGGCTCTGTAATAATACCATGCCTTCATTTTTCCAATGGAGACTTCCTGGTTGGCTCATAGAGAGGTGATATAATCTATAGCCTTACTCCCTAATCTAAGTTCATGTTCAGGTCAAAAACTCCAGTTTTTTTCTAATTCAATGATCTCATTGCCTTCAAGGGAGCTACTCTTCCTTCAAAAGGTGGAAAATCACACTGGAGACTTGCCTACCAGTAAGTCTACAGAGACAAATTTTCCAGATCTGAAGGACAGTATCTCCACTGTGCATTGTTCTCAGTGCCTCCTTCCTATCTATTGGTTTGTCTTGGAAATATTGGCTAGAAGTAGGAGGAGTACCTCTTTAATAAACCTTCCATTTTCCTATATCTGAATTTAATTAATCTGTTTCCCAAAGAAGTGTAAATGCTCATGTTTGTAAAGCATATTTACAAATCCCTTCTTACCCTATGACTACGTCAGGACTCATGCAGCAGGTTTAAATAGATGTTTCTGTGGCATGAAGAAGTTTGGGCCAGTGTTATACATCACATTCTCTTTATTCATCCTAATATTTATGGGTACTCATCTATTATGTTCAGTTTAATTCTCTGCACCTCTTAGCTATTACTGCTTCCCATGGCTTGGGTATTTTGACTCCATCTTGCTCATTAATGATAAACTATTATCTATCCCTGCTACACCTCTGCCAAGAGCTTTTTTTCCAGATAATACTTTATAGTTATTATCTAATATTTACAAAACCATGGAGGAAGTTTTCCCATCTAACATAGGGTAAATGATTAAGGAGAAGACAGTTAAAGAATCTGCTCAAGGTGACATGGTAATTCAGCAATGGAATAATACTGACTGTTCCCAATGCTCATTTCTAATTGTTTATTTTCCATAATTCAATCAGAAAACCTCTTAACATTTTCTCATTTCAAGTTTGTTTACAATTGCCTTGTTATTGTTTAGCTACTAAGTCATGTCCGATTCTTTGTGACCCCATGGACTGTAGTCCAGGAGGCTCCTCTGTTTATGGGGCTACCCAGGGAAGAATACTAGAGTGGGTTGCCGTTTCCCTCTCCAGCAGATCTTCCCAATCCAGGGATCAAGCCCACACCTCCTGCATTAGCTGGTGGATTCTTTATCGATGAGCCACTGTTATGTTTCTTAAAAATCAATAAATGGCTAAATAAAATGAGACAATGCATATGAATGTATGGGCTTCACTTCTGGCTCCACAGTAAAGAATCCACCTGCAATGCAAGAGCCATAGGTTTGATCCTTGAGTAGGGAAGATCCCCTGGAGGCAATCCACTCCAGTATTCTTGCCTGGAGAATCCCATGGGCAGAGTAGCGTGGTGGGCTATATATAGTCATAGGGTCACAAAGAGACACATCTGAAGTGACTTATCATGCACCCATGCAAATTAAGGCATGGAATAGAGTTAAAAGTGTTATGCTCTATAAAGAGTTACACTGGCTCTGTTATTGTTGTTCATCAACTTGACTGTTATTCCCATGATTTTGAAATAATTGCTTGATAATGAAAACAGTTACAACCAAATTACATAAAGTTGTTAATTCTTTACCTGGAAACTTTATAAACTACCAAAATAGCTTTGAAGGCCAAGTTTTATCTTTTTTAAATAAAAAAATTTGCAAATATTTATTTCTAGAATGTTTGTATTCACTTCAACTGGATCATGGAAAAAGCAAGAGAACTCTAGGAAAACATCTACTTCTGCCTCATTGACTATGCTAAAGCTTTTGACTGTGTGGATCACAACAGACTGTGGAAAATTCTTCAAGAGATAGGAATACCAGATTACCTTACCTGCCTCCTGAGAAACATATATGCAGATCAAGAGGCAACAGTTAGGACTGGACATGGTACAATGGACTGGTTCAAAATTGGGAAAGGAGTATGACAAGGCTATATATTGCCACCCTGCTTGTTTAACATATATGTATAAATGAGTCACTTTGCTATATAGGAAAAGTTAACACAACATTATAAGTCAACATATAAACAAAATTTATATATTAATATAAAAATATAAAGTAAGAAAAATAGTAACCAGTAGACACCCACTAACTATGCTGGGACACACAAGCAGGACCAGTTAGGCATCTGTCTACAGTCTAGGTACAGCCCAGAACAACTGAGATCCTGATCTTTCCTTTACCATGAGGAGGTCACTCGAACAAATTTTCCTACACATCCAAACCACCAAGGAAAGTTCAGAAAAAGAGACTGTATGTATTTTGTCTGAATGAGACAGAATTTTTCTATTTTAAGTTTTCTATTTTAAAAATTCAATAAATTTTTAATTTATTGAATCAGAAAACACATACTGAATTGGTCTATAATATCACCTCACTACCCAAGGTTCAAAAGGGGAAAAGAATGCATCAATGTTGTATATTGACACCCTGCTTATTTAAGTTATATGCAGAGTGAATGCTTACATGCTCAGTTGCTTTAGTCACATCTGATTTGTTGTGACCCAGCGGACTGTAGCTGGCCAGACTCCTCTGTCCATGGAATTCTTCAGGCATGAATACTCGAATGGGTTGCCATGCCCTCCTCAGGGGATCTTCCCAACTCAGGAATTGAACTCAGATCTCCTGCATTGCAGGCAGATTCTTTACTGCTGAACCACTAGGAAGTCCCTATATGCAGGGTACATCAGGCCAAATGCTGGGCTGGATGAATCACAATCTGGAATCAAGATTACCAAGAAAAATATCAACAACATCAGATATGCAGATGCTGCTGCTGCTGCTGCTGCTGCTAAGTTGCTTCAGTCATATCCAACTCTGTGAGACCCCATAGACAGCAGCCCACCAGGCTCCCCCATCCCTGGGATTCTTCAGGCAAGAGTACTGCAGTGGGGTGCCATTGTCTTCTCTGGATATGCAGATGATTCTACCCTAATTGGCAGAAAGGGAAGAGGAACTAAAGTACTTCTTGATGAAAGTGAAAGGTGAGAGTGAAAAAGCTGACTTAAAACTCAACATTCAAAAAACTAAGATTATGGCATCCAGTCCCATTGCTTCATGGTAAATAGATAAGGAAAAAATGGAAACAGTGACAGATTTTATTTTTTTCTTGGGCTCCAAAATCACTGTGGATGGTGACTGCAACCATGAAATTAAAAGATACTTGCTCCCTGGAAGAAAAACTATGACAAACCTAGACAGCATATTGAAAAGCAGACACATCACTTTGCCAGAAGAGGTTCATCTAGTCAAAGCTAGGGTTTTGTCCAGTAGTCATGTATGGATGTGAGAGTTGACCATAAAGAAGGCTGAGTGCCATAGCATTGATGCTTTTTAACTGTGGTATTGTAATCCCCTTGGACAGCAAGGAGAGCAAACCAGTCAATCCTAAAGAAATCAACCCTGAGTATTCATTGGAAGGACTGACGCTGAAACTAAAGTTCCAATACTTTGGCCAACTAATGTGAAGAACTGACTCATTAAAATGAGTCTGATGCTGGGAAAGATTGAGGACAGGAGCAGAAGGAGGCAAAGAGGATGAGATGGTTAGATGGCATCACCAATTCAATGGACACGAGTTTGAACAAACTCCAGGAGATAGTGAAGGACAGGGAAGACTGGCATGCTGCTGTCCATGGTGTCGCAAAGAGTCAGAGAGAACTTAGTGACTGACAAACAGCAACCTAACACTGTGGGGACTTTTGAAGGATTTCATATCAGTTACAGGAAAAATAAAGACAGGGCATTTTCTCTACACATAGGGGTGAATTTTGAGTATACTTATGACCCCACTGGATATTTGTCATCATTTCTAATTTCTAGACAAGCAAACCAAATTATCAAAGTCAAAATTATATCCATGAAACAGCAGACATTTAACATCTTTTTAAAGCTCAGCCCAGTGCTTTTTCTATAGACTGCAAAGCCTCTTGTCCCAATATTCTATATTTATTTTTGTGCTTGTGCCTTAGACCTCAGATGTAAACTTTGGACTCAATTTTAGATCTAGTTAGAACTGTAATGGGGGAGAGAGAGAACAAGTAAATGGTGTTCTGAGGTATTTACCACAACACATAGACACACAGATAGACACAAACTCATTTGTGAACAGTAAATATTTTCTATTTACACATGCAAACATAGGCAAACACCCCAAGGTTCATGCATGTATGTGTACAAAGTGGTGTAATAGCACGTAAAGAATTTATTTTGCATACCTATTCTGTGCAACTGTTTTATTAGCCTTCGAGTACTTGTTGTCCCTGTGCCCTATGGAAGAATGTCTGAAGAGGAATGTGTTTTGTTTGCCAAATACTCTAGTCACCTGAGGTCCCCCACATCTAGGAGGAAGTGAAGGGTTCTCCACTGCCTTGCCCTTAGAGGGATGTCCTTAGGGAGTGAAAAAGTTCACCCAAGACAAAAGAGAGGTAGGGAATCTATGACCTGCTTCTGAGAATCACAAATGTGTAAAAATAGCTGTTGAAAGGGTGATAACTTGCAATAAACACCATGTAGGTTTTCTTCTCTGAGAAACTGTATAAACTGTGGACATTCTTTCTAAGATTTGTATGGTCCTCATGGGTTCAATAGATTAAGAATGGTTCTCTTCATGTGGTGGGATAATTCTCACAAAGGGTTCCAGCAGCTCTTGGCTGTAAAAGGAAGTGAGAAACAGTGGCAGCCCTACCGATGACTGGCTAAAGTAAAGAGCTTTATCAACCACTACTCAGAGGAGCCCCAACAGAGGGGAACAGACGCCAAGGAACTGTAAGTGGAGCCAATGGGAGTGACTTAGGAGAACCACAGAGAGGGGCTGCTAGAAAGGACTTCTTCCCTGTGGCTCACTTTCAGTGGGTTTTACCTCAGAGAGAAGGAAGTCAGCCCACATTTTCTACTTATCATCATATAGGGATAAAGAGTGAATTTTCTCATGGTGGAGCTGGAACCTCAGAAGGTCTGAGTGAGAGCTTATGTCAACACAGAGACTCTGCATGCAGCTTCTCAGCCTTGAGAGTAGCCCTGGGGGAAGAGTGTGGCATAAATATAAGGTGGTGAGTGGGAAATGGCTGCTCTTGTAACCTTATATTAAAATCAACAGAACTTCAGTTAACAGGCCTTTTCTTCTTCATTTGAGAACAAACTAGAAAACCGTTGAGTCTGAAGGGCTTATTTTCAACATGACTGGCGCCTGAGAAGAATTTTTTAGCAGTAGCACTCCTGAAACACAGCCAAAGAACAGCAATCTCCCCCATTTCTAAGCCCCCAGAGTTACAGAAAAAAAACAGCATATAAGAGGAGAGTGTTCAGTTATTATGTTGGATCTTATTTGATTTCTAAGGTTTAAATAGGTATGAAATTTATCTGTGCCTCTAATCTTTGTTCTTAGTTGTAACCACAACTCTTCAGTTACATTGAATCTCTATTCTCTAACTGACACACATTTTTTGTTAAATTAGTCATATCCCCAGACTCATTTTTCAGATACATATTTTTCAAACTTCTAAGAAACTGGCACGTTCATGCTAAGTACAGTGGTACTTTCACTAACCACTCACAAGTCTAAGCTCTCATCAAGTTTGCCACAGTCTCTCTCTGTTTTTTCAGTTTAGTATCTTTTGGCCCAATAGATTTGTTTTATAATGAAAACATGTCTTGAGAAGAAATCTGGGAATAAGAGCAAAGCCCCTTTTGGAGTACTTTAATCACAGAGTACATGGGAGATGTGGGTTCGATCCCTGTGTCAGGAAGATGTCCTGGATGAGGAAATGGCAACCCACTCCACTATTCTTGCCTGGAGAATCCCATGGACAGAGGAGTCTAGTGGGCTATAGTCCATCTGGTGGCAAAGAGTCAGACACTACTGAGCATGCACACAATAGCAGAGTAAGCAAAGAATCAGAATCAAATTTGGAAGATTTCTTTATTTCTATTTCAGAGACTCTTTGGTAAAATAGATCTCTGACCTTTTTTTTTTTTTTATGAAAAATAAAGACACTGTAAACAGCAGCCCTTTGGACTATGATGCTTGGATTTGCTGAATGATTGGAGTTGGCAAGGTTGCTATCCAGGGATAGTAACCTCTCATAGCCTGTTGCCTAAGGCAAATATTTTCTAGCAAGCTTTTTTTTTTAAAGGAGAAAGAAAATTCAGCCATTTTTCATGCAAGTTCCATTTTACCTTTCCATCTGCAGCAATGAATTTCATGTAGAATAGATATGTATTTGATCCAGGCAAATGATTCCTATTGATTTTTGACTTCTCAATATTCAAGAGAGAAATTGAGAGTACTGCTCATCTATTCCAATTACACATGATAATGGGGATATGAAATACAGTTGTAAGGGAGATAAGGACACGTTTTAGAACTAACTAAACAGCAAATCATTTTTAGGGTGCTTTGGAAACAAGAAGGGACACTAAGGCCCAGATAGTTCAGGTAGATGGGAAAATAGTGGGAGAGAACATGGAAGAAAATGGAGAAAGGATTTAAGTTTTCCTTCACTCTGGCAACTTGAGATGCTTGAGTCTCTGATGAAAAGTAAACTGCACAGGATGGCATGCCTGGTGCCCTGACTGTCTCACTGCTGGTCCTCGTTGAGTGTTTAAACCTTCGCTGGTCACTGGGAGTCGGTCAACATGCAGCCAGGAGTTGAGTAAAAGGCCCTGCTGGAGTGGTTGGGAAGAGGGTCTGGGGAAGGCTGGAGCTGATGTTGTATCACACCCAGGAGCAGAGGGCACTCCCATCTCACCATTGCCATTGGCTGCCCTGAAGCCCATCAGCTACCCAGGAGTCACTATCCAACATGGACAAACTACAAACAAAGCTAGTGGAGGTGATGAAATTCCAGCTGAGCTATTTCAAATCTTAAAAGATGTTGCCTTTAAAGTGCTGCACTCATTATACCAGCAAATTTGGAAAAGTCAACAGTGGCCACAGGACTGGAAAAAGGTCAGTTTTCATTCCAATCCCAAAGAAAATCAATGCCAAAGAATGTTTAAGTTACTGTGCAATTTTACTCATTTCACATGCCAACAAGATTTGCTCAAAATCCTCCAATTTAGGCTTCAGCAGTACATGAACTCAGAATTTCCAGATGTACAAGTGGGATTTAGAAAAGGCAGAGGAACCAGAGATCAAATTGCCAACATACACTGGATCATAGAAAAACAAAGGAAATCCTAAAAAAAAAAAATCTATTTTTGCTCCATTGACTATGCTAAAGCCTTTGACTGTGTTGATCATAACAAACTGTGGAAAATTATTAAAGAGATGGGAATACCAGACCATCTTACCTGCCCCCTGAGAAGCCTGTATGCAGCACAAGAAGCAAAAGTTAGAACCAGGCATGGAACAATGGACTGGTTCCAAATTGGGAAAACTAAAAGTGAAGCCACTCAGTCGTGTCCAACTCTTTGCGACCAGGCAAGAGTGCTGGAGTGGATTGCCATTTCCTTCTCCAGGGAATCTTCCCAACCCAGGAATCAAACCCTCATCTCCCGCATTGCAGGCAGACGCTTTACTGTCTGAGCCACCAGGGAAGCCCCAAATTGGGAAAGGAGTACGTCAAGGTTGTATATTGTCACCCTGCATATTTAACTTATACGCAGAGTACATCATGTGAAATGCCAGGCTAGATGAATCATAAGCTGGAATCAAGATTGCCTGGAGAAATATCAATGACCTCAGATAAGCAGATGATACCTCTTTAATAGCAGAAAGTGAAGAGAAACTAAAGAGCCTCTTGATGAAGGTGAAAGAGGAGAGTGAAAAAGCTGGTTTGAAACTCAACATTAAAAAAAAAACTAAGATAATGACATTCGTCCCATCACTTCATGGCAAATAGACAGGGAAAATGTGGAAACAGTTTCAGATTTCATTTTCTTGGGCTCCAAAATCAATGCAGATGGTGACTGCAGCCTTGAAATTAAGATGTTTGCTTCTTGGAAGAATAGCTATGTCAAAACTAGACAGTGTTTTAAAAAGCAGAGATATCATCTTGCCAAGAAAGGTCTGTCTAGTCAAAGCTAGGTTTTTCCAGTCATCATATATGGATGTGAGAGTTGGGCCTTAAAGAAGGCTGAGCGCCAAAGAACTGACACTTTTTCAAACTGTGGTGCTGGAGAAGACTCTTGAGAGTCCCTTGGACTGCAAGGAGATCAAACTAGGCAATCCTAAAGGAAATAAACTCTGAGTATTCATTGGGAGGACTGATGCTGAAGCTGAAGCTCCAATACTTTGGTCACCTTATATGAAGAGTTGACTCATTGGAAAAAACCCTGATGCTGGGGAAAATTGAGGGCAAGAGGAGCAGGAGAATACAGAGGACAGAGGATGGCATCACTGCCTCAATGGACATGAGTTTGAGCAAACTCGGGGAGCTAGTGATGGGCAAAGAAGCCTGGTGTGCTGCAGTTTATAAGGTTGCAAAGAGTCAGACATGACTTAGCAACTGAACAGCAACAACAAAACTGTACAGGCAACAGCCACTGTGCAGTCTATGCCTTCCAGAAATAGGAAATGAAGCCACCACAGAACTCCACAGACAGGGAAGGGAAAGGGGCATACCAGTGAAAAGAAGTTGACAGAGGAGAGCTAGAGAAGATCTCTGGCCACTTTTAAGACTTAGTGGGTGTAGTTTGGTCTTGAGCAACTGGCAGACTGAACAAAGAAGAAAATACATCCTAAGGTCATGTGCTTGCTTGAGAAAAATAAAACATCTTTGAGAGGTGAATGCATTTTGCAGAATAAGATTTCTCAGGAATCTTCAGTACTGAGATGTGACCTACACCTTTAATGAGCATATGTGTATCAAAAAGAGAGGAATTACGGAAATATTCAATAAAGCCAAGTTTAAAATAAGTTCATGTATTTTTTTCAAAAATGTTTGATTCCCAGGACTTCCCTAGTGGTCCAGTGGCTAAGATTCCTCGTGTCCCATACAAGGGGACCAGGGTTCAATCCCTGATCAGGGAACGATATTCCACATGCTACAACTAAAAGATCCCAAATGCAATAAATAAATATTTTTTAATTAAAAACTTTTTAATTCCCTACTATATACATTCCAAGCATTTGGGACATGGGTGGGGGGGGGGGGAAGGGACTTTGTATTCTATAATCTTATTTCTGCTTGCTATCTTTTTCAGATTATGCTAGCCACACTTAATGAATGAATTAGAATGAATTATATCTCCATAGTTTTATGTGCATTGTAATAGCTTCATTAAGATAGCCATAAGTTATGCCAGAAAGATTTTCCAGAATTTTACCATATCATCTATGGGGAAGTAGTACAGCAAAAGGAACAATTCTTTGCAACTTTGTCAATTATTTATTTATTATTTTACTATTGGTTGCATTGGATCTTTGCTGCTCAGACTTTCTCTAGTGGCAGAGAGTATGTGCTACTCTCTAGTTGTGGTGCACGGGCTTCTCATTGCTGTGACCTCTCCTGTTAGAGAGCACAGGCTCTACATGCCTGGGCTCAGTAGTTGTGGTGCTCGGGCTTAGTTGCTCAGCAGTATGTGGAATCTTCCCATACCAGGGATCAAACATGTGTCCCCTGTACTGGCAGGTGGATTCTTATCCCCTGTATCATCAGGGAAGTCCTGTTGATGTGTGTGTGTGTGTGTGTGTGTGTGTGTGTGTGTGTGTGTGTGTGTGTGGTTACTTGTTCCTTTGTTGCTGTTTTAATTTCTCCTTATTTCCATTTTTAACTTTCCAAAACTGAAGCAGGAAGACAAAGAAAATCTTAACAGACCCATCACAAGCACAGAAATTGAAATCGTAATCAGAAATCTTCCAACAAACAAAAGCCCAGGACCAGATGGCTTCACAGCTGAATTCGACCAAAAATTTAGAGAAGAGCTAACACCTATCCTACTCAAACTCTTCCAGAAAATTGCAGGGGAAGGTAAACTTCCAAACTCATTCAATGAGGCCATCATCACAGTAATACCAAAACCCAACAAAGATGCCAAGAAAAAAGAAAACTATAGGCCAATATCACTGATGAACATAGATGCAAAAATCCTTAACAAAATTCTAGCAAACAGAATCCAACAACATATTAAAAAGATCATACATCATGGCCAAGTGGGCTTTATTCCAGGGATGTAAGGATTCTTCAATATTCACAAATCAATCAATGTGAAACACCACATTAACAAATTGAAAGATAAAAACCATATGATTATCTCAATAGATGCAGAGAAAACCTTTAACAAATTCAACATCCATTTATGATAAAACCCTTCAGAAAGCAGACATAGAAGGAACATACCTTAACATAATAGAAACCATATATGATAATCCCACAGCAAACATTATCCTCAATGGTGAAAAATTGAAAGCATTTTCCCTAAAGTCAGGAGCAAGACAAGGATGCCCACTCTTACCACTACTTTTCAACATAATTTTGGAAGTTTTGGCCACAGCAATCAGAGCAGAAAAAGAAATAAAAGGAATCCAGATTGGAAAACAAGTAAAATTCTCACTGTTTGCAGATGACATGATCCTCTATGTAGAAAACCCTAAAAACTCCACCAGAAAATTACTAGAGCTAATCAATGAATATAGTAAAGTGGCAGGATATAAAATTAACACACAGAAATCCCTTGCATTCTTATACACTAACAATGAGAAAAGAGAAAAAGAAATTAAGGAAACAATTCCATTCATCATTGCAATGAAAAGAATAAAATACTTAGGAATATATCCACCTAAAGAAGCAAAAGGCCTATATATAGAAAACTATAAAACACTGGTGAAAGAAATCAAAGAGGACACTAATAGATGGAGAAATATACCATGTTCATGGATCGGAAGAATCAATGTAGTGAAAATGAGTATACTACCAAAGCAATCTATAGATTCAATGCAATCCCTATCAAGCTACTAATGGTATTTTCCAGAGAATTAGAACAAATAATTTCACAATTTGTATGGAATTACTAAGAACCTCGAATAGCCAAAGCAATCTTGAGAAAGAAGAATGGAACTGGAGGAATCAACCTGCCTGACTTCAGACTATACTACAAAGCCACAGTCATCAACACTGTATGGTACTGGCACAAAGACAGAAACTTAGATCAATGGAACAAAATAGAAAGCCCAGAGATAAATCCACACACCTATGGACACCTTATCTTCAACAAAGGAGGCAAGAATATACAATGGAGAAAAGACAATCTCTTTAACAAGTGGTGCTGGGAGAACTGGTCAACCACTTGTAAAAGAATGAAACTAGAACACTTTCTAACACCATACACAAAAATAAACTCAAAATGGATTAAAGATCTAAATGTAAGACCAGAAACTATAAAACTCCTAAAGGAAAACATAGGCATAACACTCTCTGACATAAATCATAGCAGGATCCTCTATGAGCCACCTCCCAGAGTAATGGAAATAAAAGCAAAAATAAACAAATGGGACCTAATTGAACTTAAAAGCTTTTGCACAATGAAGGAAACCATAGGCAAGGTGAAGAGACAGCCTTCAGAATGGGAGAGAATAATAGAAAATGAAGCAACTGACAAAGAATTAATCTCAAAAAGATACAAGCAACTCCTACAGCTCAATTTCAGAAAAATAAGTGACCCAATCAAAAAATGGACCAAAGAACTAAACAGACATTTCTCCAAAGAAGACATACAGATGGTTAACAAACACATGAAAAGATGCTCAACATCACTCATTATCAGAGAAATGCAAATCAAAACCACAATAAGGTACCATCTCATGCCAGTCAGAACGGCTGCTATCAAAAAGTCTACAAACAATAAATTCTGGAGAGGGTGCAGAGAAAAAGGAACCCTCTTACACTGTTGATGGGAATGCAAACTAGTACAGCCACTATGGAGAACAGTGTGGAGATTCCTTAAAAAACTGGAAATAGAACTGCCATATGACCCAGCAATCCCACTGCTGAGTATACACACTGAGGAAACCAGAAGTGAAAGAGACGCATGTACCCCAATATTCATTGCAGCAGTGTTTACGATAGCCAGGACATAGAAGTAACCTAGATGTTCATCGGCAGATGAATGGATAAGAAAGCTGTGGTACATATACACGATGGAATATTACTCAGCTATTAAAAAGAATGCATTTTAATCAGTTCTAATGAGGTGGATGAAACTGGAGCCTATTATAGAGAGCAAAGTAAGTCAGAAAGAAAAACATCAATACAGCATACTAACACATATATATATATGGAATTAGAATTATGATAACGATGACCCTATATGCGAGACAGTGAAAGAGACACAGATGTAAAGAACAAACTTTTGGACTCTGTGGGAGAAGGGGAGGGTGGGATGATTTGAGAGAATAGCATTGAAACATGTATGTTATCATATGTGAAATAGATCACCAGTCCAGGTTCAGTGCATGATGCAGGGTGCTCAGGACTGGTGCACTGGGATGACCTTGAGGGATGGGATGGAGAGGGAGGTGGGAGGGAGGTTCAGGATGGGGAACACATGTACACCCATGGCTGATTCATGTGAATGTATGGCAAGAACCACCACAGTATTGGAAAGTATTTAGCGTCCAATTAAAATTTAAAAAAAAAGAAATAAAAATGTTTATATTTCCTGGAATAATTGAATATTTCATCAAGTTTTTCAAATAGCTTAGCAAAGAATTATGAATAGTATCATTTTATAATTTTTAATTTCCTGCGGGTCTCTGGTTATATCATCTTTCTCACAATGCTGTGTATTTATGAGTTTTCAATTTTTTATTAAAACAGCAAGACTGTTTATATGTTTCAGTGAAATTGATCTTATTTTTTACAATTTTTATTTATTTCTAATTTATTATTTTCTGTTTTTACATTTATGAATTCTTTTCCTCTGCTTTCTTTGGAATTATTTTATTGCAACACTTCTAGCTTCCTAGATTAAAATTTTTATTTATTTGATTTCATTCTTTCTTGTTCATCAAATGAAGTATCTAAATTTCTGAATATATATATCTTGGCTATGCTTTATAAGCATCTATCTTTTATACAGAAGTTTTTACACAAATAAGAACAACTTCACATGTCAGTTTTTGAGAAATGTACTTAAAAGCCTTATCAAAAGGATGTGAAGGCTGTAAGAAAGTATGAATCATTTGGGAGGTTCAGTGAAATTTCAATTAGTTATAACCAGCTAACTGGGACCATCCAATTTGATTTGTATCTTGTTTTCTGCCTTTGAAGGCAAATTGTATGGGGGAGAGGGGACCTTACAAAAGATAACACTAAGATTTTAAAAAAATCTTCAGGGGATTAGTTATATCAATGCATGCTTGATTCTAAATTTCCATACTTTTTTTTTTTTTAGTTCTTTATAATAAACAATCATGTTCAGAATACCTTGGGGCATTGCAAAATTATCATCAGAGATTACATTATTTTTACTATAGAAGCCTTAAGAAATGCCATGAGTACATTTTTATAAGGATCTGAGTAATATTCACAAGGATTCTGATATAAAGAACTTTCTGTGTAATTCTTGACCATTCACAAATATTTCATTTTCTGAACATTTAAGTGAAGCATGATTTTAGAGTCATTATTGTTGAGGTAGTCTGAGCATGGGTTGGAAAAGAATTTCCAGACACAAAGTATTGCAGAGAGAAGTGAGTTTATTAGGAACAAAGAGCAAAGATAATGCTGGCACTGCGATCACAGTGGGCCAATACCTCCTGACAGGCCAGGGTGAGTTGACATTTTCCGTGGGTTAGTAGCCAATTTTTATAGCCTTAGGACAAAGAAAATTTGTGCTGGAAGCTTGGCATTAGGTATTGGTTAGGGTCTACAGGGTGACTACTAGGGTAGGCATTTTTGCCTAATTTGGGGTCAGGAAGCCTGCTGGTAATTATCAGGGGGCTTTGGCAATGGTTACAAAGAGGCCCAGTCAGCTTCAGAGATGACCTTGGTTCTGGGCTCCACTTCTGTGGCCTTGGTGCAAGGTCTCACACCTGTGGCCTTGGGGCATGACTCAACAGTTGTTGTATAGCAGTAAAAAACAATAACAATGATAACAACATGACTTAGTGACTGAACAACAACATAATAACAATAATAATGCCTATATTTACTGAGCACTTACTATGTGCCAGCTAGCATTCTACCACTTTTGGTAGAATTATCGTATTAGTCTTCATAACAACATAAAGAGAAAGGCAGTGATGAGGCAACTAAGGAAAAGGGTCAAAAGGCATGAAATCCAGGACTCAAACTCAAACTGCCACCCCTCCAACCCCAAGTTCTTCATTATTTTCTACACTACCTACCAATGGATTGAAAAATGTGAGGCCACAACATCACAAGAGAAATTCCCGTTTGAATTTATCATCAGTGGGGATGAGACAGGATAAGCTACCTAGGAACATGGCAGCATAATTCTTTTCAAAGAAACTTCACCACGGGGATAATAGAGTGCCTGCCCCATCCCCTTACACCAGCAGAGAGACACAATTCCTTTAAAAAAGGTCTGTGACCTAGAAACACATGCAGACTGAAAATAAAAGGATGGAAAAAGATATTCCATGCAGATGGAAACCAAAAGAAAGCCAGAGTGGCAATCCTTATTTCAGACAAAATAGACTTTAAAATAAAGAATATTATGAGACAAAGAAGGATACTACATAATGATCAAGGGATCAATCCAAGAAGAAGACATAACAATTGTAAATATTCATGCACCCAACATAGGGGCACCTCAATATATATGGCAAACACCGACAGGCATAACAGGGGAAATCAACAGTAACAGAATAATAGTAGGGGACTTTAACACCCTATTTACACCAATGGACTGGACATCAGAAGAGAGACTCAATAAGGAAACACAAACTTTAAATGAAACATTAGACCAAATGGTTTACATCTAAATGCAGAAGAATACACTTTGTTATCAACTGCATGTGGAACATTCTCCAGGATTGACCACATCTTGGAACAAAAATCAAGCCTCAGTAAATTTAAGAAAATTGAAATAATATCAAGTATCTTCTGTGACCACAAGACTATGAGACTACATATCAGCTAAAGAAAAAAAAAAAAACTGCAAAAAACAAACTCATGGAGATTAAATAATACTAAATAATGAAGCAGTTACTGAAGAAATAAGAAGGGAAATAAAAAGATTCCTAGAAACAAATGACAATGAAACACAACAACCCAAAACCTATGGGATGCAGCAAAAGCAGTTCTAAAAGGGAAGTTTATGGCAATACAATCCTACATCAAGAAACAATAAAATAATCAAATAGACAACCTAACTATATCTAAAGCCACTGGAAAATGATGAACAAGCCAAAAAAAAAAAACCCAAAAAAACTAAAGTCAGCAGAAGGAAATATCATAAAGATCAGAGCAGAAATAAATAAAAGAGAAATGAAGGAAACAATAGCAAAGATTAATAAAACTAAAAGCTGGTTCTTTGAGAAGATAAACAAAATTGACAAACCACTAGCCATCAAGAAAACAAGGGGAGAAAAATCAAATCCACAAAATTAGAAATGAAAAAGGAGAGGTTAGAACAGACAATAAAGAAATATAAAAAATCTTGAGAATATTATGAGAAACTATATGCTAATAAAACGGACAACCTAGAGGAAATGGACAGATTCTTAGAAAAGTTCAACTTCCCAAGAATGAACAAGGAAGAAATAGAAATTATGAACAATCCAATTGCAAACACTGAAATAGAAACTATGATCAAAAATCTCCCCCAAAAACAAAAGCCCAGGGCCGGATGGCTTCACAGGGGAATTCCATCAAACATTTGGAGAAGAGCTAAGGCCTATTTTTCTGAAACTCTTTCAAAAAACTGCAGAGGCAGGAACACTTCCAAACTCATTCTATGAGGCCACAATCACCCTAATAACAAAACTAGGTAAAGACAACAACAAAAAAAGAAAATTATATGCCAATATCACTGATGAACATAGATTCAAAAATCCTCAACAAAATTATAGCAAACAGAATTCAAGAACACACTAAAAAGCTCATACAACATGATCAAGTTGGGTTTATTCCAGGGATGCAAGGATTCTTCAGTATATGCACATCAATCAGTGTGATACACCACATTAACAAATTGAAAGATAAAAACTATATGATCATCACAATAGATGCAGAAAAAGTCTTTGACAAAATTCAGTGCTCATTTATGATAAACACACTTCAGAAACTGGGCACAGAAGGAACCTACCTCAACAGAGTAAAGCCCATATATGGTAAGCCCACAGCAAACATTATTCTCAGTGGGAAAAAACTGAAAGTATTCCCTCTAAGATCAGGAGCAAGACAAGGGTGTTCATTCTCACCACTATTATTCAACATAGTTTTGGAAGTCCTAGCTACAGCAATTAGAGAAGAAAAAGAAATAAAAGGAACCCAGACTGGAAAAGAAGAAGTAAAACTCTCACTGTTTGCAGATGACATGACCATACATAGAAAATCCAAAAGAAACTATCAGTAAATTACTAGAGCTAATCAGTGAACTCAGCAAAGTCGTGGGATATGAGGTCAATACACAGAAAGCACTTGCATTTCTATATACTAACAACAAAAAATCAGAAAGAGAAATTAAGAAATCAATCCCATTCACCACTTGCAACAAAAAGAGTAAAGTATCTAGGAATAAACCTAAGTAGACAAAAGAACTGTGCACGGAAAATTATGACACTGATGAAAGAAATCAAAGATGACATAAACAGATGGAGAGATATTTCATGTTCTGCATAGGAAGAATCAATATTGTGAAAATGTCTATACCACCAATAGCAATCTACAGATTCAATGCAATCCTTATCAAATTACTGATGGCATTTTTCACGGAACTTGAACAAAAAAATTCCTGATTCATATGGAAACACAAAAGACCCCTACTAACCAAAGCCATCTTGAGAAAGAAGAATTAAGCTGGAGGAATCAACCTTCCTGACTTCAGACTATACTACAAAGCCACAGTCACCAAGACAGTATGGTACTGGCACAAAAACTGAAATATAGACCAATGGAACAAGATAGACAGTAGTCCAGAGGTAAACCTATGCACCTATGGTTACCTTATTTTTGACAAAGGAGGAAAGAATATACAGTGAGGCAAAAATAGCCTCTTCAATAAGTGGTATTGGAAAAACTGGACAGCTATGCACAGAAGAATGAAATTAGGACACTTCCTAATGCCATTCAGTTCAGTCACTCAGTTGTGTCTGTTCTTTGTGATCCCATAGACTGCAGCATGCCATGCTTCCCTGTCCTAACACCATACACAAAGACAAACTCAAATGGATTAAAGACCTAAATGTAAGACCAGAAACTATAAAACTCTTTGAGGGAAACACAGGCAGAACACTCAATGACATAAATCAAAGCAAGATCTTCTATGATCCACCTCCTAGAATAATGGAAATAAAAACAAAAATAAACAAATGGGACCTAATTAAACTTAAAAGCTTTTACGGAGCAAAGGACACTACAAACAAAGTGAAAAGACAAGCCTCAGAATGGGAGAAAATAATAGCAAAGGGAACAATTGACAAAAGATTAATTTTCAAAATATATAAGCAGCTCATACAACTCAATACCAGAAAAACAAACAACCCAATCAAAAAGTGGGAAAAAGACCTAAAGAGACATTTCTCCAAAGAAGACATACAGGTGACTTACAAACACATGAAAAGATGCTCAACATTGCTCATTCTTAGAGAAATGCAAATCAAAACTACAATGAGATACCACCTCACACCAGTCAGAATAGCCATCATCAAAAAGTCTACAAACAATAAATGCTGGAGAGGGTGTGGAGAAAAGAGAACCCTCTGGCATTGCTGGTGGAAATGTAAATTGATACAGCCACTATGGAAGACAGTATTGAGATTCATTTAAAAAAAAATAAGAATAAAACCACCATATGACCCAGCAATCCCACTCCTAGGCATATACCCTGAGGAAACCGAAACTGAAAAAGACACATGTATACCAATGTTCATTGTAGTACTATTTACAATAGCTGGAACATGGAAACAACCTAGATGTCCATGGATAAAGATGAATGGATAAAGAAGTGGTGGTACACATATAGAACAGAATACTACTCAGCCATAAAAAGAATGCATTTGAATCAATTCTAATGAGATGAATGAATCTAGAGCCCATTATACAGAGTGAAGTAAGTTAGAGAAATATAAATATCATATACTGATGCATATATATGGAATCTAGAAAGATGGTACTGATGAATTTATTTTCAGGGCAGCAATGGAGAAACAGACATAGAGAACAGACCTATGGACACAGAAGAAGGAGAGGATGGAGAGGGTAAGATGCATGGAGAGAGTAACATGGAAATTTACAATCCATATGTAAAATAGATAGCCAATGGGAAATTTCTGTGTGACTCGGGGAACTCAAACAGGGGCTCTGTGGCAATCTAGAAGAGTGGGATGGGGAGGAAGGTTCAGGAGGGAGGGGACCTGGGTGTATCTATGGCTGATTCTTGTTCATGTTTGACAGAAATACACAACTCTGTAAAGCAATTATCCTTCAATTAAAAGAAAAAAATAAAGTGGCAAAAAAGGCCTATGACACTTTTCCTCTCTTCCCAAGAAGGAATTATGCCCATGAGCTCATCAATATGAACAGATGCTTTCGAACTGTGCTGCTGCAGAAGACTCTTGAGAGTCCCTTGGATAACAAGGAGATCAAACCAATCAATACTAAAGGAAATCAATCCTGAATATTCATTGGAAGGACTAATGCTGAAGCTCCAATATTTTGTCCACCTGATGCAAATAGCTGAGTCATTGGAAAAGACCCTGATGCTGGGAAAGATTGAGGGCAGGAGGACAAAGGGGCAACAGAGGGTGAGATGGTTCGATGGCATCATTGACTCACTGGGCATGAGTTTGAACAAAGTCCGGGAAGTAGTAAAGGACAAGGGAGCCTGGTGTGCTGCAGTTCATGGGATCACAAAGAGTTGGACATGACTTAGTGACTGAACAACAAGGCTGCTTTGGGATTGTCCTTCAAGTTATGTACAATTTTCCCTTTCAGAGGAATCTGATTGAGAGGAGGCCTGGTAACACACCCGAGTGAAGTATGTGGTTTTATTTGTCTGTGGCATCAGTATTGGGAACCAGGTGCAACATCCCTAGGAGATTACAATGTGTCCTCAACACAGGCCACCCTCAAAGGATGTTTTCTTTCACATCCATATGTTCTTTCCAATTTGGCATGGGATGAGAACTCAGGTTTGCTTCTGGAGCATCCTTTGTTTTTAAAAAGCTAGTATCAATTTCACAATGAGAAGCCAGAGAAAGATAAGAAGTAGCAACTAATTAAGCTACTCTATTGGATAACTGCATTCAAAGGGACACTCCAAAATTCAGTTAAAAATACCAGTTCATACATGATCTCAAGTGTTTCCATTTTCATATGTTCATCATGATTTTACAGGACTTCAGTGAAAACTGGAGTAAAGATGGTGATCTCATTATGACTCTTACTCTGGATGACTTGTTAAATTTTTGCAATGGCACAAGCTTTTCTTTGCAAAGACCAAATGTGTGTTACTTTCATCACACTTTCAACCTTTGCTGCCAAATGTTTAAGTTTCTCTTAATTCTTGTACTTGCATAGTCACGTAATGCTTTCTTTAAGGAGGGAAAATAAAGGAGCTTGAATAAAACAAACAGTTGATATTGATCTAAGCTTACTACAAAGCAAAGTAATTAAAGGGTGGATCATTATTTCTCTGATGCAACTTTTTAATCACCCCCACAATAAATTCTCTACCCTGATTATCCCGCTACATTCAGAGATTTGGGTTATTGTGTTCCAGGCTTCATGCAGTTGAATGACCTCATGAATGTGATCAAGGCAGGTTTATTTTGGTTCTTATTTTAGTAAGAACCGTCTTAGTCATCAGCTGTTTCACATTTTTTAAAGACCCTAGACAAATAACTTCAATAATGAGAAAGATTTTACACAAATGTAGCTCTGTCAACAAGAAATGAGTTTGCATTAACTGTTAGTCTAATTATATCTCATATTTACTACTTTGAATTCAAGTGAGAGGGCACAGATCTCCAAATTTAAGTTATATCTATAGTAACTATACAGTAGAATAAATGGAGAAGTTTAAGTTCCTATTGAAAGGAAATTAATTTTGTTCCAGTATAACAAGTCTTTAGAGTATACTCATTTAAGAAAAATATAATAAACACAAGTAGAAATTACTGTTTCGCTGCATTGATTTCCCATTTATTGCCTTCTCCTCTAAATATTAAATTACAAATCATTTTGGGATTACTGTACTAGATATTGTAATGCAGCAGTTTGTATTTAGTGTGATTTTACCTCTTATTCCTTCATGAAAAAGTTTTTTTTTAATTTTTATCAGTAAATTATTTCATTCCTAGTCTAGGTACAGAACATGATTTCAGGTTCTGCCACTGACTGTTCTTTGGATATATTTTGCCTTCTCAACTAGGTTTTAATAACCCTTGTAGCAGGGCTTCCCAGGTGGCAGTAGTGGTAAAGAACCTGTCTGCCAATGCCAGGGACATAAGAGACTAGGGTTAGATCCCTGGGTCAAGAAGATCCCCTTGAGGAGGGCATAACAATCCACTCCAGTATTCTTACCTGGAGAAGCCCATGGACAGAAGAGCCTGGTGGGCTACAGTCCATAGGATCACAAAGATTCGGACACAACTGAAGTGGCAACACACACACACACACACACACACACAGCCCTTGTAGCAAAAGAGGCGTGTCTTTTCCTCCTTGTACCCTTACCATCTAGCTCAGGCCCCTAAACAATAGATAAACAAGACATGTTTACTGATAATGATTTGGAATTTGCTCAGTGAATATTATAAAAAAGAAGAGTGAGAAAATATAAATGTAATGCATGCAAAATAGCATTAGAATAAAAAGGATCAATATTTGTGAAGCAAGTGTAATATACCAGGCATTCTAAGTACTTTATTAGGCAGTCATTTATTAGCTTTGTTTTTCAATGTGGAAGTAAAGACTCAGTGAGGTGAGGTTGGGAACTAGGTCAGAGTCAGTTTAAGAGCTGCTGAGCCAGATCGTAGGTATGACTGACTCCAAAGCATGACCTCTTCCATTGAGCCATATTGCTTCTAATGAGACCAGTAAAACACAGAAAGTTATTAATCAGCTATACTCCAATACAAAGTTTTTTTAAAAAAAAGGAAGAAAGTGTAGGGGAAAAAACACAATCTCTGGACAAAACCAGATTTTACTTTTGGTCTGCAAGAACCAGAAGGTGTTTCTTGCTATGAAAGATGGCAATTTCTTTTCTTATCCCAAGGAAAGATAGAGGGGAAAGCAATAAGTCTCCATACTACCCTAAATTATAGGTACACTACAGGCTATTAAAATCTTCCCTGGTGGTTCAGACAGTAAAGCATCTGTCTACAACGCGGGAGACCCAGGTTCGATCCCTGGGTTGGGAAGATCCCCTGGAGAAGGAAATGGCAATCCGCTCCAGTACTATTGCCTGGAAAATCCCATGGACAGAGGAGCCTGGTAGGCTACAGTCCGTGGGGTCACAAAGAGTCAGACACGACTGAGCGACTTCACTTCACTTCACAGACTATTAAAGGATAGGCTTCTAAAACTATTTTAAAATTATTTATGTATTTATTTTTGGTTGTGCCAGGTCTTTGATGCTGTGCAGGCTGTTCTCTAGTTGCAGAGAGCAGGGTCTACTCTCTAGTTGTGGAGCATGGGCTTCTCATTGTTGTGGCTTTTCTTGTTGCCGAGCACAGGCTCTAGGGCACGCAGGCTTCAGCAGTTGAGGCTCCCGGGCACAGGGTCAGAGTTTGCCATGAACGGGCTTGGTTGCTTTGCAACACGTGGGATCTTCCCAGATCAGGGATCAAACCTGTGTCTCCTGCATTGGCAGGCAGATTCTTTACCACTGAACCACCAGGGAAGCCTCATGAAAGCTCTACAAGAAAATCCCATGAGAAATTAAAACTATCTTCACTTTATAAATAAGAAAGCTGAGGCACAGAGAGTTTACCAGCACAAGGTCTTAAAGCTAGTAAATCCAAGAGCCAAGATTCAAAACCAGGATGTTTGCCTTCAGATTCCATACCTGTAACCATCACACCAGCCTCATAATATACCTGAATTTCAGCAAAGTATTTCTCGCAATATTTCATGAACACAAGGATAAAGTAGAAACTGAATCATGAAACAATGAGGCAAGCCTATACTTTTGAATGACTTTTCGTTAAAAAAAATTAGTGGATTGAACACAACATGGAAACATGGTCTCCTTTCACACCACAGGCCACTTTCCTTGGTCCTGCTCTGGTCTATAGACAAGAATATAAGATGGTCACATTAACTAATGAGATTAAACTGAGGGCAGAAAATACTTGTATTTTAGAATTAGGATCTGTGTTTCAGCTCCACATGGAAAATAGCTGTGAGGTAATACACAAAGATGATGACAGCTTCTTTGAGGACTAAGGTCAATGGAATGGGGGTCACTTAGCCTGTGTGTTCTCAGACGTGTTATAAAGGGAGGCCTCTAGAAATATCTTGGAGAAGGCAATGGCAACCTTGCCTGGAAAATCCCATGGATGGAGGAGCCTGGTAGGCTGCAGTCCATGGAGTCTCGAAGAATCGGACACGACTGAATGACTTCATTTTCACATTTCACTTTCATGCATTGGAGAGGGAAATGGCAACCCACTCCAGTGTTCTTGCCTGGAGAATCCCAGGGATGGCAGAGCCTGCTGGGCTGCTGTCTATGGGGTCTCAAGGAGTCAGAGACAACTGAAGTGACTTAGCAGCAGCTAGATCTATCTTGATGCTACCTTTGAGTCCTTCTGGTAGAAAGGTCAAGACGAATATGAGAACATGGGATCTGGAGGAAGAGTTACTAAAGAAATGACTTATGAGCCCCAACACAGGCATAGAAAAATGAGGTCCACTTCCTATCTCACTCATGAACCCAAGATCTTAATTCTAAGACCTCTGAAGCTCTGAAAAATTCCTGTATTTGTTGTTATTGTTGCTTCCTTCAGTCTTCTTTCTTTGTCACTAGCAGAAAGATTCCCAAACCCTTGAAATCACTAATGGCCTATGTGATAACCTTTGAAAAGGGCAACTAAAGGAGAGCCAAGGATATGGCTTCTTGATCCTCAAACTCCAGTGCAAGACTGATAGGAAGATCCCAGAAAAAGGAGTGGCTGTTGACAGCAGTTGTGTGTGAGCTCTGCCCTCATGCAAGAAAGGAAGGTCTGTGAACTGTCCAGGGCTGCAAGGGGCCCCGGGATAAAAACAGAAAATCTTGATAGGGGCTCTAATAATTAGTTATTCAGTAAAAGGACAGGAGTATTTTTAAGATAGTGAGTTTCCTGCAGAGGATGGATAGAGTTGTAGCAGGGATTTTTATTGAGGATAAGGAGTTCTTGTAGCTTCTTTTGTGAACTTACTGATTCTCTTCTCTATGATTCTATTATCTCTGAGGCATGTAAATAAATATAGAAGGATTAATTATTTCAAAAAAGAGTTTCAAGTCCATTCATTAATTTATTCATTATATATTAATAAAGCCTCCTGTGGTCTTCCCAGGAGGTGCTAGTTGTAAAGAACCTGCCTGCCAAGGCAGGAGACATCAGAGATTTGGGTTCAATCCTTGAGTCAGGAAGATTCCCTGGAGGAAAGAATGGCAACTCACTCCAGTATTCTTGCCTGGAGAATCCCTGGACAGAGGAGCCTAGCAGTCTACAATTCATAGGGCCGACAGAGTGGGACACAACTGAAGCAACTTAGCACTCATGCAAAGTCTCTTGTATATTTGCATAACTTTTTACAATAAGGTGTTTTTACAGACTTTACATCCAATATTATCTCCTTTATTTACTAGTCACATCACTTCAGTCTAGCTTCCCACCACTCTAGTGCATTGATTTCAATAAGTGACTTCCTGTTTTATGCAAAAAAAATCAACTTTATTATTCTTATCTCACTAGATTCAACCTCCCTCCAATCCTGCCTTCCATGATGGCACACAGTTCCAGTTACATTCCTTTCTCTCTAACCAAGGCTTCTTGATCCTCTAATGCTATTGCAGGCTCTTGCATCTTAAAAAGTTGATGTTTGTTTCTCAAGTTCCAAATTCTCCCTGGACAAACACATCTAAACTCATGACCTCAGCCAACAGCTAGATGTTTCCCAAATATTCCAGCTGAGTCACTTTCCCTGACCCTCACACCAGTTTTTCCTGCTCTATACCGAGCATCTTCACTTGCACATCCCAAAGGATTTTCACATCTGGCATGTCTGAGACAGAATGAATCATCCATCTTCCTAATTTCTTCCTTGGTCCTCTCAGTGTTTCCAGTGTTTGGATTTCAGCATCGTTTCCCAATTTACAGGCCATTAACCAGGAAACTGTTCTGGACCTTTCCCTATTTCACGCTCATAACCAGGCACCAAGTGCTGTTGTTTCCTAATCATCTCTTGAACTAGTTCCATAACTCTGATATGGAGCATCTTTTGCTGGACCATTGGAATTACCTCCCACTTCAGACTTCGATTTCATCAGTCCTATCGCCACATCACAGCCTAAGAGGGCTTTCAAAACCACACACCTCATGGTGCCACTGCTTTGCCACAATGGCTCGCCATTGCCTTCAGGATGAACAAACTTTCCACTAGAGCATTGATCACCTGAGGTTGGTGATCTCCAAAAGTTCTAGCACTCTCTTTCCCCCTGCTTCTGCCAGGACTCCAGGAAGAAAAAAGCAAATGAAACTTGGGGAGGTGCCCTGGCTTCTAATGATCAACTGGGATATATCAATGCCCTTGACTAACCTCTCAGATACCCCCACCCTTCAGCCTCTTTTGCTTTAACAAATGACAATTAAGAGGATAAATAAGGCTAAGTTTAGGGGCTTCCCTGGTGGCTCAGATGGTAGAGAATCTGCCTGGGATTCAGGAGACCCAGGTTCGATCCCTGGGTTGGGAAGATCCCCTGGAGAAGGAAATGGGAACACACTCCAGTGTTCTTGCCTGGAGAATTCTATGGATTAAAGAGCCTGGCTAGATATAGTCCATGGGGTCGCAAAGAGTTGGACATGAACGAGAAACTGACACTTATAAAGTGAGGTGGGAGGGGCACTTTGGAGGTGCAAAATAGAAGCAAAAAGGCAGCAGAGGTTCAATGTGTTTAGTCACTCAATCGTGCCTGACTCTTTGTGACCCCATGAACTGTAGTTTGCCAGGCTCCTCTGTCCATGGGATTTCCCAGGCAAGAATACTGGAGTTTGTTGCCATTTCCTTCTCCAAGGAGAAGTTCAATACACTAGAAAGGAAAGGGAGCATCACAGTCCATGATCCCCAGCTGCAAGCGGAGTGCTAAACACAGTTCACCAAACTAAGTCATAGATCTGGCAATGCCCCAGAAGGGACATATTGCATATCACCTGGCAGAGCAAGAAATTCAGAGAAAAAAGACACACCTAAAAGTGGGTAATTTGTGGGTTTAAAGAAAACTGCCCAGCAAGTCTCCCCAGGCAACAACAGCAAGTTAATACTACAGCTGTCAGTTGAGTGGTCACTGTTAACCTTCTGAGGACAAATAGTGTCCTAAGTCAGGACCTGTGGGACAAATCCCATGGCCTATTTGTGAACAGTCTGTGAGCTAAAAGAATTTTTATATCTTAAAACTAGAAGAGTAAATGAAACTTCCCTGATGGTCCAGTGGCTAAGACTCTGTGCTCCCAATGTGGGGGTGGGGAGAAGGGGAGGCAGGTTTAAATCCTGGTCAGGGTACTAGGTCCCACATGCTACACTGAGTTCACGTGCCTCGACTGAAGATCCCACATGCTGCAACTAAGACTCGGAGCAGCCAAATAAATATTTTTAAGAAAAATAAATAAAACTCGAGTGAAAAATGTAACTAAGAAGAATATGCAACAGAAGAGCATATGACTACAAAGCCTAGAACATTAACTGTCTAGTCCTTCACAGGAAAACTTTCCTAAAGCTTATGTTCCACTCACATCCAGAGTAGTTTATGGAATGGCATCACAGGAATGAGGCTTTCAAAAATTATGCTCTCGTTATTCAGTTGCTAAGTCACATGCAACTCCATGTACTACAGCACACCATGCTTTCCCCTCCTTCACTTTCTCCCAGAGTTTGCTCAGACTCATGTCCATTGAGTCAATGATGCCATTCAACCATGTCATCCTCTATCGCCCTCTTCTCCTCCTGCCCTCAATCTTTCCCATCATCAGGGTCTTTTCCAATGAGTTGGCTCTTTCCACCAGGTGGCCAAAGTATTGGAGCTTCAGTTTCTGTATCAGTCCTTTCTATGAATATTCAGGGCTGATTTCCCTTAGGATTGACTGGTTTGATCTCCTTGCAGTCCGAGGGACTCTCAAGAGTCTTCTCCAGCATGACAAACTGATGCCACAGTTTGAAGGCATCGATTCTTCGGCACTCAGCCTTCTTTATGGTCCAACTTTCACAACTGTACATGACTACTGGAAAATCATGCTTTTATTACATTATTATGGCAACTTGGCAGAGAAGGCAGTGGAATCCCACTCCAGTACTCTTGCCTGGAAACTCCCATGGACGGAGGAGCCTGGTGGGCCGCGGTCCATGAGGTCGCGAAGAGTCGGATATGACTGAGCGACTTCACTTTCACTTTTCACTTTCATGCATTGGAGAAGGAAATGGCAACCCACTCCAGTGTTCTTGCCTGGAGAATCCCAGGGACGGCGGAGCCTGATGGGCTACCGTCTGTGGGGTCACACAGAGCTGGACACAACTGAAGCAACTTAGCAGCAGCAGCAGCAGCATGGCAACTTGGAATTCTCCATGTTGAAGGTTTAAAAGGAGACTCTTTCTTGCCTCTATGGATCACCATTTGAAGACACCTCTATGTTCTAGTGAGGGAAAGGAGGTGATCTGGGTTTCAGTGACAACATCAGGACCTGTCTTGGATATTAGGCAGCTCACTTAAAATTGCTGCATTTTAATTTTCTTAATCTGTCTGTAAAATGGGGATAATGCCTGCTTTGCTGTCTTCACAGGTGTGAGGATACAGTGAGATAACAGATGTAGTACACTTTGCCAAGTTGAAAGGGAGATACACATCGAGGTATTATTATAGATGATGACATCATCAACCCTTAATTATGGGCTACTTTGAAGGAGGATGAAAGATGGATAAATTAAGCTGATAGTTATTAGTGGAACTTTCTACTCCTTTAGTCTTCTCTTTCCTCATTAAATCTTAATAAAACTAACAAGTATCAGAACTGATTGAGTTTAAAGATTTTTGTCCCTTAACTCAATAAGTTTGTATACTGTTAATTGTAGATTATGTGCTCAGTACTTTTGAGAGGAGGGAAAAGGAGCCATCAATGACCAGAAGACTTCATTAGAATTAGAGGAGGAAGGATGGAAGAAATCTAGAAAATTAAACAACAAAACAAAGACAAAGAAACACTTTTATTATTGAAAACTATCTCCTGAAATCTGGTTAGAATGATTTCCATTCAGGACTTAACTCAAGGTTAACCTGCTCAGCAGTGATGCAAACTCAGATACAGTCTGGCATATATATACCTATGGCTGATTCATGCTGATGCATGGAAGAAACCAACACAGTATTGTAAAGCAATTACCCTTCTATTAAATATCAATTAATTAAAATATATATTAATAAGAAAAAAGTTTGTTGTTTTCAGTCACCAAGTTTGGGGCCGATTTGTTACATAGCTATAGATTAAACTGTATAACTCTATAAAAAAACTCTGCAAAATTTTGGCCCCAAGGAGGAAGCATTGGCAGTTGACTACTTATTTCTTCTACCTCTGCCCCCCCCCTTTTCTCACTCCCTTTTGAAAGTGGGATTTCCACCTCCTCTTTCTGAGTGCTCAGAACTACTCTTATTGTCAATACTTGTTTTTTCCTAAGGCAGTGAGCCCCCAGATCAAGTTACCACAGTTAGAAAGAAAAGTTTTCCTACATTATGGCAGAAACTGATAGTTATTTTTTTAATTGAGATGTAACTGACATGTAACATTATGTTAATAATAGTTTCAGATGTACACAATAATGATTCAATATTTGTATAATTACCAAATGATCACTATAGTAAGTTCTATTCACATCCATCACCACAGATAGTTACAATTTTTTTTTTCTTGTGGTGAGAGCTTTTAAGATCTACTCTCTTAGCAAATATTCAAAACAATATAATTAACTATAGTCACCATGCTATAGATTACATCCCTAGGATTTTGTATTTTATAACTAGAAGAATGTACCTTTTGTGTGGTTTTTGGTAGAAAGGCAGCACACTAGGCACCAAGGAGTGTTGAGGGAGGAAAATGGAGAATTCTTTAAGAGACTTAAGGTTATATACTTCTTATACCAGCAAGAATGACTTAGAGAAAATGTACATCTGCTCTTGAATATACTCTAAAGTAAGAATGTGGTTCTATCCATGGATGAAATAGGAGTCAAATTTTCTGAGTCAGGAAATTATTCATTCTTTCCTTCTGTAATTATTTATTAATTCCTTCTACATGCCAAGCAATAGGCTAGGCATTGTGGATATAAGCCCATGCAAGCCTGCAGATAACTAAGACTCCATCTCTTCTCCCAAATCGCTTATAATTAGTGGTAGAAACAGACAGGTATCCAGTTTTCTGCTAGGGTGATAAAATACGAGCAATAAGAACTATAATATAACTAGAGATGACAGGCACACAGGGAGCTGGTTAATCCAGTCCTGAAGTCTAGGAAGACTTCCTGAAGGAGGGGATGTCTGAAGGAGTCCAGTCCTTAGGGACTAGTGGGAATCAGTTCAGTAAAACTGTGGCAAGAGTACGCCAGGTCAAGGGAAAAACACATGCAAAGTCCAGAGGATGAGAGAATGTGTAGCAAGCTTCCAGGCTTGTGAGCAATTCAGCAAATTAAGACACGAAGAGATGGAAAGCACTAAGAGATGAGCTAAAAAATTCTGGGAATTTTCAGAAGAACGTCATACACCATAAGAAGGATTTTGAACAATATGAAAACCACTGAAGAGTTTTAAATAGTTTAAATCATATGCAATCATATAAATGTGATTGGAAAGCTCAAACCTGAAAAAACTAAATGTATGAGAATATTTTATGACAGTGGGTGGGGGAGATGAGGAGGATGTTTTGAAAACAAGATCTCAAAGACCAAACAAAAAGGAAAACTGGTGGATTCGGTTACATCAAAATTAAAGATTTATGCTCAAGGAGGGAGCCTATAGGCATAGTGAATGGGGAACCAGAGATATCTGAAATGGAAAAGGGGATGATATGTAGAACATAAAAGAAGCTCCTGAAAATTAGCAAGAGAAACGCGAAGTATCCCATAGAAAAATGGGCAGAAAATAAAAATCAGCAACTAGGAGAAAGGAATGTAGAGTGGCTTAACCTCACTAGTAACTGAAGGATTGTATGTTAAAACAACTGTGAGATACCCATCTTCACAATCAGATGGAGAAATAAGGAAGAGAATAAAAATTCTCTCTCTTTTTTAAATGTTAGTTGCTCAGTGGTGTTTGACTCTTTGCAACCCCATGGACTGTGGCCTGCCTGCCAGGTTCCTCTGTCTATGGAATTCTCCAGGCAAGAATACTGGAGTGGGTAGCCATCCCCTTCTCCAGGGAATCTTCCTGACCCAGAGATCAAACCCAGGTCTCCTGCATTGCAGGCAGATTCTTTACCATCTGACCCACCAGGGAAAACCCTCTTTTTTTTTTTCTTAATTGAGATGTAATTGCTTTACAATGTTATGTTAGTTTCTGCTCTACAATCAAGTGAATCAGCATGTGTGTGTGTGTGTGTGTGTGTGTGTCTGTGCGCGCGCGCGTGCACGTGCACGCGTCCCTTCCTTCTTGGACCTCCCTCCCACCTCCCCATCTCACCCTTGTAAGTCACCACAGTGCACTGAACTAAGATCCCTGTGCTATACAGCAGGTTCCTACTAACTGTCTATTTTATAGACTGTAGGATGGTGTTGCCATTTTGTCCATCACTCTTGGTAGAACTCAGGGAAGTTAAATATGCTACTACCAATGCTAATAGACCAGGGGAATCCTCCTTCTGGTATACTTCCCAGAAAGTTCTGTTTAAGTTCACAGGAGATGTGGATAATTAAGTGACTGATGATTCAATCTTCAGTGGTTTGTGGCAGCAAAGAGTTGGAAGTAGCTGTCTATCACCTAGCTGTCTAACATAAAGGTCTGTATGCTTAACATGGTATTTGATGATGCTTTAGAATATAGAGCAATGAGAAGAAATTAGCTAAATGGATATAACAACATGGAAGGTCACAAAAATAAAATAATGAGTAAATAAATATGAAACAACAAAGTTTACAGCAAAATTCCATTATTTCCATTTTAAAGTTCCATTGGTATTATTTAACAACACTACATCTTCCAGGATGCATAATGATCTAAAGAAGGAAAGTAGAAGGGGATGAGGACATATATAAAATATAATTAAATATTGCTATCAATAGGAATGGAAGAGAATGCAAGGAAGGATAAAGGAGAAAAACAACAATTGATGGAACTTAAAAACAAAACCCCCTCCAAAAAAATGGGACTTCCTTGGTGGTCTGGTGGTTAAGACTCTGCACTTCCAATATAGAGGCTGCAGATTCAATCCCTGGTTGGGAAACTAAGATCTCACATGCCATGGGGCACTCCAAAAAATAAAAGTAACACCAAACTGAACTGGGTTGAATAGTACCTCTCCAAACTCATGTCTTTCCCAGCACCTCAGGATGTGAGTTTATTTGGAAATAAGATCATTGCTGATGTAATTAGTTAAGATGAGGTCATATTGAACTATATTGGGCCCTTAATTCAATATGACTGGTGTTCTTAAAAGAAGGGACACGGAGAGGCCCAGAGGGAAGGCAATGTGAAGACACACAGAGAGACTGGAACAATGCCTCTGCAGACCAGAAAGGCCAAGGGCTGCCAGCCACTAGCCACCACCAGAAGCTAGGAAGAGACTGGAGGGTCTCCATCAAGAGCCTTCAGAAAGAACATGGCCTGGCTAACACCTTGTTTTCAGATTTCTGGTCTCCGGAACTGTGAAACGATAAAGTTCTGTTGTCACCACACTTGTAGCATGTAGTTATGGCAGTCCTAGCAAACAAATACAAAAACAAAATAAATTCCTTCCTAGACTCATATTATGGCCATGAACTGAGGCATATGCATCTGAATTACTAGAATAAATAAAGGCTACAGTAGAATTCTTTTTTATTCTAGAATTAAGGGACAATATTAACACCCAGGTGAGAAGCCAACACTGTGCTATCTAAGACTTGTGCTGGATTGAATTGTTCTTTGCCTGGACTGTGATTTGATTTATGCCCTCTCCGTGGTTGTGTAGGTGGCACTAGTTGTAAGGAACCCGCCTGTCAATGCAAGAGACATAAGGGACACAGGTTCAATCCCTAGGTCAGGAAGATCCCCTAGAGGAGGAACAAGGCAACCCACTTTAGTATTCTTGCCTGGAGAATCCCATGGACAGAGGAGCCTGGCAAGCTGCAGTCCATAGGGTTGCGCACAGAGTCAGATGTGACTGAAGCAACTTAGCAGCATGCATGGTTGTGTGAGAGTAGCTATCACAGAAAGGTGCTCCTTGCTCTGTGTTTAGAAACACAGCCTGCTGCTGCTGCTGCTGCTAAGTTGCTTCAGTCGTGTCCAACTCTGTGTGACCCCATAGACGGCAGCCCACCAGGCTCCCCCATCCCTGGGATTCTCCAGGCAAGAACACTGGAGTGGGTTGCCATTGCCTTCTCAAATGCATGAAAGTGAAAAGTGAAAGTGAAGTCGTTCAGTCGTATCCGACTCTTCGCACCCTCATGGACTGCGGCCCACCAGGCTCCTCGGTCCATGGGATTTTCCTGGCAAGAGTGTTGGAGTGGGGTGCCATTACTTAATCGGAGTATGAGTAGAAATAAATGTTTAGACAAGTTTGTGTCAATCATTTCTACAAGAGATTCTTGGGTCCTTAACCATGAACTTTATTTCTGAGAATGGCTACTTAAAATTCTGATGAGGAACAAAAACACTGGAATGGATCCCAAACCTCAGTTAACTGTTGGTGTCTAAAGAAAGGAAAGTGGTCATCTTAGATTATTCCCTGAAATCTGACTTGTTCTTAAAAAGAGTGGGCATAAACTCCCCCAGAAATTGATACTGTAAGCATCTTCTCCTCCTTTTAAGTTAGTATTCCTTTGACTTTGGAAGCAGAGAGACTGAGAACGTGTACTTGTTAATACAGCTGGCATTCTCTGTTCTGCCTCCAACCCCTCCCACTGCCTTTCAGATCCAGACCTTACACTTAGCATTATCAAAAAGTCTCCAATACATATACTCTAAAATGTTGGTTCTGTTTTCATATTACTTTTTTGAGCATTCTTGAGATAAAATTCACAAAGTTGTAAGATATATAGAAGTGTACAGTGTCCACTGTGATGTGTACAGGGTGATGATTTGATATAAATAAACATTATGAAAGAACTTCTCTCATCAAGTTAATTAACACAACCATCACCTCAAACTCCAGAAGATGGTGAGGACAGCCTGGTGAGTTTCAGTCCACGGGGTCGAGAAGAGTTGGACACGACTTGGCATCTGAACAACAACACCACCTCATCTTTATCCTTTTTTCTTTGGTGAAATCATGTAAGTTCTACTCTCGTAGCAAATTTCAATTATACAATCCAGTGTTATCAACTGTAGTTACCATGTTTTACAATCCTCTGACTTTATTCATTTTATAGCTGGAAGTGTGTACCATTTACAAACCTCTCCCAGACTTCCCTGGTGGTACAGTGGTTAAGAATCCACCTGTTAATGCAGGGAACATGGGCTTGATCTTTGGTCCAGGAAGAACCCACATTCCTGGGAACAACTAAGCCCACATGCCACAAGAAGAGAAACCACTGCAATGAGAAGGTGGCACACCACAACTAGAGAAACAGCAAGAGCAGGGACAAAGACCCAGTGCAGCCAAAAATAAATAAAAATTTAAATATAAATAAAATAAAAATTTAAAAGACCCTCCCTATTTCCCCCACCCAATGGCTCTCAATTTAGACACTCATGAGAGTCACTGTCTGTCTAGTCAAAGTTATGGTTTTTCCAGTAGTCAGGTATGGATGTGAGAGTTGTACCATAAAGAAAGCTGAGCACCGAAGAATCGATGCTTTTGAACTGTGGTGTTGGCGAAGGCTCCTGAGAGTCCCTTGGACTGCAAGGAGATCCAACCAGTCCATCCTAAAGGAAATCAGTCCTGAATATTCATTAGAAGGACTGATGCTGATGCTGAAGCTGAATCTCCAATAATTTGGCCACCTGATGTGAAGAACTGACTCATTGGAAAAGATCCTGATGCTGGGAAAGATTGAAGGCAGGAGGAAAAGGGGTTGACAGAGGATGAGATGGTGGGATGGTATCACCGACTCAATGAACATGACTTTGAGCAAGCTCCGGGAGTTGGTGATGGACAGGGAAGTCTGGCGTGCTGCAGTCCATGGGGTCACAAAGAGTTGGATGTGACTGAGGGCCTGAACTGACTGAAGAGTCACTGGATAATTGTCAAGCTTTGATTCCTCAGGTTCATGTTCCACCCTGTCTCTCCTTCCGCCCACCAAAACTCCCCTCTTCTCCAGAGATTTTAAATCAAGAGTTAAATTAATCCCCCAAAGTTTGCATTTTATTAAACAAAAGAAATAAGTACCTCAGGTGATTCTCATGTAGGTTCTCTGAGAATACTTTGAGAAAGAATTTTCTAGATTTTCCAGTTTTCATATGCCACCAATGCATGTGGAGTCTTGTGACAATGCAGATTCTGATTCTCTGTCAGTCTAGAAATGGGATGCGATTTCCAGTATTTCCTTTTTTCAAAAAAGATTTTATTTATTTGACTGTGTTGGGCCTTAGTTGTGGTACACAAGATCCTTGTTGCAGCATGCAGGATCTTTAGTTGTGGCTTTCAGAAACTAGTTCCCTGAACAGGGATCAAACCCAGGGTCCCTTCATTGGGAGCACTGAGTCTTAACCACTGGACCACCAGGGAAAGCCATCCAGTATTTCTAAAAGATTCCCAGGCGATGTGAACATAGCTGGTCCATGGACAGCACTTGAGGCAGGAAGCTTTTAAAATCTGGTACCTCAGCAGCATCACAGATCACTTGATCCAGAATCTCTGGGAGTGGCCCACTGGCATCAGAACTTGTCTAAAGTCCCCAGATGATCCCAACACACAGCTAGGAACTGAGCAACAATGCCAGTAGGTGCTTGCAGATGGCAAGACCAGCTTCTAACTCACAGACTTCCTCCAAACATAGATATACAGTAGCTGATATTTCAAAAGAAGAGATGGTGGATTTCAAAGGAGTGAAATTTAAGAAAAATAAAACCTTGGCATAAACATCATTTTTTAAATTTAACAAAATCAGTATTTTACTCATGTTTTACAGCCCCAAAGAACACTAGAATTTCTCTCAATTATATATTTCCAACTAATTGAAAACTGACAGCTGTGGATAGACCTTCTTATGTTTTTGTCAATTGACAGAGTCTGTTGTGGTATTTTTCTTCTTTGTGTCTGGATTTAATCCTGATTTCTGAGCCTCATTTTTCACTGTTTGTGTGTGTTATTCGCCCAGTGGTATCTGATTCTTTGTGACCCCATGGATGGTAGCCTACCAGTCTCCTCTGTCCATGGAATTCTCTAGGCAAGAATACTGGAGTGGGTTGCCATTTCCTTCTCCAGAGATCTCCCTGACCTAGGGATTGAACCTGTGCCTCCTGAAGCTCCTGTATTGCAGGCAGATTCTTTACCATGGTTGTGAGATGTGGCTAGATAGCCTCTACCCACCCCCGGGAATTAACAATGATTAGAATGCGAGGGACACTGGGTCAGTAGCTTTCTCAGTACAGTGTTTCCCCAATTTCCTCCAACAAGTACATCATGTCTCACAGGAACTCCCTCTAGCAGCAAATATTCTCATTGTTCCACCCAAACCTGGAATCCTGGTTCTGACTCTATTTTTCTTTTTCTCCCCTTTTTCTGACCTTTTCCTTTCATGCAGTGATTAACAAGGAAACTATTTCTGTCATTAAATTCTGGTTCTAAATCATCCACCTACTTCTTCCAGGACATTTGCTTATAGGAGCCAACCTACTTTTCTTCAGTTCCTGGTCATTAAAAGAAATTAAGGAATGAGGAAAGTACCTTGTATCAAACTAGTTCCCCTTTGTGTCAATACTGGTAGTAATTCAAGAGAAGTCTTTTCTGAGTTGACCAGGAGTAGTATTTGGCTCTATAATCAAAATATTTGTCTAAAACAAGGAATTGTTTTAAAATGATGTAAGCTGTCAAAATGTTATATTTTAACCTAAAACATTTGTAGGCACAGCTGACATTCAGCCAGCATGTGTATTTGTTTAAGTTTGAGATTCTTTCCAATGTGACAGGCATCCATTTTGATTGGTCAGTGTCAAAACCATACCAGTTTTTAAAATATTTGGATATAATCCCTCTATATTCATTGATCTTTTGACATAGGATCAAAGTCACTGCTTTGAGTATAGGTCTTTTGTTCAGAATTCTGATTCTTTCAAACCACACCCATAACATATCAAACTAAATTTCCAGTTTAGCTTCTTTGATGTATAGTGAGAATTAAAAATACAGAGTGCAGATGCCTACAATTTTAAGATTTCCATCCCCAGTCTTTTAGAATATCCCATCAATGCCTCAGTTAAAAGCAATTTTTAAACTGAGTATTGATAAAGCATTCAATCTAGTTTGTACAGAATCCACCAACTTTCTTTCATACTGTAATATTTATACTCTGTGGGTGTGTTGTGTTGTTTAATCACTAGGTCGTGTCCGACTCTCTTGCAACCCCATGGACTGTAGCCCGCCAGGCTCCCCTGTTCATGGGATTTCCAGGCAAGGACACTGATGGGTTGCCATTTCCTCCTCCAGGGGATTTCCTGACATAGAAATTGAACCCACATTGGCAGCCAGTTCTTTACCTCTGAGCCACCAGGGAAGCCCTCTATGGGTTTACATAATATAATTAAATTATGCAATTACAAGAATAAGCATAACTGTCATAAAATGTTTAGGAACAAAAAGTTGATTCTTGTCAGTATAAAATTCAACTTGTTGAAGAAGTTTGCAGCCATACTAGAATTTAACCCACTAGGCCAATGGTTCATTCTACCAGGGTCACTGATATTAGGTAGACATACATGAAAATGCTGATGTTCATCATTTTTGACCCACAAAATCAACAATTCAGCTAGTATATTTTATAGAGTCCTGAAAAGCTGTTCTAAGTTAAATGCGTGTCCACCAAGGCAGCTTCTATTATAACACTGAAAGAGCAGGCATGCTTTTCAACACTCCTTCCTCTTTAAAATCTTTGGGAAAATAAAAAATCTTTGAATTCCACTTATTAATGGTGCTGTTTCTTCCACCAAACATATCACAAAATCTTCCCTCTGACCCCAAAACAAAAGTTCTCTCCCCCAAATGCTATCGCTAAATAAGTTTGGGAAATACCCTGTACTATATCCATCTAGGAGAGTCTTAATATCATTAGCATATTAAGGGCTCTGAGAAGTCCCAAAACAAGGCCTTGTTTTACTTTGTTTACCTTAGGGTTTCATAAATATATTTGACAAAAAGTAGACCGTTTCATGTAACATCTAATCCTGAATGGCTAATGTTAATGAAACAAACACGCTTTAGTAAACATGACCCAACCAGCATCAAGGAAAGTATTATTCTGTTCTTGCACTAGATTAAACAAATGCCATCTTAATATCTATTTGAAATGGCACAATTTGTGCAGGTGTCCCAAAGCACTATACAAATTTCACTTAGCAGTAATGTTCTACCCTGGACAATAGAGAAACAAAGGTAAAAGGAAGCATTAGGTTGTTTGCCAGAACACACACAAGATCGAGACAAACTGGAACCAAAATCCATGTCTGAACAATGATTTCTAAGCTGTGTTTACAAACAGAACTAAATTGCAAATTGTAACCACTCACTGTTTCTAACCAGATTAACTATTTATGTTAAATTCTGCCTTGGTAATTGGATTTTCAGGTAATAAATTTTAACTGGACATACTTGTAAAACACAAACATAGATTAATTCTTGGTACTTTTTTCCCACATATATCCCTCTTTAGGGATAGTCAGGAACTAGTCCCTGCATTAAATTAGATAGAAGGGACCCTCCTTCTCACTTAGACATACGTCTTATGAGGAGTAGATAATATTTCTTCAAGCTATTTTAACATGAAATCAATGAAAGAGCTGAACTAAGGCAAAAAAGTGTGCTCTTTAACCAGGAATAGGAGACCAGCCTTTGGAGTTCAAGGGACAGTTGCAATGACCCATGTACTTGATTGCTGGTGACTTCTATCAGTAATTAAGAGCACAGACTATAAAACCCCCAGCTGCTACAGAGATTCAAGCATCCACTGTCTTAGCTCAGAAGCTCATTGAAAAAAAAAAAATAGACATAAATATATGGCTCTTTGCTGGCATGATTCCGACCTTGAGAGAATGAATCTCAGTCATTTATAATGCTAAATAGATTTATGTGTTCTGAAGCTTGTCAGAATAATGGGTGTTTCCCAGCATTTGGGAATTGCATGCTACGTGACAGGGGAATAACTTTTACAGCATACCTCCCTAACCCTCTCTGCCAGGGTAGGAGGTGGGAAACGGAGACTGGCAACTTAAGAACCAGATTTATAGACTGCGTTGCTCTGCCTACATTATCTTGGGGTACTCTCCCCCACCACAGGGCCCCACGACCTCTGTCACAAACAATGTCTGTTCTTTCAGAACACAGCAGTGCTTTACCTCAAGGCCGAGCGAGAGTTGTCAAATAGAAATGAAGAGCCTTTTGGCAAAAAAAGTGCTCTTAAAATGTTTACCTTCTCATACCTAATGGTTTTAGATCATATCTTATTAGCCTAGGAGACCATTATATAAAGTACAATTAAGATCTCCTTGACATTTTTCTAGGAGTTCCAATTCAGCTTTGCTAATGGCTATAACTTCACTGCCTTTTTTTTTTTTTTTTAATACAGCGTTGGAAATGCCATTTACAATAATGTGGGCTACACAGGGCGCACTTGCAGTAATTACACAGAATGTCAACAGCCTCTCAAGCTGGGTTCTGTGTTGATTGCTGCTTATGACATTCGCATTTGGTCAACTTGTTGGAATCACACCTCTGCCTGCAGGTCCCTGACCCTCCACGACTTGAAAAAGTGTTCTCCAAACTTTTAGTTTGATCTCAACTATTGAGTTTCACATTCCCCAGATTATAGAGAGAAAGGAGAGCCAGGTCTAAGGACAGGAGAACTGTTCCCATGGTCCATATCCCACTCATACTGTCAGTAGCTTTTGTTCCAGAAACATGTACTAAATGCCTGTTTCAAGTATGTATGCATTTATGTGTTAGTCACTCAGTCATATCCAACTCTTTGTGACCCCCATGGACTATAACCTGCCAGGCTCCTCTGTCCATGGAAGTCTCCAGGCAAGAATACTGGAGTGGATAGCCATTCCTTTCTCCAGGGGATCTTCCTGACCTAGAGATTGAACCCAGGTCTCCACCATGACAGACAGACTCTTTCCTGTCTGAGCCACCAGGGTATACTCAGCCTTATTTTGGACACACACTCTTGTGTGCGTGGAGGTAAGGAGCTCAGAAACCTCTTTATACCCACAAAATATTTCCTCACAGAAAAGAAATCCCGCAGGAGTTAACACTTTGAGCCATAGAGTTTTGTTTCATACCCCTTTTCCTTTTTCCTTTTACATGTTTTCCTTTGTGGGTCCATGCCATGCAGACCCCTGGTTATCAATAGGCTCTATGTGATTCACAATTTAGTAAACAAACAGCTAAAATTTATATAGTACCCATGCTGAAAAGGACTGTTATAACCTCTTATACATACCAATCGCTTTTATCCCCACAATAAAGCCATGTCATATTATCATCTCCATTTTACAGACAAGTAAACTGAGGCACCGAGAGATTTATTTTGTATACTTCACACAGCTGGCAAGCAGAGAATATGAACTTTGAACTTTGGTTATTTGTAGTGAAAGAGCCTGATATCACTCTGCCATTCAAGGGAAGTCCTGATAAAATATCAGTACGGTAAATTAAACAATATAGTCCCCAGAAGATGATTAATGCGTGTCATAAACACAGGATGGCTGCAAATGAAGAGGGTCGGGATAGGAACAGAACAAAGACTTTTCTCTTAGTCACCCTTCCTTCAACACCTATGCATCAGTTCCTGTGTAAAGAGGCATGGGATGGGGTTAAACCAGAACAGCCTGATACGTGATTCATAATCTGTTTTAAAGGTACTAAATACTGCGGTTAACTGCTTAGTGTGCCATATAGTTGATCCTGTGTGAGAGTTTCATTCAAACTACCCACTTTTGTTCTATTTATAAATTCCTGAAATAAAGGAACTTCTTCCAGTATTATTAAAGTGGAAGCCTGAACAGGTAAGATGTGAGACATCTAAACACTACCAGGCCTCTAGGAAGGGAGGGGGACGCCTACGAAAGCCTCTCACAGAATCGGATTGAATCGGGCTCATTCAGGTATAGAAGGACTCCATTTTATAACTGATTTTGAAGGTGGGGGGGGGCATTAAATTAAAACAGGAAGCCAGAAGTGGGCCTGAATTATATTATTCTCTTAGTAGACTTAGAAGAGTTTGCACCTTTGGAAATGTCTGCCAGGAGTTTTTCCTGGGACATTCATTATTTTTCATTCCATTCTGAATCTGGAAAGAGGCAGGTTACCTGCTCAGGTTAACGCGAGATCTCAAAAAGTGCTAAATTAGATGCTGGGAAGTGTTAAACCATTGATCAAAGAGATTCCCTGCTTGTTACCTAAGGATTACCTCATTCTCAACACCAGAATTGCTGGGGTTAGATTTTCTTTTTACAGTTTTGATCGTATTTTTTTACTTGCTTGACTGGTTAAAGAACAGGTTTGGTCTTGTCACTAGATTTCTTCACGGTTAAAATGTGAAAATTGTAAAACAGTTGTGCTTTTTGAATGGGCTCTTATTTAGCTCTCATTGTCTTTAAATAAAATTTATTATAGCTATTTGTGTTCTTTTAAACCTATTTGATTACCTTTTTCTCTGACTATAAATTCATTTGAGTCTAGCTAAAATAAGCTCCAATGTTTACTTACGACTCTCTTGTTCATTTAGTTGTTTTTTTTTTTTTTTCTTTTTGGTCATGATTTAGAAATTATCATGCTGCAAGTTTGTTTGTAAAACTTCTGTACATTTTCATAATTGAGTTGGTTAGAAAGCTTGTTATCAGTATACTTGAAAGTCATAGATATATAAAAAGATAAACGCTTCAAAATTTTCTTTTGCCATGTATTTACATAAAAGTGTCTTTTTACTATTTTTTATTATACTTTATGTCAGCAGGTTGAACAATATCTATGCTGAACACTGAATTTTTAAAGCTTTAGTGCAACCGCTGAAACTTTCTATAAGCTATTATAATGTAGTTATATTTGCAGTATTAAAATAATGAAAATGTAGAGTCTTATTACAGATGAAATAGAAAAAGTAAAATATTACCTTAAAATATTCATTCAAGTGATATGAATTAACTGAAACTTGTTATTGCCTTTTACTCTTGAGTACATGATAGAGTACATAGGACAGATAAGAAAAAATAATTTCATAACATCACTGGGATGTGCTGAAAAAGACAATAAAAAGGCATATTTCTCTCAACTGATATATATAGAATGGTGAAAAAACTAATCCCTACTGTGGAACTGCTGTTTCTGCTGTTCAGTTACTAAGTTGCGTCCGACTCTTTTTGACCTCATGGACTGTAACCCACCAGGCTCTTCTGTCTGTGGGACTTCCCAGACAAGAATATTGAAGTGGGTAGCCATTTCATTCTCCAGGGGATCTTCCTGACTCAGGGATCAAACCCATATCTCCTGCTTGGCAGGCAGATTCTTTACCTCTGATTTACTATACTGTAAAGAACAAGGAACCATACTTAATATCCTGTGATAAACCAAAATGGGAAAGGATATGAAAAAAGATATATGAGGCACTTGGCTGTACAATGGTAATTAAAATTTTAATTCAACTATATTTCAATAAAAAAAAAAAATTTTTAAAGATATGTTTCTGAAAAGAAAGATCTAAATTGTACGCCTAAAGTTATGCACCTGTTTTGTTTGTCAAAACTTCCTGGCCTGTACAGTTAAGATCCATGCATTTCAATATACGTTAATTATTTCTCAAAAAATTATGCACTGTTTTGGAACTTATGAGGGGGGGTAGGATTACACTGATAAGAATTTTAGAGAAATTTTTACATTTATTTTTAAAAATAATATACAATAAAACTGTTTTATGGCATCGTATGGATCATAACACATAGATAGATTCATGGAATCACTACTACAATCAGAATACAGAGCAGTTTCATCATCCCCCCAAAATTCCTTCATTTTACCCATTTGTAGTCACAATTTCCCCACATCCTTAACCCTTGTCAACCACTGGTCTATTCTCTCTTCCTATAGTTTTGACTTAGGGATGTCATATAAATCTAATCATGCTGCTGCTACTGCTGCTGTCCCTTCAGTCATGTCCGACTCTCCGCGACCCCATGGACTGCAGCCTACCAGGCTCCTCCGTCCATGGGATTTTCCAGGAAAGAGTACTGGAGTGGGGTGCCATTGCCTTCTCTGAAATGTAAACATACAATATGTAATCTCTTGAGACTTGATTTTTTCATTCAATACAATGCCTCTGAAATTCATTCAATTTGTTTTGTGTTTCTTTTGTTCATTCCTTTTGTATTACCATGTAGTATTCCACTGCTTAGATATGTACCATCCTTCATCTCTCTACCACTGAGGGACATCTGGATTGTTTAAAATTTGGGGCAATTATGAATAGGACAGTTATTAACAGTTGTGTGCAGGTTTTTGTGTAACCATAAAATTTGATGTCTTTAGATATTAATCCATGCCTATGGGTGGCATTGCTATAATAGGCCACGCATGTATTTAATTCCATAAGAAATTGAAAATGGCCATTCCATTTTTGTATTTCCACCACTTCCAGTTGCTCTACATCTTTGCCAGTGCTTGCTTTTTTTTTTTTAAACTTCAGTATTGAAATAGACATGTAGTGGTTAACTCATTGTCTTTTCATTTGTGTCCCTCTAACAGTAATGATCTTGAACATTATCAAGGACTATAAAGGGTTTGAGACGTTATCATATTTGCACGTTAGCCTACCAGAGTTTCATGAATGCTGACCAAGGGCATGAGACTCCTGGGTTGGAGACAAAGGAGCTAATTTAGGTAAGGGCTGCAAACTTTGAGCTCTAAGAGAAAATTTCAACTATAGCATTATGAGAAGACTTAAAATTAAAACTACTTGCTTGTTGTAAATGTTTCCAACTAAGACTCCTTAAGTTATTTAAGGTAGGTGGTCCTGGTGGGAACAGACACCCCCAAAATTCTGCTGGATGAGCATCAGAAGTTGGACCAGAGGAATTTGTCCGGGTGAGAGAGTGCACTTCCTAGGATTCATTGTAGCTATTGGCCCTGAAAATTCTGAATCACCAGGGTGATTTCCCCAGTGCTCAGCCAGTTGTTCCTTTTCTTTGCTATGTGATGGCCATCATTTCCTGCTTTCCTGCTCAGGGTCCCTGTAGAAGGATCCTCTGATGTAGAGATGCTACTGAATAATCTCTCACCAGATGCCCACACTAGAGCTGTCCGCAGTGTCTGTCCTGAAGCTTTTCATGTCCATGACATCGATTTCTTGGTAAGGCTGGCTTGTCTTCCACAGTCCCCAGCAACATCTTTCATCATGCCCACGCTGCTAGTCCTGGGTTGCCACTTTGCACTCTTAACATTCCAAGCAAATTTTAGTAAATCCCTTTCCATTTATTTTGCTTTTGTTGATTTTGTGTTCTTTTTATTGCCACACCATGCCTTTTGGTCAAGTATTATTTAGAAAGAAGGTCATATATCTGAGTGACAGGCGTGGGTAGTTCTCACAGTTCCTTCTCCAGCTCCAACATCAGCCCTGTGTCCTTAACTCATTTTTTATTACTTAGGATGAGTCTTTTCATTTTTTTATTCAAGTTGCTATTTTGTCTTTTTCTTTGGCTATGCCATGGTGCATATGGGGAAACTCATACTTCTTGCTTGGTAGCACCAAATCTTAATCCCTGAACCACCGAGGAAGTCCCAAGATGATACTTTTCATAGTATCCATCTTAAAGGGCTCTCCTCTGCTATCGTGCAGATCTGTCCAGATTTGCTGAGTCCTAAGTACACACTGAAGAATTGATGCTTTTGAACTGTGGTGTTGGAGAAGACTCTTGAGAGTCTCTTGGACTACAAGAAGATCCAGCCAGTCCATTCTGAAGGAGATCAGCCCTGGGATTTCTTTGGAAGGAATGATGCTAAAGCTGAAACTCCAGTACTTTGGCCACCTCATGCGAAGAGCTGACTCATTGGAAAAGACTCTGATGCTGGGAGGGAGTGGGGGCAGGAGGAGAAGGGGACCACTGAGGATGAGATGGCTGGATAGCATCACTGACTCGATGGACGTGAGTCTGAGTGAACTCCGGGAGTTGGTGATGGACAGGGAGGCCTGGCATGCTGCGATTCATGGGGTCACAAAGAGTTGGACACGACTGAGCAACTGAACTGAACTGAACTGAACTGAAGTACACACAGCATCAGTGGCTAGATATGTGTTGTGTGTTAGTTGCTCAGTCGTGTCTGACTCTTTGCAACCACATGGACTGTAGCCCACCAGACTACTCTGTTCATGAGATTTCCCAGGAAAGAATACTGGAGTGGGTTGCCATTTCCTTCTCCAGAGGATCTTGTCCACCCAGGGATCAAACCCAGGTCTCCCATGTTGCAGACAGATTCTTTACCGTCTGAACCACCAGGGAAGCTGCTGCTGCTGCTGCTGCTGCTAAGTTGCTTCAGTCATGTCCAACTCTGTGCGACCCCAAAGACGACAGCCCACCAGGCTCCCACGTCCCTGGGATTCTCCAGGCAAGAACACTGGAGTGGGTTGCCATAAGCTAGATATACACATATATATTCCCAAGGTTAGTTACACTTCACATGTCTATTAGGAAGTCAGTAATGGGCTTCCCTGATGGCTCAGACGGTAAGGAATCTGGAGACCTGGGTTCAATCCCTGGGTCGGGAAGATCTCTTGGAGAAGGGAATGGCATCCCACTCCAGTATTCTTGCCTCAAGAATTTCATGCACAGAGGAGCCTGGCAGGCTACAGTCCATGGAGTCTCAAGGAGTTGGACATGACTGAGCAGCTAACTTTTCAACATTCTCAATAGACTTGCTTTCTATATTTTTGAATATTATAAAATAATATTTATTTGACATGTCCTATATCAAAGGCACCATATCATTTAATACTCTCAACCCCAAGTAGGAGGTGCGTTTTTTGGTCAGATTTACAGATGAAAGAACTGGTGTCCCAAGAGGTTAAATACCTCATGATCACAGACCACGCTGAATTTCCATCTCCAGTTGTCTGCCTCCAAAGCCTGTAATGTGAAGTCCCACCCTCTCTCAGGCCACTAGAAGGATTCATACCACAGTTACAGTCGAAGTCTGTAAGATCCTCGAGATTGATTTAATTTTATTTTAAATGTTGTTTTGAAATTGGCATCATTGTGTCTAATTACACTTCTTAGACTAGGCTCAGCTTAGTCATTCTCACATTGTTTCTCAACTTATGTTCTTAAGCAGAACAAAATTTTGTTAAAGAAAATATTGCATAAGGAAGTTCATATGGCAAAATTATATAAGATGTATTCTTCCCAGGGTTTTATATCCAACTTGCCCCCATTTTGTTTAAATATGCTGGAAAAATGTTCTTTTAGCTGGAACAAAATCGCTCTTTAAAAAAAAAAAAAAAGTAGAGACAAATCCAGACAAATTGTAAAGCATCATTTCTCTTTAGACTACAAGCAGAAACCTCAGGTCAACCAGAAATGCCTCACTCTGGAGTCCCTTTGGGGACATTATGCATTGTGGGACATGGAGGGGCCTGCTGCCTCCTTTAAGCTGAACCAGGAAATGGGAAGTTCCACTGCCCACGTCTGCAAATCTTCTGTCTTGTTGTTTGGCAATCCATGTGTTAGTCATTCACTTCAAGGATTTCTTAAAGAGTATTTATTCCCAAAATAGAGATGCGGAAGTCTACCTTTACCACTGGGCAATAACTTCAGCTCCTGTTAACTTTCCAATAGGAGTAAAACTGATCAATGTCACTGTTGTTGAAATTATACAAGTGAACCAACTAGAGAGTGGAATTTCCCCCCTGCACCCTCCCTCTTGTTTTCATGTACTTTGTAACCTGAGGAGAAGTTTCCATGAGGAAGCAAAGTCTATGTTGAGGTTACCGGGTGATGTATGGAAGATCTCAAGCACAGAAGCTGCCTTTAGACTGCCAAAAGGAATAAAACTCTGTTGTGTCCACGATTGATCTGTGTAAGCAGAATGCGAAATGTTTTCCTTTGCAGAGGCATTGGCGAGGTTCCTTCCCTCACGTGAGTATCTTACAAGACGCCCACTGTTCTCCATTCTAACATCCCCATGGTGATAGAATTACCTAAATAACACTGCCCATGAGGGATTTTCATCCACTGGCAATGATACTCATTCATGATTGTGTGGGCAGCATTTTTTTTTTTTTTTTTTGCTTTACTTAGGAAAATGTTTCCTACTATATTGATGCCTGCCTAAAGCTAAGATAAACAGAAACATAAAATGGAGAAATGAGTTAATTATCTAGTTATTCTGATTAGTACTTAGATTATTTGAAGCAAAAGTGAGTTTTCCTTTACTTTTTCCAGAGTATTTCTTTAAAGCCATGTAATTTTGCATCTGCAGCTGTATCTTCAGATATAGCTGTTGAAGCTTTTCTGTTGAAGATTTTCTCCCCTGTTTCTTCTTTACTCAAGATAATTTTTTAATCTTCCTCATTTCAATTTTATTGTGGTAATCAGTACAATCATGAAAACACTTCTGAACCACACCATTTAATAGTATTTAATCAAGAAAAATATTTTACTTGGAAGCGTTGAACTTATCAGATGATGTTTACACTTTATTTACTTTCTAAGAGAAATACCTGAGACCTGAATTGAGACCTAATTTTAAAGGTCTTGCTTTAGGTACTGGTGCTTCACCTCTGCGGCCCACTTGGTTCCAAACTGAGGAGAAATTTATGATCATAAGCACAATTTACCTCCTGGATCCCCACATGCATCACACAAGGGACTTTTTCCTTTTCCTCTGTATGAGGTGAAATTGCATTGACAGGACTCAGGAGGGCTGAAAGGTGAAATAAGGTGAAATACTGGATCTTTCATTTGTCTTGAATAAGCACCATGTATTGGGTTCAGTCCCCTACATGGAAAAACAAAGGTTAGCTAAATGAATGAATTGTGGTGCTGGAGAAGACTCTTGAGAGTCCCTTGGAGATCAAACTAGTCAATCTTAAAGGAAATCAACCCTGAATATTCACTGGAAGGACTAATGCTGAAGCTCCAATATTTTGGCCATCTGATGCGAAGCGCCAACTCATTGGAAAAGATCCTGATACTGGGAAAGATTGAAGGCAAGAGGAAAAGGGGGTGATGAGGATGAGATGGTTAGATTGCATCACTGGCTCAATGGATATAAGTCTGAGCAAACTCTGAGAGATCGTGAAGAACAGGGAAGCCTGGCATGCTGCAGTTCACGGGGTTGTAAGCAGTTGCGCATGACTGAGCAAATGAACAACAAAAACAAAACCATCAAATGAAACAATCATTCATTTATTTAAATGTTAATTTTTTTTCACATGTTAGATTTTGCCTGTTGGCATTTTTATCCTCAGCTGAATGGTTATGTCATTGAATGGAAGCTGTCGTCCTTACTGGTAGCTAAGGGTTACAGCCACATGAGGAATAGCACCAGTTAACAGCTACTGGGCCCTCCAGGGCACCTGGCTCAGTGCTACATGCTTTACCTGTAATCATTTTGTCCATACAAACACCCACAAAAGTCGAAGTCCTATCGTTATCCTCTTTTGTAGAAGAGTCATTTGAGTCACAGTGAGGGGTTTATGTGTTAAGCGCTCAGTAAATTTGGTCAATGGAGAAAGTGAAACAGAAGGCAAATGGAAGTAAGATGCTTTGAGTTACTGGTATATGGAAGGTATATTATACTCACTGCTTGATTGAAACCAAATGAATATCTAGAGGAAGGAACTTTAACCCTCTTTTAGGCAGGAAGAAAGACGAAAGTTCTGGGGAATCAAACCATTCTCTGAACATACTTAGCTAGAAAATGAAAGTTAACAAGAGAAATCCAGGACCCCTCTGCCGCTGCTGCTGCTGAATCGCTTCAGTCGTGTCCGACTGTGTGTGACCCCATAGACAGCAGCCCACCAGGCTCCTCCGTTCCTGGGATTTTCCAGGCAAGAACACTGGAGTGGGTTGCCATTTCCTTCTCCAGTGCATCAAAGTGAAAAGTGAAAGTGAAGTGGCTCAGTCATGTCCGACTCTTTGCGACCCCATGGACTGCAGCCTACCAGGCTCCTCTGTCCATGAGATTTTCCAGGCAAGAGTACTAGAGTGGAGTGCCATTGCCTTCTCCACCAGGACCCCTTAGAATCTGCCTATTTAAGACAAATAAGGGATCCAGTGAGCAGCACCCCAGTGCCTGGTATGCAATTTCACCTTCTACATGGGAAGGAAAAAGGCCCTGGGTGATGGCTGTGGGCTTCTGGGAGTTGTTCCTGATTGCTAGGGAAATAGTCTCTGCTTGTGATCATAAATTTTTCCTCTGCCTAAAACTAAGCCAGAAATGGAGATAAAGCATAACTGGAATTTGTATTCATTTCCTAGGGCTGCTGTAATAATACACCATAAATGGGGAGAGGCTTAATCAACAGAAACTTATGGTCTCACAATTCTGGAGGCTAGGAAACCAAACTCAAGGCGTCTGCAGGGTTGGTTTCTTCTGAGGCTGTGGAGGAAAAGGCTCTACAAGGCCTCTCTCCTCAGTTTGCCAGTGGTCATCTCCTCCTTATATCTCTCCAAATTGTCCTTCCTTTACACGTCTGCTTCTGTGTCCCAATTTCCTCCTTTTATAAGGACATAAGGGGCTTCCCAGATGGTGCTAGTGGTAAAGAATTCACCTGCCAATGCAGGAGACATAGAGACATGAGTTTGATCCCTGGGTCAGGAAGATCCCCTGGAAGAGGGCATGGCAACCCATTCCAGTATTCTTGCCTGGAGAATCCCATGGATAGAGGAGCCTGGCAGGCTAAAGTCCATAGAAACTCAAAGATTTGGACACAACTGAAGTCCTGTGGTCATGTATGGATGTGAGAGTTGGACTGTGAAGAAGGCTGAGCACCGAAGAATAGATGCTTTTGAACTGTGGTATTGGAGAAGACTCTTGAGAGTCCCTTGGACTGCAAGGACATCCAACCAGTCCATTCTGAAGGAGATCAGCCCTGGGATTTCTTTGGAAGGAATGATGCTAAAGCTGAAACTCCAGTACTTTGGCCACCTCATGTGGAGTTGACTCATTGGAAAAGACTCTGATGCTGGGAGGAATTGGGGGCAGGAGGAGAAGGGGATGACAGAAGATGAGATGGCTGGATGGCATCACTGACTTGATGGATGTGAGTCTGCCAATAATGAGGGCTGTTGTGGTAAATGGTATTGTTTTGAATAGGCCTCCCAACACTAATGATCAACATCCAAAAAACTCACCCACTGATAAAAATTGTAAACAACGCATTTATTGACCTCCCAACTCCAGGAGTTGGTGATGGACAGGGAGGCCTGGCGTGCTGCGATTCATGGGGTCGCAAAGAGTCAGACACAACTGAGCGACTGAACTGAACTGAACTGAAGTGACTTGAAGGAATGAAAACGAGAGAAATAGACATAGAGAGAGTCCCTGGCTCCAAATACCATAGCATATGATACTGAATTGCTCTCTTAGCTGAGAGACACATTTCCCCAGTTCAGGAGACCCCAGGAAGGAAAAGGACATCTTGCTATGGTTCCCTCCTCCCAAGTTTCATGTCCCATTGCCACAGTGGTCGACAAGCTTCCACACCCTGAAGCAGCACTGAGGTGGGTTTCTACTGAACTCAGAGGGGCCCTGCTGGTCTGCTGCTTTAGTTGGAAGATATGAACTGGTTTCTTTCTCTTCCATTCTTCAGATCCAGCCCTGCAGCCACTGATTTCTGCACCGTGCTTATCTTTGGAATAGCTATAAGCTATGCCCCTTCTCCCCTTAGAACCTTGGCCTTCACTTTCTGCCTCTTCAGCATGTGAGATAAATCTAATTTTGATCTCCATCTGATATACTGATGTGGGGCACCAGGCAGGATCCAGGAGATACCTTTAGTACAAAGTTATTCAGGTGCAGATTTATCTGGAAATATTTTCACTGGTCAAGGACTGTGTTCTCTGTAATAAGATTCTGAGAACTCACAAGAAAAAAGATAAGAAAGATTTCTGAGGTCAAATTGGTAGTAAATATCACATTGTTACCTCTGCTGATAACACACTTGCTGCTTATTATGGGATGTGTGCTAAAATGGTGACTGGGTGAGTGAGGAACTGAGAGAAAATTGGAAAATGCTAAAATGATTAAAGGGTTTTTCTTTTTTGCACACATGAGTGCCCACATGTACACAAGAGAGAGCAGGAGAGTGAGAGAGATAAGAGGAACCTTTTACAAGTATTTTTGACACACCCATGGCCTGCTCCTATTAATAGAATGCACAAAGGTGAAATTAAGTCAACAAAACCTCCTGAGAATCTTTAACTCCAGAAAATCATGGTCTGTTTTATTCCTAGACCTAAGGAGCCATAGTTATTAAAAGTTGAGGATTTCCCCTTAGTGGGAACCCAGTCAAAGATTCCCAAACCCCCTAAATTCTGACTTCTCTCACCTACCTGATAATCCCTTTCTAGACATGGTGTCCTTTCTCTCCGGAGACCCACCGCCCTCTGGTGATGGACGGAAAGAATAAACTTTATCTTTCATACGCTATTCATTCCTGACTCTACTGGGTAAGGACTGACCCTTGTGCGTCCCAAATGAAAAACCATGTCAGAGCACAACCTGATAACCTCAACATTCACATGAGCGATGTCCAACAACAGTCACGATCGGACTGATATCTCACAATCTCCATGTCCTTTTCATTCATTCTCAGTGTTCCTGCTGGTATGGGTTGTGCCCATTTGGTTGCTGGCTTTATAAACCTTGGGATATAAGGCCTGCTACATGCCTTAGAAGGGACAGAAATATGTTCAGATTTAGATGGGAAGGGCTCACAGGCCAGGTGCTGAAGCCCATAGGACTCAATCTACCAGGTGTTAGAATCTATCGTGGATGAAAAATATTACCTGTCATATCCGTAAACAAAGGAAGTTTCTCAGACATCGAACCAGCAGCCACTGCAGCTGCCCCTGACTGTGCACCCTGAGGGGATTCAGGATGGAAAACAAAACAAAGCAAAACAGGATACTCATCCTACGTAGTTAAGGAACATGTCAAAGGAATGATTTCAATAAGCCTAGACTCTTACATCTTCCCATGAGTAGAAACACACTAAATTAATTAGTTTGAGATGTCTGATCTTCTTTAACTAAAAGTAGTCTTCTGATGTTCTGGCCACTTGTTTTTTCTTATAAAACCTCTGTATATCCTCTTTCCTCTCTTACTTCTTTGGAGCAATCCCTCAGAGCTATCTAAGAGGCTGTGTTTCAGGCTTAAGTCCTCAGAAAATCTGCTGAATAGAACACAATTCTCAACTTTTAAAATTGTGTGGGTTTTTCTTAGTCAACACCACATCACTCTCCTTCTCTCATTATCACTCTCATTCTCCTGTCTCTTGACCATCCACAGCTACCAGCAGTGACCAGAAGAGAGAGTACAATTTGTAAAGCCTGCTGCTAAGTCTCTTCAGTTGTGTCCGACTCTTTGCAACCCCAGGGACTGTAGCCCACCAGGCTCCTATGTCCAAGAGATTCTCCAGGCAAGAATAGTGGAGTGGGTTGCCATGCCCTGCTCCAGCGGATCTTCCCTACCCAGGGATTGAACCCAGGTCTCCTGCATTGCAGATAGATTCTTTTGCAGGCATCCCCAAATCTTTTCTCTTCAGGTCTTTCCACATTTAAATCAGCTCATGTTCATGTGTAAGTTTTCAGAATCTCATGAGGGTTTACTCTTTCAGTCACTTGTTTTAATGCAGTTATTTAAAATAACTATTTCTCTTTTTTATACAGTGCATATAAACACATATTTATCCTCCTTGAAAGATGATTCCTATATCTGTACAGGGTATTTTTTTCCTTTCTAATGATTAACTTATGGTTTAACAGTTTTGAAAACACTAATGAATTGATTCAGAAAGAGGAACATTGTGTCAAGTTTTTTATCAATAGAGTAAAAATATTTTGCTCTGTTTACCCAGTTCTCCATATCTCAATAGCTTTTAATCTAATTCATAGGATTCCTGGTGGCTCAGACTATAAAGAATCTGCCTGCAGTGCAGGAGACCCAAGTTCAATCCCTGGGTCAGGAAGATCCCCTGGGAAAAATGAATGACAACCCATTCCAGTATTCTTGCCTGGAGAATCCCATGGACAGAGGAGCCTGGTGGGCTACAGTCCACGGGGTCACAGAGAGTCGGACATGACTGAGCAATAACACTTTCAGACTCTCTGATAAGGCAAGAGCATATGAGAAAGCTGTGAGTTGTTCAACGTATAGCAATAAGAAATAGTGACGTAACTGGTAATATGCTAAACTGTGGTTCATGGGGTTTCTATGATGTGTTTCTGTGTCTGATTTATCAATCTTGTCTCCATATACACATTCTCAGGAGGTTTGGGGCTGTGATTTATTATGCATTAAAGAAACTAACCCATTGTTGGTACAAAAACAATGTACATGCATTTTCACGTGTATATTTTATCTAGCCAATAGAAAAGAACCTGGTTTTGAACGGAATGATATTATTTACAAAGCAATCATGTATTAGATTTTCCTAAGGAGTATTTTTGATAACAAGCACCACTCTAGATCTGGGCACACAGCCCTGAAGATGCATAAAAAGAAAGTCAGTCTTGGCATAAGTTATGGTGAGCTATAAGTACTGAACAAAAGCAAACTTACAAATAATAACCATCCAACAAAATACAAAATGTAGGAAAATTTTCACTAACTTCCAAGACGAAAATGTAAGGATTTGAGAAAAGAATTAATACATTCTTTTGAATGTCTTTTGAGTCAGAATCTTCTATAGAAATAGATATGGAGAATTCAGAATATTTACATAGTAAGCACAGATTTCTTTATATTTTGGGTCAAGTAATGACCCATAATACTTATTATAACCAGGGCAGTTTATCTCTCAAAGGATCAACACAAGGGTTAAAGAAATTGTAACAAGTTCATATTTTTAAAACTGTAAAACTTAATAAAGTTTAAATTAACGCCATGTGAAAAGTGATAATGAATCAACATTTACATCCATTTATATCATGGTGGCAATCCATACTAAGGGGGCATCTAAAGGGACAGCGAGACAGCAGTGGAATAGGAACTTAGCATTGTGGATGTCACCACGATACCCACCTCCCTTTCCTCTATACTTTATTTCTAAACAGATTCACCATCATATAATCAGTGAACTAGCTCCATAGTTTACTAACGGCAAGACTGACATTGCTTACTTTTTAGGCATTGCCTCTAATAGTACATAGGAGCAAGGCACCTCTATAGAACATGAAGCTGTAAGAAAGAAATTTGGAGTTAGATGAACAAGAAAAGATCTGTATCCAGGATTGAGACCCCCAGATAAGCCTGAAATTTCATTGCAGTACTATTTACAACAACCAAGACATGGAAGCAACCTAAATGTCCATTGATAGATGAATGGATAAAGAAGGTATGATATATATATATATATGATATATGTCCCATTGAATATACACATATATGTGATTTATATATATTTTATTTTATATATATATATATAAATATTCCAATGTATGTGTGTATATATGTATAATGGCTATTACCCAGCCATAAAAAAAAAATGCCATTTGCAACAACATGGATGAACCTAGAGATTACTGTACTCAGTGAAGTAAGCCAGATAGAGAAAGACATACATCATGTGATATTGCCTATATGTGCAATCTAAAAAAGAAATGATACAAATGAACTTATAAACAAAACAGAAAAAAACCCATAAATAAAACAAACTTCTGGTTGCCAAAGAGGAGAGTGATAGGTGGGATAAGGTAGGAGTTGGGGAATTAACATATGCACCTACCATATGCACACATATGTGCTGCTGCTGCTGCTTAGCCACTCAGTCGTGTCCGACTCTGTGTGACCCTATGGACTGTAGCCTGCCAGGCTCCTCTGTCCATGGCATTCTCCAGGCAAGAGTACTAGAGTGGGTTGCCATGCCCTCCTCCAGGGGATCTTCCCAACCCAGGGATTGAACCCGAGTCTTCTACATTGCAGGTAGATTCTTTACCACTGAGCCACCAGGAAAGCCCCATACATATATACTACTACTGTATAAAATTGATAACCATAAGGACATACTATACAGTGCAGGGAACTCTACTCAATATTTTATAATAAACTATATGAGAAAAGAATCTGAAAAAGAATGCATATGTATGTGTGTGTACTTTTTTTTTAGTCACTCAGTTGTGTCTGTTTGTGACCTCAAGGACAGTAAGTAGTCCATCAGCTTCCTCTGCCATGGAATTCTCCAGGCAAGAATTTTGGAATGAGTAGCCATCACCTTCTTCAGGGGATCTTCCCAACCCAGGGATTGAACTCAGGTCTCCTGCATTGCAGGCAGATTCTTTACTGTCTGAGCCACCAGGGAAGCCTGTGAGTGTGTGTATATATATATATATATGTATGACTTATATATGTGTATATGAATCACTTTGCTGTTCACCTAAAGCTAACACAACATTGTAAATCAACTATATTTCAATTTAAAAAAAAGTTAAAAAACCAAAGAACCCAACTGGGATCTAAATTTGGCTTGTGAAACACTCTGGAGAAGTTCATTAAGAGCACGGAGGTTCCAGGGACACCATCAACAAGACTCCTGTGTCACTGCCCCATTCTTGGTGTCCCCCAGCAGGTCCTCAGTAACAGGACCCTGCCCTAAGCGAAGCTGTGTACATTTCCGTGATAAAATGGGTTTCCATGTCTGAATGTACAACCAATAAAAGAAAATAAAAAATGTGTGTGACAAAGGTAGGAAAAAAAACTGGATATTTTAAAATTGGTCTGTACACTAGAAAAACATGGACCATCAAGATCAGATATCTAAGGAGACACTCATCAACCACTTGTTTTAATGCTTCTGGAGCTTATTTTAACTTAGTGTCTTCCTAAAGGCACTTGGAATTCACTTCAGGTGGCACTCTTTTTATATAAGCCACAGGAGATCCCCAAAGAGTAAGAGATTGGAAAGGAAATGCTGTGTATATTGAGGAATGTCCTATACAGGGAGAAGTCATCTGCTCACCACACACACCATTAATCAGGACTTCATTAAAACGCTGTGTTCACTTGAAGGTCTCATCAATGAGATGTAACTTGGAAGATAGTGTAGTCTATTTAAAAAAAGAATCCTGGTGAATAAAAACCAAGTTTATAGTTCTCAACTACCATGGGAGCCTGAAAAAGAATGGAGGATATAAATTATTTTGATGTTGCTCTGTTCACTGAAAGATAATTAAGTCATGCACTTTAAAAAATAATGCAAAAAAAGAAAGGCTATGCCTTAGAGAGAATATACTTGATTAATACTTGTGCAATTTGGGGCTTTTAATAAAGAAACTTATTCTTTAGAGGCTATTTAAGAAAAAGCTACTCAGCTGATGTTATGGATGGTTTTCATATACTTGTAATTTAGGAGAGTTGGTGGACAAGATGACCTCTTGAGTTATTTCCAACCCATGTGACAAGTAAAGTTTTAATTTATTATAAAATACTAGAGGAAATACAAACATATGCAAATGTCCAGCTGGCCCTCATAAACTCATTAATACAAAGCAAAATTATGCCTTAATATTGCTAATTTAATAGGACTACTTATGGAAGATGTATTACTGTAGAAGGTTTAAATGGCCTGCTTTGCATGCATACTTAATAACCTAGGGAAAATCCAACCACAGTCAATCTCAACTGATTTGGATGTTGATGCTATCATTTGAGTGGGTATGCTGCAAATGTATATTTGAAATCAAGAGGATTTGCCAAAAGAAATAGAGGATGACTGAATATGCTTTGATTTTAATAACAATGTGAAGATTAAAAAAATTCTGGCTTGCTACAGTGTGTCTTTTTCTCAAGGCTCATCTACTCAGGCCAAATATTACCAATATCATTCACTTACTTATTTATTCATTCAATAAGCATTTATTGATGCTTACTGTGAACCAAACACTATTTGCAGCACTGGAACTTCAATGGTGAACAAACAAGGCAAAAATCCCTATTTTAGACTTCTAGTTCAATTGGGAGCTGAAATACTTGTGAAAGAAGACAGCCAATAAATAATAAGCTAGTGACATTATTTGAGGGTCTCATGGATTCAATGAAGGAAATAAACAAGGTGATTTGATGGAAAGCAATTGGGTGAGATGGAAGGAGACAGAGTCAGGGGCTGCTAGATAGTGTGGTCATGGATTGCCTGGGCTAGAAATCAGGAAGGATGGATTTTTCACCCAGCTTCTGCCACCAACCAGTTGCCTGGCCTTAAACAAGGGACATCTGTGGAATGAGCACCTTGGGCTTCCGAGGTGGCACTAGTGGTAAAGAACCCTCCTGCCAATGCAGAAGACATAAGAGATGTGGTTTCAGTCCCTGGGTTGGGAAGATCTCCCGAAGGAGGGCATGACAACCCACTCTGGTATTCTTGCCTGGAGAATTTCATGGACAGAGGAGCCTGGCAGGCTACAGTCCATAGGGTCACAAAGAGTCGGACACAACTGAAGCAAATTAGCACACATGCACACACATAGAATGAACAGGTTGGTTAGTATAAATAATCTCAGGAGTATTTTAATAGCCTAGAGAGAATGGTTCCCTTAAAAATCACCCTCCAACTCTCATCTTTAGGAGCCCTGGAACCTGTGAATATATTGAGTAACATGCCAAAAGGGACTTTGAAAATCTGGTTAAGTTTAAGGACCTTGAGATGACTCTAGATTACCAGGGTGGGCTCAATCCAATTCCATGAGTCCTTAAAAGTAGAGAATCATTTCTTCTGGTTAAAGAGGAAAATAGGAGAGAAATGCAGCAGAGAGATGAAAGAGAAAGGGAAGCTGGAGAGATTCAAAGTATAAGGAACTCCATCCACTTCTGCTGTTGCCTGTTTCCACTGGGTCTGTTTGGAAAGCAGGAAAAGGAATTCAGGCCCCCTCTAGGAGAAAAGACCAGCCCTTGGCTGACAGATACCAAGGAAATAGGGGCCTCAGTACTACAATCTCAAAAAAATCGAATTTAACCCACAACCCAAAAGAGCTTGAAAGCAGATTCACCCTTGAATTTTTCAGAAGAGAATGGAATCCAATCTTAACAGACTCTAAGCAAGGGATCCAGCTGAGATGCACTTTGAGATAATACGTGGACATATTTGAAACTGTTAAATTTGTGGTGATTTATCGTGACAACAATAAAAAACCAACACACGGTGACTAGTTCATACGGGAGTCATCCTCCAGTTCTCCCAGTCTTCCATCCTTCCCTCACACTCTCCCAGCCCCATCTCCAAACAATAATCACTACCAATTTTACCTCCAAACCAGGTATTGACCCATCTTCCCATCTCTACAAAATTCAGCTTGAATGTTTCAACTGACCACGTCCAACCTGGCCCCACCACCTCTATCTTATTTTCTCTTAAAACTCAATCTGTCCTCCCGTTTGTAGCCAAAATTCAAAAACTATGACCATGACTTTCTTTTCTTAAAATCTTTCAATATTCCTACTAAACCAAGTGGCGCTAGTGGTAAAGATCCCACCAGCCAATGCAGGAAACATAAGAGATGTGGGTTTGATCCCTGGGTTGGGAAGATCCCCTGGAGGAGGGCATGGTAACCTGCTCCAGCATTCTTGCCTGGAAAATCCCATGGATAGTGCAGCCTGGTGGGTGACAGTCCATAGGGTCATAGACAGTCGGACATGACTGAAGTGACTTAGCACACATGCCCACAAACCAACAGTTTCAAGTTTAATCTCAGTAGAATATGAAGCATCCATGGCATGGCTCTTATCTGCTCCCTCCAGTCTCTTACCCCACTATTTGCCTTAGTCTTTATGCACTCATGATGGAGAAGTGTGATTTCTCTTTGGTATCACCCTTACGTCCCAGCACATAGGGTATCAGTTCTAAGACCTCTGCTCTTTAGAGGTCACTGTTCTTGTGCTTCCTGGTCCCCTTCACAGCTGTCCACATGCTAAGGGGAGGCACTCACTCAGGTGCCATGCTTCCACCTCATGGAATATGCTATTGAGTTTTGGTCTCCCGAATTCTCTAAACAAATAGCCCTGCGTGGGTCTCTTCCTTGAATTTATGTTCTGAAGGATAGACCATGACCTTGAGCAGGTCTGAGGTGGGCTGGTCAAGGGGCAAATATTAACATTATTGCTAAAAGAAAGGGAGGTGGGCAATGGAGCCAGGGATGGGTCAAGAAGAAGGCAGTTTGTGGGCTAAAGGCTGGATCTCTTCCCAGCATCACATTTCTAGCCTGGAATTCCAATAAATTCCAATATTTCAACTTACAACCTGGCCTCCTAGGATGCTATTTGTCAAGATAAGAGGGTAAATTTATTTTGTATAGCATTTTGCTAGCTTAATTTATAACTTCTAAATACAAATAAGGTATGTCACTACCATTTGCACGCTTGCCCTGATACCTGCAGATGTTGAGGGTGTTTCCCCCCACCCCCATGCACACCATGTCTTCACGTTGTTTCTGCTGTGTTCCAGATTCTCCCCACTGTCTAGAAGGACCTGCCCATCATTTTTCCCCTAGCTGACTCTCACATATGATTCAGGATTCAGGTCAGTGGTTTCTGCCTCCAGGAAGTCTTCAGTAACATTCTCGTGCTCCTTTGCAGTCAACACATGGAAATGTGAAGTTATTAAATCTCTCTTACACTGTAAGATGAAGTACACCGCATTTTATTCTTTTTCTTGTCTCTGTACCATGGTGAGATACTGCAATGGTCTGGCACATTGGTTTAATTAAAGTTTACAGAACTGAAAAGTGAAACCAAATGGTTCATTCAGAATACTTTCACCAAGCATTTATTAGGGAATAAAATAGCACAAAAAGAGGAAGAAAATTGGTGGAGGGTGGTGGTGGTGGTGGTGGTGGTGGTGTAGAGAGCAGAAGTGGCAAATTCCTGGTTCCAAGTCATATAATAGTAATAGCTGAGATTTTTTTGAACATTATTTGCCAGAAATTGCACCAATTGTACTAACTGCAACTGTTCAAGGTAGAAACATCACTATCTTCACTTTATAAATGAAGAAACTAAGGCAAGAGAGGTTTGCTTAAAGGTCCAAAGCCTGTAGGTGATAGAGCCTGGAGGGGCTCTAAAACTTGAACTTTGACCTTGAGAGCCTGCCCCTTCCTGACCCACCCACTCAAGAAAGGGGAAGCAGACCCACAGTGCCTTTCTGAAAAAGATAAGAAACCAGTGGTAACCCTCAAGGGCATGTGCAAATGTTAGCTGAACATTAACTGCATGCACTTCAGGAACAAATATGGGAACAGCTGAAATGTGTAAATAACAATAACACTGCAAAGTAACTTGGATTAAATAAGAAAATGATAATGTACTCTGCGGAAAGGGATCTGGGGGTGTTTCCCAAAGGAAGCTGGGAGGTCTTGTCGAGAGGCCCTCAGAGCAGTGGAGTTTCTGGAAGCTTCCTTAGACAGGATGTTAAGAGGGAATGTATGGGGGCTGAGTTGGTGTACAAGTCCAAAATGAAATACCAACACAAGTTTTACATTAAAATGTTTTAAGACACAAATTGTTCTTCACAACAGTTTTCCATTTAAAAGACGAGTTGTCATGTTTCCTAAAATGTTATTTAAGGCCATTTTTACATGTTGACTAATTGGATTAAATTATTTTTTAAGCAGAATTCAGAAAAGCAACTCTTGGCCATTTAGGGAAACTATACTCATGCCAAGTAAGCAGTGATGTTTATAGTGGGCAAAAAACCCAGACTCTTTTGTAACAAGAAATTTCTCTATTTTGCTGTCACTGAACTTAATGTTCATTTCTATCTCCCATTAGGCCAAATGATAGGACATTTGATCTCAGTCTATACAGTGTGGTCTCCTCCCCCTAGTTTCACTTACTCTCTGCTTCCCCACGATTAGGCTTAAATATAGGGTGACTAGGGGCTCCCCTGGTGGCTCAGTCATTAAAGAATCTGCCTGCAATGCAGGAGACCACCTGCAGTACAGGAGACCCAGGTTTGATCCTTGGGTCAGGAAGATCTTTTGGGAAAGGAAATAGCAACCCACTCCAGTATTCTTACTTGGAAAATTCCATGGACAGAGGATCCTGGTCCATGGGATTGCAAAGTGTCAGACACAACTTAGCAATTAAACCAGCACCACCACCACAGGGTGATGAGGCGTGGGGATGGCTGGAGAGGAGACAACACCCACACTGGCATTCATGAGGCGTCCTGGTCTCGATCTTGCCTCCAGTCATCAACTGTCCTTGTAGGTCACTGTTGCATTCTTCCTCATTCACAGCCTCAGAGCCATATGACTGAAACCTGGTTGCAGGCCTGTGGGGCTCCCAGGCATGAAGGCCTTTCTCTTTCCTATCTCTTGTAGGCAAGACTCCAGTCATTATGATGTTCCCTGAATTCCAGAATAAGCTGTTAATCAAGGCTGGAGCAGTCAAGAGATCAGCTGTTATAAGATTAAGAAGACCAAAGAAGATTAAGAGACAGACCACCTGTGAGGAGACTAAAGGGAGTGCTCACACCTTAATCTTGTCAGAGACCCCCACCTTTGACCCACTGTTATAAAAGCCCTCATTAAGTTCTCTGGAGTTGAGACACATAGTTTTTTGAAGCAGAAGCCCAGTGTTTCTCCCTTTTTCTAGCAAAACAGTAAAGCTATTCTTTTCTCCTTTACCCAAAACTCTGTCTCTGGGATTTGATTCATCATCAGTGTACAGAGAGGCTCAGCTTTCAGTACCATGATTCTCCTATCCTTGGGTCATGCCCATCCCCCTTGAGTGAGAAAGTTCATTTCATTGGTGCTATGACAAAGAGTAGGATGAAGAGCTCAATGAGGCTGCTTGGGGCCTATCTGCCCAACACTGCTCCTGCAGCCCCACCATGAAAACTGGAGCTGCTGGAAACTTACTTCCTCTCCAATGGCTGAGGACTCATATCTGCTTGGAAATCCTTGGGCCTTCCAACCGCACCCTGGGTTTCTATGCACCCTCTTCCCCTAGATGTTTGGCTAGAGAAAAGTAGATTATGTGTTCCCTTCTCAGAAATCAGCCATCTGGCTCAGTGGTAAAGAATCTGCCTGTCAAGGCAGGAGACACAAGAGATCTCTTGTAGATTCGATCCTTGGGTCAAGAAGATCCCCTGGAGGAAGAAATGGCAACCCACTCCAGTATTCTTGCCTGGGAAATCCCTTGGATAGAGGGGTCTGGCAGGCTACAGTCCTTAAGGTCACAAAGAGTTGGACACGACTGACTGAGCAAAAGCACAAGTTCTCTGCATCTGCTTTTTGAACTTTTCCTTGCTTATCCCAGATTTTTTTTTTAACCCATCCTGGGGCAAGAAGTCCTGCTCTTCAAATCATCATACATTGTTCTAGGATCTAGGTTTATGAAACCCCCAAAACAGGAACAGACTTTTTTGACACTGATTTCTTCTCTCTGTGGACACTAAGTCAGCACGTCCAAAAGAACATATCATATAATATCATTTATATGTGGAATCTATAAAAGTGATACTAATGAACTTATTTGCAAAGCAGAAATAGAGACAGACATAGAGAATGGACATATAGTCACGGAAGAAGGGGTGGGAAGAACTTGGAGATAGGGATTGACATATAACACACGGCTAGGTGTAAAATATATACCGAGAACCGACTGTATAGCACAGGGAACTCTACTCAATGCTCTGTGGTGACCTAAATGGGAAAGAAGAGGGGATATATGTATACATATAGCTGCTTCACTTTGCTATACAGCAGGGACTAACACAACATCGTAGAGCAACTACACTGCAATAGCAATTCAATTAACAAATTAAAAAAAAATTAAATAAAAAGATCTTTCTGGATATATGTCCAGAAGTAGAATTGTTGAGTCATATGGTAGTTCTATACTTGTTTTTTTTTTAAGAACCTCATACTGTTTTTCATAGTGGTTATACCTTATATCCAAAGAAAACAAAAAGACTAATTTGAAAAGATACCTGCACCCCAATGTTCAGAGCAGCATTATATACAACAGTCAAGATATAGAAGCAGTTTAAGCATTTATCAACCGCTGAATGGATAAAGACGAGATGCACACATACCCAATGGAGTACTACTCAGCCATAAAATAGAATGAAATTCGGCCTTTTGCAACAACATGGAAGGACCTGGAGGATATTAGGTTTAAAGAAATCAGATAGAGAAAAATAAACAATGTTATCATTTATATGTGAAATCTAAAAAATGAAACAAATGAAAATAGAAACTGACTCACAGATGTAGAAATCAAGTTAGTAATTATCATTGTGGAGGGGGAGGGACATTATAGAGGTTGAGGATTAAGAAAAACTGTGTATAGAAAAATAAGCTATAAGGGTATATTGTACAGAAAGGGAATATTTCCAATATTTTATAACTTTAAATGGAATATAATTTGTAAAATATTGAATCATTATGTTATACACTTAAAACTGAAACTAATATCATATTACAAATTAACTATATTTGAATAACAATTTTTAAAAAAATAACACCTATTTAAAAAAAGAAATTTCCAACTTGCCTGGGCGAAAGAAACAGCCATGGTGTGGGGGAGGGGCACTATACTGCTACCATTGTTTACAGAAAAGCCCCTGTCTGGGAATCAGAAGGTTGGGAGTTTGCCACATGATCCCAGAAAGGCCATTTCCCCTTTGAGACTTGGTTTTTTCATCCCCATAATGAGAAGAAGACAATAATGAGAGAAGACAATTTTCCATGTTTCCTTTTGACTCCAGAAATTCTAACTTTATTTTTTAAAACTTTTTATCTAGTTCTGTGCCTTTAAAATTCTGTGATCACCCATTCCTGGTAAGTAAGGAAGGGCACCATGATTTACACCCCACCCCCACCCCTTTGCAGCATGTAGAAGTAGGATCCCTTGTAATCAGGTTCAGCAACTATTCAGTAGAGGCTAATATCTCATCATAGCTAACAAAATGTATGCAGTGGATTCATCTGATGTAACTTAAATGGGACGTATTCACTGCACTATGTGAGAATTGGAAACTTAAATTAAAGTGGGTCAAACCTTTAGAGGGCTTCCCTGGTAGCTCAGCTGGTAAAAAATCCTCCTGCCAAGAGGGAGGGTTTCATCCCTGGGTTGGGAAGATCCCTGGAGAAGGGAAAGCCCATTCCAGTATTCTGGCCTGGAGAATCCCATAGACTTTATAGTCTATGGGGTTGCAAAGAGTTGGACATGACTGAGCAACTTTCACTTTCAACTTAAAAGTTTAGTTCCCTAAAATGTGTGACCTTATACATATATATGAGAAGCTTATTAGAATAAATATTATTAGAATATATAGATAAGCTTATTAGAATATATATATATAAGCTTCTCATCACTCTTTTTAATGTATTCTAATTAGTAGTAATATTTCTTATTTACTTTCTACAAACTTTTTAGTTTCAACTGGGGAAAAATTTAACAACCTCACTGAGTGGCTGAGAGGTGTTTTACAAAAGAATTATAATTCTATTTTTATGAATATCTAAAAAGTGACTTGTTTTTAGAAATTATCAACTGTTTTAAACCAACTCTCTAATTTTTAAAAAAAAATGACTTCTAGTAATCTATCAATCATGGCCAAGTGTCCGTTTGAGAATGTATTTCAAAATTCAGAGAGAAAAACACCCACCATGTAAATAATGGAGGAATAACGGCTGGCTTCTAGGCCACCAAGAGAAGTAGGAGTGAAATTATATTAAAAACCACATAAAGCTCTAAATCAATGCAGCAGAAAGTCTCTTTATGTTGCCTGCTAGCTCCCTTGTTTTTATTTCATTCTCACTACCACAGTTGGTATGTTACACATAGTACACGTGCTATAAAATACCAAGGCCACGTTTTCTGTTTTCAGGCAGTATGAAAAGAAAATTCAAATAAAAATCTAATTTTAGCATCGATGCCAATTACTCCTGTCATTTTGAGGAAGTTCTTTAACTCCATTTGCATTAAGAGTTTTAAAAAGTGATTTCTAAGGGCAGTGCCAGCCTTAAAAATTCCTTGGTTCTGTACTGTTTTTTTCTTAGCTCTAAAATAGGAGCCATAATATTTGTACTGTTTCACAGAGTTGATATGAAAAAGCAAGGTTTTTCTTTTTCACTCAATAGTGAATGTAATTTTGCGTCCATGCAATTATTTGCTGAATGCCTATCACCCTAGAAGATGATTAGCTTCATGATGCGACAGAGAGTGTCTGTCTTACCCACTGATGTATTTCCAGGGGTATTCGCTGGTGTATCACAGATGCTCACTTCATAAGACTATTGGGTGAAGCCTCAGCCTTACATGGGTGTTTATACAGGGTATTGACAGCAAGTGAGCCACACCTCCACTCTGCTTTCTCAGAAGAAAATTTATAGAAACTTGTAGTCAAGTTTTCTATCAACCATTGATGAAACCCAAATTACTTTTCTAGATGAGAAATACCCTAAATTTGTGCTGCTAAAAGTATAGCCTGTAGACTAGTCACACCAGCATCACCTAGTTAGAAATGCAAATCTTCTTTCCTGGCCCCAGACCTACTGACAGAAATTCTGGAATGGAGGCCAGAAACCAGTATCCTCACAAGACTTATACTAATTCTAATGTATATGAAAGTTTAGGAATAACCAATCATCTTTATGTATCTTTTTTTGTATTATGTGCATATATTTATTTCCCTCAGTTTTTCTTAAAACAGCCCAAAGTTGTTATCCAGCCCTATCTTAGAAAATAATAATAATTATATCAACAACAATGATAATAGCTTATGTTCTTGAATACGTAATATATTCCAAGTCTTGACTGTAGCATGTCTCATACAAATTTATGAGGTAACAATTACTATTCTATTATATATATATATATATATATATATAATAACAATTGCTATTCTATTATATATATAACACACATATTATATATATATGTATGTATATGCATATATATCAGAAAGCTAAGATTTTATTAGATTTCCTGTCATCAATAGTTTCAAATCTCAGGAGCCTAGTGCCAGAGCTGGGCTCTACATGACACAGAATTAGTGTCAATTTCCCAGCTGGAAGGAGACCTTTATAGGTTGGATACCAGGCAAATAATGGACACTTATGAGCACGTCCATACGACTGACTTGACTCCACATTCAGATAAAGAGTGAAGCACCTTCCCAGGGGATGATCATAGGTTGTCTAACATGGAGGTCAGATTTTTCCTTAGGGATGATCTTGGGATCTTTCCTCATGCAAGGGTAAAATTGTTTCCTGTTGTCTACCCTGAATATTCATTGGAAAGACTGATACTGAAACTGAAGCTCCAATACTTTGGCCACCTGATGCAAAGAGCCCACTCATTAGAAAAGACCCTGATGCTGGGAAAGATTGAAGGTAGGAGGAGAAGGGGTTGATAGAGACAAGATGGTTGGATGGCATCAACAATGGACATGAGTTTGGCATGCTGCAGTCGATGGGGTCACAGAGTCAGATGCAACTGAGTGACAGAACAACAACATAAAAGCTTCAGTGAGTGCCAAAAACTATGATGATTTTCAGTTTGGCAGAGTTAATACTAATCAGTTATTTCTAGAAATACTGAGACATGGTATCCTTTGTTTATTGAGCTTTATTTTCTCCCTCATAAACTTCAAAAGAGATCCAAGAAAATGGAAGAGAGGAATAAAATTGAGGTGGGATGTGGGAAAGGAGGGGGAGGGAAGAATATGTAAATTGAGAAGGGAGGTCTGATGATGATGCTTTATCCTTGGTGGACCTTTGATACTGGTGTAAGAAGTGGAACCCTAGACGGTCAGGAGTGGAGAGAGGGACTGGCCCTGCCTGGTCAGAGGATCAGGGCAGAAAGAGTGACCAGAGGTGCCAATGGCTGCCCAGTTCTGTGTGAGCCTGAACCTTGCCCATTCTACTGGCTAGAAGTCCAATGCTAAATGGCATCTGAAGAACAGGCAAGGAAGGAGCCAGTGGACAATGCTCAGAGGCAGCAGCTGATGGCATTCCCTGAGAGAAGTGTGTTCATGGAGCTAAGGCCATGGACTTCCTCAGAGAGCTCTCTTCTGAGACCTGCCTTTTCAACACCATCCAGCGTGGTCTCCCGTAGGGTTCCTGCCCACAGCAGTGAGAAAGCGTAGAGAACTACCATTGACTGGGAGCCCACCATGCAAGGCATTTTGATACTCCCTTGACAGATCCAAATCCAGTTGAGCCTCCCCAGATATTAACAAGTAGGTGGTATTTTACCCTCCTTTCTACATACGAGGACACTGAAGTTCAGAGATATTAGTTAACTTGTCTAAAATAACCAGCTGGTAAGTATAGAACCCCTCAGCTTTCTCTGTCTTTTTCCTAGGGGACACTGTCTCTCAAAATGATGGGAGAGGGAGAAGAGAGTGGGAAACAGAAAGTGTTTTTTAGGAAATACTACTATTTCTCTCAGGCTAAATAGGAAACTCATCCTATAGGACATTGTCTCTCTCTCTTTTTTTTTTAAAGATTTTTTAAAAAAAATTTTAATTGGAAGCTAATTAATTTACAATATTGTGGGTTTTTTTTTTTTTTTTTTTTTTTTTTTGCCATACATTCACATGAATCAGCCATAGATGTATGTGTTCCCCATCCTGAATCTCCCTCCCACCTCCCTCCCCATCCCATCCTTCAGGGTCATCCCAGTGCACCAGCCCTGAGCACCCTGTCTCATGCATTGAACATGGACTGGTGATCTATTTCACATATGGTAATATACATGTTTCAGTGCTATTCTCTCAAATCATCCCACCTTAGCCTTCACCCACAGAGTCCAACAGTCCGTTCTTTTCATCTGTGTCTCTTTCACTGTCTCACATATAGGGTCATTGGTCATATTCCTCTCTTCCATCTTTCAAAATTACATATATATGCATTAATATACTGTATTGGCATTTTTCTTTCTGACTTACTTTGCTCTGTATAATAGGCTCCAGTTTCATCCACCTCATTAGAACTGATTCAAATACATTCTTTTTAATAGCTGAGTAATATTCCATCGTGTATATGTACCACAGCTTGCTTATCCATTCATATGCCAATAGACATCTAGGTTGCTTTCATGTCCTGGCTATTGTAAACAGTACTGTGATGAACATTAGGGTACATGTATCTCTTTCAATTCTGGTTTCCTTGGTGTGTATGTCTAGCAGTGGGATTGCCGGGTCATATGGCAGTTCTATTTCCAGTTTTTAAAGGAATCTCCACACTGTTCTCCATAGTGGCTGTACTAGTTTGCATTCCCATCAACAGTGTAAGAAGGTTCCTTTTTCTCCACACCCTCTCCAGCATTTGTTCGTGGACTGTTTGATAGCAGCCCTTCTGACTGGTGTGAGATGGTACCTTATTGTGGTTTTGATTTGCATTTCTCTGATAATGAGTGATGTTGAGCATCTTTTCATGTGTTTGTTAGCCATCTGTATGTCTTCTTTGGAGAAATGTCTATTAGTTCTTTGGCACATTTTTTGATTGGGTCGCTTATCTTTTTGAAATTGAGCTACAGGAGTTGCTTGTATCTTTTTGAGATTAATTCTTTGTCAGTTGCTTCATTTGCTATTATTTTCTCCCATTCTGAAGGCTGTCTTTTCACCTTGCTTATAGTTTCCTTCATTGTGCAAAAGCTTTTAAATTTAATTAGGTCCCATTTGTTTATTTTTACTTTTATTCCCATTACTCTGGGAGGTGGGTCATAGAGGATCCTGCTATGATTTACATCAGAGAGTGTTTTGCCTATGTTTCCCTCTAGGAGTTTTCTGGTTTCTGGTCTTACATTTAGATCTTTAATCCATTTTGAGTTTATTTTTGTGTATGGTGTTAGAAAGTGTTCTAGTTTCATCCTTTTACAAGTGGTTGACCAGTTTTCCCAGCACCACTTGTTAAAGAGATTGTCTTTTCTCCATTGTATATTCTTGCCTCCTTTGTCAAAGATAAGGTGTCCATAGGTGTGTGGATTTATCTCTGGGCTTTCTATTTTGTTCTATTGATCTATATTTCTGTCTTTCTGCCAGTACCGTACTGTCTTGATGACTGTTGCTTTGTAGTATAGGCTGAAGTCAGGCAAGTTGATTCCTCCAGTTCCATTCTTCTTTCTCAAGATTGCTTTGGCTATTCGAGGTTTTTTGTATTTCCATACAAATTGTGAAATTATTTGTTCTAGGTCCCTGAAAAATACCATTGGTAGCCTGATAGGGATTGCATTGAATCTGTAGATTGCTTTGGGTAGTATACTCATTTTCACTGTATTGATTCTTCCAATCCGTGAACATGGTATATTTCTCCATCTATTAGTGTTCTCTTTGATTTCTTTCACCAGTGTTTTATAGTTTTTTTATATATAGGCCTTTTGTTTCTTTAGGTAGATATATTCCTAAGTATTGTATTCTTTTCGTTGCAATGATGACTGGAATTGTTTCCTTAATTTCTCTTTCTGTTTTCTCATTGTTAATGTATAAGAATGCAAGGGATTTCTGTTTGTTTATTTTATATCCTGCAACTTCACTATATTCATTGATTAGCTCTAGTAATTTTCTGGTGGAGTCTTTAGGATTTTCTACGTAGAGGATCATGTCATCTGCAAACAGTGAGTTTTACTTCTTTTTTTCCAATCTGGATTCCTTTTATTTCTTTTTCTTTTCTCATTGCTGTGGCTAAAACTTCCAAAACTATGTTGAATAGTAGGTGAGAGTGGGTATCCTTGTCTTATTCCTGACTTTAGGGAAAATGCTTTCAATTTTTCACCATTGAGGATAATGTTTGCTGCGGGATTATCATATATGGCTTTTATTATGTTGAGGTATGTTCCTTTTATGCCTGCTTTCTGGAGGGGTTTTTTTTTTATCATAAATGGATGTTGAATTTTGTCAAAGGCTTTCTCTGCATCTATTGAGATAATCACATGGTTTTCAGCTTTCAATTTGTTAATATGGTGTATCACATTGATTTATTTGTGAATATTGAAGAATACTTGCATCCCTGGGATAAAGCCCACTTGGTCATGATGTATGATCTTTTTAACATGTTGTTGTATTCTGTTTGCTAGGATTCTGTTAAGGATTTTTGCATCTATGTCATCAGTGATATTGGCCTGTAGTTTTCTTTTTTTGTGGCATCTTTGTCTGGTTTTGCTATTAGGGTGATGGTGGCCTCATAGATTCAGTTTGGAAGTTTACCTTCCTCTGCAATTTTCTGGAAGAGTTTGAGTAGAATAGGTGTTAGCTCTTCTCTAAATTTTTTGTAGAATTCAGCTGTGAAGCCATCTGCTCCTGGGCTTTTGTTTGTTGGAAGATTTCTGAATACAGTTTTGATTTCTGTGCTTGTGATGGGTCTGTTAAGATTTTCTATTTCTTCTTGGTTCAATTTCGGAAAGTTATATTTTTCTAAGAATTTGTCCATTTCTTCCAAGCTGTCCATTTTATTGTCATATAGTTGCTGATAGTAGTCTCATATGATCCTTTGTATTTTTGTGTTGTCTGTTGTGATTTCTCCATTTTCATCTCTAATTTCATTGATTTGCTTCTTCTCCCTTTTTTTCTTGATGAGTCTGGCTAATGGTTTGTCTATTTTATTTATCTTCTCAAAGAACCAGCTTTTAGCTTTGTTGATTTTGGCTATGGTCTACTTTGTTTCTTTTGCGTTTATTTCTGCCCTAATTTTTATGATTTCTTTCCTTCTACTAACCCTGGGGTGCTTCATTTCTTCTTTTTATAGTTGCTTTAGGGACATTGTCTCTTAAAATGATGGGAGAGAGAGAAGAGAGTGGGAAACAGAAAGTATTTTTTAGGAAATACTACTACTTCCATCAGGCTGTTTTCCTATTTTGGAAACTCTTCCTTGAAATTAGACCTCTCCAGTTATTTGAATTATTGCTCTTTTAAGTGATATTCTCAGAACTTGATTAAGTGCATGGTTGGAAATAATCCAAAAGTAGCCTATGGGGACATCCCTGGAGGTTCACTGGTTAAGACTCCATGCTTCCTATGTAGGGGGCATGAGTTCAATCACTGGTCAGGGAACTAAGATCCCACATAATGTGCAGTATGGCCTAAAAAAAAAAAAATTAGCCTATAAATTTAAAAAAATCACTATATATAACATAATTTTACATTTAAGTATGTATGAGTATCACATATATTTTTTCACTTATTTATAAAACTGATAAGTGCATCAGTTCAAGGGTGAAAATGAGATCAGGCTAAAATTTTTTCTTTACTTTTCCTAGTCACATACTGGTACCATCATGGGCCCCCTGAAGACTAGCTTTGGTTACTCTAAAGAGTCTTCAAGGGTGTCTCATGTGGGCTCACTATTAAGTCTTCTTATCTGCCTTATGGTATCCAGAGTTTCCTCTTTTCTGCTCCCACTGATGTCAGCTACAGGTCCTCTCAGCACTACAAGCAGACTTGCTTGAGTTAGGTTCACAATTTTCACAGTTACCCCACGTGGTGCTCTCAGAACTGCAGTGCTGCTGGCAACCATTCCTGTGCCATGGATCGGGTTGACCATTGCCAGGAAGCCTGGATAGGCTTCCCCAGACGCTCAGAAGTAAAGAATCCACCTGCAATGCAGGAGCTGCAGGTTTGACCCTGGGTTGGGAAGATCCCGTGGAGGAGGAAATGGCAACCCACTCCAGTATTCTTGCCTGGAGAGTCTCATGGACAGAGGGGCGTGGTGGGCTACAGTACACAGAGTTGAAAAGAATTGGACGTGACTGAAGCGATTTGGACATGGAACAACAGACTGGTTTCAAATAGGAAAAGGAGTACGGCAAGGCTGTATATTGTCACCTTGCTTATTTAACTTATATGCAGAGTACATCATGAGAAATGCTGGACTGGAAGAAACACAAGCTGGAATCATGATTGCGGGGAGAAATATCAGTAACCTCAGATATGCAGATGACACCACCCTTATGGCAGAAAGTGAAGAGGAACTAAAAAGCTTCTTGATGAAAGTGAAAGAGGAGAGTGACAAAGTTGGCTTAAAGCTCAACATTCAGCCTCTGGTCCCATCACTTCATGGGAAATAGATGGGGAAACAGTGGAAACAGTGGCAGACTTTATTTTTTTGGGCTCCAAAATCACTGCAGATGGTGACTGCAGCCATGAAATTAAAAGATGCTTACTCCTTGGAAGAAAAGTTATGACCAACCTAGACAGCATATTCAAAAGCAGAGACATTACTTTGCCAACAAAGGTCCGTCTAGTCAAGGCTATGGATTTTCCTGCGGTTGTGGATGGATGTGAGTTGGACCGTGAAGAAGGCTGAGCGCCGAAGAATTGATGCTTTCGAACTGTGGTGTTGGAGAAGACTCTTGAGAGTCCCTTGGACTGCAAGGAGATCCAACCAGTCCATTCTGAAGGAGATCAGCCCTGGGATTTCTTTGGAGGGAATGATGCTGAAGCTGAAACTCTGGTACTTTGGCTACCTCATGTGAAGAGTTGACTCATTGGAAAAGACTCTGATGCTGGGAGGGATTGGGCGCAGGAGGAGAAGGGGACGACAGAAGATGAGATGGCTGGATGGCATCACTGACTCGATGGACATGAGTCTGAGTGAACTCTGGGAGTTGGTGATGGACAGGGAGGCCTGGCGTGCTGCAAATCATGGGGTCACAAAGGGTTGGACACGACTGAGCAACTGAACTGACTGAACTGAAGTGATTTAACACACACACACAAAGTGACTTAGAACAAGTTCAGTAATCCTGGACATGCCTGTGTTTGGCTACCAGGAGCATTTTTAGAAGACCATGGCTAACATTTGTCTCAGGAACACCTCATGCTTCCATCTAAGGAGACATTATTCTGCATGGAGTTTTCTACCAGCTTGCCACATCTGACAGACATGTCTAAGATCAATAAAGTATACTGAGTAAATTCAGACTGGAACAGACCTGTACACACACACACATATGCACACATTTCATATATAAGTGGTCCAGTATTGTTGGAAAGCTTTAAGAAAAAAATCAAGGTGATATTAAATATGAGGTAGTACAACTGTACTTTCCAATCACATAATTATATGAACTTATCCTCAACACCAAGAGACTTGGCCATGATTTAAGACAATGAAGAAATACTATTAGAATAAGACAAATAAAATACATAGAAAGAAAATGTTCAAAGGATATGTACTTTCACTCCTCCTCCCACAATGGGAATGAAACATGTTGTTTCTATAAAAGTGGGATACCCATATCCTCTGCTTACTGTTATTAGATATTATGATCAAAGTGTCCTCAGTTCAGTTCACTTCAGTTCAGTCACTCAGTCGTGTCCGACCCTTTGCAACCCCATGAATCACAGCACACCAGGCCTCCCTGTCCATCACCAACTGCTGGAGTTCACCCAAACCCATGTCCATTGAGTCGGTGATGCCACCCAGCCATCTCATCCTCTGTCATCCCCTTCTCCTCCTGCTGCCAACCCCCCACCTCCCAGCATCAGAGTCTTTTCCAATGAGTCAACTCTTCACATGAGGTGGCCAAAGCACTGGAGTTTCAGTTTTAGCATCAGTCCTTCCAGTGAACACCCAGGACTTATCTCCTTTAGAATGGACTGGTTGGATCTCCTTGCAGTCCAAGAGACTCTCATGAGTCTTCTCCAACATCACAGTTCAAAAGCATCAATTCTTCAGCGTTCAGCTTTCTTCACAGTCCAACTCATCCATACATGACCACTGGAAAAATCATACCCTTGACTAGATGGGCCTTTGTTGGCAAAGTAATGTCTCTGTTTTTGAATATGCTGTCTAGGTTGGTCATAACTTTTCTTCCAGGGAGTAAGTGTCTTTTAATTTCATGGCTGCAGTCACCATCTGCAGTGATTTTGGAGCCCAAAAAATAAAGTCTGCCACTGTTTCCACTGTTTCCCCATCTATTTCCCATGAAGTGATGGGACCAGATGCCATGATGTTCGTTTTCTGAATGTTGAGCTTTAAGCCAACTTTGTCACTCTCCTCTTTCACTTTCATCAAGAGGCTTTTTAGTCCCTCTTCACTTTCTGCCATAAGGGTGGTGTCATCTGCATATCTGAGGTTATTGAGATTTCTCCTGGCAATCTTGATTCCAGCTTGTGCTTCTTCCAGCCCAGCGTTTCTCATGATGTACTCTGCATATAAGTTAAATAAGCAGGATGACAATATACAGCCTTGACGTACTCCTTTTTTAATTTGGAACCAGTCTGTTGTTCCATGTCCAGTTCTAACTGTTGCTTCCTGACCTGCATATAGGTTTCTCAAGAGGCAGGTCAGGTGGTCTGGTATTCCCATCTCTTTCAGAATTTTCCACAGTACATTGTGATCCACACAGTCAAAGGCTTTGGCATAGTCAATAAAGCAGAAATAGATGTTTCTAGAATACCCAAATACCCAGTGTGCCGAGGCCACCTTGACTACAGGCTCCCTAATATTTATGATTTCAATGACAAATAAATCATGAAAGGTTCAGTATTCCACATTGGTACACCAAGTCTTGGGTTGTGAATGCCATTGCTGACTTCTGATGAGCTGGACAGAACCATATAGAAGACTCCATTTTCCTAAACTAATAAGATATAAACATTATGCAAAGTAAAAGAAGCCAGATACAAAAGGCCACGTATGTTTAATTCCATTTATATGAAATGTCCAGACTAGGCAAATTCAAAGGGACGTAAGCTAGATGAGTGATTACCATGGGCTGACAGAGCAGGCAAGAGGTTTCATTGTGGGGGTGATGGAAATGTTCTGTAATTAGATGGTGATGATGGTTCTTCAACATAGTAAATATGCTAAAAACACTGCATTGTACACTTTCAAATGATGAACTTTATGTTATATGAATTATTCTGAATAAAATTTAAAAATAAAAAGTTTTGTTTTAAAACAAGCCACAAAGTGTATTTGGTTCTCTTTACTCTGTCCCCATTCAGAAGCCAAACTCAGCTCTACTGCTATAGTGGAAGGAAAGGCTAGAATCATGTTTTTCTGCCAGTAACAGAGAAAACTGAAGTCAGCAGGAAAATAAACACCAACAATGAAAAGAAACTGGAAAGACTTCCCTGGTGGTACAGTGGCTAAGATTCTCAATGTAGGGAGTTCGATCTCTTGTCAGGGAACTAGATCCCATGTACTAAGACTGAAGACACCGCATGTTGCAACGAAGACCCAGTGCAGCTAAATAAATAAATATTTTTTAACAAGTGAAATTTAAAAAGAGCTTTTTTACTTCTAGTGTTCACAAACAAGTTGGCCTGAGCCAGGCAGGAGCAGAAGTCTTTGGCTACCAAGTTGGAAGAAGAGGAAACATGAAAGGAGAGAGAGAGCCAGAACCAAAGCAAGAGCCCAAGATCCTGCATCCTCCCACAAGGAAGCGGCCTGGCCTGAGGCAGCAAGAAACAAACAGAAGATGAGGGTGTTTCCTGCGATGCATATCCCCTGGAAGATATCTTCCACTCAGCAAATTGGGGGCAGATAGACCCAAAACATAATTGTTCTTCCTTAGGGGAGAAATGTGGTGTTGGAGAAGACCCTTGAGAGTTCCTTGGACTTCAAGGGGATCAAACCAATCAATCATAAAGGAAATCAACCCTGAATATTCACTGAAAGGACTGATGCTGAAGCTGAAGCTCCAATACTTTGGCCACCTGATGTGAAGAGCCAACTCATTGGAAAAGACCCTGATGCTGGAAAAGATTAAAGGTAGGAGAAGGGGATGACAGAGGACGAGATGATTGGATGGCATTACCAATTCAATGGACATGAGTTTGAGCATGCTCTGGGAGATGGTGAAGGACAGAGAAGTCTGGTATGCTACAGTCCATGGGGTCACAAAGAGTCAGACATGACTGAGTGACTGAACAGCAACAAGGGGAAGATTAGGCTTCCCTGGTGGCACTAGTGGTAAAGAACTCACCTGCCAATGTGGGAGATATAAGAGACACAGGTTCAGTTCCTGGGTTGGGAAGATTCCCTGGAGAAGGAAATGGCAATCCACTCCATTATTCTTGCCTGGGAAATCCCATGGACAGAGGAGCCTGCTGGGCTAAAGTCCATAGGGTTGCAGAGTTGCATACCACTGAAATAACTTAGCACACAGGGGAGGATTAAAGGAAGATGGTAGAGATCACTCCCCTTTCTCCAGTGTCAAAATGCGTATTGCTAACTGTAGGTAAAATGAAACAACTGACAGTAAAAAAAGAAAAGAAAAGAGATAAAGAAACTGAGACACAAACAAGACTCACCTCAGTATTTTCTCTTATCTTCTAATCTTTTTCAGCATTCAAGCAGCTGCCACACTGGCCTCCTCATAAATGGGAAGGGTGTCTGAGCAATCCAAGAAAGTTTCATGTTTTTAGCAAAAGTGAAAATCCTAAGGGAACCTGAGAGAATTCAGTTTAAACAACGTAGAAGAGAAAATATATAACAAATCACCACCCATGATTCCTCCACTAGATAAAATCTTCCTGCATTGGGAGAAAATGTAGAAGTGGAAGTCAAAGGAGAAATTAGGTGCTGGTTGGTCTCTGAAAAGGACCCTAAGCTTCACTCCTTCCCATTTCAAGAAATATCAAGGTGGTGGTAGCAGAGTCTTCCGAATGGATTTTGAAAACCTAGAGAAGAAACCTGTTTTCCATTGCATACACTTACTTCAAAGAAGTCCTAGGCCTCTCCTGAAGAAATAGCTTCCTCCTATGTCTAAGTAGTGTAGCGGAGCAAAATTTTCTACCCCAAAATGTGTTTCTTTGGGTTATTAAGACCCATGACTCAGGGAGAACCTTCAACCTTCCTCCCTAACTGCCTAGAAGAATTTAGATGGGGGAGCCTATTCCCTGAGTACAGCTCTCAGCAGAGACATCTGCAAAGAATATGGGGTAGGTATGGTGAGCATGGGCCTATAGATCATAGCCCATTCTGCCTCCCACTGTCCCTGCATGGTCCACTAAATATTTGTTTATCAAACCTTTCTATCTTCCCAGGTGGCTCAGTGGTAGAGTTGGCCTGCCAATGCAGGAGGTGCAGAAGACAAGGGTTTGATCCCAGGGTCAGGAAGATCCCCTGGAGGGGAAAATGGCAACCCACTCCAGTATTCTTGCCTGGAGAGTCCCATGGACAGAGGAGCCTGGCGGGCTATAGTCCACAATGATGCAAAAAGCCAGAGACGACTTAGTGACTGAGCATGCAAACACATCAAACCTTTGCTTTTCCATATCCACATGAATTTTTTTTCTCCCCTGTGAAGTCCAAAACCGCTACCCCCAACATCATCTTTGGTCTTTAGCTGAGAGTTGGATTTGAGAGCTTTGGTCCTTTTGGTGAGTTACTCATTTTCCTGGGTCTTCCCCAAGTACACGTGTTATGAATCTTTTTTTTTTTTTCTTCTGTTAATCTGTCTCATATCAACTTAGTTCTTAGGCCACCAGAAGAACCTAGAAGAGTAGGGGGAAATTTTTTCATCCCTGGCAGTAGTTAGGGGCTTAGCTTCATTGGACCCCACACCTGAATATGGTTTCAATTAAGTAGGTTGGTTCCTGGAGCTGCACAAATGTGCTCACAGAGCAAGTGGAAGAAGTCAAACCCAATGGAGAGGGACCTGTGAAAATGGGAAGTAGAAGACCAGAGGCACAAATGCCATCTCAGAGAGGACAGCCTTCCACAGATGGTCAGTGCTCAGTCATCTCACTCACACACACTACCAGCAGCACTGATTACAGCTTGTCAGCCCCTTCCTCTTGAGGCTCTTTCTTCACTGGGCTTCTCATTTTCCATCTCCTGGTCATTCTCCTACCTTTCTGCACGTATGCATGTTCAATTGCTTTAGCCGAGTTCAACCCTTTGGGACCCCCATGGACTATATAGCCCACCAGGCTCCTCTATCTATGGAATTTTCATGGCAAGGATACTGAAGAGGGTTGCCATGCTCTCCTCTAGTGGATCTTTTTGACCCAGGGATTGAACTCATGTCTCCTGCGTTTCCTGCATTGCAGGCAGATCCTTTACCGCTGAGCCACGTGGGAAGCCCATCCTACCTCTAACCTCCTCTTAGTCTTCTTTACTGAAAATCCTTTTCTATTCTCTCTGGAAAGCCCAGGACTCAGCCTTACATTCTCTTCCCTTTCTATTTGCAGATCTATACTTACTTCTGAGTACTCATCCATTTCTATGGCTCAGATATCACCATATCAGAAAGCCCTGTCTTGACTAATCTATGTGAAATAGCCCCCATCTAGGATTTCCAGTTCCCTTACACCCCATTGCAAGGGGTGCAGGTTCAATCCCTCATCAGGGAATCCGACATACCATGTGGTCTGGCCCCTAAAAAGAAATGAATGAATCACAAAACATGCAAAACAGCTTTTACTGCACTCAGAGTAAAAGCCAAAAGATCTTTTAAATGACCCCCACGAATTAGCCTCTAGACACCCCTGTTAGCTTGTCTCCTAGTGCTTTCACCCTCCTGCTTCCTGTTCTAGAGTCTAACTATTTTGTTGGTCTAAGAATTCACACTGAAGCCTGTAGTTTGGCACCTGCTGGCTACTCTTCCAGGAGTTATCTCCCTGCTGGATCCCCAAGCTCACTCTATCATGGACTCTCTGTCACTGAATTAAAGATCCCCACACTAAGTTCTGTAAGTCTCAGCTGTCACGCAGAGCTCCCTTTTTCCTTCCCAACTATATTATTCTACAGCACATTCATCACCACTTAAAGTCTTCAATGAGGCAGGACTTTTGGCAACTGTGTCCACTTTGTGCCTTTGGTACCTAGACTATTTATGGCCAAGAAGTGGACACTTGATATTGAACAAATGTGAATTCAATGTAGCAAATGCCTTTTGGATCCATCCTATCTTCTCATTCCCACTGTTCTGCCTGGGTCAACTCATCTTCATAGCTTTTCAGGGTTCTTGCCATGACTCTAAATGATCTTAAGTGGTCTTCCCACTTCCAGTCTCTGTTTGCTTGAATCCATTTTTCACTTTTATCTAATTTTATACCGATACCACAGTTATCTTCCTGTTATACACATCTGAAATGTCACTTGCCTCATCAGAGAACTTCAGAAGCCTCCACTGCCCACAGTCAAATTGTATTTCTTACTTTGGAGTTCACAGTCCTTTATCACTTTGCCTCTAATTCCCTTAACAAAAAATTCTCCCAATAATATCCTGTTCCAGACACATCAAACTGCTCACTAGTCTTTGCAAATATCATACATAATCAGATTTGTTGTATGCTCTACCCATTGAATTCTTCAGTGCAAAATCACTCCTCAAGGGCTTTTATGGGACAGTAGTGAAGAAAAAGAAAACTAAAGGGAAACTACAAAGAATGTTACTGATCTTAGGACAAATGAGGAGCCAGGATTGGGGGAAAAAACATGGAAAAAAAAGGAAACAGGCTAAGAACATGTTGGCTATAAGAGTACTAATGCTGAATGAATGTTGGCTGGAAAATTTTTAGTTTTATTTGGGATTATAATAATTACTTATTTTCCCACCTTGTTTCAAAAGGCTTAAAATTTTAATAATACATGGAGTGTCTTAAATGGAACATATTCTGGGCCAGCTACTAGGCTAAGGTGTTTTGCATTAACTTACTTAACACTCTCAACATTATATAGAAGGTGATAAAGTGAGGTTTAAATTATTTGCTCAACATAACAGCTAATAATGGGAAAATTAGTTTTTGGACCCATAAAATCTAAATGCATGTTTCATGATCTTTTTATCACATCACATGACACCCTTGAAATTTGGAGGCATGTCCCAAGTAGATTCTTTTTCTGTTTCTACCACAGTTCCTTTTTATTCCCTTTCTTCTCTGGCAAAGCCATCATCTCCATGGCTTCCGGAGTTGCATAGTTAATAGTACAATACTACATTATATTACAAAGTGTAGAGCCACAAATCAGACAGCTACTATTTTATTACACACACAGTTACACTGGAATTTATTCTAAAAGGAGAAACTTTCTCATCTTTGCTGGGATTGGCTTCAGTCGGTTGCCTTCAGTTGTTCTCTTTTAGCAGAAAGAAATAATAGCTCTTCTGCATTAAATTCATAACACCTAAATTTTAAAGCAGAAATGCTGAAATGTATACCCAGTGGCATAATTTGTGTTTAGGGGACAAGCTGTAGTGAGGCTAAGTGAATGAGCTTTGAAGTCAGAGTGCCTGGGTTAAAATTCCAGCTATGCAATGAACCTGTTATGAGACCAAGAGCAATTTCCTGAATGTCTTCTAAGTCTCGGTTTCGCCATCTACAAATTAGGGCCAATGACAGTGCTTATCTGAGATTCAGACATGTCTGACTATGCTTCTTGAACTTGAACTTGATATTGTTGTTCCAAGGAATCTATAGAAAAAAAAACCAACCAAACAAACAAAAAAAACAGCCCACAGTACTCCTTCACAATAAAGGAAGGAGTCAGGTGGACAAGATTTAGTCACTGATTGGGGGCATCCTGAAAATGAATTAGTTATACACTTGGATTCAGCTTCTGATTCAATGTTCTCAAAACTCCCCCAGAGCCAATCGAGCTGTGATTGCTGGGAAGGGAAGGCAAGCTGTGTGAAAAATCTACAAGTGTGCTCTCAAATCACTATGAGACAATGAGGCACAAGCAGTGTTCACATTCCACTAACCAAGAGTAGAACTGTGAAAAGGAAGAATGGTCTTCTTCCAGCAGTGTCACAGGATACTATGTAGCTTTATGCCCAAAAGACGCAGCAAGTAAATTAAATGCTCTTGAGGAGAGCAGCATCTGGTAGGTCTAGGATACCCAATGAGGGGAAATGAGACTGATATAAAAGGGAACACATCTTAAGTAGGAAGAAACTAAGAACAGTGAGACACTCTCTGGGCGACTCCCAGGATGCACTCTCAGGACGTTACAGGGAGTTGGAGATCCTCAAATAGCAGGGACATGAATGGTGAAGGATTATTGTGTTATAGCCATGGAAACTTAGTCTAAGGAACTCTGAAACAACTACCGTATGAAAGAGCCTGAGCTAGCCTAGGTGGTTGTAGATTGCAAAAAAATGGCCATAAATTCTTTCCATCCATTTGCAATAGGACTCCGAAGCTCCTCCCTTGAAAGGTGGAGTTTAGGGCTTCCCTGTGGCTCAGTGGTAAAGAATCTACCTGCCATTGCAGAAGACACTAGTTTGATTCCTGGCCCAGGAAGATCCAACACGCCATGGAGCAACTGAGCTGGGACATTACAATTATTGAGCTTGTATTCTAGAGCCCAGCAACTGTAACTATTGAGCCCATATGCTGCAACTGCTGAAGCCCACATGCTCTAGAGCCTGTGCCACAGTGAAAAGCCCTTGCATTGCAACTGGAGAGTAACCCCTTCTTGCTGTTCCTAGATAAAAAGCCCAAACAAAGCAATGAAGACCCAGCACAGCCAAAAATAAATATATAAAATTATATTTTTAAAAGGTGGAGTTTAGTCTCTCTGTTCACGTCTAGAATCGGCCTCTGTCACATCAGCAAACATGATGAAGGGAACTAAAAAGTGTTTTCAGTGCAAGTAGCCCTGTTACACTGCTCCTGAGACTCCTACAGCCTCTGCTAGCTCAGTTACCTTCTTTGTCCCTGCCAATGGCCAACAGGCAACTGAAAGTGTGTGTGAGGTTACTGGCTTCCGACTGACCACAAAGTGTGATGGACTCTAGCTAATATCATGGGGTCGCAAAGAGTCGGATATGACTGAGTGACTGATCTGAACCAAACTGAACTGAATATCAAATGGAGCAAAAATTAGCTGTCCCAACTGAAGTCATTCTAGCTGACACATTGAGTTGTGAGATAAAAAAAGGGTTGTTTTAAACCACTAAATTTGGTGTTGGTTTATAGTCAAGGTCAAGGTTATACTGATTGACATTCACAGATCCATCCATTCATTCATTCACTTATCGGTCCATCCATCTACTTATTTCTTATTCACCTTTTCCCCAAAATAAACATGATCATTTACAGAAAAGCACTAAATATTAATAACATTAATATGATAGAAATATTAGAAGACAGTAAAAGCATATATGTTGATCATAAAGCCTAACAGGATTTCTGTTGCTTATTGTTACATCGAACTCTAAACTTCCTGCAATCTAAACAAAAAATTAAAATATGTGAGTAACGTAAAAAAGGTCAGCCACAAAGTTCCAGTTATATGATAAGCACTTTATATGTTTCCTAATGTTGATGGCTTTGTGAGTTAGATGTTGCTATTCCCATTTTATGCATAAGGAACTTAAAGATTTGAGATATTTCTCTATTCAGCTAATATGTAGAGAGCTAAGATTTAAACTAAGGACTATCTGATTCTAAAATACACGCCCTTTCCAACTCAAGACACAAGACACTTTCTAACAGTTTGTATAGGGGACAATGGAAAGTGTTAGTCTCTAAGTTGTGTCTGACTCTTTGTGACCCCATGGACTGTATCCCACCAGGCTCCTCTGTACATGGAATTTTCCAGGCAAGAATATTGGAGTGGATAGGCCATTCCCTCTCCAAGAGATCCTCCTGACCCAGGGATTAAACCCAGATCTCCTGCATTGCAGGTAGTTCTTTATTGTCTGTGGAAGATACTCTAAATCTCTTAAGTATCTCTCTTCATAATATTCAGTACTGTCTTAGTTCAAGATCTCATCATTTCCTACATATACTGTCAGGCTCACTTTGTAACCAGTTTCTCTCACCCTAGTCTTACCCCCTCTGACCTGACTTCTACAGTTTTGTAGGAATGACGTTTCTAAAACTCAGGTATGATTGTGCCAGGATCCTAAATAAAGCTTCTGAGTGGCTTTTCATTACCTTAAAGATCACAGTCCTCTCTCCATATATGGAGTCTCATTTGCCACCATCACCACTAGGCTTCTTCCATTTTCTTTCTTTTCTCAAAGGATAATTGCTTTACAGTGGTGTGGTGGTCTCTGCTGCACATCAACATGAATCAGTTCTAATTATATACATGAGACTCTTGAGAGTCCCTTGGAGAGCAAGGAGATCAAACCAGTCAATCCTAAAGGAAATCAACCCTGAATATTCATTGGAAGGAATAATGCTGAAGCTCCAAAAATCTGGCCACCTGATGCAAAGAGCTGACTCATTGGAAAAGACCCTGATGCTGGGAAAGACTGTGGGCAAGAGGAGAAGTGGGCAATATAGGATAAGATGGTTGGATGGCATCACTGACTCAAGGGACATGAGTCTGAGCAAACTCCAGAAGATAGTGAAGGACAGGGAAACCTGCAGTTCATGGAGCCACAGAGTCAGACACCACTTAGTGACTGAACAACAACATCCCCTCTCTCTTGAGCCTCCTTCTTCCTTCCCACCCCTCCTGGTAGTCACAGAGGGCTAGGCTGGATTCCTTATGTTATATAGCAGTGGCACTAGTTGTCTATTTTACACATGATATTGTATATATGTAAATGCTACTTTCTCAATTCACTTACCAATCCTAAAGAAGTCACCAGTCTATTTATTCATGCTCTGCATTCCCAATTCCTTTTTTCACTTCTCACTGCTCACTTCCCACTCAAGTCTTTCCAGTTAATACTGCTTCTTCAAGATAGTGCAAAAATCTCTGTGATTCCTAGACGGAATCTGTGCCTTTATTAAAACTCATACTATTGGCTCAGTCGGTAAAGAATTTGCCCACAATGTAGGAGACCTGGGTTTGATCCCTGGGTTGGGAAGATCCCCTGGAAAAGCAAATGGCAATCCACTCCAGTATTCCTGCTTGGAGAATTCCACGGACAGAGAGGCATGTCAAGCTATAGACTACAGGCTCTCAAAGAGTCAGACACTACTGAGTGACTAACATCACTTTCATACACCATGTCATATTTTCTTATTTATCAGGTTGTCCCTCGCACTTAGCCCAGTGTCTGGCACATAGACTCATTCAGTAAATATTTGTAGAGAAAAAGAATAATTGCCTTCAACAACAGTATTCCCCAAAATACAGAAGCTATTTTGCATAGCTGATTTGAAGAATAACCTCAATTCCTCTGTAAGCTCTGGGCCAAATTACATTAAATATGAAAGTGACCATATTGCTTGAACTATGTAGCCTTTCCAGAGCAAATACAAAAACATATACTTTTGAAGGAAGGAGGGGAGGGAAGAAGAAAGGATTATTGAATTAGAATCATTCAGTTTGGGGCACTTTGACCTGCTTCTCCCGAACTCATCACACCACCGTAACTCCTTCATGACCATCATGCCCTCAAACGCTGCAAACCTACCTCTCCCACTAATACCATTCCCTTAGGGTTTCCAAGGTCACACTTTCCGTTCAAGGCCACTAGTGCAGCATTATACGCCACTCCCTCTACTGAGGCACCACAGAGAATTTTGGGAGAAAAACAGAATCCTGGGACAGACAGATAATCTGGGGAGAGAATGGAGCACTGCAGGAGAGAACAGAGCATTTGGAGGAAGAATGGAGAAGTCTGGGAGAGAAAAGAGAGATGTGGGAGAACAGGAAGGGCTGTGGGAGAGCATAGAAGATTGTGGGGGAATGCAGGTGCACACAAAGCATTGTGGGAGAAAGAAATGTGGACGAGAACAGAAAACTGGGGGAGAGGGAATTACTGAAAAGAAGATATGTGAGGAGAGGTAATTCACAGCTGCTCGTCTACCAGCCTTTCCCACAGGGTCCGCCACACAGACACTTCTGGCCACTCTCTCAAGTCTGCCTGAGTCAAGTCCCTCCAGCAAATCCTCACCACCTTTGCTCCTCATGACCCTCCCCCTCCTGGCCCACTCCTGGTAGGACCACACACAGTGGTAGCTGAGACATGAAATTATGGGAAAAAGTAGAGGCTTTAAGGAGAGAGAGAATTTTGGGAGAGAACAGAGATTTGTGGGAGATGTTTATTCATGGCTATGTCCGACTTCCTGTGGATAAGAAGGGAAGGTTTGAGGAGAGACAAGGAATTGTGCTAGATATAGATAAGTGAACTTTAATGCTTCACTTGGTCTGTGGGGTAGGAGCCATATCCCCTCAATTATGGCTATGCCCATCCCTACATTCCCTCTGGACCATGCTCCCTCCTGCTCTTAAATCCACTCCTCTGGCTACTGCAAGTCATGCCCCGGATGTTTATTCATGGCTATGTCCGACTTCCTGAGGCCATGCCCCTTGTCTCCATAGGGCCATGTGTTTTCTGGTGGGGCATAGTCCTTCTCCCCTATATATCATGCTTCTCCTTTCCAGGTCAATCTACTGTACTCTACCTTGATCCTACTACAGCCTCCCAGACATAGTTGTTCTTGTTCCCTCCAGGATGCTCCCTACGTCCTTGTCCTCTTGTTGTGGCCAGGCTGTGTCCTCTGAATTCAACTGTGGCCATACCCAGACCCCTTGGGCCTTACTCTTTGTGCTCCCTTGTAATCATGCTCCCTCTAACCCACCACAACCATTCCACAAGGCCACACCTCTGCTAACTGGGCCTACTCTTTCTACTCTTGTCTCCTCCCTCACCCACCATTCCTTTCCTCCCAAGGCCACTCTCCTTGTTAGCCCGTGTTAGTCCATGGTCTCTCCTCTCCCACCATAACAATACTATGTTCACTTAGCTTGGTAGTGCTCCTCTCAATTAGCATGTCCCTTCCCTAGTCTCTACCAAACTCCTCCTGTAGGTAGAGGAGCCTCCAGGTCTCTTTAGAAACCCACTTAAATCAGAACTTAGGTCCAGTGGCATTCATAGAGTTAGCTGAGGCCTGTGGACCTATGATCCTTGCCTAAAAGATGATTTTCTTCAGATTTCTCCCAGCTCCAAATACTGCCACTTGATCAGTGATTTATCAGTCAGTGGGGACAATGGTGGATGAGTTATGGGCTGTATTTTAGTCAGCGATATTTCATATCCATGAAAATCATGTTCCTTCCAGGCAAGTTTCATGTTCCCTAACCCAGTCTATTTTTATTCCAGCTCTGTAGTAGACCTTAAGGGCTCCCTGGTAGCTCAGCTGGTAAAGAATCTGCCTGCAATGCAGGAGATCCTGGTTCAATTCCTGAGTTGGGAAGATCCCCTGAAGAAGGGATAGGCTACTCACCCAAGTATTCTTAGGCTTCCCTGGTGACTTAGATGGTAAAGAAGCCACCAGCAATGCAGGAGACCTGGGTTCCATCCCTAGGTTGGGAAGATTCCCCAGAGGAGGGCATGGCAACCCACTCCAGTATTCTTGCCTGGAGAATCCCCATGGGCAGAGGAACCTGGCAGGACCCAGTCCTTGGGGTCACAAAGAGTCAGACATGCCTGAGCTACTAAGCACAGCACAGTGGACCTTAAATGCTAGGCAGATGCATGGAGTAACAATTCTCTCCTGAGTCTCCTCCGGATGACCTTCCCTAGGCATTTAGTCCCCTGTTGTTGTCTAGGACCTGTCAAGATAATACACACTTAATCTGGTTGCAGACTGAGCTCTGAGAATACTCTGATATCCTTGCTCCTTTCATTTTCAACTCTGGCTTTACAAGAAAACTATGAAGAGGTTATAACTAGCTTTCTTTCCTGTTCTAAAATCTTTGAAAAATACTTAAGAATAAACTTTACCAAGAAGGTGAGAAAATCTGTGTCTTTCAGAAGGAGAAAACTATATAGGTGAATATTATAGATGAAAACTATGAAACATTGATGAAAGAAATTTTAAAGGACACAAAATTGGAAAAATATCCCATATTGGAAAAATTAATATAGTTAAAATGTCCATACTATCCGAAGTATTTTAAAGATTGCATGCCATTGTTATCAAATGTTTAACCACACTTTTTTTTTTACAAAAATAGAAAAAAAAAATCCAAAATTCATATGAACTGCAAAAAAAGTGCTGAATAGTAAGGAAATTTTGAGCAAGAAGAACAAAGTTGGAAACCTCACACTTCCTGATTTCAAAATATGTTACAAAGCTACAGGAATCAAGACAGTATGGTGCTGGGATAAAAACAGAGATATACACCAAGGGAACAGAATAGAGAGCCTGAGAATAAACCCAGTTATTATGGTTAACTTATCTTTCACAAAGATGCCAAGAATACAATGAGGAAAGAATAATCTCTTCAATAATAGCTGTTGGAAAAACTAGATGCTCACATGCAAAAGAATGAAATTGGATCTTGATCTTACAGCATATACAATAATTAACTTGAAATGGATCAAAGGCTTAAATGTAAGAATTAACTTGAAAACTCCTAGAAGAAAACATAGGAAAAATCTTTTCTCAACATTGGTGTTGGCATTGTCTCTTGAATATGACACCAGAAGCACAGACAACAAAAGCAAAAATAGACAAATGGGATTACATTAAACCAAAATACTTCTGGATAACAAAGAAAACAATGAAAAAACTGAAAAGACAACTCCAAGAATGGGAGAAAATATTTGCATACCATATATCTGGTAACAGGTTAATACCCGAAAATATAAGAAACTCCTGCTGCTGCTGCTGCTAAGTCGCTTCAGTCGTGTCCGACTCTGTGCGACCCCATAGATGGCAGCCCACCAGGCTCCGCTGTCCCTGGGATTCTTCAGGCAAGGACACTGGAGTGGGTTGCCATTTCTGTCTCCTACCAAATAGCAAAAAATAAACAAACAAACAAAAAAACCTCAAATAACCCAATTAAAAAAATGGTCCAAGGATCTGAATAGACACTCCTCAAAAGAAGACATACAAGTGGCCAACAGGTATATGAAAATGTGTTGGACATCACTAATTATCAGAAAAATTAAAATCAAAACCACAATAAGATATCACTGCCATGTACGCTAGGATAGCTTTTTGTTTTTTTCAAAAAAGATAAACAGGGTGGGTGAAGACACGAAGAAAAGGGAACCCTGTACACTATTGGCGGAACATGAATTGGTTCAACCACTACGGAATGCAGTAAGAAAATTCCTCAAAAAGTTAAAAACAGAACTATCATATGATCTAGCAATCCCACATCTGGGTACATATCCAAATGAACTGAAATCAGTATCTCAAAAAGATATCTGCATTTCCATGTTCATTGCAGCATTAATCACAATAACCAAGACATGGAGGTAGCCTAAAGGTCCATCTACTGCAGAATGGATATATACATACAATGGAATGTTATTCAGCCTTTAAAAAGAAATTTTGTCACTTGTGTCAACGTGAATGAACATAAAGGACATTATAAGTAAAGTTAGCCAGACACAGAACAAACACCACATGATCCCACTCATTTGAGAAATCTAAAATAGTCAAACATAAAAGCTAAGAGTAGAATGATTACTGCTAGGGACTAGAGGGAGAGAGAAATGAAAAAAGGATAAAACATTTCAGTTATGCAAGATTAAGAAGTCCTAGAAATTATTCTACAGCACAGTGACTGTAGTTAACAATATTGTATTATATACCTAAAACTTTTGCTAAGAGAGTAGATCTTAAGTGTTATTATATAAACAAATAAATAGGGTAGAAGGATACTTTTGGAGATAATGGATATGTATATGGCATTAACTGTGGTGATATTTTCATGAGCATATGTGAGTGATAGTTGCTCAGTCTTACCTGACTCTTTGCAACCCCATGGACTGTAGCCAGCCAGGCTCCTCTGTCCATGGAATTCTCCAGGCAAGATTACTGGAGTGGGTTGCCATTTTCTTCTCTAGGGGATTTTCCCGACCCAGGGATCCTGCATTGCAGGAGAGTCTTTACCATCTGAGCCACCAGGGAAGCCTACTATTAAGAGACATTTCTAAGCATAAAGACAGGTCAACTTAAAAAGTATCAGCAGATATATGCTTGACTTTATCTTATAATCTATAGACAATAAATACATTAGAAAATGTAACAAATCCATACACCTTTTCCAAAGGAATACTCAAGACAGAAGTAGCAATATAGTTGAATGAATCAGATCAATCAGATGAAATAATTTAGATGAAGCTTTCCTCTCTCAAAGAGATGGGAACTGGGCAAGGGGTCAGGAAAGAAATACAATGTGCTTTTAGCTTTGTATGAACGATAATGTTCAGTTCCATGTTGATGAACATAGTTCTCTTTTTGCTAAATAAATCCTCTACTTCAAATTACTGTCCAAATGCTTTATTAAAACTCCACTTCTGGCCTTTGTTTGGAATCTGTTACTTTTGTTGCCACCTCCTGATCGCAGTCCTCTGAAGCTTCTACTTCTTTCCCACTGTCCCCCAACACCTCGGTTGCCCTCACGCTGTCCCCTGAAGCCTCGATTGCCTTCCCGCTGTCCTCGGAAGCTGCGATATCCTTCCCTTGGACCTTCTAGCTCTGGTTGCTCCATGGCCACAGAAAGCTGCCAGCACTGTGAATCATGCCACTTTTCCTGTACTTCTGTTACTGATGCAATAGGGATATCAAAGCAAACACTCTGCTTTCCTTTGAGAAAGACCATTCCCTTCACTTTGGAATCAGTATCTCCACCCAGCTGCTCTTTTAGTTCTTTCCAAGCATAACTAAAGTTTGTCATTTCAATTGAACACCGCAAGATCATGAGCATATACTTCTCTCCAAATTCATCAAGCTGTATACATTAAATATGTTCAGCTTTTCATATGTCAATCATATCTCAATAAAAATGGTTTAAAGAAAAAAAAAAAAAGAGCTTCACCAAGGATCAAAATTGTCTTGAGAAGAGTATTTTCTCAGAATTTTGTAGTAAAATAAGTTTGATTCTTGCCGTCAAATTTCTTTCCTCACCTTTTTCCTTTGGTTTCATAAGAGAGAAATGGAACACAAAAGTGAGTAGAATGAGAAAACTGTTGCTTTGGATGTGATCAAATAGTCTTATGTTTAATGTTGCTCTCCTGGAATGTTGTACTTTTTTAAGGAAAATATTATTAAATAGCTAACAAAACATTCCAAAAGGCAAACATTAACTTGACCCAGTTCTATCACATAATATCAATACCCGTAAACAATTCAAACTTTTAATGGCATTGCAACCTCACTCCCTGATATTCTTTGTACCCTCATTTTTAAACACTCTTATGCCTTCTTAGGGTTTCAGAAAACAGTCCCCTATTGTAGTTTAGTGACTATACTTGTTTTGCTTTCTTGTGTGAATCACGTAGACAAAAGAGTATATAGTGCACATAAATGTATGGTTTTGGTTTAGTCACTAAGTCATGTCCGACTCTTATGACCCCATGGACTGTAGCCTGCCAGGGCCCTCTGTAGAATTCTCCAGCCACTGGAGTGGGTTGCCATTTCCTTCTCCAAGGCATCTTCCTGACCCAGGAATTGATCCCAGGTCTCCTGCATTGCAGGCAGATTCTTTACCAACTGCGCTATGAGGGAAGTGCTCTACACACACATATATATATATATTTATTTAAATCTTAATACAAACTATGTAAAAAAAAAAAAAAAAGGAATCTTCCTGGGGAAAGAGCATCTTCCAGTAGCCACTCAGTTGCTCATTTATTCAAAATTGTGTTTATCAAATACTATGAGTGGTCCAGTGACAAATAAGAGAAGCCTTAAGGAGCTTACAATGTTGTTCCAATCTGAGTTTGATAAAACAAAAAATGACTAGAAAGTTAAAGGTGTGGTCAAGGGTTGATAGGTGGAAAAGAACTTGGTAATCACAGATCTTCTGGATTCAACTAATAGGAATATTTAGGGATAGCAAATATAGGAAGCCACTTTCATAGTAGTTACTACGGTCTTTTACACAATACATTCTCAATCAGTTTTCACTGAATGTGAAGAAGAAGGAGGAGGGGAGGGGAAGAGGGAGGGGGAGAAAAGGAAGACACTTTCATCTTTGATGACGAAACATCAGTTGTGAGGCCTGTCACAAGTGTATTAGTACCTAAAATTCTAAATATTGAAAGTAAATTGCTTTTTAAAATAAATCAGAGTGGATTCAAGAGTATGACTATTATGATATTTCTTTCAATCATTTGCTTTTTTAACCACGAAGAGAAAGGGATGTGGTTACAGCCTAGGCGTGAGAACTGAACTGGATATAGTCACGGGAGAGTATCATTAAGGCACGCTTCATTCATCAAGTGCATGAAGATCAAAAAAGTCTGAGAATTCTGTTTTAGATTATCTTCTCTACCATTTCTCTCACTTGGACATTTGACAGGACTATGCAGATGACAACTGAAAGTTGTCAATTGACTCTTAAAAAACCTGTATTTCATACAGAGGCTGGACCCCAATGCTCTGGAAACTAGAAAACCAGTGAAAAGTTAATATTCTACCTTCAAGTCAAGAAGTTCGATTGGCACTCCCTTAGTGTATTACTTTTCTATGGAAACCCTGCAAACAGTGCTTAAAACAAGACACAATTTTTTCCTCACAGTATTGGAAAGTCAAGAGTCAGGGAATGGTTGAGCTGGGTCCTTGCTCAGGGTCTCCCCGGACTGAAGTCAACGTTTACAGCTGGGGCTCTGGTCTTAGCTGAGGCTTAGGGTCCTCTTTCAAGCTCACTGGTTGCTGGCAGAATTAGCCTCCTTGTGGGTCTGAGACTGAGGCATTCAGAGACCCCACGCCCCCTCCACGCACACAGTTCCCTGTCACACAGCCTTCTCCACACTATGCCAGTTTGTTTCTTCCAGACCAATAGGAGAATCTCTGTGACTTCTTTTAAGGGCTCATCTGGTGAAGTCAGACCAGGATAATCCCCCCAATTTAAAGTCAGCTGATTAAGGACTATAATTATATCTACAAAATCCCTTCGTAGCAGTACCTGGATTACCTTTTGGCTGAATAACTGGAATAATATGTACATACTTAGAGTCAGGAATCTTGGGGGTTATCTTAGAATCCTGCCTTCCACACTTGAAAAGGAAAACATTTCCATATTTAAATATCTGTTGTTACTAGTGTTGCTGCTGAGATTCTTGAGGATCCAAGAACTGTCTTTCACAATTTTCATTATGGGGAAAAAAAATTACCTTCACAAAACTTGTGCAAAGAATAGTTGCCTCTTTCCAGTTACTTGGATATACTTCAAATTGAAGGAATTAAAAAAAAATAGATTTTCTATGACAGTTAAACCGTGGGAAGTCATGTGGGAATATAAGACTAGTTAGTTGCAAGAAGGGTAGATCATGAAAGAGACTCCACAAGAAGAGGTCAAGGTACCATTAATTAAGAAAAGATTGTGTTGAATAGCCAGTCACCTGGATTAAATTAAGTCCATTTCCTTGGATACAAAGCGGCTGGACTCTGACAACCAGTCTGTTCTAGAATCCCTCTGTGCCTTTTTAGTAACCCACAGAAAATTTGGTATTCAATACTTTGAGTCCATAAATCCATTAAAAAAATAAGAATGCACATTACTTTCTGGGAGGTCTGTTTGTTTTAATGAGCAAAGAATAAAATAATTATCTCACACAATGCTGCAGGTGTAGATTGTAAGAGCAACTTCAATAGCTGTATGTGCAATTGATAATAGGTCTCCAGTGAAAGAACATTTTTAGATCTCCATTTTCTCATAGTTTCTTTTCTTGTAAAATAACTAATGCCAAAATTAGTTCAATTGCTCTTTTTGGAAGCCTTCAAAAACTAGTCACATTATTGGTTCTTTTGTTTAATACATTCTATCCATATGCTGTTGGCTTGCCTATTCAGAGAGCTCAAACCTTTGTGTATGCCCTTGGGGAAAAATGTGTGGCCTCAATTTCTAATCAGGAAGCACAGTTTCTCAACTTGAGTCTGCCTCTGACTTACGGTCAATTGATTTGGTTCAATTTTTAGATGCCAGTAAAACTGGAAATACCACTAGTGATCCAAAAATAAATTTATTTTCATCCACAAATAATTGTGAAGTCCTTGTATTAGGAATTATGAAGTCTAGTTGAATAGCATCATTCAAAGATCTGTCTCTAATGTCATGAGCCACATGCAGAAATGGATTCCTCTGTAAATGATTGTCCTGGTGACAGTTTACAAAACACCAACTTTAAATGCTCAAGTTAAAAAAAAACCAACTTGGCTCTGGACTTGAAAAAAATTAGAAACAGAAGGTTAACTCTAAAATGAAAACACTTCTATTGTATTAAACAAGTAAATTGAAAAACAATAAAAAGTATTTAAAGCACTTTTGAGTTTTAGAAATATAGTAACTGCCTTGTTGCCTAACTTTCCACCACTCTGCAGATGATTTACATTACTTCATTGAGAAGCTAGACTATCCTGGACAGAAAATTCCTTCAAGTTTACTTTCCAAGGAGTCACTGCACACTTACCTGCAGGCACTTCATAAATGGTTGTTGGGAGAGGAATGGATGGATGAGTGCAGATATTCATTCTTGATTCCTTTACTTTTGTCAAGTAGAAGAGACTCTCCTGTTGGTGAACTAAGCCTTCTGAAGACCAAGCCATCCAACTGTGTTTTGGCTCCATCCTTCAAAGAAGTTGGAAAAATTGGATACTTCCTCATCAAGAACCAACATGGCTGAATCAGTTAGTCCTTCTCTTATACACCTTCTGTCTCTCCTGGCTCTTTCAATTATGGAGTGGAAGCCCATACTGCTTGCCATACGACAGGCCAATAAATCAAGATACAAGTTATTGAGGCAAGCATTAGTGACTTTATTCAGAAAGCTAGGAGACCAAGAAGAAGACCAAAGAACCACCTTACCTGAGGTAGAATTTAGGCTTCTTTGGTGGTTGTTGTAAGCTTCTTGGTGCAGGAATCCTTTGTTCTTGCCGCAGTCCACATAGGCCTGGTTATCATATTCCTGTAAACCTCCAACAGAACAAATGTTATTCTCTGTTCTGCAAATTTTTATCTCTATATGAGTGGGAAAGTGTTTAAGATCAGAGCCTCAAGAACGGGCTATTGTGTATATTTCAGGCTAGAGGCAACATTCTTGTACAAAAGAAGGAGAGCCAGCATGACTAAGCACAGACAACAGGCACAAGGATTAGAGTAAAGGAATAGAATCAATATGGAGTCAGTTTTGCTCTCTGTTATATTTCCATTTTCCCATTAACAAGTAAACATGTTTCAGATCTCTTTTTTCTGATGTGTGTGCCTCTGTAAATATATATACCATTTATTACATTTACAAACACATATGTCACTATTTAGACATTCCCTTGTTGATAGCCATTTGTTACCAAATTTTTGCTCTTATATACATTTCCCTGTCTCCCTGCACACAGCTGTAACCATTTCTCTGGGGCAATGGTCCTCTGGGGTCATATCCCAGACTTATTAAGATAAAATTTCCAAGGCTATTTCTTAAAAGCCTTGCAGGTAATCCTAACGAGCTGCTTTTAGTTGAGAACTACAGCTCTAGAAAGAGAAATAGAAAATCTGGGTACACAATTATTCCCCAATGCAACTATACCTATTTTCTAGCCTATCGGTATTGTAAGATGTTTTTTCTGCTTGCTTGCTACCATGTGATATTGTCAGACTTTTTCATTGTTCCCAAGTATGAATTCTATTTCAAATTTTTTTTTAATTTAATTTTTAATTACTAGCAAGCTAGATCATCTTTTTGCAAATTTTTCCATTCTGGTTCTTTTTCTCCTGTAAATTATCTGTTCATATCTCTTGTCTATTTTTCTGTTGGTGATTTGCCTTTTTCTTATTGATTTATAAGCTCCATGTGATCATCTTTTTTCTATGTATGCAAACTATCTCCTCCAAGTGCACAGCCAGTTTTTTAAATTTGTGGTTTCTTGTGCTGATACTGCCTCAGTTCAATTTCCAGTTTTAAGGTTGTTAAGTTGTTCTTCTTTTATATAACTGGAGTTGACTATTCTTAGGCTTTTCCTTTTTTCATAGAGGTTTCACTGTCCTTTTTTAAAGTCCATTATCACTTTCTTCAGAATTAAAGTCCAGAAAGGAGTGCATGTGTTCTAATCCTAGCTGCCAGGGACATGGATCTTCTCAGCTTTGGAAGTGGAAGATGAACTCCATTCCTCACCAGGACTTTTGAAATCAGGAACTCCAAAAACAGCAAGGGGAGTTTAGATGCTGAGCAGTTCAAAAACATGAAAATTCCCTTCTAGCTTCTAAAATTTTACTAAAGATAGTTGCATGCTATAGCTGTGTGTTAGTCACTCAGTCATGTCTGATTCTTCATGATCACATGGACTGTAGCCCGCCAGACTCCTCTGTCCATGGAATTCTAAAGGCAAGAATACTGGAGTGGGAGAAAAGACAATCTATTTAACAAGTGTTGCTGGGAAAACTGGTCAACCACGTTTAAAAGAGTGAAACTAGAACACTTTCTCACACCATACACAAAAATAAACTCAAAATGGTTTAAAGATCTAAATGTGTCTCTTGCTGTCTCACATCGTTACCATCTTTCTATATTCCATATACATGCGTTAGTATACTGTATTGGTTTTTTCTTTCTGGGTTACTTCACTCTGTATAATAGGCTTCAGTTTAATCCATCTCATTAGAACTGATTCAAATGTATTCTTTTTAATGGCTGAGTAATACTCCACTGTGTATATGTACCACAGCTTTCTTATCCATTCATCTGCTGATGGACATCTAGGTTGCTTCCATATCCTGGCTATTATAAACAGTGCTGCGATGAACATTGGGGTACACGTGTTTCTTTCAATTCTGGTTTCCTTGGTGTATAGACACAGATGTATAGAACAGTCTTTTGGGCTCTGTGGGAGAGGGAGAGGGTGGGATGATTTGGGAGAATGGCATTGAAACATGTGTAATGTCATATTTGAAATGAATTGCCAGTCCAGGTTCGATGCAGGATACAGGATGCCTGGGGCTGGTGCACTGGGATGACCCAGATGGATGGTACGGGGAGGGAAGAGGGAGGGGGGTTCAGGATGGGGAACACATGTACACCTGGGGCGGATTCATGTTAATGTGTGGCAAAACCAATACAATATTGTAAAGTAATTAGGCTCCAATTAAACTAAGTAAATTTATATTAAAAATTAAATTAAGAAAAATAAATAAATAAAGATCTAAATGTAAGACCACAAACTGTAAAATTCTTAGAGGAAAACATAGAACACTCTCTGACAAAAATCACAGTAAGATCCTCTATGACATACCTCCCAGAGTAATGGAAATAAAAACAAAAGTAACAAATGGGACCTAATTAAACTTAAAAACTTTTGCACAACAAAGGAAACAAAAGGCAAGGTGAAAAGGCAGCCTTCAGAATGGGAGAAAATAATAGCAAACAAAACAAACAAAACAACTGACAAAGAATTAATCTCCAAAATATACAAGCAGCTCATGTAGCTCAATACAAGAAAAACGAATAACCTAATCAAAAAGTGGGCCAAAGAACAAAACAGACATTTCTCCAAAGAAGACATCATACAGATGCCTAATAAACACACAAAAAAGATGCTCAACATCACTCATTATTAGAGAAAAGCAAATCAAAACTACAATAAGGTTTTGATTTACATTTCTCTGACTGCAGCCATGAAATTAAAAGACGCTTACTCCTTGGAAGAAAGGTTATGACCAACCTAGATAGCATATTGAAAAGCAGAGACATTACTTTGCCAACAAAGGTCCATCTAGTCAAGGCTATGGTTTTTCCAGTGGTCATGTATGGATGTGAGAGTTGGACTGTGAAGAAAGCTGAGCGCCGAAGAATTGATGCTTTTGAACTGTGGTGTTGGAGAAGACTCTTGAGAGTCCCTTGGACTGCAAGGAGATCCAACCAGTCCATTCTGAAGGAGATCAGCCCTGGGTGTTCATTGGAAGGACTGATGCTAAAGCTGAAACTCCAGTACTTTGGCTACCTCATGTGAAGAGTTGACTCATTGGAAAAGACTCCGATGCTGGGAGGGATTGGGGGCAGGAGGAAAAGGGGATGACAGAGGATGAGATGGCTGTATGGCATCACTGACTCGATGGACGTGAATTTGAGTGACCTCCAGGAGATGGTGATGGACAAGGAGGCCTGGCGTGCTGCGATTCATGGGGTCGCAAAGAGTCGGATACAATTGAGCGACTGAACTGAACTGAACTGAACTGAATAATAATAATAACAAATCTCTCTCAAGAGTTGGTGTGAGCATACCCTAAACACACCTGCAGTGTGTTGTTGCTGTTCAGTTACTAAGTCATGTGCAACTCTTTGTGACCCCATGAACTTCAGTACGCCAAGGTTCCCTGTCCTTCACTCTCTCCCAGAGTTTGCTCACTCATGTCCATTAAGTCAGTAATGCCACCCAACTATCTCATCCTCTGTTGCCCCCTTCTCCTCTTGCCCTCAATCTTTCCCAGCATCAGGGTCTTTTCCAATGAGCTGGCTCTTCACATCAGGTGGCCAAAATATTGGCACTTCAGCTTCAGTATCAGTCCTTCCAATGAATATTCAGGGTTTATTTCCTTCAGGATTGACTGGTTTGATCTCTTTGCTGTCCAAGGGACTCTCAAGAGTCTTCTCCAGCACCACAATTCAAAAGCATCAGTTCTTTGGCAATCACAATAAGTTTAATGATTGTCATAAATTCAATTTCTCCTTTACAGTAACAAAGAAAAAAATTCCAAATTCTCTTTTAGTTAACAGCCCTTGACAGATGATTGTCAATGAAGAGCTATCTATACCCACTAATTCCACCACCTCAAATCATTCATTTCTCTCTCTGCTCCAAGTTTATCCATTCCAATATATATTACTTAATTAGGCTGTGGCAGCTTAATTCCCTTAACACTTTCCTGTATTTCTGGAGCATTGTTCTACCATGAACTTTAGTGTCTACCATGAACATTAGTGTCTGCAGCACCACATTCCTCCATGGTCTGTCTGATAATCAACCTGATCTTTCTAGGTCTCATTTATAAACATTCTTTTTTCTGTCCTCCCCTCAAATACCAGGATTCATCTATTCCCCCATGGCGCCATCTTGGCCTCTTTTCATATGCTTCACCACTATCTGTAAAATAGATATTCTTGATTCTACATCTTTAGCTCTTCCCTTTCCATTGAGATCCAAACTTATAAAAGTAGTTCAAACTACTTTGGGACAATTTTACCTGGAAGTTTCCTTGCCATTTCAAATGATAGGCTTTAAACTAAACCTATCACTTTCCACCCATCTCATTGCTCATTGCTCCAACCTCCTCCCTCTTCACCATTCCAAGCTAAAACCTTCTCCTCTTTGTATGTCCCTTGTCAAAACCAGAAACATGTAAGTGGCTTCTGAGTCCTCTCCTTCCCTAATCTATATCAAATTGCTTACCTAGTTTCCTAGACCTTTCCATTTGCCATACCATGACCTAAGATGAAGCCACCATTAACTTTTGATGAATGCAACATCTTCTGCCTGGACTTTCTTGGACCACCACAAGTTATTTACCCCCAAAATCTAGTGTTCTTGTTCAATGGCACATCTGATGTTATAGCTTTCCAATTTAAAAATTTTCAGTGATTCCTGAAAGTCCTCAGAAAAAAAAGATTAAGACATTCATAGTATGTATTGATTCCCTCCATTCTCAATCCTGTTCTCCTATGCAGCAAAATAATTTTAGGAATTGACACTTGCTTGGGCTTCCCTAGTGGTTCAGACGGTAAAGTGTCTGCAATGCAGGAGACCTAGGTTCGATCCTTGGGTTGGGAAGATCCCTTGGAGAAGGAAATGGCAGCCCACTCCAGTATTCTTGCCTGGAAAATCCCATGCACCCAGAGCCTGGTAGGCTACTGCTCATGGGGTTGCAAAGAATCAGACACGACTGAGCAACTTCACTTCACTTCACACTTCAGAGGCAGAACTCACTTATTCTAGCCAATCATGATGATCCCACACCCCTAGCCAATGATTGATTTTGGAACCAAGGACTGAGACAACTGATGCTGGATCTTCCACTGATGATATTTATTGATGGAGTTGTGGGTATAATGACTAGACTGAGCCAAACTAAGGCTGAAGTGAGGAAGTTTTATTTTACCAATAGGAGCATTCTCTCTTTTCCCATATTGAGGTAAACAATAAAAGACTGTAGCCTTGATTCCTCTATTGCTATCTTAACAAAATGAAGATGATGTCCTGGAAGGCAATGGAAAATGATGGAAGAAACCAACCAATCATGAAAGTGCCATGACTTAATATTTTAAAACTGTGTTGAAATCACCTTAAACAGCATAAGGCTCTTCATGATCTAGCCCTTAATTGTCTTTCCAGCTTCACCTTCATTTTATTTGTTTTCATACACTCAATATGTCATCTGAGGACCAGCAGTACTGGTACAACCAGAGAACTGGCTCAAAATAGGGAACTTCAGGCCCTACTCTAGACCTACTGAAACAGAATTTGCAATTTAATAATTTTGCTAAGCGACTATATGCACATTAGCATTTGAGAAGCACTGCCTTTGACCAGTGGTTCTCAAACGATGGCTCCCAGACCAGCAGCATCAGGATCAGTATCCCCTGGGAACCTACAGTGCTGTGCTGTGCTTAGTCACTCAGTTGTGTCCGACTCTTTGCAACCCTACAGGCTGTAGCCCACCAGGCTCCTCTGTCTATGGGGATTCTCCAGGCAAGAATACTGGAGTGGGTTGCTATGCCCTCCTCCAGGGGATCTTCCCAAGCCAGGGATCAAACCCAGGTCTCCCACACTGCAGGTGGATTCTTTACCATGAGTCACCAGGGAAGCCTGGGAACCTATTAGGAATACCAATGCTCAGGCCCCCAGACCTACTGAATCAGAAACTTTAGGAGTGGTATTCCCAGAAATATATGTTTTAATGACTTGGTCACTTTCCCTCAATACTGTGCATAGGATTTGTATTTTTAGATGATGTTGATACTATTTGTCTCTAGACCACTCTTTGGAACTATTGGTCTACACAACTGTTTTCTAAGGGGCTTCCCAGGTGGCACTAGTGGTAAAGAACCTGCCTGCAATGCAGGAGACATAAGAGACCCAGGTTCAGTCCGCTGGGTTGGAAGGATCCCCTGAAGAAGGACATAGCAACCCACTCCAGTATTTTTGCCTGGCGAATCCTATGGACAGAGGAGCCTGGTGGAATACAGTCCATAGGGTCGCAAAGAGTGGAACACAAATGAAGTGGCTTAGCACACACACACACACAGATATTACCTCTTGCCAGAAGTTCTCCCTGATGGCCAAATTTGGATTAAGTGCCCAGATGATATACTCAAGTGATAGCCAGAGCAATTCTCAAACTGTAATCCACATTTTTCTTCTGACCTAATCTTCCTCATGGAATTAACAACCATTTTGAGTGCAGTGTTAGCTACAGACACTGTTTTTCTCTTGTGTCTAATACGACATCACACAAAAATGGGTGCTCAATAAGCATTTGTTAAATAATATGCATTATTAAGGCAGGAATTGTGTCTTCTGTACTACTTCCCTTGATGATGGTCATAGCTCCTCAAAAAATTTTTATAGAAGCTTTATAATTACTTCTTAAAGGAACTCTGTCCATTTACAAGTTCCCAAATAAAACTAGAAAATACTCTCAGTTCAGTTCAGTCGCTCAGTTGTGTCCGACTCTTTGCGACCCCATGAATTGCAGCACACCAAGCCTCATAGTCAATAAGATAATGCTCTAGATGTATAAAAATTAGGGGAAAATAAAATTAGAAAGACTTGGTTAACATCATCGATCAACTGCTGAATAAGGATTCAGGTCAGTTCAGTTCAGTCACTCAGTCGTGTCTGACTCTTTGAGACCCTATGAATCGCAGCACGCCAGGCCTCCCTGTCCATCACCAACTGCCGGAGTTCACTCAGACTCACGTCCATCGAGTCCGTGATGCCATCCAGCCATCTCATCCTCTGTCGTCCCCTTCTCCTCCTGCCCCCAATCTCTCCCAGCATCAGAGTCTTTTCCAATGGGTCAACTCTGCATGAGGTGGCCAAGGTACTGGAGTTTCAGCTTTAGCATCATTCCTTCCAAAGAACACCCAGGGCTGATCTCCTTCAGAATGGACTGGTTGTATCTCCTTGCAGTCCAAGGGACTCTCAAGAGTCTTCTCCAACACCACAGTTCAAAAGCATCAATTCTTCGGAGCTCAGCCTTCTTCACAGTCTAACTCTCACATCCATACGTGACCACTGGAAAAACCATAGCCTGACTAGACGGACCTTAGTCGGCAAAGTAATGTCTCTGCTTTTCAATATGCTATCTAGGTTGGTCATAACTTTTCTTCCAAGGAGTAAGTGTCTTTTAATTACATGGCTGCAGTCACCATCTGCAGTGATTTTGGAGCCACAAAAAATAAAGTCTGACACTGTTTCCACTGTTTCCCCATCTATTTCCAATGAAGTGATGGGACCGGATGCCATGATCTTCATTTTCTGAATAAGGATTACACATTGCTTAAAATTTTTTCACTAGGGCTGGGATGTGGATTCTGACAAAACCGGATTATCATGATGATTAGACATAGCAATAATGTGATTAAGAGCTGGGTTGGGGGCAGAAAATTCCAGCTTGGCCACTTACTCATGATGTGTCTCTGGCAGTTGCTTGACTTCTTTAAGTTTTACAGTCCTTACCTCTAAGATGGATAATGTTTGCCTCACTGGAATACAGAAGGCTTAAATGAGATAACACCTTTCAGACACATAGCACAATACTTGGTACATAATAAGTTCTCAACGGGTGCAAACTAAGAGCAAAGGGGGTATTTCTAAATTCCATATAGACCTGTGGGTAGAGTTTGGTACCATCTTGGCTGAAAAAACCATTTTTCAAATATAAGCTTGGTCTCCTCCGAATCTTTGTATTTTATATTGAACTATTGATTATCCAGGAGCAAAACCAGAAACTGTTTCCACATCTACCCTGCCATTCTCACAAACCTTTGCTCTCATGGACATTAGTTTCACTTCTTTCTCCAGAACAATAGCTGCATTACAAAGTGATGAAAACTTCCCAAACGTGGCCTGAAGGAACAGAAGAATGGGAAGGCTTACTTGTGTGCGATTGGCCCACAAGCAACAGATTATGATTCTAACTCAAAGTCCCAGAGATGCAGACCTTCACAGCAGACATCAGCCTATGTAGCAGGATGGGATCACAATGTCCCTGGAAGGTGAGCTGCAGAGCCCAGAGCTGTAAAATACAGCCCTTTGTGTGCTGAACGCTGAACCAGGGCACAGTGAGACAAGAAATGTTTATGTATAGGCGTCAATAAAGTGAAAGCATAAGCTCTATGGACAGAATTGGGCTGGTCAAGGGCAGCTAATTCCTGCAAATACCTTGTTACTCATTGAATGTAAATGATCTACTTCTGCATTTTATCATGTTTACACAGTGATATTTTGTGGGAGCTGCTTCCAGGTTTATGTGTATCTTTAATCTGGGAAAGTCCAGGGCTTATTCACTCTAATGTTGAATAAAAGGTCACTGGTAAAAATCAGGAACCAATCTAAAACAAGAGAGGGGTGGCGAGTTTTGCCAAGTGTGTACATATCAACTTATTTCAATATTTTCTTAAAAACCCATTGTCCTAAAACAAGGCATGGCTTCTCATATTGCAAATAAAAAGTCAAACATTTCAATGAAGGCAAGCAACAACACGGACAAAAACAAAACCTCAAACGATGCCCTCTGTTTCCATCAGAGCAACAAAGACATACTTTAATGTTGATGTAGTGGGTAAAAGAGAATAAGTACAGTCAGGTGAAAAATCAGCAGAGCTCCACACTTCAGGTGTTGTATTTTATTTATGTGATCTAGCATCCTGAGAAGTTGTGACTGTGTGTTATACCCATTTTACAGATAAAGATTCTGAAGATCAGCAGGCCTGATGTATCTGCCTAAGACACTCATGACTAGTAAGCCACAACAGGGCTGGTCCCAAAGGCTGACTTATTAATCCTAGTCAAATCTTGAGCTTTCCTCGCTAATATGATTCTTTCCATTTTGTTTCTTCAGAAAAAAAATGCTATGGGTACATATGTGTGTGTGTGTTTTCTTTTTTCATTGTACAACTCAATACTTTTTTTCTTTTTAAATACAGAGAAGAGATCTTTAAGGGTATTAGATTTTGTAAAGTGAATAAAGGTGTGTTGACATATTTGAAAAATTTTGAATTTCAGTTTATTTAGATTATCACACTATACAGTCTGTGAAATGACAGATAGTAAAACTGTGTTTCCCAAATGATAGACACTGAATGATTTAGGAAGTTAAAATGACACTGAATGAATTTATCCATAAATTCATAAATACGACTTTATTCTTAAATATAAGAATATATATATAATCTGAAATCTGTTTTGTGATGCGACATTTCTTTTTACAATTACTTTTTATTGGAGTATACCTGCTTTGGGCTTCCCAGGGAACACAATGCTAAAGAATCCACCTGCCAATGCAGGAGACACAAGTTCAATCCCTGGGTTAGCAAGATCCTCTAAAGAAGGAAATAGCAACCCACAACCAGTATTCTCGCCTGAAGATTTCCACAAGACAGAGGAGCCTGGTGGGCTACTGTCCATGGGGTCACAAAGAGTTGGACACAATTGAGTGACTGAGTACTTAGTTGCCTTAACAACATTGTGTTAATTTCTTGCTGTACAGCAAAGTGAATCAGTCATACGTATTCATGTATCCACTCTTTCTTCGATTTCCTTCCCCTTTAGGTCACCAGAGAGCACCGAGAAGAGTTCACTTTGCTATACGTAGTGCTTAATGTTACTTGCTTAGTCGTGTCTGACTCTTTGCGACCCCATGGACTGTAGCCTGCCAGGCTTCTATGGTATTCTCCAGTCAAGAATTCAGGTGTGGGTTGCCATTTTCTTCTTCAGGGATCTTCCCAATCCAGGGATTGAACCTGGGTCTCCTGCATTGCAGGCAGATTTTTTTTTTTACAATTTGAGCCCCAGTAGTTTTTCACTTTCATGCTTTGGGGAAGGAAATGGCAACCCACTCCAGTATTCTTGCCTAGAGAATCCCAGGGATGGGGGAGCCTGGTGGGCTGCTGTCTATGGGGTTGCACAGGGTCGGACACGACTGAAGCAACTTAGCAGCAGCAGCAGCAGCAGTATATATGTCTGAATAAAAGAGAATTGGAGAAGGAAATGGCAACCCACTCCAGTGTTCTTGCCTGGAGAATCCTGGGGATGGGGGAGCCTGGTGGGCTGCCGTCTATGGGATCGCACAGAGTTGGACACGACTGAAGCGACTTAGCAGCAGCAGCCGCAGCAGCAGTGTATATATGTCAATCCCAATCTCCCAATCCATTCCACCCTGCCTCCCCTTGGTAACCATAAATTTGTTCTCTACATCTGTGACTCTATTTCTGTTTTGTAAGTAAGTTTATTTCTATCATTTTTCTAGATTCCACATATAAACAATATTGTACAACGTATGTTTTTCTGACTTAACTTCACTCCATGACAGTTTCTAGGTCTATACACGTCTCTGCAAATGGCACTATTTTGTTCCTTTTTATGGCTGAGTATTATTCCAATGGATATATGTATCACATCTTCTTTATCCATTCCTCTGTCAATGGACATTTAGGTGGCTTCCATGTCCTGGCCAGTGTAAGTAGTGCTGCAATGAACATAAGGGCGCATGCATTCTTTCAAATTATGGTTTTCTCTGGATATATGCCTAGCAGTGGGATTACTGAGCCATATAGTAGCTCTATTTTCAGTTTCTTAAGGAACCTCCATACTGATCTCCATACTGGCTGTACCAATTTGCATTCCCTCCAACAGTGTAGGAGGGTTCCCTTTTCTCCATACCCTGTCCAGCACTGACTGTTTGTAGAATTTTTGATGACAGCCATTCTGACCAGATGAGGTGGCTGGATGGCATCACTGACTCGATGGACGTGAGATTGAGTGAACTCCGGGAATTCGGTGATGGACAGGGAGGCCTGGCGTGCTGCGATTCATGGGGTCACAAAGAGTCGGACATGACTGAGCAACTGAACTGAACTGAACTGATTCTGACCAGTGTAAGGTGATGTAACATTTCTAATGTAAATATTGCAAGAGATCAGTAAATTTTTAAAATAATCCTTTTGCTACTTTGACCAGTTCTCAACCACTCCCTGAAGGACATTCAATTCTCTGAGAAAAAAGAACAGAAATATACAGGAAAAAAGTACAATTCTCCAACCCATGCTTTTGCATTTCTAGTCTTCTTCCCATTTGTTCTTTCGTTTGAAAATGCTATTTGATAGCCATTTGCAATCAAATAGAAGATTGAGTAGTGAAAACTATCAAATCAGATTAGATGCGCCCAGAACTTTCAAATAAGAGACATATTTTCAGTGAAGTATTTTGGAGAAAACTGCTTTTTTCTAAACATTTTCCATCTATTTACTAGATGGAATAATCCACCTGGGTATTAGATTGTATGGATTCCACTGCATGAAAGTATATTTTGACAAATCCTCCTACTCAACAGGGACTACACGGATGAGTTGTGACACATCCTTTACTTCTTAGGTAGAATCTCCCTGAGCAAAACAATAAACCAGGAAAATATTATTCCCCAGGGCTCTTGTCTCTCTTTCATGAACCTCTGTACACCTCTCTCTACCCCTTGCCACTTCTGTAACTCCTAGCCACTACAAGCAAGCACAACCAACAAAAATCACACAATCACATGAGGGGAGTGTTTTTGCTAACTTCATTCTCCCTCTTAACCTAAACCTGCTCTTCTAAATACATCTAGACTCATTCATACTAAGGTGTGACTGTTGTTAAATTTACCACTTCTGCTCTTCAGGCTTATTTGGTGAGTGATTCACTTTAGGCAAATAAATGAAGTCTAACAGGTAATTTCAAACACCAAGTGCATATGTAGGGAATATATTTACTGAGGAGACGGGCTAGAAGGAATATTTTTAGCTGAACCTCAAATAAAGTAGCTAGTAATCTGTGTATGGGCTTCTCAGGTGGCGCTAGTGGTAAAGAACTTTCCTGCCAAAGCAGGAGACACAAAAGAAGTGAGTTCAATCACTGTGTCAAGAAGATGCCCTGGAAGAGGGCCTGGCAACCAATTCCAGTATTCTTTCCTGGAGAATCCCATGGACAGAGGAGCCTCATGGGCTATGGTCCAGTCCATAGGGTCGCAAAGAGACTGAAGTGATTCAGCATGCACTTAGCACACACAGTCTGTGTACACTTAAGGCAGGTACTCTTTCTTACTTAAGTTGCTGTGATCTCCTTTGTTTCAACATTTAAAGACCACATTCACAAAATAAAATATTGCTTTTACCCTTCCTGGAGATCACCGGCAGAAAGCCCCAGACTCTGAAGAAGGCAATGATAATAATAAAGGGATCTGTGCTGTGAGTCTGGTTGAGAACCTGGGCATTCTAAGGGTAGTGTGTCCTGGGAGAGGGTGACGGGCTGAGCTACCATGTGCTGCCTCTTTTAGGCAAGTTCACCAAACAGACAAGTTACTCCTACTCCTTTAAGGAGGAAACACAGAGGGGAGGAGAATGGCTGGAGTTGATCTTCCTGAACTTTCCTTCCTGTGGAGTAAAATGGAAATCTCTTCCCTTTATGAACTTGAGCAACAGGGAATGACAACAAAGGCTAACTTTGGGGCAGACTCTGTGTTGTAATTTTGTATATATGATCCTGTTGTGTACCCTGAAACTCCTTGGAAGGCAGTGTTTTTTTACCCCCAATTTAAGATGTGTTTCCTCAGGCAAGGAACTTGCAGGCATCACTCTGCTAGTAAACTGAATAACCGATACCTGAAAACACTTCCATCTGACCTTAAAGTGAATACTCTTTCCACTGTGCCAATGTTTTAAATATCTTCAACTTTCTATGACAGAAGTAAACTTATCTATAAAACAGAAACAGACTGACAGATATAGAGAACAGGCTTGTGGTGGTGGGGTTTGGGGGAGGGATGGACTGGGAGTTTGGAATTAGCAGACACTATTATATAGAAAATGGATAAACAATTAGGTCTGACTGTATAGGAGAGGGAACTATATTCAATATCCTGTGATAAACTATAATGGAAAAGAATATACAAAAGAGTAAATATATATACACATATATATGTATCACTTTTCTGTACAGCAGAAATTAGTTCAAAATTGTAAATCAACTACACTTTCATAAAATAAAATTTTAAAAAATCTTCAACCTTTTGTAACAAAGACTTCTACCAGTATATTTCATCAAACATTTCTTTCTTAACCTGTCCTCACAGTTCCAATCATCTAATTAGCTCCTCTAGCACAAATGGAGAAGAATTCATTTCCTATTTTGGTAGTAGTAGATCTTTTTTTTCCTCATCATGGAATCAAAAATGCCATCATTACACCATTTATCAACAATCGACTGAGGCCAGTCTCAATATTCTTTGCATTTATATCAAACATATCCTAATTGCAAATCGATGCCCAAAGCCAATGGCATTACCTTTCCATCTAAGGCAGAGAAATTTCTCATTGATAATACAGTCAAAATAAACAGAATTTTAAGAAATATGATGGGAGAGTCCTTTAGTTAATAAGGAAGTGAAGAGACGCCAAACACCAGGATCTATGTAAAGCTTTATGGAGCAGTTAACCTTGAGACTTCACTGTATGTAAAGATTAAACAGCAACTTCTGGTTAGCAGATTTATAGAGCTTACACATACCTTGGTTTCACTGTTTGTACTTTTATCTACTTCTGGGTTTTATTACTGCTTTCTGCCCAATGATAGTCTCTATATACACAGAATGCCAAGAGATTAAGCAGTGAAAAGAAGTAGAAGGTTTCCTTTGTCATCTTTGATGTTGTAAAGGTCTTAGAGAGAGGTGCACCGTCTACAAGTTACAGATTCGTAAAAAATGCCACCCATAGCTCTCACATGGGTGACAAGATTTTCACAATGCACAGTCATCATAAACAAAGGCAAAGAAAACATTAAAGCATTACAGTAGCTTTCCAGGGTCATGGTGGAAAATAGTGCTAAGTCGCTTCAGTCGTGCCCAACTCTGTGCAACCCTATGGACTGTAGCCCACAAGGCTTCTTTGTCCTCTGTGGAAAATAAGTAGTCCCTGATTAGCAATTCACTCATAGACACAAAATCAAATTAAAGGTTACTTTATATGATACAATCAGCATATCGCTAAACAAATATACTTAATCTTTAAAAAGGGACTATGGTTTTGGTTTTATGTGAATAAAGACAGACACATCAGCACAGAAGATGAATTTTTTAAAAAGGAAATGCAAAAGTTTTTAGGCCCCAGCTGGGATGAATGATTCTGTTACAGGATCTTTCACGAAAGACCGGAAATGACAATGTTAGCAAAAAAATACAGTAAAATTGAAGGAAGAAAGAAAACATCAATTAACAGCATGAAGACATAGCCTGTTTCCACTTGCCCTGACTATGAGGAAGTATTGTGGAAACTCAAGTCTTCCCGTTCCTGAGTTATCTGCTGTCACAGAGGCGAGCTACCAAGCCACTTGTTTGCTGTGACTTGAGCGAAAACAACATTTCTGACAAGAAAATTAAGTTTCTCAGCCACAATCCTACCTGCTCAGCAAAAGCATCATTATCATCAACATATTTTTCCCCACTTGAACAAAACAATTTATTTTTTGATTGCAGGGAATTTTGTATACCAGCTGTCATTCTGAGTTTCAAAATTCAGTATTATATAATGTTTTTAAAACCCAACCATAATCAAATGATCAAGTGAAAGCTATTTCTAAACAGTGACTCATATATGAGGTATGGTATCAATTTAGGGCTTTCCAAATGTTCATTTTCTCAAAGAATTTCTTTGGAAAGATGAAAAATATTAAAGTCACAGAATCAAAACACTTAAAAAAAATCTGTCAAAGACTCTGTGGATTGAAATAATTAAAAGGTAATCATAGCTGGGCACTGACAGAGTCTGAACAGAAACTTTTAAGTGAATTGGCACCTCATAATTTTTATAATATTTGAAATTTTCACAAAATGCCTCCCTATAAAGTGCTTGGTAAACTGATAGAATTCTATTTTCTAATTTTTGAAAAAAAGAAATTTCATACTTTACTATAAGTATATATATATATACACACACACACACATATCTGGAGAAGGAAATGACAACCACTCTAGTATTCCTGCTTGGCAAATCCCATGGAGCCTGGTGGGCTACAGCCCATGGGGTTGCAGGAGTTGGACATGACTGAGTAACTAAACCACCACCACGACCATATATGTATGTGTGTGTGTATGTATATATATATATATATATACATACACACACACACACACACAAGTTCCCATGAAAGATTATGGAATACAATTTGATAAGCCTCCAATGTTAATTTTGATGTTAATTTTGACATGTGAATACATTTAAAATTATCAGCTATTTACTATGCTTTCTTTAATGAAATACCTAATATATTTTTGTGTGTATGGAAGTATGTGTAGGGAAGTGCATTTAAAATATGACCTAATTTTCAATAAATTTATCAGAACATTCATTTTTAGGAATTAAAATATTATTCCTTATTGCCTAAATCATAAAAGTCAAATCCCAGAATTTAGCCTTTATGGCCCTCTGTGATCTAGTTCAGAAATACTTTCAGTTTTATTTTCTATTCCCTCATTAAAGTCCTATCTATAAATTGGATCATAATTTGTAGCCATAAAATACTTACTGAGTATTTACCACATTCCAGGCTTTGTGATTCAAAGATCAATAAGACACAATTTCTACTTTCAAGCAGTTCAAGTCTAGCAAAGAAGAACATATGTAATCGGCTACTCACAGTATCAAAAGTGCAATATTTGATGTGTGTCAAAGGCACAAAAGGAAATGCCAATCACTTCCTGGCTGGATAGATAATAGATTTAAGGAAGATTATAAAGGGGGAGTAATGAATAAATTAGAATTCACCAAATTGACACATAGAAAATGATGTTCTTTACACAGGCACACAAGTTTGAGACAGGAACATAGATCTGTTCAAGCACAGATGTTTGACTATTTTCTAGGACAAAGAGTGTGGGGGTTCACCATCTTCCAAATGCCATTTGTCCATTAAACCCCTTGTTTACGGCTCATCCTGCCCTTTCGGCAGATTAAAGTAGATGATGTTGGTTGCTTATGGGAACCTAATAACTTTGACATGACCTTGGACCAGAGTTGTCCAACCTTGGTGCTACTGAGTTTGGAAAGAATTCTCTGTTATGGGGGACTATCCTGAATATTGTAGGATGCTTAGTAGTAGCATTCTAGGATTCTGTCCACTAGTTACAATAGCATTCTCTCTCCCAGTTGTAATAATCAGAAGTGTCTCAAATCATTGCCGAATGTCATGTGGGGTAAAAATCTGTCCTCAGCTGAGAATCACTGCCTTAGATCTATGTATCTACACAGTCACTTCAATATTGGTAAGGATTATAACCCTACTAGATAGGAATGATTATAAGGGAAGAAAATAATCACATTCAAAAGAATTTAGGGCTGTAAACAACCTAACTTTATACCTAAAGGAACAAGGAGAAGAAGAACAAATAAAACCCAACGTTAGTAAAAGGAAAGGAATAATTAAGATCAGAAGTAAATGGAATAGAGACTTAAAAAGGTATAGAAAAGATCAATGAAACTAAGAACACTTTATTTGGAAAGATAAACAAAATTGATAACCAAAATTGATAGCTAGACTCATAAGAAATAGAGGGCCCAAATCAACAAAATAAAAAATGAAAACAGAAAAGGTACAAGCAACATCACAGAAATACAAAGGTTCAAAAGAGATTGCTATGAAAAAATATATGCCAATAAGACGGACAACCTAGAAGAAACAGACAAATCCTAGAAATGTATAATCTTCCAAGTTTGAACAAGGAAGAAAGAGAAAATATGAACAGACTAATTATGAGTAATGAAATTTGATCACTAATTTAAAAAAATAACTTTCTCAAAACAAAAGTCCAAGATCAGGTGGCTTGACAGATGAATTCAATCAAATATTTACAAAAACATGAACACCTATCTTTCTCAAACTACTCTAAAAAGTTGCAAAGGAAGTACTGCTTTTGAACTAATTTTATGAGAGATCATAACCCAATACCAAAATCAGACAAAGATATAACAAAAAGAGAAAATTACAGACCAATATCACTGATGACTATAGATGCAAAATCCTCAACAAACTAAAATATTAGCAAACTGGGACCTCCCTGATGGTCCAGAGGCTAGGACTCCATGTTCCTAATGCGGGGGTCCTGAGTTTGATACCAGAGTAGGGAACTAGGTTCTGTATGCTGCAGCTAAACATTCCACATGCTGCAACTAAAAGGATCCCTGCATGCCACAACTAAGACCCAACACAGCCAAAGAAATGAGTAAATATTTTAAAAATACATTGGCAGGTCTAATCCAAAAGTATATTAAAAGGATTACATACCATGATCAAGGGGGATTTATCCCAGGGATGTAAGGATGGTTCAATAACTGCAGATCAGTAAATGTGTTACACCACATTGACAAACTGAAGAATAAACATCATATAATCCTCTCAATAGATGGAGAAAAAGCTTTTGATAAAATTCAACTTCCATTTATGATTAAAAACTCTCAACAAAATGGGTATAAAGGGAACATACCTCAACATAATAAAGGCCAATTATGACAAATTTACAGCCAACATCATACTTGATGGTAAAAAAACTTCCTCTAGTAGTGGTAATAAGACAAAGATGCCCACTCTCATGACTTCTACTCAATTATGGTACTGGAAGTCCTAGATGCAGCAATCAGGTGAGAAAAAGAAATAAAAGGAATACAAATTAGAAAATAAGAAATAAAACTGTCACTATTTGCAAATGACATGATACTATATACAGAAAGGTAGCATCAAAAAACCATGAGAACTAGTAAATTAATTCAGCCAAGTTGCACTATACAAAATTAATACACAGGAATGTCTTATGTTGCTATTCACCAACAATGAACTATCAGAAAGAGACAGCAAGAAAACAACCTCACTTACAGGTGCACCAGAAAAAGTAAAATGTCTAGGAATAAATCTAACCAAGGAGGTAAAAGACCTGTAGTTGGAAAAGACTGATGAAAGGAAAGCTTGGTGAGTCCAAAATCTGATGAGGTGCACCAGCAAGTTAGTCAGGGAAACACTGCAGTTCAAATCCAAAGGCACCTGCTGGCAGAGTTCCTGCCTTCTTAGGCGCAGTCTTTGTTTTATCAAGGCCTTTAGCTGATTGTCTTCCCTGGTGGCTCAGATGGTAAAGCATCTGCCTACAATGAGGGAGACCTGGGTTCAATCCCTGGGTCAGGAAGATTTCCTGGAAAAGGAAGCGGCAAGCCACTCCAGTATTCTTGCCCGGAAAAATCCCATGGATGGAGGAGCCTGGTAGGCTACAGTCCATGGGGTCACAAAGAGTCGGACACGACTGAGCGACTTCACTTTAGCTGATTGAAAGAGGCCCACCTACACTATGGAGGGTAATCTGCTTTATTCAAAGCCCACTTATTTAAATATTGGGCTTAGTTGTTCAGTTGTGTCCAACCTTTGTGAACCCCCGTGGACTGTATTCTGCCAGGCTCCTCTGTCCATGGGATTTCCCACGTCATAATACTGGAATGGGTTGCCATGCCCACCTCCAGGGGAATCTTCCCAACCCAAGGATCAAACCTGGGTCTCCCACATTGAAGGTAGATTCTTTATCACGAGACACCAGGGAAGCCCATTTAAATGTTAATCTCATCCAAAAACACCTCACAGAAACATCCTGAATAATGTTTGACCAAATATCTGCGTCCCATGGCCCAGCCAGGTTGACACATAAAATTCACCACCACAATGGATAAATTGCTCAGTGTGAGAATAGCACCCCTGGATATGCCATGGAAGATGTGGGACAGGAGAAAAGGAGAGAGAGAGACCAGTCAACCAGAGGCTTTTAAACTTTATATTTAGCATTGCGCTTTGTCACATGCATGCTGTCATGTACATAGGTGAGACAAAAGCTACTCTTCATCTTCTTGGCTCTTTCTTCTCTTCCATTTCTTGCATTTCATGTTACTCCATACCATTCTGTCCTTTACCATCCCATTTTTTATTTAATTTTTGAAAAATTTCATCTTCATCCACTAAATGGATTTCCTTGCCACTCTTGGATCACAAAAATTCAGTTAGCAAACAATGAATGTACCATTTACACACACACACACGTGTGTGTGTATGTGTGTGTGTATGCGTGTAGTAAATCAAAGAAGAGGCTGACCAGTCAGAAAACAGAGACAACACACTTCAGCCCTTGAAATGATAAACCAAGAGAATGAGGTGATGGTGATAAAGTGAGCAGCTTTACCTTCTTTACCCCCAAAGCTGCACATGCCCTCAGCATGCACAGGAATCCTAGGGAGGGCTCTGGTCTTTTGCTGGGCATGGAATTAGGAATCTGAGCATCTCCATGCAATAGAGATCTCTGGGGATGTGGAGATCCAGCTGATTACATGTTATAGAAGCTGTTCTACTTTTAAACTTTCACAACATGTCAGTCAGTTCTGGTGGTGCTTATCCATTTATATTTGATACTATAGAAACTGTGTATGTATCTGCTCCAAAAGGCTGTAACCAAGTTTTGGTCAGAGATTACCTCTGAGGTACAAATTTTGTATCCCATATCAATTAGTATAGTACTTCATGGAGTAGTAACTCAAATGTGTGCCTTGTTTTATGTATGTAAAACTTCTTACTAGCAACCATAAAAACATTGTTATGAGGGGCTGAATAAAGTATATGAAATCCCCTAACCATTCACCGATGTTTTCAGTTCAGTTGCTCTGTCATTTCTGACTCTTTGCGACTGCATGGACTACAGCACGCCAGGCTTCCCTGTCCATCAGCAACTTCTGGAGCTTACTCAAACTCATATCCATTGAGTTGGAGACGCCATCCAACCATCTTATCCTCTGTCATCCCCTTCTCTTCCTGCCTTTAATCTTTCCCAGCATCAGGGTCTTTTCAAACGAGTCAGTTTGTCACATCAGGTGGCTAAAGTATTGGAGTTTCAGCTTCAGCATCAGTCCTTCTAATGAATATTCAGGACTGATTTCCTTTAGGATGGACTAGCTGAGTATCCTTGCAGTCCAAGGGACTCTCAAGAGTCTTCTCCGACACCACAGTTCAAAAGCATCAGTTCTTTGGTGCTCAGCTTTCTTTATAGTTCAACTCTCACATCCATACATGACTAATGGACAAACCAAAGCTTTGACTAGATGGACCTTTGTTGGCAAAGTAATGCCTCTGCTTTTTAATATGCTGGTCATAACTTTTCTTCCAAGGAGAAAGTCTTTTAATTTTATGGCTGCAATCACCATCTGCAGTGATTTTGGAGCCCCCAAAATAAAGTCTGACACTGTTTCCACTGTTTCCCCATCTATTTACCATGAAGTGATGGGACCAGATGCCATGATCTTCATTTTCTGAATGTTGAGCTTTAAGTCAACCTTTTCACTCTCCTCTTTCACTTTCATCAAGAGGCTCTTTAGTTCATCTTCACTCTCTGCCATAAGGGTGTGTCATCTGCATATCTGAGGTTATTGACATTTCTCCCAGCAATCTTGATTTCAGCTTGTGCTTCATCCAGCCCAGATTTTCACATGATATACTCTGCATATAAGTTAAATAAGCAGGGTGACAATATACAGCCTTGGCATACTCCTTTCCCTATTTGGAACCAGTCTGTTGTTCCATGTCCAGTTCTAACTGTTCCCTCTTGACCTGCATACAGATGTCTTAAGAGGCAGGTCGGGTGGTCTGATATTCCCATCTCTTTAAGAATTTTCCAGTTTGTTGTGATCCACACAGTCAAAGGCTTTGGCATAGTCAATGAAGCAGTGGTAGATTTTTTCTGGAACTCCTTTGCTTTTTCAATTATCTGGCAATTTTTCTCTGGTTCCTCTGCCTTTTCTAAACTCAGCTTGAACACCTGGAAGTTCTCAGTTCACATACTGTTGAAGCCTCACTTGTAGAATTTTGAGCATTATTTCTTTAGCGTGTAAGATGAGTGCAATGTGCAGTAGTTTGAATATTCTTTGGCATTGCCTTTCTTTGGGATTGGGATGAAAACTGATCTTTTCCAGTCCTGTGGCCACTGCTGAGTTTCCCAAATTTGCTGGCATATTGAGCATCACTTTGCTAGTGTGAGATGAGTGCAATTGTGTAATTGTGTCCTATGTTTTAGGCACACCAAATATAAACAGGGCTTCCCAGGTGGCACTAGTGGTAAAGAACCTGCCTGCCAACGCAGAAGACTTAAGAGACCTGGATTCAATCCTTGGGTTGGGAAGATCCCCTAGAGGAAGGTACGGCAACCCACTCTGTATTCTTGCCTGGAGAACCCCACAGATAGAGGAGCCTGGTGGACTATAGTCCATGAGGTTGCAAAGAGTCAGATATGAATGAAGCAACTTAGCACAGCACAGCAGAGGACATATCAAAAGAATCAACATCAATATCCAAGAGACTGTGTGGATTCATGCTGTGTATATTACAAAACAGTGGCTCCAAATTAGCCATGAAAAGTGAGGTAGGGTCCACAGACTTCAGTTCAGCAATGGAATATATAGGCTGCACTAATGTAAGTTTTAAGGGCCCTGAGGCTGGATCAATATTGCTAGCCTTTCCCAACCACATCTACCTCATGAGTTGCTCTCTGGTCAAGCTGAGGAGCTCAGAGGAGTCTGGGGCACAGCAGGGCTGCCCTTGAGATGTCTGAACTGACCTGAATATTTAGTATGGTCTGAAATCTCTAAGGGATGTGGACATCACAGTAGCTATGTCACAGACAAATGCCCCGCAATCCTCTTGAAGGTAATGGATTACAATCCTTGTGTGTGTGCAGTCGCTTCAGTCATGTCCAACTGTTTGTATCCCCATGGACTGTAACCTGCCAAACTCCTCTGTCCATGGGATTATCCCACAAGAATACTGGAGTGGGTTACAATTTCCTCCTCCAGGGTATCTTCCTGACCCAGGGATCAAACCTGTCTCCTACATTGGCAGGCGGATTCTGTATCACTGAGCCACCAGGGAAGCCCATGGATTACAATATATAAATATATATTATTACATTATATAAACTGTAGCTCTCAAAAAAGGAGGGCACTGAGATGGCTATACATATTTTTAAGCAATTCTGGAACATTCCCCGAGTGAACTTCTTTTTAGCATATCTGCTTCAGCCTGATGTTGCTGATGTCATCATGGCCCTCATAAAACTGAATTACATGTGGATACACACATGAATTTACCACAGTGAAAATACGAGAGAAAAAGACCATGTACAAATTGCTCCTATATAAAGAAAAAGTAATTTATTTCAGAAATAAGACAATCATTCAAGTGTATGGCTGTGTAGGTGTTGATTGATGAATTTAGACTAAACAGGAAGTGATGCAGATTATACTTATTACACTGCTGGGAGAGAAATATATTAAATCCAGACAACACTTGGACAAAGCACAAGGAACTCATTGTGTTGAAGGAAATCATGCAACTTTGGTGGGAAGACAATGTACTATATGGTATGAAAACCATCAGTGGCCGTTTGGGACTGAAATAATTTTTTAGGGAGTATGACTTTGTTCAAGCACTGAAGTATTTTTCTTTTTTTGATAAAGCTCCATGGTATTCTACTCTTAATCACGTAGCTGCTTCTGTACTTTTAATTCTTTTATGCTGTGGCTTTGTAGTCATTAACTTCGAGAGAATCAGGAACAGTGATACAATCAATATTCAGATGAGAAATCTCAGCTATGGCAAAACATCAAGAATAAAGGTAAGAACTGAGGAAGTTTCAGAATCTCTAGGACCCATAGAATTCCACCTATTGTTGAAGGATTGGGGAATCCCTTGTAGAAGAAACACTGACAAATACATTACCTTGAGGGTATAATAGTATCGGGTGATCTATTCCATAAGATTGGCCTCCTTGATCGACACTTATGACAAAGTCTCTGGAGATGAACTGGAAAACAAGAACAAAGCTGGAGAGCTGGCCTACTTGCTTGGTATGGCCTAAAGAGAACAGTCAGAAAAATCAGGCCCAAGACACATAAATCGAATGTTCAACTTACCACTTTGTTACAAAGTCATATCCAAAAATGAAGACCCTGAATGAATTAGGTTCAGTCTTATAAGTGACTGCCACGCTTCACCAGAGTGTAGAACAAGAATAGAGTATCCTCATTTGTTGGCTTCTGCCTAAATGGGATATTTCCAAAATGGTGCAACTAAAATCTTCATGAGTAGTTCAGTAAAAAAAATGTACTTACAGTTTATTGCTTCAACTGTCAAAGAATCTTATAATTAATGAGTGAGTGATTCCTTTTGTAGAACTGGCCTTGTGATCCACTGAAATTACCAAGGAAGCTGGCACTGGTTGAGGAATCACTCCTCTAGGCTCCCTTCAGATAGGACTTGATGCAACCAGGCTTGGGAGGGTCAAAGACGGTGCTCTAAGCACCTTGGACGGAGCAGAACATAGAAGAGCCTGTGTCTCTTAGTAGAACCCAGTGATTTCACCGAACTTAAAGTTCATTTACAAAAGGATTTGAATCAGTAATAAAGTAAGCCAAAATCTACTTCAGTCTCTGATTTTTATGTTATTAAACTACATAACGGTTTGCCAAGTATGAAATGAAGAATTGTATTCATTGGGTTTATTAATATTTATTTGTACATAAATAATCAAAGGTATTTGTTGAATATTTCTATGATATTCATCACTGCTCATTCTCTCTCCCCACCTTCTATCCTTTCTCCATCCTCCTAACCTGTAACACTTTAGTAGCTAAGGACTCTAGTGCTAGAACCAGGCTGACTGGAAAAGTTGCCAGTACCTTACTTTTACCTCTGTAAAATTAGGATAATAACAGAACCCAACTCAGGATTTTGGTAAGAATAAAGAGAACAAATATAATACTTAGAACACTGCTGGGCATCTAGGAAGTACTGAAATATTATTTTTATTATCATCTATCACCATTTAATATAATTGCTAGTAGGATTTCCTACCATTCTCACTGTTGAATGGATTTTTCTAGTAGGTCTTCAAGTGAAGGATATTAATAGGAGACGGCTGGATGGCATCACTGATTCAATGGACGTGAACCTGGGCAAACTCCCAGATGGTGAGGGACAGGGAAGCCTGGCATGCTGCAGTCCGTGGGGTCATAAAGAGTCAGACACAGCCTGGTGACTCAACACAACAACTGGAGGATACTTAGATTTTTCAAGTGCCTTTTAAGCATTATTTAAATTAAAGGGCTTCCTGGTGGCTCAGAAGGTAAAGAATCTGCCTGCAATCCAGGAGACCAGGGTTCAATCCTTGGGTCGGAAAGATCCCCTGGAGAAGGGAGTGTCTACCCACTCTAGTTTTCTTGCTTGGAATATTCCATGGACAGAGGAGCCTGGTGGGCTGCAGTCCATGAAGTCACAAAGAGTTGGGACACAGCTGAGTGACTAATGCTTTCACTTTTTTTCACTTTTCCACTCATTAATGGTCTTATTTTTCCAAACCTTATAATTGTTTTAAGATTTTATAGAAATAAACCAGCTTTGTCACATGCTAGATAGATCATTCTACACTTAAATGATACACAAAGTCCAAAAAATAATGTAATTCATTCATTCACAGAGATTCGATTTTAGGCTCTGAAAAATATCTTGTTTTCATATCACTTCATATTTCTGGACCACTTTTTAGTTTTACACTCATTAAAATATTTTCAGGAATCCCACTTTAGGTCCTGGTTGTTATGAAATAAAATGTCCTCATCTTTTAGTATACAGTCTATCTTGTTCTGTTTTAAATTACTATACACAAATGGTAAAACTTTTCATAACAAAGATTTAATTAGTATGGTAATAACCATGATTTCCAAAGTGTCTGAATCAGCCTTAGTAATAATTAGGGAGTTTCGTTCCATACAAAATGCTTTATTTAACCTTCATGCCTTCATTCAGATAATTATACAAATGCATACAGTTAAAGGTTTAAACTCTATTTCGGTTCACAGCTCAATTCATAGGAAAGTTGAATACAGAAAAGCAATGCACCAACAGAATGTCTGAGACACCATTAAAAACGATAACACTTGTTCATTTAAATCTCTGAGAATAGACTGGAATAATCATCCTCTGAGAGAATCTCATTAGGAGGGTCTCCCTTTATATTATCGTAGGGCAAAAAAAAAAAAAAAAAAATCACCATTTTACAGTAAAAGGAAAAAAGCTCTGAGTATATTTACAATACATACACTATACATAAATACAAGAACAACACTTACATAATATTAATAAACTTATAACAGGGGTTGCCTAAACACTACAGAGTATATAAATGCAGAGGAAACTATTGGGAAATTAGATCTTTAGATAAGCTGGAGAAATAAATTCATTTGCAATTAAAACTCTGAACAGAAAACCAAATGAAGATTTAAGAAATTAATACATTTGCTTGCCAGCATCATTGGGGGTTTTAATCCTTTAATGCAGAGGACCTCCTCTGGGTATTCTAACTCTCTGGGGTCAGAGACCCAGGAGCCTTTTGTAAAATTACATACGTGAATCAGACGCAGCACATCTATTTAATTTGCTGTTCAGAGGCTTCAAACCTAGAATAACTGTTTTGTAAATGAAAGGATGTTTTTGTATTTTTTACACAGCTCTTGTAATCCAATCACCAAGTAGAATGAGCTAAGTGTCAAGGAAAGGAAAAAGATGCCTGCTTGATTTGGCCAAAGATGATATTTTTCTTTATTCCCATGTATTTTTTTCAAATACCACTGAGAGATTTATTCAAAAGAGGATGACGTTTGAACTGACCCCCACACACCGAGAGCAACGTCTAGACTACTACTAATTATAACTAAGTCATTTTAAGTGGCAGGTGGGTATATCTTAAACGTGGTCTGTTCTCATCATTTCACAACACAGAAAGCTCTGAATACATTCTTCTATGGACAAACATGAATTTGCTGGTTTCTCTTTTTTAAAATGAGCACGTTATGATACACATAATTGCATTATGATACAGGATGACATAATACAGAAGACGATGTTTTCAAGCTGGTTTTGTAAGTAGTTATCTCACATCCACGGGGAGTTGGTTTGCCATGTGATGCAATGTGTCCCACACAGACATGAACAAAACAATACAGCCCCCATTCCACAGGGCGGGGGTAGGGATGGTGGTTTTTGTTTTTTTTTTAATGAATTTTTAAACACAACAAAGTGTAGACAGACAAGTTGATAGGAAAGAGCCTTGAATATAGGCACCAGTGCCCCAGTTCAACTATACCCATCCAATATAATCAAGTTCTGAGGGACAAAATACATCTTGTAGTCTGGATGTAAATACAAAATTCTGCTATGGGAAAACTAGAAACACAAGTAGGGCAACATCATTTTCTAAAATGTTTTATGCTATATTTTAGGAGCATGACATTAGCAGAAAGGGAAGATGTTGGTTCATCCCTAAAATATCCTACTTTTCGATTACTTGAGCACTTTGACTAGAATTTGATCCAAATTCCACCCTCGTCTTCAACCTGCATTTGGAAAAAGCAAGATATACTAATTCACACAAGGAGTCACTGGTTCTTGCTTTGCACAAAAGGCAGATTCTGTTGCCTCAAACATTTAAAATTTCTAGAGATATAATCCAGAAAGATAAAATACCGATGTGACTATTCCCACTATTCATCTCTTTTCAACTCGCTTAAAGTTGTGGTTTTGCTGTGGAGAAATTATCGCTTGTTTTGAAACCCAATTAACTGAGAAAGCCCTTTTCTGCAATGGGTTGTGTGCACACGAAACAGTTGCTTTCAGCATGGGAGGAAATTTGTTTACTCAAGTTTTATCTCTTCCCTCAGCCAAATAACAGGGAGAAAGATTGTAATTCAGGAGATTCATTTTCAGAAAAAGAAACACCATGAGAAATGACATTCTCCAAATGTTTTCTAAGTCCATTAGTACTTCCATGAATCAATACTGTCAAGAGAATGTGTTCTACACAGAAAAGGGGGGTGGGGGGGTCATTTCTCTGATGTTGGACAGCTTCCTAGATAAAATTCAATTAAACTAACAATAATACTACAGGCAAATTATTTGTAAGACTACTGAAAATATTACAAGGTGGTACTGTTAGGTGAGAAATCTGAAAAGGAATTTTCCATTCTCCCTTCTCGCTCATCATCTGAATGTTCCCGACTGCCAATCCATTTACAACCGCCAAAAGTCGACTCTTGTTATCAACAACTAGTTCCATGGAGGTAACTTTCAAATGCAAACTAAACACACCCTGGAAGGTCTACACAAGTGGAAAACCCTTTATTCCATCTATAAAGAAATACGTAGAATCAAGAAAATCTGCTCTAAAATGCCATCAGGTAGGGAAGTGTTTAAATGATTCTGGATCTCCAGGTCGAACATTTCAGAGGCAGGTGAGAAGTCCAGGGAGAGATCCAGTTGGTGTGTTTGTTTATAATGATTCTCCAGGTGTGAGTTTTCAGGAGACTGATTTTAAATCTTATGCACCACTGTCAAATCACGTCCTTATATCTTATTTGGAAAATTTGATGACTACACATCCCTAATAAAACTACTTAAGGGTTAGATATGGAAAGTTGGCTCTTGGGAACACAGGTGCAGCAGTGCCTTGGGGAGAATACAGGCTTTGGAGCCTGAGAGAGGTAAACTTCCACTCCTACTCTGATTTCTGTTTGCAGACAACTCAGCCACCCTCTCTGTGCCTTGGTTTCCCATCCATGAAATCTAGAACTGTTGTACATGAGAGGTGATATGTCTAAAAATTACCCAGTATACTGCTTGGCATATAGTAAGGATTTACTAAAGAACAGCTAGTATTTTCATGGTTTGCTGAAATTTTGCCCTTTCAAGTTCTTTTAGTACTTTCAGACAACTTGCAGAAAACAGCCCAGTCAAAAAGCTTGCCTTCAGTACGATTAAGGAACGCAGTAGTGTTACTCTGACATTTTGATCATTATTTTATACCCTCATCTAGCATACTTCCTTCTTTTTTGTTCTGAAACGTAGAGCGGGGAACAGGAGATGGTTTAATAGTCCTGTGGTCTGGTTCCGGAGAACACTGTCCATCATGGTAGTCTTCACTCTCTCAAGCCGGAGTGTTTAATCACAGTTCTACTTTAAAAATTGCTCTTACCAAATGTTTGGCTCTGAAAGAGTATAATTTTACTGATACCCCTTGATAGCTTGTTTGGATGGATTTGTGCTCTGAGATGATGGGACTGGAGAATTTCCAGGGCTCTTGTCTCTTCATATAATCTGCTTGTATATTTCTATTCATGACTTTACATTTAGCAGTAAAATAATGGTAGGAACATATTGGGATGTTCTGAATGTAAATCTCGTCATTTCCAGGACTAACTGTAAACCTTGGTCAAGGCTAGGCTTACTACATGTCAGTTTTACTTCAGTGGACATTTGCGGAGAAACAATTGTGTTAATATTCACTCCAAAATGGTTCTTAGATGATAACAGGAAATATTAGGGGGAAGGGAAATGAAGAAAGGTATAGGTTTGTGCATTTGATATTAGTGGATAAAATAAAGGAAAAGGAACAAATGTCTACAGTGTTTTGCTCTTAATAAACTGGCTTTTGTTAACTGAGCAAAACTTTTTGGACTATAAACAAGTGTTTCATAAGTTTTGGACAAATCACAGTGAAGTTTTCATCTCAAAATTATAAATGCCATGTGCCAGGATGTATAATGGAGATAATCATAAAGTTTAGACAGGCGTTCTTATACTCTGTAAGAAAGATTAAATTAAGAAATGCTAACGTAAGATGAAATATATTTAAAACACACCAAACAATTTTTGAGGGCGTATATGAACAGATTCAATTTATTGTGTGCATATATTTTCTCTGTGTGCGTGCTTCCCAAAGGTGGGGGAAAAACCCAGTTTGATAAAGGATTATTGCTGTGTAAAAGTACAGGAATATCTCATTGGTCATAAAATTTATTGACAGGCACTTTCAGCTTTTAATTCATTTCTGAAAATGGGCATTAGTTTATTCCTATTGCCAGTATAGAATCATTTCACATGTGGCCACATCCATAGCATTCATCTTGTCAACAGGTAGCTACTGCTAAAAGTACTCCCTCTGGGATTTAACAAAAACAAACACCTGCGGAGGGTCTGCATTTGTTTTGATCAAGAATTACTGCATCGAGGAGGAAGGTAACTGAGAAAAGAGAACAACTGCTAGATGCTTCTTTTTAACACAAGGAGATCTGTGCTGCTGTTTCCCTCTTTACAGGCAAAGAGCATGCATCTGGAATCAGTGTGCTACAACTTAAAATGACTTCACTGCATTCTAAACCATCTTGGCTAAACTGAGACAAGCGGCCACCCCATTTTGTTAGGGAGCGCAAGGGCTATGCCCTGACAAGGCAGAACAGAGTCCCCCTGGCAATATCACTAATTGTGTGTAAGATACACAAGGCATATCTGAACAAGTTTTTTTTTTTATTGTGATGAAAACTAGAAGCTCTTTTTCCCAATATACTTCATCAAACTATTTACAACCTCTGTAAAATTTGTGAGTTTGAAAATACTTTTTTCCACTATCACATATGTTACTAATACAGCAAAATATCTTCACTCTATTTTTTTAAGATGCAGTATCCTATTTCATTTTCTTATGAAAATCTGAATTTCTATTGCAATTGCACAGTATTTAGCATATTTAAAGTACCAATGGACATGGGTTGCTAAACAGACATTATTCTATAATGAAACTGTGAAAATATAGCCTTTAAAATTTTTATGTACACTTCTTAACTATAAAATGCAGGCAAAGTCATATATAGCATTATAAGCTGATTCCCTAATAAGGTAAATAACTTACATTTCTAGACAGCATGGATTATTACAAATTCATTCTTTTTAAAAAAAGTTCTTTGTTGATATTTATTAGTCCACTGGCTGCTGCATATACAAGTGTGTATACAGGTGTGCATGTGTTGGGGGTGCCAGTACAGGTAAGTGGAAGGCATTGTGGGGATATGAGAAATGTGATATGGAAGACATGGCTTACCAAACCCCTTTTCTAAACCAAACCAAATCAAATGGAAACATCTTTTGTGTGTGTGAAATGCACTACCTCAGCAAAGTTGAAGGAAGAGATATGATCAATGAAATTGTAGAGTACATTTACCTCCTAAATTTACAGGCTTAAACAGTAAGGAGTAAAATCTGAGATTGGATTATGGACTATGAATATTAAGGCTTCCTGGGCCTACTAAGATTCACATGAGTTATCTCACGCTCAATCCTTTACAAAGACTGTAACTCAACATATCACGAACGCTGGTATTCTTAATACTGCTGAAATTCTGTCATTCCTTACTATAAACATTAAGACACCTTTATAACAACATCATGGCTACACTTCTAAGCAGTCATAACAATATAACAAAGGCGTATTAATACATTTGAAGGCCTCACCTCACCAGATTTACTCAATTGCAACTTTGGTAAGTATAATAAATAAAGTACAGAGTAAGGAATACTGCATCTTTATCCATATATATGTTATCACTCTAATGAACTGATTTCAAAGTGCAGAATTGTATTGATGTTGAAAACACAAATAGAAATTTGAAGTTAAAACAACTGCCTAAAAATGAACACAATCTTTGTATAAGCTGATCCAAATTTCAACCTTAATGAGAATGGCCCTTTTAATCATCTAGAACTGGCATTTGTAAACACTGTAGTATTTTGCAAGTTTTTTCACCTGAAGTTCCTCTTTCTATTTTCCACTTAAACTTGTAAAGTGAACAAAAAGTGCTCTTTTTCTTTTTTCAATAAAAAATGTGGTTTGTTATTCAACTGCCTTTGAAAATATATGTCCCATAGTGTTCCATAAAAGTAATTCCAGGCAACAGTGTAATTTTATGGTAAAGCCATTAGAAATTTTACTCTAAATGCCTTAATAAAACTTAAGACAAGTTATCAAGCAGGCTTCTCAAAGTCCACATGCAGTTGATGGGATGGGGCTGGAACTAGATGGGGAAGTGTGAATCTTTACCCAAACAACCTAAGATCAGAATATGAGAAGGGAATCTATTAAAACTTCAATGCTGAACTTCTTCACTTTTCAAATAACATTAACTTCCTTGAAATCAATCTCTACAATGCAAAGAGACAGTCAGGTCAACTGTAGCTTCCAAAGCCATTATAGCTACCTGTGTCTAAATTCCCAAACAAACACATATGCCCAGCTGCAAACTCAATGACTTCAAACTTAACACCAAAGAATGCATCCAGTTAGGGTACAACTGAGAAATTCTTTGGATCTGACTCCTTTTCTGCTGTTAATCATCTACTGTGCTTTTTAAAAGAGGCTAGAACAGACATCAGATGAGATGCAGGAGGCTTTTCCGTGCCTGAAAATATTCTTACTTAAAAATGTAATTCCTTCTCTTCCAAACCACCTTCCTTTCTATGGGGAAACACTTGTAGAAAATTCACCAAGGATTATTTGTTATAATTGTTTCAAGACAAACTTGTTTCCAGACAAGCCTCAGGTAAGTTTCAGTCTGGGACTAGATCAGCAACTCATTCACTACTTGTGCTTAGATTCCCTCCTTAGAAATATCAATACATCAAAAGGGGGAAATGGCGTAATGCTGACAGGTTTTATCAGTAAACTTACTGTCTCAGTTGGGTTCCCACCTTCAGAAGGCAAGCAGACAAGCTCACGTCCCTTAATTTTTCCTATGCTATTAGAGGGGAGCAGCTCATCTCATTCTGTGCTAAATTTAAATCAAGCTGTCATTCAGGAAGCTCCTACTGCCTCTCAGTTCTATGAATCCTAAAAACCGTTTCTACCTGTAACACTCTCAGGATCTCTCAGCAGAGAAAAGGACTGGCCCTTCTTACGAGAGAACGCAGAATTAAATCGTCTGCCCTTCACCTCAGTGATTCACCTATTTCCTGCCAACTAAAGTCTAGGACTGGTAGAGGGCTTCACAGCTGTGTTCACCATGCTCTGTGTTCTTTGCCACTGACCGGTAACCAACACTGGTCTTTCTATTCAAAATGGTCACAGGCAATGAGATGCACGAGTTGCTTACAGTACAGGTAAAACTTTCCAGTTGGTGTAAAAGAAAAAAACAAAAAGCCATCAACCCAGTGCTTGGTGGGTAGTACACTGTGTAGCTACAGAAGCTATTTATCCATAGAACTGCAGCCCTTGTTGGAGGGAAATTGCCTGATGAATTTTTCAGACCTGGCAGAAAATGTAGAGCGTGTATTTTTGAAGACAGTATTTGACCTGAAAATCATTATGCTCTTGCTTGAACATTAAAAACATTCCTTTTAAAGCCATCCAACACAAGTTATCCTTGTTCCAATGTTTCTAGTTTTTTGCTTCATCAGAATTAAGATGATCTGAATTAGAAAATAATCCTAAAGACGATATTTCTAGAACCAGAAATTATTTCAGAATGTTCAAATCTTTAAAAATGAGCGAGTAATACGGTGAGGTTAATTTGTGCAATTCCCCAAATCAAGTGTTTGTAATTAATTAAAATATAATGCAAAGGTCTATGCTGGCAACTTCTTATATCTAAGCTATAAAAAAATCTTAACAATAACAGCAATGACAATAAAACCTTACCAAGCCCCTTGGCTACAGAAAGCTGAAAAAATTCAGCTTTTAGTGGGGGAAAAAATATGGTAATTTTTCTGAAAGAATGCTCATTGGTGATGTATTGCTTTGTTTACTACAGACTTCGCTAGTTGCAAAAAAGGCTCATAACTCAAGGGGGTTTACAGGACTGTAATTTCCTCTCACCCTCAGCACAGGATGAGTGGGTTCATCCCTGCACATGCCATTGTTATCGGGTCCTAATATAGTTTAGAAAATGAAATCTATAGAGAAGAACCTATTGGAGAGTCATTTATCCTTGGCTCTCCAAGGGTGGAAACTAGCACCATGTCAGGCTTTCCTTGGGGAGCATTCCCTTCCCACTGACTCAGTTCCAAGGAGAACTGACCCATTCACCCAACAGTAAATTCCCAGCTATGCCTTCGTGGCCTCTCTAGTCACCAAATGACTGTTTTCAAACAAGAAAAGGGGGAGCATAATCTTTAATTGTGGTACTCAACCAAGCAGGACAACAAACAGCAGAAAGATTACCTCAGTGCTGTAAATGTAGCCAAGACCTCTAAAATGCTGGGGTGTTTTTACAATCCCTTTAGTAAGTATGAAAATTGGTAACGTGAGTCCTCAGTGAAGTGATTGTAGGAAAGTCCTTTTATTCGTTATTGCTTTTCTCCTCAAGAGGTGCATTATTTCCATCTCTGCTTTGTCTGATTTTTTTTCATGTTCACTGACTTTGCCTGGGCCGCCCCACCTCTTACCTTGGTGCCAGTGTGTCTAAGAAAGTTTTTTTTTCCCCCGATTCCTTGTAATCAAATACTAGGGGCAGGAAGAGATGATGCCTAGCTGACAGAATCACTGCAATTTGAAGTGGGGCAGTAGTTGTTTTAGACAGGCTCTTCCTATTCAACTACAGAACGACTCTGTGCCCGTCCACGCCAGGGAGGACACCAGGGCTAGACTCCAACTGAAACGTCGCTGCCCCTCTGCTCAAACAGATGAACAAAACAGAAGCAGAACAAAACAAAAACAATCAACAACAAACAGATGAAAAGAATCAATGTTGGTTTTCTCCAGGGCATGGCATAATGACAAGTCGCAGTGATATCTAGTGGTCACCATCGCTATTGCAAAAGGGCTGCCTGAGCGCTCCTTTCTTTTCAGGTATTGGAACCTCTCCAACAGTCTCTTCTTTTCTACTTTCAGGCTGGTTGCTGGTAACAGATTGGATGTGGGTTCTAGTAATATCTTACTTGTAAAAAGGGGTTCAGGGGTGGGATGATGGGAGAATAATCCAAATTTACAAGGTCTTGCTCTAGCCATCAATTTGTGGTAGATGACCTTTAAAAGTATCAATAACAAAACGTCTGACAGCTCAGAAAATGTACAAACTACAAACATCTTGAAATGGCAGAGGACACAGCACGGAAAACAATGCCTGTCTCTTCAGCATCTGTGTCACTGATCTCCCAGGCCAGCGTGAAGTCGTTTCTTGTGTAGTCGTGACGAGGGGGTTACCTTCAGACCCAAAGGCGAAGTGTTACCACTTCTTTTTCCTGCTCTGCTTTCAGACATCGTGGGATGGTGATGCCCTTTTGTGTTAACACTGTGAAGGGGATCCAGCCCTGCTGAATGGGGTGCCGCTAAGAGATCCAGCTCTTACGCTCAGCTGGACAAGCAGCCTTCCTCACACCAGCATATGCCTCCGGCGGTGCAGTGCCAAGTGATCTGACCGGGAGAAGCTGCGGTCACAGTCTGCGCACTTGAATGGCTTCACTCCCGTGTGTTTGCGGTAATGCCTCGTCAGTTCATCCGAACGAGCGAACTTCCAGGTGCAGCCTTCCCAGGTACACTTGTAGGGTTTCTCTCCTGGAAGAAACAAAGGGACATAACGCTGTGCTCCATCATTTCTCCTGAACAATCTAGCCAATGTGATTATCTGGGGACATGACTGTTCTCAGGGGATTTTCCATTTGGTGGCCCTTTTGTCAAGAAACCTAACCACCCTGCCAGCAGGTTTTGGGTCACACAGATGGGGGTTTCAATGGAATCTCTCTTGCTCTGACAATGGGGAGGTTCCTTAACACTTGCATCTTCAGTTATGGGGAAGTTACTTTGCAGTCAAACTATCAGAAGGCACAGACTGATAACTTTGGTGTATAATCACCATGGGTAGACTAGAAAGGCATGTGAGAGAGCTCTACCTAGGCTGATGTGGCTGAAGGGTCGAAACTCACAAAGAATTATATAGGGTAATGATTTGTATGTTCTGTTGCAATACTGCTCCCAAAAGTGCATCACTTAAGACACTTAAAGGCTATTTTAGGGTACAGTGTCCTTTTATCAGTCACACGAAATTTCATTAAAAGATAAAGCACTCTACCACCCTCAGAAATTAGGTACTAAGTACTTATTATTTATAAAGTTATTATTTATATTATGTATAAACTACTGCTGTCCATGGGGTCACAAAAAGTTGGGCATGACTTAGAGGTTAAATAACAATAAACAATTGTTTGTCTCCTGGGAAAGAATCCTAGATATCTTAGTAGTGTGAAGTTTAAATATCTTCTTCAGGGACTTAAGAATTAGGGCAAGTCCTGAGGAATCATCAGGTTGGTCTGAATGTTGAAACCCACAGCAAAAAACAGTCTGAAGAAGTATGTAATTTGACCACATCCCTCAGTCAACTTGTAAAGACAGTAAAATATGCAAAGGCTTTGTTGGGAAGAGATACGCTATCCCTTGTTCAAATGAGTTCCCGGGGGAGAGGGACAACAGTTGACCCAGGTGTGCTTTTTCCTGGCTCTCATTCAGAATGGAAGCCCTGTCCCCAGGTAACCCCACAAGAACTGATCTCTCTTCTGCCCCCTCCATCCAATAGTTAACCACACACTGCTTGGCCCTACGTGGAGTTTGGCGAAAAGGCCTAAGACAGGGAGCAGAGAGCTATTGGCTGACCCCAACATGTGTGTGTGCTCTGTCGCGTCCAGTTCTTTGCAATCCCATGGACTACAGCCCACCAGGTTCCTCTGTCCATGGGATTTCCCAGGCAAGAATACTGGAGTGGGTTGCCATTTCCTTCTCCAGAGGATCTTCCTGACCCAGGGATTGAACCCCATGTCTCTGGCGTCTCCTGCTTTGGTAGGCAGATTGTTTATACAACTGAGCCACATGACTTTTAGACCCCAAGATACAGAGCTGCAATGCCCTGAAAGAGGGCATGGCAACCCACTCCAGTATCCTTTCCTGGAGAACCCCAGGGACAGAGGAGCCCGGCAGGCTACAGTCCACAGGATCACAAAAGAGTCCAACATGACTTTAATGACTAAGCACACACACATACAGAGTTGCAAAGTGAGTTTTGTTAAATCCATTTTACAGGTGATAAAACTGAGGATGAATGTAGTAAAATAACTTGTCTGAAGCCAGTAAATAGATGTGTTTGGTTCAAAATTCAGTGTTTTTCACAATGCTCCAAATTCTTTTTCCCATCGAAACTTTGTTACATCCTCAGACAATGCTGATTCTACCTTCTTAGATACTTTCCAATTATTCAACTCCTATTTGTATTAAGTCACCTATCACAATATATTGTACAGATTCTATCTAGGTGCTTTTCCCCTTTACCAGTTTCTGAACATAGAGATTAAGAATCACACATCTATTTCTGTATCCTCAGAGCTTAGAGTATGTGTCAAATAGTGTTTGAATAAATTAATAAAACTGAAACACAAACACAGACATGCTCACACCGAGGTGTGTACACAGGCAACTACTAAGCCCTGTGAATGAGATGTACAAGTCATGCCTACATGGGAAAACTAGACTGAACCAGACTCAGCAGTTTTTGTTCAGCTGTTAAATGAATGTTCACTATATAGGTCCTTTTGGGATCAAGTGGCACTTTCACAGAACCGCATGAATCGTACAGCTCAGTTAACTCTAGAAATACTGGTGCACTAACTGTGATCCACAGAAAGCTCCAGGTTACTCTGAAAGGGCTCCCATCAAGTAGATGCCTAATGACCAGCTTAATCCAAAATCTCACTTCTGACTCATGCTGGATGTTCTCTAGAGACAAAAATCTGCATTGACAGGTATTGACTGATCAGAATTAACAGAAAATTTTTTTTAAGTCAGCAAAACCCATAATTTAAGAAGATTGGCAGTCCACTATACAGTATATCCAGGCTTCCCAAGTGGCTCAGTGATACAGAATCTGTCTGTGATGCAGGAGATGTGGGTTTGGTGCCTGGGTCAGCAAGATCCCTTGGAGGAAAAAATGGCAACCCACTCCAGGGTTCCTCCTAGGAAATCCTAGGGACAGAGAAGCCTGGTGGGCTACAGTCCATAGGGTCGGAAAGAGTTGGATATGACTAAGCATGCATCCACATACAATATATCCATGGCAACTGCTAAAATACTTTTACTGATATGTCATCACTGCATGCTTTTGAAGTTTATATCATGAACATAGGTTCTACTAAGCTGAACTTGATAAAAATTGTATCTTCAAAAGCACATTCATTTTGAGGGCACTGAGCTCAGCTCACTGAGTCTTTGTCACCAACAGGCATCTCCTAGATATCTCTTGTTGTGTATGGAACCAGCTACAATGAATACAGGTCTAAGAAAAAAAGAATAAAAGATTTTAATTGAGGAAAAGCACTGCTCAGTTGTGTGCTGAGAGGATATGTGTTTCTATCTTGCTGGGAAAGTGCAGTATGAATATGACCAGGGTTAGAAAAGCTGCCATACTCTCATCTTGCCATTGCAGTTAAAGTGAGAGGAAAGGGCCCGACCTGGGATGGGCCTGGAAGGAAGGAGAGATAATAGGAGACAGGCTTCAGTTTCAGAGCAAGAAGGATGCTAGAGGCTGGCATGGCCACCATGGGGACAGTCTGTTGTCTTGGAGACTCTCTGAATTTCCTTGTACACCCAATTTAGGCACCTATACATACTCTTACTTTCAATTTGACTGTTTAATAATGGTACTTGTGCCCTTTCCATTTGAAAATCTATAAGAGGTGTGGGAAACTGTGGCCCCCAGGCCAAATCCAGTTGGTGGCCTGTTTCGTGCGACTTGCAAGCTAAGAACAATTTTCACACTTTTATATCATTGGAAAAAAAAAAAAAAACACCAAAGAGGGCTATTTCATGGCATGTGAAAATCATATGAGATTCAAATTTTAGAGTCCATGACTAAGCTTTTATTGGAACACCGTCTCACTCATTTGTTTGCATATTGTTTATGGCTGTTTTTCAGTGACAGTGAAATTGAGTATTGCAATAAGAAGGTATGACCTACAATATCTAAAAGGTTTACTACAGGAAGTTTGCTGACACTTGATGTAAGTGAAGGGTACCTCAGCTTGGGGCAGGCTTTCTGATTATGTTAACTTAATCAGGTTACATAACATACATTGCTAGTCTGGGATGGGTAGGTGAGGGAATATTTTGGTGATAAAATAATCACTTACTCTCAACTCAGGATCCTTGACTAAAATTCTAACAGTCCTCTCAATAATGAACACCCTTGACATTTCACGTCCATTGCTTTAAACTGAAGGTTCTGGGTCACGAAATGAGTGATTCTCTATTCCATCAGGTTTTTAAAAGTCTTCAGGATCTCTTCTGCTCATTATAAAAGCACAACAACATCTTCCTTATGAGGATGAGTGGGGTCAGGAACATCTCTGTATATTTTAGCTGGTAACCAAACAGCACTGATTTGACAGTGATGGAGCCCCACCCAGCTCCATCATCTTTCAATAGAGTTGTGCTACAATGACCAGCATGCAAGATGAGGAATGATAATTCTACTGAGTCTGGAAAGACAGACACATGCAAGGAAGGATCAGAAAACAGGAGCTTGGATGTTTGGCATCATTGCTCAGGTGGGCATTTTAAAGGAGAAGCAGAGAAAACAACTATGGCAAGGATTTCTGTGGGCCCACAGATATGGAGGAGGAAACTTACTGCAAAATCTGGGAAGTATTCTGTGAGGTGGAATCAGGTATACAATAATGATCATGAAAGACAAGGCCACCAAAATATTTAAGAGGCAGATATAACCCTACTTCATGAATAAAACCAATGAAAATAATATACAAGCTTATAAGTTGTTAGGGGGTAAGTGGTTAATGCATGCGTGCTCAGGTGTGTCATGTCCCACTCTTTGTAACCCCACAGACTATATTCTGGCAGGCTCCTCTGTCCATGGAATTTTCAGACAAGAATACTGGAGTGGGCTGCCATTTCCTCCAAGGGATCTTCCTGACCCAGGGAATCTTCCTGACCCAGGGATCAAACCCGCATCTCCTACATTGGCAGGTGGATTCTTTACCACTGAGAATATGAAGTGGTCAATGAATGCATAAAAAAAAATAATGTAAATATTCTCATCTGGGGTGGGGAGGGTCAGGGAGAACCTGTATGAGAAAATAGTAAACAATTATGTGAGCAACAGATGAGTTTTCCTTGAAACTTTCCTTACAAAAATGTATAATTTCTTTTTAATATTCAGAAATATTTCTTGTACAGCATTTCTTATACCCATTTCCTCATTAATACAATAAGAGTTTGGGTATTCTATCTCCATACTTAGAAAAAAGAAGAGGGGAGAAAAAGAAAATAAAATCTTCAAATCTTTCTTCACAACTAGAGGCTGAGCTCTGGGGGTGAAGGGAACAAGTTGGCTGCTTGGACCAGGTAGAGAGCAGGCTTCTGCTCCTTGCTCAAGACTGACCTAGGTTTCTGTCGTATCTGCTGAGTGCCCAGCATTTCATTAAAAAATAAAGATCAATCAATGCTCTCTCAGGACTAGTTAAGTTTTAAAAATGGATACAAAAACGATGCATAGGCACTACGACTTTGTACTGAAACTGCATGTTATAGTGTATGCTTGTGCGTTGAAGCAATTTAAGGGGTACAATCTTATAAATAAATTATAGTAAGAGAAACTAACTTCACAATGTGAGTAAAAACTAATTAAGATGACAATAAGTTTGTAAGATATACTGTAGTATGTATAAATGAGTCCTGAAAAGATATAATGGAGAGAATCCTTCAGCCATCTGCCCTTCTTTTCTTTAAATCTTACCAGAAAATAGAACACTCACTCTAATGTGGTGGGGACGGAAGTAGAGATGAATTTGCCACGAACAGTTTCCTATGGAAAGCGTTGATGTGGACAATAATGGGAGTTGGACATTGATCTCCCAGGATCTGTGCTTCTCTGATGCACAGCTGCTCTGCAGCAGTCTGAATGGTGGTGACAGTAAACAGACTTTCTAGCAATTTCTTCAGGAACGGTGAATTGTCCTTAAACTCATCTGAATCAGAATTCTGCAAATGTGTTATTCAAAACTGTTTTTCCTAGAAATAGGCTAAAAAATAAAATAGCATGCCCATCTTTTTTTTTTTTTTTTTTTGTGGTCTAACCCACAGATACGCTTAAAATCCTCAGGAGCAAAGTCTTTGAAAATGTATTTAAATATTTTTTCAAAATAATCAGAAGTTTTGCTTTCACCATCAGATCACCTTTGATTTTTATTGTCTGTATTAATTCTATGGAGTAATAAAATGATAGGAAATAGTGTGTTATATGTCTTCATAAATAAGTCTTAGTGATTTTTTTTTAAAGTCCAGACATCAAGTTGCTAATGTGTAAGAAAAATCAAAGAAACAAGATGAGTAACACTACGCTTACCCTGGGGTACAGTTATTATTTTAGGCTTTCGATTCTGAAGTGAAGGTCTCTTAAGTCCCATGACCAATCCATAAGCCATTTCTACCTTTTGACCATTTTTCAGCATAACCTGTCCTCTTTCAGTTCTTTGTAAAAACTGATCTAAACTATGAAAATCTCTGAAAAAGGAAAATGTTAACCAAAACTAATAACAAGCCCTCTAATTTCTTTAAAGGGTCCTGAAAAGCTTAAAAAGAGAACATACCAAAAAAGAGGGTCTGTTAATTTCTGTTTGAAAACACTCTTAATTCCACATTGGCGGTTCAAGTTAATACAATTTTATATCCATGATGGCCTCTGTGTGTGTGTGTTTATACATGTATATTCAAAAGGATTATTTAAATAATATTCTAATTAAATATCCTGGGAAAATGAGAACTCTCATCAGGGTTTTTTTTTCTTGGAACAGTCAACAAACTGACTTATTATGAGAACTGCTGTCTCTTTCAATTCTGGTTAAAGAAAAGGCTTAAGAGTCACTCAATGCATTTCCATGACATTTACCCAGCAGAAGGCATAATAAAGTCTAAAGAAAACACCAGGTATTGAATGGATTCCCAAAACCCATAAAACAAAAATAACTCTTTCGGGTACCTCCCATTTCACCATCTGAAATGCTGAAAGGTAAATGTGTCCTGAGACAAAAGACAGGTGCCTTTTCATATTAAAATGACGTGTGAGCAACACCAGAAAAGGAATGTGCAGTTTGCAAAGCTCAAACAAAACGCCCATGTCCTCACATCAGCTTTTCTCTATTATTTTCTCAAGCAACCGAAAAACAAAACAAACCACCTTCTCCAACAGGAAACATAGGCATTTTCTTCAGTGCTGAAGTGCATTTCTAAAATGTGTCCCTCTTTAACTTTTATAAAGTCAGGGGGCCCCAGACACTGACAAATGAGCTTCATTACACTCAAGGCTCCAACATACTTGCTGTGACAATCGGTTTCACTTGAGGAATGGTATTTGCATATGAGGGGAAAAAACACCAGAATCAAGATTCCTATCTTGTCTTCTGGTTTCTGTCACATTAGTTCATAAGAGTTCACAGAATCTTAGATCTGGAAGGAAATCAGGGACTTTGAAAATGAGGAAACAGAAACCTAGAGCTGAGATTACAGGCCCTTGACTTGTCCAGGGGTAGACGAGGCAGCCTGCCTTCTTGCTGGTGTCAAAGAGGCAGAAAATAGCACGGGCTTTAAATGCACGGGCTTCTCTCGTGGATCAGATGGTAAAGAATCTGCCTGCAATGCAGGAGACCCGGGTTTGATCCCTGGGTCAGGAAGATACCCCGAAGAAGGGAATGACTACCCACTGCAGTATTCTTGCCGGAAAATTCCATGGACAGAGGAACCTGACGTGCTACAGTCCATGGAGTCACAAAGAGTTGGACATGACTGAGTGACTAACACTCGGAATGCATGGTCCAATAAGGCTCAGTCGTCAATCTATGACTGGATCTCAGGCTAGAGAGTGAAGCTTTGTGAAACTCCATCCCCACCCAACCCCACCCCTGCCGGTCTATAAAGTGGGAATATTTTTCCAGTTGTGAAACTTAGAAATATACATGCCATATGCCCAGCAAATGAGAGGTGCTCAGTAAAGGATACTGAATTCTACAGTTATGAAATTCAAGATTTTTCTGTTTCTGCCAAGAAATAAAAATAACATGAAGCTAAAAATAAAAGCCATTTGTTAGTTTTCAGGAAGGAATTAAGATTTGCAGGTAAATGGATGCCAATCCTGATACTGATTTTTCCTAATATTATAAGTATAAAACTTCTTCATAGGCCAAGCAGACCAAACTATTCTATATTTGTTTGATTCATTTGGTCTTGTCAATTCAGACAAATGATTAGTATTTTAGCATCCTCCCCAAGAACTGTCTGGACTGAATTAATTGACTTTCTGTTTCATTATGTGTAAACAAGTGGGCCTCTTCTTTCTTTTCCATACAATTCTATAATGAATTTCTTTGATAAGTATAATCTTTGCTACAGTAGATAGTATTTTTCACATATCCCACTTGGTCCTAAGAGCTGTATGGATCTGAACTTATTTAATGTTGACTCTTAAGTTCCTCATGAAGTTGCTATAAGCAACCTCCCTTCACCCAGAGTTAGTATGTGGCAGGTGGAGGTGGCATTTGAACCCAGGATCTGACACCCAAGGTCACAGTCTTAACCATCTCCCTATAATCCTTCTCAACCTTAAATCGCTGCTTTCATAAACCAGAATATCCAGTCAGACCTGGCCAAGCAGACTGACAGAATATGAATTACTACTGAGAGGAGAGACAATATGTTAAACCACAAGAGTCTAGCCCCCTGCACCTAGAAATAAAATACAAAGGAAGTGAAAAATATCCTGTAATAAACATGTACTTCAGTGAAAGCAAAAGTTCAAGGTCTAAGGGTAATTCTTTATTTGGCTGTTCTAAGTTTATATTTCCAGGTGCTATGTCTGTCTGACCCTTTGCAATCCTTTGGATCATAGCCAGTCAAGCTCCTCTATCCATGGGATTCTCCAGGCAAGAATAGTGGAGTGAGTATGCCAGGACCTCCTCCAGGGAATCTTCCCAACCCAGGGATCGAACCCGTGTCTCTTATGTCTCCTGCATTGGCAGGCGGGTTCATTACCACTAGCGCCACCTGGGAAGCTCGTATTTCCAGGTAGTAAGAGTACTGAGCTTCCTGTTCCTGGCTGTCTTTTCCTCAGCTTCTTCTCAGACACCTTCCTTTACCTGTCCCATAAATGTTCATTGAGATTCAGGCTTTGACTCCTCACCTGCAGAGGCTCTCCTTGGTACCCATAGCTGCTCCCATAACTTCTAAGGCAAAGATTCCCAAGTGTTACATCTCAGTCTCTCTCCCATGCACCATGGCAGGGGAGACGACACTTTCACTTGGCAGCTAGAAAGCAACTTCCACATGACCAAGGTGTTATTCAGCATCTACCGCTTAGACAAGGCCTGTTCCTCCTTCTGTTTTAGTATCTGGAAACAAGACAACCCTACCTCCTTAGGTATCAGGTCATACATCTCTCCAGCTGGAGAGATTTCTTAGACTCTTTCCTATCTGTTATTCTCTACCTGCCCCAACCTGATTATCATTATATCTGCCAGTTCTGCCTTCAAAACGCCCTCTCGTTTATCTCCACGAAGATGGTGTGCCTCTTTTTAGAGTCTCCCCACCTTTCAGGGGGCTTCCCAGACGGCTCAGTAATAAAGAATCTGCCTGCAATCCAGCATCCTCAGGAGCCATGGGTTCAATCCCTGGATCAGGAAGATCCTCTGAAGCGGCTGCAAAGAGTTAGACACGACTGAGCATGCATGCACAACCTTTCATGAGTACCAACTTCTACTGGTCTATTTCCCTGTCTTGTGTCTTGCTCCCTCCAGTTTATTGTCTGTATTGTAACGAAAACTTTCTGAAACAGTGTGATCACGCCACTCCTTGGCACCCTGGGCACGCCTATAATTAAACCCTCCTCACATCCCATCCCATAGTAACAACAGGTTTCCCGCCTGTCCATCACGCTCAGTAGTGCAGTATTGAGGGTGCCTTTTCTATACTATTCTGCTTTGTGCAAACAGATGCTTGTTGATCAAATGAATGAAACAGCTTGAATTCAAATGCCTCCTGTTCTCTTAAAGTTTAACATACAAGAGTCAATAGAAGAGCAATCCACTTTGTGAAACAAAGAGCTTACTGATTGCACTTTACCCCTTCTACAACCCTTTCCCGTTCCAATTAAGTAGAATATATATTTTATTTGTTTTTTAAATATTTACTTATTTATGTGGCCGTGAAAGATCTGAGTGGTAGTGCACAGGCTCCGTAGTTTGTAGCAAGTGGGCTTAATTGCCCCTCAGCCTGTGAGATCTTAGTTCCCTGACCAGGGACTAAATCTGTGTCCACTGTGTTGCAAGGTGGATTCCTAATCACTGGACCATCAAGGAAGTCCCTAGACTATATATTTTTGAAAGGGAAAATAACAGGAGACTTTATTTGTAGTAAGTGTCATTTAAAGGTCTAGTCTACAAATAAATGTCTCATTTTTTTAATTTTTAAAATTTAGTAACATGATATGTGATGTTAAAATTAGCAACATCTGTGATTGAGTCTATTTTTTTTCAAATGAGCATCAATTATTTTAATCTTTAAGCAATGTATTTACTTTATAATTCTTTTTATTCTTAGTGATGAAGGGCTTTTACTGAATTTATCTTAAGCCTTATACATAAATAATATTTTAATAAACTCTTTAATGGTAACTATATTTTCTACAAAAATACAGTTCCTTAATAGTTCCACTAAAGCCACACATTTTCTATTAGTAGTAGTTAATTTTATCATTCAGCAAAATTAAGCCAGGAGGCATAATCTAGATACTCAGCAGGACATGAGAAGGAACAAGGACTGGGGATATTATTATCCCACTCCTTACAACACAGTTTTGATAGCTGAATGGACAAAATAAACCCAAAAGCAGAGGAAGGAAAATGGGGAGCATGGTGATAAGATCCCACAGTATTTTAACTTTTCATTGTCACTGATGATCTGTGTGCTAACAAAAACAAAAAACAAACTCACTTAGCAAGCAGCTTATTCAACTGGGTAATAATTGATAGACTGTCTTAGAAGTCTTTACTTTTCTAAATGTATGAAAAAGATGACTTTAGTTTTTAAATAAGGTAACACTTTAAAATCAAAACTGAAACAAATGTGAACAGCATTCATACTTATATTCAGACAACTGTAAATCTTAGGTTCACTGTGTTTCTAGGTAGTAACTTTTCTAGAACAGTGGTGGATTCATGTTGATGTATGGCAAAACCAATACAATATTGTAAAGTAATTAGTCTCCAATTAAATGAAATAAATTTAAATTAAAAAATAAAATAACTCCTTCATAAATGAAAATAAGTAAATACTTTCAAAACATTTGTTACTGATCTGATTTTTCAGCTTCCTTTTTAGAGCTGGCCCTTTCCTGCAGGTTCCCATGGGTCGGTGATGGTTGCCACAGCCTTGCAGTTGGGACCAAAGACCCCTTCACTGCTGCTACAGCAACCTGCAACAAGCTCGCTCAGGGCTTTCCCATCAAATGTTCCCTGACACCACTCTAATTTCAGAAAGTGGAAAGGAACTGAAGAGCCTCTTGATGAGGGCGGAAAAGGAGAGTGAAAAAGCTGGCTTAAAACTCAACATTAAAAAACTAAAATCATGGCATGGTGGCTCAGTGGTAAAGAATCTGCTTGCAATGCAGGAGACGTGGTTTCGATCCCTGGGTCGGGAAGATACGCCGGGAAGAGAAAATGGCAACCCACTCTAGTATTCTTGCCTGGGAAATCCTATGGACCGAGGAGCCTGGTGGGCTACAGTCCATGGGGTTGCAGGAGTTGGACACCACTGAGTGACTAAGCATCAAGATCATGGTATCCGATCCCATCACCTCATGGCAAACAGATGGGGAAAAAGTGGAAGCAGCAACAGATTCTATTTTCAATGTGTTTATAAGTAGTAACTCTGTAGAACAGATTAAAATAACTCCTTTGTACATGAAAACAAGTAAATATTTTTATAATATTTATGTTACTGATCCAGATCTCTGCAGACATGGCTCCACTACCAGATTTCAAACCCCTCGCTGTCTTCATCTTTAAGCTGCACCCATTAATATTCAGAGAGCTATGTGCAGAGCAATCACTCAAGAGTTGCTCTTTTCATTTAATGATTAATGCTGCTGGTCCTTGTTTTCTCACGCGCTTTCTAACAACTTCAGAAACTTTAGTTGATGCTAAAGAAAGACTGGAAATTCCCTGGTGGTCCAGTGGTTAGAACACCATACTTCCACTGCAGGGGGCCTGGGTTTCAATCCTTGGTCAGGGAACTAAGATCCTGCAAGCTGTGAAGCTTGGACAAAAAACAAGATGAGTTCACATTAATGATGAAAAACTTTAAAAATAGACCATTTCAGGACTTCCCTAGTGGTACAGTAGTTAAGAATCCATGTGCCAATGCATAGGACATGGGTTTGATCCCTGGTACAGGAGGATTCTGCATGCTGTGGGGCAACTAAGCCTGTGCCCCACAACTACGGAGCCTGGGTGCTCTAGAGCCCATGCTCCGCAACGAGAAGCTGCCACGATGAGAAGCCTGAGCACTGCAACTAGAGAAAGCACACGTTAGCAACGAAGACCCAGTGCAGCCATAAATAAATAAACAGAAATTTAAAAAACTGGCCATTTAACATCCCCTGCTATCTTAATACTTAATGACCAACTCTAAACAGGTAGGGGCCACTGGCTAGACCTGCATGGAGTGTGGCCCTGCTGGGAGGGACTGGTAGGTTATTAGCAAACCTGCCGCAGATAGGTATAATGAAAACAACACAGACTAGAGAAAACTGGTTCTAGGAAACCAGAATGACAGGTTCTAGAGAAACCAAAGTCTGCCTTTCAGCTCCTCTCGTCTACTCCATGACAGCAAAGAGCGCCTTAACCCAGCATTCCCCAACCTCTAGGATCTTGTTCCTGGTGATCTGAAGTGAAGCTGATGCAATATCAACAGAAATAAAGTGCGTGCATGATAAATGTAATGGGCTTGAATCATTCCGAAACAACCCCCTCTTCCCCGGTCCGTGGAAAAATTGTCTTCCACAAAACCAGTCCCTAGTGCCCCAAAGGTTGGGGACTGCTGTTCTGACCTTTCCAAGGACTTACAGATGTGATTAAATTATGGAAAGCACTAGCAAAGCTCTGAGCCTGACCCGGCAGGTCCTTAGGAGATATTGGCTCTCTCTCACCACTGGTCTCCGGGTCTGCTTTCAGCATTCCTCCCGCTAACCACGCATCCTAGATGTCCTCAAAGTCTCCCTGAACCCTGCCCTCACGTCCAAGCAGATGCCACGCCCTGCTCTCTCGACTGCTCCACTGTTTCCCACATGGCCCCTCTCTGCCCACTGCGCTGCAGTGACAAGGGACACATCCAAGTGCTCCAGATTAGAGAGGATGGAATTCCACGTGCCGAGCGAAGGAGGGTGGTCAGAGAGTCTAACAGACAAGGAGACACTGAGGCAGTTTCCAAAAATAAACAGAGGTTTACCAACTCGAGAAGAAAAACATGGAGGCACCCAGGCAGGCCATTTCAGAAAGAGGGGAAGAATGTGCAGTGAGCTCCGTACAGTCGAGCATGTTCGGAGACTGGTTCGTTTGTTAGTCTTACCCCAATTTTTTTCTGCATTATATAAATTTTAAATTAGTAGAGTCTGGAGCAAACAGTTGATTGTGATAAGAATACACTAAATTATCCAAACATTTTTTGTCTTGAATCTATTGCTCACATTAATAACATATATCTGTATCAGTACAAGACATACATAATTTCAATTCAACAAATAATGACTGGGTCCCTATAATGTCTTAGTCCCTGCATTTACTGAGGCTTCGCTGGTGGCTCAGATGGTAAAGAAGCTGCCTGCAACATGAAAGACTTGGGTTCGGTCCCTGGGTTGGAAAGAGCCCCTGGAGAAGGGAATGGCTACCTATTCCAGTATTCTGGCCTGGAGAATTTCATGGCTACAGTCCATGGGGTCGCAGAGAGTCAGACATGACTTAGCGACGTTCACTTTCACTGCACTGACTGGGCATGCAGTGGCACTAGTGGTAAAGAACCCACCTGCCGATGCAGGAAACGTAACAGACACAGGTTCAATTCCTGGGTCAGAAGATCCTCTGGAGGAGGGCATAGCAACCCACTCTAGTATTCTTCCCTGGGAAAGACTATGGACAGAGAAGCCTGATAGGCTACAGTCCATGGGGGTCACAAAGAGTCAGACACGACTGAAGGGACTTAGTATGCCCATACATGGTAATTACGCCACAACTTGCTATATTTATGTTCACAGTTAAAAAAATAGAAAACCTGCGATTCACTGAGTTAAGTAGCTTGTCTAAGCTCATCAACCAGTTAGGGGCCAAAGATAAACTTCTGTTTACTGACTTCAAATTTAGTGCTATTTCTATGATAGTTTCCTATTTCTTTGCAGTTACCAATATGGTGCATACTTGTGAGCTCTTTGGCTAAGATGTGCAAACAACTTATTCAGAGAGGATTTTTTTTTCTTGAAAAATGTCAGTCTGTCCTTAAGAGATTCATTATTTTGGCATCATTAAGCTTTATGCTTTATCTAACAATGAATCTAGACAGAGGGTCTGAAGTGGAGCTTTACATGGAATGAATTATTTAAATAATGAAGATGGATGTGAACATATAAGCAGCACCCCACTGACTGAAGGTAAGACCTAGCAACCCTAAGACTAGTGAACAAAAGGCCATCAAGATGCACTGCTGGCACATGGCTCATGATTTTCTGTGTAGGATATTATCAAGTCATTTCAAAATCTCATCCAATAAAATAAGATGCCAAATTGGAAGCAAGAAACAGAGGAATAGCAATGAGAAGGGGCGAGGCAAGTAACAAGTGAAAAAGCATGGCATCTACGAGCATTTCAGATCACAGTGTATGCACGTGTGTGCAGTCATTTTTGTTGCTGCTGTTGTTCAGTCACTAAGTCATATCAGATTCTTTGCAATTCCACTGACTGCAACATACCAGGCTGCCCTGTCCTTCACTATCTATATGCACTCTCTATCTGCAGTATCGGAGAAGGCAATGGCACCCCACTCCAGTACTCTTGCCTGGAAAATCCCATGGACGGAGGAGCCTGATAGGCTGCAGTCCATGGGGTGGCTAAGAGTCGGACACGACTGAGCGACTTCACTTTCACTTTTCACTTTCATGCATTGGAGAAGGAAATGGCAACCCACTCCAGTGTTCTTGCCTGGAGAATCCCAGGGACGGGGGAGCCTGCTGGGCTGCCGTCTATGGGGTCACACAGAGTTGGACATGACTGAAGCGACTTAGCAGCAGCATCTGCAGTACACTACATGCACAGGCATTGTGCTGTGCTAAGTCGCTTCAGTGTCCGACTCTTCGCGACACTATGGACTGTAGCCCACCAGGCTCCTCTGTCCATGGGGATTCTCCAGGCAAGCATACTGGAGTGGGTTGCCATGCCCTCCTCCAGGGGATCTTCCTGACCCAGGGACTGAACCTGTGTCTCTTACGTCTCCTGCATTAGTAGGTGGGTTCTTTACTACTAGTGCCATCTGGGGAGCCGATGCATCGGTCATTGAAAAGAAGTTGAAGTGAAAGTAAGTGCAAGTCGCTCAGTTGTGTCTGACTCTTTGCCAACCCCATGACATGAAATTACAGCACATGATATTAATTACAAAGGCTTTATTCCTCAAGGGAAGGGATAACTAATACATTTCCTTCATTTGTAAAGGTAAGGAAGGACATATTTAAATACTTTAAATAATGAGGGACTTTTAAATAAAAATTGATCAGTATTTTTAAAGTATCCATACGAGTTACCTTCCTTGATGTGTAAAATTTAGATACAAATTACTTTTGCTACCGTCAGATAGATAAGAAATGTGACTGCCTTGTGTCCACTACTTTTTAAAATTTAGGTGTGGAGTGTTCATATGAATTCAAATAACTATGAAGCAAGATTGACTAAACAAGCCTGAAAAACTATTAGAGACCAGGATACCAAGTTGAAATTTTCAAATTAAGATTCATTTGAAACTAAATATTCTTACATATTGAAATGATAAATACTTACTTTTAAAAAACCCTAGTTTTAAATCTTTATCTTGCCATTTCCTTGTTCATCATTAAATAATAGTATTTTGCAGAACAGGGACAATCATACCATTTCAAATGTACCACTAGAGGGTTCCAGCTGATTTCTGGACCCGCTTAAGCTAGACCCAACATCTGGTTGCTGTGCGCCATCTAGTGGCTGTAAGAATCAGTGGTGTCTGAGTGTTACTTCCTTGTACTTGTACTGCATTTTATTTAGAGAAAACACGGTGGCACACTTTTTTGGAAAATAAAGAGAATTATAAAGGGTAATATTAAATTTGTAAAACCACTATCTTCTAAAATTCATATTTAGATCATTTGATAACCAGTAAAATTCTTAAAATCAGAGAAATTCATTGTACATAATAGTTACATATCATACAGATTTAAACGACCTTTAATTTCAACACAGTGCAATTCATTTAAATACACTGTACACGGCTTCACACAGAGGAGACATACAATTCAGACTAGTGAATAGGAATAATTATCATACTTGCTGACGGTAGGGTAAATGTGATGGTCGAAATATATTTTTTCCTTCTATTGAATATGCCTTAAACAATTTGCCACAGGGAAGTAGGCATTTAAAAATATTTGGCCAAACTTCTATGTTATTATCTAAAATGCACATTCATTAGACTAAGTTATTTTTCAGTTTAAGAAGGTACTTCAGCATTTCTTGTTTTATTCTAAATTCTTTATGACTATGTAGAAAATGAACCTCTTTCGCACTCCTATAGATACGTTTAATTTACTTTATATCTATGTCCTAAACAGATGACTGATCATTTACTAAGAAAGCACAAAAGATCAAGTTAAAAGCAGAATTAACGTGACTTTCTCAAAGGAAGTGTCTTGTTGCCCCTTGCTCACCTCCCATTGCGTGTATAGTTCTCATAAGTCATCGGTTATAATCCCATACTTCACATTCATTATTACTGGTCACACACAAATAACTTACTCAATATGCCTGAAGCAAAGGTAAGGCTAAGAAGATATTTATTAAAAGCAAAGTAAGCCAACCTGAATCCCTACAGAACTAGTGTGCATTTCACTTTGAGCACAAAGTTATGAAATCTTGCACGTAATTATAAATCAGAAACCAGTATGGGCTCAACTTTGAACTGGTGGCAGCAAATCAACCAAGTTTCATTCTTTCTTTCTAAAAGTACTGTTATTTGACTGGTGGTTTAGGAGCTTCTGCCTTGCCCAGAATAAGTATTTCTCCGCTAAGTTGGACGGATGAACGTGTCATATCTGGGTTTGGAGCAGAAATTTCACAAGGACTTTTGGGTGGAGCTTTGAGATCAAGAAACATGGATCGGAGGTAGGACAAGTAGGTGGATTCTTAGCTGTAAGTTTTGAATTGAGACCGACTTGGATGGAAGTCTCCAGGACCACATCTGAGTCCTTTTTCCTGAACCTGTTCTATTCAGTACTTGAAAAAAATGGAGAAGCTGAAGAAGAATCCTAAAATACTAAAAGCAAGGTGGGCAGGAAGGGGTTCCAAAGTCTTTTCGATTTATACAATAATGAGCTCACATCAATCAGATGGATATAGTATACACAGTAGAAGTATTTCTAAGGTTTGAAAGGGTATGTGCAGCTCCCACAGTAATAATTGTCCTGTATCTCCCACAAGAGATTATTCAGCTTGGGGAAAACACCTGAGGGAAAGCCCACCACTCTCAAGGCAGCCATCATCTGACAGGTTCAACAACAAATACAACACCGCATGCTTTGGTTTAAAAGAAATGTTATTGTTACAAGGGAGGGAAAGATCTAGTTTTCAGGAGTTTTTGACATAGATGACCTAACAGACAAAGCCAACTGCTAAAAGACTTAACGCTATCTTCGAATCTATTAAGAGATGTCCATTAACAAGAGCTCTTACGTCAACTAGGGGGGTGAAAACTTTAGAAGATACAGTGATATGGCAGAGTCTACTTAGCAAAAAGTGGCTGAGAGAATTGAGGGTGTCTGATTAGGAGAAATGAAGATGCCCGTGGTTCATGGCAGTGTTGAGAGGAGCACCAGCGCCCGGAAGTGAAAACTGCAGTGTGACGGCTGGAGATATAAAGTAGCCAAACAAAGCCACAGGAGACAACTCAGGGCTGTCAGAGACAAGGACTCTGCCCTCAGAAACATCAGCCAACTTGTCTTGCAGAAGCAAAAGCTCTCTGTTACTCGACAAATTTAAGGAGAGGTAGGAAATAATACTCCACCGGGAGCCACTCTCGTTACCAAGGAGACAATGATACCAGGTGTTGTGCGGATCAAATGAAAGAAAAGATCTGTTACGTGTGCAGAAAACTGCATAGGAGGGACTGGTTCTCCGTGACAGATGACACCCAAGGGATTCCTCTAATGTGGGGATGAACTAAACTCCATGACACTGAAGGTCCATTTGGACCCTAGGAATCAATGATTTCATCTTATTAATAAGCCACGCTGATTAATCATATTGCTTTGAATTACAATGCATACATCACATTTCCCCCACTTTTCACAATATATATTAAAACCTTCAAGATTCAATCCTGTAATGCTGTAACATTAAAATCCTTTCATAGTATCTCATTAAACCCTTTCTTCTCTTTCACTGTTCACCACTTGGATAATTGAAATAGAGGATGTCTGGTGAAAATGGGGCTAATAGTTATTTCAGAAAGTTCAAGGAAAATAGGAATAACTCAAAATATATGAGGATTCACTGATGAAAGGTCATCCTTTTTTTTTTTTCCCTTATAACTGAAATGCTCCCATAAAAAGTCAGTAATACAACCTGATCATACTTACTCCTGTGATTTGTGTTCACTATGTACTGAGAGGATGAAATATGCTTATTCAACTTTTATGTCTCTATACTCATTCTTGGCCGTCATAAGAAAATTGAATACACACTACCATATATAAAATAGATAACCAACAAGGACCTACTGTACAGCAAGGGAATTCTACTCAATATTTTATAATAACCTAGAAGGGAAAAGAATCTAGAAAAAATAGATATGTGTGTATGTATAAGTGAATCACTTTGCTGTACATCTGAAACTAACACAACATCGTAAATCAACTGTACTCCAATAAAAAACCAACTTAAATATTAAATGGCTTAATTTTTCAGATCCAAAAACAAGAAAGAAAACTGATTAAAAAATAGTGCCTGATAACATCCCTGGTGGTTCAGGGGTGGAGACTGTGCTTTCACTGGAGGGGGCATGGGTTCGAGACCTGGTCAGGGAACTAAGCTGGAGAAGGTGATGGCACCCCACTCCAGTACTCTTGCCTGGAAACTCCCATGGATGGAGGAGCTCGGTAGGCTGCAGTCCATGGGGTCGTGAAGAGTTGGACATGACTCAGCGACTTCACGTTCACTTTTCACTTTCCTGCATTGGAGAAGGCAATGGCAACCCACTCCAGTGTTCTTGCCTGGAGAATCCCAGGGACGGGGGAGCCTGGTGGGCTGCCGTCTATGGGGTCGCACAGAGTCGGACACGACTGAAGCGACTTAGCAGCAGCAGCAGGGAACTAAGTATCTCACATACCGTGTAGTGTGGCCAACAAAACAAAACAACAACAAAATGAGTGTCTAAGAAATAGATGAAAACTTCTCCTGGGAGAGCTCAGGATCAGTGAAGAGGGGAGGATCTGGAATTAAGAAGAAAAGGAAGAAGGGCTGGGAACAGGGAAGAAAGATGGGAAGAGACAGTTTGCACACGGTGCTGAATTACCTTAGAAATAGCAAAAGCATTAACATTAGCATTGGAAATAGCAAAACTAAATTGCAGACTCTATAAAGCTTTTCTGAATTCAAGCAGCATCTTGTGCTATAACGTCATCACACACGCAAAGAGGCCCCACCTCAATGATCAAAATCCTGAAAGTCTCTGTAAAGAAACCTTCAAACAATCTGCTATAATAACATGACTCAATATATGGCAAAGAATGCCAATTTAAATAAATTTGCTACCTCAGCTGGGAAACAGTCCACACAGTGTGGTTACCTTAATGTATCTGAGATGGGAGCACTATTTAAACAGCCCCATGGGGTCTGTTACACATGAAACGCCCAGAGGTGGGTGCTGGAGGCAGATTCCTGTCCAAGATAGTGACTGGACTGAGCTGTCTTCATCTCTAGTATGTTGCTACCAGGAATGCCTATGAATGAATTTCCCTCTTCTCTGAGGTTCACACATTCCAGTCACCAATCACTTTTCCTTGAAAAGGTTCTGTAATTGGGGCGGAATTTGGTCTTTGGTCTCTTCCCAGAGCCTCCTATCAGTGGTACCCAACGGGATCCAGAAAGCAAGGCAGGCAGGGGATGCCAAATGAGAGACATACATGGTAGAGGATGGATGGGGTGAGTAGAGAGCTAAGTGAGAAACCACCGGCTTCTTTCCTGGGAGGGTGAATCGGTGGGAGGGTAGATGTGTTGGATGAATGGATGGTGACAAAGTCAGCGAGTCACTTGTGATCTCAATTTCCTTCTTTGCAAACTATGAATATAAAAAATCCTCTCCCTATACCAAGAAAAAAAAAACCAAAAAACAAACCTAGTCAGAATCAAATGGAATCATGGGGAAATAAAGTTTTCAGCTCCTTGCAGTGTTATGTACATATCAATCTTATTTCACATTTTTGTTGTTGCTGCTGTTTATCGGTTTGGTTATTTGGGGGATGAGATCAAGGGGAGGAAAACATGATCTAAGTGGTGGTGAAAATGCTAACTTTAAGAGAAGAAAATTATTTTACTCTGCTTGTTTTGTATGTTACGTGGACATTTTAAAACCTAGACAAGCATTAAGTGGCAACTCTGACTATGAAAAAGTCTAGACCACTGGGTTCACACTAATATAAGTCCTTAAGACACAGAAGAAACACTTCTTTGTTTCTAAATTTCACTAAGACTTAAGCCTTTTTCGACTAAGAGAGGGAATGCACTCTGCTCAGACACGATGGGTGAGCACAGAACACTCCAGCACACCCAGGGGTCCGAAGTCAAGCAGCCGGCCCTGTCTGGACTCTCAGTGACCCTCAGGTGAGAAGCCCTGCAGACCTGTTACCTGTATGTGTTCTTCGATGAGCCTTCAGGTGAGAACTTTTTGTATACACTTTGTTGCAGCCCTCGAAATCGCATCTGTGGATACGCCGTTTTCTCGAGTCTGGGGATTCAGACCTTCTCTGGCGCCTTGTGCTCTCGATACTAAATGGTGAGATTGAACTGGAAAAAGAGAAAGAAGATTTAAACGGTGAGCAAACACAGCACTCTCTGTTTGGTTCCAGTGCTGTGAGACCTGAGACTCGCAGTCTGCAGCTTCACAGAGACTCAAGGCCCCGGGTCCATGTTACTGCTGTCACTTTCTGGGACACGTTACATTTCTTAATCTCGAAGGCGGGCAGCTTGACCTATTTTTGATGAAACACTCCTCGGGAGAGGAAGACATGCTTAAAATAACAACAGAATGAAAAAAACAAAAAAGTAAATGAAAGCAGTGGTGAATGAGTAGATCTCCATCATCAAAAGAAATTATCCGGTGGTGGTAAAATTATCACCTAAAGTTCTGAACTTGGGAAGACACTTACAGAGAATATTTTAGGAAGACCTGCTACAGACAAATGACAAAATGAATGCATTTAATAAGTAACATGAGGGTCTGAATTGCATGTGACAACACATAAAATCATGTAAAATCACAATGTACGTTTCCAAACAAGTGAGGTTGGGCTGAAAGAAATGACATCAGTACATCAATAACATGACTCATGACAAGCTATTTTGGTTCTGCAAAATGCACCTGACATTTAACTCTTCCCGTTGGTGGTTTTTCACGGTGAAGAATCAAGTGCATTGTATTTAAAGATTAGCTGTACCACCTTATGAAAAAAAGTTTTAACTATGAAATTTGGCCCTGACTTGTACATTGTTTAATCTTAATGCCACAGTAGAAAAACAGGATTAGTTTGTAATGTCAGGTAACTGATTAACATGTACTTCTTCTAACATTAATCTCTTTTGATTGAGATAGAAATGAAGAATATGACTCATTTTTTCTTTTAGTTATTCATGAAGTTCTTTAAAGTTACAGTGAAATACAATAAAAACCCAATCACTCATACTCCTACTATAAAAGATTTACCACTATGAATACTTTGACATTATTTTCTTCCAGCTTTTCCAGGTTTCGATGTTTCTAAAAATTATTTTTTATGAATAAATCAGTCCTCAAAAAAACTGAACACTACAGATAAAGATAACTTTCCGCCTCTTTCTTCCATCATTGTCTTGATCCTTTGTCCTCCCAGGGAAAATCTCTATCATCAGTTTGCTACAAATCCTTTCAATTCTTTTAAATTATGCTTACTGGTATCTGCATTCATGGAAACTCATTATATTGCGTTTTTTAAGAGACATATAGATAAAAGGCTGTTCACATCATTCTGCAAATTGTTCCACACTTGACTTTTGTTCACTCGACACTGAGGATCTGAGGTCTGTTTATGCTGATACAAGCATAGTGGTTTGTTTGTTTATGCTGATACAAACACAGTGGTTTGTTCATTTGAAGTGCTATATGTTATAGTGCATGGATCCTAAGATGAATCTTTTCATATTTCAATGTCTCTAACTCAGGATGCCTCTGACATTTGATGGCTGGTGGTCATGGTTTAATTGATTTATTTTGTCTTTCTCAACGGTGTATTTTACAATAGATGGTGTTTTAATCTACCTAGATCAGGAGTTGGTAAACTGTTTCTATAAAGGGCTGCTGCTATCACTTCAGTTGTGTCCGACTCTGTGTAACCCCATAGACAGCAGCCCATCAGGCTCCCCTGTCCCTGGGATTCTCCAGGCAAGAACACTGGAGTGGGTTACCATTTCCTTCTCCAATGCATGAAAGTGAAAAGTGAAAGTGAAGTTGCTCAGTTGTGTCCGACCCTCAGCGACCCCATGGACTGCAGCCTTCCCGGCTCCTCCGTCCATGGGATTTTCCAGGCTAGATAAAGGGCTAGATAGTGAATATTTTGACCGAGAGTCATGCAGTCTATGTTGTGACAAATCAACCCTGCAACTGTAGCATGAAAGCAGCTATAGATAAATATGAGTATAAATAAAACAAATGAGTGTGTCTATGTTCTAATAAAACTTTATTTACAGAACAAATAGTGGGCAGTATTTGATCCATGGGCTATAACTGGTTAATACTTGACTCAGATGAAATATGGGAGTAGTCCAATGAACGTTCATTCCAGAGTTTAAAAATTCATTTCCTAAGTGATGGACATACAGATTTATTTCTAATATTTTACTGCAACATTGCTCCAGTAAACTTTAAAGTGTCTCCTTCCATATGGTGGTGGTGGCTTAGTTGCTAAGTCATGTCCAATTCTTGCAACATTTTGGACTGTAGCCCACCAGGCTCCTCTGTCCATGGGATTTCCCTGCCAAGAACAGTGGAGTGGGTTGCCTTTCCCTTTGCCAGGGGATCTTCCCGACCCAGGGATTGAGCTCGGGTCTCCTGCATTGCAGGCGGACTCTTTACCGATTGAACCACCCAAGTTTTCAAAGCATCTTTTTCACTTGTACAAGTAACAGATTCAGTAGCCAATGCTTTATATTATTAGCGAAGATCAAATATAAATGACGTTTATCTGCCTCTATCTTCAACAGTTTTGTGCAAGATTTCTATGAAGTTGAAGGAAAGAACATACGGGATGGCTAAGCCACTTTTTCAGCCTTCTTATCACTCAATGCAGCTTTGTGGTTTTCCACATCATTGACTCAGCTGTAGGGATTGGAGGTTGGTTGTGAAAAGAGTCAAAACAGTGTGACTGGTCTGTCCCATGAGAGAAGGGCTTTAGTTACTCCCAACAAGGTATGTTCTGGCATAGGGTGTGATTCTTGTGAACAAATTGACTCTATATGTGATAATAAGGCAACAGTAATTAACTTCTTGACTATGTAGTCATAAAAACAAATATGGACCTTGCCACTGGGGGCCTCACAAATAGAAACTTTTGTGTTGCAGTATGTTTTACACCTTTCAAATCGAGAATATGACATGGTATTTATGTCCCTCAAGTTATAACATAAAGCCCATAGTAAGAACATTTTGTTTTGTACAATGCTTTCTATGCACTATTATACAGAAGTCTAAATGTAACTTAGCATAATCACACACACATATTGCTTGGCCTGTGGATTTTAGCTATTTATTCTGCTATGTGTTCATATATGCAGAGAAAAGTAAAAAAATAAACCTAAAATCAATACCCAGTAACTACTAAGCAAGTCTATAAGGGGCCAAGGAGGTAATGCTGCTATACAGTCAGCCACTGGACTATACGGCGGGCAGGGAAGAAAACAGGGCTACAGAATGGCGGGAAACCACTTCACTCAGATTTTTGAATGTACATCAAAATTGAAGACATGTTAGGTGGATGGCCTTAATGCTCTACAAAACTTCATACTGTGGTTCTCCTCATTTTAAAGTGAAATGTTTTAGGACATTATAAAGAACAACTACCTAAAGATATCTGCATGATGATGATAAAAATAATTTTTAAAGAGGTATGTGCATTGAATAAATGGACCAAGCTAACCTTAAAATGACACTCAATGGGTAAAACTTCCCCCGGTTCCCCTTTTTAAATGGCAGAGATACCCTCAGATGTCACAGAACCTTAGACTAGCCTGTACCTTTCAAACAAGAACTACTTATTTGATCTCTTTGTGGAAAGGCAGGTAAATGCGGCTGAAGTAAAAAAGAATCAGAAATGCAGACGAGCTTAAAGAACACAGAAAGAGGAGAGGGAAACCCAAGTCCATGGAGGACTGCTGCTGTACTGGGCCCACAGCACGACCCTGGAGTTGGGGGACATGGTAGGTGGAAGATAACTGGACTGGGTGTTTGGCTACGGCAAGTCCACGGCAGGAAATCTGATAGTTAAGATGATGGTACCAAGCACTTTTGTGTCTCTGGAGCCAAGAACACTGGGCATTCAAGAAATGTTTGCTAAATAGAATGACTGAATAGCTGGATGGATGAATCGATTAATGTATTAGGTCAGGTGTTCTTAATTCAATATAATCAACTAATTAATTAACCTTTAATTGGTTAATTAATCCTTACTAGGATCCTTTGACTTCAAGTCTTCTGATAGTGCTTACTCAATTCCTTACTCTTACTTTCATTTCCCTGTTTCAAATTTTATTGTTTTCATAATACATATATTTTATTGAGGTATCAGTTCAGTTCAGTTCAGTTCAGCCGCTCAGTCGTGTCCGACTCTTTGTGACCCCATGAATCGCAGCACGCCAGGCCTCCCTGTCCATCACCAACTCCCGGAGTTCACTCAGACTCATGTCCATTGAGTTGGTGATGCCATCTAGCCATCTCATCCTCGGTCATGCCCTTCCCCTCCTGCCCCCAATCCATCCTAGCATCAAAGTCTTCTCCAATGAGTCAACTCAGTGAAAGTGAAGTCGCTCAGTCATGTCCGACTCTTTGCGACCCGTGGACTGTAGCCCAAGCTCCTCCATCCATGGGATTCTCCAGGCAAGAATACTGGAGTGGATTGCCATTTCCTTCTCCATTACTGAGGTATAGTTGATTTAAATGTTTCAGGTGCATGGCAAGGTGATTCAGTTATACATATATTGGTTTTCAGATTCTTTTCCATTATAGGTTATTACAAAATACTGACTATAGTTCCCTGTGCTATCAAGTAAAACTTTGTTGCTTGTTGCATATCTATTCTTTTTTGTTTCATATTTTAAATGCTGTATTATACAAAGTAGTGACTGAATACCAGGGATTCTGGATAACCATTAAAATCATATGTTCCCATGAGTGTCTTGGTTCTTTGCTCTAACTTGAAGAGAATGGCATTCTAAAGCAATGCTTACAATTAAAATTTTCAGTGAAATTAAAATATTCTGCCCTTTCTATACTTTCTGAGCCACGTGCTCTTTGTTTCCACAGCTTTTAAGGTATCCCCACATGCACGCACACTGACTTGTGTGCTTTAAAAGTTGGCCTTGTTCTGAAGAATGGAAATGTGCAAGAAACTACCGCCTATGCCAGCAGAGGATTCTTCCAATAATCCTTAGTAATAAGCTTGGTATGATGAAAATGGTCGGGACCATTCAGCAACTGAACACAGTTGCTAGTGTGTTCCCAGACATTGCACTAAACACAGCCACACAGCTCATAAATAATAACTAAAAGCCCACTCCCTCCCCAGAAGGTTAGACCATTTAGAGAAGTGAACGAACGCCCGAGGGGGCCTCCCAGGCACTGCGACGGCGACGTAATAATTAGATGGAGAGAGAACAAATGAGTGAGTCACGCCTTCAGTTACACAATAGTCCCACTTGGAATGGTAAGTTAAATTAGAATGAAACCCAGAGAGACTCGGAAAGTCACATCCAAGAACAGCTCTATTTAAATAGAAGGCACCACACAGCTGCCGTGAAAGGGATGAAGGTTAACTGTAATCAGCAGGTAATAAAGGCCATTTGTCATGTGTGACCTGAGAGCAGTGAGATGCCCTTCACTGAAATTGGAGTTTCCACAGGAGTTAAAAAGGAAGAGCCAGGACAATCTTTTAAGACTAGGACGAGGACACACATATCCTCAATTGTAAAACAAGAGCAGAAAACAGGGATGGAAGGTCCTTCAGCAAATTCACACACATCACCTCAACAGCACAAGGAGCATGATTGAGGATAATAATGAGAGCTGACACTGACAGACTGCCTGCCATGGGCCAGGCGCTGCTCTAAATGCTTTAAGCTTCAAAGTAGCTCCTGGAGGTCAATATTATTAGTACCCCTAGTTTACAGATGAGGAAACCGAGGTAAAGGGAGGTTAAGATCAAGGCCAAAACAGAGTGGGTGACCACACCAGTATCTGAACCCAAGGGCTGGACACCAGCATCCACCTGAGTTATTATGCTGTACCCACTCGGGTGTTTAGGAATATAAACCACATCTAATAAAAGATGCATGCATGAATGCAAGCTAAGGCACTTTAGTCGCGTCCGACTCTGTGTGATGCTATGGACTGGAGACCGCCAGGCTCCTCTGTCCATGGATTCTCCAGGCAAGGATACTGGAATGGTCCCATTCCCTCCTCCAGGAAAATCTTCCTGACCCAGAGATTGAAGCTGCATCTCTTAGGTCTCTAGCACTGGCTGGCACGTTCTTTACCACTAGCACCACCTGGGACGCCTCATAAAAGATAAAAAGCCACAAAATAACCTGAATCATTAAAATTTCCCCTCTAATCCTATTATAGAAAACAACAATACATAAAAGCATTCTTAAATGAAATCGCCAGTCCAGGTTCGATGCATGATCCTGGATGCTTGGGGCTGGTGCACTGGGCCGACCCAGAGGGATGGTACGGGGAGGACACAGGAGGGGAGTTCAGCATGGGGAACACATGTATACCTGTGGCGGATTCATGCTGATGTATGGCAAAACCAATACAATATTGTAAAGTAATTAACCTCCAATTAAAATAAATAAATTTATATTAAAAAAAATGTAGCCTGCTATGATAAAGCATACACTTTACTCCTGAGAATTTTAAACTATTTTATAAATACTGTCAGTAGAGATACACAGTGTAATTACTTACTATCAATCTACCTTAAAAATTCTTAACTTTTAAAATATATATCTTTCCAGGGAAACGTTTTTGAAGATTGAATTTGGCAGTGATATGCGATCAAGTTTTCCTCGACCATCAAGACCAGAGAACTTGTTCCTTCCCTGCCATCTTTGTTTATTTACAATGGTACCAAAAAGTGTTTAGAGTTAGTTACACAACAGAGTTACCTTAAGGAAAGGGGGCACATTCAGTTTTAAAAGTATGTTTTGTACTGTTTTCCAAAGCTTGTTTTAAAATGATTTTCAATAGAATGTAAATATCACCTACAGGAATTCTCAATCAGCTGCTGCCACAGAATAGATGGAAGTGAGAACTACTTCCTCGTTAGGAAATCAAACACCATGTTGGGAATGAAATATAGAGGCCACAAGCCAAAAAATAGAGTCGATGAGAATCCAGGAGTTACATAAATCTTAGTGCTTGAGATTCTATTCATGTGGACAAGCCAGACACATGTAGGTTTTTGCAGGCTTTTTCTTAGCCAGCAGATGGCTCTCAGAAGCAGGAATCTTCCTATTTCTCTTCCATACTATCACAGACTCTCTGCTGCTGCTGCTGCTAAGTCGATTCAGTCATGCCCGACTCTTAGCGACCCCATGGACTGCAGCCTACCAGGCTTCTCCGTCCATGAGATTTTCCAGGCAAGAGTACTGGAGTGGGGTGCCATTGCCTTCTCCATCACAGACTCTCTAGCTTCTATCAAACCATGTCAAGGTCCTCTCTGAGATATCAGTTAGAGAAAGGGGGTTATTTAGATACATTCACTATCCAGTCCCCAGACACTTCATTCTAAGATAGCACAAATCCACTGATTCACCTTTTTCGTTCCTGCCCATGGATTTCCCTGGTAGTTCAGATGATAAAGAATCTGTCTGCAATGCAGGAAAATCTGATTCCATCCTTGGGTCAGAAATATCCCCTGGAGAAGGAAACGGAAACCCACTCTGGTATTCTTGCCTGGAGAATTCCATAAACAGAGGAGTCTGGTGGGCTACACAGTCCAGGGGGTTGCAAAGAGTCAGAAGCAACCGAGTGACTAACACTTTCACTTTCATTCCTGCCCACAGCTTCCTACAGAAAACTAATTTCAAGCACACTGAAATGTAAGATTAGAAGTTGCCAATCTTTCCAGAAGCTGTGACAAAAACATTACACCACTTTACATTCAAATTTGAATTCAATAAAAATAAATTCATTTTCATGAAATGTATAAATCAAGAGTAATACTTAGATGAAATATGTCCAAAAGCTCAATGTTGGCATTTATTCAACGAGAATTTGACATTTTTTCATACAAACAGAATATGTGCATAATGTATTTTGAATTATTCTAATAAATGAAATACCCTACTAATTAAAAGACTGATTCACTAGTTTACCAATGAACTTTTTGTAGGTGAGTCTGTAGATAGATTTATAGTATACCATGATTTTCCTTAAAAATAGCAGCTGCTACTCAGTAATTTTAATCACTATCTAGGACCATTAAAATACTCAAAACTGTTAGACTCTGCTGTTTTTTTGATTCATCATATTTTAGCAAATAAGTTGTTTAAGCAAAAGATAAAATAGATACATGGATAAATAGAAAAAATAAATTATTAATGGCATTTGCTGTGCTTTGTTATATAGTTAAACTGTTATGATGAATTTAGATTAGAGGCTGAAAGATTTTTTTGTTAAAAAAAAAAAGAGACCCATTTCAGATATACAGTTATCTATTCAAAATAGTTTCTTTGGGGGCAACACTGTATTCATTGTAAAGATTTTTTTCCCATAAAGTCTATTCATAATGTAGGATGGAACAAGAGCCCTGAAACAAGTATAGATTTCTGAATTATACTGGACATGGAACAGAAGACATAAAACTTGCCAAAATATTCAGAAGAATGTTTCCACAAAATTTCTTCAAGAAACGTTGGGATTTAAATTGTAATTCATGCTAGGAGTTGTAGCTCAATGGATCATTTAAGCTTTAAAAAAAACTTTCTAGGTCGGAAAAGGATTAAATAATCAGAATGCCTTTAAGGCAGGTACTGTCTTCCTCAGGTTGGCACAGGCCTTACCACTGTTGCCTGATAAAGACAGCACTATGCCTTGCTCTTACAGGTGTGGTCCTTGAGCCCATCTGGATTTGAGACCCTCTAGGACTGTTCTCTTTATTTTATTAAAGATAAACTTTAAACTCAAGAATGAAGATGTGGTTACATGCATGCCTCTCTAGAAGCTGGCATATCAGCAGGTGCTGGGAAGGGTGAGGAGAAAGAAAGAAGGGAAAGAGCTGGGGGAACACAGTCCACCCCATGAGGACATTCCCAACGGCGAACACTGGTGTTTGATATAAACATGCTAACTTTTCTATTTCAAAAGAATCTTCTTATAAGGCAGATCCGATCATAAAGAAGTTGTACGGGTGTGTATTAGGTGAGGACAGTATATAAGATGACTTGGTGTTTTAAATATTAAGACATATATAAAATGTTTGAAATACACAGTTCTTATGAGTTATTATAATGCAATCATAAATAAACTTTTTAAGTAACCATCAACACAGCCTCCATCTATTTTATGCTCATCATTAACAAGGTCTATGTTCCACTAGAGATTTGTTTTATTAAAGAGCACCGAAATTATACCAGTTAATATCTGGTACTTACACTTACATAAATTATTGAAACAGTTTTTAATTACTCATACAGGGATATATAAATAACATGGCCAAGTAGAACTCATTAGTAATATCTCACTTGAGCTTTTTTTGGCTATCTGGTGGCACAAATAGGCATTTGTCCTACCACAAAATGTGTATGTATTTGAATTTTGGAGAATACCAGAAATCTTCCCATCTAATGGAGGAAATATTTTACTTGTTTTTATTTTCCTTCTTGAAACTCAACTTAATCTTAGAGTACTCTGCCAAATTGATGTCATAAAAGTTAGAAGGTATAGTAATGTGACCTAAATTTATACCTGAAAGACATTAGAAGATAAGCAAACTACGGCTCAAAAAGTTAATTAAAATAACCTATGCCAAACCCACATAGCTAAACAGTAGTAGAGTTGGTACTAGTCTATTTCCTGACTCTTCAAGCTAGGATTCTTTCACTCTTCAATAAAACTGAAGAAAGAGAGAAAGAGCTATATTATAATCTTTATTTGGTATAAAGGAAAGCCTGCTTGGGAAAACTGGAATATACACGTATGCACAAATTTTTTTTCATCAGTTAGAACTAAAAATCCCCACCCTATTTATGTTTTTGTTATGGCTGCCAGGAAACTCAGCCACATTAGCCTAGGGCCTAGTGTGTTTATTCCACATTCTAATGATACAACAGTAATTCTTAAATGTATGTCTCATAAAGTTATTTCTGAACTAGGTCAAGTATTAATGATAAACAAGCAAAAGAAAACAAAAACAGAACATGCTGATCTTAAAGGAGGAAACGATGTGAAATTTGAATCATTTTTATATGCAGACTTCTAAATTAAAGTTTTGTGATCAATAAGCTCTCCTTACTATCTTTAAGGAAAAAAGAAAACAAGAATCCTATATTTTGTTGCAGTTCCTAGAAAAAAAGCATCGGCTGTGATCTGAAAATTTACATATGAATTATAGCTTATTATAATTCATTGTGCTTCCCTAGTAGCTTAGACAGTGAAGAATCTGCCTACAATGTGGGAGACCTAGGTTCGATCCCTGGGTCGGGAAGATCCCCTGAATGGCATGGCACCCCACTCCAGTACTCTTGCCTGGAAAATCCAATGGATGGAGGAGGCTGGTAGGCTGCAGTCCATGGGGTCCCCAAGGGTCGGACACTATTAAGCGACTTCACTTTCATGCCTTGGAGAAGGAAATGGCAGCCCACTCCAGTGTTCTTGCCTGGAGAATCCCAGGGATGGGGGAGCCTGGTCGGCTTCTGTCTATGGGGTCGCACAGAGTCAGACACGACTGAAGTGACGTAGTACACACACAGGAAGATTAACCTAGAATAATGTAAACCTGATACAATGTCCAATACATATTAAACTTGGGTTTCTTCTTCCTGGTTTTTTTTTTTTTTTTTGGTTAATATCTTTATTAAGATGTAAAAGATATAATTCACATACCATAAAATCATCCTATAAAGTGCATGATTCAGTGGCATTCATTATATTGTCAATGTGTGGAACCATCACTTCTATCTAATTTCAAAATATTTTCATCACCCCCAAAAGGAAACTCCATGTTCATTAATGCATTCCACACACCCTCTCTTCCTAGCTCTTGCAACTACTAATCCAATTTTCTGCCTTTATGGATTTCACTATTCTGAGTATTTAATAGAAACAGAATCATAAAATATGTGGCTTTTTGTGGCTAGCTTTGTTCCAATAAGCATAAAGTCATTAAGGTTTATCCATGTTGTGGCATGCATCAATAGTTTATTCCTATTTTTTCTTCCAGTTTTATTGCAACATAATTCATATCAGCACTGTATAAATTTGAGGTATACAGTATGAATTAATTTACATATATCATAAAATGATTAATACTTCATTCCTTTTAATAGCTGAATAGTATTTCATTATACAGACACACCATAGTTGATGGACATTTGGGTTGATTTTACTTTTTGAATATTAGGAATAATGCTGCTATGAATATCTTTTCAAGCTTTTGTGTGAATATGTGTTTTAAGTTCTCTTAGCCATACAACCTAGAAATGGAATTACTAGATTATACGGTAATTCTATGTTTAATATTGTGAGTTTTCAAACTGTTTTTCAAAGTGACTACACCATTTTATACTTTCACCAGCACCGTAAGAAGCTTGTAATTTCTTTTTATCGTCACCAACGCATTATGTTTGTCATTTGAATTTTTGCCATTGTAGTGCATGTAAAGTGGTATCTCATTGTGGTTTCCATTGGTAATATCCCTAACAACTAATGGAGTTGAGTCTTTTCATATACTCACAGGCCATTTGTATATCTCCTTCAGAGAAATGTCTACTCAAATACCTTGCTTACTTATAAATTGTGTTGTCATTTAACTGTTGAGTTGTGAAATTTCCATATATTCTGGATACAAGTCACTTATCAGATATATAATTTGCCAGTATTTTCTCCCAATCTGTGTCTGTTCATTTTCTTGTGGTCCTTAAAGCACAAAAGTTTTAAATATTAAGTTCAATTTAACATTTCTCTAGTTATGTGTGTGTGTGTGGTTATAGCTAAGAAAGCTTTACCTAACCTAAGTCTCAAAGATTTATTCCTATGCTTTCTTCTTGTAGATTTAGCTCTTATATTTAGATTTTTGACCCATTTTTAGTTAATTTTTGTGAAAGGAAGGAGTCTAATTTCATTCTTTCACATGTGGATACACAGTTGTCTCCATATTATTTGCTAAAAAGATTCTTCTTTCTTCATTAAATTGTCTAGGAAATCTCAAGAAACTCAACTGATCATAAATGTAACAGTTTAATTCTAAGATCTCACCTTTATTCCACTGATCTATATGTGCATATTTAGTCTAGTACCACACTGTTTTAACTTCATAGCTTTGAGGTAAACGTTCAAATTGAAAAGTTTTAGTCCTTCAAATTCATCTTTTTCAAGATTATTTCCATATGAATTTTAGGGTCAGTTTGTCAATTTATGCAAAAGAAAATGCAGTTGGAATTTCGATAGAAATTGCATTGAATTTATTTACCATTTAGTAGAATGCTACCATTTACTCAACATTAAGTCTTTCAATCTACAAACATGGAAGCCTTTCCTTTAACAAGTTCTTTAGTTTTTTCAAAATAATGCTTCAAAGTTTTCAGTGTGCAAATCTTGTACTTATTCAATTAAATTTGAAAGTGAAGTGACAGTGTTAGTTGCTCAGTCCGACTCTTTGTGACCCCATGGACTGTAACCCTCTGTCCATGGGATTTTCCAGGCAAGAATACTGGAGTGGATTGCCATTTGCTTCTCCCAGGGATCATCCCAACCCAGGGATCGAACCTGGGTTTCCTGCATTGCAGGCAGTCTTTACCGTCTGAGCTACCTTTTGTCCTAGGTATTTGCTTTTTTTCATGTTATTGAAAATGGAATTATTTTCTTTTTCACTGAAGTACAGTTGATTTACAAGGTTGTGTTGAAATTATTTTCTTAATTTTCATTTTCAGATAGTTTATTGTTACTGGATAGAAATAAAGTCAATTTTGATCAAGTATATTGATATTATGTCCAGCAATCATGCTGAACTTCTTTATTAGTTCTGATAGTTTTTTGAAGGGATTCATTTGGGTTTTCTATATACAAGATCATGTCAACTATAAAGAGGTAATTTCACTTCTTCCTTTCATGTCAACTATACATAGAGCTAAGTTTACTTCTTCTTTTCCTATCTGGATTCTCCTATTTCTTTTCCTTAATTGCCATGGCTAGAGTAATGAACGAAGGTGGTGAGTACACAAGTCCATTCTCTAGTCTGGATTTCCACCTTCCCCACATATTGGTTCATCAACACCATTCTTCTGGATTCCATGCGTGTGACTGCTCAGTGGCTCATTCATGTTCGACTCTGCAACTCCATGGACTTTGGTCTGCCAGGCTTCTCTGTCCATGGAATTTCCCAGGTAAGAATACTAGAGTGGGTTGCCATTTTCTCCTCCAGAAATCTTCCTGACCCTGGGATCAAACTTGCGTCTCTTGTGTCTCCTGCATTGGCAGGTGGATTCTTTACCAGAGCCACCTGGAAAGCCCCAGATTCCATACATATACGTTAATACGTGATATGTGTTTCTCTCTTTCTGACTTCACTCTGTATAACAGGCTCCAGGTTCAGTCACCTCACCAGAACTGACTGAAAGTCATTCTTTTTTATGGCTGAGTAGTATTTTATTGTATATAAGTATCACATCTTCTTTATCCATTCATCTGTCAATGGGACATCTAGGTTGCTTCCGGGGCTACTCTAAATAGTGCTGCAATAAATATTAAGGGACGTGTGTCTTTTAGAACTGTGGTTTTCTCAGGGTATATGCCCAGTAGTGGGGGTTTCTGGGTCATATGATAGATAGATTTAGGGAAGGGAGGATCAAGAGCGAGAGGCTATATGTGTAAATTATGGCTGATTTGCACAGTTGTACTGCAGAAACCAACACAACATTGTAAAGCAATTTTCCTCCAATTAAAAAATTTTTTAAAAAGTGAGTATAAACATCCTTGTCTTGTTCCTCACCTTGGAAAAACTATTCAGTTTGCCCATTAAAGATGTTAGATATTTTTTCATAATTCTTTATCAGGCTAAAGAAATCCCTTTATATTTCTAGTCTGCTGAGTGTTTTTATCATGAAAAAAAATGTTGAGTGCCTTTTATGACCTATGGAGATAATCATGTGGTCTTGTGTTTAAGTCTACTAATATATTATACTGATTGATTTTCATATGTCAAACCAGCCTCATTTCTGTGTTACATCTCACACAGTCATGGTATATGCTCTTTTGTATATGTTGCTAGATTCAGTGTGCTTGTTTTATGTTGAGGGTTCTTGAGTCTGTATAAAGCATCTTGTGTATTTTCTATCATCTGTATCTGGTTTTAATATCAGGGGAATGATATTCTTATAGAAGAGACAGAAGTGTTTTGGGTTCCGTCTTTACCTCGGGTTCCACAAAACCATGTTTACACCAACAGCCATTCCTTATTACATTCCTGTTTGCTGATACTGACACTTTCTTTCCAACCTCAATTTTGCTCTTAGCCTGCTTCTATGGAGCTGACATTTCTATGCTATTGGGCTTGAACAGTGTATATCAAATACTGCAGGTGACATAGTAAGGGCTTTTATATCAACATACATAAACTTAGAAATCACAAAAATTACAGAAAGATTGGCAGGGTCGATATTGTTAATGGCAGTCTAACAGCTGAGAAATAGCTGAGAAAATAGACGCTTAGGATGGGTAAGTGCCTGAGAAAAGAGAGACTTAAGACCTCCCGTCCACATTTCCTCTTACATCACATCATTCCTAAAATAAGATGAAAAAATCTATAAAACATCAAGATAACAATGCTAAGTCTCTTGTACCACATTTATTGATGACTAAGTATAATTTGCAGTGAAAACAGTGTCAGACTTTATTTTTGGGGGCTCCACAATCACTGCAGATGGTGATTGCAGCCATGAAATTAAAAGACACTTACTCCTTGGAAAGAAAGTTATGACCAACCTAGATAGCATATTGAAAAGCAGAGACATTACTTTGCCAACAAAGGTCTGTCTAGTCAAGGCTATGGTTTTTCCAGTGGTCATGTATGGATGTGAGAGTTGGACTGTGAAGAAAGCTGAGTGCTGAAGAATTGATGCTTTTGAACTGTGGTGTTGAAGAAGACTCTTGAGAGTCCCTTGGACTGCAAGGAGATCCAACCAGTCCATTCTGAAGGAGATCAGCCCTGGTTGTTCTTTGGAAGGAATGATGCTAAAGCTGAAACTCCAGTACGTCGGCCACATCATGAGAAGAGTTGACTCACTGGAAAAGACCCTGATGCTGGGAGGGATTGGGGGCAGGAGAAGGGGACTCATCCTCAGGGGGCAGAGGATGAGATGGCTGGATGGCATCACTGACTCAATGGACATGAGTTTGGGTAAACTCTGGGAGTTGGTGATGGACAGGGAGGCCTGGCGTGCTGTGATTCATGGGGTTGCAAAGAGTTGGACACGACTGAGCGACTGAACTGAACAGAACTAAATATAATTTGCACTGTTGGCATTTTTTTTTAACTTGGCTTTTTCCTGCTGAGAAAATCTGTATGATAAGGGTTTAAATAAGTGGCAGTCAGATATATAGGTATTTTTCAACTTAACACTACTTATTCAATCAAATAAAACAAATATTTTCTGTGGGTTCACCATAGAAAAGCAAATGAGCATATACAAAAGTCTCCTCAATGAGTTTATAGTATGGTGAGGTATAGGATTTGGATATTTATCCACCTCAAACAGGTGACAAAAAACTCAAATACACCAATTACATGACATGTGGAAGTCTAACCTTAACTCTCGAAAGATGTATGTAAATTTTTGGGAGGTTTATACTCTCAGGGCCCTCTTGGCCTCTATCATTAGTCCTGACGTACAAATCAGCACCGTCTTCAGTCTTCACACCAAGAACCACCACACACACTCATCTGAGCTCAGTAGCCCTTCTACCATAGACGTGGAGGCACTCTCGGAGCTCTGGCTCTCTCCACCTAGTGTTCCTGTCTTTATAAAATGCCTTTGCCTACTTCTGTGCTGCTCACTGGTCCCCTCCAGCCTCAAGTACTGTTCATCTCGCTGGCATTCTCTCCTTCCTTCACCACTTCTCTAGTTTCTTCCCCACCCCCGAGTGTGCGTGCTATCACTTCAGTCGTGTTTGACTCTTTGCAACCCCATGGATGGTAGCCCTCCAGGCTCCTCTGTCCATGGGATTCTCCAGACAAGAATACTCAAGTAGGTTGCCATGTTCTTCTCTGAGGTTGTTCCCGATATAGGGATCAAACCCGGGTCTCTTACATCTCCTGCACTGGCAGGCAGGTTCTTTACCAGGCATTCTCTCTCCTTTGCCTCTTCTCTGGGTTCTTCTCCCACCTCCATCTCATCTTTATTCAAGAAAAAAACAACAAACCCCTCCGCTTAGCACATGCAGGGCAGAGGGGCTAAGGTTACATCGAGTCCTTGGCCAGAGAAGTGGGAGTGGGGTTCAGCTGTCATGCTCCCTCCAAGCATTCCCAAAGGCATATTTTCCACACCAAGGGGGATTCTTCTGGAGGAGCCTGGTGCCAGCTGTTAGGATAATAAGAATTTCTCCAATTTATTATGTATGAGAATCATAATTATAAAAGTCGTAAAAAATGTTATGTGATAAAGAGAGGAATAATAAAGTGTTATCGGAGTAAAGGGAGAGAGGGTCTAATTCTGTCTGGAAAGATCACAGCAAGCTTAATGTAGGACACCAACAAGTGGGTCTTAACAGAACATGTGAGAGGCAAAGAGAAAATAGGAGACGCAAACAGGATAAGCTGGGCCAGAAACCATGGACTTTGTGTTCCCTTATAGTGAATCGTTATTTTGTATGTCCTGGAAATGTCAGGATTTTTTTTTTTTTAGTTTGGGAGGAAAATCATGGCTTATAAAAATAGGATTCATTGGTAAGGAGGTGATGAAAGTCACAGCTTTTATCAGTTAGAGAGCTATTTATGGTCATCATCTAAGCAGTGGATTCTAAGCTGAACCAAAATAGTGTCTTTAAATCTGATTCAGAGGGACCCAATTCCAAGGCATTTCAGATGAAGGTCTGTCAGTTCCTGGTAATTGACTGGAGGATGGCAGACGAGGAAGAGGGAGGAACAACCCCAGCAGCTTCCTCTAAGTGATTAGGATAATATTATAATAATGTCCTTAAACATCCTGGAGTTCCCAGGAGAGAAGACACTAATGATTATAATTAATCTATGTATAAACAATAGTGAAAGTGAAGTCGCTCAGTCATGTCTGACTCTTTGCGATCCCATGGACTGTAGTCTACTAGGCTTCTCTGTCCATGGGATTTTTCCAGGCAAGAGTACTGGAGTATATTGCCATTTCCTTCTCCAGGGGATCTTCCTGGCCCAGGGATCAAACTCAGGTCTCCTGCATTGCAGGCAGACGCTTTACCCTCTGAGCCACCAGGGAAGCCCAGAACACAGCAGAGGGTACTCTCTGGCAGTCCAGTAGCTAGGGCTTCACACTTTCATTGCTGAGGGCCCAGGTTCAATCCCTGGTAGGGGAACTAAGATTCTACAAGTCAAGCAATCTGGTCAAAAACATAAATAAAAATTTCTAAAAAAAAAAGACAGCAGAGTAGCACTTTGATCTGCCAGACAAGCAATAATTTAAAAGGGCAGTATAAACTAGGTTCATAAAGAAGTTATTTTCAGGAATATCTTGAATGCATTTTATAGAAGAAGGCTTATAAAATAAATATACATTAATGGTAATAGAATTTCAGTAAGTGCTGTCCAATCTGTAAATTCTAAAGGCCAGGTACTTTGTAGAGAAAATTAGACTGAAAAGGCACAGTTTTTGTTTTATTCAGTCAATTAACATTCATTACAGTCATTTAGGGATATTATTAAGTTTATAGTTGGCAGTTTACATACTTGATGACCTAGGTGATTGCTTTTCTGATTGGTTTTAATTATAGCAGTTCGTTTTTCAGGACCTCAAAGAGACTCACTTAAATGGAAGGGAAGACAATGTAGGGATGAAAGAAAACACGTTTTGAAGCAATAACTATTGCCTTAGGCAGCCTGCTGAGTGTTTTGCATATTAGAATGGCTTGAAATATTGGATGAACCAAAAGATGTGACTTCAGAACTATGAGAGTAAGAATCCTGCCAATGAAATATAATTTTTAGCTGTGTCTTAGAAAAATTTAGCAGATTCCCCAAACTTTGGATTTTTTCCTAGGGAAAAAAAAATATCTACCTTGCAGAGTTATAAGGAAATAGAGTTATGAAAATAAAACAACCTTGTATAAACAGGTATATAATCAGGAAATGTTTTAAATTACTGTTGCTCTGTTTTGTACAGACCTCAATGTAAACCCTGTTTTACAGATGAGGAATGTGGGGTTCAGTCAAGTTAAGTAACTTGCCCAAGAGCAAAAAATAATATTGGGGGGGTTGACTTTTTTTAGTCATTGCTGTCCCAGTCACCTGCAACAGTGCCTGGGACAGGAGGTGCTCAACAGAAACTTGCTAGTATTTATGAAAAGCACCCCCAGATTTATGTCCCTCTGAATGCCAGAGGGCCCCTGTGCTCAGGCTTCTGGCCACTCCTCTTCCAATTCCTTGGGTGAACCCATTCACTCCCACACTTCATACAGGTGCTGCATATACCTTCTTTCTGCATGTCACCACCTGTTCTTATCTTTACAGGCACAGACATTTTCTTGACCTTTTACTGAAAGGGCCAATCAGACATCTAATTTAACATGTTGAAAGTTGAATATGAGATATCCCCTTACCCCCAAACTCACTCCTTCCCCAGTATTCTCTATCTCAGGAAATGATCCCTATTTTCCTGGTGGCTCAGAACAAAAACAGGAGTCTTTTATGATCGTCCTGAATTTGAATACTTTCCACCATCTCCTCAGTCATGCATTTCTCACCCGATTTCTGGACACAGCATCTAACTAGAATCTCTGCTTCCACACCTTTCCCCGCCCCGCACACCTCCCATTTATTTTATTATGGTAAATATATGTGGCATAAAATTGACCCTTTAACTATTTTTAAGTGTACAATTCAGTGGCTTTAAGTACATTCACATTGCTGTAAAACCATCACCGTTATTCATTTCCAGAACTTTTTCAGCATCCTAACACAGAAACTCTGTTCCCATTATACAATAGAGTAGTAACAATAATACAGTAATAACTCATCCTTCTCATCCCTCAGCCCCTGGAAACTTCTACTGTACTTTCTGTCTCTAGGAATTTGACTAAATTAGGTACCTCATGTAAGTGGACTCATACAGTATTTGGGCTTCCCTCTGGCTCAGACGACAGAGAGTCTGCCTGCAGTGCAGGAGACCTGGGTTCAATCCCTGGGTCAGGAAGATCCCCTGGAGAAGGAAATGGCAATCCACTCCAGTATCTTTGCCTGTAAAATTCCATGGATGGAGGAGCTGAAGCTCCAATACTTTGGCCACCTGATGTAACAGCTAACTCCTTGGAAAAGACTTTGATCCTGGGAAAGACTGAGGCCAAGAGGAGAAGGGAGCGAGAGAGGATGAGATAGTTCAATGGCATCACTGACTCAATGGACATGAGTCTGAGCAAACTCTGGGAGACAGTGAAGGACAGGAAAGCCTGGCAGGCCATAGTCCACGAGGACGCAAACAGTCGGACACGACTGAGTGACTTTACTTTCATTTTCACAGTACTTGTCCTTTTGTGTCTGGCTTATTTTACTTAGCATAATGTTTTCAAGATTCATTTACTTTGTAGTATGTACCAGTTCACTTTTTAAGGCCAAATAATATTCCATGGCATGTAGCGGTAACTAGATTTTGTTTATCCTTTTATCCACTGATGGGCATTTAGGTTGTTTCCATGTTTTGGCTATTGTTAGCGTTGCTGCTGTGAACACCGGTGTACATGTATCTTTGTTTTCAATTTGTCGGGTATATACTCAGAAATGGAGTTGCTGGATCAAAGGTCTGAATACTCAAAGCTATGGCTTTTCCACAGTCATTTGAGAGTTGGACCATACAGAAGCCTGAGAGCCAAAGAATTAATGCTTTCAAATTGTGGTGCGGGAGAAGACTCTTGAGAGTCCCATGGACTGCAAGGAGATTGAACCAGTCAATCCTAAAGGAAATCAACCCTGAGTATTCATTGGAAGGACTGACACTGAAGCTCCAATACTTTGGTCATCTGACACGAACAACTAACTCCTTGGAAAAAGACCTTGATGCTGGGAAAGACTGAGGGCAAGAGGAGAAGGGGGCAAGAGAGGATGAGATAGTTGGATGGCATCGCTGACTCAATGGACATGAGTTTGAGCAAACTCTGGGAGATAGTGAAGGACAGGGAAGACTGGCAGGCTCCAGTCCATGGGGTTGCAAAGAGTCGGACACGACTTAGCAGCTGAGCAACAACAAGGTAATTCTGTTTTACTTTTGAAGAACCATCAAACTGCTTTCCGTAGTGGTTGCATCATTTTACTTTCCTACCAGCAATACACAAAGGTTCTAATTTCACGAACATTAGATTTTATTTTTTAATAACAGCCATCCTAGTGGTTGTGAAGTATTCTCCTATGAAAAAGTGAAAGTGAAAGCTGCTCATTTGTATCGACTCTTTGTGACACTGTGGACTATAGCCTGCTAGGCTTTCTGTCCACAGAATTCTCTAGGCAAGAATACTGGAGTGGATAGCCATTCCCTTCTCCAGGGGATCTTCCCAACGTACAGATCGAAGCCAGGTCTCCCTTATTGCAGGCAGAATTCTCCTAGAATTTTCCTAATAAAAGAAACAATGTCCTATCAAAATACTAGTGGTTTCTTATCTCACTAAGAACAAAGCTCAGAGTCCGTATTATCACCTACAAGTCATTCTGGGAGCCCTCAGACCTTATTATTCCTTCTCTAGCTCACTCTGCCCCAGTCACAATACCTTCTGTTTTTGGAATGTCTAATTCATTTCAAATCAGAGCCTTCAGGCTTGCTATTTCTCTGCCTGGAACTATTACTCACCATATGGTTTCTGGCTTCACTTAACTGATGTCTCTAATCAAATGTCACTTCTTCAGAAAGGACACACACAGTCTCTTCCATATGCCTTCCCCTACCCTCTCACTGTCTATTGCTTTATTTTTCTTCAAACTACTGATCAATTCTAACATCATATAGTATATTAATTGTTCATCATTCATCTCTCTCACCAGAGATGTAGATGTGGGGGTTCTTTTTTAATCTTTTTTTAAAGTTGGTGTACAGCGTGGGCTTCCCTGATGGCTCAGTGGTAAAGAATATATGCCTGCAATGAGGGAGACCCGGGTTTGATCCTTAGGTTGGGAAAATTCCCCTGGAGAAGGAAATGTCAACTCACTCCAGTATTTTTGCCTAGCAAATACCATGGACAGAGGAGCCCGGCGAGCTACAGTATGTGGGGTTGCAAAAGAGTCAGACACCACTGAGCAACTAAACAACAACAGTTGTACAGTATTATAGAATTACAGGTGTACTATGCAGTGATTCACAATTATTAAAGGTCACACTCCATTTATAGTTACTATAAAATAGAAGCTATACCCCCCATGTTGTACAGTATATCCTTGTAGCTTATTTTATAGCTAACAGTTTGTACCTCTTACTCACCTACCCCTATCTTGCCGCTCCCCATTCCCTCTTCCCTTTGGCAACCATTAGTGTGTTCTCTATATCTGTGAATCTGTTTTGTTTTTGTTATATTCACTAGTTTGTTGTACTGCTCAGATTTATCTTATTTACGTTTCTATTCAAAGTACCTAGAACAGTGCTATACAAATGGCAGACACTAATTCCTGAAGGAACGTTCACAGAGGATTAATAGTTTGGCCTATTTAAAATAAGGAATCTTAATCTACTTATTTGGTTTCATTAGAAATGACAAAATATTCTTTATAATTTCAAACATATATGTCTTCTCCTTTTGGGGGAAGGGGGTGAGAATTTGCTATTCTCTTGATCAGCAAATATTCTGGATCTCTTCAAGAAAATTAGAGATACCAAGGGAACATTTCATGCAAAGATGGGCACAATAAAGGACAGAAATGGTATGGACCTGACAGAAGCAGAAGACATTAAGAAGAGGTGGCAAGAATACAAAGAAGTTCAGTTCAGTTGCTCAGTCCTGTCCGACTCTTTGCGACCCCATTGACTGCAGCACACCAGGAATCCCTATCTATCACCAACTTTCGGAGTTTACCCAAACTCATGTCCAATGAGTCGGTGATGCCATCCAATCATCTCATCCTCTGTTGTCCCCTTCTCCTCCTGCCTTCAATCTTTCCCAGCATCAGGGTCTTTTCAAATGAGTCATTTCTTCACATCAGGGGGTCAAAGTATGTTGAGTTTCAGCTTCAACATCAGTCCTTCCAATGAACACTCAGAACTGATATCCTTTAGGATGGACCAGTTGGATCAGTCACAGAAGAACTATACCAAAAACATCTTCATAACCCAGATAATCATGATGGTGTGATCACCAGCCTAGAACCAGACATCCTGGAATGCGAAGTCAAGTGGGCCTTAGAAAGCATCACTATGAACAAAGCTAGTGAAGGTGATGGAATTCCAGTTGAGCTATTTCAAATCCTAAAGGATGATGCTACTAAAGTGCTGCACTCAATATGCCAGCAAATTTGGAAAACTCTGCAGTGGCCACGGACTGGAAAAGGTCAGTTTTCATTCCAATCACAAAGAAAGGCAATGCCAGAGAATGGCACACAACTGCATTCATCTCACAAGCTAGTAAAGTAATGCTGAAAATTCTCCAAGCCAGGCTTCAACAGTACATGAACCATGAACTTGCAGATGTTCAATCTGGTTTTAGAAAAGGCAGAGGAACCAGAGATCAAATTGCCAACATCTGCTGGATCATCTAAAAAACAAGAGAGTTCCGGAAAACCATCTATTTCTGCTTTACTGACTATGCCAAACCCTTTGACTGTGTGGATCATATCAACACTCTGGGAAATTCTTAAAGAAATGGGAATACCAAACCACCTGACCTGTCTCTTGAGAAATCTGTATGCAGGTCAAGAAGCAACAGTTAGAACTGGACATTGAACAACAGACTGGTTCCAAATAGGGAAAGGGGTACGTCAAGGCTGTATATTGTCACCCTGCTATGCAGAGTACATCATGAGACACGCTGGACTAGATGAAGCACAAGCTGGAATCAAGATTGCCGGGAGAAATATCAATAACCTCAGATATGCAGATGACACCACCCTTATGGTAGAAAAGCAAAGAAGAACTAAAGAGCCTCCTGATGAAAGTGAAAGAGGAGAGTGACAAAGTTGGCTTAAAGTTCAACATTCAGAAAACTAAGCTCATGGCCTCTGGTCCCATCACTTCATGGAAAATAGATGAGGAAACAGTGGAAACAGTGAGAGACTTTATTTTGGGAGGCTCCAAAAATCACTGCAGATGGTGACTGCAGCTATGAAATTAAAAGATGCTTGCTCCTTGGAAGAAAAGTTATGACCAACTTAGATACCATATTAAAGAGTAGAGATGTTACTTTACCAACAAAGGTGTCTGTCTAGTCAAAGTTATGGTTTTTCCAATAGTCATGTATGGATGTGAGAGTTGGACTATAAAGAAAGTTGAGTGTGGAAGAATTGATGCTTTTGAACCATGGTGTTGGAGTAGACTCTTGAGAGTCCGTCCCTTGGACTGTAAGGAGATCCAACCAGTTCATCCTAAAGGAGATCAGTCCCGAACATTCATTGGAAGGACAGATGCTGAAGCTGAAACTCAAATATTTTGGCCACCTGATGTGAAGAACTGACTCATTTGAAAATACCTTGATGCTGGGAAAGACTGAAGGCAGGAGGAGAAGGGGATGACAGAGGACGAGATGGTTGGATGGTATCACCAACTCTCAGGGAGGCCTGGCCTGCTGCAGTCCATGTGGTCGCAAGAGTCAGACAAGACTGAAAGACTGAACTGAACTGATCAGCTATAAAGTGTCTATTGATTATAACATATATTCTGTATAATAACAATAACACTGTTAAGCATTTACTTGTGCTCAGAACTGCACTAGGTGCTTGATACACTTTACCACTAATTTTTAAAAAACTCTATGGCATTGTCTGCAGTTTATGAGAAAATTAAGGCTCAGGAAAGGTAAACTGCCCAAGACCACACAGCAAGGATGTGCAGGCCAGGAATCCCAGACAGGTGCTGTCTGGCTATAAAGCTTGCTACTTATTCCTCCAGGCCACTCTGCAAGACACCCAGAGAATTACACCTCTCAGTCTCTCCTTTAAGGCGCATACTGCTTAGTGAGGGGTATAACAAAGCATATACCTACATGGGCTGTGCTCAGTCACTCAGTCCTGTCCGACTCTTTGTGACCCCATGGATTGTAGCCTGCCGGGCTCCTCTGTCCATGGGATTCTCCAGGCAAGAATACTTGAGTGAGTTGCCATTTCCTCCTCCAAGGAATCTTCCCCACCCAGGGATCAAACCTGTGTCTCTAGCATCTCCTGCATTGGGAGGCAGATTTGTTTTACCATTGATTTACCTGGGAAGCCCATGTATCTACACACGTAATTTAAAAGAAACCCAACAACAGAAGAGACAACAAGCTGGTGTTCTGTTGACTGTTTATAGCCATTAAAGAAATTCAGAGAAGAGAGCCAGCCCTGGAGGTTGTGTGGTTAGGATGTCACCCTGAGAAAAAGGATCTTTGAGCAGCACCCTGACTTTGAGTGGGAATTTGAGAAGGGAGGCATAGAGTAAGGTGGAGAGGGTCACACTCCAGGCAGGATGAATCACCTGAGGACTGACTGGGGATAAAAAGGAAAGAGGGGTATTTGATCAAAACTGGGTAAAGTGGTCTACTAGAAATTCAGAGTTCACTTCTGGCAACGTAGAGAGGAGGAAGAATGTCAGCTGATATTTACTGAGTACTTAATACATGATGACAAGCACGGTGCTATATATGGATGATCTGATTTTCGCAACAACCCTATGAAATTAACACTACTTTCCCCATTTAACAGATGGGCAAACTGAGACTAACGGTGAAAGAGGGATGCATAGTAAGAGATAAGGATGAATAGCCAGTCTTGGTGAAAATTTTGAATGCTGAGACAAATTACTTGTCGTTGTTCTGTATGCATTGAATTTTTAGGGTTCCTCTCCCTGCCCAGAAATTTATTCCATCTTAATAACCACCTGCAGTTAAAACTCACCTCCTCTTTTCCCAAAGCTATCCTGAACATCACACATACTTCCAAGCATGCACACATCAAGGCAAGTCCACTGTTCGGCTAGTCTACTTAAGCCCTACTAATTGAAATTTCTTAGTTGCATCCGACATGCCCTCTGGCTCCTCCATTCAAGGGCTTACCTTTCAGCCATCAAAACCTATATAATGCAACTCATGTACAGGGAAAATGGATGTGAAGTTTGAGACTGTTTCATAGTCTAGTGACATTAATTAAGCATAATGTCTCCAGAAAGCCTGGAGTTTCTGTGAATTACAATTTATTCCTCCTAACTCAGAGAGTTAATTCTCAATATAATAAATATTTGATTCTCCAGCTGTCAATATAAACTACAGCACTTTGAGACTGTCTGACTCCAAGAGTTAGTAAAATAATTCAAACACTAGGAAATTCACCATTTTAAGACTTCTCCCATTATCTCATAGTTTCCACAAGTTTACACAGTACCATTCCCTGGTGCCTCGGGCAATAAAGAATCCATCTGCCAATGCAGGAGTGGGTAAGAGAGGCAGGTTCAACCCCTGGGTGGGGAAGATCCCCTCAGGGAGGTCGTGGCAACCCACTCCAGTGTTCTTGCCTGGAGAATCCTGTGGACAGAGGAGCCTGGCGGGCTACAGTCCATAGGGTCACAAAAGAGTTGGACAAAACTGAAGCGACAGCAAGCAGGCAGGTGGTGTGTAAGTGCTGGTGAGTTAAAGATCACACTGTCAAACAGAAACTTACATATATATTACTAAGCAGTGGTGAAGCTCATGTTACAAGCACTAGTGTAAATCTCCACATGATGTGTATTTTGGCTTCTGAAGAACAATATGGGGGCTGGTTATCTGATAGGTTGCTGCCATGCAGGATTAATACAGTAGATGGTGATTCACTGTTCAGACATATTTGACATCATTGGTGCCAGTCTGGGTTCATTCAAAGAGAAGGTAAAGCAGAGAAATAAAGTACTCATGCTTATTATCAAGAGAGTGAGCCAAACAGAAGGGCTTCCCTGGGGAAAACTATATACTAATAACTATACTCCAATATACAACATCTAGAGTTCCTAGCTTTCACTTCTGAAAAAAAAGTTGTAGAACAACCCATGAAGCATTTTGTTTGATTTTTTACAAAAAGTCTTCATTACATACTAACTTCTAAAATTAAATTCATGCTCTAACAAAGAGGATTACTTATCACAGATTTCTAAGATTTCTCGCCCTCTTTTTTCCTTCTGATTCCTATACAGACTACCTGAAGGCAACTTTTGAGACCCTTCAAAAAGTTGATATGCCTAGAAACCTAGTAAGTATTCAATGTTTTACTGGTAGTGCCACTGCAGGACTAAGTTATCAGAAAACATCTGTGAATCAGGTACAAAGTTCATACTAATTACCAGCTTAGTTTTCCTTGTTTTTTGCGGAATAAAAATGTACTTAATGTAGAAAAGTAAGCTTTGAGTCTTCTAATTCTGTGCACAAATCAGGCATTTGTGGAAATATCTGAAATAGACTCATTTACATTTATCCAGAATCCGGTGTGTTGGGTGTGTGTGTGTGTGTGTATGTGTGTGTGTATTGTCAGTAAGAAAATTATTTACATAACATGTACATTTATCAGTGAGAACTATTTAAGCATCTTCTTTCGAGAAAGGTCTGTGTGAGTCTCTCAGAAGATGATCAAATTAGCCAAATGCACATTGGCTAATATGTGACTGGGAACCAATGACACCAAAATATCTCTGGATCACCTTTTGGCAGATGTAAGAAACAGCTTAACAAAAATCAAGATTAGTTATTTTTCCTAAATCCACCTCATATGGTATACATTTTTAAGAGGTTACTCTATACCTGCTTTTTCATGTCTTTTCTTTGTGGAAAATGGACAACTAGTAAACGACAATGTCTCTGATCTTTAGAACTTAAAATATGGGTAAGTCAACATGTATTATGTCTATGAAACAACAAGAATAACAAAAGAGCAAATGTAAGCAACTATGGAGTGATTCAGATAGAATCGATGAGTGCCAAGAGAATTAACAAGGATGTAACATTTCCCTTACATCTATGACCTAAATCAAATCCCTTACAATGATACAGGAAGTGACAAATATTCAAGGGATTAGATCTGATAGATAGAGTGCCTGATGAACTACAGACGGAGGTTCATGACACTGTAGAGGAGAGAGTGATCAAGACCATCCCCAAGAAAAAGAAATGCAAAAAAGCAAAATGGCTGTCTGAGGAGGCCTTACAAATAACTGTGAAAAGAAGCAGCAAAAAGCAAAGGAGAAAAAGAAAAATATACCCATTTGAGTGTAGAGTTCCAAAGAATAGCAAGGAGAGATAAGAAAGCCTTCCTCGGAGATCAGTGCTAAGAAATAGAGGAAAATAATAGAATGGGAAAGACTAGAGATCTCTTCAAGAAAATTAGAGATACCAAGGGAACATTTCATGCAAAGATGGGCTCAATAAAAGACAGAAATGGTATGGACCTAACAGAAGCAGAAGATAGTAAGAAGAGGTGCCAAGAATACACAGAAGAACTGTACAAAAAAGATCCTCACGACCAAGATAATCATGATGGTATGATCACTCACCTAGGGCCAGACATCCTGGAATGTGAAGTCAAATGGGCCTTAGGAAGCATCACTATGAACAAAGCTAGCAGAGGTGATGGAATTCCAGTTGAGCTATATCAAATCCTGGAAGATGATGCTGTGAAAGTGTTGCACTCAATATGCCAGCAAATTTGGAAAACTCAGCAGTGGCCACAGGACTGGAAAAGGTCAGTTTTCATTCCAATCCCAAAGAAAAGCAATGCCAAAGAATGTTCAAACTAGTGCATAATTGGATTCATCTCACACACTAGTAAAGTAATGCTGAAAATCTTTCAAGCCAGGCTTCAGCAATATGTGAACCGTGGACTTCCAGATGTTCAGGCTGGATTTAGAAAAGGCAGAGGAACCAGAGATGAAATTGTCAACATCCGCTGGATTAATGAAAAAGCAAGAGAGTCCCAGAAAGACATCTATTTCTGCTTTACTGACTATTCCAAAGCCTTTGACTGTGTGGATCACAACAAAACTCTGGAAAATCCTGAAAGAGATGGGAATACCAGACCACCTGACCTGCCTCTTGAGAAATCTGTAGGCAGGTCAGGAAGCAACAGTTAAGAACTGGACACGGAACAACAGATTGGTTCCAAATTGGGGAAAGAGTATGTCAAGGCTGTATATTGTCATCCTGCTTATTTAACTTATATGCAGAGAACATCATGAGAAACACTGTGCTGGAAGAAGCACAAGCTGGAATCAAGATTGGCGGGAGAAATATCAATAACCTCAGATATGCAGATGACACCACTCTCATGACAGAAAGCAAAGAAGAACTAAAGAGCCTCTTGATGAAAGTGAAAGAGGAGAGTGAAAAAGTTGGCTTAAAACTCAACATTCAGAAAGCAAAGGTCATGGCATCTGGTCCCATCACTTCTTGGGAAATAGATGAGGAAACAGTGAGAGACTTTATTTTGGGGGGCTCCAAAATCACTGCAGATGGTGACTGCAGCCATGAAATTAAAAGATGCTTACCTCTTGGAAGGAAAGTTATGACCAACCTAGATAGCATATTAAAAAGCAGAGACATTACTGTGCCAACAAAGGTCCATCTAATCAAGGCTATGGTTTTCCCAGTGGTCATGTACGGATGTGAGATTTGGACTATAAAGAAAGCTGAGTGCTGAAGAATTGATGCTTTTGAACTGTGGTGTTGGAGAAGACTCCTGAGAGTTCCTTGGACTGCAAGGAGATCCAACCAGTCCATTCTAAAGGAAATCAGTCTTGAATATTCACTGGAAGGATTGATGCTGCATCTGAAACTCCAATACTTTGACCACCTGATGCAAAGAACTGACTCATTTGAAAAGACCCTGGTGCTGAGGAAGATTGAATGTGGGAGGAGAAGGGGACAATACAGGATGAGATGGTTGGATGGCAACACCGACTCAATGGACATGAGTTTGAGTAAACTCCGGGAGTTGGTGATGGACAGGGAGGCCTGGTATACTGCAGTCCATGGGGTTGCAAAGAGTCAGACATGGCTGAGCGACTGAACTGAAGATTTCCCTTAAAGGACTACACAGCTGAAAAGTTGTAAAAGGCAAAGATCATTATAAGCATAACCAATTTGATGGCATTAATCTTTCACTTATTATTATTATTATTTTTAAACTTTGGTCTGTTGGCCATCTCTTATGGGAAGAGGCTTGTGGTTACGTGCTTAGGGCTGCATGGAGTCTGATCACCTGCCCTCATGCATCTAACTGTATCAGTTCAGTTGCTCAGTCGTGTACGACTCTTTGTGACCCCATGAATCGCAGCACGCCAGCCTCCCTGTCCATCACCAACTCCCGGAGATCACTCAGACTCACGTCCATTGAGTCAGTGATGCCATCCAGCATCCCTTCTCTTCCTGCCCCCAATCCCTCCCAGCATCAGAGTCTTTTCCAAGGAGTCAACTCTTCGCAATAGCTCTGGGCAAATAACTGAAGGCCTGAATGCCTCAGTTTCTTTTCTGTAAAATGGAACAGATAAGCAAATTTACATTATAAGGATAAGTGAATTCGTACGTGTAAGGCATTTACGACCATGCTTACTACTTGGTCGGCCTCAATAGATCTTACCTTGCTCTGTTCTCCGATTTTGATCTGGGAACATATCAAGGATTGTTGTTAAACTCAAAGAAAATTACAAAAAGTGTGCAAACAAAATTCAGTTAGAAAAATGCATGTTAAAGTAGTCAACGATTCTGGAGAAGGAAACAGCAAGCCACTCCAGTATTCTTGCCTGGGAAATCCCATGGACAGATGAATCAGGCAGGCTGCAGTCCATGCACGGGGTCACAAACATTGGATACAACTTAGCAACTTGAAGAACAACAACAAACAGACAACTATACCATACTACAAACTTCAAATGCGCTGAGACTAAATCTGAATAGTTGCCACCACAAAAGAAGAACTGTTTTTGTCCGACTCTTTGTGACCCCATGGACTGTAGCCCACCAGGCTCCTCTGCCCATGGGATTCTCTAGGCAAGAATACTGGAGTGGGTTGCCCTTCTCCAGGGGATCTTCCTGACCCAGGGATGGAACCTGGGTCTCCTTCATTGCAGGAGGATTCTTTACCTTCTGAGCCTCCAGGGAAGCCCCAGTCATAGGATGTGATGGAGGTGTTACCATTAGTGTGGTAAGCATGCTGCGATACATAAAGGCATGAACGTGTAATGTATGTCAGTTATATCAATTAAAAAAGTAATGTCCCATATGGGATGTAGAAATGAAGGCATAAAGTTAATAAGAAATGTAAGGAATTTTATATCTCTAAAAAATAGCTCAAGGTGCTTGAGGGAGCAAAGGTTGGGGGGGAGAATGAATATGTCATTTATCCCTCTTTTCACTAGTATTATCTGATATTTTCTAGAGACTCTTTTGCACCATGGCAAACTATTAATAATATCTGAATCATTCTTACATTTACACAGAGATAATGATAAATAATCAGAAAACATATTACACTCTCTTTGACAATGATGAAAACATTTGTCAATTTAGCTGGGGTTAGTACGTTCTTGGATAGTTATAGTTTTCAAACAAGCTGTCTAATTTTCAAATCCAAATAATCATTTTTTTCTTTTAGCAGAAACATAACTACGTTCTGAGGTATGAGAATTAAACACTGATAAGATACGCAGGAAGATATGCTCAGCTATTTGTTGAGAGCTGATCTGGCGAGCTGCAAGGGCTCAGCACGTGTAGAATGATTCAGTTTTGTGGACTGTGTGAGCAAGAGCCAAGACCTGGCCACACGCTGTCCGAGAAACAAGAAGCCGTCACAGAAGGTACTAGATCATAGGTAAGTGTTGCTGGGTAAACCCGCTGAAGCCTCATCCCGAAGACAATTTAGAACTAGCCATGTCACGCATCCTTTAGTTTGATTAAATGAGTTCATTTCTTGATTTATCGTTTCAAAGAGACTAGTTAAGACTCTCTTAGCCAGATGTTCATCTCCAGAAGCAGGAAGCAGGGATCGCGTTCCAGATCCACCCTCTGCAGGTCCCCAGGGGAAAGCATTTTGTGCTCTGGTATATGTCCAAGTGTGAGCCTACCAGTGTGCAGTGAGACTTTTAGCAGAATCAGGAGAAAGAGCAGAGCGTCTGTTCTGACAGACAGTGCAGCTCATGAAAAGCTCCCCCCCACTGCTAATGCAATCTCCACACCCATAAGACGGGCTTAAAGATTCCAGGAGCAAAGGCAAAAATAGCAGGCGCAAAATGGGACACATTCTCCTCAAAGTGCTAAGAGCATTTTTACATAGCCCATCTTTAAAAAGTTTATAATAACTCCTTCCTTTCCTATAGCATCTTTTGTCAGAGAGGTTAAACTTCCTCTAAAAATGTTTTACTCATTTTTTAAAGTTCCAATTCATCTTGACAGTCTTTCCATGGAACAGAAACTTTCCTCATCTTAGAGGAGAGAAAAACCAAAGCCCAAGTGGGCTAGCGCAAAAGGAAAGAGACAGGTGTGCTCTGCATGGCCCAGCGATGCCTCCTCCCTGACAAAGGGAAGCCTGCAGCGCTGGTCCCTGCCCCGGGAGGGGGCTGCATCAACAGTGCTCGCAAGACCCACAAAAGCTCTGGGTTGGTCAGGTATAGCTGGTGTTTCAAAGCTGTAAATTCTGGTTTCCTTGTGGGATAAGAATCTTGCCTTCAGCTTTAGGAAGAATAACAGCAAAGACTTCCAATGTGATCCTCTGGATCACAGTTCTTAAAATCCTTAGCCTAACACCACAGTCTGTCTTAGCTCCATGACATCTGTCTGATGTCATTGGAACCTGCAGAGCTTCAGGGTCACTATTTTGAATTATTTTAATTTCAGGTACGTGAGGCTAATCTAAGACTGAAACTCTCACCTTTGACCCTCTAATGATGAATTTCAACAGCTTCATTCTTCTCAGCAGTTGACTTTAAAATAATAAATTAGACATTTCTCCAAAGAAGGCATACAGATGGTCAACAGGCCCATGAAAAGATGCTCAACATCACTAATGATTAGAGAAATACAAATCAAATCTATAGTGAAGTAACACTTCACACCAGTCAAAATGATCATCATTAAATTGTCTACAAATATCAAATACTGGAGAGGGTATGGAGAACAAGCAACCATCTTACACTGCAGGATACTTGGGTTCGATTCCTGGGTTGGGAAGATCCCCTGGAGAAGGGAAAAGCTACCCACTCCAGTATTCTGGCCTGGAGAATTCTATGGACTGTTATAGTCCATGAGGTCAAAAAGAGTCAGACACGACTGAGTGACTTTCACTTCACTTCTCTATGAACAAACAGTCTAGAGTTGCCTTAAGAAACTAAAAACAAAGCTGCTGTTTCATCTAACAACCCCACTCCTAAGCCATACATCTGGAAAAAACTCTAATCTGAAAAGAAACATGCACACCAATGTTCATAGTAGGACTGCGGCCAAGACATGGAAGCAACCTTTATGTCCATCCACAGATGAACAGAGAAGATGTGGTATATAAATGCAATGGAATGTTACTCAGCCATAAAAAAGAATGAAAGAATGCCATCTGCAGCAATATGGATGGACCTAGAGATTGTCATATTAAGCAAATAAGTCCTACAAAGACAAATAGCATATGATATCACCTATGTGGAATCTAAAATGTGATACAACTGAACTTATTTATAAGACAGAAACATACAGACATAGAACACATGGTTACCAAAGGGGAAAGCGAGGAAGGGATAAATCAGAAGTTTAGGATTAGCATATCCGAACTACTATCTATAAAACCGATTAACAACAAGGCTCTACTGTTTAGCACAGGAGACTACATTCGATCTTATAATAGACTGTAATGCAAAAGAATATGAAAAATAACATATATGGATACAGACAAAACTGAATCACTTTGCTGTATACCAGAAATTACCACAACATTGTAAATCAACTATACTTCAGCTAAAAAAAAAAAAAAAAATCTAAATTTACAGAAAATAAGCTTATACTAGCAAGTTACCACTCTTCTCTTTCTAAATATTTCATGTGAGATTTAGTTATAAAAATATAAGGTTTAGTTGCTTTGAAAAAAAATTTCAAGTTTTTTTTTGAGATTTGTTACTTGTGAGACTGGTTACTTCTTTAGCATTTCACAAACATTTCCTGAGCGCTACCATGTGTGAGCACAGACCTGAGCTCTGGGGGTTCAGCAGTGAGTCTGGCAGTGGCAGTCCCCCGCTGTCATCTGCTGAACACCTAGCCCAGGCTGCCACAGGAAGAGTGCCTTCACCTTCCTGCCGCCACGCACACTGACCTCTGAAGAGAGGCTGGAAAGCCTACTGCCATGGTGGGTTTCAAGCCCAACCTGCCGCAGGCTCTCTCGTTTTGTGGCTTTTGAGCAGAGCCAACAGGGTCAACTTAATAAAATGCTGGGTATTTAGAGATATAAGTGAAGTCAAGAAAAAAAAAAGTGACAGAAGCCAAAGGCAGTGCTGATTATTTCAGATTCTTGCTACAGTCGTTAGACTCGGGGAAGATTCCTAACTATTTAAGATAGAAAATAGACAGTAGAAAGTGAGTAACATCAACCCTCTTAGCACTAAAGATATGAAACAGCAGAGTGCACACTTTCAATGGGAGCTAAGTATTCCAATCTGATTTTCCTTTTAAAAAAACAGTTTTTCCAGAACAAACAGTAGTCAGTGCTCCCTGTGAGGGGCTGAAATGGCTCAGTAGCCCCTGCCCCAAGGAGTGACTGTTTGTCAGCTCTTCTCATCAGTCTCTTAAGTTGGGGAGTCATGTTCTTTTTGAGCATAAAGAAAAAAAAGTTACTCTTGAGTCCTAACCCTCTTCTGGTCTTTCCTTCTCTTACATAAGCAGATCCCCCATCTTTCCATTAGTTTCTCCACTTAGAAGAAAAGTTGCCAGAAGTAGCCTGTTACATTTCAGATGGGCTGAGGACATCAGCCTTTTGAGACTGATTTGAGACCGGCTTTCTCCCTTTATCTCTAGCTACACTCCATTTCTACAATCTGAGCTTAGAATCTGAGCACACTTGGAGGATGGCATATTCATCTATGAATTACTTAAGCATTGCATGTGCTGGGGGCTGTTCCTACTGCCTCCTCTCAGAGAATGTTGGCGGAAGGAGTTGTAACCTGCCTTCCTTCAGGACTGACTCTTCTTATGTAGACGGTCTTAAAAATCTGTTATCTGATCAATGCCAAGTTCCTTAAAATAGACCTCTGCTTTAAGTTCCAGAAAGTACCAGAGGATTTAGCTTTTCCTGAAGACTTACTATATGAGTATTTAACAGGTTGAATGCATTTATAAATTAAGGGGGGAGTATGAAAAGGAATGTTTTCTCATTCCACTAAAGTTACATGGAAACTTCTTTTGAAGTGGTTTCTAAAAAAACCACCAAGAAATATGTATAAACAGTAAATATGTATACTGTTATATGCACAAGCTTATGTGTGTCTATTTGTATTCAGAAAAAAAGTTGATTTAAGAAGAGCATCTTAAAAATCATTTTGGTAACAATCTGCTTCAGAACCACTGACAATTTCAGAATAATCACCTTAAAGTCCCACTGTGTTAAATGAGAAAAACTATGATGGTGGTTTATAGAAAGTGTGGCATCCAGAAAAAAGAGAAAAATCATATGACTAGAGGGTACACTGAGAGTGCTTACAATATTTCAAGCATTCCAGAGGGAAAAGCTAATCTATATCTTTAAAACGGTTTTGAAAAGCAGTTTCAAGAACCTCAGTGACCTCTCATATTTATCTGGAAACTCATCTTTCCCTTTCGACAAATATTTTTCCATACCTCAAACAAAACCAAATGCCAAGATCTGTGTAATCTTTGTACTAAAATAAAATAGAGCTGGTGTGTGTGCTTTGAAATTCTCCTTCCGCAAATAAGAATTCCAGCTGACTCCTGTTAGGAGTCAGCAGCACGGGCAGGAGATCCATTGCTAAATTTGGACTGAGAAGATCTCAGAGTGCCAGCTCCATTCCACAGTGGCTGGTTACAGAGAACGAATCACTGAATCTCTATTTTGGGCCCTTAATTTCATCACTGACAAAATGGGGTCATTGATACCTCATGTTCATGTCCCAAAGGCTGGACACAAGCTCTGAGCCTTTGGGGACATACGAGAGTGCATATCGCAAATGTGAGTTCATTTAAAGGATCTGTTTCACGTAGGAAATGGGGGCACTGCTCTTACCTCACTGTGACTACAGTCATGAACGTGTAAAGCAGCTCACTGTGAAGGGGGTTGTGTCAGGAACTAGGGAACAGGCTCTGGTTTTTCTCTTCCAGTGACTAAATCGTGTGACAATTAGGCCAACTGGAGTGAGACCTGAAGGACATATTGTAACCAGTCTAATCCTAATCATGCATATTGATACATATTAACTGGAGTTATTATTAATGGTGATTATTATTGAAACTGTTAGTCGCTCAGTTGTGTCCGACTCTTTGGGACCCCATGGACTGTAGCCTGCCAGGCTCCTCTGACTATGGGATTCTCCAGGCAAGGATACTGGAGTGGGTTGCCATTTCCTTCTCCAGAAGCTCTTCCCAACCCAGGGATTGAACCCAGGTCGCCTGCACTGCAGGCAGATTCTTTACCATCTGAGCCCCAGGGAAGCCTATGATGATTATTATTATTCCCAGTGTATTTAACAAAGGTCATGGTATACCCAGTTTGTGACAATGAGCAGTTCCATATTTTGTGAAAGTACCACATGCAAGAACTACTGTATTTCACACATTAAGTCAAAGTACCAAGTACAAGAAGAAAAGGAAATGCTCCTTTGTCGACAATTACATCTACAATCTCTAAAATCAGAGGCGTCCCGATTTACTGATAAGCACCAACTTATAAAAGCAAACCCTGCTTCAGACAACACCAGGCAATGACAGCCATGATTCTGCTTTTACTTAATGCTATTTTCAAGATACTCAACAGTTTGAAAGCATGCAAGTCAAAGGCATGCCGCTATACAACTGAATCAATAACAGGGCAAGAATATCAGTGGTCATGAGGTAAACGAAGTATCCTTTTCACATTTCAAGGGTAGTAATGTCTGACTACGCAGGTAACACATACTGTCTCTACTGGGCAAAAGTCTTACTGAATGTCTGATGCCTTCAAAAATATGTCTCTAAACCTAGAGAGAAATCAGCATTCTAGTGACATTCCAATGTTAATACGGTGGAGTAGTATCAAGCTGACAAATATCTACAGATAAAACCCGCAAACAAAAATAACTGTGTCACCACAATTAGGAGTGTGTATATGTGCATGTGGGCAAACAGTGATGGAACTGTTATTGGTTCAATTATTTTTCAGTTTGCAGACATGGTAAATCACACTAGGAGAAGCATTAGAAGGAGCAAAGGCAATGGAGACACTTTCAGAAACATTTTTAAGTGAAATTTAAAAAACGCAAATAATTTTTTATGCATGAATTCCATTATGTTGAACACTGCTAATGCCCAGGGCCAACACATGATGCAATATTTAAGTATATTAAAGCAGTGAGGCATAGAAAGCCCTGCCTGTGACAAAGAGGTGACATGACTTTTATAAAAGATCATCAACACACAGCAGCAACGTAACTTTGCTAACCCATTCTTGAGAGTTCAAGCTCTTCCCCAAAGACAGACATTCCCTGTAGATACCTTTAGTCCCTGTATTCACATAGTGCCTAGCACAGAGTGGGTGCTCAAGATATGTCAGACTTTCAATAAACAGATTTGTTTAATTGAGCAAATCTTGGAAAAATTCGTTAAATCTTTCAGAACATTGGGAAAATATTCTAGAAGGATTAGAACACCTCAGTTTAAAGCCAAGTCCCATCACTCCTTTTCTTCCTTCTTCAGATATTTCCAGAGTGCCTGCTACTCATGGGTCAGACCGTGTGCAAGATCCTAGAGACTTAGCGACTAAAAGAGAGGCTCATATACACACATGCACACATATGCACACACACACTCAAGGGTTGTGATAGAAAGGCTTGGTGGGGACTCAGAAGAGCAAGAGGTCAATCCAAGCTGTCAATGGGGAAAGGATGTGGACTGAAATTGTAGAGAAGGCTGTTAAATCCTTAAGAAAGATTATGCACAATCACACAGAACTTTAGGAAACGTGAACATTTAAAGGTAGGTGGCTCAGACGGTAAAGTATCTGCCTACAAGGCGGGAGACCTGGGTTCGATCCCTGGGTTGGCAAGATCCCCTGGAGAAGGAAATGGCAACACACTCCAGTACTCTTGCCTGGAAAATCCCATGGATGGAGGAGCCTGGTAGGCTTCAGTCCATGGGCTCGCAAAGAGTCAGACACGACTGAGTGACTTTCTTTCTTTCACTTCTAAAGAGAGAGAAGTTAACAGGAGGAATGTAGTAGAAATATCAAGGCCAGCTGAATACACCTTATTGGGAATTCTGTTAACCTAGGTCTCCATTTTGTTATCTGTAGAAGAGTCAAAATGCTTTCTAGACCTAAAGAACTAATGTCAGCCATTTATTAACTATGGTCTTACTTACTGGGCTTCCCTGGTGACTCAAATGGTAAAGAATCTGCTTGCAATGCAGGATACTTGGGTTCCAAAGCTGGGTAAGGAAGACGCCCTGAAGGAGGAAATGGCAGCCCACTCCAGGATTCTTGCCTGGAAAATCCCATGGACAGAGGAGCCTGGCAGTCTATAGTCCATGGGGTTGAAAAGAGTCAGATATGACTGAGTGACTAACATTTTATATGTTAGCTTTGCTTTCCCTTAAAATACTAATAGTCAACATTTATTGAGTCTGCTAAACCCTGTCCTGATAGTTTTCCAGGTATTAGTACATTTAATCCTCACAAAAACCAGAGCACAAGGATTGATAGGAAGTTCCAACTTATAAAGTTTTCTACAAACTGAGGCATACAGATCGTAAAACATTTACCTAAGGTTACAGAGTTAATATGTGGTAACTGCAATATGAAAATAAGTAGAATGATGCTTTAATTCCCACTCTCTTCTGTCTCCCCTCATTTTAAAGATTAACATAATGGTATCTTCTACAACATCTCCCAGAATCATTATAAAGCATAAATGGAATGATATGTATGAAATTGCATAAAACCATAAAAAGCATAGGCAGGTAAAATATCGTTGACAAGCCATTCTCACCAAGTATGCTGTCCAATTTCTGAGAAAACCAGACTTCATTGTTTCCCTTTGGAGAGAAGTGTTAAAAATGAGGAGTTTGTGGAGAATCACTTTGGAGACCTACCGTCCACCACCAGAGGATGAATTATTTACCAGCAATGTAACTAGGCATGCCCGGGAGCAAACTATTGATTTCAGAGCCCACTTTTAACTCCATATCAGGTTCCCTTCGTCAGGAGGTAGCACATAACCCACAGAGAAGGCAGAGTCAGACACAGACGATGTTTAGATGATTGCCTTTGAGGGAGCAGATAATCAGGAGCTGGCAGTTTGATAAAAATAATAACTGACATACATGATCCTGCTCCAGCCAGATCTTTAACCTGAATCTACACATTTAAATTTTCATCTGCTGAGCTCGAGGAAAGAGATATTTCTGTTGGACTTTTATTCCAAGAAAAAGAGCAGTGAGGATGTGCTAACTCACTTAAGGCCAAACAGCCAATAAATGCAGGGAACAAGATTTGAACTAGCATCCCCTGATCTCACAGCCTGTGCTTTCTCCACTGAGTTGCTTGGACTTCTGATTTTGTATTTATTCACCCCAGGTCAGTTTTTAAGGACTTAAAAAAATTACTGTAGAATAGAAATCTACATCCAGTACTTCTGAGGCCACATCTCCCTCTGTGGCCAATTACAGCTCTGGATTTGCTTTGATGGACATTTCCCACAAAGTAAACAATCCTTCCTTATTATCATCAGGAGGTCCTTTTTGGTGTATGCTCTGCAAATGGGCCCACAGCTGCTATGATCCTGGGGAGGTCTCACTTCTCAGCCCTTGGGAGGATAAATGATTTAACTCTTCATACCAACATGGATTTGATATTTTACACAGGGCCAGTTAAAATTCAGGACCTGTTGAGTTAGCTAATCAATTAAAAAGAAAAAAATATTTAGTCTTTGTTCGTCTGACAATGTCCCATGCCTTAATCCTATAAAACCACAGAGCCAGCATTTAAAATCTCATTCCAAATCCTATTTCCAGAGTTGTGATGTTTGTGGATGTCTGTCTTTGAAGGTGTGGCAATAATCAACCAGAAGTTTGATTTCCAAATCCATTAATACATACCAGAAACAAAAAAGCCATGGAATTAGCACACCCAAAGGACAAAGAATTAAAAAAAAAAAAAAATCACCCACACAAAGCCTATCCAGGAGGTGACCCTTTTTCATTGGACTAATTACAAGGAAATATAAAAGGGCAAGCTTTTTATTAATCAAGCTCTTTTCACTCAGCCATGAAGAACTGCTAGCCAGGAAGAAAGCAAAGAGACAGGGTGTTAATGTAAGCCTGATAATTAAATTCAGAATCAAGTGGATCAGAGGGAAGGGCATAAATGGAAAAGTCAGATGGAGGTAAGAACTGGAATCTTAATCCTTTATAAAACTACATGGTTGTAGAAACAAAAAGAGAAATGAAAAGCTATCAGATAAAGCAACAATAAGGGACGTTACATTTAGAAGTGAACAGTGAGCAAAAATACCACTGAGGCATTTTGTAGTATCTTGCCTCCCAGAGCATAAAGTCCTTTCCTATAAAATCTCTTCCATTTATTTTCATATAATCTCTGTGAAATATACAGGCAAGTGCAGGCTGCACAATCTTGTCTCAGATCAGATAATTAAGAGAATGACAGACGAGGTCCCCAATCTCTGAAACTTAGGTCAGTATTCTACGATTATCCTTCAAACATTTTGTTGAGTATAATAATATAAGCACAGAAAGGGTAGAGATGATAAAACTCACGTCTAAAGATTTTTCTAACATAAAAAATTCTTATTGCCCTCTGAATCTGTGCTTTTTTACTTTGTGGAAAATACTGAATAAGGATGGAAAACAGCCATGCAAAAGTGGAGGAGAAACCATCCAAGTCAGGAGATGCAGTTCTGATCCCAGCTCAAATTCACTGTGCAAACTTGGACAGCATCCTTTAAACTCTCGGCGTCTCAGTTTTCCTACAAGGTAAGATAAGGGTGTTGAGATTATTCATTTCATTGATGAATACTCCCTGGGTCTGCTGTCCCATGTGCTTTGTGGGTAGCTAGGAAATGACTGGGTTGCCATCTGCAGATGCAAATGTGGGAAGATCGTCACACACAGGCAAACCAATGAGGACACTAAATCGTGACGGGGACAGACAGTCATGCGTTCATATAGAGGCATCGGATCAGGAAGAAGCGGCGGATGGCATGGGGGTGCTGGAGGAAAGACTTCCCAAAGAAGAGAATCCTTAATCTGAGCCCTCCAGAATTACCTTGCGTGGCGATCCACGGGTTCTGGAAAACATGAATTCTGTGTAGCTGGAATGCAGCATCCATGGAGGATGGGAAACATTTAGGGAAAGCAAGGTGGAAAAGCAGGAGAACAGCCATCTAGCAAAGGATCTCATAAACTGCACTAAGGGCTTTGAATGGCAAGACAGAGGGGAGAAATCTCATTTGCATTTGACAAACATCACTGCAGGTAAGGGGGAGAATGGATCTGCAGGGTGAGTAGAAAGAATCAGAATCTAAAGAGACCCTTAGGAGCTTACGTTAAATCTTTAAGCAAGAGATGGGATAAAGAAGAGCTAACATCATCAAAAAAATATTTAGGAGGAAGAACACTAGACTGGGTGATCAAACGGATTGGTTCACAGAGTTGATGTTATTGTGAGGTTTCCAGCTTGTGTGATTGTGTAGGTGGAGAACAGGAAGAAAAGTGGGCTTGGAGGATTTGAACAAATGGATTCTTTTCCAGTGCCTTTTCATGGGAAGAAAGAGGTCAGGGTGCTTGGAGTTTTGGGGAAAAGATGCCTTTCTGTGTTAAGATCTATTTATTTAGTTGAGGTTGGTGTCTCACCAAGCAGCTCTGGGCTGGACACATACTGGGCCAGGCAGCATCATTTTATGGTGGTGCATGCTACAGCATGCACAGGTGGGGCAAAGAAGGTGACTGAAATTCACACTTCCAGTTTCCATGCACCCTGAGGACACGTGCTGGCTGTGTGAAGTACACCGTGATATGAATAGTTTCTGTCTGATTTACCTGTGGGTATCTGCGGCTCTACCACTGTATATTAGAGCTGTCAGTGGACAGTCTGAAAAACTTACCTTCAGATTTTCTTGGTCTCAAAAACTTTTCTCTCATCATCAGATATAGACACCCCCCTTGTTAAGCATCATTTTAAGTATCAATTATATATTGATGATGCTGCCTGCATTGCAAGAGACCTGGGTTTGATCCTTGGGTTGGAACGATCCCCTGGAGAAGGGCAATGCTACCCACGCCGGTATTCTGGCCTAGAGAATTCCATGGACTGTATAGGCCATGGGTCGCCAAGAGTCAGACACGACTGAGTGACTTTCACTCACTCATTTGGACATGACTGAGCGACTTTCACTCACTCACCCAATCACTCACGATGTGCGTATCTATAGATGTAACCTCTCTAGAGAAGTAGACCCTTGTCTTGTTTCAACCACCCCTCACACACTTTTTTAAGTTCCATGAATTTTCCAAATGTGTCCTCATCCCAGGGCCCTGGTGTGAGCTGTTCTGAGCACCTGGACGATTTTTCCCATGCACTCACAGTTGACTCCTTTTCACGCATCTCGTAGCTTGTGTGTCTCCTTCATTCAAGAGGTGTTTTTTCTGACCAAGCCCCTGGAGTGGCTTACCAGGCATCCCCAACATACCCCTGGCAATACTTTCATCTGAGCACTTCTCACCTCCAGACACTTGCTAATTATCTGTCCTCCTCCACTCTAGGAGAGCAGGAGCCCGTTTGTCTTATTAAATACAGTGTCCCCAGAGTGCAGGAAAGTGGCCAGATCATCGCATGTGCCATAATTTCACCCAGTGAGGGAACAAATGAATGAAAATGAGTATTCTAGAAAAGTGATGATGCTATCGAGTGAAAAACAAAAAAACCCCACAAAACTTCTGGAATATCAAAAGTGACCAGGTGTGCAAGTGACATAGAAGGTAAACAAGACAGTGGCTTAGTTGCTCAGTCAAGTCTGGCTGTAGCCCACCAGGCTCCTCTGTCCTTTCTTTCCAGGCAACAATACTGGAGTGGGTTGCCACTTCCCTCTCCAGGGGATCTTCCTGACCCAGGGATTGAACATGCATCCCCTGTGCTGCAGGCAGTCTCCTGCACTGCAGGTGGATTCATTACCAACTGGCCACCAGGGAAGCCCGAAAGAACAGAAATGGCAAGCCAGGCCCACAAAACAGGTAGACGGAAAAGAGCTTCAGCAAAAGCATCCTCGGGCAGCAGTAGGATTTAGAAAACAAGAGGAACATAGGGACACTCTGACTGCGAGTCCCACTTTCTAAAAGGTCTTGGTGATATCTTCTGGTTGTTTTTTTTTTAAGTGTCCCCCCACTTCCTTTCCATGAAAACCAGCGTCCTAATCATCTACAGCATTCAGTCAAGTCTCCCATTCAGCAGAAGAAAGAGGGGCCAATGTGTAAATTCACACAAATATTTTCTTCCTATTTTCTCCCCTTTCCATGCCAGTGAGATCTGCTCTAGTGCTCTGGGAGGCACCCTCCACATAGGCCATTATGTGAAGAGTGCCCCTTGGGGTTGTGCGATATGGCCATCCCGGAAAGACAATCACCAGGCAAAAGTGGCAGCAAAAATGGCAACAGTCATGGCTGTCTAGACTTCCTTAGGAGGGAGGATTTTCTGTTAAAAATGTCCCAACAAGGCAAAAAAATGTCAGTGCTATGGACAGCCAGTTCCTGATAACAAAAGCAAAACCAGGCTACATGGCAGATTCTTGAGGCTGGGCTGTACAGGTTTTAGGTTTGGTGTAACCCAAGGGAGTCTCAGGACCCCTCCCTCTCAATGGTATTCCCAGGGTTCTCTGCTCCCATCAAAAAGGTCTCCCTCCTACCTGCATCTTCTTGAGACTCAGGAGACCATCAGCTGCACAATTCACTGAGCATGCAACCTTTGAGGAGCTCCTGAGGTCGTATTGGAAACACGTGGCATGGATTATGAGAAAGACATTCTCTATTAGCCAGGCTAATAAGGAATCCTCCAAATAATTGAGACCACATGGCCATTACAGAGGCCTTCCAATGACTTTCAAAGACTTAACAGACATTTTCGTGATCAATTACAAGACTTGTTCACAAAAGCCTACCAGAGTCAGCAAAATCTCATAGGACATACTGGCACACTACCAACAGGGAAGAGGAGCGAATGAGTCTAGTCCCCCTTAGAGGAGAGAGTGAGTCAACCAGAAGCATTTTCAGTTTTATGATGATTCCACCTCCGAGTCTCCTTTCGGGATCACCCAGGAGCCCAGCACACCCACCATTTACCACCTTCTACCTCTAGGTGGCAGCAACTTCCTTCTGTTCTCAACACCCTCGCCTTTGGCCTTTTGTTTCCTAGTCGCTTTAATTCCACCCTCCCTTCTCTTTCTCAAATAAACACTACACAGCCTGTAAAGTTTGGGGACGATTACTGTAAGCCACTTGCAGTGTTAGAAACCAGTCTATTCTTTCCGTTAAGCGGCAGGGTTCTTCAAAGAGTCTGAAATAATTCAGGTCTAAAGTGAAAAATAATAGAAAGTTATTTTCTTTCCTTCTCCAGAACTATCAACTATACGCTCGAAGGAAAGCAATGTTTCTTTTTCTTTACAGTCCTCTAAGGAAAAAGGCAAAGAGTAGAGGAGTGGGAAAACAGATGGAACTGGAGAGATTTCTATTTTACAAGAACATTAATTTACTCCTATGGGTAATTTAAATCATTGCTTTCTAAAAGATCTAACCCAACATGTCCATGTAGGAGGCTGGAAGGGAATATTTACTACTCACACAGAGTTGATAACATACATAGTGTTGAGGTGGTAGTGGTTGTCAGTTGCTAAGTCATGTCTGATCCTTTGCAACCCCACGGCCTGTAGCCTGCCAGCCTCCTCTGTCCATGGAATTTCCCAGGCAAGAATACTAGAGCGGGCTGCCAATTTTCTTCTCCAGGGAATCTTCCTGATCCACGGCTGAAACCCGCATCTCCTGCATTGGCAGGCAGATTCTTTACCACTGAGCCACCTAGAAAGCCCAAGGGTGTTACCCTTCTGTTAATTTGGCCTTGGTAGAAACAGAAGTAAACTGGCTACATCTGTAACCAGAAAAGCTATCATTTCTGCTTAGATGTAACACCTGCCCTTCCTGGAGTATGTATTTATCTAATGTATCAAACCACAGTACTACCTAAGCACACTTACCTGCTCAGGGTTCTAAATCATTAAAGTTAAGAAGGACCCAAGACAGTCGAAGTACTGGGTTGGCAAAAATGTTTGTTTTCCAAAAGATGTTACAGTCTTTCTGGCCAACCCAATAACTTATCAGTTCATTTGGGGTTATAATAAATGCTAGGTATGTCAAAAAAAAAAATCATGCAGGCAGTAGAAAAAGATTCCTTTTATGTATAGCTGGCCTTTGACTATGGGTTAATACCTAGGGTTTATAAAGCATTTTCAAGGTGATACTATGATGAGTATTACCTCTGTTGAACTCTTCCCAAGACCAAATTTGAATAGTTTAGGTCAGAAATCATTCATTCATTCATTCAATAGAAACACTAAATTGAAGGAAGCAGAAAGTCTGGTTTAGTGTAAGTGACAAATTTATACTAGAACCTAAGCCTGCAGACTTCAAGCTTTATTCATTTCCTAGGAAGCTCCTCAGGAGAAGGCAATGACAACCCACTCCAGTGTTTTTGCCTGGAGAATCCCAGGGACGGGGGAGCCCAGTGGGCTGCTGTCTTATGGGGTCGCACAGAGACGGACATGACTGATGCGACTCAGCAGCAGCAGCAAGCGCCTCTTTCTTTTCACAATAGCTAAGTGTGTTTGGTTTAAAATTTTTTGAAATATACCATTCAACATAGGATTTCTAGGAAAACCGATGGTTTGAGGAGATTAGGATAAAGCTAGTGAGTTTTCAGAATGAATTCTATTAATATTTTGGCTAAACACTCTTCTTATGCTTTGAACATTTAAGAATAAGACCAGGGAGAACCCATTTATTTTTATTACTAAATTTTACTTTCTAATCATAGGACTGCCTTTGTCATCCAAAATATAGGAAAAGACTGACTCCAAGGAATAAAGTTGAAGTCTTCTGGCCTGGAGAATTCCGTGAACTGTATAGAATCGGACACAACTGAACGACTTTCACTTTTCATCAACTGCCTTTAGTGGTAGATTCTAGTTCACTGGTAACATGGCAAGCGGATGGTGCTGGTTTAAGAGGTAGCATCTTCCCCATCACTGTTTGGTACAAGCACCTCCTCTTCCTTTGGGAAATCCCTCATTGTGTGTGGTTTTAATGGGATTGATAACCAAGATACCCTGCCCTCACTTCGGTCAAAGGCTGGGCACCTGCGTCAGGTTGGGCTGGGTTGATCGGACTCTGGTGTTCTCGACTGTGATCCAGGAGCTGGGGCTGTCTCGTTGCAAGATTGCACCTTCTTACTCAACCTGCTTTCAGGTCCTGCTCTGCTCCCTGGGTTTCCCAAGGACCAACTCCTCCATTTTTCCTTTGACTCCACAACGTGCCTCACGTCCTTCAACAAAATTACCTTTCAAGTACGTTAGACAGACTCAGTCGGTTTCCAGTACTTCCAACCAAAGAACCTCACCTGCTAAAGGAGACTGAACTGAATGAAAACCGAGACAGAGGTAATAGCTACAGACCACAGATTCCAGCAGGGTCCTCAGCTCTTCAGCTACTAACTGAGGGCTTATGTGAAGCAGCTCTGACTAAAACCTGTGGGATACTGTTGTGCTCAGGTGCTCAGTGTTTGACTCTTTGTGACCCCATGGACTGTCCCCCGCCCGGCTCCTCTGCCCATGGGATTTTCCAGGCGAGAATACTGGAGCCGGTTGCCATTTCCTTCTCCAGGTGATCTTCCCCACCCAGGGAGGGAACTTGCTTCTCCTGCATTGGCAGGTGGATTCTTTACCAACAGTGCCACCTGGGAAGCCTATGTGTGATATTAGTTGGCTTTAATTGGTGGAGAAATAGGTCACACACTATCTACTGCTATCTTAAAACTGATGAAATATATTAATTATGAGGATACCGGTCCTTCCTTAGGTAATCTAGTACTCTACTAAGAAATGTAATAAATAGCCAATTTGAAGGAAAGCATTAAGAAACTTTATGAAAATCTAGCGGTCAACTGAGAAAAATTATAGTAAGATGATATCTTATTTGACTTTTAAATGGCTAGTTCACTGTCCATATGTCTACAGAGAAATCTCCATGGCTAGAAAGATGATACTGAAAATAATATGACTGACAGAGGAAAATCAAAACAAACCCACTTGGTACCCCAAGCATTCTCACAAGGGAACCCCCTTAAGATTTATGATCTGGGCAATATTCCCAGCATATTCAAGAACACATTAGGATTTCTGATTGGGTCCTAACATTAAGTCATTATTCTTTCAAATATATATTTAGAAGGCAGGTTTGACTAGCTAATCCTTTAGCCCAAATGTATCCACTGAAAAATACTGTGGAAGCCTAAGAAAGCCTGTGGCTCCTCTAGATAGATATAAAATAAGACCTTTCATCGTTTTGGACTGCCCTGGTGGCTCAGACGGTAAGGAATCTGCCTGCAATGCAGGAGATTTGGGTTCAATTCCAGGGTTGGGAAGATCACCTGGAGAAGGAAATGGCAACCCACTCCAGTATTCTTGCCTGGAGAATTCCATGCGAGAGAGAAGCCTGGAGGGCTATAGTCCATGAGATCGCAAAGAGGAGGACATGACTGAGCTACTAACAAGCATAACACTTCCATCGTTTTAGTATCTTACATTAATTATCAGAGAACTTGTAATTCTACTATCAAAGATATATCTTTCTTTCATATTGGGACAGTTTTTTTTTTTTTTTTTTACCTGCATTATTCATTTGTTGTTTAGTCGCTAAGTCGTGTCTGACTCTTTGCAACCCCAGGAACTGTAGCCCGCCAGGCTCCTCTGTCCATGGGATTTCCCAGGCAAGAATACTGGAGTGGGTTGCCATTTCCTTCTCCAGGGGATCTTCCTGACCCAGGGATTGAACTTGGGTTTCCTGCCTTGCAGGCAGATTCTTTACCATCTGAGCCACCAGGGAAGCCTTACTCATTAATGACTCCCCAACCCCCTTATCCTGCCTGTTTCATTACAACATGACCATTATTTTAAAAGTCTACATCTAAAAAGTTTAACAGGGAGGGGACTGTGATAGAGAATAATGCCCACTGCACGAATGAAAAATGTACAAAGCTGTAGTTTTAGTAGCTCTCCCAGATTCAGTCACGATTCCTGATTATACCTTTAAACTAAGCAACAATAACTACATGAAAACTATGCTACAAACCCCAGAATTACAAACAAGTCATTTTCTTGCTTCTTTTCTTCTGCTCACTATGGATTTAATTTGCTCTCCTCGGTGGCTCAGATGGTAAAGTGTCTGCTTGCAGTACGGGAGACTCAGGTTCGATTCCTGGGTTGGGAAGATCCCTGCAGAAGGAAACGGCAATCCACTCCAGCAGTCTTGCCTGGAAAATCCCATGGACGGAGGAGCCTGATAGGCTACAGTCCATGGGGTCGCCAAGAGTTGGACACGACTGAGCAACTTCAGTTTCACTTTCAAGGTAAAGGCTTAAGGTAACTGATTCTAGATCCTTCCTCTTTTATAAAATATGCATTCAATGCAATAGATTTCCTCCTAAGCACTACTTTATATGCTTACTACAAAAGTTGCTAACCTGTGTTTTCATTTTCATTTACATCTGACCTTTAAACAAACAACATGGGTTTGAAATGTGTGGGTCAACTTATATGGGGATTTTTTTCAATAAGTATGTACTATAGTACTACACAACCTGAGGTTGACTGGAACCATATGTAGGGAACCATGGAAACGCAGGCCCAACTATAAAGGTATCCACAGACTTTCAACTACATGCGGTCGGTCAGTGCCAATAACCCCCACTTGTTCAAGGGTCAACTGTAGTTAAAAGTAATCTTAAATTTCTCTCGAAATTTCTTTTTTGACCCATGCATTATATAGAAGTATGTTAGAAAGTCTCTGTATATTTTTAGATTTTTCTAAACAAGTCCTTTTGAATATTGAACAAATATGGGACCATATTAAAATGAGTTAATACGCGGACTTCCATGGTGATGCGGTGGCTAAGACTCCGCCTTCCCAACGCAGACGGCCTGGGTGTGATCCCTGCTTAGGAAATGAGATCCTACAGGCTGCAACTAAGGCCGAGTGCAGACAGATAAATTTTTAAAATATATATAAGATAAAATAAAACTAGTTAATACAGTAGAGATGCTTTAAGACATGATAGTACCACACATAGCTCCAATGCTAAGATGCCAGGAATAACAGAGAGTATACTGACAGGCCAAGTACTATGGTTCTGAGCAGCTGGTTGGTAAAAACAAATCATGAATGGACTTTTAATAGAGAAACAACTCAAAAGTAGTGACCTTTTAGCTCAGCAGAATCTTATAGCCTTAATTCTCCCATAATTAGAAAATAACCTACTTTGATTTTTTTCCCAAATCATCTTTATTGTGGTTGAAGGAATACTAGATGCAAAAATCAGCTGATATTAACAGGAGCGTGAAACATTTTTATCATGACTGTTCTTGCTGCAGTTCTGGGTTAAAGAAAATTAGACCAATGGTTGTTAAGGGAAATCTCAAACACAGCACACAAGTTTAAAGTATACATAATGGTCATCAAGCTAAATTTGAGGAGCTGGTGGAAGTCATGGAAGAATTTACTAGCTGACACTGGATTATAACATAAGAAAAGATAGGAATTTGAAGGGATTTTTCAATGTAGCATCACTGTGGAAGCTTCTTTGCATTGTAATTCAGTGTACAGAGAACTTGCAAACTGCTTTATGGTTATATAAACTGCCGCCCATTTTCTGAATCTGTTATCAAACACTGGAAAGAACATGCTTCCAAACTAAATCTAAAGGCAACCTGCTGTTACTTATTTGCCAACACGTATGGATTTAAAAAAATAAAAGTGAAGACCAGACAGGCATTCTGGGAACTGGAATCTTCACATATTAAAGTTGAGACACAGTATCATAATTTTTGCCCTGTAAGTCAAGAAGCAGTGAAATGCTCTGGTAATTAAAGTAACATAGTCAATATTATCTATAAATAATGAGCATGCAAGGATCTGCAAGATGATGAGTAAACATTTTGGCAGGGATCAACTGCCACAGATTGGAAGGGAAAGCAATGTCTTTATCAGGCCTTTCTTCTTTCTTTCCCCCATCACATCAATCTCATGGGAATTTCCCAGACAAAAGCCTTCTGCTTAGCTTGTAATGAATTAAACATCCATCTGATTTAATCTTTAGCATTTCTCTTGCTCTGCCCACAGGTAACCAACTGCCAAGGAGCAGAAAGATGGCTGGATAGGAGTGTCGAGAACTGGGCTTATGCCCGCATCTGACAAGGAACACATTTCTGTTTTTGGATCTCCATCTCTGTGTTTGAAAAAGTGAGACGTTGAATTGAACTTGATGACGTTTACAGTTCCTTTCCAAGGGGCTTCCTTGGTGGCTCCAAGGTAAAGAATCTGTCTGCCAATGCAAGAGATGTGGGTTCGATCCCTGGGTCAAGAAGATCCCCTGGAGAAGGAAATGGCAACCCACTCCAGTATTCTTTCCTGGGAAATCCAATGGACAGAGGAGCCTGGAGGGCTACAGTCCATGGGGTCCCAAAGGGTCAGACATGACTGAGTGCCGAAAACAACAACAAAAACAACAGTTCCTTTTCAGCCCCACAACTGATAACTACTGCATTCAGAAATGTCCTGTCCCCCCCACCCTCTTTGAAGAGCTAGCTCTACCTCAGCTTTCTTAAAGGTTTCCAGTAGCAACAACTTCAGTGCCTTCCTCTACTAAGGCAAAAAGTTTAAACAAGAAGCAATGTTCTTATTTTTATGACCAAAATCCATATTAGTTACACTGTTCAAAAAGATTCAATGAAGTCATGTCTAACATTTGCAACTATATGCATATAAACATTTAAGTTCATTGTAGCACAGCATATCCAACCATAAAACATCAAAGTGTGAAAAGGCTCTTCCTGCCCTTCCCTAAATTGGTGACAGAGAACTTTTTCACTTCCAAATGTGAAATGTGATCCACACCCAGAATGTGTCATAACTGGCATGGATATGCTATTAAAACTAGAGCTTCTTTTGCAGACAGCTACATAATATCTCAGGCATGTTGGTAAGAAAGGAATCATAATTGAGACTGGGGGTGACAGCATCTGGATTGTTAGAGAAAATTAATCCTATTTTACTAATGGCAATTCCTATTAACAATGCCTAATTTCTCCATCATAATATAAATAGTCTACAGTCTCTGCTATGTGACACATACCTCTGCACAAAACAGCCCCACACAAATGTTTTGGGTACACAGCATAACCATGACTACGCCATCATCAAACAACCATATACACCCAAGTCTTTGAAAGCTTTTGGACTGGGGCCGGATGGAAGGAAAAGTATATAAACAGAAGAAAAAATAAAAAGCTAAAAATGAGGATTTTGGAATCCTCCCACTGAGACTGGCAAGCTTGGAGCCTTAAATCAACTTCAATGTTCATTTCAGAGATATTCCCCAACAAGCCCCGCCCTGTCCTGGTCCAACCTACACATCCACACCAAACACGTTTGTACATTTCAGATTCTAGAATAGCTCTGGGGATAAAAGGGCTGAACGATGACTTGGAAACAGCCACTCCTTGTGGGTTTGGTATCAGAATATCATAGTTTTAAGCAAAAAGACCTGTGAAGAAGAAAAGTCGACCTATATATTCAACCCTCTAAGAAGATTTACCCCATTTCCCCTCATTGGCTCCTCAAGGAGCAAAATATTTTTTCCCTGTCATTATCATATGCAAGAAAAAAATAGCAAATGCTCTTAGCTGTCGGACAAAGGCAGGCATGAAACAAGAGCTGTGACACATGATACAGCGAATGAAATTCCCATGCTGAACCTCAAACACTTCATTAATCCTCAAATCAACAAATATTACTACAGTGGAATGGCAGAGAGGGGAGAGTCATTCCGACGGGCAGAGTTTATGTCTGGTCTGGATTGCTACCACTGATTAACTGAATATTAAATGAGTTGTCTGATCTCATTTTTTTATTAGGGTGCTAATATATCTTGCAAGAAGTTCTTACTGTCATTCCTTAATCCCTGATTAAGTTAGCAGATACTTATAACAGACATCTGTCACTGGACCCCTTACATCCTCATGCTTTCAGCTCCTTCCTGGTTACGTACATTTTTTTAGCCATATTTTCTTTCCATCCAGCAGGTTTGTTTGTCTTGAACAGATATTTTTTTCCACACATTTCTTCAGCTCCAGAGGAATTCTTGCCACAGGAATGAGGCCAGGGGATGGACACTGCCTCTCATATTATGCAAAGAAAAACACTACTTATAATGTTAAGCCATCTTCACTCAATAATAAGCATTGGTTTGAAACCTCAACCACAGCCACTGACATTTACAATCTACCAACTGTCATGCATTTCCTAGGCATAATTTACAGGTTCAAGTTTTTTCATCTTTTACTGAGATTTAATTGTTTATATGATGAACAATATTTTTTAACTGATTGGAGCACTTGCTGGCTTCACCCAACACCACGTATATATAGTACTTGAGGATATAACTCAAGCCAGAACCAAGTTAGTATTGAATTTGGTATCTAATTCTGTAAATTATCCCGAAACTTCTGTTTTGGAAAGAGCAACTATCACTTTCATATCCATGGCTAGCAAGAGTATTTAAAACTTTTAGATCTTCAGAGAGATTATTTCACAAAGAAATAGCAACAGTTCATCACTTAAGTAGATGTAGATGTGGGAGGATTCACTGGGCTTCTTCCTAGCTTTCCTATGTGATTTATTTCCATAAAACAGTTTCATAATATTTACATAAGAAAAATTCAAGGTAGTATATGCAACAGGATTTGTAACTAAACTCAGAACCAAATGAGTTAGAAATGTCTCCAGGTCTTTGCATCTGTGTTTTAATCAATAAATAAAGCACTTTGTCAGGACTCTGTTTTTTCTATTAATTTTGAGCCTTTACTCGAAAACCTTGGGAATCAGTTTTCTGACAATCCTTTTCCACCTTTATATTTTTTCCCCTTCCATACTGTCTGTTCCCAAACTAGTCTTAAATAAAGTTGATAATTATTCTCCTCTGGATGTTGCACTATGAACGTATCTCTTAGAGCATTATCCACATTTTATTATGTTATTTGTATTATATAATATTGTATGTTATATATATGTGACATCACACACACACTCACACACACATCCTTCAAGACAGTAAGCCCCATAAAGATAGAAACCATGTTTTATTTATCTTTCTAATCTAGTGCTTAGGAGTGTAAATAAATGATGTTGAATAAATACAAGCTGAATTTTCTCAAGGCTAGTATTAAAGATCCTTTTTGTTTTTCATGGATTACTTCTCTGGAGACAAAACTGGTTTAAACTTACTAACCAAATTATGTGCTATGAATTATGTAGGAACAAGTTATTGTTACTCTAATACTCCAGGAAGGAAAAGCAAAGAAAAGAAAATATGTTATGGACTCAGTGATCCACATTTAGCCACTGAAATATAAGCTGCAGAAACTGGGCCTCTCCCCTGACAACATGGCCCTCTACCCATTAGCTTGTGTCACTCACTTGAGCATCTCACAATCTCTATCTGTAGTGAAGTTTCTTCAGTATGATGTGCTTTGGACTAAAAAGTAAGAGCAATTTCATGTAGTCACAAAAAGGACCTGGTTTATCCCTTTCCTTTCATGTAATGGCCATCAGTGTTCTTATCCTCTCAGCTTTCCAGGTTTGACAGGGAACAATACGCTTTAGTGATTGTGAAAAATAGTGATTGTGAGGGATGCCCCAGCTTTTAGACAGTGTGTAAGCAAAAGGCTGCTTCCTCTGTATTCCATTTCCCCCTCTGTGAAAAACCAAAGCATAATATTTAACAACAAGATCAAGCTATTGTGAGGGTTAATTAGATTTAATGGGGGAAGGGAGGTGAGCTGATGAGGCACTATTCAAATTCAAAGAACCATTATTTTGTGTCTAAAAATAATCCTCATTTAGGGGTAAAATTAATTTGGAAGCTCAATCTTTGGTAATCATCTTCCTATACTTAAAAAAAAAGCCATGGTTTTTAATCAAAATCCCATTCTAACCGCAATTCAATCAAGTAAAAAATGGAGACCTGTGAATTTCCATTCACCTTTGTAGTAAGATAGTACACGATTCAATTCTTTCTGTTTTCTTTTCCCTCCCCCCTCCCTTCCTTCACTTCTTCCTTTCTTTTTCTGAAGATATACTATGTGGGGAAAGGTTAATTTTGGAGAATGAAGTAATGTAAACAAATACAGATTTTATTAATAAAACTATAATGAGTTTTGTTCATTTTATATGAAATATTTGTGAAACAGTTTAAATTTCCTCTTTAAAGAATCAGCAGTCAGGACTTCTTTGGCGGTCCAGTGGTTAAGACTCTGCACTTTCACCAGAGGGGACAAAGGCCCACGTGGCCAGAAAACAAAAAAAATTAGTAATCAATATTCTGTGGTTAAAATAACTTTTCAGGTTATTTCTGGTAAGTTTCATCTCTATTTCTGTTCAAGTGAAAGATCTTCATATTCCCCAAATTAAAGAACAGATGCCTGGATATTTAAGGCTAAGGCCAGAAAAGGGGCATCTAAATAGTAATCATCCAAAGTAATGTAATAGATTAAATTATGAAAATTTTCATGAGAAACAGAAGTTGGTATCTGAGAAAAATCTGAGCTGTCTAAATCTTACTAAAAAACATAGCGTCTTCAAAAAATGGGACACAATTCTTTAAAAATGTCACAGTCGATAATCCTGGGAAATATGCCGTATCTGTTTGGAAAAAAATGTTGCACTCAGTTTTTGGTGAACGAAGACTTTTGGCTAGAAAGAAACTCTATTCATGTTTGTTTAGAATTTTCCAAAAGGAAAGGGAAATAATGTAACTCAAGCAGTAGAAATATATTCTCTACAGAGAACCAGGAATAATTGACACAGTCCTATTAAAAATTCCCATAGAACTTATAAATTCTCATCACTTTGACTGTATACTCACCAAGCAAACTTCTGATTATTCATTCGATTTCCCCGGACCCTTGATACTGGGGACGGATGTACCCTGTAGTAGGCAGATGAGAATAATCCAGTCATTAAAAAAGCATTTTCCTGATTACAATTGAACAAAAAGTGATCTGGCTTATAAATGATCTCTTTCAGATTAGCTTAACGTAAAATGGCCCACAACATAAGCACCTCGTAGTAAATGAATGCAGTTTGATTCCTATCCCTACAGACCTGCCGTCTTTTGCACCACTTTTAACATAACAAGCATTTGTCACAATGTTCCCTGTGAAGATCCCTCAAAGCAGGACCAGTTTTAATAAACTGATTCATTCATTCAGTCCAACAAAAAGTTACTGTTGCCAACCTAATCCCTGCCAGGTTTAGGAGTGCATAAAAATAACATAAGGTCTAATGCTGACCCTCAACAAGCCCTTTCTGCTACCTGTTCCCACAAGGACGACACAAAGAGACAGTCTTAAAGTACACATTCCCTCAGTTAACTTCTAGATTTAAAGCCCTAAAGTAACATAGCAAAGGAGATCAGCATACACCCTCCCCAAATATGTTACTTTGCCATAATGACTGTTTTGATTTGAAGGCAGTCACAAACACAAACACGGCAAGAGGTCTCTACCTTTCCTCTATAAGGAAATTTTAATTTGTAAAGGCCTTCCATCCAACTATCCCCATCTCAGGAAAAGGAGTACAACATACAACTCGTCCCCAGAAATGGTATTGAGATGAGCTGGCATAAACAACCCTTATTTACCATTAGTTTCCCCCCATACACTTCCTTGCTACCTCGCTAAAATGTAGCCCCCTAGATGCCCAGACTCCCTTGTATTTTGACAAAGCAATACTCCACAATTTTTTTTGCCTTTGTTAAAGTGGTATATAAGCCCCCAATTCTAACCACCCCTTTGAATTACTCATCACTGAGTATTCCTGCAAGCATGAATGCATGTTTTATGTGTAAATAAACTGTTTTTTCCTCTAGCTAATCTACCTATTGTCAGTTTAATCTGCACACCTTCAGACACTAAACTTGAGAGGGCAGAGGAAAAAATTAACCCCCATGCCTTATACTACTGTGCTGTGCTAAGACACTTCAAGTCAGGTCTGACTCTTCGCAACCCAATGGACTGTAGCCTGCCAGACGGCACTTTGCACTCAGAAGGTGTATTTCTTCCAACAGCCCTCCTCTGTCCATGGAATTTTCCAGGCAAAAATACTGGAGTGGGGTGCTGGCCCCTTATAGTAACTTCATCCAAATGAAGGATGGGTGAGTAGTTACTTTTAGGGGAAAGGTCTTCTATATGTGATGCTCTCTAGCCAGGCTTTGAAGGAGACCATATCAGTTCAAACCTTTAGCTAAATAATGGGGGAAAGACAGTCAAGACCATATTGTTGACAAGCTCCTTGGGCTGGAGTCATCCACTGGAAATGCTTGAAATTTCTAGGAACTGCTGATGTCTTCCACGCAGGAGTTAGCTACTGGAGCTTCATGAACCTCCACCTCTTTGTGGGTCACTTACTGGTAGCACAATTTGCTCCACTTCCAGTCCCCATGGCCAGCTTCCTGCTTTCTTCTCTCCTTACCAGGTACTTGTGAGATGTAGGCAGTGTTTAGGCTGGTGCTCTCTTTACCCTTTAGATCTCAGTCATTACTCTTATTCACAAGACAAGAAAGTAAACCGGGATTCTAAATAGGCCTTAAAGTCCAGTTAGAATCAAGAGCCCCAAGGTTCATTAGAATCCCCATTCTCCACGGTTGCTCAATGAGTGAGAATCATTTCAAAACAGACAAAACAGTTCTAGCCCCTCTGAAGGGCCAAATCCAGTCTTTCTGTAAATCCAGAGCCAGACTGCACTTTGCACTCAGAAGGCTTATTTCTTCCACCATCCCTTATTAACATTCTTTTCCTCACAGCCCTTCTCAATGGCTGCTGCAGCTGAGCTGCTCAGCACAGAGTTCCTGCTCCATGTAGGGGAGGGGATGTTAATTATGCAGAAAGATGGAGAGCAGCCAGACAGCCCCTCTGGTGAACTGTCTCATTCAAGTACGGACCACTTCCTGCTGTTTTGCAGCTACAAGGATCACCTGTTGGTCTTGGCATTCGGCCAACCTGGGGCCTAGCGGAAATGACAGACTCAGCTAGAAATGAAAGCCAGCTCATATTCCAGTACCCCAAATTGGGGACAGAGTGAACAAACATGCAATAAAAATGCACAAGAGTTACACACAAGGTAACAAGGCTCTTTTTTCCCCTGCTCTGCTTTTTTTTCTTTCAGTCTGTCTGCTTGAAATACAATCATGAAAATGGAAGAAGTGTGAGCCAAAAAATGTCTGTCCAGTTAAAGTCCCCTGACCTAGGGGAAAATGAAGGAAATCCTCTTGAGCCTTGCCTACATTCCCCCTGGGGTGTACGAATCCTACTGCCTGAATACAGTTTTAACAAGTAATAGCCCAAATACCGGAGAAGGCACTGGCAACCCACTCCAGTACTCTTGCCTGGAGACTCCCAGGGACGGAGGAGCCTGGTAGGCTGCCATCTATGGGGTCGCACAGAGTCGGCACGACTGAAGTGACTTAGCTTAATCTAACTTTCAGTCATCATGATAATTCTACGAGGTGAAGTTTGATAGTATAGAAATATTCTCTCACTAACGCATCTCACTGCATGTATCAGTGGGAAAAAAATGGGTCTATTTAACCTACAGCGGGGCTTCCCAGGTAAGGCAGTGGTAAAGAATCTGCCTGCCAATACAGGAGACACAGGGGACTGTGGTTTGATCCCTGGGTTGGGAAGATTCCATGCAGTAGGAAATGGCAACCTGTTCCAGTATTCCTGCCTGGAGAATCCCATGGACAGAGAAGCCTGGTGGGGTACAGTCCATGGGGCTGCAAAGAGTCAGACATGCAACCGAGCACAAAAACACACGCAACTTACAGTACAATGTTCTCTAGGTAATTGTATCTTTTAGCAAAACTCTACTGACCCATAGATCAAACTCTATAAGCAGATAATTTTTGTTAATGGTTTAACCTCTTCAAATAATTCCTGATTTTTTATAGTGATCAAATCATTATAAAGCTTTTTACATCAAAATGGTAAAATAAGAAAGGTTTTTTCCCTTCCCGAAGTGAGTACATTGATAACTCGGAGCTTACTTTATCTGAGGAAAGTAGACCATAAATTTGCATTTCAGCTACTTGCCAAATTTCATTTCTTCAAAGAAATATGCTGTATTTCTGTGTGCTCTGTCTTTAAGTGGTGACACTTCTTACCATCGCCTACCTTCTTTCCACATATAGCAGCCAGGCAGGTAGCAAAGTCAAAATCCCAGTAGGAGAAACCACCGTCTAATCTGCATGTCATGCATTATTCATGACCTCCTGATTCCTGCACCTGCATCTAGGCAGGAAGCTTGCAGGGCATGTTCATTACTCTTAGCCTCACACAGGCTCCATTACTGCTAAGCCACTTTGTTCTCTAAGTGAGGGTTTCAGGCCTTAGTACTAACCACTGGATAGGGAAAGAAAAAAAAAAAATCACCAGGCTGCAGGAAAGGGCAAGGTCCGTTGTTGTATTACATGCATTCAATCCTACAACATGCTCTTCTAAGACTGACAGTTTATGTCAGATGGAAATGCTCCTATTTGGTGATTTACATTACACAAAAAAGGAAGCTATAACATTAAGGCCATGTACACCAACTGTTCTATTTATATACACTTACTCATCTGAGGCAGACAGCATGTTTATAATTTTACCCAACACAAGGCTTAATTTAGCTTTCTTGCTAAGCATGTGAGAACTTTTTAGATACCTTCTTACACAAATCAGCCTTCCTTCTTTGGGTATAAGCACTGAAAGACCTGACCCTCAAATCTTGTACTGTAATGACTAACATTTATAGTTAATCAAGACAATGTGATTGCTCCTGTTTTTCAATATTTTGCTGAACCTACCTGAATGGCTGGTGGCTGGCAGAGGGGGTGTGAAACCCTGATCCCCAAGGCAGAAAAGCTGTGACAACTGAAGTACAATCTTAAGGCCCCCATTGGAATAGAAATGAAGTGCTAGCGAGAACAAGCTATGTAAGTGCCTGGGATTAAATTCCAACTCCACCATTGACCAAAGGTTTTATCTTAGGGTAAGGTACTTAACCTGTCTGCCTTTCTGTCTTCTCATCTGCACGAGTGGAGGCAATGATAGTAGCCACCTTCTAGCTCTGTGAGATTTAAGTAGTTAATAATGTTAAAGTGTTCAGAACAGTGCTAACTACCCAGAAAGCAGTCCATACATGTTAGCTATTATCACTAGTAGTGCCGAGACTGAACTGGAAAGGATATGAAGATGGAACTGGACTATCCAGTTAATTCCACAGCACTGAGAAAATGTGCTCTACAAGCCCACAGTCTTGATTACTACGCTTATATCACTTCCCTCAAGGCAAGGAAATAAAGAGAAATAAACACCTATGGAGTAACATGAACCAAATACTGTGGTTTCTAAGGTATGGCTTCCTCTCTGGAATCTCATTTTGTCTGTTCTTTATGGACAATAGCCCACTAGGCTCCTCTGTCCATGGGATTCTCCAGGCAAGAATACTGAAGTGGGTTGCCATGCCCTCCTCCAGGGGATCTTCCTGACTTAGGGATCAAACCCATCTCTCTCACATCTCCTGCACTGGGAGGCGGGTTCTTTACCACTAACTGGGAAGTCCTATTAGAAGACAAATCTTCTGTAGTTTTAAGTCAGTAACCATAGCATACAAAGTCACTCTCACTTACTAAGCCCTTACTAGGTGCAGACCCTGTTAAGTATTAACTTTACTCACATTATCTTACTTTCTCCTCATCATTAATATCCACATTTCACCTTTCAGAAAAGAAAAAGTTTAGAAGAGTTAGTAACTTGCTGGAGTTGCAGGGGGAAAAAACAAAATCAGAACTTGGACACAGGTGTGAATGACCTGTCTTCCTCGAGATTATCATTCAATTCTTGGGAGCTCACATATATTCCCTCCCCTCTACCCCCGAGGCTGCAATAAAGTGAATTAGCACCAGGGGCCTTAATGAACCTCAGCCTTTATTTAAGCCCAACTGAACATTCTACAGTATGAGTAGATGGTCTTCCTGGCCTAAAACTGGCACCGAGCTAAATATTAAGCTTTCAGGGACTCATGAGAAATAGCATCACAGTCATATACTTTGTTCTTCCTTTAACTCTTTGTGAAAATTTCTTGTTATTAGTGTTACCATTTAAATATATAATGTACAACACATGAGTTCAGCTGATCCTGCTCACAGCACCAACTGCCTCGCTGTTCACACTATCTGCGCTATTCCCTGAACCCAGGGTAGGCAAGGCGTGAGCTAAGAGGCTGGAAGCGGACACGAGCAGCCCTAACGAACTGAAGACACATTTATTCTCTCCTGGTTGATGCAGTAGCCATAACATAACCATAATGGAGCCACGACACAGCTTCATATAACATAACCATGATGTTGCCTCGGTGGAGCCCTATACAGCAGCAGCCAGGGCTTTCATGATGAAGCTCATACCAGCACACTGCACGAAACAGTCCGTGACCAAGCAAGGAGCTCGTGATGTGCGTGCACAGTGGTGTAAGTGATCTCAGCAGCTACACAGCCCTGCAAAGTCACTGTTCACAGAACATGGGGTGAGAGAGCATGACCGGCGCCATCTTGTTCACTTCCCTACTATGTGTCAGCTGGAGATGGTAAAAGGAATCCGCTTCCTCACTTCCCATTTTCCTGAGAATCCAATCCCATTCAGTTTGTGACCACAGGTGTCTGATGAAACCACCTCTGTTATGGTCATTAATGGCCTCCATGTTTTCAGAGTTAATGGGTCAGTCTCAGTTCTCGTCTTCTCAAACTCTCCACAGTGACTCACCTAACTGATTACTCCATCCTTGACCCTACTCAGCATCAGTGACATTTTTCCAGTCTTTTTCCTCCTCTTTTTTTTCCTTTGCCTGAGCCTCTTCCTCCCATTCTTCTGAACTCTAAATGTCAGCATTGTCTGGGGATCACTTTCTCATGATTTTTCTATACACTGTTTCAACTCACTCCCTAGATGAAGGAGTCTCCAACATAGCCCCCTCATACCCCTGATCATCTCATCCATCTCTAGGCCCTAGTTACCATCCATACAACAATATCTCCAAGATTTCGATCTCTAGTCCTGTCCCCAAAGCAGTGCCAGACAGGTTTTTTGAATCCTAACCAACTTTACCCTTTAAAAAAAACATTCCTTTCCATACCTTCCCAGGCTCAAAAATGGCAGCTTCATTTACCTGGTTGCAATCCTGAAATAGTACTTGAGTCATTCATGCTCTCATGCCCTATATGTTAGAGAGGCTAATTAATACTGAGAAAAATCAGAATAAATTATTTCAGAGACCCAAAATTATTTATTGTGAGAATTGCTTATCTAGTAAGATTAGAGATTTTCAACACAAGATCCAGAGAAATTATTATATACACATATTTTCTCTTCTTAAATTCACTTTCATCCTTTTTTAAACTTTTAAATTTTATATTGGATTATAGATAATTAACAATGTTGTCACAGTTTCAGGTGCACAGCACTTTTCTCCTATTATGTAATTAAGAGCCTATACTTTCTTCCATATATTGATGCAATTATTTGAAAAAATACACACTTTAACAACTCGGTTTGCTACATCTGTGGAAGAAAGGATTAATCTAGAAATAACTCTACAATTATTTGTAAGTATAGAATTTTCCTATGTAGAATCACAGGAAAGATCATTTTAAAGTAATTCTTGTTATTCCTGTTTATTTACACAAAGTTACAATGAATACAAGTTCTCATGACTGTTCAGGTTACTCAGGATGATTTCATCATAATATATTATATACACACACATACACACACACTAGTTTTGACCAAAAAAAGCAGGAGCATGACTCCAGTATTTAAACTAAGTAGGTCCTTTCTGTTCTTAGTTTTCATCAAGTCAATGATAAGATGACCATTAGGAATGTCATATATTGTCTAAAAGCTCTTTTTCCCCTCATTATACTTAATTCACTCTCTATGCAGAGCTACTGATATTATTTTTAGAAGTGAAAGTGAAATTCACTCAGTTGTGTCTGACTCTTTGCGACCCCATGGACTATACAGTCCATGGGATTCTCCAGCCCAGAATACTGGAGTGGGTAGCTGGTCCCTTCTCCAGGACATCTTCCCAATCCAGGGATTGAACCCAGGTCTCCTGCATTGCAGGCGGAGTCTTTATCAGCTAAGCCACAAGGGAAGAGTAGGCTGAATTTAAATATCATACAGAATTAACATAATCATTTCTTCATTGTTAATTAATTTTAATAGGAAAAATTTTATTAAAAATACTGTGTTTTAGGATTTCTCTGACAGTCCAGTGGTTAAGACTTCACCTTCCAACACAGGAGTATAGATTCGATCCCTGGTCAGGAAGCTAAGATTCCACATGCCTCAGGCCATAAAAACAGTAACATAAAACAGAAACAATATTGTAACAAATACAATAAAGATTTTTAAAATGGTCCATATAAAAAAACCCCAAAACTTTAATAGTGACACTGAAGGTTCTCCTCCTTCCCTTTTGCCCTGGGATACTGAATGCTCAACTCTAAGAAGCTGGCCCCAACCTTTAGGTCTAGGTCAACTAGCTGGAAGTTCTGATAGCCTGGGGGTCCTTGGCACACACTGACTGAAGATTACATTTGTTGATATGTTTAATTTCTGTTGTCTGTCTCTCCAAGTAGATGATGTGCTCTAGGAGGACAAGGGAGCTTTTCTCTTTTCACTCACTGTCATAACTCCTTTACCTGCCATGCAGTAGGTATCCAATAAATAACTGCTGGAGTGTTAGCCCCATTTCCCTACTAGACCAGAACTATTAGGACAGATGGCAATGGCTGTGTGTGTGCTCAGTTGGGTCCAACTCTTTGCAACCCTATGGACTGTAGTCTCCTCTGACTATGGGATTTCCCAGGCAAGAATACTAGAGTGAGTTGCCATTTCCTCCTTCAGGGGATCTTCCCAACCCAGGGATCGAACCCATGTCTCCTGCACTGGCAGGAGGGTTATTTACCACTGAGACACCAAAGAAGCCCCATGGCAATGGCTATGTCTGCCTAAGTCACCACTGCATGCCCAGAGCTTAGCACAGTGTATACTACACACGGTAGGCATACAATAAAAACTTGTTAACCAGTGAGATGTGGAAAAAGGATAAAATATTTTAGATTCTGACATCTGAGCTATTTTGCTGAACCCATCCAGAGCACCTAGAGCTTCAATGTGCTCAGTCGCTCAGTCATGGCCAACTCTTTGTGACCCCATGGACTGTAACCCACCAGGCTCCTCTGTCCATGGAATGCTCCAGGCAAGAGTACTGGAGTGGGCTGTCATTTCCTTCTCCAAGAGTTTCAATAATTGATTAATATTAACTAAATTCAATACAGTTTACTCAACAGCTACTATCTACTGAAGTGTTGTGGAGAAGAGGGAATCTTTGCCTTCAGGCTGTTTGCAATCTGGTTGAAATAAATAGGTAGCAACTATCATAAATTAGTGTAGGAAAATTAAAAGGGATTTTAAGTTTTACTGGAGTGAAGAAGAGGTTAAAATTAATTCCAACTATAAAATAACAGAAAAGTTTTTGAGGAGAAGACCTTTAGGCTGGGCATGAAGGAAAAGCAAAAATTTCATCACTAGAAGTGGATGATTGCAGGGACTTCCCTGGTGGTCCAATGGTTAAGACTTTGCCTTCCAATGCAGGGAATAGGGGTTCAATCTTTGGTCAGGGAGCTAAGATCCCATGTGCCTCATGGCCAGAAAATCAAAATATAAAACAGAAGCAATACTGTAGCAAATTCAATAAAGGCTTTAAAAATGGTCCACATTAAAAACAAAAAATCTTCAAAAAAAAAAGTGAATGAGGGCTTCCCTGGTGGTACAAATGTTGAGGATCCATCTGCCAATGCAGGGGACAGGGGTTCAATCTCTGCTTTGGGAAGATCCCACATGCAGCATGGCAACTAAGCCCGTGCGCCAGAATTACTAAGCCATGGCTCTCGAGTCCTTGAGCCACAACTACTGATCCGGCATGCTGCAACCACTGAAGCCTCTGCACTTAGAGCCCATGCTTGGCAGCAAGTAAGCCACTACAAGGAGACGCCATGCACCTCAGCTAGAAAGCAGTTCCCGCTCGCCGCAACTACAGATCAAAACCTGAGCTCAGCAATGAAGATTCAGTGCAGCCACAAATAAATACACACACACACACACACACACACACACACATAATGTTTAGAGGGAATGATGGTAGGAAGATACTCCCAAAGAGGAGCATGAATTGAAGTCGTGAAGTGAAAGAAAAGATATGTCTGGGGGAGCGAATTTCTTAGAAAAATTAGGGAGAGAGGAGCTAGATTATTAAGACAGGTGTCGAACACAGATCAATAATAAATGTCTGGATAAGGAACTAGTAACTGGGACAGTCAGTTGTAGAACAGTATCAATCTTTCCTCTCCTGGGCAAAGCCTTGTATACATCACATTTATGTTTAATTTAAGCAATATTTATTGCATACCTATTATTTACTCATGAATTCAAATATTACTTGAACAGCTATTATGCCACTGTTCTAGGCTCTTATGTACAGTGAGCTGTGCTATGATAGAGGCTGTCATTACACATCTATTAAGACATTATACACCTATTAAGCAATGATGAAACTAGACAGTGTATTAAAACGCAGATACATCATTTTGCCAACAAAGGTCCATCTAGTCAAAGCTATGTTTTTTTCTTTTTCCAGGAGTCACGTATGGATGTAAGAGTTGGACCATAAAGAAAGCTGAGCACTGAAGAACTGACGCTTATAAATTGTGGTGTTGGAGAAGACTCTTCAGGGTTCCTTGAACAGCAAAATCAAACCAGTCAATCCTAAAGGAAATCAGCCTTGCATATTCATTGGAAGGAGTGATGCTGAAGCTGAACTCCAATACATAGGCCACCTCATGTGAAGTGCCAACTCACTGGAAAACACTGTGATGCTGGGAAAGATAGAGGGCAGGAGGAAAAGTGGGTGACAGAGTCTGGTAAGACAGCTGGATGGCATCAATGACTCAACGGACATGAGTTTGAGCAAACTCGGGGGATGGTGAAGGGCAGGAAAGCATGGCGTGCTGCAGTTCATGCGGTTGCAAAGAGTCAGACACAACTTGGCCAACTGAACAACAACAACAACGCTAAGACATGATTCCTGATGTCAGGGAGCCTACAGCAGGTCATGAGTTCAGACAAATGATTGGCCATCAAGGTGCAGTGTAATAACTGCCCATGGGAACAGATAGCAAGGGCACTGGAATTAAGCTTTGGAGCAGACAGAGATGTTTTCTTTGGGTTATATATAAGGTACATTTTAAAGGAGAAGTTTCTCAGCTATGGAAGAGGAAAGGGGCATCTAAAGATATGAAGAGGCTCAGAAAGGTGTAAAGAGTCACAGCAAAACTACAGATTGTGCAGAGTGTCGAGGGTTGGCAGGCCTAGAGGGCAGGAAATTATATAGTAACAGGGAACCACGGAGATTCCCCATATATGGAGAGAAAGCTGAACTCATGGGATCTCATGACCAAGATTAAGAGGCTTAGTCATCTTTACTCTTTCTTGCATGTCAAAAAAAACACAACCCCAATAATCTGTTTTTCCTTCAGTACTACCTTTGGCAGCAAATGGCACCAACACCCATAGTGTAAACCACACGGCAGCCGAGTAGCCATCCTGGACTGAGTCTGTCTTCCCACATCCAGCCCGTCTGCTCCATCCTGTCCACTCGGCATTCTCACAGCCACTAACCTGTTGTAACCCACTCTTCTCTCCTGCCATCCCTACTCTCTAAACCACCTCCTCCTCAAGCCACGTTTTTGCACTAGCGCCATGGTGATATTTTTAAAAAGCAAACCTGTTTTTTCCTGCTCCATCATCCCTTTAGAGGCTTTTCATTGGTCTTGAAATAGACCCAAATTTCAACATGGCCTAAATGCCTACAATTGGGTTCCTGCCTACCTCTCTGGTTTCACTTTCCAACAATATCCCCCTGACTACTGCTTTCTGTGATCCTGTCACCCTCGTCCCCTTTCACAGTTTTGGTGCCTTTGGTCATGTTGTTCCCTTTCTATAGGATCCGGGCAGGCCCTCCGCTTCTTCATCTAGAACTCTGACTCCTCAGCTCAGAGAGCTCATCACGTTCCCTGACTCACCAGCCTGCAGTACATCCATGCTATGGGCCCACCACTCTGCATCTGTCCTTCTTCTCAGGCTTGTGTTTATACATGCATGCAATTACTCAATGAGAAGCAGAAACAATTTTCTCCTTAGCTCTCCACTATATGCCCCGTATCAGACCCTCCATCTGGTACAATTAAATGTTGCTCTACAAATTGAAGGAGATGATGAGAGTAGTAATAGTAGCTTTTTTATTTTCCATGAGTTTTGTCCTTTCAATAATCTGAAAAGATAGATAAGGAAATGAACATAATAATCTTACACATATTTAGATTAATATGCATTTATTTTCATATTTAATATGCCTTTAATATTTATATATGAAGGTGAAGGTGCTGGAGAAGACTTTTGAGAGTCCCTTGGACTGCAAGAAGATCAAACCAGTCAATCCTAAAGGAAATCAGTCCTGAATATTCACTGGAAGGACTGATCCTAAAGCTGAAGCTCCAATATTTTGGCCACATAATGGGAAGAGCCAATTCACTGGAAAAGATCCTGATGCTGGGAAAGATTGAGGGTGAGAAGAGAAGAGGCAACAGAGGATTGAGGTGGTTGGAAGGCATCACTGACTCAATGGACATGAGTTTGAGCAAACTCCAGGAGAGTGAAGGGCACAGAAACATGGTGTGCTGAAGTCCATGGGATTGCAAAGACTTGGATACAATTTAGCAACTGAACATCAACAGCCTTTCAGAGTCCTGGGCAGGCGCATATAGTGTTCTGTGGGAAACAGCTCCAGCCTTTTCTATGAATCACCTGTGCCAATAGGGTCAGAGATGGTGTGAGACACAAGTGGGTTCCTTTCTGTATATTTAATATATATGATAGGGGCTTTCCAAGTGGTGCTAGTGGTAAAGAACCCGCCTGTCAAAGCAGGAGACATAAGAGATGTGGTTTCAATCTCTGAGTCAGGAAGATCCCCTGGAGGAGGAAATGGCAACCCACCCCAGTATTCTTGCATGGAGAACCGCCAAGGACAGAGGAGCCTAGAAGGTTACAATCCATAGGGTCACAAAGAATCGGACATGACTGAAGTGACTTAGCAGGCATACATACACATGACAAAAAGCAAAGCAGAAGAGACAATGAAGAAAATAAATGTGCTCTGGGTCTTGTCTCCTTTGACCCCACATGAGATGGGCTCTCTGGACCCTGTGTGAGCCCGTGCCCAGCACAATGTGAGCCCAGGCCCCATCCAGGGCCAAGAAGCCAAAGCAGATGTTTCTATCACTTCCTCATTGCTGGAGAAATTCGTGGAAAATCATTGGACCTTGTGGAGAGACTGCTGAATTTCAAATGAAGCCTGCTACTGCTAAGTAGCTTCAGTCGTGCCAGATTCTATGCGACCCCACAGACGGCAACCCACCAGGCTCCACCATCCCTGGGAGTCTCCAGGCAAGAACACTGGAGTGGGTTGCCATTTCCTTCTCCAATGCATGAAAGTGAAAAGTGAAAGTGAAGTCGCTCAGCTGTGTCTAACTCTTCGAGACCCCATGGACTGCAGCCCACCAGGCTCCTCCATCCATGGGACTTTCCAGGCAAGAGTACCTGCTGAATTTCAAATGAAGCCTACAGTTCAGTTAATATTGTTAAACCAATAATAATTTTTTTGGTTTGGACCATTGCACTATGGTTTAGGTAAGACAGAAACCACAGAGAAGTCAAATGGATTCTCGACAGTATTTTTGCAACTTTTAAATATTAAATTTTTAAAAAATTAAAATTATTTTAAAATAAGCCATTTCTAAAATGCTATTCCTTTACTGGGGTAAGAATATAAGCAATACAAGTCTTCTAAGAACTCCTTTTTCCCTGGTTCATTTCATGCTTTTCAACAGTTTGATATTATCTATAGCAGTCATTTTATGAATTTATATAAAGTCTATATCTCTCTGTGTACACTCTCACATGGCTTTGGGGGGGGGTAATTAAACTCATCAATCAGCAATTCTACTGCTTTTACCATCATAGTTTTCATGCACTGGGTAGAGAATTACTAGTAACAGGTAGGTTGAAAAGTGGTAGAAAGAAAGGAGTAGAAGAAAACAAAATGAAGTCATTTTTAAAAGGTTAATAAAAATAAAGCTGTGATGAGATTGGGGGAGGAAATTTAGGTCATGTCTACAGATCAACAACCTATATTGTAGAACTGACACTTATCCAGGTAATAGAGATTCCACATTGCTGCTCCGAGCTGAGCTACCCTGATAATTGGTTCAATTTTTCACTTCATTTTCCATGTTTATAAGTCTGACATATTATTTTTCAGCACTCAATATACGGTGCATTAAGGTTCCCATCTTTTTAATATGTGAACTGAAATGCTTTGACTCAGTCATCAGTGTGGATGGCGCTAGAGGAATTTCATGAATTGACAGGCATTCTGATTGGTAGTTATTCTATTACCCACACTGCCAATGCCTTTTATTTGGTGTGCTCTGTCAAGAAAGAGGAGTAAGTAGTTGAAGAATTACTTCAAACGCTTTTACTGCCTCTGGCTGCATTAATTCTTAGATGCCTCATTTAGGCTGGAAAAAAGAGGCAAAGTTAAAGTATGTAATGCGGGCATTTTGTCACCCCAAATTGGATCTATTACAACTCAGCACTCTCTCAAGAAGGTGTTATAGCTCACTGGGCTGCACTGTTTTTCCTTTGAGTAAGACAAAATTTTACATCGTTTGGTTCACGGGCATAATGAAAATGGCATCAAGTAGATCCTAAAGATGATAAGCCATCACGAAGAGAAAATGTAGCTTTACATTTCACTTGCAATAAAATTTCAAATGCTAGAAAAACTTCAACTTGGTAATTAAATATAACTGTTATCTCAATTTTAATGCATTTAAAAGAAATGGATTTATGGATTTGTATGTGTGCGTACAAAGCCCGACCTGCTTTACTTTAAGCAAACACTAAATAAATCAAAAGGAATGGTACCCAAGAGATGGACTCAGCATTGAATCGGAGAGCAGGCTGATCGGCAGACAGCTGTAGAGGTCGTTCTTTCACTGCCAAAACTGACGGCCAACAAACTTGGAGGACTTTAAGGGAAAAGAACCAGGAAATGACTTACTGGCTTATCCAGAGACACTTTATTTTAGAATGTGGCATCGGAGCCCAAGAGGTGCCAAACACATCCATCATTACCCACAGCATGAAAAGTACTGTGGAGACTGTCAAGAAATATATGAAATATCACACACTCACTTACCAACAAAATTGGACAGAGAGCAATGCACCCACCATATAAGCCATGCCAAATGAACCACGCCTTCTACAGCTGAACACCATCATTTACACTAATTGCATTCACATTCACCATTACCTCCTCTCCCACCATCAGCCACTGGTATTGATACTCTTTCCACTGCTTCATGTAGCACTGGCCCAAGAGACTACAGAGTTTTTCCACAGAGACACCATGGGCTAGTATTACATTAACAAAATAGGCAAGCTCAAGTGCAGCTAGTTCTGTTATTTTGGTTATTTCTGAATTCGATACAGACTGCAACATTGTTGTTCCAGTTGTTTATGAAGCGCCAGACCATGACTGTGATTGAAAAAGACAAAGAGGAAAGAACTCATTAAAGTGTATTAGGTACTATGCACTTGCCAACCAATTTACGTGATAATACAGTAATCCAAGATATGGCCTCTGACCTCGAAAACAGACTATTAGTGCAACTGGGTAAGTATCCAAGAACCTCAGAAATAATAAAATAAAAAATGTCAGTTCTCCAAATAGGAGAGCTGTCACAAGACATTAGATGATTAAACAATGGAAATATTGATTACTTTAAGAGGGTAGAAGAGAGGAAATACTACTTTAAGAAAAGGATATGGGATAGTGCTGGGTTGCCCAGGCTACATCTCCTGAGCAGCACGATGAAGCCCTCAGGCATGCAGGTGAGGATAAAAAAAGGAGCAGGGAGAAAGAGGTGGGAAAGATGAGCAGAGCATGCAGTTACCTTGGTCAGAAGTAGTTCATGCAATGGGGTGCAGCTCAGAAGGTGGAATGTCTTTCATGACTGGTGATAGACGTTTTGGAATTCTCCTTAGAAAGTGCAAAGCTGAAGGACGATTTCATTCCACAGGAGAAATGGTAACACATTAAGAATCTATCTGCAGTGGTGTGCAGATGACTAACACTCAGACAATCTTGACGATACTGTATCAGTATGGATACAAAGGGAGAAAAAGTCAAATCCAAAAGGTCCAGAGGGAATAGGGAGAAAGGAATTGATGAGATAAGATGATCTGTTGACAGTGAATAAAGGAAGGCAAAGGGAAGACTCAGTAGAGACTAAAAGAACGGCAGAAAACATGGTTCTAATTTTAGGCAGCTGGAAGGCAGACTTGCAGGCACTGGACTTGATTTTCATAAACAGAGCAGAAAACTAGCTGAGAAAGCGGGTGAGATTTCCAAAGGAAAATTACCCATGCAGAGGAGTTAAAAGGCGCTGACTCTGAGATAATTTACGGTTGAGGGCAAGAGGCAAAGGAACAATCAAGGAATTAGAAGGAGAAGCCAGTGAGATAAGAGGAAAACTAATACAAAAGAAGATCCTAGGAGAAGCAAACAGAGCTACTTTGCCTAAAAGGAGTCAGAGCGGGAACTGGAGAAGGCCCATTACATGGTCAATGGGGAACCGTCCTAAGAAAAGTTTCTTGGTAAAGCTACAGCAGTGATGAGTCTCAGGCTCTAGAGTGTTAAAAGTTTCAAAATGGGGGTAACAATCTCTAGATTCATCCACTTTGTGGTAAATTGCACTATTTAATTCTTTTTTTAATGGCTGAGTAATATTCCATCATATAAATATATGTCATATATATAAATGATATCTTCTTTATCCATTCACCTGCTGATGGACAGTTAGGGTGCTCCTATGTCCTGGCTGTTTCAAATAGTGCTGTGGTGAACACTACATGTGGGGTGCATGCAATCTCTTTGAATTATGATTTTTCTCTGGGTATATGCCCAGCAATGGGAGCGCTGGATCATATGGAGGCTCTATTCTGTTTTTTTTAAGGAACCACTATACTGTTCTCCATAGTGGCTGTACCAATTTACATAGCCACTAACGGTGTAGCAGGGTTGCCTTTTCTCCACACCTTTTCCAGCATTTAATGTCTGTAGAATTTTTAAGGATGGCCATTCTGACCTATGTGAGGTGATACCTCATTGTAGCTTTGATTTGCATTTCTCTAATAATTAATGGTGCTGAGTATCTTTTCATGTGCTTTTTGGCCATCTGTGTGTCTTCTTTAGAGCCTTTTATTGATTGATTTTTTTTTTTATATTGAGCTATATGAACTCTGTATACTTTGGAGATTAATCCCTTGTCATTTGCTTCATTTGTAAATAATCTCTCCCATTCTGAGGGTTGTCTTTTTGTTTTGTTTATGGTTTCCTTTGCTGTTCAAACGTTTTTAATTAGGTCCAATCTGCAGCAACATGGATGGACTCAGAAATTGTCATAATCAGTAAAGTCAGTCAGGCAGAGAAAGGTAATTATCATATGGTATCTATTATAAGTGGAATCTAAAAAATGGCACACGTGAACTTATTTTAAAAAAAGAGAAATAGAGTCACAGATGTAGAAAACAAACGTACGGTCACCAGGAGGAAGGGGGGAAGAATAAATTGGGAGATTGGGATTGACATATACACACTACTATGCATAAAGATTAACTAATAAGAACCTACCGTACAGCACAGAGAATTCTCAACCTTCTGTAATGAGCTATATGGGAAAAGAATCTAAAAGAAGAGCAGATATATGTATATGTATAACTGATTCACTTTGCTATAGAGCAGAAACTAATACAACACTGTAAGTCAATTACACTCCAAAAAAAAAAAAAAAAAAAAGAAAAAGCATATATCCAAACAAAACCTGAACACTGTTGTTTACAACTGTATTGACAGTTAGCAAAACCTGGAAATAAACAAGGTGTCTTTTTGGTAGATGAGTGGATAAAGTAAACTGTGGTACATCCAGACTGTGAAATATTATTCAATGCTAGTAAGAACGAACTATCAAGTAGTGAAAACACATGGATGAACTTTAAGCGCCTCTTACTAAGAGGAAGAAACCAATCTAAAAAGGCTACAAAGCATATGATTCCAACTTTACTACATTCTAGAAAAAGCAGAACCATGGAGACAGAAAATGATTAGTGGTTGCCAAGGGGGAGGGTGTTATGGATGAACAGGCAGAGCACAGATTTTAGGGCAGTAAAACAATTCTGCATGATGCTACAATGGGAGATACATATCATTATACATCTGTCAATACATCCAAAGAATGCGTAAGGGCAAGAACAAATGTAAACTATGGACTTTAGGTGATGATGATGTATCAGAGTAGGTTCATCTATTGCAACAATGTATCCCTCTGGTGTGGGGTTTCCCAGGTGGCTCAGTGTTAAAGAATCTGCCTGCCAGTGCAGGAGATGCAGGAGACAAAATAGATGTGAGTTTGCAATCTCTGACTGGGGAAGATCCCCTGGAGTAGGAAATGGCAACCCACTCCAGTATTCTTGCCTGGAAAATTCCACAGACAGGGAAGCCTGGTAGACTACAACCCATGGAGTCCCAAAGAGTCTGACACTATGAGCATACACAGACATCCCTCTGGTGTGGGATGTGAATAGTGGAGGACGTGGTGGGTACAGGCAATAAAAGGGAACACCATTCTTTTCATTCAGTTTTGTCAAGAACATAAACCTTCTGTAAAAACCAAAGTTTATCATTTAAAGAGTTAAAAAACGAGAATAAAAGAATACTGGAAAACAACTTCTGTTGGAGAAGCTTTCTCATGAAGGAAGAGCAATGGCTAGAATAGCCAGATGAGACCAAAAAAAGCATTCGTGTTTCCCATCATAGCTCAGTCAGTAAAGAATCTGCCTACGATGCAGAAGACCCAGGTTCGATTGCTGGGTTGGGAAGATCCCCTGGAGAAGGAAATGGCAATCCACTCCAGTATCCTTGCCTGGAAAATCCCATGGACAGAAGAATCTGGCGGGCTACAGTCCATGGGGTTGCAAGAGTTGGACACGACTTAGCAACTACACCAGAGAAAAGTGAAGTTATCATTCTGTAAGCTAGGAGGAAGGTAACAATGGAAAAGAAGTGTCTCTGACACACAGCAGTGACACATACACGAATATCTTCTTCAAAGTGAGAACTTCCTGTGAATCTGGTACATGGTTCGAGTTTTATTGGAGAGTCTCACTTCTCCACACAGCAGCCCATGGGGCTGGTTGGTGTCATCATTCCCACTTGGTGGTAAGGAAAAACCAATCTTAGAGAGCTCTGCTAAACCTAGGCTAGGGGCACACACCAGAGCTGAAACTCCAGTCCAGGCCTCACAGGCTCCATGTCATACTCTGAAATAATGTCCCACTTCGTTATTTTATGAGTGAAGAAATTACTCTATTTTTAAAAAAATGTTAATTGGAGAACAGCTACAAGAGTAGAACATAATGCAAAATTCAGTTGCTTGCAGTTTCATGTTTACCAAACAATGCTGCTTGCAATGGAAAATTCTGTTTATAAGTAGTGCTGAAACAGTCTGAACTCTCAAATGATCATCGAATTTCAAAATATTGCTAATCATACATGTTTCTTAATATATGCTCAGTCATGTCTGACTCTTTGTGATCCTATGGACTGTTATTCACCAGGTTCCTCTGTCCGTGGAATTTCAAAAGCAGGAATACTGGAGTGGGTTGTCATGTCCTTCTCCAGGGGATCTTCCTGACCCAGGGATCAAACCCACATCTCGTCAGTCATAGTAGCTCACATATACATGGTATAAGAAAAGATAAATATTTGGTCTTTGCCCCAGAAGCTTGGCACGGAGCTCCTAAAACCCTTATAACCTCCTAAGAGACAGCGTGTCTTTTGTTATTCCTCATTAGCCACTTTTGACTACAGTGAGTTTAAGGTGGTAAAGTAACTCAGGGTCAGGCTCCCAGTTAGCTTGAAAGACCAAGCCGGTGATTAGACAGTTAGAACTTTGAGGATTGGAGGGGAGAGGGACTGGCGACTGAGCTCATTCAGCAATGGCCAACAATTTCAGCAATCATGCCAACATAATGAATCACCACATACCCCCTAAATGATGGGATTCAGAGAGCTATGTTGTTGTTGAACACAACAACAGGTAAGGAGGGTGGTGTGCCTGGAGGCGGCGTGGCCGCTTTGCATTCCACTCCCCCACACCCTACCCTTTGCATCTCTTTCATTTCACTATTCCTAAATTATATCTATTATTATATTAATATAATAAAGCACTTTTCCAAGTTCTGTGAATCATTCTAATAAATTATTGAACCTAGAGGGGGTCTTGAGAACCCTCAACTTTGTAGTTAACCAGGCAGCCTTGGGACCCCATATGTGGCAGGCATTTAAAGTGGGGCAGTCCCACAGGCCAGGACTCTTGACCTGCTGGTTTTTGAGAGCTCTGGGTGATCAGCATCAGAACTGAACTGAATTGCTGGACATTCTGTTGTTATCAGAGGATTGGAGAATTGGTTCTTGTTTCAGAAAACAAAATATTTTATAAATATATTTAAAACATTTTTATATTGAACTTTCATAATATGTAAATTACCATGTGGTCTGGCCAAACATGAGAGTAACGCACCACTGTCACAAAGTGAAACCATGATTTTTGAAGTCTATAAGTTAAATAAGGTGGCAGAGTGGTAAAAAAAAAAAAAAGAAAAAGAAAAAAAAATCTGCCTGCTAATGCAAGGAGATGCTGGGTTCAATCTCTGGGTTGGGAAGATTCCTGGGGGAAGTTAACAGCAACCCACTCCAGTATTCTTGTCTGGAGAATCCCATGGACAGAGGAACCCGGTGGGTTATAGACCAGAGTCACAAAGAGTCAGACACAACTGAGTGACAGAACATATGTACAAGTTAAACTATCCTTTAAAAATTCAGCAAAAAAATTCTAGGGACCATTTTCCCTCAATCTAATTATTAGAAAGTATGGAAGGATCAACAGCCATTAAACAGAATTAACTCATACTTAAATCTACCAATCCTTATACTCTCTTTTAAACAATCAAGACAAACTGAATTTACAAAATATGATTAGAGTGGTTTGCTTAAATTTGTATTCTCTGATTAAATACAGGTGTTACGCAAAACAGGCAGGGTCTGGAAACTGCTTGCAAATGCATCCTTACTATTTAGGATTACTTTTGCTTTGAATAAAAGCAAGCAAGAGTTTTTATAGCATCCCTGCAAAAACTACAGAAATGAGAAGCATCAACCTAGAAAAAAACTCCACACGTGTACTAAACAGTACCACACAAGATACAGCCCTAAAAACTCCATATTACCAAACAGTAAAATACAACTATTATTTTTTAAAAAGAATTGATAAAATTGAAATACAAACAGTAGATAACCTCTTGTGTTCCTGCCCTGGAGATTTGAGAAAGAAAGCCACATGATTCAACTAGTTTTACAAGGGATAAAATGACAATTCAACATTTGAAAAGAATAATTAACAAATTAAAGGAATTTCTTAGTTTCTATAGTTTGCCAGGCCTTGTGCTAAACACTGGTGATGTACAAATGCATAAACTCTGGATCCTGCCCTGAAAAACTTTCAGGCTAAAGAGTTCGAACGTTTCTATAGTTTGCCAGGCCTTGTGCTAAACACTGGTGATGTACAAATGCATAAACTCTGGATCCTGCCCTGAAAAACTTTCAGGCTAAAGAGTTCGAACATGACAGGAATTTCACTGCAGGATTACGTGGCACAGTGTTGAGTATGGATTCTGGTCCAGGTTGCCTGGGTTCAGCCACTATGAGGTTCTAGCATTTATTTACTGGTTGTTTGGTCTATGGATAAGATATCTACATCTCAGTTTTCCCACCTTCATAATGAGTGTACTTATATCCTCTCACTCAGAACAGTGCCTGGAGTGCAGCTTGTGATGGGCTGGACAAGTTTTGGCTACCAGGACAATCTCGATCTTCCCTGGGTGTCCCACATGGCAGTGGGAATGCCTGCTCAGGGCTTTCTTGTGTCTCTGTGTTTCACTTTCCCCTGAAATCAGGAATGACTACTAAAAGGGTGCTATGTCTCTAGGTACTGGGTACAGGCTAAATGCTAAGTGAAAGTCGCTCAGTCATGTCCGACTCTTTGCAACCCTTGGAATTCTCTAGGCCAGAATACTGGAGTGGGTAGCCTTTCCCTTCTCCAGGGGATCTTCCCAACCCAGGGATAGAACCCAGGTCTCCCACATTGCAGGTGGATTCTTTACCAGCTGAGCCACAAGGGAAGCCCAAGAATACTGGAGTGGGTAGCCTGTCCCTTTTCCAATGGATCTTCCTGACCCAGAAATCAAACCAGGGTCTGCTGCATTGCAGGTGGATTCTTTACTGACTGAGCTATCAGGGAAGCCAGTAAACGGTGAGACACAACAATAAAGACTATTTCAAAACAGCCAGCTCCCAATTTGTCCATAACTAGCGAAATCCATCATGAAGAAATGTAGAAGCTTATTTTTTAAATAAAAAGTCACCAGAGTATTGCAACATCCTATTAAACAGCAAAACAAATTCAGCTCATTATAGCTGTAGTAGACTGCATTCTGTTAGACTCTCAGAGTAACTGATATTTTGGAAATAAAATGTTAAACTAACTAGACAAATTATCTGCTGATTAGGAAGCATGACCCAGCAGTGGTTAGGTGACTCTAGCTACTTTTTAGTTTTGAGTTTATCCATATTCAAATGTGGTGTTGACTGCATATCAGAGAAGAGGGTAGCTGAGTTGAAGCAGTTTACAGTTCTGGGATCAGAGGCTCTAATTTGCCAAGACATCTCCTAATTGTGGCTGTGTTTTATAAAAGCAGCATCAGTCCGGGCAGGACAAAACAGGGCAGTCAGTCGGACTGATTTAGTGCCTTTGGTATGCTGAGTGGTGCTGATGAGCAGGGACCTTGAGATTGTCTCCAGTTCACACACGGATCATTATGCTAAACACAGACCTGCTCCCTGGTTTGACTCATTCACATCACAGGAAGCAAATCACAGACAGATTGCATTATGTTTTTTTTAGGTAACAGCATTATCAACATAACCGTTCAAGGGCTTCAAAAAGAGAATATTTCTATGTTGCCAATGTGAATTACTGCAGAATGCCAGTCTTGTAAGAGCATGGAGCAACCTACCTTTTTGAACCCTGACCACGAATTAATCCACAAGCACACAACTTGGAAATATGTTTGCACATAATTAAATTCAGTTCTGCCATTCTGTTCTTCATGGTGCAATAAAGCAAGACACAAATTTTTTGGTTTGCCAGTATATATAAAAGTTATATTATATTATAGACTACATTATATTATAGACTACTAAGTGTGTAATAGCACTGTGTCTAAAACACAACATACATACCTTGATTAAAAAATATTTTATTGCTAAAAAATGCAGTCATCTAAGTCTTGAGTCATAATCTCTTTGCAATAGTAACATTAAAGATCATTGATCACAGATCACCATAACAATAACGAAAAAGTTTGAAATATGGTGTGATTTAACAAAATGCAATACAGGCAAAAGCGAGCAAATGCCATTTGAAAACTGGCAGGTACCTTCCGTCTGTAAAAATGAGTAACTATGAAGCACAATTAAGTGAGGTGCAATGGAAAGAAAGATTCCTATGTTACCTCTTTCATCCTGAACCCAGAGAATATGCAAAACAGGCTTTCTACTATATTAAAAGAGCGTAAAAAAAAAATCACAATTTCTACTGCTTCTTTCTCAACTTACCCTCTGCAACAAGTGGTCAACACTTGACCCTAGTTCTTGCGCATCACTTTCTTCTTTTTTACCTTTTGTGATCTGGCTCCTACCTCCACTACTTTGGAACTGGTTTTAATTCATTATAAATTCACTCTAGCCTGCCACTTGCCTCACACTAGACCTGAAACCTGCACTTCTCTTTTTCTTTTTGTTAAACACTATACTCAATTTAGGGCTGGAAGAAGCATAAGCTGGAATCAAGATTGCAGGGAGAAATATCAATAACCTCAGATATGCAGATGACACCACGCTGATGGCAGAATGTGAAGAGGAACTAAAAAGCCTCTTGATGAAAGTGAAAGAGGAAAGTGAAAGAGTTGGCTTAAAGCCCAAACTTCAGAAAACTAAGATCATGGCATCTGGTCCCATTACTTCATGGGAAATAGATGGGGAAACAGTGGAAACAGTGTCAGACTTTATTTTGGGGGGCTCCAAAATCACTGCAGATGGTGACTGCAGCCATGAAATTAAAAGATGCTTACCTCTAGGAAGGAAAGTTACGACCAACCTAGACAGCATATTCAAAAGCAGAGACATTACTTTGCCAACAAAGGTCCATCTTGTCAAGGCTATGGTTTTTCTAGTGGTCATGTATGGATGTGAGAGTTGGACTGTGAAGAAAACTGAGCGCCGAAGAATTGATGGTTTTGAACTGTGGTATTGGAGAAGACTCTTGAGAGTCCCTTAGACTGCAAGGAGATCCAACCAGTCCATTCTGAAGTAGATCAGTCCTGGGTGTTTCTTGGAAGGAATGATGCTAAAGCTGAAACTCCAATACTTTGGCCACCTCATGCGAAGAGCTGACTCATTGGAAAAGACTCTGACGCTGGGAGGGATTGGGGGCAGGAGGAGAAGGGGACGACAGAGGATGAGATAACTGGATGGCATCACCGACTCGATGGACATGAGTTTGAGTGAACTCCAGGAGTTGGTGATGGACAGGGAGGCCTGGCATGCTGCGATTCATGGCGTCACAAAGAGTCAGATATGACTGAGCAACTGAACTGATACTCCATTTATAGTTATTAGAAAATATTGGCTATATTCCCCGTGCTGTACAATATATTCTTGTAGGTTATTTTATACCCAATAGTTTGTACCTACTACCCCCCTTCCCCTGTTGTTAGTAACCACTAATTTGTTCTCTGTATCTGTGAGTCAGCTTTTTTGCTACATTTACAAGTTTGCTGTATTTTTTAGATTCCACATATAAGCGATATAATACAGCATTTGTCCTTCTCTGACATGTTTCACTCAACATAATGCCATCTAAGTCCATCCATCTTGCTATAAATGGCAAAATTTAGTTTTTTATGGCTGAGTAGTATAACCATGTGTGTGTGTATACATCATATCTTCTTTAATCCATTCATCTGCAATGGACACTTAAGTTGCTTCCATATCTTGGTAACTGTAAATAATGCTGCTATGAACACTGGGGTACCTGTATATATTTGAATTAGCATTTTTGTTTTTATGGATATATATTCAGGGATGGCATTGCTCCATCACATGGTAGCTATAGTTTTGTTTTTTTAAGAAACCTCCATGCTGTTTTACACAATGACTCCACCAATTTACATTCCTATAACAGAAATTTGCACTTCTCTGTGACCCCCATAACCTGCAACCTCTGACATGCCCTCATCACCTTTCTTTACTCCTCTTCTCCTTCCTCTCCCATTAGTTTCCAAAGATATATTGTCCTGGTGTCTTCCACAGTTACTTTCCTAGCTCAAATCCTGCCCAAATTATAATTTTTCATCTCCAACGCCTTACTAGACCTGTCTACTTGGATAGCTCACTATTAATAGAAACTCATCATTTATCTTCTCTCCATTACCAATTTTTCACCCACGTTTTCATTAGTAAAATGAGTATTTTTCAAGTTAACAGAGTTTGCAGCTGTGTAAGTTTTTTTTTATCTCTTTTGTACACAACATAGCAATGACCTTTGTTGATTAAACTGTCTTATTGAAAAAGCAAGATAGTTTCAGAAAAACATCTATCTCTGCTGATTGCTGGGTGAAATATCAATAACCTCAGATATGCAGATGATACCACCTTTATGGCAGAAAGTGAAGAAGAACTAAAGAGCCTCCTGATGAAAGTGAAAGAGGAGAGTGAAAAAGTTGGCTTAAAGCTCAACATTCAGAAACTAAGATCATGGCATCTGGTCCCATCATTTCATGGCAAATAGATGGGGAAACAGCGGAAACAATGGCAGACTTTATTTTTTCGGGCTCCAAAATCACTGCAATGGTGACTGCAGCCATGAAATTAAAAGATGCTTGCTCCTTGGAAGGCAAGTTATGACCAACCTAGATAGTATATTTCAAAGCAGAGACATTACTTTGTCAACAAAGGTCCATCTAGTCATGGCTATGGTTTTTCCAGTGGTCATGTATGGATGGGAGAGTTGACTATAAAGAAAGCTGAGAGCCGAAGAATTGATGCATTTGAACTGTGGTGTGGAGAAGATGCTTGAGGGTGCCTTGTACTGCAAGGAGATCCAACCAGTCCATCCTAAAGGAGATCAGTCTTGAGCGTTCATTGAAAGGACTGATGCCGAAGCTGAAACTCCTATACTCTGGCCACCTGATGCAAATAGCTGACTCATTTGAAAAGATCCTGATGCTGGGAAAGATTGAGGACAGGAGGAGAAGGGGACGACAGAGGATGAGATGGTTGAATGACATCACAGACTCAATGGACATAGGTTTGGGTGGACTCCAGGAGCTGGTGATGGACAGGAAGGCCTGGCGTGCTACGGTTCACAGGGTTGCAAAGAGCTGGACACGACTGAGTGACTGAACTGAACTGCTTTACTGACTAGCCAAAGACTTTGACTGTGTGGATCATAATAAACTGTGGAAAATTCTGAAAGAGATGGGAATACCAGACCACCTGATCTGCCTCAAGAAACCTGTATGCAGGTCAGGAAGCAACAGTTAGAACGGGACATGGAACAACAGACTGGTTCCAAATAGGAAAAGGAGTACGTCAAGGTGGTATATTGTCACCCTGCTCATTTAACTTATATGCAGAATACATCATGAGAAACTCTGGACTTGAAGAAGCGTAAGTTGAAATCAAGACTGCCAGGAGAAATATCAATAACCTCAGATATGCAGATGACACCACCCTTATGGCAGAAAGTGAAGAATTAAAGAGCCTCTTGATGAAAGTGAAAGAGGAAAGTGAACATTCACAACATTCACAAAACGAAGATCACGGCATCCAGTCCCATCACTTCATGGCAAACAGATGGGGAATCAGTGGAAACAGTGTCAGACTTTATTTTGGGGGGCTCCAAAATCACTGCAATGGTGACTGCAGCCATGAAATTAAAAAACGCTTACTCCTTGGATGGAAAGTTATGACCAACCTAGACAGCATATTAAAAAGCAGAAACATTACTTTGTCAACAAAGGTCCATCTAGTCAAGGCTATAGTTTTTCCAGTGGTCATGTATAGATGTGAGAGTTGGACTATAAAGAAAGCTGAACACTGAAGAATTGATGCTTTTGAACTGTGGTGTTGGAGAAGACTCTTGAGAGTCCCTTAGACTGCAAGAAGATCCAACCAGTCCACCCTAAAGAGATTAGTACTGCATGTTCATTGGAAGGACTGATGCTGAGGCTGAAACTCCAATACTTTGGCCACCTCATGTGAAGAGTTGACTCATTGGCAAAGACTCTGATGCTGGGAGGGATTGGGGGCAGGAGGAGAAGGGGATGACAGAGGATGAGATGGGTGGATGGCATCACCGAGTCGATGGACATGAGTTTGAGTGAACTCTGGGAGTTGGTGATGGACAGGCAGGCCTGGCGTGCTGCGATTCATGGGGTCGCAAACAGTCGGACATGACTGAGCGGCTGAATTTACTGACTAACTGACTGATGCTGGGAAAGATTGAGGGCAGGAGGAGAAGGGGACGACAGATGATGAGATGGTTGGATGGGATCACCGACTCAATGGACATGGGTTTGGGTGGATTCTGGGAGTTGGTGATGGACAGGGAGGCCTGGCATGCTGCAGTTCACAGGGTCACAAAGAGTCAGACACGATTGAATGACTGAATTGAACTCACCTTTATTTTCTATGCTCTTGAAACCCCTTTAATGAGGCAGTTATAACCCTACACTTGGCACACTCATACCCACTGAATGTCACACTCATACCCACTGAATGTCGTGCATCAATTTCTGTCGCTGCCAATCCACATGACATCCTAAGAGATAAGCAATTTGGGCAGATATGGAAGTTTGCTCACTTAGCATCATTCCAGCCTCTTTGTTTCTGATTTTCTAAAGAAGAGAGACTGAAACACTACATTTCCGAGAGACCTTTGTCATGCATTTCCATGTGTGAGCTGCTTCTACAAAGCCCTAACACGGTAGATGTGAGCAACTGGGGAAAGCAGCCATGGGTAGAAAGGTGGTCTCCCAACAAGGCTGACAGCAGAAGTAGACATTCTTCTGGGGGAGCTGAGAGGAGTTCTCGGTATCCAGGTCTGTCCAGGGGTGCAAAGGGTGGGTAGGGGGTATCAGAGGTATTTTGCTAGAAGTGCCCTCTGGTTGTTCTATGGGCATATTATTTAATAGCTCCCTTTCACCAAAAATTGTTGGGGTGGATTCTATTATCAGCAACTAAATTGGCAACTTTTCTAAACACTCAGTCCTATAACCATCAAAGGGGTCCCTGATGTCTATAGTATAAAGCCCTAACTCATCACCATCACATTAAAGACCCTGAGGTTCTGGCCCTCATCCGCCAGTACTATTTCACATGACTTTCTTTAAGAACTTTCCAATCTAGGCTTCTATGTTTTTGTTGTTGTTACGAGACTTAACCTATTTCACTTATTGGAGATACCTTTGTCTTTTCCTCTGACATTTCAGCTTTAGCTATCTTTCAAAGCACAGAATAAGCTCTACCTCTTCCTTGAAGCCCTCCTTGATCACCTCAGGCAGGAGTGATTCTTCTGTTTTGCCTCCGCTAGACAGACAGGATTTATTATACTGTCAAACTACGTTTTTTTTTTTTTTTTACTTATGCTTGTGTATATTCTTAATAATTTTCTTACACATATTCAAAAGATTCAAAATTTTCTGTTGGGAGGAACTTGCATTACATCATCCGTAACAACTAATTTATTGAGCACCTACTATTGCCTGGTCCTGTTGTAGGTACTTTTTATGTCTCATTCCTGGACAAGCAGGTGACCGTCTTGGTTCATTTACTGGATTATGAAACAGAAACAAGTATTATATAGCTTGTCCAGGGTCATGGAGTTAGGGAAGAAACAGTGCTTAATAGACAGTTTATCCAACTACCGACTGAATAATAAGGAAATTATTTTTTCAAAGGAACATTTCTTGAGCACTCACTATTTGCCAGGCTCTCTGCTGAGCATGTTACAAGCAATGTTTTATTTAATCCACTCAACCACTACAAGATTTGTTAATTTACATGTTTTAAAGATGAAAAAAATACACTGCCACCTAGAGAAATTAAGTAACTTGCCAAGATCTTAGTGCCAATACACTTCTTGGATTGGAACCCAAGCGTTTGGCTCCAGAATGCACGCACTATACACTAGAAGAAACATTTCTGTTCTAAAGGGAACAATGATTTGACCAGAGCGCCATTCAATGAAATCTTTTGTTATTAACCAATAAATAATAAAAATAAAGTGCATCACAGTAATTTTCTTTGTTACAAGAGTCATCATGATTACTGTGACAAATCCTCTAGTCTGCAAGACGTGGAGGTAGCCTAACATTTGAAAATTGAAGGAAAAAAAAAGTCAAAGAAAAAAGGACAGTGAGAGCAAGAAGAACCTGGAGAAAAATAATCTCAAAGTTTGAGAGGATGTCACCTAATGTGCTAATCCTTCCCATATTAGCCTGCCTATATTTTATTAAAAAAAATAATTACTAAATCTCTCTGGGTTCTTTTGTTAAGTCTCCCTGCTGAATAAGACTCTCTTCTCTGACTAAATCTTTCCTTATTTAACGTACTCTTAATATGCAAATTTACAGTTTGTCATTTATCTACTGGTTTATCTTTAATACCTTCCCCTTGTAAAATCATCACCATATTAAATTTGGCAAATGCCCAGATGATCTTATTTTCTTAAAGAATTCAAACATAACTTACTTCAAACCTTGGGTTTCAAAGTTACTAAATTTGAGCAGGTAATTCTAGTCCAACTTAAATTTGTTATTGTTTCATGAGGGTCTTTTTGTTCCTTTTTCCATAATTTTTTTGTCACTCAGGACATCAATGAAGAGATAAAATGATGGCCTATAGAAGATGACAAATACACCCAGATTTTAAATGCATTTGAAAGCAGATTCATTTTAGAGCAAACCTTCAGTGTAGTAATTCTGCAGGATTCCCAGTGACTGTTAACAGCAAGTCTATGAAGGACAGTTCTTCATGGGACAAGTAGAAACCATTTCCACACTCTTGTATCAAACACGTCATGTTCCCTTTGCCTTCATACCTGCTTTTCAGTTTTGTTTGAAATGAAATTGCTTTCATCTCCTTTTGCGTTTTTGTTTCAGAACATTTCAACTTTACATATTAACTTTCAAAATTAAGTAAACAGCCAGGCAAATGGGATTCTCTACAAATCACTTTCTTCTAAAGTGTGAAACTTACACCTACACATTCTGCTAATTAGGATATGAATAAAAGTCATAATCTAGTGAAAACTGACTTGTTTGCCTGCCACGTCCTCTAACCTGTCGTTTCAGCAAACTTCTCAGCTCCTTTTAGAGAAAATTTCACACTTTTTGTGTATACTTCAAAATAGCTTATTGCTACTTCTGAAAGCTATTAAGGCTCTATTTTTTTTTCTGAATTATAACAGTTTGAATCATTAATAATGCTCAAAACTACTGAGAGTCAAGTTTTGTTTTACTCTGGTGAGTGAAGAGTATAAACACTCTGGGGGACACACAATGGTTTCATAAACTGCATCCTATAAAGGTAAGGTTGCACATCTGTTTTTCTACAAATATGTTCACTCATCGTATCTTGAAGTGGGGCTGTGAGTGCTGGATCGGTGATACTCTCCACCTGAGAAGTGCCTTAAGAGGACAGAACACCTCCACATCAGTTTTATCCCATGGTCACAAAAGCCTACAGCAGGAACACAGGCTACAGTATCTGCATTCTATGAATGAGTACACTGTGGGGTTAGGGACCTGCTGGGTTATCACCATGGTTGCCATGGTACCAGCCAGTCATAAATGAGCATCAATTCTAAACCTGTTTTTTCTTCTACTACCTTGACCGAATTCAGAGCCAGAGAGCATTCTGGAGCTCCCCGTCAGCCCAGTGGGGAGGAGTGTTACTGTTGTTTAGTTGCTAAGTTGTGTCTGACTCTTGGCAACCCCATGGACTGTAGCCCATCAGGCTCCTCTGTCTATGGGATTTCACAGACAAGAATATTGGAGTGGGTTTTCACTTCTTCTTCAGGAAAACTTCCCAACCCAGGGATCAAATCCACATCTCCTGAACTGACAGGTGGATTCTTTACCACTGAGCCACCTAAGCAGTCCAGTGGTGAGGCCATAGAATTTGCCCAGGTCACAGAGTGGGATCCTGGCCATCCAGGGACTAAAGATGCCCTCCTCCTTCCCAAATGTAACAGAAAGAAAGGTTTCAGAGTCAGACTAGCTAGATTGGATCCTAGTTTCAAAACACACTCCTTGTGATATCGTGCAAGTTACCTACATTCAACTTTCAGTTCTTCATCCCTTAAGTGGGAATGTTGTTGTTTAGCCACTAAGTCATGTCCAACTTTTCGCGACCTCATGGACTATAGTCTGCCAGGCTCCTCTGTCCATGGGATTCTCCATGCAAGAATAGTGGAGTGGATCGCCATTTTCTTCTCCAGGGAACTTTCCAACCCACGGATTAAACACACATCTCTTGCACTGGCAGGTGGATTCTTTACCACTGAACCACCAGAGAAGCCTTAAGTGGGAAAATTAACACTTATTTCCTGTAGATGTGGAGAAGGAAATGGCAACCCACTCCAGTATCCTTGCCTGGAAAATCCCATGGAGAGAGGAGCCTGGTGGGCTGTGGTCCATGGGGTCGCAAAGAGTAGGGCATGACTAACACTTCACTTCACTTCTGTAGATGCGGGGATGAACAGAGGTAAGGGATGTGATGTGCCTGGCTCATAGCCACTGCTCATGACACATTCCTTTCTTGCCCTGTTCCCAACTCCCTGTTTACATAATGGTACCCACCTTTCACATTTTATTTCATAAACACTTCAGCAATCCTCAATTGCTTACAAAAGTAGGTTTTAAATATATTTGTTTCTAACTTTGCCAGGCAGTCCTTATGTTTCTTTTAATTCTTCAATGTTTATTATCTACAGTCCTTTTCATTAAAATGCTAGACAAAACAGTAAACATACAATTCTTATCATCAGTTAAGGTTTCACAATGTAAAGTCAAAACCCACATCAGTCTGCTCTGGTCAATACATTTGTCATACATTTCTTTTTGCTAATTTCTTTTTAAAATTGCACTGTTTGGTGCTTAGAATGAAAGCTAATCCTTCCCTTGATCAAGTATTCTGTGAAGTAACCCACGCTGACACTGCTGCTGCTGCTAAGTCGCTTCAGTCGTGTCTGACTCTGTGCAACCCCATAGACGGCAGCCCACCAGGCTCTGCCGTCCCTGGGATTTTCCAGGCAAGAACACTGGAGCGGGTTGCCATTGCCTTCTTGGATGCTGACACTACTTGGTGGCAATAAAAGCCAATACACTCTAGGGTGGCACTCAAAACCAATTAATAGACAAAGAATTTCATATTGCATCTGATCTACTCCACGCAGTGCTGGGCATTGTCATGGGGTCAAATACTGCTTAGAGAGCATCTTAGAGAATTTTCAGGGGGTACCACCATGCATTGAGAACCAAGTACAAAGAAGTCATAAGAACTCTCCAAGCTAATCCTGATGCTTCCCTCCTCTGGTCTAAGAGCAGAGGAAGGAGCTGCTCTCCTCATCTCCACTCTGCAGATTCATGAGTGCCAAGGCTGGGCAACCTGCAAACAGTGCCAGCAGAAGGGGAACTGAAATTCAGAACCACAGACTCACAGCCCTGGGCTTTTGCGAATCATACACCTTCTCCCATGAAAGTCCCTCATGTTCTTCCAGGAAATAAAACCAACACACTGAGTAACCAGAACATTTTTCTGTTCTAATTCTGAATTTCTTTTCACTTTTTTTTTTTTTTTAAGTTTTAGCTTGTATTGGAGTATAACTGATTAACACTGTTATGATAGCTTCAAGTGGACAACAAAGGAACTCAACCATAAACATACATGTACCAATTCTCCCCCAAACTCCCCTCCCATCCAGGCTGCCACATAACACTGAGCATGGTTCCCTGTGCTATACGGTCCTTGTTGGTTATCCATTTTAAATATAGCAGTGTGTACATGTCCATCCCAACCTAACTACCCCTTCCCTGATCCTTCCCCCAGCAACCATAAGTTCATTTTCTATAATCCTGTGAGCCTGTCTCTGTCTTGTAAATAAGTTTATTTGTATCATTTCTTTTTAGATTCTACATGTAAGGGATGTCATAGGATATTTCTCCTTCTGACTTACTTCACTGGGCATGACAATTTCTAGGTCTATCTATGTTGCTGATGAAAACTTGGAACTATCCCTTGGAAAACATGTTCTGCATTTCGAATTCACCAGAAATAAATTGTAAATTAATTCTTCTGCATTCATCTCAAGATCCCCAAATACCTTCCTAGAACTCGTGTTTCCTTAAAATTATCTGAAAATTAAATGGACTCAAAATAGGGTAATTTGAGTAGGTATACGCAATTTACATTTTTATAAAGACAGAGAGTATAAATATTTACTGGATTCAAGTAATACAAATGTATGTTCATATGTCTACTTAGACGTAGCAAAAACAACAAATCATTATTATACTATTATCTACTGATTCACCCAAAAGAGTATTCTTCTATATATAACATCGTAGCAGAAATTCAATGCAACCTGTCATACTTCCTCATTGAATTGACGTTTTTTTTCTGCCACATTACCTGTTTGTCATTCCATATAAGCTGTCAGGTCAAAAAAAATTATTGTCTTCTTTAAGGGCCATAGTTTGTGGCTCTTCTCTGGGAATAAAGCCTTATTAATGAAATGACCTTTAAGTATACAGGGATGACACCAACATCCTGCCTGGGTATTTTATGGAGGATTGCATGCTCGGCATATAAAGCTATTAAGTTTCTTAGCTTTATCTGTTGTCACATTATTTTTCCTGTACATTGATTTGTTTGCCCAGTTCTTAATTCTAAAATTATACTCTATTATGGGCTTCCCTTATGGCTCAGCTGGTAAAGAATCTGCTGCAATGCGGGAGACCTGGGTTCAATTCCTGGGTTGGGAAGATCCCCTGGAGAAGGGAAAGGCTACCCACTCTAGTATTCTGGCCTGGAGAATTCCATGGACTGTATAGTCCACGAGGTTGCAAAGAGTCGAACATGATTGAGTGACTTTCACTTTTATACTATACTACATTTACATAAATTACGGCCAAATGTCTTTTGAAATGGGAAAGGGAATAAGTAAAGAAATATAGTCTTCAGTCTTGTTTTCAGATCAAATGTCATGGCTACTGTTCTGAGATTTTGATCCCTGTGAACCAAAAAAACCACAATCATCAAAACAGGAATCTAGCTCACTGGCATCATGCTAGTTCAGTTCAGTTCAGTCCCTCAGTTGTGTCCGCCTCTGCGACCCCACGAACTGCAGCACGCCAGGCTTCCATGTCCATCACCAACTCCTGGAGCTTACTCAAACTCATGTTCATCGAGTCGGTGATGCCATCCAACCATCTCATCCTCTGTCATTCCCTTCTGCTCCCGTCTTCAATCTGTCCCAGCATCAGGATCTTTTAAAATGAGTCAGTTCTTCGCATCAGGTGGCCAAGGTATTGGAGTTGCAGCTTCATCATCAGTCCTTCTAATGAATATTCAGGACTGATTTCCTTTAGAATGGACTGTTGGATCTCTTTGCAATCCAAGGGACTCTCAAGAGTCTCCCTCAACACCACAGTTCAAAAGCATCAATTCTTCGGCCCTCAGCTCTCTTTATAGTCCAACTCTCATATCCATACAGGCCTACTGGAAAAACCATAGCTTTGACTAGACCGACCTTTGTTGGCAAAGTAATGTCTCTGCTTTTGAATATGCTGTCAAGGTTGGGCATAGCTTTTCTTCCAAGGAGCAATCATCTTTTAATTCCATGGCTGCAGTCACCATCCGCAGTGATTTTGGAGCCCCCAAAATAAAGTCTGTCACTACTTCCATTGTTTCTCTATCTATTTGCCATGAAGTGATGGGACCAGATGCCATGATCTTAGTTTTCTGAATGTTGAGCTTTAAATTAGCTTTTTCACTCTCCTCTTTCACTTTCATCAAGAGACTCTTTAGCTCTACTTCGCCTTCGGCCATAAGGGTGGTGTCATCTGCGTATTTCTCCCAGCAATCTTGATTCCAGCTTGTGCTTCATCCAGCCTGGCATTTCTCATGATGTACTCTGCATATAAATTAAATAAGCAGGGTGACAATATACAGCCTTGACATACTCCTTTCCCAATCTGCAACCAGTACATTGTTCCATGTCCAGTTAAAACTGTTACTTCTTGACCTGCATACAGATTTCTCAGGAGGCAGGTAAGGTGGTCTGTTATTCCCATCTTTTTAAGAATTTTCCACAGTTTTTTGTGATCCACAGTCAAAGGCTTTGGCATAGTCAATAAAGCAGAAGTAGACATTTTACTGGAACTCTCTTGCTTTTTCGATGATCCAATGAATGCTGACAATTTGATCTCTGGTTCCTCTGCTTTTTATAAATCCAGCTTGAACTTCTGGAAATTCTCAGTTCACGTATTGTTGAAGCCTGACCTGGAGAATTTTAAGCATTACTTTGCTAGTGTGTGAGATGAGTGCAATTGTGGGGTAGCTGCATGGGACCTTTTGAAGGAGGTCACCATTATCTTCATTACCTCCATCATAGTTTGGCTTCAGCTCAAGTAACAGGGAGGAAACACAGCCCTGCCCATTAACAGAAAATTGGATTAAAGCTTTACAGAGCATGGCCCCGCCCATCAGAACAAGACCCAGTTTCTCTCTCCTCCCTCAGTCTCTCCCATCAGAAAGTTTCCATAAGCCTCTTATCCTTACCCATTGTGCTGGAGTAGTCTCAAAAATTATTCCCCACAATATGCTATCTTGGATGGTAGAATGCACTAAATGTGGCAAGCCACTGACCCAAATCAGCTGTTTTTAACTGCTTTTCTCCCAGTGTTCACAGACATAGAATTGTTAGGTTTATTTGTTGTTTGTTACTGAGTCGCTAAGTCGTGTCCGACTCTCTGCAACCCCATGGACTGCGGCACTCAGGCTGTCCTGTCCTTCACTATCTCCCGGAGTTTGCCCAGATTGAGTCAGTGATGCTATCTAGCCATCTCATCTTCTGCTGTCCCCTTCTCATGAGAAAATAGACACAATAAACTCAGATTTTGAAGGTCACTCACTGTGGCTATGGGACAGACAGCAGGTTAAATGGTATTTCTGGATAGTTAGCTGCAGCTCCACTCTTTTAACTGATTACAATGTACCAGTGAATCCTAGCCCACCAATTTGTATCCAGATCTTAGATGAAAACTGTTTGGCAAGAAGCCTTTTTACAATGAAATTTAATACAGAATCTCAAAGCATAAAAGAGACAAAAGCAATATGCAGCTATAATAAACTTATATCATGAATGGAAATTTTAACAATGATTACAAAATGAATATGAAAAGAACAATGGTGTGCTTTGATAAATACTAAAAAGTGAGGGTTTTTCGAAGATCAATGGCAGCATCCAAATGTTCCTGTTTTTTTTTTTTTTTTTTCCCAACGAGAGAGTACAGCAGGATCTGGAACCACTAAAATTCAAAGTTAAAAAATGATCGGACAGGGACTTCCCTGAAGAGCCAGTGATTAAGGCTTTTTGTACTTCTGCCGTAAGGAGCATGGGTTCAATTCCTGATTGGAGAACACAGATCCCACAAGCCATGCAGCATGGCCAAAAAAAAAAAGTTAAGTTGTTTAACTTGCCATTTTGCAATCTAAGAATTTTCTTCTATCAGAATAATGTTGGTTTTCACTAAGTGGAAAAGTACTTAAATAATTTATATTTGTATTGAGTGGAAGGATACAAGGCACCTTCTGAGGTATTCAAACTATTCTGTATTTTGATTTACACAAAGATCACATGAGTGTGCTCATCACTAAGCTATACATTTAGATCTGTACCCTTAACAATGTACATGTCACATCTCAATAATAAAACAATGACCCAGAAACTTAAAAGACAGTAATGGAAATATTTTTTAAAATTAGTTAATAAAAATGACTAATATTAGTGTACACTGCTTATCATCATTACTAGAGTTAAGAAATAAGAACCAAAATGATTTATAATAGATTATCTTTGCCACACATGCTATAAAGATTCACTTGATACAAGTGACTGCTAAGCCATGGTGAGGTCACATGTTCAACACATGTGCCTGCCTCTGCCTGACATTTAATCGAGTCTGGCACATGTGTGCTTCAGTAATGTACTCAGCTGTGCAATTTTATGTGAGTGGACATCTGTAGAGATGAATTTGAAAAGAATTTGTGCAAAGTGACAACCTTTATAACCAATGATATATAATAAAAAGAATCATAACAAGAAGCAGCAACAACTAACATTTATTAAGGTTTTACTACATCACAAGCACTGTGCCAACTTCCTGCCTTCACCACCTCAAGAACTGCATTTACAGGAGTTTTTAAACATAGGAACAGAGATGGCAGAAGATCTCTTTTGCAATCAGCCCCTAAAATAAAATAATATTGTCATACAAATTAATGCAATTATGAACTTCAAATTTGTAGAAAAGAAAGCTGGTTAGTAACTCTCTCTTACATGTGATTATGTTATAATTGCAATTTTAAAAATAACTGAATTTTGTTAAAATGAACCTAAGACATTTAAAATCTAGCATTCTATAGATAAATCTTGAAAGGCATCATCAAAGGAACTTTTCTGACACCAAATGCTGATCTTCTCATTCTAAGAGTTTATAGCTCACAAACTCCTTTCCTTATCCCACAGAAGCAATGAATAAGGTTGAAGACATGATGTGAATGAATTTCCTGGCTCATTCCTTTGCTAAACAACTACTGTCTTCATGATTAATATTTTTCATATGTAAAGCAGGTTCTTGATACTTTTTATTGTTCTCGTATAAATCATCTATTATCATTACATCAAATCTTATTAAAGTTTCAATTCTAAAACTCTAAATTCCAAACTCTTCATTAAATTCAAGTTAATTGATTATTAATGAAAAAATATATAAATGGGAATCAAACTGTGCTAAACCACACACTCTACAACTTAGGGTGAAGTTATGATTCCAGACACAGTTATCATGCATTGTAGCAGTTAAGTAGAAACATAAACTTGGAACCACATAATTAAGTGGCTACCAGAGGTTATATTTACCAGGGAGGGCTCAAGTCTTTCAAGAATGTTAATAATCATTGACTCAGTACTTAAGAGACCTCAATAGGAATTGAGAGATAACTTAGTCCAAACCCCTTGTTTCCGGATTAGAAAAAATAGAAAAATTAGAAAAAACAGAGGTTAGGCTGGGTTAGGTTAGGTTCTGGATTCACTTTTTGACATTTGTGGAGCTGAACCAGCTTCTCGAACCAGCTTCTCAAACCACCTTTAAAGATGTGATTCTCTGCAACACACTGCAATAGCATTTTAAAAAACTGCGAGCACATAGTTATACACACATGTAGGAATATATGTAAGGAAACTATGTGTGTATGTGGAGTCCCCGTTCTATATATATATCCCAGTTGAAACACCGGCCCACCCTGTTTGTTGTCTGATAATGTTATGTATTTAAACATAACTTCGAAAATCCCTTCAAGTTCCCCTTTGTCCTGATGAAGCAATTCCAAAAGCTTTAGCTTTCAAAAGCTGTCTGACCTTTGCACCATCTTCAATTCCCCATAGTTTTCTTTAAAGGATGTTGTAAGCAGAGTGCAAGGATCATGAAGGAATCCTTAGATTAACCTGTCCCAGCCAGGCTTTACTTTCTTTTTAACTAGCTCACAAAATTAAGAAACCACTAGACCAGCAAGTTTATTAGATTATTAACTTACTCTGTGCCCTTAACTGCATAATATGCGTCTTTGGACTTTCTGCCTTCCACCCAGAGCCAAGTTATTACTACTCTGCTCTATTTCTTTAAACTAATTTTACAATGAACAACCAGGTTTTTGAAAACAATCAGATTTGGTAAAAAGGAAATACTACACGTTTTCCCTCCTGAGTTGGGAATATGTGTGAAACAATCTTGAGTTTTTCTTGTCCCCTGTGATAAAGATGGGTTTGCCTGACCTATGCAGACCTTCCATAGTGACTGGTGATTGCTAGCGTATATTTGAAGCTTAAGAAATGTGAGCTTCCATGAGAGAGAACAGAAATTACTGCAATGCATGGGAAAACTTAAATTCACTGGAAATTCTCTTTGAATATAAATATCCTAGATATTGTGGTAGACAGAAAATGAAGCCATTCTTGGCATGTTAGAGATGACATTTTCTACTTGTCTCCTCATGAAGCTGAGCAGTCTTTTTACACATGGCAGGCATTTGATAAGCGCTGAATGAATGAACTATAAGAAGTTATTCCCTTCTACTGCTTATAGCGTCATTATATAGAACAATAAACAACAATAAATACTCAAATGATCTGGTAGGAGTATCTGGATGAATCAGTAATATTTATTTGCGATTTTGATTTTATGATTTCAGTTTGTTCCTGAGCACTATAAAAACACAGAATTCTGGAAAATTCTTAAGAGGCTCTATGTTTAACTGATTAAGAAATGGGAAGGTCAGAGCATTATAAAATATTATGCAGTTAGCAAATGGAAGACCTATTATTAAAAGAAAAAGTCCTTATTTTCTCATTGGAATAAGAAAGATCCCAACCTACATTTTAGGTTTAAAGCTTACAAATACGTATTCATGTTTGAAGTTAAGAGATGAAAGGAAGGAGAATTTCAAAGTTCATGTGGATAAGAAAGAAGACAAAGATGTACCTAGAATGAAAACGGAGTGGAGGAGATACAAGTGACTCTGGCATATACTGGGCCTTTAATAAGTACACTTTGAATGGATAAAAATTCATAATTGCTACTTACATTGACTTATCCAGATAATTATCAGATAATCAAATTCATATATTCAGGAAAAACAAACAAACAAACACGTAGTAACTAAAGTTTGCTCCCCCCCCCCCCCCCCCCGCCCCAAGAACAGTTATTTGAATAACTGTCTCAAATCTTTCTTTTCACTCTGGGTCGATCTCTAGTTTACAGAAACGAACATCACTCCTCTGGCTGTCCTCTTATTCTCATCTCTCTCACAGTCACGAATCTACATTTGCTTCCTCGAAACTTAAGTCTCCTACCACTCCAGTGCTCATGATTCCTTCCTATTAACCTGAAGCATCCAAGCTTATGTGTCCTTTTCCCAACTCAACAAGATCTGTACTGCCTCTAGTTCATTTTTTGCTAAATTGATTAGAGCTCTCATTTTTCATTATCCTAAAACCTCAGATGGACAGGATCTGGCTGAAAATCACTCCTCCCTACTTTCCTGATGTTTGTCTTAGTCCTTCTCACCCTTTGATAAAGAGTTTATAGGATATCCATTTATTATATTGTCCTTATGAGGCATAATTATAACTAGCTCAATTTGCCAACTTTAATTTCTTCATCTGTCTCCTCACTGTCTTCTTCCAAAACAGGGTGCTTGGCATCCAGTTTTTACTATGAAGAACTGAAAAACAGATCTGATTTTAAAGACTAAATAATCAGTAGAATGCCTTAAAAAAAAAAAAACGACTATGACTAGTTAGTTGAAGATGTAGAGTGACTGGAACTCCTCCATAGTGCTGGTGGGAACGTAAAGGGATACAAATACTTTGGACACCGGTTTTTTGTAGTCCCTGGCGGTGCAGTGATAAGAGAATCACCTGCAATGCAGGAGACACTGGTTCAATCCCTTGGTCATGAAGATTTCCTGGAGGAAGAAACGGCAACCCACTCCAGTATTCTTGCCTGAACAATTCCATGGACAGAGGAGCCTGCTGGGCTGCAGTCCATGGAGTCACAAAAGAGTCAGACATAACTGAGCTACTCAGCATACAAATTGGTAGTTTCTTATAAAGATGAACATATATCTTCCCTTGACCCAGCAACTCATTCCTAGGTAGCTACTTCAGAGAAATGAAAAGGTATGTCCAGAGAAGAGTTTCCCAGAATGTTCAAGAGTGCCTAATATAATAAATCCAAACTGGAAACAGCCTAAATGTTCAGCAGTAAGTAAAACAATAAACAAATTATATTTGCATCCAGGTAACAGAATAGTACTTAGCAAAGTAACAACATGGCAAGAATCTCAAAAACATCATGTTGGGTGAGAGAAGACTGAAAGCAAAGAATACATAGTATACAATTCCACAAATGATGCTCTAGAATTAACCCATGGTGACAGACATCAGAAAATGGTTGGCTGCGGGTTGGGAGGAGGCACTGGATTTACTGCGGGGGGCAAAGGGAGAAGGTAAATTTTTGGGTGATGGAAGGGTTCTGTTTCTTGGGTTTGGTTAGGAGTGTATGAGCACAGTTGGCCCCTAGCCATGCCCACCCCATTTGAGGGCTCTGCATTTATTGATTCAATCAACCATGGACTGAAAATACTAAAAAATATACCCATAAAGTTCCAAAAAGCAAAACTTGAATTTGCCAGGAACTGGTAACTATTTACATAATATTCATATTGTATATTTACTATTTACATAACATTTACATTATATTGGTGCTATAAATAATCCTGAGACGATCTGAAGTGAGTATAAGGGAAGATGTTATATAGGTTATGGGCAAATGCTAAGCCATTTTTAAAAGAGACTTGAGCATCCAGGGATTGTGAGGCTACATGGGTCCTAGAACCAATCTCCATGGATACCAAAGGACAACTATATATGCAATTGTTAAATCCTTTGAATTATACTTTTAAAATATGTTTTATTGCATACAAATAATACCCCAAAGAGAAAAAATAAATCTTAATAACCATTCTTATGCCAATGATAGCCTTCTACATTTCCAGCCTTCTCTAATCAGTTTCAGTTCTAGATTTCAAAATTCCAACAGGCTAGTTCCATTTGTAAATTTCACCAATTTATCAAACTCCACCCACTCCACTTAATTACATTATTTGGTTCAAAGGTATGGCCAATTTTCCTGCCATTATCTTATTCTTTACAGTCTAGTTATCATTAAAACTATTACTTATTTCTTTAAGACATAAATTATAAATCCTTTCAAGACAGAATGCAGGAAGGAGTACTTTTAACATGTACTGTAAAATTATATCTGATTGGACATTATGAGCATCACTCCTTATTCTATGATACCTTCTACGTACTTAACTTTTCTGTGTCTTATTGTTCTCAGTAAAATGAGATAATTCATCCGTTGCTATATTAAGGAACATGGTGAGATACATGATAAAAATAAACTGAGACTCACAAAGCAGGACATTTTTAATATAACACTTAGGGATATTGTTACTGGTTCAAAAGCCACCACTGGAGCGCTGGCCCAGGCCCAGAGGTGCTCGTGTGTGAACTACTTGAATAACTTCCGATATAGTCTTCCTGATTTTTTGGGCATGTGACCAACTTGTTACTCATTTTCATGACTAATAATTTATTATGCAATCCCTTTCAAAACACTAGGATGATTTTGATGTTTTAAAGATATACATGGCAAGATTTATGAAACTTATTTTAACTGTCAATCTGGAAGCTTAGGTAAAAATGTAGGAGTAAAAATGAAGACTGTAAATATATTTTTAAAAACCAGGTTGTTTTCAGTATGTAAAGAGATAATATGCTTTTAATTCAACAACTATTTTGTTTTCTTGACAATTAATAATTTTGCTGGATATTCTCACATCATAAAAGCTTTACTGATCTACTGACTTCACTTACATAATAAGCCTCATAAAAAAAGCTACAGTGAAAAATTAATATCTTAACCGTACAATTTAATCTACCCAATACAAGCTGACAAGATACACTAATCTCTTGATTTTAAGAAGTCACTCATTTTTTCTAATAGATTTCCTTGATTGCACTTTACTGTCACATACCAGAAAAGGTTTCTCTAAATGTACGAAAAATTTAAAATGAGTTTTATATAGGCATTAGAAAAAGGAAACTACATGAATTGATACCTTGTTTGCTCTCAGTTGTAATAATCAATCATTATATTTACAGAACAAAGTGGAGACTGGATGAAGAAATGAAAACGAAAACAACTTTTGCTGAAACGGCATGAAATTTTAGCTCAGAGATTTTATTTTCCACTATCTGTATAATAGCTTTTGTATTTTGTCACTGTAGAGTCTATTTAATTCCAGAAATCAGGGGAAAAGACACATTAGCTGATTTTTTTTGTTTGTTTTTTGTCATTTTGTGCACCATAATAGGTTAATCAAAGTTAATTTGAGTTTAGAGACTTGGTAACATTTCACAGATTTTGCTTCTTCAGCGAGAATCAGCTTCTTGCTAAGTGATACATTTTGCAATACAGCTCTGTTACACCTGTTTTGTAACAAAAAAGTACCTCTGAGAATATAAGGCCTGGAGATAAATTCACACTATGAAATCCAGATATCAAGATTCAATAAATGTACCTGCTATTAATGAGTCTAAAACATACATCATTAAGAAGATCTAGAAAGCAAATCTAGAAAGAAGATCCACCAGAGCCATCTAGAAATTTCATGAGAATATGGCTAAAATTTGCTAAAACTTAAGATTTCAAAAATAATTTCAACTGTTTCTGTAAACAACAGCCATTTTTCTTTCCTGAAATAACAGTACACTAGTCATCACTCTTCTAAAACTTCACATCTCCATGGGAGGAATGGATTTCCTCAACACTGGAGCGGGACTTAGTTATGTGACTTTTTTTGACCAATGGGATGCTGTCAGATGAGGGACATGAGCAAGGGCTTATATTTCGTTTGTATACTAGGGCTTGCCCACTTGTGCTCTAGTGTTGCTTTGAGATATACTTGCCCTGGGCTGTTCTTTGGGTTTAGAAAATGAGTGAACAGTCCTGCTCCAACAACCATAATACCTGCTCCAAATGACCAACTTGATACATGGGAGAGAAATGTTTTATGATGGTATGCTCCTGAGATTTGGAATGACTGCCTACACAGCATTATATTGGCATTATACAACTGATTAGGAAAAAAAAACAAAACGCCTTGATATTGAATTTGGGGTGGTACCATATTTTTCTTAGGTGTTAAACTGAAATTTGGTGGCAAACATTAGTGGTTAACTGTGTCAGTCCATGCTTTTCTTTTCCATAGCCATACTTCAAATAACAGGGAATACATAAACCAGTTTTGGTCAATGAGATATAATCACAAGCCATATGGTGGGTCTCCTGGCAAAACTTTTTAAAAGGAACACAGTTGCCTGGTATGGCCTTCTGGTTAGTTTTTTCTTTCTGCTTTTACCCCTTCCTTTCTGTCTCTTGTAAGGGCAGGATACCTGGAGATGCAGCTGCCTTCATATAACCACTGAAAAGTGAAAAGTCAAAGTGTTAGCTGCTCGGTCATTGCTGACTCTTTGCGACTCCATGGACCGAGGCCCACCAGGCTCCTCTGTCCATGGAATTCTCCAGGCAAGAATACTGGAGTGGGTAGCCATTCCTTTCTCAGGGGATCTTCCTGACCCTGGGCTCCTGCACTGCAGGTACTGGGAAGCCACAACTGAAGGACAACAAATCAGGAAGAGAGAAGAAACCTTACGACAAACCTTAGGATACTCCCTGCAGCCTGCCCTGCTTATTACTCCAGACTTCTTGTTATGCTAGAAAAATAATTCCATGCTTAAGCTTTCTTGTAACATGTATTGTTACTTGCAACCCAAAGTAACATTAACCAATATTTGAAAGGATATATGAATAGGTAGGTAATCATAATTTTATTCACAGTATCAAAAAAGATTCAAACTTGTTCCCAGAAATATTATTTGACTCAGTCTAATATTAGAAATTAAGTTGATAAAATGATCACTTTAGTCAGAATACATAATTAGCTTTAAATTAAGTCGAAACCAGTTTTTTTATATATTAATTGGCTTTTCCACAAGTAGAGGTGAAATAACACTAATAATATGTCAGCGAATTGTGAAACTACATTTTGACAGAATTCAGTTTATTTTACATTGGTGTTCCTTCTCCCATGAAAATAATTTTTCTAAAGATTAATCATAAATTTCCTGAAAATTTGCTGGCATTATTATACACTAACTGCACATGGTTTGGGATTTAATTGTTAGGATAAGCCATAATGCATAATGAACCAGATTACAATCTAGCGGCAACTCTTAAGTTTGTGACTGTCAAAGAAGACGGTACAAAATTGTGGTCAAATGTCATCCTGATAAGATTCTATCTGATCCAAGCTATCTTTTTCTATCTATGTCAGATTTTTCTCTATAGCAGCAGGTTCTCCATGAAAACGTACCCATTAATTTTCTACTTCCATTTGATGCATGTAAGTAAATGTATTCAATGAGATTCATGTGTGGGAAAGTGCTATAAAGTGAAGGAAAATTATGGCATGATGGCAATAACTCATGAAGAGTAATAAGAAGAGAGAGTATCTAGAGCATTTGACTGAAAATGGAAGAGATTATAGCCTGGTGAATGGAGTTAATTTCAAATATATTACAGTATGGTTTTCTATCATGTGTGCTCTCTCTGACTATATTAATAAATGAAAGAGTGATGAATAGTTCTGGGAACTTCTACAGAAACTTATTAATATTTCAACATAATCATTGAGTATCTATATCAACACACATCAAAAATGCATGAGAAATGACTACCTATACTTACTAGTTACACTCATTAGGAATATATGGATGAGAAATATAAATGGCATACACAAATTTGCCAAGCAATTATAGGTAGAACATACAGAAAGTAAAAAGCTACAAAAAGATCTCACACAGAGAAGCAGGTCAAACAACCAACAGCAAATTAATACTTGCCATCAGTTTGGAGTATACTGCATGACCACATGAAATACCGTTTTATTTTAAATTATGAGTCATTTCAGCAATTACTAGCAAAAATAAGTAGCCACTCTCAAATAAAAGTGGCTGACTCACTCTATCTATGATATAACTTTGGCATCTCTAACTTTAAAAAAGTATAAAAACAAAAGGTTCGGCTTTAAAAAGCTTGATTTCTATATATTTTTAAATTGATTATCTAGAAAGAATAAATTCACATTAGAATGCGGCGTGAGAGTTTAAAAAACTAGTCAACAGTTAACAATAATTCCAAGTGGTTACAAAAGCTAAACAAATAATCTGTTTATATCTGTAGTATACACCAAAAGATGATCAGTTCAGTTGGGATGGGGGAAGGTTAAACTCACTGCTTAGCATTACACATGTAGTATCAAATGCCTGCCACAGAGACAGGATGTAAATCAGTCTCGTAACAGCAATCTCTGTGTAGAAGCTTCCATATATGATGTCTTTTATTTTCTTTGCTATTTTTCTTGTTGTTTTGCTCATTTGTTTTTGTACTTTCTGGCATTTCTAGAACAAACTGCATTACTTGCATTCTCTTTCTCTCTCTCTGTTGACCACATCACATGGCTTATAGGATCTCAGTTCCTTGACCAGGGATTGAACCCGGGCCTCTTCCATGAAAAAAGCAGAGTCCTAACCACTGGGCTGCCAGGGGATGCGATGCCTTGTCCTTTATTTTACTTTTGAGTGATCAAAAAGATTCATACATAAAAATTCTTAGGGTAAGTTCTCACTTGAAACAACAGCTGCATCATTTCTAGGGGAAAAAGTGCTAATGGTTCCTAGATGATATAGTAACAATATATCTTTTAACAACTCTCTAGGATAATAAATATTTTTGACTCATCAGGGATACAAAATTAGATTGGAAGAACCCAGCCAAAAAGAAGTAAGTTGAAAGTAATGAAGTGTTTTGAAAGAAAAATTGTTTTGCATTTTTGTTTTTGGACTTCCGTTTTGGTTAAATAACTGCAGATTCCTTTAAAAAAAAAAAACAAAACAAAAAACTAACTTTAATCACAAGAGGGCAAAGTATGCATAGACGCTAGAGATTCAGTCCTGGCTCCCTCACCCTAGGGAAGTGATGCTAGAACAGTTAGCATCTACAGAGCCCAGTTTCTTCTGCAAAATTTAGGAATTCTAACTCATGTTCTCTAGCTGGTCAGTCTGTTTACTCACTCCAGAATACTCCTGCCTTAGAATCTGTTCACTTGTTATTTACTCTGCCTCGCGGGCTGTTCCTTCAGATAACCTAGTGAATTGACCTTATATCTCTTTAGGGCTCTCCTAACAGATAACCTTATCAGAATTCTTCAAATGCCTTATATGAAATTATAAATGCTGTGCACCACCTCCACCCTACCCAGTACCCTTATCTGTTTCCCTTACTTCCATAGCACTTCCGTTCTTCAGAGGTGTGCGTACGTTGTGTGCACTTATGTGCACATGCTCAGCCATATCCATCTCTTTGTGATCTCATGGATGGTCACCTGCCACACTCCTCTGTCCACATGATTTCCAAGGCAAGATTACCGGAGTGGGTGCCATTTCCTTCTCTAAAGGATCTTTCCAACCCAGGGATGTAACCCACAGCCATTTAATGCAAGTTAAATAACCCACATTTAACCTGCATTGGCAGGCAGATTCTTTACCACTGAGCCACCAGCGAAGCTCTCTTCAGAGGTATTATTCACTTACTGTCTGTGTTCTCTCACTTCCTCCACTGGAATATAAGCACCACAAAATCAGTGATTTGTCTATTTTATTCAATGCTGTTCTAGTGTATAAAAAAGTCCCTTGCAGGCACTGTGCTACAAGCCCTGGAGATACAAGGAGGACATGTTATCTGTCCTCTGAACAGCTCAATGTATGGGAGAGTCTCATGTGAATGGACACAGGGGTGTCTATAAATATACACATATGTACATACATGCAGATATATAAAGCTCTTTACATGTATCTTTATACCACAAGCTCCTGTGTCTAACTGTGGAAGCTGTGGGTAGCTGGGCAGCTAGGCAGCACCATTCATAGAAATGGCACCCTTTGGGATGCACAGTGGTCAACCCGCACCACCATACTGAGCTTTCTGGAGACTGAAATGTGTAAGACACAAAGTTGATGATGCCATTCCCATGTAGAATCTATTGATGTCTCTCCACTGTTTACAGAATACAGTCATCATTCCTGATCAGGTCCCTACATACCTCCCGAAGCAGCTTCACCTCCCAGCTCTTCATCACACTCAGCTCCATGCCAGTCACTGAACTTGTGCAATCCTACCACGTGTCTCTGCTCTACTCTGGATGAGCTACGTGTCCTTTCCTTTCCTCCTTCATGCTTTCATCCCTTTGGGCTTTAATTTGCCTCATGTAGGTTTATTCTGAGCTCCTTATGATAAGGTACTGTGAATCAGTCATCCTGTATCTTCAGCAGCTAACTCAGAGTTGAATAAATGAATTCATTATTCACCAAATGAAGACATGACTTAATTTGCTAATTCACGAAACAGCTCAAATATCAAATTATTATAAAAACTGATCACACTTTTTTAAGTGAAAGAGGGACCAACAGGATCTCATCAAAGCAGATAAAAGTGTTGGTATAAGAGTACAGGCTTCATTTTGCTATTAAACAACCAGGGATTGAGTTACTCCATGATCATTATCTTTTTTTTTTTTTTTAAATCTTGCAAGAATGCTGGGTTGATGAAGGCTAAGTGAACATTTTAGACTTTTATCTATATTCATTCACAAAAAATCAGGGGCTCTTTTGAACTACCTTAGAAGAAGAGCAACATAGAAGTGTTTATTTCCTTGGCAAGACAGTGAATACCTCTCAGATTTACCCATCAGCAGCAGCCTCATCAGCCATGATGTCTATCATTAGTCTGGTAGAGAGCTAGCTTTCACCTGCAGAACTGAACCAAAGCTATTTCTCTGGTAAGACATGATGTGGGACTTTGAAGATGTTCCAAACACATTATCGGCTTCCCAGGTAGCACTAGTGGTGAAGAACCCACCTGCTAATGCAGGAGACGTGGGTTCAATTCCTGGGCAGGCTAGAGTCCATAGGTTTGCCAAGAGTCAGACATGACTGAAGCGACTTATCATGCACTCACACAAACACAACAGGCTTATTAAATAAAAATATAGGTTTGTAAGATGAGACAAGAGTTTGGGAAATATTTAAAACAAAAGAACTGCAATTATTTGACATACTGAGCTCTGTGGCTAGTCTCTGGGCACAGTCAGCTCAATTGGGTTTGTTCTAATCAGCAGATAACAGAAAAGGCATGACCCAATGCCTTCACATTCTTCAGTTGAAGAAGCAAAATTAGATGACACAGTACCATCTCAGCCCTTGAACAAGCTTCTCCTTTTATAGACTGACAGAAAGCAATTCTAAAAAGGATGTTCATTTTAGAAATGTCAGCACATGTGTTTATACTGAAATAATCATTTCTTAAAATAATACCAACAGTGTTATATAAAGAACACTCTAATATATTTGTACTTTATTTCTTTACATATCAATATAATGTTATGTGTGATTCACAAAGTGGAATACCTTTTTAAGAATCATTTCTGAGAAGGCAGTTGATTGAATAATCTCCCTCTTAAGTGCTAGTTGCTCAGTCATGTCTGACTCTTTGTGAACCCCATGGACTGTAGCCCTCCAGACTCCTCTGTCCATGGCATTCTCCAGACAAGAATACTGGAATTGGTAACCATTCCCTTCTCCTGGGGATGTTCTTGCTCTAGAGATTGAACCTGAGTCTCCTACATTGCAGGAAGATTCTTTACCATCTGAGCCACCAGGGAATCCCCACTTCCCCTTACATCAGATTACATTTAAAGTAACAGTGAGTTTTAAAATGAAATAAAAATCAGAAATTATTTCATAAAAGTTGTATTCTTATTGGGATTCAAGTCTCAAAAAAACCTGTGAATTTTAGATAGCTATGGTTTAGAGATTTTAAACCCACAGCATAAAAACAGGAGCTGTCTTCATAAAGGTATCTGGGTTTATAGTCAGATAAACTTTGATTTCAAAATGAGCTCTGCAAATTACCAGCTGCAGGACCTCTGGAGACAGACTAAACCTCTCTGGGCTTCCTTTTCTTTATTTGTGCATAAAAAAGGGAGCACAGGGCAAATTAAACGGAAACTGTATGAGTTTTTATAGAATCTGCCTAAAACTAGGCAGCCAGTGGCTTCCCAGGTGGCTTAGTGGTAAAGAATCTGCCTGCCAACGCAGGAGACGTAAGAGACGCGGGTTCCATCCCTGGGTAGGAAAGATCCCATAGAGAATGAAATGGCAACCCACTCCAGTATTCCCGCCTGGAAAATTTCATGGACAGAGGAGCCTGGGGTGCTACAGTCCATGGGGTCGCAAAGAGTCGGACATGACTGAGCACACACACACTCACAGGCAGTCAGTAACAGCTTTTTCTTTCTCTTATCTCTAGGATTGTTCTCTACAATCATTTAAAAGACATTAACCCAGTTAGATGCAAGGAAATTGAGAAATAAAGATCAAGAATTTTAAGATAAGGACAATGAGAAACACACAATCGCCATCAAAAACCTACAAGATTTCTGACTTTTCTTTGATCATCAGATGCAACTTTCTAAATTAAGAACCATGATGTTTGAACAAGGAACATAATCTGAAGAAAGTAACAGGACAGATAACTTGCTGCCACATCTGTTCTTTCAAAGAGCATCTAAGTGAAAATGTAACAAAAATATACGACTCTTCATTTCCAGAATTCACAAATTGTTTTGCTTTAAGAAGAAGGGCACTTGACACAAGCAATATAATAAAAACGGGGAAGAAAGCAATGTTTTAATTAGCTTAAATGTAATCGACAAGGAGCATTTAAAAGAATATCCTTTTACCAGGTGCAGATTTTAGGGATGCTAACTAAAGCAAAAAGCTGCTGCTGCTACTAATTTATGTTGCTTTTTTTTTTTTCCCCCACCCTCTGAGAGTTATTATCAAGATCAGACAGGGCAGAGAATTCAGATACCATGTGAGTTAAAAAATAACGTGCATTTACCAACTCTGCAAAAACTGACCCTGGAAAAAACAAGTCCAGCTCTTTAACGTCTTCATTGGCTTTCCTCGCCCTCTGCTCTGCCCTTTCCCACTTCACTCTTACCGAAAGTATCACGACTAGATCTTTTCCTTTCAGTTTAAGGCTTGTTCCTGGTTGATGAGAAATTCTCTGAGGAAGGCCCTCTTTCAGATATTCATATTCATTTATACCTTAATTTGAAGGAAGTTGATTATTCTACTAGCATCACCAAATGAGAATGAAGGTTTAGAACTAGAAAGAAGAAAAAGGGGTACAGAAATTAAAGGCTCTGGGTAAGAGAGCCAAATTTTACCTATTTAAAAAATAGTTTTGCTGAGGGTTAGAGTTAATTATAATAATTTGCTCTAATCATGTGCCTGTACTTCTCTTTTTCCAAACATTTATTTCATAATTATGTTTGTCAAGTAGCTAAGGGTAATGACCCTATTACAGCATCAGAGGGAGGAGAAAAAAAAAACAACCCAGACCAAAGCAAAACAGATGTTCAATGAATTTCTGGAAGTTGGCTCTGTCACAATTACTGGATACCTGTCTCTGGCTTAGACAGTGCCTCCACAATTGAAATACAAGAAGGGCCTCTCTATGGCCAGCTCTTCCCACTTATCTGAATTCACTGATGCTGAGCTGATGAAGGAGAGGCAAATGAACCAATGAAAATAGTTGAAATGAACAGTTCAAGAACAGTTCAGGAGCCTCTCTATAAAAATCTATTTGATGGAAGTGAACTCAGGTTGCTGCTCAAGCCACCAACCAGTGTTCTTTTTTAAAGACAAGACTCGCTAAACATATTGGGGTGAGGAGAGACGCAACTTTGGCTAACGACTCCTGCATTTCAAATCAAAGGAAAAATATTAAACTGAAGACTTACAGCATTCATTTTAAAAGCCAGTAACATGTATAATACCAAATATTTTAAAACAGCGTTTAATAGCATATTAAGGTTTATGCAATGTAAATATAGTGTCAAAAAGTGAGCCACCAATTCAAAAATTCAAACTATGGTGACAACTACAGAGGCAAGGCTATGAACCTGAATGTGAAAGGAGACGAAGAAGAGATAAAGTTGGAGAGAGTCATCTTGTGGGGTTAGCACCTTGTTTGAAGGACAAGACAAGTTTAATTCCTCTCTGCTTATCAGTCTTTCCTAATATCTTCCTACCTCATCTTCCCCCTTTCTTCCTTGACACTACCATGGGGGCCAATGAGGTAAGAACTCTTCCTAAACCATGGCTTTAATTAGAGAGATAAATGTGTTTCGGTTGCCCAGGGCTTTTACAATGTGCTAAGGACTTCCCTGGTGGCTCAGAGGGTAAAGCATCTTGCTTACAATGGGGGAGACCTGGGTTCGATCCCTGGGTCAGGAAGATCCTCTGGAGAAGGAAACGGCAACCCTCTCCAGTACTCTTGCCTAGAAAATCCCATGGACAGAGGAGCCTGGCAAGCTACAGTGCACTGGGTTGCAAAGAGTTGGACAGGAGTGAGCAATTTCACTTTCACCTCTAGTGAACACAAACCCTTGATTTTATCACCTCTCTACCTACAGACATCCTTCTCACCTAAGGAAAGTTCTGAAAGTGCCAGAAATAGATGCACAGATATCTTTCAAAATCCTCTCGTCTGGTACATGCTGAAACAACGTTCTGTCCTCTTATGATGGGATACATTATTGTACTGAGCACAGTATAATGGAATTTTGCTTGTTTGTTCATTGTCCAGCTTTTGTGTTAATAGATGGCATCATGATCCAAAGGCAAACACAAAAAGAGGAAAGAGAAATAGTGAAACAGATATGCACGAAAAATGAAAGAGAAATTAAAAGAAGAGAAACACATGTCCACTGAAAGTTAACTCTGGGTAAACCTAAGTTCCTTTGTTGGCAAAGTAATGTCTCTGCTTTTGAATATGCTATCTAGGTTGGTCATAACTTTTCTTCCAAGGAGTAAGCGTCTTTTAATTTCATGGCTGGCGTCACCATTTCCAGTGATTTTGGAGCCCCCCAAAATAAAGTCTGACACGGTTTCCACTGTTTCCCCATCTATTTCCCATGAAGGGATGGGACCAGATGCCATGATCTTCGTTTTCTGAATGTTGAGCTTTAAGCCAACTTTTTCACTCTCCTCTCTCACTTTCATCAAGAGGCTTTTTAGTTCCTTTTCACTTTCTGCCATAAGGGTGGTGTCATCTGCATATCTGAAGTCAAGGCTATGGTTTTTCCAATGGTCATGTATGGATGTGAGAGTTGGACTGTGAAGAAAGCTGAATGCCAAAGAATTGATGCTTTTTGAACTGTGGTGTTGGAGAAGACTCTTGAGAGTCCCTTGGACTGCGAAGAGATCCAACCAGTCCATTCTGAAGGAGATCAGTCCTGGGTGTTCTTTGGAAGGAATGATGCTAAAGCTGAAACTCCAGTACTTTGGCCACCTCATGCGAAGAGTTGACTCATTGGAAAAGACTCTGATGCTGGGAGGGATTGGGGGCACGAGGAAAAGGGGACAACAGAGGATGAGATGGTTGGATGGCATCACTGACTCGATGGACGTGAGTTTGAGTGAACTCCGGGAGTTGGCGATGGACAGGCAGGCCTGGCGTGCTGCGATTCATGGGGTGGCAGAGTCGGACATGATTGAGCGACTGAACTGAAACCTAAGGACAGTTTTTTTCTTTTTTTAAATTCTCTAACAAGGACTATATACTTATTTGTCTGAGCCTAAAATTTTCCTCAACATATTGTAACAAGTTTTGAAACGCACCTACATTTAAGAGATCTCTGTAGAACATTCTTTTCACTTCACCTCACAGTATCTTATCACTTCTCAGTTTTTACACACACATATTCCTTCTTGAATGATGCTTAATTAACTATTGATGGGTCCTGGCATTCTAGGGCTTCCCAAGTGACAGCTCAGTATTCTTTACTAATCGTTTAATGAATACACTTACATGAATAATGAATCTGGCATTTCCCTAGATACACATGCAACTCTTGTAATAGTAATAAAGGCAGGCATATGCACAGTAGGAACAAAGTATCGTGGCTTCCAAATGTTTTCACAAAGCAGATCAGAGAAGTTACGCTGAAAATGAAGCTCCAATTCCTGAGGCTGCTGTTAAAAGTTTCATATTAAAATTTACTATTATATTATCAGCACATAATACTAGAAGCATAAAAAGTGATTATATTTGAGAAGCTAGTACCATTATTTGCTCTATCAGCTCCAAATGGAATAAGTATAACTTAGATTTTAGTAATCACACTGCCAAACCTTAACATCTGAAATAAAAGAAACACACATATCCATAACATATGTACACACAAATTATGTATATATTATATGGCACAGAAAAACAAGTGTGATTAAAATGTCTGTGAAATTTATGGTTCATCTCAGAATTGAACCTTTTCAACAGTCTGTCTAATTTTACAGGTGAGAAAATGGAATCCCTGACCTTAAGATTTCGCTCCCACAAAACCACAACTGCTGTGCTGATCACCACACAGAGAAACTAGGTTACTACAACCAGTTATTTAAACAATGGGAGAAGACAGTGTTTTTATACATGTTCAAGTGGAAGAATATGATTGTTAACAGACATTACAGGGCACTCACAGAAAATGACCTGTTCTGTGAGTTAGAAGTTCTAAACCTTGTCTTATCACCACTTATAATATGACCTTGGACAAGTCACTGAACTTCCCTGATCCTCAGTGTCTTCAATAGTGATATTAGCATAATGACATCTGCAATAGTTGTATTTCCTAGTTGTCACTATACACTATACTATACACTATTACTATTATTGTAACAACTATCTATCATTAGCAATACTACTAATTTTACCCTCCTTGATGCTTTTATCTGTCAAAATTTTTCAATTCAATTTTCATGCCATGTAACCATATCACACCCTCACAGTTGTCCTGTAAGGTAAGCAGTCTTTCTTATTACAGATGAAGAAACATCTCACAGTGGCTAACTTGCCAGATGTCACATGGCTACTAAGAGCTTGAATGTAAATTTGAATCCAAATCTAACTGCAAATTTCATTAGATTCGCAATATATTGTTTCCTCAAATATATATATTTGTGTGTATACACATACATATATAATGTAAATATATAATACCTAGTGCTATATAATATGGAGGTATATTATTCATTTTATACCACACACAAATACCCACATAGGCTCTAAATTCTAAAATGTTTCAAAAAAAATTTTTTTTTTTTAATTTCAAGACCTAATTCATGAAATAGAGGAGCTATTTAGTCAATACTTGGGAAAAAAGAATTAATACATGGGAGGTAACCAAGATTATTTTAAGTAAAGTGTTAATGAACTTTCGTGTCTACAGTAATAGTGGCTTAATTTAGATCCTCTTCTTTAAGACTATGTTATTAAAAATTATGCTAGAAAAAATATTATGCTAGAGACAAAATACACGTGGACTAGTTTCTAGACACAGAATTGACCATGATGAAAAAGCAGCTACATTCAATAAATGAGGGCTAAAATCTAACTCTGTGTTGCAGTTAAAGGAGCAAGAAAGAACCCTTCAAAAATTACATATGGGTACACATGTAAGAATTAAAGATTTTAAAATTTAATAAAAAAAAAAAATTAAAATAAAAAAAAAAATAAAAAAAAAAAAATTACATATGATTTGAGTTTTTCAATGAGGTAACATATTATCTTCAAAATTTTAAATTTCAAAAAATCTATCGTAGTTTTTCCTATCAACACAAGATAATAATGCTTGTCGGTTTTATTTCTCTTGACTGTTTTATATGAAAATGATAAAGATGATAATTTGATAGTGACATTCAAAAAGAATAAAAAATATTATATATTTCTTTTCAGAGCTGGGAAGGTGTGGGAAGTATTAAAAAATAAGTCTCATTTCTATTGAAACGCAAATATTTAACTACGTAAAACACTCTAGGATTCCCCTGATCTCCTCCCAAAGAACACAGGGTGAATGGAAAGATGCTGACACATGTACCCAGTCAGAGCTAGAATGACAGGTCTGGGGAAGGAGATGCTGCTGTTTCCATTATCCATCGAACACCTTGGCAATTCTTATTTCATCCTGAGAATGCGATACTTACTCTTGTACTGCTCTGGCTATGGAAAGGGCCGTAGATCCAGTTTCATTAACGCTATCTAAGGTCACATTTGGCAGGTCATCATCATCACTGTCACTTTTACTTTGTCTGGGAGATAGGCCTCGGGGGTCCATTTGTGCTGGGAAAAAAAGGCATATATAATGAATTAAAATTAGTGTGCACAAAGTTAACCTTGTCCTGGACCAACATCAAGCATGGACTGTCTCTTCTGTGTATATCACACACATGGCATCCTCTAGAAATCCCAGGAATTAGTGAAAGCGACGTATTTTTATGGACTGAGCACTCACTGACTCTTTTCCCTTGTTCATCTGATTTATAAAACCGCCATCAGCTCTCGGTAGTTTCAGGGGATGATTACAGAATAGAACGTATAAAATCCAGGATATTACCAACTTCTGAGTGGTCAGAAGATGATTAGGTAGCTCGTGAGTTATTGTTCTCCCTTCTGGCTTCTTCTTGCTTCTGCTGCCAGAGTTCTGGCCATTTTCTTGCATACTAACACTGCCTGGAAGGTGGCGAGCAGGAGGGAGAGGATTTGTTTGCTTATAGCTCACATCAGAAGCTTAGAGAAGAACAAGGCTTACAAGAGAAATATCAAGGTGTAGGTATTTTTCATATCACAGTGAATCCTTGTCTCATAGTTCACTGTTGCTCTAAGTGGAGATCTGAGAGCAGGAAAATAACAGAACTAGCAGCCTGTCATTTTAACTGTATTTACATGTGTTAGCCAGTGCCCTTCATCATTATCCTGATCTCATTTTCCAAAACAGCGTTTCTAGGTAAGATTCTCCTTCACTGAATGCTTGCTGAGGCAAGAAATAGCCCAACGTTCTGACCCTTGTTGATAGGGACCACCAGATCTTTTCAAATCAGAGGGTTACCATCAACCTTTAATATATTAATATATATTTTTCAAAACTGGTTTCACTTCCACCTCCTCTTTATGAACAGCTTTAGCAACCACCAACTAGGAATTCCATCAGCCCTCACTTCAAGCACCAAAGAAGCACACCTTCTAAATTGAAAGCACTGTGCTAGCTACATAATTGCATTGCTAAAATATATGATTTCAACTCTCAGCCAGCTCCAACCAGAATCCTGCTCTTCAAACATGCCTACATAAGACTTCTAAAACCACTACTAGTTGCAAGGAAAAGCAAAATGAACTTAAAATCATGGTTACAATGACATTTGGGTACATTTACAGTTTCTTTTTTTTTCCTCTTTTTTTGTTTTGTTTTGTTATTGTGCATCATACATCAGGTAGAGTCGCAGGGAAATGCTGATTTTTCCCATTTTCTTAACCCACAAAAGATAATTTCTTACGATTTTACCTAATACTGACTATATGACTAGAAAAACTGTATCTACAGAGTTTTGACAGATTTCTAACTAAACTTGGTTAGGAAGGTGCTAATATCTGTTGAAATCTAAGATGTGAGTATACGTGACATACGTTCTGCAAGTATAAACATACCAAAATGCACTTTGAATAATGGAAGATTTTAGTAAATGTTGGCTAAATTAAAGAGAAAATAATAAAACTAATCTAAAGTAGTAGTCTTTTGCTGAGGACTTATCTGCCCCCCAAGTGACATCTGACGATGTCTAGAGACACACTGATTCATCCAACTTGAAGGAAGGGAGATGCTACTGGTACCCGGTAGGCAGATGCAAAGGATACTGTTAGATCTAATATAGTATGCAGGACAGTCATGGCCCCAAGACAAAGAGCCAGTCTAAAATATCAATGGCACCAGGCTGAGAAACTTTGATCTAGATATTTAAGAGTTTGGACAGAAAGGTATCACATCTGATAACTTTCAAACGCATAATAACTATGTCCTAGTTTCTAAGTCTCTAGCAAAGAAATCAAATCATACATTGGATTATCCATCTTTTCTGGGTCTATCCTCAAATAAAACAATTCACTGTCATGTGACTCATCACTGATCACTTCCACCAATACAGCCCTCACTTTCTTGAACACCAGAAATTATGCAATGATGCACATTAAGTTCTTGAATGCTATCTTTATACCACATGGTAAGACAAAGGCTGTTTCTTTTCCATTTGATCTCTAGAGAAGAGTCCCTAGCAGAGGGGTTGGAGAAACTCTTTGTAGAGGAAAGTAACCAATTTCACAACCACGTAATAACATACAGCTGCTTAGGCATTTGGTCATTCCAAAGGCAATGAAGGCATTAGATCATTTAAGATTTATTTTGGCTCCAGGCAATAGAAACTGGCTCAGGCTGCTTTACATTAAATGAATGCGCATGCACGCTAAGTCCCTTCAGTCATGTCCAATTCTTTGAGAACCTATGAACTGCAGCCCAACAGGCTCCTCTGTCCATGGAGTTTTTCCCAGGCAAGAATACTAGAGTGAGTTGCCATGCCCTCCTCCATGGGAATCTTTCTGACCCAGGGACTGAACATCTCTTAAGTCTCCCACGTTGGCAGGTGGATACTTTACCACTGTGCCACCTGGGAAGCCCCTGGAATGATACTCAGCAGCTCACAGAAAGGAAGGTAAAGATGAACAGCTAGCACTCAAATAGCCCAAGACACAGGGATGATACAGACAGATCAACCAGAAATTCACAGGTAAGTCTCCTGTTGTGCAATCCCACGACAAAATGATTCCTTCAACACTCGTGCATATTGCTAAATTCAGTCAATAAATTTAGTATCAGACTCATTGTGTGGTCTTACATATACCTGTGAAAATCAACAATTTAACATTTAAAGTTCTTGAAACACCATGCACTAAGACTCCTTTGCCAAGATATCAAATGAACAAATAGCCAAAATAAAGAGGATATTTTTGGTGGTCCCATTTTCATCAAGACAAACAGAGATCACTTGGGAAGTCATATCACTCAAGGAAGAGACAGGCACTTAACCAGCAACCAATTTGGCTGGGAAAGTTAATCTCACGGCGTGACAGATTCCAAATAACTGGTGTGAGAGTTGATCATCTAAATTATGCTATGTTTATATCTTAATGAAAGCTTAAAATATGTTAAATATAATGCCTTTTCTGATGTACTTTTCAGGAACATTATAATTGAGGATCTCTTTCCAATATTTTCAATAAATATTATGAAATACATCTGCTGCCATCATGCTGGGAAACTCTTCTTACCCATACCTTCAGCCAAGTTGAGGAAGTAATTAGAAAAGCTTTTTAAAATCTGCATTGCTGATTAGGTCAGATGATTAGCTAATCTACATAGTTGCATAATTCCACTCTATTTTTATTAAATGTGGGGTAGGGGTATCTACCCTCCCTAACCTCCAACAGTCTTTGAGTTTTTCAGCTCATTTAGGGAACACTAATACTTTGAGGTGCCCACGGGAGAGAAAATGGAAAAGTTACCAGGGCATTAGAACCAAAACCATACCTCTCTCTCTGAGTAAGACAGCACCAAGTGAAAGCACTGAAAAGAATGCTAGAAGCATCTGAAAAGAATCTACATTTCAGATTTTGTTCCTCTTAAATGAAAAAGGGATCAGACAGCAGTAGATGGTCTAACTTATTGCTGGACAAAGTGTCATCCCTGAGAGAGAGGTACTGGGAACATGGTGTGAAATTCACTCCATGTCATGAAATCCTGGGAAGATAACTGCAGAAATCCAACACCTGAACTTGAACCTATTTACTCTTTCAACCTATTTAGTCCTTCAAACACCCACCTATGATCACTGTCACCATGAAGATCACTCCAGCAACTGTGGACTTGGCTAGATGACCTGAAGTCATTCTAGATTGAGTGGACATATTCCAGCCACTAGATGACCGCATTCACAGGAGTGACTAGCATGAAAACTGCCCAGCTAAACCCATTTCAAATGTTCGCCTTACAGAACTGTGAGTAAGTAAGAGTGCTATCTAGTCTTGGACTGGAGAATTTCATGGACTGTATAATCCATGGGGTTGCAAAGAGTTGGACACAACTGAGCGACTTTCACTTTCACATGCAAGTCTACTAAATTGGGGGTTGATTTGTCAGAGCACTCCAGGCTTCCCTGTTCTTCCCCATCTCCCTGAGTTTGCTCAAACTCACATCCATCGAGTCAATGATACCATCCAAACATCTCATCATCTGTCACCCCCTTCTCCTCCTGCCTTCAATCTTTCCCAGCATCAGTCTTTCCCAATGAGTCAGGTCTTCACATCAGGTGGCCAAAGTATTGGAGCTTCAGCATCAGTCCTTCCAATGAATATTCAGGGTTGATTTCCTTTAGGATTGACAGGTTTGATGTCCCTGCAGTCCAAGGGACTCTCAAGAGTCTTCTCCAGCACCACAGTTGCAAAGTATCAATTCTCTGGCTCTCAGCCTTCTTTATGGTCCAACTCTCACATCCATACATGACTACTGGAAATACCATAGCTTTTACTATATGGACCTTTGGATATGGCTGCATGTAATCAATTAATACTTAGGACTTTATTATATGTGGGGCTATGGAGCACACTCTTCATAGTACATTTGTACAACTGATATGCTGACGTCATTTGGCTTCAGAATGTCAGTTGCTCAAATATAGGCTTGATTTTTCTAGCATATCAAGATAGATGATGAGAAAAAAATTCATAAGTAAATAAAGCTTGACTCAGAGGCCAGTGAACTCCAGGATCAGATCTGGCTTTTCTGGGTCTCACTCTACTTACTGATCCCTCCACGATGCTCTGTTGTCTTACTTTTTAAATTTCTGTTACTGCTAATGAGACTACTTCTCTACATAAAGCAAGTGTCATTGTCTATATAACCCCAGTGAAGATTTAAAAATCCAATCAATTATGTAAATCCTGTGATGTGGGTACTGTGTTGATATACAATCAATTTATTCATTTTCCCCAAATTCCTATCTGCACATTTGACAGAGTAATGGCTTCTTCTCCCATTATATTAAATAATAACTTCATAATGTTACTATAATTCCCTAGTGCAAAGTCCTCTTCTAAGTGATAGCACCATTGGAACTCTCTGCAGCTTTCAAGACTATTGGTTATATCTTTTCATTTTCACTCCCAGCCTCTTAATTAATATTGACTGAGGGATTGAGGGGGAAACCAGTACCTGTGGCTGGTGATTTTTCTTTTGGCCAGCCAAAAATTAATTCTTTTATTTCACTAACACTTTGAGGGCTATTACATTCAAGTTACACCTGATACACCTGTAAAGTCTTCTAATTTTCTTGACATGTTATCGTCAGTCCAGTCTTCTGCAGAATCAAAAGAAGCATTCTCCAGCACCACACCATGCATTTCATTTCACTTTCTGTATCAGAATCAAACACTAAGGTTTTTTTGTCTCTTTGCTGGTCTAATATTCACACTGTCTGAATCAGAACTATATGAAGAACTATCATGTTCTAAGACACTAGCATATATGTCGCTTGGACAATAACAGAAAGAAACCTACATAAAATTCACCAAAAAAATTCTTCATTCAAAATTTTGTGATGCATCATTTTTGAAAATTTGACATTTATAATATATACAAGGTTGGAACAAGAACATAACAGAGCAAAATGTGAATGATAATGACAATCATAAGTTGTATAATGAACCCTTGATCAATTTTAAGCTCTAGTGATATGCCCTACCAGAAGCTTTAACAACTCTGCACAGTGATTGTTAACTGTATCACTATTTAAAAATATATTAATATGTCCCTGGTCAATAATGTGCTAAATCTCTCTCCCTCCCTTGACTTCAGGGGTAGGCACACCAAGGCTTGTGGGTCTTGCTACCTGATTTTATAGATAAAGTTTTATTCCACCATGCTCATGATTTTATCTCTGGCTGTTTTAGGGCTACAATGACAGACTTGAGTAGTTGTCACGGAAACCATATGGCTTGCCATAAAATACCATCTGGTCTTTTGGAGAAAGCATTTGCTGTCTCTGCTGTAGACTGTTTAATACTTTTGCATCTCTCTCCCTCTTACTTTCTTCAACTCTTCTCTCTGCATATACCTAAATTTTAGATACCCCTTCAAACTTCATTATCCACCCTCTTATTTCTGTCTGTCTTTATTTCTCAGTAATTCCACAATTTCTACAATTTCAGTTACTGTCTCAGTGGAGATGGACACTCAACTCATGTTCTCAGCTCTAAAAGAGCTAAAGATTTAGCTCCTCTGCCCTCAATCCCATTTTATTCATATTTCCAGCATTCTATTCCACCTGAATGTCCAAAAGTAATTTCAAAGTCCAGTCCTATTCTTCTTTCAAGCATCAGTGGAGACCCATCATTCTCCTGTTCACCCAGGTTGAGAGCTCTCATCATTTCATGGGTGTGCCCTTCATTCAACCAGATACTAATTGCTACTGCATTCACCCCACAGTTCTTTGGAGGTCCTTTCCTTTCTTTTCATAATAAATTCAATAAGCTTCCTCAAAGTACTGCTACATATTACATTTGTCTTCTATGGTATTTCTCTAGTAATTAAGTGAATGAAGGATGTCTAGAGAAATACAGATTTCTCAATCAGTCCTTATTTGAAAGCACTGAATTTTTCCCACCACCTCAACAAAAAAGGTTCAGCAGCCCCCACTGATCATCCTACAATTTCATTTTTCATTTGGCACTCTTATGTGTCCTATCTCTGAAGTCCCTTAATCCAGTTATTAGTACATACAGTTATTCCCGTCTATGTACAATTTAGTCAAAAAAATTTTACACCCTTCCTAAAGAATAATAGTTTCCTTTACGAACCTTCAGTTCATTTTCTAACAAAATGTAAACTTTCCTTTTTAAAAAATGCTCTTATTTTTGTACTTATGTATTTTTATGGCATTCTTGCACTTCCCATTTTGAATTATACTTATGCCTATATTTACTTTCCAGTAGTCATGTATGGATGTCAGAGCTGGACTATAAAGGAAGCTGAGCACCCAAGAACTGATGCTTTTGAACTGTGGTGTTGGGAAGACTCTTGAGAGTCCCTTGGACTGCAAGGAGATCAAACCAATCAATCCTAAAGGAAATCAGTCCTGAATATTCCTTGGAAGGACTGATGCTGAAGCTGAAACTCCAATACTTTGGCTACCTGATGCGAATAACTGACTCACTGGAAAAGACCCTGATGCTGGGAAAGATTGAAGGCAGGAGGAGAAGGGGACGACAGAGGATGAGATTGTTGGATGGCATCACTGACTCAATGGACATGAGTTTGAGCAAGCTCTAGGAGTTGGTGATGGACAGGGAAGCCTAGCATGCTGCAGTCCATGGGGTCGCAAAGAGTTGGACACGACTGAGTGACTGAACTGAACTGATACTTATTTTACATCCCTTTTTATTCAGTCTACTCCTTGAGAAATCATATTGATTATATCCCCTTGTACACAATAAAAAGTAATATTTACTGATGAAGATGATGGTAATAAGTGCAGATCTCTGCTTGAAATGATCACAGTGGTTCCCAGCTTGCAAAAGATTCAATGATAAAAGTGTCTATTTCACATTTCATTTTAAAAATTACATTCTGGGTTATATTCTAATATTAACATTCATGGGGCAAAAGTCACAATCATTAAATTTCTATTACTCTATAAAATTAGTTAATTATATGGCACCCCACTCCAGTACTCTTGCCTGGAAAATCCCACGGACGGAGGAGCCTGGTAGGCCGCAGTCCATGGGGTCGCTGAGGGTCAGACACAACTGAGCGACTTCACTTTTACTTTTCACTTTCATGCATTGGAGAGGGAAATGGCAACCCACTCCAGTGTTCTTGCCTGGAGAATCCCAGGGATGGGGGAGGCTGGTGGGCTGCCGTCTATGGGGTTGCACAGAGTCAGACATGACTGAAGTGACTTAGCAGTAGCATATATATTTTTGGGTTATATAAGGCCATAGAATAACATGGAAGGAAAATGTTCTTAATTTTCTGGTTACTTTTTAAGCTAAATTACATTTAATAGGATTTTCTTTTCTTTCAATAAAATATTTTAAATACAACAACATACATGTCACTTCTACAATATGAGTTTCTGCTTGGAAACTGCAGAGGAGGAATTTACTCATTTAAAATACCATTTAAAATAAATGTTTGTTGAGATTAACACAATATTAACTAGGGTTTCACCTTTCTAAAGAATCATGACTAAAATTACTTTCCTTATTTATAAAAAGAACAAGAATAGAGATTTACTATTGTCTTGTGTTCACAGGACATGTGCCTCAGAGAACACAAGGCTTTTGTGATTAAAAGAATTCATAAAATTTTCTATTAATAAGTGGAATTTTACACTGAGCCTCCACTAACGTTATGTAACTCTCCAGGGTTGGCCAAGACTTCTGAACTCCAGGAGTCTTCTGAGATTTCACAGACCACTGTTTTCCTCTACATTTCCATTTTGTCAACTCATTACAACTGCTCAAAACCCAAGCTAACCAGCTCCAATTGATTTATTCAAAATTGAATCTACTTTAGGAAGAGATGATTTAAAACACTTAATAATAAAGTGAATTGGTGGTGGGCACATATGGTGAATAATGAGATCATCAAACTCATTTTCATCTGGAAGGCACAAAAGAAGATGACTTTAGACATTAATCCATGGCATTTTAATTCACTTTTCTTATTTCACTTAGCTGGTCTTTCTGCTCTGTGTTTTCTGGTTTGCCAACTGGGTAGAATTGAATCTTGCAAGAAACAGATAAGAGACCTGCTATAATGATTTTAAGTACCACTGAATCATGATCCTCAACTTAATATAAAGTGTTCAGATTTAATAAACACTTCAGAAATGGAAGAAAATCTACTTTGAACTTAATAGTTCTGTTTTTATGTCAACGAAGCTCTGCATAGTTGACATGGAAATGACTTACATTTGAAAGCAGTTATTTTTTTCTAGTTTCAAAGTAAAAAGATTAAAGAAGTTGGCACATGGGACTTCCCTGGCGGTCCAGTGGTTAAGGCTGTGTGTTTCCACTACAGGGGGCACAATTTCAATCCCTGGTTGAAGAACTAAGATCCCACACGCTGCCTGGCATGGCCCAAAAGTAAAAACAAAAAAGACAAAAAGATACCCCAAAAAACTTGCGCATGAGAGTATCACAGCATGTTTATAATCAAAGTTGCTGTCGACCTCATGAGTGCGTGTATCCTCATGGACTGTTTAGGCATGAAACACACACAAATGTTTGGTATTAGTTTCTTTGAATCTAATAATAGGGAAAACAGATTTTTAATTGGTAGAAACTTGTGACATTGATGTTTGGATGACTTCTAAAACTTCTAATGCTCTAACACAAGGATCCCCAACCTCCTCGCCATGAAGTGGTACCAGGCCATACAGGAGGAGGTGAGTGGTGGGCAAGAGAGCAAAGCTTCATCTGTATTTACAGCCACTCCCCATCACTTGCATTATGCCTGAACTCTGCCTCCTGCCAGATTAGTGGTAATACGATAATTGTAATGCCCTGAATTATCCTGGAAACATTCCTTCTCTGTCCCCAGTCCATGGAAAAACTGTCTTCCACGAAACTGGTCCCTGGTACCAAAAAGACTGTGGGGATCGCTGCTCTAACAGTATGCATTCTGAACATCATCTACCCTGACTTTCTTAACCAAAGCTGCCATGTCACCCCCTCAGCACTAAGCATCAGCTGGCCCTGAGGCCAAGCAGAGATCAGAGAGGCCCAGATGGCTCATTATAATCCATGCAAGTTCATAAACTAAAAATAGAGCTCTTCCTCCATGTCCACCCCATTCACACTACTAATTAAATAAGATGTCAGGGATCAAAGTGACTCTTCAGTATCATTACTCATTTTTCTCCTTCAGCCACTCCAAATCTTGAAAACCATTCCCTCCCACGGCCTCTCACATCCAACCATCGCGGACATAAACATAAAATATGAAGAGACATCACATTTACGACCCAACAGTTGCTCTCTCATCCTCCTGCTTCCAAATTGAGTTACATTATTTACAGCTTTTCCCCGATGCTATTCTTATTTAAGAAATTCCACACACACATAGACTAATCACTTATTTGATTCTCCCAAAAGATGAAAAAACTTAACATTCACAGTACTTCTTTCAGATCATTAAAGAAAGTAAAATTATCACAGAGGGAGTTGACTCTGCATTTTCCCCCTATTTTGTTTCCCTCTTCCATACTGTCCTAGTGTATATAAGTTTTAACACTTTTTCTTGGTATGTATCAATGAGTGATCACCACTGCTCTTTAAAAAGTGTATATATAAAATTTTACAGTTTATTTTCATTCAACATTACATTTGCTATTTATTTATATTCTTAATTTTTCTAAAGTCACTCTAGGTATCTCTTCTCCCAAATACAAGAAGGACGCAGCATGCTACAAGTACCCCAGGGGTCATTCCCTCCTTCCCCAGGTTCTTTTTCATTACAGGACATCTTTTTTCTTTTGGTGTTAGTTCTAGAAGGTGTTGTAGGTCTTCGTGTGCTGTGTATGCTCATTCCTTCCAGCTGTATCTGACTCCTTGTGACCCTACAGACTGTAGCCAACTAGGCTCCTACGTCCATGGGATTTCCCAGGCAAGAATCCTGGAGTCTGCTGCCATTTCCCCCTCAAGGGAATCTTCACAACCCAAGAATTCAGCCCAAGTCTTCTGCATCTCCTGCAGTGCAGGCGGATTCTTTACCACTGAGTCACCGGGGAAGCCCAGTTCTTTTCCATTGTAGCCCCGTATTCTGCTTCATGTATTACTGTTAAGAGTTACAGCTTATCTCTTTATGCAGATATTTATATTTTTAAAAATCATTTCTAAGCTCAGTTTCCATTTCAGGTCCTTTTCTTTCAAAGAAATATCCTTTAGTTCTTTCAGCAAATTTGTGTGGGTGGTAGACTTAGTCAATATATGTATGATTTTTTGTTTGTTTGTTTTTTAATTTTACTGTCAGTTGAAGTGACTTTAGTTGGGAACAGAATTCTAGGATCCCTCACTGTCCTTTGAAGACACTACAGCATTTCTTTCTGGTATTTGTTGCTGTTGACAGCCTCTGTCATTCTTTAATTCTTTTGTAGAAAAGCTTTCGAGATTTTCTTTATGACTCAGGCTTGGCAATTTCACTGCTCTGTGTCTAGAGGTGGACTTATTTTTACTGACTTGTCTATAGCCCAGGATTCATGTTATCCCTTAATTCTTCAAAATTCTCAAGACATTTCTCTGAATATCGCTTCTCTGAATATATCTATTTAGACCTAGTTTATAAAAGTTCTTTTAGATAGATGTTGGAACACTTCAATTTTTGCTCTTAACTTTTCCTTCATGTTTTGGGTCCAAAAAAAATTTTTTTTAACATTGCCTTGTTTTCAGGGTAAAATTCTCAGTAAGATCCCTCAGTTCATATATTCTTCCACTAAAGAACATTCTCAACATAGCCAAAACAAGAATCTGGGAATTATCCTAGATATATTTTTTCCTTCTTCCTTGATAACCATCAGGGCAATGAGTTCTGTCCAACAGATATCCATTCACATTGGCTTCCTAAAATAGCTTCCTAACTTTTCTCCTTTCTTTTATTTAGTCCTCCATCCATAGACTTAATTATTACTATGTTACTCCCATCTACTTACATGCTTGTCTCCCTAGAGTGTTCGGTAATACAGACTTCTCAGTTTGGCCTACAAGGCCTGGGATAACCAGATCTATAGATAACCCTAGAACTTCATTTCATTTTTGATAAATACCCTACAAGTGAACCATACCAACCTATCTACTTGGATGCTACTGCTGCTGCTAAATCACTTCAGTCATGTCCTACTCTGTGCGACCCCATAAACAGCGGCCCACCAGGCTCCCCCGTTCCTGGGATTCTCCAGGCAAGAACACTGGAGTGGGTTGCCATTTCCTTCTCCAATGCATGAAAGTAAAAAGTGAAAGTGAAGTCACTCACTAGCAACCCCACAGGCTACAGCCTACCAGGCTCCTCCATCCATGGGATTTTCCAGGCAAGAGTACTGCAGTGGGTTGCCATTGCCTTCTCTGATCTACTTGGATAATGTCCCTATCTACTAGGATCTACTATGGTCTTTCATATTTCTAGGACATTGCATCTTTTGTTTTTTAATTGCCTTTCCTTCCTCATTTATGTGGATGATGTAAGTAACACTTTCCTCTGAGAAACACCCTTCTCCTGAAGTTACAATCACTACCTTTCAACCTCTCAGCTTTGCATTCCTTTATAATCTATCTCTGTGGGTCTACACTTATTTGTATTGCAGCACTCATCTCACTATAGTTGTCTTGTCTCCTTTATCCATTCAACTATGAGCTTCTTGTGGATATTGTCAGTGCATCAAACATGTGGCTCAATCATAAATGTGCATTAATGAGTAATTAAATGGAAAGGATAGATTGAATAATTCCTGGGTGATGTAAAAGGTTAAAAAATTAGAAAAATTTTTTTTAAATTAACCTGGCAGTTCAAATTTTATTTAATTTTGGTAATGGAATAAGAACACAGGAAGAAAATAAACAGTGTTAAAATCATCACATTCATTTAATGTTAAGTGTGAAGACATTCTCCTCCCCCCCCCCATTGAAATGTTGCACCATAGGGAATAAAATTCAAGAAATTTATATAACAAGTCAACTAGTTTCATCTAGTTTATAAAGTGCAACAGTTTCTAGGTGGCAAAATTTTAAAGTATGAATATATATGTGTATATATATGTATGTCTCATATATTTATATATACATGCTTAAATGGCTCAGTGAGTCAAGAACCTGCCTGTGATGCAGGAGACGTGGGTTTCATCCCCAAGTCGGGAAAATCCCCTAGAGTAGGAAACGGCAACCCACTCCAGTGTTTCCACCTGGAAAATCCCATGGACAGAGGAGCCTGGCGGGCTACAGTCCACATGGTCGCAAAGAGTCAGACATGATCGAGCGTGAGCACAGTTCAGTTCAGTTCAGTCGCTCAGTCCTGTCCGACTCTTTGCGACCCCATGAATCGCAGCACGCCAGGCCTCCCTGTCCATCACCAACTCCCGGAGTCCACCCAAACCCATGTCCATTGAGTTGGTGATGCCATCCAACCATCTCATCTTCTGCCGTCCCCTTCTCCTCCTGCCCTCAGTCTTTCCCAGCATCAAGGTTATTTCAAATGAGTCAGCTCTTCGCATCAGGTAGCCAAAGTATTGGCATTTCAGCTTTAACATCAGTCCTTCTAATCACATACATCTTAAATAAGGAACAGCATCAACCTCTTTGAGTGTATTCTTACATGCCCAGATACGAGGTGGTCACTGCATTCTGTACCTTACAAACACATAAGCGTCTCTAAATAAACCACCTACTGGCTGAATAGTAATAATATGGCCAATATTCCTTATATGGTCTCTGGAATGAGGTATGAAATGGTATTAACAAGGAGAGCCTGAGTGTGCTGGCTTACTCTGGCTGATCAAGCATAATTCTATTCTGTATTTACCATAATTAAAAATACAGAGCACAACACTGAAAGACAGTTATAAACCATTCAGTGGCTTGTAAACTGCAAACGTTTTAACTTTCCACTTAGACCATGCAAAATTACCCAGCCAAAAGTTGTTTAAGTTATAGTTGAAAGGGGTTTACTTGTTAAATGTGAGGGGCTTATTGTGGTGATTACCGCAAAAAATGATCACAATTGGCCAAGGAAGGAAATAAAAGGGCCTGTTAATATGTTGCCCTACTTGCAAGGTATAATGAAAATAATTGGAGGTTAATGGCACCTTGATTATTGTAGATCATACCAACCAATGGGTACAAGGATGCCAGGAAGCAGGGATTTGCCAGTTAGTGTCCATTTGTTAGATGAAAGCAAGTCATGTTTCATGACAACCATCACTTTGAGAGTAGGTTGGAAAATACTTACTATCACGTATCATGATACCAATCCATTTTGGAAACCATACAACATATCTTACTCTCTGATAAACTTCAGAAAATAGGAAGAAAACTATAAAAACATAGAAAAGCAGTGGATGAGACTCAAGAGAAACACACAAAAACTGGAAGACGTCCGATCTTACTATGAAGCTATTCTCTGTAACCAAACACACATCTTTTGGAATTTATTTTCCAACTCTGAAGAAGGCATTTCTGAACATCTGCGATATAAGCTAGGATAATTTTAAAGCTGTAATGTTGTAATGATTATTAGCTATTGGCTAGTGCTCGGAATTTTATTGAACTCATTAATCTAAGAAAAATAAATACAATTATAACGGTACTAATAAATGCTGGCTATATTTTTATTTGGTGGTTTTTCCCTTGTGTTTTTTAGGAAATAATCACTACCAGGAGGAGGCAAGACAAACAGGAAAGTCTGTGCTGTGTATGCCTGTCTAACCAATTCCCTGCTCAACAGAGCTCCAGGCAGGGACCAGCTATGTGGGGGAAAAGGACACAGATGTCGATCTCTGAAACTCAGTCAACCACACTTTGACAAAATTTCCCTACACCTAAGAAATGTTAACCTATAGCTTGAAGCTGTTGTTAAAAAATACTGCAAGATGCTGGAGAAAATGGAAATACATAATATGGTACCATAACATCAATACTTAGCCACATGGAATTACCTCATGCAATTCATATACACACACACACACAAATATATGAATTTAAATATAGATGATTTCCTATGTAACATTTTAAACCTTGACAAAAATTAAATTATTTAAAACTTCAATGTACCTGATTTGAAAAAATATGAAACTGGGTTATTCAATATTGACAAATTCTCTACATAACTAAGGCATACTTTTTAAATGATCAAAACCCAAGTATGGCAAAGTATTAAAAAGTTTTGATTTTGTTCAAGGTTTTGTCACTAGTAAGCTGTGACCTTATTAAGAAACAGAGAAAGGTATGAGTCTCGGTTTTCTTATCTATAAAAGACAGGCAATAATATCTATACACTGGTTATACTGTAAGACTTAAAGATGATGTATGTAAAGTGCAAAGAACATATAAGCATTCAATAAAGGTTAATTATTGAAATGATTTTTAATAAATATATTTATAAGATTTATTACCTACTTTGCCACCTACTTCAGACAGACCATCATTTAGCCTTTCCTTCATTACTAATGGTCATTATTTCAAAAGCAATTATTATGCTGTAATAAAGTATTACCTCCAAGGACTAAAGAGCTGTGTAAGCCTATTTACTCCAATCCCAACAGACCTCGCTGTGATTTTTCAAGTTCCTATTTTAATAATAATTTTGACACCTCCTTTCTTAGCTGCCATTCTTTTGCCCTTCGTCTACCTACAGAGAAAGGAAAATTCCTAATTTGGGGGGGGGCGGGGTTTGGGCATTGAGAATCTCAGAGGGTTTCAAGCATTTGTAAATAGGTACTGCAACATTAGGAATTTCTTTTCCTACGGAAAACTACAGGAAGTGAAATGCTACACAATTTTTGTGGCTATTAGGAATACATAAAAATCTATTGAGATAACATTTCAAGGGGCATGAGTTATAAAAATTGAGAAATATCCCTCTCCTATATTTTTCTTTTGCCATTTTCATTCACTACTTACTCTCGAGGCACAGCAGGATATTCACAAAGGATGTAAGAAGTACCTCTAAAGTAAGAGTTAAAAGGCTTTCTCTTTCAGAAAAGGAGAAGTCAGGTCCTCTCTTATAAGTAATTCATAGTATATATCAGGTGTGCAATGCACGTTTTACATCTTACGCTGTTTGTGCGTGCGTGTGTGCACCTCACAGCCTATGATTCAGTAAAGCTCCACCATTGTTCCCCCTTTTCCTTATCTGGAATACTTTCTGCCTCCTCCCAGAAGCAAAGCCTGTTTCTTAACTTGCACCTCAAATGCTACACATTCTACTTTCATTGTAACATACGACTTCCTCCAGGATCAAATTCATGTTCTTTGGGGGGTTCCACCTTTGGTCTCTAGAAGGCATCCTCTGTTTTAATGGGCTCTGTATTTACAGAGGACTAATTGAAAACATCCATGCCTGACAAAGGTCAGGGGACAAAGGTCACACCAGAGATGATTAGGGGGCCCTGGGCTTTAGCACAGACGAGACAAAAATGAAATCATGAAACTGACAACTCCTTCTAAAAGCAGATTTGAAGCAATTCACCTGTTTTAGATTTGTGCATGGGTTTGCTTAATATACCTTTAAGATTAGAGATTGGTGGAAAGAAACGAAATCTTTGTTTTATGGCTGCAACAAATGGGTCCACCACAGTAAAAATGTCATTTATTCTTTCTCACAAAGAGACCTTTGCGGTATACTGCAAATAAAAGCAGCATTTTTCCTTCTACTTAAGGTTTGTTAGGTGAAATTTATGTTTTTAAAATGCACTGCAAACACCAAAAACTGATTGTACTCTTATCAGCTTTTAAATCAAAACAGCTTGCTATCCGGTAAGGACAGGAGAACTGGTCGATTTATTTCATAAAACTTTATGTACAAAGAGACAGTGTCTATGAACTTAATGGAGAGAATACAGAGTCTGGAGGGGTAATTTTTATTAGAATTTATAGTGGGATTATCCATACTCCACAGTTTTCAGATTTTATTGAGATTTTATGGTACTGTGATGCTGACACAGTCAACTGCAGTGGGACAGGAGGTATAATTTGTTTCACCCTGACTGGGAAGTGAAATTGGCATTACTATTATATAAGAAACCTCACAGACTCTATTAATTGCCCAGATCCAATCAAAGCCATTATTTTTCCTAGTTTCACAGGTAAAATATTTTACCTGGGCATAAAAGAATAATAAGAACTGGCTGTAACTCTCATGCAACAGTATCTTTTCATTAAGACTGTTCAGAAGCCATAAGAATATTTCTCACCCACAGGGAGTTCAGCTCCAGAAACTATTAAAATCTAAATCACATCAAGTATCTGTAATGTACCACCAAATATTATTCTTCAGTATTAAGTACAGTGAAAAAAAACCAAAAACTTGGGAAATAGCAGAAACAATATACTCAGAAGCACCAGGGAATTACAGATGGCCCACTGACACAAAAGAACAGCTATGGGAAAGATACTCATTCATTCTGCAAACATTTATTGTTCACTGTGTGCCAGACACTGGATCAAGCGTAAGGCCATGATATAGATATCACTGTAATTTTATATTATATATATAATATACTTGAGCCAAATATATTGAGTAAAGAGAATATATTTTGTATATGTATGTATATCTATGGGCTTCCCAGGTGGTGCTAGTGATAAGGAACCTGACTGGCATTGCAGGAGACGCAGAGGAGTTGGGAGACTCAGGTTCGATCCCTGGGTTGGGCAGATCCCCTGGAGAAGAGCATGGCAACCCACTCCAGTATTCTTGCCTGGAGAATCCCATGGACAGAGGAGCCTGGTGGGCTACAGTCCATGGGGGGTTACAAAAAGTTGGACACAACTGAAGCAACTCAAGTATGCCCATGCATGTATATCTATGAGTATGTACATATATGACATACACTGTATTCCAATTTGGTATGCACCTTTCTAGAAAAGAAGGCATCTGAACCAGGTCTTAAGACAGGGAAAGAAATGGCCATCCAGGAAAAGGAAACAGCAAGGCTAGAGGGAGAGTTGTCATCACAGCGAGGTAGAAAAGATGGCTTGCTGAGACATGACACGTATTTAGTAGAATGGCAACAGCCTGGTGGGGAGGGGTGGTAGGGATGGGGTGGGGGGAGTCAGGCTCTGGGGATGTGAGGAACCCATGTTGTTGCTTCTTCTACTTCACCCTACAGAGGGAGGTTGCTCTTCTGGTTAGGGTTTAGGACTAGAGACCGGCATTAGCCACAGCACTCTAATGGAGCATCTCATATAGAGCACGGCACCTACATTAATGAATTCATTAGTTAATTCATCTCTTCACTCATTATTTATCGAACATGTACTAGTGTCCGGCACAATGCAATCTGTTGAGAAAATCAGAGCTAATGAGCTCCAGGTGGATTTGCGGAGATGCCAGCCTATTTTATTCTATGAGGAAGCATTTATAACAACACACGCCACATTATGCTTCCCTGGTGGCTTAGCAGTAAAGAATCCGCCTGCCAGGCAGGAGCCACGGATTTGATCCCTCATCTGGGAAGATCCCCTGGAGGACAGCATGGCAACCCACTCCAGTTCTTGCCTGGAAAATCCCATGGACAGAGAAGCCTAGTGGGCTACAGTCCATGGGATCGCAGAGTCGGACCTGACTGAAGTGATGCAGCACGCATGCGCATGTAACATTATAGGAGCAGCTACAGTTTCTGTCAACAGAGAAGTTTACTCTTATCATAGGTCACCCAAGTCTCACTAGGTCTTTCTCTCACTGAGAAAGTGAGAAAACCATACACCATGGCAGTCTCTCTCAATTTTACTGTTGCTATTGAGCTTTTCCTAAGTCCCTAGCTATCAATATGGAGAAGGCACTGGCGACCCACTCCAGTACTCTTGCCTGGAAACTCCCATGGACAGAGGAGCCTGGCAGGCTGCAGTCCATGGGGTCGCGAAGATTAGGACACGACTGAGCGCCTTCACTTTGACTTTTCACTTTCATGCATTGGAGAAGGAACTGGCAACCCACTCCAGTGTTCTTGCCTGGAGAATCCCAGGGATGGGGGAGCCTGGTGGGCTGACGTCTATGGGGTCCCACAGTCGGACACAACTGACGCGACTTAGCAGCAGCAGCTATCAATAAGGCAGTCCTCTGATGAATTCTCTAAGGGCTACTCCCACTTATCAGTTTTACCAAATTCTGTTTTCTGTCCTGCTGTCTCACTTTTTATTTTTTCTCTGTGACATTCAATAAAACTTAATAGTTCCCAAGTTGCCATCTATCTGCTTCCACTAACTCAACAAACATTACCCATAGTTACAAAGAAACTAATCACAGATCCGTAGAAAGTAGCATTTTATTTCTACTAAACAGAAGCCACATACAAATGTGCAGGATGGAAAGCAGGACAAGGGGGTAGAAGTGATGCTTCTTAAAGCAGATAAGTTAGGTTTCAAAGCCATGTCCAAGTTTTACTTTAAAAGGGCATATTCACTGCACTCCCTGACAGCCCTCAACTGTTAAATCTGAGAGCAACGATAGAATAAATTAGTAGACTACATGAGTTCCTCCACCAACTCTTTCCGATCACATTATTTTAAAATTCCACCACTAGATGGCAGTACAAAGGCTATCATTTTCAACATAGGTCTCTTAGTTCCACAATAAATACAGCACGTATGGGATAAGGTGATTTCGTTAGATATAGAAGATAAAGAAGAATCAAGATTCAAAAAAAGGAAGAATAGTGAAGCATGGAGGGAGAGAGAGAGAAATATATCTAGGAGAAAAAAAAAGAGAAGGGAATTGGAAGAGTGAGAAGGCAGAAAAAACAAACTGGAATCAAGATGGGTATTTGAGCAGGAGATGAAGAAGAACTCCATGTAGTCTCATTCAAATTTTCTAAATAGAAATTATAGGAAGAAATACATATTTCAATATGACTCAGTACACAGATACTATATAGACACACACTGTACTGCATTTGATGCAAGTCAGTCAGTTACTAAACAAAAGTTACATGATGTAACACATCTGTGGGTGAAACTCTCATATTTCTTAATCAAATCTATCCTATTTAATTCCTTTAAAATGTTGATGATGAGCTAGTATACTGATACCAAGATTCACCAACAGGAAAATGACTCACAGTATGAACAATATTATTTTAGTGTATTGTAAACTACAGCTGACTTTTAAGAGAAGTTATCCTAAAAACCACCACACTGAAATTCCTGGCCATATAATTGGTCCATAAAACATTTGTTGAAAAAATTAACTAATTACAGAAGAAAAACGAAAGCGAAGCCGCCTAGTCATAAAAAACACATATACAATTGGCCAATGATCAAAGTTGCATTTTCCCCACATAAAAGGGGCTGGAGGGAAGATCGAGTATGTGATTACCACTCTGTAAATTGGTAGCTCTTCTTTTATTTATTAGATAGACAAATATCAATCTGTTCTTTTCTAAAGAACCCAAAGTGGAAGTACAACCGTTAATCAAACTCTCCATTAACAATGGAAAACAGGCAGAAAGAAGGGGCTGAGAAAATAGTAATAGAGCTTGGAGAAGAAAAGCAATTATTGTGGATGGAGTAAAAAAAATTGGAAACAGAAACCACAGCCAGAGAGTTGTAAATAATTAAAAAGCCAATTTAAAACAGTGCTGGCAATGATTCTAAGACCAAGTTTCCCTTTTGGATCTCACATTCTTTCTTCTTTCATTTGTTCCTTCCAGGTCTTAAGAGACACTGGGCAAAATGTCCAATTGCAAAAAAGTATCTATATCTATATAGATATATCTAGATATATAAAGATACCTATACAGCTCTATCAGAGAAGGCAATGGCACCCCACTCCAGTACTCTTGCCTGGAAAATCCCACGGACGGAGGAGCCTGGTAGGCTGTAGTCCATGGGATCGCTAGGAGTCGGACAAGACTGAGCGACTTCGCGTTCACTTTTCACTTTCATGCATTGGAGAAGGAACTGGCAACCCACTCCAGTGTTCTTGCCTGGAGAATCCCAGGGATGGGGGAGGCTGATGGGCTGCCGTCTATGGGGTTGCACAGAGTCGGACATGACTGAAGTGACTTAGCAGCAGCAGCAGCTTACAGCTCTATAGTTATCTATATACATATAGATATATCAGTCCAATACTCAAATGGTTCTTGCAGTGAGTATATATATCCAAACATCATCAAAATAATCCTATAAATATCTGCAATCTAATATGTAAAATAAGAATTTCCTTGTAGCATAACAGCACCTGTACTATGTGAAATTAGAAGCTTCACATTTACGTAGAACATTACTTCAGGAGAGAAAAAATTTGTTCTTCAAAACGAAACTACAGAGGAAAGGAAAGATTTATTTCCAGATTCAACATGTTAAAGATAATCAGAGAAAACATTTCAGGTGTGGTAAAAAATGAATATAGAGACTTTCTTAGACTAAATACTAGTAGCACATCACATTTAAGCATCTATCTACTTAAACATAAATTAGACCGTTTTATCTTAGAAGGAACTTGACCTAACAAGTTATAACAGAATGAACACAAAGTCCACTCTGGTAACCCCTTGCTTTAGCTACTTTATCTTTTGAATGGATTTTCTCCTGTCTATATCTTTCCTTCCTTACACAGTATCTATTTCTGAATGGAGTATCTCCTGTCCCCTCTGCTGGTCATATTTTTTTCTCTTCTTTTCCAGGTGTACTTCTATTTACTGTTTAAATGTGTGTGGGCAAAGCCAAACTCACACCTTGACATTTTACAGTTTACAAGGACCTTACACAGAGTTTTTTCTTTTCTGCTAATTATCTCTTAGAACAATACATATAATTTCTGTCACCTCTCTTGTCAAATTTTAGACCTAACCCAACATATGCCCTGTTGGCTCAGACAGTAAAAGAATCTGCCTGCAGTACAGAAGACCCAGGTTCAATCCCTGGGTCAGAAAGATCCCCTGGAGAGGGGGATGGCAACCCACTCCAGTATTCTTGCTGGGAAAATCCCATAGACAGAGGAGTCTGGTGGGCTACAGTCCATGGGGTCACAGAGATTCAGACATGCCTGAGCAACTAATAATCTATGCCAGATGAATCAGAGAAGTCAATAACCTTAGATATTTCAGTAAACAAGAGCAGAAGAAGCCATTGTTTTTGGATGGAATCCATTCAACTTCCTATGTGTGCCCATAAGTGAAAAAAATACAGATAGGTTTCTACTCCTTGTTAAAATCAGGTAAAAACAAATGACCAATGTATCCATATAAAATATCCTGTCCTCCAATTTAAAATTCAGTTTTTCATAAATATTAGCTGTTTTTCTCACTATTTAACAAGTTACTGTCTGTTTTATAATGATGGTAGTGAAACACTCACATCCTTTCAAAGTCTACAATTAAGAAAAATAAGCCAAAATGAGCAACCATCCAGTCCTGCTTCCCAATAAGCAACGCTGAAAATTAACAGTAAAGGATTAAGTAATTAGAAGGTTTGTCAATCAAAATCAGATTAAAAATAGGAGCCTATATCGTAGCTATCATAATTCAACATAAAAAGAAGAATGCATTTACCAAAGGAAGCTGGGGTAGTTCAACCAAGAAGCCAAGACAACCATATACAGGAGGGTATGTCAGCTGCCCAGGACTATTCTGGTTATATGGACAGATGACACTGGGATTCCACTGAATGGTGAACTAAAAGAGGACAGTCATATGTAAGGCAGTCAGGAGAAGCGAGTCTGTGACAAAAGGAACCGAGACCTGAAATATGACATCATGAACATCAACAAGTGGGAAAGTCGAGAGGAGAAGAACACTGGTGAAACAAAAAGATCTGAAATGGAGAGTTTCATGGGAGTAAAACCCCAGTTGCATTCAATGGTCGGGAGCTACAGTCATAACCTCCAACCAGCTCTGCAGCAATTGCTAGGATGACCAGATTCCCTTTCACAAGTATAAATGGCCCAGGACTAAAAATACACTGTGGCTTCTTCCTGTGGGCTGTGAGGAAAGCAACAGCCTGTAGGAAGAAATGGGGTGTGACTATTTCAGATGTGCCCACAGCCACAGCCCTCTGAAATTCCTGAACCAGTGCTATGGGAATAGGTATGGTTTTGAAGAATTTTCCATTTCATCTAAAAATAATAGAAAAATAACACTTTTTTTTTAATTAATGGAGATGATCAAAGAAATGACATGCTCATATGGGGCTGCTGATTTCTTAACAGCAGTTACAACAGGCTCTAGTCAGATATTTCAGGGAAAAGTACTTTAAACTCAAAGATCTTATCCTATAAATGTCTGAAGTCAGGAATAATGCACTTATGATCAATGGTAAGTGATTAGTCAAGTATGACACTATTATAATAAAAGTCTTGATGCAATAAATACGTTCTGTAAAAATTCTGGTAGGCTGGGCTCTTGGGATTGCACTTTCAAGAGAGAGAATGTGACTGCATAGCAAACAGGCTGAGTTCTTTCTCCTAGGCATTTTCCCACTTTTATGGTCATGGGGACATCTGGTGAGTCTGGGTGGCTAAGGAGAAGACAACATGGGGAACGGAGGAGAAGACAAACCAAAAGACCATCTACATAAAGCAATACGAAGGACAGGACAGCGGTCAGGGAAGAAAACTAGACAACCGGGTTACTCAGCTGGCTTTTCACTTCTGGCTGTTCCAAAGCCAACATCAATGACACCTTTGTTCAAGCCTCATTCCTTGGCATCAAGGTTATATTATGTTCCTCTAGCTACATGGAGAAAGGGCCAGCTCAGGTACAGGAGAGAGAAAATAAATCCATTGTCTTTTTTAGCTCTTTAGTTGGTTACGTACGGCCTGTCCTTTTAAGTATTTTGCATTTCTAAAATGTACACATCTATACATATTCAATTATAAAAATGCCTTTGAACAACAATTACAAATTGCTTAGGGATTATCTTTTTAAAATTATTCTGTATGTTCCAGTATGTGATGAGTGAGAAACGTTTGATCTTATATTCATATTAATGCTGGTATCATTTTTATAATTTTTAGTGGAACCTACATTTTACTGAACTTCTAATCTGTTTGCTTTTCATTGTCAATCTTAGACCATTATCTGCTGTTTGCTGCATTTTCTTTCCTTTACCATTATGCATCTTTTTCCTCAAAACCTGTGTCAATCTAATACATTGACTTCAGAATTCAGGTTAATTACTGCAAGATGCAGCTTACTTCTGCAAAATCGTATGAGCAACTAATGTGTAATGAACAACTTTGCTTCTGTGATTCTTCCTTCTCTAGAATTACCCACTTTCAACTATCTACTGGATTATTCTTGACAGAATACAAATATGCTATACTTTCTGTCTCTTTTAAATTGCTCCCTTGAGAGCATAAATTTCTCTTCAGCTATCATGCCATTTCTCCAAAACTCTTTCAGCAAAACTTGGCCAAAGAGCCTTCTAGACTCCTGGTCTCCCCTGTCTCACCTCCCAGTAGAACATGAACTCACTTCGGTCTGTCCCTTGTCCCCAGTGCTCCATTGACACAGCGTCATCAACCCATCCTTCCCCAAATGCTCCATTCTCAGTCCTTATTTCATTTGGCCCCTTAGAAGCTTTTGATAATCTGACAACTCCTTCTTCACTTATATTCTCTTAAATGCCCTTTCTTTTACCTTAATAGCAGATCAAAAAGAAGAAAAGGAGAATCCTAAACATGCTTATTGAAGCAATAAACCAAGAAAAATTTTGCTTGTGTGTGTGTGGTTTTTTTTTTTTAACCTTCGATGCTTTCTGCTGCTAATTATCTGTGAAAACTAATGAAAATCTCCTGAGAAATCTACCAAAAACTTTCCTAGGCTCAACTGAAATTCTGTTACAAGGTCAAATAACCCCTGTAGGGTCTTGTTTATAAACAACATGTCTCAGGTCCCATGGAGAACCTTCTAGCTCTCAGCACTGTCACTTGGGGGGCTCACTGCTACTCTGTCCCTTTGGTATCAAGCAGGAAAATGCGTCCCTCTGGAGACCTTCTCTTACAGCATCCCTCTCATAGCTCTAGTCCACACTGTAAGCACCTTCGAGAACATCATGCCATTTTCTTCATATTACATCTTATCAAGACCCAGCTGAGTTCTGTCAGTGCCCTGGGTTAGCTAACTGACTTGCCATTCCTTTAAGACCATATTCTGTAAATACTTGGATGGGCTGGAGTTCTCTCCTCATTAGAATACTTTTTCACACTCTTCTGTTGTTAGCCAAGCATACCCATGCGAAGTTCCATCCTACCACAATTCCAAAACCCCAAACACCCAATTCTGAATATCACAACAAAAACATTTGTTCCAACCACATGTAACACTCTACATGAAAATACTTTGGTCAAACACAGCTTTCTCCATCTACAGCTATAATTAACCTCTCTCCCATAGGCACATCCATGGCTAGTCTATGTTTTAACTCTGTCCACAGCTATCAGTTAACTGTACAATTTTCTTGTTTGATGACAAGATCTCCTAGCAGATTGTAAGTACTTAGATAAAAACAGCATCTGTTTTGCTCAACACAATCTCTGGTAACAATAAAACGCCTAATACATGAGAGACGCTCAATCAATACCTGAATGGACAAACGACTCAATTCATGTTATTTTAGATACAGACGTATACATTCTTAGTCCCTTACGTAATGTGACATAAGGTAATCTATTTCTTTACTATAGACCAGATATGTTTTACCAACTTTAAAACTAATTAACCAGTACAATCACCCACATTTATGTGAGTTATTTTTATTAGCAGCATTTGAAAATCCAACTCCCCTATTATATTTTCTTTGGCTCATCCATACCAGAAATATAAGACCTATGTGAGAATAGAAATAGATCTCCTTTTATCACTCAGCCATTTCATCACTGGCCCAGTGCCCAAGTGCATATTTGCAGCATAAAGATGTGAGGAATTACTGAAATGCCTCGTCCTTTATTCCTTCTGTGAGATAGGCAGGCCTCCTCCACTACACACTTTTATTATCATCTAATTAATCAAACAATTAAAAAATTATAAAATGCTATAGCAATATTATAGAATATGGGGATTATAAAAAAATATAAATTAATAAACATAAAAAGTATGGGATTTTCCTTATGACTTCTCATCCTAAACCCTCATCCCTTATAATTTGTTGTAACAACTTTGAGAAGCACTTCTTGAGAGCAGTTTATCACTTTTAAATTCAGTAAGTCTTTTTTACCCCAACTTTCTGTTTTTACAATACAGCAAAAAAATTTCTGAACATTATTGCTTCAGGTATTTGGGGGGGGGGATCTAATAATGACAAATTATTATCAGTGCTAGACATGTACACATAAAATCTTTATATTTCCAATAATCTTCAAAGATATATCATATTTTATTTGCATTTTATCACTGAAGAAAATGAAGATTAGTGAGATTAAATAACTTTGCCCAGTCCAAAGCTGGAAGTGAGGGAACTAGGATTCTAAACCATGCATCCTTGATCCCAGATTTCATGCTGTTAACGTCCATATCATATTTAGTGTGCTGATGGTTATATGTTTATTCTTGATATGCAAAAACTGCTGAATACAAACACTGCATGAAACTGACAAAAATACTCATGTAGAGAACAAATTACAGCATGAGTCTAAATACAGTTCTACAAAGATAAATTTTCCAGAAAATTAAATTTTGGCAGTAAACTTTAAATAAAAGTAATCTCTCTCATAAAATGATAATGACAAATAAAAGAGACATCTGTTTCCTTCATTAATGCACCAAAACTGTTTTTTTAAAAAAAGGTCACAGTGTTAAAATCCTTATCAATCACCTTCACAATAAAAGCAATAGTTTTCATAAGTGATATTGTACAAAGATTGGATTCCATGGTATACACATATATAAAATAATGTAATACACAAGGTTATATTTTTTCTAATTGCTAATTCTTAAAGAATTTAAAGCACATCTGTAAATTATAAATGAAAATATCTAATGTGATCTTTAATTATGTTACTCTTATTCAAATCGATTAGCTCATTTGGATTAGAAATATTAGTAATATCAAAGAAGGTTTGACTCAAGTAAAATCTATGTAGATATTCCCTTCTTCCTCTTTTTTTTTCTAGTTCACAAAGATAGTGGTGAGACTAATTCCTGGCCATTGCCCATAATAGCACTAAAAATACAAAATAGTTGTCAGGTAAGCATGGTACCTGGATTTCAAGTTTGCAGTCTAAGTCTTTGACTGTTGTAAGCCATGAGATTTTTCACTTGGAAAAATTGAAAAGGTGCAATCTGTCATGTGCTATGAAGAAACTTATTGGAGATAAAACAGTAACTTGCAAAAGATGCATGCACAATTTTGTATGTTTGCAAAATTTCTCCAAGTTCATAATCAAATATTATTCCTATGCACTGAATCCTACCTTTTACAAGAACCAAAACAACTATGTTTACTAGCATTTTACACAAAGGCAGTGTTTTATGTGTTCATCCATCATATTTTAATTATGAGCTTGACAGTAATATGGCATTCATAGCAAAATGTACTACAAACTAAGTCTTAATCCATCATCATTTCTAGACTCTGAAGATGAAACACATGCATATGAGTTGATGATTATAGACATTTTATATTCCTATAGAATGGTGGCTTTTTTTTTTTTTAGATCTACAGAAAGGGAAAAATTAACATCATGTTATTACAATTCCTTTGACTTAAAAATAGAAAAAAAAAGAACTTAGAAGAAGAAAAATAACTTCATGAGCAGCTATCATATATAATTAATGATATTATTACATAAACTCATGCAACAAAGGAGAAGGCAATGGCAACCCACTCCAGTACTCTTGCCTGGAAAATCTCATGGACAGAGGAGCCTGGTAGGCTGCAGTCCATGGGGTCGTGAAGAGTCGGACACGACTGAGATACTTCACTTTCACTTTTCACTTTCATGCACTGGAGAAGGAAATGGCAACCCACTCCAGTGTTCTTGCCTAGAGAATCCCAGGGACAGGGGAGCCTGGTGGGCTGCCGTCTATGGGGTCACACAGAGTTGGACACGACTGAAGTGACTTAGCAGCAGCAGCAGCATGTAACAAAGTATCTTCCTGCTTCTAATCCCCAGAAGGAAATATTAATACTGCATTTTGAATTATTTCTATCATAGAAGCTTCCTGCTATTTAAAATAACAACTTAGGCTTATATGAAGATAAGAACTTTAGCTACATGATGCATTTCTAGCCAAACACCTAACTTTAGAGTTACTTTAATGGCAACTTAATTTACAAATTACTCAAAAGTGAATGAATAGATAACAAGCATTGGAACTTCATGTCATTTTACATTATTGCCAGATAAATAAGATCCAGTCTGAACAACTGAAGGAAGAGACATCTTGATACACTTTTTACATGTTTCATAATTGTTAATCTCTATGAGGGATTCACAACTCACAAGCCGTGAGGCTGACTGTATAGACTGTCCTTCCTATGAAGGTAAACATTATTTTGCAAATTTACATATTAGAATTCTGACATCATATGACTTGATACATAAAAATATGGACTGAGTAATTCTGAAACATATACCTATGAAACATATGAAAACGAGATTAGTTTCTACTAAACTGAGCTCTACTCACAGGAGCAGATCAGTTGTTCCTCTGCGTCACTGTGCACAGAACTTCTTAGTAGTAACTTCCTTGCATAACAGTTACTTCTAGTGGTAAAATAAAGCAAGGCTCGCTTGTGTCTCTTACCTTTGCCATGGCTTCTCCCATCCTCCAAAAGTGGTACTACGATAGTGTTGTTCACATTGCCAGGTGACCGCACAGCTGTGTAGACAACAGGCACCGACTGGACCACCACGGGGATGCGGTGAACATGACTCAGTTTGTTAGACTGTAAATTCATGGGACTTGAAGGCGGAACAGGATGGATAATGTGCAAAAACTGCTGGCCTCCCACACCAGAGGCAGAGGCAACGAGGGGCCCTGGAGTTAATACTGTCGACGAAGATGATGCTGAAGATACTGACGTTATAACAGTCGGGGATGAGGCTGGACGGCTAGAAGACGATGAGGAGGTTGAAGTTGAAGAAGGTGAGGAGGCGGACGCTGTCATGGAAACTGGGGAGGATGAAACGGCTGTAGGGGATGTCCTGGCTTTGTTGATGGACAAGTCCACTGGCTCAGTTTGTGTCTGGAAGTGATCTACAGATAATGAGTCCTCCGGGGGTTCCCCTTTCACATTATTTAGCAACAGGGGAACAGCTTCCATATCGGGGTACTTGTGGACGTTTGGAGACTGTGGGGAGAAAAATGGAACATGTTTATCTCTGTTAATCACATCCTCTAATATGTATGATTTATGACTTCAATGTTTATTAATTTTTCTCTTATTGCTGTGGAACATTAATTCACTCTCCAAGTATCTGAGATACTGCTCTGTGACAGTCATCATAATTAAAGATGAGAGTTTAAAAGTACAAGACAATTGGAAGAGCAACAGACATAATCGTTAAAATCCAGGGAAATAAGTACACTATGGAGAAGAAAAAAGGCCATAGAAACCTAAAAATGAACAGCAATTTCACATAAAACCTTCTAAATGACAAGTTCAAAGTATTTTCTTTGGCTGTTGTTCAGTTGCCCAGTCGTGTCCAAGTCTTTGTGACCCCCATGGACTACAGCATGGGGTCTTCAGTTGTAGTTACACTGTCTTCTTAAGATATTATATACACAACTAAAGTTAAAAACATTCATTTTGTTGGTCTGACCCATCACTACACTTATGAGTTTTAGTTTCCATTAGTTACAAACTAATGGAAACTTTGATTAGATAACCTTAAATATCTTTTCCAGCTCTAAAAGTCCATGATTTCATGATTCTAACCCTTACTCAATACTATTATAGGAGGCCTGGCAACAACATGGGGGAAACTCACTACGACATTTCAGCTTTCATATCTGGAGAAATATCCACCATACCATTCTCATTTTGAGCATTAAAACAGGCATAAAATTCTCCAACTTCCCACACTCAGTTACGAAAGTATTCAATACAAATTATTTCTAACAATGGGATTATAACTTAGCTCTTAACAACGAAAAAGATTTTCTCAAAATAATATAAAGAAATTCCACAACAGACATTTTTAGGAAATAATAATTTTAGGAAAAACTTATTCTATAAATCTTAAATTGCCTACGCTTACATTGTTTAAGACAATGATAACAATTTTGTCCAAGTTTGTTTCCATTTCTTTCAAGTTTTAATGAGCAAAATTTAATAATAATACTAGGAACAACATACAATAATAATGAAGAATCCAAGATTCCACTCAAACTAATGGGCTCAGTGTGTTATTACTGAGCATAAATATAATTCATAGTTATTCACTCATAAATTCAAGAAGTATTTATTAAATGCCTCTTTCCAAGGCCTAAAATGGTCTCCAAACTAGTATGTGTCTGTCTAGCCTTAACAGAGAGTTAGACTATAATAGATTATTTTTGGTTATATATAATCTGACCAGGTTAACAGGGACATTATTGTTCTATTACATGAAGATCAAAAACTCTTTTTTCAGCTTCATTACGGTATGAGAACAATGCCTAAAATTATATTAAACTGGCTCATTTCATTCTTTAATAATAGATTTGGTTCACTATTTCTCTCAAAGTTGTGCATACACTTCAAGGAACAAAACATGCTTCTTCAAATCTTTCTTTATAGAATAGAAATTATAGCTCCATTCAGAAAATATAATAGCGCATGGGCATTTTATTTAGCAGCAATGAGAAAAGAAAGGAAAGAAGCTAAACAATAGTACCAGAACAACTAAAAAGGAAAATGAGTTGAAGTTTTATTTTTTTCTTCTAAGTTAACATGGTTACTTACCAGCAAAAAGATAATTAGAAAATATCAAAATGAACCATCCAAAATATATCCTGCATAAAATTTTAAATGACAAGATTTCATGTGCTGAAATTGAGAAATAAGACCTTAAATATTCTCAGATATCAAGAAATGAAGGAAAACAAAAACAAACGCCATAAACAGAGCAACTTTTATAAAAAGCTATTAGCATTATCTATTCTTCTAAATAAGAAGAGTATTTCAATTTGTACCCAGTGCTATCATTTAATTTCTTTGTAGAACAAGGTAGGATATTTCTTATTAGTGTGTTATACCCATACAGGAATTCTTTGTTGAGGCTGCTTTCATAAAATATCCCAACTGGTTTGTCATTAAAATTGTAAAATATGTCATTGAGTACATACTATCAAACATGGTTTGCTTTCTAATATAGTCTTGAGATTAACTTCTCTCTTTTACTATATTAGAGAGCTCCAAAATTCTAATTTTGGAGATAGTGATTAATTTCATTCACAAACCTCTTCCTAACTATACTTGGACACAAAGTTCTAACATAGGTTTAAAATCCCAAGTTTGACATATAATTGCAGAAAACTCTTCATAAAGTCAATGAAAGAGTACTTTAGCAGACTATGACAATACAGTTGGTAGATTTGGAGCTTACAGTGCAAATAGATGGTTTGAGGCATCAGGCTTCAATGAGCTTTGCAAACTGCTTAGACTTCTGTATATTATGAACACAAGTCTATACTTTGTAGGTAATATAGCTTAATCTCTCACTAAAAGAATTTACTCCTTACTGTTTTTTAAAAGTAGAAGAATAATGTTCCTCTGGTAATTCTGTTGTATACACTGGAAAGCTATAAAGATCTAATACTAAGAGCCCCGTATTGTTAGAGGGTGTCAGTTGTGTCTGACTCTTTTGCGAACCCACAGACTGTAGCCTGCCAGGCTCCTCTGTCCAAGGAATTCTCCAGGCAAGAATACTGGAGATAGTCCCGACCCAGGGATGGAGCCCAGGTTGCCTGCAGTACAGGTGAATTCTTTACCATCTGAGTCACCAGGGAAGCCCACTAAGAAACCTGCTGCTGCTAAGTCGCTTCAGTCATGTCCGACTGTGCAACCCCATAGACGGCAGCCCACCAGGCTCCCCCGTCCCTGGGATTCTCCAGGCAAGAACACTGGAGTGGGTTGCCATTGCCTTCTCCTACTAAGAACCCTAGGTGCATTCAAATCCTTGATAACTACATAGCTTTTACATAAGCTCAAACCACAATATAGAAAATGATCCAAAAAATTAGGAAGGATCAACCAAACCTGTGGATGACAAACATAACTTATTTGGGAATGTTAGACACATTATGCATGAATTTAATCATCACAGAGGCACATATTGGCTCCTATTCCACATGTAGCAGATGAAACACAGCCAGCACGTCTGAAAACAATGCTTTATCAGTATAAAGAGGACAAAGCCCTCATCATACCATTCAACTATTTACAGTGTTGACATAGTATCATATTCTCATAGCCCTTACCAATCACTTCTCCTGTGATGTGGCCAGTAAATCATCCATAATTCCAGCTTCAAGCTGCACATACACATACATAAGACCAGCAATACTATATAAATCAGTTTCCCAAACAGTGAATGTGCACTCCTCCTTTCAGGAAAGAGAAAAGACCTGAAAGGCTTGATCCTGAAACTGTTATTAGAAATTCATTTCTTGGATTTTAGAAAGTGCTAGAAATGCATTGACCAAGAAATGCGAATTGAAGCCATGGGAGAGTAGCCAAAAGAAAGACAGAAAGCTGGAGAAAAACCAACTGAGAAGTACTGAGAGCAGTTAGAAATGAAAGGATTTGAGAAATGCTACACAGACTTGAGAAAGAGAGAAAAGATATGGATGGCTATGTTACCAGGAAACAGCATCTAAGAGGCAAAGACACTGAGAAAAAACCAGAAATTACAAAGACAAGTTTTATGCACAATTAGGAAAAGAAAATTTTGTTAAAAAAAGAACAATGAAAGGATTTCATACTAAAACTTTGCCCTTGGTCTCTAACTACTCAATTTTAGATACAACACTGATGGACAACTCTTGCAGCAACATCCACTAAGCACTGCTGCGGTTTTGTTGTTTGTTTGTTTTAAATAAAAGCCCGTTAAGATCTGTGTTTGGAGGAAACGTCTAGCTGAATTTTTGCTGCTGATGACCCTGGTGTGGAAAACATGATCAAACACAAAAACTATATTCAGTATTATCAACAGGAACAGAATTCCTTCTAAAGACGTGAAGATAAAAGGGCACCCTGCATTTTATGTCAAAGAGAATGAGAATTACTTTCATTTCCCAAAAAAGATGTAATATTTTGGAGGGGCGGTCCACAATAATTTTTTCGCCTCCCATACTTTGAGAAATAAATGAATAAATACACACAAAAGTCTGATAAATGTAACAATCTACTTCATAAGAAGGTGTGAAAACTGAAAGATAATATCATAGGATTATACCGCAGCGTCACATTGTTTCTTCAAGAGTCCGAAAGCCAGTTTGATTCAAAATAATTCACTCAATAAAGTACAATGCACAATATTCCAGTGAACATATTCCTTTCAGTGAGATGAGGATTACATGTGAGCTGTTCTAATCAGATCACCCTTTTCCTAAATAAATGTTTTAAACTCTAACTTCAGCTTTAGGTATTTTGTTGAGCGAATGTAAAAGTGTATCTAAAACTTCCGATATGTGAGTATTCAGAGTACCTGCTGTGTTTCCTAAAGTCATCCACTAGCATCAGATGAATCTTATTACAGTCCTCAAGTGAGTTCTTTTTAAAGCTGGCCTTGTATTGATATTTTGATCACCTGGTGATTTTTTTTTTTAACCTGGTAATTTTAAAAAGAAAAAAAAAACAAAACTGGACAACACCACATCTTTGGAAACCCCTCCAGAGACTCCTATGTGTAGTCATGGTTGAGGAACACTTGGGTAATATTCTGGTATATGTCCTCCACGATTTACAACCTAACTCTTTCATCTTTAATGGCACCAGAGATTTATTTCTAGAAAAGTGGTATATGTGCACACACACAGGGATTTAGTCACTCAGTCATGTCCAACTCTTTGCCACCCTATGGACTGTAGCCTTCCAGACTTCTCTGTCCATGGGATTTCCCAGGCAAAAATACCAGAATGGACTGCCATTTCTTTCTCTAGGGGATCTTTCCAACCCAGGGATCAAACTGAGGTCTCCTGTTTGTAGGCGGATTCTTTACCAACTGAGCCACCAGGGAAACCCCACACAGGCACATACGTGAAAAAGATGTGTCAAACTATCTGTCTATCCATCCACCACTCCATTCATCTATTCATCCAGCCAACCAGTAAGCTAGCAATAATTTAAATAGATTATATTTAAGTTTACCTTTATAACTTTTTGAGAAATCACTTCATGGGAGTGTTTAGAAACGAAGGTACAGTGACTTGCCTAATATATAGTTCATGACTTCATGGTTATATAGCCTGTTATGTGGTTATCATAGAAAGAAAATTTGATTTGGACGCAAAAGACTTGAATTCATAACCTGCCCTGTTAATTATTAACTATACAATCTTGGTGTCATCATTAAAAATTCTCTCAGTTCAGTTCAGTCGCTCAGTCCTGTCCGACTCTTTGTGACCCCATGAATCGCAGCACGCCAGGCCTCCCTGTCCATCACCAACTCCCAGAGTTCACTCAAACACATGTCCATTGAGTTAGTGATGCCATCCAGCCATCTCATCCTTAGTCGTCCCCTTCTCCTATTGCCCCCAATCCCTCCCAGCATCAGAGTCTTTTCCAATGAGTCAACTCTTCACATGAGGTGGCCTAAGTACTGGAGTTTCAGCTTCAGCATCATTCCCTCCAAAGAAATCCCAGGGCTGATCTCCTTTAGAATGGACTGGTTGGATCTCCTTGCAGTCCGAGGGACTCTCAAGGGTCTTCACCAACACTATAGTTCAAAAGCATCAATTCTTCGGTGCTCAGTCTTCTTCACAGTCCAACTCTCACATCCATACATGACCACAGGAAAAACCATAGCCTTGACTAGACGGACCTTAGTCGGCAAAGTAATGTCTCTGCTTTTCAACATGGTCTCTAGGTTGGTCATAACTTTTCTTCCAAGGAGTAAGCGTTTTTTAATCTCATGGCTGCAGTCACCATCTGCAGTGATTTTGGAGCCCAGAAAAATAAAGTCTGACACTGTTTCCCCATCTATCTGCCATGAAGTGATGGGACCAGATGCCATGATCTTCTTTTTCTGAATGTTGAGCTTTAAGCCAACTTTTTCACTCTCTACTTTCACTTTCATCAAGAGGCTTTTTAGTTCCTCTTCACCTTCTGCCATAAGGGTGGTATCATCTGCATATCTGAGATTATTAAGATTTCTCCCAGCAATCTTGATTCCAGCTTGTGCTTCTTCCAGCCCAGCGTTTCTCATGATGTACTCTGCATATAAGTTAAAAAAGCAGGGTGACAATATACAGCCTTGACATACTCCTTTTCCTATTTGGAACCAGTCTGTTGTTCCATGTTAAGTTCTAACTGTTGCTTCCTGACCTGCATGTAGGTTTCTCAAGAGGCAGGTCTGGTGCTCTGGTATGCCCATCTCTTTCAGAATTTTCCACATTTTATTGTGATCCACACAGTCAAAGGCTTTGGCATAGTCAATAAAGCAGAAATAGATGTTTTTCTGCAACTCTCTTGCTTTTTCGATGATCCAGTGGATGTTGGCAATTTGATCTCTGGTTCCTCTGCCTTTTCTAAAACCAGCTTGAACATCTTGAAGTTCACGGTTCATGTATTCTCTAGGCTTGAGTTTATCCAAGAGTAATATTAATTCCAAACTCATAAAATTGTTGTAAAGACTGAACAAGGGCATTAAGTGCTTTTAAGTAATACTAAGACTATGGGACAGAAACAAATGTGCTTCCTTTTTTAGAACTAAAAATTCTAAACAGAACCTAAATCTATTATTGTAGCTCTCAGAGTGACTTGATTTACAGAACTCAGCATAAGAGGCATTCTGATGCAGAGCTGCATTATACAGCCACTGTAGGGGTGCTCTGTTAGCTAAACAACCTAGTATATATTACAAAAGTCGTTGAACATGTCGAGATATTGTAAGCACTTTTAGGTTCCACGTAAGATTTTAAATACGCATTCTCTCTTAACATATAGAAGATAGTCATTTGACACTGTTTAATTTTTTTTTTCTCTTTTTTTTCCTTTTTAGCTTCATTAGATTGGCTTGTCGGATATCATGTTAACAGTTGATAGAATACATTTTAATTGACTGGCTTTATCTCTTAGTTTCACAATATAAATATCATCTATCAATCCATAAAACTGTTTGAATCCATTATGACAATAATACATAAATACATTAAAATAACTGTTTAGTGATGTCAGCCATTGTTTAATAAGTCTCATCATGAGATGAAACTGGTGAGCTTTGTTTCTTGTGTCGCAGCAGACAATCAGTTTATGTAAGGTTCACTGTCTGACTTGGTGAGTAGTTGAATATGCACTTTTTAAGCGAGGTGCTTTTGCTGTATAGATCAGGAAACTCAAACATGGGCTCTGGATTAACCTAGAGGGGTGGGATAGCGAGGAAGATGGGAAGGAATTTCAAAAGGGAGGGGATATATATACATGTATACCTATGGCTGATTCATGTTGAGGCTTGACAGGAAACAGCAAAAGTCTGTAAAGCAATTATCCTTCAATAAAAAATAAATTAATTTAAAAAAAAAAAGCTTCCTGTGCATTTCACGTAAAAAGGGAATAATCTAAATCTATGACTTCTGTTTCATTGAGTTTTTAAGTTATACTGCATTATTTTAAATGCAAATACACTTTAATTAAAGTGCTGAATTCCTCTTTTTATATGAAATGCACAATAGGTATACATTTTAGTTTTCCTCATTAGTATATGAAATTTTAAAAATATGAGCACCATGCTTAAAGCAAGCAACCTGCTCAACTCTGGCCATCTTTGCCCTCAGTGTGAAAGGCACCAAACATCAATTTGTGAAAAAGCATCAACTTCACTTTCCTCTCTATTGTGTTATTTTACTAAAAAGGAAAGCCTGTTTTTCAAGATTTGTCTTACATATGCCCTGACAATCATCATTCACACTGCTTTCAAGCCCAGTGATTTTTCTTCTTTACTCTACAGGTTCAAGGGCAAACTCTTAAACACAACTGCTGTAAAAGTGTGACTTTAGAAAACTGACCAAGAAAAAATTAAAGCAGAGTATATAGTCAAAAAAGGAAAGACAAATTATATTTTTTCAAAAAGTATGGACAAGAGAATAAAAGGAAACAAGAAGATATCTCTTATGTTTACAATCTAGAAGTTGATTTCCAAAGTATTAAATGAGTTAAAGGGGAAGATATTTCAATGAAAATTTAATTAAACGACTTTATCTCAATCTCTCAAGTGTCAATTTAAGAAATGATTGATTCCGTAAGAAAATTCAGAACATATGCATAACACAATGGACTCTCTGTAATTTTACATTTATGTTTTTATGCTTTCATATTCAAATTGCAAACATGCTGGCCTTTTTAAAGGATTCAATACACACATTTAACTTTACTCTAAATTTTCCTTATTTCTTAGTTACTACATTTTTCCATGAGTTATTTATTTTCCAGAACTTTCCTGAATCTTATCATTTACCCAAAGCAATCAGAATTTATGTTAACAGTTGACTGCACATCTGAAATTCTAGTTTAGGACTTCTGTGTTGTAAAGCAGGGATCAAACCTTAGGTGGGGAGGCTTCTCCTAAAGGGTGGTAGAAGACAGAAGCAATTCTATTCTATCTGTGCATTTTTTAAAAAATTAATAGCAGATGTTCTTAAGCAATGAAAAGACTGACAAACATGTTTGGACATGAACATAATGTGCAACATGTAAATTAATAGTATTTTGTACTACCACATAATCAGTGAACACTCAAACATATTTGCTGAATGAGAATATTTATGCTCAAAATATTAAACCACTTAAATTCCATTTAATTGGTCAAATGAGGTAAAGAAATAGTGTCACTATTAGAAGTGTCAAAAAAGGAAGTATACGAAGTTAGTTTTGCTCCTATTTTCCTGCAATTACTGTTAAACTTAACTTCAGAAAACCATGCAAACACATGTTAAAATAAATTATATGAGTCCAACTCTATGACATTTTGGAAAAGGCAAACTACAGAGACAGTAAAAAGATCAGTGGTTGCCAGGGGCGTGGGGGACAGGATGGAAGGGATGAAAAAGAGAACCACAGGGAATTTTTAGGGCAATGAAACTCTTCTGTATGTTACTGCAATGGTGGTTACATGTCACCACTCATTTATCAAAACTCACAGAAGTGTACAACACAAAGAATTAACCTTAATGTAAACCATGGACTATACTTAATAATGAATCAATATAGGTTCATTAAATCATTACATCCAACAAATATATTACACTAATGCAAGACTCTATATAGGGGAAACTGTGAAAGAGTGGGGTGAGTATATGGAATTCTTAAGTACATTCTGCCAAATTATTCTGAAAGTAATGAATCTCTACTAAAAAAGTAAAGCCCACTTACTTATTTTAAATTAATTTGAATTCAATATAAGACTCAATTTTATCTATTATTTTATTTATAATTTTTTGTAAAATAAACCAAAATTATTATATTTGCAATGTTTTAAAAAAGGGTTAACTGTTATAGGCTTATCTTTACTATATCACGGTTACCTTTTTTTGTTCTTTTGTTTTTAAAAGACTATTATTATTCAGTGACTGATTTAAGATATTGAAGTTTTACCATACAAGACAAGAAAGCATATTTTATAGACTTTTAGGAATAAAAAGTTCATCTGAATCTTCACCCTAAACCACAGACTTATTCAAGTGCCGGAGGCAAATGTTCTGTGCTAGTTACATATTTTAAAATATGCAAAATGTTTACCATTCTCAAACAGATTAATCTTGTCTGCTACCAGATGGACCTTGCTTTTGATTTCACAAAACATTCACCACAAGAGTTATTTTTGTAAGGCTATTTCTCAGTACTGGAAAACATCAAATTTTCAGACTAGAAAATGACCTCAGAGAGGCAGAGATACCCAATGCTACAACTGGAAACAACACATTACAAACCTATACAGCAATAACACATTTTTAATGTAAAGGGTGGTATATTTGCAAAAATGTAGGCTTTATTTTTTGGATATTTAAAGCAAGCAAGCAGTCAAGAGAAGCCTGACATGCTTCCCTGCTCATAGAAAATGCCTTTAAAGAGAGATCCACAAACAAGCCAAACAAGACTAATGGCAAAGCTAAGAGAAATCCATTTTTGCCCACCCAACTCTGAGGTCAGAGGGAGCAACCACAGGAAAGCGGCAGAAGGAGAAAAGCAATTGTGTTTAAATGCTCCACTTACAAATCAGCAAAATGCACTCATGCAAGCTAACTTTTCTAGCTTCATATTTTGGCTTCCTGGTAAATGGAATATAGATGCACGCAGGTCTTTCTAAGACTATGAAAGGGTGAGACTGTCCAAAGGTTTTCTGAAGTGGTCCCTCATTAAGCTGTGACTGCCGCGAGGCACACAGAGGCGTACATAATTAATAGGTTTACGTGGAGAATTAACTATACACATCAAGCCCCTGTTGATTTCATCCATCAAATGAGCATCTGAGCAAAAGGGGAGAAGGGGCAGACTAGAGCTTCAGGAAAGACAAAGGCAGAACAGGAAGACAGAATGGAGGAAGACTGATGTGACTGAAAAAGAGAACTTGCCAGCAGACGAGACTCCTGCTAACCAGATGTGACTAACAGTGACTGGGGAAATCTAAGCTCAGCACTCCTCCTGGCTGGGACAGAGCATTAAAAGAAACACAGATTTTTAAAATGATACTAGTAATGCTGACACCGACGTAGTAAAGGGACATTCTATTCTGTTGCAGGACAGCAGTAAGTGTCAGATACACACTTTCGGGAATGCTAGTGAGCAAAGTCTCAAGAGTCGTTACATACCTTAAAACAAGTAATAACATTTTAAAGAATGATATAAATGAAGTTATTTACAAAACAGAAACAGGCTCACAGTTTAAAAAAAAAATAAACTTATGGTTACCAAAGGGGAAATGGGGAAGAAGGGGTAAATATGGAGATTGGGATTAACATACATACAAGCATATATATAAACGGATTATCCACAAGGATCTACTCATAGCACAAGGAACTCTACTTAATACTGTGTAATAATCTACATGGGAAAAGAATCTGAGAAGGAATGAATATGCTTATAACTGAACCACTATGCTGTGCACCTGAAACTAACACAAGAGTGTAACTCAACCACGCTGAGGTGCGCCCAACTCTTTGCAACCCCATGGACTGTAGTCTACCAGCCTCCCTCTGTCCATGGGATTCTCCACGCAAGAACACTGGAGTCGGTTGCCATTTATGTCTCCAGGGGATCTTCTCATCCCAGGAAACAAACCCAAATCTCCTGTGTTGGCAGGTGGAATCTTTACCACTGAGCCACCAGGGACGCCCATCTACCTATATGAAAGTGAAAGTCATTCAGTTGGGTCCAACTCTTTGTGACCCCATGGACTATACAGTCCATGGAATTCTCTAGGCCAGAATGGGTAGGGTAGCCTTTCCCTTCTCCAGGGGATCTTCCCAACCCAGGGATCAAATCCAGGTCTCCTGCATTGCAGGTGGATTCTTTCCCAGCTGAGCCACCAGGGAAGAAGCCCAAGAATACTGGAGTGGGTAGCCTATCCCTCCTCCAGCGGATCTTCCCGACCAAGGAATCAAACTGGGGTCTCCTGTATTGCAGGCGGATTCTTTACCAACTGAGTTATCAGGGAAGCCCTGATAGCTACCTATATAACCTGCAATAAAACTAAGAAAAGAATTAAATATAACTGGTAACTATTAATAAATGTCTGCGTTTGCAGTAACCCAAGTGGGTTAAAACTATGAATTCTTCTGAAAATCTCAAGCTGCTGCCTCATAGTTTACCTGGAAAACATTTTCAAACTTGAAAACTAATGTCAACAATTACATATCAATGTTTGGATACTACAAAGTTTTGTATGTTTTTGATGAAAAGCTTTCACTCAACCAGTATTTAGTGACCACCACTATATGATCAGTACAGCACTGTCAAGAATCTGAGGACACTACAAAAGGATTTTCTCCTTTGCCACTATAGAAGCAACTGTTACCCAACCCAGAGATTTAAGGAGAGTCTTATCACCTTTTTGTGAACTACATTCAGAAAACATGAAATGTATAAACAATGGGGAACGTTTCAACCTTGAGCTATAAAGAATAGAAAGTATTAAAAAGGAATTTGAGGAAACAAAATTGTGCTCTTTAACTTGACAAGTAAACATTCAAATAAGTATTATAGGGATCTCGAAATCATAAAATAGTTAATTCAATACTAATTAATTGTAAAAGCAATATTAATGATTGCTTTTTTAAATGCAGGAAAAATAAATATACTTAAAATTTCCTACATGCTACCTGGTAAAATTTTCTCCAGTTTTATAAAAAAACGCATCCTCCCAGAAGTTGAAAGAACAATGCAATGTGGATCTATGATCTAAACCTAAGAGTGACTGCTAAGACTGAATTTACCTCTCATGCTGTCCTTGGGAGCCTTGAGAAGGGAAAGTCAGTGAGGACTTATGTCTTTGAGAAATTTTTTCCTGCAGCTCATGTGAAATTAATATATAAAAATGTATAGAAATGAGCACTGCCTAGAGAGCTGTATGGTAGGCACCTGCTCACTTTCCCAATATATCCAACACACAACAACCTTAATGGCATGAGGCAATTATTATAGTGTCTATTTCATATTTATTTCCGACGTGTTTCCATATTAAGTTTTGGGCTTCCATGGCAGCTCAGACAGTAAAGAATCTGCCTACAATGCAGGAGGCAGGGGTTCGATTCCTGGGTAGGGAAGATCCCTTGGAGAAGGAATAGCAATCCCCTTAGGTATTCTTGATAACCACAACTAGAAAAATCATTTGTCACTTAGGAACAGCATCCTGTATTTGGTGCTCTGGCCACACTGTATGTGATGTAAGTTTGAAAGAAAGGAGGAAAGATGGGGGGATAAAATGAAGAAAACAAAAGTCTAATTAGATTTGTAAGCAACAGATTAGAAATACAGGTGAAAAAAGTCAGCTCACCATCTACGTAACTTCTTTTGTTCCTTTTCTTGTAAACCAAACACTCAGAAATGAAAAAGAAAAAAAAAAAAAAAGCTTTATGTTTGACCAAAGATGTATGTTCCCCAATAAAAGCAGTTGAAGTTCAGTAAAGGGAAAACTAAGTGAGAGGAAATGTGGTTTTGTAAGAAGAGTACTTACCTGAGTTCAAGTTCAAGTTCTATTTTATGTAGCCAGTTTACTCTCTTCCTTTATTTCTAATCAAAAATGACTCTGATTACGCCTTTCCACAGTCACTTTTCTGTTATCACTGTGACCTTTACCAGACTCCACCTGTCCTGATGAGATGCCACTCTTGTGTGCTTCCAAAGCACTCTGAGGTTTCTAACCAGGCACTGAGTCCATTCAAAACTCCACTTTCACACGGTTCTTTCATCCCCCAGCATGCGTCAGCGTCCCATTTGCTCTCTAAAGCCCTCACTCACTCTAACATTGAATAAATCTATAAAATTACCCCATCTTGGAAACTTAACAAACAGTAAATATACTTATTAATGTAATTATAACATATAAAAATTAGTGTTTCAAGTTTCCATCTGTCCATTCCTTCATTAAAAAAAATGACTGAATGCCATTTTATTCATTTCTCTTACTACCATACAATTTCACCAGTGTATCTAACATTCTTTCTTACAACTAAGGAAGTAGTTCACTGTAGGGTGGTTTTCCCACAGGATACAGAGCACAGAGTGTCTGAAGACATTTTTGATTATCACAACTGAGGGAAAAGGGTAACAGTCCAGTTTCTGCAACAAAGACTCAAGTTCAATATGGCTGAGCTTGAGAAATGACGTACTAAGCTACCTTCACTTTCCTTCCATCATTTTCCCTCTACTGTCCTATTTTTCATATTATAAAAAAAATTTTGATTCCTTTATTTTCCTCTCATCTTTTCCCTCAACTTTCTCCGTATGCATCAATCATGTAAATCCATCTATACAGTTAAAATATTAGTATGTTCATCTCTGTGGGCAAGTGGGTATGGTTTCTATTTTTTTTTTCTTTTTTTATTAATTTAATTAATTTATTTTACTTTACAATATCGTATTGGTTTTGCCATACATTGATTGACTTGAATCCACCATGTGTTCCCCATCCTGAACCCCCCTCTCACCTCCCTCCCCATCCCTTCCCTCTGGGTCATCCCAGTGCACCAGCCCCAAGCACTCTGTATCATGCATCAAACCTGCACTGGTGATTCGTTTCACATATGATATTTTACATGTTTCAATGCTATTCTCCAATATCATCCTGCCCTCGCCCTCTCCCACAGAGTCCAAGATGTATTGAACAGTCTTTTGGTTTCTATATTAATAAGAATGTCAGTTAGCATGTATACACTCCTCTGACTTTTACCATACAGCACATTTAAAAATTAAAGGAGGGTGTGTGCGTGTATGCATGCATGCACACACTGTGTATGTATATAGTGAGAATATGCACAAAAATTAACTTGAGAAGTTTATGATTTATATATGTAGATGTGTGTATATGTATGTATGTTTATAGGCCTTGATTTTACATGCATTTATTGTTTACCTCTCATACTTGTGCTTAGGTGCATAAATAGAAGAATACAGATATATTTGTTTTTTGTAAAAGTCAAGTGGGGCTGGGTTGACTCAAAGAGCTTAAGTAATAAGTACAGTTGATGATCTGAGCTGCATTAAGCATGTGTCTTTCTAGGGGGGCTTCTGGTATCACCCAAAAGATGGCTAGGAAGCCCTGGTAGCTCAGCAATGAAGAATCCACCTGCCAATGCAAGAGATTCAGGTTCGATCCCTGGGGCAAGAAGACCCTCTGGAGAAGAAAATGGCAACCCACACCAGTATTCCTGTCTAAGAAATCCCATGGACAGAGGAGCTTAGCAGGGGTCAAGGGGTTGTCCACGGGGTCGCACAAGAGTCAGACCTGACTTAGCGACTAAACAACAACAAAATGATGGCTACTGCCAGCTCTGTCTAGACTTCAAACTTGAATCACCTGCACCATGTATAAAGGGTGGGGTCGCAAAGAGTCGGACATGACTTAGTGACTGAATGATAACAATACTTACAGACATGTGAATATTCATTGTGATATACACATTTAATCCTCATATCCCAATATAGGGAACTATTATTAGCTACACATTACAGATATAAACGACTTGAAGAGGCTAAAAAATGTGCCAGTGGCTCTTCAGTGGTAAGTGGCAAAGTCAAGACACAGTTCCACGTGGTCTCTGACAACAAACCTCACCTGTAATGAAACACTCATCTCTACAACTGATTCTATACCGTATGCCTCCAGGGGATCAGGAAAGACTGACGTCACTGTAATCACTACCATAGGACATTTTCTTTTTATTTCATGCAATTTAAAGATGATTGTGTTTCATAAAGAAGAAGGGGCAAAAAGGTTAAGTAAAAGCTTTCATGGACTTCACAAACATCTATTATTAATAGAATTATTTTTCCTTCATTACTTTCCTCATAATGGCTCTAAGAAAACAACAACTGCACATTATTCAATTATGTATCACTGAATAAATAAGTAAAAGAAAAGAATCAGGCACATTAATCACCTTTTTGATTGAAATAATAGAATTTTAATTCCCCTGAGATAAAGTTACTCTGTGTTTTGGCTTTAAATAATGCCTGTGATGAAATCTCAAATTCATTATTCAACAAATAAGCAAACTCATATTTACATAGTTCATTTTCTCCTTACCATCAATACTTTCAGCTGCAGTAAAATAACCAATGTTCAATTATCTACAGTCTTATAAGGGATCGTTATCTAAGTAATCCCAAATGACAGATAATCCAAAATGCATTTATATTGGGTTTTAAATTCATTATATGATTCCAGCAGATTTACTGCCATAATTATATTCTTTTTCTCAAGCTCATATTAAAATTCACTTGTATTTCTTGAGGACAAGCCAACTGACAGCAGAAAGGAGGATCCCAGATACATGCTAGATGACAAAAGAAAGTTGATTCGCTATTAGCATTTTCTTCCTGAAGGTAATTGACATGAAGACAATCAAGAGTTTTTTGAGAAACTGCATTTCATATTAAATATCGTATACGATTAATTAAAAAGGATATATTTTAACATGATAGCAGGGGTATAAAGGTCATGGACTATGAACATTAATAGACTTAGGTTCATACGCCAGCTCTGCCCTAGGTATGGGACTACAAGCAAGTTGCTTATCTTCTAAACTTCATTTCCTCACTAACAAATGATATTTATATTTTTACCTACATTTGAAAGGATTTTTGAAGATTACATTATTGAATGTACACTGCCCGACACAAAAGTATTTAACTAAAGTTGTGTTTGTATGTTTTGGTTATAGCTATTATTTGATCTATTTTATTCTAGAGCTAAAATCAGAGATAACTATTATATACCTGATAGTCTCTATCAGTTAAGCTTCCATAAAATGGCACTGCCATGATTATTCAATATATTATGTTAGCACACTTTAGGGTCAAGTGTTAAAATTTCTTCATAATCTTTCTGCAGAAGACAGTTGGACATATTTAAGATCTATCAAAAACACTTGGAATATACTAAAAATGCACAATTTAAAAAGTTTTAAACTTTTGAGGCCACATATGTCAAAACTTTTCGGATTCTAGGAAGGCAAACAGTACACTGCCAAGAGGATTTGGAGTGGAACTGCCTTCTCACAGTAATATTTCGGCAGTAAAGCAAAGGAGCATTTGCGCTGTGTTAGAAATAAAAACTAAATATTCGCACATTGGTTTAGTCCAGATTTTAAATGTAAATGAGTTTTTCAACTGATAAATTTTCAGAACTTTTAACTGATATTATGAAACTGGATTAAATGATACCAAAAAAATCATTTCTACATTTTTTTCATTAAAGTTGTGCTATGTATCACAGAGTTAAAGGGTAAGATAGTTAAGGAATGAAAAAATCCTTCTCTTGGTTTGAATAAATTGGTGCTGGATAATTTCTTGCAAATATAACTCTAAACTGTAATTCAAATTTGAATCATTATTCCTTAACTTTATAAAGAATATGGCAGATATCCTGATTCATAAAAAGTTACATGTAGGTGGCATTATCCATTTTCCCTTTATTTCAATTACGAACTGATTTCTTTCATAGCTATACTTTATTGGTTAGCTGGATTAAATTACTAGGTTTGAATTTTAATAAGCTGTTACATTTTTTGATACCTTCCCTCGTCAGTAGATGATATAGAACATAAGCAATACCATACGAAAAGGGGCTGGGGTCTGAAGGGAAATCATTGATTTACATTTTATCCTCTGACAAATACACACAAACTATACCACACTACAAACTCCCCAGATGAAGAGTAAGGATAACATTTTGATGTATATTTGTAAAAGATCGAAGGAAAGGGTTTATTTATACCACTTACTGACACAAGAATATTCTTACTATGAGTAAAGGAACACATTACTGGCTGTAAGTCTAACCAGAAGGATTTTAAGTTACAGAGGAGTTCAGAAATTAGTGTGGAAAGGCAGAACTTGCTGAAAATTCTATTCAACAGGAAGATAAATCAACACAAAGTTCACCATTCAACTTGTGCTAAATTTTCTGGAATACCTGACATGAAAAGTTCACAGAGAAATGATGGAATAAAAGTGCAATAAAAGGGTTATATAAAGGAAGACCATAAAAATAAGGATTATGAAGAAGATTTAATGTTGACAACTCTGCATAGGTTGGTAGCGAGTGATAGTTTTCAATTCAATATGAATGATGGTGGTTTAGTCACTGTCGTGTCAGACTCTTTTGCAACCCCGTGGACTGTAGCCCTCCAAGTTCCTTTATCCATGGGATTCCCCAGGCTAGAATACTAGAGTGGGATGTCATTTCCAACTCAGGGATCGAACCTTGGGTCTCCTGCATTGCAGGCAGATTCTTTACTGATTGAGCCACCAGGAAAGCCCATAATTAAGAATGAACAGCTTTAAAAGCTTCAGTTTCCAAGTATAGTATATATATAGGGAGAATCATCATTAAAAATATATGATGAAAAACACATTATATAATAAAATAATTAAAAATAATTATGGGAAAATAGAATCTATAAAGAAAAGCAAATGGTAAGGTCAATTTGATAGGTGAATTTTAAACATGACTTTGCACATCTTAGTTGATAAAAAAAAGTAATACTGAAGTAGCTCTATAGATCATATTCTCTCAAAAGTGGATTGCATACATTTATCAACATTGTCTCACAGTATATATTAAAATGCAAAACTTTTTCATGAGGAGCTTCATGGTGATGAAGTGATGAGACAGAAAATAATCTAAAACAATCAAGGTAATTTATAACAGATAAAATGTGGGTAAAGGGCTGAATTTCATTTCAGCAAAGGCAGAGTAGCTTGTGTAAGACGAACTAGACTGCTAGGAATAATAAAAGAACATGCATTAAACTTCAAAAAGTGAAATTTTAAGACACTGAGCAGCTAAAGTAACCAAGATTTAAAGGTCTAAGATCCAAGAAAGAAAACAAAGAGAGGTGCTATCATTCTAACTCCTTTACTTCTCTTTTGAGACATAATCACATGCTTAATATTCCCTTAAGTACTATAAAACATTGAAGGAGAGTATTCTACATCTCTTAAAACAAGACAAATATACAATAAAAATGCACTGGTGATTCAGAATTTTCTGAGTTATCAAATACAGAGTTTCAAAAAACAGTAATAACATACTTAAGAAAACAGACGAAAGTCAAGTTTACTCCAAAACTGGAATCTAATGTGCATGAATGTGCACACACACGCACACACACAAGGACTCACACATCAAAATTATAAATTCTTGAAGAAAGGAAGACAATATTTGACTGGAGACTTACTTTTCAACAAAAATGATGAAAGTCAGGAAACTACGAGTTATTTTAAATTGTTGAATGGGGAAAAAAAAAAAACAACTGACAACCCTATTTTTCTATCAAAAATCAAGACAAAATAAAGGCATTTTCGATAAAAACAGGGAATTCTTAGCCAGCAGAACCATACAAAAATAAATACAAAAGAAAATTTCTTAGGCCCAAGGAAAATAATTGTATGAAAACATGGAAATACTCAAAAAAAGAGCATCAAGAAAAAGAAAAAGGTAAATACAAGTAAATCTAACTGAATAATGACCATATATCAATAATAACAGCAGTAGTACTTCATTGAGGTTTAAATATCACACAAATAAGGAGACGGATGAAAAGGAAAGTCTCTCAGTGGTTTCCAACTCTTTGCAACCACATGGACTACATAGTCCATGGAATTCTCCAGGCAAGAATACTGGAGTGGGATAGCTGTTCCCTTCTCCAGCCGATCTTTCCAACCCAGGGATTGAACCTAGGTCTCCTGCATTGCAGGCGGATTCTTTCCCACCAGCTGAGCCACCAGGGAAGCCCAAGAATACTGGAGTCGGTAGTCTATCTCTTTTGCAGGGGATCATCCCAACCCAGGAATCAAACCCACTGTAGGCGGATTCTCTACCAGCTGAGCCCCCAGGGAAGCCCAATGGATATGGATATCCATATCCAGGATATACAGAAGGAGATGGACATATAGAGTTAAAATATTCCAAAATATTCACTATGTCTAGATACAAGTATTACTCTATGGTGGACATTAGTATGTAAAATATGCACTGTAATCTCATAAAAAGCTATCAAAGATAATAAAGGTTTATGAGTACTTGGGAAGTCCTGTTAAAACTGGGGATATATCAAGTACATTGTTCGAAATTGATCAACTAAGGTATGTTTGTTAATTGTACTGGTTTTCTTGGTTTTCTATAGACTATGCCCCTTTTCTTTCTTTCTTTTTTTTGTCTCCTTTATTTATCACCTTTTGAGAAATGTGTGCTAAGATCTCACACTATTTTTATGGGTCTGTCTACTTCTCATTTTAGCCCCTTATTTCTATGTTTTTAAAGGCTATTTTCAGGTAGTTATAAATTGAGAACAATTATATGTATTTCTGTTTGAGAGGCTGTTTTACCAAACTTTGACATAGGGTAAGTTGTAAAGTAGTCTTAATAATTCCAAAAGGTTAAAATTATTTAGCATATTTCCTCTGACCGTAGTAGAATAAGGCTGGGTATCAATTACAAAAGATACTTAGAAAATTCTAAAACACTAAGAAATTAAGCAGTATACCTAAGTCAACCCACTGGTTGAAAAATTACAATAAAAAAATTGAAAATATTTTGAGTCAAATAAGAATAAAAATATGGTATGTGTAACCTGTGGGATAAAGACAAGCTGTGATCAGATGAAAACTTATGTACTTAAAATATAATTACAAAGAAAAAATGGTTTATAATCAATTATCTAAGCATTTACCTAAAGAAGTTAGAAAAAGAAAAGCAAGTTTATCCTAAAGGATAGAAAAAGAAAATAATGAGTATGATTAATTAAACAGAAAACAAATGCACAACAGAGAACATAAAACTTACTCTCAAAACTTATCATTGCAATAAATCAATAAACCTGGAGCAAAAATAATAGAGAAGAGGCAGTCACTATCAATATCAGGTTTGAGAAAAACATAAGCCTACAGACATTAAAGACATAGTAAGAGAATATTAAGAACAGATTTATGCTGAAAGAGTTTAAAATTCTGATAAAATAGAGAAATTGTATAGTAAGTATAATTTATCAAAATTGACATAAGAAAAAATGGAAAATATGAAATGCCCTTCCAGAAACAGATTTAACCTTCTTCTGACTTACAAATCTCTAGGCCCAGATTTTGCTTCATGAATTCATTATTTCAAACAAATTATGAAATAGTTAAATAATAATCCAAATCATGTCAAATTCTTCTAGAATTAAAAAAAGAAGGAAAACATTTTGAATGTTTTTCATGAGGATGACATACCTATGATCAAAACCTAAAAAATGTGAGAACACGCACAACTAAGCTCTAGTTTTAGAAGCCAGCAGAGTCACTATTATTGAGGTAGTGTGGTGGCTGTGATGAAGCATGAATAGGGTATGTAAATTACTCTTTTTTGATGTAGGTAGGTAGCTATATGTCTGTTCACTTACTGAAAATTTAACAAACAACACATATAATTTGTGCACTTTTCTGTGTGTATGCTATACAATATATTTAAAAGAAGACACATACTTTAAAAAAAGGAGTCGTATCCTCAGAATAGACCTTGCTACTGGTTAACATTAATCCATAAAACATTGTATGTGAACTGTCTGAAGAATGAAGTTGTTATTTAAATACTTAAACATTTATTCTGAACCAAAGTAACTATTTTTCTGTTTGCAGCACTTTAAAATTTCAGCTTTCTTAAGTTCACACCTCCACTACTCTTTCTTTTCTAAAGTTTACAAACGTCAATGAAAGTTCCCTTTCTCCCCAGGTTGCGATCATTTTACCATCACCAAGTGGTTCTCCATTCTTACTCACAACCTAATTAGAGCATCATCAGTTTCATCTCATTGCCTCCTTTTTCATCTTTCAAGGAAAAAATAAATGAATAACTGTACAAGTCAGAGATTTACCAGCAGCCCTAACAATACAGTCTAATAATATTGTACTTACACAAGTTAACAACTTAACAAATTGTATCAGTTTTATAATAACATTGTGAAGAACATGTCAACATAAATTTGGTTCCATTCTATACCCATCACTTTTCAAATGTTTCCTATTCTGAATCCACAGCTTGCTTTTTATTCTGGTACAGAGGAAAGATATTCTCAAATGCACTCAGAGGTAACTAACTGCTAAAAGTGTGTCTGTGTATGGGGGTGTGTGTGTGTGTGTAGATTAGTGGTCTTAAACACATTCTTAAAGTGATCCTTTGTTCTCATGCCTATATGATCATTCAGCTTTATGAAACACATAATGCCAGAACATTTGCTTTCAGAGCTCTGAGCACATTTATGTAGAGAAAAACAGAAGGTTAAAGTAGAAATTAGTGTAAAGGGATGATCACTGACAATAATCCAAAATTGGCTATTAATACAATGAGGACTTTCCTCTAAATCCTGTCATCTCTTTATCCTTCAAATGCACTTTCTCCCCCTATGCCAGCCAGTCTGTTCTTCTCCAGACTTTTTACTCCCTTGTTGATAATCTTTTTTTACCCTCTCTGATCACCTTCATCCTAAAGATAGACTCTTTTAGGGAATTAGGGAAAAACCATATTCAGCATTTTATACACTACATGCTGCTGCTGCTGCTGCTGCTGCTGCTAAGTCACGTCAGTCGTGTCCGACTCTGTGCATCCCCATAGACAGCAGCCCACCAGGCTTTGCCGTCCCTGGGATTCTCCAGGCAAGAACACTGGAGTGGGTTGCCATTTCCTTCTCCAATGCATGAAAGTTAAAAGTGAAAGTGAAGTCTCTGAGTCGTGTCCGACTCTTAGCGACCCCATGGACTGCAGCCTACGAGGCTCCTCTGTCCACGGGATTTTCCAGGCAAGAGTACTGGAGTGGGTTGCCAGTGCCTTCTCCAAACATAAAACAGAATACTGGACTAGATATGCTTAGTTTTTGCTTATCATCCATTACTACTGTTTCCTTACATCTCCCTGAAACACAGGGGCTAGAGCAATAAGCTTTCTTTAAGAATAAGGTTCTAGATTCTGCCAGGAAGATATCTTATGCAAGTATTGGAAGTTGGAAGTGAGCTGGAGCAATGTTCAACACTGTAGGGTTCAATTACTTGTCTGAAAACCGTTTATGTCTTAGAAGTAACGATAACAATGGTGGCTTACCTGTCTCTACTTTGCAGCTATGAATGGTGTGTCCTGAAATCAATGGCCGAGAGGCAAACCCACCTTCAACCCCTCCCTCTCTTCAATGAATTACATAAACATCTAATTCTCTCTGTTAAATTGCTGGCTGCTTGAAATTCCACTCAATTCCTAGAGCATTATTGTGCTAAAATCTAACTGATTTATAACTATTATTTATAACTGTTAGGTGGTTGGGAAAAAGATATGCATATGGATAAGGGGGGTTAAAATGCAGTTACCCATCATCAAACATGAATTCTAGATTCTTTAATACAGCACAAATGATAACCTTTGATAATCTTTGATAGTCCTACACCCACCTCTCATATCCCTCCACTCTTCTGTCTCAAGTTGCACGTAGTTTCCTTACACTGTCAAAAATTCTGGGACCCTTCAAACATTCAGTTACCTCTGAATAGAAGTACACAATTCTCTCCCAAACACTTTTTCTCTACCCTCCACTTTTTCTAACTTCTAGATACCTCTAAAATGCAGTTCAGGTGTCCCCTCATCCAGGAAGTCTTCTCTGACACTCAGTCTAGTCCGATTAGCAGTAGCAGCTCGCTTTTTCTGTCCATCCAGTTTTCTCACTTACTTTGCTGTATTAAAATTACTGCCCATGTATGTCAGAGAAGGCAATGGCACCCCACTCCAGTGCTCTTGCCTGGAAAACCCTGTGGACGGAGGATCCCGGTAGGCTGCAGTCCATGGGGTTGCTAAGAGTCGGACAAGACTGAGCGACTTCACTTTCACTTTTCACTTTCATGCATTGGAGAAGGAAATGGCAATCCACTCCAGCGTTCTTGCCTGGAGAATCCCAGGGATGGGGGAGCCTGGTGGGCTGCCATCTATGCGGTCACACAGAGTCAGACACGACTGATGCAACTTAGCAGCAGCAGCGCCCATGTATGTGTCCTTCTTAGAATATTGTGAGGTCCTTTCAGTGTGGGACTAAATTCAATAAATATTTGTCACATGAATAAAAGAGAGAACAATTCTATATTTTTCATTGCTCTAACAGCCTGAAGAAGCTAACTGTATCAGTTTGATGAAATCCATTTGGTAGAGTGGAAGTTTACATTTTTACAGGGTTCAGTTTTTAAAGGGAATGAAAAAAATCAATAGAATGGATTACATTAGGGCTTGAGTCAAAGCAAGATTTCACAGAGAAACTTCTGATTCTCCTGGTAAACTATCTCCCTAACGTAGAAGGGTATGTACTGAGGTCCTGTTCCCTATAAAAAGGGAAGTAACTGAACCTATTTGCAGGACAGCAGTAGAGGGCTTCCCTGGTAGCTCAGCTGGTAAAGAATCCACCTGCAATGCAGGACACCCTAGTTCGATTCCCAGGTTGGGAGGTTTGGCTGGAAAAGGGATAGGGTATTCACTCCAGTATTCCTGGGCTTCCCTGGTGGCTCAGTTGGTAAAGAATCCACCTGCAAGTTGGGAAACCTGGGTTCTATCCCTGGGTTGGGAAGAGCTCCTGGAGAAGGGAATGGCTACCCACTCCAGTATTCTGGCCTGGAGAATATCTTGGACTGTACAGTCCATGAGGTCCCAAAGAGTTGAACACTACTAAGTGACTTTCACTTTCACTTCATTTTCACAGTGGAGACTCAGACATAGAGAACAGACTTATGAACATGGGGTGGGGGGAGGAGAGGGTGAGATGGATGAATGGAGAAAGTAGCATGGAAACATACATACTACTGTATGTAAAACAGACATCCAGTGGGAACTTGCTCTATGACTCAGGGAACTTAAACAGGGGCTCTGTGACAACCTAGAGGGGTGGGAGGTTCAAGAGGGAAGGGGCATATGTATTCCTGTGGCTGATTCATGTTGATGTATGGCAGAAACCAAGACAATATTGTAAAGCAATTATCCTTCAATTAAAACTAAATTTTTTAAAAAGGGAATTAAACACATCCTATTGTTGCTGTTACTGTTTAGTCACTAAGTCGTGTCCGCTCTTTTGTGACCCTGCAGAAGCATCTCTGTCCATAGGATTTCTTAGTCAAGAATACTGGAGTGGATTGCCATTTCCTTCTCCAGGGGATCTTCACGACCCAAGGACTGAACCTGCATCTCCTGCATTAGCAGGGTGGTTCTTTTCCACAGAGCTAGCCACCTGGGAAGCCCAAGGCCCTGTTTGCGGTGAACAATGACTTTTTTTTGGTCTGGATTTCATGTCTGGTCATTTACACTGCAAGTATGTTTCAAAACTTAATCTACACATTCAATGTCAGCACCACACGCCTTAACCCTGTATAAACTTATTTAGTGGCCAAACTTTCTCATTTAGGTCTTCAAATCCCTTTCGATATAATGACATATATAAATAAAAAGGGCTCTCCAGGTGGAGGTGGTACGGTGAAGAACCTGTTTGCTAATGCAGGAATCTAAAATATGCTGGTCCAATCCCTGGGTTGGAAAGATCCATTGAAGGAAGGCATGGCAACCCACTCCAGTATTCTTGCCCGGAGAATCCCAGGAACAGAGGAGCCTGGCAGGCTAGAGTTCATAGAGTCACAAAGAGTGGACATGGCTAAAGCAGCTTAGCACTTGCACGTGTACCCATAAACACAAAAACAGGAATGAAAACCTATGAGACTCGTTCAGCATTTTGAACTCAAGTGTTTCCAGATAGCTTATGGATTACCAATACTCCTCCATGCCTTACCTGAGGACAGGTGTAAGACAGACAAGTAGGCATGCTAGAACTGGGAAGGTGGAGATGAGGAGACTGGACTCTGCCAGAAACATGTCCAAAACAATGGGGGTCACACTTCACTGATTAGAAGAAAGGAAATTAAATTTAGGAGCACCAAGGAAGATGCTGGCCATTGTTGGACCTTGCAGAACTCTTGATTAGTACAGTATTTGGTTCTTAAAGCCAGAATCCTTTTTTGTAAAGAACCTGCCTGCTTGCCAAAGTGGCTCCATGAGCCACTGATCTATCATGGTTCTACCTGGTCTTACATAGTTTTGAAATCTCATTTGACTAAGACATCTTCATAAGTGTATATGAAAGAGATCAATGGAATAAGGAAAAGAGAGAAGTATTATTGTCTGATAAATTTTTGAAATAATCAGGAAAACAGAGTCAAGCTTTTAGGAGTAGAAGGCTCAAAGCTCCGCTTAAAAATAATAATCCCAGCCAGAAAAAATAAATGAACCTGCATGACAACAGAGATTTTTACTTTCTTCACTGCTACATCCCCAATACTGGAACATTTGCTGAATAAATGAGTGGAATGAGGCTGGCGCTATTATGCACTTTTCTTTATCACATTGACTTATTCCCCCCCTTGGTTATCCGCTTTGGTCACTGAATTGGCCATTGCACCTATTCCATTTTCACAGTTTTAGGCCTAAAGCAAGACTTTCTTTATCAAGTTTGTGTTTGTGCACACAGGTAATAACAAATATAAGCTGAGTGGCATTAAAATCAAAGGTGAAAACTAATCACTTAATTTTACCATAGAGCATTATAATAAATTCAGCAACTGATCTAAATGAGTGATTTTATTAGTCTTAGCCATTTGATAATAGCCTGCTAAAACAACCTAATCAATGATCAATTTGACCTGGTTTGCTCTCATCTCTGCTTTCCTATTAAGTAAGAACTTCAATAAATAGAGAAATCACTGTAGTAGATTTAACCTCTAAAAATAAATAAGAGAGAGGATAAGCCTAAACATGAAATGAGCCAAGAGAATCATTTGTCAGATACTGAGAAGAGAGGCTTCGTAAGAGAGCTTTATTGAAAAGTGGTCTGAAATTTCTCTCCTTTTATCATTAGCCTAATTTTAAATAGATGGCAATGCTCAAAATGCTGTTGGTCAAATTTTCTTTTGCTTTACATTGGTATGACTGTTGTGTTTTTACTTTTAGAAACAATATACATCTTATATATAACACAGCTAAAAATCAATTTATATGGTACTGTCCTGAACAAAATTAAATCTTATAATCAAAGCACTGGGACATGAGCTAATTAAATCCCTACCTTATTATTCTTTTCCTAAGTCCAAATTTGCTTCTGTGGATTTTTCTGAAAACTACACAAACTTTCTAGTTCAGTCTAAATTCTTAAAAGTGAACTATTTTATTTTTAAAAAATTATAATACATGAGAATTGTGTTTAATTTCAGCTCCAAGTAAAAATATGCAAAATGAAAAGACTTAATAAACTATTCTCAGAAGAAAGAAAATGTAGAGTTATAAAATGACAGTAACATGTATTAATATGTTTCAAAGTATTTGAAGTAGTTCACAGTGATGATGTTTTCAAAAGCTCTACTATAACACTTAAACTAAGAAGGCATTCATAATTTATGATGAAAATAGTAAACATATGGCACCACTCAAAAGAAGGCACTGAAGCAAATAATTCATTAAAAATGTAAATGAATACAAGTGAACCTGGTTAGAAAAAGCAAGCCAGGGAACCAAAGGCAGTAGAAAAGACAAAGTTGAGGACTGTTCACAATGGAAAATTCTGACGAGGTCAAGTACAGCCTCCGGAGCTGCGGACTACTTATTAAGGAAGTAGCGGTTCTGCATTTTTATTACTGAGCTTCGCTCACACTGTGATGATTTCAGATGAGGTATTTATGAATTCATTGAATATCTGACCTTGGGACTTTTATGGACACTAGATATATTGCTTTTTATAGGGAAAACAGGCAGTTCTGTGTAGGTAAATCATTCAGATTATTGAAAGACAAAAGAGGGGAAACATCCCTTGTGAAACATTTCATGCCTGTTCAATAAGTTTAAGCAATTATGCACTACAGTAAATTAGAAGAGATTATAAATCAATTAGTCAATCTTACCAGAAGCCATAATGTCATGTAAAATAAATGACATGATGTCCTTTTTACAATAAAATTCAATAGTGACAAATTCAGTTATTTAGGAAAATGTAACTGCAGCAATGTCAGTAGTCTATTGTGAATTATAATACGCCCAATAATGAACTTGTATTTTCTTTAGCACAGGGTGCTGACTTTAAACCAAAGTTAAAGAACTACTTGGACAGGCTTGGGAAGCTGACAAGGACCTCCTATTAACACCACCCACCAACTTGGCAATGGTCTCCCTCAAGGGAAACCATTACCATTTCAAGTCACCAGAACTAAGTAACATGGGATAGACGACTGTCATGACTTAATAAGTATTTATTTTATTATCAAGTGATAATAAAGCTTAATTTTCAGTGTAAGCTCTCTTTTAAGGAAGAACTTAAAAACTCTCCTTTAGATTAAATGTTATCTAAAGAGAAATTTTAAGAACCACAGCTCTTTGTCCTTGAAAGTGAAAGTCGTTCAGTTAGGTCTGACTTTTTGCGACCCCATGGACTATACAATCTTTTGAATTTTCCAGGCCAGAATACTGGAGTTGGTGGCCTATTCCTTCTCCAGGTGATTTCTCTGACCCAGGAATCAAACCAGGGTCTCCTGCATTGCAAGTGGCTTCTTTACCAACTGAGCTATCAGGGAAGCCCATTTTTTAAGGCGCTTTGTCCTTATCATATTGCAAGTATCTAGTCACTGCTAAAAATCAGATTTTAACTAGAAATTTCAATGATGAGATAGAAAATAACATGATTAAGAACAACTTGTTTACTATACTGTTTCAATAACACTGGTCATCTGTTTCAACCCTGGTCCTCTTAATTTTTTGTATATATTGTGCAAATGAATACTTATTTGGAGCTGCTGCTGCTGCTGTGAAGTTGCTTCTGTCTGTGTCCGACTCTGAATGACCCCATAGGCAGCAGCCCATCAGCCTCCCCCATCCCTGGGATTCTCCAGGCAAGAACACTAGAGTGGGTTGCCATTTCCTTCTCCAATGTGTGAAAGTGAAAAGTGAAAGTGAAGTCGCTCAGTCGTGTCTGACTCTGCGACCCCATGGACTGCAGCCTACCAGGCTCCTCCACCCACGGGATTTTCCAGGCAAGAGTGCTGGAGTGGGTTGCCATTGCCTTCTCCGACTAATCTGGAGAGAACATATAATTATTGCAAAGTTACAAAGACCACTCAATATTAAAAAAGAATTGAACTAGTAATTTTTATAATACTTGAAACATTAAAATAATGCAATTAATATATTTAGGCATAATAAATATATTTATATGAAATATAAGAAAATGAATATCCAAGATTAGATTTTGTCTAATATGCACTTTTCCAGTGTTCTTGCCTGGAGAATCCCAGGGATGGAGGAGCCTGGTGGGCTGCCATCTCTGGGGTCTCACAGAGTTGGACACAACTGAAGCGACTTAGTAGCAGCAATATGCACCTTTATAAAGTTTTAAGGTAATAAATACGAGTTTTACAGCATCTTACAAATTTTGATATATAGTATTTTCATTATAATACAATTTTACTTTTAAAATTTCTATTTGTCTGATTCATGAGTTATTTATAAAGATGTCATAGTTCAATGTTTTTTACATTATTGACTCCTAATTAAATGCAGTGGTCAGAAAATAAAATTAAATGCTGCGTGATAGGAATTTTCAGAAATTTGGTGAGGCTTGCTTTTATGGCATATTTTTTATACATTCTTACAATTCTGAAAACTTTGAAAGAATGCTTATTTTCTCTATTATTATTAATGAAAGGATCTATATAGTCTATTCAACTTATACCTTCTATTTCAGAATTCATCATTATCTTTACTACTTTCTTCTGATTGGAATGAAAATAATTGACAAAGGTATAAAATTTATCTTCCCTTAAAATCTCCCTGTATATGAGCATTTTCCATTTTTTATGTTTAAATCAGTTTTGCTTTATATATTTTCATGCTACGTTAGTTACTCACAGGTTTGTAATTGCTGTATCATGCTAATCACATGGAACATATGTAGTAAAACTCTATCACTACCTAATTATATTTTCGGTACTAAAAGTCTGAATGACCTAAAATAAAATGAATATATTTCCATGGTAAACTTATCATTTCTTCACTTTTTATCTTTATGTGTTTTTATATTTAGATATTTCTCTTCTAAACCATATATAATTACACTTTTAAAATAAAATGGTGCACTGGTTAAAAAAAAAAAAAAAAAAAAAACTGCCTCCCAGTGCAAGAGACATAAGAGGCATGGGTTTGATCCCTGGTTCAGGAAGTTCCCCTGGAGGAGGGCATGGTAACCTACTCCCAGTATTCCTGCTTGGAGAATCCCATGAACAGAGGAGCCTGATGGGCTACAGTCCGTGGGCTCACAAAGAGACACGACTGAAGCAACTTAGCAAACACAACAATCTCTATCTTTCGGCTTTAGTGTTTAGTCCATTTTATTAGTTTTCTATTGTTGAATAATAAGTCACTGCAAATTTTGTGGCTCAGAACAACACAAATTTATTATCTCACAGCTTTTGTGGATCAGGAATCTAGTATATTTTAGCTGGTTGCTACGCACAGGGTCTCACAAGCTAAAATCAAGGTTTCAGCTGACCCATAGTCCTCTTCCGGGCACTGGATTACCATGCACCCATGGGTGGGGCAGACCAGAAACCTTGGAGGCCACTCAGAACTCAGTCTATCACATTCATTTATATTTATTATGATTAGTGATATCTGGCATTATTTTTATCATCTTACTTTTGGCTTTACATTTGCTCTGCCTTTATCATCTATTTGTTACCATTTCTGACGTTAAATGGCTTCCCAAGTGGCACCAGTGCAGGAAATATAAGAGACTCAGGTTCAACCTCTGGGTCAGGAAGATCCCCTGGAGGAGGGCATGGCAACCCATGTCAATATTCTTGCCTGGAGAATCCCATGAACAGAGGAGCCTGGCGGGCTAAGGTCTGAAGGGTTGAAAAGAGTCAGACACTACTGAAGCAACTTAGCGCACATGCACTGATGTTAAAAAACAGAAAAAGAAAGATGCCTATACTTTGCTTTTTTTCCTGTTTTACACATTTTCCCCTATTCTACTAGCTTTGGAAATTATATATTGTATCTCTCTTTTAGGAGTTACTCTTGAATTTTTACCAAACATAATTAACAATGTCACAGACATGTAAGGACCTCAGAGAAACCAATTCCCAATTTCCTCTCTAAATTTAAATATTATAATTCAAATTTTCAGTTGTTATATAAAAATCCGACAAATTAAATATTAGTAGTACTATCCCAAGAAGAAATGTGTAAATTTATGTAATGTTTACCAATTTCTTTAGTTATCATTCCTTTTTTACATTTAAGACCAAATTTTGGGAATCATTCTTGCTGGGAGCCAGCACGGGAGATCCCACCCATGGCAAAGTTCATGAGGAAGAGACCTGACGGGCAAAGGCAGATCAGGACTCGAGGGGTCCCGTGGATCTGCTCGAGCATCTACCCCCAAAACCAAAATCTGTCTGTTATACTACACTCTTCTGACATTAACAGGGGCTATCCCCAACCACCTTTCTCTGGAAAGTTAACTTAGAGCTCCAGTTAATAGTCTCCTGCATATAAAAGGAGTGTCTCAGCTCAAACCTCTCTGCTGGCAGTCTAGCGTGTGTGACAGGTTTATCCACACTCTTACTACTGCGCACATGATTGTTCACAACCTCTTAACCATAAACAGCACAGAGAGTTTGGAGTATTTTGAAAGTCTTAGTTAGCATAGGGCTCTTCTAAAGATAAAAATCATGTTGGTAAAGGGTTTCATTAGCTGAGTTAATGATTGCCGCCAGGCCTCCATACACTTAGGCACCTGGGAGTATGTTAATCAATGTAATTGGGATGTAGAAAAAGAAATATAGTAGTTTTGATGTTAGCAATACTAGACTTTTGAGTTAATGCATTTTCTCTTTGTTATAAATCACTGTACTACTCTTTGTTATAAATTGTTGTATCCTTGCTATGTAAGAATGTAACTTTATCACTATCTTAAGACTAAGCAGATCTTAAGGGAAAACAAGTTTTCTGATTGACTAACCTTTATCAACAGAAAGAAAGATGAGGCCATAAAATGTTAATCGGTCTCTAGACCAGAAGATATTGTAAACAAATGTAAGACCCTTGTAAGAACAAAGGTATGCAAAGAACATTGTGTCTTTAGATAAGGGTCAGAGCAGCTGACCCTGTGTGACTCTGCTTCTTACATTTGTCTCTATGTACAACTTAAAGTATAAATGCTTCCCTGAAAATTAAAGAGACGGACCAGTTCCACGAAAGCCTGGTTCCCCCATGTCGTTCTTTCTTTCTTTCTTTTTCTCTCTTACTCTCTTTTTCAGGCTGATCCCTTGAAGCACAGGGGCCCTCCATGTTCACTTATTTGCCTGGGCTTCTAAGACCTGCATGGGAAGGCACTTTGCGTCTTCACTCCCTTGGGAGACCGGGAGGGCGCCTGTGGCCTACGTGAATGGTGCAAGTCCCTTGTCTTGGGGCTTTATTGGCTTTCTGTGTAAACCAAGGAATATCAGCCTCTATTCTATTCCTCTTTCTCTCTTTCCTTATTGCCAACGCTGTCCCTCCTGAGGGAATCCCTGGATCCAACCGGGGCTGGACCCTGGTACATTCTCTTACTTTCTCAACTATTAATATGTCAGAATCCTCTAGCTGAATACTTCAGGATGTCCTTTACTTTAGGTCTTGGTTTCTGTTCACTCAAAAATGTCCTAATTTGTGCTCATATTTATAGAAGATATTCCACAGACTCATCGTGAGTGATCACACAACTTTACCTTGACATGTGTAATTAACATTTTGAAAATATTATCCCAGAGTCTTCTAGCCGCCATTGTTGGAACTGAGAAGTTTGATGTCTCTAATGTTATTTCCTTTGTGATCTCTTTTTTCTTGCTATTTTTATGAACTACTTCATCTTTTTTTCAGTTTTGACAGTTTATCCATTGAGTCCATTATCCTTTTATTTGTTTATTTTTGGCTGTGCTGGTTCTTTGTCACTGCACAGGCTTTTCTCTAGTTGTGGAGAGCAGGGCCTACTCCCTAGTTGCAGGGCACGGGCTTCTCATTGGAGTGGCTTCTTTTGCTGCACAGCAAGGGCTCTGGGGCCCCAGGGCTTTAGTAGTTGCAACTCCTGGGCTCTACTAGAGCACAGGCTCAACAGTTCTGACATAAACATATAATTATGACCCACTTATACTGTTGTATGGAAGCAACCAGTACAGTGTAAAGCAATTATCCTCCAATTAAACAAAAAATAAAATTAAAAAATGGTTGTGGCACACAGATTTAGTTGCTCTGTGCCATTTGGGATCTTCCTGGATCAAGGATCAAACCTAAGTCTCCTGCATTGGCAGACAGATTCTTTACCACTGAGCCACCAGGGAAGCCCCATACATTTTATTTTTGACAATTATTATTTGCTTCCTGATTTCAGCCAGCTCTAGTCTAATGCTGACATTGTTTGCAGGGTAATTCCAATCTATGACCTCATGATACTTACATGTGTGTGTGCATGTGTATTTGTCATTGTTTTGACTGGGAAGGAAACAACTAGGAATGATGGAAGGATCTGAAAAATCTCCTCTATTTGTTCTCATCTCTGTTTTATAGTAGGATGACTTTTCAGAGTAATTTCTCCATATTGTTGAAAATATTGTCTATAGACAACAACACATCAAATCATTTTCATTAATCATGCTTTTTTTAAATTGCTTTCTTCATTGCTCTTAGAGATTAGTTTTATTACAGCCACTTGTTCCATTACAATTAATAGAATTTTCTATAATGCTAAATTATGTCCTATATTGTGACTAAAGTACATGCCAAATAGAAAAACCAGCACACTAAGTCTCACCTGAGAGAATCAGAAAGGCCATCAAAGTAACACTTATACACAATTAAAATGATCAGAGTACATTTCTTTAGGCATGATTATGTAATATAGGTAATAAAGTTGGGGAAAAATGACTACTTCATACTCAGTGATATGCTGCTGACATATTCTCCCCCAAACATTTCCCTATCACAGTTTATTGTTTGATACATGGATAGAGGCAAAGATTTAAAAAAAGGAAAATGTTTGGGAATTCCCTGGTGGTTCAGTGGCTAGGACTCTGCACTCTTATTGCTGAGGGCCCTCGGTTCAATCCTTGGTTGGGTAACTTGAGATTTCACAAGCCACACGGCCAAAAGAAAATAAAAAGTTTGCTGAGGTGTTAACCAGGAATAACTACCAATAGTCCTGTGTTTATTCACTTCTCCCTGAAGTACTCTTACACCTTATCCTGTGTCCCAGAAAAAGTCAGGTGGCTAGGACAGAACATATAGCCGCTTAGTTGATATAAAATAATTGTTTGATATATATCTTTTCCTGTTCTGGGTATTTTTTCCACAAACAGATGTGTATCTAGTTAATAAATCCGTGCTTTATTTCATTTAGTTGCTACTTTTCTTAGTATTTCAGCTGTCATAAAGAACTTCTCAATAATACAATAAGAACTCTACTGGCATTTTCTCTTGACCTTCAAATTTGAAAAGGAGCTAATGGTTCTCTCCCATGAATCTTAAGACTCCTCAGGAGTTTTAAGAGTAACACTGACTTTATATCTGGTTTTGGAAAAGCATAAACTCAAAGTAAATTTAATTAAATTATGTACTCCACAACCTCTATCCACAATAGAAAATTACATTCTATATATGAATAATGACATAAAATTATACAGAGGCTAATAAAAAAAAGGGAAAGCTCTTTTTACATTTTCCTATAGAGGCCAAATAGGCATAAAATTTAACCTTCAAAATTTGATGTTTCTCACATAAAAATAGACTTTCTCATTTCCACATGCTTTGGGAGAGGTTCTAAGAAGGCAAAATTAAAAGAGGAATGAACAATAAAAAGGTCACAGAGGTGCAAAACTTTCATTAATTATTTAAAAATATGTCTGGCCTGGCATATCCCAGCATTTGCTCTGTTACATTCTTCTCATAATTCCTCAGCCAAAGTCTTCAACTATTTTGCAGACTTACTTTCACAGTGACACCGGATTGAAGTTGAGGTTTTCTATCAGGAAAAGAAAAGACAAGAGGCCAGAGAGTGCAAGACATCTCCACTTAGACAGGGTGTTCATAGAAGGCTTGTCTGATAGAGTGAAACTGAACTGAAACCTGGATCAACAAAGGAGACATTGTTGAGAAGAGGGCTCCAGAGGATCCATGGGTGCCATAAGCATGCAGTGTGCTGGGAACCCTTAAGAGCTTTTCAAGAAGGCCAGTGGAGGTGGAACAAGAAACATGAGAGAAAGTGATTTCAGACAGGGGTGTAAGGAGACAGATCACGTAGCATCTTTTAGGAGATGGCTAGCAGCCCTTTTTTCTTTTTTACTTTTTATTGATGTATAGTTGCTTTACAGTGTTGTCTTAGTTTCTACTGTTTGGCAGTGTATCAGCTGTGTGTATAGCTATATCCTTTCTTTTTTGGATTTCATTCCCATTCAGGTCACCACAGCATACCAAGTAGATTTCCATGTGCAACAGGGTAGGTTCTCATTAGCCATCTAGTTTATACATAGTATCAATAGTGGATATGTGCCATAGCATATCTCCCAATTCATGCCACCCCCTCTTTCCCCTTGGTATCCATCTGCTTGTTCTTACATCTGTGTCTCTATTTCCACTTTGTACATAAGATGGTCGATACCATTTGTTTTCAGACTCCACATACCTGCGTTAATATACAATATGTGTTTTTCTCTTTCTGACTTACTTCACTTTATATGATAAAGTCTAGGTGTTATTTTTTGAGAAGAAAAGTTTTAACCAGAGTTGTGAGAAGGTCTGATTGACACTTAAAAGAATCATTTTGGCTGTGACAGGGATAACAGACTCTGCAGAAGAGCAAGAACTTTCCATAGGCTGCAAGAAAAACCCAAACGACTAAGAAGATAAATTAAGGTCCTTTAAAACAGAGGATAGATCTACATCCTCCAGGTTTTCTGATGTTTTGGACTACCGGATGTTCAGTGAGTATCGCACTGCCTTTCACATCTTTTTATTTCTGCTGATGCTGTTTCTCGTGCCCAAAATATCATTTCTTTCTTTTTTTTTTCCCCCCCCCCACTGCTTGGCAAAATTATACTTAGCCCTCAAGGGCAAGCTCCAATGTTATGGCTCCATAAAGCCTGCATCCATGACCTCTAGATATCCAATGTTTTTTCTGCTACTGTGATATTTTCAATGTAACACAAATTTGAGAAACAAAAAAGGAAACAGAACAAAAGATATGAAGGTAATGAGACACACTGTAAGCAACGACTATCTGTAACTATGATAAATAAATGTTAGAATCTCCAGAATAGAAAGCAAATAGCAAATACTAACATACATAATAAAACTACAAAACTTAAAACACAGGGGAAAAAAATTCAAGGAGGAAATACAGAAAGGTTTTTCTTAATTCGATCTATACTATAACATTCAGACCAATCCTATGAAGATATTACCAAAAAGCAACAAGAAAATTACTCAGAGCAGCAGAGTTTTGGTGCTAATACCAGGAGCCTTAGGGCCAAATTCAACATGATAATTTTTATAAAATATAATCAGGGAACATGGCAATGCACACTAATTTATATATTTTCTATCAGTTCAGTTCAGTCGTTCAGTCGTGTCTGACTCTTTGCGACCCCATGGATCGCAGCACGCCAGGCCTCCCTGTCGTGGAGTCACTGCAACAAAACATATGGTCTATAAGACTTACAGAGTCTAAAATATTTACTATTTGGCCCTTTACAGAATTAGCTGATCTCTGTTCTATCACACGTCACCAGAAGCTCCTCTATTCTTGGAAGACTACTCAAACAAATCCTGTTCCTTTGGTTCACAGTGACTGTCAATGCCAATTCTTCTGCCTGAAGCAGGGTTCTCTATCCCTGCCTGGCTAAGTTCATTGCTCCTTTCAGCCATCTCTCTCTAACAAAAGGCTCCCCCTCACCGTCCAGTGTGCAAGGAATCCTGTCAGATCCCCACTGACTCATGCATACCTGGAACGGCACACGCAACTTTCTTCACTTTCAATATTTATATCCCTGCCACCCCAACTAGAGGAGCTTCCGGGATGGCTCAACGGTAAAGAATCAGCCTGCAGTGCAGGAGACACAGGAGATCCCAGGGTTGGGAAGATCCCTGGAGGAGGGTGTGACAACCCACTCCAGTATTCTTGACTAGAGAATTCCCATGGACAGAGGAGCCTGGCGGGCTAGAGTCCACAGGGTCACAAAAAGCCAGATATGATTAAGCACAGAACATACACACACACACCAAATAAATATCAGATGCTGAGACCAGGAAATATTCTGTGGACTATGCATTTCTCCTCCAAATGAACACATATTCAACTTTTCACTTATGTAGTTGGCATTAGACCCAGACTAAGAGAGTTAAATGGGTCACAAAGAAATTCAAATTTGCTTTACTGCCTGCATCTTACAAGTCAGCATGGTAAACTGGTCACATATCATAAGTTTAGGAAAAATGTTTATAAAGGATGGTTCCTATAAAATGTATCCGCAGGGTCTTTGGTCCTTATGAGGAACTGCTTCCAACCTATGATGACGGTCCTCTGTCACATCCAGCAGCTTCCAGATGCCTCTAACCATGACCCACCCATACCTTTCCTACGTGGCTGCCTCAAAACTACTTTCAGAGTTGGAAAATAAAACAAATGTGGTAAAACTGGTATCTAAAATAAGAATGAATAGGTTTTTAAGGATATATGGGATTTTTTTTCTACAGGTGTATGAACAGGGCTGCTCTTCCAAAGATAATTTTTCTAAATTCCAGATTCTCGGCTCTGTTCAAATGGATGTTTTTCTTGAACAGAAACCTGTTACAATTACTTGAACCATTCTGGAATGGAAAACTACACCTTGACCTACTTAGAGGAAAAAAACCTATTAGCAAACAGATGTTACATTATTACTATGTTAAAACAAAACATGTACCCAGTTTTAAGCAAGTCTGACATTTAAAAATGTTAATGCTTAAAATAGATTAGAACTTTTTATGTACCTATTTACAGTCATTAATCCCTACACATGCTCTCTAAAGATAACAAAACTAAAATCACATTTCAGGAGTCACTGCCAAGCAAAACTAAACAGAAATTAAAGGAACACAGTTCTGGAAATGAAAGCCAAATTAGTGGGAACAATTCCATTTTTATGACTCAGATTTATAAATCATTATTTACAAAGTCATAGATTTCATTTTGATGTCTGTATTTGGCACCAAGATAGAGTCATTAAATGGGATTTTTTTTTTAAGAAAAGATAAAAGAAACTTAGAGTAACATTTTTTCTTCAAACTTTCCTAAAATCTTAAAGCTGTAAAATAACTGCTCTCATTTATTTGGCAAAGAATAATTTTTCTTATATTTAATATGAGGGATAACAATTTCAACGAACATGTTCACCTACACAAAATAGAATCTAGTCAATGTTCTCCTAATTTTTAAATCTAAGGAAATGAAGTATTTAATACAAAATGGGACAATACAGGTATAATTATAGTTTAGAAAGGTCAAGAGAATTTCATTTTCTAAGCTTCTGCGCAGAACTACTTTCCCATTTGAAAAGTTTTTTTAAACAGATTCACTCTCATAAACTTTTCCTCCTTAGCAGACATCAGACAGGTGGGGTTTTGTTTGTTTTTTGCCCACCATGATTTTTTTTAAAAAGCAAACTGCTGTTTAGTGATACAAGATCATTCATTTTCTACTGCCATTTTTTACTGATAGTGCTAATAGAGGGGTAGAACGGAATCTTAACTTGAGTGATGTGGCATTATGTTGTTTATAGGACATTAATAAAATTCATTATAAAATTAAGTCATGTAACCAAGTCTTATTCATCAGTATAACTTGAAATAAACAACGTGATTTATGGGTTTGTCTAAAAAGAGAATAAAAATGAAAAAACTAAGGGCTAATGAAATGTTTTGTTGGTTCATTTAATCTTGAGTTCACTATGTTTTAAAGGAAAGTCAGGGCATGTTATGCTCAACTAGGACAGCAGCAGCTTCGCTCTCCTTGTCTTTCATTTGGTCAGCCTTTCTGATTTCTGCTGCCTACACATATCCATCACAGGCATTAGAAATACTGACCACTGCAGATAAACCTTACAGATAAAAGCTCCTGTTCTTTAATGTCTTAAGGAGCTACTCTTTGGGTAGTTTTCTAGAACTCTTTTTCCCAGTTTTATTGAGATATAATTGACACACTATTGTATTCGTTTTATGTATACAAGGTAATGATTTTATATATGCATATATTGCAAAAAGACCACCACAATAAGCTCAGTTAACAAACATCATCTTACATAGCTACAATTTTTTTTTACTTTTGACAAGAGTGTTTAAGATCTACTCTCTTAGGAACATTGCTAAGTCACTTCAGTCGTGTCCGACTCTGTGCGGCCCCACAGACGGCAGCCCACCATGCTCCCCTATCCCTGGGATTCTCCAGGCAAGAACACTGGAGTGGGTTGCCATTTCCTTCTCCAATGCATGAAAGTGAAAAGTGAAAGTGAAGTCACTCAGTCGTGCCTGACTCTTAGCAACCTCATGGACTGCAGACTACCAGGCTCCTCCATCCATAGGATTTTCCAGGCAAGAGTACTGGAGTGGGGTGCCATTACAATATAGCATGGTAACTACAGTCACCATGCTGTATATTAAATCCCCACAAGTGTGTACCTTTTTAACTACCTTCACTACTACAGACACACACACACACACACACACACACACACACACGCACGCACCAGCTCTGGCAAGCACCAATCTATTCTTTTTTTCTATGAGTTTGTTTTTTTAATTCTACATATAAGTGAGATTATACAGTATTTGTCTTTCTCTGACTTATTTCATTTAACATAATTGCCCTCAAGCTCCATCCAGTTTGTCACAAATAGCAGGATTTCTTTTTATGACTGAACAATATTTTTATGTAAACACAGTACATTTTCTCAAAACTGTATCTTCCAAAGTCATTTTTAATGCGGTCATTTTTTTTTTTTACTTTATCCAAACTATGGTCACAAGGAATATACTGACATACAAAATATACTAAAAAAAAAAAAAGAGAGAGAAACAAATCTGTGCTTAGATTTTAATTTATTATACCAGATGTATGGGGATTTAAATAATTCTGAATTTAAAACAAGTACATGAATTTCCTGAGTAGTCATAAAGATATTTGTAAGTCACTAATAAATAAAACTTTAGCTTTCAAAGTACAATCTCTATGAGGGATATCAAGTGCAAAACTTAATTTTATAAACTTTGAATTTTGGCTTTACTGACAAGAGGATACTTCGGTAATCATATTCCATTAACCCATAATTTACTGCTAAGAAAGGGCTCAAATAAAAATAATAGTATTTAAACCATGGAGCCAATGCTAAAACCCAAAATAAATGCTTCTATGTCAGATATTTTCTCTTATAAGCATTTTAAAACAACTACAAATGTTTTAAACCAGAAGCAATACAAATTAATATACATTCAATGCAATTATTCGCTCAGTCGTGTCCTACTCTTTGTGACCCCACAGACTGTAGCCCCCCAAGCTTCTCTTTCCATGGAATTTTCCAGGTAAGAATACTGCAGTGAGTTGCCATTTCCTCCTCCAGATCTTCCTGATCCAGGGATCAAACCCGTATCTCCTATATTGGCAGGTGGATTCTCTACCCCAATGCCACCTGGGAAGCCCATATTTTATACATAGTCATGTACATATGTCAATCCCAATATCCCAATACATTTCACTCTCCTTTCCCATACATCTTTTAAGTTAATAAGCAACTTTAATGAGAAAAGCAGTAAAGTCATTAAAAACTAAGCTACCTGCATAAGAGAAAACCAAGCGATTCTATCAAATTTTGAAAAGTTTCTCTGTTGAAAAACACAAAGCAGAAATTCTTACTGTATAAGCCTTAAGAATACGTGGCAGAGTCCTCTAGAAGACACACACATTTATCTGCCTTTGTCATGTTGATAACCTGCCTTACATAAACAGGATGGCATGCAGTGGGGAAGCCTAGAAGGTACAGTTAGGGAGTTTTCTCTTTTTGCAGTTTGGAGTCAAGTGACAGGGAAGGGCAACATAAGGTCAAGCTCAGTGGGAGACCTGGGTTCAATCCCTGGGTCGGGAAGATCCCCTGGAGAAGGAAATGGGAATCCACTCCAGTACTATTGCCTGGAAAATCCCATGGACAGAGGAGCCTGGTAGGCTACAGTTCATGGGGTCGCAAAGCAAAGAGTCGGACACGACTGAGCGACTTCACTTTCACTTTCACTTCAAAAGGAAAATGAAAAGGAAATAGTTTTGGTTGGAAGCTGATTCAATGGCATTAACACAGTGTGTTAATTCAACCCAAACTACATCCGTTCAATATCGAACTATCTGCAGAGCTTTGAGCAGGGCACTCCAGAGTAAAACACATATACATCCTTTTTTTTTTTTTTTTTTTTTTTTAACCTCAAGGAACTTACAACCCAGTATGAAAAATAGCCAGGTATTAATCTTAGCAAATTCCATTATAAGACACAATGTGACAAAAGGCAGGACATTTGCCTCTGGAACAGTTGATAATTAACTCCTATATTTTAACAAAGTGTTAATTTTTTGTTAGAAAAGTTTCAATTTGGGGATGTGCTATATGACAATGTGTGAGATAAACCACATTCCAGTACCACAGTGATTGGCTATTTTACAATGAAGGACAAACCGGAAAAAAATGGGGTGACAGCCAACTTACAGGTAGAAGTTACAAGAGAAAGGATCGGCCTTTCTGGGCACTTACCGCAAATTTAATACAGTTGAAAGAAATTGTCTTTGAAAACACAAGTCTTTTTTGGACATCATGTTGAAATTTAAGTCTCCTACTTGGTTTTCAGAAGTCTACATAACAGGCCCTCAGTTGACTTACTATCAGTCAGTCTCATTTCTCAGAATAAAATGGAACTCATTTCTCATCTGGATAACAAGGATTTAATAATACTTACCTCCTGAAATTCTTCTGAGAATTTAACATGTCAGTGTGTTTAAAACACAACTGTGCTTGTATTTTTCTCTTCCCTCAGTTGAAGGGCCTATCAATACTCCTTTGTGGATCTGAGTTTTAGTCATCTTGAGGCTAACACGGAGTACTGTCTACAGAATTAAATTTTTCCATACTACACAAGAGCTCACAATCACCTCGGGTGCTCTTGACCTCCCAGTTGAAGTGTCCCTGCATAAAACGACTTAACAATTACAGTCAATAAAAGAACTGTGATGATCTTGACTGTTTTCTAAACCAGAGAGATCCACAGCCGGTCTGCACTTCCTCACCTCTTCTGGATCATTCCAGTCATGCCTTCTTCTTCATGATTCTACTGGGCCAGACAGCGATTGCTCAGTCATGTTCGACTCTCTGTGACTCCACGGACTATAGCTCCCGCCAGGCTCCTCTGTCCGTGGAATTTTCTAGATAACTGGGTTGTTGTTTCCCACTTGGGGTCTTCTCAGCCCAGGAACTGAAGCCGTATCTCCTGCACTGGCAGGCGGATCCTTTACCACAGAGACACCCTACTGGGCACTGCTTCCTTAAGAACAGGGATACTGGATCCAGCGCCTCTAGGACTCTGCTCTCATCTTTCTCTGGTGACATCCTTACCCCAGAGAGAAGACTCTGTCAGGCCAAGAAAGGACGTGCCCACTCACAGCTGCACTTGCCTTCTATCCCAAAGAACTTTCTGCAATGATGGAAATGCGAGATAGCGACAAGATCCAGTATGGTATGGCTATTACACATACGAAATATGATTAGTGTGATGGAGGAATTTTTAACTTGATTTTATTTGAATTAAAGTACATTTAAACTTAAAAAGCCACATGGGACTTGTGGCCACAATATTGGCAGCTGAGAATTCTCTCATCGAGACCACCCATGACTTTGCTGTAGATCTGTTATTTATTTTCAACTTTGATGTTCCAGCAACATTCAACACTGTGGAACAATCACCTCTTCATTAAGTACCTGCTTCTTTTGACCTCTGGGACACCCTTTCCTGGTGTTCTGCCTGTATCGCTGGTAAGTCTTCGGCCTCTTTGCTGGCTGCACTCATTGTGCTCTCAGAACTTTCAGAACTAAAGCTCCTTGGAGCCCAGTCCTGTACCTTCTACTCTGTTTACAATCTTTAAGGTAATCCCTTACATCAGCATGTCAGTCTATGAAACCTCCACTTCCAAATATAGATTCTCATAGAATGATGGGAGAAGACAGTGGCACCCCACTCCAGTACTCTTGGCTGGAAAATCCCATGGATGGAGGAGCCTGGAAGGCTGCAGTCCATGGGGTCACTAGAAGTCAGACACAACTGAGTGACTTCACTTTCCCTTTTCACTTTCATGCTTTGGAGACGGAAATGGCAACCCACTCCAGCGTTCTTGCCTGGAGAATCCCAGGGACGGGGGAGCCTGGTGGTAGTCTATGGGGTCGTACAGAGTCGGACTGAGGCGACTTAGCAGCAGCAGCAGCAGCATAGAATGACGCTTTTGAAATCTTTACTTAGTATCTAAATGTAACAAATCGAGAAAAACACTCAATTCTCTCATCTGTAAAAAGCCCTCTCCTAATCTAGTCTTCCCTATGTCATTGTATAGAATCAATATCTACCTAGTAACTCAAGATAAAAAACTAAGGGGCTGTCCTTCAATCCCCTGTCTTTCGTGTGTGTGTGCACGTCAGGTTGCTTCAGTTATGTTCATCTCTTTGTGACCACATGGACTGTAGTCCGCCAGGCTCTTCTGTCGGAAATTTCCCAGGCAAGAATACTGGAACGGATTGCCATGGCTTCCTCCAGAGGATCTTCCTAACCCAGGGATCGAACCCTCGTCTTTTATGTCTCCTGCATTGGCAGGCAGGTTCTTTACCATGAGCAAAACCCAGGAACTTCCTCCTGTCTTTCATCAGCCCCCAAATCCAATTCATAAGGGGGATATTTTTCTTTTCCCCACATGGGAACTAAAGGCTTTATTTCATTAGCATAACAAAATGCACTGTCTTCAAGAAAAAATTAAGAGTATTGAGTAAAATACCAGTTACCCATTCCCAATTCCTAAAGTCCTAACCATAAAATTTTATCTTTCAATTTTAAATGTATAGCTTCGAGATCTTAAAAGTTTTAAGTGAGGCACAAATATGAAAAGTTGGGTGCCCAGGTTCTTGCAACTCACAAATAGCAGAGCAGAACTGAGGATATTCGCGCTCTGATGGCTGGTCAACTACTCTTAGTCAACTAACCTCAGTTTGAGAAATATAATGGCCCTTATTCAAGTTTATATCTTAAATTATAGCAACAATAAAGATCATTTTTTCCAAATTAGACAGCAAAATATAGTGTTTTTAAAAAATTACAAGGTCCTTTCAAATTCAAAAGTTCATTCTTTCTCAAGAGTTTATAAAACAAGATTCAAATATTAATAGCTTCTGTGTCTATGGATGTAGATAAACAGCCCAGTTTATCTTGCCCTCTAACCCCTCCCAGTGCTAATTACACAATACTCTGATATTTACTAAACTTTCAAATACATTGCAACTTGGTTTATGCTACTTTATCTCTAATACCACAAACCTGGTTCAAGTCACCGTCATCTAGTCTTGACTATTACAGAAGGCTGCCCACTTGTCTTCTTGTATCCACATTTGCCTTCATTACCACCATTCCTACAACTCTTCACCAATGAAGCCGGTGCACTTGCAAAAAGGTGGTAATAGAAGAGTTTAGTGATAGTGGTCATCTGAATTAAGAACTGAAACAAGAGTTGGAACAAGCTATGCAAATAGCTAGAGAAAGAGAAGTCTAGAGGGGCAGTCGAGCAAGAACCTTAAGCTATGAATGAAAAATAGGTCTTACTCTTAGGAGAATGCAATGACATTAAAAGGTTTTAAGTCTTTAAGAGAAATCTGCTATATGAAGAACGGGCTGAGGGGAGAGTGAGAACAGGAAGTTAAAGAAACCTATTTAAAGAGGCTATTAAGTTCCGCTGAGCACTTGGGGAGGCAGAGATGAATTCAGATAAAACTCATATTTAGAAGTTATGAAGGAGATGCAGATGATGAAGGAATGAAAGGTTTCAAGGATAATTCCTATGGCTTTCACTTCAGATAGTTGATGAAGACTGGTGCTCCCAACTGAGATAAGGAAGGAGACTATGGAATTCACCATTTAGGTGAACGCTGGTGGTGACGGTTCTGTATGAATATCACATACGGCGGGCTCCAAAAAGGGACTAAGGTCACCAGGCACCATTCTAGAATGCTACAAAGTTGGAATTGTGAAGTTCCAGCCTTCAGATGCCATTTACTCACAATATGCACACTGATCTTTTGGATACTGGAAGTTGGCCATTCCTACTAGTTAAACAGAGAAGCCAGAAGTTTTATCCATGAGCAAGGAACACACAGGATCTGATTCTCTCCAGTTACTGTTCGGGACATTCTTTAATTCTGCATGAAATCTGTGCTCAGTCACAAAAAATCTATGCTACTTCAGTAGCAGGCAAAGAACAAAGTGAACTAGTAAGTAGCACTGTCGCATACAGGAAGGGCTCTTTCTGTAAAAGGGCACAGTCATCTCACAAGACAGAGAAACAAATCCATTGGTATGTCAAACGATGAAAATGTTTAAAATAATCAAAACTGTTTTCAGTGTGTACAGTCAGATCAGAAAGCTTTGATTACAAACACTCTTACAGTTTAATCATCATCAGAAAAACCAAATATCTTAAAAAGTAGAAGCAAGTGACATATGTGCCACTGAGTAGCAACTGCCCAATGTTAATCTACATACAGTGCTCAAGCCATCCACAGATACAACAAACGTAAAAAATTAAAGTCAGCAAAGTTAATAAAGGTACCATTCTTTAAAGTTCAAAAAAGTTCCAACTGTGTTCTTAAAACCTTCCTAGTCATCAATTCATCAAAATAATCTTCAAAATCGTTGCAAGCTCCAAATAAACATTTATCTGAAACTGGCCAAATTTTATCTCCATGAGTTAAAAAAAAAAAAATCCTGAAACAGCTTTCTCAAACAAACCAAAATATAGGATTGCTTAACAAAAAGTGACTGAATACATGAGAACATTATGGCCACTTCTAAATTTATAGAGAAACACTGGTTATTGATCGTGACATTTAAATTTCTGATGGAAAAAAACCTTGTAATTTTTAGATGAAAATAATTTAGACTAAGATGAATATAGGTTACCTCTTTCAATATTTTTACTATAAAAGGTGTGTTAAATCATAAGACTGTCTTTTAATTACAAAGGCTTTTGGTGGGTAAATTGGATCTTACTGCTGTTCAGAGGACTCAAGACAAATCTCAGCATATATAATTCTATTCTTCATTATTCCATTAAAACTTTTATCAGTAGTAGAATAGATTTTCCTTGTCTTTCATCTCCATTAGTTAAAAAGAGAAGGTTATTGTGCTTCAACATCTTAAAAACAATATGGTAAGTAACTGTCCAAAAAAGAAAAAGAGAATGGAAAAGAGATGAGCACATATTGAAAGTGTAAGGAAAGAAATAACCATTCCACAAAAAATCACTTTTTATGCTTTATGAACCTTTCTTACAACAATAAAATGTCATCTGAAAACTAAGAAATCTCTTCAGATTTTAGGGGATTTGTGAGCCTCAAAGTTGATTCTTTGCCACTGTCTGTCATGCTTTGTACTCTTCCTTTATCTGTAAAGAATTTAACTATGAAGGCTGTGCAGTATTTGGAAGAGTCACTGAGAAATGATCAAAAAAACCACTAAAAAATCCATAATTGTGTTCCTAAATCTCTTGTAGGACAGTAACCACATTGATCATGTAAACTAACACGCCTTCAAAGATTATTTTAGATCCAGACTGACTTACTTAGAATTGCCAGAATCTTTTCATATCATGAAACTTCTTTCACTCTAGTGTCTAGGGAAACCCAAATACGTACACCTCTCCCCTATTTTTAGAAGGGAGTTGGAGGGTTGGGTAATGGCACAATATGCCATAAGATAAGCAGAAGCCACAATTATATATATAAAATATGTATGCATATAAATTACGTACATATGCATGCATGACATGTGTTAGATGGAATGAAAATTTAATTCTATCTATATTTCCTATCTATAGTGACGTATGGTATTATGAGTCTAAAGATCAAATTACACTAAGAAGCAATGATAACAGTGTCTTTGAACACCTGGGTATATACAGAGGTAGTAAACTAGCTCAAGATCTACAATATGAGAATTATAATGTTCACTACACACATTGAGAAACTGGAACTATGAGAGGCAAGCTTTAATTTCCCACCATATGAATTTAGAAGCCAGTCAATTACTCTGTGTTTTTCTCTGTGACCAAGTAGTATGATGTTTTTTCTTTGAGTTTCACTGAAATATAACTAAGGTACTATTGCTTAAGGTATACTTGACTTACATACATCATGAAATGATTATCATAGTAAGTTGAATTACATATAGATACAAAATAAAAGAAACAGAAAAAAAAATTGTTCCTTGTGATAATTCAGGATTTATTCTCTTCACTTTTACATACAACATAAGAGTAGTGTTAAATGTATTAACCATGTAAAGCACTGCATATCTAGTAGTCATTTATCTTGTAAGTGGAAGTTTGTACCTTTTGACCACCTTCATCCTCTTTCCTCTCCCCTGACCCCTATCTTTGGTAACCACAAATCTGATTTTGTTTTCACTGAGCTTGTTTTTTTTTGTTGTTTGTTTGAAGTACAACTGACATACAGTACTATAATAGTTCCCAGTACACAACACACTGATTTGGTATTTATATATATGAAAAATGACCCCATGATAAATCTAATTACCATCTGTCACTATGCAAAGATACTACATAATTACTGAATATATTCCCCAAACTGTACATTTCATATCCACGACTTATTTATTTTGTAACAAGAAGTTAGTGCCTTTTAATTTTCATTACCTATTTCACACAGCCCTTCAGGCCTCACACAACATCCTCTCTGGCAATCACCTGTGTGTTCTCTTTATCAAACACTATGTTTCTCTTTTGTTGCATGTGTTCATTTGTTTTGCTACATTATATTTCAACTAAAAGTAGTCATATGGTGTTTTTCTATCTCTAACTTATTTCACTCAGCATAACACCCTTTAGCTCTGTTCATGCTGTCACAAATGGCAAGATTTCATCCTTTTTCATGGCTAATAGTCCACTGTGTATGTTCATACACAAACATATATATCTTTACCCATCCGTCTGTCAATGGGAACATAGGTGTTTCTATTTCTTGGCTACTGTGAATACTTTCAAAATTAGATTCATTATACTTTCTGCACCCAAAGATGGAGAAGCCTCATACAGTTAGCAAAAACAAGACTAGAAGCTGACCATGGCTCAGATCATAAACTGCTTATTGCAAAATTCAGACATAAACTGCAGAAAGTGGGGAAAACCACTAGGCTAGTCAGGTACGCCTTAACCCAATCCCTTACAATTACACAGTGGAACTAACAAATAGATTCAAGGGATTAGATCTGATAGACAGAGTTCCTGAAGAACTATGGATAGAGGTTCATGACGCTGTACAGGAGGCAGTGATCAAGACCGTCCCCAAGGAAAAGAAATGCAAAAGGGCAAAATGGTTGTCTGAGGAGTCCTTACAAATAGCCCAGAAAAGAAGAGAAGCTAAAGGCAAGGGAGAAAAGGAAAGATACACCCAGCTCAATGCAGAGTTCCAAAGAATAGCAAGGAGAAATAAGAAAGCCTTCCTAAGTGAACAATGCAAAGAAATAGAGGAAAACAATAGAATGGGAAAGACTAAAGATCTCGTCAAGAAAATTAGAGATACCACAGGAACATTTCACGCAAAGATAGGCAAAATAAAGGACAGAAACAGTATGAACCTAACAGAAACAGAAGGTTTAAAAGAGTTGGCAAGGATACACGGAAGAAGTATCCAAAAAAAGATCTAAAAGACCAAGCTAATCAGGATGGTGTGATCACTCACCTAGAGCCAGACATCTTAGGGAGTGAAGTCAAGTGGGCCTTAGGAAGCATCACTACAAACAAGCTATTTCAGATTATTTTATAAATGGTTAGATCAAACATTAATTCTAAATCAGATGGAAATCCAGCTAAGCTATTTCAAATCTTAAATGATGATCCCATTAAAGTGTTGCACTCAAAATGACAGCAAATTTGGAAAACTCAGAAGTGGCCATAGGACTGAAAAAGGTCACTTTTCACTTCAATCCCAAAGAAGGGCAAAGACAAAGAATGTTCAAACTACCACACAATTGCACTCATTTCACATGCTACCAAAGTAATGCTCAAAATTCTCCAAGCAAGTCTTCAATACTACATGAACCAAGAACTTCCAGATGTTCAAGCTGGATTTAGAAAAGGCAGAGGAAGCAGAGATCAAATTGCCAATAAACGTTGGATTACAGAAAAAGCAGGAGAATTCCAGAAGAACACCTACTTCTGCTTCATTGACTGTAATAAAGCCTCTGATTGTGTGGATCACACAAACTTTGGAAAATTCATAAAGAGATGGGAATACCAGACCACATTACCTACCTCTGGTGAAACCTGTATGCAAGTCAAGGAGCAACCATTAGAACCGGACATGAAACAATAAATTGGTTCCAAATTGGGAAAGGAGTACATCAAGGTTGCATATTGTCACTCTGCTTATTTAACTTATATGCAGAGTAAACCCTGTGAAATGCTGGGCTAGATGAAGCACAAGGTCGAATCAAGATTGCCAGGAGAAATATCAGTAACGTCAGATATGCAGATAACATAACCCTTATGGCAGAAAACAAACAGGAACTGAAGAGCCTCTTGATGAAGGTGAAAGAGGAGAGTGAAAAGGCTGCCTTAAAGTTCGACATTCAAAAAAACTAACATCATGGCATCCGGTTCCATCACTTCATGGCAAATAGATGGGGAAAAAGTAGAATCAACTGACAGACTTTATTTTCTTGGGCTGCATAATCACTTCATATGGTAACTGGAGCGACGAAAGTAAGAGACACTTTCTCCTTGGAAGACACGCTATGACAAACCTAGACAGTGTATTAAAAAGCAGAGACACTACAACAGACAATGCAGAAATACAAAGGATTATAAGAGACTATTATGAACAATTATATGGTAATAAAATGATAACCTGGAAGAAATGGAGAGATTCTTAGATAAGTTCAATCTCCCAAGACTTAACCAGGAAGAAAGAGAAATTATGAACAACCCAATTACAAGCAGTAAAATTAAAGCTGTGGTCAAACATCTCCCAAAAAACAAAAGCCCAGGACCAGATGGCTTCACAGGAGAATTCTATCAAACATTTAGAGAAGAGGTAATACCTATCCTTCCAAAATTCTTTCAAAAAAATTGCAGAGGAAGGAACACTTCCAAACTCATTCTAAGAGGTCACCATCACCCTGATAACAAAACCAGACAAAGACAACACAAAAAAAGAAAACCACAGGCCAATGTCACTAAGAAACATAGATGTAAAAATCCTCTACGAAATTTTAGCAAACAGAATTCAGCAACACAATAAAAAGCTCATACACAATGATCAAGTTGGGTTTATTCCAAAAATAGAAGGATTCTTTAATATATGTAAATCAATCAATGTGATACACCATATTAACAAATTGAAAGATAAAAACCATATGATAATCCCAGTAGATGCAGAAAAAGGCTTTGACAAAATTCAGCACCCATTTATGATGAAAACTCTTCAAAAAATGGGCTCAGAAGGAAGCTATATCAACATAGTAAAGGCCATATATGATAAGCCTAGAGCAAACATTATTCTCCATGGTGAAAACCTGAAAGTATTCCCCCTAAGATCAGGAACAAGACAAGGGTGTCCACTTTTACTACTATTATTCAACATAGTTCTGGAAGTCCTAGCTACTGCAATCAGAGAAGAGAAAGAAATAAAAGGAATCCAGACTGGAAAAGAAGAAGTAAAGCTCTCACTGTTTGCAGATGACATGATACTGTAATTACTAGACCTAATTAGTGAATTTAAAGTTGCAGGATACAAAATCAATACACAGAAATCACTTGCAGTTCCATACACTAACACTGAAAAATCAGAAAGGGAAATTAAGGAATCAATCCCATTTACCATTGCAACACAGAGAATTAAATACCTAGGAATAAACTTACCTAAGGAGAAAAAAGAACTGTACACAGAAAATTATAAGACACTGATGAAAAAAATCAAAGGTGACATAAACAGATGGAGAGATATTCCATGTTCCTCAGTAGGAAGAATCAATATTGTGAAAATGACTATACCACCAAATGCAACCTACAGACACAAAGTGATCCCTACCAAATTACCAATGGCATTTTCCACAGAACTAGAGCAAAGTTTTCACATTAATATGGAAACACAAAAGACGCCAAATAGCCAAAGCAGTCTTGAGAAAGAAGAATGGAGCTGGAGGAATCAACCTTCCTGACTTCAGATTATACTACAAAGCTACAGTCATCAAGACATTTTGGTACTGGCACAAAAACAGAAATATAGACCAATGGAACAAGATAGAACGCCTAGAAATAAACCCATGCACCTATGGCTACCTTATTTTTGACAAAAGACGCAAGAATATACAATGGGACAAAAACAGTCGCTTCAATAAATGGTGCTGATAAAACTGGATTGCTACATGTAGAAGAATGAAATAAGAACAATTTCTAACACCATACCTAAAGATAAACTCAAAACAGATTAAAGACCTAAATGTAAGACCAGAAACTATAAAACTGTTAAGGAAGACACAAGCAGAACACTCAATGACATAAATCAAAGCAAGATCCTTTATGACCCACCACATAGAGCAACAGAAATAAAAACAAAAGTAATCAAGTGGGACCTGATTAAACTTAAAAGCTTTAGCACAGCAAAGGAAACTATAAGCAAGGCGAAAAGATAACCCTCAGAATGGAACAAAATAATAGCAAATGAAACAACCGACAAAGGATTATTTTCAAAATATAGAAGTAGCTCATACAACTCAATGCCAGAAAAACAACCCAATTAAAGAGTGGGGAAAAGACCTAAACAGACAGTTTTCCAAAGAAGACATACAGATGGCTAAAAACACATGAAAAGATGGTCAACAGTGCTCATTATTCAACTCAGTTGCTCAGTCGTCTCCAATTCTTTGCGATCCCATGAATCGCAGCACGCCAAGCCTCCCTGTCCATCACCAACTCCTGGAGTTCACTCAGACTCATGTCCGCTGAGTCGGTGATGCCATCCAGCCATCTCATCCTCTGTCGTTCCCTTCTCCTCCTGCCCCTAATCCCTCCCAGCATCAGAGTCTTTCCCAATGAGTCAACTCTTCGCATGAGGTGGCCAAAGTACTGGAGTTTCAGCTTTAGCATCATTCCTTCCAAAGAACACCCAGGACTGATCTCCTTTAGAATGGACTGGTTGGATCTCCTTGCAGTCCGAGGGACTCTCAAGAGTCTTCTCCAACACCACAGTTCAAAAGCATCAATTCTTCGGTGCTCAGCTTTCTTCATAGTCCAACTCTCACATCCATACATGACCACTGGAAAAACCATAGCCTTGACTAGACAGACCTTTGCTGACAAAGTAATGTCTCTTCTTTTGAATATGCTCTCTACATTGGTCATAACTTTTCTTCCAAGGAGTAAGCGTCTTTTAATTTCATGGCTGCAGTCACCATCTGCAGTGATTTTGGAGCCCCCAAAAATAAAGTCTGACACTGTTTCCACTGTTTCCCCTGTTTCCCCATCTATTTCCCATGAAGTGATGGGACCAGATGCCATGATCTTCGTTTGCTGAATGTTGAGCTTTAAGCCAACTTTTTCACTCTCTTCTTTCACTTTCATCAAGAGGCTTTTTAGTCCCTCTTCACTTTCTGCCATAAGGGTGGTGTCATATGCATAGCTGAGGTTATTGAGATTTCTCCCAGCAGTCTTGATTCCAGCTTGTGCTTCCTCCAGCCCAGCATTTCTCATGATGTACTCTGCATAGAAGTTAAATAAGCTGGGTGACAATATATGGCCTTGATGTACTCTTTTTCCTATTTGGAACCAGTCTGTTGTTCCATGTCCAGTTCTCACTGTTGTTTCCCAACCTGCATATAGGCTTCTCAAGAGGCAGGTCAGGTGGTCTGGTATTCCCATCTCTTTCAGAATTTTCCACAGTTTATTGTGATCCACACAGTCAAAGGCTTTGGCATAGTCAATAAAGCAGAAGTACATGTTTTTCTGGAACTCTCTTGCTTTTTCCATGATCCAGCGGATGTTGGCAATTTGATCTCTGGTTCCTCTGCCTTTTCTAAAACCAGCTTGAACATCTGGAAGTTCATGGTTCACGTATTGCTGAAGCCTAGCTTGGAGAATTTTGAGCATTACTTTACTAGTGTGTGAGATGATTGCAATTGTGTGGTAGTGAGTATTCTTTGGCATTGCCTTTCTTTGGGATTGGAATGAAGCCTGACCTTTTGCAGTCCTGTTGCTCATTATTAGAGAAATGCAAATCAAGACCACAATGAGATATCATGTCACACCGGTTAGAATGGCCATCATCAAAATGTCTACAAACAATAAACGCTGTAGAGGGTATGGAGAAAAAGGAACACTCTTGCAGTATTAGTGGGAATGTAAATTGATACAGACACTATGGAAGACATTATGGAGATTCCTTAAAAAACTAGGAAGAAAACCACCATATGACCCAGCAGTCCCACTCCTAGGGATGTACCCTGAGGAAACCAAAACTGAAAAACATACATTTATTCCATTGTTCATTGCAGCACTATTTACCATAGCTGGAATATGGAAGCAACCTAGATGTCCATCAACAGATGCATGGATAAAGAAGTTGTGGTACATTTACACAATGGAATATTACTCAGCCATAAAAAGGAATACATTTGAGTCAGTTCTGATGAGGTGGATGAACCTAGAACCTGTTATACAGAGTAAGAGAAATATCGTATTTTAACACACATATACGGGATCTACAAGAATGGTGCTGAAGAATTTATTTACAGGGCAGCAATGGAGAAACAGACATAGAGAATAGACTTACAGACATGGGGAGAGGGGAGGAGAGAGTGAGATGTATGGAAAGAGTAACATGGAAACTTACATTACCATATGTAAAATAGAAAGCCAACAGAAATTTGCTCTATGGCTCAGGAAACACAAACAGGGACTCTGTATCAACCTATAGGGATAGGATGGGGAGAGAGATGGGAGGGAGGTTCAAAAGGGAGGGGATATATGTGCACCTATGGCTAATTCATGTTCAGGTTTGACAGAAGGCAACAAAATTTTGTAAAGCAATTATCCTTCAATAAAAAATAAACTTAAAAAAAAAAAAAAAAAAAACAGAGATATTACTTTGCCAACAAAGGTCCATATAGGCAAAGGTCCGTATTGGTTTTTCCAATAGTCACCTTTGGATGTGAGAGTTGGACCATAAAGAAGGCTGAGCATTGAATTGATGCTTTTGAAATGTGGTGTTGGAGAAGACTCTTGAGAGTCCCATGGACTGCAAGGAGAGCAAACCAGTCAATCCCAAATGAAATTAATCCTGAATATTCTGGAAGGACTGATGCTGAAGCTGAAGCTCAAAGTTTGGTCATCTTATGCAAAGAGCTGACTCATTAGAAAAGACCCTGATGCTGGGCAAGACTGAAGGCAGGAGGAGTAGGGGATACCAGAGGAAGAGATGACTGGATGGCATCACTGACTCAACAGATATAGTTTGAGCAAGCTCCAGGATATGCTGAAGGACAGGGAAGTCTGGCTTGCTGCAGTCCATATGGTTGCAAAGAGTCAGACATGACTGAGTGACTGAACAACAACAAATGCTGCAATGAACACAAGAGGTACATATACTTTTTAAAATTAAATTTTTATTTTTATTGGAAAAATACACATAAGTACAATTGCTGAATTGTATGCCAGTTCTGTTTCTATTTTTTTGAGGAATCTCTAATCTGTTTTTCATAGTTGCTATACACATTTACATTCCCTTTGGGCTGTAATTCAAAAATTATCAACAAAAAATGCCTCTATCTAAAAGAAATGGACTAGTTCCCAGAAACCTAAAATCTTCCAAGACGAAATCAAGGATCGAACGTCTGAACAGATTGGTCATTAGTAATTAAATACAATCAGTAAACAAAATATTCACAGTAAGAAAAATCTAAGACCAGTTTCACAGGTAAACTCTACCAAATATGTAAAAAAGAACCAATATCTACTCTTTTCAAACTATTACCAAAAAATTGAAGAGTAAAAAATATTTCTAAACTCATGTTATGAGGTCTTTAACATCACACTGATACCAAAACCAGATAAGGACACTACAAAAAAGAAAATTACAGGCCAATATCCCTGCTGAGCATAGACGTAAAAATCCTCCATAAAATCCTAGCAAATCAAATTTTAAAAATGCACATAAAAGACCATAAACTCTCAACAAGTGGGATTTATCCTAGGGATATAAGGATATCTAGAAGTCAACGAACGTGATATAACATACTGACAAACTGAAGAACAGAAATTGTATAATTATCTCAATAGATTCAGCAAAAGCTTTTCACAAAATTCAACATCCATTTATGATGATAAAAAGTCTCAACAACGTTGGTACAGAAGAAACACACCTCAACAAAATATAGGCCATGTATGATAAACCAACAGCCAATATCATACTCCATGCTGAAAAGCTGAAAAATATTTTTCTAAGATTAGGAATAAGACATGGATGTCCATTCTCACCACTGTTATTCAACACAGTATTATAACTTCTAGCTAAAGCAATTAGATAAGAGAAAGAAATTTTAAAAATACAGATTAGAAAGGAAGTAGAGATGTCACTATGTGCAGATATGATATAGAAAAACATAGAGAAAGTCCAAGTACCATGATTTTAATGCTTGATTACTAAGCATACCTATAGAAAACCCAATGACAGATATGTGTTTTAAATCTAAAAATAAAGGAATGCACCCATTTTCCCTTGGTATCATCCATATATACTTAAAGCATACCTACTGTTTTCCTTCAATAAAAACATATACATGCCTTTAGAAATCAAGTCTTGAAAAACCATTTTTCTTTTAAGAGAACCGAAGAGTATCACTAAGTTTCGGAACCATTTTATACATTTAAATTTATCTAAAAGGATAATGTAAAATAAGGAGTTAATACAGTTAAAAGAAATCTAGAAAAGCTGGGTAAATAATCTTTTAAAATATTTAAGCAAAATATTGCTGTGCTTCTACTTTTGTTTAGAATACTTCACGCTAAAAGGAACTAAATATAATCATATTTTCAAATAGTAGGTTGAGAGAATAACTTTCCAGTACAGATAGGTTTTGCAATTTTATTTTAAATAAAAAGAGTAAAGAATTAATTAAAAGACTGAGTTTCTGGGCCAATTTTTTTTTACAATATTTCCTCTAAGTAATGATTTATGAGACTTAATTAAGAATATTCTTAAATATAATTTATCACATGCATATTGACCTTAAATATATATGAAGCAGAGAAAATGTCTTTAAACTAAACATGTCCATAGCAGAATAGTATCTAGCATTATTTGCAATTCATTATAATATAAATGATTATAAATTTCCTTTAACTCATTCCCACCCACTACCCTAAATTCTTTATCTTCCACCTCATGTAAGTTTCAAGGGTCATGAATTTTACAAAGCCTTTGGCAAGTAATTAAAAAAATTATCACCCAAAATGCCTCCTTCTACCAAGGAATGAGAAGTTAACCTTATAAAAGTTCTTTGTGCTTGCTTAAACTTTCTGACCAGAAATCCCAAATATTCCTACCATAAAAAAATAGCAAAAATTAATTCATCTGATGTCAGGATTTTTCCATAAAGTAAAATAATTCCTTTTATCCCATTAAATGCCATTTTTAAAAAACATGCTTTATATACTTATAAGTGGAATTGTTTTGGTATAATTTGAGACGACTATGACTAAAGGGGATCATATTTTAATTTTCTAGTGAAAGCTTTAAAATGTCAAAAAACACGCACTTTAAAAGACTTTAACCACATACAATTCAGTGGTGTGTTCTAAATAAAGAATTTTAAAGAAAGTAATTATTTTCCACACTTAAAGGCAATCCAAATGTTGTAGATGGAAACAAAAATATACATCTTTTGGAAAGGTCTTGAAATATGTGTAAACATCTCAGAGAATCTGAATTCCAACTTTTTAACTGAAACTTCAAAATATGGAATGCATTTTCCTAGGCTGTTTCAACACTGCTTTTCATATGAATAAGGGGAAAAAAAATTGAAAGGATAAAAAAAAACTGATGTATTTACAAGAGGAAGGTGAAAGCAGAAAATATTGTGCTAGGGCATTCTACTTTTTCAGGAGATACACATGTACAAATACATTTTCATGAGTATAGCTAAATTAGGAAAGACCACAAGAATAAACTTTGGAAAAAATTTACATTTTTATATTAAAAATCAAATGTCATTTAAAATAAATTTTCATGTATTTCAAAAACATAGATTGCCTCTCACACTTTTGCTATATAAGGATAAAAATCCCACTTGTCTAGAATGACCTAGAGTAAGAACTCTCCTCTCCTCTGAACAGCTGAATACATTAAAGTTGGGACAAATAAAGGTTAGTTCTTCAATAATATTTTTAATATTAATACATTCAGTAACCCAATTACTTCTGCCCTAAAAATGAAACTTGCAAATAAATGAGGGTCCAGAAATACAGTTTTCAAGAACCATGGGAAATTATGAGTCTGGAGAGGTGCACTTTGAAAATAGTTCTAATCAAAGCTGGTTCTGGGGGGAAAAAAAAAATGTTTCTAAAATAATTATGAATCCCCTTGCCTTCTTAACCAAAATGGAGATATTACAGTCTTTTTCTGGGTAGGTCTACATCAGTTTTTGTCTTCTTCTGAAGACATAGTTTATTTCTAAAGAAGTTTCTGTTGATAAGTTTGCATTTGTGGATCACTTCTCTCTTATTAGTAAGGAAGAGTAGTTGCGTACAAACTCCTCATCAATATAAAATGATTACATGCTCCAATAAAACCTTCAAATATTGAATTACTGAATAAGAATACTGACTCACAAGCCAATGTATAATTTCCCAAGTGGTCACCAACCACCGGGAACATGGCTTCCTCACTACTGCTGCGTATGGCTGAAACGTCAATAGCATTCATCCACAGTGTTATTGCTATGTTAATACAAAAAGCAACTCTTTGGCAAGAATTTATTTTATGGCCCAGTATGTTACTTTAATGATATTTACTTTTAAATTCAAAGACTTTGGATTTAAATATTTCACAAAAGCCTTATTTTAAATCTAAAAGTTCTTCATCAAGAATCTGTTCTGGTGCTCGCTTCGGCAGCACATATACTAAAAACAGGAATCTGTTCTGAAATATTCTGTAATGTAAACATGACTCTGTAATAACCCATGAAAATAACAGGAAAAAAATGGAAGCAAAGAGAGGAAACTATTAAGAAACAGTGACCTCACTTCTTCATGATGAACTCTGACTCCTTACACAATGGAACAGTACACCTGTTTTCAAGTAATAAAATTTCAGTGAAGATTTTACAACATGCCAAAATCAAATGTCCACAGGTATATTCAGATGTATTGGAAAGCTGTAGAAATTTCATAATTATTATGGCTTTTAATCTACTCTCTCAGATGTTTATATAAAACAGGAACATTATGGGACAACTGGAAAGAAAAAAAAGTCTTCATCTTTTATTTAAAGTTGCCTCTCTGCAAGGGTAGAAGCCACTGCCAAACGTAAGGAATTGCCAACTAATAAGGACTCTGACAATTAAACTAGGTTACAAACATACAAGAGAGTACTGTGAAGCTACAAAAATGAAAGACAGAGAGTTTTGGATTGCTTGAGAGAGATGTCTCAGTTACTATCCTTAGTAAAGAGAAGTTTGGCAAAAAAAGTATAAGTTATTCTCTTTAGCAAAGAAAGTATTGCAAAAAAAGCACAGTAAAGCAAAGCTTGGCAAAACATGCCTTGCAAATACAATAGGCATATTCTAAATATATACAGAGGGACTTCCCTGGAGGTCCAGTAGCTAAAACTCTATGCTCCCAATGCACGGGGCCTGGGTTCAATCCACAGTCAGGGAACTAGATTCCACATACAAGGACTTGCCAGATAGCGCTAGTGGTAAAGAACCCGCCTGCCAGTGCAGGAGGTGTAAGAGACACGGGTTCAACTCCTGGGTCAGGAAGATCTGGAGGAGGACATGGCTCCCACCCCAGGATTCTTGGCTGGAGAATCTCATGGACAGAAGAGCCTGGCAGGCTACAATCCACGGAGTCCCAATGAGTGGGACACGACCGAGTGACTTAGAACGAATATACACAGAGACCACTGTATGGTGGTTACCATGCACCATTCACCCTGGCTTCCTCTGGAGGGATGGAGGTAAGTGGGATGAAGCTACTGCTTTTTAGCCACAAACGTCTGTGAAATTTTTAATCACAAGAATATATCACTTTTGTTGAAATAAAAATAAAGGCATAATTAAAACCAACCTCTTTGTTGGCAATGTAAATGTGTTCAGATACTGTGTTCAGAAAGAGAGCTTTAGAAATAAAAACAAGACCCAAAATCCCTAGCTTATTCCTGTTTTGCGGACTGCTTATCAGCCCCAAACCTGCTTGCCTAACATTTTGAAAAGATTCCTTTCAATTGATCCATGACCCACACCTCTGCATTAGTCTTCCAATTAGCGAAGGGTCAGAGATAGGGGCATCTTCCAATAGCTCTTCTAATGACTGAATAAACACAATCCATGTGATCTAATTTAATTATGGGAAGGGTGCAGATCTTTTCATTAGCTTTAGTTAACTGAATATATGAAAATAATTTGATCATTTTCCCTCAGCCTCATTGTTTAAGAATGCATTCAATCAACAATACTGAGGGTTTAGTATGCGCCAGAGATAGGTTTTTTGAAAGGAATGAAGGAATGAAAGGAGGGAGGGAGAGGGAAGAAGGGAGGAAGGTAGAAGAACCACGTGCTTCTCTAAATCAGGATCCAGTCAAGAAACAGGTGCTCTACTGGCTGTTCAGAGGAAATTTACTACAGGTATAACAACAGAGCTGAGTTGCCAAAAGGCAAATAATGAAGTAATAGCAACAGCAAAACTTCAGAAACTCCCCCTTGTCCCTAGGACTGGAAAGACAAATGCCAGAGAGGATGTTTTAAAACCTAGGCTGCTGCTGCTGCTGCTAAGTCACTTCAGTCCTGTCAGACTCTCTGCGACCCCAGAGACGGCAGCTCACCAGGCTCCCCTGTCCCTGGGATTCTCCAGGCAAGAACACTGGAGTGGGTTGCCATTTCCTTCTCCAATGCGTGAAAGTGAAAAGTGAAAGTGAAGTCGCTCAGTCATGTCTGACTCCTAGCGATCCCATGGACTGCAGCCTACAAGACTCCTCCGTCCATGGGATTTTCCAGGCAAGAGTACTGGAGCGGGGTGCCACAGCCTTCTCCGAAACCTAGGCTAGCTCTATCCAAAGGGAACTAGATCCACAGTGAGAGTTGCCTGAGGAACTGGGCACAAGAGACACAGCCCCTGGAAAATGCTACCCAAGGAAGAAAGTTCTAACCACGGTTTTCCCCATCCTTTTAAGCTTCCTAGCTGTCTGCCAATGCTTCCCGCTGGCCAAACTTCTTGACAAGCCAGTGGGCAAGTGAACTCGGGAAACAGAGTTTGCAGGGAGACAATGGAAAATGCAAAAAGACATCGAGACTTGACTAATGATGAAGTAACAATTAATAAGTCTGTAAAACGTTACACTTTCCAGATGTCTACAAGCCACAGACATATATATACATGCATGCCAGTGCACACACGCACTATGTATAAAATATGTGTTCAGTCACAATGACAATGAAACAGTGCTCTATAATGAGTATACAGAGTACAGCCTGGGGATGCCTTACATCAACCTGAATCAGCCATAGGTATATATATGTCCCCCTCCCTCCTGAACCTCCTTCCCACTTCCCATTTCTTCCCACTCCTCTAGACTGTTACAAAGCCCCAGTTTGAGTTTCCTCAGTCATACAGAGAATTCCCACTGGCTATCTATTTAACGAATGGCAGTGTGTATGTTTCCATTATCTCTAGGTAGTTCATAATGGGATTCACACCATGAATGCCCTTAAATTTTTTAATTCAGTTATTAACAAAGCCTAGATATGCTATTTACTTCGTTACCTTTACTAAACTCAAGCTATTTAATTTAACCACCTTTTTCTCTAATGTGATGTATTCAATCACAGTCTCTCAAAATAATAACATTTTAACCTAAGTTAATGTAACTGTGTTTCAGGTACAAACTGAGTAGATTTTCTAAAACAAAATAATGATTGCATTAGCAGGTTGCTTCCTTTTTGATTCTGAAGAAAATGCTCTCTTTTTTTCTTTCCCATTAAGTACACTGCTGACTACTGGTTAGAAGAAACACCTATTCCAACATTAAATAAGTTTTATTCTTCAGTATTTTTGTAAGGAATGGTTGTTGAATTCTATGAAATGTCAGAATTTATTGAGAGGATTATAGAGTAATATTTCCTCTTATTTAACAACAGATTTCCTTCTATCTCCTTTTCCTCTTAATCCTATTTCTTGGCTTATACCCAAAATGTCTTGGCATTATAATAAAGCCAGACAACAAAAATATTTCTTTGTGGTTGTTCCTCTGTTCAGGAACCACACAATCACAGACTGAGCTACATCTGTGGTTCTAAATTTCTTCACTAATTTTATCATTGGAGGGAAACAAGAAGCTGGTTCTGCCAAATCCTTTTATTTATTTACTATTTTTTAAAAATTCAATTCCCAGACCCTAGAAGGCTGAGCTTACTTAGAGCCTCCCCGGTGGCTCAGTAAAAAATCTGCCTGCCCACGCAGGAGATGCAGGTTCGACCCCTGGCTCGGCAAGATCCCATGGAGGACGAAGTGACAACCCACTCCAGTATTCTTACATGGAAAATGCCATGGACAGAGAAGCCTGGTGGGCTGCAGTCCATGGGATTGCAAAGAGTTGGACATGACTGAGGGACTAAGCATGAGTTTACTTAAGGCCTAACTTCTATGTCACAAAGGAATTTATTTTTATAGATCTTAGAAGTGCTGAAGAACTTAAGAGAGTGAAAACAAAAAGCCAATAAGCTAAAGCCCAGGAAGTTAACTACTTTTTTTTCCAGTAGTGTTCAGAAGTGTCTAGTAGTCTGCAGCCAAGATCTCAGCCTGCCAACCAGGTAATACTTTTCCCATACCATAATTTTGCTCTTGTCCATTTGGTTTGGGTAATGGAACTTTTCCCATATGAATTATGTTTAGGACCTACAACATTAGAAAAGCAAATGATGGGCTCTGATCTATGCCAGTCATTCTGATATTTTCACAGTGGGTGGTCAAGTAATGCTGACATTGAAGAGAAAGGTTACAGAATGAATTAAGAGGTCACATGTCAAAGAGTGGATGGCATGACCCTGGGCACGGAGGAGTGTGGGGCATCCACCATGGAGGGATGAATGATGGGGACAACAAAGGACTGACCTCGCTGCAATGGAGGGAATGGACAGTAAGGTAGTTTGATGCCAGGTTTAGGTTTTGCTGCCGTATATCAGAAGCCTGATTGTAATAAAACAGACTGAGGGGAAACTATCACAGCTTCTCCAGGTGGGAAGAAAAAAACTGGCTACAATAGAAGATGAGTTTTTGAGGAATCATGTCCCAACAGGTTTCACATTCAAAACAAGTTTATATGAAAACTATCTGCTGTGAGGCAGACACACTGTCCCCCTTCAGTCAGTCACTTAGTTCAGTCGCCCAGTCGTGTCCGACTCTTTGCAACCCCAGGAATCGCAGCACGCCAGGCCTCCCTGTCCATCACCAACTCCTGGAGTTCACTCAGACGCACGTCCATCGAGTCAGTGATGCCATCCAGCCATCTCATCCTCGGTCGTCCCCTTCTCCTCCTGACCCCAATCCCTCCCAGCATCAGAGTCTTTTCCAATGAGTCAACTCTTCCCATGAGGTGGCCAAAGTACTGGAGTTTCAGCTTTAGCATCAGTCCTTCCAAAGAAATCCCAGGGCTGATCTCCTTCAGAATGGACTGGCTGGATCTCCTTGCAGTCCAAGGGACTCTCAAGAGTCTTCTCCAATACCACAGTTCAAAAGCATCAATTCTTCCGTGCTCAGCCTTCTTCACAGTCCAACTCTCACAGCCATACATGACCACAGGAAAAACCATAGCCTTGACTACACGGACCTTAGTCGGCAAAGTAATGTCTCTGCTTTTCAATATGCTCTCTACGTTGGTCATAACTTTTCTTCCAAGGAGTAAGTGTCTTTTAATTTCATGGCTGCAGTCACCATCTGCAGTGATTTTGGAGCCCAAAAAAATAAAGTCTGACACTGTTTTCACTGTTTCGCCATCTATCTGCCATGAAGTGATGGGACCAGATGCCATGATCTTCACTGTCTGAATGTTGAATGTTGAGCTTTAAGCCAACTTTTTCACTCTCCTCTTTCACTTTCATCAAGAGGCTTTTTAGATCCTCTTCACTTTCTGCCGTAAGGGTGGTGTCATCTGCATATCTGAGGTTATTGAGATTTCTCCCGGCAATCTTGATTCCAGTTTGTGCTTCTTCCAGCCCCGCATTTCTCATGATGTACTCTGCATAGAAGTTAAATAAGCAGGGTGACAATATACAGCCTTGATGTACTCCTTTTCCTATTTGAAACCAGTCTGTTGTTCCATGTCCAGTTCTAACTGTTGCTTCCTAACCTGCATACAGGTTTCTCAAAAGGCAGGTCAGGTGGTCTGGTATTCCCACCAGTCCATTATAAAACAGTAAGTGATTCAGAACGAAGTGTTCCCAAGTTTATTGGTTTGAAATCTTTGAATAAGGAAGTTTCTGATGAAATTAAACTCATGCTGAAAACTATGTGTTTTTCCAAAAGCAATGCAAACATGAGGGAAGGAAACTAATACTTTGTGAAAATTAAATTTGTTATTTTGTATTAGAGTAAAGCTGGTTAACAAACAATGTGATATTTTTAGGTGAATAGCAAAGGGGTTCAGCCATACATATACATGTATCCATTCTCCTCTAAACTCCCCTCCATCCAGGCTTCCACATAACATTAAACAGAGTTCCCTGTGCTATACAGTAGGTTCTTGTTGGTTATCCATTCTAAATGTAGCAGTGGAACTAATACTTTCTCAATGGCCACTATGTGTCAGCAATATGCTTAAGGTGACTGCTGAGGCCAGCTACAGGGTCAGGGAGCCTCCTAGTCTTTCCCCCAAGACATTATAACAAGCTGACAGTAACAGTGTGGCATATTTAGCTTCATCTCTAAAGGATTAGCTAGTATAAAAATAAAAATCATCAGAAAAGCATAAACTAGAACTGAGTTTTCATCTCCACCTAATTTATTTCTTCCTTGAAGTGCTTTAATGACTATTCTCTAAATCTAGGCTTTTGGCTTTAGAACTGGCAATTCTCTTCACATTTTGTTCTTTACCCTAAAACTTAAAAATTCTTTTTTTTTCATGGAGATTCATTATATCCATATGTGCGTGCATGCACGTGTGCCAAGTCGCTTTGGTCGTGTGCGACTGTGTGACCCTATAGACTGTAGCCACCTCTGTCCGTGGAATTCTTCAGGCAAGAATACTGGAGTGGGTTGCCTTGCCCTCCTCCAGGGGAATCTTCTGGATGCAGGGATCAAACCCACGCCTCTTATGTCTCCTGCACTGGCAGTCATGTTCTTTACCACTAGCACCACCTGGGAAGCTTATATCTGTATGTATGGGTCCTAAATGATGGACTCAGGTTTCCTGATGAAATACAACTGCTAACAGTTCGTCCCCTCCAAGACAATAAGAGACTGGACTATTGGAATACTGAAGACTTCCACTTTCTTTCTTTGTTTTAGCACATTAAAAAATCTAAATTCATAATACAAAAAGTTATTTTCCTGGGCAAAGGTTTTTCTCCTGTTTCATATATATTCTCAACAGGCAACAGGCCTGCAAAACTAATGGTTGTTTTCAGGTCCAGCACATCTGTGTTGGTCATGGTAGATATATTGTGCACACCCACACTCATGCTCTAAATTTGGTTCCCATGGCAAATAGCACCTTAAAATTTCCAAAATTATGGTGGAAGGAGGGCATGTAAAATTTACAACATATTGAAAACATTTACTAAATCATTTCCATGGGGGAAAACACTGTCACAAATGAAAAAGTTGAGTTTGTTCACCTAAGTACTGCAACATGTCAATAAAGCAGAATACGAGTCTTCTTATTCTTGTCAATAAAGCAGAATAGGAATCTGCTTATTCTTATTCGGAATGAGCTAACAGCCTGGGTAATGAGTTTATCTTTCCAAATGCAATCTGCCTTTCCAGGCCGAATACTTTTTGATACCCCAATGCCTACTTGACATATCCACATTTTTGGCCTTAGGGCACTTCAGACCCTGTTCATGTAAAGAACTCAATCCATCATCTTCTTCATCTGGATCAGGTCTTTCCCCTTTCAGTGTCCTCTCTCCCAGGACATACCAATTTCAAATTATCTGGCATCCCAGGATAGGCAGTGGTGCCTCATTCTTGACTCCTCCCTCTTCTCCAACCCATAAATCCCATCCATCTTCAAAGGCTGACAACTTCACATGCCAAACTGCTCTCTCATTTGTCTATTTTTGTCTACACCAGCTATTCCACTCTATTCTAGGCTACCATCCATCATATACTACATGGAACACTGCAACAGTTTTTAATTCATCTCCCTGCATTCTTCATGCCTTAATCAATCTGTTGAACCCAGGATATTAGTGGTTATCCTAAAATGCAAATTTCATGATGCCATGCCCCTTCATAAAATGTTTCACTAGCTCTCCAATTCTCTTAGGACACTTTTCAAATTATTCTCATGATCTGGTTTCTGTTTATTTCCCTACAATCAGGTGAGTGAGTGAGTGAAGTCACTCAGTTGTGTCCGACTCTTTGCAACCCCATGGACTGTAGTCTACCAGGCTCCTTTGTCCATGGGATTTTCCAGGCAAGAATACTGAAGTGGGTTGCCATTTCCTTCTCCAATCAGGTAAGATCCCTCTAACCAGTGCCTTGTTACCTTGTAAGTTCTGGATATTCTAGTCCTTCAGGACTTAAAGGTTCCATGTTCTCTCTTCATTCTGATAGTTATGCCTGTCAGAGAACACTCTTTTCCCTTGCTCCTGTGACCTGCCTAATTCCCACATCTCCTTTAATCATTTACTCTGATTCCACTTCCTCCAGGAAAGACAGCATCCTCCAAAATCTGTGTCAAGCAGCCCCCCTTCATGAAAGTGAAAGTTACTCAGTTGTGTCTGTCCAACTCTTTGTAACCCATTCCATGGAATTCTCCAGGCCAGAATACTGGAGTGGGTAGCCTATCCTTTCTTCAGAGGATCTTCCCGACCCAGGAATAGAACTGGTGTCTCCTACATTGCAGGTGGGTTTTTTTACCAACTGAGCTATCAGGGAAGCCCTCATGTAAACTTTCTTTGAAAGAATTTCTCTTTCTCTAAAATCTTTCTCCCCTGTTGTATGATCTCTGCCTGATGGATAATAAACTCCTAAAAAATGTTCAAAGAGTAAATTAACCTATGTTAGAAAGTGATCTTCAAGTTAATTTTCAGATACAAACAGCAACAATACATATTTTCCTCCCCTCCCTTTTTCTCTCTTTCTCAAAGAAAACCTTATTCCATGATACTTATAGGCTCTATTTACTTGTACTCAATTTGTCCACTAACACGAAGCTGAAGACAGAGAGAGAAATCACTTAATATTTAAACAAAGTCATAAATATCTAGTGTCAGACCATTCCTCTGGAACTTTTTAAAAGTAGCTGAAAAAGCTCTGCTACTCATGACTAACATCCATCCAAGTCTGACCCATTTCCAAAGTCCTTAAGAAAGGGACTAGAGAAGAAAGTCAGAGAACTGTGGAGTCAGGTGTTTTCTGCCTGCTTTGGGGGCTGGGGGAGGAAGGGGATTAAGTGCTTACTTCAACCAAATGTAAACAGGATAGAGAGCAACCAATTCTATCATAAATATAACTCTTATAAGAAGGGGAAATTTTATATCATAAAAAATGGCTGGAAATGTACTTAGCAATACATTTATCATCCTTCTAAATACATTTATTATCCTGTCTAAAAATGGCAAAAAAAAAAAAAAAGAGAGAGAGAGAGAGAGACCAACAGGTAGCGAAGGGTGAAATTGGCATATAATATGTGAAGAGTTCAATGAATTAGCAGACTTCGCAGAAGGAAGCTACACCTCAAGAGAATTTGCAGCCATGCAAGGCAATTGCAGCAGAGAACAACCATCGTCTGATGACAACAGTTGAGTGAGATGGGGTGAAAAATATCATGCTAGCATCAGATGTCTCGTATTAGGGAACTATACAGTGGCGCTGCCCCAGAGGCCACCAGGCACCCTGCCCAGAGAGGGGGCTGGAGGCATGGACCACTGGAGGACTGAAAGGATACATGGCTGCCCTGCCTTGGCAGGTCCTGTGAGAAGGTGAAATAAAAGTGAACGCCATCTATATGGAGAACTCCGTGTCACTGAGACCACGAGTGGTCAGATCAAACTGTCCAATGTCTCTCATTACTACTTTCTCTCCCCTCTCACCTCCCATTCCTACCTGTTAGGTGGAGGGATGGATGCAGAAATCAACGCTGCCCTCCTCATTTCTTGAGACACAGTCCAAGGTGAGGAATAAGATGAAGTTAAAAAAAAATTTTTTTTTAAGGATTCACTTCCCTCCTCTGAGTCATTTGCTAAAGAGAAGCACCTACAGTTGGATATGAGGTTGAAGTATGAAACTGGACTGTAAATTTTTTCTCTTTGAATAACCAAAAGTAGTGACTATACTAAGTTATAGAAAACACTGGAGATGAGATGTCAATTAAAGGATACAAATGGGAAACCAACAGACTCAGGAATAAACTGTAAAATAAAATATCAGGTTTATATATACCAAATTCAGACTGTTCAGTAAACTGATAGGAAATCTCAGTCATCAAAAAAGTAAAACCGTCTAAGATAATAATTGGCTAGAGTGGAATTGACACCTCAAAAGATCGCATGTTAATGACAAAATTTATTTAAGCTATTCCATAATACTCAATTGGAGAAGGAAATGGAAACCCACTCCAGGATTCTTGCCTGGAGAATCTCATGCACAGAGGAGACTATGGGCTATAGTCCGCAAGGTCGCAAAGAGCCGGACATGACTGAAGCGACTTAGCATGCACACCTAACACTCAATAGATGAATCATTCTGTTGCCAGCCACCTCTATTTTCAGCAAGTTTTATTAAATGCTAGTCACAGAAACTACTGAAATAGATGTTCACAAAATACGAGAACATGGCTTAAACCTTTTAACACATTCTTTTCAATTTAATGTATTATAGAATGAAATCAGTGAAATTCTTTCAGAGTTCTATGTCTTACTGGGATGATTACATGATTTTCAAATACTATAGTCTTAAGCAACTACATTAGAGCTCATGAAAAATCTCACTAAGTACACAGACTCATGATTCTGAAACTATAATTGAAAACTATAGCTTTAAACTTCTAAAAAACTAATCATACATAGTATGAAATTGCTTTTTCTAACACTTCAACTGAAATCTCATTCTTGAAAAAAAAAGTGAAAATATTAAATTCTGTGGCCAAAATTACCAAATTTCTACACGTCTCCCCTTTTGTAAAAACATTCTATTGGCTTACTAGATATACTGCTCATGACTATAAATGCAGGCATACCAAACACTTCACACATATCCTAATCAGAGTGAGATTTTTGTTGGCCCATCTGCTTTAAACTGCATGCCAAGAATCAAGAAAAATCTTGGAAGTTCTAAGTCCTGGTTGTAAAAACAGAAGATAAACTCTGAATCACAGATTATAGGCCCTGGAAGAAAATGCCAATGACAACTTGATTAATTCGATGGCCATTCTGATTGAAGTAAAGAAATAATAGACTTCTCTAAACAGTGTAACTGCATACACACTAAAATCGTTTAACACAGACCCATCACTTTTAACAGTGTTTTTGTGTTGATATTTATGTTGTCGTTTCAAAAACTTGAACCTGCATTCAGCAGACATTCTGTAATTAGCTGTGGCTTCACCTACAGAGTCAGGTAGCACCATGATCTCAGGTTCTTAACATTCCTTTGAAATTTATTTCAAAGCTGTGCTAAACAAATCAGTCAGAAAGCCTTAGCCAAGGAGTCCACCCACGTTTAACAACCTTTCTTCACCTAATGATAATTACAGTCTATGGAACAGGCAGCCTCTAATAAACAGCATCAACTTCAGAAGACAGATATCTAGAGGGACCTTTCTGTTGCCATAGAAATATCTTCAGGCCACCCTGTCTTCAGCATGAAACATTACCTTCACATTAACCTGCTATTAACAGTGTGTGTGCAAATGCATATGTGTGTGTGTGTGTGTGTGTGAGAGTGAGGAGTACACGTGCACACATGTGCATGTTGGGGTCGTTTGGGGGCATATATTAGCCCAAATTATAGGATAATTTACCCTGTCCTGATGGTTATAAATATGTGGTCCGTAGCTCTAAAACATTCCCCCAAACAGAGAACACAAATCTTCTCAGTGACAACAGCCCCTGATTAATGGGTTCTTGCTCCCTTGGTTCGATTGCAAACTTTCATACTGCAGCAAAGCAATAAAGCTCAGCAAAGAATTCTCCATACCCCTTTTCCTCATTCTAACCTCTGGGGTCAGTGGCTTCCTAAAAAAAGGTAGCAGCAGCTGCCACGAAATGAAGAAAGAAACTTCATCATGTTAACCCAAACATGAAAAACATTTTAGGAACCATGAATTCAGGGTGCAGAGGTTGAAATTCTGTTTAATAAACTATTTTAAAAGTTGTTTTTAAAAGAGTCAAATGAACTTCCCTGAGGCATATTAAGAGCTAAAACATACATGTTCCTTTCACATATCCATAGTATATACCCTTTGGGACCAGAGTAATGAGACAGAACTGAGCCATCTACAGGGCTTATATTTTAATGGGCTTCTTTTGGGGTCCACTTAAACACAAAATCTTAAATATGAAAGATATTTTAAAAGTAAATATACAAAAAATGTAATTACTTAGAGTTTTATTATCTCCAAATGCTTATGGACTGAGAAGTCTGGCATGCTGCAGTCCAGGGGGTCAGAAAGAGTCAGATACAACTGAACAACAGCAACAAAATACTTATGGAGGCTGTCAGGGAGCAGATAAGGAGGGAAGGTACAGGGAAGGGTGTTAGAAGGGTTAAGAGGTCAGAAACAGCAGAGAAGGGTACAGAAAGTTGTAATGCTCAGCTACTCTGAAGTAGGTTTTCTATTTCTTGGTCACTTTACATATGTAATTTGTTTAATTCAAGAATTACTGGCATTAGATGAAGCCCTTTAACATGTGTTCTCTCAATCATTTCTAAAACACTCTCAAGGGAAGAGGTGGAAGCAGTGTTTTGTCATCATTATAGAAGTGGATACCAAAGCTCAGGAAGATTAAATGATTTGCCCAAGTCTGCAAACTTGCTCACTAAACTGCCAGGAAGTGAAAATAACTCTATAGCCAGGAGTTTTGCAAGACTACATTATGGTATTACTTTGGGTCTCACTTTATTCAGCATTAATAGCCACATACTGCATTCTAAAATGTTCTTTACCATTAACAATGAAGAAATTTCCCCAGCACATAGTAATGATTCACTGTTAAATCTGTTAAAGATTTCTTCTATCCTTTTATTCTCAAACTACCAAAGACCCAATACATCAATAGTCTTCTGTTAAATTTCAATGAGATGATGATACAATGAAGATTAGTGAAAGTCTCACTCAAGGAGAAACCTAAAAATAAGTGCTCTCCAGTAATATGACCCTGAGTTTGGTTCAGTTCACTTTTTTTTTTTTAAATACTATTTCTTTTGGCAAATGGCAAAGGGATCCATCTAAACAGTCTTTGTTAGTTTGCCTGAATAGGACACAGTTGATTTATTCAGATCGTTTCCTCTGCATATGCTACTGAAAAATTTTCTTTATATACAGTTTTTTAACAAGAAAGCCCACAAATCAAGATGTTATACTTTTTAATCTGTGCTAAAAAAAGATTTAGGTAACGTGATCTAACAAAAGATATCATGTCACTTGCCTACGTCTAGTAGAAAGTTTAATTTTTAAAGCAGTATCATTTTTCTTAATAAAGATGCTGTGTGTGGCATTTGTGTGTGCTAAAACATACTGACATAGTGATTAAGTGATCTTCACTTCAGGAGATGGGCAATAAACACCAAAATCAACCAGAATGTCTGAAATCTTATTAATTATGGCATCCCACAAATACATCATAAACCTATACATTCAGCTATACAAGGAAAATAATACAGATTGATATATTTGACAGGATATTTAAAAATATAGCAAAGGAATAAAAATCTCGCCATCTTTCTAAAGTATTCATATTACCATGAGGAATAATAGGGTTTGATTCTAAAACCAAATTCAAGAATGGGACTATGTAATTTTTTTCTGACAGTTTCACTACCCACAAATATAACATTTGAAAGTTACCATTTTCATCAAACAGGTAGATCAACTGAACTTTAACAAAAGGGCATGTGAGAAAGTTAATGCCCTAGAAGCTTCAAAACTTTCCTCTGCTCTTGGCTCAGGCTATAACAAAGTCAAGCTAAAGATACACAAGTGAATATAAGAAAATGGTTCACATCAAGGAGGATCATGATCAATTCTTGTTAATGCCAATTACAACACCGGGAATCAACAACCTACAATGCAAATTTCAGGATAGCAGTTATAGGCAAAGACATGGCTATAAATGCATATTCAATAGATCAGATTGAAGCAAACAAAATAATCTCAACCACCGACTTCAGGGAAAAAATGCCAATCAGGTTCAAAGGTTGTACATGTCACTTATAGCTATCATGGGTCATTAAAAAACCTACTACCCTACAGTTCCTCCTAATTGTGCTGCGATACATTTGTTTTCTGGGATGTACAGGCTGACTTAAGCAACAGCACTTCCCCTAAATCTCTGAATTCTCTGTCTCCTTGGGTCATTCAATATATAGCAAATGCAATTTGCATTTGAGAACAGAGCAATGCACCATTTATTAACTTCACTAAGAGATAGAAAGGTAGTTTCTCATGTATATTTTTTAAATTATAAACCCAATTTATTTAATTTTGATTCCACTAGCTCACTGTGAAATTCAGGTCCAAACAAGCCAAAGGACACAGTCATCCCAGCTATCCCTAAGAAATTTTGTCACTTCATTTCAGCAATGATCTTAAAGAACAGTGTAACTATATTCTCAATCATTTTATTACAGGACTGTCATGCAATTTCAGTGTCTGCACTTGTACATGTGTTTCCTATTGTAGCAGCAACTTTCTAAGACACAACTTCAACAGCAAGGGCCAATGCAGTGGAGAAGGAACGGAGGAGGGCTTGGCAGTGATGCCCATGACCCAGGCATGGGCCAAATGACAATGCTGGGAGCCCGATGATGTTCTGCAGTAATCCAAACTGGAAAACATGGCAGGAAGACACAGAACTCAGCAGACAGGATTATCAGACTCAAAAGGCCTGTGCTTTAGAAGTCAGAAGCCATACATTTTGACAGCAATTTACACTCAGCAAAAAAAATTAAAAAATAATCACCCATCACAGGTGTGATATTAATTTAAACTTTCAGATTCCTGAAATGTTGATTCAATTTAACGTGCATGTCTGTTTTGTTTGTAGGGCTACATAAGACCAACTACACTAGTGTTTTAAGCCTGTTTCAATATGTATCTATTTAATGCACTATTATAGGCTTCCCAGGTGGCTCAGGGTAAAGAATCTGACGGTAATATAGAAGGCACACGCAATGTGGGTTTCATCCCTGGGACAGGAAGATCCCCTGGAGGAAGGCATGGCAACCCACTCCAGTATTTTTGCCTGGGGGGAATCCCATGGACAGAGCAGCTGGGTGGCGTTTAGTCCACGGCAACACAAAGAGTTGGACACAACGGAGCATGCGCTCACACACCATGCAATATTATAAACAAAGAAAATCCTATACTATTGTAGAGGTCTTAAATTTTTTTTTTTCCTTTTTAAGAAAGAATACTCTAATTACTCATATTTTACCTGAAGTTGACCACTACTCTTGTTCCTTAGTCACCTCTGACTTTTGTGCCCAAGTTCAAGAATTTCTACAAGCATTAGTTCCTGTATTCTTGCCATTGTTAATTTATGTTAATGAGAAAACTCCAATTGCAGAGAGTTAATTCCCAATTAATTCAGTAGGTACACTTACACTGCATTGTCCCATTTTCATTACAGCATTATGTGCACACATGTGTGCTCAGCCGTGTCCCACTCTTTGTGACCCCATGGACTGTACTACGGGATTTACCAGGTAAGAATACTGGGGTGGGTTGCCATTTCCTCCTCCAGGGACTGTCGCGACCCAGGGATCAAACCCATGTCTCCTGCATCACAGGTGGTCTGCTGCACTAGCAGGCAGATTCTTTACAATGGGTCCCAACTGGGAATTCCCTTGATATTCTTATGATACATACATATAAGCAGCGACCATCTTGAAATACTGCACTAAAAGGCATCCTTATATTTTAAACACTGAATAGACAGTAAAACACAAGTTGTATAATACGTTTTTCTTCAGATTAAGCATCAGAAAAAATGTTCACGTTCATAAGGATGGGTCCTCTTCATGAAATTTCACTTCAATATGACATCATCCCCTCAAAATTAATTAACTTACCTAAAATCAAGCATCTCTTTCCCACACCAATTATTTCATCTCAACTCCCTACACTTGTTCGCAGACCTAAGACAACACATGAGATCTTTGATGGATTTACAAAATCTTTGGCTGATGAATTTAAAAGTTCACCTCCAACACTGTCGGGGCAAGAATGCCAAGTAAAATCCATGCAAAGTATTCAACTACATTCTGTTTCCACCATACTGGTAATAGAGCATAGAGCCCTCATCGGAAAGAGGATCTTGTTTTCAAACAATTCTAGTTATTAGTAAGCTGTTGCTTCCTCATATACATCAAACCTGACTTCCTACAACTTCTGGTTTGTAATAATATTGTCTTCTCAACTACATTTAATTACATATATATATATATATATATATGATAAAGTTTCAAAAATCTGAACATCTATTGAGTCTCCTATGTCTGTTCTGGAGGCTAAATCTGTTACACAGTTATGCTAATGTGAGATGACTTCAAATCCTTCACCATCCTGACCACTTGCATCTAAAGTGATGCCATTTTCTCAAAGTAAAGTCTGTTGTCCTCATAGGATATTTGTAGCATTTCCAGTGCAAAGTCAAGGAAATTTTAAGAGCTGTGATATCCAGTCAGCCATTCACTATCAATCTACATGTAAGTGAACATGCATCATAACCTAGACATGACTTACTGGGTTTAAAAAAAAAAAAACCACCTCTGAATAGATGTTTCACTATCTATGAATCTACTCTGTGTTCCTCTCATTCAGTCCACATTTTTCCATCTTATCTAATAACTTAAAGGAAGCTTCACCATTTTCTTGAATTGCTGAAATCAACAAAGTATTTAGTTTTTCCTTGATCTACTATTTCAAGAAGATTTTCCTTTAGGTTATTTTGTATATCATCACCCTATAGTGGTACAGTTCCTTAAAATTTATCAATTTTTAAATTTAAAATTTCCAGCCATAGTTTTTGGATGTATCCAATGGCTCAGTAATATGAAGAGAATAGTAATTATTAGCCCTTGCTATAAAAATACAATCAGGGGCTCACGGAGGTTACAGAATGTAATGTACAGGGCTGGTATTAAACACCAAGGCTTCATTCGTCATTTGTACCAGATTTCCTCCAACCTGCCTTGCTTCTGAGCAGGCTGTACTTCTAAGAAACACCCATGTTCACTCCACATTAGTTCAAACAATATATTTGATATTCTCTTAAGAAAAATTGGGAGAGGTGTTCAGTTCAGTTGCTCAGTTGTGTCTGACTCTTTGCAACCCCATGAATCACAGCACGCCAGGCCTCTCTGTCCATCACCAACTCCCAGAGTTCACCCATACTCATGTGCATCGAGTAGGTGATGCCATCTAGCCATCTCATCCTCTGTCATCCCCTTCTCCTCCTGCCCCCAATCCCTCCCAGCATCAGGGTCTTTTCCAATGAGTCAACTCTTCACATGAAGTAGCCAATGTATTGAAGTTTCAGCCTCAGCATCAGTCCTTCCAATGAATACCCAGGACTGGTCTCCTTCAGGATGGACTGATTGGATCTCCTTGCAGTCCAAGGGACTCTCAAGAGTCTTCTCCAGCACCACAGTTCAAAAACATCAATTCTTCAGTAACTACTCTAAAACTCTATCGCTTTCAGCATTTATATATTTGTTCTATAGTTAAAGGTTGAAGATCTGATAAAGATAAAAACATATTTAATCCTGCATTTTTAGTTATCATGTGTTCTAAAAGACAAATACCTCAATATTGGACAAAAGTTTGTCATCAAAACATAAATGTAACACTATAAGCTAAAGGTACAGATTATTCTGCTGCTTGTATTAAAGCAACTTGAATTCTAGTCACAAAATTTTCAGATAATGGGGATACTGAACTATATAGCAATGAATTCAACCTTGTGACTCTTAAAAAAATAAACTTAAAATAATTATAAGAAACAGAGGATACGGTATGGTAGTATATGAACGAATGAGTTTTTTTTAATCTCTTGGCTTATTGAAATGAAATGTTGTATTACTTTAGTTTTTGTTCATAAGGTCAATATAAGATGAGATACTGCAATCGCCCCTGTAATAATGTAAATTTAGTGGAATTTGGGGATAACCTTTGAAGATGCAACAGAATGTCTCAGTACTGGTCATTCATCCAGGAGATTAACAGTCAAGCACACTCCTAAAGTCAGCAAGGGAGAAACACGGAAGAATGGTTTTTAAGTTCACAGAAAAGACGTATGTGTATGCGAGTGTGCTCAGTCATATGCTATTCTTTGCGACCCCTAGGGCTGTAGCCCGCCAGGCTCCTCTGTCTATGGAATTCTCCAGGCAAGACGGGAGTGGGTTACCATTCCCTTCTCCAGGGGATCTTCCCAACCCACGGATCAAACCCACATCTCTTGTATCTCCTGTACTGGCAGGCAGATTCTTTACCAGCTGAGCCATCTGGGAAGTCCAAAAATGTATACATTTCTATAAAGTGGAGGGTGTATACATATATATATATAAACTTGTTCTAATTGATGAATTACTTTAATGTATGTAGAATAAATGTATCAGGAATTACAGAAATAAGAAAAATATTCAGATGAAAACAGTGTAAACACTAGACCAAAACTTGTATTCCCTAAATTTTGTACCACAGAAAGGTACACTGCGTCTTTGTGCATTCACTCGATGACTCTGATTATTTCAAAGTAAACATAGCCTTTTAAATAAAACTGTTTTGTAGGCCAGAGGCCTACAGTTTCTCCAACGTTTCTGCTCCTTTTATGCTTCTATAAGGTACAATGATTTAAGGTAGGCTATATCCAGAGTTGAATGGTTTGGGGGTTTTCTGCTGTTGTTGTTTTCCGTTTTGTTTTGCCCTAAGTAAGGCTATGCTAAAGAGCCTAACTACTTACTGCTCCTTCACAAAAACTCCCAGAAGAAAGTAGGTTCTAAACTAGCTTCTTAGAAAAATGCTACCGATTATTTACTTGTAAACAGAGCCACTTGAGCTAATTTAATGGTTTCTAAGTTCACTATGGCAAAGTCTGCTCATTTGTCCTCCATATGTTGTTTAAAAAATCCCCAGAGTTTATAAGGCCACAAGGGAAGCTTCCCACTGAATGGCCTGCTTTGTGCTGTGCTCAGTCCCTTCAGTCATGTCTGACTCTTGGCGACTCTGTTGATCACAGCCCACCAGGCTCCTCTGTACATAGGATTTTCCAAGCAAGAACACTGGAGTGGGTTCCCATACCCCTCTCCAGCAGATCCTCCTGACCCAGGAATCAAACCGGGGTCTCCTGCATTGCAGGCGGATTCTTTATTGCTGAGCCACCGGGGAAGCCTGGTCTTCCTTTAAGCAACTCCGAAGAGCAAAAAGAAACATGAACACTCCTTTGGGGACATTGTTCTAAGTGAACTGTGTCCTGCAAAATGATACGCTGAATTCCTAATCTCCAGAGCCTCAGACTGTGACCTTATTTGGAAATAGAGTTGTTCCAGATATAATTAGTTAAGATTGGACTAGGGTGGGCTCTTAGTCCACTGTGACAGGGTTTCTTCAAAGAGACACTGAGACAGAAATACAAACGGAGACAGGGGTTGGGGTAACGCATCTAATGGCCAAGGACCTTGGCAAACACCGAAAGCTAAAAGAAGCAAGAAAGGATCTTCCTATACAGCTTTGACAGTGAGTGTGGCCCTCCCAACACTTAATTTTGGACTTCTCCAAAGGTGGGAGAAAATCTATTTCTGTTATTTGAAGACACAAGGTTTGCAGTAATCTGACATAACCATGTCTTTTTTAACTTTTTATTTTGTATTGGGGTGTAACCTATTAACAAAATTGTGACCGTTTCAGGTGAAAAGGGACTCAGCCATACATATGCGTGAATCCATTCTCCTCCAAAACACCCTCCCATCCAGGCTGCCACATAACACTGAGCAGAGTTTCATGCGCCATACAGTAGGTCCTTATTGGTCATCCATGTTGAATACAGCAGTGTGTATATGACCATACCAAACTCCCTAACTGGCCCTTCCCCTGCAACAACCGTAAGTTTGTGTTCTAAGTCTGTGAGTCGTTCTTAACTCCTTTGTTTCTCTTTCTTCCTCCTATAACACAAAGTGCTTGCACTGCCCTCACACACAGCATGCAGCCTCATGCTTCCTCCCCTTGGCCTGAAACTTTCCCTCTCTCTTGACCATCCTTCTCCATATCTCTTCGTGTCATCAATGTATCTTTCGAGCTCATCTCCGAGTTACCTTCTCCATGGTCACCTCACCTAATCTCCTCCCAGGCTGGGTTCTGTGTGGGGCTTCTTTCCCCCCAAGCACAGCATACAAATCTGCGACACACGTCTGTCTTCTCTAGTCCACTGTCAGCTCTGACATGACACCATTTCTCACTACTGCACCGCCAAACTCAGAACTAGGCTCAGGGTATGTGTGGCATGGTTGCACTGCTCCTATCTTCCATTGTCACGTGCTTTCCTCTCTTCACATCCCCTTTCTGTCATATATCACGTAATCCTCAATTTAGAATTTAATAGGTGATTTTAGGGTTTCCTTTGCGAAAACCCTTAGATATACCTGTAGGAAAAAACCCAGCTGATTTAGCACTTGGGACCCATAGCCCAGTGACAGGGACCTGGGTGATTTGTCAGCTTGCCATAATTTTCACCATCACCTGTAAGTGACAGCCTGCATTCCATTTGGCCTGGTTGTCTGTCCTGTTAATCAGCAGGCAGGTGAGCAGAAGCAGCAATGTGAGAGGCTAAGTATCAACATGACTGCTCTCCCCTTCCCTTGATGCAAGTCCCCAGGAGTGGATTTTCACCCCCTTGACTCTCACAGAGAAAAATATAGGGGATGGAACTGGACGGTTCAGCAAATGAAAGCAAGCATTGATGCCAATGAGGACCGAAAGGGCAGATTTGAACTTCAGTCGTGCCCAACTCTTTATAACCCCATGGACTGAAGCACACCAGGCTTCCTTGTCCATCATCAACTCCCGGAGTGTACTCAAACTCAAGTCCCTCAAGTCGGTGATGCCATCCAACCCTCTGTCGGCCCCTTCTCCTCTTGCCTTCAATCTTTCCCAGCATCAGAGACTTTTCCAGTGAGTCAGTTCTTTGCCTCAGGTGGCCAAAGTATTGGAGTTTCAGCTTTAGCATCAGTCCTTCCAATGAATATTCAGGACTGATTTCCTTTAGGATTGACTGCTTTCATTTCCTTGCAGTTCAAGGGACTCTCAAGAGTCTTCTCCAACAGCACAGTTCAAAAGCATCAATTCTTTGGTGCTAAGATTTGAACTTAGCACACACAAAAACAAAATAAGCTTTCCATACCTTTCAAATAAAACACAGTTGTTGCTAAAATTTATTGTTTTTTAAAGCACTTTAGTACAAATTAATATTACCTTCAATATATTTTCAACTACTCTTGTTAACCATGCTTGCGCTCAGCCACTAAGTCGTGTCTGACTCTTTGTGACCCCACGGACTGTAGCCCAGCAGGCTCTTCTGTCCATGGGATTTCCCAGGCAAGAATACTGGAATGGGTTGTCATTTCCTTCTCCAGGGGATCTTCCTGACCCAGGAACTGAACCCGCGTCTCCTACATTGCAGATGGATTCTTTACCACTGAACCACCAGGGAAGCCTTGTTTTAACTACAGCACTTTAAAGACTATACAGTAAAAGCAGTATATGCCAAACTTCTAAACACAGCAATACACACTATGACTGCATCTTAAATAGCTTTAGAAGTATTTTTCTTGTTGAAAGAAAAAAAGTCAGTACAGAAGGATGAGCTCAGTCAAGCGTTTTGAAAGAAATGATTTGTACTATATCTCTATGAATTAAATGAATTGATTCTTCATCTTTGCTGGTCCCTGGGCAGCCCAGTCCTGGGTCTGTAAGCCAACTGGCTGTTTCTTGTCAATATCAATAAAAAGCCCATGAACCTAGACTTTTCCAGTGTATATCCCAAACCACTTCGACCAAACTGAAATTTCATTTTTGACTTATGTCTGACATGCGATCCTGTCCCTCGAAGTTCCCATTGAAAGTCTTGATCTTGCAATCCAGCTCTGATGATATTCTTTGGTTTACCAGCACAAAGCCCTGACTTTGTCCCTCTTGTCCACCTCTCACAGGCCCACTCTTCCTGCATGGATCATTCTGCTGTGAGTCCTGGAAGCCATGAGGAAACACATCTATTCATCCTCTGGGACCCTGGCCTAGTGGTACACACCCTCACTGATGGAAAGTTTTGCAGCAGGTTTCAGGTCCAAGAGTTTCACTGAAATGAGACATTTTCACTACCTCTCAATCTCCAGTGCACTTAGAATCATGCACCCAATATACGGTGAATGAGCAAATGAACTTTCCCCTTCAATGAGTATCTATGAAGTTATAAATATCCAAATAGCTAAATTCTCTGCCAGGCTTTTGACTATATGCCTGAGTCTGGAAAATCAGAATAAGGTTGGTGGACACCACAGAGAAGGGTCTCTACCTTCATGTTCTTTCTTCAAAAAATAAAAATGTAGGAGACAACAATCAGGGCTATTACAGCACTCTCTCTTATGACCCCTTTTGTGTCATTTTTGGCTACATTTTACTTTGAAATAATTTTAAATGTACATGAAAATTATAACAAGATACAATAAAAATCCCATATACCCTTCAACCTGGGTTTTAAAATGTCACTCTTTTTACATGCATTTGAACATAACTATACCCATTCACTTCGGAGAAGGCAATAGCACCCCACTCCAGTACTCTTGCCTGGAAATTCCATAGATGGAGGAGCCTGGTGGGCTGTAGTCCATGGAGTCACTAAGAGTTGGACACAATTGAGAGACTTCTCTTTCACTTTTCACTTTCATGCACTGGAGAAGGAAATGGCAACCCCCTCCAGTGTTCTTGCCTAGAGAATCCCAGGGATGGGGGAGCCTGGTGGGCTGCCGTCTATAGGGTCGCACAGAGTCGGACACGACTGAAGTGACTTAGCAGCAGCAGCATACCCATTCACTTAACCGTCTGTCGATACATCTATCTAAAAACATTTACAGATATAAACACACAAAAAAATGTTTACAGGTATGTACATACACAATTACACACCTGTGTACAAATATATCTATTTTTTCCTGAATATTTCAGGATAAGTTTCAGATACAGAGCCCTTTTATCCTTAGTACATCAGCATGTCTATACTAAGAATGAGTTGGATACACTCTTATATAACCATTTTCTAATTATCAAAGTCAATAGTTGCAACTAACCCACAAACCATGTTAAAACCGAATGGGTGCTTTCTTTCAACGTTGTCAGAACACTGATGTATTATTCTCCCGTTTATGAATCGACATTTGTTTTTCAGGCTTAGAACTACAAGTAAATCCATTAAATGTTCACTATCACAACACTTTGCCAATATTTTTCCAGTCATGTCTTGGTTGCCAAAACTCATCCTGTTGATGTTTCAAGAAGAGCTCACTGGATGCTGAAGTCCTTGAGCTCTTGCTTGTTTAGAACTGTTTTTCTACAGATTTATACTTAATGAAGAGCTTGGCTGGATATGAAATTCACAGTTCACATTTGGAATTCACACTTGAATTTCTTGAATTGCTGCTTTTCTTTGTATATTCTTTGGAGATGTCTGATGCCATCCTTAATACTTCTATTCCTTGATTGATTCTTTGTTTGCTTTTGCCTGTAGGCCAGCCGTCAGCAAACATTTTCTTAGGAGCTAAGCAGTAAGTTATTTTAGGCATTGTGGGCCACATATGCTCTTTGTCACATATTTTTGTTTTCTATATCTTTAAAAAATATATGTAGAAGCAGTTTGTAGCTTGAATTCTACACAACTGGCCATTATATGTAGTTTGACAATGCCTGCTATAGATGATAAGATTATTTTCTTCAAAGTTCACTACTTTTCTACTAGGAAATATATAGTCGATTATTTTTTTACAGTTTTCCTAGGAACCTGGAAATACCTTCCAATATGTACCTTCAGGTCTTCTTTTAATTCAAGCAAGTTTTGGGGGGGTTATAAAATGCTAGTAGATAACTTATCAAAGTCAATAGTTGCAACTAAAATTGTGACAAAATTTGTACACTGTAAAACATATAAACATTTCTTCAATGAATCATTTGTGGGGATGATGAGCTGGGGAAGTTGTACGCTTTCCATCTATTTTTTAGTGTGTTGTGTCTTTCAGGATCTTAAATGTTAGTCCTATTTCATTTTTCTTTTCCAAGGATTCCAATTATCCACAGGCTAGATCTGCTCTATCTTTTACTTCAACAATTTTCTGTGAAACTAATTTTAATTTCATTTTATTTTCACTCTCTTAGTTATGTGCCTATGTCTTCAATGCCCCTCAGTAAGTTTTCCTATTTTAATCCACTCCTCACCTTGAGCCCCTGACAATTTATAGACTTTATAGTTTATTATTTTACCTACTTTTTCATTTCTTCCCTATATTCAATTAAATTGCGTTTCACTTCTTCCCATTTTTAGTCCATCTCTGTTCTTAAAGTTTTGACAGAAAGGTTTTCTCCCCTACACACACATTAAGTCACTTCAGTCATGTCCGACTCTTTGCAACCCCATGGACTGTAGCCCGCCAGGCTCCTCTGTCCATGGGGATTCTCCAGTCAAGAACATGGGAGTGGGTTCCCACGCCCTCCTTCAGGGGATCTTTCCGACCCAGGGATTGAACCCACATCTCTCATATCTCCTGCACTGGCAAGCAGGTTCTTCCCACCAGGCGCCACCTGGGAAGCCCTGCTCCCCTATAGTTCCGAATAATTGTTTAGGAATATTTAATTCAGTTTGCAGCGCTGTGTTAGTTTCCTATGAAAGGAATATTCATCAACTAAGGAGATTTTGATTCTCATTTTGTTTTTATCTTAGAATAGTTCTGAAGAATGTTTATTTCATTTCATGAAAAAATGGCAGAGGTTTGGTGGGATTAATACAATTTTAGACTGCCCTCTTCTGTTAGTGTAGCAAAAATGTACTTTAATTAGCATGAATTGTACAAAATTTGTACACTGTAAAACATATAAACATTTCTTCAATGAATCGTTTGTGGGGATGATGAGCTGGGGAAGTTGTACGCTTTCCATCTATTTTTCAGTGTGTTGTGTCTTTCAGGATCTTAAATTCCCCTCTGCTTCTTCATGCTTTCACCAGAGACTTCCTAAAGGTAAATTTCTCATTTCATCTCTGTACCAGTTTCCTCTGGATGCTGTAACAAATTACCAGAAATTTAATGGCTTAAAATAGCAGAAATTTACATTTTTTTTATAGTTCTGGAATCCAGAAGCTTTAAATAAGTCATATGTAGCTAAAAGGAATGCGTCTCTGGGAAAGTTCTCAGTGAGAATTTATTCTCGGTCTTGTAGTTTCCAGTGGATTCTGGTACTCCTGGGCCTGTGGCTGCATCTCTCCGCCTCTGGTTCCAGTCCTCACATTGCCTTCTCTTCTGGACACACATCCCATGCGGGCTCCCTCTCTCTTCTGTATGCACATCCCATGTGGGCTCCCTCTAATAAGGGCACTCGTGCTGTCACTTCGGGTCCACCCAGATAACCCAGGATCACCTTCCCAACACATAATCCTTAATGTAATCACATGTACACAGTCTCTTTTTCCGAGAACAAGATAAAATTCAAAGATTCCAAGGATTCTAACATACACATCTTTAGGGGCTGTTTATTTAGCCTCCCGCTGCTTTTCCCCAGATGCGCTGCCTTTCCAAGACTGTTTGCATGGATCGTCTGTGAGTGCCAGGTCGCCTCAGATCAGTTCAATTCAGTTCAACTGCTCAGTCGTGTCCGACTATTTGCGACCCCATGAATTGCAGCACGCCAGGCCTCCCTGTCCATCACCATCTCCCGGAGTTCACTCAGACTCACATCCATCGAGTCCGTGATGCCATCCAGCCATCTCATCCTCTGTCATCCCCTTCTCCTCCTGACCCCAATCCCTCCCAGCATCAGAGTCTTTTCCAATGAGTCAACTCTTCACATGGGTGGCCAAAGTACTGGAGTTTCAGCTTTAGCATCATTCCTTCCAAAGAAATCCCAGGGTTGATCTCCTTCAGAATGGACTGGTTGGATCTCCTTGCAGTCCAAGGGACTCTCAAGAGTCTTCTCCAACACCACAGTTCAAAAGCATCAATTCTTCAGCGCTCAGCCTTCTTCACAGTCCAACTCTCACATCCATGCATGACCACTGGAAAAACCATAGCCTTGACTAGATGGACCTTAGTCGGCAAAGTAATGTCTTTGCTTTTGAATATACTATCTAGATTGGTCATAACTTTTCTTCCAAGGAGTAAGCGTCTTTTAATTTCATGGCCTCAGTAGTGCTCAACTCTTTGTGACCACGTGGACTGTAGCCCACCGAGCTCTTCTGTCCATGAATTCTCCAGGCAAGAATACTGGAGCGGGTTGCCATGCCCTCCTCCAAGGGATCTTCCCGACCCAGGGATCAAACCCACGTCTCTTATGTCTCTTGCCTGGGCAGGAGGGTTCTTTACCACTACTGCCACGGCATGGGTCAAATGCATTTCAAGTCCTTTTCCTGTAGTCAGTGCTCTGAGCTACCCTGACCTCTTTTTTGGTGCTTTTGAATTTAGGATTGATTTTCTCTCTTGAGGGTTGATTTTAGCTCAATTCGATCTTCACTTTTCTGTATACTTTCATGAAAAACCCAGTTCTCCACAATGGCTTGAGCAGGGAAATAAGAAATATGTTTTCTAGACATTTGTGTTTACCTTCCTACTACAGAGAATTTGAAGTTCGTAGTGTTCTGTCTTGCTACTACTTCTAAAGCTTGGGGTTTTAGAGTTTTAACCATGCTTGCTGATCTGCATAGATTTTTAGAATGGTATCTGGAGTGATCTGACTGCATTAATTAAGAAATCTTAAACCTGGGGCTTCGCTGGCAGTCCAGTGGTTCAGACTTCACCTTCTAATGCAAGAGGCTGTGGGTTCGATTCTTGGTTGGGGAGCTAAGACCCCACATTCCTCATGGCCAAAAAATGAAAATATAAAACAACAGAACCAGCCCTGTAACAAACTCAATAAACACTTTTTTTTTTTTTTTAAAGAATAAATCCTTTGTGAAACAGGAAATAAACAGTATTCTAATTTGGTAAAAACCTGTTACTTATACAAAAAAGGTTTTTAAAAGTTAATAATGTACCGTAATGGCTACTATTTTGTATAGTTACTCAGAGAAATAACACGTCATTAAACTATAGACTTGTTGAATTCCAGAACTGACAAAGACCACAAGGACCAGAGCTATCAAATCTAGTAAAGATTGCTAGTTGCCTATGGTAGAAGACTGTCTGTCTCCCATGCAAGAATCTACCCATCAACTATCCCAGAACCCAAAATTTGAAAAATCCAAAGCGAAATTAATATCATTATACTGAACATGGCATTTTAGTATAATACTTAATAGTCAATGCAAATAAAGACCGTCAATGTCTTTGTCTCTATTTTCTGCCTATAGAATAGCAATCCTAGTAGTTAAATAAGGAGCCTTAGGAAGTGGTTATGATGAATTAGCCAGAATGTGCAAGTTATTTTGTAAATGAAGGCTTAAGTACCATCATGTAACTCTGATGTATGGGAAGATAAAGCAGAAATGTCAGTGGCTGACTGTGGCCATATATATTACTGTATTAATATTTAACAAAGAAATGGGAGATAAGGAAGTAGGATGTTAGCATCTTGCTATCTGTATTCTAGGACTGCCCTTCCAATGGCATAATTTTATTTAATTGTTAACTTTATCTGCCCCCAATTAATGGGTATAAAACACACTTTAAAAGCAATAAAACATTGTAAACAATGATTCTGAAAGTAGAAATGTGTACACTGGCATTCCCTGGGCCACTGTTGCACCCAACTAAGTCAAACGTCAGTCATGTCTTTATTTATTTATGTGGCTGCACCTCACAGCATGTGGGATCCTTATTCTCAGACCAGGGATCGAACCTGGGCTCCCTGCACTGAAAGTGTGCAATCAACCGCTGGGCCACAAAGGAAGTCCCAACAGTCATGACTTTAAATAAAACTCTAACTAACTACTGTCCAAATGTGAAGAAACATCAGTAAACATATACCATCTGAGGTCTAGCATGTGCTGCATACTGAGTGTCTGCTAAGCACTGACTTGAGAAAACACTCCATTTTCTTTGCATCCACTTTATATGCTAGAAAAGTGATTATTTTTTATAAGTGCTACTAAACAGTCAACACATATCATTCATACAGAAATTATACATTTCAACCATTTTTGACACTGTTCCCTCTGCCGAGACTGATTCCTCACAGGCTCATACTAACCTTTTCCTGGTCTGTATCAGATGTCACCACTTTGGAGTTTTCCCAGATCTGCTGAACTATAATATAATCACTCCAAGCTCAGAAATTTCTTAATAGTTTTTAGAACCTATACTTTTGTACTTGCCCATACTGCTCACCATATACATATACAATGGCAATACAGAAGTATATTTTAAGAGCCTGGCTTTGGTTTACACCAGGCACCAAGACGGACCCTGCCACCTACTTGTAGTTGTCACAGTGACTGGCATGTCTTTCCTGAGACTCAGTTTCTTTGAGGAAGAGGAGAATAAAACCTAACCCCTAGGTGTGCTGGGGTTTCCCTGGTGGCTCAGAGGTTAAAGCGTCTGCCTGCAAGGCGGGAGACCCAGGTTCAATCCCTGGGTCAGGGAGAGCCACTGGAGAAGGAAATGGCAACCCACTCCAGTATTCTTGCCTGGAGAATCCCATGGACGGAAGAGCCTGGTCGGTTACCGTCGATGTGTTTGCAAAGAGTCGGACACGACTGAACGACTTCACTTCACTTCACCTAGGTGTGCCAGAAGAATTGAATGAAATAATGTAAAGTGCTAAATCTAGCAAATCAGTTATAAATACAGTTACCTAATATTATTCTCCCTGCAACTACCTCATTCTGCTTCCTGAGTATAAACTCTATATCAGAGATTATGTCTTATGTGCTTGGTGTGCCTACAGCACCTAGAACAATGCCCTGCACACAATCAGTATTCAGAAGGCACTTTTACAATGAAAATAAATGAAGGATACAAACTGAACATTTGTTGAGCATTTTCCATTGTGAAGGCACAGCAAGAAATGAAAAAGACGTCCCTCCTGACCTTTATTTACATCTTTAAGGGTTTATTCTATTTTAAAAGCTGGATCTAGTAAAAGAGCAGTTAATCTTTAAGTGTTTAGTCTAGTTAAAAATATATATGTATATCGATATTTCACATATAAGACTGTGAGTGAAAAGAACCAGGAGGACAGTACAAAAGTGAGTGCGGACTTGGCAAACACACTTACGAGTGAGTTAAACTGAAAAACGCATTTTTCTTGCCTCCATTTTTTCCGAAGATACTTCCCTCTGCAATTCTTACCTCTCCTTACTCCTACTCAAATTTGTTTCCATGGCAATATGTTTCTACCTTGAAATTCCATCACTGGAATGTCTACATTCAGCCTACAAGTATTTCTACTGCTCTTGCTCTTAAACTGCTCCTAGAAGAACTCAGTTCTCCCCTCCACAGTGTAGATGAATTACATAAATGTCTACCGGGCACATGTTTCATCTCACTCCCTTGTACTGTACAGGGGTTCTTACACAGGACTATATTAATACTTCTAACATTTGATACATTTTAATACTTCATAACAAAGTAAATAAACCCAACTCCTGTGATGTGAATCATACAGGACCTAAGCTTGTTCAGATTCAAGACCTTTATCGAATACAAAGAGAACATTTAGAGAGCTACTTAACAATCAAAACCAGAGGAAAAGAAAGATTGCCAGTAAAAGTTACTCCACAAGGACTTATTTCCTACCACCTGATCCTACCTTTGGCTAGACACTGGATTTCTCCTGCCAGAACCTCAGGACTGTTAAGAGAACCCTAAGTTGCCATTGAGCTTTTCCACTGATGTGCTCTCATCCCTACTCCTATTAGGTCCTTTAATGTTGCTTCATTTACTCTTAATTCTTCTGTTTTGAATTGTGCTGCCAAAGTCCTGAAGGTCTGAAACACATCAGTACCTCTGAATAGATGGTCAATTTGACTCTTCTGAACACCAGTCAGACTCTGCAGAACACTGCCAAATGCCACAAGCAAAATTGCTGTCCTGCAGTCAAAGAAAAGATGCTAACTCACTGAGCAGGTCCTACCCTGGGTTTCAAGAGCCAACGGAAGTCCTTGTAAGCACCCAGGAGTGCAGTTTAGGCTGAAAGAGACATCTAGATGCCAAATGGTCACTTTAAAAAACCCCCAAAATTGACAGAGGACTCACAGAATAAGTTCTGGTGTTCCTTGAAGAATTCTAATACAGAGAGCTACTAATTAAGAGTTTAGGCCACTCAAGAACTACCATGAAAATTTCCAGAGGGTTATCCAAATGGGTTAGCAAACCCGGAAAATTTGCTAACCTCTCTCCCGCCCAACAGAATTTTGACGGCTATAGCGAGACCTAGCACAGACTATACCATGAGCACTCAAGGATATGATCTCTCTAGGCTGCTCAGAGGCAACGCGGACTTTCTCTCTTGACTTTGCTTGTCTTGATATAGGGAAGAAAGCTGTCTTCCTCTATATCCTAAATCTAGAACCATATAGTTAGAAAATCAAATGAGCCTTTTTTAAGACTACCCTGCATCAACATTTAAAATTTTCTCAACAATTAAACTTATAAAAACTGGCTACATTACTCTGCAGTTTGTCCTAATGGGTCAAATGATCCTGCTGATTTTAGGCTACATTTTATTATTAATCTTCAATTTCTAACTACATTATCAACATAATACATCATGTTGTCGTGAAGGAATCTTTAGCATACCATTTGAATGCATGCAGAATTCTGGGTATTGTAATCAACACACTATGAAAAGCAAAATAACTCCTCAAGGATTCACAATGTTAAAGAGCAAATGTTTCCAATCCTTATGCAAGGCATGTTCTAGTACACCAGGGTGGTCCTTCCATAGACTCCGATGTATCCTTAGATTCTCGACCTGCATCTGAGAGACATCTAAGTTGACTGCTACTATCAACGCTTTATCTCTTACAAATCTTTCTCTCCTAAATTTTCTCAACATATGGCAAGGAAGGAAGTCCAGCCAGCAGCAGCAGTTACCCCAGATTCCACGGAGGGATTATACTGTCAGGATATTCCCCGTCTCCTGTCAGCAGCTCCAGTGTTGATGCCTTTTCCCATTCAAATTCGGAGAAATATAAAGTAGTCTGAAAAACCTGTTCTAAACACTATAACAATCTGCCAATACTATGAGAAGCATTTGGTATCCATGCATACAAATTTATTTATGTGTAAAATAACTGCTAGTTATATAAACAAACATATTGTACAACTATGTACACATATATATTTGTATTTTCTGTATGTATAAATATATAACATCAATTTATATATGCATAACTATATTCATATATGTATATATATGCAGTGTATGAGTACGTACATGTATGTGCATTTACTTTATTTTTTAATTGGAGTATAGTTCCTTTAAAATATTAAATGGAGTATAATTCCTTTAAAAGTTGTGTTAGTTTCTTCTATACAACAATGTGGATCAGCTGTAAGTATACATATATACACATCCCCTTTCTCTTGTGCCTCCCTCCCACTCCCCCATCCCATGCCCTCTAGGGTAATCACAGAGCACTGAGCTGAGCTCCCTGCACTATCCAGCAGCTTCCCACCAGCTGTCTATTTAACACATGGTAGTGTATATATGTCAATGCTGCTGCTACTAAGTCGCTTCAGTCGTGTTGGACTCTGTGCGACGTCATGGACTGCAGCCTACCAGGTTACTCCATCCATGGGATTTTCCAGGCAAGAGTACTGGAGTGGATTGCCATTGCCTTCTCCAATATGTCAATGCTACTTCCTCAATTTGTCCCACTCTCTCCTCCCCGCCACTATATCCATAACTCGATTCTCTATGTCTGAGTCTCTACTGCAGTCCTGGAAATAGGCTCATCAGTACCATTTTTCTAGATTCCATATGCATGCATTAATATACAATATTTGTTTTTCTCTTTCTGACTTACTTCCCTCCGTATGACAGGCTCTAGGTCCATCCACATCACTACAAATGATCCAACTCCAAATGTAACCCATGCAGAGGTAAGCTACTGCATGGGCCAGGCAGGGCAATGTGCCCTTGAAAGAAATTCCAACCCAATCTTCAGTAAACAATCTAGATGTTTAGTCAAGTCTCTCAATGAAAAGTTAAAATGTGATCATAATACACAAACTAGAAAAATGCCCTTACTTCCATTTTCAAAACCTGGAACACTTGGTAGACTTATCCTGCCCCCACCCACCAAATTTTTAAACTCTCTATTCAAACTTGCGAATGTTTTACTTTGGCTCTTACGCTCAATCTCCCTATCCCATCCCTGGATCCTCTTTCAAAATCAATTACTCTCTCCCTCAGCAACAGGGTTCTGCCCTTTTCAGAATAAATGAGAGCATGCTCTTTCCCCTGTTCTATCTCTTCTACTCCCCCATCCTCAAAAGTCCCCTTTCTCTAATTCTCCAGATATTGTGTAACAAAGACCCACAGCAAAAAAGAAGCTGCAAAAGCAAGGGGATAAATGCTTACATATTAGGTTTCCCTATCTTACATGTCTATCAGAGAATACCCTTAAGATAGCACTTTTTCAGTTTCTGTGTATAGTTGAAAGAACACTCCTAAGATTTGATGTCAGATGGACACTTGACACTTCTGAGACTTTATTTCCTCCACTGAAGACATCATTATAAGAATCAAATGTAATCATATACGTTAAAAGACAGAGATTTCTTTGCTGGTCCAGTGGTTAAGAATCTGCCTTCCAATCTGCCTTGTAGGGGATACGTGTTGGATTCCTGGTCTGAGAAGGTCCCAAATGCTGTGGGGCAACTAAGCCCATGTACAACTATTAAAGCCCACTGGCTCTAGAGCCTGTGCTCTGTACCAGACGAAGCTACCTCAATGAGAAGCCCATATACTGCAACCAGAGAGCAGCCTGCACACAGAGACCCCATGCAGCGAAAAATTGAAAGAAAAAAAAAAAAGACTGAAACAAATATCTGTTAATAAACACTGGTCTCACCTGCCCTGTCAATTTAATATCTAGAGATAAATTCAATTTTTTTTGGGGGGGTGGGGGGGCTTGGTTAGTGTTAGATTAACTCAAGTATTTTAAAAGTACCTCCCCTAGGGAGTAAACAGCGCACACACTGAAAACCCATGTGGTAAGATTTCTGGATACCATGTCGTTTGAACTTATTTCAGGTGTTCTCCATACCATCAGGTAGAAGGAAATAACCTTTTCATAGGATAAGGATCAAAAGAAATATTAAAACTCTGTAATCACACCCACAAGTTATAAAGGAAAAAAAAAAAGCTTCAGAATCTGTGGACTTCCTATTACATTCTTGCAGGATCAATAAACAACACCGCACAAAATCTTCATTGCTGTTGTTTTTCCATAGGGAAGTCATATGCTTTGAGCAGTGCAAAGAATCTGATTTCTACTACTGGATGATGCTTTCTGGTACCTAAATTCCATTTAACTGAATGAATTTATTGCCTAGTTTCAACTGAACTATTTCCCAATTATACGGACATTACCTCCAAGGGCTTCCCAGGTGGCACAGGGGTAAAGAATCAGCCTGTCAATGCAAGAGATGTAGATGCAGGTTCGATCCTGGGGTGGGAAGATCCCCTGGAGGAGGAAATGGCAATCCACTCCAGTATTCTTGCCTGGAAATTTCCAGACAGATGAGCCTGGCAGGCTACAGTCCATGTGGCTGCAAAGAGTTAGACACAACTAAGCACGCACGCACACACCAAAGAGCAAAATATCCATATTCTATATATACCGAAAATTACTTGATCCTGTCTTTGCCTTAGAGATTTTATGAATGAGTTGAGGGTCAAACCTGTGTTTGCCTCTTCCTCTTCCGGCCCCTTCAATGGCCTACGTAGGAAATTCTACAGATATTCTCCTTATGTGATAAACAGATCATTTGTGTATTTCAAGTACGCTATAGAACAGAAGATGAGATTAACATCTCTTTGTCCACGGAGAAGACCAGCAAAATCAAGAAGCTAGCCCACTGTATAAAAATTTTTGTAATATTTTACTAACAAAGGCTTTGCCAGATTTTTCTTCAATGATTCTAATTTTCCTAAAAATTTCAGACAACTGTGGTACTGTTCTCACCTCAAGATGATTTCAGCCAGACTTAAGAACAGTGATAGAAAGTATAAGTGATACCTGCCATTTTGCCAACAAGAGAAATAGTTCACCAGTTATTACTCATCTCCAAAGAGTGTTCTCAGGTCAAGATTGTTCTACAGGCCAAATAAAAAGTTATTTTCAAAAAAAAAAAAAAAGGAAAGTAAAAGAATTAGGTATTAAAAGGAAAAGGAAAATAGATGATTTATTTTTAATATTATTTTTAATATTGAGAAAAGTTAAAACTACCATTTTCTCATAGTTCTGGCAAATTCTTCTAAGACCATGATTATTTAAATAAAAGCCATTATGCTCCTTTCCTGTAGCCAAAGTGTCCTGGACTTTCAATCTCTCTCTTCTCACACACACAAACACAATATTTATGAGATAACTATTTTCCATCTTAAAACAATAAAATGTTGACTTAAAGAAAACATACACTGGGGTATCTGTGTTGACTCTGATGTTAACACTCAACTTTCACCTACACTCATCTCCAACTGATAAGGGATGACAAAGGCAGAAAACTCCAAAGGGAAAGGAAAGACAGGTTGTTGGAAAATGAAAGGGAAAGTGAGACAGGGGAATAGTGTGACATGGGGCTTTTAAGATTTTATACAATTTGTTCATATATTTTGTTCTCTTCAGATGTGATCCATCTCCTCCAGTAGAAAGGCAGATGCTCTTGGACCATCCACGTCAGAGGCGACACCATCCGTGTCAGAAGAGACAGAATCAGGAATCTAGGCAGCAAAACTTCCAAAACTGTCACGTGAACATAAACACAGGATCTCAGATTTCTAGTGAAGCTCGATAAAATAAAAGGAAACAAATATCTGTCAAGAACCTACTGTATGAACTGCCATAGGTACTGTGTGAGATTTTGGCTAACCTCAAAGCCTTGTCAAACTAAAAAGAAAAAGGAAAAAGACATCAATTCAGATGAGCAATTAGAAAAAAAACTACCCTAGAAAAATCATGCATTGGGCTCCTGCCTGGCCCTGAGAGCAGAGAGTAGATATTAACCCCCTGGCCCCTCTGCAGGGTGGCTTTATGTGGACCTTGCCAGCCACTGCAGCCCCACTGCCAAGCTCTCAGAGCTGAATTCAGAACCTGACACTGCAGCTTCACTCCGATAGCGAGTCTCATTCTGTACAAAAGAGGTGGAATCTTTGGAGACATCATTTAAATGCCAATTTTCATGTCTCAGCTTCCAAGTTATGGCACTTATAACATCAATATTTTAAACAGTTCAAGTATTTTTTAGCACCCAAATGAGTCATTCACTCTCTTAGTAGAGAAGACGTAAAATAAAATGTCACTGATGAAAATGTGAACTGCTTCTTCAAAGGCAGAGTTAAGTACATATCTCACAATTCCATGGTAATTGGCACTGAAAATACAATGCTGGAGCCTGACAGTGGGAATTTGCTGGGCTCCACAGGAACTCAAAGGCTGAGGGAGAAACAGGGCCCAGCACTATCAGAATCTCCCTCAGTCTACTCTTTCTGCAACGTCCTCACAATCCTCACTGACTTTTAAAGGGACCAATTCCACCTTCTCATTGAATTGATACAAAAATCAAGGTGTAAGGCAGAGAAAACTGCTGTGATACATGAAAAGGATATTCACAGATGCAAAGCGGAACTCCGGGCCAGCATGACCAGCTCTATAAACAACAAAGTATATCAATACACAACAAAGTATAATATCCTAAAACCTGACATACACACCTAACTGTATTTTCAGTGTTCTCCCAGGTATATCTGCTTACTGCCCCTCGCCCCAGATCTTTTTTAGAGTGAATAAATAAATAAATAACTGAGAACCAAAGGTGCTGTAGAAGGATATCTTACTTTGCAAAACTGCTCAGACTAAATCACTCTAATCCATGAAAGACATAATAAGCGGTTCAGTTTAAGTGCGTGTGGTTTCTCTGCTTGAATTACCCAAGTAATTGTAGCTATGTAGAATCAAGCTAAACACACCGCACATCTATAGTACTGCATGATTTCTGTAAAACAGAGCATCTCTAGAATCACACTCGCACCATTTTAGGGCTCTAACTGAGAACACGACAGAAGCAGCACTCGGACTCCATAAAAATAATGGGCCCAAAGCAATCCCATGAATGATTCCCAGAGTGTTACACAGAATTATAATGAAATCATATTGGATAAATGAAATGGCATAAAGAATTTAAAAGGGTGTGAAGCATGAAACTCAAACGTCTAGCCACTTAACTATAACACAGCTTTTATGTGAACAAATATCGATAATTCCAAATTCATCTAAATGAATTCTGGCATACCCGCACAGGCTTAAAAATTCAACACCACAGCAAAAGTGGGGGAAAACCCAGATAAGGAGGTGAGGAAGAGAAGGAGAGAAACCAGTACATGGGCTAAGAGAGGGAGAGTCCAAGAGAGCACGGATCACTCCTCAAAAGTTACTACTACACCAGCATCCTTCCTTTGTATACAAGTAACAAACTTCCATTGACCAAACAAAGCGATGAATTACACTTTCTTTAACTCTGAAAAATCTGCTCTGAGATGGCATATATAGAAAGATAAGCCCCATTCCCACTGATGTGTTTGCACACTATCTCCATCTACTCAAGAATATCTTTTCATCTTCTCTGTACTTCCTCTCCAAACCATGACATCGAGACCAAATCCATTTCCATTGGTATCACCAAGCTGGCACTCCCTAATACCAACACTAACCAGCACCACTTAAGGCCAAGAGGACTTCTAGGGTGCTTGTCTGTCCACAACTCTACTGAAAACCCATCAGCATTTAAAATTGGCAGGCAGCAGTACTCTTGCCTGGAAAAATGCCATGGACAGAGGAGCCCTGTAGGGGCCACGAAGAGTCGGACAGGACTGAGCGCATTCACTTTCACTTTCAAACTGTTTAACTAATGGGTTAGAAGCCCTGGGTTAAAAATCTCACAATTGCCACTGATTATCTCTGGGCTTTTGGCAAATGATTGCATTTTTATATTCCCAATTTTTCATATGAAAATAGTGATCACAGTATTCTGTTCTATCTTCTCACTACATTTATGCCAACATCAAACAATAACAAAGAATAAAGTCCTCAGAGTTACACAAAGGATACATACAGATACAAAGCAGTAGTGTGTCATCATTTTTCCTTCAGAAGACAAAACTCTAAAGAAGCCAGAGGAAGTATATTCCCAATGCCAAAGAAATGCAAAGTTAGATTAGCCAAGTCAAATTCATTCAACTCATCAACAGATAACATTCTAATAAATATTTTTCATGAGAAGTGATAATAAAATAATGAGAATTATTCTTCAAGATCTGTAAAAATCAACGATTTTACATGAAAGTTCACCTAGAATGCTATAAATCTAGCATTTGCTAAAGAGTAGCTTAGTAGCACAAAAAAAAAACCCAAACATCATTGTCTCGAGTTCAAACATAGCTGGTTCTGACACTGAGAAGTAATGTGATCTTGGAGAAATTACATATCAATTCTTAACACAGCCATCCTTGTCAGTAAAGTAGAGATGATCACTGTGGGACTACCAGAAATGTTAGATGAGATGGTACCAGGGACCAGAAGTGCCCATGAATACCACCCTCCGTAACTATTCTTTTGGGGATTATGAACACTAGTATCATCTTCCTGATAAACCATGCTGCTACTGCTGCTGCTAAGTTGCTTCAGTCGTGTCCGACTCTGTGCGACCCCATAGACGGCAGCCCACCAGGCTCATCTGTCCCTGGGATTCTCCAGGCAAGAATACTGGAGTGGGTTGCCATGTCCTTCTCCAATGCATGCATGCATGCTAAGTTGCTTCAGTCATGTTCGACTCTGTGCAACCCTATGGACAGCAGCCCACCAGGCTCCTGTGTCCACGGGAGTCTCTAGGCAAGAATACTGGAGTGGGTTGCCATTTCCTTCTCCAGATAAACCATGGGCCTCCTTCAAGTCAGACTATACCTTGGTTCCTAACAACCAGCACCACAAATGATTGTTCTGAGACTGAACTAACGAATGAATGTGCTGGAAATCAAGCTGAGAGTTAATATGCATGATGCCATTTGAGCTCAATTAAGTGCTAAATTGGGTAGGTTGTGACTACAGACAGAGTCAATAAAAGTGCAGAGAAGAGAGAGATCAATGGGAATGCTAAATGCAAGAAAGAGTTTTATCTTGGAACTTGGAGGATAACCATGATTTCAACAAACTATGGGGACAGAGAGGGTATTAGGTTGAAGCAACAGCTAGCAGCAAATGGGCATCAACTCCTTTATCTTCCCTGAAACAATGGAAACAGTGACAGACTTTATTTTCTTGGGTTCCAAAATCACTGCAGATGGTGACTGCAGCCATGAAGTTAAAAAATGTTTGCTCCTTGGAAGAAAAGCTATGACAAACCTAGTCAGCATGTTAAAAAGCAGAGACATTACTTTGCCTACAAAGGTCTTGTATAGTCAAAGGTATGGTTTTTCCAGTAGTCAGGTGTGAGGGTTGGACCATAAAAAGTCTGAGCTTCATTGATGCTTTCGAACTGTGGTGTTGGAGAAGACTCTTGAGAGTCCCTTGGACAGCAAGGAGATCAAACCAGTCAATTCTAAAGGATATCAACCCTGAATATTCACTGGAAGGACTGATCCTGAAGCTGAAGCTTCAATTCTTTTGCCAACCTGATACAAAGAGCCGACTCACTGGAAAAGGCCCTGATGCTGGGAAAGATTGGAGCCAGGATGAGAGGGGATGACAGAGGATGAGATGGTTGGATGGTATCACTGACTCAATGGACATGAGTTTGAGCAAGCTCCAGGAGATAGTAAAGGACAGGGAAGCTGGCATGCTGCAGTCCATGGGGTTGCAAAGAGTCCAATAAGACTGAGCAACTGAACAACAACAATTATAATCCCCATTTTACAGATGAAGGAAATAAGACAGAGATTAAGTAGTTTGCTTTGGTCACAGAAAAAATGTTAGAGACAGGACATAAGCATACCCAGTCTGGCTCCAGAGTCCACATACACTTGACCACAGAGACTCACTGAGGCAAGTCCTAATACATTTAAGCTGGAAAATGAGTAAAGCTCACTGTATCAGCTACAAACAGCATCTACTCTGAGTAGTTTCAGTAGTGAAACTACTCGTAAAGTAAAAGTGAAAGTCTCTCAGTCATGTCTGACTCTTTGCGATACAGTCCATGGAATTCTCCAGGTCAAATATTGCAGTGGGTATTCCTTCCCTTCTCCAGAGGATCTCCCCAACTCAGGGATCGAACCCAGGTCCCCCGCATTGCAGGTGGATTCTTTACCAACTGCACTATCAGGGAAGCCCAACTCTTTGCGACCCCATGGATTGTAATCTGCCTGGTTTCTCTGTCCACTGAATTCTCCAGGCAAGAATACTGGAGTGGGTAGCCTATCCTTCTCCAGGAGATCTTCCCAACCCAATAATTCAACTGGGGTCTCCTGCATTGTAGGCGGATTCTTTACCAGCTGAGCTACCAGAACTATATTTTTTTAAATGTAAGTTCATTGTTTAAAAAACTTCTTAGTTGGTATTGGGTTATAGCCAATTAATGATGTTGTGACAGTGAAATGAACAGCAAAGGGACTCAGCCACATGTATACATGTATCCATTCTCCCCCCAAATCCCCCCTCATCCAGGCTACCATACAGCATTGAGCAGAATTCTCTGCTACAGAGTAGGTCCTTGTTGGTTCAGAAAATCTGGTAAGTCAGTGAACTAGGTTTACATTCTAAAGGAACATACATAGTTAAGAGGAAAAATAAACCACATCCCAGGTCTCTACCAGTGAAAATTTTGCAACTACAATCCTCTAGCATCCAGTGCCAGAAAGCCTGTCAAACCAACCCCAAAAGCCAGAAGTTCTTGACACTGCACTCACCCAAAAGACAGCCTGCCCTGCACTGTCCATTCTACATCTCTCTACAGGTAGGTGCAGCTCACTGGCCAAAGTCCTACTAACTGCAAGAGAGTCTAGGAACTGCAAGGTGTTATGGTTTCCTTTCTCCTTGTTGTAAAAGATTCTATAAGGGGAACTGAAATCATGATATGGGAAGCCAACAGAAAGTCAAGATGATAAACACAAGATGTCAGGTGATTGCAAAGGGCCACTACACACAATGAGCATTCGCAAATAATGTCAGCTACATAAAGGAAGGCCACATCATATTGGTACAACTTCACTGCATGTGAGAACAATTTACTCTTTTCTAGCAAAGGCCTTAGGTCTCTTATAATGGCAAGGTGTTGTGCAAGGCATAAAGATGATAATTCATGTAATTCAAAAACTAATAATATCAATTACTTGGTGACTTTTTCCCCAACAATTTCAGAATGCTATATAGTATAATTATATGTGTCATTTTTCCTATAAGAAAAAGCAAAAGATATTAATTAACAAAACTGGCCACATTATGTATCATGTACTATTTTTGCCTCTTAGACTTAGTTCTCCTGTACTTCTGTAGAAGAATCATTTTCCAAGACAACTGAAATTTTGAACGGTGGCAACATAATTTTATCTCTGTGGAAATAGGAGTTTGAAATAAAATGCTTTATATAAGTACTCACTAGAAGAAAGTTAGTTTTGGTTAACAAAACAGAAAGTAATTTTTAAATCATTATTCCTTTAACTATCATGGCCATATATATTTCTGAATAACATTTCAATTGCTTTCCACAGTAATGACTGTTTCTAGTCCTGTATTATTAAGGAAAGTTAACTACATACAATGAGATACAGTATTTCTGAGTAAAGTTCAAGAATACAGAACTAAAGACATATTTTTAAATGCAAATTATGCATAAAGGCAGATATTAATAACACAAAATCAATATGTATTACTTCTATTGTATAAATATAAATTCACAGTACCATTTTTTAATTGATAATGGAGTCACATGAAACAAAGTAACTCTAGAGTATCAGTGTTCAGTTTTTCCAAAATCCATGTGAATAAATGAATATCTATTTTACTTTATATATACAAATTATTTTACATGATAAAATCAAGGAGAAATTCAGATGAACAACAATCCCAAGAGCAGTTGCTTCTCACAATAATTACTTAATACACAGGGTACTATGTTAAGGATGATATATATAGTTTCATTATTCTAGCTGAATTCTATACCCTTTACTATCCCTGAATTTAAATATATAGGAAAAAGTTCCCCATCCTTCTCAGAAACATTCCCGTCAATCAAAAACACTGCACAGAAATGTGAATATACCCCAAGGACAACAACCCAAAGAGGACAAAATTTCCACTTTTATGTATTTATGGAACGCTGATGTGGAAATCAAAAGTCACCATGGCAAATAAAATTTGGTGGGAGGGAAATGAGAGAAAATTGAGAGCAAGGTGAATGGAAAGCGATAACGTCTCTCTATATATTTTATGACTTGATATAATAGATATTAAGGGTTTTACCATGTAATTGATAATTATTTACCATATTAATAATTATGTGTAGGAAAATCATTTTCCTTTGCTAAATAGTTGCTGGTAGAAGAATCAAGACATTTTCAGCAAGACAAAAGTTTTTAGTGAGTACAAGATTGACTGAGGGAAAAATTTATGATCTTGTACATGAATAGGTTATACACATGGGCCTAACAATGAATTCCAGACAGTCAGCTCCCTAAAATGTACCAACAGGCTTTGCACTATTCATAGAAAATACTTTACTCCAAACAATTTGCCTCTTTATTTTCTTCAGCAAATATCACAATATATTGATTTTTTTTTAATGTAAAGTTTTTTTATCTTTTGACTGTGCCATGTGGTATGTGAGATTTCAGCTCCTTGACCAGGGACAGAACCTGCGTCCCCTGCATTGGAAGCACAGAGACTCAACTACTGTACCTCCAGGGAAGTCCCTGATGAATCACTTTTAAAGGGCTTCAATACTTTGTATGATGTGAATCTTAATATGATGTGAATAACTTGAAGTGACCCAGGAGACTCATGCTACTACCCTGTTATAACTGACTTAGTCAAGGGAGGTTTGAGGTTTTAAACCCACAGCTGCATTAATTTCTTTCAAGTTGGAAGTAAAAAATATATAACCTAGGTCAAAAAAAAAATTTAAGAAGAGAACATTCTTCATCTTAATTTTAGAGAACAATAAGAATGTCTTGCTTAGTAGATATAGGCTTTAAGACTATATCAATCAACATCTGCACAGCTTTATTGAAAAGACATAATTAGTTAAGACAAGAGTATAACAATGAAATTGCAAAGTTGGAAACAGAATTGGTCATGGAGACTATGAGTCATCTGAACATAACAGCTCATTTGTGATTGACAAGAAGTATGTATTTCTTAATTAAGAAAATTTTCTGAAAAAATGCCTTTAGGACAAGAAAATGGATTGAGCAGATCATAGAGACAGATTTTTCCACAGGCCACAGACACGACCATTCAGCAACATGTTAAACTGATCAAACCTGCCACCAGGTTAAATGTGCCTTGGTAGCAAAACATAGATTTTCCTCAGTGATGACACTGACATAATTTGTAAAGCAATAAAAAAAAAAAAAAGCAATTGTTGACATCCCTATGTTGTTATTTATAAAATTCTGCATTCTCAAAATACCAGGACAGAGAGACAGAGTTTTCAAGAAGGTGAATCTAATATGTGCTGTCAGCTCTGCTCAATTTCTTGATTGCTGAATTTGATACACCCAGCGAAACAAAATTTTTCCACTGTGATGAGCAGGGAATATTTTTGCACATTTTTACCAATGATAAAATTGTTGAAACCATTATATTAAAACATATATTATGCAGTAAAATATTTTTAATCCTCTCCTCTTCTATAACTTTCACCAAAGTGAAAGTGAAAGTCACTCAGCCCTCTCCCACTCTTTGCAACCCCATGGACTATACAGCACATGGAATTCTCCACGCCAGAATACTGGAATGGGTAGCCTTTTCCTTCTGCAGGGGGTCTTCTCAACCCAGAGATCAAACCCAAGTCTCCCACATTGCAGGCAGATTCTTTACTAACTGAGGCACCAGGGAAGCCCACAAATACTGGAGTGGGGAGCACATTCCTTCTCCAGTGGATCTTCCCGACCCAGGAATAGAACCGGGGTCACCTGCATTGTAGGCAGATTCTTTATCAGCTGAGCTAAGGTGAAAGAGAGATTCCAAGAGTTCGTATTTATTTCAGGATACTGTGTACAGTGGCCACAGAACTTCTATTGGTAAATGTGCACTTACTGGGGCAGTGAATTAAAACTTTTCATAAGAGCTGAAAAAATTTTTCTTAAACATTAATATTATAGTAGAAATTATCTGAACTCAGATAATATGAAATATGATTACTAGTTATAAAACTCTCTAAGACAGCTTGCAATAGTGAAAAGATTCAGATTCAGAATACATGAACTCCAAGTACATCCCTTTTACTCACTGGTGGTATCTCTGACACAAGCTATCTCTGCAATTTTATTTACTGAACAAGCTATCTCTGCAATTTTATTTACTAATAGGGATAATGATACATCGACACAAGGGTTTACTATGGTAAAAAACCAATTTGGACTGTCAAGCCCTCTAAAAACTGACTTTCTTACGATTATGAAATGTTCTATTTTACCTCTGGTTTCTAAGTCTATTTATCTAATCTTAATATGGGCACCATGTCTGTTTTTGATTTGGTGTATATATACATGATACATCTTTTCCTATCCTTTTACTTCTTGTTTAAAAGAAGGTCTATAACAACATTATTAACTCCTAAAAGAAAACATCTCACACACTAGTGAAATAATGCTCAAAATTCTCCAAGCCAAGTTTCAGCAAATTTGGAAAACTCAGCAGTGGCCATAGGACTGGAAAAGGTCAGTTTTCAATTCAAGGCCAAAGAAAGGCAATGCCAAAGAATGCTCAAACTACCACACAATTGCACTCATCTCACATGCTAGTAAAGTAATGCTCAAAATTTTCCAAGCCAGGCTTCAGCAATACGTGAACCGTGAACTCCCTGATGTTCAAGCTGGTTTTAGAAAAGGCAGAGGAACCAGAGATCAAATTGCCAACATCTGCTGGATCATGGGAAAGCAAGAGAGTTCCAGAAAAACATCTCTTTCTGCTTTATTGACTATGCCAAAGCCTTTAACTGTGTGGATCACAATAAACTGTGTAAAATTTTGAGAGAGATGGGAATACCAGAGCACCTGACCTGCCTCTTGAGAAATCTGTATGCAGGTGAGGAAGCAACACTTAGAACTGGTCATGGAACAACAGACTGGTTTCAAATAGGAAAAGGAGTTCATCAAGGCTGTATATTGTCACCCTGCTTATTTAACTTATATGCAGAGTACATCAAGAGAAACGCTGGACTGGAAGAAACACAAGTTGGAATCCAGATTCAGTTCAGTTCAGTTCAGTTCAGTCGCTCAGTCGTGTCCGACTCTTTGCAATCCCATGAATCGCAGCACGCCAGGCCTCCCTGTCCATCACCAACTCCCGGAGTTCACTCAGACTCACGTCCATCGAGTCAGTGATGCCATCCAGCCCCCTCATTCTCGGTCGTCCCCTTCTCCTCTTGCCCCCAATCCCTCCCAGCATCAGGGTCTTCTCCAATGAGTCAACTCTTCACATGAGGTGGCCAAAGTACTGGAGTTTCAGCTTTAGCATCATTCCTTCCAAAGAAATTCCAGGGCTGATCTCCTTCAGAATGGACTGGTTGGATCTCCTTGCAGTCCAAGGATTCTCAAGAGTCTTCTCCAGCACCACAGTTCAAAAGCATCAGTTCTTCGGTGCTCAGCCTTCTTCACAGTCCAACTCTCACATCCATACATGACCACAGGAAAAACCATAGCCTTGACTAGACGGACCTTAGTTGGTAAAGTAATGTCTTTGCTTTTGAATATGCTATCTAAGTTGGTCATAACTTTTCTTCCAAGGACTAAGCATCTTTTAATTTCATGGCTGAAGTCACCATCTGCAGTGATTTTGGAGCCCCCCAAAAATAAAGTCTGACACTGTTTCCACTGTTTCCCCATCTATTTCCCATGAAGTGATGGGACCAGATGCCATGATCTTCATTTTCTGAATGTTGATCTTTAAGCCAACTTTTTCACTCTCCTCTTTTACTTTCATCAAGAGGCTTTTTAGTTTCTCTTCACTTTCTGCCATAAGGGTGGTGTCATCTGCATATCTGAGGTTATTGATATTTCTCCCGGCAATCTTGATTCCAGCTTGTGCTTCTTCCAGTCCAGCGTTTCTCATGATGTACTCTGCACAGAAGTTAAATAAGCAGGGTGACAATATACAGCCTTGACGTACTCCTTTTCCTATTTGGAACCAGTCTGTTGTTCCATGTCCAGTTCTAACTGTGGCTTCCTGGCCTGCATATCGATTTCTCAAGAGGCAGGTTAGGTGGTCTGGTATTCCCATCTCTTTCAGAATTTTCCACAGTTTATTGTGATCCACACAGATTGCCAGGAGAAATATCAATAACCTCAGATATACAGATGACCCCACCCTTATTGCAGAAAGTGAAGAGGAACTAAAAACCTCTTGATGAAAATGAAAGTTGAGAATGAAAAAGTTGGCTTAAACTCAACATTCAGAAAAAGAAGATCATGGCATCCGGTCCCATCACTTCATGGGAAATAGATGGGGAAACAGTGGAAACAGTGTCAGACTTTATTTTTCAGGGCTCCAAAATCACTGCAGATGGTGACTGCAGCCATGAAATTAAAAGACACTTAGTCCTTGGAAGAAAAGTTATGACCAACTTAGATAGCATATTCAAAAGCAGAGACATTACTTTACCAACTAAGGTCCATCTAGTCAAGGCTATGGTTTTTCCTGTGGTCGTGTATGGATGTGAGAGTGGGACTATGAAGAAGGCTGAGAGCCAAAGAATGGATGCTTTTGAACTGTGGTGCTGGAGAAGACTCTTGAGAGTCCCTTGGACTGCAAGGAGATCCAACCAGTCCATTCTGAAGGAGATCAGCCCTGGGATTTCTTTGGAAGGAATGATGCTAAAGCTGAAACTCCAGTTCTTTGGCCACCTCATGCAAGGAGTTGACTCATTGGAAAAGACTCTGATGCTGGGAGGGATTGGGGGCAGGAGGAAAAGGGGACAACAGAGGATGAGATGGCTGGATGGCATCACTGACTCGATGTACGTGAGTCTGAGTGAACTCCAGGAGTTGGTGATGGACAGGGAGGCCTGGCGTGCTGTGATTCATGTGGTCGCAAAGAGTCAGACACGACTAAGCAACTGAACTGAACTGAACTGAACTGAAAGCAATTTCTGCTTAATTTCTTCTTTAGCCATTGAGTTTAGTAATCCATACTAGCTCTTCCAAGAACTGTTCCACTTGTAGCCATCCTGGATGAATCAGAAGTTGGAATCAAGACTACCAAAAAGAAGTAACAATAACCTCAGATATGCAGATGACACCACCCTTATGGCAGAAAGTGAAGAACTAAAGCGTCTCTTGATGAAAGTTAAAGAGGAGTGAAATAAGCTGGGTTAGAATTCAACATTCAAAAATCTAAGATCATGGCATCAGTCCCATCACTTCACGGCAAATAGATGAAGAAACAAAGGAAACATTGACAGACTTTATTTTCCTGGGCTCCAAAATCACTGCAGATGGTGACTTCAGCCATGAAATTAAAAGATGCTTGCTACTTGGAAGAAAAGCTATGACAAACCTAAACAGCATATTAGAAAGCAGAGACATTACTTTGTTGACAAAGGTCCATCTTACAAAGCTATGGTTTTTCCAGTAGTCATGTATGGATGTAAGAGTTGGAACACAGAGATAGCTGAGCACCAAAGATATGATGCTTTTGAACTGTGGTGTTGGAGAAGACTCTTGAGAGTCCCTTGTACAGTGAGGAGATCAAAGCAATCAATCCTAAAGGAAATCAGTCCTGAATATTCTTTGAAAGGACTGATGCAGTGCTCTGATAACTCTGGCTACCTGATGTGAAGAAGTGACTCACTGGAAAAGACCCTGATGCTGGGAAAGATTGAAGGCAGAAGAAGGAGACAATAGAGGATGAGATGTTTGGATGGCATCACTGACTCGATGGACATGAGTTTGTGCAAGCTCCAGGAGTTGGTGATGGACAGGGAAGCCTGGTGTGCTGCAGTCCACAGGGTTGCAACAGTCAGACACGAATAAGCATCTGAACTGAACTGAACTGCCATCCTGGTTCTTTCCTTGCCATCCTCCCCACACAGACAGATCACTACTTAGCCAAACCCTTAAGGGGACCAGTTTAAAGATCCCTAGAGCCTTCTCTCTGTACAGCTACTTCCTGTTACTGTTCGCTTTAAAATTAGCTGCCTTGACCTCTCCAAATTCCAAATCCTGCCTGCTTACCTCAGTGTGACTACTGGCTCCTCCCTGTTTGCCTCTAGGAGGTTGAGGCAAGAGTCAAATCACATCCTTTGTCCTCTCACTGCTGAAGATTACAGTTGTCCAGTAGGTAAGAAAACATTTCATATATTTTGCATGGTTTTCTAATGTTTACAGTAAGAGGTTAATACCCATAGCAGTTAATCCCTCACAGTCAAGAAAAAAAGTCCTCCAAAGGCTAAATGAGGTATTTTTGTGAGACACTTAGAGACTATGCATCAGTTTGTAAATATTATTACAAGAAAACACACCCAGATATAGAGAAATACACACCTTATGCTCCAGATTTTTTTTTTTTTCCTTATTCTCCCACAACGACTAGTACATAAAGGAGAACATCATAATTCAGAAGCTGAAATATTTCGGGAAGGTTAATTTTCCCCCAATCAAAATTCCCAAAAGACTCTGAGCATGAGTTTGCTTTAAAAATGTGTTCCTTTTTACAAAGCACTGACCCTATGCACATGCAAATAACGCTTGAAAAGAGCAGCACATCACATTCTCCTCAACTAATGAGACTGCAGTTAGAACCAGTCATCTGTGGATATAGAGAATCATCGCTGCACAGAGGGTCAGGGTGTCTGGATGGCGGGCGAAAAGGAATGAAGCTGAAGGAAAAAGTACATTGCTAATGGGAAAGAGGAGGGCAGAATTATCAACTTCATAGCGTTGCCCAGGGCAGGCCCCAAGGGAAGGGATTAGGCTGCCAGCTATATTTCCCTTGGGTGCTATCTGTAATTACTATCACAGCTCATTGATTTTCAATTCTTTCTATTAATACATTTATTGGCCATTCTGACATTATTAAAAATCAGTCCAACTCTGCTTCTATAGTGGAAGAGAGCTCTTCCCTAAAATGTGAGTTTTGGAAGTATAGATACTTTTTTCCTGCTTTTTTTTTTTCAAATGGTCTTGTCATATTAGCAATAACACAGCTTCTGCCTATGTTTTTCTTTGAAGCCAGGTAGTGACATGCAAAGATTTGACTAGAGATCAAAAGCTCTCAAGTAGTGGGTCATCAGAGAATATTAAATGATAAGCAAATTCATATGTCTAAGATAATTCTACCAATTTACTAGCTATGCTGGCGCCTGTTCCCACAGTAGGGGAGGTAATAATGAGGTGCTGTTGAAGGGTAATGCAAGTGGCATTTTTATAATGCTTTCTCATCTCTTCTGATGAAGTCATTAAAGTAACACTGTCTTACTAAGCCTTGACACACAAATGTATATTAAATCTTTTATGTTAAATTAAACATAGTGGTTTACTGAGGAAAAAGAAGCTAGATGTGTTGTTGAGTGTGTTTTCTTTTCCTCTAAAGCCACTGAATTCTAATGTAACTACCAATCTCTAATCTAGGTTCCAACTACAATGAGGGTTCCTTGGACTGCAGGGAGATCAAAGCAGTCAATCCTAAAGGAAATCAACCCTGAATATTCATTGGAAGGACTGATGTTGAAGCTCCAATACTTTGGTCACCTTATGCAAAGAGCTGATTCATCAGAAAAGACCCTGATGCTGGGAATGACTGAGGGCAGGAGGAGAAGGGGGCGACAAGAGGATGAGATGGCTGGATGGCATCTTTGATGCCATCAATGGACATGAGTTTGAGCAAACTCCGGGACATATTGAAGGATAGGGAAACTGGCATGCTGCAGTCCATGGGATCACGAAGAGTTGGCCACGACTTAGCAACTAAACAGCAACAACAACACTCGCACCTGTTTTCATCTGTTTATTAAACCTAAGGACTGGGGGCTTTTCCAGAAAGGCACCTGTCTCCAAATCCTCTCAATTCTAAAGTGTGACACTGGCTCTCACTTACACCAAACAGCATCTGCATTGATCACTCTTGGCTGAGCCCTGCCAATCAACTCCTTGTGCTGGGAGGATGAAGAATAACAAGAAACAAAGTATGAGCTCTGCTCTTAGGGAAGCGGCAACACAGTCAGCTTAATGGCACTAGTCAGTCCTCTGTGACACAGAAATACCTCCAACACCTTGTTATGGACGTCCTGAAGAAGGGTTTACGAAAGCTACTCCAGAGAAAAGACCATTATTCTCTTTTGTCCTAACTCTAAAATTAGGGCACTCAGGGATCTCTGGTCCAACCAGGGCTGATGTTCTCTGGTAGGAAACCATGGAGGATACAATGGAATGTATCTCTCCTCTGCTGCCATACCTGTCCCCTTCCCGGCTCCCAGGCTGTGGTATGTATAAAATAGATATGAAAGCCTACTGTTAGCACAGGGAACTCAGTGCTCTGCGGTGACCTAAATGGGAAGGAAATCCAAAAAAGAGGGGATATATATGTGTATGTATAGCTGAATCACTTTGCTGTAGAGTAGAAACGAACACAGCACTGTAAAGTGAATATATTCCTTTCTTTTTTTTTTCAAAGGGGCAGAACATCCAATCTCCTCCTCTCTCTCAGCCACACTCTTACCACTACCCTCTGCCTATCAGCCCACTGGTCAGAACTGCACCTGCCTGGACAAGAGAGAGAGGATGAGAAACCAAGGGCTCCAACATGCTTGTGACTGGAACAGGGACTCTGCTCCACCCCCGTGGAAGACTCCTCAGGTCTTAGAACAAGAAGAATGAAGGCGACTGAATGATAAGTGATTCCTGCCTGTCCCCCTCTGATGCCTATGCACCTACTATGTATCTGTCATATTTTCATTGAGAGCTTTTTTAAAAATTATACTTTAAAGAATTTCAAACCTATATACAGTCAGGAAGAAGAGTTAAACAAGGGCCCTCGTACCCACTGCCCAGCTTCACTAATGATGAAATCATGACCACTCTTATTACATCTGTCTCCACTCATCCACCCTCATCCACCCTCCCATTTTGTTTTCCAGCAATTCCCAGCTGTTGAATCATTTCATCTGTAAAAACATCAACAACTATCTTTAAAGTATGCAAACCCAAGAGTTCCTTTTTTTAAAAATTATGGTCAAATACCATTATCACACCAAATGGTGAGATCATTTTTGTCTTAAAACAATAATTGATTTCTGCATTCATTCTGTATTTCTACAAGATAAAATCTGATCAGAATTTGAAACATTTTTCCAAATATGCTTGAATAGAAATTAAAATAAAGAACGCTTCTGATTAGAGATTTACCTTAAAGCCTCTCTTAGGATTATAAACTAAGGCAGATGTTGAAATCTGTGCTCAATAACGATGAGAACTGCAGAAATGGAAAGTGAAGCAATGGGGCCCTTTCCAATTCTGTTTTTCCTCAAAAGGAGAACATTCCATGAGCAGCCACCGCATGTGGGCAGGCTCCTTCCTGTGGGGCTAGATGGTCTGCTTCACTTCCCAGGTCAGGGGGACTGGGTGGACAGAGACTGGAGACCAAAAGGGCCCCACAGCAGGCCCCTGGCTAGGGAAGCATCTGAACTCAGGCCTGTCTCACCGTAAAGTCACCACATTTCTGCTTTCATATACAGGCATTTTCATCTCAGTATCACTTTTAGACTCATAATTAAAAATGCTTTCTCTCATTCCTGCCTGCAATGCAGAAGACCGGGGTTCGATCCCTGGGTAAGGAAAATCTTCTGGAGAAGGAAATGGCAACCCACACCAGTATTCTTGCCCAGAGAATCCCATGGACAGAGGAGCCTGGCGGACTACAGTCCATGGGGTCTCAAAGAGTTGGACACCACTGAGCAACTAAAGTTTCACTTTCTTTCACTCCATGCCTGTTACTAGAATAAAAGACGGTCAGGCTGAATTTGGAAGGCCTCATCTCAACACCCCCACCGCACAGATGAAGACACAGAGGCCTGGAGGTGGGCAGTTCCTTGCCAATGCCATTCCAGCTGGGGAGCTGCAGGGCCACGAATAAAATCACGTTTTATGTCTTTGAGGTGGTGCCCGTTCTCTGCACACAGCCTTATCTCTGGGTGTAATAGTTCCAGAATTCCTCTTCCTGCTTTAGTCCTGGGCTCAGTAACACATTAGAGTATTCAAAGGCTGACAGCATTTGGGAAGCTCTTGTCCCAGAAGAACACAAACACCGAAGGTCACAGACAAAGTCACCCCACACTCCACGCTGGGCCCCTGGAGTGTATCACAGGAGCATGTGACCTTGCCATGGACCACACAGCAGCATGTGCTGTACTACCAAAGAGCCTGGAGAAAACTGAAGTCCCATTTCAGGAGACTGGAATAATGAGCAACCTCAACACAACTAACCACTTTCCTGGTGGCTCAGATGGTAAAGAATCTGTCTGCAATGCAGGAGATCCGGGGTCAACCCCTGGGTAGGGAAGATCTCCTGGAGAAGGGCCTGGCTACCCACTCCAGTATTCTTGCCTGGAGAACCCCCATGGACAGAGGAGCCTGGCGGGCTAAAGACCAGAGGGTCGCAAAGAGTCAGACATGACTGAGCAACTAACACTTTCACTTTCAAGAGTGTTCCAAACAGAAGGGAGACACGCAGAAGTGGTTTCAATGAGCCACCCTCATCTATCCAGTTAACATGGCTGCATGATGGAGGCTGTCACCAATGGCAATCTCTTATTTTCAGTGCTTATCTTTACGTTCACAACAACCTTACAAGGTAGACGGAGCAGGTTTATAACTAGCTGTTGACTGATTTCATATTTTGCATTATGCCAGTTAAAATGCCTGGACGAGCTGCACAGAACATGTATTTACCAAGTGCCAGGAACTACAAGAAAAAGGCAGAAAATAGTTCTTGCTCTTTAAGGACTTCCAATCTAATTGAAGAGATGGGACCACATACACACATCATAAAACTATTAAGGAGATGAGGCAAGGCAGCCAGAAGTTTTCCGAGAGTAAAGTGAGTGGCCAGCCTTGGCCTGTTCCACGGTCTTTCTCTAAGCTCTAAAATGAGCTCATCCGGCCCTGAATTCCTTGGAGGGGTGGGGGCACATGCAGAGACCAGCTGACAGCTGGGGACCGAAGGGACTATTTATAGCAAGAAAGAGAGAAGGAACAGATGCCTTCATAGCGCCCTGAGACAGGAGGCCCGTGCACAGGAGCAGATCTTACAGTGCTGCCTACAGCCTGAAAGCCAGGTTCACTTTCATTGTTCTAAACACTGATGGAGAAGGCTTAAAACAAACTAGGTTTCCTGAGTGATTACAGAAACCCACCAACACACCAACTTCACCCTTTCCATTCACTGCTGTGATACATAGGCACATTTCTCTAATTTTGTTCACTGTAACATCTCATTTTAAAAAGCCCATAATCATACATGTGATTTTAATTTCACTAATATATTTACATTTTCGTATGAAGAATCAAACTTCAACCAGACTTTAATACTCAATAAGGAAAGAGTTCTGTAACACGGAGATCATGTTTAGAATCTAGCACTTCTTACCTTAAAATAGTTCTGAGATTCTGAAATTCCACATTATTATCACCCATCCCACCATCCTCAATGAGATACTTCAGTAAAGGAACCAAAATTGAAGTTCACTAAAATTGCTGATTTGGTCTCTTTAAAGAAGAGCTGACTTAAAAGTATTATAAATGACTAAATACAATTAATTATATTCTGTAAATAATCAATCATAATACAATTCATTAAATAGCATGGTGTGCTTCTCTTTAAGTTTTACTGTTAAAGAGAATGCAGTTATATCTGCCATGTATGTAAGAAAAGTATATACATTGCTAAGAAAAAGAATAAATTCAGCTTCTATGCCCCTCCAACACACAAAATCTAAATTAGGGATAAAATGTCAACATCAGTTCCATTCACAAGGAGGAAAATTGATTTTAATGAATTAAGTAAAACCTAGAACTTACAACTTTTCCTGTCCCTATTTGAGGACCAAAAAATACTTTCTATAAATAATGTGACACGAGTTTCTCATGCACACTGTACAACCCCTGGGAATGCTGGCTTTTTTTTTTTTTTTTATGTACCTAAACCTTTCATGCAAGCCTTACTTGGAGAGAAGTACCTAGATGTTCTTGAAGATTTCCGAGACCATAACAACAGTGCATATCCTGGCTTTGACTAGTAGCCCTGGTAATACATTCTAAGTGGTTTTCTGTACATACAGTATATTTTGGGGTTTTCTGCCTTCCTTCAACATGTATGACTTGAACAGATTTGCTGCTATTCAAGTTGAGGAACATATTGTGAAACAGAAGCAATGTTGTGAAATATACTATTTTCACTTTCCCATCATGCTATCTTCTCCAAATGAGATGTTATGGTTTGTATGTTTTGTTAAACATAGGCCGTGTAAAAATATATTTTATTAAACTGATGCTAATGCATTTAGATTAAGAAAACAGAAATGTGAAAAGATAAAACACATTCTATTGTGGTTAAGCTACACAATAAAGGTAAAAAACTGTTTGGAGGATTTAACTTGCTGAGTGTCAGGCTAGAAAATCCAGGTGAACACATGACTTTTCCTGAAGGTTTGTTTAAAATTAGAAAACAAGGATTAATAACTGACATATAGTCTTTTCTTCCGCCATGGCCTGCTGCTTGAATCTCTGGGCATCAGTCATTACATCACATAGAGAGCTGTGGGGTTGTACTTCCGGTTGACATACTCCATAATGCTCATTTCAGAGCTCCCCAGTCTACACTGAACATAAAGATGAAATGAAACCCTCTACATGATGGGAATCTGTTTCAGACACTGGCTTATACAGAAGAGAATATGTTATGAAATGCCACACAGCCTGGCACACAGTGCTCAAGAATGGGACGTTACTGGAGGACCTCTAAATGCAACCATCAAGATCCTTGCCCTTGACTGTCCTCATTATGAAATCCTTTTGCTACATCAATATCCTAACCTTCTGAACGGGGTCCCCGAAGAACTCATGCACACTGATTTTTTTTACCTGTGAGATTTTACTCACACTTAAAATATCTTTTGATTGTTCAATTATAAAACATTGCTAAGGTTTTGCTTTGATCTTGATTTGAATAAAGGATACATAAACAAGATTAAGACTAAATATTTAACTGATGTCCTTTTTTTTGGTCATGAGTGTAATGCTGGCTTAATAAGATAGGTAGACGGTGCTTTCTCCCTTAAACATAAAAGGTGGTCAGCCACACATTGCCCTGAGGATGGTTTTTACAAGTGAACCTATTAATATAAATGTTAACAATTAGAAAATCACCCACATCCTTATTAAAAAAAAAAAAAGCCAGCTCTGCTCTTTAGTCTTCATATACTCAGTAGCCTTAAACTGTCGTTTGGCTATGTTATTGTTCAACAAGCTTTCTTTTGCTTTTATGTGCTTTTCAAACTCACTGACCTAAATTTCATCAACTCAAAGAAAGGCTAAACACAAGTGTCAAAAGAGAAGTCCATCCAACAAACAGTAAACCTTCCCCCACCTGTACTCTGTCATTTCCTAACTTGGAAGAACCCATCTATATTGACATTGAGGTTATAGTCGCATCTTATTTTTTTAACACTTCCCCCGTGCTCTGGATTGTTACAGCTTTCCAAAACATGCATCCATTTAAATAAAGCCATATGGTCATTATGACTTCCTAAATGTAGGAAGCTATCTTTTGTAAGTTAGTAATGTTTGGAGGTTGCAAATGGGTAAGAATCACCCCCCCCCCACCCCGTCTCAGAGGATTGTTACTCAAGAGATAAAAGCTGAAGCAAGGGAAAAATCAGAAGTGTTCTGCAACCCTCAGAACACTCTGGACATGAATGGCTGCCCAGGGTCTGAGAGAAAAAGGGGTGGGGCATCTTCAGAAACTTTCGCTTACCCCTTGCTCAGATTCCAAAAGCTCTGTTTTGACTCTGACTGCCGGCATCCCATCAAGCATTAACATTCTGTTCTCCAAGGTGTTGATATTCTGAGAATAAAAAAAGGGAAAGAGGGAAATTCAGCTATAAAGCCTTCAACGGAAGACATCTGGTAGAATCTGCAATCATTGTAGCACATTTAGTACTGCTAACCTAACATTTTAACAATATAGTATAATTAAGTGAGAATACCCGCACCACCAATTATCCCCCCATTCTGAACTTTCATTAGAAATAATGACCAAGAACTTGAATTAATCAGTCTGATTCTCTGACCTCTGGGTTGCAGGTCAGATGATAATAAACTGGAGTAAGGAAACCTTACATTAATTTATATGGGGCTGGAATAATTCATCAAGCTTTTGCAAATAGGGGAAGGAAATGCAAGGCAAGTTTCTCTATTCCTTTAGCTTTGGAGGTTGTATTGCATACAGAAATCCATAAAGAAGAAAACAGATCACAATAATTTATATACTCTCATATTCCTGTCAAAGTCTAAATAATTTTAAATGCAAGAAACTATAACACTAGACAGTTAATTCTGGTATTGCGGCATACCTGACCCAATGAAAATTTCTACCTATCAACCTCAAACACCTTCTTCGAAAACAACTAATGTAAGTCTTGGATTAAGAATGAATTCTTAAGCTGAAATCATAATCAAAGAATAAACAACAATTTGTTTTTTGTTCTGGTATATGTTTGGCTCCATTCGCCATCTCTTGAAAGGAAAACCTTACTTCTATGTGGTTCAGGAGAATTTCCAACAACATTTATAAAAAGATTAAATCAAGGTTATCTTTGACTAATTTCCACAACTTTGGGGATTTTCTGAAGTCAAAAACCTATGAAGGGAGTCATAAAGCCACACATCAGTGTTTGCTTCAGGCCAAAATCAGGCTCATGTTTTAAAATATGTTGAGAATGCCAACTTTACTCTCAAATACTGACTAAACCCAGAAATTAAAATCACTAAGTTTGACTGAATTTTTAGGATAGTTTCTTTGCTTGCTTATAGAATGTAACTATGACACTTAAGTGGTCTTACTAAAAGAAAAAAGACATTTTCTAAATGTTTGCCTACATGGTGACAAAGGTTAAAATCACTTCTAAACCATCAAGTTTTCCCCATTCATAGAGTTGCTTTTCTCCCCAGCAGACAGTTGAATAAAAACTCCCACTTCAACACATCATAAATTAAATGCTTTTATTACCAAATAATACCAACAGAGCGCAGCATGGTGAAGCTCTAATTATTTCTCCCATTTCTGGACTCTCTTTTTTGTTTAACAAAAATACTCTAAGAAATAAAATATATGGAGCCACTCATGACAAATATTTGCTCAGAGAAACCAACAGCAAGAAAAAGCAAATTTACACTAAAGCTAACTAATGAGCATTCAGAAATTCCATGCTACCTAGTTTGTTAGGGAATAAAAAGAAAATTACTGTCATGTTCCTCTCTTAGAAAAGTACAATATTATTAACACTGATAGGATACTTTTTTTAATGTTTGCTTTTGATTTGTCTGTATCTTGGGAGGGATTTTCATACCCTCATGGCTTAGAATAGGAGGAAATCTGGTGTTAACTGGTGAGCTCAGTGCATTTGTTCCAAGCTTAAAATCCTTTCAGGGAGACTGATGGATTGCTTACACATCAGGCATGGATCTCAAATCCCAACGGGACACTTGCTTCCACGGTTGGAAGTGGCCAGCTGGGCTTGTCCCCTCTCAGCCTCAGGGAAGCCTAGGAAAGAGGTACCCAACCCTCAAATGCCCAGTCCTTCACAGCAGCCAGGAATTTGCCCTAACAAAGCCTCTGGGAGGCTATTTGGTTGGTAGACAATGAAGGATGAGTTGATATAGTTTCCTACCCCGGAGGAGGTCTTGCCTAGGTGGAAAGGGAAGAAGATGCCTTGCAAAGAGAGGGGAAAGACAAAGAACGATTCTGGAAAAGCAGGTTTAATGAACTGTTAGAATCTGATTAGAGGCTAATGTCCCTTTTAGTGCTTTATACCAATTTACAGCTGATATACTTCAGCTGTTTTCCTGGCTGGCTGTGATCAACTCATTTTTTTTTTTTTTTTAAAGGCAAGCTAACCACAGCCTTTGAAGTTAAAAACAGATAAATCATAAAACGCTGACTGGGTTCATATTCCATTGAGTACACTTAAATATCACTGTATTTGCAATATCATTTGTGTTGCTGTTGTTGTACTCAAATAATTCTAGATGTGTTAAAGACACGATTACATGTCAGTTTCATGTAAAAGTCAACAAAAATCCAATAAGTTTTCCAAAAAAAATTTCTTTTTAAATAAAGTTTGTTCTGCAAAGATTTCTCTTCCTCTGGTTTTTCCAGAATCAGCCAAAGCACAGCCATAATAAACATCATAAATACACTACTCACAGCTAAGGAACCAATCTTTAAGAAACTCTTGCAACTAATACAGATTCAATGCATACATATGCCTGAAAGTTATATTGTACACACATAAGGGATATTAATCTCTGCATTCATGATTCTAACCTTGTTTAGCATAAATACAAACACACGTATTCGGTGCATCACACCATATTCCAGACCATCCAACAAGGTGTATGGTTTTTATAAAGCACGTGATAATTTTACAGCATTAAGAGTATAGTCCTTGGAACAAAACACAATAGATTTATCTCTCTAAGCTAAAATCAGATACATACAGTCTCAACTGACTGCAGACTTTAAATATGTAACAAACTGTAATAATTTGAAATTGCTGTCAAACATATCGTGCCATGATCTTGATCAAAATGCATTTACAGGAGAATCCAATTGCCCGATTGAGTCGCCAGAGGAAAATAAAATTACAGTCATCAATTTTAGTAACGTGGTACTCTTTACATTGTGACAAACTTTGTGATATTATACAACCCTATATAATTTATGTGCATGTGCTTATATTCATGCACACATCTATATACCTATGCTACTTAATTCATATGAGTAAACTGTATCAATTATAGCCAAATTTACCATCAGATTAGCTGGCTGTTGATCAGTTACATGTGCACTGGATCAGAATGGTACTCTGGACATTCGTACTGGCCAAATAAGACTTGGCGTTTAGCAGTCCAGCTGATACTATTTCTCCCAGTCAAAGGAGGTATAAAACAACTGTGCTCAATCCTGGCATCTCATAGTATTCTGAATGGAACAGTGAGGAAGGAAAAAAAAAAACTATGCTCACTGATAATCTTCCATAAAAAAAACAGAGAACAAGGATGACTTTCCAAGTCAACTACTACAATTTGGAGTGGTAGACTGGAATCCTCCAAATCCCAGAATGCAGGTATCCTCCTCCCCCTCCTCCAGAATATGGGTTATCCAGTTTGCACAATTTAAGTAATAAAGAACACACTAGTCAACATTCAATAAATCTAATTTTTAAACCAGGTTTCCCTTCATAAGCCAAAAATATCTACTGAGATTAGTTGTGATTTCTCAAGATGCAGGACATATTCATTTAAACATCATGAATCTTCAATGTTTGGCTGCAGGTAATGAGACACAAGGAGTCAGACAGGACTGAGCGACTGAACTGCACTGAACTGAATGAGAAATATGAATTGCCCCCTCCCATGCCCAAGTTACATTCAGTAATGATCAAAGGGACATAGTATCAATTCAGGATGCATGCACCAAATTGGTTGAAGTACGTTCAGGAAAGACTCTGAGGAGTTTATAATGCGAACATGCATGTGTGTGTGCTAAGTCGCTTCAGTTGTATATGACTCTTTGAGACCCTGTAGACCGTAGCCGGCCAAGCTCTGCTGTCCATGCAGTTCTCAGGTAAGAACACTGGAGTGGGCTGCCATGCTCTCCTCCAGCAGATCTTTGCGACTAAGGGATGGAATCCATGACTCTTAGGTCTCCTGCTTTGACAGGCAGGTTCTCTACCACTAGCGCCACCTTGGAAGCCCTATTGCAAACACACGAACTGGTGAAAAGCATCACCCTTTTTTGGGCTTCCCAGGTGCCTCAGAGAGTGAAGAATCTGCCTGCAATGCAGGAAACCTGGGTTCAATCCCTGGCTTGGAAAGATCCCCTAGAGAAGGGAACAGCTACCCACTCCAGTATTCTGGCATGGAGAATTCCATGGAAAAAGGAGCCTTGGGGCTACAGCCTTAGGGGTTGCAAAGAGCGGAACGTGACTGTGTGACCTTCACTTTCACTTTTTATAGGAAAAGTAAAAGTATCAGATTATAAGGAAATTCAGTTCAGTTCAGTTGCTCAGTCGTGTCCGACTCTTTGCAACCCCAGGAATCGCAGCACGCCAAGCCTCCCTGTCCATCACCAACTCCTGGAGTTCACTCAAGACTCACGTCCATCGAGTCAGTGATGCCATCCAGCCATCTCATCTTCGGTCGTCCCCTTCTCCTCCTGCCCCCAATCCCTCCCAGCATCAGGGTCTTTTCCAATGAGTCAACTCTTCACATGAGGTGGCCAAAGTACTGGAGTTTCAGCTTTAGCATCATTCCTTCCAAAGAAATACCAGGGCTGATCTCCTTCAGAATGGACTGGTTGGATCTCCTTGCAGTCCAAGGGACTCTCAAGAGTCTTCTCCAAAACCACAGTTCAAAAGCATCAATTCTTCAGTGCTCAGCCTTCTTCACAGTCCCACTCTCACATCCATACATGACCACAGGAAAAACCATAGCCTTGACTAGACGGACCTTAGTCGGCAAAGTAATGTCTCTGCTTTTGAATATGCTATCTAGGTTGGTCATAACTTTTCTTCCAAGGAGTAAGCATCTTTTAATTTCATGGCTGCAGTCACCATCTGCAGTGATTTTGGAGCCCCAAAAAATAAAGTCTGACACTGTTTCCACTGTTTCCCCATCTATTTCCCATGAAGTGATGGGACCAGATGCCATGATCTTCGTTTTCTGAATGTGGAGCTTTAGGCCAACTTTTTCACTCTCCTCTTTCACTTTCAAGAGGCTTTTTAGTTCCTCTTCACTTTCTGCCATAAGGGTGGTGTCATCTGCATTTCTGAGGTTATTGATATTTCTCCTGGCAATCTTGATTCCAGCTTGTGTTTCTTCCAGTCCAGCATTTCTCATGATGTACTCTGCATAGAAGTTAAATAATAAGCAGGGTGACAATATACAGCCTTGACATACTCCTTTTCCTATTTGGAACCAGTCTGTTCTTCCATGTCCAGTTCTAACTGTTGCTTCCTGGCCTGCATACAGATTTCTCAAGAGGCAGGTTAGGTGGTCTGGTATTCCCATCTCTTTCAGAATTTTCCACAGTTTATTGTGATCCACACAGTCAAAGGCTTTGGCATAGTCAATAAAGCAGAAGTACATGTTTTTCTGGAACTCTCTTGCTTTCTCCATGATCCAGCGGATGCTGGCAATTTGAACTCTGGTTCCTCTGCCTTTTCTAAAACCAGCTAGAACATCAGGGAGTTCACGGTTCACGTATTGCTGAAGCCTGGCTTGGAGAATTTTGAGCATTACTTTACTAGCATGTGAGATGAGTGCAACTGTGCAGTAGTTTGAGCATTCTTTGGAATTGCCTTTTGGGATTGGAATGAAAACTGACCTTTTCCAGTCCTGTGGCCACTGCTGAGTTTTCCAAATTTGCTGGCATTAGGCTTTACTAAAAAACCACTTCATAGAAAAGTCAGTCACCACCCTTTTTGACTCAATTCTAACATAACAACAAAATCAACAACAATAACAACTTTTTCCAAGCATTTATGCCATTCAACCAATAGGTCGTTCAAGTGTTTTATCCAACTCCCAAATTTTGGCTGAAATGCAAGAGAATGAGTGAATTTTGCTCTTTGTAAGGATCATCTCAGAGATTAGAATAGTGTCCAGTCAAGGCTTCCATTATCTGCTGTTATGCAACAAGAGGTAGTATAAAACAACTATCATTTTACTATTATTAATATCTTGGTAACACACACAATGGGCTTTCCCGGTGGCTCAGCCATGAAGAATCTGCCTGCTGAGACTCAGGGACACAGGTTCAATCCCTGGTTGGGACGATCCCCTGGAGGAGGGCATGGCAGCACAATCCAGAAATCGTGCCTGGAGAATCCCATGGACAGAAGAGCCTGTTGGGCTGCAGTCCATGGGGTCAAAAAGAGACACAACTAAGCAACTAACAACAACAAACAAATAATAACGCCTACTATTTGCATAGCTGCTGTGGACTAGACACTGTGGAAGAGATTTGTACTCATTTAGTCCTTATTTCGCCTCTGCCTACAATGCGGGAGACCTGGGTTTGATCCCTGGGTTGGGAAGATCCTCTGGAGAAGACAATGGCAACCCACTCCAGTACTCTTGCCTGGAAAGTCCCATGGACGGTCAAGCCTGGTGAGCTATAGTCCGTGGGGTCGCAAAGAGTCAGATACGACTGAGCAACTTCACTTTCACTTTCAGTCCTTATAGTAAACCAAGCATTTGAGACACAATGAAGTTAAACTGTCCAAGGTCACACAACTAGTAATTGGTGCAGCTTGATTCCAAATCAAATGAGCCTGAGTCCTAGCTAAGCTCCCATCCACTACACTCCTCTCTCCCTCTCCTTCTTATTCCCTTTCTCTGTGCACATATGCTCACAGGCAACCCTCATCAACATGGGAAAAGACACGAGCACCTTACTGAAGGCCCCAAGAGACGAACTCTAGAATCTCCATCAGTGGTTCCTCTCAGGGCTGAGCTGATTCAGTCATTGAACAAATGGGACGTGCAACTTCAAATCACCAGCGAAGTATCAACATTTTGGGGAATAAGAAGAAGAATTCAAACAAATCACTGGTATCAAAGCTATTTCACATTTTCTTCTTTAAATCGATCTTTCAACACATTTACTTGGCTTATTATGATTATACATTCCTATCCTAGAAACATCTCATAATTAATTCAGTCAGTCTCATCCTGAATTCAACATCCAGAAAAATCTGTGGTAATCTGATCTGCTACTATTTTGAAAATAGTCCTGTCCTAAATGGCTCATTCAATGTTTTCACAATAGTTTCATGTACTTAAGATGATATAGGAACTCTGTCTCCTACCTTTCACATTCAAGAGACATACATTTGGGCCTCACATATAATTTATAATCACTTAAAGTATAAAAGCTTATTTTTCTAAGCTCACATAGCCTCAACACTGGTAAATCAATTCTGTAGTGGGCATACACCTAATCAGAGTATCTCCAATGGTACAAAATAAACACCAGTTCAAACGCAGACTGCCCCTCTGACCCAGACTTTTGTGTTTCATTGCTTTGCAGCATGGCAGAGTGGATGTCACATTAATGACCATTCTTAACTGGGACCACTAGAAGTCAAACTATAGACACACTGGGACTCACAGCTTAAATTTCCTTCAGTGGTTTCAATGATCCATATATACAGTTTTCTGAAATATCTGTCTCCAGTCTCAAAACCCTTCCATAATCTCCTCACACTGAAACATGGAATTGTGTCTTTCTTAAGAACTGGTAAAACTGCACATGCAATGCGGTAACTTGTATTTTCCTGATAGGAAGAATCACTGTTTTCTATGTTGGTAAAGGGTCGGGAAGATCCCCAGGAGGAAGAGATGGAAACCCCTTCAGTATTATTGCCTGGAGAATCCCATGGACAGAGGACCCTGGCTATAGTCCACAGGGTCGCAAAGAGTTGGGCACAACTGAAGCGACTTAGTACACAGCACAAAGTGGTAAATTATTAAAATAATAGTTTACACTAAAATTTTTAGAAACGTCATCTGAGCACTTAAATTTCCACCCCAGCATTAAAACAAACTGTAATAAAACTTATTTTGTCATTCATATTCTGAATTATTTGGTCGAGTTGACCAAGTCTCTCCTTAAACATGCAGTGAGGGTCTGTGCTACAGCCAAGTTATTTCATTCTATCCAAGCCATGTCTGTGAACCATGAGGCACTACAAAAGAAAATGGGGCAAAGTCAGGGACTAGAGTATAGAAACAAGGTTAACACTAGGAAAACTAGTGCAACACAACCACAATCCGACTCCAGGGTCTCATAATTTCAAAAAATAATTATGTAACAACTACAATACTTAAAACACATATATAGAAACAACTATAATAACAAGTATCATTTACTGAGCATTTATGTACCAAGTGTTGTTTCCGGTGCTTTATATTTGTTATATCATTCATTCATTCAAAAAACACTGAGTACTAGGCACTGTCAAGGTATTTAGGAAACATCAGTGAACAAAAGAGGAAGTTTTATAGAGTTCCATTCTAGCCATTTAGTATCCCAACAATTTTTTTTTAACTATGTGCATATTAGACAAGAAAATTTAGGTTCAGAGAGATTAAGCAACCTGTCCAAGGTTACTAGTCTATATCTGAGACTAATACCTATTTTCTATTGCTACCCGGGATAGAGATTCTTAACTACTGGGTACTTTGACATTGGCTTCAAAGCTGCACGAGCCCAGCAGTATCTCAGCCACTCTGGCTAATGTCCTTCGGGCTGTTACATCAAAAGGCTGGGAACCAGGAGTACAATGGGAGGAGCAGGGCAAAGGCGGGCTGCTCATGGACACGCTGAAGGGAGATGATGTTAAGGTCATTCTGAAGTCCTTACGTGTGTGTGTGTGTGTGCGTGTGTGTGTGTGCAGTCACTCAGGAGATGATGTTAAGGTCATTCTGAAGTCCTTATGTGTGTGTGTGTGTGTGCAGTCACTCAGGAGATGATGTTAAGGTCATTCTGAAGTCCTTACGTGTGTGTGTGTGTGTGTGTGTGTGTGTGTGTGCGCGCGCAGTCACTCAGGAGATGATGTTAAGGTCATTCTGAAGTCCTTACGTGTGTTTGTGTGTGTGTGTGCAGTCACTCAGGAGATGATGTTAAGGTCATTCTGAAGTCCTTATGTGTGTGTGTGTGTGTGCAGTCACTCAGGAGATGATGTTAAGGTCATTCTGAAGTCCTTACGTGTGTGTGTGTGTGTGTGTGTGTGTGTGTGTGTGTGTGTGTGTGCGCGCGCGCGTGCAGTCACTCAGGAGATGATGTTAAGGTCATTCTGAAGTCCTTACGTGTGTGTGTGTGCGTGTGTGTGTGTGTGTGCGCGCAGTCACTCAGGAGATGATGTTAAGGTCATTCTGAAGTCCTTATGTGCATGTGTGTGTGTGTGTTCAGTCACTCAGGAGATGATGTTAAGGTCATTCTGAAGTCCTTACGTGTGTGTGTGTGTGTGTGTTCAGTCACTCAGCCGTGTCTGAAGATTTACCTTGTTCTAGAAAAAGTACCTTGAACCATTCATCAACGTGCCTCTAAAAAGTTACCCAAACCTGTTTTCCACCATTCTGCTCAGGTTACACCTCAACCAAGTCAAATATGCTGGTCCTCCACGCCTCTGTATATTCTGTTCCACCTTTGTGTTCCATCACCAGCTGACAAATTCTTTATCTGCTATTACACCAGAATGTAAATTCCAGGATGACCATGACTTTGCCTTTTTGTTCATAAGAGTATGCCTAGCCCCTGGTTTATATGTGTGTCTAACAGGTGGCTCGATGGTAAAGAACCTGATTGCCAATGCAGGAGATACAAGAGACGTGGTGTGCAATCCCTGGGTAAGGAAGATCCTCTGGAGCAAGAAATGGCAACCGAGTCCAGAGTTCTTGCCTGGGAAATTTCACGGACAGAGGAGGCTGGTGCCCTAGAGTCCATCGGGTAGCAACGGCTGAGTGAGCACACACACATACAATACGCAGTATGTGCTCAGCAAATGTTTGTTGAGAAGAATAAATGTAAATAAATCTAAAATCATTTCGTGCCCAGAGTTCATCTGACCCAGGTGGTAACTGGTTGTTGAGAAACAGATGGGAAGAGGTACGTATGTGCTCAGTTGTATCTGACTCTTTGCAACCCCATGGGCTGCAGCCTGCCAGGCTCCTCTGTCCATGGAATTTTCCAGGCAAGGAAATTGGAGTGGGTTGCCATTTCTTTCTCCAGATGGGAAGAAGAGCATATGCAATGAAGGGCAATGAAATTCTCATATTTGTGAAGAACAGTAAAGGATATCATGTGGCTGGAACATTGTGTGGTTCACTGGAAAAGGAACTAGAGATAAGAGCAGATAAGTAACTTGGTATTAACTGGCAAATGGTCTTATATGGTATGGTAATTCATTGAAAAGTGTTTTTTAGTGACTGCAATGTGCTAGTTGAAAGAGGCCCAAGTGACTAAGAGAGAAAGACTCCCGGCCTTGAGAAAACTGAAGGTAAGTGAGGAAGAAATGTGTTTGGGCAACACACAATAGGTGGCAGGGCATCATGAAACAAAAGCATAATATGTTTAACGTTTGTGTTTGGAAAGCTAGCGCTGGACTTGCTTTGGAAGATGGCTTATCTATAGAATTTGATGCGAAGGAAGTAGCCACAGGCTACTGCAATAACTCAGGGGAGAGGTGGTGAGGTCTTGACCCAAGGCAGTGGCAGTGGGAATAAGGAGGAGGAAGATTCTTTGGGAGAGACACTTTATAGGAAGAAGGAACAGCTTTGGATGAGGACAAGGAAGAGGCAGTATGGGGTGAGAGTCAACAGAAATGTCAAGAATGGCACTGGTTTTCTACATTGGACATGAAGCCTGAGGCAGGATGTCCAACAGGAAAAGCCAAACATGCCATAGAGCCCTCCAACATCCCATAAAGGACCTACTACACTCCGGGATACATGAATCTTTGGGTATACTGTTTAATTTCCATACATTTTTGCTTACTCAGGGATCTGTTATGCATTAAAGAAAATGTCTCACAAGGTGAGTATGTTTGAATATTATAAAAGATACTAACAGAGTCAAATTTATTCAAACTTGGAAACACAGGTTTCGGTAAAATAAGGGGAAAAAACTATATAAAGAAGTCATCTCATAAGCTTATATATTCAAGACAAGAATTAACTATGTCTTTACTTTCATTTTTTTTCCTGGGATTTAGTGTTTTACAGACTTTCATGGTTATCAAAACTCAGAACAAAATAGGTATTTGCCAAAGTATGAGTTTAAGAGTACTATATATTAACGTATTCATCACCACTTTCCTTTATGAAAAGTCATTTGGACAGTAATGAAAAAAATGCAGAACACTGAACAGAATATGTAATGAAATAACATCACTGGTCCTCTGTGCCTAGGGACAATGAAGATTACTATCAAAAATTAAGTCATTTATTTTCTGTAGGAAACAAAGGAAATGACTATTAACCTGTATCTCCACCTTTCCTGACCTACAGTGATGTCAAATGGGTCCTTATCAAACCCAAAATGGATTATCTTATTAAAACATGAGCTGTTGAGTGCTTGTCTCTGGTAAAGGCTGAGGAAACAGCACTGAAGAATTGGGAATATGCAAAAAAAAAAAAAAAAAAAACCAGGAAAAACAAAAATACAAGTTAACTTTTTTTTTTTGTTAGAACTAGTCTAATAAAATCAAAAAGAAACAATCAACCACAAGGGTCTCCACAGTGGCCAGAAAACTACATAAACTTATAAACCAGGTCTTATATTCACTGCCTTATTTTATATGTAAAACATATCATTGGGTTAAGATTTTGTAACAAATATCTCACATTCCTTAAAAACCCTAGGCATGATGTTGTTTCTTAAGTATGTTTGAAAAAAGTAAAGCTAAAACAAATGACCTTTACTGTTTATTTTATCTAAGAAGGATTGTCAAACCATGTAAAAGCTCTATGTAGTGTTTGTCATGTTATTAACAGGTGAAACAAAAGTAATTGCTTTTAAAGGATTATATCAAAAATACAATGGTGCAACCACAGCATCGCCTAGACAATCATGCAAGACACATCACTGGAAAGGTCTTTCCTGTCTTCCTCAAAACTCTAGGTCCAGGGAATGCAATGGAGAAAGACATCACTAGTTAGCTGCCAAAGGCAAAATGCATACACTCAACCCAAAATTAATTAATCTGTCACCTTCCAGGCACATCCACCTCTAGCCGTTATCTCTCTGGATTCTTCAAACAATGTTTTCAGCTGTAATAATTAATGATGATATCAAATTCTGTACTAATTTGACATTTTTACTGGTAATGCTCTTACACATCTAATTTCACTTTATCTAATTCCATCTCCAAGAATTCTGACTATTGCACCTTTCACTTTTTTAAAAAGCATTCTATCTTTCAGGTCTGTGCTTTTTTCCTGTACACTTTAAACAATTATACACAAGTATAAAAGTCAGAATAGAAGATTGACCAGAACATGGGCCCAGGAACACATTTTCTGCATTATGACATTCTCATGTTTTCAGTTTTCTTACCTGTAAAATACAGATAACAGTCTACTTCACAGATTTTAAGGATTCATTGAGAGCATGCATATCAGATACTTTAGCACAAAGCATTTTAACAGTTAGTTAATATTAAGGAATTTTATTAGTAGTAGTAGTTATACTATTTCAACCATTCTACTAAACTTTGCAGAGCCCTCACAGTTTTATGTATGTGATTTCTCTATATAACTAATACATAACTAGAATGAAAATGGCAGATTTGATAAAAATACAGTTAATAGGAATTTATGAAAGATTGATTGACACAATATATATATATATATTTCTCATGATGAACAGCAACAGTGAACTATTTTATCAGCTTTAAACTGTGAGGATGAACACCAATAACAGACATACAGCTCACCTCGCCACAGGGATCTCAATGAAGACATTTAGTATTCTCCAACTGCTGGGTGCAACCATGTAGTATCTGAGCCCTTCCTAGCAATCAAGTGTTATTTGATGCAGTGCTCAAAGCCTTTTCTTCTGGTTCTCCTTCACATCATTACCCAGAAACACATTATTTTAAAGAAAGATATTTACAACTACAACATATTTGCAATCAAATATTACTTGATGCAGTGCTCAAAGCCTTTTCTTATGGTTCTCCTTCACATCATTACCCAGAAACACATTATTTTAAAGAAAGATATTTACAGCTACAACATATTCTCTGTAGGAGAACAAACCTACAGAGAACCCTTGTAATTTGAGCTGTGGAAAACTTACTAACTTATTTAAGGAAACCAGAACTACATAGGAAACACAAATCCAAACGGCTCCAAGTTTAAAATCTGTGTTTCAGAGCAATATAAAGCCAGTGATATTAACACCTCCATGCCATTACCCAGGCTTGAATGCCCCTCCCTCACCTCTGCATGTGATTTTATAACTCATCTTTGTGCCACATTAGAATTTCTATAAAGGCTATGAGAGAGAGAGAGAGAGTGTGTGTGTGTGTGTAGATAAATAAAATTTATGGTTATTGTCCCCATAAAACAGTACTTTTAAAGTTCTAAAATGCAACACAAGGAAAATCAGAAAAGAGACAAAGTTTACTCAACAGAACTCTGAAATATACTTCTTATTAAGGAATTATGTAACTGCATGGCATTTGTTTAGGCCTTGTTATTTCCTCCAGCCTCTTAATAACCAGCCCCACAAAAACGGAAGCAGTACAATTTTGAACCTGTATAACACACTGTCCCCTTCATGGATCACAGCGTTATCAAGGCAAAGGGGCTTGCATAATTCAATGAAGCTATGAGCCATGCCATGCAGGACCACCCAAGACGGACAGGTCATACCGAAGAGTTCTGACAAAATGCGGTCCACTGGAGGAGGAATGGCAACCCACTGTAGTATTCTTGCCTGAAAAACCCCATGGACGGTACGAAAAGGCAAAAAGAAATGAAATTGGAAGATTAGCTCCCCAGGTCAAAAGGCATCCAATATCCAACTGGGAAAGAGTGAACTGCAATTACTAACAGCTCCAACAAGAATAAAGTGGCTGGGCCAAGGCTCAGTCATGTGCCTGGTGGTGAAACTAAAGTCCGATGCTGTAAAGAATAATATTGTATAGGAACCTGGAATGTTAGGTCCATGAATCAAGGTAAATTGGATGTAGTCAGACAGTAGATGACAAGATTAAACATGGTCATCTTCGGAATAAGTGAATTAAAATGGACAGGAATGGGCAAACTGAATCCGATGACCATTACATCTACTGTTGTGACCACTGTATCTACTTCTAAGGGCAAGAATCCTTTAGAAGAAATAGAGTAGCTCCGATAGTCAACAAAAGTGTCCAAAAGCATGGGCTTGCTTTATTTCCAAAGCAAATCATTCAACATCACAAGTCTATGCCCCAACCACTGATGCCAAAGAAGCTGAAGTTTATCAGTTTCTGTGAAGAACTATACCACCTTCTAGAGCAAACAACCACAAAAATGTCCTTTTCATCATAGGGGACTGGAATGCAAAAGTAGGCTGTCAGAAGATACCAGCAATAATAGGCAAGTTTGGCCATGGAATACAAAGTGAAACAGGGCAAAGGCTAACAGAGTTTTGTCAAGAAAACACACTGGTCATAGCAAACATCCTTTTCCAACAACCCAAGAGATGACTCCACACATGGACATCACCAGATGGTCACAACCAAAATCAGATTATGTTCTTTGCTGCCAACAATGGAGAATCTCTATACAGACAGTAAAAACAAGACCTGGAGCTGTGACTCAGATCTTGGGCTCCTAACTGCAAAATTCAGACCATAAATTGAAGAAAGTAGGGAAATTTGCTAGGCCATGCAGGTATAACCTAAATCAAATCCCTTGTTTATACAGTGGAGATGATGAATAGATTCAAGGGATTAGATACGAGGGGTCAGAATGCCTGAAGAACTAAGCACAGAGATTCCTAATACTGTCCAGGAGGCAGTGACCAAAACCATCCCAAAGAAAAAAATGCAACATGGAAAAGTGGTTGTCTGAAGAGGCTTTACAAATAGCTGAGGAAAAAGTAAAGCAAAAAGCAAGAGAGAAAGGGAAAGATATAGCCAAATGAATGCAGAGTTCCAGAGAATATCAAGGAGAGATTAAAAAGGTCCTCTGAAATGAACAATGCAAAGAAATGAAGGAAGACAGTAGAATGGGGAAGACTAGAAATCACTTCAAGAAAATTCGATATCAAGAGAACACTTCATGCAAAACTGGGCACAGTAAAGGACAGAAACAGTAAGGACCCAAGAGAAGCAGAAGAGATTAAGAGGCGGCAAGAATACACAGAAGAACGATACAAAGGAAGTCTAAACAACTCAGATAACCATGATGGTGTGGTTACTTATCTAGAGCTGGATATTCTGGAGTGTGAAGTCAAGTGGTCCTTAAAAGCATTAATATGAAAAAAGCTAGTGGAGGTGACCCAATTCCAGCTGAGCTATTTCAAATCCTTAAAAATGATGCAGTTAAAGTATTGCACTCAACATGCTGGTAAATTTGGAAAACTCAGCAGGGGCCACAGCACTGGAAAAGGTCAGTTTCCATTCCAATATCAAAGAAGGCAATGCCAAAGAATGTTCAAACTACCACACAACAGTGCTTATTTCACAGGCTAGCAGGTTTAAGCTCAAAATCCTTCAAGCTAGGCTTCAACAGTACAAGAACTGAGAACTCTGATGTACAAGGTGGATTTAGAAAAGTCAGAGGAACCAGAGATCAAATTGCCAACATCTGTTGGATCATGAAGAAAGCAAGCGAGATCCAGAAAAATATCAATTTCTGCTACATTGATTATGTTAAAGCCTCTGACTGTGTAGATCACAACAAACTGTGGAAAATTCTTCAAGAGATGGGAGTACCAGAGCACCTTACCTGCCTCCTAAGAAAGCTGTAAGCAGACCAAGAAGTAACAGAAATGGCCGTGGAACAATGGACTGGTGCAAAACTGGGAAAGGAGTATGTCAAGGCTGTATATTGTCACCCTGATTACTTAACTTGTGTGCAGAGTACATCATGCAGAATTATGGGAGGAAACACAAGCTGGGATCAAGATTGTTGAGAGAAAGATCAACAACCTCAGATATGCAGGTGATACCACTCTAACGGTAAAAACTGAAGAGGAACTAAAGAGCCTTTTGATAAAAGTAAAAGAGGAGAATGAAAAAGCTGGCTTGGAATTCAACATTCAAAAAATCAAGATTATGGCATCTGGTCCCATCATTTTAAATGGGGAAAAAGTGGATGTTGTGACAGATTTTATTTTCTTGGGCTCCAAAATCACTGCAGATGGTGACTGCAGCCAAGAAATTAAAAGATGCTTGCTCCTTGGAAGAAAAGCTATGAAAACACTGATGGTGTATTAAAAACCAGAGACATCACTTCTCCGACAAAGGTCTCTACAGCCAAAGCTATGGTTTTTCCAGTAGTCACGTATGGATGTGAGAGTTGCATCATAAAGAAGGCTGAGCACCGAAGAATGGATGCTTTCAAATTATGGTGCTACAGAGTACTCTTGAGAGTCCCTTAGACAGCAAGGAGATCAAACCAGTCAATCACAAAGGAAATCAACCCTGAGTATCCACTGAAGAACTGATGCTGAAGCTCCAATACAACCTGATGCGAAGAGTCGACTCATTGGAAAAGACTCTGATGCTGGGAAAGATTGAAGGCAAGAGGAGAAGAGGGCAGAAGAGGATAAGATGATTAGATTGCATCACCAATTCAAAAGGTATGAATTTGAACAAACTCGGGAGATAATGGAGGACAGGGGGCCTGACATGCTGCAGTCAACGGGGTCGCAAAGAGTTGGACACAACTCAATGACTGACCAACAACAAACTTAACAAATTGTATCCAGGAAGTTTCTATTACCTTTCTTGCTATTTCATATAATTAAGTCTAAATTAAATGCTGCTCATAGAGAGAAGAAACATGTTTTGTTAAGGAGGTCCATTGTTATAACTCAGGTATTCTTTGAGACCTGGTCTTTTCAACATCTGTACCAACGACATTTAGACCAACTGTTATAGCAGTTGTCCTTTGCATTATAAGATATTCAGTAGCACCCCTGCCTTCTACCACTAGATCTGAGAACATCCCTTCACCCCAACAGTTGTTACAATAAAAACTGCTGTCAGAAACGGCCAAATGTCAAAGGAGAGGCAAAGGGGTTCACCTGCCCCATCTAAAAAGCACTGTTTTATAATTAATGATATTATGAACTCATTACAAAAGAATCTTAAGTTTATGTTGGATTATATTACCCAGTAGCATAAATACAATCCCAGTAGTAATAGAAACCAATACCTGATTATAAAGACTACCTATAGTTATCTTTAAAATATACCTGATGAGAAATTAGAAACATTTTACAAGATGACTTTACAATTTTGTTCTAATTCCTTCTCTTCTTTCTGCAAATCCAAATTTTCCCACGAAACAAGGGCAAAGATTTCAGGAAGGAGTTTCAAGAATTTGCTCATTAGTTCAAGCTACGGAAACTGAAAGAAACCTGTAAGGATATCAATATTAATATAACAAATCAAGGGAGCTTTCTGGCCTCAATCTTAGATACGGCCAGTGAGAACCTACCAAATTAGTCTCAAAACCCTCCACTGGAAGAAACTGTAATTACCCAAATGAATATGCTGACTCAACTTTCAATAAGAAACTAGAAGATAGAGTTTTCATTCTAATTTGCTGGATGACAGATACTTGGTTGTTGTTTTTTTTTCTTCACTGAAACCAGAACTAACCCTTCAATGAAGAACAAAGTATTTCACAATATGCACTGAAATATAAACCTGTCTATATTTTCTCAATTTCATTAGGAATGTTACCTTTTAGATAACATAGAATTCAATTCATCCTGGTTGAATTCAATACATCCTGGAAGGATTTAGTTTCATCTAGTTGTTGGGAATTTTTTAAGATGGTTTTATAATTTTGTTCTCATTTCTTCTCTTCTTTCTTCATATCCAAAGTTTCCCAGAAAACAAGGGCAAAGATTCCAGAACTAGTTTCATCTAGTTGTACTGGATCAAAGGAACAAATTTAAATCACCAAAAGCTATGTAAATTAAAAAGGAAACAATGTCCTTAATAAAGAAGAGGGAGAAAGGCGCCTTCTTAGGAAATATGAAAAGCTGTAGTGGCTAGTAGGTTCTTAGAGCATGTTACTACTGATTCAGACTCATAGGAATAAAAGGACCTTTTTTAGAAGACACAAGAATATGCTGGAAAGGCAAACCAAGAATTCACTTCCATTAGGATATACACAATTAACATCTATGGTGCCTGTGTAGTCACTAGCTACATGCAGCTACAGAACAGCTGTAAAGTGTTGAGCCCAAATTTAGAGGTGCTTTATATGTAAAACTCACACTAGATGTGGAAGACTAAATATGAAAAGAAGAATGCGGAATATTTCATCAATTTCTAATTGATTGCTCAGTCACTTCAGGATCAACTCTGTGATCCCATGGACTGTACCCCACCAGGCTCCTCTGTCCACGGGATTCTCCTAGCAAGATCATTGGAGTGAGTTGCCATTTCCTCCTCCATTTAATTGATTAAACATGTTGCAATGACATTTTGATTATACTGGAATAAAAAAAATATATTATTAATTTTTTATGTTTTGATATATGTACTAGCAAACTCAGAACTACACATGGAATGGATTTCATTCCATGCCTACTGGACAAAACCATTACATGCCATCACTTCAGTAAACCTCAACCTCTATTGAGATGACCTTCCCTCCAGCTTCCCCAGTCCTCTGGAAACTGAGGTAGGGGCAGGGTGGGCTAGAGAAATGAGAAGTTTTGAATGTTACAAAATTAGCAGAGTGTCACTGGCCTTTGGAGAAGGCAATGGCACCCCACTCCAGTACTCTTGCCTGGAAAATCCCATGGACAGAGGAGCCTGGTGGGCTGCCGTCTCTGGGGTTGCACAGAGTTGGACACGACTGAAGCGACTTAGCAGCAGCAGCAGCAGCACTGGCCTTTAATGCCAGAGTACTAAAATTCCTCAGAGAAGGGGTGAGCCCCATGCAATGAAGGATTCACCTATCTACAGTTGTGTCTCCACTGACAAGGGGGCAGGGAATACAATCAGCCAGTCAAATGGCAGCAAGTGCTAATTGCTGGAACCCAATCTTGAATTTTCAACTCTTGACATTTTTCACTTAAGGCTCTCACACATGACTGGGCGACTTCACTTTCACAATCTTGAATTTTCAGCTCTGATGTTTTTCACTTAAGACTCTACGCCAACTTCTTCAACTAGACATTCCATGGTCAGGACGCGATTTACTAATCCATAACAAGTACAGTATCTCTGATTTCCATACACCCCTTCCCCAAAAAAGAAAGGAAGACAGGAAGGAGGGAAAGAAAGATGGAAGGGGGGAGGGGTTCTCAGACTAGAAACCTTTCTCTTCCTAGTTTATATGAACTGTGTCACCAGAACCTTTAGCCATCACAGTCAGCCTCTACTCTCAGTTACCACTAGTCTTTGCCCTGTAAGTGACAGCCTTAATGCCCCCTTCTTCTACTCTGCTGCCAGAGACATCTTGGGACAGAGGGGAAATATTCTAACTATGTCTAAGGCTCAACTAACAAACTCAACCAGTTCAGAGGGTAAGCCTCCCTGATCTTTGATGGCAGATAAATTTAAGGTCACAAGGATACCCTAGAAAATCTGACTTCATTTTAAGCAAAAAGAATCAAGTAAGGGAAAATAATAAAGTATATTGATGACTTTAAAAAACTTAATTATTATATTTGGCTATATATTACATATGGTTACATTTTCTATATGTGGCTAGATATAAAACATGTATATGACTATGTGCTGTATGTATAATACAAATAATATATTTACATAGTATACATAGTATATAGTTAGCATGTATGATTATTTAAATATAAAGAGATTTTAGGTGCATTATTTTTCAGCACAATATCAGATAAGTGCTACCTTTAAAAACAAAAACATTTCTGCTAGATTTTCAAAGGACAAAGCATGGTAAAGTTTATCTTGCTCATAAGTACACAGTTTGTTCCTAAAGATCAGACGATGATGACCCACAACCACCTTTTGAACGCATAAAATTACTGGAACAACAGTTGCAAATATTGCAAAATGCAGGACATTCTTTTTTCTTTTCAACATTAATTTGAAAGCCTACTAAATTGAAAAAAGCTGGAGATACACAAATGGATGAGAAACATCAAGACCTACTGCATCCTGATAATGTAATAAATTAACAGAAAATGCTATTCTAAGAAAAAGACTGAACAAACATATACTTAAGCATGTGTAACAATGTCCTGCTCAGGTGATTTGGCATGTGCGCTCAGTCATGTCCAACTTTTGGCAACCCCGTGGACGACAGCCCATCAGGCTCCTCTGTCTATGGGATTTTCCAGGCGAGAATACTGGAGTGGGTTGCCATTGCTTCTCTAGGGGATGTTACCAACCCAGGGATCAAACCTGCATATCCTGTGTCTCCTGCACTGGCAGTTTGATTCTCTACCACTGAGCTACCTGGGAAGTCCACTTAAGGTGTTAACAAAACCAAAATCAATCTAAATGCCAAAAAATAGGGAACTGATTATGGGACATGCAAATCACTGGTAATATTTACTCATTACATTTATGACATGTAGTTTTTGTCTTAAAAGTAGATTGATCATAACTGAGCAAAAAAGAGAAATGATAGAAGAATATGTTCCTGAACCTTTAAAAACAATGCTTTAACAGAGACAAAGAGAATGGTGGAGAAGAGGAGGAGGAAAAAAAGAAAAGGAAGGAAGGGAGGGAGGAGAGAAGGAAAGAGCTAAAAGGATATACAGTAAAAATTGGACCTGACAGAACATAGAGTGATTCTTTCACACGTTTTGACAAATGCTCTCACTTTTATGAATTTCATGTATTATCTGTATAATTAAAAGAAATAATTAGGTGTTTAAATTGTGAGTTGTAAAGAAAAGCCAAACAGCTTAAAAGAAAAAGACAAAATAAATTTGCTTTTATCCAGATTAACTTTCATAAAGTATGGAAAGGCGACATCAATTCTCTAACAAGAAAAGTGGACAGGTACACAGAGTTGCACGTATATTCATGCTGCAGTTAAAATTTAACTACTACGAATCTAAAAGAGTAAGTAAAACGTAAATGAACTGATCATCTAAGTTGTATTTGTAACTGATTCATGGAATAGTTATATTGCTTCACATGGGGTATTAGCTGATATTTACAAACACTTTTACTATGCAGAGATCTATGGTAAACTGGTATCTTATTTGAAAGTGCTATAATCTTTTATAAGTTCCAGTGAATTACACGCGCGCACACACACACACACACACACAATGGGTACACTGTACTAGCATCTTGAGCTAAGAATTTAGCATTCTGAAAAAGGAAACCATGGGACAAATACTTTTGTTTTTTCCACTACATTGAGGAGTTGGTGAGTATATTTTCAAAAATTTCAGTCTTATGAAAAAAAAAAAAAATCAGCCTTTTCTGTTCTTGTCTGAAAAAGCACTGAAGTAAAAAGATGTATACTTGTGAAGCTTTTAAACAAAACATTCTTAAAATAACCACAAACTACTATATTCTCTGTCCTCTGTGTAGACCTCCCACTTCACTGGGCTTTGAAATGCTAAGGCCACATTCTCTGACTACAGAGCAATTTTGGAATTGTTTTCTGAGAAAAGTCCTAGAGAGTAATGAGGAAACCCAGGTTCTCAATAAATAAATAAATAAATAAATAAAACCCAGGTTCTCAACATGAATTTTTGGAAGAACTAAAAATAACCCTGGGGACTTTCAGTTTCTAGTCCACCATATAAGAAGCTTAAAGTCATCAATCCATCATGACAACAAGTAAAAAGCTGAATAAATAGACATGACAACTTTTGTTAGATCCATCAGAGAAGTGAGGTCATAAGGCAAAGTGCGATTCCAAAAACTGAAAAGAAAGACAAGAGGATGCAAATTGCCAGAGCAAAATCCCCTGAACCAAAACCTCTTTGGGAACCAGTGCTCAGGTACACAAAGCTGAACTGTAGCTGAAGAATTCCTGGAGGCTCAGGATGGACAAATTCAAGAATTATAGAATATTGTAGAACGTCCCCGGACTTTTCGAGTTTTATTTTCCAGGAGTTGTACCATGTCTTTAAAGTGAATATTGGACGAAAATCCTCTAGTAGTTCCATCACGAGGAGGATTTCTATCCGAAAGTTGTCACAGCACTAAGTTCTTAACAAGACCTTCCCTTAGGAGAAACTCTCACCAAAGTCTAACCCACTGAGTCTTATAACCTACTTGCAGAAGAGAAATACACAGTTTCAGCCATCCTGTTCCATGAAAGGGGATTGGAAGGATGCAAAAGCACTGGTGAGATACACAGTTGAGAGGTACATGCTTGCTAAAAAGATTCCGACCTGACCATAGGACTATACCTTACCAATAACTAAGAGCCTATTAACTGTAGTTCATTTTATGTACTATCTCATGTCCATCTTTCAACAAATACTTATGAGCCATACTGGCAGCCAATTAAAAAAAAAAACAAAAACATAGTTTGAAAAGACTGAACATCAGAACCAGGGTCAGATGTGGCAAGAACACTGTAATAATCAAACCAGAATCTCTTAATTTTTTTCTATTAAAGGATAATTGCTTTGCAGAATCTTGTTTTCTGTCAAACCTCAACATGAATCAGCCATAGAAAGAAAATGAAGTTGCTCAGTCGTGTCCGACTCTTTGCAACCCCATGGGCTGTAGCCTACAAGGCTCCTCCGTCCATGGGATTTTCCAGGCAAGAGTACTGGACTGGGTTGCCATTTACTTCTCCAGGGAATCTTCCTAACCCAGGAATCGAACCAGGTCTCCCGCATTGCAGACAGACGCTTTAACATCTGAACCACGAGGGAAGCACTATAGATATACATATATCCCCTCCCTTGTGAACCTCCCCCCCATATCCCTCCCCTGGGCTGATACAGAGCCCCTGTTTGAGTTTCCTGAGCCATACAGCAAATTCCCGTTGGCTATCTATTTTACATATGGTAATGTAAGTCTCCATGTTACTCTTTCCATATGTCTCACCCTCTCCTCCCCTCTCCCCATGTCCATTAGTCTATTATCTATGTCTGTTTCTCCACTGCTGCCCTGTAAATAAGTTCTTCCCTGGTAGCTCAGACGGTAAAGTATCTGCCTACAAAGCGCAAAACACAGGTTTGATCCCTGGGTCAGAAGGATCCCCTGAAGAAGAAAATGGCAATCTATTCCAGTACTCTTGCCTGGAAAATCTCATCGACGGAGGAGCCTGGTAGGTTAGAGTCCATGGGATCACAAAGAGTTGGACACGACTGAGCGACTTCACTCAAACAAGTTCTTCAGTACCATTCTTCTAGACCCCGTATATATTTGTTAGAATACAATATTTATCTCTCTGACTCACATCACTCTGTATAATAGGTTCTAGGTTTATCCACCTGATCAGAACTGACTCAAATGTGTTCCTTTTTATGGCTGAGTAATATTCCATTGTGTGTACGTTCCACAACTTCTTTATCTATTCATCTGTTGATCAACATCTGGGTTGCTTCTATGTTCTAGCTACTGTAAATAGTGCTCCAATGAACAATGGAATACATGTGTCTTCTTTCAATTTTGTCTTTTCAAAACTGTCTTTTTCAGTTTCCTCAGGGTGTATGCCTAGGAGTGTGACTGCTGGGTCATATGGTGATTTTATTCCTAGTTTTTTAAGGAATCTCCATACCATTTTTCCATAGTAGCTGTATCAACTTACATTGCCACCAACAGTGCAAGAGCATGCCTTTTCTCCATACTCTCTCCAGCATTTATTGTTTGTAGACATTTTGATGATGGCCATTCTGACCAGTGTGAGGTGATATCTCATTATAGTTTCGATTAGCATTTCTCTAATAATGAGCGATGTTGAGCATCTTTTCATGTGTTTGTTAGCCATCTGTATGTCTTCTTTGGAGAACTGTCTGTTTAGGTCTTTTTCCCACTTTTTTGATTGGGTTGTTTGTTTTTTCTGGCATTGAGTTGTATCAGTTGTTTGTATACTCTGGAAATTATCCTTTGTCAGTTGTTTCATTTGCTATTATTTTCTCCTATTCTGAGGGTTATTTTTTCACCTTGCTTATAGTTTCCTTTGCTGTGCCAAAGCTTTTAAGTTAAATCAGGTCCTATTATTGACTTTTGTTTTTATTACCATTGCTCTATGAGGTGGGTGATAAAGGATCTTGCTTTGATTTCTGTCATCGAGTGTTCTGCCTATGTTTTCCTCTAAGAGTTTTATAGTTTCTGGTGTTACATTTAGGTCTTTAATCTATTTTGAGTTTATTTTTGTGTATGGTGTTAGAAAGTGTTCTAATTTCATTCTTTTACATGTAGCAGTCCAGTTTTCCCAGCACCACTGAAGTGACTGTCTTTGTTTGCCCCATTGTATATTCTTGCCTTCTTTGTCAAAAATAAGGTAGCCATAGGCATATGGGTTTATTTCCGGGCATTCTATCTTGTTCCATTGGTCTATATTTCTGTTTTTGTGCCAGTACCAAACTGTCTTGATGCCTGTAGTTTTTTAGTATAATCTGAAGTCAGGAATGTTGATTCCTCCAGCTCCATTCTTCTTTTTTAAAGACTGCTTTGGCTATTTGGGGTCTTTTGTGTTTCCGTGTAAATTGTGAAATTTTCTGTTCTCGTTCTGTGAAAAATGCCACTGATAATTTCATAGGGATCACACTGAATCTATAGGTTATATCATTTTCACAATATTGATTCTTCCTACCCAGGAACATGGAATCTCTCGCCATCTGTTTATGTCATTTTTGATTTCTTTCTTTAGTGTCATATAATTTTCACTGTACAGTTCTTTTGTCTCCTTAGCTAAGTTTATTCCTAGATATTTAATTAGTTTTGTTGCATTGGTGAATGGGATTGACTTTTAATTTCACTTTCTGATTTTTCACTGTTAGTATATGGAAATGCAAGTGATTTCTGTGTATTGATTTTGTACCCTGCAACTTTGCTAAATTCATTGATTAGCTCTAGTAATTTTCTGATACGATCTTTAGGGTTTTCTATGTAGAGTATCAAAGCAAAAACAATAACCAGTTGTGGATGTGACTGGTGACAAAAGCAAAGTCCGATGCTGTAAAGAGCAATACTGCATAGGAATGTGGAATGTTAGGTCCATGAATCAAGGCTAATTGGCAGTGCTCAAACAGGAGATAGCAAGAGCAAATTAGAAGTGCTCAAACAGGAGTGAACATCGACATTCTAGGAATCAGCAAACTAAAATGGACTGGAATGGGTGAATTTAACTCAGATGACCATTGTATCTATTACTGCAGGCAGGAATCCCTTAGGAGAAATGGAGTAGCCATCATGGTCAACAAAAGAGTCTAAAATGCAGTACCTGGATGCAATCTCAAAAACAACAGAATGATCTCTGTTCATTTCCAAGGGAAACCATTCAATATCACGGTAATCCAAGCCTATGCCCCAACCAGTAACGCTGAAAGAGGTGAAGTTGAATGATTCTATGAAGACCTACAAGACCTTTTAGAACTAACACCCAAAAAAGATGTCCTTTTCATTATAGGGAACTGGAATGCAAAAGCAGGAAGTCAAGAAACATCTGGAGTAACAGGCAAATTTGGACTTGGAACAGAAAATGAAGCAGGGCAAAGGCAAATAGAGTTTTGCCAAGAGAACACACTGGTCGTAGCAAACACCCTCTTCCAACCACAAAAGAGAAGACTCTACACATGGACATCACCAGATGGTCAACACCAAAATCAGACTGATTATATTCTTTGCAGCCAAAGATGGAGAAGCTCTATACAGTCAACAAAACAAGACTGGGAACTGACTGTGGTTCAGATCATGAACTCCTTATTGCCAAATATAGACTTAAATTGAAGAAAGTAGGGAAAATCACTAGACCATTCAGGTATGACCTAAATCAAATCCCTTATGATTATACAGTGGAAATGAGAAATAGATTTAAGGGACTAGATCTGATAGACAGAGTGCCTGATGAACTATGGACGGAGGTTCATGACATTGTAGAGGAGACAGGGATCAAGACCATCCACATGGAAAAGAAATGCAAAAAATCAAAATGGCTGTCTGGGGAGGCCTTACAAATAGCTATGAAAAGAAGAGAAGTAAAAAGCAAAGGAGAAAAGGAAAGATATAAGCATCTGAATGCAGAGTTCCAGAGAACAGCAAGGAGAGATAAGAAAGCCTTCCTCAGCGATCAATGCAAAGAAATAGAGGAAAACAATAGAATGGGAAAGATTAGAAATCTCTTCAAGAAAATCAGAGATACAAAAGGAACATTTCATGCAAAGATGGTCTCGATAAAGGACAGAAATGGTCTGGACCTAACAGAAGCAGAAGATTTTAAGAAGAGGTGTCAAGAATACACAGAATAACTGTACAAAAAAGATTTTCATGACCAAGATAATCACGATGGTGTGATCACTCACCTAGACATTCTGGAATGTGAAGTCAAGTGGGCCTTAGAAAACATCACTAGGAACAAAGCTAATGGAGGTGATGAAATCCCAGTTAAGCTATTTCTAATCCTGAAAGATGATGCTGTGAAAATGCTGCACTCAATATGCCAGCAAATTTGGAAAACTCAGCAGGGGCCACAAGACTGGAAGAGGTCAATTTTCATTCCAGTCCCAAAGAAAGGTAATGCCAAAGAATGCTCAAACTACCGCACAATTGCCCTCATCTCACAGGCTAGTAAAGTAATGCTCAAAATTCTCCAAGCCAGGTTTCAGCAGTACATGAACCGTGAACTCCCTGATGTTCAAGCTGGTTTTAGAAAAGGCAGAGGAACCAGAGCTCAAATTGCCAACATCTGCTGGATCATCGAAAAAGCAAGAGAGTTCCAGAAAAACATCAATTTCTGCTTTATTGACTATGCCAAAGCCTTTGACTGTGTGGATCCCAATAAAGTGTGGAAAATTCTGAAAGAGATGGGAATACCAGACCACCTGACCTACTTCTTGAGAAACCTATATGCAGGTCAGGAAGCAACAGTTAGAACCGGACATGGAACAACAGACTGGTTCCAAATAGGAAAAGGAGTACATCAAGGCTGTATATTGTCACCCTGCTTATTTAACTTATATGCAGAGTACATCAGGAGAAACACTGGGCTGGAAGAAGCACAAGCTGGAATCAAGATTGCTGGGAGAAATTTCAATAACCTCAGATATGCAGATGACACCACACAGATGAAACCACCCTTATGGCAGAATGTGAAGAGGAACTAAAGAGCCTCTTGATGAAAGTGAAAGAGGAGAGTGAAAAAGTTGGCTTAAAGCTCAACATTCAGAAAATGAAGATCATGGCATCTGGTCCCATCACTTCATGGGAAATAGATGGAGAAACAGTGGAAACAGTGGCAGACTTTATTTTCTTGGGCTCCAAAATCACTGCAGATGGTGACTGCAGCCATGAAATTAAAAGACGCTTACTCCTTGGAAGGAAAGTTGTGACCAACCTAGATAGCATATTCAAAAGCAGAGTCATTACTTTATCAACAATGGCCAGTCTAGTCAAGGCTATGGTTTTTCCAGTGGTCCTGTATGGATGTGAGAGTTGGACTATAAAGAAACCTGAGCATCGGAGAATTGATGCTTTTGAAGTGTGGTGTTGGAGAAGACTCTTGAGAGTCCCTTGGACTGCAAGGAGATCCAACCAGTCCATTGTAAAGGAGATCAGTCCTTAGAGTTCATTGGGAGGACTGATGCTAAAGCTGAAACCCCAATACTCTGGCCACCTCATGTGAAGAGTTGACTCATTGGAAAAGACCTCGATGCTGGGAGGGATTGGGGGCAGTAGGAGAAGGGGACGACCGAGGATGAGATGGCTGGATGGCATCACCAACTCGATGGACATGAATTTGAGTAAACTCCGGGAGTTGCTGATGGACACAGAGGCCTGGCATGCTGGGAGTCATGGGGTCGCAAACAGTCAGACATGACTGAGCAACTGAACTGAACTGATGTACAGTATCGTGTCATCTGCAAACAGTGAGAGCTTTACTTCTTCTTTTTGGATCTGGATTCCTTTTATTTCTTTTCCTTCTCTGATTGCTGTAGCTAGGACTTCGAACACTATGTTGAATAAAAGAGGTGAATGTGGGACACCTTTGTCTTGCTCCTGATCTTAGGGAACTATCACTATTGTGAATACTTTTTCAGGTAGTTTGCCTATTTCCTCTTCATTTATTTGGACTTTTCTGTTTCTAGTTTGTTCCTTCATTTGTGTAGTAATTCTCTGCCTTTTCATTATTTTTTTTTTAACTGATTGTGTTTGAGGTCTCGTTTTCCTAGGCTTCAAGGTTGATCGTTCTTCCTTTTGGTTTCTGCCCTCCTAAGGCTGGTCCAGAGGTTTGTGTAAGCTTTGCATAGGGTGAGATCTCTGTGCTGAGTTTTTGTTTGTTTTTCCTCTGATGGGCAATGCTGAGTGAGGTGGTAATCCTGTCTGCTGATGATGGGGTTTGTATTTTTGTTTTGTTTATTTCACAGGTGTCTTGCACAAGGTGCTACTGGTGGTTGGGTAACTCCTGGTCTTGTGTTCAAGCGGTTTCCTTTGTGCGAGTTCTCACTCTTTGATACTGCCTAGGGTTAGTTCTCTGGTCGTCTAGGGTCTTGGAGTCAGGCTCCCACTCCAAAGGCTCAGGGCTTGATCTCTGGTCAGGAACGAGGATTCCACAAGTGGTTTGTTATAGCATTAAGTGAGATTAAAACAAATATCCAAAAACAATAAGATGAACCCCAGACAAATGGCAGTCACAAAATCAGGCAAATTATAATTAAAATAATGGAATAAACACACATATTTATATAGACCCATGAGCAAAGTGAAAACAGTCCAAGAAAAATAAAGTACAGTAGATTGACCCAGTAAACAAAGGAAATCAAAAATTATATTAACAAGTTAAGAACAAAACTAATTAAAGCACAAACTGGAAAACAAAACTAAAGCAAGGTTCCAAGTGGGGAACAAAGCAATGAAAACAAAACTAACAAATATGTTCAGAGGAATGGAAAGAAAGAAAAGAAAGAAAGGATATGCAAAGTTAAATAGAGGTAGATGAAGATTTATATACATTAAAAATTATCTGCAAGGAGAAAAGGACAGTAGGAAAGGCAAACAAAGGAATAAATGTAGAAAAATATAATAGATTTAAAAAATTAAAGTTATAAAAAAGAGAAATGAAAAATATGGAAGAAGAAAGAAAATAGAAAAAAAAAAAAAAAGGAAAAAATCCACAGAATTGCAAAAGCCCAACGTACAGGCAGAGATTTATAACAACAATAAAAAGTGTGATTGAATATACACGTATACACCCATATGCAAAATCAAAACAGTCCAACAAGAATAAAGTACAATAGATTGACCTGACGAACAAAGGAAACCAAAAATTATATCTACCAGAACTAACTAAAGCACAAACTGGGAAACAAAACTAAAGCAAGGTACCAATTGGGGAATAAAGCAATGAAAATAAAACTAACGTATATGTTGAGGGGAAAGGAAAGAAAGGAAGAATAGATATGCAAAGTTAAGCAGAAGTAGATAGAAGATTTATATACATTAAATATTAACTGCAAGGGGCAAAGAACAGTAGAAAAAGCAACCAAAGGAATAAATGTAGAAAAAATAACAGTAGGTTTAAAAAATTAAAATTAAAAAATGAAAAAAGGAAAACTCCACAGAACTGCAAAAGCCCAATTTAGAGGTAGAAGTTTATGACAATAATATAAAATGTGACTGGGAAAAAAAAAACAAACCTAAACTGGATTTCTTAGTGCCAATAAAACTGACAACTGCAACAGGGAGAAAAAAAGGGGAAAAAAGAAGAAGAAATCCAAAAGAATCTACAGAACAAGTCAAAAAATAAGAAATAAATGTTTTTCTTGTGTCACTACTGTCAGAGTCCTTTCCCTTGCTGGGAATCACAGTCCACCTCACCTCTCTAGGATGCCCTCCAACACTGTACTGATCTCTGGACCTGCTGTGGGGGCGGCTCAGATTCTAACCTGGTGCTCCTCCCGTGTGTTCTTGCCTCCAATGTCCACATCTATCAGAGGTAGTGTGTTTTCTTTGGTGGGAGCTCTCAATGGCCTTTTATACATTCCACAGACACAGTCTGCTTAGTTAATTGTGCGGATTTAACCTGCAGCTTGTACAGCTGGTGGAAAGGTTTTGGGTCTTCTTCCTCAGCCACACTGCCCCTGGGTTTCAACTGTGGTTTTATTTCCACCTCTACATGTGATGGTCCACTGAGGTTTAGCTTCTCAGGCTGCCTCTGAGGGCTTGGGTTTGCCCTTGTGAGGCCCAGGTGTGGAGGTGGTGCAGGTGCTTGGATTGCAGGGGTTCTGGCAGCACCAGGTACTCAGGGGAAGTTGGCGGCTAGGGCAGCAGGAAGTAAAGTGCTCTAGAGGGGTATAGCAATCAGTATTGACCAATACACTCCAGTATTCTCGCCTGAAGAACTCCTCTCCCTAACAGAGAACTCTGGCAGGCTACAGTCTACAAGGTAGCAAAGGGTCAGACACTAGCAAAGTGACCCTGCGTACATAGAGGAAGACTTTTTTTGCCTGTAGCATCTCTGCCCCAGTGGGAGTTGAGCATGACGATGGTGTAGCTGCTTGGTTTGCAGGCCCCTTGGTGATGCCAAGTGTGCAGGGACAAGGACTGCCTCCACCGCGGGAGTTATGGCTCTATCAGAGTCTTTTTATGAGCCCCTTGTAGCTGGGAATCAGAAGGCCTCTTGGGCCAGTCTTTCTCCATAGCTCCGCCTGTTCAGGCACTTAGAGGGCTCCCTTGCCTGGGGTCCTTCTCTGTTGTTCTGGGAGTCAGGCACATAAAGAGGCTCCCCTGGCTGGGGTCCTACTCTGCAGATTGGTGCATCAGGCTCTTAAAGGAGCACCCAGGGTGGGGTCCTACTCTGTAATTCAGTGTGTCAGGCATTTGGTGGCCCAACCTATCTATTGTTCAGCTGCCAATGCTGGCATATGGGGTGAGAGAGGCTGTGGTGATGGCTCCACCCGCTACATGTGACTCAGCAGTATCGCCTTGCTTCTGTGGCTGCCCAGCTTTCTTCCACAGGCATTTCCCACCACAATCTCCTCCCTCACCTCCCCTCAATCCATTTCTCTGCAGTCAACAACAGCCCTCACCTTGGGGTTGCTCCACAATCCCTAAACTCCAGCTCCCAACTGTTGCGCCTTCCAGGGGACCTGGATCCCTGTCTGGGGTATGTATGGCTGCGGCAATAACAATCTGATTCTCATTCCATTAAGGCTGCCACAGATCAGCTGTTTCACTCTCAGCCTTAAATGTTTCTGCTCTGACTCAGACAACTGCCCCAGTGTGGGGACTGGACCCCTGTTTCAGTTCCCCCACCCGCTGAGGGCAGGTCCAGTCCTACTAACACTCCTGTTTTTCCCCAGTTCCTTCATCCTACCAAGTTTTGTGTGGCTCTATATGTTCGTTTCCACTGGTCAGGTACTCCTGTCTGCTCTCAGCTGGTGCTCTGCATGCACTTCTGTGTCTGAAGGTGTATTCCTAATGTATTCCTGGAGAGGTACTCCACGTCCACCTACTCCTCTGCCATCTTGTTCAGCTCCAGAAAATTTTAAAACTATCATTAACATGCTAAGAACTTTAATTTAAAAAGCAGGCAGCATGCAAGAACAGATGAGTAATGTAAGCAGAGATATGAAAATGCTACGAGAGACTGCTCAGTCGTGTCCGACTCTTAGCGACCCCAGGGACTGCAGCCTACCAGGCTCCTCCACCCATGGGATTCTCCAGGCAACAGTACTGGAGTGGGGTGCCATTGCCTTCTCTGCAAAAAGAAATGCAAGTGATCCAAAACATTGTAAGGGAAATGAGGAATGCTTTTTATGGGCAGATAAAGGAAAGAATGATTTATTATTGTTGTTATTATTATAAAGTACTTGCACTATCCATGAAACAGGATAATGTTATTTAAAAGTGAACTAGAATTAGTTATAAATGCGTATTGCAAACTCTAGGAAAATTACTAAAAAAAAGAAATATAACCAATACACTAAGAAAAGAGAGAAAGAATTATATAACATGTTAAATTAGAACCACAAAAGGTAAAGACAAAAGGTGTGAAAGACTAAAACAACAAGAACAAAGAGCAAAGGCAACAAATAGAAAATAATAAATATAGCAGCTATTAATCCAACTAAAATACATCATTTTACATACTAATGGTATAAATACACCAATTAAAAGACAGAGATTTTTTACAGTGGACTAAAAAGTAAGACCCAACTATTTGCAATTTACAGGAAAGTATAAAGACATATGTAGGTTAGAATAAAAGTATGGAGAAAGATATACCATACCAAGATTAAAAGGAAGAAAACATAAGTAGTTATATTACTTCAAGGAGATCAGACTTCAAAGTAAGGAAAGTTTCTCAGGGGTAAAGAAGGACATTATATAATGATAAAGGGGTCAAATATACCAAGAAGATGTAACAATGCTTAATCTTAATCTGAATGCATCTAACAAAAGTATGCCAAAATACATAAGACAAGAACACAGAAGTTCAAGCAGAAAGAAATTGAGAAGGAACAGAACTAGCAAACAGAAAATCAGTAAGGACAAGGCTGAACTCAACAGCACCATCAATAAACAGGATATACTTCACAGTGTAGCCTACTTTATACAATGACAGTAGAGTACACATTCTTTTCAAGATTACATGGATTATTCACCAAGAGAGACCAAATTCTGGCCCATAAATAGTTTTTTTTTTTAAGAAATTTTATCCTATCTGCCCTCAGACCACATTGGAACTAAACTGGAAATCAGTACAGAAAGATGGCTGGAAAATTCCTAAATATTTGGAGATAAACAATATACTTTTAACAACAAATGGGTCAAAAAGGAAATCTCAAGAGAAATTTTAAAATATTTTGAACTAAATGACAATGAAAATATAACTTTATTAAAATTTCTAAGCTGTTGCAAAAGAAGTATTTAGAGGGAAATCTATAGCACTGAATGTATATACCATAAAAAAAAAATACAAAAAGTCAACAATCTAACATTCACAATGGGAAACTTTAAAATAAGCAAATTAAACCCAAAGTAAGTAGAAGAGATAATAAAAATTAGAGCAGAAATCAATGAAATTGAAAACAGGAAATCAATGGAGAAAATTAACACATCCAAAAGCTGACCTTTTGAAAAGACCAATGAAACTGGTTAAGTCTCTAGTCAGACTAAGGAAAAAAAAAAAAAAGAGACGACTCAAATTAATAATATGAGAAACAAAAGAGGGGACATCTTTAGACACTTTATGGACAATAAAAAGATATTATTATGAATAATTCAACACCCACAAACATCTTCAGTTCAATCGCTCAGTCATGTCCGACTCTTTGCGACCCCATGAATCACAGCACGCCAGGCCTCCCTGTCTATCACTAACTCCCGGAGTTCACCCAAACTCATGTGCATCGAGTTGGTGATGCCAGCCAGCCATCTCATCCTCTGCCATTCCCTTCTCCTACTGCCCCCAGTCCCTCCCAGTATCAGGGTCTTTCCAATGAGTCAACTCTTCGCGTGAGGTGGCCAAAGTATTGGAGTTTCAGCTTTAGCATCAGTCCTTCCAATGAACATCCAGGACTGGTCTTCCTTAGGATGGACTGGTTGGATCTCCTTGCAGTCCAAGGGACTCTCAAGAGTCTTCTCCAACACTACAGTTCAAAAGCATCAATTCGTCGGCGCTCAGCTTTCTTCACAGTCCGACTCTCACATCCATACACAACCACTGGAAAAACCACAGCCGTGACTAAAATGGACCGGAATGGGTGAATTTAACTCAGATGACCATTATATCTACTACTGTGGGCAGGAATCCCTTAGAAGAATTGGAGTACCCTTCACGGTCAACAAAAGAGTCTGAAACATAGTACTTAGATGCAATTTCAAAAATGACAGAATGATCTCTGTTCGTTTCCAAGGCAAACCATTCAATATCACAAACCCTTCACGGTCAACAAAAGTGTCTGAAACATAGTACTTAGATGCAATTTCAAAAATGACAGAATGATCTCTGTTCGTTTCCAAGGCAAACCATTCAATATCACAAACTTCTTAAGCTACATGAAACGGATCACTACCTTGAAAGATATGAGCTGCCACAACCCATATAGAAATATACAGACAATATGAATAGGCCTGCATCCATTAAAGAAACATCCATTAAAGAAACATTAATTATTTCAATAATTAATATTCTTCCATTAAAAAGGGACCAAGTCCAGGTAAGTATAGAAATGATTTCTACCAAATATTTGGAGAAAAAATTATGCCAATTCTCTACCATCTCCTCCAGAAGACACAATCAGAGGGAAGGCTTCGCAACTCACATTGAGACCAGTATCACCATATTACTAAAACCAAGCAAAGTCACTTCAAGAAAAGTACAGACTGAAATCTCTAATAAACAGAACTGTAAATTTTTCAATATTAGCAAAATGGATGCAAAAATATATAAAAAGAATTTTACACCACAGACAAGTGAGATTTACCCGAAGTATGTTTGGTTCAACGCTAGAAAATCAATTAGTATAATCCCTCACATCAACATATTAAAGTAGAAAAATATCACATGAATGCATGCAAAAGAAGCATAAATGTGACACGCATCAGTGAGCTTTTAAAAAGAATCTCTGTTAACTAGGATTATAGGAAAAGTTCCCCAACTTGACTAAAAACATTGTGGTAGTTAACTTTATATGTCAGCTTGACTTAGGTAAAAAGCATACCCAGATAGCTGGTAAAACATTTCTGGATCAGTAGATTGAGTTAATAAGATTGACTCTCACCTATGTCTTCAGCAGCCATCAACCAAACCCCTGAGGGTCCAAACAGAAAAGGCAGAAGAAGGTCAAATCCTCTCTCTCTTCTTGACTTGGGACATCCATCTTACTCTGCTCTCAGACAACAGAGATCCTATCTCTCTGACCTTTGGACTACAGGACTTATACTTTCAGCTCCCCTGTCCCCCACCCCCACCCCCTGCCTGGTTCTTAGCCCTTCAGACTTGGACTGAATTATACCAACAGTTTTCCTGGTTCTCCAACTGTTAGGTGGCATACAATGGCATATCTCAGCTTCCATAATTGCCTCAGCCAATTCTCACAATAAATCTCCTTATTTAGTTATATATATGTATCCTACAATTCTCTTTTCTAGACAACACTGATGTACATAAATATCTACAAGTGACCTACACCTAACATCATATGTAATGACAAGAAACCAGAAGCTTTCCACCAATATCAGGATCTAGGCAAGGATGTCAACTCTCACCACTGCTTTTCAACATCATACAGAAAATCATATCACACGCCCTAGGAAAGACAGGAAAAGGAAATAAAAGGTATACAGATTGAAAAGGAATAAATAAACTATTTTTGTTGACAAAAGACATGTAGACATTCCCAAGAATCAGCCCAATACTCCTGAAAATAATGAACAATTATTATAAGGTTTTAAGATAGGTTAATTAATGTGCAAAGATCAATCACGTTCTCAAATACTAACAATGAACAAGTCAATTTGAATTTTAAAACATATTACCATTTATGTGCTTCCCAAAATGAAGCACTTAGATGTAAATCTAAGAAAATATGTACAAGGTCTATATAAAGAAAACTACAAAATTCTGGTGAAAGAAACTACAGAACTAACTAAATGATGAGATGTTCCATGCTCATGGATAGGAAGACTTAATACTGTCAAGATATCAGTTTTTCCCCCACTCAGTCTTTTAGATTCAACAGTGTGTATCGAACTTCTAGCAAATCACTGTGTGGATATCAATAAACTGACTAGATTTATACAGATAGGCAAAAAATCTAGATTAGCCAATTCAAATTGACGGAGGGGAACAAAACCAGAGGACTGATATAACCAATTTCAAGACCTTAAAGACCTACTAAAAAGCTTCAGTAATCAAGAAGTGTGGTATTGGCAAAAAAAACAAATAGATCCATGAACAGACTAGAAAGCCTAGAAATAGACCCACATATAGTTAACTGATATCTGAAAGAGGAGCAAAGGCAATAAAATAGAGCAGAGATAACACTGTCATCAAATAGGAGAAAACATGCAGACATCCACATGCAAAGAAACAAAACTAATGACTCTAAATACAGAGTCACAAAGTCACACCTTTCACAAAGACTAACTCAAAACAAATCAGCGACATAAACATGAAATGCCTAACTATAAAAATCCTAGAAAACCTAGATGACCCTTGGGTATGGAGATAACACTATAGATGTAACACTAAAGGCACAACTCATTAAAAAAATAATTCATCAGCTGGACTTTGTTTAGTTTCATTCAAGGGAACAAGAAAAGTTGCCACAGATTGGGAGAAAGTACTTACAAAAAACATGTCTGATATAAAACTATTACTCAAAATATTCTTACTGTTGAATTGAAGGAATTCTATCAACACAACAATAAGAAAGCAAACAATTTGATTAAAAAATGGGTCAAAGACCTTAACAGACAGTAAATATACAGATGGCAAGTATGTATATGAAAAGATGAAAACTGAAACAATGAAATACCACTATTCAGCAATTAGAATGACCAAAATTCAAAACACTGACAATACCAAATGCTGGCAAGAATGTAGAGCAAAACAAATTCTCACACATTACTGCTTGGAAGGCAAAGTGGTTTAGCCACTTTAGAAGATAGTTTGGGAATTTAAAAAAAAAAAAAAAAAACTTACTATAGTGTCTACAATCACACTACTTGGAATTTACTCAAATGAATTGAAAAGTTATGTCCTTGAAAATAAAATTTGCTGTTGTTTTTAGTCAGTCGTGTCCGATTCTTTGCGACCTCATGGTAGCCTGTACACATGGATGTTTATAGTAGTATGATTCATAACTGAAAAAAGCAATCAAGATGTCCTTCAGTAGGTGAATGAATAAACTATGACACATCTGGACAATAAAGAGCACTAAAAAGAAATGAGCCATTAAAAGACACAGAGGAAACTTAAATGCATATCACTGAGTGAAAGGAAGCTATCTGAAAAGGCTACGTGCTGCATGACTCTAGCGATATGATATTACCGAAAGGTAAAACTACTGAGACAGCAGAAAGAGAGCTGGCTGCTAGGAGTTAAGGAGGAGGGAGGAACGAACAAGCAGAAGAGAAAAAATTTTAGGGCATTGAAACCATTCTATATAATACTACAATGGTGAGCACATGGCCTTATACATTTGTCCAAACCCACATAACTTACAGCATCAAAAGTCAAACATAAACTGTGAACTCTGCACTCCGATGATGTGTCCATGTAGGTTCATCTACTGTAACAAATGGTGTGAGATGTGGACAACTGTGCAGGTTGTGCCTGAATAAGGACAGCAGATACACAGGAACTCTTATACACCTTCTGCTTAGTTTTGCCATGAATCTAAAACTGCTCTAAAAATAAAGTTTATTAACAAAAAAATGCTCTACTGTAACTTTAATCACAAATTCCATGTTAAATTCATTTAATTAAAAGAAAGAATATATCGTTTAAAGTAGTTTCAAAAAGCTGTTAAAAATAAACGGGGAATTTAATAATGCCTTTCTTTCCTCATTCAGAGGACATCAGAAATAATATTTAGACATATAAAATAACGACTCCTAAAGGGAATCATTACTGCCAAATCTACAAAATTACAAAAGGAACAAGGTGCTGTCACAATAGTATCCCAGTATCCCAAACAAACTAAACATACTTATATAACAGTGATTCAAATGTTATATAATACTTTACATTAATTATAAACACATTTTCTCAAGACCAAAAGAAGGAACTGGTTAATAATCTGATACATGATATAAAGTGGGCAAATATATCATTCTGCTGCTGCTGCTGCTGCTGCTAAGTCACTTCAGTCGTGTCCAACTCTGTGTGACCCCATAGACGGCAGCCCACCAGGCTCCCCCGTCCCTGGGATTCTCGAGGCAAGAACACTGGAGTGGGTTGCCATTTCCTTCTCCAATGCATGAAAGTGAAAAGTGAAAGTGAAGTTGCTCAGTCGTGTCCAGCTCTTAGCGACCCCATGGACTGCAGCTTAATCATTATTCTCTCGGCAGTAAAAAAGTTTGTTACCCAGTGTATTTGTTCTATATAAGACAAAAACACAATTGAAGAAAGCAACAAAACAGTAATTCTTATGCCAGAAGATAAAAGGATACATGTGTATGTATGTATATATAGTCTTATATATTATTAATATGCCATATATATACACATATGACTTCAATTTGTATGTCTCTAAAAAATATCTGGGGTATCTTAATGACCCAATAACCATGATGGTGTGATCACTCACCTAGAGCCAGACATCATGGAGTGCAAAGTCAAGTGGGCCTTAGAAAGCATATAACTATGAACAAAGCTAATGGAGGTGATGGAATTCCAGCTAAGCTATTTTAAATCCTAAAAGATGCTGCTGTGAAAGTCCTGCATTCAAGATAGTAGCAAATACAGAAAACTCAGCAGCTGCCACAGGACTAGAAAAGATCAGTTTCCAATCCAAAGAAGGGCAATGGCGAAGAATGTTCAAACTATCGCACAACTGCACTCATTTCACATGCTGTCAAAGTAATGCTCAAAATTCTCCAAGTCAGGCTTCAACAGTACATGAACCATGAACCTCGATATCTTCAAGCCAATTTAGAAAAGGCAGAGGAATCAGAGATCAAATTGCCAATAACTGTTGGATCACAAAAAAAGCAAGAGAATTCCAGAAAAACATGTACTTCTGCTTCATTGACTACACTAAAGCTTTTGACTATGTGGATCACAACAAACTGGAAAATTCTTCAAGAAACGGGAATACTATACCACCTTACCTGCCTCCTGAGAAATCTGTATGCAGGTCAAGAAGCAACAGTTACAACTGGACATGGAGCAATGAACTGGTTCCAAATTGGGAAACGAGTATGTCAAGGCTGTATACTGTCACCCTACTTATTTAACTTCTATGCCAAGTACATCATGAAAAATGCCAGACTGGATGAAGCACAGCTGGAATCAAGACAGCAGGGAGAAATAGCAATAACCTTAGATATGCAGGTGACACCACCCTTATGGCAGAAAGCAAAGAGGAACTGAAGAGCCTCTTGATGAAAGTGAAGGAGAGTGAAAAAGTTGGCTTAAAGGTCAACATTCAGAAAACGAAGATCATGGCATCTGGTCCCATCACTTCATGGCAAATAGATGGGGAAACAATGGAAACAGTGACAAACTTTATTTTCTTGGGCTCCAAAATACTGCAGATGGCGACTGCTGCCATGAAATTAAAAGATGCTTGCTGCTTGGAAGCAAAGCTCTGACAAACCTAGACAGCATATTCAAAAACAGAGAAATTACTTTGTGGCCAAAGGTCTATACAGTCAAAGCTGTGGTTTTTCCAGCAGTCATGTATGGATGTGAGAGTTGGACCATAAAGAAGGGGGAGTGCCAAACAATTGATGCTTTTGAACTGTGGTGTTGGAAAAGACTCCTGAGAATCCCTTGGACTGCAAGGAGATCCAACTAGTCAATCCTAAAGGAAATCAATCCTGAATATTCATTAGGACTGATGCTGAAGCTGAAACTCGAATACTTTGTCCACCTGATACGAAGAGCTGACTCATTAGCAAAGACCCTGATGCTGGGAAAGATTTAAAGGCAGGAGGAGAAGGGGACGACAGAGGATGAGATGGTTGGATGGCATCTCTGACTAAATGGACATGAGTTTGAGCAAGCTCTGGGAGATGGTGGAAGACAGGGAAGCCTGGTATGCTGCAGTCCATGGGGTCACGAAGAGTCGGACACAACTGAGCCACTGAACACCAACAAATGGACGGGGGAGAAACAATGGGAGACGCTGAAGACAGCACACTGTCTTCACTAACCTTTTCAATCGTTTCCAGTTTTGAACATATTATATAATCATGGAAAAAAAAAAAAAACAGTTTTAGGTGGAAAGTCTTATTACTGTAACACAGAGGACAGGTCACTCAACAATGTTTTCAAAATGTTTCTTCCTACTAATTATGCATTAATTTAAAAGGGGTTTAACAAAACAATTCGGTTTCTCTATATGGAAAAGTCTTGTGACAACCTAGTACTTGCTGCTTGCATTGTAGGTCACTTCAGTCACGTCTAACTCTTTGCAACTCTCTGAACTTTAGCCTGCCAGGCTCCTCTGTCCATGAGATTCTCCCTGCAAGAATACTGGAGTGAGTTGCCATACCATCCTCCAGGGGATCTTTCTGACCCAGGGATCAACCCTCATCTCCTACGGCTCTTCATTGCAGGCGGATTCTTTACTGCTGAGCCATGACTTAGTACTTGGTATGATACAATAACTACCAAGAGATAAATGTTTCATTTTAAAGTATCTGACTGAACAAACTTTAGTATTTTGGCAGAAAATAAGCTGTCAAAGGAAAAACAATACGGAAATGGTAAAAGAGTTAACATAATCATTTAATACAGCATCCTATGCTCATATTTCTTCAAGCTGTTAATTTTTAAGTAAGAACCTATGTACCACTCAGCTGCTAAAATTGGTTCCCTGGTTGGTAAGTGCTAACAATCAAGAGAATTGGTAAAAAGATTCTGGCCCTCAAAGAGAGATGAGAGGAAAACATCACACTCTGTGATCAGGATGGAAATCTAAGTAGCCACAGAATCTGAGGTTCAACTCATGGGCCAACTTTTATCATTTATTACCAATGATGCCTACAGAGCTGGTAACGTGACAGAGCTGACAGGTCCTTCCTACAGTATTATTACAAACGCCTAATGTCTAATTTTATACCATTCAGACTCTTCCATTCAAAACTTAAGTCAATGAGAACACAATCTGTTCTATGGTTAAAACTTTTAAGGAAACCCGAGTATTTGGGACTTTTTCACACCTATATAAATCACACTCAAGGATGCAGAAATACATACTTTGCAAGGAAATACAAACAGTAAGAAGAAAGTCCATGCAATGGTAAGCTCCTGCACAGCTCTTAACCATGACTGATTATCTCTGCACCTCCCATTGTTTGTGGTACAATTCACAGAACAGAGGGCTGCAAAATCAAGTCGAGCAAGGTCTTTTTTATTTATTTTAACTGGAACCTAATTATAATATTTTGATGGCCTCTACCATACATCAACATCAATCAGCCATAGGCACACACGTGAACCTCTCCCCACCGAACACCACCTGACCTCCCAAGAGGTGGTCTTTTTTTAGGGCAAAGGGCACTGAAGATACCAAAACTACCCCTTGAATCTCAGAATCACTCTGCAAGAATCTAAGATAACTCTCATTCATTCTACATCTAGTGTATAGCTCAAAAGTTTTTGGATCCCTCAACTCTCCCCAGATTTTATCAAAATAACTACAGAAGGCTGAATAAGGATGCTGAGACACATTTGTGCTGATGAGAACCTAGAGTCTAGGTTTCCAAGGGAGCCAAAAACCACAACAGATCTATAAAGCAGTGCCTCCCAACTGTTTTTACATTATGGAATATAAAGAACAATTAATGGCTCTACTACACAGAGAGGTAATCAGACAAGGCTGGCCTTGGCAGACAGTCTCAAACGCTCAAGAGATGAATACATGTAACCCATCTGTGTTGCACCAGTGTGACTTGATACCGTATTAGTTGAAAGGCTCTGCCCTAAGATCAAATACCTTCAGCACAGTTAGGTTACAGTCAAAACAACAATAAAGAACAGTGCTACAAGACTCACAGATACAAGAGAATAAACTGGTGGTTACCAGTAAGGAGAGGGAAGGGGGAGGGGCAATTAAGGAGTGGAAAAGTAAGAGGTACAAACTGTTAAGTATAACATATGTGACAAGCATATACTGTACTATATAGGGAATATAGCCACTATTTTATACTAACTATCAGTTCAGTTTAGTCGCTCAGTCATGTCCGACTCTTTGCAACCCCATGAATCGCAGCACGCCAGGCCTCCCTGTCCACCACCAACTCCCGGAGTTCACTCAGACTCACGTCCATCGAGTCAGTGATGCCATCCAGCCATCTCATCCTCTGTCGTCCCCTTCTCCTCCTGGCCCCAATCCCTCCCAGCATAAGTCTTTTCCAGTGAGTCAACTCTTCGCATGAGGTGGCCAAAGTACTGGAGTTTCAGCTTCAGCATCATTCCCTCCAAAGAAATCCCAGGACTGCTCTCCTTCAGAACGGACTGGTTGGATCCCCTTGCAGTCCAAGGGACTCTCAAAAGTCTTCTCCAACACCACAGTTCAAAAGCATCAATTCTTTGGCACTCAATTTTCTTCACAGTCCCACTCTCACATCCATACATGACCACTGGAAAAACCATAGCCTTGACTAGACGGACCTTTGTTGGAAAAGTAATGTCTCTGCTTTTCAACATGCAAACCAGGATGGTCATAACTTTTCTTCCAAGGAGTAAGCATCTTTTAATTTCATGGCTGCAGTCACCATCTGCAGTGATTTCTACTGTTTCCCCATCTATTTCCCATGAAGTGAATGGACCGGATGCCATGATCTTCGTTTTCTGAATGTTGAGCTTTAGGCCAACTTTTTCACTCTCCTCTTTCACTTTCATCAAGAGGCTTTGGAGTTCCTCTTCACTTTCTGCCATAAGGCTGGTGTTATCTGCATTTCTGAGGTTACTGATATTTCTCCTGGCAATCTTGATTCCAGCTTGTGCTTCTTCCAGCCCAGCATTTCTCATGATATACTCTGAATAGAAGTTAAATAAGCAAGGTGACAATATACAGCCTTAATGTACTCCTTTTCCTATTTGGAACCAGTCTGTTGTTCCATGTCCAGTTCTAATTGTTGCTTCCTGACCTGCACACAAATTTCTCAAGAGGCAGGTCAGGTGGTCTGGTATTCCCATGTTTCTCAGAATTTTGTCTCAGTTGATTGTGATCCACACAGTCAAAGGCTTTGGCATAGTCAATAAAGCAGAAGTACATGTTTTTCTGGAACTCTCTTGCTTTTTCCATGATCCAGCAGATGTTGGCAATTTGATCTCTGGTTCCTCTGCCTTTTCTAAAACCATCTTGAACATCTGAAAGTTCACGGTTCACGTATCGCTGAAGCCTGGCTTGGAGAATTTTGAGCATTACTTTACTAGCGTGTGAGATGAGTGCAATTGTGCAGTAGTTTGAGCATTCTTTGGCCTTGCCTTTCTTTGGGATTGGAATGAAAACTGACCTTTTCCAGTCCTGTGGCCACTGCTGAGTTTTCCACATTTGTTGGCATAATAACTCTAAATGGGAGTATAACCTTTTAAAACTGTGAATCACTATACAGTATACCTGTGAGTTACATAATATTGTACAGCAACCATAACCCAATAAAAGAAAAAATTTTTAATTTGAAGAAAGTAGTGCTATGAATCAATGCACTGTCAGTATCCTTACCCTTTAACAGACTGTCACCATTACAAGCACATTTTCCTAAGAAAATTAATTTCTTACATATTTACCTCAGATGAAAGACTCAAGGGACACTATTTTAACAAGGTCTCCATAAGAAATACTGTTTTTTAAAAGAGTTTATTTTTGATGGCCCATTTCTTTGTTCTTCCACAAAATTCAGAAATGGTATATTAGCCTGATTAATATAGACAAAGCTTTCTGTCTCTAATGACCCCTGTTTCAGTTGTATACAGAGAGAGACTGATTGGGTCTACAGGATTTGATAGAAGAGATGGGACTCCTAGCTGTCAGTCATTCAGAGACCCTGCACTCACATCTACAGGGCTGTTTATGATCCCACTGCCCACAGTCTACACAGGAACATTCTGGAAGCTGAGTCGACATCCCCAGGATAGGAAATGCAGAGACTATTCACTCACACAATTGCACATTACTCCAAAACTCCTGTTGCCCTTTTATCACTCATGTTTCCTTTTCAAAACAGATTGAATATATTAAAGTTTCCCACTCTAACCAAAAGCCATGAGGTGACGGGAGTTTCAGTAGAGGAAAAGAATGATAGTAATTAAGCCCCTATTATAGTCTGCTCTCCAAACTAGAAAATGACCGTCTCATGCCAGCAAACTATATTTTCCAAGTTATTGGGATGTAGTTGCAATGTAAATTAATTAAGAGAAGGCTACTCTCATTATCTACTGGGTGGGGCTGTAAACTGCAGGGCAATTTGGCAGAAAATATTAAAAGCCATAAAATGCACATGCCTTTCGCTCTAGCAATTCTAACTCTTGGAATTCATCCTAAGGTAATAATTAAGGATGCACAAAAGAACATTTACTTATCTGCTGCTTGGAACTACTAAATCTTGGAAGCAAACTAAATGTCCAAAAATAGGATGGTGGTTAAATTATCATAAGCCTATAAAATAAAATACCATAAAGGGTCATTTATAGAGATGCAGAAATAGCCCACTGACATACACAAGTTTGTACTACATATTCTTAAACATAAAAATCAAAATACAAATAGCATCTAAGAAGTCACCTCATTCCAAGTGTAATGGATATTATGTAGGTTTACTTTTCTTCTCTGACTTATTTTTCTGCTTTCTACTATTTCTCTGAGTACATGAAGAGTATGCTGTTTTGATAAAGGCAAACATGAAGAGGGAAAACAGTGCAGGAGTTGGTTGTGGGTTTGGTTTTGTTTCGTTTGTTTGTTTGTTTTTGCGGTATTCCAGAGAAAAGACTAACTAAAAGAGGAGGGATTAGGAATGGGCTTTAGGGAAAACTCCCAACAAGGGTGACTATGAAGCTCTGAAATGTGCAGTCAACCAAGGTCACAGAATCTCTTTTCCTTGGGGATTTGTAAGAAAAGGGGGGCCAACTTTCATTTGAGGACAGCTCGAATGCAACCCTAACCTCTGTGGCCTCTTGCGGCTCCATGTGCAAAAGGATTGAGGCAAAATACAATTTTCATTTGCTGCCACACAAAGTGGTCCATTTCATACAATGCCTCTGATCCTCCACAATCTTTTCCCCCATTTAAGGGAAGGTAACCCCCAAGGTCTTTCACCCAACACTGAAACCCAATGACCTTGAATTTATAGGCCCAGCCACTTGCCAGAACTTTATTAAGAAAACATAGTAGAATGCTAGTTAACATTCTGCAGCAAACAAATGAATTCCGACTTTTCCACATTAATTTAATTCTAACTTCAGCCACTTACACTGCCAAACTGAGACCAAAAAAAAAAATGATAGCCTTTATTTCAAACCTTATCTGTGTTTACTTCTAAGTTTTATAGAGAAAAATATAATAAATAATGGCCAAAATAAATGACAGGATATAGCTGGAGACAAATGAACAAGATCAATTCTGACAAGTTCTTTGGCTATAGTAAAGCCCCTAATTTTGTTTTCTGATAATTTCCTATGAAGGCAAATGGAATACTTCCCAAGTCCATAATTAAACATAACTTTGACTTGGTCTTCCAGCCCAGTGAAAAGGGTAGAAGGTGGAGAGGTTGACAGCCAAGCGTGTTGAACCAAGAATGCCCAGTTAAAATAGGGTTCTGCTAGTCACCAAATGGAGAAGGCTGAGTCAGTGAAGAGAGACACAGAAAAGCCAGGATGAGGGATTCAGCCAAGACTGAAATACACAATCCCGTAACACAACTCAGGCAAGGTGGTGTTCAAGGACAGAAGAATGAGGTAAGTAATGTGTGAAAAGAAACTTAGGGACCAGTTTGTAAGACAAAATCAGGTGGCGGGAAAAAATCCTTCTCCCAAGGCTCTCATGCTTTCTGCACAGGATGACCCTTAAACCATGAGCTTTGTCAACAAGGCATCTAAGAGAGCCTTCCCTTCTCTAAATATCTGAAGATTCAGTTCTAAATAAGGTCATGCATCTTTAAGGTATAGTATTCTCTGCATCCAACGTTTAAGTCTTCACTTTTTTTTTTAATTGGGGTATCATTGCTTTACAATGTTGTATTAGTCTCTGCGGCACAATGAAGTGAAAAAGCTATATGTACATGTCTCCCTCCCACTTGGACCTCCCTCTTGCCCCCACCTCCATCCCACTCCTCTAGATCATCACAGAGCACCAAGCTGAGCTTCCCTGTGATACACAATAGGTTCCTACTAGCTATCTGTTTTCGGAGAAGGCAATGGTACCCCACTCCAGTACTCTTGCCTGGCAAATCCCATGGACGGAGGAGCCTGGTAGCCTGCAGTCCATGGGGTTGCAAAGAGTCGGACACAACTGAGTGACTTCACTTTCACTCTTCACCTTCATGCATTAGAGAAGGAAATGGCAACCCACTCCAGTGGTCTTGCCTGGAGAATCCCAGGGACGGAGGAGCCTGGTAGACTGCCGTCTATGAGGTCGCACAGAGTTGGACACGACTGAAGTGACTTAGCAGCAGCAGCAATCTGTTTTACACATAGTAGTGTATATCTGTCAATCCCAATGTATCCTAACCCTTCCCCCACTATCCCACATCCACACATTTTTTCATTTTAACGAAAGAGTGAACAGAACATAAGAGAGACCTATCCCTTTACAGTAAGTCTCCTATACACAGTATTCTTGGGCTTCCTCAGTGGCTTCGGTAATAAAAGAAACTGCCTGGATATTGTGCTCAGGAGTTTCATTTTCTGGACAGGGCAAGGGTGTATCTCTATTAAGTGCAATTTTAAAAGAGAAAAGTCTAACTATTATTCTTAGGATGGAAATATTCCTAACGTATTTTACATAGAAGGTAAGGGACATAATTTTTTGATGCCTCAGACCAATAATTATGAACCGCAATGACTATGCAATGCTGCACAGAGATAACTTCAGGGCCCACTGAAGTGTGTCTACACTAAGTGACCTGAAACTCCGGTGCTTCCTGAGTTCTTGGATCTGCATTTTAGAGTCTGTCAGGCCTTTACTTCTCAACATCATTATTTTTTTTTTAAATAAAAATGAAAGATCCCTCTGCCCTTGGGTGAAATGGAACATCAGACTAAGAATCAAGCTGATTTACATTATTGTTCTAGGTAAATGACCTTGGATATGACACTAAACATCTTTGGGCCTAAGTAAGGGGCTTCCCAGGTGGCACTAGTGGAAAAGAACCCACTTGTCAATGCAGGAGACATAAGAGACTTGGGTTCAATCCCTGGCTTGGGAAGATCCCCTGAAGGAGGGCACAGCAACCCACTCCAGTATTCTTGCCTGGAGAATCCTATGGATAGACAAGCCTGGCAGGCTATGGTCCACAGGGTCAAAAAGAGTTGGACGTGCAAATTTTCTGCTTCTCATTTGTGTATATTCTTTAAAAAAATAAGTCAGATAAACTTAGTTGGGAAGTAATATAGATACTTAAACATGCAATATGTATCTTTTTACATTCCCTTCTATACATTAGGGCATGACCACATTTGGTTTATCTTAGGAGGAATATCCTTTCCTCCTCATTGGTAACATATCATTTACTCATCCCTAAAGTCCTTATTCAAATATGGGTCTGTAAAGAGTCTTCTGACTCTTCTATAATAGTCATCACAGACTGCTATTAACGAAACATCATATACTGGTGGGTTCAACAATGGAAATTAATTTCTTCCAGTTTGAGGAGCTGAGATGTCAAGATCAATGGGCTGGTCTATTTGGTTCCTTATGAGGTATCTCTTGTCTGCTGCAGATGGCTATCTCCTGTCTGTGTCCTCACATAGGAAGAGAGATCTCTCATGTCTCACATCTCTTTTTCTAATAGCATTAATTCATCACAAGGGTTCCACCCTCATGATCTACTTATCCCCTAAAGGCTCCACCTGCTAACACCATCACACTGGGGTTAGGTCTTCAACACACGGACTTGGAGGAGACATTTCAGTCCACCGAATCTACAAAACTGAAGCCATTTCCTCTCCAGTTCCCCGCAAGGCTGGCAGTTCCTCCTCAGGGCTGAACCATACATATTAATCATCTTTATGATTATGCCCCAATCCCCGGCATACTGCTTGAGACTAAGCACAGCTATGGAAAGCACTCAGTCCACCTTCCACAGATCCCAGTTAACAGTACACCATTCTAAAAAGCTTCCTCATAGGATTATCATCAAATCTTCCTTTTACTGAAGTAAAGACATACACAGAGAGAGAATATATGGCACAGTTAAAGTATCCACCTGCCAATGCAAGAGATGCAAGAGAGGTGGGTTTGATCCCTTCTCCAAAGGAAGATCCCCTGGAGAAGAGAATGGCAACCTACTCCAGTAGTCTTGCCTGGAAAATTGCATGGACAGAAGAGCCTGGAGAGTTACAATCCATGGGGTCATAAAGAGTTGGACAAGACTAAGGGGCTTCCCCGAGGGCTCGGTGGGTAAGGAATCTGCCTGCAACTCAGGAGACACAAGAGCCGCGAATTTGATACGTGGGTTGGGAAGATTGCCTGGAAAAAGAACGGGCAACCCATTCCAGTATTCTTGCCTGAAAAATACTATGGATAAAGGAACCTGGCGGGCCAGTCCAGTGGCTTGCAAAGAGTTGGACACAATGAAGCACACACACGCAACTGATCACACACACTAGCTAGGTACACGTGCATCACCACTTCTTCATTTTTTCTTCTAATCATAGAGACCTACTTATAGTTTTAGATCACATCTAATCAAAGCTTTATAAATTCCATACTGCTTAGTTACAATCAGCAAATGACTTGTTGCTAATTGATCACCTGATGTTAATGTTCTGAATCATTGAGTTCTGGGTCCTCAATGGGATGTCTGTTTGATGCAAATTTATATTATACTAGGTCAGTCCATCCTCCATTGGTCATGCTTTATCTCCTGTGTAGCACCGTGAGAGAATAAATAAGATGGAACCTAATGATGAGGATTTAAAGTCACAGTACATTGCTGGTCTCCCTTGGTAGCTCAGCAGTAAAGAATCCACCTGCCAAAGCAGAAGACTCAGGTTTGAGTCCTGATCTGGGAAGATCCCCTGGAGAAGGAAATGGCATACCCACTCCAGTACTTTTGCCTGGAGAACCCCATGAACAGAGGAGCCTGGTGAGCTACAATCCATGGGGTGGCAGAGTCGGACATGACTTGGTGACTAAAGAACAATATCAACGTTGCTGTCTTGTGTGTCTTACCTTATCTGTAAAATGGGTATAACACCATCTACTTCACAAATTTCTTTTGACTGATCAAATGAGGAAACACAACAGTGTACTTTATAAACCAGAGAGCACTACCAAAGTATTTTTTTTTACCATAATATACCTTTGTACAACAAAAACTTATTAGATCTCGGCTGTATTAAAAGCCTTTACTTTAGATCCAATATGATTGAACAAGGTGCTCTAAGAGTTCTAATTTCCTTCGAACAATGTCAGAGGGGATCTGTGTGGGCTTCCTCAAGCCACTCTGGACAGGTAGAGAAGTCTGTTAGTATTTATATGCTTCTGTGTTATAGACAGATGCTTCCACGTTCCTTATGGCCATCTTCTGCCAGTTCTAACATATAGCAACTGGCTACAAAGAGGAGCGTTCTAGTGCCACCAACTGCCCACAGACACACCCACTTCCACTCCCTGAGAGGTACCAGACTGCTGGGCAACTTGGCTGCCTGCATATAAAAATGGGGAAACACAGTAGACACATTAGCCAATAAAGCACATACTGGCAGATGAATCAAATATTTAGGCTCTAAGACGTACCCAAATAAATCGTCTGTGTGTTCTAACAAATGTTTTATTTGGAAAGCATTTCCCAGTACAGCTGCTGTCAAAAGTACCCATTTTTCGTGGGTTAAATCAAGGGCTGGAAGTAGCAGAAAGGCATGGAATGTTTTTTAAACAAAATTACATAAGCTGCAAAAAAATATTAATGTCAACTGTGGGAGGGCATCCTTGAAAAACAAAAGCACTGCTAGTGGTTTTCAAAGTTTATACCAATTGCAAATGGTAAAAATTTATAAACATAACTACAAAATGAGAAAGTTATCAGAACTTGGCAAGAGATTTAAAAAATTGTGCTATTTTTAAAATATGTAGTATATCAATAAAAAGAGATGCCAAAAAAAGATAAAATCAAGCAGTCAAGAAGTTAAGCATTATAAATTAAACCCTTCACTTGTCGGATCTTTTTAATAAGCCATCAATCACAAAGACAGTTAAGGGTTCTTATAGAGGAAGTTAATAATTTGGGGGAGAGACATAATGCAATCCAAATACATAGACTTCCTTAGCAAAATAAACTCTGGGACCAAAAGCCAGACAGAGCCTCTGATAAGCTGCCAGACTCTATAAAGACACAATAATATACTAGAAGAGACCAGAGAACTATTGACCCCTATTCTTAGGCAATACTGTAATGCATATATAATTCATCTGCGCTACATCATGCTTTTTCAATTTAGTTCCACCTGCATGGTGCTGTGCTCCAAGACAGAAAAAGTTACAGAAAAAGTTTGAACTATGAAGTTGATTCCTTTTAGGCCCCAGATTAAGCTGCTGCACAGCATAGGGAGCTCAGCTTGGGGCTCTGTGATGACCTAGACAGGTGGCTTCAGGGGTGGAGGCAAGGCTCAGGAGGGAGAGGAATATATGTATACATATGGCTGATTCACATGTTGCACAGCAGAAACTAACAGAACATTGTAAAGCAGTTATATTCCAGTTTAAAAAAATATATATTTTGTGGGTGAAAATTTAAAAAATAAATGAATGCACGATGAATATTTCTGAGACTCAAAACAGAAATGATGGCTAAATAGGTTCCATCACCACCAATTTTCGAGACTTTGTGTATAACTACTGATGCCAGTGAAAATACTGCATTCATGTTGGCAATGTGATCTATGAATAAAGACAGCTAATAAATTTTTTCCTCCTGAATTGAAAGGAGTTTTTAAAATTCTTTTTGCATGTTTGCTAGTTTGTTTCCCACTTACACATTAACTGGTTGCACAACTACACTGACCAAATCATATTCTTGGTATTATGCAATCAATAGATGTTTATTAAATCAAAGTTAATGGCACAAAAATACTTTTAGGAAAAGAATGATGAAAAAGGAAACCGTAAAATTTTAAAATGCTTTACTCTGACCAAAAAAAAAGAGAAAAAATTTAATATGCATGAGTATGTAAAAATCACAGCAACCTGCTAAATATAATTATAGCTTGAGAATTTATGACTGTTCTAATACTGAGTTTTGAATGATCAGGATGAAGAAACACTGCCAATACATGAAACATCCCCCATTATCCTGATATATTTTCATTGTAAATGTGTCTTTAAAGAATTATGGACAGTCTTTAAAAGTCTTCCAAGTTTGATTCCCTATAATTAATCCAATCAATAACATTATCAATATGATTAATAATAATCATTTAGAACAGCATGGTGTTCATCAGTCACAGATAGTCAATCCATACGATATATGACAATTTCCTTTCAGGTCATCTCAAAAGAAGGGAAAATATCATCAGCTGCATTTAAATATAACCATAAAAAACTGCACACAAAGCCTGATTCTTCTTTCTTTTTGGGGGGGTAAACTGTATAAATCTCGGTTTGTTTTTCTCATCTTGTATGTCTCAAATTGAATTCACAGTAATCACAGCTACAGTGGAGCATCTTCACACATAAATGAAGCAAATAACTAGTAGATCGATACAAGGTGACAGACTCTCAGCTAAAACCTTGCCCTAGTGTGACCCAGCATTGGCCTTCTGCACTCCAAAGACTTAATGAATCACCAGGAGAACACTGGAGATTGTCTGGTTTTGCCCATGTAAGAACTGGATTTATGTCAGCACCGGAAAAAAAAAAAAAAAAGATCATTCTCTTTCCAGGAGATACATACACAGAAGTAAAGACTATGAAGCACCGGACATAATGATTCAATGCAGCCTATGGCCTTGTTTTATAAGTACTTCTTGTATGTTGAAACACCAAGAATGACAGAAAACCAGGATGCCTAATGAGCGAATGATTTAAAATGATATGCACTTTAAAGTAAGCTGTTTCTATGTGGGCAACTGGAAATGGTGCAAGACAACATATAAAGGAGACATGGGGAAGCCCTTCCAGAATCTCTGAAGATGTTACGCTCTAGAAAATGTAAAACATGATCTTGCTATTTAACAATGAAGAGGCTCTTACTGGCCCCCAAAGTAATCTTAAATACTTCAAATAAATACTCTGTGGAGAAATTTTCAGTTCATTAATAAATAAAAATCCATGAAACAGGGCTCCTGTGTGTCAAGAAGAAAGCCACAGAATGAAACAAAACACCACTGAGCTCCCTAAAGACTAGCTTTGTGCCACTTAGCTGAAAAGTGCAGAAACAGCATGCATGCCTTTATGAGGATGTTATACCTGTGCGCTCCTTTGCAAGGGTTATCACTGCCCACACCTCGCTAAAAAGCAGGGAGAAGGCCCATAATATTCAGACACAGCTCACATAACCACACTCTTTCCTCCCCCACTTCCCCAGAATAAGGCTAACCCACTCCTCATCTGGAATTACTGCAAAATGAGAGACAGTAACTGATTCTCAATAGGCAGCAACCAAGAAAAATAGGTCTCAACCACAGAAGGAAAGAAGGAAGATTCATCAGCACTGCATCTCAGTCACAGAATATCTGTTCACATGACAAAATGAAGCAAAACAGGAAATATGTAAACATATCTCAGGATTAAGGAAGGCAAGAATGGGAGAGAGAGAGAAAAGGAAGGAAAGGAAGGGAAAAGTATTCATTTCTAAAGAAGAGACAACCTGAAAACAAAAAGCTTCCCATTCTAGACTAGCAGGATTTTTTTAAATTATTATCAGTGAACAGGGGCTCAGAGATGAAATGATGAAGTAAGAAAAGTTAAAAAGATGCTGCAGAGCCATCAAAACATATGGAAGACTGAAAACATCAAATCATTACTAATAAACAAAATAAAAAACACCAAGGGAATGAGGAGATATGGCTAGAAATGAGAAGATAAGGCCACAATATAAATTACTAGTGTTTTTTTTAAATTAGACTTAATTTAATTCCAGTGAATATACAGAGAAAGACAAATACACTTTTTAATGGAGAAAAGACAGGGGGCACAAAAAAGAACCTGAAAACTGCTTATTTTCTAGAAAAGAGCCCCAAAACTGACTATAAAAATATTTCAAGTAATGATACTACGAATTTCCCATCCCAAGCAGGAAAAAGATTGCAATGACAGTTAAAAATTGATACAGAATGATCCAAAAGAATTATATCCTTCAGTCACTGAACTTCAAGATACAGAAAAAACATTCTACAGGTGTTCAGGCAGAAAAGAGCAATTCACGCACATGGCGGGTGGGGGTGGGGGTGAGGAGGTCAAACTAGACTCACTGTTCTATGGGGAACATTCCCTGCCGAAGACTAAATAGCAATGTCTACAGATTTCTTAGTGGGATCTCCAAATTTTACAACAAAGCAAAATATCCTTTGAATAGAAAAGAAACATAGTCAAACATGCAAGAAGTCAGGGAACACAGCATCCATGAGTCCTTCATAAAATAAACTATTCAATAATAGGATCCAGCCAAACAAGTTATTGGGCTTCCCTCGTGGCTCAAACAGTAACAAATCCACCTGCACTGCAGGAGACCTGGGTTCGATTCCTGGGTCAGAAAGATCCCCTGGAGAAGGGCATGGTAATCCACTCCAGTATTCTTGTCTGGAGAATCCCCCAAGGACAGAGGAGCCTGGAGGGCTAGAGACTATGGGGTTGCAAAGAGTGGGACACGACTGAGTGACAAAGCACAACAAACCCAGTTATAAACACAGAAGTATGGCAAAAAGACTACTTGAACACTCAAGTTTTACAAAGCTCTGAGGGAAAGCATGATCCAATTCTTAAATCAATCTGACATTAGGATATAAAAGCATCTGTTTAATGTGCTCGAACATAAAATATCTTAGGGACTGCAGGGTGTTAAGATATTTTCTGAAAATTACTTGACAAGAAATCTACTTGACCAAGAGATAAATTAAAAGAAACAACTCAGAACAGAAAAGCTATGGGAAAGGACCAGGATGAACATCACACTAATGTAACTGATAAACAGCAAACTGATTTAAATATTTTGCTATTTAACCAACTGATGAACTGTTCAGAACACAATACAGATGTGTATTTTTCAGAGGCTCAGTATATAGCTAGCTCTACACAGTCAACAAAATTTGCTAACTGCTCAACTGATTCAATGAAAGGCAACCTTGACACTTAACTAAACTTTTAATTGCAAAAATAATCATTATATATGCATTAAAATGTTATTTCATAATTCAAAAGTAAGCATGTAACTCTAAAAATCCTAATAAAAAAATTACAGAGAAAGTATGGAAAGACAAAAGCCTATCCCATTTATTCACTCTCAAATTTTTGTTACTATTGGAGGCCTGCCAAAGTAGTTTGTCTAAAATTACCTTGCATCATTTCAACCACTTTTTTTCCCTCTAAACACTACAGGTTAATAATTAATGCACATTTACTTAAATAACTTACAAGTGAAATCAGATGGGTGAATTCAGTGCTAATAAATTTCCTGAAATATAACCTGAATATTTCTTTTAAAAAAAGAAACAGATTTTCAAAAAGTACCTCAAAAGAATTTCAGTTAATCACATCAAAGGGAAAAAATTAAGAATAAAATATACCTACAAACTGTTAACTGTGGCCTCATGGGTTAATAAAATAGGGACAACCACTTTTACAAGTTACACTAGCAGAGTTCATTCAAATACCTAAAATTGTACTCTAACATTATAATGCATTACATATTTTATAAAATGGCCCCAACTGACCTTTCTGTTCTGTCCTAAACTAGAGCTACTCATTGGTTTCTAAAGTTATGCTCTTTTTTCTTTCTGTGTGACTATTTGTATAACTCCTGGTTGAATCTTTCTGTTTCACAATTATTCAACGTTAGCCATCATTCTTCAATGATCATCTCGCTTGAAGACTCTCTTGTTTTTTTAACAGGTGGTGACTATTGCCTTTAAAAATCCCATTTTATATGTATATTACCTCACTGCATTTCATCATATTTCTGCATCTAAGTCTTTTATACTTGTTTTATATCAATTCTCTCCATGCTTGACTCTCCCACTTTTCTCTTCTCTTTCCAAAAACATTACTTGGCTCATCTCATTTACTCTGACAGCTTCTAGTGCCATCAATGTATCACTGACTTCCTAAGTAACAGGCCCAAATATACACCCAGGAAAATCCCTTTGGATTTTTCCCAGGAAATTTCAATCTCACAACTTCAAAACACTGCATCATGTTTTGCAAACCTGATCCTCCCAGTAGCACCATCCACCCAGTGATTTCATTAAGCAGTCAGTATTTCTAATAACAAACTGGTTGCTGCTGCTGCTAAGTCACCTCAGTCATGTCCGACTCTGTGCGAGCCCACAGACGGCAGCCCACCAGGTTCCTCTGTCCCTGGAATTCTTGAGGCAAGAATACTGGAGTAGGTAGCCATTTCCTTCACCAAAGCATGCATGCATGCTAAGTAGCTTCAGTCGTGTCCGACTCTGTGCGACCCCATGGACAGCAGCCCACCATGCTCCTCTGTCCACAGGATTCTCTAGGCAAGTATACTGGAGTGGGCTGCCATTTCCTTCACCATAACAAACTAATACACCTCAGTAATAGCTCAGTTACAGCTCCAGCAGGCAGCAGATCCTCCAGATGCATAGGCAGATCCATGGCCCCCACCTCCCAACCCCTACCCCCCAACCCCCACCCGCACCCCACAAGAAGCGCCCCCATTCCTCTTGGCTTCCCCTTTTATACTTTGTCTCTTCCAGCTGGAGCCTGACTAGCTATGCCTTATGCAAAATAGGGGAAATGGTATCAGCACTTGCCTAATTGGTTATGCCCAGGACCAATCAGGGGAGGGAGTGTTTCTGTTGTGAATTTTCTTGCCAGTGGTTCTCACTCAGGCCCTAGAGCTACCCCTTTCATGGTCTTTGTTTTTTATTTTTCTTTTTTAACCCTCTGCTTGGTTCCCCAATCTTGGGCTCCTTTTTCTGTTCTAATTAGCAGACATCTTTATCTCCATCTTAGGTGCTAACACTCCAAGCCAAGTCACCGCTATCTCATGTTGCCATATAATAGACCCAACTCCAGCTTTTTTTGCAACCTTCCAATCCATTTTCTATACAGAAGTCCATGCCATTTTCTCAGATGTCCTGACCATATGAACCTCCTGCTTGCAGTCTTTCAGACTATGACTGCATGTAAAGTGAAATGGAATAATGTCCTCACAATGCTGAAACACAGTAATAACTAAGTAGATGGAGTATGTAAATTCTGACAAAATGCATTATGAAAAAAAGGAAAATGACTAAACAGTGAGATGCAAGGTATATCTCCTAAGATTATTAAAAATTCTAACTAAGTATGCATCTGTTAGCATAGTTCAAAATATATATAGCCAAAATATATAGAAACAGTGAGAAGCTAAAAGAACCATGACCAGAAATGGAGATTTTTAAGCCATTCTTTCAGTCATGGATAGATTAGCTAAGCAAAAACCAGTAAGGCTATAAAGATTTTGAGCAAAATAATTTAAAAGCTTTATCAACTGAATAAAGTGATGTGATAACAATAAGTGATCATACACTATTTCCAAACACAAAGCATTTACAAAAATTGCTCTGGGAGCAGACCATATAGTAATACTATAAATAATTTATATCAAGCAGACAATACACTGTAAGTACAACACAATGCAGCTAATTTGATTATTAAAACACCAACACCGACTCAATGGACATGAGTTTGAGTGAACTCTGGGAGTTGGTGATGGACAGGGAGGCCTGGTGTGCTGCAATTCATGGGATTGCAAAGAGTCAGACACAACTGAGCAACTGAACTGAACTGAACTGAACTGAAGACTCATTTGAAAAGACACTGGTGCTGGGGAAGATTGAGGACAGCAGGAGAAGAGGAAGACAGAGGATGAGCTCCCAGTCAACCACATAAGGACAAGGGTAAACAACCAACACGCAAGCTTCTGTACCCAGATAACTATTCTGCTTTCAACTCTCTGTAACAGTTTTCAATAAATTACATGAGACGTTCAACCCTTACTATAAAACAGACTTTGTGTTAGATGATTTCACCCAACTGTAGGCTAATGTAAACTGTTCTGGGCACACTTAAGGTAGGCTAGGCTAAACTAGGAGAAGGCAATGGCACCACACTCCGGTACTCTTGCCTGGAAAATCCCATGGACAGAAGAGCCTGGTCGGCTGCAGTCCATGGGGTCGCTAAGAGTCGGACAGGACTGAGCGACTTCACTTTCACTTTTCACTTTCATGCATTGGAGAGGGAAATGGCAACCCACTCCAGTGTTTTTACCTGGAGAATCCCAGGGACAAGGGAGCCTGGTGGGCTGCCGTTTATGGGGTCGCACAGAGTCGGACATGACTGAAGTGACTTAGCAGCAGCAGCAGCATCAGGCTAAGCTATGATGCTTGGTTTGTCAGGTATATTTATGCATTTTCAACTTCAGATATTTTCAACTAATGATGGGTTTATCAGTACACAACTTCAATATGAGTCAAGGATCTATAAATAACTCAGGACTCTCAGAAAAATTACAGTGGAATACAGAAAATAAATAGTTCAAAACTTCATATCAAAACTCATAAGAGAGTTATTGCTGTGCTAATTATACACTGAAATCCTTAAGTATAAAAAATTAATTAGCTCAGTGACTAAATTTATTAGACAAAGAATATGAGAAGAAACTCAAGAGAAAATTAAAGACAAAAACTAGGAATATATATAAAACAAAAATAACAAACAACAAATAACAAAAATAGGAGGTTTTTGAAAAAATATAAAATGGACAAATCTCTGGCAAGATTTACCACAGGAAATAAAAGAGAAATGAAAAATGCAAAAACAGTCATTTTGAAATAAATTAAATAAACTGAAAAGGGAGACATACTATAAATACAGCAAGATTAAAGATGTAATTAATGGACAACCGTGAACATCCTTGCTGTGGCCTGAAATGAGTCTCCCATAAATTTTTTATGTTAAAGTCCTAGTAACTCAGAATGTGACTGTATTTGGAGATAGAGCCTTTACACAGGTAATTAAGGTTAAATGGGGTCAAATTGGTAGGTTTTAATCTAATATGATTGGTATACAAAAGAAAGACTAGGCGAAGGCACAGGGGAAAAAAAGCCATCTATAAGCAAAAGAAAAAGGCCTCAGGATAAATCTACTCCGTCAACAACTTATCTGGGATTTCTAGCCTCCAGAAATGTTAAGAAAATAAATTGCTGTTATTTAAGTCAACAAAAACTAGAGATCAAACTGCCAACATCCGTTGGATCATCAAAAAAGCAAGACATTTCCAGAAAAACATCTATATCTACTTTATTGACTATGCCAAAGCCTTTAACTGTGTGGATCACAATAAACTGTGGAAAATTCTGAAAGAGATGGGAATATCAGACCATCTGACCTGCCACTTGAGAACTCTGTATGCAGGTCAGGCAGCAACTATTAGAAATGGACATAGAACAACAGACTAGTTCCAAATAGGAAAAGGAGTATGTCAAGGCTGTATATTGTCACCCTGCTTATTTAACTTCTATGCAGAGTACATCATGAGAAACGCTGGGCTGGATGAAGCACAATCTGGAATCAAGATTGTCAGGAGAAATATCAATAACCTCAGATATGCAGATGATACCATCCTTATGGCAGAAAGTGAAGAGAACTAAACAGCCTCCTGATGAAAGTGAGAGAGGAGAGTGAAAAAGTTGGCTTACAGCTCAACATTCAAAAAACGAAGGTCATGGCATCCGGTCCCATCACTTCATGGCAAAAAGATGGGGAAACAGTGGAAGCAGTGGCAGATTTTATTTTGGGGGCTCAAAAGTCACTGCAGATGGCGACTGCAACCATGAAATAAAACGATGCTTACTCCTTGGAAGAAAAGTTAGGAGCAACCTAGACAGCATACTAAAAAGCAGAGACATTACTTTGCCAACTAAGGTCCATCTAGTCAAAGCTATGGTTTTTCCAGTGGTCATGTATGGATGTGAGAGTTGGACTATAAAGAAAGCTGAGCACCTAAGAATTGATGCTTTTGAACTGTGGTGTTGGAGAAGACTCTTGAGAGTCCCTTGGACTGCAAGGAGATCCAACCAGTCCATCCTAAAGGAAATCAGTCCTGAATATTCATTGGAAGGACTGATGTTGAAGCTGAAACTCCAATACTTTGGCCACCTGATGCAAAGAATTGACTCATTTGTAAAGACCCTGATGCCAGGAAAGATTGAGGGCAGGAGGAGAAGGGGACGAGGGAGGATGAGATGGTTGGATGGCATCACCGACTCGATGGACATGAGTTTGGGTGAACTTGGGAGTAGGTGATGGACAGGGAGGCCTGGCGTGCTGCGATTCACAGGGTCGCAGAGTCGGACAGGACTCAGCAACTGAACTGAACTGAAGCCACCAAGTCTATGACATTTTGTTATGATAGTTCAGGCAAACCAATAAAATCTTCATGCCAATACATTTAAAATCTTAAAATAAATGAACAACTTTATAGAAACACAGTGCTATAGCAACATACAACTTACCAAAATCATCTGAAGAAGAAACTGAAAACCTAGTCTTTTTACCACTAAAGGAAATGAATTTCAAGTTCAAATTTTAGCCACAGAGAAAATTCTACTCCCAAATAGCTTTATAAGTGACTTCTACCATATATGTAGAGATAAATTATTCAAGTTATTCACATGCTCTCAAAGAACAGAAACAGGAAGATTCAAACATTGATACCAAATTCCATTCCAAACAGTGTAAGAAAAGAAAATTACAGGTCAAACTCACTTAGTAGATACAAATATCCTATATAAAATTATCATGACAAAATGCAGAGAAAACACTAACCATAGAATAGGTATACATGCATGCTCAGTCACTTCAGTCGTTTTCTACTCTGTGTGACCCATGGACTGTAGCCCACCAGGCTCCTTTGTCCACAGGATTCTTCAGGCAAGAATACTGGAGTGGGTTGCCATACCCTTCTCCAAGGGATCTTCCCAACCCAGGTATCGAACCCGTGTCTCTTAAATCTCCTGCCTTGGTGGGTGGGCTCTTTACCACTAGCGCCACCTAGGAAGTCTATAGAATAGACACATATTCAGCCAAATTAAAAATAAAAACATTATTTAACAACTAAAAAGAAGGTCCACAATCTTGGAGAAAATATTTTCAATGTATTTAATCAGCCCTGTTTATCTACACCAAAAGGGAGAAAAAAAAAACTGACTACCATTCTATAGAAAAATAGGCAAAACGTGTGAAAAGGAATTCCACAGATGAAAGCCAAATAATCAATAAACATATAAACCTTTAGTTAACAGCAAATCACCATTAAGGCTGGAAGGAAACACTGTTTAACACAACACCAGACTGATAAAACTTTAAACATCAACAGAAACCAAGAGTTGGTAAGGATATGGAGAAACGGAACTATTAAACAGCACTATTTAAGTGTTGCAACAATATGGAAAATCATCCAGGTACTATGTAGTGTTGCTGAAAATGTGCATTCCCTACAATCCAGCAATTCTATTCCTAGGCATATATTCCAGAGAAACCTTCTACCTGGCCACCAAGACACATGCAAATGACTGTACACAGCAGTATTATTTAAAATAGCAAAAAAAAATAAAAATAAAAACTACAAGAAATAGAAACATCTACTGCTGAAGAATAGATAAATTACAGTACGGTCATAATAAAAAAGAGTTCCATTCAGTTGTGGAAGTAAATAATTTTACCTACATACACCAATGTGGATGAATATCAAAAACAAAATGTAAGAAAGGCAAGTTACAAAAGAAAAGAGCATAACTCTACTCATCTGATGTGCTAAGTCGCTTCGGTCGTGTCTGACTCTTTGCGGACCCTATGGACCGTAGCCCACAGAGTTCCTCTGTCCATGGGGATTCACCAGGCAAGAACACTGGAGTAGCCTGCCTCCTCCAGGGGGCAACCAGGAATTGAACCTGCAGCTCTTATGTCTCCTGCACTGGCAGGCAGGTTCTTCACCACTAGCACCACCTGGGAAGTCCCTAACTAAGTGAAAGTCACTCAGTCACGTCCAACTCTTTGTGATCCCATGGACTATACAGTCCATGGAATTCTCCAGGTCAGAATACTGCAGTGGGTAGCCTTTCCCTTCTCCAGGGCATCTCCCCAACCCAGGAATGGAATCCAGGTCTCCTGTATTGCAGGCAGATTCCTTACCAGCTGAGCCACAATGGAAGCCCAAGAATACTGGAGTGGGTAGCCTATCCCTTCTCCAGCAAATCTTATTGAACCTGAGTCTCCTGCATTGCAGGTGGATTCTTCACCAACTGAGCTATCAGGGAAACCCTACTCATCTGCTATCCCCCAACAAGATGAAGTAAACTATATATAGTTCCTGAATATGTCCTTATATATGATGACAAGTATCATAAAAAGGAAGTTAAATATAATACAAGGATAAAGCTCATGTCTGAGACTAAAAGTTGTTTAGTTGCTAAGTCATGTCTGACTCTTTGTGACCCCATGGACTGTAGCCTGCCAGGCTCCTCTGTCCATGGGATTTCCCAGGCAAGAATTCTGGAGCAGGTTGTCATTTCCTTCTCCAAGGAGACTAAAAGGGATCTTTACAAATACTGGAAATATTCTCCTTTTTAAGGTGAGTTTCTCTATATCCTTGCGCTTATAACTTACATATACAGCACACGGATTCTTTTATATCCACCAAATACTTAATAGGGCTTCCCAGGAGGCTCAGTGGTCAAAAACTCAAAATTCAGGAGACCCAAGAGCTAAAGAGTTCAGTCCCTGAGTCAGAAAGATCCCCTGGAGAAGGAAATGGCAACCTACTCCAGTATTCTTGCCTGGAAAATTCCATGGACAGGGGAGACTGACATGCTACAGTCCATGGGGTCATAAAGAGGTGGACATGACTGAGCACATAGTTAATAACTTCAAGAAAGCATCTACTCCTACTCTTAACTGCTGCTGCCAAGTCACTTCAGTCATGTCCGACTCTGTGCAACCCCTCAGACGGCAGCCCACCAGGCTCCCCTGTCCCTGGGATTCTCCAGACAAGAACACTGGAGCGGGTTGCCATTTCCTTCTCCAATGCATGAAAGTGAAAAGTGAAAGTGAAGACCCTCAGTCATGTCTGACTCTTAGCGACCCCATGGACTGCAGGCCACCAGGCTCCTCCATCCATGGGATTTTCCAGGCAAGAGTACTGGAGTGGGGTGCCATTGTCTTGTCCTACTTTTTTAACTAGAATTGTTTAAATTGATTAAGAATTTTCAAAGTTACTAATTTTGAAATAAAATGACTAATAGTTGGCTAGAAATTTGTTTTATTTAGACTACATAGTCATCTCATAACACAAGCAATTAAGATAATCAAAGTTTAATTTCCAAAGTATAAGAAAAACAGAATAGAAGGGAAATTCTCAGAACACTTAACTTACCAAATTACCCAAACACCATATTTTCCATTAAAGTCATGTTGCTAGATGCCTTAATATAAAATTGCTGGTCTATCACTAACAATCATAAACAGTATAAGAAAATACCTTCTTCATATTTGTTATTATATTTAACCATAGTCTGAGCAGTATTCAGAATATTTTTATGTCATCAGCATAGCGTTTAGGAAAATCTTCTCTTGCCATTTTCCACATGGCTAGCTCCTGTAAACCAGGAAACCACTGTTTCCCTCAATTACCACTATCTGGAAAAGTCAACCTTAGTAAATTTTCCGTGTTTCACGTTTTGTGTGATCTACTTGCCAGTGTTTCAGGATCTTATCTTTCTCTCTCTTCCATCACATGTGGTCACACTCTTTAACACTTTTTTCAAAGAAGGGAAATGTAAGAGATTGGACTCATTTTCTCTCTCATGCTCTTTCCTTTGTCCTCATTCATCCTCAATCCATCGTTTATTCAAACACTCATTGAAAAGATATCCATCAGGTACTTTTTACTTTAAAGTTAAAAACAGGCAAAAGGTAAACCTACTTGATTAAATTAGGTTTCAGAAATCTGTGAACTACAAGCAATCATGTTGCCTTTATGCCTTCTTTCTCCCAAATCTCCCACTCTATAACTGGCTGTCACCTTGAGCAAACTGCTTTTTTAATTGTTCAGTTTTAACTGATTTTTTTATCTTACTTACACGAATCCACTTGAATGAGATATTTCTTATACTACCATCCAACTTCAAATTTCTATGTTTCTAATATAAATGTTTGAAATTTTCAAGATTACTTGAGAAGAAAAATCTAGAATGAAGCTGCTCTTGAGGGCAACAACATCATTTCCTTGAAGCACAGACCCTGCATGGTGAACTACTGAACAAGATGGAGCTAGCATAAAAAGAATGACAATTCACAAACCCACTGGTCTCTTTAGTCTCCCCTCTCAGCTGCTCAACATACTTCAATAATGAAAGAGCAGCTAGCATTACCAGCAGTTTCTGCTGGGGCTTTTGCAGTATCTCAGTTTCACAGTTAGAGGCAAAGTAACATGGAGATTTAATTTCTCATTCAAAAACACTAGAGACTTCACTATAATTAAATTCTTGCATTAGAACAATATATATTGTTTCCAGCAAAATAAAAAATAAGCACTGTTGCATAACTGATTAGAAACAGGGAAGGGGAGTCAATTCACACTCTGAGTTGCAACACAGAAATCTCTTGGCCTTTTCTCTTTTTATCTCTCCTTGATTATTTGCACCAAGTTAGCCAGCAGTGGGCTGGGGAGCTGTGAAACTGCATGTCAGGGTCAACTCTGAAAATCTGATATCTGTTTTCTTCAAATTCTATGGAGAGAATTAAGAGGTGAGATGGTGATGCAATAATTACCTAGTTAGATGAGCAAGCATTTCAGATCCATAATAGAACCAGAAGACATTATAAGTAGAAATCATTTAATTGCTTAAAACAACAACTTTCGCTTACTCTCCTCTACCTCTAATCACTCAATCTCTCCTCCTCCCAAACAAATACCGTTATAAGTACCACCTCCACAATTATTTCTCTACTGGGGCCTTTCTAAATGGCACTTTTAGAAATGATGTAAAAATAAATGTTATGAAATAAAAATTAAATACATGACATTCTACTAACTGCAGTGTAACCTTAGGCAAGTCTCTCGCAATTTCAGAGGATAGTAAAGGTTATCACTGATGGAAGTAAAAATCTGGGAAGAAGCTAGACTCCCACCAACGTCCATCATTTTCTCCTCTGCAGAATGAGTACATTGTGGAGCAGAAAGGAGTTTATAAACATGAATAAGACAGTCTGTCCTTTGTATCTATATGTTTAGTTCAGTTGCTCGGTCACCTCTGACTCTTCAACTTCATGGATGGCAGCACACCAGGCTTCCCTGTCCATCACCAACTTCCGGAGTTTATTCAAACTCATGTCCATTGAGTCAGGGAAGCCATCCAACAATCTCATCCTCTGTCATCCCCTTCTCTTCCCACCTTCAATCTTTCCCAGCATCAGGATCTTTTCACATGAGTCAGTACTTCGCATCAGGTGGCCTAAGTATTGGAGTTTCAGCTTGAGCATCAGTCCTTCCAACGAATATTCAGGACTGATTTCCTTTAGGATTGAGTGGTTGGATCTCCTTGCAGCCCAAGGGACTCTCAAGAGTTTTCTCCAACACCACAGTTCAAAAGGATCAATTCTTCAGTGCTCAGCTTTCTTTAAAGTCCAACACTCACATCCATATGTGACTGCTGGAAAATGATAGCTTTGACTAGATGTTTCTTTCTTGGCAAAGTAATATCTCTGCTTTTTAATATGGTGTCTAGGTTGGTCATAGCTTTTTTCCAAGGAGCAAGGGTCTTTTGGTTTCATGGCAGAAGTTATCATCTGCAGTGATTTTGGAGCCCAAGAAAATAAAGTCTGTCACTTTATTGTCACTTCCATTGATTCCCCATCTATTTGCCAAGAAGTGAAGGGAGTAGATGCCATGATACTAGTTTTCTCAGTGTTCAGGTTTAAGCCAATTTTTTCACTCTCCTCTTTCACTTTCATCAAGAGTCTCTTCAGTTCTACTTTGCTTTCTGCCATAAGGGTGGTGTCAATGCATATCTGAGGTTATTGATATTTCTCCCAACAATCTTGATTCCAGCTTGTGTTTCTTCCAGTCCAGCATTTCTCATGATGTACTCTGCATATAAGTTAAATAAGCAGGGTGACAATATACAGCCTTGATGTACTCCTTTTCCTTTCTGGAACCAGTCTGTTGTTCCATGTCCAGTTCTAACTGTTGCTTCCTGACCTGCATACAGGTTTCTCAAGAGGCAGGTAATGTGGGCTGGTATTCCCATCTCTCTCAGAATTTTCCACAGTTTGTTATGATCCACACAGTCAAAGACTTTGGCACAGTCAATAAAGCAGAAGTACATGTTTTTTTTTTTTTAACTCTCTTGCTTTTTCAATAATCCAATGGATGATGGCAATTTTATCTCCAGTTCCTCTGCCTTTTCTAAATTCAGCTTGAACATCTGGAAGTTGACAGTTCCTGTACTGTTGAAGCCTGGCTTGAAGAATTTTGAGCATTACTTTACTAGGGTGTGAGATGAGTGCAATCGTGTGGTAGTTTGAGCATTCTTTGGCATTGCTTTTCTTTGGGATTGGAGAAGGAGATGGCAACCCACTCCGGTATTCTTGCCTGGAGAATCCCATGGACGGAGGAGCCTGGTGGGCTACAGTCCATGGGGTCGCAAAGAGTCAGACACAACCAAGAGACTTCACTTTCACTTTCTTTGGGATTGGAATGAAAATTGACCTTTTCCAGTCCTGTGGCCACTGCTGAGTTTTCCAAATTTGTTGGCATATTGACTGCAGCACTTTCACAGCATCATCTTTCAGGATTTGAAATAGCTCAACTGGTTGGTAGTGATGTTTCCTAAGGCCCACTTGACTTCACATTCCAGGATGTCAAGCTCTAGGGGACTGATCACACCATCGTGATTATCTGGGTCATGAAGATCTTTTTTGTATAGTTCTTCTGTGTATTCTTGCCACCTCTTCTTAATATCTTCTGCTTCTGTTAAGTCCATACCATTTCTGTCCTTTATTGTGCCCATCTTTGCATGAAATATTCCCTTGGTATTTCTAATTTTCTTGAAGAGATCTCTAGTCTTTCCCATTCTATTGTTATCCTCTATTTCTTTGCACTGATCACTGAGGAAGGCTTTCTTATCTCTCCTTTTGCTCTTCTTTGGAAATCTACATCAAATGGGTGTATCTTTCCTTTTCTCCTTTGTCTTTTAACTTCTCTCTTTTCCTCAGCTATTTGCAAGGCCTCCTTATACAACCATTTTGCCTTTTTGCATTTTGTTTCCTTGGGGAGTCTTGATCACTGCCTCCTGTACAATGTTACAAACCTCCATCCATAGTTCTTCAGGCACTCTACCAGATCTAATCCCTTGAATCTATTTGTCACTTTCACAGTATAATCATAAATTATTTGACTTAGGTCATACCTGAAAGGTCTAGTGGTTTTTCATACTTTCTTCAATTTATATCAGAATTTGGCAATAAGGATTTGATGATCTGAGCCACAGTCAGCTCCCAGTCTTGTTTTTGCTGACTGTACAGAGCTTTTCCATGTTTGGCTGCAAAGAATATAATCAATCTGATTTCCAATATTTTACCATCTGGTGATGGTAAAATCTGGTGATGTCCATCTAAAGGCCAGCAACATTAATTTCCATGAAAAGTAGTCACCAATGGAAAGAACTTAGTTCACAAAGAGAACAGGCAGGCAATGTGTCTCAATTTGTGTGAACCTGGTCTTTAAGGAATGTGAATTTCATCTACAGTTCAGTTTAAAAGTAATGCAGTGATTAAATTTAAAAAGAAACTAAAACTCAAGAGAAATCTAGCAACCATCAACCCATCAACTAGAATCAATCAACCTCTCCCCTGCCCACCCCACACACACCTTATAAATATAAAAATATAAACTGGTATGTTCTACCAATATCTGAACTTTTTTTTTTAGCAGCCTAATTGCTCTTAGGCTCCAAAATCACTGCAGATGGTTAACTTCAGCCATGAAATCAAAAGACACTTGCTCCTTGGAAGAAAAGCTGTGATCAACCTAGACAGCATATTAAGAAGCAGAGACATTACTTTGCCAAGAAAGGTCCGTCTAGTCAAAGCTATGGTTTTTCCAGTAGTCATGTATGGAGTGAGAGCTGGACCATAAAGAATGCTGAGCACTGAAGAACTGATGTTTTTGAGCTGCGTTGTTGGAGAAGCCTCTTAGGAGTCTCTTGCACAGCAAAGAGATAAAACCAGTCAATCCGAAAGGAAATCAACCCTGAATATGCATTGGGAGGACTGATGCTGAAGCTCCAATACTTCGGCCACCTGATGTAAAGAGCTGACTCATTATAAAAGACCCTGATGCTGGGAAAGATTGAAGGCAGGAGGAGAAGGGGATGACAGAGGATGAGATGGCTGGATGGCATCACCCACTCAATGGACCTGGGTTTAAGCAAGCTCTGGCAGATGGTGAAGGACAGGGAAGCCTGGCATGCTGCAGTCCAAGGGAACACAAAGAACTGAACACATCTGAGCACCTGAAAAACAACAAATTGCTCTTACTGTCTATCAGATTAGAATGCTCCTTCTGAACTTCCTCTAAACCACAGATCAGAATCAAGTCCGTCCTGGGGTTATGGGTGTAATTTTGGGAATTGAAGGCAGGTTACTTTCAAAAGCTTTTCTTCTTTTCCCCCTCAAACTCAGTAAAACGCTAGTAACTTTTTTCCTTTGACCTTCACCCACCTCACCAAACGTTCTCCTTTACTCCTGTTCCAGGAATGTCCATTGTACAGGATTTCTTGGTCCTGTACATGACTCAACACAGACCTCAAGGAACTGTCCCCAACACTGAAGCATTGACATGTAAGACAAAGAGCCACTTGCCCTCCCAGTCTGTCCAGAAGGCTCCACCTTCCTTGGTGGCAGTACGCTCCCATTTCTGCAGTCCCATCAGTTTTGCCCTTTGCCCTGTAATAACCCACCCTGTTCTTCCCTCAGTGTTAATGCCTGCTGGTTCATGAATCCAGTATGAATTAACACATGCCTTGTCCTTAGCTGCTCTCCAGCAACTGTGTTTAGTTACTGCCTGTCAATTTCACCTCTCACCTACACTGTCCCTGGTATTCTTCATTCCCGCTGAGTATGATGTCTCCACCTCATTCTTGCTCATAATTTTACTCTGAACCACCTGGAAATACCCCTAACATTCAGACACCCCACTTAATTTCACCATGCATAAAATCAGAATCTCCCCTCTTTCTCAAGGTATGTCTGATCTTCCTATGCTTGCAATCAAAGTTCCCCATGGCCACACGGTCCTGGGCTAAGCCTGACCATTCTCTGGCATTACAGATGAGCAATCAAAATATAGGAAGCAGAGTGACACCAAAAACTGGTCAAGTACCGCATGAGACCACAAAGGATCCTGCTGTTTCTCAAAAGATGAGCAGAGATCCTACTGTTTCTCAAAAGATGGACAGAGCTCAGAAACGTTGAATCCAGGGAGGTGGCTGTCCAGAGCTGGTGAGACTTTTCTGTGTGGAAGCTTATCCCCACTACAAGCCTGGGTCCCAAGTACAGTGCTTCCAGTCCTTGGACAGGAACGGAAGTAACAACAAAGAAGGCAGGAATCAGAAAAGATAGATGGCGTCCAATAAGAAAGCGGGAACGGTTGGAAAGGAGACTCCTGCAGGAAAATGGAGAGAATGGGCAACATGGACTCAGTAGTCCATGAACCGTCATGAACCATCACAGCTTGGCTGAGCTCCACTGCATTGCCAGCACTGCTCCTGGGTTACAAAAAGCATGTTGGTGGGACTCAAAAAGGCAGAAGCGCAGCAGCTGTCTTGCTCTCATCACACGAGGAAGATGGTTGCCCGGCTCTAGTGGTGGGTGCAGTGCAGGGGCACCGCCGGCCTACAGGCTCTCCATCAGCTTATCTGATTCTCGACCTTGGTATGTCTGACTCAGTAAAGGTGCCCGCCTCCCCTGCGGTCCAGAGCATCCTGGAGGCTAGAGCCTAGTGAGCAGTAAGGAGTCTGTGTGGATTCAGCTTATCCTCAGGGCTTCCAGTTCACCCCCGTTCTCCAGCACCTTATTTGCCGACCGCTTACCCTGTGGATTTAGGCCTAATATCCAAAATACAAAAGCAACAACCATGCCTAACTTGCTCAACTTTCTACAAATAGATACGGTCAAATGCTCAAAATAAATCCCATATTCTCTATCACTGCCATGGTTCTACTTCTCTGAGTAAACCTTGCCTGATATAGAATTTGGTACCAGATCTACAATTCCAGGAAAACAAAGCATGGTGAATACAAGCAACCAGTTGACTCTTAAATTGTAATATTTGTGAGTTTTACTTCTATTAGGCCATAAGTTATACTGAAGGACCAAATTATGTATAAGGTAAAGAATCACTCTCATTGTTGAGTCAATAATTATTCGTGATTTTACTAAACAAATGTCTCTTTTGAGAGCAGTAATAAATTAATTCTCAGCTAACATCAATAGGAGAAAAGTGAAGGAGGCTACACTTTTTAAAAAAAATGCACCGATGTTGATAATAACAAAATTAACCAGATAGATGTTATATTTCAACAAATATTTTCAACAATCACCCTGTTGCTTTAATACTCTGATGTTCTCATTAAATCAAAACTGTTCAACTGAAATGGTTATGTTTAAAAGATGCTCATATCATTTTTATGATCACTTCTGAAAATTTCTGGCAAAATACATTATATAAACTACTTTCGTAATGTACTCTAAATAGGATGACATAAAGCTTAGCTGAAGAGCCACTATAATGAAAAGGCCAGAGAATGAACATGTGAGAGAGACAGACATAAAAGGAGAGAGACAGAGGGGGAGGGAAATAAAAAATCATTTAGACACATAAATGAGCCTCAATAGATTTTGGGTGAAGTATCGAATAGCATCACTGATTATTACATTTATGCCGGGCACTTTCGTATCCAAAGGAAAGACAATATACTTTTGTATTTACTTAAAATATTTTTTTAAAAACAGAATATTATGACTTTTTCTCCTATTTCTTCCAGTCAATGTGACATCATCATTCAAGGCCCAGGTCAAAGGTCACTCCACAAGTGAAGCCATCTATGGCCCACACCAACTCCAAATCAAGATTGTAGTAACTTATTTGCCTTTTCCTGAGATGCTGTAACCTTGAAATCAGGGTCTAAATATAATTTGTCTTTGTAGCCCAATAACTAACAAATAACAGATTCTAAGTATATGATTACTAAACCGATTCACACTACAGCACAGGTGTGTTGGTTAATTTTATATGTCCATATAGTACTGTGAAAGTCAAATGAGAAAAAAATGCTAAAGGATTCGTATATTGTCTCCTAGCTACTATGTTCTCATTAAAATAGTCATTTTCATCATTTTAAGTCATGTTAATTGTATCTGTTTGACTTTAGGAAAACCTGCTTTTCAGGCCAGTAATTGTGTATGCATTATTTCCTTTGACTGAAGAAATGCTGGGATATACTCACATACCTGGGGGTACCTACTTTGTATTTCAGCCTCGGGCTTCAGGGTCTAACTAGGAATTTCCAAATTGTTACTTTATGTTGATAAGAAATAGATACATCTGGCTTTCTCTTGGAGGAAATAAAATCCTGAGCTCACTGGGTATGCTGCAGTTAGTTGATATATCATTGTTTGTTTCACTCACAGAATGCTGACAGCTTATTTTATATTAGTAAGAATTCTCCAGAGAAATGGAATAGGAGATATATATAAATATATACACATATGTGTGTGTGTGTATGCACGTATATGTGTGTGTATATATATGGTATACGGCAGGTGGTAAAGAATCCACCTGCCAATGCAGAAGACACAAGAAACAGAGGTTCGATTCCTGGGTGGTGAAGATCCCCTGGAGTACGAAATGGCACCCCACTCCAGTACTCTCACGTGAAAAATTCCATGGGCAGAGGAGCCTGGCAGGCTACAGTCCGAGGGGCCACAAAGAGTTGGACATGACTGAGCACCTGAACACAAAACATCTACATATGAGATACGTGATTTACTGTAAAAATTGGCTCATGTAATTATGGAGACTGAGAAGGCCCATGATCTGCATTTACAAGCTGGAGACCAGGAAATCTAGTGGTGTAATTCCAGTCCAAGTCCAAAGGCCTGGGAGCCAAGGGAGCTGATCACGTGAATCCAAGTCCAAGGCCGGGAGAAGGCTAATGTCCCAGCTTAAGCAGCTAATAAGGGACGGATCTCTCCCTTCCTCCACTTTTGTTTTATTCAGGCCACTCAACAGGTTGGATGATGCCCACCACACTGGGCACGGCCATCTGCTTTTTGAGTCCACTGATTCAAATGTCAACCTCACCTAGAAATACTCTCCCAGATATAGCCAGAAATAATGTTGTATGTGGGCACCCTGTGGCCTAGTCAAGTTGATATACAAAATTAACCATCACAGCTAGCTCCTGTCCAAAATGGTTGGTGCCCCTACCCACAATACCACCTGCCACCTTGGAAACTACTGGCCCCATTCAAAGATGGGTAAAAATCAGAGACAGGCCACAAGGAAACTGTGCATAAAAGTAGCAAATATCAAAAGCAAGACAGAAAGGGAAGAAAGAGGCCAATGAAGAACAAACATCATAAGAAGAACTACCCAAGGAAACAGAAGAATTTAAATAACACTTCACAGACCCAATAACAATAGTAATAATTTAAACAAATGGCTCTTGCTTTAAAAGAAAATAATGTTCAGGAAAGAAGTACAAGGGCCCAAATGATAAAATACAAGATATGTGAATCAGATGAAAATAAACGGACAGGGTTATAAAATACTACAGAGATGAAAAGCCACTTTAGGAACTAAAAAATAACAAAGAGTTTGACTGAAAATATAGCAGGAAAAAATATTGAATGGGAAGAAACACTTAAGTGAAATTAAAAAGTTAAAGATGATACAAAACACCAAAGAGAAATGTTATACTTATCTTCAGAGTTAATAAAGAAGAAAACAAAAGGAAAAGATACCTCAGTTCATGCAATTCTCCAGGCCAGAATACTGGAGTGGGTAGTCTTTCCCTTCTCCAGGGGATCTTCCCAACCCCAGAATCGAACCCAGGTCTCCCACATTGCAGGTGAATTCTTTACCAGCTGAGCCACAAGGGAAGCCCAATATTTAAATATGAAGGCATACAATGAGAATCTGCTTCTCAGAGTTAAAAGGCAAGATCCAAGAAAAACTGATACAGAATAAGAAAAAACAAGAAGAAAAACGGATGCAGTTACTGAACTTCTTTCTAGCTTACTAAAAATAGCTTCTGGACATCTGAACAAAAAGCAAAACAAGTACAAGTGCAAAGATCAGTTTGCTTCAGGCTTCACAGTGACACCAAATGCCAGATGACAGTAAAGCAGTGTTTCCAGACTGCTGAGAAAAAGAATTCAGACTAAACTGTTTTGATAATTATAGTTAACAATCAGAAAATAAATATTACTAACCTAAATTTTAAGAAGACAGTAAAATAAGAAGACAAGAAAAGCAAGTTAAAAAGAAATGTCATTAATCTACCCATCTTTCACAGCAAAAAGTCAAAAGATGTTTAGAGTTAAATTCAGTCATTAAAAAAGACAGAAATACCAGAATTCAAAAACGGTTTTTTTGTTTGTTTGTTTGTTTGTTTTCTGGTCTTTCTCTTAATTCTCAAGTAATAGAGTCACTTTGGTGAAAGGATATTAACTTAAAAATAGTAAATTCCTTTGGGTTAAGCCCAGTTTCTAAATCTTCCATTACATCAGAAGCAAACAAAAAATAACTCTATAATAGAAGCAAAATATAAATATGGTCCTACTTTTGCAAAAAGACCTCTATTTATTTGTATATATGCACACACAGATGCTGTAAATAATGCTCACCAAATGCCAACAAGTATGAGGCAGGGAAGTGATGGGGCTTTCTATGCTTTAATGTTTTTAAAATGAGCAATGCATCATCTTTTCAAATAATAAAGCTTTTATCCTACTTCAATAACGGCACAATATTTCTCAAATCCCTGTATATCATTTTGTTCTTATATCTCAGGTCTAAGAAACTAGACAGCAAAGAGTTAAGGGACTTGATAGAAGAATGACCTCACAAAGGATGATATTTTAATAAATATGAGATACACCTGTTAGTTTGGATCATTATCAAATCTACTGATTATGCTCAAGAAAAGGACTTTGAATATAACTAGATATGCCTGGAAACAGGATGAACTGCCACATGCAGTAAGAAATTGCACAGAGTACTCAAGATACAGTGCTGAAGTAACCAACCAATGCTTAAGGAAGAAAGCCACATACCAAGCACATGTTAAAGTCAATGACCTTCGTGGGCACTTTCAGTTCCTAAAACACTTGACTTTGATGTGACATGATACAAGAAAGTCATGAATCTCTGTCTTATGCTATATAAAGAAGAGTATCAAGCGCCACTCACACCTTTAGGACTCTACAGCTCTGAATTATTTTCACAAACCTGTCATATTTCTTTTCACCCCTATTACAACTCTTTGAACAGGCAGGACAGGTGTTATTTTTCCACAAAGTCACTGGTCCAAGCTACTACAAAGAACTGCAGAGCAAGACCTCATTTTTCCTGATTCCATGTTTATGGTCCAGGTGACTACCTAATGCAGAGTAGCCCAGTGCTAATGATATATTCCACTTATATCAACCCAGGCTTTCTTAACAATTATGCCTACTTAGCTCAAAATGGAAGAAAAGATTGGCTTGTTGCTGGTACAGTTTTCTACTTTGTGTGAAGAATGTCTTGAAACTTTAGACAAAAGAAATTTAAAGTAACCACATTATACCTGTCCACTGCTATGAAACAAAATTTTGGTAGGGAATTAAAACTTCCTCAGAAAGGTGTGGTATTGTTCTCCTGCTTTCCAAACTTACCCACTGCCAACACTGGAGCAAAAGTTTGAACATGAATTCTGATAAGCTGGACTAACGTATATGCATGCATATGTTCGGGACACCTGCTCTGAACCAGCTGCTCAGAGTACTGGGTAACATACTGAAACGGCTGGAAAACAGCGGAGCAAAGTCAGGTCTGTTGGAGTCAGGTCCACAAACATTCACAATGAGAGAAACTGCCAAAATATGCTAAAGAGCTATAGACAAGCTTTTATGCTGATATATGTGAGTAGAAATTAATGGTAACTGGAATCTTTTTAGAATTTATTTAATATTATCTAATGGCAGATGGTATAGGGACAAAAAAGAATTTAAAAGCTGAGTAAAGAATTTAATGTGAATTTATATAGGTATATTTTTATATAAATATATATTTATACACTATATAAATTTATACATGACTGATTGGAAAGAGAGAGGAAGACTGCTTCTAGAAGACTCTTGATATGGCCACAAAAGAAATTTTACAAATGTTCAGGCTGTTTAAATGTTAGAACCTAAGCAGAAAGGCAGTGCATCATATTCTGTGGCTCTGGCAAGATTTTATCACCACTGGCAAATTGGAAACGTACAAAATAGTTTTAAGAGCCATATTCAAATCCCTTTTCAATTATGTAGACAGTGGCAATGTTGCATCCACTGCTGACATTTTAAAAACGTCATCTTAAAACTGACCTTGGGAATATATGTGAAACATAGAAAAGATAAATTTCCAAACTGCAATTTTCTCTCTGAATCACACCTTATGAAAACTAACACCACCTGATCCAAGCAGGTTTAAAAACAAATATCTATGAATTTGTTCTAAAGCCTCTATAACTGAAAACACAGATTTAAAAATATAAAAAATAGCATGATGAATAATGTAATTCATCAGGACAAACACATTAAGTGAAACACCCAGTGTGCCTCCCTCTATAAAGACTTCTGAACTCATGAATTATGAGCTATGAGGCATGATCATTTAGAATGAATCACATAATATATTATAGCTAATCAAGATAGTATCTTCAGTTTATCCTCAGGGTAAGTATTAACACAATGATTCTCTTTGCCATCATCCTCAGTTGTCATAAAATTAGTTACAGAACAATGACATTGTCAAAATGTATAAACATACAAAACTTAACATTGATCCATTCAAACACAAAAATTTAATAACACCTGAACAAAAACATAAATACAGTATTAAACTCATATATAAGAACTGATGCTTGTGAACTGTGGTGTTGGAGAAGACTCTTCAGAGTCCCTTGGACTGCAAGGAGATCCAACCAGTCCATTCTCAAGGAGATCAGCCCTGGGATTTCTTTGGAAGGAATGATGCTAAAGCTGAAACTCCAGTACTTTGGCCACCTCATGCGAGGAGTTGACTCATTGGAAAAGACTCTCATGCTGGGAGGGATTGGGGGCAGGAGGAGAAGGGGATGACAGAGGATGAGATGGCTGGATGGCATCACTGACTCGATGGACATGAGTCTGAGTGAACTCCGGGAGTTGGTGATGGACAGGGAGGCCTGGCGTGCTGTGATTCGTGGGGTCGCAAAGAGTCGGACACGACTGAGCGACTAAACTGAACTGAAACTCATATATAGGGAAAGTGAGAACTTTTTGTATGGTAATGAGTGAAGATTTCCATGGTGACAGAGGAATGAGCTGGGACTATTTGAATTTACTATATTTGCCCTATTTGTCTTAAGGATATAGAAAACTGTTTATCTTTACGTTATAAAAGCAATTATCAGTAGTTGCTGGAGTAAAATTTTAAGAATCTTGCAAGTTTTTAAACCACTGAAACCGGTGGGAATATTTACACCATAGGAACTGACAAATACTACAGATCAGGCCTTCACATCCAAAGCCCTCGAGTCAGTTTACAAACACAGCACTAATCCTCATGCAAGGAAGTACACAGTGCACTCCGTTCTTATAAAGTTAATTCAGCTATATAGGTAACAGTGAGCTCATAAACAAAGAACATTACCATACACCCAGAAATCTCCCTTGTATCACCTCTGAACTTGATACTCCCTTCTAGAGTATTTTCCAGAAACAAGTATTACAAAGGAGAAATTTTAGCAAGGAAGGAAAAAGGCACTTTTTTTTTTTTAAAGATTCCATATACAAGTGAGATCATACAGTATTTGTATCTGTCTTTATTTCAGTTAGTATAATGAAATAAATAGTAGGATTTCCTCATTTTTAATGACTGAATAATACTCCATTATATGTTTATATATATATATACACACATACACCCCACATCCTATTTACCCATTCATCTGTTGACACACACAGGTTGTTTCAATGTCTTGGTTACTGTAAGTCATGCTGCAATGATCATGGGGGTGCATTTATCTTTTGTTGAGTGTTTTTATTACCTTTAGATATTTCCTAGAAGTGGAACTGCTGGATTACATGGTAGTTGGTCTTAATTTCTTGAGGATCTTCCATAAAATTTCCATAGTGACTGCACCAATTAAGAATCCTACCAACCGGAGCACACATCCCTTTTCTCTGCATCCACACCAGCATTCTCTCTTCTCTAATTATGGTCATTCTAAAAGGTGTGTGGTGTTCTATCACTGCAGTTTTAGTCTGCATTTCCCTAAATGCCTAAATGATATTCAGCATGTTTTTGTGAACCCGGATGTTGATGTATCTTCTTCGTAGAAATGTCATATTCAGACTTTTGACCGTTTATTTGGTTATTTGGGTTTTTTTTTTTTTTTCTATTGAGTAACAAGAGTACATTATATTTTTGGATAGTAAACCCTTCTTCATCAGATATATGGTTTACAAATATTTTTTTTTCCCATTCTGCAGGTTGTCTTCACACTTTCTGATGGTTTCCCATGGTGAAGAAACTTTTTAGTTTGACATAATCCCATTTGTTTATTTTGTTGCCCATTTGTTTATTTTGTTGCTTGTACTTTAGGTGTCATATCCAAAACATTAGCAAGATCTATGTCAAGAAATTTTGTTCCTATGTTTTCGTATAGGAGTTTCTTAGTTTCAAGTCTTACATTTTAAAGTCTGTAATTGATAGGTTCAAATTTTGTGAGAGGTGTAACATATGGGTCCAATTTCATTCTCTCACACATGAAAATCCAACTATCATAACACCATTTATTGAAGAGACCATCTTCTTCATTGAGTATTCTTGGCTCCCTTGTCAAATATTAGTTGATCAAATCATATTGGGTTTATTTCTGGGCTCTCAATTCTGTTCCACTGGTCTATTTGCTGGTTTCTTTTCTGTGAGTGTCATGCTGTTTTGATGACTATAACTTTACAGTATAACTTGGAACCAGAAAAAATAATGTGAGACACCCCCACCCCCGCTTTTTCATTCTCCATATTTCCTTGGCTATTCAAGGGCATCTGTGGTTCCATATGAATTTCAGAAATTTTTTCTAGTTTTACAAAATATGTAATTGGAATCTTGATAGGAAATGCACTGAATATATTTCAGTAATATTAACATTTTAACAGTATTAATTCTTCCAGTCCATAAGTAATGAGGTACTTCTCCATTTATTTGTCTTCTTCAATTTCTTTGATCCATGACATGTAGTTTACAGCATAGAGATCTTTCACATCCTAAGTTAAATTTATACCTAGGTATTTTATTGTGTTTGATGTTACTGTGAAAAGAAAGTGAAAGTGAAGTCATTCAGTCACGTCTGACTCTTTGCAACCCCATGGACTGTAGCCCACCAGGGTCCTCCTTCAATGGAATTTTCCAGGCAAAAATACTGGAGTGGGTTGCCATTCCCTTCTCCAGGGGATCTTCCCGACCCAGTAACCAAACCCAGGTCTCCTGCATTGCAGGCAGACGCTTTACCATCTGAGCCACCAGGGAAGCCCTTGACGCTACTGTAAGTGGAATCTATTTCTTTTTCAGAAATTTTGTTGCTTACAGAAATGCTACTGAATTTTGTATATGTTGATATTGTATCTTGCAACTTTACTGAATTCACTGATCATCTATCAGTCTTTTGGTTGAGTCTTTAAATTTTTCTCTATATAAAATCTAGGCATCTGCAAATAAAGACAATTTTACATCTTCCTTTCCAACTGGGGTAACTTATGTCTTTATCTTACACGATTGCTTTAGCTAGGACTTCTAGTACTATACTGAATATAAGTGGTAAGAGTGGGCACTCTTGACTTATTTGTGATCTTAGAGGAAAAGCTTTCGAACTTTCAACACTGAGTATGACGTTAGCTGTGGGCCTGTTACATTTTTATTGAGATATGTTCCTTCTAGGCCTAATTTGTTAACATTTCTTATTTCTGATCATGAATGGATGCTGAGTTGGAAGAAGGCAATTTCAAGTGAAAGATATAATCTGGAAAATCATTTGTAAGTAGCACCATCTTCCCAAGTGACGCTAGTGATAAAGAACCTGCCTGCCAATGCAGAAGACATAAGAGACTTGAGTTTGATCCCTGGGTTGGGAAGATCCCCTGGAGAAGGGAATGGCAACTCACTCCAGTATTCTTGCCTGGAGAAGCCCATGAACAGAGGAGTGTGGTGGGCTAGAGTCCATGGGGTCACAGAGTTGGACACAACGGAAGCAACTTAGCACGCACACACGTCAAGGTGAGCTGGCAGAAAGACATAATGTGTATTTATGTGAAAGTAGCAGGAGCAATGGAAGAAGGAAAGTAAGAAATTGTACGTGCTGTCCAGCTATGTAGGGATACGAGTCACATGCCTCTGTACCAGACTTTATGAAATGGAAATGGTTTAACATATTGTCATTTTCTTAGTATTAATGTGTGATTTTTGTATTACAACCAGTATGCAGTATAAGGTAAGTTTAAATAAATATCACAAAGTGATAGCTAGCACATGATAACTGTTGAAATCCATGGGATTTTTTTTTATCCTCCAATTTATACCTGAACTTTCCTATGAAACAGCCAAAGGTAAAAGCCTCTCATAGTCATCCTATCCTATCCTTGAAGAAAGCCAAGATTGCAGGTGCAAAGAGGATAGCATTTGACAGCCATCATATGCTATATAGAGCTGAGATGAATATTATGCTTGTGGTAGGAAAATCTGGCTTGGTTTTTTTTTTTTTTTTTTTTTTTGGTCCCAGTGATCAGTTTCAATTTTCTACTATCATTTTAAAGTTGATTCTTAAAACAGTTTTGGTTCTGGAAACTGATGATAGCTAGATTTGCACAACTAGCTTCTTTATAACTTTTTTATACTTAGGGGTTTTAAAAAAAATTACACTTTATAGATAGATGAATGTGTCTAAGCATTGACCTTTGCCTCATAGTCAAAGAAGTGCACTAATGAAAATAATTGCCCCAAATTAAGGTTCAAAATAGGACTGCCACTGCAATTATACAATTTGACGAACCAACCTTTATTGTTTTCCTCTTCATATGGATATTCATTCATCCATTTGTTTCTAGAGTCACATTGATCCTGAAAGAAAAGCACGCAAAAAATTAATGAGAACTGCTAAGGGGTTAATATCTAAAATATATAAATAGTTCATACAACTCAACATCAAAAACACAAGTAATCCAATTAAAAATGAGCAGATCTGAGTAGACATTTTCCAAAGAGGACATGCAGATAAAAACAGGCTCATGAAAAGGTGCTAACCACCAGGGACATACAAATTAAAAACCACCATAAAATATCACCTCATACCTGTTAGCATGACTATCATCAAAAAGAACACAAATAACAAATGTTGCAAGGGTGAGGAGCAAAGGGAACCCTTGTATACTGTTGGGGGGAACATACATTGGTACAGACACTGGAGAAAATAGTACGAAGGCTCCTCAGAACACTAAAATTAGATCTACCATATGACCCAGTAAATTCACTCCAGGATATATCCAAAAACAAAACAAAAAACACTAACTCAAAAAGATACATGAACCCCAAAGTTCATGGCAGCATTATTTATAGTAATGCTGATAATCGCAAAGATAAGGAAGCAATCTGCATGACCATCAACAGATGAATGGATAAAGAAGATGTGGCATCCACATACACTGAAAAACAACTGAGCCATAAAGAATGGAATTTTGCCATTTGTAACAACATGGATGAACTGGAGGGTATTATGCTAAGTGAAATACATCAGACAGAGAAGGCCTGGGTGATATCACTTACATGTGGAATCTAAATAATACAACAACCTACGGCAGATAAAAAAGAAGCAGACTCACAGATAAAGAGAACAAACTAGTGGTTATCAGTATGGAGAGGGAAGCGGTACAGGATTAAGAAGTATAAACTATTATTAGAAAACAAACTACAAGGATATGTTGTATGACACAGGGAATGTAGACAAAGCTTTATAACTATATAACTATAAATGGAGTGTAACCTTTAAAAGCTGTGACTCACTATACGGTACACCGATAACTTGCATAATATTGCACTTCAACTATACTTCAATTTTAAAATGATAAAAAGTTGCACATGTTGATAACATTCAGCCACTGGAGGAAAGAAAAGAAAATCTTGAGTCTGCAATTTTTGTAAGCTCTTGATTAGTGGAGTGACATAATAAAAGTGATAGCTGAAGAACGGTTTTGGTTTTTGCCTCCTCTTTAGCAGCCATGTTAAGGGGAAAATGGAGAACTGAAGAAACAGAGGCAGAATTCCAGCTATGACACTACTGTCAGACCCTGGGCCCAAGATACGGAAATCTGTATAAAGACAAGGCAGAGAGAGAAGAAAAAGAGGGATGAAACAGGGAGAGAAGGGTGGGGGTAAAATGGCAGAAACTGGTTTAAAAGCAAATTTAATATCTGAAAGAGAAGTCGCAAATGTTTTAGCTGAAATAGTTGGCTCCATTATTCTTAGCAACTAAGAGATTGTTAAAGAAACATTTGTTTTCCAGAGGAAACTGTCTCCTTTCGCCTCTCTATAGCTGATACAAATGTGCAGAATAATTAATGGGAATCCTTTTTGGTGACTCCATCTTGGCCAATATCCAAGTAACTTTTTAAAAATTGATCTGAGTTAAAATATGTCACTACTTAAAAATTAAACAAACATAAAGTAAATATTTATGTTGCCTCTAAAAGCTTCCAAATCCCCAAGACCATGTGGATCTCAGAAAACAGAATTAAATATTGCTGGACTGGAGAGTTCCGATTACAATAGACCATTTGCCCCATATGGATACATCTTAAAAGTCCTCCTATTTATTCTCTCTCAGTATTATGTAACTTGCTTCAGAATTTCCATTTCACAAGGCAAAATTTTTTTTGGCATTCAGTTAAGCCAGCTTATTAGGCACAGTTCTTTTTTTTTTTTTTTTTCACTTGGAATTACACTCAAGAGGGGACACGCCTCAGAGTTCTTAAGCAGTTCCCATTCTGTGCCAATGCCTACCCAGGCAGTATCAAGCCATGTTTCCTCTGCATGTGTTTCCACACATCTGAGCAGAAAGTGTGTGGAAAGTCATAAAGCCTTAAAAGAAATATACCAGAATGTACACGTTTCATGGGCTTGGTCTATAAGATGAAGTGGCCTTTAATTTCATTCCAGTTTTAAATCAATCAATTGATCAAGCAATGACTCTTTCTTCCTCCTTCCCTGTCGCCTTTCATCTCTCCCTCTATATTATAAAGATACGCCTCTTCTGACTCAAAAATGCATCCCCTAACATACTGTACAGTTTTCACCACTACTAGAAGTGCCACTAAGAAGCAACAGAACATAAATGCAGTATTTTAATATGAAAATGACAAACAGAAATATTCTCTTGAAATTCAGAGGATAATTCTTCTGTTTTATATTATGAAATCATAATAGGCTATCCCTTGAAAGATATCCCTTGCTCTAGAAGTTATCTAGAACACCATGTTTCTATCAAATACATCTTGTCCTTTCTAGTCTTCAAAATGTGTTTAAATCCATCAATTGCAACTTCTCAGCAGAATGTATCAGGTACTTCAAAACTCACTGCAAGCTTACATTCTGGTTCTATAATTTTTTTCATACCTTAATAAACTAAGAACATTTTGACATGACATTCAACTCATTAATGCTTACCTCCAAATTCATAGTACTCCATTATAAAGATACAGGATTATTTACTCCCTCATTTTTGTCTAGTAGTTTACAATTTTTTACTATTACTGATAATACACATCCCTCTGTGTAAATCATGTACCTCAGGACCTCTGCTAGCCTGAAGGATGCCTCTGGGAAACTAGAAAGGATGCCGCCTCCGGGAAGACACAGACACTCATCAGGAGGTGGGGCCTGGCCAGGGAAGCCTAATGTAGACATCTACCACTCACCCCTCAGCCAGGAATCCATATCCTACACCAGTGTACTCAGCTGGCCTGGTGTGCACCTTTAATTACTGTCTTAGAATACAGTTACAGAAATATCATTCCTGGATCAGAGTAATATAAGCTTTTTTCAGCCTTTCAAAATATATTACTCAACTTGCTTTTTATTTACATGCTAGCTTCCCTGGTGGCTCAGATGGTAAAGTGTCTGCCTGCAATGCGGGAAGCCTGGGTTCAATCCCTGGGTTGGGAAGATCCCCTGGAGAAGGAAATGTCAACCCACTCCAGTACCCTTGCCTGGAAAATCCCATGGACAGAGGAGCCTGGTAGGCTACAGTCCATGGGGTGGCAAACAGTCGGACACGACCGAGATACATCACTTTCACACCAATTTATAGTCCCACCAGCAGAAGCTGCACGTGCTAATGTAGTTCTATTACCATCTACTTCCCAGGACACAACCCATTGCCCTGCAAACTTTAAGGGATTAATAAAGGTTTGTCAAATGAGTAAGAGAAGCTAAGGATGAGGAAAGAAAAGGAAACTCCCTTTTGTATCAAGTGTGTGGATATTTCTTAACCAAGGAATTTGCATGCATGCGTGTTCAGTCATGTCCAACTCTTTGTGACCCCACGGACTGCTGGCCTCCTCTGTCCATGGGATTTTCCAGGTAATAATAACTGGAGTGGGTTGCCATTTCCTTCTCCATGGGATTTTCCCAATCCAAGGATGGAAGCTATATCTACTATGTCTCCTGTATCGCAGGCAGATTCTTTACTGCTGAGCCGTTGGGGAAGTCTAACCAAGGAACTAAGGCCTTAACTACATAATTTGTACTTTTATATGCAATTAAGCTACAGACTACAATAAACATTGAATTTTGTGAGTTATACATAATATTATACATTTTTACAGCATTCGGGGATTTACTAAGTATCCTAATGATAGTATTTGTTCTGAAACCAGTTCTGCAAGTTGAGCACATCAACAATTTTAAGATCCATTTGACAACAATGATCAGAGGTTAATTTTATATGCAAAGTAACAAGTCAGATAATGGTAGGGTCCTTATAAAACCCCTGAATTAGACTCAAATATTGTGGCATGGCTCTTTGCAGCTTATCGTTGTAACCACCTACAATTTAAAAGTAGACTTCAGTACATATTTTGGCCACCTGATGTGAAGAGCTGACTCACCGGAAAACAACCTGATGTGGGGAAAGATTCAGGGCAAGAGGAGGAGGAGGAGACAGAGGACGAGATGGCTGGATGGCATCATCGACTCAATGAACATGAGTCTGAGCAAACTCCAGGAGACAGTGAGGGACAGGGAAGCCTGGCATGCTTCAGTTCATGAGGTCACAAACAGACACAACTCAGAGACTCAACAAGAACAAGAGTATACCATGGGGACAGCATGGTACAATGCTAACTTCTGTTTTCCATTCAATTCAAGCTCTTCAACGAGCACTCAGGACCCTCCTTTGCTCTGAGATGCCCATCCCATACTTTAAGTAGCACAAATGACAGAAAACAAAGACACAGTTTAAGCTTGAGAAAACCTGCCCCTAGTTTCTCCTCTATCAGCTGTTAGCATGTGACAGTGAACAACTCAATCAACCTTGAGGCTCAACTTCATTCTCCACAGAAGCAAAGATAATACTTGATGTACCTATCTATCCTATACACCCTAACTGAAGTAATTTCTGTAATACAACAGTCTGCACTATTATATGTGTAAGTACTCATAAGAATTATCACTCCTTCATCAATGGCCCAAATATTAAACAGGAAAACAACAGAATTTCCCCAAATTAAGACCACCAGATATAACAGATGGAGCTCCAATTTTATTCCTGCCAAGGGACCTTTGGATTGTTCCCCAAATCCCCATCAAAACCCAAACCATGATATAAAATAGAAAACTGGAGTATTTCCAATAACAGTTATTATCTCATCAATTTTCTAATTAAAAGATGACTAAACTCTGCCGAACAGGTTTGTGAAATTATCCAGTAAATCTTTCCTAAGTCTGGAAGTTTTAACGTCCACTGTCCTCATCAAGAAACTCATCATGCTTGCTTTTGGCCTTCATTTCCCTGGCTCCAAAAGCGATTCTCCATCGTCAGGTGAGGCAAAACCAAGGCAGTCATCTTATTCCAATATGAAAAACACAAGAAGTAACAAAAGGCATAACATATTTTAGAAAGAATTTTAGATTTACTTTTAAACAAAAATGTTGCTTCCTGGAACCACTCGTAAATACTGGTTTATTTTTCTTTCAGTGAAGAGTATTTCTTTTAGTGAAATTCTATTTATACATGTTTTTCTTCAGTAGCTATAAGCAATAAACAATGACTGTCCACATTCTTCACTTTCTAACTCTTGGTTTCTTCCCTAAGGTTTACACACGTGGCCAGCCAGCTTCAATAAAAATTCAGAGAGAATATCAGCTCAGTGGTAAAGAATCCGCCTGCCAATGCATGAGACGCGGGTTCGATCTCTGGGTCTGCAAGATACTCTGGAGTAGCGAATGGCAACCCACTCGAGGATTCTTGCTTGGAAAATTCCATGAGAAGAGGAGCCTGGTGCACTACAGTTCATGGGGTCACAAAGAGTCAGACATGACTAAGCGAGTAAGCACAAACACATGCATTCTAGATAACAAAGATGACCTTGGCCAGAACGAAAGTGGATGCTCTCCTTCTTAATGAATAAGGAGTTACTTCAGAATGATTACCTCAGAGTACAGGCATCATATTACCCTCCGGTAACAGGCTGCTAGCTCTTCATCACAACTTAAATGATTATGTTCTCAATATTTAAAGGCTACTGTTAATACATTCTTAATACTTCAGGATCCACAAGTACACTTGTTACTAATCCCTCTGAGAATCCCTTTATGTATCTTTAAGGAGAGACAGAAAAACGTATTTTATAAATATTTACAGACATCTGACTAGTCAGGGTATACTCCTCTTTGCCCAAAGGGAATTTAGTTTGCTCTGTTTCAAATAATTGAATCCTGGTGCTGGAATAGTAATCCCATTTGGAATTCCAGATTGAGCTTTAAAAAATCACTACTTCATTAGCTGTGATCTTGTGTTTTCAAGCAGTGATACAAAAAAAGTCAAGCTATAAAGATGTATATACCATTCAACTCAGTTACTATAACTTTTAGAGCTGATTAGCGAACCCATAGGCAGGCCTGTGCATTTCAGTCTGAGATATTATATAAGAGGATCCAGGTTGGCCTTACTCTGTATCAAGGTTTCTGATCTATAAATTACCTTTTTTCATTTAAAGTTATTTCTGTTTCATCTGTCGTAGTGAGTTATCTTGGGAACTAAAAATATTTGAAGGTTAATCTAAATATTTCTGGAGATAAATGCAAATCTAAGTGCTACATTTTCAGAGCTATTTTGACTTAAAATGAAAAGACACTAAAGACACAAAGCAGTAAGCTTGTTGCTAGGTGACAGGTGACACCTACAGTATCTTCTCTGAACCTGTATGGCATGAGACATCTTACTGCTGAGAAAAGACACACGGATTTCCATGGCATACACATCACTCTCTGTAGAGAAGCAAACTGAGGTTCAGATATTTTTAAACATAGGCCATAGGCAGCCAGGAAATCACATCTATATGAATATCTTATTTTAAAGATGCCTCTCACAATAAATAGAGAAGGGAAGTTGCTTATTGTCCATTTTGAGTATATGCGATTCCATAATCTAACATCTACATATGAGATACACATAATTTTCATGATTTATGAATAAAGATTAAACAGTGACAATTCTTTGTATCCCACTGAGAAATTTTCAAACTTTTAATTGAAGTCACTTCAACAAGGGTTAGGTAGAGTCCATAGAGAAAGCAATGCCTTATAAAAAATAACCCAATTTCTATTCAATTTATTAATACCAGATTATCATATCAAAGATCTGATGAATTAAAAAAGAAAAGTACACAAAGCTTCAATGGAGATTACTTCCTAGATACATTCTATAATTACATACCTATGTTCTAGCATTATCGTCCTTTCTCCAGGAAAAAACCAAGGGACAATGTTCCACCCCCTATCCTTTGCTCACTGGGTAATACAGAGGATGACAACAGAAATTTCAGGGATTCTTCTATGCCCAGAATTCTGGGATCTCACACGAATGTACGGCATGCCTACTCCTGTAAGAAAGGCTATGCTGATGGTCACGGAAAAGATGCAGGCACAAATGCCAGAGAGAAGGAACACTTGGAGGTCATGTGACTTGGGGCAGGTTGCTTCACTTTCATGTGCTCCCTTTTTGTAATTTATTAAGCTGGTAAAATAAAACCTTTGGGCAAGGGGCGCTGGAAATGAGAATGTAGACAATATATTGACCGCACTTCACTACGTGGCACACACTAGTTATTCCACAAATGTCAGTCCCATCCATACCCCCTATGCTTATAATCAAGTGCCCAATATCCTACTTCCACTTAAACTTCCCCCAGAACTAGGAAAAAGCAATGACTTACTCTAGCCCAAGTTACACTTACTCCATACCACCTTCAACCATGACTGTATGTTTCTTACAGGAAAAGTCCTGAGAATACAGACAACAGAAGCGGCAGTCTAGGGCGTCACAGTGAAAGTGTAAGCTGCTCAGCTGTGTCTGGCTCTTTGCAACCCCATGGACTATAGCCCATCAGGTTTCTCTGTCCATGGAATTCTCCAGGGAGGAATACTGGAGTAGCCATTCTCTTCTCCCAGGGATCTTCCTGACCTAGGGATCGAACCCAGGCCTCCTGGATTGCAGGCAGATTCTTTACCATCTAAGCCAACAGGGAAGCCCCTCTAGGGCATCACAGTAGAGTGTCTATAAAAAATCCATTAAGAGAGTTCACTGTTGTAAGGCCATCAATAACTCATACCCCACAATACCCTCCTTGGACTTGTTAGTTACATATAACTCATTTGAAAATTCTCCATTATAAAATTCTTTCCCATTTCCAGCTCTATGTTTCTCTGAAATTATGTTTCCACCCAGGAAAGGAAAGGAAAGGAAGCAAAGTTACTCAGTCGTGTCCGACTCTTTGCGACCCCAAGGACTGTAGCCTACCAGGAAGAAAAACAGACATTACAGAAAAAGCAAACTTTCTCAGAACTAAGGAAGGTCCCACATGGAGTATGGTAGACGCTGAAGCTTTGCGCAATCATTTAAGCACAGAGTTCACTGCATAAACAGCCCATTTTCTGAGGGAGAAGGCAGAGAGAAAGCACACTGACATAGAAATGACGCTTTCCATCTGTTTTCAGCTTGCATTACATCCAATCATTCTAGACAGACAGAGAACAAATAAACCTTTAAAAGAAAGTAACCACAGCAAATGAATTAAGCCTTTCTTGTACATATATTGTGCTCAATATAATGGTTTGAAAAGTACTGTATGCTATGCTCATATTCAAGTGTAATTGCCATTTTACTGGGACTGCGTAGTCAAAAATCTGATTTGTATTGCAAAGGAATGACAAGATGATTAAATCTTGTCTTCATATGTCTAATTTATGTGATTTAGATTGCAGCACAAATAAATATGAGCGTGTGCAATTTGTAGTTGCATGGAAAGCTACTGCATATAACACTACATTCTGCCAAAAGCAACTTGGCCACACAGGAGTTTCCATTCTCACATGGGAAGCAGGGTGGGGGAGGAGGGGCACGAACAGTCTTCCCTTAACTGTATCAGGGTGTGTTTTAAACCTTTATCATTAAGATGTGAAAAACTTTGGGGGATCTTAAGAGGCTGGTAAGAGAGAACAACAGGGTCCCAGCTACTTATTAATCTCCACTTCACTTCCCAGCACTTTTTATAAATATAAATGTGGTCATGTGATTTACATAGAGAAAAGCAAACATCAAGGGTTGAAAATAAATGAAAAATAAAATCATGATAAACACACATTTGGTACTATTTATACACGCATAATTCACAAAGTCTAGAAATTTTCACACTACTTTACTTCAATGGGTGTTGTCTGAACATAGCTGGGCGTATGTATTATGGGGTAATTACAAATTTTATACACTAAAGAGCAATGACATAGTCAAGAAAAGTAAGTTGCCTCATTCAGTATGCAGTCAACAGACTTGGCTTTCCTATTAATTATTGCATTCTATGTTTAGTTTCCCAATGCTAAGAAAGATAAACCCCATTCAATGCATAATAAACTGTTTGCTTAGGGAGTAAGTTTGTTTCCTAGTCCATCACAACAATAGCTGATTAAAATACGTTGCTCTTACCCAGTGTTAAATTAGCTAATGTGAAATAAAACAAATATTTATTAAATAGTGAGGAAAACATTCCATCAAACTGTAAAACCTAAGTAGGAAAACAAATGGCACACACTTAATTACAGCTGACATTTAAATGAAATTTGCAATTTCCAAATATTTAACAAGAATTAGAAAATATCCAACTTGAGGTATTTTTAGGACACTTTCATGTTCAGTCTTTTCACACATCTGAACCCAAAGAAGTTTTAACAGAGGCAGATTGTACAATACAATTGAAAGATAGATCAGAGAAGTAAACAGATCTGTTTTACTGACATTTGTGACATATTGATACAGACACAAGAGAATTAATGTGATATCTGTAATGAATATCTTGTCTTACTGAACAACAGTTTTGACAAGCTAAACTCATTAATCTAGCGTGTACATTCAGACATCATAATCACTGCCCCATGAAGTTCATAATCTGGTTCATAACAGATAGCTGCTGTCATAGCAAAATATATAATCAATAAGTATTTCTCAATGATGAGCAAATTAGTAGACTGTCAAATGTATTACATCTGTATGCTTCTCTCTGCTTCTCTCATAATTAATACCAAAAATCAAAATACTATTTATTGAGAATAACAAGTGATATATTAGGTGGATTCCTCTCTAGAAGGATCAAAACCACCACTTGAAAAACTAAAAAATACTGAAATTGGAAGTCGAAGTCAACTCAAATATAATGCAAGCAATAGCTAGCAAGTCTTAATTGAGGGTCTATTGACATTTATTACATGGTACCTATATTCTGTTATTAATTTACATTCATATATGCCAAAAATTGAGGACCTTAAAATCATATATCACAATACCTGATTTGAACAGGCTCATGGACAACAAAAGGGAGAATAGAAACAAGTAAAATAATTATAACAATAATGGATACCATCTAGTGGATGTTCACCATATGTTTAACATGAACTAAGGGTTGGACACAACTTGGTGACTGAACGACAACAAAGGCATTATTATAATATTAGTTAATAAATTCATGTTCAAGGCATAGCTATTCCAATGACCCAGTATGAATACATCCATTTTGAATTGAAAGTAAGTGTGATTAAAGTCCATATCCGCCAAACATGTATCAAGTTGAAATTCTAATATCATCATAGGAGCTCTAGTGAAAATAATAAAGCATAGCAGGAAACTGAGGGAACCCACAGCAAGGTGAAACGAAGCGAAGTCTTAAAGCTAAAGAGCTATACGAGGAATGAGGACATTTGAACCTGGCTCTGAGAACATACACATGTATGTACAGACACGTATGATTTACACACGCATACATATGACTGAGCATCCTAGCTGACATACCTATACCAGCTAGGACATGTCACCCAACAAGGAGCTCTGACACAGTAGAGAAGCCTCTACAGTGGAGAGAAGGACCATTTCAAAAGAATAACCAAACCAATCCTGAGAGCAGAATTTCTAGTGTCTTAGGTCTTATGTTTTATGTTCATGAAGTTTATGTTTATTGGGAGTAAATAACAAAGTGCTCACAGGTATTTCCCCAAAATGTATGGAAAATCTATTTTTATACTTTAATTCAACTACACTATCAAAAAACCATCAGATTTTACAAGGGTAGTTCTTGAATTCTCTAACTTTATTTCCAAAAGGATGTCAAAATACTACTTCATTTATCATATATTTTGATGATGGCAAATGACTTCAGTATTCTTGCCATGAGAACCCCATGAACATTCTTATGTCTTATAAAGGGATTTATATTATGAGTTCTAAACCAACAATATTAAAAACATAAAGAAGCTAATTACATGGCGGAAAATAACTGTAAAAGGCCTTTTTCGTGTGCTATGTTCCACAACTGAAGATATGTCTGACATCACTGACACTTAGGGATAAAATATTTCAAAATATTTACTACTCAAATATGAAGCAATGAACATATGCCAATAGCGCGCATGTGTGCATGCACATGCGCGCACGCACACACACACACACACACACACACACAGTCAAGCACTAGTGAAAAACCTGATGAAATTCCTGACACAAGCATGTTATATGAGTAAGTTCTTTTCTAAAAATATTCCAGAAAATTATTTTCAGTGATTTTGAAAAGTAACAGTATAGCCAAGAATAACAAAGGCATTTTGAAAAATAATCTCAAAATGAAAATTGGCCACCTGCAGACTTGAAAGCCTATTTGAATACAAACATAAAACTATTTCGATATAAACATCAGAATTAGTCTGATTTATACATATATAATACATGGATTAATCATTTATCATTGCCAAGAAATGTTCACAAGTAAAATAACTTTATCAAATAACTATCAGAAGTAAACGACAAAGTGCTCACAGGTATTTCCCCAAAATGTATGGAAAATCTATTTTTATACTTTAATTCAACTACACTATCAAAAAACCATCAGATTTTACAAGGACAGTTCTTAAATTCTCTAACTTTATTCCCAAAAGGATGTCAAAATACTACTTCATTTACCATATATTTTGATGATGGCAAACCACTTCAGTATTCTTGCCATGGGAACCCCATGAACAGTATGAAAAGGCAAAAAGACATAACACTGAAAGATGAGTCCCCCAGCTGGCTAGGTGTCCAAGATGCTAATGGGGAGGAGCTGAGAAACAGCTACAGAAAGAATGAATAGGCTGAGCAAAACCAGCAAGGACACTCAGTTGTGGATATGTCTGGTGTGAAAATAAAGTCCAATGCTGAAAAGAGCAATATTGCATAGGAACCTGGAATGTTAGGTTCATGAGTCAAGGTTAATTGGATGTAGTTAAACATGAGATGGCAAGAGTGAACATTGACATATTAGGAATCAATGACTAAAATGGACGGGAATAAAAAAAAAAAGAAAAGGGAAAATAAATAAATAAAATGGATGGGAATGGGCAAATTTAATTCGGATGACCATTATATCTACTACCACAGGTAAGATTCCTTAGAAGGAATGGAGCACCCCTCACAGTCAACAAGAGTCTGAAAGACAGCACATGGTTGCAATTTCAAAAATGACAGAATGAACTCAGTTTGTTTCCAAGGCAAACCATTCAGTATCACAGTAATCCAAGTCTATGCCCCACCACTAATACTGAAGAAACTTAAGTTGAAAGCTTTTATGAAGACCTTCAAGACCTCCTAGATCTAATACCAAAAAAGATGTCCTTTTCATCATAGGGGAAGGGAATGCAAAAGTAGGAAGTCAAGAGATGCCTGGAATAACAGGCAAGTTTGGTCTCTGAGTATAAAATGAAGCAAGGCAAAGACTATCAGAATTTAGACAAGAGAACACACTGGTCATAGCACACACCCTCTTCCAACAACACAAGACAATTCTACACATGGACATCAACAGATGGTCAATACCAAAATCATAGAAATTTTATTCTTTGCAGTGAAGATCGGAGAACTTCTATACTCAGCAAAAACAAGACCTGGAGCTGACTGTGATTCAAACCATTAGCTTCTTATTGCAAAATTCAGGCTCAAATTGAAGAAAGTAGGGAAACCACTAAGCTATTCAGGTGTGACATCAATCAAATTCCTTATGATTATACAGTGGAGGTGACGAGCAGATTCAAGTGACTAGATCTGGTAGACAGAGTGCCTGAACAGCTATGGACGTAGGTTCATAACATTGCACAGAAAGTGATAACCAAAACGATCCCCCAGAGGGGGAAAAAAATTGCAAGAAGGCAAAGTGGTTGTTTGAGGAGGCCTGAAAAATAGCTGAGAAAAGAAGAGAAGCAAAAGGCAAAGGAGAAAGGGAAAGATATAATCAACTTAATGCAGAATTCCTGAGAATAGCAAGGAGAGATAAAGTCTTTTAAGTGAATAATACAAAAGAACAGAGGAACACAACAGAATAGGAAAGACCAGAGAGATCTTCAAGAAAACTGGAGATCCCAAGGGAACACTTCATGCACAGACAAGCACAATAATGGACAAAAACGGCAAGGATCTAACAGAAGCAAAAGTGACTAAGATGATGTGGCATGAATATACAGAACTATATAAAATGTGAAAAATTCTGAAAGAGATGGGAATACCAGACCACCTGACCTGCCTCTTGAGAAACCTGTATGCAGGTCAGGAAGCAACAGTTAGAACTGGACATGGAACAACGGACTGGTTCCAAATAGGAAAAGGAGTACATCAAGGATGTATATTGTCACCCTGCTTATTTAACTTATATGCAGAGTATATCATAAGAAACACTGGGCTGGAGGAAGCACAGCTGCAATCAAGATTGTTGGAAGAAATATCAATAACCTCAGATATGCAGATGACACCACCCTTATGGCAGAAAGTGAAGAACTAAAGAGCCTCTTGATGAAAGTGAAAGAGGAGAGTGAAAAAGTTGGCTTAAAGCTCAATATTCAGAAAACTGAATGTTGAAATCTGGTCAAGATCATGGAATCCGGTCCCATCACTTCATGGCAAATAGATGGGGAAACAGTGGCAGACTTTATTTTTCTGAGCTCCAGAATCACTGCAGATGGTGATTGCAGCCATGAAATTAAAAGATGCTTACTCCTTGGAAGGAAGGTTAGGACCAACCTAGACAGCATATTAAAAAGGAGAGACATTACTTTGTCAACAAAGGTCCGTCTAGTCAAAGCTATGGTTGTCCCAGTGGTCAAGTATGGATGTGAGAGTTGGACTATAAAGTAAGCTGAGTGCCAAAGAATTGATGCTTTTGAACTGTAGTTTTGGAGAAGACTCTTGAGAGTCCCTTGGATTGCAAGGAGATCCAACCAGTCCATCCTAAAGGAAATCAGTCCTGGGTGTTCATTGGAAGGACTGATGCTGAAGCTGAAACTCCAATACTTTGGCCACCTGATGCAAAGAGCTGACTCATTTGAAAAGACCCTGATGCTGGGAAAGATTGAGGGCAGGAGGAGAAGGGGATGACAGAGGATGAGATGTTTGGATGACATCACCGACTCCATGGACATGGGTATGGGTGGACTCTGGGAGTTCGTGATGGACAGGGAGGCCTGTCGTGCTGCGATTCATGGGATCGCAAAGAGTCAGACAAGATTGAGCGACTGACCTGAACTGAATATAAAAAAGACCTTCATGACCCAGATAACTATGATGGTGTGATCACTCACCTAGAGCCAGAGATCCTGGAGTGTTAAGTCAAGTGGGCCTTAAGAAGCATTACTATGAACAAATCTAGTGAAGGTGATGGAATTCAAGCTGAGCCATTTCAAATCCTAAAAGATAATGCTGTCAAAGTGCTGCATTCAATATGCCAGTAAGTGTGGTAAACTCAGCAGTGGCCACAGTACTGAGAAAGGTCAGTTTTCATTCCAATCCCAAAGAAAGGCAATGCCAAAAAATGTTCAAGTTACCATACAATTGCACTAATTTCACATATTAGCAAGATTATATTCAAAATCCTTCAAGCTAGGCTTCAGCATTATGTGATCTGAGAATTTCAGACGTAAAAACTGAATTTAGAAAAGGCAAGGAACCAGAGGTCAAACTGCCAACACCAGCAGGATCATAGAAAAATCAAGGAATTTTTTTTTAATCTACTTTTGCTTCATTGACTATGCTTCAAAAGTTTTTGACTCTGCTGATCACAACAAACTGTAGAAAATTCTTACAGAGATGGGAATACCAGACCACCTTACCTGCCCGAGAAACCCATATACAGTTCAAGAAGCAACAATTAGAACTGGACATGGAATTACAGACTGGTTCAAAACTGTAAAGGAGTACGTCAAAGCTATATATCAGCACCCCGCTTATTTAACTTATATGCAGAGTACATCATGTGAAATGCTGGTCTGGAGGACTCATAGTTGGAATAAAGACTGCCTGGAGAAATATCAAAAACTCAGATATGCAGAAGATAACAATTTAATGGGAGAAAGAAAAACTGAAGTAAAGAGTCTCTTGATGAAGGTGAAACAGGAGAGCAAAAAACCTGGCTTAAAACCCAACATTCAAAAAATTAAGATCAGAGCATCAAGTCCCATCACTTCATGGCATACGGATGGGGAAAAAGTGGAAACTGTCAGAGTTCATTTTCTTGGACTCCAACATCACTGCGGATGGTGACTGCAGCCACAAAATTAAAAAGACGCTTGCTCCTGGGAAGAAAAGCTATGACAAACCTAGACAGTGTATTACAAAGCAGAGACATCACTTTGCCAACAAAGGTCCATATAATCAAAGATATGGTTTTTCCAGTAGTCATGTATGGATGTGAGTGTTGGACCATAAAGAAGGCTGAGTATTGAAGAATTGATGCTTTCGAACTGTCGTGCTGGAGAAGACTCTTGAGAGTCCCTTGGACAGCGAGGAGATCAAGCCAGCCAATCGCAAAGGAAATCAGTTCTGAATATTCATTGGAAGGACTGGTGCTGAAGCTCCAATACTTTGGCCACTTGACGCAAAGAGCCGACTCCTTGGAAAAGACCCTGATGCTGGGAAAGACTGAGGGCAAGAAGAGAAGGGGGTGACAGAGGATGTGATGGTTGGATGGCATTACTGACTCAATGGATATGAGCTTGAGCAAACTGAAGCAGACAGCGAAGGACAGGAAAGCCTGGTGTGCTGTAGTCCCTAGGGTTGCTAAGAGTTGGAGATGACTGAGCAACTGAACGCAACCATCATATATTTTAAGATTAACAATGGCTGAAGGTGGCACACTGTGATTTGGGTAACTACCGAGACTGCAAAAAAGGAATGGTAAAACCAGGTGTTGTGGTTTTACACATACTTCATCTCTGCAGAAAGCCATGGTGTGAAGGATGAAAATAACTGCATTTTAATTCATGAGAACCAAACAGATGACAACTCAACCAAATAGATAACAACTCACTGTTAATCCAGAGCAGGGCTATGAAGTAGGCACATGACTCTACTAGTCAACTTGAATTTGAAAAGAACATTCAGTGAATATAACTGTCACACAAGAGCAAGCCATATACCACTAATATTATGAAGGTCTCTCTATTATTAATATTTGAAGATCTTTCTGCAAAATATAGAAAGTCTATTTCTCTATTACTATTTGGAGACTTTGTCCAAAACTTCCTTCACTGTGAAGGCTGCTGTGATCACTTACACTGTGATAACTTACATAATGAACATTTATTTAATTTTCACTCACAAGCTTCAAACGTCAATATGCTTCAACCCTCAGGTTCAAATGCTTGATGGCATACACTCCCACCCCAGCTAGCCTTTTAAAGGTTTTTATTTCATTGAGCGGCTTTAACCTTCCCTCACCACATCCGGGTTCTAATTTTCTACTCTTTTCTACCATATGCATGCATCTTCTCTCTCTCCTTAAAAATATTCAGATAATCTCCATCTCAGTTCTAACATTCAGGCAGTTCTGCTACAACTTCACGTAACTAGAAAACAGTTTCTATCCTTCCTCAGACATAACGATCGCAACTCATTCACTCTACTGTGATCCACCTCCCCCTATCTGGAAATGGTCTCTCTGATAACTGATGTTTATTTACCAACTCCACTTGGAAATACAATCTCCCTCCCCCATTTCAATGAGGTCCCAGATTCTTCTCTCCAATTTCTGTGCTACCATTGGATGTCTTTTGAACAGTCTACCTTCCTACAGAGGGATATCTCCCAAAAATTCCCCTTAATTTTATAACAGCCTTTGCTCTCTTAGGAAGTTTCCCTACCACAGAGATTTGACTATTACCTCCCAAATGAACTTCTCTAAACCTAAACTTTTGCTAAAATCTTTCTCTACCTTTTTTTCCCACACAGATATTACAGAATGATGTCCAGTGTATATATATACACAAGTCGTTCCAAAGTTAGCCATCACCCATAAAGTGAAAGCCACTCAGTTGTGTCCAACCCTTTGTGACCCCCATCTTACTGTAGCCCGCCAGGCTCCTCTGTCCATGGAATTCTCCAGCAAGAATACTGGAATGGGTTGCCACTCCCTTCTCCAGGGGATCTTTCCAACCCAAGGATCAAACACAGGTCTCCTGCACTGCAGGCAGATTCTTTACCACCACTAGGGAAGTCCTATGGACCAATCAATTATGAATAGGAAACTACACAAGGCATTCATAATCACAGGAGGGAAAGCAACTTGAAAAATATCTGGTGCTCCAACTCTCTTGAATAATCCTTGCCTTTTGTTTGGAGTGTCTACTTTCTTAGCAATATGCTGAATTCTTGTAGCTTACCAATAAACATTATTTGATTGATGAAATTCGTGTTAAATAAGGGAGAGTATTATACTACCATTACCTATGATACCGGGTTCCAGCGGTAAATTAGCTAACCGATCTGGACCACAACTCCTGCATCAGTGAAATTAAGGCACTGATACATCTTTCAGTTTCTCTTCCCTTATAAGGTTGTGGAATCTAAGAAACTTCTATGTAAAAAATGCACACACAAAAAAAGAATCATACTAAGTCACTGAAAATAATTTATGGACTGTAATTTATTAGGTTCATACTGTAAAAAAATGGTATTTATAACACAGAAATTATTTGAAGAGTTCCATCTCTAAAATTCTTTCAGAGTGGAATAAACAGCTGTTGTTGAAACAATGCAGAAGTCTGCACAGCATGTGCTATGAACTGGGATAAATAAATATTAGTTAACAGAGTTTGAGTTCTATCTCTGAACTGGTGAACGCAGTGAAATTTATTGAAACTTCTTCTTCCCAGTGGCTACTAACCTGCTTTGGGCAAAATACATTTTGCATTGTGCTCAATCCCTCAGTCATGTCTGACCCAGGGATCGAACCCACGTCTCTTGGGTCTGTTGTGTTGGCAGGTGGATTCTTTACCACTAGAGCCACCTGGGAGGTTCTGGGCAGAATACAATGGATGACTAATGACCCGTGGTACCTGAGGACACCACATCTCTTCACTGCATGGCACTTTGAAGAGAAATTCTCAACTGATAAACAGGGGACAATGAAGTGAAATACTTTCACTATTCCAAAGCTGAGCCCATGGGACACACCAGCAGCTGAACGATTCCTCTGGAGGTGGCCTTGGACAATTCTGAAGGTGAGCAGGGACAATTCCTTGTCTAAGCACGGTTCCATGAAGCACTGTTATAATAACGTGTTCATCTGTGACTGGGAGTAATTTATTCCCCTTAGGGTTTTATCATGGCCACTTGGAATGCTCAAAAACATATCTGTCACTTTGTTTTGTGTAAATTACATAGATATATTATTCCCAATAGTATCTCAACACCAAAAACCCATACAGCATGTACACACCAGGCAATGTGGCAGGTACTTTACACCGTTACCTGAGGCAGTCCCCACCATGAAGGAGCAATGTGAACCTCCACGTTACAAGCAAAGCAAGGTTCATGGCTACTGAACTGCACGGCAGGGATCTGAACACATGCTTGTCTGATCCCAAACTCTTCTCCTCCCACGACAGTGCCTCTCACTACAAGCTCCTAAGGTGTGAGCACGATGGAAGCACTATTCCAGGACAAATTTATCCAGTGACAGAGGGGGCCAGCTGTCAGGAGTGCTACCATGCACTGAAATGGACAAACCACTGCAGCATTCACTTTGTGGATCCAGGTGGTCACTGAAGACACTCAATTACAACCAGAGGCCACTGATGGGCCGAATCTTGTTATTGCTAGAGTTGGGCAGCATTTCTCCATGGATGCTCTGTGGATGCAATGGGGTTTATATTAACAGGTCTGTTTGTTTGCTTGGGCTGTGCCACTTGGCATGAGGGATCTCAGTTTCCTGACCAGGGATTGAACTTGCACCACCCTGCATTGGAAGTATGGCATCTTAACTACCAGACAGCCAGGGAATTCTTCAAGTGGGGTCCATATTAAACAAAGGATATCAGAGTTCGTTTTGCCAATGCATTTTTTTGTTCATGTAGCCTTTCTCAGAGGTATTATGCAAGAACTCGCCCACACACCCCCCCAGATATCCCAGTAGCCTCAGAAGTTACTGGAAACCTAATCCTCCCATTTTTATAAGACCATGAACAATACCTGCAGAGTTTTTCAGAAGCAATCATGCCTCCTGCCATTACTCTGCATATTCATACCATTCATGCATGGGCTTCTCGAGGCAAGAATACTGGAGTGGTTTGCCAGTCCCTTCTCCAGTGGACCATGTTTCGTCAGAACTCTCCACCATGGCCCATCTATTTTGGGTGGCCCTGCATGGCCTCGTTCGCAGCATCAGTGGGTTACACACGGCTGGATCCATATGATCATTTTGGTTAGTTTTCTGTGATGAAGAAAGAAAGTGAAAGTCTCTCAGTCATGTCCAACTCTTTGTGACCCGAAGGACTAGACAGTCCATGGAATTATCCAGGCCAAAATACTGCAGAAGGTATCCTTTCCCTTCTTCAGTAATCTTCCCAACTCAGGGATCAAACCTAAGTCTCCCGCATTGCCAGTAGATTCTTTACCAGCTCAGCCACAAGGGAAGCCCAAGAATACTGGAATCGTTAGCCTATTCCTTTCTCCAGCAGATCATCCTGACTCAGGAATCGAACCAGGCCAGGGTCTCCTGCATTGCAGGCAGACTCTTTACCAACTGAGCTATCAGGGAAGCCCTGTGATGGTGGAGTACTTCATCCACCTCCTGATGCTAGGAAGTGGATGTCACCTCCTGATGACATTTAACATCCTAGAGCCTTGAATTCAAAATTCAGCTTTTCTATTTCCAAGCTATAATGTCATGGCCCAGTAATAATTTTTAGAATACAGGTCTGAATTCCAGAGAAATTAATTAGCTAAAAAATGCTAAAATAATGCCTACCTGGTAGAATGTTTGTTATGTCCAGATATGGAATATGCAGAAGGCACTAGATAAAAGTGGCAGTTATTAAGTTATCTTTTTTCTTAATGATAACTACTACGTTGGTTGTAAAAACACAGAGCTAAGCAATACTATTAGGCCACAGAATCTGCTGGAGTCAGAAAGAGATCAAAAGAAAATCCACATGCACTTCTCTGGGTATCATGTATTATTAAATTATACTAATTTAAGGAAAGAAAAATAGTTACTAAAGACAGCCAGATTTCTAGAAAGCATATATTAAAATATCATACTCCTCTTTTATAGGGAATGAGGCAATGGGAGATGGGTCTACAATTTTTCATAGTAGTATGATCCAAATAAACTAAAACCCACAAAAGTAAAGATCTTGCTGCAAATCCATCATCCAGAACTCCTGTTTATGGAGATTATCTGGCTATATTTTCTGAAACTTAATATGTTAATATTATATCTATTCCACAGTCAGTCAACTTTTTATTTTCAATACCTTCTATACCCTCTCTTTCATTGCATCTTTATTGCCATCCATCTTATTCCTGTAATTATTCAGAAATCCACACCTTGATCTCTTTCCTATGAACTGTACTCATTCATGGAATCAGTAAGTACTTCTCTCCCTTCCTCCTTTTTCCAACTAATTCCCTGGTGTAGTTAAAAATAACCTGATGTTATGACTTGGCAGATCATGCTGATGTCTGGCAGACACCAACACAATTGTGTAGAGCAATTATTCTTCAATTAAAAAACAAATAAATTTTTTAAAAATATTTAAAAAAATAATCTGATACAAAGAGCCAATGCATTGGAAAAGAACTTGATACTGGCAAAGACTGAGGGCAAGAGGAGAAGGGGGCAACAGATGATGAGATGGTAGGATGGCATCACCAACTCAATGGACAAGAGTTCGAGCTAGTGAAGGACAGGGAAGCCTGGCGTGCTGCAGTCCATGGGGTCGCAAAGCTCTGGACATGACTTAGCAACTGAGTAACAACAACAACGTGCACCAATACAAGGGCTTCCCTGGTGGCTCAGTGGTACAGAATCCACCTGCCAATGCAGGAGATGCGGGTTCGATCACTGGTCTGGGAAAATCCCCTGGAGGAGGAAATGATGCCGTACTCTTCCCAGGGAAATTGCATGGACAGAGGAGCCTGGCAGGCTACAGTCCGTAAGTCACAGAGAGTGGGACACGACTTAGCAACTGAACAACAACTAGGTTTCAGAATACACAGATTTCAGAATTTTTTAATTACCATGTAAATATCACTCACCTAGAGCCAGACATCCTGGAATGTGAAGTAAAGTGGGGCTTAGAAAGCATCACTATGAACAAAGCTGGTGGATGTGATGGAATTTCAGTTGAGCTATTTCAAATCCTAAAAGATGATGCTGTGAAAGGGCTGCACTCAAGATATCAGCAAGCTTGGAAAACTCAGCAGTGGCCATAGGACTGGAAAAGGTCACTTTTCATTCCAATCCCAAAGAAAGGCAATGCCAAAGAATGCTCAAACTACGGCACAATTGCACTCATCTCACACACTAGTAAAGTAATGCTCAAAATTCTCCAAGCCAGGCTTCAGCAGTACATGAACCATGAACTTCCAGATGTTCAAGCTGGTTTTAGAAAAGGCAGAGGAACCAGAGATCAAATTGTCAACATCTGCTGGATCATCAAAAAACCAAAAGAGTTCCAGAAAAACATCTATTTCTGCTTTATTGACTAGGCCAAAGCCTTTGACTATGTGGATCATAATAAACTGTGGAAAATTCTGAAAGAGATGGGAACACCAGACCACCTGACCTGCCTCTTGAGAAATCTGTATGCAGGTCAGGAAGCAACAGTTAGAACTGGACATGGAACAACAGACTGGTTCCAAATAGGAAAAGGAGTACGTCAAGGCTGTATATTGTCACCCTGCTTATTTAACTTACATGCAGAGTGCATCATGAGAAACGCTGGGCTGGAAGAAGCACAAGCTGGAATCAAGATTGCCAGGAGAAATATCAATAACTTCGGATATACAGATGACAACACCCTTATGGCAGAAAGTGAAGAGGAACTCAAAAGCCTCTTGATGAAAGTGAAAAAGTTGGCTTAAAGTTCAACATTCAGAAAACTAAGATCATGGCATCTGGTCCCATCACTTCATGGGAAACAGATGGGGAGACAGTGGAAACAGTGTCAGATTTTATTTTGGGGGGCTCCAAAATCACTGCAGATGGTGAGTGCAGCCATGAAACTAAAAGACGCTTACTCTTTGGAAGGAAAGTTATGACCAACCTAGACAGTATATTAAAAAGCAGAGTCATTACTTTGCCCACAAAGATCCAACTAGTCAAGGCTATGGTTTTTCCAGTGGTCATATATGGATGTGAAGATGGACTGTGAAGAAACGTGAGCGCTGAAGAATTGATGCTTTTGAACTGTGGTGTTGGAAAAGACTCTTATGAGTTCCTTGGACTGCAAGGAGATCCAACCAGTCCTGGGTGTTCACTGGAAGGATGGATGCTGAGGATGAAACTCCAGTGCTTTGGCCACCTCATGTGAAGAGTTGACTCATTGGAAAAGACCCTGATGCTGGGAGGGGTTGGGGGCAGGAGGAGAAGGGGAGGACAGAGGATGAGATGGCTGGATGGCATCACCGACTCGACCGACTTGAGTTTGGGTTAACTCAGGAAGTTGGTGATGGACAGGGAGGCCTGTCATGCTGCGATTCGTGGGGTCGCAAAGAGTTGGACACAACTGAGCAACTGAACTGAATTGAAGTATACACCAGAAAAGCATAAACTCTCTACCCACACTGTTAATGAAACTAAAAGTCAAGGACTTGCAGTGGTTACTCCAGAAACCACCAGCCATATCTGAACATCTGAAACGTATCTTGTCCAAATCAAGTCGCTCTGCAAGTGTGAAATTCACAGGAGATTTTGAAGTCCTTTTACCAAAAAAGCATAATTTAAAATATTTCATTTATCATTTTATATTGATTATGTGTTGAAATGGCAAGACTTTATTATAAAAATATATTATTAAAGTTAAATTTGCCTATTTCTTTTTTATGTTCTAACATAAAAAGGAACCCTAAAATTACTGAAGCAGCTCGAATTATATTTCTATCAAAAAGCACCAGTCAAGGTCCTACAACTTCAAAGCCTTGTTCAATACAATGGGAATTTTCCTGGCCTCGAGTTGTATTTTATAGAGACCTTAATGACTTGCTAACATTAAATTCCCTAAAGATATGTTTTCTTGTTTAATCTAGCATTTAATGTATCTGGATATGAATGTATCGCAACAGGTCCTGTTAATTGAGCACAGTTTTCAGACCCTTGTAGAGTATAATTGTGCAGAATGTATTTGATGCTTGCTGCTACCAGATTTTTATTTTACCAGATTATAAATCTTAACATCTCTGAAAACTCTGCAAAGTGATCTCAAAAGTCTTGTGTGTATCTTTTGTAAAGCATGCACAGCCATGGCTGAACTCAAGTGTCAAGGGTTTTCCCTAATCCTCACAGCCTATTAAAACTAAAAGATTCCCAGAGGGCAAGAAATATAACCTAACATCCAGTTTATGTCCTGAAGCATAGCTGTATTTAAATCAATAAATAAAACCTAACGTATTCTGTACCACACTTCCACTCTACCGCTGACGGAAAATGCATTGGACGATATATACATCATTAAACTGAACACAGCCAAATGTATTATGTTACAGCATTACTTGTAACTCAATCCAAATAATCCTCCAAAATTTCTAAATGTCAAACTTACTGACAATAACATTTTCGTCCATTCTGTGTCTCACTGTTGCTTTTTTATGTTTCTCCTTAGGTATTCTTCTGAGTTAACAGATTTGATTAAGGTTTTCTCATTTTCATACTGTATAAAACTGGGAAAAGAATTCACTGTATATTTACACTGTATATTTATTTAAGGAATTTTTTTCCAGCTCTTTCACTGACAAGCAGCAATACGTAAAAGAAAAAACATATTATAACTCATATCAGCCCTCATTTGTTTTTCATGGAGTTACATGCAAACTCATGTTTTTAATCATATGATTTCTACCAAATATCCCTGCTGGCTCAGTTTCTGTCAGATGCTATGAGTGTGATACCAGGCAACATCAGCAAGGCTAGACTGGGTTTCCTTGTCCTTTGAGTTCAGTCACGTCCAACTCTTTGCAACTCCATGGACTGTAGTCCGCCCAGCTCCTCTGTCCAGTGGATTCTCCAGGTAAGAATACGGGAGTGGGTAGCCATGCCCTTCTCCAGGGGATCTTTCTGACCCAGGGATTGAATCCAGGTCTCCTGCATTGCAGGCAGATTCTTTACCATCTGAGCCATCAGTTTACTGGTGATAAAGCCTTTGACTTCAGAGAGAGGATCCACCTGGTAAAGAACCCATGGATTTATTACTTCTAATTCTGCGGCAGGTCTGTAGGAGCTAACCATTCTCCACAGGGTGGTATAAACGCACAGAGTCTCTCAAGTGAAAAAAATGCCCCAACTCATAACCATGGGGCATCCTGGGGGTGGGGGTGCCAGGCCACACATGAAGTTATCAAAAGACTGACTCAGTGCTTCCCACCCCTTTCACAGCATCCTCAACTGTCTAAGGACATCAGTATCTCAACACACCTGGAACGAACTCCGAGGACGCCAAATGGGGAGCTCTGGGCTAATGTACTGAGGGAGCTATAAACCTTTGACTCCCAGGAGCCAGGAGGCTGGAACAGTGGAGCCACCCAAACAAAGGCTGAAAGAGGAGTCAGGAAGGATGTCCCCTCTGGACAGGGCTGCTGCTACTCAGCTTGTGACAATGGTTCCCCCTGTAATTATATGAAATGAAAGGAAGACTCTATGCCCGCTTATGCTGCTGCTGCTGCTGCTAAGTCACTTCAGTTGTGTCCAACTCTGTGCGACCCCATAGACGGCAGCCCACCAGGCTCCCCCGTCCCTGGGATTCTCCAGGCAAGAACACTGGAGTGGGTTGCCATTGCCTTCTCCAATGCATGAAAGTGAAAAGTGAAAGTGAAGTCGCTCAGTCATGTCCGACTCTTCGCAACCCCATGGACTGCAGCCTATCAGGCTCCTCCGTTCATGGGATTTTCCAGGCAAGAGTACTGGAGTGGGGTGCCATTGTCTTCTCTGATGCCTGCTTATGAGTTCTCCTGTAAAAACAGTACTGCCATACAGAAAAACAAACAAACAAACACCATCTACTCATCAGTCAGCTCATGGTATGTTCTGTAATCTTCTGACCTTCAGTTTCAAAATATGTAGGAAGCCAAGGAAATTACAAACTACAGAGGTCCTAGCTTTCTCTGGGCCTTTGCAACAGAGTTCCAGGAAGAACATACATTCCCATAATAAAACACAGTATTTTTAAAAGAAGCATCAATTTCACTTTGAGTTTTTATTTTGTTTTTGGAGAAACTATATTAAAGCCAACTGAGTATATTATAGAGAAGGCAATGGCACCCCACTCCAGTACTCTTGCCTAGAAAATCCCACAGATGGAGGAGCCTGGAAGGCTGCAGTCCATGGGGTCGCTGAGGGTCAGACACGACTGAGTGACTTCACTTTTACTTTTCACTTTCATGCATTGTATATTATGCACACAGTTCAAAAATCACATGATTTAACATAAAACAAGAGTCAAAATAAATCCACTGCTTGTAGCAGGCTACATTCAACAACATACCTGGAATGACTGTCCTTTTCTAAGAAAAAGTCTGAAAAGTAAGTGATTGGGCAACCCTCAGAGAGGACAAGAACCCCTTAAATGGGCTCTGAGCACAGTAAGATTTTCAAGAATTCTTTCATAGTCTGGAGTTTGGGGGAAGCTCTGGGCTTCTTAGGTGGCTAATTCAAATATAATTCACACTGTCCAAATGTTCAAGAAGGCTCCTGGAACACCGCATTTCAGCAGTTCAGGTTTGTCAGCCCAGTGGAGAGAGGGCACCCACCTCACACTACAAATCTGCTCATTTTACATTAATCAACAGTTTTTTAGTGTAATGAATAAAACATTAAAATTGCTATTTAGAATATTAAAACAATGTAGTTCGTACAAACGGTAAAGTTATGCTGGGCCATAGTTTAGGGTACTAAGGCTGTTATTTACAGAATAAAATTCATTATCACTACGCAAATATTGAACAAGAATGGTCTGTATTCAAAGATAAAGTTGCCACAGGGGACTGTTGATATAGGAAATATGGCTGGAGCGATAGAGGATGCATATTAAAATTCATATACTGAAAAGGAAAAATGTACTTAACAGGGATATTTAATATTCCAAGAGCATCAACTAGAATTGTTAAGGTCGTATTTGCTGACATCTCAATTATAATCCTCCATTTTCAGTGCCTTCAGTTCAATCCAAAAATTGTCTGCAGACCCCAATCTACTGTATTTTACGAGGCCTCGTTGACAAATGATTTTTTGATAGTGTTCAACATGTTGAAACTATCAGGAAAAAGACCAAAGGCCAATTTGAGTATTTTCCCTCACAGGCCCAGCAAATTTTGAAATGAATAGTAGGGATTTAAGATAAAGTTTTGTAAAATGAAGCAAACAAGAGTTGACCATGGTTAGCTTAATAATAAATGGTAGAGTTGGGAATCAAACTCAAGGATTTCCACTCCAGAGTCTGTGTTAGCTAGTATAATTTGCCTGTTCATCATCATAAGTAGATAGAAGTATTTTTATATCCAATAACTTATATATTAGTATATATATAATATAAATATGGTGTTATATACTTATATTATATACCTATTACATTCCTGTATCATTTTGTTAGGTAGGTAGTTAGAATAGGAAAAAGGAGTCCAGAATGGTGGTGGCTAAAAGACAAGGGTGAAGCCCATGAAAATAGAAAAAAGGAAGGTCCTAGGACCAGAGTAAGGACCTCAGGTGAAGGAAACAGCCTTCTGGCTAGCCCAATTTACACAGGGTACGCTCAGAGGGAGAAGAAAAAAACAGACAAACCGAGGGGCCAAAATTGAGCTTGGGGCTTTTCTTCTCTTCGTGTCTTTTGGGTCGGCCCAACCTTATATGCCTCAAGGATGTACTTTCCTTTCTCCTTGCAAATATAACTGAGCTGTGACACGCAGCTGTAACACTGGTCCGTCCAACGCTTCAAATTTTTGCTGCAGTGAGATAGAATCGAGGAAATTACAAACTTCCCAGACATATATGATGCTGTGACTTGGATTTAATCTGGCTGATACAACCTCGGCTTGGCCCTTGCAAGGCGAAGGAAAAACACAGCAGAAGCCCAACTCAGTGAAAGCTCCTGCCGTGGAAGCTGAACATGAAGGAAACCCAGTGCAGCGAAAATGACAAGAAGCCCAGCGTGCTGGAAACGGGAACAGCAAAAACAAACTCACCAGAAAGCGCATGCAGCTCAGTCTCAGATTCCGTAAGACCTCTGGTTGGGACAGGAAGTCTTCGCTCCTATGGCTGGAAGGATATACGGCTAACATGATCTTAATTCCTTTACAATCTCTCATTCCTTGTTTCCTCAAAACCCCCGTGAACAGGCGAGCGGCACTGGGTGCCCCAGGGTCTACCTGCTATCTGCTGTGACTTAGTAGCTGTTGCCCAAGTGGGTAGGGGTTCTTCTGACCTTAATCTTCTTTGCGCCAAGGATCAGGTCAATGAAAACCGTGAGAGCAGGTCAGGTATTTAGCAGATTTTCTGGCAGGTAATGAAGGGGATTCCTCAGCACATTTTTCCCACTGCTTTTTCCTCCCATCCTTCTGCTCCTCTCTCTATCTATGCCACTGTTTACAAAGTATTGGGCAGATCATCTTTCCATCTCTAAAAGTTGTGCTTGAAACCGTTTACTTAAGACTGGGGCTCAAACCCATGTGGCAGGGACTCTGTGCGATGCTTAGTCACTCAGTCATATCCGACTGGGACTTGAGCCGGCCAAAACCCACGATGCCTGGCTTCAGGACCTAATGAAGCTCAGGCTCTTGATGTCTCATTGGAAAAATTGAGAGAGAGACACAGCAATAGGTAAGAGGTAGATTTGTTCAGATTTAGAAAGAAGGACAGTGCACAGGGTGTGGGCCATTGCAGAGGGCAAGGGCTACGGCCCTGGAATGTGGTGTGGTTAGCTGTGTGTTTTCATATGTTAATGAGTGGGAGGATCATTCCAACAATTGGGCAACTACCCGCTCTTCAGCCTTTTGACAGTGCCTTGGAACTGTCCTAGGACCTCTGGGTATGTCATTTAGCTTGCAGAGTGAGGATCAAGGTTTAGTTGAATCTGACTAGTTTAGTTGTCATCTTGGACCCATTTGATTTTAACTGGTTTATGTTATGCCCTTGGGCTATGTGATTCTTTCAAAAGTTGTGCCCTGCCCCCTTCTCTCCTATTTTCATGCGCTTTTCCTGAACCCCATCTGGACCCATAGTGTTGCCTCTACAATCTTATGGAGGGGCAACCAGATAATAGCTGGCCCTTGGGAGAGAAATACTGTATAATATCCAATCTCTCTAGATATTCAGATCCAGGGATTGAACTCGGGTCTCCGGCATTGTAGGCAGACACTTTACCATCTGGGCCACCAGGGAAGTCTATTTAGGCCTTCATGTTCCACGTTTCCTGGAACGTGTGCAACAACAGCATTTCTCAGTGAATCCGCTGGGGTGGGTGACAGGCACACAATGCCCACTAGAAGTCCACCTGTGGGTAGCATTCCTTCAAGGGCAATTGGGCTTCCGGGGATGATGTTTGCCACTTTGGGAGTTAGCCCTGCAGGCTGTTTGGGCCCAAAGCCTTGCCACTCTTCTCCTAAAGTTACAAACATAGCCGGGGATCAAATCTCCACTCCACTTTTATGGAACATCTGGTCTGTTGTCTCTTAGCAGTTTGTTCTTAAGCCACTTACTAACTCCTACAACCAGGACCCTGCCCCCCTGTAGGCAAAATAACTCCACCCCGCTTATTAAAATACTCTTAATGCACCTAACAGGACCAGACCACAGATAACCCACTCTTTTGTCACTATTTCTGTTATTATCCAAAGTGGGTCTATGACAACGAACTGTTTACCACTGGAAACACAATAAGCTGTTCTTATAGAGGACTAGGGGAAGAAATCAGTGACTTACATTCCCTCAGAAGAATAAGAAGATAAGGCTTATGGCTATTTCACCAGGTTCCCAGTTCAGGACACAGGCTTGGACTGCTTTACATCATGGTATCCATTCCCATCCATGGTAGACAAATGAGCAATGAGTTCAGACTACAACCCCTTAATTGTACCCGACACTGGTCATGCTAGAGACCTTAGGCTACCCAACTCCAGCCTGGGGGGTCCCAGGAGGTCGACCTGCCTTGACCAGCCTAGGGATCTCATCCCTGAGATATTATCACACCTCAACCTGCTCAGGGATCCACCAGTCTTGGGGGTCCCAGGAGGTTGATTTGCCTCGAACTGCCTAGGGATCTGGTCCTCACCTGCTTGGGGATCCACCAGTCCAGGGGTCCCAGAAGGTTGATAAGCCTCGATCTGCCCAGGGACCCAATTTTCAGAAGGCCAACATGCCTCAACCTGCCCGGGGAACTGATCTCCAGGAGGCTGTCACGCCTCAGCCTGCCTGAGGATCTGCACCCTGACCCAGGGGTCCCCGGCTCTCAGGTTGCAACAGTATTGGGTAGGATAAGCTTCAGAAAGACTCACCCTTAAGGAAGTCCACCCTTAGGGAAGTCCACCCATAAAAATAAAAGGAAGCCTATTAGTTGTGGTGCTGTGCCCAGGCTCACCAATAACTCAGGAGCCCAATAAGAACCCCATGCCCTTCTGGAAAGGCTAAAAGAGGCCCTCCAAAAGCTTGCCAATGTGGACTTAGACTCTTACGAGGAACAGGTGATTTTTAAAGGACAAATTCTTTTCCCGATGTGCATCAGATATCAGGATAAAGTTACAACAGATACAACAGCAGGACCCTGCTTGCCTCTTTAGCTGAGATGGTCCAGATAGCCAACAATACCTTTTATAACAGAGAACAGGAGAGGGAGGCCAAGGCCCAGGAAAGGGAGAAAAGGAAAGAGATGAGGCATGCCCAGATGCTGGCCACCCTTCAGAGAAGCTCTATGACAAACCACGAGTCCTTGAAGGACAAGGCACAAGGCAAATGCCTAATCTGTAGACAGGCGGGACAATGGGCCAAAAAGTGTCCAAACCATGAAAGTCTCCTAAAATGGCTTGCTACAAATGCCATCAGTTGGGACATTGGGAAGCACTCTGTCCCTGGGACCAAAGAGCTTCAAGGTCAAGCACCAAGCCTTACTTCATGATGCTTCAATAGGACTCAAGCAACTGCTCCAGCCAGCCCACCTGTCACACATAACCATCATGGGGCTGGAGCCCAGGCTACAGCTGGATGAGGCAGGTAGGTCTGAGAATTTCTTGGTTGACACAAGGGCTGCCTACTGTGTCCTGGTCTGCTACTCCAGAGCCTTCTCCTCCCAAACCTGTACCATTTGGGGTCCTACAGGAAAGTTCTTCCATCAAGAAGCTTCCATAAGCCTTTTAAAATTCTCTATCAGAGGGCAGACAGAAGTAAAACCACAATCACAGAAAACTACCCGATCCGATCACAAGGAACACACCTTTGTATAATTCAATGAAACTATGAGCCATGCCATGTAGGGCCTCCCAAGACAAACGGGTCATGGTGGAGACTTCTGACAAAATGTGGTCCAGTGAAGAAGGGAATGGCAAACCCCTTCAGTATTCTTGCCTTGAGAACCCCATGAACAGTATGAAAAGGCAAAAAGATAGCACACTGAAAAATGAACTCCCCAGGTCGGTAGGTGCCCAATATGCTCCTAGAGATCACTGGAGAAATAACTCCAGAAAGAATAAAGAGATGGAGCCAAAGTGAAAACAACATCCAGTTGTGGATGTGACAGGTGATAGAAACAAAGTCCGATGCTGTAAAGAGCAACATTGTATAGGAACCTGGAATGTTAGATCCATGAATCAAGGCAAATTGGAAGTGGTCAAACAGGAGATGGCAAGAGTGAATGTCAACATTTTAGGAGTCAGCAAACTAAAATGGGCTGGAATGGCTGAATTTAACTCAGATGAAAATTATATTTACTACTGTGGGCAGGAATCCCTTAGAAGAAATGGAGTAGCCATCATAGTCAACAAAAGAGTCCAAAATGCAGAACTTGGATGCAATATCAAAAATGACAGAATGATCTCCATTCGTTTCCAAGGTAAACAATTCAATATCACAGTAATCCAAGTCTACACCCCAACCAGTAATACAGAAGAACCTGAAGTTGAATGGTTCTGTGAAGACCTACAAGACTTTCTAGAACTAACACCCCAAAAGATCTTCTTTTCATTATAGGGGACTGGAATGCAAAAGTAGGAAATCAAGATACCTGGAGTAACAGTCAAATTTGGCCTTGAAATAGAGAATGAAGCAGGGCAAAGGCTAATCGAGTTTTGAGAAGAGAACGCACTGGTCATAGCAAACACCCCCTTCCAACAACACAAGAGAGTCCTCTACACATGGACATCACTAGATGGTCAACATCAAAACCAGACTGATTATATTCTTTGCAGCCAAAGATGGAGAAGCTCTATATAGTCAGCAAAAACAAGACTGGGAGCTGACTGTGGCTCAGATCATGAACTCCTTATTGCCAAATTCAGACTTAAATTGAAAAAAGTAGGGAAAACCACTACACCATTCAGCTATGACCTAAATCAAATTCCTTAAAATTATACAGTGGAAGTGACAAATAGATTCAAGGGATTAGATCTGACAGACAGAGAGTGCCTGAAGAAATATGGATGGAGGTTTCTGACATTGTACCAGAGGCAGGGATCAAGACCAACCCCAAGAAAAAGATGCAAAAACGCAAAATGGTTATCTGAGGTGGCCTTACAAACAGGTATGAAAAGAAGGGAAGCAAAAGGCAAAGGAGAAAAGGAAAGATATACCCATTTGAATGCAGAGTTCCAAAGAATAGCAAGGAGAGATAAAGGGAATAATATTTCATGCACAGATGGGCACAACAAAGAACAGAAATGGTAGGGAACTATCAGAAGCAGAAGATATTAAGAAGAAGTGGCAAGAATACACAGAAGAACTGTACAAAAAAGATCCTCATGACCCAGATAATAATAATGCTGTGATCACTCACCTGGAGCCAGACATCCTGGAATGTGAAGTCAAGTGGGCCTTAGAAAGCATCACTACAAACAAAGTTAGTGGAGGTGATAGAATTCCAGTTGAGTTATTTCAATTCCTAAAAGATGATGCTGTGAAAGTGCTGCACTCAATATGCCAGCCAATTTGGAAAACTCAGCAGTGGCCGCAGGACTGGAAAAGGTCAGTTTTCATTCCAATCCCAAAGAAAGGCAATGCCAAGGAATGCTCAAACTACCACACAATTGTACTCATCTCACATGCTAGTAAAATAATGCTCGAAATTCTCCAAGCCAGGCTTCAACAGTACGTGAACTGTCAACTTCCAGATGTTCAAGTTGGATTCAGGAAAGGCAGAGGAACCGGAGATCAAATTGTCAACATCCGTTGGATCATCAAAAAAGCAAGACAGTTCCAGAAAAAACATCTATTTCTGCTTTATGGACTATGCCAAAGTCTTTGACTGTGTGGGTCACAACAAACTGTGAAAAATTCTGAAAGAGATGGGAATACCAGACCACCTGACCTGTCTCTAGAAATATCTGTATGCAGGTCAGGAAGTAACAGTTAGAACTGGACATGGAACAACAGACTGATTCCAAATCAGGAAAGAAGTACTTCAAGGCTGTATATTGTCACCCTGCTTATTTAACTTATATGCAGAGTACATCATGAGAAATGCTGGGCTGGATCAAGCACAAGCTGGAATCAAGATTACCAGGAGAAATATCAACCAATATACTTCAGATATGCAGATGACACCACCCTTATGGCACAAAGCAAAGAAGAACTAAAAAGCCTCTTGATGAAAGTGACAGAGGATAGTGGAAAAGTTGGCTTAAAATTCAACATTCCGAAAACCAAGATCATGGCATCTGATCTCATCACTTCATGGCAAATAGATGGGGAAACAATGAAAACAGTGACAGACTTCATTTTCTTGGGCTCCAAAATCACTGCAGATGGTAACTGCAGCCTTAAAATTAAAAGATGCTTGCTCCCTGGAAGAAAATCTAGACAGTATATTAAAAATCAGAGACATTACTTTGCCAACAAAGGTCTGTCTAGTCAAGGCTATGGTTTTTCCAGTGGTCATGTATGGATGTGAGAGCTGGACTGTAAAGAAAGCTGAGTGCAGAAGAATTGATGCTTTTGAACTGTGGTGTTGGAGAAGACTCTTGAGAGTCCCTTGGACTGCAAGGAGATCCAACCAGTCCATCCTAAAGGACATCAGTCCTGGGTATTCATGGGAAGGACTGACGTTGAAGCTGAAACTCCAATACTTTGGCCACCTGATACAAAGAGCTGACTCATTTGAAAAGACCCTGATGCTGGGAAAGATTGAGGACAGGAGGAGAAGGCGACAGAGGATGAGATGGTTGGAAGACATCACTAACTCAATGGACATGGGTTTAGGTGGACTCTGGGAGTTAGTGATGGACAGGGAGGCCTGGCGTGCTGTGGTTCATGGAGTCACAAAGAGTTGGACATGACTGAGCAACTGAACTGAACTATATGCTCCAAGGACTTAAGTCCTAATTAAAGTCTGGAAAGATGGGTCCTCAAAGGCTCAACTCCAGCCCAGATGGATGGGCCCATACCCTGTAATACTTTCTACCCCCATCGCAATCAAGGTTCCAGGACACAACTCCTGCACTCACTACTCACCAGCCATGCCGTGGAGGAAAACAAAAGAGGACACTCAATACATCTGTCAACAAGCTACAACATGCAGCACCAGGTCAACAAGGACATATAAAGCTACACCTGACCACGGAAGATATCACTCACCCTAGATGGAAACTGTTCATGACTCTGAGGTTTGAGACTAACAAGAAGGGGAGACTCAAAGGCCCTCACTGTCTCAGCTCAGCAGGAAGTAGCCAGAGAGACCGCGATGCCCCTATTCCCAAAGAAGGGCCTCCCATCTCTCGGGGTGGGAGTGTTATGTAGTTAGAATAGGAAAAAGGAGTCCAGAACAGTGGTGGTTAAAAGACAGAGAAGAGTAAAGCTCTTCAAAATAGAGCCAAGGAAGGTCTCAGGACCAGATTGAGGACCTCAGGTGAAGCAAACAGCCTCCTGGCTAGCCCAGTTTACATCGGGCAGGCTCAGGGGGAGGAGGGGGAAAAAAAAAAAAACAATTAAAAACAGGAGCCAAAATTTAGCTTGGGGCTTCTCTTCTCTTCATGTCTTTTGGGTCGGCCCACCCTAACACCTTGAGGATGTATTCTCCCTTGCTTGCAAATAATACTGAGCTATAACACAGAGCTGTAACACTGGTCCATCCAACACTTCAAATTTTAGCTGCAGTAAGACGGAATCAAGGAAATTACAAACTTCCCTGATAATTTTAAAACAATGCTAGAAAATGTTTATTATTATCTATCCAGTTACCACATACACGCCCGTATCTAACTTATTGCTACCTCAACGCAATTACAATCCGTACATGTAATTCTCTGTGCAATTTCTGAAGTCCCCAACAAATCTATTTTTTAGAAAGCATAGAGGCTTCCTAGCCTTACTGAAGTTATTTAACCTCTGGAGCACACGATTTTCTCAAATATAAAACAGTAGTAACAGCCATGCCTATGTCACAGACGTGAATTCAGTGCAACAGTGCAAGCATAGTGCTTAAGCACAGTGCCGGGCACAAGAAGCACTCGGGAAATATTATATATTATCACTGCTACGGTAAATCATTTTATCCACCCTTGTGTCCTTGCAATTTACACAGGGTTTAGCCCATGAGAGATGTTCAGAAAACAGTAACTAAAAGAAACTAGTGAATACAGTGTTCAACACCCCCCTGTAAACACAAAAACACACCCCTCCTTTCCTTAAGCACTCCCATCTCTCATGATTTTGTTTCTTCCACCTGAAACTGTTCCCCATCCTAAATTTTCATCTGGCTAATTGTGCTTTTCCATCCAAGTTTTGGTTCCTTTTCTTAAAAACTCTGAGCCTATTATGCATCCTGCTTGCACATTGTCACTGGGCTTTCTCCCTGTTGCTATTTAGCAAAGCACTCAACCCTCAGTATTCTTGATGTTTTTGACTTGCCTTAACACCCCATTACATTGCAGAGGCAGACACTACCTTTTTACCATTCAAAGGTATAGAATAAAAGGAATGTTCAGTAATTCTTTGTTAAATGAACACACACATATTTCCACCTGAATAACTTTTCCATGATTCTCATCCTTCCTACCAAACGTCATCCTGGATTTAGGATATGGTTCAATTTTAGACATGAACAAGAAGGAAAAAAGACAGATCATCCAGGTTTTTTAATTGACCAAAAAAACCTGGACAAGTTTCTCCCCAAACATGGCCAAATGACCTTAACATATGAAAGGTATGCAACTCCCATTAATCACTAGGAAAATGCCAATAAAAGCCACCACTAAGACATCAATACATAACTATCAAAATGGCAAAAAGAGAGTGAGAAAATACAGAGAATAGTGAAATATGGGGCACCTGTATCTTTTATACACTGCTGATGAATGTCTAAATTGGTAGAGTCAGTAAGGAAAACTGGCAATATCTACAAAAATGAAAGTACACTCCTGAAGACTCAGCAACTCCACTTCTATCTAATATGCTATGAAGAAATATGTACCTAAACGTGCCAAAAGGCATTCACAAGAATATTCACAGCAATGAATTCCTTACAGCTGCAAAGTAGAAGCAACCAAGATGCTCATCAACAGTAAAATGGACAAATAAATCTGTGGAAGTTTCTGGATAAATTCCTATGATAGAATATTACGTAGCGATGAAAAAACAGTAAGAATGAATCTTAAAATATAATGTTGAGACAAATACTGTAGATGTCACTTATATATGGAATCTTAAAAAATACAACTAGTGACGATAAGAAGCAGACTCACAGATACAGAGAAGAAACTAGTGGTTACCAATGGGGAGTGAGGAAAGGGGAGTAGCCATAGAGGAGCAGGGGGTAAGACGCACAAACTATCAGGACTAAAATAAGCTATAAGGATATACTGTACAAATGGGGAATACAGCCAATACTGTATAGTAACTAAAGTTTAAATAACTATAAATAAAGGAAAGGATTCCCAGATGCCTCAGAATCCACCTGCCAATGCAGGGACACGGGTTTGATCACTGGGTTGGGAAGATCCCCCAGAGTAGGAAATGGCAACCCACTCCAGTATTCTTGCCAGCAAAAATCCCCTAGAGAGAGGAGCTTTGCAGGCTACAGGTGGTGAGGTCACAAATAAACAGACACACCTGAGCACATGCACACATGTACCTTTAATACGTGATGAAGGGAAGTGAGTGAAAGTCGCTCAGTCGTGTCTGACTCTTTGTGACCCCATGGACTATACAGTCCATGGAATTCTCCAGGCCAGAATACTGGAGTGGGTAGCCTTTCCCTTCTCCAGGGCATCTTTTCTAGCCAAGGATCAAACCCAGGTGTCCCACATTGCACACTGATTCCTTACCAGTTGAGCCACAAGGGAAGCCCAAGAATCTTGGAGTGGGTAACCTATCCCTTCTCCAGGGAATCTGTCTGACCCAGGGTCTCCTGCATTGCAGGCAGATTCTTTACCAACTAAGCTATGAGGGAAGCCCTGTAATATGTAATACAGTAATTATACATCAATTAAAAAATTTTTAAACATGTTACATGAAATAATACAGACACGAAAGAGCATGTGTCCTTGTGTAGCTTCAGGAACAGACAGTTGTCTACAGTGATGGAGGTGAAACGGGAGCGGACCAGTGTGTGTGTGGCTGCTGGTCATTTCTGAAGAATGGATCTGAGTGATCGTGGAGTGTGTATGTTCACTTTGTGGAGTTCATCCACTTGTACACTTGGTGCATGTGCACTTTTCTGCAGGTGACCTGTACTTTGGTGAAAACGTGAGCTAAAAATAAATGAATACATAAATGCATTCAAGTCACACACACAAAAAAGTCAACACAGATGATTCACACAAGTCCAGGAAGTCTGAAATCCTCTAAATCTGACCAGTCACTTGATTCTATTTGAGATCACATCTTCGTCTTATTTCTCTCTCTTCTCTTTATTGGGAAATTCTATTTTAATCTATTTGCTAAATATAAACTACATATACACAGGTTTAACACTGCCATAAAAAGGGACAGAATAGCCGAAATGGGGTCATGATCTTTTTATTACACATGGAAGAAAAAGAAGGAAAGCGGTTTTCCTGAGAAGAAAAAGAAGGAAAGCGGTTTTCCTGAGATAAGCTGGCAACTGTCAAAAGAGATAGAAATGATAAACACACTCCATGTATTTATGTTTATGTAGTCAGACAAAGCTCTCAAATAGTCTGAGTTGAAAATAACTGGCACAGGGCAGTGAAAAGACACAGAGAAGCAGAAGTCCAGGCATATCAACCACTGTCTACCTGCAGGGGTGAAGCCAGAGAGGGTAAGAAAGAATCACAACAGACAGGACCAGAGCTGAGGCCAAGGGGCACTCCTGACTCCGGACTCAGTATAGACGGGGAGGGTGCAGGGGGTGTCAGATTATTCAGAGGTGCCTGCCAGCTTCATGCTAACTTCAAGAACACCAGCTACAAAAGAAGGTGAGAAATCAGGGTTGGAACAACCAAAGCCTTGTGAAAAGCTTTGAAAGTCCTTATAATTATTGCTTTTACTACATTTTTTTTTAAGCTAAAGAGGCAACATCCCCAAGAAGGAAATAATTTCAGTGCAATTTTAAATTAGTAATTAGGTTTCTACAAAATGACTTCATCTTCAAACCTTTGCTCACTAAAAATTTTCCAGGATCTCTCCACCTCTCTTCAAGTATCGCACTTTCTTATGTATAAAACACAGCTAATCATCTCTTGAAGACACAACTTAAGATGCAGAAATGCCCTAAGAGGGCAGCCACTACTGAACAGGTATACAAAAGGGATCCACACATACTTCAACAAGGCAAATTCACCTCTGGGAATGGGTCACTGTTGAAAACATTTACAAATGTAGTTTTTACCAGACATTTCATTACTGTTTCATTAAAAATTATATCTCGGTCTCTAACATTCAAATATTTAGGCAACATCTTAGTCTTATCAGAGATGACGTCTTACTTTGAAAACCTGCATTGTGTTCTTACTTTTTACTGCTGTAAAGTGAAAGTGAAGTCACTCAGCTGTGTCCAACTCTTTGTGACCCCCATGGAGTATACATACAGTCCATGGAATTCTCCAGGCCAGAATACTGGAGTGGGTAGCTGTTCCCTTCTCCAGGGGAATCTTCCCAACCCAGGAATTGAACCCAGGTATCCTGCATTGCAGCCAGGTAATTCACCAGCTGAACCACCAGGGAAGCCCTTTACTGATGTACACAGACAATAAACATCAGGCGTGCTTTATTTAAGTAATGGTGGTGATTTAGTTGCTAAGTTGTGTCCAACCCTTGTGATCCCATGGACTGCAGGCTGACAGGTTACTCTGTCCATGGAATTTTCCAGGTAAGAATACAGGAGTGGGTTGCCATTTCCTTCTCCAGGGGATCTTCCCAACCCAGAGATCGAACCCACATCTACTGTTTGGCAGGTGGTTGTCTGCATTGCAGGCAGATTCTTTATTGCTGAACCACCAGGGAAGCCCCAATTATCTAAGAGAAGTTACCAAAAACGTATATATTTCCATTCCTATATATACTAACTCCCCATAAGAAGACTTCAAACCGAAAGACTTCTTTGGCTATAAAGTATTTGAATTTACTTCTGTTTCAATGTAAATCTCTTTGGATAACAAACATATCCATCATAAATCAGTATAATTATTTCAGAATAATCGCAGAAAGTAGTTTCCTTGTACTGGTAACATAGAAAATCAGTTTTAACTGTCAAGAAGCTTATTCACAATAGGTCTTTTTAACTTGAGTCCCTTGCAATCAAAGATCTAGATGTTGAAATAAAAGCAGGAAACAGATCCGTTTCACTTTGCATCTCTTCTTATAATTAGACTGAGAAATAACATTTCTTTTTTCCTGGGAAATTTCTTTGTCTTGTGGAAAATGCTTCCAACTTTAATATCTAAGATGATAAAATCTACTCCTTTAAAACGTTCCTCGAGAAAAGCAAAATAAACTGCCCATGATGCAAACCGCGCAGGAACCCTCCAGGCTTTTCTTTCCGTGCCCTCTGTAATAGTAACATCAACTCAGCCCCTGGCCCCCATGGACATCTGCTCTCATCCCTCAGTATTGTGGCCTGAGCATTAAATGTAAGTGTCAGCCAGTCATAAAATCTCAACAATTTCCAAATCTTTGGGGGTCAAACATATGATGGCATTTCGAGTGGGAAACCCCAGGGTCTGCAGCCACATCTTCTAGGGGTCTGACGTGATGGAAAAGAAAAACATGGCCTGCCTTTACAACAAGGTCATTCTTACACGGAATTTGGTTGTAAGGAAGACTTTACAAGCCTCATATTTATATTGGCTAAAATATTATTCCATGCATAAACTTCTAGAAGTAATTTTAGAAATTCAGTTGAACAATTTTTTTTTTCAAATTACACACAACTTGTGGACTAACACAATTTATGTACAGTCAAATACGAAGAAAAAGCAAGCAAGCCAGGCCCACTGATGGATTCAAGCACTTCCTACTTCCATTCACCTATCAGGGCTCTGCTAAAGAAAGAAGATGGGTACCCTAATCACACTGGGGCAAATCCTTCAGAGATGGCAGCAGCAAGCTGTCCATGACATCCTGCTCGAGGTCTCAGAAAGAGCAGGGCATTTGACAAAATGCAATGATTTCTAATGCACTCCAGTTTTCAAGGAAGTCAGTGTTACAGCCAGAAACAGGATAAATGAAAACTCTAAGACACGTGCTTTCTGAGATTTATCATCAGGTAGAAATTGACAAGGGGAAGGAGATTAGACAAGTGTTTAAGACTTTCCATCAAAATATGCAACCAGAAGGAGATTGCAACACTGGCCATTTCCTTTGCAATTATGAATAAAAATGACTGATGATCCTCACAGTTTTCATTATCCCTGAGATCCAGCATCCTCCCAACTCGGCTACTACATAACTACGTCAGCCAAATCCTATCCTGAAGAAAAAGGGGTTTAGGGTACAGGCTATGCAGGGGGAAAAGAAGGCATGGAAAAGAAAAAAGCGTTCTGAGTTAAACTAAGAACAGTTGGTGCTGTGAATAAAATCAGTTTGACTTGTGAAGTTTCACAAAGTTACCGCTCACGCCTGGAATCATCGGGCATTTGATCCAACAGCATTTGATCCGACAGCATACTCAAACACTGTCCTTATCAAGAGTTAAAAAAAAAAGAGAGAGAGACAATATAATAAATCCTATTAATTCAACTTCAGTGTAAGGCAAGAAGGGTGCTAGATGTTAACATTTGATTATAATTCCATGTCTCTTAAGAAATTCCTAATAGAAGAAGCTACAAACGGGACATGATGTCCTTGAGATAGTGATACAGAAGATTCTGTAAAATAACTGCCTAGGGGGAGCACAGACGGAGACAGAAAGGGAAGGAGAGAAGGAAGAAAGGAAGGGAGGAAGGAAAACACAACATTAGCTTTGGTTAACAGCCAGAGAGGAGCTGGAGCTAGTTGAGACAGACTCATGAAATCATGAGGTCTGTGTGCATCTCTACACAACCCTGTAACTACACGTTTGTAACTTGGAATCCATCATGGTTGGTATACTTATATCAGCAAATGCAACAAGGCTCTCCTCATAGTTTGGCTGGGGAAGAATCTGCCTGCAATGCAGGAGACCAGGGATTGATTCCTGGGTCGGGAAAATCCCCTGGAAAAGGAAATGTCAACCCATTCCAGTATTCTTGCCTGGAGAATCCCATAGACAGAGGAGCCTGGCGGGCTACAGTCATGGGGTAGCAAGAGTCAGACGCGACTGAGTGACTAAATCCCAAATACAGCAAATCAGACCTTTTATTCAGAAAGCTGTTTTCCCTATAGCCTTGGTTAGATCCAAACTACCATGCTCAGTGAGAGCATCTCTTTACCAATAAAAGAGAAGTGCTACCAGCTACCTCAAAAACGCCATATGAAAATTACATACAATAATGCAAGAGTACTTGGTAGCATACAAGAATTTCAGATGGCTATGTCTATTATTACTTTCAAGAATTAGCCATCAAGTATACATCACAGAAAACAACCTCAAAGAATTTCACCAATAATGAGGTCTCCTTCGTGGTCGCACTTAGACCACAGGCTTCAAACAAGCAGCAGTGAAAACAGCAGTGGAGTTTACAAACAAATACACAAAAGGGAAAAGAGTTCAGGTCACTGGGAAGCTATCCAAGCATGCAAGCTTGACAAGGAAACCAGCACAAAATGAGAAATCAACACAGAGATATTCATTCCAAGTCTTCTATGTGAAGCAGACCCATCTTACATTTCTCGTTTTTAATGTCTTCCTGCTGCTACTGCTGCTACTAAGTCGCTTCAGTCGTGTCCGACTCTGTACGACCCCATGGACGGCAGCCCACCAGGCTCCCCCATCCTTGGGATTCTCCAGGCAAGAACACTGGAGTGGGTTGCCAGTTCCTTCTCCAATGCATGAAAGTGAGAAGTGAAAGTGAAGTTGCTCAGTCATGTCCGACTCTTCACCACCCCATGGACTGCAGCCTACAAGGCTCCTCCGTCCATGGGATTTTCCAGGCAAGAGTACTGGAGTGGGTTGCCATTGCCTTCTCCGATATTTCAAATATACCATCACTGTGCAAGAAATGGCAATGAAATAAACCCCTAGGAAGCATCACAAGCATTAACTAGCCCTCAGTCCATAACACTAAAGGCACAACCTACTTGTCAAGTCCACGCAGTAAAAGGTGGATGAAGACCAGGAGGAATGTGCTCTCATGAAACTAACACATGTTACAATGGTAACAGTCACTGCAAACAGAATTTCAGAAAAAATGATTCGTTATATGTGTACATTTCTGTGTCACAAAAGAGAATCATTTCCTAGCTAGACTAAATATCAATACTAGATACTAGGGACTTCCCAGTGGTATCCACCCAGTGGCTCAGTGGTGAAGAATCTGCCTGCCAAGTGGGAGAGACAGGTTCGATCCCTTGGGTCAGTAAGATCCCCTGGAGAAGAAATGGCAACACGCTCCAGTATTCCTACCTGGGAAATCTCATAGACAGAGGAGCCTGTGGGCAGTCCATAGGATCACAAGAGTCAGACATTACTTAGCAACTAAACAGCAGCAATACCAATACTAGATACTAAATAAAAGTATCTTCCATACTTTTTAAACTCATCCTCATCTCTCTTCCTGGGGCCCAAAACAGGTTTTCAAATAGCAGAAAAGCAATGGTAGGGAGAAAAGTCTAGAGAGAAAAACACCAACCCATACCCCAACTGAGATGCAGCCACCAGGTACCATTACAATTCTCCCAACACATCCAAGGGACGCATGACTCATTGACCTCCTATCTCAAAGATGTCTGGGAAACCTTGGAGTCAGGTAATAAATTGGTTTCTGTCTCACTTAAGGTAGTTCAGTTCAGTTAAGTCATTCAGTCGTGTCCGACTCTTTGCGACCCCATGAATCGCAGCACGCCAGGCCTCCCTGTCCATCACCAACTCCCAGAGTTCACTCAGATTCGCGTTCATCAAGTCAGTGATGCCATCCAGCCATCTCATCCTCGGTCGTCCCCTTCTTCTCCTGCCCCCAATCCCTCCCAGCATCAAAGTCTTTTCCAATGAGTCAACTCTTCGCATGAGGTGGCCAAAGTACTGGAGTTTCAGCTTTAGCATCATTCCTTCCAAAGAAATCCCAGGGTTGATCTCCTTCAGAATGGACTGGTTGGATCTCCTTGCATTACTCTAAATCCATCCATGGAATTCTCCAGGCAAGAAGAGTGGAGTGGTTAAGCCATTCCCTTTTCCAGGGTTCTTCCCAACCCAGAGATCAAATCCAGGTCTCCTGAATTGCAGGCAGATTCTTTACCATCTGAAACTACCAGGGAAGCCCCTAAATCTATCCATTGCAACCAAAAATCATCATCACCACCATCATAACCCCCAAAATTTTAAAATAAGTATCCCGGTTATTCTCTGGGATATAAAGACCTTTCGACTAGTATTTCTCAATTTTGACTGCACCACAGAATTCATTAGGAGCTATAAAATTCCCTTTGAGCCATCAGAATCCCTGACTAATGACCAGAAAATCTCTGGGATACGTGCTCAGGCATCAGCAGATCTTCAAAGATGGCCAGGTGATTCCAGGATACAGTCAGACTGAGAACCGCTGCTCTGGCAGAAGGATTCTTAACTCCACACTCAACACTCATGACTCTCACCTTGAGCCACATGTTCCCATATCCCCTTGTCTCTAGTAAGGATGCCAATCACAGGTTGGATTAAGGCCCCACCCTACTACAATATGACCTCCACCTAGTTAATTACACCTGCAACCACTCTGTTTCCAAATAATGTCCCATTTTGAAGTTGCAAGTAGAATGTGAATTTTCGGGGGACACCAATCAACCCTGTACAGCAGATAAGAAGGGGGAGAAAATAGCAACTCTGGTCAGAATTCTAAGTGTTGATTACAAACAAGTAGTAGAGCAACCTAGTCTCTGGGGACCTTGAAGAAAATAAAGGAGTACATGAAACAGAGCTAGAGTTGAGAGTGTCCCTAAAAGACAACCTGGAAGAGATTCCAAGCCCTAACAGTTTATCACACCCCCGGTGCAATGGAACCACTTCCAAATTCCCGTCTCTGAAATATCATGTTGCCTATGCCTTAGAACATTCAAATCTGTATTTCTGTTGTCAAGAGTTACAGCACTGTCCCTGAAAATTCATATGAGAATTCAAACAATTCCCAAGAGATACCCTGTCATATTCAGAGTTACAATGGAACTACCACATTCTTACTAGGCAAGCATTACAGACGAAATGTGCTTTGTAGAATTAACTACCTCTAATAATCACATACTCAACCATATTTCAGGGAAAATATATTCTGAATTCCAACTTCATACTCTTAACAAATAACCAGCAAACTAATAAACTTTCCATGATTTAGCACTCTGGGTATCAATCAAATGGCTTGTATATTAATTGTGCTCACTAGTGATAGTTTGATGGCTCAGTGGTAAAGAATCCTGCCAATGCAGGAGCTTCAGCTTTGATCCCTGGGTCAGGAAGATCCCCTAAAGGAGGAAATGGCAATCCACTCCAGTATTCTTACCTGAAAAATCCCACGGACAGAGGAGCCTGGAAAGCTAAGTCCATGAGATTGCAAAAAAGTCGGACATCACCGAGGAACTGAGCATACAGAAACACAGCAATAGTTAGCACAGACGTTCTGTTTCCAACAACCAAAGAAATCAAAGAGGATATTAACTATTTTGCCATGCTCGAAAACTCTGTGATACACAAAGAGACCCCATAATGTTTACAGCCATCCGCTGAACTACTACCAAGAGAGAAAAGGAGAGGGAAAATGTATAATAAATATATGAACTACAAAAACTTTTTGACAAAAATCATTATTCCATGGACACAAATTAGTTTGGTCCCTTGGTTAACTTCTTTGGCCTTAAATATCCTATAAATCAACCAGCAATATAAACAAGTTCGTCTTTTTCATTTAAATACTATTGTAACGGAAATGGACAGAATGAGATGGTTTAGCCAAGTTTTGTCTGCATTAAGGAAGAGAAAAGCAAAGCCTCTCTAACGTGTGAGAAATTAGGAGAAACTCTAAGGTAATCAAAAAGTTTTTAATCGATTTTTTTGCTTTCAACATATTTCAAATATGGGACTCTTGACACTTTTCAAACTTTAATAACTCACTGTTTCCTAACTACATTAAATTCTAAATATAAATAAGGCAAAAGAAATCTCCCTTTATAATGTAGCTCAGAAGGGGGAAAAAAAACTCTTCTATTTACTAGGCTGACATTTACTTTGATCTCTTATAGACCCTTTTAGGTAACAATTTATATAACAGAGCAAGCAAACTCCTTTGGGAATTTAAAATACCTTAGAAGTACGAACAAATGCAAATAAACTGAAAACACAGGGGGCTGTATCTCCATTGCTTGCCTTGTCTTACTCTGTTTGACAGCACTGTTTTCAAGAACAGGCAAAGAAATAAATCCTTCAATTTGGCTCTGATAACTTAAAAAGAAGCTTATAGCAGTTTAATAACGGAGTAAGATTAAACCACACTTCTTAAAAAAAATATTTCAAAGGTGGCAAAAGGAAGTGCCTTTATGCAAATGTCATTCCTTCCCAACTACCAACTAAGAGTTGTTAATCCACTCAGATGAAGTGTCCAAATATATCTGATGCCCCAACTACTCCGGTGTATCTTCAAAGTGGATTTGAAGGTTCTTAATTGTGCTACTAATTTAGCCACTGACATTAGTAAATTACACGTGGGGGACATTTCATTCTTTTTGCAGTTTTAGAAAATCAACAGTATAAGTAGATGCAAAGGCTCTGGTGCTTCATGGCCATAGGGCTATCTAGCCCATAATAATAATTAACAACATACACTGAGCATGAAAGATACAAAGGGGAATTCAGAATCATAGAAGTTTATGCTTTGCGTTTTGACAGAATTATACAGGTTTATGCTCTGACTTATGACAGCTTCCTAGATCATTCCCTAGCGGCTCAGACAATACTCAGACGGTAAAGAATCTGCCTGCAATGCAAGAGACCTGGGTTCAATTCCTAGGTCGGGAAGATCCCTGGAGAAGGGAATGACAACCCATTCCAGTATCCCTATCTGGAGAGCAGAACCTAGCGGGCAACAGTCCATGGGAGGGCAAACAGTCGGACATGACTGAGCAACTAACAGTGACTTTCACTACGACAGTCACTGTCGTAAATACAAAATAAAAAAGAATATATCATCAATCAATAAAGAAAAATGAAATGCATTAGACTGATGTGATGAGATAACCAAATGACTGCAGATACAGCTAAATGAAGAGATCAAGTAGATACATCAGGCATCTAACTTGATTATTGCCATAAGTAATCACTCCTCAAGAGTCCTCATGACAGAAAGAATTATTTAGAGAATGCAAAGGTTACGTTATTAAATAGACTTGCTAATGTTTACCCAGCAAAACAGCTGAATTTTAGGTACCCTCACTCAAAACTTAACTTTATTAATAAACATAATTCATGCCCAGTGAAACACATTCACAATTATCAATTTCATATTTTTATTATAAAATAATTATAAATAACAGCACACAAATTGCAAACACATCCCATGAAAAAAGTATTTTTTCTTTTAGACCTTGAGGGGGAAAAAAAAAAGGCTCTACGTTACAGGAAAAACAGGTCTAAAATAACCTGGCAATAGTTCAGCTACCAAAATATATGTGCAAAAAAATGAAGAAAGGCGGAAGAGGAAAGAAAATCGGTTATTTTAATTCCAAAAAAAAGTGAAAGATTTGCAAATCAAATTCTTTTTTAGCATTATGCTTCTGTTATAAAACTATATATAATTCCCCCGATGCTTACACAGTGAATAAAAATCACCTTGAAATATCAACTTTTAAATGTCTAAAAGGTCAATTTTATTGTCATATATATTTCAGCACAATTAAAAATAAAAATGAAGTGCTATTTAGAGGTTTTTCTATTCATTAAAATAGGGACAGAATGGTTTTCATATGCAGCCACATATTTCCAGTTAGATACAGCTATGTGAAAATATATGGACTTAACTCTACTTCTGCTGTTTGAAGAATCAGGTTCTGTTCATCTTTGAATGTCCTAGATTTAGAAAAGTTCTTTGTATAATGTGAAAAGTTATACCTTTGTCAAGTAAGTAACTTTTTTTTAATGGCCCAAAAGGTAAAGTTTATGCTATGCAAATTCTACTACCATAAAAACAATCACTTTATTTGGAATCAAATATCAGTATCAGTCACCTTGATTTCAATCCAGGTGAATGTGAACATCAAATCTAATCTTCGATTATTTATATTCTGGCATACGGTTACATGAGCTTTTCAATTTTCTAACCACTCTAATTTTAGACTCCTGGGAGGCCAAAAGGTATGGGAACAGAGGGACCCATTTGTGCACCATGATGATCAGCTCCTCCCACAGTCAAGCAGGTGCCCTGTGAAACTTCTCAGGTCCTTTCCTGTGTGAATAGCCACCTAGAAATGTCAGGGGCCTGCCTTGGGTTTCTGACAGGAAATGGTGCCCCTGAAGTGCAAATTCACACGGAGGGGGAGCTGCTGGGCTGAAGGTGCACTGGCAGCAGGGCAGAAGGAACCAGAAAGTCGCCCTGTGCATTTCGTAAAGATAAAATAATCGAAAAAAAAAAAAAAAAAGTGGGGGGGTAGGGAGAGATACAGAATTAGATTAAAAATACAAATCAACTACTCCTTAATACATCTAAAGGATAGCTGATCTGAAGGCTTACAAAGGAGTTGGTGAAGAAATTGGAAGGTGATGAAAATTCAAATCTGTTCTCTTCTGTAAGTGCATGTCTTTCTCCCTGATCTCCTTCTAAATTTTGTTGTTGTTGTTCTCACCCTTTCCTCCTTTTTTCCCCATCTAATTATACATCTCAAAGAAATTTCCTTGCCCCTTTAGGTTCAATTCATCCAACCTATGTTTTGCCTGAGGTCGGGGGGATGAGGGGGCAAGGAGCACCCTGAGTAAATACGAAGATCCAACCTCCCACAAATTAGGTTAAAAAAGAGGGTAAGCCAAGGAGAATAGAGTAGTTGGCCTTAAGAGTAAAACTCAAGATAAAGATCCCTTGAGGCTATTTTAAAATGTCCATAAAACCAAAACAGTGGTTTCCAATCCTATATTTGGTGACTGGGGCTGCAGACAGAGTTTAAAGCATATGTTAATACATTAAGCCAAATAATCAGTAATTAGACCTAGAAGCCAGAAATACCTTTAAAAAAAAAATCTTTTTAACTTCAAACACTTTTCCTATAAGTAGTTTTAACTGTGAGCATACAAATTCATCATATAAAAAGTCGACAAGTTGCATAACAGAGTTTTTCTTTAAATGAGTCCTAACAAGATGTACTTTATTACAACTGTATAACGAATTCCAGAAAATTACACGACCAGATGTCCTCCCTGCGATCAGAAACTAAATACATGTCAACAATATCACTTGTGGCCCTTGTAAAGAAATAAGGAACTGTGATATACACTCGGCATCAGTTAGATTAGCCAATTTTAAATAAATAACTACTATGTTCATTGTTAGAAAATGGTAGAATCGTCTTACCCATACATTATTATTATTATTGCCTCTGGCAATAAAAACTACCAGAATCCTCTGAAAGGCACTCATGTTTCAAAAGTCAAAACAGTTAATAACCTGTGACCCAGTAATAATATTCCTGAACTAATCACTACCCCGGAAAAAAAAAAAAAAAGAGAAGAGAAGAGAGGCGGGGGCAGGGAGGGAAGGAGGGAGGGAGACAGAGAGGGATGGAGGCAGGGGAAAAAGAAGGAAAGAAGGAAGGAAGGAAGGAAGCCTGCAAATATAAAAGGTTCACTGTTAGCACCATTTATAACCTAAAAACAGTTCCAGTTCATCCCAAGGAAGCAGCCAGTTTAACTATGGTAAAACAATGTAATGGACTATGACGCTGCCATCATAAACTATACTTAAGAAAGATGGGGAAAGAGCAATATTAAGTAAAAATAACTTGCGTATGAGGAATTAGTAAAATACACAAAAATACTTCTTGAATAAGTGTGGTGTGGTGGTTTGACTAAGGATTTTCCCTAACTTAATTAGCATTACTGACATACCTCCATAATATTTTTCTAAAAAACTAGATATATATATTTCCTAATACTTTTAAAATCAGTATATTTCCTAATATTTTCTTAATATTACTTTTAAATATTAATAAACCGATTTCAAACAGCAGTGTTTACAGAAAAAGTGTCAAGATTAATCAAGTCACTCCTAGAATTTGTCTTAATATGAGAGATAATAAAATAAATATGGCTCTTAAGTGGAAAACGCTTCAAGATTCAAAATGTTCAATTAGTCTTCATGTTTTAACGGGACTTTCAAAAAGCACCTGCTAGATGCTGCAGAGAATTACAGTGTGTGAGAGACAGAAGGGAAGAGAATCATATCATTACGGAAAGCTCACACTACAAGAGGAAATAAAGAAAAAGAGACTTTTCAATTTTAGAAAGGTCATACATGATATGACCAATTACAGTATTCCTGAGAAATAACCAGCAATAATGTACAATGCAAAGAAAGGAGTCTGCCATTACTGCTTATTATTTTTATTTTTAATAGTTATCATTCATTGAGTACTAATTTCCAGACACCTTGCCAGATGTCCTATACAGTTATCATTTCACACTCAGTACAACACTACCAACTAAATTTTAGCAACTGCATTTCACAGATGAGGAAACTGAATCTTAAATAAGGAATATCATTTGTCTCTCATAGCTCACGGGGTTTCCCTCATAGCTCAGTAGGTAAAGAATCCACCTGCAATGCAGGAGACCCTGATTTGATCCCTGGGTCTGGAAGATCCACTGGAGAAGGGATAGGTTACCCACTCCAGTATTCTTGGGATTCCCTGATGGTTCAGCTGGTAAAGAATCCACCTGCAATGCAGGAGACCTGGGTTCGATCCCTGGGTTGGGAAGATCCCCTGGAGAAGGGAAAGGCTACCCACACTGGTATTCTGGGCTGGAGAAATCCATCCATGGACTACAGCCCATGGGGTCACAAGAGTCAGACACGACTGAGCGACTTTCACTTTCACTGTAATTTGTCCACGGTTACATGAAAGAGATCCAACCAATAATAAAGAGTGGAACTAGGACTTGAACCAAGTTTTGATCTTTCATTGCATCCTTTCTCCAAAAACTCTAAAACATGTATAAACCACATAAAACCAGCACTGTTACATTTCTTTATATAACCCCACTAGATTTGCTTTTCCGCAGCTATTTTTATCTGTTCTTCTTGAAACAGAAGACCTTTTCAACTCTATGACAAGAAAACTTCATCATGGTTAGTCACTGCATTATACTCAACAGGTTTCCTATTAAATGTTTCCAACTAAATACAAACTGTATCTTTAAGATCATAAAATTAATACAGGTACTTTTTTAAACAGTGGTTTTAACTTTTAATTTTTTTTAATATTTACTTATTTATTTGGCTGCACTGAGTCTTAGTTGCAGCATGTGGGATCGTTACTCGCAGCGTGTGAACTTTCAGTTGCGGCCTGTGGGATCTAGTTCCCTGACAAGGGATCGAACCCAGGACCCCCTACATGGGGAATGTGGAGTCTTAGCCACTGGACCACCAGGAAAGGCCCATTACAGGCATATTTCCAGATCATAATACGCTTGAGGTCAGATTTAGCTACATCAAGAACAATCTGCCAGAATATGCTGGATCAGATATGCTTTTAACTTTTTTTTTTTTTTTTTTTTTGGCTTCTAATGGCACGTCACTCCAGTACTCTTGCCTGGAAAGGGCCATGGACGGAGGAGCCTAGTGGGCTGCAGTCCATGGGGTCACTGAGGGTCGGACATGACTGAGCGACTTCACTTTCACTTTTCACTTTCACGCATTGGAGAAGGAAATGGCAACCCACTCCAGTGTTCTTACCTGGAGAATCCCAGGGATGGGGGAGCCTGATGGGCTGCCGTCTCTGGGGTCGCACAGAGTTGGACACGACTGAAGCGACTTAGCAGCAGCAGCAGCAAGTCTCTCATGATTTCTAAAGTAAGTATTTAGGAAGACCTGTGGTCGGGTTTGGGCCTCGAGGGCACGCAGCATCACTATTCCAATTCGTTCTCACGTATTTTTCTATGCAGGTCTTACACTAAACACCAGGTAAGTTTCAGCTTCTAGAACAAATGAACTTTGCATTCTAATATTAACAGCACCTTCGGTCCTCTCTTGAAGAGTTACCTCCTTCCTAAACAACATAATCAGTTCCTTCTAAATTAAGGTCTGTAACTTGATCTCCTAAAGGCACTGCTTTATTAACTCTTACCTCTAGGCCATGGCTAAGTGCAGAACCAAAGCCTAGTGAAAGAAGCCTGGAAAGGAAGAGTTCTTGTTGCTGGTAGAACCTGATTCACTCACAGGTGGGTCTAAGGTACCTAAAATTCTGTATTTTCTTATGAGGAGACATGAATTTTCTTCATAAAATTACACAGTAGATCTTTTTTAGATTACATTTAAAATGTTTTAAGTCCTCACCTATCTTGAATTACCCGAATAAACTGATGGGTAAACATAAAAGTCAGGATGCCCTGGGAGACATGGACATCCCAGAACCCGGGCTGTGAGGTGGGGGAGGGGAGGGCACCCTGTGCTTTATTCAAAATGGTAAAGGGCTTACTGGAAAACAGGAAACAAAAGAAGATGACCAACAACAGAATCCACTGGAGACAGAAGGGCCACCTCTCAGGAGAAAGCATTAAGAGGCCAGAAAAGCAGCCACAGGGGAAAATCTGGGGAGCAGTGGGCAGGGCTCTGCTCAGCACTGGGCCACTTCTCCCCTAAACCACTGCCTCTCTCTTCCTCTTCCTGCTTCAGACTCTGTATCTTGACTCAAGTCAACCTCTGGTCCAGGGAAATACCAATTCCTTACGCCTCCCTGATAGCTCAGCTGGTAAAGAATCCGCCTGCAATGCAGGAGACCCCGGTTTGATTCCTGGATCAGGAAGATCCTCTGAAGAAGGGATAGGCAACCCACTCTAGTACTCTTGGGCTTCCCTGGTGGCTCAGCTGGTAAAAAAAAAATCCACCTGCAACGAAGGAGACCTCGGTTTGATCCCTGGGTTAGGAAGATCCCCCGGAGAAGGGAATGGCTACCCACACCAGTATTCTTGGGCTTCCCTGGTGGCTCAGCTAGTAAAGAATCCTATTGCAATGAGGGAGACCTGGGTTCGATCCCTGAGAAGGGAACAGCTACCCACTCCAGTATTCTCGTCTGGAAAATTCCAAGGACTGTATAGTCCATGGGATCACAAAGAGTCAGACATGACTGAGAGACTTTCAGTTTCACTGCATTAGCACAGGGATCTCACACTCTACTTTAAATGGGCATTAACAAAAACTGAGCTTCCTTGGTGGCTCAGATAGCAAAAAATCTGCCTGCAATGCAGAAGACCTGGGTTCAGTCCCTGGGTCAGGAAGATCCCCTGAAGAACGGAATGGCAACCCACTCCCAGTATTTTCACCTGGGAAATTCCACGGACAGAGGAGCCTGGCAGGCTACAGTCCCTGGGGTTGCAAAGAACTGGACACGACTGAGTGACTAACACTTCCACTTTAACAAAAACTGTCTAAATACCTACATTTAGAAGGGACAAAAATTTTAACAGCTCTACCATTCCAGAACAAAATGGCCATTTTGTCCATTGCATGCTCACAATCAACACCCTCCCTAATTCTAGCCCACTTCCAATCAATATGATTTAAAGAGAAAATAATCATATTCTACAGACAATAGGTAAGGAACTTAGTATCACCTCTTAGAAGTTTAAGGTAGGCCATAAAGAATACATTTGTATGTTAATGCAGGCCACAGAAGTAGCACTCTGCAATACCCCACATTCCTTTTATTTAAGGAATTTAACATTTAAGGGATTTAACATTTAAGCTAACACAATGCTAAAGGCTTTGCAAGATTTATCTCATTAAAATCACAAGTTAGGAACCTGTGGTTAGGTATTCTTGCTCTGCCACGGTACAGATGAGGAAACTGTAACTAGAAGGTAACGAGTTTGCTCAATATCACAGAGATGGAGCAAGTGATGAAGGCAGGAATCAACTTCCATCTCTCCAACTCCAAACTGAGTTCTGAAACACTCAATTATACTGTAAGTTGTTAAAAATCTACTTTCTACCATTTTTAATATCTGAAAGGCACTATATTTAAAAGAAGGAGAAACCGTAGGAGGACGAGATGAAGGAGAAGAGGAGGAAGAAAAAAACTGAGTACCAATATGTACAAGGCTCTATACTACATCCACAGATCAGGTTAATAGTCCAAGTCTTGATGGGTGCATAGACTCCCAACAACTCACCGTTCCTTCTATAAGTAAACCTGCCTTGGTACACTAATTATTATCTTTATGCTCTTTCAAAACTCTTGCTCACTTTATCCATAATGCCTTTCTTAACTAAGTCCCCTTATTCAATCAGTCTAGCGATGCTATTGTATATGATATTGTGTGTGATTTTAAATCAGTTCTATAATTTCTTTTGTTTGAAGATGTGGTACATTAAATTTACATTCAACAATTTACTTTGTTCTAAATGACTAGCTGCACAAACAGTACACTGCACATGGAATACCAAGGAGCGTATACAATTTAGTTTGACAGGGGCATCTCAGGTGCAGAGAAGTGGATTAATCGTTAATTCTCTATTTATGAACAACTATCACCATAGGTCTCTTATGTTACTTATGGGATCCATATCTTACTGGTAATAATACAAGCATTTGTTACTTATTAATAATCAACTTAATTTAAATTATTACTAACAAAGAAACTGATCTTTTGTCACATCAGAATTGAATACTTTTTGTGTACACCTTTAATATGCTACTTGTCATGTTGAGTATTATAAACAGTACACTGTGAGACAATCAAATTAAAAAGTTAGTATCCTCGAATACAAACATGATATACTTAATATCTGATACATTATTTTTACAGTCATGCCAAAAGATCAAGTGGCATGTTGTTACTTGACAAAGTTAACTAAAATGTTTATGATGTCACTGACAAAAAACAGTACTCAATTCGACAGATTAAGAGATTTAAAGATGTTTTTTCTAGTTGTGATTAAAGATTAAATGGCTTTTTTAAAAAAGCATTTCAAAGATTAAATTTACTTAACTGTTAATTTAGTTTTCTACATGATCCTTTCCCATGATCCTTCTAAAAGAACACATGCTGTGTGTGCTTTGAAAGTTTCCTTCAAATAAACAAATGCATCAACAGCTAAAACAGGCTACTTCAAATGTTGGGCTTAGCAACAAACTCAAGTCTTCATCCTCTTCTCTATATTCATCATTTTAGACAAACAGAAATGATTCCCTTTGAAGATTATGACAGAAGAAATACCTTTATTGAGGTAAGAAATCAAACTAAATGATATTCAAAACACCATCCAACCAGAGTTTCTTAACTAAGAACACTACTCACAAAACTCCAATCAGATTGATCAGCTTCACTATTTCTCATGTAATTCCTTGGGATACTGTTAATATTTCATAAAAGCACAGGTTGAAAGCTGAAAATAAAACCTTGGGGTGGATAACAGGAATTTCCAAATCTGTTAGGCAAGGACTCTTTTTGACTAAAGGAATTTCCTTAATATATCTATCAAACTGGAGAAACTTCTAGAAAACTATTATAATTAAGCCCTGTAATGACCTTGAAGTTTCTTCTAATTTGTCCTACTGTCTACATAAATTTTTTTGTTTAATCTGTCCAACCGTCTTCACAGTGGAAGTTCTCTATAACCAGACCTCTCCTACTTGAGTTCCCATCACCTGCCAACAATCACTGAACTAAAGGCCTGCTCCCATCCTGCCCACTCGGGCTTGGACCACTTGGTTCAGGCTACCTGCCACCTTCAGCTACCTATAGCCAGTGTTCAGGGTCAAACCAATCCTTATTTCTCCATGTACTTTCCCTATTACACTGGAGTATTATTCGACCCTATCCATCTTATACTTTATAAGCTCCCTTATGTAGTACATACAATACTTACAAATAACCCTACCCTCATGACTTAGTTTTATTTCTATATTTTCATCCGAAGTTTATAATGTACCACCTGATAACTTACTATTTTAAATACTGAGTTGACCCAAAAGTTCATTCAGGTTTTTCCATATCATCCTACAGAAAAACCCGAACGAACTTGTTGATCAACCCAATACATACAGATTATCAGTTTCTGAGATTTTGTTTGTACAACTAGATTGTTAATTATGCATCTTACACTTCTTTTTTCCTGTAAGTTCTCGATATTCAGTAAATACTTTAAAGCTTGCTGATAAAAATAAAATTACTTTTATATGGACTTTATTAGTTTTTAAAAAGTATAAACTTTTAAGCCAATAAATATGTTCAATATTAACTGCTTTTCTTTAAAACTCAATTTTGTTGTACCTACCCTAAAAAGTACCACAGAAAACCTCACTTATGGATTTCCTAATATGCAATGTCCTACGGGTGTTATGAAAAATGCCAATTATAATGCTGATCATTCATAGTTTCTTAAAGTCTTCCTCTTAGTAAAAGTTGACACATTGTATACAAATTAGAATGAGAGTGCCTGCCCTTCTAAAAATCTAACAACTACTACTTGTATAGTAGAAACAGTGAAAAATAAAAGTAGCTTTGTTTTTTCTGATTAGGGAAGCACAATGCGCATATTCTAAAATCCTCAGAGAATAACTAAAGGTATAAATAAGAAAACTTCAGTCATTTGTTAGTTGACAAACTAGTAACAAACAGAAAGAACTGTTAACCATATTTGCTGTGCCCTTTCACATAACTATACACTTACACGAAAGTATAAATTCTAGAAAGTACTCATTAAATCCTGGCTCCACACCTCCTACTGGTGCAGCCTTGAGCTACTTATCATCCTGATATTTCTGTTTGTTAATCTGTTTAATGGGGCCAATGATATCTAGAGGAATGCCATGGTCATCAAAAGAGATAATCACTGTAAAGCACTTAGCAAAGGTTCTAACATATAGCACATTTTCAACATTACTATATATCGCCAATACAAACGCCACTTTGTAATATGCTTCCTTCAGCTGACAACACTTCACGACCAATTTCCCTACCAATAAATTCAAAAATGTGTTGTCTTTTTAGCAGCAGCTTAATGTTTTCTTCTATCAATGTACCATATTGATTTAACTATCTCTGTATTACATGTTTTGACTCCTTCATTTTTAGGGATAACCATACTCTGGTGAACATGACTGAAGCCAGACCTTTGAACATATTCATTATCACATGTCTGAAATAACTTCCTAAACTTTCTTGTCCAAAGGGTACTCGTATATTAAATGTTTACACATATTTCCACAGAAAAGTCTAAGTTTACACATGCGTCATCAACGCATATACATGAGTGTTTACCACATCCTCCCCAACATTTGGTCTGGTCATATTTTTAATCTTATGCAAATTGACAGTTAAGGAAAAAAAAAAACAGTTCTAAACTTGTACTTCTTGGACAATCAGCAAGATTAAACATGAATTCAGCCAGATTAAACATGAATTGATCAGTTAACTGGTCATGTGTAAGTCTTCTTTTGTGAAATTCCTGGTCAAATCTTTTCCCATCTTTATATTGGTGCAGTTGCCTTTATTCTGGTTAAGAGAGTTCTTTCCCTGAAAATACAAATTTTCACTGCCATATATATTTCAGATACTTTTTTCCACATTATAATCTGTCATTTCAACTTATCAAATTTTTATCATAAAGATATGCTTAATTTTTTAGTCAAATATATCAATCTATTTTCAATATATGATTTCTGGATTCAGCCTCACCCCTTAGAAATTCTTCCTCCATGCAAAATTATAAAAGCATTCACCTGAATCTTACTTTAGTATTCTTATACATTAGTCTGATTCAGTTTTATGAGGCAAAGTATGAGAAAGGTGTATTTGAAATCTTAGAGAATTATTTCTGAAAATATCTCAGTTTGAACAAAGCATAATGCTTAGCCAAACCACTGTATTAAGGAAGATATAGAAGCGGCTTTATCTAAGCTTCCATGGAAGAATATTATAAAAAAGCAAATCATATACAGCGGCTTCATAGTTTTAGCAATTAATTTTTATCTCAATCCATAGACTTCTGTTCTGCTCTCCAGGCCTGTTTATCCCACAGCTTACTTCAAATCTGTACTCAAATTACTTCCTCAGGGAAAACAGGCTCACAGGTGCTGGGTATAAAGCAGGCAGACTTTCCCCCTTGATTCTACAGTGGTTGAAGAGATATATCTTCTCGGTTGGAAGAGATACATTTATGTTTATTAATTTGATTACTTGAATCATGGCAGAGATGATGAGTTTTTTTGATCCCCATTGCAGCAGCTGACGTATAAACAGGTCCTCCAGGGAGGAACAGAAGTTCCCAATACAGCTTTTCGTCTTGTTTGTTGGCACTTGTTTGTTTTTCTAAGAAAAATATAAAGTCAGATTGAAGCCAAACAAAAAGCTGGGCCACAGTCCTTCTTTGGAAGTAATCCATCTTTCCCTCACACATTTTTAGAAAAGCTGAAGAGAATCACAATCATTCAAAACATTCATTCCTTACGAGTTGAAAGGGGAATATATGTTTCATCCTAAAATGATCTGCGGAATTGGGTTATTTCAGTACCATTTCATGCTCTTATACATAGGTAAATAGTGTCCTTTCTGACACTCTGCATTTTTAAAGTGTATAAAAAAGAAATTTTAAAATGTATTTCTAAGACTGGTATTCAAAGGATAAGGATTCAAATCTGTGTACAGTTTTGCAGCTTGTAGAGCTTTTTTATAAACATTATTTAGTATTCATAGTTTTACTGTATGAATGAAAAATACTTCCTGCCGTATCAATAAACAAAGGACGCTGCAGCCATCAAGCCATCACATTACAGTGTCCCCAGAGGTGAGCCTTGAGGGAACTCAGGATAGAAATGGGATTCCCACTATCCAGCAGTACAACTGTTGTAGCCACCCCGATGGTACATCCTGAGGGGACACAGGATGAGAAAGTACAGGATCCTGGCCCCCAGAGAGCTGAGGTGCACACCAGAGGAATGATTTCAGTGAGCCCAAACTCCTGGCATTTTCCCATACAAAGAAAAGTACTAAACTCTTTAACTTGAGATGTCTGGTTTTCTTTAAGTAAGAGTCATCTTTTGATGTTCTGACTACCTAATCTTTGTTGTGAAGAACCAACTCATTCAAGAAGACCCTGATGCAGGAAAAGATTGAGGGTAAAAGGAGAAGAGGGCGGCAAAGGATGAGATAGTTAGAAAGCATCACCAACTCAATGGACATGAACTTGAGCAGACGCCAAGAGATAATGGAAGACAGGGAGGGTTGACATGCTACAGTCCATGGGGTCACAAAGAGTCGGACACAACTTAGCGACCGAACAACAATCTTTTGATGCTCCGACCACCTGGTCTCTGTGGCCGGAACTCCTATACAGCCCAGCTCCCCTCCCTGCCTGTTCAGAGCAGCCCCCCCAGAGCCATCTGAGGCGCTGCATCCTGGGCTTAAGTCCTCAGTTTCGTTCACCAAATAAAACATGATTCTTAACATTTAGGTTGTGCAATTTTTTAAAATCAACAACAGGGATTATATAGTCAGGGAAGGAACTCAACTTGAATTAACAAAGCTAGTCAGTGGAAGGACTTGAACTCAGAACTCCAACCCACTCCCACCCCAGTGCACACATGAGTCACATTCAAAACCCCTGCCTCTCAAGTGCCCCCTGCTTCACTGCCCAGCAGTCATTCACTCCTTGTGAACCGTCTGGATACGCACATGCTCTAGTCTTCACAGACTGCACCCAGACCACTTCTATCAGGCTAACAATGTACTCTCTCAGCACTGAAAATAAGTCCATGGCCTGTTATTTTGCACTCCTGGTAAATCTCTTGTCTCCCACTAGTTAATAAATCCTCGGAAGAGATTGTGAGTTCCTCAAGATAAAGACTTTTTTGTTAACTTCCCACAGCACCTGGTATAAGAGTTTAACAATTGAGAGTTAATAAACTGGAACAGGAAGGCTATATTCCAGAAATGAAAAACAAGCTATTTTTAAAGGCTTAGCCTGACACTAACCCAGACATGGTGTCCCCACGCCCACCGGCAGGCTCCCACACCCACTCAGAGTGTACACACAAACCTGCATTCCACGCCCAACAGGGACCCGATGTTCCCAAGACAGGCTGAGGTTTTTCAACTCGAGGAGGTGGCAGTACTTTCCTGATCTCAAGGTTTGGGGAGTGTCACCTGGAGGCTTTCTTTACAGAAGTTTTTTTCGCAATAGCTTCTGGCCCAGCAGGCAGTCTGAGAGAGGCTGGAAGATGCAGGAAAGGAAGAAAGGCAAGAAGCAGAGTCAGCAGGGGAAGTTCTTTCACTTCCAATGATGAAATTCCCAAGTCACTTTCACCACCGTGCCTTCCAGGATCTCTCTAAGTCACTCAGTCGTGTCCAACTCTTTGCAACACCATGGACTGTAAGCCCGCCAGGCTCCTCTGTCCATGGAACTCTCCAGGCAAGAATACTGGAGTGGGTAGCCATTCCCTTCTCCAGGGGATCTTCCGAATCCAGGGATGGAACCCACATATCCTGCACTGGCAGGCAGATTCTTTACTGCTGAGCCACCACGCAAGCCCACCTTCCAGCATAATGAAAGTAAAAGAATAAGCAGATGAGAGAAGGGAGAGAAACACCACCTTCTCTCTCATACCCAGACAAGAGATACAAATAGTATCTGTAGAACTTGGGAGTAAAAGAGATTCATTTTCAAAACTCCAAACTACTTCCTAAAGCAAAAATTTTCACAAGCGACAGTTTTTTCCCTTCCATACGAAAAGCTTCCTCTGAACTTATCTAAATATGGGTGATTGTATCTGCAACTCAGGCTGCCAAATTCACTCCAAGGGATGAATTCCCTTTTAACATGTAAAGTCACACACTGAGACACACTAAGCCTACTGTGTGCATCCATCCTTAGAGCCTCCACCATGCACAAAGCATCCCTGGTCACACCAATTAAAACCCACTGGACATACCCATTCAAGGCACACAAGACTGCATCAATTTATTATGCTTAAGATCATTTCCTAAGATTCATTTGTCAACAACTAACTCATTAACACTGAATCCCCATTTTTAGCATTAAAATTATGTTTTGCAACTTCATGCGTTTTCTGGATAATGACTATACTACGTGGTGTCCAAATTCCAACTAACGGGAGTGGACTCTCATTATCCGTGTTAACAATTCCCTACTTTGCGGAAGCCAACTTTAAGATAATGTTTCTTTAAAACAGGAAATGTGTAAACTGTCTGTGGGTGAGAGATGACCTTTAGAGTGGGGAACAGCCACGAATCCTATCACTGATGCTCCATCTGAGCCACCAGGGAAGCCCTCTTCTTGATTGCGCTGTGCTTAATCACTCAGTCGTATCCTACTCTTTGTGACCCTGTGGACTGCAGCCCACTAGGCTCCTCTGTCCATGGGGATTCTCCAGGCAAGAATACTGGAATGGGCTGCCATGCTCGCCTCCAGGGGATCTTCCCAAGCAGGGATCAAACCCAAGTCTCCTGGATTGCAGGTGGATTCTTTATCACATGAGCCACTAGGGAAGCCCATGAATACTGAAGTGGGTAGCCTATCTCTTCTCCAGGGGATCTTCCAACCCAGGAATTGAACCAGGGTCTCCTGCATTACAGGCGAACTGCAATGTAGGAATTGCATTCTTTACCAGCTGAACTACCAGGGAAGCACTTTCTACATTACTCAGCTATAAAAAGGAATGCATTTGAGTCAGTTCTAATGAGGTGGATGAACCTAAAGCCTATTATACAAAGTGAAGTCAGAAAGAGAAAAACAAGTAATGTATATTAACCCACATATATGGAATCCAGAACAATGGTACTGATAAACCTATCTGCAGGGCAGCAATGGAGAGGCAGACATAGAGAAGAGAAACATCATTCTGTTTTATGTCATAAATAATGTAGAAGCAACAGCCAAGCAGAGTCAGCACTATTAAAAACCTATTGTGTGGAGGGGGAGGGGTGAGCAATAAAAGGGCAGCACAGGGAAGCCTTCTGCCTGTGACAGTGTTTAAATAAATCTGCAGAACTGTATATACAAGCACATACATTAAATACATGTGAAACTAGCGAAATTTGAATAAGCCTAGCAGATTGGATCAATCTCTTGGCTTTGATTTTGCACAACAGTCACACAAAATATTACCATCAGGGGAAACAGGATAAAGGAGTTCAAGATCTCCCTTGTATCTCGGGAGTATAGTGGGCAAAAGTCCTGTGAACCTCTAATTATTTAAAAATAAAATGTTTCAGAAAGAACAACTGTCAGTAGCAAACAATGTCTGCTATACATATTAATACATACACTTAGTTGTACTCATTCAACCCTCATTTATTAAGCACATACTATTGCTTGGCCCTGCTGGACATACCAGGGCTATCGACACAGAAATGATATCACCTTTGATCTTGAGAAACTCACAGCTGGTCATCTCCCAGGAAAGCAATGTAGGAAAGGAAGAGAAGATACACTGCCACTCCACATGGAGAGGTCATGTAAGGGTCTGCAGTTGGTCCACATCAGTCAAGCTTTATATGAAAGTAAATGTACTTGCCAATCACCACTCCATTCACAAAACAGATGACCAGAATAAAAGACCCCTATTAGCCTAAGGTTCACATCATTAAAAATCTCAACCCTAGAGAATAGTTTTTGCTCAAGGTATTTCTGACTTAAGAGCAAATAAACATTTAGGTAAAATAAGCTGACTGCTAAACTAAGAAAGAAGATTGTGTCTAACTTCAAACACTTGTTTCTTTTAAATTGCTTTCTGAACTGTATCTTTGTAAATGTTAAAATTATTCAAAAAGATTTACAGCATAATGTAAAACTGAGGGGTGATAACCTCCCAGGAAAAAAATGCTTAATATTATTAAAACCCAGGTTACTATTTTTCAAAATAGCTATGAATTCACTTTTCGTGTTACGTGACTTTCTGGAAAAGTTTTGTAAAAGCAAACAATTTCGCTTTAAAGAAATAAGCTCTTTAAGAAGTACTGTCTCCCTGAATCTGATTATCAATTAACAATATGTCAATATCTTAATTTTACTTTATGAGTCCCTCTGACAAGTTGGCCTGGTAAAATCTTTGGGTTCGCTCATACTTCTAATATCATACCTGGAAAATGTTACACTAGAAAACATAATTTTGTAAGACATTATTAAAATAAAGAAATAATGCCATTCCTGTGCATTCGTTTTATTAAAGATTTACTACAAAAAAATATTCCTTTTGGAAAAAGGACAAAACAAAAAAATAATGGACTATTATTTAGAAATATTAGCTTTAGTAATATTAGCTTTCTTTTTTTTTTTCCTTTTTTTTTTTTTATTAAATTTTAAAATCTTTCATTCTTACATGTGTTCCCAAACATGAAACCCCCTCCTAGCTTTCATAAACATAATGCAATTAAGAGAAAAATGGAAATGTTACAAATATCTTTAGCCTCAGCTTGAAAGATCAATGGACTAAGAGTGGAAGCAAAGATGGCCATGCTGACCACACAGAACTCGACTTACACATACTACCATCTGTATTGTCCTAAACCTTTTTTGATGAAAGGGAATGAGGAGAGTGAAAAAGTTGGCTTAAAGCTCAACATTCACAAAACGAAGATCATGGCATCTGGTCCCATCACTTCATGGAAAATAGATGGGGAAACAGTGGAAACAGTGTCAGACTTTATTTTGGGGGGCTCCAAAATCACTGCAGATGGTGACTGCAGCCATGAAATTAAAAGACGCTTACTCCTTGGAAGGAAAGTGATGACCAACCTAGACAGCATATTGAAAAGCAGAGACGTTACTTTGCCAACAAAGGTCCGTCTAGTCAAGGCTATGGTTTTTCCAGTAGTCATGTATGGATTCGCGGAGAAGGCAATGGCACTCCACTCCAGTACTCTTGCCTGGAAAATCCCATGGATGGAGGAGCTTGGTAGGCTGCAGTCCATGGGGTCGCTCAGAGTCAGACATGACTGAGCGACTTCACTTTCACTTTTCACTTTCATGCATTGGAGAAGGCAATGGCAACCCACTCCAGTGTTCTTGCCTGGAGAATCCCAGAGATGGGGGAGCCTGGTGGGCTACCGTCTATGGGGTCACACAGAGTCGGACACGACTGAAGTGACAGCAGTATGTATGGATGCGAGAGTTGGACTGTGAAGAAAGCTGAGCACCGAAGAATTGATGCTTTTGAACTGTGGTGTTGGAGAAGACTCTTGAGAGTCCCTTGGACTGGGAGGAGTTCCAAGCAGTCCATTCTGAAGGAGATCAGCCCTGGGTGTTCTTTGGAAGGAATGATGCTGTAACTGAAACTCCAGTACTTCGGCCACCTCATGCGAAGAGTTGACTCACTGGAAAAGACTCTGACGCTGGGAGGGATTGGAGGCAGGAGGAGAAGGGGACGACAGAGGATGAGTTGTCTGGATGGCATCAATGACTCGATCGACATGACTTTGAGTGAACTCCGGGAGTTGGTGATGGACAGGGAGGCCTGGCATGCTGCGATTCATGGGGTCGCAAAGAGTCAGACCCGACTGAGCGACTGAACTGAACTGAACTGAACCCTTTCGCACATGACCTGTCATCCATAAATCAATACAAAACAGTACCTTACAGTCAATTTATAAAGTACACAGGATGGCTTGTTCAAAAACAAACTCAGAAAAGCAAATCCTAAGAGCTATCATTACAAGAAAAAAAAAAAAAAAACTCTTTTTGGGGTGTGGGGGGCTATTTCTTCTTATTGTATCTGTGTGATGATGGATAGTAACTAAACTTATAACAATCATTTCATAATGTACGCAAAGTCAAACCATTATGCTCTACACAAACTTACACAGCAGTGTATACCTCAATAAAATTAGAAAAAGAAGATATGCAGGCAAAAGTAATAAGACTTACTATGTTACAGAATTTTTACCCTTTCCCTGTTAAGTAAAATATATTTTATCTAAAAAATTATCAAAGACATTAAACAGATGACTGAAGAGACCAAGTTATGAGACTGAAAGTATTTTTTTTTAATGTCCTTTCTCTCCAAAACTATGTTGTATAAATTCAATGCAAGCCCAAAAAGAATCCAGGAAGGGTTATCTTTGTCTTTTGGAAACTTATAAGCTGACCAAAAATATATTCATAAGTATAAAGGACCAATAAAAACCAAATTATACTTGTGGGGTGGGGGGAACCCATGAATGTCAAAAATCAACTATAGTGTTAAACAGATATTCTGGTTGAAATAATCCAACTACAGGTATCACATATTGAAATAGATAAAGGGTAAATCAGACCTACCGGTTCCTTAGTTCACACTTTCCCTAATAAACAGCCATCAGAATATCATGTTTCAAACTTAATCTGCCACAGGATATGGCAACAACTCATCACCACTTCACTTCTGTTTTTATGAGTCTACCATGTATGAGGCATGCTGCCAAGTGCTAAAATTCAATAGTCATCTAAAGCAGACAGGATTTGCGCCATCATGGAAAGCACTGCCAAGGAAGAAAGGTATGCTCGACGCCACCTGTGCATAAAATATAGGACTGCACACTCAGACCACCCACCACTCCTGAGATCTGATGCTCCAACTGGCTGCCCTGAACAACTGCAGTCCCGGACTGGGACACTGGAAGGCAGAGAACTCGGGAGCCACCATCAAGCCAAAAACAGTTTCAGAAATGGAGTCCAGTCTTACACACTCAGTGCCAACATAAGTATGCCTACAACTTCTCCCCTTTATTTTCAAACCACTTGAGACTGAACAAGAGGCTCTCAGAATACCTCATCCAGACACACTGAATGTGCTACACAACAAAGCTGTTGTTATGAAGAGGTATTTTCTCCACAGTTCCGTTATGGAGCTGTCCCCACTCCTTAAACACACACCCTTTAAACAACAGTCAGTCGTTTGATTCAGGCTTTCCACAGCTGAGGTGGTCAGAAAATGTTTCCAGTGAATACAGAAATAATCCTTGCTCAGCAAAGCAGGCTAGTGAAAGTGAAAATTTCAAGCGTTAGTCGCCCAGTCAGTATCTGACTCTTCGCGACTCCAGAGACTATAGGCTGGCCAGGCTCATCTATCCATGGAATTCTGGAGTGGGTTGCCATTCCCTTCTCCAGGGGATCTTCCTGACCCAGGGATTGAAACCAAGAATCTCCAGCATTGCAGGCAGACTGTGTACCATCTGAGAGAACCATCTCTTCTGATCTCCATTCATCCTCCCAAGTCTCCTTGATCTTAAAAGCTTGACATCAACCTTAACCCTCCTCCTCTACCCATATCTTTCCCATTCTATCAGTCATCAAGCCCTATGCATCCTGAGAAAAGGGATCTTAAATTGATTCCTTTCTTTTCCATTCTCACTGCCACAACAATTTCAACAGTGCTGGCAACGAATAAAATTCATACAACCCTAACTACTGCTACTGCTGCTAAATCGCTTCAGTCGTGTCTGACTCTGTGTGACCCCATAGAAGGCAGCCCACCAGGCTCCCCCGTCCCTGGGATTCTCCAGGCAAGAACACTGGAGTGGGTTGCCATTTCCTTCTCCAATGCACGGAAGTGAAAAGTGAAAGTGAAGTTGCTCAGTCGTGTCTGACTCTTAGCGACCCCATGGACTGTAGCCCACCAGTCTCCTCCGTCCATGAGATTTTCCAGGCAAGAGTACTGGAGTGGGTTGCCATTGCCTTCTCTTTACAACCCCAAACCACATCTCAAAAATGATTCCCCACCAGGTACACATCTGAACCAACAACCATACTCAACCACTTACGCACACCTTTCCTCCCAAGCACCTCTGGTTCCTTCTCTCTCAAATATCTCTATCAGAAATCCCATGTTCATAACTTCTCTTGAAAGCCACTTCCTCAAACAAATTATGTCCTAATTCTCTACCACCTCTGAACTCCCACAATATTTTCTACCATTCAGTGTGGTTACTCACCTGATTATTTAATATGGATGTGTTTTACTTAAGGATAAGGCTTTGTCCCACCCAGGTCAAGAATGCATCCTTGTGAATGCTGTGTACAGGAGATGACTGATAAATATTTATCAAATGGAACTGACCTTGAATATTCACGTTAAAATGCTGACTTATTCTCAAATGCAAGCACTGGGTAAATGGGACTAACATTTGGAGGAGTGGGGAGACAGGAACTGTAGTACTTCGAGTGATAGCACAAACTGATTTCCTAAAACTCTTCAAAATCACCGATACCCGCAGTTCAACTTCATGAAAAAGAAATCCAACATCAAAGATACGGCAATAAGGAACTTTCCTGCTGATCCAGTGGTTAAGACTTTGTGCTTCCAATGCAGGGGCCGCGGATTCAAACCCTGGTTAGGGAACTAAGATCCCACATGCCACGGGTCATGGTCAAAGAGTAAAAATAAATATACGGCAACAAAGTTCCCCCAGATCTGACTTATACACACACTCTCCTTCTCTCTCTCCCCCCTCACTCTGAACCCATCCTCTCCCCCAACGCTCTTTCTCACTCTCTCCAAAGGAAGGGATAGATCTCAGGGCAGGATAGTTTAGTTTTTACAGCAGTCTCTAAAGTCAGAATGGTCCAATCTTGCCTTGCTATTGTGTGAATACAATCAAAGTATATAAATTATCGGCACCATAATTTCATCACCTGCAAAACAAATATTATGAAACAGTACTTCTTTCACAGAAAAGATGTATATCCTAAAAAGGGCTATGTAAGTGTTTGCTACTATTATCTGTTAATGTATTTGATTTATTAATAACTTACTTAAATATTTAGAATGAGGTTAAGATCTCAAATGCAATTTACAATGTGAGGACCCAACCCTGAAAATGAATCTGACCTGGGAGCATGTCTCCTGACCAGGCAATAGTCCATGCTTTTACTGTAACAATGATATCAAGAGGTCAAAGGTCCTAAAGATTCCTGGAAAGAAGCTAACCCAGCAAAGAAACTCTGTTTTGACTCAGCTATGGTGAACATGTGGGAGTTAGGACTACAGGAATCCTAGTTACAGCCTCAGTTTGAATTGATTGAAAAAAGGCTTAATGGATTGCTGAGTCTTAACATCAATTAAGTAAGACCTGATAAGTATGTCCAAAAGGGTAATAAAATAATTCAGAAAGCCCTCATAAATATGAAACATTAAATATTTGCAATGTGTCATTCAATCAAACAGATAAGATCTATGCTTCAGAGAACAGAAGCTCATAAAGCATTTAAATGAACATGAGAAAAGCATTAACTGAGGCACAAATTAAAACTGAGACAGCACAACGATCTCTACGGGCAGGGACTTTACCACATATCCCAGGAGACAGAGCAAAGTATGGAGAAATAAGAGTGAAATAGGAATCAGAGATTCAAGAAAACAGCAAAGGCTCATCAGTTTAAAAAAAAGAAGAAAAAGAAAGGTATTAAGACCCCATGCATGATAAGCAGTCTGACTAATTGACTGATTGACTAAAAACGCTCTCCACAAGGTTAAACTGAAGATTCCCTTTGTGAAATATTATTTTTTCATTGAGTCTAAACTTGAAAGTTTGGATGAAGTACAGGTCTAGCACTGCTCAAGCTTTTCTAATTAGTCTGCTAACAGCCAGAAGAAAAATAAAACTAAGACCCTCATCCCTTGACAAATTAAGCCATTTCAACCATCAAAAAATAATGTGCTCCAACGCTTCAAAAGAATAGAATCTACTTAGGGATGGCTAAATATAGGTGTGGAGAAGGAGGACGAGGATAAGATAATTCACAGTAGCCTAATGGAGAGCCATTCTGTCCACGTTAATACAGTAGCAGTGAAAATGAAACAACTGACTTCCATTTCCTGACACAGAGCAGATCTCATCGGAAATTAACCTCTGTGTGTGTACAAGTGTGTGTACACTCTCTGCTTCCATAATGGCTGCAGTGCTTTTTGATGTTTTCCTGAAATACAGTAAATCCAGATTATAGAAGTAGCTTGACCCTTGACCAGGAAAACCAGGAAAAGCTACCGATCTCCCATTTCTAAAGAACTTCGTTGTTGTTCAGTCACTAAGCTGTGTCTGACTCTTTTGCAACTCCATGGACTGTAGCCTACCAGGCTCCTCTCTGTCCATGGGATTTCCAGGCAAGAAAACCGGAATGGATTGCGATTTCCTCCTCCAGAGGATCTTATGGATCCAGGGATCGAACCCACCTCTCCAGTACTGGCAGGCTCAGTTCTTTACCACTGAGCCACCACGGAAGCCCATTCTAAGAGCACTGAGTAATTAATGCAAAGGGACAAAAGTAGGATAGGCTATACCATCAGACAGGGTTTTAAATTTTCTCTAAGGAAGAGTTTCTTGAAGGAAAGTTTGCATTTGTCTATTCAAGATAATATTTATGTTTTCAATAAAGACTAAAGTGTGAAAATCAAGCTGTAGATCTAGTTATAATACATTAGGCAAGTGCTCAGAGCAACTGCTGTTTAAGTGGAGAGAAGAGAGTGAGGAGCATTATATCTATTAAATAGTCCTAAAGGGCTTCATGCTAACCAATAATCTCGTAAAGAATTTTGCATCTATTCTTATTGTCAGAAACAATATACAATAGTCTTTAGCAGATCATATTTCATTGTATGCCTTTTTGGCAAACTGCAAAAAAAAGGAAGAAAAAATGATGTGATCAATCAATGAATAACTCGGCCAGTCAGAACATTAATAAAAATTCTCTTATACTTTGTCCTTAGATAAATGACTCATGAGAAGGGCCAGGAAAATAAACCACCTCACAAAAAATATCAGAGAGAAAAATCTTCCCAAAATGCAGAGGAATGGGAGAGATACTACCCAGACACAGGCCTCTTAGTCCACAATCTGACCACAACTATTTCTACCCTCTTCCATTACCACCATTTTTATTCGGGATCTCCAATTCTACACCTATAAATGAGATAATAAAAACACCCCAGCAGCAATAAGCACACCATGTACCCAGTTCTTGGTTTCTAATACCATTCTCTAATAAAAGAAACCAGGTCTTATGAAGAAATGGCTGACTGTAGGACAGAGGCAGGAGATACACAAGATACATGTAACATCTTGTAGAGAAAGAAAGTAGAGAAGAGAAGGGAAGAGGAGGGGAAGGGGAAGACAAAGGGAAAAGGAAGGAAAGACAAGAGAAAAACAAAAAACACACAAAAACACAATTAAGGGAGTTTGTCAAAGGACCAAAGAAAAGAGTTTCCAATGCCAACCTAGTACAATTTGAGTAACAAAATTAAGCAGTATTAGATTATAACTCAAAGTATAAAATAAACAGCCATAAGTCTAGGAAATAGCAACCCACTCCAGTGTTCTTGCCTGGAAAATCCCATGAACAGAGAAAAGCCTAGAGGGCTACAGTCCATGGGGCCACAAAACGACCTGACTTACTGACTGAACAACAAACAACAGCAAAGTCTATACTAATACAAAGGTTTAGATAAAAAGAGACAGACAGACAGATAACAAGGTACAACGGACAAATCTCATGAGCTGAAGAAGTCCAAATAATTTTTGTATACACTTCACCCTCAAGGAGAAACCATTACACCCCACTCTTGGAATATGAGACACACAGTGACTTCCTTCCAGAGGGTAGTAACAGTAACGAAAGAAAGAAACAGGATAACATTACAGTGGAGAAACTTGACCAACCCTATCTCAGCCAGGTAACCCAGGTCAGCATCAACAGTGATAAATCATTCTGACCGCATATACTGTTGATCTGACGTCATGACAATGGCACTTTAGCTCTGTGACCCTCCTCTCAAAATCCTTTAAGCCCAGACTAATCATGAGAAGGACATAAGACACACACCAGTTGAGATTCACCCTACAAAACATTAGTCCGGTATTCCATAAACTGTCAATCAAGGTCCTCAAATACAGGAAACATACCATAGCCACGAGAGGCCAAACAGGTATGACCCCAAAATGTAGTGTGGGTGCTGGATGAAATCCTGGAACAGGTAAAGGGCAGTGGGTAAAAACTGAAAAGATGGGAAGCAGGTATGAACTTATTATAATAATGTTATCTGTATTGGTTCAACAATTGCAATAAACATACCATAGAAGCAAAGTTTTTGTAACAAGGGAAAATGGGTGTGGGGTATAAGAAAATGCTCTATGCTCTTGTCACATTTCCTTCTATAAATCTAAAGTTTTAAAATACATATATATATAAAGTTTATCTTTAAAAATGCCTGACTCACCTCGATGCAAGGCTTTCTTAGTTTATGGAAGGGGAGTTACTGTTCAATGGATATAAAGTTACAGTAATACAAGAAGAGCAAGTTCTAGAGATCTGCTCCACAACACAGTAAATATAACTAACAACATTATGTCATGCACTTAAAAATTTGTTAAGACGGTATGTCTCATTTTAAGTGTTCTTGAGCGACTGAATTGAACCATAAAAAAAAAAAAAAAGCAAGGAGACACTACAAACTATTGGGAAGCGATGGATATATTTACTACCTTGATTATGGTGATGATATAATGGGTGTACACAGATGTTCAAATTCAAATGACATACATTAAATATGTGCAGTTTTTTGTGTATCATACCTCAATAAAGCTGTAAAGAACGTTGATAGAAGTACTTAGTTTGTTCATAGGCTACAATACCTGCATTCTTGAAATGTATTTTAAAAATTATACTTTTCCATTTGTTTTCCAAAACAATGTATTTCATTTCATTCTGAGGGACTCTTTTGAAATTTGCTTTTCCACCCCATTATAAGAACCTGGAGTCACACTGTCACACTGGGTGGGGCTCTTCAGGAAGCTCATGGGAGAAAAAGAAGTTACTGGTAAATATTAAAAATTGCAAATGAGTTCTATTAGGTTGTTTCTTGACTATAGTTGAGAGAGTCTGCTAAGATACACTGTAACCACTCTAGTAAGGAAAGCTTAATTATCACTAAGAAATGATCTCTATTAAAATTATATTGTGATTTTTTTTTTAACCACAGATATTTTCATCTGATCATCTTACTATCTACTATTCTATATAGGCAAAGAATACTTTGTACATTCTTGCTGCACTATTAATTTTATTTTCATCTCAACTGTCACTGATTTGCCTCATGAATAAAATGAATAAAATAATTCATTTAAACATTCAGTACATTGTTTGGAAAGAACTACTGAAAAACAGAAAAAGCAAGAAAGTAACATATATATATTTTAAAATCACAGCAACGTGATGGCTAATAATATATAATGCAACCAAACATATATTTATTTTCCCAGCATCTTCTCGGAACCAGTCCCTCCTTCATTCCAGAGAAATTCCATGTAGTCCCTGTGTCTGGGAATGGATGTCCTTCTGCCTAGAGCCCAGGAATAGGCATGTGACCCTGACCTAGCTGAGCATCCTTCCCCTGGCCCCCTTTGACTGGTTTAGGGAACAGGCAATAGGGACAACTGTTAAATTATCAGAAAAAGCGCTCGCTCTTTCTCTGAGAATATAAATGTCTTCACAACAGAGGCAACTAGAAGTCATACTGTTGCCACATCTGAACAGTCTGAGAATAAAGCAAGCAAAAGTAACAAACCTGAAAAGCGAAGAGAGAAGGAGTGTACTAATGACATAACTTAAACTGCTTCATGGAGCAGGACTTAAGATCGCTTCACCTCTTGGATGAACCCATTCCCATAAGCCAATAAGCCTTAAACCTGTTTTTGATTAAGCAAGTATGCATTGCTGTATCAGTTAATATTGGGTTTAGCTGCAAGTGTCAGCAAACAAGCAGATTTACAAGGACGGTGGCTTAGACGCACGCAACTGCAGCCTGCATCTCTAGCATTCAGAATGCAGAGCTGGTACGGAAGTTCTCCTCCCCAGGTCTTACAGCTCAGCCATTCCAAGAATCTGACCCCCTCTCATGGGTTTAAGATGACAGCCAGGCCTCCTGCCATTGCATCGGCGTGCTACACACAGAAAGAAAGAAGGAAGCTATGAGGTGACTTCACAGGTGGGTTCCTAGCAGCCCCTTACATCTCACTGGCTAGAACTTCCTCAGTCACCTCTAGAAGCTAGAAAATGTCAGTCATCTTTATTCTGGGCAGCCATACACTCCAGTAAAAATTCTACTGTCACAGAAGGAGGAAAGAACAGATATTTTGGGACAATCAGCCTCTGCCAGTCTGGGTTTCTACAATTTCCAACCAAGACAACTTATACAAATCATATGCTACATGATAGGTGTTCTTTCAATGACTGTAATTTAAAACAAAGAGAGAAACTTTTAAGGCATTAAATCACTGCGGTACTTCCGCTGTGTGAATCTCACACAACAATACACACCCTCAGAATCCAGTAGTATTAACCTCTAACTTCACATTTTGGAAAATTAAAACTTTGAGAGCAGAGCTTTATCACATGGCCCAAGTTTGTTAACATAACGACAGAAACTCAATAAGGAACTAAAACTACAATAGATAAGGAAATTCTACAAAGAAAAAGACAGGAAACTCAATAGAAAATCTGTTAAAACATATGGATAAATGATTGACAGAAAGGGAAACGCAAAGAGCCAACAAGAATATGACTTTCGCATTAAGAAAGGGCAGATTGATCACACACACTGACTTTTACTCTCTCTCCAATTCAAATAAAATGAGAGGCAATAGATTTTTCTTCTGGCACACGATGTAAGATGAGTCAATAATAGCAAATACATATATAGAGATATGGAAAGGCAAAAAGCAGATGGAAGGAAGGTAAATGATTTAGCAGACCCTAGAAAGCTGAATGAAGCTCAGCCAATTGGGAGGAAAACTGAGAAGCAACTGACTTAACCAACAAAACCGTCCAGAATCTCGGAGGCTGTCAGTTCCATGTGACTCTAGAAATGGGGGTAAAGTTAAGCTATAACAGGGAGACTGGTAGACAATGCCTCTGAGAATTGGTTAGATCTTCCAGTATTTCACTGAGTACACATGAATATGCCCTCTCCAATCCTAGAAGAGGAATGCTTTGATCTCTGGATACAGGAAAGCATGGGGCCTCTACTTGGGAGTCCTGGGACTCTGTGAAGGTGGGGGAATCATACAGAGAACAGAGCTGGGGGCAAGCAGAGTGCTGAGATGTCCAGTTTTCTTCCCATTTACGTTTCACATGGCTGCCTATACCGGTAGGCAGGAGTCTGGAAGATCTGTCTATGAGAAGCTAACTGGTCCTAGAAGCAAGCCTACAGATACCTCCTGCCACCAGGGGCTCAACAAACCATAGTCCAGCCAGGTGATTCTGCTGAGAAGCCCACATTCTAACACAGAGCTTATAGGAAGCTGTTTGCTGCTCCCATTGGAGATTATGGAGATTGTAAATGCATTCAAAAACAAACAGAGGACATCATGAACAAAGGATTACTGTAAGAACAACAAGTGCTTTTAGAAATTAAAAATGTGACAATAGAACAAAATGATATAAATAAAAGGATGGGAAGACCATGATGACATGACCTTTCAGAAAATAGAAGCAAAGACAAAACAGGAGCAAAATAATGACTGGAATTGAAGAAAATGGCACTGAAGTCCAGGATTGCAACCTGGGAATCTGGGCATTAAAGAGGAAACAGAAAGGGGTGATGGGGACAGCATGAACCCAGCACGCCCCCTCCCATGCTCCCCAAACTCCCTGAACTGAACAGCTGATGAGAAATTTTGAAGGAGCCAGCTTGGGAAGAAACAGTATTCCTGGATCCTCTCACATATCCCTATCTGGTTGCTTGCTATCTGAACTCAATAAATGAATCCATTTGGATAACAAGAGATTTGTGTATTTGAAAAAAAAAAGAAGAATTTCCATAAAATAAGGATTTAAAAGTGGACAAAATGCTGAACCAGCTGCAAATGATAGAACCTGCAAAATTTGATGAAAACTGATCACACACATATTTGATGAAAAATGGTATATCCTTGAGAAATTCAGGACTCCTGCAACAGGAAGAGCCTTCTGTAAGATTCCAGAGAGAGAGAAAAGGCAAGAGCAGAGGGGAAAGGAAAGGTCATCAACGGAAGTACTGAGAATCATAATGGCATCCAAACGGAAGCTGGAGTGGAAGAATACCTTCAAAATCCCAGAGCAAAATAACATGCCACCCTGAATGCTACAGACCCAACTATGCCACCAATCAAATACAAAAGTAAAGATATGCTAGATGTCAAGTATGTACCTCTCCTACAAGACTCTTCTCAGGAAGGAGGAGACGCAAAGAAAAGGAGGCAAACAAAGGAGGAGGAACCAGGAGATAAAGAGACAGATGGCTCAAGAGAGAGGAAAAAGACTAACAAGTATGGGGCCCCAGGCCCACCGCTGTGTACAAGGCAGGGCAGTGCCAAGACCCCAAGAAGAAGGCCTTGACGCAACATGAAGGCAAAGAGGAGAGAATCAGACAACTCAGGACTGGAGGAGGGATACGAATTTTCAAAAAACTCAGCAAACAAAAAACCTGACAATGCAACCTACAAGAAAGGAAGAGTACATGTTGACCTTGGAGTAGTGTCTCCATAGCTGTAATTATGTGAACACTTAATAAGGACCGAACCAGAGCTGACACAACTACAGTGGAGAGACAGGAAAGCTGTGGGTTTGGTACACAGATCGGGTGGGAAAGGATTCAAGCCTGTTCACACCCTGGAAATCCACAGATAAGGGCAAACACTAAAGGAAACAAAAAGACAAGCTTAGCAATGTGTACGAGTTAGAGATACAAAGGTTTTTTTTAAAATTGGAGTACAGCTGATTTACAGTGTTAAGTTTCAGTTGTACAGCAAAGTGATTCAGATATGCATATACATGTATCTAACTCTTTCTTAGACTCTTTTCTCATCTAGGTCACCACAGAATATTGAGTAGAGTTCCCTGTGCTGTAACAGGAGGTCCTTGTTGATTATCTTCTATACATTTAATAGTAGTATGTATATGTTCATCCCAAGCTCTTGATTTTTCCCCCCAACACACTTCCCCTTTAGTAACTATCAGTTTGTTAGACAGTTAAGCATATTTCCTCAGAGGATGGAAAAACAAGACGAAGTAAACAAGAAAAGACTTGCCGCTGTTTTTTAACCGGCTGTGGTGGTCAATCTGTTTCAACTATGTGCAAACCAAGTTTTGATAAAAGCAAAAGAACAAAGCAAGGATTTCTGACAGAATTAGGAGGGCACACCATGTGGAGTTATGCACAGTGAAGAGACGTAATACATGCCAGAAGGATGTGTAGAAGCCAAGACTAAAAATACACTGTGGACCAACCATATTGCAGTGGTGGAGCTGGATGGGGGCAAGCAGTTCGCACCAGAGGAGCTGACTTCATATAGAGAAGATGCAAAACCTTTAAGAGATCGGGGCAGAGGATCCAGGTGAAAGTTTAGGAGGATAAATCTGACAGCACTGAACAAGGATCTCTGGGGAATGAGGCAGAGACTCCAGTTAGAATATTTCACCAGTCCAAGTAAGAGTTAATGAGGGTCTGAATATCAGAAGCAGAAGATAATAAGAAGAGCTAGCAAGAATACAGAGAAGAACTATACAAAAAAAAAAAAAGATGACCCAGATAACCACGATGCTGTGAACACTTACCTAGAGCCAGACATCCTGGAATGTGAAGTCAAGTGGGCCTCAGGAAACATCACTATGAACAAAGCAGAGGTGATGGGACTCAAACTGAGCTATTTCAAATCCTAAAAGATGATGCTGTGAAAGTGCTGCACTCAAGATGCCAGCAAATTTGGAAAACTCAGCAGTGGCCACAGGACTGGAAAAGGTCAGTTTTCATTCCAATCCCAAAGAAAGGCAATGCCAAAGAATATTCAAACTATCGCACAACTGCACTCATCTCACACGCTAGCAAAGTAATGCTCAAAATTTTCCAAGCCAGGCTTCAATAGTACATGAACTGTGAGTTTCCAGATGTTCAAGCTGGATTTAGAAAAGGTAGAGGAACCAGAGATCAAACTGCCAACATCCGTTGAATCATCAAAAAAGCAAGATTCCATAAAAATATCCACTTCTGCTTTATTAACCACAATAAAGCCTTTGACTATGTGGATCATAACAAACTGGAAAATTCTGAAAGAGATAGGAATACCAGACCACCTGACCTGCCTCCTGAGAAATCTGTATGCAGGTCAAGAAGCAACAGTTAGAACTGGACATGAAACAACAGACTGGTTCCAAATAGGAAAAGGAGTATGTCAAGGCTGTATATTGTCACCCTGCTTATTTAACATATACAGAGGATATTATATTATATACATATTTAACATATACATATTTAACACATACAGAGTATATCATATACAGAGTATATCATGCGAAATGCCAGACTGGATGAAGCACAAATTGGAATCCAGACTGACAGGAGAAATGTCAATAATCTCAGATATGCAGATGACACCACCCTTATGGCAGACAGCGAGTAGGACTAAACAGCCTCTTGATGAAAGTGAAAGAGGAAAGTGAAAAGATTGGCTTAAAACTCAACATTCAGAAAACGAAGATTATGTCGTCCGGTCCCATCACTTCATGGCAAATAGATGGGGAAACAATGGCAACAGTGACAGACTTTATTTTCTTGGGCTCCAAAAGTACTGAAGATGGTGACTGCAGCCATGAAATTAAAAGATGCTTGCTCCTTGGAAGAAAAGCTATGACCAACCTAGACAGCACACTATAAAGGAGACACATTACTTTGCCAACAAAGGTCCATCTAGTCAAAGCTATGGCTTTTCCAGTAGTCATGTGTGGATGTGAGAGTTGGACTATAAGGAAAGCGGAGCACCAAAGAATTGATGCTTTTGAACTGTGGTGTTGGAAAAGACTCTTGAGAGTTCCTTGGACTGCAAGGAGATCCAACCAGTCAATCTCAAAGTAAATCAGTCCTGAATATTCATTGAAAAGACTGACACTGAAGCTGAAATTCCAATTATTTGGCCACTTGATGCGAAGAACTGACTCATTAGAAAAGACTCGGATGCTGGGAAAGACTGAAAGCAAGAGAAGAAGGGGACGACAGAGGATGAGATGGTTGGATGGCATCACCAACTTGTTGGATATGAGTTTGTGCAAGCTTTGGAAGTTGGTGATGGACAGGGAAGCCTGCCGTGCTGCAGTCCATGGGGTCGCAAAGAATTGGACACAACTGAGCAGCTGAACTGAACTGAATATCCATAAAGGTAAAGGATAATATAATAAGGCAGGGAGAATAGGAGAGAGGGTAATACTCACTAGAAATCAAGGGGATACATATCAAAGTAATCTATTCCTTTTTATCTATCAGAATGGTGTAAAATTAGAAAGGAGAACAGTGTTAAGTCTTTGCAGCCATTTGGGAAAAAGGAAAATTTTACACACAGCTGGTGGATGTTTAAACTAGTAGAGTCAGTACAGAAAAAATAAAAATATGGTGGCAATTAGTGAAATTAAGTATGTGTAAGCCCTATCTGATCATTCATCATAAAGACACCTGTTTCGAAATGTTTAAGGCAACACTGTACCGATGGGAGCTGAAGGCACTGAGGCTGACATGAGGGAATGAAAAAGTAAAACAGTAAGAGAATGTTACGAAATACTATGCCAAAGTGATAATTGACAGCAAATTGGATCTTAAAATTGGAACTTAAAAATACAGTGTTGGGTGAGCACTGTAAGAAAGAAAAATGAGTTTTAGAGCACAGAACCATTTATGAACATTACAACACACACACTGCACACACATACACAAACACCACTGACTACTCTGCCAGGACCCCTGCACACATACTCCACATCAGGATGCATGCTTGGCTGGTGGTGAGGAGCAGGGCACGAGCAAGGGAAGAGGAGTGCAAGAGCACACCAAAAGAGCAAGGAAGTAAAGTGAGTGGAGCAGAAGGGGAGCCTTCCTCTCCACCAAGGAAGGTAAAGCACGATGGACTCAACCATCTATAGCGGAGGATCCAAAACACCGTCACCATTCGCCCCCAAACCCCGCCCTCAAAGACAGAAAGACAAAGACCCGAACTGAGATGAAGTAGAAGGCAATATGGGCTTCCCAGGTGGCGCCAGTGGCAAAGAACCTGCCTGCCAATTCAAGAGATGTAAGAGACGCAGGCAGGTTGGGTCCCTGGGAAGAGAAGATCTCCCGGAGGAGAGCACTGCAACACACTCCAGTATTGTTGCCTGGAGAATCCCGCAGACAGAGGAGCCTGGCAGGCTACAGTCCATAGGGTTGCGAAGAGTTGGACATGACCGAAGAAATATAAGATGTGTCAAATTAAAAAAAAAAAAGGATTTGGAATCAGAAAACATATACTCCAAGTCTGGCTCTCAAACCTTTCTAGGCATTATCATCTAAAACAAATTATGTATTTTCTACATTATATATCTTCTCTGCCTCATTTTCCTTATGCATAAAAAAAGGAAGATACTATAACTTCTTACAATAACTGTGAGAATTAAACTAGAAAATTTCCCATCAATGTCAGGTTGCTTTTAAGCCCAGAAGCTGGAAGACAGTCTAAATTTAAAGTAGCCCTCATGCGGCATCACAAACGTGGTACCAGTGTGTCAGCCTCTCACACCACGACACAGGCATGCAGGCTCGTGGTGCTCACCTGCTGCCCAGCAGACAATCTGAGAATTAGTTTTGAATCAAATAAAAAAGGTTTCTTTTGGTTTTTTTGGTACGTTTTCTACTAGTTCCACTCTTGAGAAGGCTAATTCTACCAAAAAGAAGCTTTCTGACACTCCATGGAAAGGAAATCACAATTGGTCCATTTATCAACACTGAGAATCAGGTTAATACCCCAGGAAGCAGGCTACCTTACCCACCCAATGTCACACCCCATTGTCTTGGCCTGAATCACAGCATACACAATTCAAATAGGAGAATTCTTTCCCTGAAGCAAGTTTCTATTTCAGTTCCCTAAACTTTAAAGGCAATGTCCCTTGAACATGATCAGGCCACTCGCAGCCATGAGTCAAGAATCAAGAAGAATCAAACATAATCCCTACTAGATAATGTCATCCCTCCTTTTCTGTTCTATTCTCCCATTATCACAGCTGAGGGGGAAAGCTGGAGGGTACTGGCTTTCTCTCCCTTGCATATAACCAGCTCATGTCTGTCTCCAAAAATTCCAAGGTACTCCACTCCTCAGCTGCTAGGCCTCTCCTCTTCATCTCTGCCAATCAACACTTGGCTTTCCCTCCAAAACCTTTGGAGGGAGGTTTCCCTCCAGAGCCTGTGCTCTCCATCCACCACGACCACAACAGCATTCACTTAAACTTATGCATAGTAACTTATACCGAATGAGGAAAGAGCCGTATTATCAGGAAACTCTATATCGAGATTTTCTTGGCTTGTGCTTATAATAAGCATCTTCAGATGTTGTTTTGCTGTTGTTCAGTTGCTGAGTCATGTCCGATTCTTTGCCACTCATGGACTGCAGCATACCAGGCTTCCCTGTCCTTCACTATCTCCCAGAGTTTGCTCAAATTCATGTCCATTGAGTATGTGATGCCATCTAACCATCTCATCCTCTGCCGCCCTCTTCTCCCTTTGCCTTCCATCTTTCACAGCATCAGGGTATTTTTCAATGAGTCGATTCTTCAGATACTTGTTATCATAAACTGAACCATCTAAAATAATTAAACATGGACTACATATCAAAGTAGGTTAATATAGAATCTAACTGAATTTGATTAAATGTAACACTTATAGAAAAAAAATTTTTATTTGCCATTTGTGGTGAAAAATTGTACTCCAAACATAATTTACACTGAATACATATTCCATATACTAGAACTCTCAACTTTCCATAAAACTGTAAAAATCATGATGGCAAGAAATACCACCTACCACTATCAACAGTACCACTACCGCTACCAATGAGTGACAGTAATATAATAATAAACAATAAGGACTATTATGTGTCAGGGATCATACTAAATCTTTTCTATGTATTAATTCATTTAACATCCAGCAACCCCAGGAGGTAGGCTTAACATACCTATTTCACAGAAAAGGAATCAGCGTAGAGAGAAGATAAAGACTGGCCAAAGTCACATGGTCAACAAGCCAAGAGGCAGGATGCAAAGACAAGCAGTGAGAGGCTAGAGCTGTTTACCATCAATACAGTGCCCCCACTGGCTTCCTAAAGCCAGACATGCTTCGTGAACAGTGGCACTTCCCTATCTGGGTACCAGGCTTCACACACAGCAGATGTTAAGTCTAAAATGAATGCCTGAAATTTTAAATTATTGCACTGACCTCTCTGGATGAGAAAATGTGCTAAAAATACTGCTGAAAAGTATATGAGTAGATGGATGAGAAGGAAAAGGAGGTGGAGGAAAATTAGAAAACCTTTTGGCATGTCTGAAGGAAGAGAAAAAATGAAGGGTAAAGGGGACTAGAGACTCATTCATTGAAAAACTGGAGACAAACTCATTTTGTGGGACAAGTGACTATAGAATATTGTTATGGGCATTTAAAGCCTTGTTTATTAGTTATAAGAAAAGTAATTTAAGTTACAATTTTTGGTACAAAATTCCAATCCCAGTAAATTTTTCTGTGTACCATCAATAAGATAGGATTGTTGTTGTTTAGTCGTGTCCAACTCTTCATGACCCCATGGACTGTAGCCCCTCCAGGCTCCTCTGTCCGCAGCCAAGAATACTGGAGTGGGTGGCCATGCCCTCCCCTCCAGAGGATCTTCCAGACCCAGGAATGGAACCTGCGTCTCCTGCGCTGGCAGGCAGATTCTTGACACCACTGAGCCGCCAGGGAAGCCCATAAGCTAGGATTAAGGTATGTTAAATTTGAAACTGCTCCTGCCTCCAACAGGTAGTTCAGACAACTCACAGCATCAAAATTCTTAGACTCAAAGGGGTTAAAAACAAAACACAGAAAGTCCAGCTCTAACTCCAAAGACTAACAACCACCCAGCTAGGCAAAACAGCAAGGATGATTCACAAAGGAAAGTCAAAGCAACTAACTCAGAGTGATCATTTAAACCTCTAGACGCTGTAGCCAGAAATAATTTATGCACGATACAGGACATTCAAAAAAAAAAAAAGTTCAGGGCCCTGTTGTTAGGAGCTGGCGTTTCCTCATCAGCAACTTCAGTGCCACAGAGAAGCAGCTCACTGAGGTCTGCATCGGCTCCCTTGCAGGGGCCACATCCAAAACCTGACAGGGACAGAAGGGGCAAGCAAGGAAGGGTGGGGAAGTGGAAACGTGGTTTAAGAGGACAGAACTCAAGCAAACTGTGGGATTGGCAGGCTCAGATGACTCATTTTACAAATGAGAAAACACCTCATGACTTACCCAGGAGCACACTACTAATGAGAGACAGCTTCAAGGTCACAGCCCAGGGCAGCTGTACTGCCACCTCCCTGTTCATGCGATTTTTTGGTGTTCTGAACATAGTACATACTTTACGGACTACATTAGACTCTCCAGAAAATGAAAAGCCCCGAGTTAATTTCCATTCTTGACAGAACTGCTCATTCCTCATTTCCCAAAGTGAAAACAAAAGGAGTACACGAGGACCTACTGTACAGCCCAGGACACTCGACTCCATACTCTGAAATAACCTATATGGGAAAAGATTCTGAAAAAGAATGGATCTATGCATATGTATAACTGAGTTACTCTGCTGTACCACTGAAATTAACACAACACTGTAAATCAACTATCTGCCAAAATTATACAAAAATTGTAAAAAAAAAAAAAAAAAAAGGCCAAAGGAATACCCCTATGATCTTACCAAGAAGACTGACTCACAAACTTAAACATCTTCAAAGCACAGCTATCCTAATTAAAAATTAATGAGCACAGATTTGATGTTAAGGAAGATAAAAATCCCATTGTTACACTGTACTTCATATTTACGCATGACATCTATTCCAAAGCATCATGACATTGCTATGAACAAAGTGCGGAATAATTATAATAATTAACATCTTATGGGCAGGGAAAGAGAAGTTAAATTTTTTGTTCAAGGGCATCTACCAGGATGGGTAAGAGCGACTGAAACTCTTCATGTCCCAGGAAACCTTGACATCACTGACATTATTATATATTTTAAAAACATGACAAAAATCATATTAAGAGAAACAATCAAAGGAAAGTTAATTGGAAGTTTTAGGAAGTCAAAATCTGTCCTTTACATTCTCCCCAAAATGTCTTGTAGTCTTAACATCACGTAAGTTGGAAATTTAAGACTTCTGCTTCTCAAATCCATTCTAGTCACTTAAAAAAGCAAAACTCTGGCTACAAAGCAATTTATTAAAAGAAGAAAAAATACATGGTGCTTGTGTTAATGGACCACAATAACAAATCAATGCAAGGCATTTACTTTGCCATCAAAGTATCTGAGGATACTTGTAGATTGTTTTTTTTTCCTGGTTCTTTACAAGATGTCACAGAAAGCAACAAGGTTTACCCCAGTAGGTTTGGTTTCTGTATCAATGTGCACAGATGATGCTTATCTCTGGAGTTTGCAAACAAATTGCAGGCACAATCAAGATTCTTTAACCTACTCCCCAGGGCAGTATAATAGGCCTTTCAGCCTTTGAGCTGGTCTTAACTTCTTTGCAGGCAGAGTGCACTATGGCTCAGCACATGAAACAACCAAGACACATTCAAAGAGAGATTTACATTTAACAGAGTAGGGATGGGTAAGCAAGGCTTCCCTGGTGGCTCAGAGGATAAAGCGTCTGCCTGCAAAGCAGGAGACGCGGGTTCGATCCATGGGTTGGGAAGATCCCCTGGAGAAGGAAACGGCAACCCACTCCAGTATTCTTGCCTGGAAAATCCCATGGACAGAGGAGCCTGGCGGGCTACAGTCCACAGGGTCGCAAAGAGTCGGACACGACTGAGCCAACTGCACACACACACACACAAGCAATGAACAGAGCAAACAGCAGCGCTAATCTACCCCAAACACAGTTGTTCCCAGCAACAGCCAGACAGGAAGCAAGGGCTATAATGCACCAAGCCCAGGACCAGGATAAAGCGTGGCACAGGAGACTCAGGAATGGCCCCAATGAGCAACAGTGGGTTGTACAGATGGGCAAGGAAAAGCAGAGGACACAGTGACTGGAAGCATCAAGTGTTAAGTGAGGCCATCCACTTTAAAAGCGATTCTCAACCCAGTTTAGGGAAGATGGACACGCTTGGGACCACGGATACAGACAAACACAACACCTGCCCTGCAGAGTGAAAAGGAAGAGGAAAAGGTCAAGCAGTCCCCACCCAGAGAAGATGCTTATAACAGGATGTAAGAGGTGTGGGAAGTACAGGTGAAGAAGGAAAAGAAGGGTATAGAAGGAAACAAGGAGAACAGCATGGAGCCCCTGCTAGAACTTGAAGTGAAAACCATGAACCATTTTGAGGGCACACACCAAGGCATCAGTTATGCAACATACATGTAACCCAAATTTCACTGACTGTCACTTCTTTCTGAAGCATCTGTTAGGAGATTTTTTTTTCCGCTGTATGTTTGCTGGTAGTTTTTAAGGCCTGTTTTTATTGCTCACTTGTCATTCTACTTACAGTAAAGATTAATAACACCGCATATGGTGTGTGATGAATAAGAAATCCAACTTATATGGCACTAGCTGTAAAATTATGCAGTATATCCCTTTGAGTATGTATGAATCCTATTTAACATGAAGAGTTTCCTACGCAGAGAAAAGAAGTGAAACTTATTCATGTTATTTGTCATGCTCTGGTCTGCAAATAGGCTCAGAAAAGTAATCTGTGAAAATGAAAATTGTGTTACCCGACTCTACTGTCAAACTGAAAAATGTTATTTCAAAGTTACAGTAAACTTCAACTCATCCAAAATCTACTCAACCAAAAAGCCAAGATTACCATAATTTGTTTTGCTTTCATTCTACATGTAAAAGAAGAGTGGAAAAATATTGAAAAGCCATGTCTGTCTTGTTTGGGAGGGAAAGGGGATGAAATCCAACTTGGCGGGAAAAAAATCTGCTTACTCCTCCTTCCATTGTGAGACCTCTTCAAGAAAGGGGAAAGTGAAAGACTTGGAGTTAGAAAATATTCTTGACTCTTCAGATAAGGAAAAGGAGGTTCAGGACTCCAGCGTCAGAGAAAGTTGTAGTGCTCTGCGTAACTTGAGAGCTCAGACGTTTGGTATTTTTTTTTAAGTTACTGGGAGCCATTAAGGGATGAGAGAAGGAGGGTTAAGGTCAACTATGGGCTGCCAAGCACAGCTGTTGGAACCTGACAAGGGAATTTTTTTAAATATTGGTCTAGTATTCAATTTAAAGCTCTTGTTTGCTTCTGGACGTCTTTCAGTTTCCCTTATCTTCCACAAAGCTAACTCTAGAGGGGCTTCTAATAAAAAGGAAGGGCAAAGGGTTGAGAGTGTAACTGGGGAGGTACCAAGTACAATGGGACAGTCAGTTCGAGATGGAGAGACAGAGCAGGCCAGCAGGCCCACTGTCCCCAGCCTCTGCCCAGCCCCAGGGCTCAGGAAGGGGCTCTGACCTCCGCCCGTTTTTTTTGAAAAGGGTCCAACTAAACTCACTGGGCTCTCAAAGAATAGGTTACAGGTTTTGTCCTCTGAGAAGACAGATTTAAAGCAACTGAAATAGTAGCTACTATACGATGTCTTTTAAAACCAGAGCATTCTGTTAGTACAAGCCAAATTATCTATCAGTGACAAAGAAGATTTTCAAGATATATATCCATGAGTCGTCTCCATCTCTTAAACTTGAGTAACAAACTACTTTTCCTGTCAGCTTGTCATGGACATGCAAGGGAGACGAGCTAAATAGCTGGCCACAAAGTATAACTTAATTCAACAGCTTTATTAAGAAAAAAATGTATTCTCTCCTTTCAAAGTGGGTATGAAATTCAAAACTCATTAGATACAACAACTCTTAAAATTTTGTTATACCTATGAGGAATGAGGAAAAATAAGGGAAAAATAAAATGAGAAAGACTAAAATAACAAACACAGGGAGAATAAGATAAAAGGTGAAAAGGAAGGAAGTCAAGAAGTACAGTGAGGAAAAGAACCGGATGAAAAGAGAGATGGAGACACAGGAAGAAAATCAAAAAGTGACACAAAGTTAATGCAACCACTTTTTAACAAGTTTCTCAAAGCTTCAGCCTTCTCATCCATGAAATAGGTACAAAGAAAAACTCATAACTTCATCATTTAAATAATATTAATAAACGCAAAAATCACATAGAAAAATGCAGACCATATATAGTCAAGAGTAAGATGTGGAAGCAATAAAGAGGAGACCTTAATATATAAATTGACTGTGAATGAAAACTGCCATTGTGAACTTGGGGGTGTTCCTATAATCTACTCTGAAATGTTCACTGACCTCTCTTTACAGGTGTTAACTTCTTGAACTTTATTCCTGATGGAGTATTCATTTCAGCTCAGCAGAAAGAAAATTATTTTTCCAATATACAGGGGTGAGTGTAAATGTAAACCTTGGTCCCTTGTGGGGCCTAGTACTCAGATGGAAATGAAGATGAATCTTTTAAACGAGGGCCTTGAGGTATTGTAGAACAAAATAACATTATAAGTCATTATAAGTCATCATTTGAATAGGCCACATTTACTTTGCTCTTTCTACATAGCAGACACCACACTAAGGCATTTCAGATCTGTTCTTTCAAAATGTCATAACAATCCTTTTAGGTAGGTTCTTTTATTAACTTCATTTTACAAATGAGAAAACTGAGGACCCAAATATAAGTCACTTTCCTGGGGTCCCAGCAACAAGGGGGAAGTCAGATTTCAAGCCGGACTTTTAAAAACCTATACCAAATTTCATGATCTGTAAGTTTCTTTAAGTATCAGAGAAAGAATAAATTAAAGCCGGGAAAGCTTTACTACAAGCATATTACAGTTTTTTCTTAGTTTTCCCCTAAACAGCAAGTCTAATAGTGAACATAAAGTAACTCTCAATTCGATTCATTCATCCAATTTCCACTAACACTTCTTAGATCGTGAGATTTTATGAAAGCGACACTTCAGGGTCTTAGTTTCTTCATCTGTAATTGAGAATGTTCCAAATGATGCCCCCAATTCTATCGAATAATAGAAAATTATTCTGCAACCCCTCTCACACCATTCCAGAAATCCTAAGGCAATAATGATCTTTTTCCTGTTGAAACATGGTGGAATCTCTCAATACATGTCTTCTAGAACAGCTTGAAGGAAGCACCCACCTAAACAAAGGTTTCATTACCTTCGAATACGCAGAAATCCAGGCCATGCCCTCTCATCCTTGACTTCTATCAGAGCCCTGCTAAACTGTTAACTGTTACTGAATAAGAAATGTAAGGGTTGTGCTCTTTTAATTAAATAAAAAATTAAGAAGTAAACAAGAGCTCTTTAGTCGTATATAAACACCTATACCAAACACTTTGGCTTTTTTTCCCTTGCACTAGGGTTTGCTATTCAGAATGAAAGTGCCAGCAGAACCTTCCTCAGTTGGCTGAGACTGTGGTTACCCTACTTCTAATAAACAAGGCGGCTTCCTGTCTCTGACGTCTCATTGCTCAACAGGGTTGAATCATGGCAGCGTGCACAGCCATGACCCCTAAGTGCACTCATGCTAAAGAGTGTCTGCTTTGATTCACTCCTATTGTAGGAAACTACTTATCAGAGGACACCTCTTGCTTTTTGAATTGAAAATACTTGCATCAGTGAAGCTGAAAAGGAGCGAATTTCTCATGCTCAAACTTAGTTCTCATTATCTCTAAATTTATCTCCATTTGGTTGAGAGATCCCTGGACTTTTTCTAAGTCTCCGAAGGGCCTGAGCTCTGTGTACATTTTTAGACCATTTCAGAAGTGGTTAAAACAACATCCGGTAGGTGATTCTCAAATCAAATATTCACTTATGCTTTTCTGAAGGATCTTCAGTGTGGAGGCCCACAAGGCAGAGTTCAGAATCAGAAAATTTACATGTAGTTCAGGTTATATTAAAAAAAAAAAAGTTTACAAGTGATAGATCTTTTTCTTAAGGGTTTCAGAGATACAACGGACAATGGAACAGTACTTTCTCCCATGTTGGGGCTTTTCTGCGGTCCTTTGCTGTCCAGCACAGTATTCAATTTGTTTTTCAATATGCTAATAAATTATACATGGTCCACATCCCACTTCCTTTACTTTGCTCATAAACCCCTACAGGACTATGCCAGCAGAAAGGCCAGGCTTTGCATTTCTGATCTCAGTTTTAAAAAAAGGGAAAAGAAAACAGAAATCTGTCTTGCCATAAAGAACAGACTTGGACTCCGTGGAAGAAGGCAACGTGGAATGATTTTATAAAATAGCACTGAAACAAGTACATTATCATGTGTAAAACAGATGACCACTGTGAGTTCAATGCATGAAGCAGGGCACCCAAAGCCAGTGCTCTGGGACCACCCAAAGGGACAGGGTGGGGAGGGAGGTGGGAGAGGGGTTCAGGAATTGGAGAGGGGGGTGGGCGAGGGGAATACATGTATACCTGTGGGCGATTCATGTTGATCTATGGCAAAAAACCATCACAATATTGTAAAGTAATTATCCTTCAATTAAAATAAATTTAAAAATTAAATGTTTAGAAGTATTAAAAAAAAGAAATGTCTTGCTGCTCTAAAAACAAAAAAGATTGCATTTCCAGCTTTCCACCAGCACCATCTTCCTTACCCAGGGGCCCCTACTCTGTCGGACAGCCCTGGTGCCTTGATATTGACACATCGCTTCAGATAACAGGGGAAGGCTAGAAACGCTCCCCGTTCTCCTTCTGCCTGGGCTGTTACCCAAGCCCTCGTGCTTCCTGGAGATGTCAGAGTCCCAGCCGGTGTGAAATGGTGATGCTGTCAGTCAGCAGGCAAATTTTCTGCTTCTGAAAACTCGCTCTCTCTCGGAGCTTCCTCTGTGCAGCACTTCCAGCTGCCTTGGAGCACCGTGTCAGGGCATGAAAATAGCTCCAGCCTGATGACTTCACTAGTTCTCACAAACAGGCCAGTTGGCAGAACTCGCCTGCAGTCTGCTTCTGAAGTGAAGGCAGTGTTCCTTTCCCCAGCGCCCCCTAATATGAATATTCGGTTTCATTTTGACTCTGGAAGAAGTCTCTTTGCTGAGGTTAGAGTCAAACCTTAACGCCAAAATGTCCAAATGCTGTGGGGAGGCCTGAATGAAAAGAGCTACTAAAAACTGACAGCCAAGACGAAACAACCTGGAGGCTAGATTAGTATTTTTCAGGCTCAACTTTAAGGACATCCAAACTGCTTGGGAAACCAACCTTATATTCCATAATACGTTCTCATTTCATTCATTTTTAGGGCCAGGTAGCTTCCTGAAGAACATGTGCGATAACTAATAATCACTCACACTTTTAAAGCCCTATTTCTCATCTTTACTCGTTTTCTACAAATAAGAAGGCTGACAAGGTATCAAAGTAAGAATTAATCACCACTACACCTAATCAACCGAAGCTGACTAAGGGCCTCTACAAGGCATTTTCTGCAACCACGGCAAGCTTTAGTGATGAATGCTCAAACAGATTTCAAAATCAATTCAAAGAAGCACAAGGTATTTCATGCAGTGGAAAAGGTGATCTTTTGTATTAGATTACCAAATTTTCTTTTAATGTTTATCATGTTCCCTTATAGAGCTTTTTGACTTCCCTTTCCAGTGAATACATGCTAGTGAAAGACTATTCTAGAAGGAAAGTAGGAGCCTCTGACATCCCAGTATCATAACTCAGTGCTAGGTCTGCACTCACTTTGATTCTAAAACAGAGCATTTAGATTAACTGCTTCAGTGCCCTATGGACACAAGATTTATGCCCAGAGGAAGAGCTCCCATATGACTCTGTGGATACCGGGCTAATGAAATAATGTGGTTCACTGATTTAAGATGGTTCCTCTAAAAGGGGTGCAGGAACTTGCTCCAAAAAGACAGAAAAGCGCTAACACTCTGCTCCCACTGCCCCTCACTTCCTCTCCCCTCTGTCACAGTCACCAGCAGCATCTAAACAGCACTGCCATCTTGCAGCCATGACGACGTGACACCTCTCCATCAGCTCCAACCAAAACATCACAAAGGAATCATCAGAAAACACACGGGCACACAGATGACAGTGAATTATTAAAATGCGCTCTATTGTAGGATCATTTGTTCATTCTATAAATATATGCCGAGTATGTAGCATGTGGCACGTATTATCTCTGTACTGTCTACAAACATGAATACTGCCTTCAAGGCTTTCACTCTCTCAATCACTTTAGTTAGGTATTATAGAGCCAGGTGGCCTTAACAAGATGAGACGGCCTGCTGCAAGGTTTTCCTTATGTTAATGCAAAGATTTAGAAAACTTGGTGTTTTCCTTAAAAAAAAAAAAAAAAAAAATTGGGGTCATTTTGGGCATAGTTCAGGAAAATAACCATGAAAATTAAAGAGTTATGTCTCTCTCCCACAGAAGCTAATAAACAAGGATATAACAAGAGATTCTAAATGCAGAACAGTCAGTTATAAACGTCATTACAGACAGAATAACTCACACAGTGATGGAACAGGCTAAGTAGTTTCAGATGGTGACTGCACTAACCATCAAGTTTTAGAATCATAAAGGACAGTAGTTAGATCTAGTAAAATACAAGATTTTTACTAGTGGTGCCTAGAAAAGTCATGTGATTTATACAAAGTCACGGAGGTGTTCTCATTTTGGAATCAATATGCTTTATTTATCCTGTATTTTCCCAATTATACTATACTACTCTGTTTCTCTCTCTCTCACACACACACACACACACACACACACACTCTCACCTTATACTACGTGTCAGAAACATATACAAACATACATATCACACATGCTTGCTTGCCCCCAGTTCTCATACACAAACTATATTACTCTGATTCAGACACACCACTGTCTTGAATTCATATATACATATACACATACATTACACTACTCTGACACACATTTCTTTGCATACACACGTATGTACATATGTGCATCAATCACACTACTCTTCAGTTTGTTCTTACAACTTACTCATAGATGTACCATACTACTTTGTGCCATAAACACACACATACCCCTTATATTACTACTACTGTGTATGTGATTTGTAGTCACACACTTCATACTGGCATATATACATACTAATAAAATTTAAAACTGTAAATCACCTTCATATTCAAAATACTATTTTTCAGTGGGGGAAATTCAAATGTTAAATACACACTCATGTGACTACTTCAAAGTTGTGTGTGTTAGTTGCTCAGTTGTATCCAACTCTTTGCAACCCCATGGACTGTAGCGCACCAGGTTCCTGTCCATGGAATTCTCTAGGCAAGAGTACTGGAGTGGGTTGCCATTCCCTTCTCCAGGGGAGCTTCCTGACCCAGGGATCAAACCTGGGTCTACCACACTACAGGCAGATTCTTTACCATCTGAGCCCCCAGGGAAGCCGTGTACTTCACAGAAGTTCCTAACTTGAAAGGAAGAGACATACGTAGGTAAATACAATGATGTGGAAAGTCCCTGAGCCCATACGTATCCACTTGCATCCATTCGAATCCATTTTGGTCCTTGGCTCGAGAATGAGGATATTAGCATTGCTTCTGTTGTGCTGTTTTCCATCATACTGGGTAAAGAATGGATGCAGAGCAACCAGCAACAGAGAACAGTACTATATGCCCCTGCTTCAAGAGAAGTCCCCAGTTTCTCAGCAATAAAGCAGTGTTAGGAGTGATATGGAGAAAGTATATGAGCAACATGGCTTAGGACCCCAGCTACAGAGTGTGACCTGAAGGAACATTCTCTCTTCTACTCAAGGGCTCACAGCCTGGAGAGCTCTGAGTGATGCCTCTAGATAAGAATTAGGATTCTTTCTTACAGGAGTTATAACCAGCAATGATGAGGCCTTCTCGGGGACTTTAGGAAAAGAGGATGTGACCAAGCAAGAGACAAAAATAAAGACGACTCTTCACGGTACCAGCAGATGGAATAACTCACCGCACATATAAGATGTCCCTGGGCACCCAGACACAGAAGGATTAAGGTAGCCTTTAAGGGAGGCTGGGGGTCAGTTGCAGAGACATGGATAGACCGAGAGACTGCCATACAAAATGAAGTGAATCAGAAAGAAAAAAATAAGGCATTGTTTATTAATGTATATATGTGGAACCTAGAAAATGATATAGATGATCTCACTTGCCAAACAGAACTATGGACACAGAAGCAGAGAACAAATTTATGGACACCAAGAAGAGAGAAGAAAGGGTAGGATGAATTGGGGGAATGGGATTGACGTACATACACTATTACGTATAAAACAGAAAACTAATGAGAGTCGGACACGACTGAGCGACTTCACTTTCACTTTTCACTTTCATGCGTTGGAGAAGGAAATGGCAACCCACTCCAGTGTTCTTGCCTGGAGAATCCCAGGGATGGGGGAGCCTGGTGGGCTGCCGTCTATGGGGTCGCACAGAGTCGGACACGACTGAAGTGACTTAGCAACAACAATGAGAATCTACTGAATAGCACAGGGAACACTAGTCATTGTTCAGTGGTGACCTGAATGGGAAGGAAACCCAAAAAAGAGGAGATACATGTATACATATAGCCAATTCACTCTGCTGCACAGCAGAAACTAACACAACACTGGAAAGCAACTATATTCCAATATGAAAACTAATTTTTAAAACAGAGGCTGGAAGTCCTGCAGGAGCAGGTAGGGGCAGCACAGGAAATGTGAATTCTGTGGATGATAGTGTCCATTCCTATCTATAGACTAGCAAGGCCAGCAGATGCAGAGATGATACTGAGAAGGTGAAAGAGAAGTGGAAATGGAGAAGCCTGTCTGGGGGTTTCAGAGTGTCCTCTATTACTCTCAAGATGTCTACTGAAGCAGATGGTGAATATTTGGAACAGTTGCTTTCTTAAGCTACTTGCTCTAACAGTCTAGCATGCTTTTCTTTATCCATAAATAATTGTCTTTTATTATGAAATATAGCCACTTCCAACTCATATACACTGTATACTGAAAAAGCCTGTATAGTCAACTATGAGGCACTGCCTTTATGATCCTTTATACAGCAGCCTCAGAGTTTTCAATAAGATAGTGAACAGAAAACACCAAGAATAATTGTAATGTAATATGAGTATATTTCTCTGAGTGTCAGATTGAAGAGTTTTCACCTAACATTGAAAAATCAAAGACTGGGAAAGTGCTGGCAAAACTAATGAGAGATTATCATACTAAGCAAAGTCAGTCAAAAAGAGAAAGACAAATATTGTATTATATCACTTCTATGTGAAATGCAAAATGTGACACATGAACTTATCTACAAAACAGAAACAGACTCATAGACGTGGAAAACGATTTGTGGTTGTCAAGGGGGAGATGGGTGCAGAAGGGCAGGATTAGGAGTTTGGAATTAACAGAGGCAAAACAGTATATACAGGATGGGTAAACGGAACGAAGTTCTACTGTACAGGACAATGCCCTGAGATAAACCATAATTGCAAAGAATGTGCATATATGTGTAAAATATGTAACTTTCACTGTAACACAGAAATTAACACAGTACCAGAAATCATCTGTACTTCAATAAATTTTTTTTAAAAAGACAGCACCATCGCTCCAACCTTGGAATACAGCAATAACATGTCACTAGCCAACTCTTAAAAAAAAAAAGGGGGGGGGGGCATTATTCCTAAAAAGGAAACACACAGCTTAAAGAAAATAAACCTAGGTACTTTGAAGACCATTTTAAAGACCTTATCCATAGCTCAAGATAAACATTTGCCAGGGATTCAAACGATTAGGTCCTGGGTAGAGGTTTAGAGGAAACAGGGTCGGAGGGCCACACAGAGCTAACTGCTTTTCAAAAACCGGAATGTGAGTCCTATCAAGGAATATAAGGAGACCCTCAAAGATTAGTAGGTCAAGGACAAGCTACTAATCAGGCCTGCCAAGAAAAAATTTGACAGTAACCTTACAAAGTCCTCCAAAGCCAATAAAGAAAAAATGTTGCTTAAAAAGATAAAACTTTGGGAAGCAAAGTAAGATTTTCTGCAAAGCATACAGCAATGTACTTTAGCATGAGACAGGCAGAAAGAAACAGTTAAAGTATTAAGAGTATTGCAAATATCAATTCTGCAACAGAGAAACTGCAGGACCTAAATCAAAGACTAACAAAGTCATTTAAAGGCGGGTCTAAATCTAATTGTTAATCAGATGTAACAAAAATTCAACTGGCATTATCACACAGTGAAGGATTCAAAGTGGAATTTGAGAACTGTTGGCTCAAATATAAAATTCTAATTACAGGCCTTCCCTGGTGCCTTAGATGGTAAAGAACCTGCCTCCAATGCAGAAGACCAGGGTTTGATCCCTGGGTCAGGAAGATCCCCCAGAGAAGGGAATGGCTACCCACTCCAACATTCTTGGCTGGAGAATTCCATGGACAGAGAAGCCTGGCAGGCTACAGCCCATGGCATCCCAAAGAGTTAGACACGACTAGTGACTACCAGTGAACTGAACTGAATGACCTATAGGGGAATAAAATACAAGAAAAGAGGATATATGTATAAGTGATTCCCTTTGCTGTACAGCAGGAAGTAACACACCATTATAACCCAACTATATTCCAATTAAAAAGTTAAGTTAAAAAAATTCTCATTACAACCAGCCCCTGTGCAGGGGATGCAGTTGCTAACGAATATGCCCAAGCAGAAATTTTCAAAATGAACGAGTTTCAAGTAGTGAAGAAAACATGTTGAGACACAAAAACAAACAGGAATTGATGGCAGAGTACTGCTGAGCACTCATCCTACTGGAGAGCTATCAAGAGACTGGAGCAAACCCAAGATCGGTTTTTAAAATTACATTTTACTGTGATTGAAGCAGGAGACAAATGACGGACGAACAGATGTACAAATGCGAGGATGTCCAGAAGACAGGTGCTTCCAAGTGGTCTTATTCAACATTTTTATAAATGATGTTGAGGACAGAGTGCACAGGAAAGCAGGCACGTTTCTAGCCAGCTCTTTTAATACCAAAATGCCAAGTAACCGAGATAACCATCTTCTCAGCATTAATCAGACAAACATGGTCGAAGGCTTTGAACCAACTCCCACTTAACCAACTGTTCAGATGGACCAATGAGCTCCACTCCCCTTGTATGAGAAATCATACTGACTGATGCACCAGGGATGTTCCCCACCAGCAGTCTCCTTCTGGAGCAGAGTGAGAGTCTCTGCTGCCATCATCTGAGCATATTTGTAGTAAGAGTAGTTTTGACCCTAAACCTGCTTATGCAGTTATATTTTAATAATGTTATTTTTATTCAGTGATGTAGCAAAGAAGTGAAACTGGAGCATGAAAAGAAAATTTTCATTTTCTATGAAAAATATGTTGCATGCTTTCAAGATTTTCAAGGCTTAGTCCATAATAAAGCAATAATTTCTAAAGCTGCCAGTGAATAAGCCATGGACATCATAACTGTACAATGGGAAAATATCTTTCAAAGGACTTTAATTTCACTTTCAAAAGAAACAAATTGGAAATAACATAAAATCCACTATTGGTTTTGGTAAGAAAGATAATACTGAATCCCATTTGTGGATTCATACTGAAAGAAAACATCTTGGTCTTACAAAAGGTTTGTAATAGAAAAAAAAAAACATGTATAAGTTCTATGTCTAAAATATTCTAGATATGTATACATTATGTTTATATTTCTGTATTTTAATGACTTTTCTGACTTACTGATCAACTATTGATTCTTACTTCTTTTGTGAGGAAAGTTTTACTATTCTTACTTCTTTTGTGAAGAAAGTCTACTATGTACCAGGCAGTAAAATAGAGACTGAATACAAAGAAGGTTTTAGCCCTCCAGTACATCACCGTTTAATGGGGTAGATGGATGTGCTAACAGAAGCAGCTCCCCGTTATACTGTGCTTAGCTGCTCAGTTGTGTCTGACTCTTTGCAATCCCATGGACTGTGGCCCGCCAGGCTCCTCTGTCCATGGGGATTCTCCAGACAAGAATACTGGAGTGGATTGCCATGCCCTCCTCCAGGGGATCTTCCTGACCTAGGAATCGAACTGGGGTTTCCTGCACTTCAGGCGTTATACTGAGTGCCGTAAATAAACATGAAGTGTCAAAACGAAAATAACTAACTCAGTCTAGAGAAGACTGAATTGATAGGGTCAGTAAGACTACAGGTGAGGCCTAAAGCGTGATTTCAGGTGTTGGGTGCTGGTTAGGAAGGCATATTATGACACGGCCCATGTGACAAACCAGAGCCACACTAGGAAGCACCAGAGGAACACACACCAAAAGTTCCCAAACTGTGCAAGACTGGGAAGGGAGAGTGGGAGGCATTACCACCGGGGACTACGCTATTTAAGTTTCAGACCATAAATTGTCGGGAATCATTAAACGTAAAACAAAAGAATGACACCATCACACGCATATCTTAGCAAAGTATCTTTCCAGTTAAGCGAACGGATGGAGACAATACAGAAAGGAAAGAGACCAGTGATGACATGAAGTTATAAAAACAGTCTACTAAAAATCATAAAATAACAGAAGAACAATATTGAGGAGGTAAAATCAGCCTGACGTGGTGACTGATGAGAGACGACAGTGGTGAGTCATGGATAGTTCCCAGGTTTAGGGATGTAGCACCTGGTGGTCAAAGATTCCTTAATAAAAACAGGAATTTGCAAAGCAAAACTAGACAGACATAGAGATTGAACATATGAATACAGTGAGTGGGGGGAGGGAGAAGGAGGAGGAGGGATGATTTAGGAGATTGGGATTGACATATATACACTACTGATACTATATATAAAACCGGTAACTAACGGGAACCTGTTGTATAGCGCAGGGTGCTCTATGGTGACCTAAATGGAAATGAAATCCAAAAAAGATGGGGTATGTGTATACATATAGCTGATTCACTCTGCTGTACAGTAGGAACTGACAGAATATTGTAAGACAACTATACTCCAATACAAAATTAACTGTTTAAAATAAGTTAAAAAACAAAAACAGGAAATGCAGGATTAAAAAAAAAAAAAGAATTCAACCATGGACACACGGTAAGTCTGAAATGCCACTATACAATCAAAAGGAGATATTTGGGCTTAGCAGCAGGTGCATCAGCTCAGGACCTTGAGTTGGAGTTGTAAGATCAAGAAGTGGAAAAGAGCTCTTTAAGAAACATTCCTTCAAATGAAGTGAAAAAGAAAGTGACGGCACTTCTTAGGGAATGGAAAAACACAATGGAAAAAGTTGGCATTCTTTAGATGATATAACCTTAAAGATTTTCATAGACAGAGGAGGTGATGAAAACAGCTATGGGAGACACAGAGGGGGCACCAACTGAGAAAAGCCAGAAAGACCCAGATCCTAAGATGGCCAATGTTAGGGCAGCCCCAATTCATATAAGTCACCTGTCTCAGAGGAGAGAGTAGGAATGGTGAGAGAATTAGGCTCTGATGAGACCAAAAATCGGTCAAGTGAGAAGTTCTTGACACAGAGACCTACTGTGTTGGTGACACAAACATTAATCCACGAGGGTGAGAATGGCATCTGTTTGGGGAAAAGGAATGAGAAAGGAAGGCAATGTAGTTTAAACACCCCCTTGTGTGCAATGCCAGGGCCTACTGAGACGCTGGAAGTGGGTTTGTAAAATTTCCCTGATAAATCATTTTTTGACAACAAAAAATCAGTTTTAGGTGTTTATGGAATCATGGGTGGTAAGTTATAAATAAACGTAGGAAATCTGTGCAAAGGCACAATGAACAACTCATAGAAGATCTCTCTCTAGGGACTAATTCTCTTAACTCAAACACATTTTAAAGTTTTAAACATTACCAAATAGAACTAAAAATAAAGCAGATATTACCTTTGCAGAGCTGTGATGCTCTTCACAGTATTAACCACCATATCTTATTAAATAATGCATTTTAAAGACAATATCCACTTACAACTGAATGCTCATGAGAATGAGAGAGAGCCACATAAAAATACTATGGTGTCTTGGCCTAGAAACAGAAGCCAAATAATCTATAGAATCGTACCTGTCATGGATGCTCTAACACGACCTGTGTAGCTAATCCTGGCCTCAGTATACTCAGGAATATCTCACTAAAACCTGAGAGAAATATGCATAAGATTTAGGAAATGAAAAGTCACTATTTTGTAAGTCAGGTAGTAAAACTACATAAAATAATTCCTTAATCTGTGAGACAAAGTTATTAAGTTACAAAAATTAATAGAAAACTAAAATTAATTCAACAGAAATAAGTAGTAACATAAAGAAACAATTATTTTATGGGGCAAGGACATTACGGCATTACAAGAAAACAACACCTTTCTCAACTGGCCACAAATTTGACCCTATACAGTGATTTTCCTTATTGTAAATAAATGCTGATGGAAAAGTATCAGAAATTCTACATGTATAAACAGAAAAATGTAAAACACAATATAATCTAATAACATTTCTTAAATCTTTTTTTCCCCTGGAACAAGAAAGCAGTATCTCATTGACACTTAGACTACAAAAGTACAGAAAGTAGGGGCAGTATTCAAACCTCATTGTTGTTATTCAGTAGCTAAGTTATGTCCAACTCTTTTTGACCCCCATAGATTGAAGCATGCCAGGCTTCCCAGTCATTCACTATTTCCCAGAGTTTGCTCACTCATATCCATTGAGTCAGTGATGCCATCCAACCATCTCATCCCTGGTCATCCCCTTCTCCTCCTGCCCTCAATCTTTCCCATCATCAGGGTCTCTTCCAACAAGTCCAGCTCTTTGCATCAGGTAGCCAAAGTATTGGAGCTTCAGCATCAGTCCTTCTAATGAATATTCAGGGTTAATTTCCTTTAGGATAGACTAGTTTGAGCTTCTTGCTATTCAAAGGGGGCTTCTCTAGTAGCTCAATTGGTAAAGAATCCGCCTGCAATGCAGGAGACCCCAGTTCAACTCCTGGGTCGGGAAGATCCCCTGGAGAAGGAATAGGCTACCCACTCCAGTATTCTTGGGCTTCCCTTGACCCTTTCAGGCTCAGCTGGTCAAGAATCCACCTGCAATGTGGGAGACCTGGGTTCTATCGCTGGGTTGGGAAGATCTCCTGGAGAAGGGAAAGATTACCCACTCCAATGTTTCTGAAAGCATCAATTTTTCGGCACTCAGCCTTCTTTATGGTCCAGCTCTTCATATCCACACATGATTACTGAAAAAACCATAGCACTGACTCTATGGACTTGTGTTGGCAAAGTGTTGTCTCTGCTTTTTAATACGCTCTCTAGGTTTGTCATAGCTTTCCTTCCAAGGAGCAAGCATCTTTTAATTTTATGGCTGCAGTCACAGTCTGCAGTAATTTTGGAGCCCAAGAAAATAAAATCTGCCATCATTTCCACTTTTTCCCTATCTATCTGCCATGAAGTGATGGGACTGGATGCCATGATCTTAATTTTTTGAATGTTGAGTTTTAAGCCAGCTTTTTCACTGGCTCCGTTCACCCTCATCAACGGGTTCTGCAGTTTCTTCTTGTTTTCTGCCATTAGGGTAGTATTATCTGCATATCTGAAGTTGCTGGGTATTTCTTCTGGCAATCTTGATTCGACCTTGTGATTCACTCAGTCTGGCATTTCTTATGATGTACTCTGCATATAAGTTAAATATGTAGGGTGACAATATACTGCCTTGACGTACTTCTTCCCCAATTTTGAACCAGTCTGTTGTTTCATGTCCAGTGCTAACTGTTGCTTCTTCTCCTGCATACAGGTTTTTCAGGAGACAGGTGAGGTAGTCTGGTATTCTCATCTCTTTAAGAATTTCCCACTGTTTTTTTGTGATCCACAAAGGCTTTAGTGTAGTCAATGAAGCAGAAATAGATGTTTTTCTGGAATTCCTTGCTTTTTCTATGATCCAACAGATGTTGGCAATTTGATCTCTGGTTTCTCTGCCTTTTCTAAATCCAGCTTGTACATCTGGAAGTTCTTGGTTCAGGTATTGTTGAAGCCTGCCTTAAAAGCTTTTGAACATTACCTTGCTAGCATGTGAAAAGAGCACACAATTGTACAGTAGTTTGAACATTCTTTGGCACTGCCTTTCTTCGGGATTGAATGAAAACTGATCTTTTCCAGTCCTGTGGCCACTGCTGAGTTTTCCAAATTTGCTATTGACTAAAGCACTTTAACAGTATCATCTTTTAGAATTTGAAAGCGCTCAGCTGAAATTCCATCACGTCTACTAGCTTTGTTCATAGTAATAGTTCCTAAGGCCCACTTGACTTCACACTCTAAGATGTCTGGCTCCTCCTTATGAACCCTTAAGTTCTTGCTAAAAAAATTTTTACCTTGAAATAGAAGTTTATCTGGAAATAAAACAGATGAAAGCATATCTACGCCACTTACCTTGTCCCCCAAATTATATTTTATCATTTTACCTTTATTATTACTTAACACTTCGCATATTATCATGCATTTATTTCCTACCTGTGAGTACTAATAGAGTGTCTGGTATATGAGAGTACTCCCTAAAAAAAAAAAAATGACTGAAAGTATGATTTTTAATATAAAGTAATGAAAGAATGCTTATTTTTTTTAAATGCATGAATGGATTCTTGCCTAACTCCTAATTTCTACCATTTCAAAGATCTTTATAGAAGAAATATAGATTATGTAGACAATTAATCACCTTAATTATCTGCAAGAAAATAAATCAATCATATGTGAAAATAGCACACCATAATATAAGCTACAATGTTTTAAATATTCTTCTTAAATTAACCAGCACATGTGTCATGCACTTCTTGGACATTACTAACAATGATCTAGCTGATATGACCATGGTATTTACTGATTATTACCAATAACTGATTATTCCTATTATTTTTTTGTAATGTAGGTTTCCTTGTTTTTCTGTTTGCTTTTTATTTACAGATGCTGATCTTATGACTCTAAAATACAAGATTTTTAAAAGGAGTCAATTACCATGGATTGGGGGTAGAGGAGACATGTTACAGGCAGTCATGTTGACCTCCGCACTTCCGCAAACCTTTCTGAGACTTTTTTGAGGAATAGGAAGTTCCAGATCCTGCTCAGCGTTGCTTAAGGAAATGCTTTGTTCAGGCTGTTTTTTAGAGAAAACACTCAATAAGTATGTTTGTTCCTCTGAATTCAGCTGCACCAGCTGCTGACTCAATGACACTGAAATTAGGAAGCTTTGTTCAAAAGACGGCCACACAGAAGCTCCTTTGGTATATGTCTAGCTCCCCAACAAACAGAAGTCTTTAAAAGGCACATGCCAATCCACACCTGTCCAGAGAATAAACTCTTTGCAAAACAAAATAAACAAGCCAAACAGCCCAAATAAAAAGTGTAAAAGTTGAGGGGGGAACACCGTGAGGGAAAATCTCGACAACTAAACATCATTTCACTTATAAAGTAAAAGCAGAATGCGTTTCTTCCAATATTTTCCTAGAAACATGTGGCAGGCTACAACTCTAGATATCATTATTCACTATTGCATATATAAATTTAATAATGCCAAGAGTGGCAGCAAAGATTCAACCAGGAGGAATGCCTTGTTAAACTTTGAAATTATTCTTTTTTGTCCCATGTGACAAACCCATCATAAGCACCACTGCAAGATACGAAAGCCAGCAACACACACCCACTTACTCTTATTCACGAGGTATTTTCTATATGCTGAAAGCCTGGAAACGCTAAAATTAACTGAGTTTTTGTATTGTTGTCATTATTTTGTTTGCTTGTTTGTTTTACAGCAATGATTGTTGTTGGTTAGTCACTAAGTCATGTCCAACTCTTTGAGACCGGTGGGCTGTAGCCTGTCAGGCCCCTCTGTCCACGGGATTCTCCAGGCAAGAATACTGGAGTGGGTTGCCATTTCCTTCTGCAGATCTTCCCCATCTAGGGGCTGAACCCACACCTCCTGCATTACAGGCAGGTCCTTCGCCTGGGCCACCTGGGAAGCACCCTGCTACTGTTTTCTCACTCTTAAATATATGTTTAAGGGTATGTGTGAGTGTGCGTGCATACATGCAACACAGCCTGGGCTCACATGCACACACAGGGACATTTCATTGTTTTGTTCTAAGCACTCTTTTTTCCGTAAGTAAGGTCAACTCTAAAATAGCCTAGCAACTGTAGGGAATCACAGAAGAGATGATCAACGCAGTAAGCATGTATTAACAACTACAGAAACATCCCACGCTTCCCCTTTTCCTGCTCTCAGGAAGGAAGTGCACCATGGGACTGAGTGCAAGGCTGGCTTCTAAGACCAAGTCCTTTAGAGACACACACCTCTCATTTACAGCCCCATCTTCCTCTTCTCTGTCATCTGACTTGACGTTGAGAAAACCTAAAACTCAGTTGCCGGTAGGACCCAGGTGTTTGTGATACATGGAGAAGTGAGACCTCAATCACCGGTCCTAACCAACTCTATCCAGATGACTCAAGCCTGGCTAGATTTTGGGGTGTCCCTGAGCAGAGAAATGAGGAAATCACAAACAATGCTTGGAATGTTCCTGGATATCAAAAAGGCATAATTTCTACAAAGGATCTGAGGCACTGCATAGCAGTACGCCAAGAGGGCTCAGCTGTGATTCTATTCAATTCAACAAATATTTATTATGCATCTTTTGCCAACTCAAATGTAAGAAGGACTCCAAATTGTATTTATATCCTCAGGGTATAAAAGAGTGCTGGAACAGACAGTAGGCACTTAATAAATGTCGAGGGAAAGAAGGAAGGAACTTCCATAAAGCAGACATCTGCTAAGTACGGAGGGTATGAGCTTCAAAGGTGTTACCTAGTGATTTAATCAGGGTCCCCCTCTAACATTTTAATCTAGCCTTGATTGAATCAGTTCTTTTTCATAGGCTTCAGACAGACAGACAAAAGGGAAATTGTTTTTTAAAAATGTTTTTGACAGCATAAGTCTAAAATATGTTTTAATCCTGGCCACACATGGAAATCTCATGGGAAACTTAAAACTTGCCAGCTACTGGCACCTGGGTACCATGCCAAAATTATCAATTAAATCACAATATCTGAGGAATAAACATACTAGTATTTTTTACACTCATGTGATTCTAAGCTGTATTCATTATTGAGAACTACTGCCTAATAAATAATGCTACATAAGGTTTTCTGCTTGGGACCCACTGGGAATGATAAACTAAAACAGAAATCTAATCATGTGTATGTTTATAGCTCCTACAGTAAAATATGAAAGGCATTTGTTTAAGCAAACATTGTTCATTTCACCTTCCTGACCAAAACCTTACAAAAACAGGAATAGAGAACCTTAAGTCAGAGAAATAATGAAAAAAATTTTTTTTAAGGCTGGGCATATAGTAAAGATTTTCACCTCAGCACACTGGCAAAAAAAACCTCTAAATAGCTGAGAAATAATTACCTATAATTAAAGGATTTCAAACATATGATTCTGACATTAATTTAAAGATTACTTTTTACGTATACTTTTAAAAGCAGCTCTTTTGTAACAGCCAAACACTGAAAACCACCCGTATGTCCCTGAACACTTCTACTTTTAAAAGTAGGTTTTCTGTGTTCTAAAATTAATTGTGGTTATTGTTGCACAACTCTGAATATGCTAAATACCACTGAGTTGTATACTTTAAATAGGTGAATTATATGGTATGTGAATTCTAGCTCAATAAATCTCCTTTAAAAAAGAGAAATAAATAGGTTTATTTTCTCAGTTATATTAAAAATGAGTTTTTGTCATAGTTTTATATAGACTATGGGTGTTCTACAAAATATTAGTATAAATCTTATTTTCTTTTTTCATATTCTCCTAAAATCAAAGGTACATTCCATACTGAAAGAATTCTGGCTTCAACAGCTTTTAAAAACCAGAGCCTAGAGCAAAAAATTTTAACTCTAAGTTAACACTGCAATACTGAAATTAATGATATCATAACTGGGAGGCAGGGAGTTGAAATGTAATGAAGTTATTAGTGAATCACTAAGTGTGATGTTTGCAAATGAAACAGGCCTAAACATCAGAAGACTCAAATCCTAGCTCTGACTAGCATGAGTTTTCTAAGACAAATTACTCAAAGTTTCCTTAAAAATTGTAAGTCAGAAACTCCTTGTAAGAATAAGCTAAAAAGCAATATTTAAGAAGCCATCTGAAAATTGTTTGGTGCTTGAACAAACAGTGTTGAAATGATTTTGGCTTTCTTACAAAAAAAGAGAGAGGACAGAGTTCAGAGAAAGACTATGACTTTCTCCAAGAATCTCTCCAATTCTGTTCTCCACCCACTTTTTCCTGTAGCATCATTTAAACTGCCTAAGTTTTTCTTGTCTATGTAATTTCTCATCTCTAAAAGAGAGACATACGTCTTTTAAGCAGTTATTGAACTATAAAGTCCTCTACTCTGAAAATAAATGCAGCTGGTGAAACAAACTGGGGGCTTGCTTCCTTCAGCTGCCTTTTGGACCCAGGACAATACTGTGTGCTTTTATAATAGTGCGATTATATACTGCAAGTGGGTTCTGTTTGTTTGTTCTGCGGTTTTTTGACAAGAGTCCAGACAGCTAGGGGAAAGGGGAAGAGCTAAAAGGAACGTTACTGAAGGACAGAGGAGTTATGATAACCACAAGGGCAGACTGTCACAGCAGTTCTTATCAGGAAGGGTCCATCTTTATGGTAAAGGAATAAGTCCAAAATTCCATGCACAGAACTGTAACTTTTTAAAAGAATTAGTCTTCTCTTTCAGAAATCCCACCACAGTGAAGCTCTGCAAATTAATTGCCTCCATTCCAAAAAAAAAAAAAGTTACACTTATCTCTAACACATGTAATTGGTATCCCCCAAAGATAAAAGCCATATTGTTAAAGAGGCTTTTTCATTTAGAATTAGAAAACACAAATATATGGAAATGTTTCTAAAGACTTTTGGAAACATTACTGAAAACCATTATAAGGCATAATTATAAATGGTCATAAATGTAATACTATTACTTAATTGAATTATCAACTCTTCTGTAAGGATAATTTCTTGTATTAAATTTCCCTCACTGTGTGATGATACGGAAATACACACAACCACATATGTGTGAGCTGCTCTTCTGTAATTAATGATGCACTTTTATTCTCTATTATTGTATGGAAAACATTCTGACACAAAATAAATGAAGCATAATCATTCAGAGTAATGATTCGCATGTACTGATTAATGATACCAAACAGCTTTTCTGTTCTTTAGTTAAATTAAAACATTTACTCGGAATCATAAGGGCATCCCTAAATTAATGTTTTCTAGGTAATTATTTTTCCTTATGGAAATGATCTATCCTAACCCGCCTGCCAATACAGGAGACATAAGAGATGTGGGTTTGATTCCTGGGTCTGGAAGATTCCCTGGAGGAAGGCATGGCAACCCACTGCAGTATTCCGGCCTGGAGAATCCCATGGGCAGAGAAGCCTGGCGGGTACAGTCCATAGGATCTCAAAGAGTCAGACACCACTGAAGCAACTTAGCATGCAGGCACCATCACTGGATACATATTCCAATCGATTGTAAAATATACAGCTATTTTATGTGTAAGAAAAAAACTGTCAATTAAACTAGTATACAGTACTAACTTGCCTTGAGAGATGTTTAAAGTGTGTAAAGGACAACTTGTGGGAGAGAGTGTCTAGATATATGGCATTCTATTCCCAAAGTACTCAGTAAATGTTCATTAAACAAACATATTTTAAATGCTGCAACAAAATATTTTCAAATTTTTAAAATTTGAAACAGGCCAGCCACACACACACAAAATAAACTATGATTTTGCTTATAGGAGACACCAAGAGTAGTCAAATTCAAAAACAGAAAGTAGAATGGCAATTGCCAGGGACTAGGAGGAGAAGAGAATTATTATTTATGGGTACAAAGTTTTAGTTTTGAAAAAAGTTCTGAAGATAGTGGTGAAAACTGCACAAAATCTAAATATCCTTGATGCCCAGAGCTAAACAAAAGATGGTAAGCTTTATGTGCATTTTATCACAATTAAAAATGACAATAAAAATATCTTCATAAGGAACAAAAAAACAGTATGTAAAACACAATCACAAAACAATGAAAATCTTAAACTAGAAAGTACCTAAATGCAACCCAGCCAATTAGTTAACCTGATAAGGTAACTAACTTCTCCTTAGAAACTTCTATTTTTGAAAAAACACAGTCTTTTCTCAATGAACTAAGTGAGAAGATTTTCTATACTCTAATGATTCCTAAAGCTGGCATGGTTGTAGTACCTGAAACACAAAGGTTTGCTGAAATAGTGGTTTACACATTTACTCTACCATCAGAATCACCAGCGAGCTTTTAAAAGACTTCCTAACACCTCACACTCATTAGGATAGCTACTATCCAAATAATAATAATAATAAAATAAAGTTTTGGCAAGGATGTGGAAAAATTGAATCCCTGCACTGTTTGTAAAATGGTACAACTGATACGGAAAACAGTATGACATTTCCTCAAAAAATTAAAAAACAACTACCATTTGATCCAGCAATCCTACTGCTAGGTATAAATCTAAAAGAACTGAAAACAGTTTAGAGAAGATAGTTGTACACATCACTGCAGCACTATTCACAACAGTCAAGAAGTCAAAGCAACCCAAATAAATATCCAGTGACAAACAGACACACAAAATGTGGTATACACATCGATGGAATATTATTCAGCCTTGAAAAGGAAAGCCTGTCACGTGCAACAATGCAGGTGAACCTTCAAGGCATTGTGCGAAATGAAACAAGTCAATGACAAATAGACTGCTGGTTACCATAGCCTGAGAAGTGGAAAAAATGGAAAGGTGTTTTAATGGATATAGTCTCAGTTTTGCACAAAAAAATTCTGGATATCTGTTGCACAAACAATATGAACACATACTGCTGAAGTGTATGTTCAAAAATGCTTAGATGGTTTTTAGAAAGCAATCAATCAGTAGATCTCCTGATCACTATCGTGAACCTACTGATAGGTTTCCTAGAGACTGGGTTAAAATATTAACATGTGTAAAGTAAGAAACCGAAACCAGCAAATGGAGATCAATTTTATCCGTTTCCTGACTCAAAGTAATTCAAACACAATGGCGGCCATGCTAGCATTTCAGTTTGTTTTTAACAACTTTTTATTGGTGTATGTAAAATATGTTTTATAATGGAAACTGATCATCTTGAAACTATCATTAAAAATGGGTCCATTTTAATACTGATACTGAAAGACACAAAGGAAGCAACTGAAAAGTCCCTCCACAACATTCTCTGTTCCCATCACTGCACTAATACCAGTGGGTAGAGTCCAAATCCACTGACAACAATATCTGCCTTACAGTTTTTGTTTAGAAGAGCCTAAAGTCTTCTACTGGGTCTGTGGAGTCCAGAAAACCTCTGATACACAACTACCATCAAAGACCAATCTTGGAGTAAAAGAGGCTAACACAATAAGCCTCACAACCTAGCTCTGACACTTAATTGCTAGGCAATCTTGAGAAATACACTGAACCTTGATTTATTTCATGGATATGAAATATCCATGAAATATATTTGAAATATATTGAAATATTTGAAATATCCCTTCCAAATAACAAGAATAATAGTCACAGGTTTTTTATGAAGATTCACTGGAATAATATGTGTAAACCAATTAGCACAATAAACAGTACAAAGTAGGTATTCAGTAACTGGATGACACTATCACCACCACTGCTTATCACCTTTTTTATTAAAAGGTAACTTTAAGTACGACAGAGTTCAGCACCAATCACTCTATAAATGCACTGGTTCCTGTTTCTACTTCTAACATACAACCTCAAGGATCAAGTCTAATATTATGTTTTTTTCTATGTCCTTAGAGTTCATCACATAGCGTTAAACAATGAGTAGTTAGTTGATCAACTCAACCTTCACTGGACAGGTAATAATTATGGATTTGCCATGTGCAAGGCATCATCCCAGGCACAGTGCACTGATCTCCACCTCTGAGTTTACAATTTAGGCTCAATAAGATCTAGTTCATTCTACTGAATTATTCACCAGATCAGCAGAAACACATGCATATCATTATATACAGACATGGAAAGCCTCCTTCCATGGATTTACAGTAATCTGTTCCCTTATCCCACTATCAGAGAATAAGTTACCTTATTTAATTATTATACTAAATCAACTGTATAGTTTATAGAATCTCATATTCCAGCAATCTCAACCACTGGGATCTGTCCACAAATAAAAAATGTCTATACATGCCTCAGAGCTTATAAAACAGTCATTGAGAATTTTGACCCTAATTAAGAGTATTTTATAGTAAAAGAACAAAAGAAATTCATAAAACCATATTTATACATGATGCTGTAAAACATGTCAACATATCCACGGATGGTGCTTTCTTTTCAATTCTAGAATCACCTTTTCTCATGTAAAATTTCTTATAGTTAGGAAAAAAGTGTAAGTGAGCTAAAAAAAGAAATGTCTTGAAATCACAGTGTACTGTATGTAACCGACAGCTTGCATGCTGTTAAACTAAAAAGCCGGTCAATGAAGAAAAATGCACAATTTTGTCCATTTGTTCAGGACCATCCTTTCTTCCCGCCAACCCCAACTCATCACCCCTAGCCCAAGAATCCCCACTACAAGCTGCCTTAGACATCCACCCGTCTACCAAATACACGATGTTTTTAGCGGGGATAAACACACACATATTTTTGTACAAGATGAGTATCTAGTTTGCTATTTCTGGCAAAGGACAGAGAATGCCCAAGGTTGTCAGCACAACTTTTATGTCCTGTGATTTAACTGGACCTTTAGCAAGTACAAAATATTTCAAAGGAAGGAAAGGATTTTTTTTTTTCCATGACTAAATAAAGAAAGCCAGAGAGTATTTTCTGAGGCAGGAGGACACTGACAGACCTTCAGCCAAGAGTTTACAAAATTTTGAGAAGGGGACATTAGAAAATAATTATTATTCCTGCATTAAGTAAAGCAAAATAAAACAAGCACAGGCAAAGAAAAGAAAAATATTTCAACAAAGATAACAACATAAAACTAAGCAAGCAGCAGTGACAGAGACAAAAAGTTTAATTTTAGGTATCTGACAATATGTCGGTTTGGATAACCGATACAGAGTACACGGTGGACCCCTGTGTATGCTGGCTTTCAAAGGGTGTGGCTCACAAAACAGGCTTTCTTTCCAAATCAATTTATTAGCTGTTTATAAAAAGCAACAATAATTTAGACAGTCCAACTGATCTCATTTCAATGAACATTACTTGAAAACGTGTCATGTATGAAACTCACCAAGATATGTAAATTCATGTAAATTCAAGTCCAAGCTGTGTTTTAAGTAACTCAGACCATGTATTTTCAAAAGTTTGTGCAGTTCATGATGAAATACGTATGAAGTTCGACTTTAGTAACTTGATATGTTCTGCGGATCAAAAAGAGTTGGATAATGGTAATTTCATATGGTTCAGCCTGATATGATACCTATCATTGAAAACTAACAAAACAGCTATGAAACAGAAGTCTAGGCAAAATACCGCGAACATTACAAAAATTCAAATGCAAAAGAAGAGAACTCATTCCCTTTTGACTTTGGAAAGCAGGACAGCTTCTCAGAGCAGATGGCATATGAACTAGGAATCAGGTTTTGAGAGCTGGAATAGTTAGAAGAGGGAATATAGTGGGGAGGAAGTAGCAGATGGGAATTTTAAGCTGAGGAAAACCAAGAACATAAGCGCAGGATCAGAAAGTGTAACAGAATAATTCAAATGGCAGAATCATCTATTTTTTAATGTCAGAGAACAAGTATGGAAGGTTCACTATTAAAAATTTACATTCAATTCACTTCATGAATTTGATGTTATATCTCATAATCCAATTAAAACTTGGGATTATGAAACACATATAAAGGTTTTCTGATAAGCAATAAAAGGAAACTGAAATGAAGGCATCAAGTCAACCACTCCCTATAGAAGGGCTGCAAACACTCTCAAGTTCATAGAAGTCTCAATATAACACAATGCACTACAAGCCCCTTGCTTTGCTTCAGATGCAGCAAAACCATGCATTAAGATAATGCTGATCTGTTCAGTGATGGGCAACAGATTTCCCCTTGACTAGTGTCCTTATGGATGCTTTGGCTTCAAACATCAGGGCTTTAGAGAGGTCCCACTGGATTTAAAGGCCAAGTTCTTTCCCTCACTCCACTTACAAATCACTGCAAGTAACCATTATAAATTTACCACGGTACTGGCAAAATTTAATAATCATGAGAACTTACTGAGTGCTTTGTGGGAATACTGGCTTTTGCATGGTTATGAGGATGATAATGAAATCTAATCTACTGCTCCATTACACATATTATTCTTAGCCACAATAACATTGTTCCGTTTAAGCTTTAGGACTGTATTTAAATAGATGGTTTAGGAAACAATAAAGCCTAAAAGAATACCGTAGGTGTATTTCAAATTTAGAGTGAGTAGGAAACATCAGGGGAATTTTATCTACTTGATCAAACAAGCAAACGTAATAAAAAAAAAAAATTGTTGTTGGAGACAGCAACAAAAAAATGCCAAGAAAACAAGGGGCAGGAATTTTTCTCTCTCCTTATTAGAAAGTCTGTGAGCTAATAAGAATATTAATCAAAGGACACAGAAAAAGACTTTTAATTATAGTTTGGGTGTTTAAGAGAAACACTTAATGCCACACAAGTTATACTGTATAAACACTGGACACGGGGGTATACTACATATTATGACTAGTTAAAGAAGCAAGACCCAAGGGGTACATTACATATCATTACCAGTTAAGAGATGAGGAAGAATGGAGTTAGGGGACCAAGTAAAGGGGAAATGAGACACACAAGGAAAAAGATACAAAACACCAAAGAAGCAGAAATACGAGAGAAAAGCACCTACAATCAAATCAAGGTGAACACAGAACAACAGCACTCTGATGTCTCTATCTCCAACATTTTTTCTAAGGACTAACAGATGCCTGTTTTACTACCATGAACACACGCAAAAGTGAAAATACCCCATCATCTGCCCCAGGGGGCATGGGAAATTATGCTAAGGGTTGAATAGAAAAATCCACAGTACAGAGATACCTTTCCAACTAAAGCCCATGACAACGTTAGAGCCTCCAACAAGAAGGATGGAACTAGGACTCTTGGAATGAAATGAATTATTTCTATTATTAAAACCACTGGGAAAACATCAAAATATTATGAACCGATTGTTGGACAAACACTTCAGGCCTGAAAGAACACTTGCTGAACACAAGTTCTAGGAGGTGACCTTAATTTGTGAAATATAACCACAAATTTCAATAGTCGTAGCTCCACTTAGACTTTTATGTTTAGAGAAGGAGATCGTGAATGTTTTCATAATAATACTCTTCCACAGTTTGTCAGATGAGAAAGAAAATGCGAAGCTGATATCAGTCAGGGTTGGTTGCCGTTTCCAACACAGAAGGGGTAGGAGATGAACAATAGTGTGTTTCCAGAATAAGATGCAAACTCAAACTTGGCAGTGAGAAGGCTGCATGTTCTCTAGAAACTGAGTCCCGTTCCCGTGTTACTGCCTGTGGGGACTTTAACACCTGAGTCCTGGGGGTCTTGGAAGCTTTCAGGCTTCCCGGATGCTGAACTGGTCCAGGCTCCCGTCACTGCTTTGGAGGCTGAGTGTGAAGGAGGTGGTAGAGGGGTCCGAAGAAGGCCTGGCGCCACGTAGAGACAGAAGCAGCAGGTGTGGCGGGGGCACTGGAGCCCAGAGAGGAACCCCAACTGCCACCAGCACTCTCTCATCAGCAAGGCCTGACTGCCTCTGGAAGCTTCCACTGAAACACCACATCTGTATAGAGCAGGACTCGGCGAACTTTTCCCGTCCAGCACCAGAGAGTAAATATCACCTCCTCTGTGGGCCAAAGAGTCCACAGCAGCCACAGACAATGCTTGGAACAATAGGGCAGCCGTGGAGCAATTAACACTGTATTTGCAAAAACACGCTGTGGGTCTGGCATCGACTTCATGCCTCTCCAAAGTTATTTTTCTGGTAACATTCTCAACGGTCTTATTTGAGGGAGACGACGACGAGTCCCTGCAGCTATTACATCATTTGGGTGAGATGTAATAGTAACAAGCATTGCTGTGCCTGGCACTTGCTATAGCCCAGTGTGTGTGGTGTGCTGTGTTCAGTCGCTCAGTCTTGTCCAACTCTTTGTGACGCTATGGACTGCAGCCCACCAGGCTCCTCTGTCCATGGATACCGGGTTGGGTTGCCATTTCCTCCTCTGGGCCATCTTCCCAACGTAGGAATCGAACCTGCGTCTCTTGCATCTCCTGTATTGGCAAGTGGATTCTTGACCACTGCATCACAGGTAGGCCAGACACAGCACTAATGCAACACAGAGTTCACAGGAGCCTCCCTGACCTAACTACATCATCCCTATTTCCAGATACTGGGTTAGCCAATGGGTCATTCAGGTTTTCCAGAAGATGTTACAGAAAACTCAGCAAACTTTTTGGCCAACCGAATACAAATATCACAGCAGGCTTAAACAGCATGATTAAGTGTAAGATTTTTGTGACTCTGATCCATGGCTGCAATTTACTACCCAGCAAGCTTTTAACTTCAGAGCCCACTTCAATCAATAAGGAGCTGGCAAAAATGCCAATTCCTGGGCCGTGACTACAAAAGGTTCTGATTTAGTCATGTGGGGTTAGGCCCAGGACTCTGCACTTTAACACACATTTCTATTAAGTCTGGTGAGAAACACTGCAATCCCATGCATTCTCCAAGCAAAAGGCCATGTTATCTGTGCTGGAATAGGGTCAGTGCCTACTAAAAACCTAATTGAAGCAAATGATTAGCCTCAATGAGGAAAACCTGGAGTACATTTTAGGCTAAATTTTACTTTCAGCTTGCTTTCTATTTTTTATGCATTAATATTACGAAACGTATACCGAGCTTTTAATATTTTATATAAACGCAAAAGTGGTTTAAATTTTAAAAACAAGTTTTTGCTAAAAATAAAAAGTTCAGAAGCTAAATAAATCACTGACATTTTAAGCACAGGGAGAAGTTCATGATCAACTATTAGCATTTCTGCTTTAAAAACATAAACCCATTATATCTCTCTCCTGCATCCTCCAAACATGTAACATCTAGTACATTCTACTTATTTGCCCCTGAGAATGCTAAAGAAGTAGTATGTCATTGTTTGGCAATAACTGCACTTGGAGTTAATGCTGACCTCACAGCTTGTTGAGTAGGGAATAGAAAGCCTGGCCCAAGACATGAGCACAGAGCTGAAGCAGCAGCTCTATGAATTCTGCCATCAGAAGCACATGGTACAGAAGCCTGGCCACCAGCAAGTGCTCATGATTCGAATGTTGACACAGGTACTCTGTCAGAAGTTATGTAGGTCAGAGATAAGACAGCAGAATGGCTTCAAAAAAATCCTGGCAGGATATCCTCATCTCTGAAAGCAGCTGATGTCCCTGGGCCTGAGGTTCCCAGGGTACAGTCTAGAACCCTCTGCATAAGCAATCTCACAAGGGCAGAGCTGTGGGGAGTCATGCGGGATGGAGTGGGGGGCTCAACATTTATACAACACATATCCAGGCTCCTGATATGAGCCGAGATACACACTGGGTGATAGGTCTAAAACACCGATTAACACACAATCCTGTTCTCAGGAACCTTATAATCTGACACAAGTCAATTTCCTAGCCCCAGTTTGTGCCAGTTTCTGGCCTGTCATGAAAGTTCCTGAGTCTCTGTGTTTTTTATTTGTAAATTATGTTCTTCCACTGTTAGCATCAAATGAGAAGCTCTATAAAGTACAAATCACTGACTTCCCTTGGTGGCTCAGTTGGTAAAGAACCTGCCTGTAACACAGGAGACCTGGGTTCCATCCCTGGGTCAGGAAGATCCCCCGGAGAAGGGAATGGCAATCCACTCCAGTAATCTTGCCTGGAGAATCCCATGGACAGAGGAGCCTGGTGGGCTACAGTTCAAGGGGTCGCAGAGTCAGATATAACTGAGTGACTAACACACTATAAAGTGTAAGGTACTAATATATAATGAATTGGTGTTTCTCAGTGCATTGCACAGGGAAAGCCAGACCTGTGCTGTCAAGAGAGCCCCACCAACTGCACAAAGGAGCTGCCAGGTGCTGCACCCAGGTGCATCCTCAACCAGCAGAGTACTCAAGATGGCAAGATCCAGGCTGGTTTCACCAATATGTGCTGCTGCTTTGAAACTTCACAATGATGAGTGAGTGAAGGAGGGGGTGGTATTGTATAGCTGCTGCTAAGTTGTTTCAGTCGTGTCTGACTCTGTACGACCCCACAGACGGCAGCCCACCGGGCTCACCCATCCCTGGGATTCTCCAGGCAAGAATACTGGAGTGGGTTGCCATTTCCTTCTCCAATGGGTGAAAGTGGAAAGTCAAAGTGAAGTCGCTCAGTCATGTCCGACTCTTCGCAACCCCATGGACTACAGCCCACCAGGCTCCTCCATACATGGGATTCTCCAGGCAAGAGTACTGGAGTGGGGTGCCATCGCCTTCTCCGGGTATCCTATAGACTGGAGACAAAAGTATGGTCCTGGGTGCCATTAACACCAGGGGACCCTAAGAAACAGAAATCTGCTAAAAACTCCACGAAACATGGTGAGATCAGGCCCAAAGGCCAAGCAACTGTTACTGCTTAGCAAATCTGCTCAGAAATTCAACTAAGGATAAACACTATCCTTCAGAGGAATTTAATCTACCATAAAAACTACTGGACTAGTGACAATGCTGACTGCAACCTGCTGTCTGCTCTAGTTCACCAAGGACAAAAAGAAAGTGATGAAGGCCATCAGCAATCAGAGATGGTCATTAGGTGGTACTGTTATGCAGATAATTTGATTTATAAGAAAGAGCATATGGCTGGGATTCTGAACACCTAGATTACTATGTTTCTAACGCCACTACAAAGACCTGCAGCTTTAAGGTCTCTCAACTGACTGCATGTGTTTTTCTAGTGAATTCAGGTTAAAATATTAACTCTCCCATTTTTATAAGAGCGTGATGATGACCAGACAGGATGACAAATGTGAAAGCATTTTAAAGTGTTAAAATCACTCACAAGGAATTATGTTTAAAGAAACAAGCTTTATGCATATGGGTATGTCTGAAGACAATAGGCTTTAATCTTTTGAATTGTACTATGAAAAACTGTATTGTGTTCCAAGCTAAGAAAAAAGAAACCTGTGCAATAAATTACTGTACTACCTGTAGTCAAACTGTGCAATTATCATTTGTAAAATTCTCCTGTTCTAATCATCAAAAAAAAAGCAATAAAACTTTAAATACAAGTCTAAGCTTAATCTCCATATAATACACTTTATTTTATTCATACTGTAATATATTCATTGCTTTTCAGGTAAATGATGGAGTAAATGAGTAAACACACACATACACACATACACACATAAAGAATTAAAAAACACTTCCAAACAAACAAAAAAAAATTTTTTTTAATGTTAAGAGAAAACACACTAGGTTCATGAACAGAACAGATTCTGTCATTACACTGTAAAAATAGGTGTTACTGTGCTCTCTTTCCAATCCTTAAAGAAAAAAAACTTTAAAATATGATAGTAGAGACTAATTCATATCCCATTTTATTTAATGTGTGCACTTAAATAAGCCCATGAATAAGAATTAGCATCAATAACATGTTAAAAGTTACAGCTAATCTAAACTAGCCATTTACTTTGTCAGCAAAGGTCTGTCTAGTCAAGGCTATGGTTTTTCCAGTGGTCATGGATAGATGTGAGAGTTGGACTATAAAGAAAGCTGAGCGCCAAAGAATTGATGCTTTTGAACTGTGGTGTTGGAGAAGACTCTTGAGAGTCCCTTGGAGTGCAAGGAGATCCAACCAGTCCATTCTAAAGGAGATCAGTCCTGAATACTCATTGGAAGGATTGATGCTGAAGCTCAAACTTCAATACTCTGGCTACCTGATGTGAAGAACTGACTCACTGGAAAAGACCCTGATGCTGGGAAAGATTGAGAGCAGGAGCAGAAAGGGACGTCAGAAGGTGAGATGGTTGGATGGCATTACTGACTCAAGGGACATGGGTTTGGGTAAACTCTGGGAGTTGGTGGTGGACAGGGAGGTCTGGCGTGTTGTGATTCACGGGGTCACAAAGAGTCGGACACGACTGAGCGACTGAACTGATCTGAAACTAGCCATTTAAAATTAAACTATTTCCAACAAGGAGGCTTCCCAAGTGGTACAGTAGTAAACAATTCGCCTGCCTGCCAATACAAGAGACACAAAAGACATGGGTTCAATCCCTGGGTCTGGAAGATCCCCAGGAGTAGGAAATGGCAACCTGCTCCAGCATTCCTGCCTGGAAAACTCCATGGCGAAAGGAACCTGGAAGGCTACAGTTCATGGGGTCACAAAGAGTCAGACAGGACTAAGCACTCGTTCACTCATTATTTCCAACAAAGACATCACAAGAAAGCTATAGGCTTGTAATGTTTTGTGACTAGTAATACAAAATCATCAACAAAACATAAGCAAACAAAATCTGGCAACATATACAAAGAATTACATATCATGACAAGTGAGATTAATGCCAGGTACGCACAGTTGGTTTGATATATGAAAATCAATTTTATCAAAATACTAAAAAAAACCACACACACACAAAATACATGATCATATCAATAAATACAGCAAAAGCATCTGACAAAATTCAATCCCCTTTCATGATAAAAATTCAACTAGAAATAAAACTTTAACATGGTAACGGGCAGCCACAAAACACAGACACACACACACACACACACACACACACACACACACACACACACACAAATTACATCATACTTAATGGTGAAAGGCAAGAAGCTTTCCCCTGAATCAGGAAGACTGGAAATCCTTCTCTTGCCTCTCCTCTTCAGTATTGTACTAAAAGTTCTAGCCCCAGAGTAAATAGGCAAGAAAAAGAAATAAAAGCCATTCAGATTGGAAAGGAAGCAGTAAAACCAACTCTATTCACAGATGACATGATCCTGAATATAAAAATTCCTAAAGAATTCATTTTAAAATTAGAATACAAGGTTGCAGGATACAAAATCATTATACAAAAACCTACCATATAGATTTTCTATATACCTGCATGAGCAATCCAAAAATGAATTTTAAAAAACATGTCTACTGGTAGTTAATAATATGGTATTGCATATTTGAAAGTTCCTAGGAGAAAAATTCTTCAGAGTTCTCACCGCAAGAAATTAATTTTTATAATTATGTATGGTGATGAATGTTTAGACTTATTGTGGTGATAATTTCACAATACATACAAGTATCAAATCATGCTATAATTTGAAACTAATATAATGTTATATCAATTATACCTCAATTAAAAAAGAGAACAATTCTATTTATGACTGCACCAAAAATAATAAAATACTTAAGAATAAAGTTAACAAAAGAGGTATAAAACCTACAGTATGAAAACCATAAAATACTGCTGAAAGAAATTAAAGACTATCAGAATTTAAAAAGGAAAAAAAAAAAAACCCCATGGTCACGGTATCTTACACCATATTAGTCACAATGGGCATCTTAGAAAGAAGCTTCCTCACCTGAGAGGCTGCCAGGAGTCAACTTCTTCTCATTCTACAAGTAAAAACCAGATGCCCTCCATCTCACTTCCACACAGCTGAGGAGGAGCCAAACTGATGTTAAAGCCAACACAGAAGGATAGATACATTCTTGATACTGTTGAGACATTAAACCAAAGTAATCCTGAAGACCTATCTCCCTGTGGACTTCATAGGATCAGATCAAAGCCCCCTTTATTATCAAAGCTAGTCTGAGTTCATTTTCTGTACTCCTAATCAAACACATCTTAATTGACTAAATCACAGAGTTAGGAAATGCTAGTGGATAAGTGAGGCAGAAATATAATCTTGGAGGCAAGTGTTGAAACAGCTCTTTTAGAAGGCAAAGTATGTTTCCCCCTGGTGTATTGAATCACACCTCCAAGTTCACTCAGAATTCTACGCTCAAAACTTTTTCCACCTCAAAGATGTTACCTAAGTCCCAGTTTCAGAAATGCCCTAGTATCAGTTCCTACATAATCTTGACCATTACTAAACTCAGAATGGAACACTGTTATCAGCTCTCCCAATGTTCCCCTATAAATGGCATCTGCCAACCACCCAACCCTGCAACTGCAGAATCCTATTTCCTCTCTCCCTTGATGTTTGCACTCTCAGAAGTCAAAACAACCTTCATGAAATGTTCTTAATTCTACCTATTTCTTGCATTCTAAAACGCCCTGATTTTACTCTAGACCAGAATTTTGACATTTTACCTTGCCTCCTCGACTCTAATTTCTCCCCATTAAACTCAATCTGCATGCTGCTCAGATGAAGCTTTCCAAATTAACATTTCCACCATGCTGCTGCCTTCCTTGAAAAGTTCCCTCACCGACTGCCAAGTACTGCCTCATAACCTACCACCATCCCCAGTTAAAGTGAAAGTGAAGTCGCTCAGTCCTGTCTGACTCTTCAAGACCCCTTGGACTGCACCTGCTAAAGATTAAACTCAGGGGAGTAATGGGAGTGTTTGCTTCCTTTGCTTCATTAAGGTACAAAAAAGTCACAATGGACATCATCAGGAGGCTAAATCATCTTCTGGGCACAGAATGGGAGCAATACACCCAAAACACGAGACAGAAATGTTACTTTTGATCACTTGTCTCCTACGTTTTAAGAAACCATTCAGTTGTTGGTTTTTTGTTTTTTTTTTTCACTTTTCCCAAGCTTCTGCTCTTCCCTTATCAAAAACAGGTCTGTCTTCTTTCTACCACCTATATGAAGAAATAATATCCAGTGTCCCTTAATTCTTACAAGTACTTCCCATTTATTAATCAATATGTTTGACATGACTGCAGCCATGAAGTTAAAAGATGCTTACTCCTTGGCAGGAAAGTTATAACCAACCTAGACAGCATATTCAAAAGCAGAGACATTACTTTGCCAACAAAGGTCCGTCTAGTCAAGGCTATGGTTTTCCCAACAGTCATGTATGGATGTGAGAGTTGGACTATAAATAAAGCTGAGCACTGAAGAATTGATGCTTTTGAACTGTGGTGTTGGAGAAGACTCTTGAGAGTCCCTTGGACTGCAAGGAGATCCAACCAGTCAGTCCTAAAGGAAATCAGTCCTGAATATTCATTGGAAGGAGTGATGCTGAAGCTCAAACTCCAATACTTTGCCCATCTGATGTGAAGAACTGACTCACTGGAAGAGACTGATGCTGGGAAAGATTGAAGGCAGGAAGAGAAGGGGACGACAGAGGATGAAATGGTTCAATGGCATCATGGACATGATAGACATGAGTTTGAGTAAGCTCTGGGAGTTGGTGATGGACAGGGAGGCCTGGCATGCTGCGATTCATGGGGTCACAAAGAGTCGGACACGACTGAGCGACTGAACTGAACTGATGTTTGACATGGACACACAAATTGAAAAACTCTTCTACTTTTCATGGAGATTCCACGGTTTCCTTTTCATTCACCTTTGCTGACATTAATGTCTAAAATAACATGACAGAAAGAATAAAGAAATTCAAATACAGAGGCAACAGATGTGGGCAAAGCTGGAGTCCCACTTAACGAAAAAGAACTTTGTAAATCATAAATCTCCATAATATAATCATTACCGTTTGTTTGTAAATAACTTTAAAGTATTAGACTAAATTAATTTTCAAAGAATTCTTTTCAAAGAATTGTAGCTCTAAAGTTGTAATTTCAAAGTTTTCAAAAACGTGGACAGAGGAGCCTGGTGTGCTGCAGTCCATGGAGTCACAGAGTCAGACATGACTTAGCAACTGAACAACAACAATGCTATACATATATTTACACATATAAAAACACACATACACACACATACATATTGGGGTTTCCCTGGTGGCTCGGATGGCAAAGAATCTGCCTGCAATGCAGGAAGCCTGGGTTCAATCCCTTGGTTGGGAAGATCCCATGCAGAAGGGATTAGCTACCCACTCCAGTATTCTTGCCTGGAGAATTTCATGGACAGAGGAGGCTGGTGTGCTACAGTCCACGGGATCACAAAGGGTCAGACATGACTGAGCAACTAACACATTTACTTTTTTAACACACATATGTGTATATAAGTACACACACACATACACAGAAAGAGAGAGAGAGAAAGTCAAGCTGCTCCTGTTTGTCACTCAGTTGTATTCGACTGTTTACAACTCCATGGACTATAGCCTGCTGGCCTCCTCTGTCCGTGGGATTTCCCAGGCAAGAAAACTGGAGTGGGTCATCATTTCCTTCTCCAGAGAAAGTTAAGAAATGACTGTAAAAATATATACAATGAAAGGGACTATAATTCAGTACATTATACCTCAGGCCCATTCCTCTCAATAAGTAAAATCAAAATTATAAACTAGCAGAAAGGAGCAGTACTTTGGTTTAACACCAATTTACTATTTAAACCACTCTACTTCAACATAACCTACCAAGTAAGAACATGAAAGTCATTTCTTCCTTAGAGAAGCATTAGTTTCTCCAAATTTGTCAAAGTATACTTAGGTGTATTAGTGAAAAAATTTTTTTAAAAGCCTGGGGATAGCCCTTATTTAAGTTACATAAACATGTATTCAAAAACTTAAATCAATATTTTTATGGATTCTGATGTATATAATTTTATATTTTTTAAACATATCTTTTATACAGACATGCTATACTATTAGTTGCCGTACACAAATATATACACAGCAGAAAAAATTTTAAATCCCATTTATTCAAAGTATCTGTACTTTAACCTCTTGACCAACAGATAGGAAAGCAAAGGGCAGTGGTTTTATTATAATCAACTATAAAACAGACGTATTTAGAAAACTACAGCTTCTGGGTTTAAAAAGCAAGTGTACATGCCTTTGTAATGGGAAGAAATGATCCGAGCACCACAGACTTCCCTAGCAAATACACTTTCTCCTGAGATCACATGGTCATCTCCTTCCCCAGATGTGAACTTCTAAAGCGAAAGGACTGGGCCAGGAGTCCCCACAAGCAAGCACAGAGCTGGCATATAGACAGGGGACTCAGTAAAAACGATTATTTCCATAACCAGAAAGATTTTAAGATCTACTGTTCTATGGATTTGGCTGTAGAAAATTAAACACCTCAGTGTTCTTGCCTGGAGAATCCCAGGGACGGGGGAGCCTGGTGGGCTGCCGTCTATGGGGCTGCACAGATTTGGACACATAAGTAAACTATTCTACAATTATTCTACTCATTGTATGCAGTACTGTTTCCTTTCATTTGCTTTATGCTGAAATACCTTTCAGATTTCATAGGAAACTTCAGTTCTATTTTAGATTTCTGAAATGTGATCAATAAAGTCTGCATTTCACAGGCTCTGATCATATAACCTCCAGCCTGAAAAGTGCACATTTTTCAAATCCCCAGGTAGAACAAAAATCAGTTCATTTCCCTTTTTTTCAGATTCATATCTTTCTTGAAATGTGACTGAAAACCCCACACGGGATTTCAGATTAGAAACGTCAGGAGGTTATGACAATAAAACTGCATTCAGTGAAATCTCAATTACCTAGAATCCTTAAGGAGTAAGTCCTCAGAGATAACTGAATTTCTGTTACAGTCAACATTGAACATTTTCAGTGCCACTGTTTTTTATTGTAATTTTTAAATGACATGTTTATAAAAGCTGCATTATGTATTACTCATTCCTTACAAAGACCTGGGGTTACCATCTTGAACATCAGTTACCGAGAGGAGTGACCTGTGCCATTCCCATATCGGATTCTAGAATTGCACTGGGTGTGCCGGGTTGCCTTCAGCATGGTCCTGTGACACCATCAAGGACACACAGTTACACACACACACACAGACACACAGAGAGACACACACAGACACACACACAGACAGAGAGAGAGACACACACACAGACACACACACACACACACAGAGACACACACACACCTCTTGCACCTTCACGAAGCTTTCTAGTGGAGGTAGTGGCTTCCCCTCCCAGATCCCTACCACTTTCCATCATATCACGAGCTAGAGCTTCTGGTCTGAAGAGGCTCAACTTTAACACACACATCCTCACCAGTGAGTCCCTTTCAGTTACATTAACGTGCTGACAAGGGCTTGGAAGCTGTTTCTGGAAGCTTGCTTCGTCTCCTTTTAATTATAAAACTCCAAAAGCTTTTATATGAATTGGGGGTACAGAAAGGTATCGAGTTCAAACTACTTCAAAGGTCTGTCCATTAGATAGGATGACGAGCTCTTGCAGTCTATCAATAATTAAACTCTAAGCTGCATCATACATTATGGTCACCTTTCTCTGTACCCGCTGCCCCTTTTCACACTGGCACTCATCACAGAGCTCAGAAAATCAAAAGATGCTGATCAGACCATACTCAGCTACAGAAAGAACAAAAAAGAAGTTCCCCTTTTCTCCAACAAAGAAACCACACAGGCACCAAAGCTTACAATCGCAAAGTACCTCAATCCAAGTTTCACAGAATCACCTACTATGGAAGATGTATTCTATTCTCCATAAAACGTGATCATTAAAGATTCAATTATTTAACTTGCTCTCTAAAAAAAACTGTTTGAAAGGCAGAAACCATGACCTAGGATTTCCTTAAAGCTTTTTCAAATCAGTATTTGTAAATTAAGTCTGTATCCTAGGAAACTCAGCAGGTTTTACCTGGGACAAGGAAACTCTACCTGTGTGATTTCCCTTTTATCCCTCACATGTGTGGCTGCGGCCTATTAGAGAGAAAAAAAAATTACCTTCTAGTACCAGTGAAATGAGAAGGGAACTAGAATACCACTTTCCCAGCCTGCTTCTTTACCTGGGGTGGATGGAAGAACAAACAGAAGAAAAGTCTGTCCAGAGAGCCCCAAAAAGCTAGAAAGCAATTTGTGATCCAGTTCAGTAAGCATCCAACACAGTTTGGGGCATTTACTTTAATTCACTATGTGAAAGGTGAAACAAAAAATGTTTAAAATCTGGATTTATTAGAAACCTTGGGTCAGACATTTCTGAGTTCAAATTCCAAATCTCTTTTTCTGCATGAGTTCACTTTACTTAGTTTACTTCTAACTCTTAAAAAAAAAATACATTGCTCATATTATGGTAATACAAATTCAGTTAAAAATGAATACAAATACCAAGTTCAGAAACAATTTTTTCTCTGCAGACTCTCTAAGCACTACAATTCAAACCTGGGAGTTTGCCAAGGGCTTTATACTATAATAAAACAAGGGTGTGCTTTTAGGGGGGCAGGCTTTTTTTCCCTCCTCTCAAAGGATTTATAGAAGACATGGCATTTTCGGAAAGCACAATGGAGTAGATCACTTCTACAAACATCTGCGAGTAAACTTTTTAACACTGAGAAAATGGGTAGTATGTATTATACGTCTTTGCCAGGTCCACAGTACCTGGACTTTTTTCTTTCATCAACAACCAAATACAGGAGGAAAACGGAGACAGAAATCATAACGTGGATGAGTTTTAAACACAACTGTAGAATTTATTTGTTGTTGTTGTTGTTTAGTCGCTAAGTCACGTCCAACTCTTCTGCGAACCCGTGGACTGTAGCCCTCGAGGCTCCTGTGTCCATGGGATTTCCCAGGCAAGACAACTGAAATGGGTTGCCATTTCCTTCTCCAGAGAGCTTAAACAGTTTTAAATTTCAAAGAGCCATTATTAAATCACAGTAACGTGTAAAGCATCACAACCCTGGCCCGAAGATCCAAACACTACATATGCTGTTGAGAGTTGCTGCTTAACAAGATTCAGACACTATATCCCAACATTTTTAACACATTCTTAAGTATTTTTCCAAACATTTAACCACACAGCATACTTTAAAATGTTATACATATATTCATGTGCTTTGATGATTTAAATGTCTGCAATTGCAAAGTGACTTTTCTCTAAAGCAACACTTAGTATTTCTCCATAATACAACTCCAACTCTATGAAATGCTCCTCCAAATACTTTTTTGAAATATTCTTTTTGACTTACGTGTGCATGTACCGGCCCACCACATAGTGAGTCTGAATTCAATTTTCCATTCTCTCCCTTTTTAAATACGTAAAAATCCAAGAAAGAAACTAACAAATGGAAACACCCAGCTAAACTAACTTTTACAGGCCCATTTAGCATCTACTACCAAATGATAGTTAAGGCCCTACTAATTTTCCTGTCCCACTCACCTCTTCATTTCAGGAGCAGAAATCCTCATCCCAGGACTGGAACCGTTTTAGCCATCATACCAAAGGAAATTCTGCTTTTCAGCTTATCACTCACAGATGCAGCTGAACTCACTGCTCAGATTCTTGAAATTAAACACTGACAAGAGAACACTGCCTATTACACTGACAAGAGAACATTGCCCATTTTAATTAAGTGTTAAAAATGGTCCAGGTAATTACTAACCATTGGCATTGCTTACCTCCTGGCAAAAGCTTGGTGTTGCAAACTGTTATGCTAATCAAATAATAATTATTATAATTATTATATAACTACTATTTATATAATATATAATCATATAATTTATTTTTATAATGTATTTACATTATTTCTATAACTATATAAACTAAATTTTAAATTGTTATGATTGTGCAGTTCATTATTGTTATTATTATGACCAGTACCATCACCCCCAAATCCAGAAGCACTAAGACCTCGGGCATAGATCTCTGACTTAGAGCCAGGAGAGCTTAGTTTCCGTCTAGGCCCCTGGCTCTACTGCACTCAAACTTCATAACCGAGTGCAAGTCACTTTACCTTTATCTACAGGAGACAGATGCTTTCCAAAGCTCCTTTAAGCTCTCATTACTCTCCAGGGCTCATGCCCTGGAGACCTGTATACTGAATAATGAATGGCCGTATAAAACCTCATACATGGATTGTGCCAAGAGAAAGGAATGCACACTTCCCAGAGAGTTAGTCAATACCACAGGAAAGAGCCATTAGATAAATCAGACCTTGGTCACCTTTGTTTTTGAACTTTTATGCAAGGAGTCTTCATCATCGGCTTAACAATTTTTAGAAAATATTCTGCTAGCTAGTTCATGCAGCACTGAACTATTCTTAAACAATTATGTTTAATTAGCAAACAAGTAAACAAGCTCACGTGGGACACTGGTTATTTTAAATCCTTAAAGTAAGAATATGCTATATGCCACAGGCCCTGTTTTAAAACACAAATGAGTGACATTTCATTAACATGTGTTTACTTTCTGAAGTTAGCAAAGGCTGTTTTTATGACTTCTTTTCCTGCTGTGGATTTATATTCCGAATTGTTGTTGTTTAGTCACTAAGTTGTGTCTGACTCTCTGCGACTCCATGGACTGTAGCCTACCAGGTTCCTCTGTCCATGGGATTCTCCAGGGAAGAACACTGGAGTGAGTTGCCATTTCCTTCTCCAGGGGATCTTCCCATACGAAGATTGAGTCCACGTCTCCAGCTTGGCAGGTGGATTCTTTACCACTAAGCCACCAGGGAAGTCCAAATTCCTATTATTCTATAAATAACTTTAGAGAAATCTCTTTGCCTTGGGTCAAGCCCCATGAGCATATGAATCCTTTACAACCTTGCTCAGAAACATCAGCTAGTCCCTTCCAACCAAGCAAAAATGAATAATAAAAACAGGCTTCTGACCAACACTATACAAAGATCATCCAATCAACACACTGGTCTTGTACTCAGAGACTGCTACTCTCCAAGCCACTCCTCTAGGCTGGCCACATATCATATTCACACCACAAATACCAAATAATTCACTTGGTGAGCCTTGTAGGAGAAAGAAGACACTAATACAGGATTACTAGGGAGGCACTTCAGCGTACATCCTCAACATTCTTCCTTTTCTGTAAAATTCAGCAGTTTCACCTTCTAGTCATGGGCCCATAATGAGTCGAAAAGTGAAAGCATTAGTCTCAGTTGTGTCTGATTCCTTGCCGACCCCATGCATTGTAGCCCGCCAGGCTCCTCTGTCCATGGAATTCTACCATAAAATATTATTGCATTGTTTGGCCAGCAGCACCTGAGAACATGGAGAGCTGATGGGATAGGGAAGAGGGTGGAGCCAGGGGTGGGGGAGGGGGTCGGAGATAGCACATTCAGATAAGCATACCCACTGGCCCCAAGCACCTGGAAAGCAGGGGTGGGGGTGGGGGTGAGAATGGTATAGAGAGGGAAAATACTGATGCATGTTGGTATCACGATGCTATCATTGGTGACTGAAGGCACAGGGCAGGGAGGGGGTGGATGGTAAGGAGACAGCAAACAGTAAGACAGAGAATGGATAGGGAAAACAAGTAAAATGACTGAGCAAATAAGGGTGTATACTGACACTAACCAGGATCAGGCTTCTCACTGCTTGAGCAGGTATTTACAAACACAGAAAGGGCAAAAGCTGGAAAGACACGCTGGGTTAGAATTGAAAGTATAATTATGAATTTAGTTTTTTTTTAATATATATACATAATCCCTGGAGAAGGCAATGGCACCCCACTCCAATACTCTTGCCTGGAAAATCCCATGGGTGGAGGAGCCTGGTAGGCTGCAGTCCATGGGGTCGCGAAGAGTCGGACACGACTCAAGTGACTTAGCAGCAGCAGCAGCAGCATACGCAATGCCCTGTGGCTCAGCTGGTGAAAAATCCGCCTGCACTGCGGGAGACCTGGGTTCCATCCCTGAGTAGAAAAGATCTCCTGGAGAAGGGAAAGGCTACCCACTCCCGTATTCTGGCCTGGAGAATTATATGGACTATACAGTCCATGGGGTCACAAAGAGCTGGACACGACTGAGCAACTTTCATTTCACAACAGAAATAGGCATAAATATAGACGAAGTGTTTATGAGTGTGTATGTGCTCAGTGGCTTCAGTCGTGTCCAACTCTTTGCGACTCCATGGACCACAGCCTACCAGGCTCCTCAGGCCATAGAATTTTTTCGGCAAAAATGCTGGGGTGGGTTGTCATGCCCTCCTCCAAGGGATCTTCCTGACCCAGGGGTGGTACTCGCATCTCCTGCACTGCAGGTTGATTTTTTTTACAGCTGAGCCTCCAGGCGTGTTTATGTGGGTAAAAATACTTGTATGCGTACAGACATGGACATGTTTCCTCAGGTCTACTGAGAGAGCCCAGATCTTAAGCTTCTGAATACCACTGTTCACTGAAAAGAACAAGGGCTACCTGAAAAATACCGCTTACTGCAAGGAAAGTTGCAAAAAACAAGCCTGAGATAGCGTCTTGTGTCACAAAGTAAGAAAGTGCTCCAAGACTGATGAAAGAGAAGTGAAAGTGAAAAGTTACTCAGTCGTGTCTGACTCTTTCTGACCCTATGGACTACACAGTCCATGGAATTCTCCAGGCCAGAATACTCAAGTGGGTAGCCTTTCCATTCTCCAGGGGATCTTCCCACCCAGGGAGCAAACCTAGGTCTCCCGCATTGCAGGCAGATTCTTTACCAGCTGAGCCACAAGGGAAGCCCAAGACTGATGAGAATGTGTCAAAAGACACACAAGCTACTTTGAAAGAGATCCTCATTTGCCCAATTTGGGACAATATGAACATCAAAATAAATAAGGATAATGATGAATCAGAACCCCCTCATTAGAGGAAGAATCTGTGATACATGAAAAAATAAATACACAAATGAGGAAGAAGGGAAACCACTTCCATAAAGTAGATTACCACTAGAAGGAATGACAGGAAATGAAAATCACCACTTAGCAACTATCCCCTGTGTCGACTGATTCAGGCTGAGCAGTCAATGGAGAATAAGCCTGGTGGATGGTGCTTTGATGAAGGCAGGATCCTGGTGTAATCTCAGATTACCTCCCAGTTACAAAGGAGGAGATGGCGCCTTTGGAAAGGAAATCCTGCAGACACACACATGATGATCAAAACTAACATCACCAAATGGCTCAGGATCTTCCTCCAGTATGTAGGTCTGTACCCTACATTTGAGATACAGGGACTGACTGAGGAAATGGTCCTGATTCAAGGAGTGGGAAGAGGTATGTCCACTGACTATGATGTATATTCTGGGATGGATTTCTGACCAGATGGGAAAACAAACAAGGAGTGGGACAGCTGGTAAAATCAGAATGAGGTCTGTGGATCAGAGGGCTGGCTGTGTTACTATGGCAGTCGTGTACGAGTGTTCTTTCCTGGGAAAACTTTCACTGAGGTATTTAGGGATGATGGTGTACCATGTCTAAAGCTTACTCTTACTTGTTTTAAGAGACCAGAGTTAACAGGAGAGTGAGGTATATCATAGAGGAAACATACTGAAATGCTAACAACTGTACCACTCACGTAAAATGCTGTAAATTTTAAATTCTGTCAATAATTTTCAATTTTTTGTCTAAAAATTCCATCAGAAAACAAATTCTAGGACATTGCAGAATTTTTTACTAGCTGTTGAAAAAACTTTAAATTTTTAACATTCCTAAACAGGAGTATCCTTTTATCTGGTCATTTAAGGCTTTCTTCATGGTATCAAATTAAAACAACAATGTGGTTTTAAAAGTTTGTGTGCTGTGTAGCACAGAGAGCTCAGCTCTGTGCTCTGTAATGACCTAAAGGGGTAGGATGGCAAAGAGGCTTAAGAGGGAGGGGGTATGTGCATACATATAGCTGATTCGCTTTGTTGTACAGCAGAAACTAAGGCAACACTGTCAAACAATCATACTCTAAAAGTAAAACAAAATTTTTAAAAAATTTTTAAATTCTGTGTGTGCCACGACATTCACCTAGATGCCAAGAAATATCCACAATGAAGCATGGAAAATGCCATTTGGAGGTACTCTAAATCTAAAACAGCAGCGTGCACCAGGACGACCACATACATACTGGCTACTAGCGGTCACTAACAAGAAAACAATCTCCTGCTGCTGCTGCTGCTAAGTCACTTCAGTCATGTCCGACTCTGTGCGACCCCACAGACGGCAGCCCACCAGACTCCCCCGTCCCTGGGATTCTCCAGGCAAGAACACTGGAGTGGGTTGCCATTTCCGTCTCCAATGAGTGAAAGTGAAAAGTGAAAGTGAAGTTGCTCAGTCTTATCTGACTCTTAGCGACCCTGTGGACTGCAGCCTCCCAGGCTCCTCTGTCCATAGGATTCTCCAGGCAAGAATACTGGAGTGGGGTGCCATTGCCTTCTCCAAACTGGCCCAAATTCACCCCACAGAGAATTCTGAAGAATAAAGTCCAACTTTAATTAGAGGTATTTGAGTAAGATATATTGTGCTATTTGTATTTGACTTTATGGATATTTTGAGTGAAAAACAAATATTCATCATTAAAGAAATGCTTTCCTAGCACTGAAATGATCCACAAAGGAAAAAGACAACTTCAAAACCACCATGAATACATAATGAGCCAAAATTCAATTCTGCCTAATTTCAAAAGGTTTCATCTCTTATGATACTATCAAATAAACTCATCAACAAGAGACCTACTTTATTACAGCATCACAGTTTACATAGTGATTTACAGACAATGATAGAAATTACATTAGAAGTAGGTGAAGTTATTAGTTAAAATATGACCCTATAATAGATCCTAAAAAGTTAATTTAATACAAAAAAGGTAAGAACAATTTTCCCAGTGGAAAAATTACCTTTCTAAAACTGGGTTACATATTGATTTTATCCTGTTATTATTATAATACACACACATTGCATACAAAAATGAAGAGGCATATACAGATAAGGAAATTTCCCAGATAAGATGATTTGGGGGCTTGCAAAGTCACAGGTGAATGTATTTTTAGCTCATTATTTCAATGATTTGCACACTTTGTTTCCACATAGTGTTGAGTATTGGATCACTATTTCTCTGTGGACAGGTAGAGATATTCAGTGAGTGATTAAACTCATGCTGTGTCATCCCACATTCATTCAACTGCAACTTTTCAGACTGACACTGCTGCACGTTCACATAAAGTGAAATTCACAAAGATGAGCAAGACACCAAACTTTCTTGACTTGCGTGACCTCCGAATCATTCAAGATTAAACGTGTGATTAATATCATACGGTTTCCGTGAATCCATGTACCTAGTGTTTGGAATGAACAGAACCCCTTGGTCAAGTCACATGGTTTTTACTGTTTATCTCCAGCTCCCCTACATCTCTCTCAGCTTCTCCTTTTTTCTCTTTATGGTACCGCCATTTTCCCAGTCTCATAGAGTGAAAATATACTATAGTAGAGCTGGCACACAATTCCAGGAATCAGAATGTGCTATCAAGAAAACATTCTCCTAGTTTAAGATCTAAGTCCTTAAACATATATACTGTTACTAATTAAATCTATTGACTTATAAATTCATTAGATTTAGTTTAGGAAGCACCAGGCTAGCAATATGAAACAGGTGATTCGGTAGGTAAAGAATCTGCCTGCAATGCAAGAGACCCTGGCAGACCCGAGTTCAATCCCTGGGTATGAAAGATTCCCCTAGAGGAGACTATGGCAACCCACTTCAGCATTCTTGCCTGGAGGATCCCATGGACAGAGGAGCCTAGCAGGCTACAGCCCACAGGATCACAAAGAGTGGGACATGACAGAAGTGACTGAGCATGCCTTCACACGAAACAGAATAGCCGTAAGAAACCACGGTGACTGGGAGAGAAAATATGGGATAGATAGGTTCTCATACGGAGAAGGCAATGGCACTCCACTCCAGTACTCTTGCCTGGAAAATCCCATGGACGGAGGAGCCTGGTGGGCTGCAGTCGATGGGATCGCTGAGGGTCGGGCATGATTGAGCGACTTCACTTTCACTTTTCACTTTCATGCATTGGAGAAGGAAATGGCAACCCACTCCAGTGTTCTTGCCTGGAGAATCCCAGGGACGGGGGAGCCTGGTGGGCTGCCGTCTATGGGGTCACACAGAGTCAGACATGATTGAAGTGACTTAGCAGCAGCAGGTTTTCATATATTTTAAACTTGATGAGTAAACATTACTAAAGTAGGCCAGGTCCCCTTTTATGCTCCATACAGTTTCCACAGGAGCTCTGGATACTTTTCCTCTATTGCTCTTTAGCCACTTTTATTAATTTCATTAATTTCTGAAATTATTTGTCTTTTTTAAAGACCATAAACTACACAGTTCACAGCAGGTTGGGTCACCATGAATTGCAGCACATCACCTGAGTCAAGTACAGCACCAAGTTCTGATGGTAAGGAAGGTCAGGATGTAACTGCCAAAAGGAATAAGTGTCTTATTTAGCCATTTCAGAATTTTCAAAAGCAGGTCTTTTCTGGAACTACAACTACCTGGGCCTTGTATCCCCAACAGAATTGAGTTTTATCCCTAATGATGTTTAACTTCATCACAGGCTCTTTATTTAAAATTTTTAAAATATAATCTGATCGATTAAGGGAAAATGGGAAGCAAAGCTAAAAACAAAGTCACGTCATTATTACATTTGAAATAGTTTAATTAGAAGCATCAAACAATACATAGAGAATGCATGAGTGCATGCATGCTGTCATGTCCGACTCTTTAAGACTCTTGGGGTTGCCATTCCCTTCTCCAGGAGATCTTTCTGACCCAGGGATCAAACCCACATCTCCTGCATTGGCAGGCAGATTCTTTACCTGAGCCACCTGGGAAGACAACACAAAGAATGATTTGACCTTATTGAGGATTCATCCACAAAGCAGGAAAAAAAAAATTACTGAGAAGGCAAGCAAAGCGAAGAGAAGTTCGAAAAAAGAAGAAAAGGATCTTTGGTAAAAGAGTAAATTCATATGGAATGGAATGCAGGGGGTTGGGGGTGGGGGGTGGTGGCAGAACTCTTGGCTTCTCTCAACAGTGTACAAGTGGAGAAGACAGCACTTCTTGGCTTCCAACCTGAAGGTGTTAACAGGAACAGAGCTTCTGAAGGACTCTGTCCACGAAAGGATGAAGTGTTTGTTCAAGTAATGCAATATTCAAGCACTGACAATAAAAGGAAAAAAAAAAAGAAAAACTAATACACAGTGTCTAATGGAGTCCAAAGGAAAAAAGGAAGAAGGCTTTTTGTAAAGAGAAAGAAAGGCAGGGCAATTGACTTTGCTGCCACATATAAGGAGAGGAGAGGAAAAAAAAGAGATTCAAGCCTAGACACTGCTACTTGGCCTCATCTCTTATTATAATAAAATTAAGGTAGTTATGAGATAGCAATTTCTTGTCAGCTTTAAAAAGAAATGGTGTAATTGAATTTTACACACTTGATTGAGCCCCTACTCTGTAGCTTGTACCACAGTTACTGGGAATTCAAGGCTATTTATAAAGCTTTGTCCCTGTCCTCAAGGCACTCACAGTCAATTATATTTCATAATCACATTTGCTGCTTTCCAGTTATTAAAGGCTTCATCTGGGCTTTACCTGTAGACAGGAAATGCTTGTAGACTCATAAACAGGCAAACTGGTTATTTGGGACTGTTTTGACAATACAGGTATTTCAACAGATGTCTGCACCAATTTCCTTTTGAAAATGGACATCTTAGACATTAAAACTGAGTTCAAATACCTAACATAAAGTTTTCACACAATTATCTGAAAAGTTCATTTATTATTTTAAATATTGGTGAAATTGCAATTATACTTCACTACAAAGGGAAATTAATGGTTTATAACATAACAAAACATACTAATTTAGTGCACTTTAAAATTGAAATTTCATTTCCTCTACTCAGCACTACATTTCAAGCCATGTATTTTTAATTATCAAATGCTCAAAATTTTTCAAATCCTTCATTTTATTGATAAGAAATAGTGACATTTTCTGGAGAAACAAAATCAATACATACTTACAAAACTGTTGGTAGAAAATCTGCTTTTTTATCATTATCAAGACCATATTATTAAATTATATTCAAAAAATGTAACTGCCTAGATAACAAAAATTGTGTTATGCTAAACAGATGATTTTAGACACCTGCTCCAACCCAAGTATTGTTACGTATTTTTCACTGTCTATAAAGACAACAAGGTAAACTTAGCAACTCAAATCTATCTCCCACTAACCACAAAATACAGCTAAGCGAAACAATTCAAGAAGGTCTTTCCTATTCTTGTTCTGTATTATGATGGTAAAGTCTGGGCAAGGGAGTTAGTTTCACTTCAAAACAGCGCAAAGGAAAAAGGAATAAAGCCACCTCTATGGGACACACATGTACTATACATTGGATCCACTTGCAAAGAGCAAATATCCTGGGGAGAGTATGCAATTTTTCTACAAATTTTCCAATCAAAATTTGAAGTCACAGTATAATCATACTACGCTAAAATAAATGAGCTGAATTTCAAGATAATCATATCGCTACAGAAATAAGAGTATAAAGAAACATTAGCACATCACTTTTTAGATCGTTTTACATTCTACTCAAGCGTAAGGTCTCTCGGTATATGTATGCTGGACATATGTGTATGTATGTTTGTATACGTATATCTCAATTTAAAGAATAAGAATCAGATTAGAGAAATAAATCACACAACAGAAACAAGAAATTAAGGAAAGCTAAGCCTGTACTTAACCTATGCTTAGTCAGAGTACGGGAACCAAAGTGAAAACGTCCACACATGGCATGATTCAGTTAAGAAATTAACTGTATTATAGATGCTCAGTACTCTATAGAGATCAGAAAAAGGCTCTTTTCTTTTAAAGTATGTCCTTCGTCTCCGTGAGTATGTATATATGTACTTACTACTACTGCTGCTGCTAAGTCACTTCAGTTGCGTCCCATTCTGTGTGACCCCATAGACGGCAGCCACCAAGCTGCCCCGTCCCTGGGATTCTCCAGGCAAGAACACTGGAGTGGGTTGCCATTTCATTCTCCAATGCGTGAAAGTGAAAAGTGAAAGTGAAGTCGCTCAGTCGTGTCCGACTCTTAGCGACCCCAGGGACTGCAGCCCACCAGGCTCCTCCATCCATGGGATTTTCCAGGCAAACTACTGAAGTGGGGTGCCATTGCCTTCTCCGATATATATACTTTAGTTCTCTGTAGTAGCAATAATAATTTATCCATATCTAGGTATTTCTGACTTCCTTTGAATCTCCTGGGGTCAACCGTTTCACTAAATTCCTACTGATTCCAATTGGTCTCTAAACTCTAATGTTCATTTAAATATGGTCTTTCTTCAAGAAGCAAAGTAGAACTTCAAGAGCAAAAGACAAAAGCTGAACATATTTACATCAAATTTTCTAAAAGGTAAATATACTTTATTTTTAAATATACATAGAAATTCCATCTAAATTAATCATACTTCCATGATAAAGAATTCTAAATAAATGCCAAAATCCAGAAATTGTAAATCAGATTTTTTAATTAAAAATTAACTAAATGTAAAATCTAAGCCCTTTGAAATAATCAATTATAAAAATGCAACAGAAAAAAATGTACTGAACTTGAATTTTTTTAAGTGATAAAATGAGCTATCAAACTAAAAAGCATTTGCACAGTGAAGGAAACTATCAACAAAATGAAAAGGCCAAAGGCCACCTACTGAATGGGAGGAGACATTTGGAAATTGATGAGGGATTAATATCCAACATATACAAAGAATTTATACTACTCAACATAAATGAACAAATAACCCAATTAAAAAATAAGTAAAGAAACATAATAGATATTTTTTCCAAGGAAGACATACCAATAGGCAACAGACACATGAAAAGATGCTCAGCATCACTAATCATCAGGGAAATGCAAAACAGTTTACAAAGAGCTATCACCCCACACATGTCAGAATAGCTATTATCAAAAAGACAACATATAACAAGGGGACATGGAGAAAACTGAACCTTTGTGCACTGCTGGTGGGAATGTAAACTGGCACAGCCACTATGGAAAACAGTATAGTTTCCTTTAAAATATAAAAACAGAACTTCCATATGATCTAGCAATTCTACTTCTGGATATTTTTCCAAAGAAAACAAAAAGACTAATTCAAAATGATACATGCACCCCCATGTTCACAGCAGCGTTATTTACAATAGTCAAGACACAGAAGCCACCTCAGTGCTCCCTGACAGACAGATGAAGAAGATGTATCTATATCTACATCTATATAAATGCAGGAATTGTAAATCAGACTTTCCTAACTAAAAAATAACAAAATGTAAAGTCTATATCAAATGGAATATTACTCAGTCATAAAAAGGAATGAAACCTTGCCATCTGCAACAACGTGCATCTAGAAGGTATTATTTAAAGTGAAATAAGTCAGACAAGAAAAAACACCATATGACTTTACACGTGGAACCTAAAAACAAATGAACAAAGCTAACAAACAGACACAGTTATAGACAAAACAAACAGATGGTGCCCTAAAAGGTAAAAACTTCCAGTTATAAACTAAATGAGTTACAGAGATGAAATGTACAACATAGGGAATACAGTCAATGATACTGTAATGTCTTTGTATGGTGACAGATGGAAACCAGACTTATCATGGTGATCACTTTGCAATGTACATGGAGGAGGGAGGGGGATTTGGATGAAAGTGATCAAAAGGTACACATTTCCAGTCATAAGATAAATATTAGGTGTGCAATATACATGACTGATACTGCTTCATGTTATATATGAACGCTGTTAAGAGAATACATCCTAAAAGTTCTTATTACAAGAAAACATTGTGTATCTATGTGAAATGTTTGGTGAACAACCACAATGTTCACTTACCATCGTAGTAATGTCATAATGTATATAAGTCAAAGTATTAAACTTATCCTGTGCTGCATGTCAATTATACCTCAATAAAACAGAAAGGAAAAAAAGTGAAAGAAATCATAAACTAGTTCATTTTAAAGATATGATACAAAAATCATGAAATTAAGAATTGCTTTTAAATATTAAATATTTTTAAAATATATTATGTTCAAAATTATGCTACTGAATTTGAAAATAACCACAAATTATTTTCGTGTAACCATGGATATCAACCAATGTTGATTTAAAAGAGGTAAGAAATCTGACTGAATCAATCACTACAGGACAGATTCGGTGAGGTGCTGGAGGAGGAAAAAACAATTATTTCAAAAAGACAGAAACAAACATCAAGTTTCCCAACATTTATGGAATAGATGATACATTTATAATAACTTTTAAAAGAAAAGATTATTCTGATGCTCTAGAGCACAGAAAAACATGGGAAACTTACTAATTTACCAATGAAAAGAAATATACTATAAAGCAAAGCATCAGTATGTCAAAAAGAAAAATCGCAATATACCCCAAAACATTTGATAAAATTCAAAGTCTATTCTTGACAATAATTCTTGGTGAAAAAATAATGTTTCCTTAACCTGAAAGAAAAATATTAATCCAAGCCAATAGAAACTGCCTACAAGAACACACTGAATAAAGTGGCAACAATAACCATGGCATTTTTAAAGATTTGAGCTATATTAAGATGCTAAAATGCATTAATTAAAACAATATGAGACTAAGGAATGGTGTAAGTTTCAACCAACAGTTGTAAATAAACTTTTTAAGAAAAACTGGAAATCTAGATTCAAATGCCATCTTTCATGTTACTCTGTGGGCTCAAGTTTTGGAAAGCATTGTATATTTCCAAAGAAAGCACTGCTGTGGGCTAAATCAGCCACAGTGGACCTCAGCCCTACACACACCCAACACTTCCTGCCTCACCCTGACCTCAAGCTGCTTCCTGTGTGTGGACAGCCCTTTCCTCTCCCTCCACCCATTCAAAGCAACCCACCCATCAAGGTGGGGCTCATAAGCCATCCCTCTACAGAGTTCTTAGAACCTCTACGAGAACTGCCATTACTTTCCCTCTGCTACTGGTCTCAGCACAGCTTTAACATTATAGGCTATTCAATCTGCTTTCTCTCTCTTCCTCTAGACTGGAGAGCAGAACAATAGCCAATAATAATACCTGCTGCTGCTAAGTCGCTTCAGTCGTGTCCGACTCTGTGCAACCCCATGGACGCGGCCCACCCAGGCTCCCCCGTCCCTGGGATTCTCCAGGCAAGAACACTGGAGTGGGTTGCCATTTCCTTCTCCAATGCATGACACTGAAAAGTGAAAGTGAAGTCGCTCAGTCATGTCCAACTTCGCGACCCCATGGACTGCAGCCTACCAGGCTCCTTCATTCACAGGATTTTCCAGGCAAGAGTACTGCAGTGGGGTGCCATTGCCTTCTCCGTAATAATATCTACTACTGGCCATATCCCTGCCATGCACTATGATGAAGCATTGCACACAGCTTCTGTAATCCTCTCAACAAATGCAGAATAAATAATTCCCATTTTACAGATGAGTGGGTTTAAACAGGCCCTGGAAGAAACAGGGTTCTAACCCCCCCTTTTTTTTTTTTTGCCAGATTTCACCAAAGACATCACAGATGGTCTGAATTCAATTGACTTGATATTCTCCTCTGAAAGAAGGTAGAGATGAGAGATGGGGCTAAAAAAAGTCTGAGGTTAAGGTTTGGTGGTGTTGGTTGGCAAGGAGGGGTTCATATTCTAGAAATAGGATATAAGCACCACATGCAGCACAAGAGACTACTACATATTCTAATTCTGTATTTGCAATTGATCTCTATAATACAATTTGAATCCAAAACTACCTTTTGCCTCAGAAAATTTCACTGATTCACTTGAACTCTGTGTACTCAGTGAGGGGAGAAAAGAACACATGGAAACCGCACTAGACTCTGGAAGGAAGTTTGAGTGGCAACACAGCTTCTGAAATATCCTTAATATGCTTTTCATTGTAACCTCAGTATAATGTTTTTCTAACACCTAATTTGCAACAGTACTGTTGGAACTAAAAATAAAGTCATCTCTGAGGTAAGCTATACACACTTACCTTGAACGAATTTAAAATAATCCTAACATAATTTGTTGAGATTCTAAAGCTACAAGCTCCTTGGGATGTTTCGGAAGCTGTGAGTGAAAAAAAGAGATCATTTAATGATAAGTTCACTCACAAGATGATCTGAAATGTTTGTTCAATCATTCATGCTAAAGAACACAACCTTGTTAGGCACCTTTAAAAGAACAACATCTCACAGAGAAAAGTATCTGTACTGAGGAAAAAGAGATGGCCTTTTAAAAGTGCTATCCGTTACTAGACAGAAATGTAGTCTTTTAAAGTGGTATAATCAGAGAAATCAAGATGGCATTACTTCCTCTTTTGAGGGGGTCTTTGATACATATATATACAAGTTCAATTTATTTCTTTAAAAAAAGCAAGGATATTGAACAAAGCAAGCATTTATCTGGTCATTTCTATACTTGTTCAATCTTTGAGGTTAGAAAGCTATAAAGTCCAATAATCATACTCTGGCTCAGATTGCTGTTCATATTCAGTATCTATTCTTTAGAGCAGAAATACTTCCCCTTTCAAAAGAAAAAGGACCCCTAATTTAAGATATTAACACATCATAGAATAAGAGTCAGCAGACTGAACAGAGCCTATGACCTGTTCTTGTAAGGCTTGTTCTCTTAAAAGTTTTTACATTTTTAAAGGGTTATTTCACATCTATACACACAGACAAACATACACATACATATATATATTTAAAAGTTGTAAATTATATATGTGTGTGAATTTAGAAAAAAAAAATATATATATATATACACACACACACTTACACACACACCCAGACACTTTTCGTGACATGCCAACAAAGCCTAAAACATTTACTTTCTGGCCCTTCATGCAAAAGTTTGCAGACCCCCAATCACAGAACATATAGAGACTGTAACTCGCAACACGTTATGTACTAACTTCACACTCTTCTCTGAACTACCAAAGGTACTGAGCCAGAAGACTAAATGATGAAGCATGGCTGGAGGGTGATTTTTTTAGATACCTTCTACATGTATCACACGGACAGACTACTAGAGCCTGGCGGCTTCAAGCTGACAATGTCACTTCAAGAAACAGCTCTGCACCCAATACTTGATCAGACTGAGCCCTCAGATGGGTGCTCATCTCCCAGATAGGGGTTAAAAGAGCAGGACCAGCTGTTTCCCATGGTTCTCCCCGATCCCCATTCTTCCAGGCACACTTTTATTACTCTTCATTCAAACTGAGATCAAAAGTTTCACCCTCGATGAATCCTCCAAACTCTCCAAATTTACAACGTTAGCTGTACCATTCAGTGTTCCCAATATGCCATATACAAATTTACTGTAACTCATTGCAAGATTTTATTATAATATTTACTGTAATATAAAATTTATTATAATATTTTACTATGTTTTGGTTTACATTTCAAAAAAAATCTGATTTCCTAGTGACAAGGTTATTTGTCTTGCTCAATTCTGCACTCCTAGCATTTAGCAGAATGGCTTCCCCATGCCTGGACCATAAAGAAGGCAGAGCACCGAAGAATTGATGCTTTCGAATTGTGGTGTTCGAGAAGGCCCTTGAGAGTCCCTTGCACAGCAAGGAGATCAAATCAGTTGCTCTTAAAGGAAATCAACCCTGAATACTCACTGAAAGAACTGATGCTGAAGCTCCAATACTTTGGCCACCTGATGTGCGAGGTGACTCATTGGAAAACACCCTGATGCTGAGAAAGATTGAAAGCAGGAGGAGAAGATGGTGAGACAGGATGAGATGGTTGGATAGCATCACCGATTCAACGGAGATGAACTTGGGCAAACTCCAGGAGATAGTGAAGGACAGGGAAGCCTGGCGTGCTGCAGTCCATGGGGTCACAAAGAGTCAGACACAACTTGGGGACTAAACAACAACAACTTCCCCATGGCAGGGAGTTGGGGTGCAGGATTAGTATCCTGAGGCTGTCCTAACAGAAATTCCTCTCTCACAGTCTGGAGGACAGAAGCCCAAAATCAAGGTGGTAACAGGGCCACACTACTCAGAAGCCTCTAGAAGAGAATCCATTCTTTGCCTCTTCCAGCTCTGTTGGCTGCTGGCATCACATGGTGGTAGTGGATTGTGGCTGCTACTGCTAAGTCACTTCAGTCGTGTCCGACTCTGCGACACCATAGACGGCAGCCCACCAGGCTTCCCTGTCCCTGGGATTTTCCAGGCAAGAACACTGGAGTGGGTTCCCATTTCCTTCTCCAATGCATGAAAGTGAAAAGTGAAGGTGAAATCTCTCAGTCGTGTCCGACTCTTGGCAACCCCACGGACTGCAGCCTACCAGGCTCCTCCATCCAAGGGATTTTCCATGCAAGAGTACTGGAGTGGGATGCCATTGCCTTCTCCCTCTCCAATTCCTGCCTCTGCCTTATATCACCTATTTTCCTTTGACTCTTAAAAGCACACGTATGGGACCTAGGGCTCACCCAGAGAATCCAGAATGACCTCATCTCAAGGACCTTAAGTTGCATCTGCGCAGTCTTTTCCAAATTAGGTGACACTCACATCACATTTGCATGACAAATGCAGAAATGGAAAAACCTTTCTAAAAGCCACTATTCAACCCACTGCAGTGGGCATTCAGTAAATATGTATTTATTTTTTAGCCTTCGATCCAAATGAAATATATGTCTTCTAGATCAACCCCAAAAAGAGGAAAAATGGAAAAAGAAAAGCCTTTATTCCATACGCTTTTTTGCTAATGTCCTGTTTGAAAAGCAACATTGCGGTAGAGCCAGAAGCCTAAGCAGCATTTTTTTGCTCACCCCTAAGAATTACTCTGTCCATAGTTCATCAGGAACTCTATCAGATCTAGCCCCTTAAATCTATTTCTCACTTCCCCTGTATAATCATAAGGGATTAGATCTGGGTCATACCTGAATGGTCTAGTGGTGTTCCCTACTTTCTTCAATTTAATTCTGACTATGACAAAAGGAGTTCATGATGGACGGAGGTTCGTGACACTGTACAGGAGACAGGGATCGAGACCATCCCCATGGAAAAGAAATGCAAAAAAGCAAAACGGCTGTCTGAGGAGGCCTTACAAATAGTTGAGAAAAGAAGAGAAGTGAAAAGCAAAGGAGAAAAGGAAAGATATAAGCATCTGAATGTAGAGTTCCAAAAAAATAGGAAGGAGAGATAAGAAAGCCTTCCTCAGCGATCAATGCAAAGAAATAGAGGAAAACAACAGAATGGGAAAGACTACAGATCTCTTCAAGAAAATCAGAGATACCAAAACAACATTTCATGCAAAGATGGGCTCGATAAAGGACAGAAATGGTATGGACCTAACAGAAGCAGAAGATATTAAGAGGTGGCAAGAATACACACAAGAACTGTACAAAAAAGATCTTCAAGACCCAGATAATCACAACGGTGTGATCACTCACCTAGAGCCAGACATCCAGAATGTGAAGTCAAGTGGGCCTTAGAAAGCATCACTACAAACAAAGCTAGTGGAGATGATGGAATTCCAGTTGAGCTATTTCAAATTCTGAAAGATGATGCTGTGAGAGTGCTGCACTCAATATACCAGCAAATTTGGAACACTCAGCAGTGGCCACAGGACTGGAAAAGGTCAGTGTTCATTCCAATCCCAAAGAAAGGCAATGCCAAAGAATGCTCAAACTACCACACAATTGCACTCATCTCACGCACTAGTAAAGTAATGCTCAAAATTCTCCAAGCCAGGCTTCAGCAGTACGTGAACCATGAACTTCCTGATGTTCAAGCTGGTTTTAGAAAGGCAGAGGAACCAGAGATCAAATTGCCAACATCTGCTGGATCATGGAAAAAGCAAGATAGTTTCAGAAAAAACATCTATTTCTGCTTTATTGACTATGCCAAAGCCTTTGACTGTGTGGATCACAAGAAACTGCGGAAAATTCTGAAAGAGATGGGAATACCAGTCCACCTGACCTGCCTCTTGAGAAACCTGAACGCAAGTCAGGAAGCAACAGTTAGAACTGGACATGGAACAACAGACTGGTTCCAAATCGGGAAAGGAGTTCATCAAGGCTGTATATTGTCACCCTGCTTATTTAACTTCTATGCAGAGTACATCATGAGAAACACTGGGCTGGAAGAAGCACAAGCTGCAATCAAGATTGCCAGAAGAAATATCAATAACCTCAGATATGCAGATGACACCACCCTTATGGCAGAAAGTGAAGAGGAACTAAAAAGCCTCTTGATGAAAGTGAAAGAGGAGAGTGCAAGAGTTGGCTTAAAGCTCAACATTCAGAAAACGAAGATCATGGCATCCGGTCCCATCACTTCATGGGAAATAGATGGGGAAACAGTGGAAACAGTGTCAGATTTTATTTGTGGGGGCTCCAAAATCACTGCAGATGGTGATTGCAGCCATGAAATCAAAAGATGCTTACTCCTTGTAAGGAAAGTTATGACCAACCTAGATAGCATATTCAAAAGAAGAGACATTACTTTGCCGACTAAGGTCCGTCTAGTTAAGGCTATGGTTTTTCCAGTAGTCACGTATGGATGTGAGATTTGGACTGTGAAGAAAGCTGAGCAATGAAGAATTGATGCTTTTGATCTGTGGTGTTGGAGAATACTCTTGAGAGTCCCTTGGACTGCGAGGAGATCCAACCAGTCCATCCTAAAGGAGATCAATCCTGGGTGTTCAATAGAAGGACTGATTCCGAGGCTGAAACTCCAATACTTTGCCCACCTCATGCAAAGAGTTGACTCATTGGAAAAGACTCTGATGCTGGGAGGGACTGGGGGCAAGAGGAGAAGGGGACGACAAAAGATGAGATGGCTGGATGGCTTCACCGACTTGATGGACGTGAGTATCAGTAAACTTTGAGAGTTGGTGATGGACAGGGAGGCCCAGTGTGCTGTGATTCATGGGGTTGCAAAGAGTCAGACACGAGTGAGGAATTGAGTTGAACTGAACTGAAGAATTACTCTACATAATTTCAACACCGTTTTATCTTGGAAGGCCGTATCTTTATTCTAAGGTATGAAAAAAGTCCAGTTATATATTCTTGTTCTTAGAAACCAACACACATATTTACATGGTAGTTTTATAAAGACCTTCACTAGGTGATGTAATAATCTCTTTAAATTATACATGGACATGAATGTTTAACAACTTGAGTCGTTGAAAGTCAAACTATTAAGAACTCACTCTGATAGGAAACATAAACTGAGAGTTGAAACTTTCTATTTCCAGAATTTAGGCTTTGGATCTATTATGGACAGAATGTGTGTGTCTGCCCAAAATGTTTATGTTGAAGGCCTAACCCCCACTGTGACTGTATTCAGAGATAAGGTCCATGTGGACGTGATAAGATTAAATGAGGTCATCAGGGAGAGCTCTGATCAAAACAGGCTGGTGTCCTTATACTAAGAGACCCCAGAGTTCTCTATCAGGTAAGGACCCAGGGAAAGGATGGCCATCTGCAAACCAGGAAGAAAATCTCCACTACAGACCAACCCTGGTCTGGGACATACAGTACCCAGCACCATGAGAAAATAAATTTGTGCTGCTTAAGCTACTGAGTCTGAAGCATTTTTCTAAGGCAGCCCAACCAAACTAAGGCAAGATCTCAATGCAACCTCACGCACATCATAAATATGAATTCAGAACTAGTTGATTTTCATGCCTGTGACTGTTTCCACCACACAGTTTATGATTTCACAGCAAGACTTTTCAGAAGGTATTTTAGCTATTTGGAGATCAAAGATTCTCATGATTTTCAAGATAAGGGTAGAAACTGGCTTAACAATCCCAAAACTTTTTTAAACTGAATACACCTAAAGCAATTTCTTTATCCAGTGTTTGAAGAGACCAATGAACTACTCTAAAACAGAAATCTCCAGCAAACTACAGAAGAGTACTAGCAGTACAATGTGTCCATAGACTCATATCCTTAGAATAAAAGGCCTGGGGCTCCAAAATCACTGCAGATGGTGACTGCAGCCATGAAATTAAAAGACACTTGCTCCTTGGAAGAAAATCTATGACACACCTAGACAGCACATTAAAAAGCAGAGACATTACTTTGCCAACAAAGGTCCATGCAGTCAAAGCTATGGTTTTTCCAGTAGTCATGTATGGATGTGAGAGTTGGACTGTGAAGAAGGCTGAGTGCTGAAGAATTGATGCTTTTGAACTGTGGTGCTGGAGAAGACTCCTGAGAGTCCCTTGGACTGCGAGGAAATCCAACCAGTCCACTCTAAATGAGATCAGTCCTAGGTGTTCATGGGAAGGACTGATGCTAAAGCTGAAACTCCAATACTTTGGCCACTTGAAGAACCGACTCACTGGAAAAGACTCTGATGCTGGGAAAGACTGAAGGCGGGAGGAGAAGGGCACGACCGAGGATGAGATGGTTGGATGGCATCCACCGAACATGGGTTTGGGTGGACTCTGGGAGTTGGTGATGGACAGGGAGGCGTGGCGTACTGTGGTTCATGGGGTCGCAAAGAGTTGGACACGACTAAGCGACTGAACTGAACTGGTACTCCACTATATCTGGGCACCAATAAAAGAACAAAGGAGAGAATGTAAGAAAAACAGTCACCTTACTGCAAGATGTAGTAGAAAGTCTATTTCCTGATTCTTTTCAAAGAAGCAATTAGCTAACCAATGGCACCACACATAATCCCACCTAAGAGGGGGCCTTCACACTATGGACACTGAAGATGTGTCTATCTGTTACTAAAATGTTCTAGCAATGGCAATGTATCACCAAAAAAAAATTGCAGAACAGAGTTCTCTTAAAGAAATTGTGCATTTTCTTTGTCACACATCAGCACTATATGAGCTATTAACATGAAGCTGGGGTTGAAATACTTACTGTTAATCAAACAGCACAGTACAGCGTATCTTCCAAATCGATGGGAGTCACATAGGAAATTTAAAAATATAAATATCATTTTGATTAAATTGACAAAAATATGATGAAATGACTAACAACATCATTATCAAGGAAAACATAGGGATGGTTATTATTATGTTAATGTGACCATTAAAAAGAAGAGGTAATAAAATGGGTTGAAAGAGAAAGAAAATGATGAAAAGAACTACTTACTATATATTATAAAGCAAACTTAAAACAAGTTAACAAGAAAAAGTTAATGACAGACTAAGTCAACTGGTACAGTAAAATCAGAAACAGTCAAAGTCTCTCTCAAAAAGAACAAACAGGAATGGCAGTATTAATAGCAGTCTAGGATGAATTTCATTTTAAAGGCATTCAATACCAAAAAAAAAGGAAGAATTTTAAGAAAAGTCATGGAGTTATATATACCTAACAATACACGGGTAAATATACAAGCAAAGCTACCAAAATTTAATGAAGACATAAAATTATAAAACTTTTAAAATAGAACACAGGAGAAAAGCTTCATGATAATGGATTTGCCAATGATTTCTCAGATATGACACCAAATGCATAAGTGACAAAAAAAAAAAAAGATAAACTGCACTAAAAAGGAAAACTGAGAGCTTTTGTGCATCAAATGATACTATCAACAGAGTGAAAAGGGAACCCATGGAATAGGAGAAAAATATTTGCAAATCATGTATCTGATAAGAGGATAGTATCCAGAATATATAAGGAACTCCTATAATTCAAAAACAGCAATAAAAAAAAAATTAAAAATGGGCAAAGGACTTAAACAGACATTCCTCCAAAGAAGATATACAAATGGCCAGAAAGCACATGAAAAGATGCTCAACATCACCTATCTCTATAGAAATGTAAATAAAATTCACAAGATGCTACTTCAAACCCACCAGAGAGATATTTTTAAAAGCCCAGAAAACAATAAGTATTAGCCAAGATGTAGAGAAACTGGACGCCTTGTAGCCGATGAAAATGCAAAGTGGTACAGCTCCTGTGGTAAGTGGTATACCAAGTTCTCAAAAAATTAAAGAATTACAACAGTACACAGCAATTCCACTTGAAGTTATATACCCAAAAGAATTTAAAGCAAGACTCAAAAGACTTTCAAGCATCCATGTTCATGCGGTATACATACAATGCAATGTTATTCAATCTCAAACATCGAAAGAAAACTTACCACATGATACAATAAACTTGATCTTTGAGGACAACGTGCTAACTGAAATAAGTCAGAGACATGATGACAAATAGCATATGACTGTAGCTATACGTGGTATGTAAAACAGTCAGACTCAAAAATCCAGAAAGTAGGATGGTGCCTGCCAAGGGCTATAGGGAAGGGCAGTTAAGTTTTATGTCACTTTTATTTTACAACAATTTAAAATAACAAAAGATACATTTTAAAAGTTTAACTAAGATTTTAAAATATTAGAATGTAAAACTCAATACACCATTTTCTGAATTAATCAAATTGAGCAGAACAAATATAAGATAGAACAATAAAGGAATTTAAAACAAATCAATAAACTCAATTTAGCTGAAAAAAATATAGAACATCACATTCCTCAAAAGAGATCTTTATTCAAATCTCTAGAGAATATTTATAAAAGTAAACCACATACTTAGACCTTAAAAAAATCAGTGATTTAAAAATGAGAATATTTTAAAAATTACAATCTCTGAATGTAAATCAAAACTTAGATGCAAACCCAAAATTGAAGACCTAAAAATGATCATTAAAAATTTAAAAACATATTCCTAGAAATTCTTGACTTAAAGAAGAAACAGAATTACAAAATAGAAATATTGAGAGTATTCCTTCATAAAAAACACACAGAATATATAGCAAAGGATATACTCAGAACACTACTAGCTTCAAGGTCTTCATAAGTATATGCTTAAAAAAAAGTAAATGAAGCAGAAAACAAAAGTAGAGGAGAACTGAAAAAAATATAAGCAAAAAGTCACTAAAAGAAAACAAGAAAAAAACAGTAGACATGACTAAAAATCCAAAAGAATTATGAAAGAAAAGTAATAAAAGAACAAAGCATCTTGTGGACTATTTAACGAAAGAATATAAAAAAGAAAAAAAAAAAAAACAGACAACATTGGGAATACAAAAAACGTTACATATGTGATACTACAGAAATGTAATTATGTAGTATTAGGGAATATTACATTTTATCCCAAAGTAACAAATTTAAAAGCTCCCAAAGGAAATGGGTACATATCAAGATCCAAAGGTTACAGATACAGAGAACAGACTGGTGGTTACTAGAGGCTGAGTGTCGGGGTGGGCAAATGGGAAAAGGTGGTCAGAAAGTACAAACATCCAGTTATAGAATATATAAGTCCTGAGGATGAAGTGTTCCAAAGAATAGCAAAGAGAGATAAGAAACCCCTCCTCAGTGATCAGTGCAAAGAAATAGAGGAAAACAACAGAATGGGAGAGACTAGAGATCTCTTCAAGAAAACTAGAAATACCAAGGGAACATTTCATGCAAAGATGGGCTCAATAAAGGACAGAAATGGTATGGACCTAACAGAAGCAGAAGATATTAAGGAGAGGTGGCAAGAATACACAGAAGAACTGTACAAAAAAGATCTTCAAGACCCAGATGATCACGATGGTGTGATCACTCACCTAGAACCAGACATCCTGGAATATTAAGTCACATGGGCCTTAGGAAGCATATCACTTCAAACAAAGCTAGTGGAGGTGATGGAATTCCGGTTGAGCTATTTCAAATCCTGAAAAATGATGCTGTAAAAGTGCTGCACTCAATATGCCAGCAAATTTGGAAAACTTGGCAATGGCCACAGGACTGGAAGAGGTCAATTTTCATTCCAATCCCTAAGAAAGGCCATGCCAGAGAATGCTCAAACTACCGCACAATTGCACTCATCTCACACGCTAGTAAAGTAATGCTCAAAATTCTCCAAGCCAGGCTTCAGCAATACGTGAACCGTGAACTTCCAGATGTTCAAGCTGGTTTTAGAAAAGGCAGAGGAACCAGAGATCAAATTGCCAACATCCCCTGGATCATGGAAAAAGCAAGAGAGTTCCAAAAAAAAACATCTCTTTCTGCTTTATTGACTATGCCAAAGCCTTTGACTGTGTGGATCACATAAAACTGTGGAAAATTCTGAAAGAGATGGGAATACCAGACCACCTGACCTGCCTCTTGAGAAACCTGTATGCAGGTCAGGAAGCAACAGTTAGAAGTGGACATGGAACAACAGACTGGTTCCAAATCGGGAAAGGAGTTCATCAGGCTGTATATTGTCACCCTGCTTATTTAACTTATATGCAGAGTATACATCATGAGAAACGCTGAGCTGAAGCACAAGCTGGAAATATCAATAACCTCAGACATGCAGATGACACCATCTTTATGGCAGAAAGTGAAGAAGAACTAAAGAGCCTCTTGATGAAAGTGAAAGAGGAGAGTGAAAAAGTTGGCTTAAAACTCAACATTCAGAAAACTAAGACCATGGGCATCTAATCCCATCACTTCATGGCAAATAGATGGGTAAACAAAGGAAACAGCAACAGACTACTGTTTGGGGCTCCAAAATCACTGCAGATGGTGAGTGCAGCCATGAAATTAAAAGACATTTGCTCTTCAGTAGAAAAGCTATGACCAACCTAGACAGCACATTAAAAAGCAGAGACTTTGCGAACAAAGGTCCGTCTAGTCAAAGCTATGGTTTTCCCAGTAGTCATGTATGGATGTGAGAGCTGGACTATAAACAGAGCTGAGTGCCAAAGAATTGATGCTTTTAAACTGTGTTGTTCGAGAAGACTCTTGAGAGTCCCTTGGACAGCAAGGAGATCAATCCACCCTAAAGGAAATCAGTCCTGAAAATTCATTGGAAGGACTGATGCTAAAGCTCAAACTCCCACACTTTGGCCATCTGATGCAAAGAAATGACTCACTGGTAAAAACGCTGATGCTGGGAAAGACTGAAAGCAGGAGGAAAAAGGGCCTACAAAGGATGACATGGCATTACCAACTCAATGGGGATGAGTTTGAGTAAACTCCAGGAGTTGGTGATGGACAGGAAGGCCTGGTGTGCTGCAGTCCCTGGGGTTGCAAAGAGTTGGATATGACTGAGCAACTGAACTGAAGAGAGTAAATCTTAAAGGTTCCCTTCACAAGAAAAAATAATTATAACCATGTATGGTGACAGATGTAAACTAAGCTTATTGTGATAATCCCTTACGTACATACATACACACACACATACATCAAATCACTTGAAACTAATACAGTGTAATATATGTCAATTGCATTTCAATATTAAATAGCTTTAAAGAGCAAATGGAAATTTTCATCGCCAAAACCCTGATACTAAAAGAAGTTGAAAACTTAGCAATAGACAAATAAACAGAAGAAACTGGGAAAAAAAGATCACATATCTACCACTGGGGGGTAGGGAAAGACTATGGTTCACACTGGAGTATCACCCTTTAAAAGCGTTCTAATTACAGTTCATGGAAAAACATGAACATTTTCTAAGTTAATTTTGGTGAATACATAAATTATTATACAAAAATCTGATTCAGAACCAAGAAAAATACTATAGATGTATACCACAGTGTGAATATAGTTGCATATATTCTAAGTATCTTTCCTAGATATCACATAGAATCAAGTTGCACAAAAGTAAAATATTATTTTTTAAAAGCGTTTGCTCCCTAATGCAAGAATAGGTCAATACTAGTAAATCCTAAATCCTCCAATGCACTGTAACAGTCAACTAAAGAAGAAAGAATTTTCCACTACTATATTTTATACATACACACACAGTTTAATGGGTATTATCAAACTAAAAGAAAACAAAGAATGACATCAAAGCAAACTGAAGTTATACAGTAAAGAAAGAAAGTGCTATATGAAATGAATACTCTCCAAATTTATGATTTTAAGACCAAAAATTTAAGTCACAAGGTAACTAGGTGAACTGGGTTCAGTTCATAGGACTGCCCCTTCCTAGAGAAACAGGAGGAATTGCCTTCGGCCATGATAATGGAAAAAGAGTGAACAGTCATAAAAGCTGATAAGAAACACAAAGCAGAAGGATGGTTACCAGGGTCCTATAAGAGAGGGTAATAGAGAGTTTCTGTTAGAATCGTACAGAGCTTCAGTTTTGCAAGATGAAAATGTTTGAGACATGCAGCATAACTGGAGAAGGAAATGGCAACCCACTCCAGTATTCTTGCCTGGAAAATCCCCATGGACAGAGGAGCCTGGCAGGCTACAGGCCATGGGGTGTCAAGAGCCAGACACAACTGAGGGACTAAGCATGCAGCCTAACAATGTGAATACAGTTGACATTACTGAACTGTGCGTTTAAAAATAGTTAAAATGATAAATCTTGTTATTTTTTTAACTTCAATTGCAAATTTTCTTTTAATTTTCAAGCAATAGGAAACCACCATCAACATAATAAATTTTTAAAAGCTGAATGTGGGCTAACAAAGTCACTTAGTATCAGGAAGACCCAGATGCAAGGACACTCCACAGCCACTCACCTACTCTTCTGCAGAATCCTCCTCCAGGTGCTAAGACAGAAGGCTAGAAAAAGAACAGGAGACCTAAGAAAGCCACCCTTGGAAGTGATGACATACAGGTAGGGACCAGCTGATACCACTGGGGCACAATCATGAAAACTGGCCTCATTCCAGTCTCTAATATCAAATTAAGCAAAAGCCATCTGCCACAGAAAGGAAGACAGTAAATATTTCTGCTCCCTCCATGAAAAAGTGGACTGCAGCTAGAGAAGGAAAACTTATCTGCCACTAGCAGAGAGAGACAGAGAGACCTCTGCCTAACTCTTTTTCCAGGTTCAAAGAATAGCAGCTGTTGGGCGAGAGACAGAAGTCATGAACACAACTGCTCTGCACTGAATACTAGGTTAAAACTCAACTGGTCCTGGAATAAGGGAAGAAATCCACTCAAGCCCAGAATTCTACAGTGATGTCAATAACATATCAGCCATAACTGATACAGAACTCACAGGCACAAAAACCTACCAAAAGAGAAAGGGATAGACATGCAAACAAAATCTCAGCTCCGATTCAGTCATCCAGGCCAGACCAAAACTGCAGCTGGTGTGGGGAAACTGAGACCCCCACATACTTATCCATTCACAACTTCACCCAGTCTGCTGCCAAAGTAAAAGTGAAAATCACTCAGTTGTGTCCAGCTCTGCGACCCATGCAGCTGTAGTCCATGGAATTCTCCAGGCCAGAATACTGGAGTGGGTAGGCTTTCCCTTCTCCAGGGGATCTTCCCAACCCAGGGATCGAACCTAGGTCTACCACATTGCAGGTGGATTCTTTACCAGCTGGGCCACAAGGGAAGCCCAAGAATACTGGAGTGAGTAGCCTATCCCTTCTCCAGCAGATCTTCCCGACCCAGAAATCGAACCAGGGTCTCCTGCATTGCAGGTGAATTCTTTACCAACTGAGCTATGAGGGATGCCCTAGGCTACTGCCAAGATAGAGGCAAAAAGCCCGGAAAAGGATCCTTCGTGTCACAGGAGTTCAGAACTGGTAGAAAGTTGAGGGTATACCAGGAACACTGAGAAGAAAAACTCACTCCATGTCTCACAGAAATCAAGAGGTAAAGCAGTGCCTTCCAGCAGGACCTTGAAGTCTGTGGTGATATGACTGTTCACTAGCAACAACAAAGCAGTAACTCAACACAGCAACTGAACAAACAGACTCACTCCCCCATCAATAGACAGCAGCATCTTGCAGAACAAGAGGCATATCCATGTCTTAGCATAATATTTACCTCACTCTGTACTATTCCTTTACATACTGTCATGCAACCAATCAAAAATTACTAGACACCAAAACAAAGCAAGGAAAAATAATGTCAAGGGATAAACCTATCAACATAATCAGACCCTGAGATGGCAGAGATGTTGAAACTATCAAAGAGGTTTTATAATTAAAATATTTTTAAAAAAAGAGAAAAAGACAATGTGAATAAGCAAGAATTCAGCGAAGAGGTAGGAAAATTTTTTAAGTTCTATGAAAATACCAGATGAATTATATCAAATGAAGAACGCTTTCACTAAGCTTACAAAGACTAGATACAACAGAAAGAATTAGTAAATTTGAGAATAAATCAACAGAAATTATTCTGAATAATGTCAATTAATGTACTTGTCAAAATAGAACACAAGAAGAGGCAGAAAAGGGGCAGAAGAAATACTCAAAAATACAATAGATGAAAACATTAAAAATTAGGAAGGATAATAAATTACAGATCAAAGAAGCTTAGAGAACCCCAAGAAGGACAGGTGCAAGTGATAACACATCTGTGTGTGTTTAACTTCACAGCCAAAGTTAAAAAAAGAAAAAAAAAAAAAACCCTGCAGACAAAGAAAATGAGAAATATTACTTATAGAAGAACAAAGATGTACAGAATAACAAAAGGTGTCTCTCAGAAACTATGTAAGCTAAAGGATAGTGTATCAGTGTCCTTAAATTAATGCAGAAGAAACTGTCAACCTAGAATTCAAAACCTTATAGACATTTTCAGACAAGCAAGAGCTAAAACCAGTCACTGCCAGCAGACCTGCTCTCTAAGAAATGCTGAAGAAATTTCTTTAGGCAAAATAACATTGATACTAGATAGAAACCTAGAACAAACAAATCAAGAAAAGACTGGAACTAGAAAAGACATAATTTAAAAAACTATTTAATTGACTCTTTAAAGCAAAAATAGTAACTAAGAAATTATAGTTTCTAACATGTATAAGTAAAAATATTAAGAAAATAAACAATGAGAGAGGAAAAAATGGTGGTATAACACTGAGATTCTGACATCATACAGGAAATGTGAAAACTTCATGATGCATATTGTAAACCCTAAAGTAACCGCATATAAAAAACATAAAACAAAGAGCTGCAACTAATAAGCCAACAACAGAGATAAAATAGAATACTAAAAAAATAATCAAGTCTAAAGAAGGGAAAACAGGGATAAGAGTGAAGAACAGGAGGGACAAATAGAAAACAAACAGCAAGGTAGTAGAGAAACCTAATCACATCAAAATGTTTAATGCAAATGACCAAATTATCCCAAATAAAAGTTGAAAGCAGTAACACTTAATCAGATGTTCTCTCCAAAAAGAAAAACGGGTATATTACATGACAATGTAGGGGTCAATTCAGAGAAAACGTAACAATCCTAAACGTGTTTACACCTAAAAACAGAGCTTCAAAATACATAAACAAAAGCTTACAGAACTGAAAAGAGTTAGAATAGAATTGAATTTAAATACTTAAACTCTTCAGAACAAGGAGGTAAAAAGATCAGTTAACAATATAGAAGACTGAAAGAACATTCACCAACTTTCCAAACTGACACAGACCTAAGAGACATTTACAGACTGCACAACCCAACAGTGCAGGACCCACTATTTCCTACACGTCACCTTCACTAATACAGACCACACTCTGAGCCATAAAACAAATCTCAACAGATTTCTAAAGACTCAAAATCATACATACTCTGAAAAATGAGGAATTAAACTAGAAACCAATATCAGAAAGATATCTCTTAAAAAAAAAAAAACCCTACGGAATTTATATTGACTGAGAAGAGATATATTACCTTAAATATGGTTCTGATACAATGGACTGAATATGCATCTGAAAGGAATTAAAAGTAGACCCCCATCATCCCCTCTTTTATACCATACATACAACTAAACCTTCCCAATGGACTAAAGATGAAAGTCGAATGAAAAATTAAATCTAAGTATAGATTATAAGTCTACTTTATCAGTGGATAAAGTTAAAACATGAGACAAAAACAGGAAACCAGAGAAACACAGAAAAAAAGATATTAAAATTTAAAATGTTATGTACCAAAAGCTACTTCTTAAACAGACAAGACACAAAAGATGAGTTTTTGGAAAAGTATTATCTGCAATGCAGGTATCAGACAAAAGGTTAACCAGTGGAATATACAAATAACTCCCACAGAAGGACAATAACCAAATAGAAAAATGAACAAGGAATAAAGGGCAACTCTTAGAAGAAGAATTCCAATTTACCTACAAACACCGGAAAAATTGTTCCAGATCACTAGAAACCAGGAAATAATAAATGAAGAAAAGTGTCAACTTTGGCTGGTGGAGTTTTAGGAAATGGGTATTTCCCTGCTTTGCTGGTAAAAAAAAAAAAAAAACCTTTCCTCAAAGCAATGTGGCAACATTTTGAAACAATAATCCCACCCTGGTAATTAATACCAAAGGTCTGTAATACATTTATTACAACATTGGTTTTAATGGCAAAAATTGGAAACAAAGTATTGCCCATTAATAAATTATCAGTTAAACAGACTATACAATCATCCCTTAGAATATATGCCACAGTTTTGTTTTGCTTTTAACAGATTAGAGTTGTTGCAGCTAAGCGGAAGGATTTCCCTTAGGCAGTACTAAATGAAAAAAAAGGTCTCCAAAAAGTCTTTTTTCTAAGTGTGACCAAAAAACCATGTGTGCATATGCGTTTGTAACACTTATGGATATGGAGATAAATATGAAGACACATAATAGTTCTGATGACAAGAGTTGCAGGGGAATATAATCCTACTGTTGGCTACAGGAAGAAGGGAAGCTAAGTAAAAAAGAAAGGAGTTCACTATAAAAATGAAATTTAGTGATCTCTTGGTTCTTTTGGTAGCATATTGTTTAGCCTCCACGTGTTTGTGTTTTTTACTGCTTTTTTCGGTGGAAGCAACCTAAATGTCCATCAAGAGATGAATGGATAATGAAGATGTAGTGTATTACTCAGTCATGAACAGGAACACAATTGGGCGATCTGTGGTGATGCAGACGGACCTAGAGGCTGTCATACACAGTGAAGTCAGAACAAGAAAAACAAGTATTGTATATTAATGTATATATATGAAATCTAGAAAAATGGTACAGATGAACCTGTTTGCAAGACAGGAATAGAGACACAGACATAGACAGCAGAAGTGTGGACACAGTGGGGGAAGGAGAGAGTGGGACAAATTGGAAGAACAGGATTGACATATATGCACCACCAGGTTTAAAGCAGATAGCTAGTGGGAAGCGACTGTGTAGCCCAGGGAGGCCAGCTAGTTTCCTGTGGTGACTCAGAAGGTGGAAAGGGGGCGGTGGGAGGGAGGCTCAAGAGGCCGGGGGATGTATGTATACATATGGCTGCTTCACTCTGTTATACAGCAGAAACTAACACAACATTGTAAAGTAATTATACTCCCATGATAAAATGAAAACAAAAAAACGGGATGAAAGAAAATGAACACCAATGCCTTAAAAGATAAAGAGGGAGGGGCAGGTTTAAAACAAAATAAATTTGTCCCTACCGAGTAGTTGGTACACAATAGTAATAAAAATTTTAGTCAACTGCAATGAATGAAATGTGACTGAATGCTGGATTAAAAAAAAAAAAAAAGTAAAAGACATTTTTGGACAATTGGAGAAGCTGAATATAGACTGGATATTAGGTGACATGGAGTTACTGTCCGTTTTCTGAGATGTAATAATAGTATCACAATTTGATAAAAGAATGTCCTCATTCCTAATAGAGCATGCTGATGGTATAACAGCAGAAAAAAATGAACAAGTGGACATTTACCATATTTCATTTTATCCACTGATTATAAGATGTACCATTATTGTGTAATAACTAAGACAAAAATGCTGTTAATAAAAATACTACATGCTTTCAAAATAAACAAAATAAAATGAAGTTTAAAGTCTCCACACTCATGTACCTACTTTTAACAAAGAGATATATTTGTAAACACTGCTCAACAAGTGAGTTTCTACAAAGCTTATTTCCTATAGAGCTGAAGTGGTAATCCTTCAAAAAAACTAAGTCAAAAAGAAAGAATTCACATTTAAATACCATAATATCTAGCTTTGAGTTGTAAACATTAAAGAATATCTTTAAATGTATATACACATTTTATGTGTAATAAATATGTAATGTACAGTTTTTTAAAAAAGAAAAAACTTAGAAAATCACTTTTAAATGGAAAAAAAGGTTTTCTGCTAAGATTAAAAGTACTTAAGAGAGACTAAAACATAAATCTAAGATTCTCCAGGGTATTACTTTTAGGCACATAAAAGATCTACATGAAGAAAATAAACTGAAGCAGGATACAGTAGTATGGCCCTTCCTTTGGATTCAATGGTGCTGTCTATTTTCCCCAATCCACCTATATATTAAGACAAAGCCCGTGTTTAATTTATCTAAGTATTCTCAGCACCTAGTATCACCCCTGATATGAACCACCTCCCTAACTTTCTTCAGAATGTGGATGCATTCCTAGTCTCGTCTAAGATTAACTGGGCTGATCTATCCAAGCTGTTATATATGGAGTTTGATATACTCCTTAAAAATGCTTCAGAAGGAGATAAAAATTCAACCAATAATACTCAGTGAATAAACCGTCTAAGCTAAACATTAGCAGCAGCACCTCTGTATACAATGTAGACTACCCAAATGTCTGCTTGTTAAGACTAAAATCAAGTAGGAAGACAGCAATGGAATGAAATGGAAACAAATTATCTTACTGGTATTGGAAATCAAGGTTCTAGTTTTTACTTGGCTGTCTTCAAGCTATTTTACCTTCACAATCTTATTTTACAGGATTGTAAGGATGAAACTAAAACTGCTTTATGAACCCCAAAGCACTAAGCAAAGTTTTTGCTGGCCCCTACTTCTCAGGTATTCTACTAAACTGTCTTAATTACAAAGCTACGTATACATATAACACAACTGCTTCTGCCTAGAGCCTTGGTATAGTCCCAATATACTCAATAGATGGCTCAGTGTACAATAAAAATTCCATCAATGCTCTTTATAGACTCATTAAGAGTTCATTTGTTTCTTATTATATGATCTCTCAAAATGAAGTATTTCATGTGTTTGCTTAAGTGCCCTGTATTTATACCTACAGCAGAAAAGCTACTGCATGTTCCACAGAATAGCCCTCTTCAGATATCCAACCACTCTAACATGAAGTTCCTTTCTAAATATCCCTTCAACTGGCTCTGACCTTCTGTAAAATTGATCAGTGTTAAAGTTTTCCCTTTCATTGATCTTAGGTAGAAAAAAAGATTTATTCTTACATGTTAAGGCTTTTGGTCAAGGCTAAAATTCCCATCATTTATAAATAAAATATATATCAAAACTCTTCAGCAATATGAAAAAAAATTTCATTAGACAGCTTCATATAAACTGTATTTTTTTAACTTTATTAATCAACCATCATTATTATTATTTTTGTTATCCAAATAAACCTTCTCTAAATTCATTGTAACATGGGTGGGGAGGGAGGTAGAAGGGGGGTTCAGGATGGGGGGGGACACATGTACACCCATGGCCAATTCATGTCGATGTATGACAAAAACCACCACAATATTAGTCACCGATTAAAATAAACTTTTTTTTAATTTCAAGAAATAATAATAATAAATAATGAATAAAAAATTCATTGTTAACACTGTGTGCATACTAGCCAAGCATATCCCAGGATCTATTTTTTGGAAAAGAAAATTTTCTGATGATACAGCAAATAGAGGTTCACCAAAACACCAAAAGCCATCAGCTCTAAAAGATAACAGAAAAGGAGGTGTGAAATCACCATAGATGTCTAAACAGCTGTTTTTAATTTGCTCTCCTCTGGCAGGTTCGCTTTTTCTTTTCTATAAAGTAAAACATTTTCCATGAAGGACTTTTGCCACATACCCACTGAAAACTTGAAACCTTTGATTTCCCAAATAGGAGCAATTTTTCTCCCCTACATTGTATTGAAACATCTTGGAGCACTTGATCCATGTATCACAAATTACTCTGAATTATAATTATCTGCATAAGTCTTACCTCCCTTACTTGATTTTCAAGCAGTTGATGATGTCCTACCCACTTTCATACATAGTTCCAGACACAAGGTAGAAGCTAAATAAGCATAAGTCAAATGAGTAAGTAAGGCATTTTTAACATGGATAATACATTTTTATTACTTTTATTATGCCTCTGACTTTAATAGCTTTCAGTTCACTCAGTCGTGTCCGACTCCTTGCGACCCCATGAACCGCAGCACACCAAGCCTCCCTGTCCATTACCAACTCCCGGAGTCCACCCAAATTCACGTCCATTGAGTCGGTGATGCCATCCAACCATCTCAACCTCTGTCGTCCCCTTCTCCTCCCGTCTTCAGCTTTTATCAAATACGAAATGCATACTGGCCAGAATTTCTTGGTCTACTATTAACATTATGGAACATTCTATAGAGTTGCCTTCTAAAATAATTTCTTTGGATTGTCTCTATTTATTTTAGTACATACATCAGCAAACACAGAATTAGCTTCTACACTGAAGTAAATATTCTAGTAAATGTATTCTAGTAAAAGTATATCAACTCGGTCTACAAGTAAAATAAAACGACCTCTAAAGACAACATCTATTTGTCTAAGACTCCCATTTTTGTGCTCTAATTCTCTACAGTGAGACTAACTGGAATAGCATACTTAATGCTGAAGGGAGACAGGGGTGACACAGAAGATAGTTCAAAGGTTTTCCAGTCTTCAAATCTCTGCTTAAAGCTAACTGGCTATTGCCAATGAAGACATGACTCAGAAAATCAGTTTCCACATCTATAAAACAGAAACCATAATATCATGCATACATACTCAATGCCTATTTAATAAATAAGGAAGGAATCTCATGTTTCTAATATAAATGCACTCCTACAAACTTGTACAAAACTCAAATATGTGTAAGTTAAGGATTTAGACTGACATTTTAAAGGACACCACTTCCCAAAGGAATAGTACAAAATCTGTAATTATACACAATCTTTTAAATAGTGTTATTAAAAACATATGCATAGCATTTTGTATGTTGTCATCTTATTTATTTTTTTTTTTACAATTTATTAGCTTACCTCCATTAAACATTTTCAATAAAGATTCACCAATTTTCAGCACACCTAATGATTTCTTTGTCTCAAATGGGCTTCTCTTCATAAAGAGAAAAAAAAAAATTTCAGGAAAATATAGTGAATTGCGAAATGGTTAAGAGAAGTGAATATATTTATTAGAGATGAAAAGGCACAGATAAGAAATGACCATGATATCTGACACTTAGCTACTGAAAAGACAGTCACAGTGACTGAACCCTTGGTTCGGTCTTCTTACAACCAGAAGCAGGAAATTTCATTTTCCCTTTTTTCTACACAGTTTGTTAGTGAAAGGCAAAGAGCAGCAACATTCTCAAATAGTTTTTGAAATTATTATCACAAACAGCAAAATCATGGCTGGCAGGAGGGGGCAGACTACTACTTGGCAGACAGCCCCGTCTTACAAGAGCTAAAAGATGCCTCCATGAACTGGTGTTCCTAAGTCAAAATCCACTGTACAAAAGGTACTTTAGGGGTCTCCACATACAGTATTTAAAGTGGCAATTACTTGAAAGTCAACTATACCTGCCTGGTTACTAAAAAGTACATATTAAGTAACCTCAGACTGGAAAAGCACAGTGCCTAATTTCTGTATTATAGCAGTTGCACAATACAGAGTAGTTATTTTGTCAACAGCTGCCTTTAAGAGAGGAATCAATATACTGGAAGAGATTAAAGTTTTTTTCTTCCAGTTTTATTGAGATATAATTGATATACAACACTGTAGAAGTTTAAAGTGTAACATATATCATAAAATGATTACCACAGTAAATTTAGTAAACATCCCACATTTCATATAAATACAAAACCATTAGAAAATTCTGTGATGTGGTAAGAACTCAGGATTTACTCTTAACAACTTTTGTATATAACGTACATCAGTGTTGATTATATTTAATATGTTGCATGTTACATCCCTAGAACTATTTATCTTATAACTGGAAGTTGGTACCTTTTGAGCAGACTAATATTTGGCACTAAATATGCCAAAGAACTGATGGTTTCGAACTGCAGTGCTAGAAAAGCCTCCTGACATACTTGGACAGCAAGGAGATCAAACCAGTCAATTCTCAAAGAAATCAACACTGAGTATTCACTGGAAGGACTGATGCTGAAGACCCTATACTTTGGCAACCTGATGAGAAGAGCCAACTCATTGGGGGAAAAAAAAGATCCTGATGCAGGGAAAGACTGAGGGCAGGAGGAGAAGGGGAGACAGAGGATGAGATAGTTGGATAGCATCACTGACTCACTGGACCTGAGTCTGAGTAAACTCCAGGAGATAGTGAAGGACAGGGAAGCCTGGCATGCTGTAGTCCACAGGGTTGCAAAGAGTCAGACATGACTTAGTGACTGAACTACAACAAAATATGTACAAGGTTCTACATATTGGAGGCTTTGCAGGCATTACCACAATTTTGACCCTCAAAAACATTCCGCAATGTTGAGATTACATATTCTTGTTTTTGTTTCTCTTTATCAATGAGTGAACTAAGACTTGGAGAACCAACCTGCCCAGCTAGATGGCTAAAAACTGGGTTGCTTAAGGTTTTAAACCCAGCATTAGTCAACTTCACTACAAGGAGGAAACAAGTTCAGGAAAATGCAGTGAACTGTGGAATGGCTAACAACGGTGAATATATTTACCAGAAGTGAAAAGGTATAGAGAGGAAATGACCATGATATTTGGCACTTAGTTACTAAAAGGACAGTCATATGAACAGTTCTCAATTAGTTCCTGTAGTAAGTACTTTAGCACTGTTTGATCAGTCACTATGTTAGAAGCCAGGAAAGGAACTATGAAGAAGATTCATCTCCTGCTCTCAAGGGGCTTATTACTGGGAAGGGACAAGACAAATCAACAAGCAATTACATCAGAAGGAATATCATATGCTATGGAGCCAGAGATTACAGCCTAGAACCCAGTGTATTCTACAAGCAAGGGATGATAAATGAGAGTCCCACAGAAAGTGATGTTTACAATAATAGTTGTAACATGAACAGGAGGTAGGCAAGGTGTATGTGTGACACGGAAAGAGTTATATTGATGAGCTACTTTTGAGTCTAAGAGCAAAGGGTGTGAAAAAAACTTGTTAATTAGAGAAAATGTAGCAGGTTTAAAACTATGTAAATTATTATTGCTTTTAATTTTCTCCAAAATGTGTGTGTTTAAAAAAAATACACGACAGAAAAATGTGCACATATAAAAAAAAATGTGGCAGTATATTTTCAAATACCCATTTAAGATCCCCATCACTACGTTTCTTTATTGTGTACATGCTGTATTGCAACAATGTTTGAGTCTAACCAAGAGACTCAACCATAAATCAGACATAGCTTAATCAACAGAATCCTGGCTTAAGTGGGGATCTGCAGTTCAATAGATGGTTCTAAATTATAGTACAACAGCACAAATTTAATGATTCCATAAAAAAAAAAAAAAAAAACTAAGGGCATTTCTAATGACCAGTTGATAGAGGTTTCAGTTCACTCACTGAAGAAGTAGCCCGGAGGTTTATAATCTCTAAATAATCCTTGTTGATCTTTATTTTCTACTCTTTATAAATGATCACAGAAACTATTTTCATGTATCCTCCTTTGAAAAAGCTCAGATGCTTCACCTGCATTATATAAATATTAACAGTCAGTAACTTATATCAGCTACATAGAAACTTTTTAAGAGTGACTTTCTCAAGGTCATAGAGCAAATCTCTGGTGAGACAGGAATGGAATTCATGACCTTTGACTGCCAGAAGTTTTCTACCCACACTCGGAAATTCCTTCTCCATAAGTGTAATTTATATGCTCACTTTGAGGGACTGGAAAGTTCGTCCCTTTCAGGGCAAGGGATGGGGGCTGGGGAGGGAGAGATGTTTCTGTCAAGTCACTTGTCACACAGTTCCTGAGGCTTATAAACTGATTTTTACCCTATTTCGTCTTACCCTCACCACACCCTGTAACTTGCATGCTGTTTTTCCCATTTTACAGGCTCGAAAGAGTTAAAAAATTTAATCAAGGTCATCCAGAGTTAGTAACTGAGAGAGCAACTCTCAAGCTGCAGTATCTCTGCCACTTAAATCAGTCCTGATTCCAGGATGTATAATCTGAGCAGACACCCAATTCTGAAATGAATGAAGGTTTCCTTTACAGTTATTTATCTGATGTTTTATAATCATTTACCTTCCTTGTCATTTAGGTCAGTTGCTTTGTTTTCTTTGGGGCAGAGTTGTTTTCATGTTTTGTTATAAGTTGGCTTGTTAAATTTAAGTGAGAGTAGTATCCCCCAACATAGAATTTGGAAAAAAAAACAAACTCTTGCCTGTTTTTCTTTTTTTAATATATACAAGTGGGAAGGGGGCTTTTTACCATAATTCGTGGTCATAATATATACAGTTAATGTATGGGGTATATACCAATATAACTAGACAATATAAAAACTCACATTCATAAATATAAATACTATGTATATACATATATACATATGCATGTACCTAAAATAGACTATAGTTATATATAGTACATACATACACATCATACCGGCAATTATTGTGAAAAGCCATATATACACTGTTAAGCATGGTGAATGGAGCACATCAAATACAATTCCTGGATGTGAAGGGCAGCAAAGTAATAGTGGCAGCTTCTATGGCCTCTGATGGGGGTGGGAAAAGTCTCTCAAAGCTCTATAATTTTTCATCTTCTACACAGCAATAAAGCAGCAAGGGCTTTCTACTGCTCCATCTGTACCTAAACAGCAATGCTGTTTGGACCAGCCCCAAAACTGCTTTTAATAAATATTCAAAAATATACACCATCAAATGAGCCACAGAAGAAAAGTACGACTCTGAGTTAAAAAGAAAAAAAAAAAAAAAAAAAAGACAGGAAGAAAGACCATCTCTGAGAATTCTGAGTATCCTGTAATCTACTGACAGACCAAAACAAATTTTTATGGGGCAACAGGACTACTCAAGTAGCCACTTTTATGACAATAAACACCCTAAACCGAAAAATCCTTTTGTAACATAATTACTGAGAATATATAGAGAAAGTAACCATTTAATCCACAGCATGTGTTCCCTACCGCAAAAACTCAAAAGCTGACATCAGATGGGGTGTGGCCAGTCTAGGCCCTGACAATGAATTCTGGCCCGCTGAAGTCAGACAGTTCTCTGGAAGGGCTTGGGACCTAGAAACCAAGCAGGTCTCCCAGAGCCTAAGGCTATTGCCCTTCTGGGCACAGGGGAAGGCCCATCTGTTTACTTGCGTTTTGATTTTGAGAGCCCTGGTTGTGGTAGATGAGTTAAGGCTGTGGTTATAGGGTGCTGCCAGTGATTTAATCTTAATATTTTTACCCTTACATTTTGTCCATACTTAAGATCGAAAGGCGCACGTAATTTGTTGGCTGAAAAAATAAACATAAATTTTAAAATGGAAAATAAATGAACACTGGGCAAAAATACAGATATTTCCACTATAGTACCCTATGGGATTTTCAAAATGTAAATCATAAAGGTAAGCCAGAGCAACCTATTTTAGGAATTATTTACAAAAATGAAAGCTGTGTTCTTAAAAAAAAAAAAAAAAAGATAATCATGGTGTCAATTCTGAACAAAACTCTTCTGGAATATTTAGCTCGTGTTCATCAATCAACATGGAAGCACAAGTAAGAAAACTTACTTATTCAAAGAAAGAATAACTTTTCAAATAAGTTTGTGCCATTTCTAGTGGATTACAAACTATTTTGCATTAATACACGATTAAATCATCTACCGCTAGATTTATGAAGTTGACACTAAGATAACTGTTACTCTCACGATATAAAGAAACCATTTGACACCCCCAAACTTAATGTAATTAACCTCATGTTAATTTGCATAAACATGAAATTCCACACGTTCCATGTTGTACCACCATGAAAATGTCCAAGACGTTTACACGCTCATCTAGCTAGCAGTATCACTTCACTGTTCAAGATACTCAACACTCCAGAACCAACACGGGCCTGAGTTCAAAATGCTCCCATACAGGCCTAGAGGCCTAACCCCTTATGTCATCTTAGAAAACACACCTGCATTTAGACTATATTATTTCATTACGTTGATAGCAGCCCGCTTCAGGACACGACGTCTAAGACCCACTCTGAGTCTGCCGAAGAGCATGTTTACCTTTCCCAGGAGGCTGGGAAGTAATTCCCCAGGAACATATATATATTTTTTTAATGACCAGAACACTAACACCATTACATGCCTGATGGGTGCTCTTTGGAAAGACTGTCAAGCATCCTGATTTGTTTTTCCCTCGGCCTGGGGAAAGAGCGCTTCAGTGTTTGCAGTCCCTCCCTTTCTGTACACACATAGGCTGCAGCTGTAGTAAACAAGCGCCAGCCAAGAGTTGCTAAGGTCAAGGTCTCAAATGCTATACCAGGACCAATTTTCTCCCAAAGGACATTCAGCTGTGGCAAAGGAATTTTCAGGAGAAAAATATATATATATATTAAAGGGCCCATTAGTGCAACCATTTTCATTCAGTAAATAGTCATTCAAAGCATTCCAAAATAAAGTTTTAACTGACAGAAGTTTCTTTTAAATATGCACTACTAACTGAAACATTAGTAGTGAAACTACTGAATAACTGAAATACTTCAAAAATACACAGAAACCCCTCAAGGATGTTTATCTCCCACAGCGATAATACAGTTCTAGGGCATAAATTATTACAATGTTCTGTGAAACCATCCCAACTTTTATCAGCTTCAGTATATTTCATAGTAATTATGAATTAGAAGGTAAAATAAAAAACCCCTTTCCTTATTACATTACAGATTCCTGTCAATTCTGGTATGCTCAAAACCCTCTCCCAACTCAAAGGAGTTTAACCTACTCCAACTGACCAGTCTGCAGCCATAAAGATACAACTTATGCAACCGAATGTTTGTCCTTCAACATCTCATTTCTAAGCTGGTAAAGTTAAACATTTTCTAGCCTAAAAGTATATCCCTTTATCATAACCCATTTCTATGTGGTTTTTAAAAAATGTAAACAAATCTGAATGAGGTTTACAAATAGCACTACCAGCCTATTTTATTTTTTAGGTGAGGGGTCACTGTTTTTGCTGAATGCCAATTTCAAAAAGCCTTTCTTAGAAGAAGGAATACACCCAGCCTTCGAAGCGACCACTCCTATTCCCCCATCACAAGCTGCTGCCCGTTAAAAACCACCAAATTCATTTCAAGGCATTTACTTAGCTGAACAACTCTATCCTCCAGTAGGAAGAGGGCATGGAGGCGTCTAGGTGGATTTGCAGAATGACGTCCGTTGATTGGCAGATGTCTACCGAAGCCACTAGACGCACATGCACCAAATGTAAATAGAGCTGCTCCTCTCCCTGGTGTTTCAGGGAAACTGAGAGAATATTAAAGCTGATTTAAAACAAAACATCCGAGGGCTCGGCTGAGGATTCTATTAGCCAGTGGAATTGCCTAAAACAATCCATACAGCGCGACACTTAAACCATCTGTACAGTTAAATTAGGGAGCTGACAATATTAACCACGCGAACTGTTTATCCAGATTACACATTCCGTTGTACTAATACTCTCTAACTCAACACAGTCAGCTTTCACCAGCTGAATTAAGGCTGTTACTATTAAAGTATGCAAAACTCGAGGCGCAGGGTGAAGGGGGCTGGGAAGCTGCAGGGCGTGTAACAAAGGAATCGGTACTTTTTCCAAGCTTTTGCCCCAAATGCACTTCGAAACTGAACTGCTGAGTGCACCCCACCCTTTTCCCCAAAGAGAAAAGTTTTCAAAGTTCTAATAGGCAGTTCTCTGCCCAAGAAAAGCAGGACTGACTCTTCCCGTAGGGAAGCATCGAACGCGAACACCAACTAATGTCGCGGAGGTCAAGTACGAGTCCTCCTCTACAGGCAAGAAGTGGCTCCCAGGCCGGCTCCGCGGGCTTCCCGCCCGGGTGGCCCTGCAAAGTTGCCCCTTGTCAACTCCGGCCAGGTCCCCCGTAATTGAAAATAACAGCCTCGGGTCAGCCCCCCGGCTACTTCCACAGACCAGGCACTGTAGCAAGTGACAGTTACACATCATTACGACCAGAGACAATAATGAATGTGGCACCGGGACCACTATTCATGCCAGCAGTGTCATCTCCGCTTTAACCCCTTCCCCTCCGCTCTCTCCAGTGCACACCCACAGCCCACACGGCCCGGTGGGGCAGCTCGTCACCCAACTCGCTCTATTCCTGGGGGCAAACTACTTCCACAAGCTTCCCCCCCCCCCCAGCCCCAATTCAGCCCTGGTGTTTTATTTCCCATCCTTGGCAACTGTCAGGCAAACACTGCAAACAACAATTCCACTAGGGATAGAAAAATATTGCTTAATTCAAGCTACTTGATAAGTTCTTTTAAAAAAAAATGGGGTGGGGGGGAGAAATCTCCTTTCTTCTCCACGAATCCAACAGACGCTACTTGCTTTGCAAAAGCGTCGCCCTCCCTCTCGCCCCCCCGCCGCCCCGCTTCCCAACACTTTCCCCCTTTAAGAACACAGACCAACCAAAATGATTTAACTTGAGCAGATGACAGAAGAAAAATAAAACACATTAAGAGACTACGGTCTGATCTGGGATGGCACCAGAAAAAAAAAAAAAAAAAGAGGAGGGGGTTGTTTATTTTGATAAGAAACAGAATCGGCACAGACCTGAACAGAAGCTGCAGAGCAGGAGAAATTGTTTTCTTTCCCTCACCCAGAGTCCCCCTCTCTCTCTCTCTCCCTTTCTCTCGCTCTCACACGCGCGCGCGCACACACTCACGCTCACACACACACACACGGCGTCACCCGCGCACACTCACACGCACACTCGCACACGCACAGGCAGAGCCTCTCAGCTGCTCTCTGCAGTTCTCAGGAAATGAATGGGGGGCAACCCAGGGAACTGTTGTACTTGCAAATGACTTACCCGGATCACATGATGCGCTAAATGTAGGGTGGGCCGGTGGGTGGAGGCTGCCGAGACGCGAGCCCGGGTCTAGCGTGGGGAGCCTCGCCAGGCCCGCATCGAATTACCCCGGGGCCCAGCCGAGGGGGTTGCAAGACGCCGCTTCTCCTCCCTTGCAGCCCGCAGCTCAGGAAACCGGAGAGGCGCGGGGGAATGGGGTGGGGTAGGGTGGGGTAGGGTGGGGTGAGTTGGGGGGGCGGGTGGTGAAAACACCAAACCCCCAAACAAAAGAGCTCCGGGTCCTCCTCCCCAGAAACAAAGCCCCGCCGCTGCGGGCGAGCCCCGGGGTGGGGCCGAGGGCGGGGGCGGCGGCGGGGAGGGGCTCGCTCAGCAGGCGCTAAGTCGCTTTATTGCCATAAAATGGGGCCCCCGAGCCGCTCCGCCCGAGGATTAGGAGGCGGGCTCTGAGTGTGATGGTTGAAATCCCCTGTGGGAAACTAACCCCTCCCCGCTCGCAGAGGTAGAAGGCAACACCCACTGCCCGGCCCTCGCCTCGCCGCCCGGGCCGCCGGCTTGGGGGGTGGGTCCGCGGAGCCTCCACCCCGCCCCACCCCGCCCCACCCCTGCCCCCGCCCCCCCGGCCTCGGCCGCGCTTCGCGATCACCTGCACCACCTTGCTGCGGCACCCAAAATAACCCACACATGGCCAACACTGCCTTGGGAGCCGCGGGGCGCGAGGGGCCCGCGGGAGGAGCCCCCGGTTTCAACTCCTCGGGAGCGGACTCGCGCGGAGCCGCTAGAAAGTCCCCTCTTTTGTGCCAGAGCGCGCTAGGCTGCCTTAGGAAGGGAATTTGGAGACAAATAAAGCGCGGAGCCCGCTCGGCCCACCCCTCCTCCGCCCCCGCCGCTCCCCTCCCGCCCGGGTGGAAACGTGCGGGGAGGGGGCCGGGTGCCCGAGCCGTCCCCGCGGCTCACCCACCAGCTAACTTGGAAAGGTGTGGGCGGAGCCGGCTCCAGCGGCCGGCGGCGGCTCGGGACCGCTCGCGGGGACCGCCCCCGTGGCTCCGGGCATCGCCCGCGCCGGGCAACAATGGGGTCCCGGCCGGGGCAGCCCGGGCGGGAGGTGCCCTGGGCGCGGGGGCGCACGCGAAGGTGGGGCGCGCGCAGGGCCGGGTGCGGAAGGCGGTGGGGAAATCATTGTTTGGGTTCTCGAGCGACGCAAGTTGCGGGCGAGGCGAGGGCGTCCTCCCGCCCAGCGCTTCACCTTGGCGGGATGAATGGGGCCGAGGCGGAGCCGCACGCCCGGTTCCGGAGCCCCGGGAGATGGGATGCCCGCCCTCGCTCGGAATTTGGGCAGGAAGCGGGAGCTGTAGATACCGGCCAAGGGGCTGCGGGAGAGCGGAGTCCGGCCCTCCCCTCCTCGCGCCCCAGAAGGGAGCCCCGAGAAGCGAGCAGCCCGGAGCTGAGTCCTTGACGCCCTTCCCGAGGGTCCCTCCCTCCTTCCCCGCTTCCGCGCCCCGGGGAGCGGATCGACGCGATTCTGGGGCGGGAGAGAGAGGAGGCGGGCAGCGCGGCCCGGCTCTCCCGCGGCGGCCCAGAGGGCGCGGGGTCAGCGCGGCTGCGAAGGGTCGGCGGGGGCAGGGCGGCGAGCGGACGGAAGCGGGCGCGCTGGGAGCGGAGCGGGCGCGGCGGCGATCGCGTGCGCCACTTTCTTGCAAAGCTGGGTAAGCGCGCTGGGGCGCCCGAGTGGCCGGACACCCCGGCACGGCGCCCCTGAGCCCTCCCTGCGTGGGAAACCACCTCGGCAGTGGGAAGGCCTCGAAGGGGAAGTTTATATTAAGGAGAAAAAGATTTGCAAATGTGGCACGAAGTAGGGGTGGGAAGAGAAACGAGACAGAGGCCGAGAAACAGGAAATGAGACCGAAAGGACGCATTCTAGCCAGGAAAAAGCCCAGTTCTACATTTCGTGTGGCGGTTTTCCAAACACTTCTAGAGGCCCTGTGTGCGTTATTCATGAAAACAAAGGCAGCGCACCGCCTGCTTGTGTTCCATGCCTCCTGCCTCCTCATGTATGTGAGAATTAGGCAAGGCGGTCCAGCCCGGACGATGATTCCACAGTCCCCTTCTACTTCTCCAGTGGGCCTGCGTCTGAGACACATGAGAGGAGGGGGTCTGTCCTGGTTTTAGGATTTCCAAGAGCCAGTAAGTGAAAGTGGCTGAATAATTGTACCCCAGTCCTTGAGCGAAGTATCCTTAGACTAGGAAAGCATAGGGAGCAGGAAGGTGATGGAAGGCCACATTCTTAGACGTGGATGCGGCCAGGGAATCAGGAACCCCCAAAGGAAAATGAAACCTGGGGGCTGAGGGGTGCTCCTTGGGGCGGGGTCTCTTCCCGGGAAAGCAGGCCAGGATCCCACCCCCTAGCTTGATCCTGGACTTTGGGTAAACAGCCCTTTACATTCCTCTGCATCTGGATAAAAACGTGGTCAAAAGACAAGTTTGAAAACCGATAGTTCATCAACAGACACACAGTATTTAATCGGAAAACTTGGCTCTACTAGAAATAGTGCAAAGTTTTCCTCTAGGTGGGGCAGGGAGAGAAGGAGGTGAGTTTAAGAGTGGAAGGATGCTATAAGAAATTATGTCATCGTGGCACTCGTACTAGCAGTTCTTGCTCTGAGAGCGCTGCTGCTAACTGCTACTGCTAAGTCGCTTCAGTCTCTGCACTGACCATAAATATATTCTCGAGCAAGTGCTTCTGCACTTGGAAACATATTCCATAACTGCATTTCCTACCTATGGCTCCAGCTGTGGACATGCTAATAGAATGATGGAAGATAGAAAATAACATAGAAGAATCCACACCAGAGGGATAAGAAAAATACAGATAGGTCAAGGTTAATATTTAGAATCTATGTAATCTGGTTAAAAGAGGGAAGTATACCAAGTATTGGGGGAAGAAAACTAGCAGATTTTGTTAAATTGAAGTAAGAAAGAATACAAATGTTAAATTAAGGCAACTCCCCAGGTATAAAAAGGAAACAGTTTAAGAGGGAGAATCACTTCATTGTGTGAGCTGGGAGTGGAAGAATGAAAACAAAGAGAGAATAAAGAAGCAGGATATTTTGGGAGTTAGGGTGCTGGAGACAATTATATGTGAGTGTGTCTGTGTATAGGCGTACATTTCCAATTCATTTCATGTCATTCCACCTCTGTACAGAACTTGGGTTTAAACAAAGTGAAAGTGTTAGTCGCTAAGTCATGTCCGACTCTTCAACTCCCCAGACTGTAGCCCACCAGGCTCTTTTGCCCATGGAATTATTCAGGCAAGAATACGGGAGTGGGTTGCCATTCCCTTCTCCAAGGGATCTTCCAAACCCAGGGATTTAAACCAGGTTTCCTGCATTGCAGGCGGATTCTTTACTATCTGAGCTACCAGGGAAGCCAAACTAAGGTGTAAATAACAGGGGGAAGGTAAGAAACAGGTCCACATACCCTGGCAAAAATGTGTGCACATCTTTGTCTTTAGTCCCTTCTTTATTTCCATGTGTATTTGGGGATGTGAAAAGTCAGAAAATGTAAAGATGAAAAAATTATTTTGTCAAGAATGTATAATTCTGTCTGCATAAAATAATGTGTTGAAATTACAGAATCATGAAATTTCAGTGTTGAAAGTATATGTAAAATGCCAATTCTTTATGATACTTAATTCTGTTTAGTTCTGTTTAAAACCCAGATAAGTTGGATCAAACATGTTTCCCTAACTTTTTATACTATATTTATTTAGTCTTTAGTATTGCAAATACCAGAAGAATGATTTAAAGAGGATGAAAGGGAACTTTCGTGGTAACCCAGTGGTTAAGACTCCACCTTGCCATGCAGGGGACAAGGGTTCAATCCCTGGCCAAGGAACTAAGATCCCACAAGCCCTGGAACAACCGGGCAGGCACTGAGCCCAGGCGCTCCAGAGAGCACATGCACCACAACCAAGATCCTGCGTGCTGAAACTAAGACCCATGCAACCAAATATTTTTAAAACTGTTTGAAAGAGGATGAAGGTTGGAATTCTGATATTTTTATGCACATACCCTATACAAATATTGGATTTCTTTTCCCTAACATATTGGTCAGGAAAAGAACAAGAACAAAAACAACCATAACAAAAAACCATTCACATGCATCCTCAAAGCAAATAATATACCTAATTCAATGTAAATACATGGCTAAATTTACAACTAAAGATTTTAAATTGTTACTGTAAATGCTACATATGCAGAAACTTTTTGCCAGATCCTATACTTCCCCAGTTGTGCTACTCTTTGAAAGATTAGAATCAGTGATGGAAAATCTTTTATCATATTAAGAGTATCACCTGTCCCATAGCCTGACTTGTCTAAGGTGATGACTAGACTCAGTATCTGTGTACATGTGAAGTTCTTAAGCCATTGGCTCAGTGTTGTCAAAGACTGCCTGGGTGATTTAACACTAATATAATTTTAGGCGGGCGTTGGGGGGCATGAAGTCCATTTTCAGAAGTAAAAGTTGTGTTGAAAGATGAGAACTAACTTGAAGTGAAAATAAAAGTGATTCTCAGAGCTTTAAATAAGTTAAAGAATATAATCGGGATTTTTTCCTAAAGCCTGAAGTGAATATGTGCTATTGTGTTTTCAGTGCCTGGTTTCTGTTTTTCTTGTGTCAATTTTGCCAATAATGTGCAGCAAAGGGGAATTTTCCTGTTTAAGTATGAGAAAGGGTTGTGAAAGCCTTACTACAAAAGCAAAAAGCTGGTAATATGGTAAACAACATGTTTCGATTTGAGTGAGAGGCTATTTAGAAATTAGAGGGGACATGACGTTCAAAACTTTGTTTTGTTGTACTCAATAGAGTTTTGGTCATTTTAGCTTTAAAATCTTCCTCACATCCTTACATGTGTCTCTTTTCCACCGTTCCTTCAGAGTCACTTTCATTCATGTCTCCTGCTGCCCACATTCCCACATCTCCTCCCCAACTCTGAATTTCTGGTCCATTTCTCCTCTTATACAGCAAAACCTTAATTATTGCATACCTATATTTAAAAATCCTAAAGTGGCAAAAATTAGTTTCAATTCGATACAGTGATATTCAAAAGCCCTGCTTAGCTTTTTATCTCATACTTCCATTCCAGCCCATGTGGACATCTTATAATGCCCCATCCGTCCTGGATGCTTTTACTCTCATTGAAGGTGAAGGTGTTAATGGCTCAGTCCTATCTGACTCTTTTGCAACCCCATGGACTGTAGCCTGCCAGGCTCCTCTGCCCATGGAATTCTCCAGGCAAGAATACTGGAGTGGGTAGCCCTTTCCTTCTCTAGGGGATCTTCCAGACCCAGTGATCAAATCCAGGTCTCCTGCACTGCAGACAGATGCTTTACTGGCTGAGCCACTAGGGAAGCCCTTTACTTAATAGCCCCCTCTTTTTCCTCCTGTGGAATACTCCCAAAATGATGCCTTGACGCCCCATACACATATGTGCATCTCCATCATCAAAAAAATCATCTCTCCCTTCTTTCAGCTTCTTTAAAAAAAAAAAGATTTATTTATATATTTTTGGCTGTGCTGGGTCTTCATTGCTGCACTCAGACTTTCTCTAGTTGTGGTGAATGGGCTTAGTTTCTCCCAGGCATGTGGGATCTTGCCAGACCAAGGATCAAACTTAAGAACCTTGCATTGTAAGGCAGATTCTTAACACTGGACCACAAGGGAAGCCCCTGAGCTTTTTTTTTTTTTTTTTTTGGTATAATGGAAAGACTGCCTCAGCCACTGACCAGATGGTTTTTTATCCTTTTTCTGATTTTCAATTTTTCTACCTATTTAAATTATATTTCCCTCACACTGAAGGATTAACATTTATTACTGGACCAGTTAACATGCTTACTTGGACCAATGTGAGGTATGCCTGAGCAGGCATCCAGCAAATGTCAATTCCCTCACTTATTCTTAAGGCACTTACATCTTTCTGGTTTCATTAAATTTTGTTGGCTGCCCTATCACAGATAACCCTTTGAGGACAAGAGCTACATTTAAACCATTTATTTAGCCTTCCTTTCACACTAGTTTGCACTTAGTAGGTAATTAATGGGGCTTCTCAGCTGATTCTAGTGGTAAAGAACCAGCCTACTAATTCAGGAGATGCAAAAGATACGGATTCGATCCCTGGACTGGGAAAATCTCCTGGAGGAGGAAATTGTAACCCACTCCAGTATTCTTGCCTGGAAAATCCCGTGGAAAGAAGAGCCTGGTGGACTATGGTCCATAGGGTCACAAGGAGTCAAACACACTGAAACGACCTAGCGTGCACACAAGCACAGGTAATTAATGAGTGCTAGTTGAATCTATTAAACAATTACTAAAATTAGAATGATATCACTAAAATACAACATAGCAGAAAACCTGAGTTTCCATTTGTGTGCATATATTAAAAATAAATTCTGGCACATGTTGATAAATACCTTTTGATCATTAATTCTAGCAACTTTCTTCTAAAAGTTTGTACATAAAGACATATATTAGCTTTGAAGAATTTTAACCTAATTTTATTGTCCCTATCATATTTAATCATTTCAAAATTATCTAATCAATTCTAATTTTTGTTTTATTAGAATTATACTGTATTGAATGAAAACTTAATTTTTCAAAAAGAGAGAAGAAATTCACAGCAAATTTATTTTTAAAAATGGCACTTCACAAGTTTTTCGGTTGCAAACACTGGAGTTATAATTTTGTGGTAAACATAGTATACAATTTTAAATAAAGCAAGTGGATGATGGGGTTGATGGCAACCTCTGGGAGGGCTTGCACCAGGGGACACCTTCCAGGACTGCTGCTGCCAGGGCCCCCATCCCGGCGCCAAGCCACTACCAATCCCTTCCTCCATGGGAGATCCTCTAACACTAGCAGGGGACACAATACGATCCCTGGTCTGGGAAGATCCCACATGCCGCAGAACAACTAAGCCCCCGCCCCACAACTACTGAGCCCATACACTGCACTTAAGCCTGTGCACCCTACAGCCTGTGAACCACAACAGAAGAAGCCACGGCAATGGGAAGCCCATGCGCCACAATTAGAGAGTCGTCCTGATTCACTGCAACTAGAGAAAGCACACCTGCAGAAGTGACAACCCAGCACAGCCAAAAGAGTAACAGTAAATAAAATAAAAATAAATATGTAACAAATTAAGGCTTATCAGGTTTGAACTATAGCTATCCTTGGCTTTTAAAATTTTACAAATGAAAATTGCGCCCCCATGAATCAATTTACTTCAGCTCATGTGTAGATGGTTTACAGAATACCGCTTTAATTTCATGCTGAATGCAAAGGACTAGCCTCAGTATTATAAGCATATGAAGATGGGCGTAGATAAAACTAAGGAATAACAATAACACAATGTACAATGAAAATACTCTGGATGAAGCTGTATCTGTTTGGAAATACTGGAGAGAAGGTTGCACTTAAAAGATGAGTAGGATATTTTTATTTCTTAACAACATGAAGTGTGTCATGTATATGAAATAGTATATATCATGCACATGTGTCCTCTCTGTCACTTAAGAAATAGATCCTTTGCAGTACTTTCTAAGCCACCCGCTGCGGTCATCCCAGTTGCATCCCTCTGCTGTCCCTCCAGGGGTACCTGCATGCATGCTATGTTGCTTCAGTCATGTCCAACTATTTGCGACCCTGTGGACTGTAGCCCACCAGGCTCCTTTGTGGGATTCTCTGGGCAAGAATACTGGAATGGGTGGCCATGCCCTCCTCTTGGGAATCTTCTCAACCCAGGGATAGAAGCCATCCGAGGCTCTTATTTTATGTCTCCTGCATTGACAGGTGGATTCTTTACCACTAGTCTCACCTGGGAAGACCCCCTACATGGGTAACTGCTTTCTACCTTGGGATTTATCACTTCATTGCAATTTTTATTATTAATAACTTTTATCTTGACATAAAGTCTCCATATCATTATTGTTCCTAATAATGAATTGCTGTTATCTATTTAAATTACTGACCCCACCACATTTTTTTCCAAATGTTTGCAATTGTACTTAAACACCTTTTTTTAAAAAGTATCTTTTAGATAGTTTCCACCAGTTTCAATAGTGTAACTGAAATGAAGATTATGAATTTGTTTTTATTATTTTAGAAACACATTGCCAGATTATTTTCATAATATTTTACCAGGTTAACATGACACCATCATTTATGAGAGTGCTATTTTCCCAGTGCTCTTGCTCAGGTTGGGTAGTGTTTTGAAATTTGAAAAAAAAAAAAAAGATAGTAAACAAGAATGGTTTGAAATTTAATCATTTGATTAGTAACAATTGAACTCTAATCTAGAAATATAAATGCGATATTGGTGGGCAGGATGTTTGGGCTGTCAAACTGCTATTGCCACAGCCTGGCTAAGAGGATGCGAATCTGTCTACAATAGGAAATGGGTGTTGGAACAGCTGTGAAAGATATTACACATCCAAACTCTGAAATTCAACATCTTGTTAAGTATTTAGGGGAAAGGATAGAAGGGAAGGAAAATAGGAAATCTTGCCTCAATTTTCAGTCCTGGTAATAAGAGGGGAAAAGGGGGTCTTGAAAAGATGGAATTTATCCTTGTTTTTACTTTCCATAAAGGTGTAAGACATCTAAATAGATATTTAATTCTATGGCATTGAAAGTTAAAAATAACAAATTAGATAACTGATAGAGAAGAAGGGAGAAGCCGATGGCACCCCACAACAGTACTCTTGCCTGGAAAATCCCATGGACGGAGGAGCCTGGAAGGCTGCAGTCCATGGGGTCGCTGAGGGTCAGACACGACTGAGAGACTTCACTTTCACTTTTCACTTTCATGCATTGGAGAAGGAAATGGCAACCCACTCCAGTGTTCTTGCCTGGAGGATCCCAGGGACAGGCGAGCCTGGTGGGCTGCCGTCTATGGGGTCGCACAGAGTTGGACACGACTGAAGCAACTTAGCAGCAAAGAAGAGAGAGAAAAAATTAAAATCTCTCCAGAAATGTGGGAATAAAATAACATGAAATGACAATAGGGGCAGAATGAGAGAAGGAAGAGGAAAGGAAGCGAGAAACATCACTAGATTGATGAAGTATTGCTTTGCTTTCATCTGCAAGAACAGAAAACCTAGCTAATGTCTGCTTAAGATACATACCTGCCCCCCTCACACCCTCGCAATGAAACAAGTCCAAAGGTACAAGGCTAGAGTTCAAGGCTGTGCAGCTGCTCCCAAGTTCATTTTCTTTTCCTGCTGGCCTTCTTAATGTGTAACTTTTTTCCCTCCACGGAAGAAAGAGAGCAAAAAGCTAAAGATAAAGGCCAAACCCATTCCTTTTAGAGATTTTCCTCAAAGCCTCACCCATTTCATCTGCCTATATCTCATGGGCCAAAACGAGGTCACATGGCTTCTTAGAGTTCAGTCACAGGAAAGAGGACAACTTAGATGGAATCTGAGACAGCCCACTAACAGTCTCTACTTTTTTTGCTGTATAATTTTGTGTAATGTTTTAGTCCTAAATTGCAAGCCATTATATTACTGAGACTCTGTCGATTTCTGGCTGACAACTAAAAAAAGAAAAACGCATCGTAGGCTGACAAGTTATTGACACAGCCGTTGTAAGGACACCATTTCATAAATGACAGAAAAAAAAAAAGACTTCATGATATTTCTTAACGCGTACTTTTCCACACAATGTGATTTTTAAAAATCATTAAAGTACACAAATCATAATGTAGTCGATTTAAGATTAATCCTTGTGCAATCTTTCTAAGGCAAATGTGACTCCCAGTTTAGCTTCACCCAGTGACATAGTCTGGTGGTGGCTTATCTTTCTGTTTTATCAATTTACATGTCTTTGAGACATGAACATTAATTTTTAAAAGCAAGTCACAATCAGAAAGATAAATATAAACTGCATTCGTATTTCATACTCAAATGTTAGTGAATCAGCAGTGTAAGCGCTTCTATCTGTTAACCAAAAAGTCCCTAACTGATTATGGGTTTTCATCACTTGAATGACCTTTGACAGCTTGCTTTGTTTTTCTTGGTTTCAGTTTTCCTCGCTGTACACCTGGGATGGCACCTTCTTTATTAAGATGTGGGGAATGAATGAGGGCTTATGTACCTTCTGAGTGCCAAGCTCTTTGAGACTTCGAAAGAATTGTGCATGACCTCTTGGCTCCGCTGGTAAAGAACTTGTCTGCAATGTGGGAGACCTGGGATAGATACCTGGATTGGGAAGATCCTCTGGAGAAGGGAAAGGCTACCCACTCCAGTATTCTGGCCTGGAGAATTCCATGGACAGTATAATCCATGGAGTCTCAAAGAGGCGGACTCGACTGAGCGACTTTCACTTTCACTTTTTTTTTTTTTTTTCACTTCTTAATTATCCCACCAATGCCTTATTCAGCACTCAATACACAAGTCCCTAAAACTTTTTTATGGAAAGTAACTTCCAAATTGCCTGGCACATTGTGGGTGACCTAGGATTATTTATTTTCCTTTTGTATTATCCAGAACAATCAATTTCTTTAATACAAATAACTCATTCTTTGTTTACATGTAAATATAGTCACCTACTAGAATAATAAACTTTTTGCCAATAAAAATTGTCTAAAGGAATATATGAGATTTCTATGTTAGTTCAATAAAATGTTTGGACCCAGTTAATTCAGTTACTGAAGATTGGTATTTTCCTAGGTTTGAATTTAGATGTTTTAACTGAGCCATCTTCCAAATTAATTGGAAGTTAAAAGTTAAAATAATTTAAATTGTATTTTTTTTCCTTCTCCTCCCTTTCTCCTTCTCCCTGCCCCTACTCCTTCCTTTTTCGAGACAGGGACAAACTGGATAATCGATCCATGAATCCACAAGGACCTAGGTCTTCTGGTTCTTTATTTTTTCCAGTTTACAAATTAGTTTTTTGACACTTTTGTGCAAAATTCAAATATAATTCCATTTTAAACTCCAGATAAAAGTAGCCATGGCCAATAGAAGAAACTCTGCAGAACAAACAAAAACTTCCCTCAAAACAATCCTGAGTGTTACACCCTCTTTTCAACCTGACATTTATTAACCCTGCTTCCCTGGTAGCTCACCTGGTAAAGAATCCACCTGCAATGCAGGAGACCTGGGTTCAATCCCTGGGTTGGGAAGATCCCCTGGAGGAGGGCATGGGAACCCACTCCAGTACTCTGGCCTAGAGAATGCCTATGGACAGAGGAGCCTGGTGGGCTACAGCCCGTGGGGTTGCATAGAGTTGGACATGGACTGAGCGACTAAGCACAGCACAGCATATGTGCCACACACTGCTCAAAGCATTTTGGTTTGTTCATAATTCGTGCAATCTCACCGAGAATCCTATGAGCCTCTACGACTGTTGTCACCTCCTCAGGGCAGTCACCACCAACTATTGTTACTAAGTTGCATGCCCCTCAAGCACTCTCGATCCTCCTTCCTTTCATCTTTCTCTATACAGCAATTCTCACAGTCTAGGATACTACATATTCTGCTTTATTTTTGTTGCTTACTGTCTCTCTGCCCCTCTGCAGGACTCCTCCAATAGAGAGAGATTCCATAAGAACAGAGGATTTTTCTTGCATGTTCACTGCTGCAGCCCATTGTGTTAGAAACATGCCTGGCATGTAGTAGGCACTCAAGGAATATTCGAGAATCAACACTGTTCCCATTACTTAGATGAGGACTCTGAGGCATCTGATGCTTTTGTATCACTTTATCTTTAAAGCTACAATGATAAGGATACTGTACAATTCATCACTAATCATTATGCTAGAAATCACTTCTATATATATATATACTGTTGGCATGAAAGAGCTTGATAACCTCACCAGACCCAAGATGAATATGAGTCTCAGGAATTCAACTGGTTATCACCAGATCATGAGAAGAGATATAATTTCTTCAAAGATGAGGATGAAACCAGGACGAGGAAAATCAAATACGTGGTCATTAGCTAGTGCTACTATATCTGTATATTTGCATATTATTTGTACTTTGATTTTTGAGTTAATAGTTTCACACCTTTGTATTTTGCATCAATCACTGCATATTTGTAGTATATAAGGAATTCTTTATTCTCAGGAACTAAGTAGTATAACATAGGGGAATAAATATATGGTTGAATATTGTATTTTAACTCACTGAGAGAAAAATTAGACAGAATCATAATATTTTCATTCTCACATTATGCCTGGTACTTTTATGTCTGCATATTAAGATGATAGGTGCTATAGAAAGGGCAAATAAATACAACATAGGAAGTCTGTTTAGTTATTTTAGAGCTGTTGTATTGAAATACTGTCTTGTTTACAATTTTCAACTCCAAAAATCCTCATCAATTATTAAATATTTTTCTCATTGAATTAAGCAGGTTGACTGCATTTTCTCAGGAAAAACATCAAGTAAAACACAAGGCTTACTCTTAACATATTAAAATGTTCCCATGTGAATGAAATTCAATAGCTCTATTACACTACCCACCCTACCCCCACACTAACAAAAAGTATACATTCTATTTTCTACATAAAAGGAAAAAGAATTTAAATTTAATTATTTCTTTGAGGCTGAAACCAGTTCTTTCCTACTGCAATGACAAAATAAACAAGGTATTTTGTAGAACTGAGCCATTGTGTATCAGGCATCATGTTTGGAACTGTCCTGGATGACTCCAGGGTGGTTACAGTGAAGACAAGTATAGACAAAAGTCAGGGAGAGAATGGGACAGTCACATCTCACAGTGGAAAATGCTATGTGGTCCTTCATCAGACACTTGACAATTTTTAATTTGGGATGATTATATATCATCTATCTGTTTATCCAAATTACTCATCAAAAAATTTGGTTGAGTAGTATTGTACAAAGATACCATTTTCTATTAGCATCCTTCTTCATTTCATTTCCAGTTATGTTCATTGTTTATATGGCTTCTTGCCTGCTAGAACTGCTATGCACATGCCTGAGTTCGCTGGGCAGCCGCCTAGACAAGAAACATATGGCCAAGTCGGCTGCGAAAATCAAGACACACACCATTCGTAATTCTATCTCTTTGTGTGTGTGTTGACTTGTGTCCATTCATGCAAGTCTACATTTAGGATCTGTATCTCTTACAATCATGTGCTAATAAAAATATTTATATCATTTCACCCCAACAATACTTATAAATACCACTTTTATTTAGTAACATGTAATCAAGCAGCAAAGAAATATTTTGCCATTTCATCTAGCAGCATCAAAGTTAGAAAGGAGATATGCAATCCTCCATGGATTTGGCACCAAAACCTAGACTTCAGGTTTTTAGCTCCTGCTTCTGAGCCTGGTCTTGGATCAGGTTCCACAGTTAACAGCAAACACACTCCAACACATTGTAAACCTATGTGTGCAATGTCTTTTTTAATCTTAGTATCATAAAGTTTTCTAAGAATTATCTTCTTACCACAAGCAAGCAAATTTAATTCTGTGACATTTCAAATCTAAAGGAAAGCTGATTTTTCACTGGAACATGTTTTTTAAAACTACTGTAATTATCTTGGAATTTGGTCAAAGTAGAAGTCTTGAAAATTGGTAGGTCCAGATCTTAAAGTGAGCTTAAAGCAGGTACTTAAAGGACACTAATAACTAACAAAGCACACCTAAGATAAAGAGGGGAAGGTTTAAATGGTCAGAGACCTTTGAATAAAAGAGAACATTAAACCATCATCTTAACCATGGAGTCATAAATATGTCAGAAATACAGACTTTACTACTGCTCTATGAGTGACCTTGGCTAAGTTGGTTAACCCTTTGTAATCTTTATTTTCCCATTAGGAACAATACCTGCTTGTAAAGGAAATGCTAGACCACATATCTAAAATAATATTATTTTATTACTGTTATATCCCCAACAGAAAAGCCATTCCTTTCTGCAAGAATAATGCAGTTACAAGTTCAATAAACCTCTGGTGTAGACTTTGTCAAAATACTGAAGAGAAAATAGAGTAGGTTTCCTACTTTTAAAAACCAAATCAATCTGTTATATGTTTTTTTAATTTCATTTCCTTTGCCACACTGTCAATACAGAACTAATGCTGCTTTGCAATTTCATAGGACTTTTCATTTAGAAAAGCACCCCCTATTAGTTATTGCTTGTTACAATATACATGTTAAAATAAAAATCAATGTGCTAAGCATTTAATGTGTTTTTTCTCATTTAATGCTCATAATAGCTGGCAAGGTAGATGATATCGTCTTCTCTGTTTTGCAAAGAAGAAAACCAAGATCCATGGATATTAACTTGTTTCCAAGGTGACACAGTTAGTAGGAGATGGAAATAAGATTTGTCCCTGGGCTGACGGCTGTCTGATGAGTCCCTTTAATCACTGTGTAGTCTGTTCCCAAAACTGGTGGAAGTAACTTACTAGTGAACATTTAGATGCTTAAGTGCTGAATACTCGCCAAGATTGCCCAGCCTGTGTACATGAGGTTTGAGTTCACGGATCCCAGCACACTGTTGCTCTTATTAGACTGAATTGTCATTGAAGGCTTTCTATACCTCCGTTATGGTTCATGGATAAGAAACCTCAGAAAAAAAGTAAGTTGATGGTCTCTAATTGTTTCCCTAGAGTCTCTTTAGTTTTGATTCTAGTTCACATGTTGCCTCTCATAGGTGGCATAGTGCTGAATGCAGGGCTACCCCGGTAGCTCAGCTGGTAAAGAATCCACCTACAAGGCAGGAAACCCAGGTTCGATTCCTGGGTCAGGAAAATGCCCTGGAGAAGGGATAGGCTCTCTGCACCAATATTCTTGGGCTCCCCTGGTGGTTCAGACTGTAAAGAATCTGCCTGCAATGCGAGAGATCTGGATTCAATCCCTGGGTTGGGAAGATTCTATCCATAGGTTGCAAAGATCCCCTGGAGGAGGGCATGGCAACCCACTCCAGTATTCTTGCCTGAAGCATCCCCATGGACAGAGGAGCCTGGCAGGCTATAGTATATGGGGTCGCAAAGAGTCAGACACAACTGAGCCACTAAGAACAGCCCAACACAGTGCAGAATGCAAGAGCCTCTCTCAGGGAACTAAGGCATGACTTTGGTGATGCTGTACTTGTGGCAGTGATTTTCCAAACTTGAGTCCATGGAGCATTGTTCCGGAGGATGCTAACAGGTAATGCAACACAAAGAGTTCTGCATTCGCAAACATTTGGGAAAATTTTAATGATACAGTGTTAAACATCTTTAAAGAGCATGCTGTAGTTGCTGTCAGCCCTGTAATTAACATCATGACTTTTGAAGACAGGGCCAATACAGCATACAGCAATTCTCCAAAATATTTATTCACTTGGTTTCAAATGTGTTTTGAATGCTCTGGGAATAGTTTCGCAAGGAACCTGAATTCTAAAATCCTATTCTGGGGTATAAGTACTGCCCAATGATGTTGAAGCTGAAACTCCAACACTTTGGCCACCTGATGTGAAGAGCTGACTCATTTGAAAAGACCCTGATGCTGGGAAAGATTGAGGGCAGGAGGAGAAGGGGATGACAGAGGATGAGATGGTTGGATGACATCACCGACTCAATAGACATGAGTTTGGGTTGACTCTGGGAGTTGGTGATGGACAGGAAGGCCTGGCATGATGCGGTTCATGGGGTCGCAAAGAGTCAGACATGAATGAGCGACTGAACTGAATGATCCTAGGGCATTTTCCGGCCCACTGATGGTTTACACTTCCTGTCTCATCTCTTTCAACACTCATCTTCCATCCTCAGTCTCAGCTAATAGTCTTGTTTCCTATTTCCCAGAGAAAACAGAATCCCTCAGGAGTCAATTTTCCAGTTAGACGCTTTCACACCCCAGCTACCCATCTTCTTACAGCATCACCTTCCTTCCTGGTACCATGGATAAATCATGGTGCTTGTATCTAACTCCTCCACCTTTAGCAGGAAACTCCTTATCTTCTCACCTACTCGTATACTGTTCTATAACTGTTTCCTCACTTCTGCATCACGAGTTTTTCCTTCTCTACTGAATCAATTTCTTGAGCACACAACACCCTATAATTTACCAAATCTTAGGAAAAACATTTGAAAACCGGACCACACAATCTCTTCCAGCTCCTACTTCATTTCTCTATAATTTGTTGTAACAAGGGTCTGTCAAGAAGTGCTGTATTTTTTTCTGTACTCAATCTCTCTTCTCCCATCTCTCTCTTGAAAACAATTCCATCAGACTTTCATCCCCACTCTCCTACTAAAACTGCATTTGTTAAAGTCAGCAAAAATTAAATCTGGTGTTTTGATCTGGCAATAAATGCTCAGTTAGCATTATCTTGATCTATCCGCAGTACATGGCGCAGAGAGGTCAGGAAGATGAAGTCTACCACAAACACCAACTGATGGTTAAAGAGATAGTAAAACATCGTCTCCTCCTTGAAACATTTGCTTCCCCTGCCTTCCAGAATATCCCACTATCTTATTCTTTTTTTTTTTTTTCCTAATTTTTCCTATGTCAGACTGCCTACATGTCACTATTAGATCTCTTAACTGTCTCTGCCCATTCCCTTGGTGATCTCATCCAGTCTTGATGGCTGTGAATGCCATCTCTATGCTGATCATTCTCAAATGTGTATCTCAAGGTGCCCTTCACTCTAGAGTTATGTATTCCTCTCTTTATTCTATAGCTACACTGATGTGTAGGATGGACACCGAAAGTTAACCTACCTAAAACTGAACTGCAGATCTTACCTTCCCCCTATTCTTCACCCTTCATCCCAGTAGACAGCAATGACTTCTCTTCCCTCATTGTTAGGGTGGAAAAATCTTAGTTACATTCTTGACTCCTATATGTTCATGTATGATAAGCCAGCAAGTCCTGTTGATTCTTCCTTCAAGTTCTACCTAGAATCTGGTGTTCTCTCACCACCTCTATTTTCACTAACCTTCACCTCACCCAGATTATTACAGAAGCTTCTTAAATAGATGCTCTGCTTTCATCCGCCCCTGTCTACAGACACTTCTCAGCGCGCTATCCAGAGGCAACCTCTTAAAACATGAGTCATATCTTATTACTCCTTGGCTCAATGCCTCACAACGGTATACACATTCACTCTTTTTTTTTTTTTCCAACACCCCACAAGGCATGTGGGATCTTCCTCAACCAGGGATCAGACCCAAGCCACCTGAACTGGAAGCGTGGAGTCTTCACCACTGGACTGCCAAGGAAGTCCTCATCTCACTATTTACTAGCAAAAGCCTCATACAGCCTTCCCAAGTGGCCATGTGAGGGCTTTACCTCTCCAAATCCCATCTCCCATTTTCCTCCTTCATACGTTTCCACCCACTCTGGCCTCCTGGTTGTTCCTGTACACACCAGGCCACACGTGCTGCTGCCTCTGCCCTGAGCTCTGTGCCTGGTGAATATTCTCACCTCTAATGTCTGCTCACCCAGTCAAGGAGGCCTTCCTGGACCACCTTTTGAAAAATAGCAACTTCTTCCCCACCCTGTCCCACCTCCCTTCTCTGCTTTATTTCTCTCCATATATCAACTCAATCGTAAAAATAATTTTTTAAAAAATTTTCTGTCTTTTTCCAGTAGGTTGTAATCTCAGGAAGGACAGACATTTTTGTCTCTTCTGTTCAATAATGTATTTGCATTGCCTAGAAAAGTGTCTCAAATTTGTTGGCACTTAAGAACCATCTTCTAAGGTAGTGCCAGTGGTAAAGAACCCTCCTGCCAATGCAGAAGACATAAGAGACCTGGGTTCGATCCCTGGGTCAGGAAGATCCCCTGGAGAAGGGAATGGCAACCCACTCCAGTATTCTTGCCTGGAGAATCCCATGGACAGAGGAGTCTGGTGGGCTACAGTCCATGGGGTTGCAAAGGATTGAATACGACTGAAGCGACTTAGCATGCATGCAAGAAACATCTATTGAATTCATTATGGAATGAACTAATGAATACCCCTCTAATATATGTTGAAGGAATTCTTCCTACCCAAATATTACCATACATGAAAACACCAGCACTCAAACACAAAGCATTAGTAGTTTAAATAAGAGGACTTTGTTTCTATGAATTAAAAGACAAAATTTCTGTTATCATCATTAATCAGTTCTAATATAATAAAATACAATGCTTCATCCCTGATGACTAATTTTAGGACTCATAATAGGTGGTGAGTTTTGAGGTTTCTTTTTTCCCACAATTGGTTCTATGAATATAAACTTACTTAGGTGATTACAGATGTGTATAGTGAATTCCTTTTAGGGTATTAGAGAAGACTAAAGAGTAATAGTTCTGAAGAATAAGTCTTGAGAGCAGGAAAAAATAGCATTTGAGGGGCATTTTCATATCATCATTTACAGTTAAAGTTGTAATTCCAACTATATAAAATGTGATCAGGCATTTACAGTCAATAGACAAAATTATACAAGCCCCCAAAATACAAAGAATCCCTAAACTTAGGAGAAAATCAAAGGAACAGGAAGAAATTCTGACCAGGAAATGATTGCAACTTACATGTACGTGATTTAGGAAGTAGACTTGATAGAAGGAACCTATCTTCAGTGCGATCTGGAGTTGCTGCAGTCACAACATGAAGAATAAAGATGGCTCTTTATGTACACTGATCAATGTAGTCAACCAAAATTAATAAGACCAAAAAAATCTGTAAGTAATGTACAGTGTTTTAAAAGTGCATGTTGAAAAGAAAAAGATGAGGTGAACAAATACAAAATAAAAAGTGGTGGGACTCTTCAAGAATAAGAAGAGGCAGTTAGTAATGGCAGTGTTTCATTTGTGGCAGCATTTTCCAAGACAGTGGGTGGGTGGCTTGACTTTGGAATATAAATAGATGCCCTGGTACAGTCTTTGAATGGAGAGAAAAGCAGGTCACTGGGCTCCTACACTGTGGTGAAAATAGCCTGCAAGACCACCCAGCACGTGTACTCTGATCCCAGATTTACCAAGATGTTAAAAAAATTTTGATTTCTCAATACAGGCTGGTTGGCAGGAATATTAAGCTAAGTTTCTCATTATTAATTATTTAAATGTCATTCTGGTACAAATAATTCATGTGTGACTTGGGGGCCAGATGAGCTTGTTTTCCTTTCCAGGCAAAATTCTGAACTAGATAAAAATTTCTAGAATTCTCCCTTCCACCCTATTTCCATAATTGTATAACCTTCCTAAGAACCAAATATTTTATTTGCCAGTACTTTTGTGCCACGTGATAAACTAACAGGACATTTTAAAGATGTTTGCTTTTATGGAGATCTCTTAAGACCTAAAAGCTGATAGAAGCAAAACATAAAGTCCAGAAAGCAATAGAAAGATGTAATGCTCTAAGAACAATTAGTAGCTATCATTTATTAAATGTTTGCTACATATCTGCCACTTTTAACACATACATGGGGTATAATTTTCACATAGCCACAAAATCTGGGTGTTAAATATGAAAATGCTTTTCTTTCCCCCATTGTAATGGAAACCACTTAAGAACTCTTGGTCTCTCTCATGATGGAAACTTTTGCATTGCCAATTCAAGTTTCTCAATAATTTTCTGAACTCATTGTGGCCAATTTTAAGTTTTCAATCAGTCAGCCAGTGATTCTCCCTCATGCTCTGTGAAGACAGAGGTTGAATCAAGACCTGGGTCAGAAAGGAATTGAGGGAGATGCTGGTAAAGACACGACCTTGGCCTAGGGATCTGATCTGGGTGTTAGCCTCTGTGCTTTTTGGTCCAGTAAGTTATAGCTGGTCCTTTCTGGACTTGAGCATCTGCACATCCACTGTTGATCCATATCCCTCCCCATTGTCAGACCATGCTTCTTTCATCTTCCTTGATCCAAATGTGAGGGCTCCTTTGACCCACCTGTTCTCTCAGAGCAAACACCAAGGGCTTTCTCCACACCACACCCGGGTCAGTGACTGCAAAGGCCTAGGAACTCAGAGACCTGAGTCAATCATTGTTAGTTAACAGCATTTGGTTTGACACTGGTTTTAAACCTCTTGGAAACGTTCAGTGCTGTGGGCTTTACCTAGGGAAGCCACGTTACTGCCCTTCCCTCCCAGGATCCCCCCTGAACCGTGTGACTGCCCCATCTTGGGTTTCTAGACATCACTGACACTCTTGAATTAACCTTGCTTGCCTAATTGGGATTTTTTTAAACTTCCACCACCAAATGGAATGCTGACTTTTGTGTTCTAAATTGGGTCTGGCCCCCTCCTTAAGCAATGAATACTATTTGTTCAGTTAATAGAATCTTGAGACTACTGAGAACTTCAGAATGACTACAAACATAAATTGCATTAATTAAATTTTTAAAAATATTATCTTCTGAGTTTTATCTCCTTAATAAATATTTGCATCCCTAGGGAGGGGAATACTTTGCCAAAATTATCATAGTTTAAATTTTGTTTACCCATAATCTACTCCCCTCAGTCTCTGATATTAAGGAGTTACATGTGGCTCATGGGTGAAGATGTCACTTGCTAGCACTATAGGATCATTGCTGCTTTCCCAAGAATTTCTCTTTGCTCACTTTCCCCTCCAAGGTAGTCTATTATGAAGGGGCTATTATGATGCTGAGATAACTAAGGGGTCTTTTCTGAGGGTTATAGGAAATGATACATATGACCGCAGTCCAAACCTCCTGGGATCTCCACTGACTCCCAGGAGTAGCAACTCTCCCATCACTGTGTAAAGGCAATCTTGCTAAAGGGAGGATTTGTTGTTTAATCACCAAGTCTTGTTCAACTCTTTGTGACCCCATTGACTGTAGCCCACCAGGCTCCCTGTCCATGGGATTTTTCCAGGCAAGAATACTGAAGTGCGTTGCCATTCCCTTCTCCAGGGATCTTCCCAACCCAGAGATCAGATCTGCATCTCCTGCATTGGCAGGTGTACCACTGGTCACCTGAAAGCCCAAAGGGAGGATAGACCCTGACTAATCAGTCCTCAGCTCTTGCAAGATAATGATGTCTCCATTCTCCAGGGTCTCAAGGATCCCTTCCTAGTTTATTGAGCTTCTATATCACTAGATATGAGTGGTCCTCACAGCTTGAACAGATCTTGTTTTTTCTTCCAAAATCAAACTCTCCAACTATCTGCCATCACCATGCTTACGGCTTAAGCTGGTGCCCCCTAAAATCAGCCTTCCTTCTATAAGTAGGAGGTTTAATTTTTGGCATTTCAGAGTCACAGTGAAGTTTACAGTTTGGGGTTCCAAACTTTGGCTTTCTGCATACAATTTTCTCACAACATCATGGTTGTGACTTGCTCCAATTCTTGTCTAAGGTTTAAATTAGTTCATGGTGCAAGTATGCCTTAGATGAATGTTCCTTGGAATGTCAGCAAGCTCCTACATGCAGCAGACTTAAAGTTTTACACTTACTAACCTATGGGTGCAGAACTTTAATAGTATTTATTTTTCTACAAGTGAAATTAATTCAGTTCTAAAGTTCCCCTTTTAAAGATCATACAAAATAATCTGAGCAATTCAAGATGACTCAGTCATTTGTGACTTTTGTGTGGCCGAATCAAGTAACACTCAATCACTAGACTATTCTCTTCCTCTCCGTTCTTCTTTTCTGCGGTAAGCTGCATTGGGAGCAATGCTGTTGCGTTTGCATCATCCTGGCATTGGGGAGCGGTGTTTGGTCCAAGTGATGTCTTCTGAACTTGTTGGCCTCCAGGGAGGGGAAGCTCACTTGAGTGATCTCTGCCAGTATCCTGGCATCTGTTCCTGATATCTGTGGTTCCTCCACGGCCTCTAGTCTCGGAGTCTACATATTCTTGTTTCTTTCTTGGCTGTACCATTTCCATGCCCATGGGAACTTCTTGCAGAGATGACTTCCTCAGCCCCCCCCCCCCCCCATTCTTCAGGTGCTAGGTTGGAGACTTTCTTCAAAACACGGCTTCCCAGACTTCCCTGATGGTCCAATGGTTAAAAATCTGGCTGGAAATGCAGGGGACACCAGTTGGATCCCTGGTCTGGGAAGATCCTATGTGTCACAGAGCAACTAAGCCCAAGTACCACAACTACAGAGCCCATGCTGTGTACAGCCCATGCTCCACAACAAGAGCAGCCTCTGCAATGAGAAACCCACACACTGGTCCCCCACTTGCTGCAACTAGAGAAAGCCACATGCAGCAATAAAGACCCAATGCAGCCAAAACTAAATGTACAAATTAAAATATACATACACAGTATATCTGTGTATACACAAAATCTCATACTGGGGCAATCAGGGAAAAACAAACAAAAAAATGTCTTCCCAAGTTATATCTTGGGCAGCTAAGCCCAAGTCCTTATGCTCTGAGACTCTCCTCCAAATATAGAGTTTATGTTGCTATCTCTATTTATAATTGAGATTTTAATTTGAGACAGAGTCCTGGGAACTTCTTAGAGGCTTCTATATGATCTAGTCATGTTTCCTCCTACTCAATTCATTCCAGCCATCTGATTTTTCCCTTATCACATTTGGGATGAGGAAACCTGCTCTGTAAACATCATATGGATTTTCTACAAGATGTCAGTGTTAGTCGTTCAGTCATGTCTGACTCTTGGAAATCCATAGACTGTAGCCCACCAGGCTCCTCTGTCCATGGAATTCTGCAGGCAAGAATACTGGAGTGTGTTGTCATTCCTTTCTTCAGAGGATCTTTCTGACTCAGGGATCAAACCCAGGTCTCCTGAATTGCAGGTGGATTCTTTACCATCTGAGCCACCAGGGAAGAACTTTCTAGTTCTACTTCCATAAAAGTGTAGTTTACAGTATAAAATCTACACTCTGAGTGAACCAAGCTCTGAATCTTTGGACCCCATGAATCCTTTTCTTTCTCATTAAGTCTAGTTCTGGCAAACCTAAAGTGATTTGAAATATCTGATACAAAAAAGGTTGCATAAATCACCTTTTTACCCCTTCTCCTAGGAAAAAGGCAAAAGCCTAAGGCTTTAAAAATGGACCTTGCAAACTTAATTTTTTATGAAATTACACATATAATCCACCAAAATCAGCTGACTTCAAAATCATGTAAGAATAACTAAAAGTCATGGGAGAAGGTGGAGAGAAGCCCAGAAAATTCCAGAGCTCAGACTGAGCCACCTCCCGAAGAAAAGGAGCTCTCCCTAAAGTGCAAACACTATTTTACTTATTTAGAAGAAGGAGTCAGGAACAGGGGTGAGCAGGGCTTCAGCTGAGGCCCTTTAGAGCCTTTTGCTTCAGATAAACAGAAAAGGTAGAGTTGAACAAAGGCACACAGATGAGCCATAACTGCAGAAATTAGCCTATCTCTGTGCTAGAGCGGGGGGAGAATTGTTCCTGCTGGGAAGACCCCCGGGCAAGTTTTCCAGATTCCCTGACCTCCAGCAAAAAGCCTAGGTGCTACAGCATCATGAAAAGATTTCTAAGAAAGAAAAATATGTAAAAGAACAGCAACTTTTCCCAACAGATAAAGAGCAGGCATCAAACTTTCAATATGTTGAGTACCTCTAACCATATTCCCAGAGGGAAGTATAAGCCAAAGGTTAAATATCCAGCCAAACTAGCATTTGAATATAAAGACTGAAGTCTGTCCAGGCTGTTTTGAACATGAGGAACGCAGGGCATATGGTCCAAATATAAACCAAATGTGACAGAAGGTGGTGATAGAACAGATATATGTGTGTTATATGCCCTAAAAACTTAGAATATATTTAACAAAAATTTGGAGGCGATAAGGAAAAATGGGTCAGAGTAAACTTGCTGATTGCTTCATCTAAAATATTTGAGAGTCAGAGATATCATTTCAAGTTGACAGATGGAGTAACAGAAATATTAACACGTGTAACCATACTATTTAGCACTGAAAAAAATATTAGAAATGGAGAAAGGGCGGAGAGAGGAAACAGGAAACATGCTAATTTTATCATTGCTCATAATAGAAAGCTAATAGGTACTGTCTAAAGAAATGAAAAACTAAGGATATTATATTGTTATAATTATAAGAGTTCCGCTGGTGTAAGAATACGAAATTTCTTAAATAATAGAAGAACTGTACAAACACAAAGACACAAAGAATATAGGCCATAGAGTTAAAGGCTTAAATAGTCTATAAAACTGAAAACATAATATTATGTTTAGTCTTTTCCTCCTGTTAGATTGCAAGCTACATGAAAGTGAAAATACAGAAGTGATCATAGATGATGCTGCTAATTCACTTCAGTCGTGTCTGACTCTGTGTGATCCCATAGACGGCAGCCCACCAGGCTCCCCCGTCCCTGGAATTCTCCAGGCAAGAATGCTGGAGTGGGTTGCCATTTCCTTCTCCAATGCATGAAAGTGAAAAGTGAAAGTGAAGTCGCTCAGTCGTATCTGACCCTCAGCAGCCCCATGGACTATAGCCTTCCAGGCTCCTCCGTCTATGGGATTTTCCAGGCAAGAGTACTGGAGTGGGGTGCCATTGCCTTCTCCGTCATAGATGATAGATAGATAGATGAAAAAAAGGATGATGGATGGTAAATAGAGAGAGAGAGAGAGAGTCACTTCTTTCAATCAACATTCCTGATGCCTGCAATGGTGCCTCTATTATCTGTCTATCTATTTATCTATCACTTTTGCATTTCCAGCTCCTATGATACCTGGAGTAGAAGACGCTCAATAAATGATAGAACTAAGATATCTCTCATTAATAGGTTTCTCAGTAAGTAGGTTTCACTCTCTATGAAAGAAGAAGTTTCAGACTGATCTCAGTGAAAAGCCAAAGCTGTGCTACCTATAAGCCAGAGCTAAAACATTCTGACTTAAAAAGATTGTGGACTAAAAGCTGGGCAAACAAAAATTAAAGAAAGCTAGAGTCATGAAACCTTAGTATCATGATATCTTAGTATCAGATATGGGGTTTCAGGCCCATATGCATTAAATAAAACTAATAAGGTTACAATTCACAGTGGAGATACAGGTATGGATATTCATGCTCTGCCCAAAACAAGAGTGAAATAGTAATAAAGCAGAAATTTTAAAAATTACAAATAAATAGGGAGAAACATACTAGCGATACAAGCCCTTAAGTTACCTTTCCCACAGACCAAAATTAAGTGACTAAAAGACTTAACTATTATAATTAGCAGGGTAGATCTGATAATACATACAGATGTATGTAACCAACGTTGAACACAGCAACTACACATCCAAGTGTTCAAGTCGCATTCCTAGAAATTGATCACCTATTATGCTACATAGAAAACCTTAATGAATTTTGCAAAGTAGAAATAATACAAATGTTCTGATTCTAATGCAATGAAATAAGAAACATGAAAATCTAAAAAATATTGCATTTATCTTTTCAATTATTTAAGAAATAATTTTATTGTTTTGTTTGACTTATTTTTGAGCACTAAGAAGCTGACATTATACAGTAAGAACTTTTCTGGGACTTTTTTTTCGTTTTCACTCAATGTCATCATCCCAGTCATCTATCCTTGTCTATCCCTTTGTCATCACTGCAAAACTCAGTGGCTTAGAACGGCAAACATCATTTGTAGCTGATGGACGTAAGTGGACATCTCATGCTATCTCTAGATTCAGGAGTTTAAGAAAAGCATGGTTATGGCTCAAAATCTCTTATGTGTTTAAGTCCAATGATTTCTAGAGCCAGAGTCATCTCTGAAACATCTTCACTCATATTCCTGCTGTCTGCGCTGGTAACACAAGCATAGCTTCTTGGTCTACTTCTATTTCTAGGTATTCTTTCCCCGGGGTCTTTTCAGTTTGGTGACTATAGGGTCATCAGACTCCTTACAAAGCAGCTTAGCACTCTAAAGGCCAAGAGGAAAGTACATTGCCTTTTATGATGCGCACTCAGAAACCACATAGCCTCTGTCCTGTCTGAGTTGAAGCAGTCACAAAGACGCAGCAAATTCAAAGGGAGAAAACACAGACTCCACTTGCTGTGGGAGGTGGTGGAGAGGGTGGAGAAGGTTCTGGAAGAACATTTGGGGCCAGAAATAATACTGTGGCTGTTTTGGGAAAATATCCTCTGCCACAATTATCTTTCAAAGATAAGTCGTGGTTTTTTGTTTTCATCATTGAGAACAGTTCAGTTCAGTCCCTCAGTCATGTCCAAATCTTTGCAACCCCATGGACTGCAGCACACCAGGCTTCCCTGTCCATCACCAACTCCTGGAGCCTACTCAAACTCATGTGCATCACGTTGGTGATGCCATCCAACCATCTTATCCTCTGTTGTCCCCTTCTCCTCCCGCCTTCGATCTTTCCCAGTATCAGGGTCTTTTCCAGTGAGTCAGCTCTTTGCATCAGGTGGCCAAAGTATTGGAGTTTCAGCTTCAGCATCAGTCCTTTCAATGAATATTCAGGACTGGTTTCCTTTGGGATGGACAGGTTGAATGTCCTTGCTGTCCAAGGAACTCTCAAGAGTCTTCTCCAACACCACAGTTCAAAAGCATCCAATCTGTCTGAGAACATTTCATTTTATTAACCCATTTTTCTGGGTGGACAAATGTTGGTGGACATTTAAATGGTTTTCAGTGTTTTGCTCTTGTGAACATCTTTGCTGGAGACATTCTTGTATAAGCCTCCTGATACAGGTGTGCAAGTTACAGCTCTTGGGAATAAATCTAGGGACAGGATCGATGTGTCATAGAGTACCAGATATTTCACTTTGCAGCATATTACATTCTCTTCCACACGAGTTGAATCCATTTAGAATCAGCCATCAGCTCCAGTTTCTTCCACTCTACACCTTCCCTCCACTCTTTTCCTTTCCCTTTATGTATATATGTATCATAAGAGTGGTACTTTACAAGTACCACTTGGCTACTTTACAAGATACATTTTTAAAATTCAGAACTTTTTGTTTGTTTTTCTCACTGCTACACTCTCAGTGCTTAGAAAAATGTTTGGAAAACAAAAATTTGTTGAATGAATGTAACTTTGTGTCCTGTAACAAGTAACTGAACTTGGCTTATTGGAGATTTATTTGTAAGTTTGCAGTTTAACTATTTTCTTCTAAAATTAAAACTGTTTTATTTCAAGAGTAACACTTGCAGTAGGAGAACATTAAAAAGGCATGAAAGGAATGGTTAAAATGGCACTTTGCTTTTCAAGTCTTTGTCTATTCTAAAATTTTCAATAATTTTAGAATTTAAAGACAAAAATATGACTTCTGATTCCACTATATATTTTCCTCACTATTTTCTTCTATGTCCTCTTTTTCCTGAGTCTCTGCATTCATCATTCTAGTTTGAGTGGTGGAAGGGCTCTTGCATTGAAAAAGAGTTAAAAGAAAGATACGCTGAGTAATATTTCAAAACACTTGTCACTATTCTCTCATACTGTCCTGAAGCAGCCCTTATGTTACGTAGGGAGTAACTATGTAAGTCAAGTGCCTGAGGCTCAGTGTAGTTAAATGACTTGCCCACGGTCATATAAAAAGTAATCACAATTTGAAACCACCTCAGCCTGATTTTAAAGCCCATATAGTGTCCTATATATGTGCCCTATAAGCCCATATATCTGTCAAAATAAAGATAGTTAATTAGTTTATTTTCTCCAATCCTTAAAAAAAAAACTATTTATTTTACTGTAGAAAATTTACAGAATACAGAAAAATAGAAATAAAAAAAATTGAAGATCACATGAAATTCTACTTTGGAGACTTGACAGTAAGTGTTCAATATTTTGGTTAACATCTTTTTGTATCTGTGTGGGGCATGTATAGACTTATCATAAGTGAGGTCATAAATGTTTTCTGACTTCTTTTCTGCATTTAATAATGAATCACAGGAGATTTCTTTATCAGTGAATAAAGAGATACACTTTTAATGACTTGCTAGTGTCCATTTTATATGTAAGCATGACAATTTATTAATCAATATTTTGCAAATATATAAAATGTTGTGATAAATACTCTTACACATGTATTTTTTTCCAGTTATCTTTTTATGAGACATTTCTTGTCTCAGATATTAAAATATGCAGAATTTGCAGAGAACTTATAGAACTCATCTGATCAAACACCGGTTTACCTGATTCTACAGACAAGATCCCTAAAGCAGGGCAGAAGGTATTTGTAAAATTACATTATTCTAGGTATAAATGAGACAGGAAATGATTGCTTAGAGAAATAATTGTAATTTTAAAAAGATGTTTTGCTATAGCCATGATTTAACTTTTGTGCGGAAAGAGGTGGAAGTGGCTTGTGCTCACTCACTCGGAGGTAGAGCAGTAGCCCATGACACGGTGGACCCAAACACTAGTATAGCACAAACAAGGAGCTCAGAGGGGTCACTGGAGATGGCCAGCTTAAGCCGTGTTCTGCCTGATCCCTCTGGCTTCCTGTGGATCCATTACAAAATCCTGAACTTTACCCCAGACTTGTCATTAATCTTCATCATGCCCTGAAAAACTGGACCAGAAATGCCAACATACTGGGATAGGCCAATAGTCTGGATTAGAGTAAACCATTAGGCAGGGGAAATTAGTGATCTGGGATTCCAGTTGTCTTGGTTAATTGCCGCTGGGGAAGATGGCTGCTGGCATCTGTAGACATTCTCTGTCTCAGATGGGACTCACCAGGGAGACTCCCAACCAATAACCTCCCAGCCCTAGGGATGGCCTGCTTTCAGTTTCTTGTGCTTCTCTCCTCTTCATTTTTTAAGAATTATTTAAATTTGTATTGAAAATTTATTTTCTTTATTTTTATTGAAAATTTATGTTAATTTTTATTTACAATGTCTTGTTAGTTTCAGGTGTTCAGCACAGTGATTCAGTTATATATATATGTATACATATATATATATCTTCTTTTTCAGACTCTTTCCCCTTACAGATGATTAAAAAGCACTGAGTATAGTTCCTGTGCTATAAAGTAGGTCGTTGTTGGTTCATTCCTATATACATTGCTGTGTAAGTTGCTGAGTTTACACAAAGCCCGGGAGACAGTGAAGGACTGGGATGCCTGGAGTGCTGCAGGCCATGGGGTCACAGAGAGTTGGGCACGACTGAGCGATTGGACAACAAAGCTTCCAGTTGCTTCTGCTGCACTTTGTTTGTTTGTTCTTATTCAACTTTAAAATGTTATAACATTTAAAATCACGTTTCTCTGTAAAATCTTCATAATGACTGGTGGAAATAAGTGGAACCCCGATGGTGCAGGTTCCGGTATGGCTGAGATGAGAGAGCAGGGGAGGTGATGGACGTTCAGGACTCCAGGGGAGGGCCCTGTGGGTGGTCTGGGAGGTCCTCAGGAGGGCAGGACCTGCAGAGGCTGCGGGGGCTGGAGGATGAGTGAAGACACATGTGTGGCTGCAGGATGTTGGGCTGGATTCCTTCCCAGTCATCCGGTGGGGGATTTGTGGGGCGGGGAGGGGGAGCTAGGAGGAGTGTAAGATAGAGGCGATCTGGAAGGTGCTCTGAGTTCTTGGAGCAATCTTCCACTAGAATGAAGAAGCCGGCAGTGACCTTCCAGTGTTGCAGATGTGAGCAATTCAAGTTCCAGGATTAGGTAGGTGGAAGGCCCCTGGAATCCAGCACTCAGACTCCTGCTTCTTGGTGAGAATCTGCTTTTTCTAAACTTCTGAACTTGGATTACAAAGCTATCATCAAGCTTCTTGAGAAAAAAAAAAAGGGTTCAAAACAAGTTGAGTCCCAAAGAAAAGTAAATCTTGGGCAATCACGGGAAAGGGAAACAATGGAGAGACCAAGTTGATTGTCAAGAGAGATGATTAGATTACGTGAATAAAGAGATCCCATGTGGGAATCAAGCACTGAGTGGGGGAAGAAGGATGTAGAACAGGAGAAGAAAAAGCTTGAAAGTGTTACTCTTACCGAGCTTTGTGGAATTTTGCCTGACACATAGGTAGTTTGCAATGAATGCTCACCAGATGAATCAATGAAGCTCTACTACTGGAGACAAAACAAAACTGATAAAAAGTCATTCCCTAATCTGGATTGTAATTCACTGAGATTTTGTAAAATTTTTAGTGTTAAAAGAGCTGTTGGAGGTGGTTGGTTGGTTAGCACATAGTGGATACCTACTATGTGTTAGTAAAAGGGATTGGAATACAAGATACCCCAGTTCTTTGCCTAAATAGGTGGAAACAGATGTGAGTTTCCTACCCCTCAGATACTTCAAGGCAAAGCTGAGACCAGAACCCCGAGATCCTGAATCTTAGTTCTTTTCACATCCCATTAGATCGTGTTCTTTCTAGGAATTAAGTGCCCTGGAGGAAACTTTGTCTGCCTGTGTTCTTGAGACCTTGTGCAGTACGCACAAGGAACAGCAGATCCAAAACAGGGGACACCCTTCAGTCTGACTGAAATAACAAGCGTTGACACGAAAGAATGAGGGTAGCCTTTTGGAAAGGATATTTTTTCTAAAATGTACTATCACATTAAGATGAATCATATGAGAATGTCACAGGTAAGATAGCAATGCCTTCCTGAATTCCCATCAGGGAAACCCAAATCTAGCAACATTCTGAAAATCATGGAGGGAGATATGGATGTAATAATGCCCAAAATTCTGACACCAAGTGCAATGTTAGTCACAGAAACTTTTCCACAATAATAAACTACTGAAACTTGAGAGCTGGTTAAGGCACATATTCCATTATTACTTGAGGGTACTCTGGAGCAACTGAGAAATTTTGATACATGGCACCTGTAACCTCAACGCAGAGTAGTTGCCGTATGCCTTAAGGTTAATCACTTCTTTTATTTTCATTCAATAATCCAATATATCCTCTAATTTTGATTTTGTTTCTGAAGGACACATTTCTATTGAGAAGGTATTACTCCAACTAGTTGGGCATTACGATCCACCTGGCTGTAATAGTTTTCAGTGTAAATTAATAAGTTGGCATTTTGGTTTATTAATGCTTTGCAATGTGGTTAATGTGAATTAATTAGCTCAGCAGAGAGAATTAGAAGTCCAATTGCAGAATATTAAATATAGCTCCCCATTATATATAGTAGGAACTTGCTGTTTATCCAGTCTATATATAATAGTTTGCAGCTGCTAAACCCAAACTCCCAATCCACCTCTCCCCCACCACCACGTCCTTGGTAACCACAAGTCTGTTGTTTATGTCTGTGAGTCTGTCTCATGGAAAGTTCATTTCTTTCATATTTTCTATTCCACATATAAGTGATAATATCATATCCTATAATAAACTATCATGGAAAAGATTATGAAAAAATATATATGTATGTGTGTATAAGTGAATCAGCTTGCTGTACAGTAGAAATTAATACAACATTGTAGAGCAACTATACTTCCATAAAATAAATAAATAAACTTATAATGGTAGAAAAGTCCAATTGCAGAACTTAAAAATGTAGGAACATAGCATCTTCTTTAGTGTAGGACCATGGCATGATGGTGCATGTGTCTGTACTCTTTGTTTGTGTATTTTTCATCTGAACATTGAAATTCTGTACTCATTGGGACGTCACTACTCAATGAAACTCAGTCTAAAGTAGGTAGGTCTCCCCAGAAACCATAAAACCTTAGAGGAAAACATAGGCAGAATACTCTCCAACATAGATCACAGCAAGATCCTCTATGACCCACCTCCCAGAATAATGGAAATAAAAACAAAAATAAACAAATGGGATCTAATTAAACTTAAAAGCTTTTGCACAAGGAAGAAAACTATAAACAAAGTGAAAAGACAGCCTTCAGAATGGAGAAAATAATAGCCAATGAAACAACTGACAAAGAACTAATCTTCAAAATATACAAGCAGTTCAATACCAGAAAAATGAACAACCTAATCAAAAAGTGGGTAAAAGAACTGAATAGACATTTCTCCAAAGAATACATACAGATGGCTAGTAAACACATGAAAGATGTTCAACATCACTCATTATTAGAGGAATGCAAATCAAAACCATAATGAAGATTCATCTCATGCCGGTCAGAATGACCACCATCAAAAAGTCTACAAACAGTAAGTGCTGGAGAGGGTGTGGAGAAAAGGGAACCCTTTACACTGTTGGTGGGAATGCAAACTGGTATAGCCACTATGGAGAACAGTGGGGAGATTCCTTAAAAAACAGAATAGAACTGCCATATGACCCAGCAATCCCACTGCCGGGTATATACACCGCGAAAATCAGAATGGAAAGAGACACATGTACCCCAGTGTTCACTGCAGCACTGTTTGCAATAGCTAGGACTTGAAAGCAACCTTGGAGAAGGAAATGGCAGCCCACTCCATTGTTCTTGCCTGGAGAATCCCAGGGACAGGGGAGCCTGGTGGGCTGCCATCTATGGGGTCATACAGAGTCAGACACAACTGAAGTGACTTAGCAGCAGTAGCAGAAAGCAACCTAGATCCATCAGCAGACAAACGGATAAGGAAGTTGTGGTACATATCCACAATGGAATATTACTCTGTTATGAAAAGGGAAACATCTGAGTCAGATCTAATGAGGTGGCTGAAACTGGAGCCTATTATATAGAGTGAAGTAAGTCAGAAAGAGAAACACAAATACTGCATACTAATGCAGATATATGGAATTTAGGAAGATGGTAATGATAACCCTACATGGCTTCACTGGTGGCTCAGAGGTTAAAGCATCTGCCTGCAATGTGGGAGATCTGGGTTAGATCCCTGGGTCAGGAAGATCCCCTGGAGAAGGAAATGGCAACTCACTCCAGTACTCTTGCCTGGAGAATCCCATGGACGGTGCAGCCTGGTGGGCTCCAGGGTGGCAAAGAGTCGGACATGACTGAGCAACTTCACTTCACTTCACTTCACATGCAGGGCAGCAATAAAGACATAGATGTGATGAACAGACTTTTGGACTCTGTGGAAGAAGGCAAGGGTGGGATGATTTGAGAGAACAGCATTGAAACATGTGCATTACCGTACATAAAACAGATCACCAGTGCAAGTTCCATGCATGAGGCAGGGAACCCTAAGCCAGTGCTCTGGGACAACCCAGAGGGATAGGATAGGGAGGGAAGTGGCAGAGGGGGGTTCAGTGGGGGGACACATGTATACCCATGGTTGATTCACATTGATGTATGACAAAAATCATCACAATATTATAAAGCAATTATCCTCCAGTTAAAATAACTTAATTAACTGAAAAAAAAGTAAGTAAGTCTCCAGCTGTCTCTCATACCCATCTTATTTACACCATCTTATAACTAAATGCTCCCTAAATACAAACAAGTTGGATGTATTCTTTTATTAAGTCTTAATTAATTAAAGTTTTGGCTGGGCTGCTTGCAGGATTTTAGTTCCTCAACCAGGGATCAAACCCAGGTCCATCAGTGAAAGTGCTGAGCCCTAAACACTGGACCACCAGGGAATTCCCAATGTGGAATATATTCTTGTAAATATTTTGTTGCAAATAGAAGAGAACTAGGGAATCTGTTGATAGCGATTCTGTTTTCTCTTTTCTACGGAAGGTCTCAGCCTAAATCTGTGTACATACTCAGACCTTTCCAAAGGGCAGAGAGCATAGAACAAAAATGAAACGTCTTTTTGCAAATGTCAAATGAGCCTGAGGGAGATAAAAAATGATGAGGGGACACATAGGCTTTGTGTTCCTTCCCTGCAGCCCCACCTTGAGAAATCAGGTGACCGAGTTCCCTCCTTAGTCTTAGAAGCCTATGAACTGGAAAGGGAAAAAGTGCAGGAAGGTCAGGGTTGATGGAGAGCGGGGGGTGGAAAAGGACAGCGGGAGGAATCATTCTGAGTAGTTGACTCAAGAGAACTTCTGACCGAGAAAGTTTGAAGTTCAATTAGCTTTTGGTCTGCTCTGATTAACCAAAAGTGCTAGTACACAAAGTTCACTGCTTGTGGAAACTTTTAAAGTTCTGATAAGCATGAGGAAGAATAGCTCCTTCTTACCCTTTTCACCAGGGCATCCATTAGAACAGAGCACGGGAGCAGCTGCGATGGAACCACAGCGGGTAGGATAAAGAGGAGGTCATATTGTTCGTGTGGAAGATGTCTGTGTCATGGAGCAAGGGTGTCAATCTGGGACCTTCCGGGGTGTTTTGGAACCTTTCTGGTGAGGTGTCATTAAACTGGACTAGCAGGATTTGGGGAAGGTGGTTGAATTGGAGCTATTGCAAATGTGTTAGTCTGTGCTGAGCCACACTTTAAAAATTGCTGTTAGAGCCGGTAGTGCGCTGTATAGTGCCCACCTCAATTCGTGTACCCTCAGAATCTCAGAATGTAGTCTTGTTTGAAAACAGAGTATTTGAAGATGTAATTAGCTAAGGTTCTAAGATGAAATCATTCTGGATTTAGTTGTTGATTTTCAGTTGCTGAGTCATGTCCACCCCTTTGCAACCCCATGGACTGCAGCATGCCAGTCTTCCCTGTCCTTCACTATCTCCCGGAGTTTACACAAACTCATGTCCATTGAGTCGATGATGCCATCCAACCATCTCATCCTTTGCTGCCTGCCTCTCCTCCTGCCCTCAGTCTTTCCCAGCATTAGGGTCTCTTCCAATAAGTCAGCTCTCTGCACTAGGTGATCAAAGTATTGGAGCTTGAGCTTCAGCATCAGTCCTTCCAATAAATATTCAGTATTGATTTCCTTTAGGATCGACTGGCTTGATCTCCTTGGTGTCCAGGAGACTGTCAAGAGTCTTATCCAGCACTACAGTTCAAAAGCATCAGTTCTTCTGCACTCAGCCTTTTTTATGGCCCAACTCTCACATCTGTACACGATTACTGGAAAAACCATAGCTTTGAGTATATGAACCTTTGTTGGCAAAGTGATGTCTCTGCTTTTCAATATGCTACCTCAGTTGGTCAAACTTTCCCTTCCAAGAAGTAAACGTCTTTTAATTTCATGGCTGCAATTACCATCCACAGTGATTTTGGAGCCCAAGAAAATAAAACATGTCACTGTTTCCATTTTTCCCCAGCTATTTGCTATGAAGTGATGGGACTGGATGACATGATCTTAATTTTTTGAATGTTGAGTTTTAAGCCAACTTTTTCACTCTCCTCTTTTGTGCACATCAAGGGGCAGCCAAAACATGGATTTAGGATGGACACTAAATCCAATAATTGATGACTTTATAGGAGAAAGGAGAGGGAGTCTTAGACACATCCAGAGACACAGGGAGAAAAATTTATATGAAGATAGAGAAAGAGATTGGAGTAGTGAACTGAACTTCCTGTGCTTGATAGTGAGTTCCCACTAGCTATTTTACACACGGGAATATATTTATCATCAATCATAAATAATCTCCCAATTCATCCCACCCGCCCCTTCCCCAACTCTGCCATTCTCTACATCTGGGTCTCTGTTCCTATCTTGGAAATAGTCTCAGCTCGCTGCTCTATTATGACCTAGATGAGTGGTGGGGGAGAGTGGGGGAAACAGGTTCAAGAGGGAAAGGATATATGTATACTTATGGCTAGTTCACTTCATTGAACAGCACAAACTAACATAACATTGTAAAGCAACTATACTCCACTAAAAAAAAAAAGAGATTGGAATAATGCAGCTACAAGCTACAAATCAAGGGATGCCAAGTGTTGCCAGAGTCACTGGAAGCTGGTAAAGAGGTATGGAACAGACTCTCCCTCAGAAACTTCAGAAGGGACCACCATGCCAATGTCTTAATCTCAGACTTCTGATGTCCATGCATGCATGCTAAGTTGCTTCAGTCATGTCCAAAGCTTTGTGACTGTATAAGACCATAACCCACCCGTCTCCTCCGTCCATGGGATTCTCCAGTCAAGAATACTGAAATGGGTCACCATGCCTTCCTCCAGGGGATCTATCTCACCCAGGGATCAAGCCTGTGTCTCTTGCATTACAGGTGGATTCTTTATCACTGAGCCACTGGGGAAGCTCCTCTGGCCTCCAGACTGTGAGAAAATAAACTTCTCCAGTTTTAAGTCACCAAATTTCTGGCAATTTGTTATAGCCTTCCTAGGAAAGTACCACATAACCCATCTTGCTCAATTTTAGCTCCTGGGAAGTGTGGCCCATGGAAATGTGCATGGCATAGTTGTTTGCTTAGCAACTGAATAGAGATTAATATTAATTCTCCTCACCTCTGCCTTCCTCATGCACTCCTTAGACATAAGCAAACAACGCATCCAAAAGGACTCATCGATAAAGACTCAAGGGTCAGAAAGAGTCATAAGAAATAGTCAATATACTCTTTTCATTCCCTGATTAAATTAGAGGCAAGATTTTAAGTTATCCTATTTGTTTTCCTTTTTGCTGCCCTGGGTTTTTGTTGCTGCATGCAGGATTTCTCTAGTTGTGCAGGATTTCTCTAGTTGTGCTCAGGCTTCTCATTGCCGAAGCTTTTCTTCTTGCAGAGCAAGGACTCTGGGATCCATAGGCTTCAGTAGCTGTGGTACACAGGCTCAGTTGCCCTGGAGCATGTGGAATCTTCCTGGACCAGGGATTGAACCCGTGTCCCTTGCATTGGTAGGTGGATTCTTAATCACTGGACCACCAGGGAAGTCCCTAAATTATTCTACTTTAAATTAATATGTCTTTATTTCTATCATTTTGCCAACTTGTCTTTAAGAAAATATTTTTCCTATCATGGAGAATTTTTTTTAATAAAGTATGCAGGATCCATGGTGCAGTGAACATGGGGAAAATGGCAGCAGATAAGACTTCCATCTGCAAAAGAGAGAGTTTTCTCCTACAGAATCTTAAACCAGTAAAACTTATCATCACAACACAGTTAGGACCACTGGACCTCTCTTGTAAAGGATATTATGTTATGTGTTCAAGTCAGCTGTGAATCCCATGAAATAACATTGTCTTTCTCCTGCTCTCTGTCCAATGTCCTCCTCTTCCTCAAACACAGTGGACAAATGACACCACCAAAGAACCCTCTAGTTTGGCAACACAGGTTGATCAACACTGAAGAGACCTTGACCAGTGTCTCCTTTATCTTTAACCTTAACCCAGGCTCTCACAGTCCTAGCACTGACCTCTTCAGGTCTGGTTCATAAATAAAGCCAGATGCTAGTTTTGGGGGTTCCTGAGTCTTCCTCCAGCAGTCCATCCTAACAATCTGAAAGCTTGCCTGTATGTGCATGTGTGTGTATGAAATAATAATGGCTCTATGATAATAGGATATAAGGCTGTTTATTTGCTCTTCTCTTTCATTTTGCTTCCTCAGTGCTCTCTTGCTTCTCCAGATTCTGCTTGCTTCTCCTCACCTCCCTTGTCAGCATTTTCAGGCTTTATTTTCCACCCCTGGCAGAGGTCTGCAGGTCAACCATGGAATTACAGGTCAGCAGTGGCATTGCTTTGAGTGCCAGGCCAAGGTCCTTACTGCTCTGTTAACAGAGGAAAATGACAGATTATACTGAATAAAATAATAATTCTGAAGTTAGAGTATGTATTTTAAAAAGCATGTGTAAAAGATGGACTTGAAAATGAAAACAGACTATACCAAGGACTACACAGGAAAAAATAAATAAAAAGAACCAAGGAAAATAAATGAGCTGCTAAGGTCCTGGATGTTTATGTTCAGAAGAGAAAGTGGATGGATGAGTGGATGGGGACAGGATACTGGATTTAGTGGAAGAATGGGAGGAAGATTGAAAAGAAGTATTAGATAAAATGAGAGAGGGTAATCAGGAGAAGATGGGAAGGGAGAGCTGAGGTCATCAGTATAGAGGAGATAAATAAAATAGAGGAAAATGAGAAAGAACAAAAGAAGAAACACCAGCATGATGTGTAAGAAAATGGATACAGATAATAATGGAGGAATTGAAGATAACAAAAAGGTGTATTTCAGGAGTGGCCACATCTGGTCATTGCCTCTTAATGAACAGATTTCAATAATTTATGACAGTGCTTCTCTGTCTCCTTTGGAAACCAAGATGATGGAGGAGGAAGTCTTCTGCCTGTAAGAAGGATTGCCCTCTTGTTCTACTTGCTGCTGTCTAGTTAAACAATCACATCTTTTAATCATTCTAGTTTGTTCCCAAGGTAAAATAAAAGTATATATATGGGCTTCTTGCTCTCTTAAGACTTTATGCATTCTTGGGACTCCACTGGCCATCCAGTGGTTAACATGCTGAGCTTACACTGCAGGGGGTCTGGGTTTGATTCCTGGTCAGGGAACCAAGATTCCACATGCCACATAGCATGGCAAAATAAGTAAATAAATAAAGACTTTGTGTATTCTTAAACAAATTTAAATTAAACTGATTAATCAGGAAGCAATATGGGAATGCTATTTTTATTATCTATATTCATATATTGAATATTTGTACTTTTACTTTAATTTATTTATTTTTCTAATTTTCTTGTAATTTCTTTTAATATTCCAAGTAGAAGATGATAACACATGAAAATAGGTAGAAGAACTTGTCATGCTTAAGTTCTCTGGATCTGTGACCACAAAAGAATGTGCTAAATTACTTTTAAATATGTTAGTTTGAGATGACTCATTTAAATAGTTTCCTGAAGTACCAAACAAATGCATTCTTTTAAAGCCTAAAAGACATGATGAAGGTTATAAGTTGATTGTCCAAGTCCAGATATGATTGAATGACTAAATGCTTTTGGCCAGCTAAATAGTAGCTTACCCTTGTAGCACATCTGGTAACTGGCAGCCGCAGAAACAGCCTTAGCTATTAAATGGGCTCAACCAAAACCCTTGACCCTTTTCACTCTTCAACTTCACCATCCTTTTGTGCTTGTTGCCTCATGGTTGCAAGACAGCTGCCACATCTCCAGGTATTATGTCTTTACTTCAGTATCACAGGCAGGAATGGATAAGTCCCTGTACACTACTTTTGAGTCTAGAAGGAAAATACCAGGTTTCCCTTGATGTATCATTAACCAGAACTGATTCACATGCTAATTTGGGACCAAATCCATTAATAGAAGGGAATGAGATTATTATAAATGACTTGGACCAGTCCTGACTCATTCCTTGGAGCTAAGTCAGCATCCTATCTTGCTTGAAATCAGATCTTTGCCCACTGCAAAAGGGCGTTTCACTTAGCAGGTAGGAAAAACATAATGACAACAAACTGGGTGAGTCCCCAACAGACAGACTTGTGATATCTAAGAGACTTATACGGGCAAATTCTAGAGAATGTATTTCATTGGTGATTGGTAGCTCAGGATGTATCGATTCAATAGGATTTTGAACTAATGCATACATGCTTTCTTCTTAACAACTAAAATCTCATCCCTGTTAGAAAACAATATAGTACTTAAGTCCTCCTTATGCCACTTTTTCAGAGAAGGCAATGGCACCCCACTCCAGTACTCTTGCCTGGAAAATCCCATGGACAGAGGAGCCTGGTAGGCTGCAGTCCATGGGGTCACTAAGAGTTGGGCATGAATGAGCGACTTCACTTTCACTTTTCACTTTCATGCATTGGAGAAGGAAATGGCAACCCACTCCAGTGTTCTTGCCTGGAGAATCCCAGGGACGGGGGAGCCTGCTGGGCTGCCGTCTATGGGGTCACACAGAGTCGGACACGACTGAAGCGACTTAGCAGCAGGAGCAGCAGCATGCCACTTTTTACATATTTCTCCCTCTTGATATTGATTTCCACTACTTATTTTATCTTTAATTCTTTTCTGCACGGACTCCTACCCCCATTCTTTTTTGTCTACCCATTACCTTTTCACTTTGTTCTGTTCTTTAGACTCTGACTCACCATCTACTTTGTTCTAAGGTTAAACACACAACACTGCACATTTGATACAATAGTTCACTGGGATTCCGCCACACACTTAACCTTTTTCAGATGGGTGCTTCAACAGTTGGCTCTTCTCCCACTGAAGCCAGGTTATCTAATTGATTTATATCATCCAGGTGCCCAACATACACTTTGATTCTCTCCATTCTTTCTCTGCATAGATATTTGCAGGTTATATATAGTGCCTTTGCCATTATGCAGAAGCAAACATAAGGCAAACAAAGCCATATTTTTTTCTTTCACCAAACTAGAACTATGTATCGATCCTTCTCTCTGCTCACCTTGAATGCTTTCATTCTAGTACATTCCAGTCTCTTTTTCCACATTCACACATTCTGATCCCATATCTTGTTAACTCTTTCCTTTTTATTCTCTGCCTTTTCATCTTACCAGCTACTATATCAAGGTGCTCAAGCAAAGAATGCATTTGCGCGTAACTGAGTTGGCTTCTTTGCCCACAGTATGTCCTGTGGGGAGAGGCAAGGCTTGCAACATCTGGTATACTCCCTCCTTTGCTCTCTGAGGCCATAAGGGAGAGGACAGAAGGTTAGAGGTTTAGTATTAGGAACACTGGAGCCACTATAGGGAAAGTGCAAATAACTCCTTTTCCCAGAGGCTGTCTCTAAGTGGACTTAGGGAAGTAAATACAGCAAACTGGAATTACAGAGGTTCTAAAAGTATTTCTTTATCTACTTTCACATTTCTTCATATCATAAAAAATGAGACTGGTGAGATTCCATGTGAAATGAAAAGTAAGCAAAAATCTGGTGAGTCAGGTATACAAAATATCAAGCAAGTCAACTTGGTAACGAGAATGAATTTCTCACTTCTATAAAAGGAACTAGTATTAACAAAGTAGCTAACATATGCAGGGACTGTGATTTTATACTTTATCTCTTATTTAATTTAATCCTCCATTGCACTACATTGTTCCTGACATCTACATAATATAGTCATAACAGATCTTCTCTTTATTATCATCAAAACAGCAATCCTTCATTAGAAGGGAGCAAATGCAAGTTATGTATTAATTTACTTAATTTATACTGTTTGTGAAAGTATTCACTAAAGAATGCAAGATACTCACAAAGGATGCTTTTAATGAATCATCCATACAGTTACCAGGAGTATGTTTTGAAAATATGAAATTCAAGTAAAAGAATGGTTAGACAAACTGGATAAGCAACCTTAAATGAGTCAAAACCAGTAATTTTTAAAAGAAAACCTATCAGAATTCAAAAATTTCCAAAAATGGTTAGAATGGTTATATAAAAAATGAAATGCATATTTCACTTTATATACAAATCAGTGACTTTATCATTGGCTGGTGGCTTAGATGGTAAAGAATCTGCCTGCAGTGTGAGACTTGGGTTCAATCCCTGCATTGAGAAGATCCCCTGGAGAAGGAAATGGCAACCCACTCCAGTATTCTTGCCTGAAGAATCCCATGGAAAGAGCCTGGCAGGCTACAGTCCACAGGGTCATAAAGAGTTGGACATGACTAAAGTGATTTGGCACAGCACAGCATGGAGCTGGCCTTAAGTCAAGGAGTTTTAGGTGTATTTACCTGATAACATAGCAAGGATGTGAAATGGTAGTTCAAATTCTTTGCATCCTGACTCATCTCTGCTGTAAGTGGCATTTGTGAGACATCTCTGGCCCCTAAGCGCTAGTCACTTTCCTTGCAGGTGGTCTCGTATGAACAACTTTAGCAAAGGGATGGCAGTTTTAGATGCTATGCAGCCTGTTTTCTGCCCTCTGACCCCAGACTGGACTCTGGCTCTGTACCTTATTTTGCTCCCTGTATTACAACTTTCTTTTGGCCCTGGTGTGTTTGGCTCTGAGTGTTTGCTTGTGTACACCTATCCCTGACTCTGAGTTTTAACTCCTGCCCAGTACTCATGCCAACTTGGGTACAACTTGTGAAATAGTGCCACTGGTGATATTTGACACAGAGACCATGTGCCTCTCAGTGAAAAGATCAAAGCACTCTCCAAGTTTGACCCAGTGCTGGCTGAAAAGCTGCGCTATATCAGCAGAAACAGTGGCCACAGTGCACTTTCTCAAGGCCAGAGTTGGCCATTTAGAATGAAGTGTGCTGTAAGAAATGGAAGACACTTGTGACAAAGACTCAGCACATTAGGAGGCTGCTGCTGAAAAATATTTGTGCTTGTTTTCAGATAAATCACCTATAAACAATTTACCAACCTGAAGAAGTTGGGCTGTTTGGGTAAATCTAATCTAGAAGACGCATAAACAATAATCTGAGGGCTCTGTAATGAATCAAATAAGAAAAGATTTCTGTGCACCAATTGTTGAGGTTCCTATAACATGAAAATATTAAGGATTAAAATTCATAGTCCTACAGCATGACAGCTACTTTGCATTTATTGAGTTCAGAGCACAAACTAACACAGGCTTCAGACAGAAATTCTTCTTGTTGATTTAATCACCTGGTAGCTTCATGAGAAGAGTCCTAGAAGATTCTATGGTTTATTCTGAAGAAATAAGTTTATGTTTGGGGACTCTTTTTTTTAAACTCTTTTTTATCCACAAATTCAAACTATAGATCAAAATATTACTAAGAAAATTATATTACCTGAGGAAATATTCTAATAGAACATGATTGTGACTTTCAAGAATATTGAAATATTTTAATATGTAGTTTATAATTTTTTGTGGCTACAAGAGTTCTGTTCAGGAAATACAATAATAATAATCACCATTATTATGTACTTCCTCTATGTCTGACCCTCTAAAGATGCTTCACAGATATTATCTTATTCAGTCTTTATTCCTGTTTTATAGGTAAGGACGTTGATTCATAACATTAAATAGCTTGCCTGAGCTCCTATAGTTAATAAGGAGTAGAAACAAGCTTCAAACTCATATATGTCTGACTCTATCTGAAAACTGGAGTAAATATTAACTAACCCACAAAGGTGAGGATTAAATGAAGGTATTTATAAGGAAGTGTAATGAACAGGACCCTATGGGGCCTTTTCTGGGACAGACACCCCCCCCCCTTTGCTTTAACTCCTTTCTTTAAAAAATTATTTTTTTACTTATTTAATTGGAGGATAATTACTTTACAATATTGTGATGGTTTTTGCCATACATCGACATGAATCAGCCACGGGTGCACATGTGTTCCCCCTATCCTGAACCTTCCTCCCCACCCCATACCTCTGGGTTGTCCCAGAGCACCAGCTTTGAGTGCCCTGCTTCATGCACGGAACTTGCACCGGTCATCTGTTTTACATATGGTAATATACATGTTTCAATGTTATTCTCTCAAATCATCCCATCCTTACCTTCTCCGAGTCCAAAAGTCTGTTCTTTACATCTGTCTCTTTTGCTGTCTTGGATAAAAATTATCATTATCATCTTTCTAAATTCTATATATATGTGATAATATACAGTGTTTGTGTTTCTGTTTCTGACTTACTTTGCTCTGTACAATAGGCTCCAGTTTTATCCACTTCGTTAGAACTGACTCAAATGTTTTCTTTTTTATAGCCGAGTAATATTCTATTGTGTATATGTATCACAACTTCCTTATCCTTTGCCTGTCGATGGACCTATAGGTTGCTTCCATGTCCTCGCTATTGTAAAATAGTGCTGCAATGAACACTGGGGTACATGTGTCTCTTTCAATTCTGGTTTCCTCAGTGTGTATGCCCAGCAGTGGGATTGCTGGATCGTATGGCAGTTCTATTCTCAGTTTTTTAAGGAATCTCCACACTGTTCTCTAGTGTCTGAACCTGTTTGCATTCCCATCAACAGTGTAAGAGTGTTCCCTTTTCTCCACACCCTCTCCAGCTTTTACTGTTTGTAGACTTTTTGATGGTGGCCATTCTGACCAGCGTGAGATGAATCTTCATTGTGATTTTGATTTGCATTTCCTTAATAATGAGTGATGTTGAGTATCTTTCATGGGTTTACTAGCCATCTGTATGTCTTCTCTGGAGAAATGTCTGTTTAGTTCTTTTGCTCACTTTTTGATTGGGTTGTTCATTTATCTGGTATTGAACTGCTTGTATATTTTGAAGATTAGTTCTTTGTCAGTTGTTTCATTTGCTATTATTTTCTCCCATTCTGAAGGCTGCCTTTTCACCTTGCTTATAGTTTCCTTCCTTGTGCGAAAGCTTCTAAATCTAATTAGGTCCCATTTGTTTATTTTTGTTTTTATTTCCATTATTCTGGGAGGTGGGTCATAGAGGATCTTGCTGTGATTTAGGTCAGAGAGTGTTCTACCTATGTTTTCATCTATTCCTCTATGTTTTCCTCTAATTAGTTTCTGATCTTACATTTATATCTTTAATCCATTTTGAGTTTACCTTTCTGTATGGTGTTAGGAAGTTCTAGTTTCATTCTTTTACATGTGGTTGACCAGTTTTCCCAGCACCACTTGTTAAACAGTGGTTTTCTCTATTGTATATTTTTGCTTCCTTTGTCAAAGATAAGTTGTCTGTAAGTGTGTGGATTTATCTCTGGGCTTTCTGTTTTGTTTCATTTATCTATATTTCTGTTTTTGTGCCAGTACCATCCTGTCTTGATGACTGTAGCTTTGTAGTATAGTCTTGTTAGGAAGGATGATTCCTCTCATTCCATTCTTCTTTCTGAAGATTGTTTTGGCTATCTGAGTTTTTTTTTTTGTGTGTGTGTGTGTTTCCATACAAATTGTGAAATTATTCGTTCTAGTTCTGTGCAGCTTGACAGGGATTGAATTGAACCTATAGTGCTTTGGGTAGTATACTCATTTTCACTATATTCATTCTTCCAATCCATGAACATGGTATATTTCTACATCTATTTGTGTCATCTTTGATTTCTTTCATCAGTGTTTTATACTTTTCCATATATATGTCTTTTGTTTCTTAAGGTAAATTTATTCATAAGTATATGGGCTTCCCTCATTGTTCAGTTTGTAAAGAATCTGCCTGCAATGTAGAGATCCCAGTTCAATTTCTGGATTGGGAAGATCTGCTGGAGAAGGGATAGGCTACCCCACTCCAGTATTCTTGGGTTTCCCTTGTGGCTCAGCAGATAAAGAATCTGCCTGCAATGTGGGAGACCTGGGTTTGATCCCTGGTTTAGGAAGATCCCCTGGAGAAGGGAAAGGCTTCCCACTCCAGTATTCTGGCCTGGAGAATTCCATGGACTGTATAGTCCATGGGGTCACAAAGAGTCAGACACAACAAAGGCCCATCTAGTTAAAGCTATGGTTTTTCCAGTAGTCATGTATGGATGTGAGAGTTGGACTAAAGAAAACTGAGCACTGAAGAATTGATGCTTTTGAACTGTGATGTTGAAGACTCTTGAGAGTCCTTTGGACTGCAAAGAGATCCAACCAGTCCATCCTAAAGGAAATCAGTCCTGAATTTTCACTGGAAGGACTGATACTGAAGCTGCAACTCCAATACTTTGGCCACCTAATGCAAAGAATTGACTCATTTGAAAAGACCCTGATGCTGGGAAAGATTGAAGGCAGGAGGAGAAGGGGATGACAGAGGATGAGATGGTTGGATGGCATCACTGACTCAATAGACATAAGTTTAAATAAACTCTGGGAGTTGGTGATGGACAGGGAGGCCTTGTGTGCTGCAGTCCATGGGGTCACAAGAAGTTGGACACCACTGAGAGACTGAACTGATTGATTCATAAGTATTTTATTCTTTTCATTGCAATGTTGAATGGGATTGTTTCCTTAATTTCTTTTCCTGTTTTTTCATTGTTAGTGTATAGGGCAAGGGATTTTGGGGTATTAATTTTGTATCCTGCAACTTTACTATATTCATTGGTTAGCTATAGTAATTTTCTGGTGGTACTGTAGGGTTTTCTGGGTAGAGGATCATGTCATTTGCAAACAGTGAGAGTTTTACTTCTTTTTTTCAAATCTGGATTCCTCTTATTTCTTTTTCTTCTCTGATTGCTGTGGCTGGGACTTCCAAAACTATGTTGAATAGTAGTGGTGAGAGTAGGCACCCTTGCCTTGTTCCTGATTTTAGAGGAAATGTTTTTCATTTTTCACCATTGAGAATAATGTTTGCTGCAGGTTTGTCAAATATTGTTTTTATTATGTTGAGGTATGTTCCTTCTGTGCCTGCTTTCTGGAGTTTTTAATCATAAATGGCTGTTGAATTTTGTCAAAGGCTTTCTCTGCATCTACTGAAACAATCATATTGTTTTTATCTTCCAATTTGTTAATATGGTGTATCACATTGATTTATCTGTGAATATTGAAGAATCCTTGCATATCTGGAATAAAGCCCATTTGGTCATGATGTATGATCTTTTTAATATGTTGTTGGATTCTGTTTCCAAAAATTTTTTGAGGACTTTTGCATCTATGTTCATCAGTGATATTAGCCTGTAGTTTTCTTTTTGTGTAGCATTTTTGTCTGGTTTTGTATTAGGGTTATGGTGGCCTCATAGAATGAGTTTGGGAGTTTGCCTTCTTCTGCAACTTTCTGGAAGAGTTTGCATAGGATAGATACTAGCTCTTCTCTGAATTTTTGGTAAAATTCACCTGTGAAGTCATCTGGTCCCGGGCTTCTGTTTGTTGGAAGATTTTTGATTACAGTTTAGATTTCCATGCTTGTGATTGGTCTATTCCAATTTTCTATTTCTTCCTGGTTTAGTTTTGGAAGGTTGTATTTTTCTAAGAATTTGTCCAATTCTTCTTAGTTGTCCATTTTATTGGCATTTATTTGCTTATAGTAGTCTCTTATGATTTTTTGGATTTCTGCATCATCTGTGATTTCTCCATTTTCATTTCTAATTTAATTGTTTAATTTTCCCTTTTTATTCTTGATGAGTCTTGACTAACAGTTTGTCTATTTTTGTTTATCTTCTCAAAGAACCAGCTTTTAGTTTTGTTGATCTTTGCTATAGTCACCTTCATTTCTTTTTCACTTATTTCTGCTCTAATTTTTATGATTTCTTTCCTTCTACTAACTTTGGGGTTTTTTTTGTTTGTTTGTTCTTTTTCTAGTTGCTTTAGGTATAAAGTTAGGATGTTTATTTGATGTTTCTCTTGTTTCTTGAGGTAGGCTTGATTGGTATAAAACTCTTTTAGCACTGCTTTACTTAATCTGGTAGGTTTGGGGTTGTCTTGTTTTCATTATCATTTTTTCTACGCATATTTTGATTTCCTTTTTTATTTCTTCTTCAGAAGCATGTTGTCTAGCCTCTGTATGTTTGCGTTTTTTATAGTTTATTTTTTCCTGTAATTGACATCTAATCTTACTGCATTGTGATCAGAAAAGATTCTTGAAAAGATTTTAATTTTTTTAAGTTTACCAAGACTAGATTTGTGGCCCAGGATGTGATCTATCTTGGAGAATGCTCTGTGTACCCTTAAGACAAAGTTGAAATCCGTTGTTTTTGGATGAAATGCCCTGTATATATGAATTAGGTCTAACAAGTCCATTGTAACAATTAAAGTTTGTGTTTCCTTGTTAATTTTCTGTTTGGTTGATCTAACCATAGGTGTGAGTGGGTACCAAAGTCCCCCATTATTATTGTGTTACTGTTGCTTTAACTCCTTTCTGAAGTAACCTTAGATAAAAGCAACTAATACACATTTCCTGAGTTGTTCTATAGATGCTAAAACCACCACCAAGTGGTGATCATGAGTAAATAGCCCCCAAACCTACTAGTGCCTAAGAATTGATAATATTAACCCTTGTGACACTATCCAACAAACACTGGATGTTACCTCACCATCAACTGATCAGAGAATTGCTGATCACATACTTTGGCACTCCCCTTTCTCACTTTGCCTTTGAAAAATCTTTGCTGAAACCTTTCCCACAGTTCAAGGTTTTTGAGCATAAGGCACTCATTCTCTTTGTATTGGCACCTACACTAAATGCTGTTCTTTCTTTCACCACAACCCAGTGTCAGTAGGCTGGTTTTACTGCACATCTGGGCAAACAGACCAAATTTGTTTCAGTGACAGAAGTTTTCTGTGCCTTTTTTTTTTTTTTCTGTAAGTGCAAGTTTTTTTTAAAGAATGTATTGAGATAATACAGGTATTTCCACCTGATATAGGAGAGGAAATTTCCCCCACCCTTCTAGGTACTTGCCTGAAACTACCCTGTAATAAAAGAAAAATTAACAGGAGAAAAACAGAGTTTAATAACATGTGTACTTCTAGTATGGGCTTCCTTGGTGGTAGCTCAGTGGTAAAGAATCTACCTGCCAATGCAGGAGACATGGGTTTGATCCCTGGGTTGGGAAGATCCCCTGGAGGAGGAAATGGCAACCCACTCCAATATTCTTGCCTAGAAAATCCCATGGACAGAGGAGCCTGGCAGGCTAGAATCCACGGGGTTGCAAAAGAGTCAGATATGACACAGTGATTGAACAACAACAACAAATACCTCCAGTATACATGAGAGATACATTGGAAAACAACAACTCTCAAAAATGGCTTAAGACACCACCTTGAATACCATTTACAGCTTAAGGCAAAAGAGACATTGGGAATGGGAGGCAAGTTAAATGAGAAAAGCAAGGCAATTGAGCTTAAGGTGATTATGCAGATGTAAATCTGGGGTTTGAAGGAATTCATAGGGCCTGGACTCCATCTTAGGCTTGTTCATGCTGATCATGCTCAGCCACCTTTCCCATGGACTCTGAACTCTGTGCTTAGTGCCTATGAAAACAACAACAGAAGGATAAGACCCCCTCCAGACGGGAACCTTGAAGATCATATCTAGGTTACTCATCACCTAAGAGAAACCATACACTAATCACCCCTTCCTCCAGACAGGCCATAAATTTTTATGTATCTATCAGAGTGTAATCTCGGGTTTATTGATTATTGGCTAATTGTTTGACAGTTTGAGCACATGAGCACATAGCACGTGAATGATGGGGTTATTGGGATTGTATTTTCCTTGGTTTATGTAAGTCTCAAGGAATTTGGAGTGGTGGGTTCAGACACGTACACATGGGGTATAAAAGATTTTCACAAATGCTGGTCGGGGTCCTTGGCTAAGAGGAGACTCTGCCTTGGGCCCGCCGATGTAATAAACTGCACTCCACTATCTGCATTGTCCTTCTGAGTGAGTTTGTTTCCCGGAATGCATGGCTACAACAAGGTTCTCTCCATTGATGATAGTTTCTTATATTTAGAATCCTCCATCTCTTCCTGGTACTGAAAGGAGACATTTAAACTGATAAACTACTGTTGGGTATTGTTAATATTGTTGACAGTCTCTGGACTAGACCATACTCTTTGCCCTTGGATAACTTCTTCAAGTACTAAGATATGCTCTTTCTACACACTGCATCCTCAAACTGGTTAAATGAGGTATAAAAGGAATTATAAGCTGAAAACAAGATGACCTTAGCCCACTGAGTTTTGATCAAGAAACTAGGAATAATGCTTTGAATGCTGTTGAGGAGGAAGAGACACAGTGACTGTGTAGGTAATCTGGGGACTGTGATAATCACTGGGGAGAAGGCTGTTTGCTTCAAGTTTAGTCCACTAATTAGTTTTACAGAAAGGCAGCTGTGTTACACTGTGCAAGGGGTCAATGGCTGTACATTTTTCACTCCACCTTTACAAGAGTCAGATTGTTTAAAAGCAAACAAAGATTGGTGATTTTTTTTTCCAAGAAAGCAAGTGTCAGACCCATTGCTGGGTCTTTCCATTCATCCCTATATGCCACACAGTTATCTCACATCTATATTTATAGCTATATGTACTGCAAATACTATCATTGATTTTTAGTCATGAACTCTCAAACCCCTTCTAAAAGTGGTTCTGTGTCCTGTGTGTTCTGCTTTAGAAGAGAGGAAGATAGGAAAGTATAGATATGATATACAAATTCTTTCCACTGAAAAAAAGTAAGATGTTAAAACTCTGTTTTCTGCTTTCAACTTATATTAAATATGTTTAATCAATATTTATGTATTAATTAATTTTCAATAATAGGTTGCAATTTATAAAGGCCTTTATATATACTTAATTCACTTAACAATCCTGGCAACTAGGTGTTGTTACCCTTATATGGTTTCAATTTCTTGGAGAATGCTGTGCCAGGAAAATGCTATGTATCCTCAGAGGAACTGATATTCACTTTCCTTAATGAAAACCAAATATATGTAACTTAATTTTTCCCTTCATGCCCTGGCTTCTAGGAACCTCAGATTCTAATGTAATATATATTTATGGCTATTATATCAACCTTTAGAGTTAAAAATGCTTTCTCCTTTTTCTTTGTTCTGCTTTTCTATTTCTGTTTCATCAGCCTCAGGTGATTATTATACATATAATTTTTCATAATCTGCTTCAGATGTTCTGAAAGAGGATCCATATGAGAAAATAAAGAAAAAATGAAGGAATAATTTGGCTATTATTGTCTTAATTTCAGAGATAGGTGAAGCTATTTAGCAAAGTTACAAAGCTTGTAAGTGGCAGAGCTGGAGCTTCATCTCAGGCCTGCTGATTCCTAATTCCACATGGTTTCTAGAATGACCCATCCCTTGAGATTAAGGTGAGCTAGGATTGTACCAAATGCCCTGTCCCAAAGGATAAAACAGTTGCATTTTCTACCCACGGTTGTGCAAATCCATATGATTGCTGATACCGTCTTCTTAAAGATCCTTAAAGCCTGGACTTGGGGACACAGTTTCAATCCTTGGTTGGGGAAGATTCCACACGCTGTGAACACTTAAGCCTGGGCACCACAACTGCTGAGCCCATGCTAGAGAGCCCGGAAGCTGCAACTACTCAGTCCATATGGTGCAAATACTGAAGGCCCTGCTCCTGGAGCCCATGCTCCACCACAAGAGAAACCACTTCAACAAGAAGCCCACATACCTCAGTAAAGAGTAGCCCTCACTTGCCACAACGAGAGAAAATCCTTTCAAAGCAATGAAGAACCAGCGCAAGCTAAAAAATTAAAAATAAAAAACTAAAGATCCTTAATTCCAGAGACAGAAGGATCAACAAAAGAACACTGCTCTTGTCATTCCCAGCTTTTTACATGTTCACTTAGGAGATTATCCATGTTAAAAATGGGGGTTAGGGTGTGGTTGCAGAACATCGATATGGCTACTATCCACAGCCCCTCCCATCTCATTCCAAAGAAGAGGACAAACTGCTTCCTTCCAGTCTTCTGAGAAATTGCACCAGCTGCTACCCTTTTCTCCCTGCAGCTCAGCATGAATTTTTCTTTTTGTTGGAAAGAAGATATAAAAAGTCAATGCATTATTTATAGTAGTTATTTTCATCATTATGTATTCACAATAATTGAAAGGTGGAAGTGGAGTATAATATAATGGAGTGGGAAGAAAATGATTTGCAGAAACTTCAGAAACATTCATAAGAAATGTTCAGCTGCTAAAAAAAAATCCCAACACAAACATTGGATCTTAAAATACCATTTAAGCCACCCACATCTGCAAAGCTTTATTTTTGCTATGTATTGGTCGAAAGCAATAGAGTTAGTGTAAAATAGAATCTGAAGGATAATTCTCAATTCCTTCCATGTTCCAAGACTTGTAAAGCAGTTCTTTTTACTCTCAGAGTAAGCATACCTTCTGATGTTTGGCCCGACATCCTAATGGCTCCAAGACAATGTGTTCTATGCTGACTTAACTTCAATCCATTTCATAACAAGGCACTATACCATTGACTCCACTCAACTGGATGTCAAATATATGTTCTGTTACAAAGAGAACTGGTTGATAGAATGTAGATAGACCCATCCCAATGTATCATCCTCATGAAACACACACACATATTCTTTACTGACATGTACTCCCAGGACTATATTTATCTACAAAGGACAGCATATACTTATCAGATATAGACAGTGTATTTTCCATGACAAGGCACTAAACCTTAGGTTTCCCCATGTATTATAAGAGATGTCTGGACTGGATAACACAAAGAATCTTTATTGGCTGGGAGACTTTAAACTAAACATAACAGAAAAACCTGACTCAAAATGTCTTAAACACTAATAAAAATGTATTGTTTTATGTAATAAGAAGGCTATAGCCTCTCATTGTGTGGTTCCAAAGCCAGGTAGTTTAGTGACTTAAAGATACTGGGTTTGCAATTGATGCTCCTTTCATCTTCCTGTTATTATGCTCCTGTGGACTCAGCCTAACTCCAGCTCCCTTCATGGTCACACAGTGCTGGCATCATTCCAGGTATTGTACAAGGTCAAACGGAAAAAGAGATTCCTTTTCCCCATAAGTCTCCTTTTATATGTAGTGAAAAATTTCTTTCTGAAGCCATCCAGCAGGTTTCCCCTAATGTTTCATTGACTAGAATTGTATGATGTATCAGTCCCTGTACTGCAGGCACCTGGGATGAGATGACCATTGTTGACTCATTAAAGTCAAGAAGCAAATGGGGTACCTGAAAAATATGTTAGTTCTGTTGAAATTTGGGAAACAGGAGAATCAAATGGTGGGCTAGCAATTTTAAAATGCCTCCTCAGGTTTACCCCTTGCCCAACCATCAACTTGTCCCATTCACATTTGCTTAAAAATGCTCTGATCTACATAAAATATACTGCCACCTTCCTAACAAAAGACAGTCTTAAATCTCATCAGTCAAAACACCCAATCTGGTGTATTATTGACTACATTTGGGATCCCTGGACATTTATTCTTCTATCATAGTCTGTGCACACATGGCTAAAAACAGATGTTCATCACTAGCATACTTAATATTAACTATAATTTATTCTCCCTCTAACCCCTCACCAAATCAATTCCAATTCTGAAAAGGAAATGTAGAAACACCTAACAACAGTCACTGGTCCATAGCACTTGTATTCTGCTCGATGAGAGTGGCAGGGCTTCTTATCCAGGCAGTAGGGAGAAGTACTTGGTCATTTAATTGGACAGCCCCAGTACTACTCTCAGGATGTGTCTTTCTTTCCTCTGTTGTGGCAGAGATGGTTCATTGCTCTCCAACAACTATTCTTCTTACTGGACACACAACAAGGCCACCTTTTCCAGCCTTTCTAGCACTTAGTTGTAGACATGTAGACTGCATTCTAGCCCATAGAATACTAGCGGAAGTGCCACATATCACTTCCAGGCTGGGCCCATAAAATCACTAGGATGTGTGCTTACGTGTCGTTTTCCCCCTCCTTCCAACTCACTATCGAGTATCTCAAGTGGAGACTGACAGTTAAAAGATGATGCTCAATATGGTAGAAACTCCTCTTTCAACCTGAACCCCCAAATTACTGCTCAGGTAAAAGCTGTACCACCCACTTCTTCAGTTGCTCAGTCCTTGTATATGGATGCTGCTGCTGCTGCTAAGTCACTTCAGGCATGTCCGACTCTGTGCGACCCCATAGACGGCAGCCCACCAGGCTCCCCTATCCCTGGGATTCCCCAGGCAAGAACACTGGAGTGGGTTGCCATTTTCTTCTCCAATGCATGAAAGTGAAAAGTGAAAGTGAAGTCGCTCAGTCGTGTCTGACTCTTCGAGACCCCATGGACTGCAGCCTACCAGGCTCCTCCACCCATGGGCTTTCCCAGGCAGGAGTACTGGAGTGGGATGCCATTGCCTTCTCCGGGTATGTGGATAAGAAATAAAATTTCCAATGTGTCTGAAGCGTTTAAATAGTGGGTTTATTTGTTATGGCAGTCACCCTACCCATACCGAGATAATTCTTTATGGCAACAGCAGAGATGAACATTGAGGGCATATGTTATTACTGGGGGCTGCACAGCTTTGGTATTCTACATCCTGTTGGTGGGAGTTTAGTGCTCAGGGATTTGCCCTAGAGACCGAGAAGTCACCAGCCATTGTTTACTAACCTTGGACTTTCTTTGGTAATACAATTCCTGTAAGAACCCAGTAGGCTTCAGGTGCTTCCAGTCAACTCCATGGGCTAATAACACAGCCAGAGATCTTTTCTCGAAATAGACTGTGAGCCTAAGAATTCCTGACTCCACGCCAGGGACTTCTACATGATGCCGGTCCTCCTGGACCTCAGATTAATGACCTCTGCCCCGAGGCAATTTAAAACAATAACCTTGGGTAGAAACGAAGTACTCATAATCCAATCTTGGCCATCTGGGTTTTCCTCTTCATCAGGCAGAAACAGCTTTCTAAAAATTGTTTAAGATGGATCTGGAAGCTTAGGGTTGTCTTTTGGCTGATATTTATCTGCTGTTGCTAAATCTCCTGCTTCCCTCTTTAAGACAGTCTATCGTTAGTTTTAACTTGTTTCTTTTCCATTGGAACTTCACTGAAAGACATCCTCGGATCTTCCTACCATTGCCCCTAATACCAAAATCTTCCAGGCCCAGGATTTGTATTCAAGAGCAAGAGATAGTTTAAACTATTGTTTTCCAGACTCAGAAAAAAAACCACGAACTTATCAGTCAGCTTCCTCACTACCATTTACTCAGTTCCTCATTTTAGTTTCCATTGCTTTCAGCACTCCACTTCTGGAATAACATCTGTATCAACAGAATTAATAGTTGTCAGAAAAATGAATCATATCTAAGAATCCACTTGTTAATGCAGGAGACATGGGTCCAATTCCTGGTCTGGGATGATCCCACATGCCACAGCTAGTGAGCCTGCACACCTGGAGACTGTGCCCGGCAACAAGAGAAGCCACCGCAATGAGAAGCCTGCACACCTCAACTAGAGAGTGGCCCCTGCTCACTGCAACAGGAGAGAGCCCACTTGCAGCAAAGAAGACCCAGTTCAGACAAAAATAAATACATAAAAGAATAATAAACCATATCTCTGATTTAAAGAGCAACTGAATTTACAGAAGGTTATTGGATAGGAATCATGCGGCATGCTAGACCAGGAGTAGAGGAAGTGTCAGGAACAATGGCACGAAGCACCTGCGGAACTGGCTGGTTGAGAATAACTTCCACTGCCACTGAGTCCAACAACCCGCAGCTCACATTCCTGCCACCACCATTGGGGTGCTGTCACTGCCACTGTTACTAATACTATTCTAGGGGACTAACCTTGCTGCCATGTCCTCTGCCGCAAGAAATGCTTCTTTGCTATTCTCCATTCCAGATCCCAGGGTAAGCCTGGGAAGCTACATCTCTTTGGCTGAGCCTAGGTCTCAATCATTGGCTTCCTCTGTGGCTCAGCAGTGAAGAATCTGCCTACAATGCAGGAACCACAGGCAATCCCTGGGTCAGGAAGATCCCCTGGAGGAGGGCATGGCAATGCACTCTGGTATTCTTGCCTAGAGAATCCCCTGGACAGAGGAGCCTGGCGGGCTACAGTCCGTAGGATTACAAAGAGTCGGACATTACTGAAGCAACTTAGCACACACGCAGGTCTCATACATGCTCTTGACTCGCAAGGAAGGCTGGATAAATGAGGACCTGGCATTAGTTTCTCCCTCTGCCTCATAAAATGGGAACTCTCCCAAGTAGAGAAGTGGCTCAGATACAAAGCAGCCAGAAAGATTTCCTACTGTCCTTGTAAGCAATTTGAAAATGTGCAACCAAAGCTTCTATTTTCTAGCAGAGCATTAAAACTGACTGTTAAATTCATTTCTATTCGTTTACCCAACAATTCTTGCTTGTCCTTCTCTTGTGTCAGCCACACAATTAGTTGATTTCCTGACCTTTTTATGTCTCTGAGACAGAGGATCTCCTTTTCTTGGATTTCACCTCTGCCAGGGGCATCCCTGAGAGAAGATCCAATCCAGGCCACAGCATATACCTTCAGAAACTTCAGTCATCCCTCTCATTGGAATGTTCCCACCAGGAGGTCAGTATATGGACAGTATGTAATTTTAGTTCTAAACCATGTGGGTTAGAATTTCCTTAGAGACACCACCATAACTTCTCAAGAAGGTTCACATACGAACCCAGAACACCGGAGATCATGGACAGCTTACCCCACCTATTCTAGGATGTACCTGAAGCTCAGCCTGAGCCAGCCCTCAGACCACCTGTCCCCTTCTTTCCTTAAAGTATTGATGCCAGTTATTCACCCATCAACCTCATAAAAAAAGGAGTCTCATCAAGTCTCTTCATATTTTTTATATTGATGATTTTATGTGTTTCCTCCCCTCTGGCCAGCCCCCTACTATCTAACTGTCACAATATTTTACATTTTCAAGAAATCTCATTTCACGATGAGGAAAAATTCCATCATTTTAATCATCTTTAACAGAAGACTCATTAAACCTTCTTGATTTGATTTAAATCTAGTTTTCTCCTAAGAATACAATTTCCTTTAGCTGTCTTCACTAAAATCAATCTTTCCTCCTTTTCAGCACTAGGGAGACCTAGGTTCGATCCCTGGATTGGAAAGATCCCCTGGAGAAGGGAACGGCTATCCACTCCAGTATTCTGCCTGGAGAATTTCACTGACTGTATAGTCCATGGAGTCACAAACAGTCAGATACAACTGAAAAAATTTCACTTTCACTTTCAACATTAGGGTTTGGTATGTGTGTGAGTGATTGGAGGGGGACAGAATCCCCAGGACTGGCTGGAAAGCATTGTTCTCCCGTCATTGTGTAAATAGCCCTTGTCCTGTGGCGGTTAAACCATTCAGCTTATGTACCCAGTAGGTGTCCTCATAGATGACCTTCTACAATATCTAGAAGCTTTCATCTAACTACAGTCTTCACCTTAAACTCTTATTTAGCCATTATTCTAAATGACTTGTCTGTCCATACACACAAGGCCGCTGTTCTAACCTCATGGTATCTTGTCCTCCTCACCTCCATGTCTGGCAATCTCTTTCCACCCTATACACTTGAATGTTCATCCCCAGGGACTGTTTTGACACTGAAACCTTGAACTTGGATTTCCCATTTTCTTTCACCCCCCACTTTTTTTTAAATTGGAGTAGAGTTGATTTACAATGTTGTATTCATTTCTACCGTACAATCAAGCAAGTAGGTTATACATGTACATATATTCACTCTTTTAAAGATTCTTTTCCCACATAGATCATTACAGAGCATTGAGTAGAGTTCCCTGTGCTATACAATAGGTCCTTATTAGTTATCTATTTTATATAATAGTGTGTCCCTGTCAATCCCAATCTCCTGATTTGTCTCTCCCTCTCTCATACCCCCTGGTAACCATAAGTTTGTGTCCTATTTTCTAATCACCATCTCCTCTTCTATAATTTTTACCTATTACATACACTAAACAGATCCTTTGATCATATTCAGACATTCGGGAGCTTAATCTCTTGATTTTTCTCCTAATTTTGTCAGTCTCTTTGAAGGTTCATTTCTTTCTGTACCTGATCTAAACTCAGGGGCCTGATAATTTATTCTCTTATCTTAGTTTCCATTCTTTTGCCTCATTACACTTACACTTTTCTCTCCTTCCCAACTTTCCAGGAAAACACTTGCTTTATATCAATCTGTCCACTCTGTCAGCAACTCCATTGAGGTCCACACATTAGGTACTTAATAAATACTGAATTAATTAGTTGCACTTCTCGTATTAGATGTTATCATTGCATCAGACCATAGTAGAGTGGAGCATTTTAGCCACCTTCAGGTTATTAGGAATCTCTTACAATCAGCTTCCTACAATAGCCAGCTCTAATCTTCCTTGATCTAACAGTGCTTTACCACCAATGATCAATACCAAATTTATTTGAAGTAAAGTAAGTGCACTTATCAGTGATTCTTTTCAACATTTTTAGTAACTTTCCTGTTCTAGGATGCGGAAGGAAGGTACTAAGCATAAAAATTGATTCTCCATATCATCAGGGACTACTAGAGTTCACTGTATTGAAGCTGAATCTTGAACTCTGAATAGAAACTCATCTGTGAAGGAAAGTGAACAAGAAATTTCAGGCAAAATTATAGGCAAATTCAAAAGGTGTCAAAGTGTATAGTGTTTTTGAGGAAGGGCTGAGGAAAGCAAGCTATATTTTCTAAGTGTCTATTTTTGCCAGCTTTGTGTAAGGCACTTTAAATACATTACCTAGCAAGCAGTTCAGTGAACTTGAAAATAGGGAACCTGGGAGAAAGAAGTGATGGAAGGTGGTCAGATGAGGTTGGAAAGCTAGCATATTGCAGGGTTCTGAAAGATCCTACATGAAATATAATGTTTTATTTTTACTTACAGGTTATAAGCAGTCATTTTAGCATTTTAAATAGGGAATGATGTAATCATATAGACATTTTTGGAGGATCACTGATGACCGTAAGAAGGAAGAACTCAGGATGTTCAATGACATGATCCACTCCTAGACCACTACTTCTTCCCCGGCATCTGCTACTGCTGTTGTTGTCGTTTAGTCGCTAAGTCATGTCTGATTCTTTGCAACTGCATGGACTGTAACTCGCCAGACTCCTCTGTTCATGGGATTTCCCAGGCAAGAATACTGGAGTGGGTTGCCATGCTCTCCTCCAAGGGATATTCCTGTCCCAGGGATCAAACCCACTTCCCCTGCATTGGCAGGAAGATTCTTTACCACTGAGTCACCTGGGAAACCTCCTCTACTACTGCTGCTGCTGCTAAGTCGCTTCAGTCATGGCTGACTCTGTGCAACCCCACAGACGGCAGCCCACCAGGCTCCCCCGTCCCTGGGATTCTCCAGGCAAGAACACTGGAGTGGGTTGCCATTTCCTTCTCCAATGCATGAAAGTGCAAAGTGAAAATTGAAAGTGAAGTCAGTCAGTCGTGTCCGACTCTTCACGATCCCATGGACTGCAGCATACCAGACTCCTCTGTTGATGGGATTTTCCAGGCAAGAGTACTGGAGTGGGGTGCCATTGCCTTCTCCAATCTACTACTGCACTTGATGCTTAATAAAGAGTCACCTCAGACATAAATGAATGAATGAGACTGGAAGTAGAGAGGATAATTGGGAGGTTTTTATAACAGTTCAGATGAGGGAAGTCTGATCTAAGGTCATAATGGTACAGGTGGAGGAGAGAGGCCAGAAAGACTTGGGGGAAATTGGATTTGCGATTTAAGAGAGTGAGAAGAAAAAAGATCTGATACCAGGTAGTTCTCTTTGGTTTTATAATAATAATTCCTACCCCAGAGGATTTTAGATCATCAAATGTTAATGAACTAATGTAAACAATACATTATATTAATGAATGAAATACACTTGGGGATTGTGTTTGACTGTGAGCAAAAGAAATTTCTATAACCTAGGTTTAAATATATTAGGACTTTTATTTTCTAACATAAGAAAATTAGAGTCAGGCGCTATATCAGGACTGATAGAGCCTTCTATAATGCCACCAGATTGTCAGTTCCTCTGGCTTTCAGTTCTGCAGTTTTTCTAAATTGTATGTGCTATAGGCTGAATGTTTGTGAGTCCACAAAATTCATATATTGAAACCCAATGTCGAAGGTGACATTATTAGGGGGTGAAGACCCTTTAAGGTGATTATGTAATGAGGGCAGAGCACTAAAGAATAGGTTTCAGTTCAGTTCACTTCACTTCAGTTGCTCAGTTGTGTCCGACTCTTTGCGACCGCATGAATCACAGCTCTCCAGGCCTCCCTGTCCCTCACCAACTCCCAGAGTTCACTCAGACTCACACCCATCGAGTCAGTGATGCCATCCAGCCATCTCATCCTCCATCGTCCCCTTCTCCTCCTGCCGCCAATCCCTCCCAGCATCAGAGTCTTTTCCAATGAGTCATCTCTTCCCATGAGGTGGCCAAAGTACTGGAGTTTCAGCTTCAGCATCATTCCTTCCAAAGAAATCACAGGGCTGATCTCCTTCAGAATGGACTGGTTGGATCTCCTTGCAGTCCAAAGGACTCTCAAGAGTCTTCTCCAACACCACAGTTCAAAAGCATCAATTCTTCGGTGCTCAGCCTTCTTCACAGTCCAACTCTCACATCCATACATGACCATTGGGAGAACCATAGCCTTGACTAGATGGACCTTTGTTGGCAAAGTAATGTCTCTGCTTTTGAATATGCTGTCCAGGTTGGTCATAACTTTCCTTTCAAGGAGTAAGCATCTTTTAATTTCATGGCTGCAATCACCATCTGCAGTGATTTTGGAGCCCCCACAAATAAAGTCTGACACTGTTTCCATTGTTTCCCCATCTATTTCCCATGAAGTGATGGGACAAGATGCTATGATCTTCGATTTCTGAATGTTGAGCTTTAGGCCAACTTTTTCACTCTCCTCTTTCACTTTCATCAAGAGGCTTTTGAGTTCCTCTTCACTTTCTGCCAGAAGGGTGGTGTCATCTGCATATCTGAGGTTATTGATATTTCTTCTGGCAATCTTGATTCCAGCTTGTGTTTCTTCCAGTCCAGCATTTCTCATGATGTACTCTGCATATAAGTTAAATAAGCAGGGTGACAATATACAGCCTTGACGTACTCCTTTTCCTACTTGGAACCAGTCTGTTGTTTTATGTCCAGTTCTAACTGTTGCTTCCTGACCTGCATACAGATTTCTCAAGAGGCAGGTCAAGTGGTCTGATATTCCCATCTCTTTCAGAATTTCCCACAGTTTATTGTGATCCACACAGTCAAAGGCTTTGGCATAGTCAATAAAGCAGAAATAGATGTTTTTCTGGAACTCTCTGGCTTTTTTGATGATCCAGAGGATGTTGGCAATTTGATCTCTGGTTCCTCTGCTTTTTCTAAAACCAGCTTGAACATCTGGAAGTTCACGGTTCACGTACTGCTGAAGCCTGGCTTGGAGAATTTTGAGCAAGACTTTACTAGCATGTGAGATGAATGCAATTGTGCAGTAGTTTGAGCATTCTTTGGTATTGGCTTTCTTTGAAATTGGCCACTGCTGAGTTTTCCAAATTTGCTGGTATATTGAGTGCAGCACTTTCACAGCATCATCTTTCAGGATTTGAAACAGCTCAACTGGAATTCCATCACCTCCACTAGCTTTGTTCATAGTGATGCTTTCTAAGGCCCACTTGACTTCACATTCCAGGATGTCTGGCTCTAGGTTAATGACCACACCATCATGATTATCCAGGTCATGAAGATCTTTTTTGTACAGTTCTTCTGTGTATTCTTGCCACCTCTTAATATCTTCTGCTTCTGTTAGGTCTATACCATTTCTGTCCTTTATCGAGCCCATTTTGCATGAAATGTTCCCTTGGTATCTTTAATTTTCTTGAAGAGATCTCTAGTCTTTCCCATTCTGTTCTTTTCCTCTATTTCTTTCTTTGCATTGATCGCTGAGGAAGGCTTTCTTATCTCTCCTTGCTATTTTTTGGAACTCTGCATTCAGATGCTTATATTTTTCCTTTTCTCCTTTGCTTTTCACTTCTCTTCTTTTCACAGCTATGTGTAAGGCCTCCCCAGAGAGCCATTTTGCTTTTTTGCATTTCTTTTCCATGGGGATGGTCTTGATCCCTGTCTCCTCTACAATGTCATGAGCCTCAGTCCATAGTTCATCAGGCACTCTATCTATCAGATCTACTCCCTTAAATCTATTTCTCACTTCCACTGTATAATCATAAGGGACTTGATTCAGGTCATACCTGAATGGTCTAGTGGTTTTCCCTACTTTCTTCAATTTAAATCTGAATTTGGCAATAAGGCATTCATGATCTGAGTCACAGTCAGCTCCCGGTCTTGTTTTTGTTGACTGTATAGGGCTTCTCCATCTTTGGCTGCAAAGAATATAATCAATCTGATTTCGGTGTTGACCATCTGGTGATGTCCATGTGTAGAGTCTTCTCTTGTGTTGTTGGAAGAGGTTTTTTGCTATGACCAGTGTGTTCTCTTGGCAAAACTCTATTTAGCACTTTTATAAAAGAGGTCCTAGGAATCATCCTCCCCTCTTCCACCCTGTGAGAATACAACAAGTCTCCAGTCTACAATTTGGAAGAGGGTTCTCAGCAGAACTCCACCATGCTGGCACCCCAATCTCGGACAACTAGCTCCAGAACTATAAGCAATACATTTTTGCTCTTTATAAGCCACCCAGTCTGTGATATTTTGTTATAGCAGCCTTGATGGACTAAGACAGGATGGTTTTCACCTCACAGCCACCAACCAGGGTTGGGTGCATATTCCATAAAGGTCAAAGGGGAGGATCAAAGGGCAAAGGTTGTTCTCTGGCTGATTTTCTGCTTCTGTGCAATGTTCCCCAAAAGTTTCACCACGTGGACCATGGCTTCATCACTTTGTCCCCCAGTGCAAGAAGGACTGGAAAAGCAGTATTTTCATTACCCACGTTGCAAGACAGGAAACAGTCAGTGTTCACTCGAAAGGAAAAAGAGCCAAACAAACATGAGCAGTGTCTTTCATAGCATCTGGAAAGGGGAGGTGATTTGAGGAGGGGTTGGAATGAAAGCCACAGGTTCAAGAGCCAAGCTCTCATCACTGCTCCACACTGCCTGTCCACTAAGGGCAGACCTGGGCAGTCCTCTGGCACCACCTACCCCATAAACCTTCTTAACTCAGGGCCATATATGGGCTTGAAAGCTCCAGGATACCCCTGAGAGTTTATGTACAAGTCAGGGGAGACAAGTTTCTCAGAAAGATGTTCTCAACTTTAACAGACTCCTCAGAAGAATGTGGGATCCACAGAGGATGAGAGCAAGCTCTGACTGAATAGCTCCCAGTACAAGAGTAAGTGCTACCACTGTACAAGCATGCTGAACCCAATCTTCTGTGCACACACATGTGCGTGTGCACACACACACACACACACTAGGAGGGAGGTGATATCATTATACCTTGATTGTTTTGACCATTTCTGATTTAGAAAGATTGGAGGTTTTCCTTGTGCCTCTTTATGGTTCTCAAGAGGGTTCAGGCTGATACTAAACTTTAGAAAATTGAATGAGGATGGTCACAGAAGAAAGATCATCTCCCTGTAAAGGATTTCTTTTATTTACCAATAGAGGCTGGTTCATCTCCTTGGTTTTAAGACAATTTTCTTATTCCTATATGTACCCCAATCTATAGGCTGAAACTGAGCCCAGGACAAACCTTCTGTGAGGGTGAGTTCTTCCACTGGACTCTCTCTTGTCCCAGTGTCTTCCTGCAACATCTCATTCACTAGGAAACCTCTGGAACTACTGGTGTCTCATTTTGCTCCATCCCCATGTTGCTAAAATCATGTGTTACTCTTTAGTGTTTCTTTTTACTTTAAAAATTATAATCTGTGGGACTTCCCTGGTGGTCCAGCGTTTAAGAATCAGCCTGCCAAAGCAGGGACACCAGTTTGATGTCTGGGTTGGGAAGATTCCACATGCCGCGGGGCAACTAAACCTGTGCACCATAACTACTGAGCCCACAAGCTCTAGAGCCCATGCTCAGCAACAAGAGAAGCCACCGCAGTGACAAGCTCTCACATTTCAACTAGAGAGTAGCTCCTGCTTGCCACAACTAAAGAAAGCCTTCAAGCAGCAATGAAGACCCAAGTGCAGACATAAATAAATAAATAAAAATTAAAAGTACAACCTGTGCCTTTTGCTTAAAAATGAGATTATAGATACAATGTATATTCAGTTGCTGATCAATAGTACTTATTGAGTATCTGCTATGCTTCATACACTACAGCTTCCTCTCATCCTTTGCCTCCCTTCCCCACACCTAGGCTGCCCATCAGACCTAACACTCAGGTCCCTCCTGCCACAGACTTTAGATTCCATGACCCACAAGCTTCTGGTTATGAGGAAGAGAGAGCCAAGAAAGCCTCATGTGTGTAGTGAGAGCCTGTTTGGGCAGGTGCCGATTACAGCTGCAGAGGCTGAGAGAGATGCTCATTAGTAGAGATGAATAAAGCCATAAAGTGACTCATGTAGACATTTAGCTTGACTGCTTGTATCCATACTTGAGAAGAAATGATCACTTCTCTGAAAATGGTATCGTGTTAAGGAAGGTGCTCTTAGCTATCTGTAACTGCCCTTTTTGAGCACCCGTGTCACATCTTACCCATCCTCCTTTTACGATGAAGCAAAATGATTTAAATGAATGGAGCCACACAATCCTGTCTGGAGATGTACTGAAAAATAAGGCTATATGTCAGAAGAAAGATTTTTGCCCATTTGGTTCAGTAATTTAACTTCTCCCTGACCTCCATTTAAAGACATATTGATGCCAGGTTCTTCTGCCAGCTAGTTAAATTCTAGTTTTCCAGTAGTTTCTGAAATTGAGGTTGCTTTATCAAGATCAACACTGGAGAACAGCATATTCCATGTGGCTCTAAAATGGACAGCTTTATTCCTCTTATTTATTTCAGTGAATATACAGAACTTTTAACTCATAATTACTTCAATATGTCCTTAGAAATGAGACTGTAGGTATACAATCTCTCTTTTTCCAAACAATCCCCTAAAATGGCATCTGGTAATGATGAATGATTACATAATTAACTTGTACTTAAAGGGGGAGAAAGTTTCTTACCCGTATTGGAAAGAAATGACTTACAGCTATTCTATTTAAGTTCAAAGCATGAAAGAGTATCATAGTTGCAACAAATTGGGAAGAAAATAATAAATAGATAGCTTTACAAATAACTAGTGTGCTTATTTAAGACTTTCTGGCACATTCCTTGGCTGTTATAAGAGTTTTGATTAACTGGGTTCTGGAATTATCATGCAATGTATAGATTTCTCTATGGAAAAATCAAACCTAAACTAATAGTCGTGGTTGGCATTCTCAAGTGGGCCAAAAGCCTTAACAAATTGTAAAGAATATGTCAAAAGACAGATTGACTTGGTTTGCTGAATTTAGGGAAATGCTTGGTCTGACAGTTAATCAATTGAAATACTTGCAATTGAAAGATTGTGTTACTAATTTTCTTCACAATTTATCTTTCTTTCCTCATCTCTTCTAAATAAAGCCTCAGAAATGACTGCCTTTGCCAATGAAGTTACCCATTTAGCATGTAGATTTTCTGAAACATGGGTGGCTAACTGGCAAAACTCTTAATTAATTAGCTTGGATTTTATTTCTGAAAATTATCATGAGATGTTGCTTTTTAAGTTTCTTCCCAATCATGGTGTAGGAAAGTTGAAACATACATGAGTCAAACAACTCTAATAATTTAAAATAAATTGAGAAAGCAAGATGCATAGACAAACCTTTTGAGAAGAACACTTAAGGTTTTATCTTATTTCATCAGTAATGGATGTTGTTATCCATGAAATCAGTAGATTTGGGTAGATTTGTCTTTCCTCACCTCTACGAGTGATTAATTATAAAATACAAACATAAAATCATAAAATATAAGTATGTCTCAGAAACTCTGAATCCTGAGCTTATTGCTTTTCCCCTCCCTACTCAGAAATACCTGAGGCTAAATAAGGGACATTCACAACACAAAGGATAAAATATGAAGCCCATTTAATGTTGTATGTTCTCCGCCCAAATTTAAAAGATGATCTATCTTTTTTATTTTTTCATGTCCTTTGATTAGAACAGTAAGTCATGAATGTATCTTAAAAATGTATCGGGCATAAAAGAAGAGTGTAGAAGTGAGAAAAAGGAAAGGGGACTTAAGATCGATGAGATGAGAAATAACAACTGAATGCATATGGGCCTTGTTTGGGTCTTGATTCGATTTGGCCACATACACCACATCTTTGAAATAATTTGGGGATCATGAATATGAACTTGCTTTCAGATAGCACTAAGAAATTACTGTTAATTCTGTTAGATTTAATCATGGCATGATACATATATATATATATAATCAGAGATGAAGAACAAAGAATTTACAGCAGAAATGGCATAACCTTTGGAGTTTGCTCTAAGATAGTTTAGGAAACAACAAAAAGGGTGGAAGAGTAAAAAAAATTGACAAATGTCATATTTATTCAAGTTGATTGATGAGTATGAAGTATTTTTAGAATGTCCTTCTGTTTGTATTTGATTAAAAATTTTCCACAATAAAAATTATGATCTCAATTCATTGCCTCAGAAATGAGCAAATACATAAATTGCAAACTTTGTTTACTTGTATTAGCTGTTCCAGTTAGGCTTTCTTAACAAGAGATTGCTTTAAGCTCCACACGTAAAGCTAGAGTTGCTTTTGTCCACAGGTGATTCTATTTTCTCTGCCCACAGTTAGCAGAGAATGAGAGAGGATGAGCTAATTACAACCTTTTGTGTCACTAGGTTCAAGCAACCAACTATATATTAAAGTCTGCCCCAGGCTACAGTGATTCTGGGGTAGGGGCTAGGGTTTATTTCACTTCCTGTTACTTGGTGAGGATTAAGAGGAGGAAAGCTTTTGTGTTAACTTTTTGGTGGGGAAGATGAGAGGGAGGAGCCCCTTCCTGCCTTCACCAGCCAGTGAGGGAAGCCAGGAATCCCCTCTAACTGAGCTGGACAGTTTATCTAAGAAGGGATGAACAACCTCCTTTATGCTGACAGGTAAGAATACACAGGGAAAGAATGCTCTTGGCCTTCCTGTAGAGGAACAAGTGATACATTTCCTTACAGAAACCAAGATACTGCTTCCACAAACATTGAAAAGATGTTACGTGGAGAAGAATGAGGAATGGGCATGTCAGGTAAGTCTGAGAACTGCTTGGTTAGAGGTGTTAAGCATTTTTTTCCCACAAAAATGTAACATGTGTGTAATACCTTAATACATACGACAAGTGTCCTAGTAAGTGTACGTGCAGGAGGCAGAATGTAATAATTCCCAAACTGTTTTGACCACTGATTCTTTTTCCAGGAGCATCATGTGAGACTAGTATTTCTTGGAACACACTCTGGAAAATGCTGCCCTTGACCAAACCATTTTCAACTCAAGTCTCAAGTGTACAATGGGCTCTTAACTTGGGTCTCTCTTTCCCTTTGTGCATACTATAGCCATAACAAAGTTGCTTTTTACATAAATTCATAGAATCAGTTCAGTTCAGTTCAGTTCAGTCACTCAGTCGTGTCTGACTCTTTGCGACCCCATGAATTGCAGCACGCCAGGCCTCCCTGTCCATCACCAACACCCAGAGTTCACACAAACTCACGTCCATCGAGTCGGTGATGCCATCCAGCCATCTCATCCTCTGTCATCCCCTTTTCCTTCTGCCCCCAACCCCTCCCAGCATCAGAGTCTTTTCCAATGAGTCAACTCTTTCCATGAGGTGGCCAAAGTACTGGAGCTTCAGTTTCAGCATCATTCCCTCCAAAGAAATCCCAGGACTGATCTCCTTCAGAATGGACTGCTTGGATCTCCTTGAAGTCCAAGGGACTCTCAAGAGTCTTCTCCAACACCACAGTTCAAAAGCATCAATTCTTCAGCACTCAGCCTTCTTCACAGTCCAACTCTCACATCCATACATGACCACTGGAAAAACCATAGCCTTGACTAGACGGACCTTTGTTGGCATATATATAATATATATAATGTTATTTATGTTTTTGGTTGTGTTGGGTCTTCATTGCTGTGTGGGCTTTTTCTCTAGTTGTGGTGAGTGGGGGCTACTCTCTGGTTGCAATGTGTAGGCTTCTCATTGTGGTGACTTCTCTTGTCACAGCACAGACTCCAGGTGCTTCAGTAGTTGCGGCATGCGAGCTCAGTAGTTGTGGCACACAGGCTTAGTTGCTCCACCGAATGTGGGATCTTCCAGGACCCAGGGATTGAACCTGTTTCTTTCACATTGGCAGGTAAATTCTTCACCACTGAGCTACCAGGGAAGCCCAGTGCCCAGATCTTTACCTTGGTATTCTCTCCAATGAAAATAGCCACTTTTCCACTGAGCTAGGTCCTACTCGAGTTCTGCCGTTACCCTGCATCCTTCCTGGATCAGCTGAGTTCACAGTGCTTCCTCCCTCCTTTACCACTTGTTTCCATTATGTTCATTTAGCACTCAAATACTTCCTTATTAATACACCTGTGCACACACACTCACTCATGTATATGCCTTATCTCCTAAATTAGACTGCCAACTTTTTGAAAATAGAGATTTTAACTTATTATATTACAGTGAATAAATTATAGACATTTGCTGAGTAAATATTAAACTTTTCCATTGTACTCTCCCACTTCTGGCATTTCTTAGCACAGTGCCTAACATATAGCAGAATCCTGCTAGTCATCCACATTTTACTTCTCAGCTGTCACACCATCTTGGCCTCACCCTTGATTCCTCCCTAGAAGGAATGATCACTTCCTCTCTTGTGCACCCACAGTATAATCACAGATATTATAATACATTGTTGCTTTCATTTTTTTCTAAAGCTCTTCCCTTACTAGGTTATAGAGACAGAGACCATTATTTCCCATCTCTGTTTCCTCAAAGCCTTATCAGGTATGTAGTAGATACATAATAGATCTTGTTAAATATAAATGAGAGTAAGTCAGTTTATTTCTGGTTCTTACACTGATATTTAAAATAATCTATACAATTCTAATTGATACTATAATTCTTCCATTTTGTTCAAACATATCACAGACATATATAATACTCTAAGTGGTAAAAATGGACTTATGTAGTACATTTCTTTTATTCATTCAAAGACAAAGCATATAGTTCAAAAGTAATTTTATTAAAAAAAAGCTTCTACATGAAATTTTGTACTTCAATAATAATTATTTCTTGTAAGGATGACAAGCTGTTATGAAAGCCCCAGAATGGGTGTGTAACTCAATATGGTAAATAAAAAAAAAGGTTTTAGTTTTCCCAAATTATAAAAATATGAGTATATTATTCCCACTTGACTATCTTCCAAGAATCCTGTAATATTCAACACTGTTATTTATGGAACACAGTAATATGCATTGAGAAAGAACTGTGTAAGCAGCATTCTTGCAAATAATGTTTGGATGAGAACTTCTTCCAGCAAATATTTTCTCCATTATAAAATGTTCAAAAGTATTCAGCGAAAAACCATAATTACTGGAGACTTTGTAATTGGCATGCAAGCTTAGTGCAAGCCACAGTAAACTAAGGGTTGCATTCACAGAAGCCTGCACCAATTCACTGGAGCTGGGAGATACAGTACTTAGTAGCACAATAACCAATAGAACACTATTGACCAGTAGGGCAGACAGATATAAAAATATTTTCATTGGTTCTGTTTTTAAACAACAGTTAACTTTACAATTAATTTTTGTGTAGAAAAAACTACACAAACTACTTGTCTGAAAATACATAGTAATTTTTTACTTAAATAAATGTGGTTAAGATTATACATTTTGCTATTAAAGTACAAAGTGGGTGCAAATTTTACATAGTGATTTATTGTAAACACTTCACCATCATAAATAAGTATGTCTGAAGTGCCTCTTTAATCAGGTACTAGTGATGTAGATAAATATGGTCTTACCCACTTAGGAACTTATTGACCCTGTAATGTTTATCTTTACTGTTCTTGTCTAGAGCAAGCAAGATGAAGTCAAGTTTCCCAATAGAGTCGACACATGTGCCAATATTTTCTTTGAGCTACATTGAGAAATAAACTACATATAACAAAAGAAATATTTGTTCCCATACAGTCAATTATACATTAAGAAATTCCTTATTGAGATCCTTCTCTCTCATTCCCAAGTGTTCCTAAATAGTCTTAATTTAGAGCAATAGACTTAAATCAGAGAGGACTCAAAAATAATGACCAAGACCAAGGACAGAGTGAAGCTCACCAATATAGTAACTAGTTCCTCAGTAAACATATCAGTCAGGCAACAATATCAACTTCATTTGGCAAGTTATTATGCATTGTAAGTTGACAGGCTTAGTTTAGGGCCAAAGAAGTTTGAGCTCTTGTGGAGAACAGTGGGGAGAGGCAGCAGAAGTTAAGTGATAGCCTTGGAGTTTTCAGTATGGAATGGTGCTAACAATGGCCAGACTAGTGACTTGGACTCATAAGACCTCTTAACTTTGCTGTAGTTCACCTGGAGTTCTGTAACCAGAAAAGTGATGAGCTAAGATTGTTGCTGTGACTAATGATTAATGAAGGACTTTAAAATACTGAGTTTTTTATACACACTAATTGATACTGTATTTTTTAAGAGTGCAGTCATACAGCAATCATCAGACTCTTCAAAAAATGAATGCAACTTGGAAACACAACCCTAATGACCATATTTTAAAAAAGTTTTTTCCCCAAAAGATACATATAAGAAACTACAAGTTTTAAGATCTGTAAACAGTTTCTTTTGCTGGCGGATGTTCATTTTAATCTCTGGAAATTGTAAAATATTTCACTTCAAGCTTAGAAGTTTCTACTTTTCCTACTTTGCCATCTTCCTCTCCCCAGATATTGATACGAGGCCATGAAGACCTAACCCAGGCCCTACTTTCAGATGTGATAGAATGGATAGGTGGGTTCTGTGCTAGTGTCTCCCAGACAAAGCAAGCAGTGTCCCTGGATCCTGAGACAGCGTGGGCAAAGTGGCTGGGAATTCTCAGAAGACAATGGTGGAGGCTGCTTTTGATGGAGACCAAGAGATGGAGGTTCTGAGACATCATCTCGCTGATGTCAGAGTGAGGATATTGACTACATAGCATCCCATGGTGGCATGTAGAGCAGAGAAGTGATCTTTTGGTTTACCACCAACCCACGCATTTCCTGACATGAATTTTTTTTAAGTGACTTCCGTTGTTTATTTAAATTAAAAAATAAAAAAACCCCTAAATTAAAAAAGTTTAGTTAAGATGTATAGTGTTTACTATGAGCCAGCCCTGTTCTAAGTGTTTTTTTTTCCCCCATATATTAACTCTTTTAATAGTATTCACTCTATAAGGTATGTAGTTTCTTCTTTTACAGATGAAGAAACTGAGGCACTGAATGATGAAAGAAGTTTGTTCAAGGACATAGCCAGTAAGTGGAAGAACTGAGATTTGAACCCAGGAGTTTAGCTAACCAATCTTGTGCTTTTAATTTCTGCTCTTTACTATTTCTTCCTTTTTAAAAATAGTGATTTATTCATTTGGCTGCTTCAGGTCTTGGTTGCAGCATGTGGGATCTTTTGCTGTGATGTGTGGGCTTCTCTCTAACTGAATTTCGTGGGCTCAGTGGTTGCAGCATGGGCTTAGTTGTTCCCTGGTATGTGGGAGCTTAGTTTCTGGACCAAGGATCAAACCCACGTTCCCTGCATTGGAAGGTAAATTGTTAACCACTGTACTACCAAGGAAGTCTTGCTCTACTGTTTCAGCATGTAAGTCTATTAAATGAGGTTGTTTTTGTTGTTTAGTTCCTAAGTCGTGGCCAATTCTTTTGCAACTCCATAGACTATAGCCCACCAGGCTCCTCTGTCCGTGGGATTACCAAGGCAAGCATACTGAGGTGGGTTGTTATTTCCTTCTCCAGGGAATCTTCCCAACCCAGGGATCGATCCCCCATCTCCTGCGTTGGCAGGAGTGTTCTTTACCACTGAGCCACCAGAAAAGTCCATTAAATGAGATACCACACAAAAAAATATAAAATGCAGGACTGTGCATAGGAGGCACTCAAAAATTTTACTTCCCCTTCTGTTAAAATGTTGGTGTATACCTGAAACTAACACAGAATTGTTAACTATACTCCAGTATAAAAAAAAAATGTCGATCTATATGTTTATATCTAGGGAGGGCAGAGTCCATTACTGCTGAGATTAAGACCATAGGCTCAGCAGTTAGTCAACCTGGATAAAAGCCTGCCCTCTCTTACTGTGGCTATGGGCAAACTATATAACCTCATATGCCTTCCTATCATTATCTGTAAAATGGGTCAACAGAGTAGCATCTCTGAGGGTTGCTGTGAGGTTAAATGAGGTATCACGTAAAATTCTTGCAGAAGTCTAAGTAGATAGTAACCACTGATGAACTTCGGTTGTTAGTAGGGAGCTTATACAGAATGCCTTAATACTCAGCCTTCCATTGGGAATATAGTAGACAGTAAGTAAATATTTAATGAATGATGGAATGGACATAAAACTTAATTAATTTGCCCCAGTCTGATTTGCCCCAGGATGATTGGGGGCCAGAGAGGTTGTATAATATTTCCCTGCTCCCCGGAGGTGCCAAGATGACTCAGCAAACCCTCATTCTGGCATCTGACAGTGATATGCTAAGCTGCTTGGGCACCATCTGACTTTGATATGATCCCAGCTCTGACACATTTTATGGTTTTAGACTCTGACAGACCCAAGCCAGGTCAGTCCCAAGGTGCTGAGAATTGCTGCAGGCTGGGGCATAGCTGGAAGAAAATTCAATTACTTAACATTGCTCATGAAATGCAATACTTGTGAATTTTTAATGAGCTTACTAAAATGAGAGTTATTCCTTAAAAAAAGTATATAAAACAAACATAATGTTTACCATGCTGTCCTTTTGACTTAGTATAAGGTCTGGGTGTGTCTTTGAAATAATAAGAGAAAGAGTGGTTTAACATATTTTTTGTTTTGTGTACTGAATTCTTAGATAATTAGTGCATTACTTGGGCTTCCCTGGTGGCTCAGAAGGTAAAGAATCCACTAGTAATGCAGGAGACCCAGGTTTGATCTCTGAGTCAGGAAGATTCCCCTGGAGAAGGGAATGGCAAACCACTCTGGTATTCTTGCCTGGAGAATCCCATGAACAGAGGAGCCTGGCAGGCTATAGTCCATGGGGTTGCAAACAGACTTGACTGAGAAACGAACACTTTCACTTTCAAGTATATTAATTAGTGTATTCTAGTCATGCTGTCACTTATTCAACAAATACTTGTTAACTGTCTACTGTATGCCAGGCCCTGTTCTAGGAGTTGTAGACTTATCAGTGAACAAAACAGATCAAAATTATATCAAGCAGACTGTACAATAGAAAATTTACATTAGAATTGCATTGCTTCAATGTCAATACTTTTCTGAAAATAGCATAAAGTTGATGAATTCAATAATGGAATGTTCTATGGTTCTAAATTGTATAATCTTTACTAAATTGTAAATACAATAGAAAAATGTTATGGTTTCTTTAAAATGTATCTATGAAATTGTGGTTCAAATATTATGCCTAGCACAAACATAATAGTAGAATCTGAGAAAGTTAACATGGGCCAATGTCTCTAAATCAGAATTTTGAATATTATTTTCCATGAACTGTTAATAGGTATTCATCTTAAAAGCAATAAATGACTCCTGCACAAATAACATTGGAAATACATCTGTGCTTCATGAATATCCAAGCACAAAGACTAATACTCAGGATTTCCCAAACCTATTTGGTCACGGAACCCTCTTTCTAGTGGTTTCTTTTGTTGGACAATTGTTTTACTGAACCAATTTTGGAAAAAAAATTTGCTAAGCTGCCTCTGTAATTTATTTTCAGGGCATAAAGGAATTATAGACAATGGTAGGCTCATAAGAGAAAAAAATCGAAGAACCAATTTTTCATCCTGTTTTGTAAGACGAACAACAAGACAATAAAAATGCACCAAGATCAATAGCTTTCCTTCCTAAACAATGTCTGTATTTGGCACATGTTCTTCTTCACAGCAGATGCGTCTCTATTGATGGCAATGGACAAATCTGCACCTCCATGGACCTGACCTTGTATGTGGAACCACCCCTGCTCAACACGACCCTCCTGCAACATCCTCTGTGTCTGTCACCCTCTTTCTCCAGGCTTTGTTCACACCGACTATTGAAACAAAAAGTTGTTTTTGTTCTGGAATAGGTAGTGCATTTACATGGAGAAGGCAATGGCACCCCACTCCAGTACTTTTGCTTGGAAAATCCCATGGATGGAGGAGCCTGGTAGGCTGCAGTCCATGGGGTCACAAAGTCGGACACGACTGAGCGACTTCACTTTCTCTTTTCATTTTCATGCATTGGAGAAGGAAATGGCAACCCACTCCAGTGTTCTTGCCTGGAGAATCCCAGGAATGGGGAAGCCTGGTGGGCTGCCGTCTATGGGGTCACAGAGTCGGACACGATTGAAGTGACTCTGCAGCAGCAGCAGCAGTGCATTTACATGGCTCAAAATTCAAGAGGTACAGAAGAGTGGAAAATCTCTCTTCCACTTCAGTTCTCCAAAACCTTGGTATAATTAATGTTAATTTCTAGTATATCCTTCCAGTGATATTTTATTCATATACAGGCAACAAACATAGGCATGCATATTAGCTCCACCACTAATGTCTATTATAATACTTCTCACAACTCTTTTTTTCCTTAACAAGCTATATCAGAGATTATTTTTGACCAGTACTTGAGGAGTTTACATTTTTTTTTTTTGCTTACTGTGTGCAAAATATTCCACCAAACATTTTGTGCCATAAGTTATTTAATTAATATGCTATTGATTAACACCATTATCTCCAAATTTTGCTGTTGTATGCATGTAAATATTGTTGCAAAGAATGACCTGGTCACATTAATCAACTCACATCCTTGAGAGTATGTTGGTCATGTGCATTTTTGAAGCATTTTTGAGTCAGAGTATATGCATCAATAATTTCATAGATATTGTCAATTTACCTTCCACAGGACTTATACCAATATGCACTCCCATCAATAATATTTAAAAGTGTTTCTTTTGCCTATACCCATGATAGCACATCAAAAAGTATCAAACTTTTTGATCTTTGCAAATCTTATAGGTGAAAAAGATATCTTAGTACCTTTTAAATTTGGAATTTATCCCTTGAAGAAGCTGGATTTTTTTAATTGAAAAAACTTTAATAGAAATCATTTAAGAATATATTGCCTATTTCTCTTGCCCTCTTACACAACTTATTTTCAAGTTAATCCTTCTAATGTTTCTTTGATGTTTAGCTGTCATCATTATGGACATGAATTCTGTGCTCTAATGCAGTAATACATTAAAAGGTAGAGAGGACTAGAGGCTTTTTGCCAGGAATGGGACTGGATTCTGAATGTTGTGCTTCTATTGTTTTTTCCGGCTACTTAATTTCTTTCAGCTGTGGCTTTTTGTCTGTGTGAATATCCTCTTGGTTTCTAATCTATTCCCTTAATTAATATTTTATCATCTGAAGAAAGGCGTGAAAGAGTTTCCCAGACTTCAAAATACTAACTTCTAATAGCTACCATTTATTAAATATCTTTTGTGGTTTAGATAGATGTTTGTATGCAAAATCTGATTAATTCTTTAGAGAGACCTTGTCTGGTAGATGGGCTTCCCTGATAGCTCAGTTGTTAAAGAATCCACCTGTAATGCAGGAGACCCCGGTTCGATTCCTGGGTCGGGAAGATCCGCTGGAGAAGGGATAGGCTACCCATTCCAGTATTCTTGGGCTTTCCTTGTGGCTCAGCTGGTAAAGAATCTGCCTGCAATGCAGGAGACCTGGGTTCGATCCCTGGGTTGGGAAGATCCGCTGGAGAAGGGAAAGGCTACCCACTCCAGTATTCTGGCTTGGAGAAATCCATGCGCTGTATGAGGTTGCAAAGAGTCAGACACGACTGAGTAACTTTCACTTATCTGGTAGATTCTATTATTTGCATCTTATTGTTCAATGTTACTAATAGTCAGGCTGCATATACGGCAGAGATGGGATTTGGTGTTCCAAATTATTAACTCTATGCTTCCTCCAGAAGAAAGGGTACAAGCTTTTTGAAGATTGTTTTCCTCCCTGCTCAAAGACCCCTTTCTCCTCTTATGTTTGGGTTCCCAGATGTGTTTGCAGGGTCTGGGGTTGCTCTGCATGTGACCTGTGGAAGTGCAGGGCACCGCTGCCCATTACTTTACTCTCCAGATGCTTTTGAAACCAGAAGCCAGAAGTATCTTAATGTGAACCAAAATAACTAAAAAGCCAGATCAGCAATCATTTTAGCAATAAATGTCTGCTTCATTATCTTGTGAACTCTGTCTCTCTAATGAATTCCCTTTTCAAAGGATTTTATGTGAAGCATGTGACAAGCAGTATATTCTGTTTGGGAATTAGTAAGGAGATTCAAAGAGCTTGGCATCTGGGCATACAGGTGGCTGATTTATCATTTCCTATCTGCCTCAACCATCTCTGAAGTTCCTTTATTGTTGCTTTAACATGAAATAGAATTTTCCTTTTTCTTGTCCACTTATAATGCCGTGGAGTAGACAGACCCAGAGTAGCAATACTAGCGACTAAACAACAACAGAAACACCCAGAGCTCTGAGAACCTTTGTCTTTTCTCAGGTTAAATTAGTTATCTAGCTTCCCCGGTGGCTCAGAGGTTAAAGCGTCTGCCTGGAATGCGGGCGACCCGGGTTTGATCCCTGGGTTGGGAAGATCCCCTGGAGAAGGCAATGGCAACCCACTCCAGTACTCTTGCCTGGAGAATCCCATGGAGGGAGGAGCCTGGTGGGCTACAGTCCATGGGGTCGACTGGGCGACTTCACTTTCACTTTCCGCTTGAGGTTAACAACCTAGCTCCTGAGCCTCCCAATGCAGGCCTGAGAGGGGCTCATTCTTGCTCTTGCTTCTCAGTCTGCTGATGCTCACCTCACGTAAAATCAGTTCTTCTCAGGTTGCCTCCTGTCTCTGAATCTAGGATCCAGAAGGTCTCTTGCCACAAGGAAATAATGGAGTTTTCCTGGGATCTCCTTGAAGAAATTCTCACTCAGGAAAGGGTTGGGGAGGGGCTGCTCAGCCCTATCCAGCTCTGTCCACTGGCCTCTTTAGAGGACAGGATAGGAAGTGTGGAGCCCCTGACTCACGCCAGGGGCTCTCATGTCTTAAAAGCCTTGAGAGAACTTCTGGAGTGTCAGACTGGCCAATTAAGGGGCAGATGTTTGGTATATGTAGGGCTTCCTAGGTGGCGTGGATGGTAAAGAAACTGCTTGCCAATGCAAGCGGATTCTTGCCAATGCAATGCAAGAGATGCAGGTTTGATCCCTAGGTCAGGAAGATCCCCTGGAGAAGGAATTGACAACCCACTTCAGTATTTTCGCCTGGAGAATCCCATGGACAGAGGAGCCTGGTGGGCTAGTCTGTGGGGCCGCAAAGAATTGGACATGACTGAGCAACTGAAAACACACACACACACACACACACACACACACACACACACACACACATTTGGTATACATATATAAGCCGCAAAATGTTATGTACCTGAGGAAGGAGGTAGATGGACCCTCACCAGGGTGAGCAGATGGAGTTCATTCCCTATGGGCAGAAACTACAAGATGTCAGTAGCAGGACAAAGGAGAGAGGAGGCTGGGCTCCCATAGCTACCCATAGGCCTCCTCGCTGGAATCCATCTTGGCTGAGAAATGGCACACACACACGGGAGAATCCTGACATGTACCATATATGGACTCAGAACCAGGCAAGTCAAAGTAACTGGCCAAAGGAAACTCAGAAGTAATGCCCCATAAAAGTGATTCAAGCCACCATGAGGGTACAGCTATCTCTCTGAGCCCACCTGTGTGTCTATCCTCACTTACTGTACTCTTTTTCTCCTAGTAAACACTACTTGTTTCACTATTTTATCTCTTTGTGGACATTCTTTTTCTGCAAAGCCAAAGGGCCAGGGCCTTGTCACTGACCACCAGTCTAGTGGTGAGGATTAACACTCTGACAGCCTTGGCCCCACCTCAATCTCTGGTCAGGAACCAAAATCCAGCTACAAGCGGCTGCAGACTGGAGCCCCCCAAGATCACACCCACTCCTGTCGTAATTATTTTCACTTTCACCAGTTCCACTTAAAAAACAGAAATGGTTTAAATCCCCTTTTGAATTTTTAGAATTCCAATTTTTAAAAGAAATTGTTTAAGTTTGAGATTATGTCCTTCCATTTCAAATCATCTCTGTGGATTGGGCATCATTGCTTTTCAGGTCACTGTCAATTTTAAAACCTCAGAAAACACACTCACACTTCTGATGATAACTTCTGATCATAAGCCTTGTGAATAACAGGCAGGAAACTAATGAACACGTGAGGAATCTGTCCTTCCCCAGAGGGCAGAAGGACAAGTCAAGGGGAGAACCTTGGATAATGACTACATTTTAATCCTTTTTTTTTTTTAAAAAAAAAAAAGGGAAACCATAATAGATTACCCACAGTGGACCTACAGTAAACTTGAACCAAGTAATCTGTTAATTAATATCCTCTCTCCTCCCAAAATGCTGCTTTCCACTGGTCATTCCAGCTCAATTCCTTTTACAAACTACATAATATATTAAAAAAAACATAATATGTTAAACTCCCAGGAACGGAAGTGACAGTTTAAACTAGTCTAGGTTACCTGATCTTTCCTTTCCAGTATTAATGCAACCCCCAGTTTTACTTTTTCAGACATTATTTTCTGGAAATATAAAAACACCCATTGGCTCTGTTAAAAAGATATTATGAATATATTAGGTGTCAAGACTCTGTAATGTGATTTATGAATGTTTATTATGTTTTGGCTTCACTGAGTGTGAGATCTGATTACAAGGTAATGAAATGGGTTTTTGTATGTGTCATGAGACAGGTTTCATAGCTTTGTATTCCTGTAGTTTGACACACTTATAAAATGGGTCCAAGTTGCCAAGTCAATGGCAAACTATTATCTGCAACTGGATGCCTTTTATTAAAAAAAGATGGAATGTTGAGGTTATTTTCATGCCTTGGACATTTTGTGTAGCTGGTGAAATAAACTCTATAATTTTAAAAATTCTTAAAATACATAGATTTCCAAACAAAACCAGTTTTGTTGACATAGAAGTTTATTCTTATTTCTTACTCCTTGCTGCCACCTCTCAAATTTTGTTACCACAGACCCACATACAACATAGATGTGCTTCTAGGTTAGAATCAGATTGGAAACTCGTAAGGAACTTTTCCTCTTAAAGAGCTAGTAAGATGTGGATGAAAGCAGGATTTTAAGCTTACTCATTGCCTCCAGCCCTGGCCACTTCCTCTCTTGACTCACATGCCCTTAGGATTTCTATTCTCTGCCTTTCTTCTGGTCATTTCTGTCTGAGGGAAAATCCCAGTGTTTGCTAGTGCATCCTTCTTAAATAATTGAAAAGGCTACTTGTATTTGTAACAGAAATGTATGTTTATGTTCGTGTTCTTCAGCCTTGGTTTCTCTGACTTTTGTTATAGCCTTCTGAGAACGTGGGTCTCATTAAGTGGATGGTGATTTTTTGTTCCGCTGAACATTTTAATGGGTTTGGATATATATGTTTGTTGTAAGGGAATGACTTCACTTCTCTTTTTTCCTGAATGGAATATAATTTGGAGAACTGGGGGCAATCTGGGAAGGAAGTATGAGTGAAGGGAGGACAAGAAAAGAGAAAAGGAAGTAAGGTATGTGTGAGAGAGATGCATGAAATACAATGTAACTCCTTATTGTGCCTATAAATCTCCAATAAAGGCTTGTGTATTTTTTTACAAAACGGGACAGGTAAAGGTAGTATCTTTTAAGCAGAGCATTCAGGAAGTCAGACACCAGAACAGAGTGAATAGAGCAGAGTTCTATGGACAATTTTGCCAGTTTAAATGAATGGAGATGACACCACATATACCTTATGCTCCAAGGGTCAGAAGAGGTCTGGATGACAATGAAGATGCTCAAAGAGAAGGGAACACTAACAAACAAAAGGAAGCTCTAATGTTTTCAGCTTGAAGTAGCTGTAACTCCCAGATGACATCCTTTTCCTATTCACATTGAAAAATAATCTAATTTGTTTATTTCTTTTTCATTGACAAGCGTGATCTATAAAAGCCCCTCAACTGATAATTATCTGCTTGCCTCAGCTCTCTCAAAAGCATTTTCTTCAGGACTCCCTTCCTTGTCAGAGTTTGTTGTGGACTCCACAGGTGCACTAGTTGGCATATGGGGAAAAGAGGCCATTGTGGGGAGTGGATTTCTGCAGTTGGCTGTTTGGCTGCTTATGAATTGTGTGATCTTAATTTTCCAAGCTCCAGTTTTTTTTATTGGCAACTACATTTCATAAGATTGTATTAAAATGTTCTTGAAAATGTGTATCTACCCAGATTAAAAAAAAACAAAAACAAAACCTTAGAAAAACCCAGAACTTAATGTAGCTAGTTTCAGTTGCTAAGTTGCTAAGTCACTTCAGTCGTGTCTGACTCTGTGCGACCCCAGAGATGGCAGCCTACTAGGCTCCCCTGTCCTTGGGATTCTCCAGGCAAGAACACTGGAGTGGGTTGCCATTTCCTTCTCCAATGCGTGAAAGTGAAAGGTGAAAGTGAAGTCACTCAGTCATATCCGACTTAGCGACTGCAGCCTACCAGGCTCTTCCATCCATGGAATTTTCCAGGCAAGAGTACTGGAGTGCGGTGCCATTGCCTTCTCCAAGTTTCAGTAGAGAAGAAAGTTTTTTTAAAGATGGTTTACAGAATCTTTGGAGAGGCCAGGAGATCAGACATGGAGGCCTCACAGCCAAGAAAAATATTGAATTTACACCTTTGCTGGGTGAGGGCCCTCAGTCCTTGAGCAGGGCTGAGCAGAGGACACTTATAGCTATAAACCCCATCCCACTCCACTCTGCCATGCCACACCAACCTGTGCCAGCACGAAGGAGGTATGAGCAGTCTCCTTTCCTCTTCCCAAACTCAGTCTGATGAGCCTAACCTAGGCTCCATGCCTGAGGCTGGGAAAGTCAATCCTGGTTTTGACCATGAGATGCAAGACTCACAAAGAGGGAAAGTCCAAAATTAGCATGAGATTTTTAATAGCTGGTGGCCAGGGAGCATGACAAACCTACTACAACCCAAGAATATATGGTGCTAAGTTGCTTCAGTTGTGTCTGACTCTGTTCAACCCTATGGGCGACAGCCTGCCATGTTCCTCTCTGTCTATTCTCCAGGCCAAGAATACTGGGATTCTCCAGGCAAGAATACTGGATTGGGTTGCCATGTCCTCCTCCAGGGGATCTTCCCAACCCAGGGACTGGACCCATGTCTCCTACATCTCCTATATTGGCAAGCAGGTTCTTTACCACTTGTGCCACCTGGGAAGCCCAAGAAGGTATGGTACCTGGGACTTAATGAAAGCTCAAGAAAATGCATTTACTATTGTTACCACAGGTATTATGAAAATAAAATAAGAAAAATTAGGTTACTCTTGATATGTATGCATATAACTTTTGTTATCTCACATTTTAAAGCACACATCAGGCACAAAACATTCTATTTTCCATTGAGAAATAGTTGATTTACAAGGTTTTGCCAATCTCTGCTGTATAGCAAAAGGAGTCAGTTATACATATATAGACATTCTGTCTGGTGCAAAGTATGTTAAAGAGCACACATGCAACCGTGTGTACATTGCAAGACAGCACACTGAATCTATTAGATGTCTTGTGTTTTTCATTCAATCTTCATTTCTGTTCTCCTCCATCCTTCTCTGGACTTAGGACTCTGATTGGTGGTAGCTTCCTTAGCTCCTGACTTCTGGCTGAGTTTTTCAATGAGGAGTATCAGCAGGATTGAAGATATATTTCTTCCCAGGCTCTTTTCTTGCAGAGCGCACTTTGGCTAGTTGCATGCCTCGACCCAAAGGCCCATAAGTTTACAATATTGTTAATAAGTGATTGTAAGTAGTGGGAAAGAAGAATAAACACCATGTTTGTTTGCCTGTTTTTTAATAATTTGATTGGAGTATAGTTGATTTACAATACTGTGTTGTTTCAGGTTACAGTGAGTGATTTATTTAGTTATACTTATTCATATACTTGGGCATCCCTGGTAGTTCAGACAGTAAAGAATCCACCTGCAATGCAGAAGAGCTGGGTTTGATCCCTGGGTAGGGAAGATCCTCTGGAGATGGGGATGGCAACCTTCTCCAGTATGCCTGAAGAATTCCATGGGCAGAGGAGCCTGGCAGGCTATAGTCCATGGGGTTGCAAAGAGTCAGATGTGACTGAGCAACAGTGCACATGCACGCGTGCACACACACACACACACATTCATATAGTTATTCTTTTTCAGATTCTTTTCTCATATAGGTTATCACAGAATATTGAGTAGAGTTCCCCATGCTATATAGTAGGTCCTTGTTGGTTACCTATCTTATACAATAGTATATGTAGGGTTCAGAACCACCTGGTTTATCCATGTTTCTGCTTTGGTGACTGTTAAGTTTGTTTTTGATATCTGTAAATCGATTTCTGTTTCGTAAATAAGTTCATTTGATCATTTTCAAATTAAATGCCACATACGAGTGATATCATATACTATTTGTCTTTCTCTGTCTGACTTCACTTAGTATGATAATCTTTAGGTTCGACCATGTTGGTGCAAATGGCATTATTTCATTTATTTTTATGGCTGAGTAATATTCCATTCATCTATTGATGGACTTTTAGGCTAAGCAACCTAAATGTTGATGCTGTTTAAATACTTCTTGTATCTATAACAGAAATGTACGTTTATGTTCTTTAGCTTGTTTTCCATCTTGGGGTTCATCTTCTGTGTGGTTCCTTAACTTGAGGATGGTAACCAGCCTTGTGGTAACGTATTATATTTCGTAGTTTCTCTACATTGAGACCACATCCTTGAAAGTAATCCCTAATTAAATTCTCCCTAAGTATACAATCTGATTATGCCATCTTGTTCCTACCTGGACTCTGCTAATACCCTGAGAAAGCACTGTTGAAAGATACTGTAAATACATATAGCAACATTTATTTAGAGCTTTTAAAAAATTGTGTTTCCTACAGCTTTTAGAATAAGTTAATTTGATTTAAAATGTGCATACATTGAAGGACCATATTTCCAGTAGAAGTTTGAGGAAGGAGAACTTTTCACTCTGAATAAATAATTATTTGGTTTCTTTGCTATGCCAGCCTCTGAGGAAAAAAGAATTTAAATAGTATAATGAATGCAACCTGTGTTCATCTCTAAGTCTTAAAGAGATAAGATCTCAGAAGACTGGAATTTATTTTTTTACAATACTTTAAAGTATGTAATAGCTATTGAAATAGAAATAATGGCTAGAATTATTTATGTGGTCATAATAAATAATTGATAAGAAGAAGGAAGAAACATGCGCACACTGTCTAGATTGTCTAGTTTCTTTTGATGACTCTTTTAAATTCTACAAAGTAAGTTTTCAAGCATCTTTACAAAATTATAATTTTTGAAATATAAGACTATCCAGAAGGAACCATCCGATTTTCTTTGAGCAACTCAGTTTTCCTGAGAATAAAGCAGACATTAATATGTTTGTGAAGTTAAACCCCAGGAGTGCATAAGGATCCCACAGTAAGAAATGAATTCTCTTGCCAGGTGTTCACACACACACATACACAAACACATACACAAAATAACTCTTTCAACTTAACTGTATTTTATATTAGCAGCATTATTTTTGATGTCATATATATAAAGATACATATCCTGAAACTCCTGTCTCATTGTGAGATGAAGAAACATGAGTAAAGATGAATAATGGGATGTATAAATGTTTGCCTTAAATTATCATTTTAATGCAGTTATTAAGCAAGTTGTATGTAATAGTGATGAAGTGTTTTAAAATCCTTTATAATGACTCCTATTTGTAGGATTAAGTTTAATAGGCATTTTATGAAATATTTTCATACCCTATACATTTTTTTTTGCTTCCAAGGCTCCCCACCCATTTTGTCAATGGCAGTTGTCCTCTCCAAAGGAAGGAGGGTACCAGCTGGAACAAAGAGGGCATTGATCAGCTTTGAGTTCCAAAGCCAACTTGAAGAAAAATTCCAGCAAGAGGGCTGAGCCTTTTAGAAACTGAACAGAGTTCTAAAATGCCAAAAAGAAAAAAAGAGAGAGAAAGAAAGAATAACATACAAAAGGAAAAAAATCCCTACTGGTCACGTATCAAAAGAAAAGACAGATAGTTTTGTCTAGAAACCCCAAGAAGGAGAGGAAATGGAGAGACTCCTGGTTTGTGAGACAGATGCTGAGAGGGACCAGGGCCAGGAGGGAAGGTGTCTCTCTAATCCCTGAGGCTAAACCCTGGGGCATGTTGACCATAAGTACAGCTGGGTGTGGTGCTTGAAGGCTCTTAGAAAAAATAAAACCGGGAAACTGCAGAATTCTGGCATAGTGGAACTTGCTCTTCCCTTCCTGGGGCACTGCCTAAAACTAAAGATCATCTTAGACAAGTTCTTGGTAATACATGGGCACATTGTAGGCCTGCACTACTCAGAGTGTGGTCCTAAGAAAGTGCTGGCCTGTAATCCACAGTGAGGTCAGTTCTAAAATGGGGATTGAGAGTTTAGAAGCTTTTACGGCAATTTGATAGACCACTGTTATGGACTGAATGTTCGTGTTCCTTCAAATTCATAGGCTGAAACTCCATCCACCAATGTCATAGCATTAGGAAGTGGGGCCTTTGGGGGGTGATTAGGTCGAGATGAGGTCATGAGGGTTGATGTTGTTCAGCTACTAAGTTGTGTCCGACTCTTTGCGACCCCATGGACTGCAGCACACTAGGCTTCCCTCTCCTTCACTGTCTCCAGGCGTTTGCTCAAATTCATGTCCACTGAGTCAGTGATGCTATCTAAACATCTCATCCTCTGTTGCCCCTTACTCCTCCCACTTTCAATCTTTCCCAGCATCAGGGTCTTTTCCAATGAATCAGGTCTTTGAATCAGATGGCCAAAGTATTAGAGCTTCACAATGAATATTCAGGGTTGATTTCCTTTAGGATTGACTGATTTGAGCTCCTTGATGTAGAAGGGATTCTCAAGAGTCTTCTCCAGCACCACAATGCAAAGTTATCTGTTCTATGGCGCTCAGTCTTCTTTATGATCCAACTCTCACATCCATGTATGACCGCTGGAAAAACCATTGCTTTGACTCTATGGACCTTTGTTGGCAAAGTGATGTCTCAGCTTTTTGTTACGCTGTCGAAGTTTGTCCTAGCTTCCTTTCCATGGAGCAAGTATCTTCTAATTTCATGGCAACAGTCACTATCCACAGTGATTTTTGAGCTCAAGAAAATAAAATCTGTCACTGTTTCTACTTTTTCCCCATTTATTTGCCGTGAAGTGATGGGACTGGATGCCATGATCTTAGTTTTTTGACTATTGAGTTTTAAGCCATCTTTTTCACTCTCCTAGAGGACATGTGGATGGAGAGCTCATGTGTGGAGTTAGTCCCCTTGGAAGGGTCAGGAGAGAGCTTGCTTCCACTCTAATTTCCTCTGTGTGAAGATAACACAGGACCTTGATTATCTGCCACTTGGAAAGAAGTTTTCAGCAAAACTGACCCTGTTGGCACCCTCATCTTGGACCTCCAGTCTCCAGAACTATGAGAAATAACTATCTGTTGTGTTTAAGCCATATAATCTATAATATGTTTCTGTTAGGAGCCCAGACAAAGACAACCGATTTTAAACCTGTTGAATCAAATCATAATTTTTTTAAAAATGAGGCTTGTATTGTGTGCCTCTTTGCTATTTTATTTTTCTAATAATTTATTTTTATTGTATTTTACAAAAAAATTTAATGCAGTGGATTGGGGGCAGGGGTGAGACACCACTATAGTTTGAGGAGTGTGATCCTGAAGGAAATGCTATATGTGGCTGAGTGAGGGGTCAAAGAGAGGGCTGGAGGTCAGACTCCTCTCTTTCCTCCAAACTTCTTTCACTTGCTTGATTCTCTGGGCAATGGTAGAAATCCAGGAGAAAGTAAGGCCATGAGTTACTGGGATAGAAGACAGACATGTTGGGGCCACCCCTAGAGATCCCTGGAACGGATGACCTGTGGTCCTCACTGACTTCTACAGTAATGTCCACCCCTCAGGAGAAGACATAGAATGTCCCTCAATGGGAACAAGAGCAGACGCCAAATAGAGGCTTAAACCAGAGCTAGAGGGAGGACTAGACTGATACTCAGGCAGGTCTACAAGGCCAGGCAGAGAGCCGAAATGTTCTCGTGGAGCCAGTATAGGAGCAATCCATGATTGCACCATGGGTTCCACCAGATGTCAGCACCATGGGCCCATGGAACATCCCATGACTGGTGGGCATTACTGTAAAATGGATCACAAGTCATCCATTTCTGAGGTCTCTAGGAGTGGCCCCAAAGTGTCTTCTCTCCCAGTAACTTCTGATCTTTAAAGTTCCCTGTACATTCAAGAGCCATCTTAAGAATGAGGGTGGAGAACAGAAGGACCGAAGATTTACTTTAAAGTGATTGCCCCAAAGAGATTATACACTGTTATTCAACAAGTCATATTTCCTCCATTATCCAGCAGTATGATACCTTGGGAGCCAAACTAAGTCAGATGTAGAAAATAAAGAAACTGTATTTCTTTCACACCTGACTGGTAGTGCATAAATTATTGACCCTGTCATACACCCAATAAATTTTAACAGTAAAAATCATGCCTGGCATATAGTACCATCTTAATAAAGGCTGGCTGAAATATTGAAGGGAGCTTTAAAAAATGTCACATTTCAGAAATAAACACATAGCAGAATGAGGATGACATAGGACTTGCAGAGCTATTCTCCACTTGGTGGCTCAGACTCTTCAGCTCCATTGTCCAATATTTTAGACAAGATAAATGAATTAGGTAAAATAGTCATGACATGTGAATTGACAATAAAGCTCTGAGTAAGTCATCAGATAGGAAGCTTTCCATATCATGGGAATCTGTCCTGGGAAAGGGGAGACAAATTTAATCCATTTTTAAGGAGTCACTGAGCTTCTCAAAGGATAGGATACAAGAGATGGGGTTTAATGTGCCTCTGAACACCACACAGAGACTTCATCTTAACAGTCCAAAGCTCTGTCTAGGGCACTGTCTGTGACCTTTGGGAGCATCTGGTAAGTAATGATCACTAGTCATTTCATCCATAAACATTATAGCATCTTAGTAACTGTGCCAAACACTGGGCATTTCAAGACATTTAAAGATAATTTTCCGATTCCAAATGGCTTCCCTGGTGGCTCAAATGGTAAAGAATCTGCCTGCAATGCAGGAGACCGGGTTCAGTCCTTGGGTTGGGAAGATCCCCTGGAGAAGGAAATGGCAACCCACTCCTGTATTCTTGCATGGAGAATTATTTGAACAGAGGAGCCTGGCAGGTTATAGTCTACCCTGATGCTGGGAAAGATTGAAGGCAGGAGGAGAAGGGGACAACAGAGGATGAGAAGGTTGGATGGCATCCCCAACTCAATGGACATGAGTTTGAGCAAACTCCGGGAATTGATGATAGACAGGGAAGCCTGGCATGCTGTAGTCCATGGGTTTGCAAAGAGTTGGACAGGGCTGAGTGATGGAACAGAACTGAGCTACAGATGCAAAGAGATTCTTCCTAGTCTTAAAGAGATTATATTCCAGTGGATGAAACAAGAGAGTAAACAAAGACACAATTGAATTGGCACTATTAACAAGAAGGAAGGGAGGTTTAGAAGAACAGAAGGGAAACATCTATTTCTATGCCTAGTCAGTGAAAAGTTCCCTAAGGAGATAGTGGTCTTCTGGGCTAAGGCTTGCATCATCTGGAATGCACCAAGCATGCCTGGGAGAACCAGGCAGAAACTGAAGCAGGGAGAGGAGAAAAACTAGGTCTAAGTTTACCAAGGCAACAGAGCTGATACACCTGAGATGGTTCTGTGACTAGAGCCATGAGCCTCTGTGATGATGTGTGAAGGGCAAGGATGGGGAAAGTTTGCAGGATCCTACTGAGTGTCACAGACAGGTTTGAAGGCAGAATAACTCGGCTGGATTTTTTTTTTTTTTAAAACAAATACTATAAATGGCAGATAGAGTGGAATGGGATAACTGAAGATAAGAGAATATAAGACTAGCTTACCTAAGACTGAATAAGAGATGCTAGCCTGCATCTTTGGTTTGCCCAAAGAAAAATCAGATTTTTAAAAAAAGGAGGGAGGATGTCTTAACACGCAAACTGAATGCAGAAACAGTGAAGACTGACTAATCTCATGTCTGTGGCACAAGTTCAGTCTCATTGAGAGTTTCTGTGGTTATACACTCTTCTTCTTTGTGGAATCGCCTATCCTTCCCATTTTCTTTTTTCCAGTTCCTAGAATATGTTTTGCACATCAGTCTTTCCCCTACGAAGATGATCTTTACTGAACTGCCTTTTAATTTGGTTGCCTCCTAGTTTTGTGCTCCAAAGCATAGACAAATGAGTTTTAAGCTTCCTCCTAAAGCACTAGAATCTCATGCCTACTTGGGTGCTACTATTTCATTTAGTGTGGATACACTCACAAGATCTACTTGGCTTTTTAATGGCTGTCTCCTTTTACTATCTGTGAAGCCTAGCCAAGAAGGCAGTTTTCATTACCAAGGTGATTTCTCTTATTATACTGTTTTTAATGATCAAGAGAGGGGCTTCCTCTCATCCTAAGTTTGGAATGGATTTGGCTAGATTGTCTCAGACTATGTTCTGTACTCTGTTTAAGCAAATGTCAAATTCACCTCTACAAATTCTCATGAAACTCTACCCCACAATCCTGGAACGACTCCTGTGATTTTTTAAATCATATTTTTCCCCATATATGGATTTTGTATATCACTGGGTCTAATGCTGTGCTTGAATCCTTATGACTGGCCTGCCCTTCATTTCACTCTTGGGGGAAGCAGATGAATGCAGAGATATAATTCAAAGGGACCCAGGATTCTGGAAATCCAAACTGCACTGGCTCCTCTCACATGGTTCCAATTGGTAGTATGACAATCTTTGCCAAGCAGGGCATTAATTTTAACCATAGAAACCTGGCAAGTCAGACAATTCAGCTTGACATTGCAATTCAGCAGTGGGAACTATTAGTTTTGGATCTGATTTTAAGTGGTCTCAGAAGACCAGTTACAAATCGAAAGGGTTTCCTGAAGCCAAGTCATATGGTGGCCCTGTGTTTCCTTATCTGCTTTCGACCAGGCAACCGGGGACCAGAGCATGTGCTTCCCAGTGCCAATGTCTAATCGCATGAGAGAGAGAGGCAGTCATTCTGCTCTGGGGTCCTTGAATTTAATTTTTACCTGTTTTTTTTTTTTTCACTTTTTGCTTTCTTGTTTCTTTATCCTCAAATCAGAACATGTACATGGTTGGGGAAAAAAATACAAGTAATTTGAAAGATCTTAAAAGCCTCTTGGCTTTCCATCATCCAGCAGTAACTGCTTTTTCATCCAAAAGTAACCACTTAAAAATGGTACCTATTCTAGAAAGGGCAGGACAAGGAGAAAGACACAGAGGGACAGAGAATTTCACTTGCATTTCCTATTTTCTGGAATTGCTCCAAAGCAAAAGCACCAAAGCCTTGCTTTGGCCAGGATAGTATCCACTTTATCTTTGCGGCACACAGATGTCTTGCCCCCTATCCTGGAGCGGGTTGTCTAGTCTTCCTCAACCCTACAAACAGATTCACACCCCATCTAAGGCACTGTAACTAAAAGGCTTCTTCTGACCCCTCTCTTTGTGTTAGCTTCTTCCTTCTGATGGTAAGGCAGAGAGACTGTTTTCTTAATAAAAGTGACAATTACCCTGCTGCAAGTGAGTGCTCATTGACAAGTACTGGTGTGCCAGATTTGCAATCATCAATTTGAGTTTGACTCAGCATTTCCAAGAACTAATGTCTCCCTCTGTTTCTCTGACACAAAATTCTTGGCTTCACTCGGCTTGCCTGCTCTGCCCTCTTCTTTCTATGGATAGGTTGGTTCCTTGCATATTCCACATCCGAATTCTGGAGGAGCTAATCCGCTAGATGCTGCTGCCTCTTTTGAACAGAATGTTCTGAGCTAAGTGACCTCATTAATCACTGGCTAGAGTCTTGGCACAGGTGAGTCTGCTCTGGTCCATTTATTGGCAGCCTTTGTTCAAATTTGAGTCCTTGTTCAAACAAAGAACTAACATTTCTTTCATAAAGGGGGCAGAATAGGGGGCTCCCCTGGTGGCTCAGTGGTAAGGAATCCACCTGCCTATACAGGAGACAAGGGTTTGAACCCTGGTCTGGGCAGATTCCCCCATGCCTCATAGCAAATAAGCCATTGTGCCACAACTATTGAGCATGTGCTCTTGAGCCCGGGAAACACAACTGTTCAGTCCACATGCCACAGCTACTGATGCCCAAATGCCCTACAGCCTGTGTTCCACAAGAGAACTCACCTCAGTGAGAAGCCTGGGCACCACAAGGAATAGTAGCCCCAGCTCCTCGCCACTAGAGAAAGCTTGTGCACAGTAACAGAGATCTAGCACAGCCAGAAAACAAAAAGAGAGGCAAGAGGGGAAAGCTCTATGTGGGTGTTGCAGGCAGCAAGACTAGACATGATGTTGCCAACAAAAGAAGTGGCAGGAGAAGGTAGGAAGGGATTTAATCGAAAGCTATTTAGGAGCTGAGAATGACAGAACAGAACTTGGTGATTGATCATCAAATGCTTACATTTCTGGTTTGCATGACTAGGTTAGAAGGGGTTCTATTAAGAGAACAAGACATAGTTGGTTTTGGCATTTATTTCTAGGTATATTTAGTTTGAAGAATGTGTGGTGGTATCTGGGAGATGATGTATCTTTGCAAACAAACTAATTCAGATCTAGAGGTGAGGGTAATATCTGGCTGGAGATAATTGACTTGGGAGTCATTGTCCACAGATTGCAGATTGCAACCTACTTCTTGAGAACTTCTGTTCTCTCTACCCTGGAATAAGACCACAAGCAAAAAGATGGTGGCAAAGTAAGAGATGGAGGCAACCTAAATATCCATCAACAGATGAATGGATAAGCAAGATGTGATGTAAATATACAATGAAATGCTACTCAGCCATGAAAAAGAATGAAAATTTGCCATTTGCTGCAACATGGATTGACTTGGAGGGCTGTATACTAAGGGAAATAACTCAGACAGAGGAAGATGAGTACTATGTGATGCTACTTATATTTGGTATCTAAAAAACAAAAACAAAAACAAACAACTAGTGAATATATAAAAGCAGCAGACTCACAGATATAGAGAACCACGTGGTTACCAGTGGGCAGAGGGAAAGAGTGAGGGGCGATATAGGGGTAGAGGAGTGAGAGGTACAAACTATTAGGTATAAAATAAGCTACAAGGACATATTGTACAACATGGGGAATATAGCCAATATTTTATAGTAACTATAAATGAGGAATAACTTTTAAAAGTTGTGAGTCATTACATGGTACACCTGTAACGTATATAATATTGTACAGCAAATATGCTTCAATTAAAAAAGTACTTAGTTATTGTTAGACTCAAATCCTCTAATTTATTAGGAATCGCTGAAATACTATAATGTGCTATTTTAAACAATTACACAGTTAACATTCTATTGTTTTTCTTTATTTCTTTGCATTGATCACTTAGGAAGGCTTTGTTATCTCTCCTTGCTATTCTTTGGAACATGAAAATGATTAAATGTTCCATACTTTGGAACATGAAAGTGATTAACACTAAAAAAATATGGTGGCACAATGAATTTTGAATGGAACACTACTTCTTTTTACAGATATTTTCCCTCATTAGACTTATAAATTAATAGCACCAATAGTAAAAAAAAAATCAAGCCTCAATTTCCTCAACAAAAAGATTTTTAATAAGGCCATTATGTAGTTCCTGATAGGAGCTAAGGCAACCTGGTTATTAGAAGAAAGTAATTAAAGGTAATGCTGATGAATTGTAGCTGCCATTGAGATGTATAACAGTGAAAAACAGGAAGCGTTATGATTCTATGTCATGTGAAAATCTGTATTCAGCTTGGTGGAGTAAAAGCAGGAAGTGTCTCTTCTTGGCAAAGAAGATTTAAAATATCCTCCTATCCACAGAACACAGGACATTAATTATGGCAGAGAAACGCAGCTACCAAGGAGAGGGTGGACCCAGCACTCAGGCTACTCAGATAGAGAGCTACAGTATCACCCAGACATTCCTCAGTTCAGCTCAGTTGCTCAGTCATGTCCAACTCTTTATGACCTCATGGACTGCAGCATGCCAGGCCTCCCTGTCCATGACCAACTCCCAGAGCTTGCTCAAACTCATGTCCACTGAGTCAGTGATGCCATCCAACCATCTCATCCTCTGTCATCCCCTTCTCCTCCTGCCTTCAGACATACCTACTGAAGAATATATAGGAGGCAGCTGCCAATTTTAAACCAGCTTTACCAATATTCAGTCTCCAAAGACTCCACTTCAAATAGTACATCGGCGGCAGCTCAGAAGAAGCAAAGAGCAAAGCTTGAATGATTGGATACAAACAGACCTTCAAAAGAAGACATAGAGATGACGTGGACATTGTTTCTTAAAAGTTTAAGGGAGTTCGATGCATGAGACAGGGCACTCAGGGCCAGTGCGCTGGGATGACCCTGAGGGATGGGATGGGGAGGAAGGTGGGAGGGAGGTTCAGGATGGGGGACACATGTACACCCATGGCTGATTCATGTCAATGCACGGCAAAACCCACTACAATACTGTAAAATAATTAGCCTCCAGTTAAAATAAATAAATTAAAAAAAAGTTTAAGGGAGTAACACCAGAAGGGCATGGAGATATTATAGGAAGTAAATGAAGTTTGCAGTGCTCCCACCATCTCAGTTGTTGAATGGGCTTTGAAGCAATAAAATTCTGGTTTTAAACCCTAACTTCATCCAGAGAATGGGTGTTGCTTAGCATCACTGAGCTTCCTCAGTGGCTCAGACCATAAGGGATCTGCCTGCAATGCAGGAAACCTGGATTCAGTCCATGAGTCAGGAAGATCCCTTGGAGAACAGAATGGCTATCCACTTCAGTATTCTTGCCTGAAAAATCCCATGGACAGAGGAGCCTGGCAGGCTATAGTCCACGAGTTCCCAGAGTGGGACACGACTTAGTAAGTGACACATGCTTAGCAACATTATAAAAATTGAGAAAATATATGCAAAGTGCCTGGTACATGAGAAGTATTGCAATGATAGCTATTACTTTTAAATCACTTTGTTAGTAAATACAAAAATACCTGTAAGAACTCTTTTTGGTTCTCTTACAAATGATTATAAAATCATACTTCTCTATTACCTTAAGTTTGAAAGCCTGTCAACCACAAAGTCCTTCCCACTAAAATTATTTAGATTTTTAGAAATTTCACCCTACAATTAGGGTGAATTCACTGTAGTTTTGAAGGAATAAATGGAATGGCTTCCATTTTTCTCTAAACCTTAAGCAATTTTCAGATTTAAAAACATGTTGAAGATCCTATTATATGTATGAGACTGGCTATTTCTTGGATGATTCAGAAACCCAGGTTTCTGTGTGGCATCTGGAGGGACTTCAGGAATTTGTGGTTGGGTGGATGATTGCTCCACCATCGCTGCGTGTTTGGGATATTTGGGCTGCTTTGGTCTATGTAGCATCTTGCTAGCAACTTCTTTCAAGTTTATTACCACTATGGCAAACTTCAGGAGGTCTCCCCAGCCCTTTGACCATTGGGCTGTTTACAAAACCAGAACCAGTCTAAAATAAATCACTGGGCACATACTGATGTCAGAAAATGACCATCACACTGTCTTCTCATATACCCTTTATTGTTATATTTAGAAAGTGAACTTCCCTCAACTTTTGACATAGCCACCCTATATCTTTTTGATCTTTGGTTATATTTCGCTGTGCAAATATTCTGAAAAGTTATTTCCCTAGTGCTCAAGTACACTAACTAGAGGGTAAGTTCCCGAGGGGTATAGACTGACAGCACATTCACCTAGAGTGGAGAGAAGGGAAATCACTAAACACACTTTGTCAGATTAGGCCAGTGTCATAAATTCATAATTTAGACAACCAGCAGACTTTTACTGCATCGGAATATGTTGTCAGATAAAGTTCTTTGTGAATAAATCCAGTGTGAAATGAAAACTCATTCTTTCAAGACAATGGGAATTTTTATTTCTGAGATTTACTAGGCTTTTGGAGAAGCTAACATATAGTCTGAGCCTTTTGAGAGGTTCATCCTGTCATGCAGGCACTAAGATGTGAGACCTTATTCCTACTCAAGTGTACTGAGTGAAGAAAAAAAATTACCTAAAAAATGATGATGAGTGGCTCTGACTCAGCAAATACATTCTTATGTGTGTACTCAGTTGCTCAGTTGTGTCCGACACTGCAACCCACCGACCCCATGGAGCCTACCAGGCTCCTCTGTCCATGGGATTTTTCCAAGCAATAATACTGGAGTGGGTTGCCATTTCCTCCTCCGGAGGCTCTTTCTGACCCAGCGATCAAACCTGTGTCTCCTGCAATAGCAGGTGGGTTTGTTTTTTGTTTTTGTTTTTGTTTTTTTTTTACCACTGAATCACATTCTTGGACCTGTGCAAAACACACAAAGCTTTGCTAAACATGTATAATTAAGGATTAACTTCCTCTGACCTGCCCATGTAACCTTCCTGACCTTCATGCAGAGAGAAAGGCATTGGTTCTCTCTACTTACCATTTATAGCAAAACTTAACAGATTTGAAACAATTCTAGAGACTGGAACTCTTTAGTCTCAGAAAGTGAGGACATGCTTAGCTGAGTTTGAAGCTTACACTAAGGATAAAGGGCCACAGTGGTTGTGAAGTATGAGTCTTTTTCCAGACTGTAGAGGTTATAATAGTACAGTTGTGGGAAAGAACTGTCAGATATTAACTCTGTCCCCAGAAATTAACAGCTTCCAAATGTGGTAGACCAGGACTCTATGTGTCTCAGAAGTAATACCTGATATGAGATGCCACAAGATACACATTTATTCATAGAACATCTGAATTAAACAGTCATACTGAAGGTACCATTTTGTCTTTCCTTCCTGTTCTTGGTTATGATCCATTTTATTAATGATTACTTCAAGTTTATACAATGGTACCCAACTGTGATACAATCCAAGAATCTAGTTCTCAAGAAAGAATGTCTCACCTGCTTTTATTTCCCATTAGAGGCCACTTCCTATTTTAGAATACATTAAAATTTTTACAATGGGTACTTTACTCAAGATACTTTATAAACTAACTATAATAATTATATTTTAAGTGTTTTTAGAAGGAGAGTTGGCTTTGCACTACTCTGGTTTTCTTGGTTATAAAAACATTGACTTTACTTAGAGGTTATGGACTTTCAAATATTTTTAAATAGTATCAAACAATTGAGTTATTCAGTTTCAAACAATGACCACAGGCTTTCATTCCTCAAGTTCCAGGCAACCTCTTCTGAGTGGCCCGTTTGTTTCCGGCTACTTTGGTATTTTCCTTCTCTATTCTTCCATTATCTTTGTGTTTCCATTCACCCACAGGAAATGGAGTAATCTCCACAAATGATCTCTTTCCTTCTTCCACTGATATAAGATATAGGAGTTACATTGTTAATTTTCTAACAAGGAAAAGGTCAAGTGTTGATTCTAGAATGAGAATGAAAGAGACTGTGGTGAGAAGGGGTGGTTTAAACTATACTTTAGTTTTTCTTGGGAGGCAGCAGGCTCACTATGCATAGAATTATGGAAAATGAAACAAAGTACAACACAGCACGTTGGTAATTCATTTAACCTTCTGCATTAGAACAAAATCCAGAACAGTTAAGAATCTAAAGCCTGTCTTCAAGAGTTTTCTAAACACTTGGTATCTGCCAATAATAATGTAATGAACTATCAAACACTTTTGTTCTTGCAACCCTTATATAATTCATACACACCACGCAGAATGGGACAGGGAAATGCAATAGTCCTTGTTCCACAGGACAGCTCACACAGGAAGTGCTAGAAAGAGGTTTCCATCCATCCTCAAATCTACTGACAGCCTGTTCACTTTTCACACCATTGGGGCATATGCTTATTTAACTATTCCTTTCTTACAAGGATCTCTTCACTCAAAGTAAACCACTTTATCATCTGAGCCTATGGTGAAAAGTAGAAAATAAAATTCCTGTTATGCAGCTCTGTTGTCCTCCAAGTGAATTATAAATATGTTTGTTGGAGGTATTTTACAGATTATGACTCCCCACTGAATTAGACATTCTTTTTTCTCACTTTATTGAGATATTAGTGACATGTAACTACATCAATCTAAGGTACACAAGTTGCTCAGTGGTTAAATAATCTGCTTGCAGTGCAGGAGACGCCAGAGATGCAGTTTGATCTCTGGGTCAGGAAGATCCCCAGGAGGAGGGCATGGCAACCTACTCCAGAATTCTTGCCTGGAAAATCCTATGGATAGAGGAGCCTTGCGGACTACATATCATAAGGTCACAAAGAGTTGGACATGACTGAAGCAACTGAGCATGCACGCATGCACAGGCATACATGATGACTTTATATATGTATATATGACAAAATGATTACTACAAGAAGTTTAGTTAACATTCACTAACTCATATAGTTACACTTTTTTTCTTGTGATGAGAACTTCAAGATTTTCTCTCTTAGCAACTTTCCAATATACAATACTGTATTGTTGTAGGAAGGGGGACCCCTTCCAGGGCCTGAAACAGGGCTCTTGTCTAACACTCAGAAATGAATTGTCTGAGGTCAATTATGCAGGTCAGGAAGCAATAGTTAGAACTGGACATGGAACAACAGACTGGTTCCAAATAGGAAAAGGAGTACGTCAAGGCTGTATATTGTCACCCTGTTTATTTAACTTCTATGCAGAGTACATCATGAGAAACACTCGGCTGGATGAAGCACAAGCTGGAATCAAGATTGCTGGAAGAAATATCAATAACCTCAGATATGCAGATGACACCACCCTTATGGCAGAAAGTGAAGAAGAACTAAAGAGCTTCTCAATGAAAGTGAAAGAGAAGAGTGAAAAAGTTGGGTTAAAGCTCAACATTCAGAAAACTAAGATCATGGCATCTGGTCCCATCACTTCACGGTAAATAGATGGGGAAACAGTGGAAACAGTGTCAGACTTAATTTTGGGGGGGCTCCAAAATCACTGCCGATGGTGATTGCAGCCATGAAATTAAAAGATGCTTACTCCTTGGAAGGAAAGTTATGACCAACCTAGACAGCACATTAAAAAGCAGAGATATTACTTGTCATCAAAGGTCCATCTAGTAAAGGCTATGATTTTTCCAGTAGTCATGTATGGATGTGAGAGTTGGACTATAAAGAAAACCAAGCACTGAAGAATTGATGCTTTGGAACTGTGGTGTTGGAGAAGACTGTTGAGAATGCCTTGGACTGCAAGGAGATCCAACCAGCCCGTCCTAAAGTAGATCAGTCCTGAGCGTCAATTGGAAGGACTGATATTGAAGCTGAAACTCCAATACTTTGGCCATCTGATGCAAAGAGCTGACTCACTTGAAAAGACCCTGATGCTGGGAAAGATGAGGGCAGGAGGAGAAGGGGATGACAGAGGATGAGATGGTTGGATGGCATCACTGACTCAATGGACATGAGTTTGAGTAAGCTACAGGAGTTGGTAATGGACAGGGAGGCCTGGTGTGCTGGGGTCCATGTGGTCACAAAGAGTCAGACATGACTCAGCAACTGAACTGACCTGAGGAAGGTGGACACCTTCCAGGGCCCGAAACTGGACTCTTGTCTAACACTTGGAAATGAATTGTCCAAGGAGACACATGTGCTGACAAAGCAAAAGATTTTATTGGGAAAGGGCACCTGGGTGAAGAGCAGTAGGGTAAGGGAACCCAGGAGAACAACTGTGCCACGTGGCTTGAAGTCTTGGGTTTTATGGTGATGGGACTAGTTTTTCGGTTGTCTTTAGCCAATCATTCTGACTCAGAGCCCTTCCTGGTGGTGCACGCCTTGTTCAACCAAGATGGATGCCAGAAAGAAGGATTCTGGGAGGTGATCGGACTGCGGTGTCTCCTTTTGACCTTTCCTGAACTCTTCCGGTTGGTGGTGGCTTATTAGTTCCATGCTTCTTACCGGGACCTCCTGTCATAAAACAACTCATGCAAATGGTTGCTATGGTGCCTGATCAGTGTGGGTGGTTTCATTCAGTGTGCTTCCCCTACCAGTATCATGAACTATAGTCATTATGCAGTACATTACACCCCTCTAACCAGGAGGAGGGCATGGCAACCCACTCCAGAATTCTTGCCTGGAAAATCCTATGGATAGAGGAGCCTTGTAACTGGAGAAGGAAATGGCAACCCACTCCAATGTTCTTGCCTGGAGAATCCAGGGATGGCAGAGCTTGGTGGGCTGCCGTCTATGGGGTAGCACAGAGTCAGACACGACTGAAGTGACTTAGCACCAGCAGCAGCAGCAACCCATATATATCATAACTGGAAGTTGAAGTCTTTTGACCCACTTTCACCATCCCCAGCCCCTGAGTTACTTTTTTTTTTTTTAATCTTAATTTCAATGAACAAAAATTACAAGAGAGAATTAACAGAAGAAAGAAAAAGAAAAAAAAAATGTAGTTATTAGTTAAGTTCAAATAAATTAATTCCCTTTTGATATTATAAATGTCCACATTCAAGACTCTCATTTGTTAGGTCAAGAGGTATGACACAATGAAAAAAAGTATATTTTTCAATAATAATGTAACCTTACAGTCTTGCATTCTTAGAGTGAAATACATTAACGAGATTGCTTCTTTTCTGTAGAATCTGTCCAAAGTATATGTCTGAAATCTCAAGAGGAAACCGACTCTAAAACTTTGTAACATAATCTTGTAAACACAGATAACTGAGAATGCTGCAGCATGGTGCATCAAAATTTGAACTCTTGGAGGCCAATCTATCATCAGTCATGTAATTAGCAAGGAAAGAAAGATAAAGTACTAGAAAACTAAATGTCTATTTTAAAAGACAGATGCATATTTTGTCTGAGAATATTCCTAATGTTAATATTTTTGGTAGTGATATTTTAACAGTAAAGAGATTTTATATCATTTGCTTGAAAGGCAGAGTCATTAAAGTCAAATACTAATCTTTCAAACTTCTACTTTCTTATCAAAATGGGTTGTCAGAAAATCTTGTGGATTCATAATTCTCAAAGGCTCTGTTAGAATCTAGGAAAAGGGTCATATAAAAAAGTGTATGGGAACCTACAGAGGGTGAAAAGGGGTGGGAGGGAGTTCAGGAGGGAGTTCATATGCATACCTATGACTGATTCATGTTGTTGTATGGCAGAAACCCATGCAATATTGTAAAGCAAGTATCCCGCAATTAAAAATAAATAAATTTTAAAAAGTGTATGAGGCTTCCATGGTGACTCCAGTGGTGGGGAGTCTGCCTGGCAATGTAGGAGACAGGGGTTCAGTCCCTGGTTCAGGAAAATTCCACATGCCACGGAGCAGCTAAACCCATGTGCCCCAACTACCAAGCCTGTGCTCTACAGCCAGTGAGACACGACTGCTGAGCCCATGTGCCATAGCTCCTGAAGCCTGAGTGCCCTAGAGACCATGCTGCCTTACAAGAGAAACCACCGCAATGAGAAGCTCACACACAGCAACTAGAGATTCGCCCCACTCTCTCTGCAACTAGAGAAAACCCGAGTGCAGCAACAAAGACCAAAATGATAATAAATAAATAAATAAAACATTTAAAAATGTAATTAACAAAGAGTGTGAAGCACTTCTTTAAGAAAGAGAGAACGGGCGGAGTTTAATTTTGCCTTGGGAAGGAGAACTGTGGGCAAACCCTAGCTTTATTACCTTTGCAGTGGCCTAAGTGCTATGGAAGAAAGAAAGATGAGAAATTTCCCAAGCATTTCATGAAAATGCACTAAATACTGATAAGAGATCCTATCTCAATTCAATTAACCACAATCTTGAGTGACACAACAGCGCACCAGGCTTCGTGGCAGTGTGGAAGTATTAAAAAAGGCTCAACACTTAAGGAACTTACAATCTTATCACACAGACAAACATATTAAAAATATGTTCCACAGCCAAGGATAATGACACAAACCCCATTTGTATTCAATAGATACTGGATTCTGTTCTTCACAATGTTCAAGTAACTCTGTGAAGTGCAGTGAGAGCCACTTAATTTCCTTCCTGTGATATCTGAATTTCCTAGGCTAACTCTGAGGGCCAAACATTCAGTTCTCTTTATTTTTTTCCAGCTGAAAGGCTGTCATTTTAATTGGAAAATATTTAGTACCTGCTTGTGGTACAGTGGGAAAGAATCTGCCTGTCAATGCATGAGACGCAAGAGACTTGGGTTCAGGGTCTGGGTTGGGAAGATTCCTTGCAGTAGGAAATGGCATCCCACTCTAGTATTCTTGCATGGAGAATCCCATGGGCAGTGGAGCCTGGTGGGCTACAGACCATGGGGTTGCAAAGAGCTGGACATGACGACTGAGCGACAAAGCAAGTGCACGCATGTGCACACACACACACACACACACACAGACACACACACACACAACATAAGCTTCTGAGCACTGAGACTGATTTTTAAACCTTTTCTGACTCCTATTGAATACCCTGTGCTGTGCTGTGCTGAGGGAAGCCCATTGAATATCCTTTATATTGGTTAATGTGCAAAATACTCAATGAAACTTCTGAAAGAGAAAACAAATTTTTCTTAAAGAAATGAAGAGAAGAGAGAACATTTTAGTACCTGTCTCACACACATTTAGTACCCCTCTACACACATTCACTGTGGTGGTTAAATATAAAAGTTAAAAGTTAGAGACCTGGCTTAAAAACCCCAGCTCTCCCTCTCACTACCTGCGTGATCCTGGGCAAGTTACTTAAGCTAAATGGACCTTAGTTTCTTCATTTGCAAAATGGCAGATATGCGAGTGCATGTCTAATAAAATTTTGTATAGATTAGATGTAATAATGTAAATAAAGTGTCCAGCCTAAGTTCTTGTACATAAGTGCTCAATAATTAGAACTACATTATTGTTTGCCACCTGTCTATGTTTAAAAAGATTTGAGGCAACTAACACTAAGTAACAGATATAATAAAACCAAAATAAAAAGATAAATGTATCAAGCTATAGTATTGATATTTTTTTCCCAATTTTTTTTGATTTTTTTTCCAATTTTTTTTGATCAAATAAGTGAAATTGATTCATAGCACTTAAGAAAATTTCCCAAACCAGAAAGTATTTTGTGGAGGAAGGTAGGTATTTGCTGCATATTTAAAACTTGTGTTAAAATATATTCTTTACAGAATTATTTGGAGTTTTAATATTCTAAAATTGAGAATGAATAAACTCAAAACACTAGTGCAAAAATTTTAGAAAGACTGCCTTTCCATCCTTAATTAATAGCTAAAAAATCTGAAGAGTGGTAGACAAGTTTTTATCAAGTTACAGGAAACTACATTTTCTAGGAATCCAGACATATAGTTCTAGAGCATGTTGATTCGGTAACTGACTGACAAGGTTTTAAAAATCATTTTGGTGAATCAAGAAACTTCTTGAGACGTGCTCAGCTCAATAGAATTAAACTTCCCTCCGTCCAACTGCCACCATGAAATTAAAAGATGCCTGCTGCTTGAGAAGAAAGCTATGAGAAATCTAGAGGGTGCATTAAAAAGCATAGACATCACTTTGCCGACAAAGGTCCATATAATCAAAGCTATATTTTTTCCAGTAGTCAAGTATGGATGTGAGAGTTGGACCATAAAGAAGGCTGAGCACTGAAGAACTGATGTTTTTAAATTGTGATGCTGGGGAAGACTCTTGAGAGTACCTTGGACTGCAAGGAGATCAAATCAGTCAACCCTAAAGGAAATCAATCCTGAATATTCATTGGAAAGACTGATATTGAAGCTGAAGCTCCAATACTTGATGGGAAGAGCCGACTCATTGGAAAAGACCCTGATGATGGGAAAGATTGAGGGCAGGAGGAGAAGGGGGTGACAGAGGATGAGATGGTTGGATGGTATCACTGACTCAATGGACATAAGTTTGAGCAAACTCTGTGAAATAGTGAAGGACAGGGACACCTGGCACACTGCACACCATGGTGTTACAAAGAGTTAGACACATCTTAGCAACTGATCAACAACAATAGCAACAAGAGCAACCCAAGTGGGGCTTCCCTAGTGGCTCAGTGGTAAAGAATCTGCCTGCCAGTGCAGGAGAAATATGTTTGATCCTTGGGTAGGAAAGATCCCTTGGAGAAGGAAATGGCAACCCACTCCAGTGTTCTTGCCTGGAAATCCTATGAACAGAGGAGCCTGGCAGGCTACAGTCCGTGGGGTCGCGAAGAGTCAGGCATAACTTAGGTACTGAGTACGATGCATGCCACCCAACTGCTTACCACCAAAAATTGTTCAAAGATTCTAAAATCTTCTGTATTTCAAGTCTATTTTAGGAGACTTACCCATTAATTTCTGAGTTAGCTATGCTACAAACTAACATCAGCCATTTCTAGGTTAAAGTGTTTTAACTGTGAGGTTATGCTATTTTCCCCATCTATGTCTCTTCCAAGGTCATAAAATCTGGTAGGACAGATACTCCCTATGTAAGTTATGATCCAACTATTTCCTGCACATTTTCTAATACAGAGAGCAGTATCTGTAGCTTCAGTGCCTCTTTTTAAGTTCCCCATTCTTTCTGCTTTGTGCTTTAGTCACTACTCACAGATGGTAAACAATCCACCTGCAATGTGGGAGATTTGAGTTCAATCCCTGGGTTGGGTAGACCCCCCTGGAGAAGGGAACACCTATCCACTCCAGTATTCTTGCCTAGAGAATTCCATGGACAGAGGAGCCTGGCCAGCTACAACCTATGGGATCGCAAAGAGTCGGACATGATTGAGCAACTTTCACTTTCACTTTTCTTTCACAACATGGGACATGGCGATCCAGTTGGTTTTTTGAGCTCTCATAGTAAATTGCTATTTCTGTTGGGCTCCAAACTTGAGATCCAGTATTCCCTTAGGATACTGCGAGGTGTTTATTTTTCCTCCAGGTCCTAGCTGTCTGCCAGCTCATAGGCATGTGGAGCTTATGCTGATCTGGCTTTTGCACTGCTCTGTGAGGACCAAAGCTGGGCTGGTAAACTTGCCCAGCAAAGGTTGGGAAAAGAGAGGTCATACCTATTACATGGTCCTGTAGCCTGCACAAGTTCTGAGTTCCTGCTGGCATCTGTGAGCTCACAAGGCAACCGAGGGATGATGGCAGCCTTCTTTCCAGACGGCTGTGTTCTTTACTATGTTCCTCAGCCTACAAACATCTTTGCTGTGCTCTGGGATTTTTGGAACTCTTGGTCCTATTCTTGTCTGAAATGTGATTTAACTTTTAAGGCTGACGGGTGCTGTATCTTAGCTGCTCAATGGCATCTCTGAATTTCTGCATTTACTTTTTAAAAAAATTTATTTTTAGTTGGAGGATAATTGCTTTAGAATGTTGTGTTGGTTTCTGCCACACATCAACATGAATCAGCCATTTATATATCTGCTTAGTTGCTCACTTGTGTCTGACGCTCTGCAGCTCCATAGACTGTAGCCCACCAGGCTCCTCCATCCATGGTATTTCCCAGGCAAGAATATTGGAGTGAGTTGCCATTTTGTACTCCAGGGGATCTTCCTGACCCAGATATCGAACCAGACTCTCTTGTGTCTCCTGCACTGACAGGCAGGTTATTCACCACTATCGCCACCCATTAGTATATGCGTGTTCCCTCCCTCTTGAACCTCCTTGCTACCTCCTACTCCATCCCACCCCTCTAGGTTGTCACAGAGCACCAGCCTGAGTTCCCTCACTACACAGCAACTTCCTATTACCTATCTATTTCACACATGGTAATGTGCATATTTCAATCCTACTCTCTCCTTCCCTCACTGTGTCCATAAGTCTGTTCTCTTTGAGTCTCTCTTCCTGCCCTGCAAAGAAGTTCATCAGGACCATTTTTCTAGGTTCCATATATATGTGTTAATATATGATATTTGTTTTTCCTTTTCTGACTTACTTCACCCTGCATAGCAGGCTCTAGGCTAATCTACCTCACTAGAACTGACTCAGATCCTTTCCTTTCTATGGCTGAGCAATATTCCATTGTGTATATGTACCATGACTTCTTTATCCATTCACCTGTCTACAGACATCTAGGTTGGTTCCATGTCCGGCCTTTAGCTTTGAGCCTAATCAGTTCTCTCAGTCCAGTGTTTGGGTTATCAACCAGTCCCCAAATTTTCCACAGGTGCTGACTTACCATGACTTGTGCTTCAATACTAAAATATGAAAATACCCAACCATCATGTGAGCTGGATGGAGTCAGGGAAGTGATTTCAGATGAGGAAACATTCATATCGAGCAATTGTCTTCATACAATTTTGGTTGAATAGAATACTGAAGTTGGTGAGAGGGCTCTCCAAGTAGGAGAACCACATGAGGAGAGGCAGATAAATCGTTGTTAATTTTTAATGTTTAAAGCAAGTCAAACAAAGCTGTTTGCCTCTGGCTTCAATTTGTATTATGAAGGAAAAAAAATTCATTGGAAACTTTGAATGAACAAATAAAAAATTTGACAGTATTCATTTGAGGAAGATACATTGAAAAAACTTGAGGCAAACAATTGTTAAGTGCCGAGGCATTTCATTAGTCCTAGAGAACAAAGATTAATAAGACCAATATGTGATATTTTCTCTCAAGGGGCTAACATTCCAGTAGGGGAGGCAGATAAACAAATAAGTGATTATTTATATTCAGTTGAAGCTCTTTTATCTAATGCAATTTGGTTTAGAAGTTGATGTATTAACCAAATAAAAATGTGGTTATAGGAGGGAATTTTAAAATGCCCTTTATTATTTTAATTTAAACATAAAATTGTATATTCACTGATTTTTTGATATGCAAAAGCCTTTTCTCTGCATGATTTTACTTACATAAAGCATATAAAATACAGGATATGAGGTTTAATGTTTGTATTTTTAAAAATGAAATGAAAAAGTAAAGAAACATGCAAAGTACTGAGCAGAGATTCTCCTGGAGTTGTAATAGTTTTGCAAACAAGTATCTGAGTTATCTTGTCAATACTTTATTTAACAGAATTATTTTTTAATAACTCAACTTTATCCAGTGTTTTAAATGTATTCATATATGTTATCACAGAAACATCTCTCTTTTCTTATAGCATTTCATTAGTTTCAACATAAAATTTAATTATGTAATTAAAATAGCAGAGACAACTGGTTTGGAAGGAATGTTACCAACTTTTTGGAAATGCGAGACTCAACTGGCAAGAACAGAAGTTCATGGTTATACTGGAGAACAGCTGAAAGCTGGGAGATTTTTAGCATGCTTTGGACATTAGCCATTATGTTTAACAAAGGAATAGACAGTATCAATCACTTAGTTGTAGGTATAATAATTGGAGTTTCATTGAGAAAACTGATCAGAACTAAAGGCTAAGGCATGCATGAGGTATTATGTTATCTCAGAACAACTGATATTAGATTATGTAGGGCTTAGGTCAGAACCTTGGGCAGCATCAACTTTGGGATAAGAGACTTAACTATCTTAAGTTGTTGTTTATTCATATGTGACTCTTTGGCAACCCCATGGACTGTAGCTTTCCAGGCTCCTCTGTTCATGGGATTTCCCAGGCGAAATACTGAAGTGGTTGCCATGCCCTCCTCCAGATATCTTCCTGATCCAGGGATTGAACCCATGTCTCCTCCGTCTGCAATGCGGGAGACCTGGGTTCAATCCCTGGGTTGGGAAGATCCCCTGGAGGAGGGCATGGCAACCTACTCCAGTATTCTTGCCTGGAGAATCCCCATGGACAGTGGAGCCAGGAAAGCTACAGTCCATGGGGTTGTAAAGGGTCGGACACAGCTGAACGACTAAGCAGAGCACAGCACTCCTGCATTGCAGGTTCTTTATTGGTGAGCCACCAGGGAAGCCTAACTATCTTAAGTGTAAACAACAAACTTAATGAAAAATAAAATCATAATAACTTTAGTAGAATTGGTCTTGCATAGTTAGGATGGGAGAGAAAACAATGGAGAGTACAAGAGAACCTTGGAAAACTGAGATGGAGTAGGAAAGGCTTTTTTCTAACCTTTTTTTGGGAGGGAGGGAATTGGGAGCCATTGAAAACAAATTTCTTTAATACCACAGTTATTCCCGGGATCAATCTTTCTTTAAAGTACAGAACAGTACAAGGAGGTGATGTAAAAATAACTATTTTAATTCAATATTTTGGTAACAATTCTAAGTTATTTATTAATGGAATAATAGAGACAAGGGGGTTGGTTATAACAACATGTTTTTCAGGAGAGTAATAAAGTTTTTATAATTAAAATGAGGGTAGTACTAATAAAAACTGTATGGGTAAAATACAATTTTTGAGTGTAGCACAGAGTAGAAAATTTTGAGAACTCTGCAATAGTACAAAAAGGTACATACATATATCAGCAATAGTCACCTACAATTCTTTTACCCAGAGATCTGTTGTTCAGTCACTGAGTTGTGTCTGATTCTTTTGTGACCCCATGAACTGTAGCCTACAAGGCTCCTCTATCCATAGGATTTCCCAGGGAAGAATATTGGAAAGGGTTGCCATTTCCTTCTCTAGGGGATCTTCCCAACCTAGGGATCAAATCTTCATCTCCTGCATTGGCATGAGGATTCTTTACCACTGAGTCACGGGGAAGCCCTATATCCAGAGAAAGCCTGTGTTAAATTTTATTTCATATCTCCTTTTGAATATTATGTACATACACACACACATATAGGAGCATACTAAGACTTTTTTTTCAATTTAACAATATATTGTGGCCATTTTTCATGACAACATGAAAAATTTCTTTGTGTCATTGGCTAGACTGTGAGTACATTGCCGAATTTTAATGTTGAGAGCAACTTTCTTTTCATTTGTCATTTTAATATCATAGTGGTTGCTGCAGACTTCTGGAAGCTATTTTATTATGAGACTTCTTTTATTTATTTCAGCAATGGGTACAAAATTTTATCAAATTTTTTGTCAACATCTATAGAATGGACCATATATATGATCTCCTTTAACTGGTAGATAGAATGAAATACATGGATGGAACCACCTTCGCTCCTTCCCTCCCTCCCTTCCTTTCTACCTTCTTTCTTTTCTTTTTTCTTCCTTCCTTCTAAGTTTAAATAATTTCTGTTCTATGTGAATACTTTTATTTTTTCTAAGTAATAAATATATGTAGTTCAAACAGTAAAATACCTCTACAAGACTAATACTGAAAAGCACTTCCCCAAGCCCCAAATTTCCTATTTCTATGTTCTTTTTTCCCAAGTTTTCTGGCTATTTGTTTTGGCATTTAATTCCTTATATTTTATAGTGCTATTTCTTAACTTGTCAATTTTAGTTATTTCATATTTTTCTTATGAAATGAGGATTTATAGTTATTACATCATGTCATATTTTTCTACTGTCTCAATATGCATAGTCTTATCAGTAAGTTTTGTTGAATTCATGATCAGTATTCATGTTACTATGACTTTATTAGTATCGGTCAGAACTGAGCCAAATATTATAATTATATTTTCTATCTTGTGAAGTTTTTGTTTTACTTAGAGTTAATAATTTGTTGTTGTTTGGCCGCTAAGTGGTGTCTGGCTCTTTCGTGACCCCATAGACTGTAGCCCACCAGGCTCCTCTGTCCATGGGACTTCCCAGGCAGGAATACTGGAGTGGGTTGCCACTTCCTTCTCGAGGGGATCATCTTGACCCAGGATTGAACCAGCAGCTCCTATATTGGCAGGTGGCTTCTTTCCAGCTGAGTCACTAGGGAAATCCAAAGAGTTAGTAATACTTTTGTTTTTATTTTTGTTTGTCTAGGTTTATGTATTTATCACAGTCATTATTCCAACTGATCAATAAAATTCTTTTAGATTCTAATTTCCATATGGTCAAAAACATCTGGTGCTTTATCAATTACCCACACCCCCCACAAACACCTCCCCTCCCTGCCCTTGGAAGCATCCATGCTGGAGCCCTCTGTCCTTCTACTCCAATATAGACTAATTTCTCTTTAGTGTGCTGTTAACCTGGAATTTCTCCTTTCTCCCATGTTGAGTCCCTTATTTTGAAAATTTGGTTTCTTCTTCTATTTTAGTCTATGTTCCCATTGTCCAGGAACTTAAGAGGGTGTGCACGGGAGATAATTTGTTCAGGGCTTGCATTGGTAAAGAATTCACCTGCAATGCGGGAGACCTAGGTTCGATCCTTGGGTTGGGAAGTTCCCCTGGTGAAGGGAAAGGCTACCCACTCCAGTATTCTGGCCTGGAGAATTCCATGGACTGTATAGTCCATGGGGTAGAAAAGAGTCAGACACAACGGATCAACTTTCACATTCATCTGCATGTCTGAAAATGTTCTAGTAGGCTGTTATACTTGATTGATAGTTTGATAGAGATTGATAGTTTGATTGAAAACAGAATTTTAGGTTGAATAAAAAGTTCCTCTTAGAAATTTGAAGGCATTGTTTCATCATCTTCTAGCTTCAAATGTAGTTGTAGAGTTGCCTGGTAATATTCTGATTGCAGAACCTTTTACAAAATTTATTTCCTTCTGATAGCTTTTATAGTACTTTACTTCTTTCTAGTGTTCTGGATGAAATTTCAAGGAGATGTGCATTAAAAAGGGTATTTTACATTTTATTTTGTTGAGATTCTTTTGTAAACTCATATTCTAAATGCTGGAACATTTTCTTAAAATAATTTTTTATAATATCTTCCCATCTTATTCCCCCCTCCTCTTTTTCTCCTGAACCATTTCCTTATTTTTCTGCTCCAGTATTTCATATATTTGCCTTTTTATTATGCTTTCTGGGCCCCATGTCCTATATTTCTGTTGACTTTTTAATTCTAGCAACCTTATTTTTACATTGCAATAAAAACAAAATTGTTCTCTGATTATTCCTCTTTTGTAACTATTTTATGACGCCATATCTTTCCTTAAACCTCTGAAGAGAATAATGCTAGGATTTTTAACTTAAAAAAAACTATCATATCTTTGGTTCCTTTGAGTTCCTTTCTATTTGTTTATGTCTCTGCATTTTATGAAATTAGATGGTTTCCTCAAATTTCTGATAAGCTTCAAACCTTCATATTTACGAAAAAGATCCTGAACACATGTATGTGGTCAGAACTTGCCACTTGATGGGCCAGCTCTTGGATTTTGTTGCAGGTCTTCCCCTTCTTTCTATGGTCTCTTTTACTCTCTTGTATGTATGTATAGATTTATACTTAAAAAAATCTAATCTTCTTTCAGTGGGGTTGGGTGCTTAAAAACGCATTTGTCTCATTGGCCATGTCTAACTGGAAGTAAAAAGTAAATCAATTTAGTCAAATGTATAAACCTTTCCCTTTTCCTTTTTGGTGTCTACCTTTGATGTGCGTATGTCTCTGTGTTTGTGTGTGTGTGATGTTTAGATGTCCATTTATTTCATTTCATTTTATTTTTACTAGATTATCAGTTTATTATGAAAGAATATAACTGGTGGCTCAGATGGTAAAGAATTCGCCTGCAATGCAGGAGACCTGGGTTTGATCCCTGGGTTGGGAAGATCCTCTGGAAGAGGGATGGCAACCCATTTCAGTTCTTGCCTGGAGAATCCCCATGGACAGAGGAGCCTGGTGGGCTGCAGTCCATGGGGTAACAAAGAGTCAGACACAACTGAGCAACTAAGTACATATAACTCAGGAACAGCCAGATAACTTTTCTTCCCCAGTTCTCCCACTCTCAGGCAGTCCATTAGCAAGTCTTGCCAGTTTTCACTCCAAAATAGATCCTAGTTCTTCCAAAGCTTTCCCTCTCTGTATCTTGGTCTAAGCTATCACCTTCTTTTGCCAGAATTACTGCTACAACATCCTAATTGAACTCCTTACTATATATTTGGCCGATGCAAATCCAATAGTGTGAATCAAGCTATTTTTTTCTTAACCTTCTTAAAACTCTTCAATGCTTTTGCTTGGCACCTAGAATTAAACTTCCTTTGAGATGCCTAGAGAGCACAATGTCATGTGTCCCCTACCTGCTCTTTTACTGGTCACAAGTTACATGCTCATTTATTTTAAATGATAAATTTGGAAACATTCATGACAGTTTTTATTAAGAACATTGTGTATCACATTATACAGACATTTTAACACTATTTTCTCCATATATAGTGTGCTAGAAAGAGTATACCATAGTTAAACCTTGTGTGTTGTGCTATGTATATAGAAGTATGTTATTCAGATTTTCTCATACAGAGAAATTCAATCATGTATTTCAGGAAATGTTGTAACTAAGTGATTACTAAACAGCAGCAGAATGGAGGGACATAATTTATGTACACAAAATAGTGTCAGTTGGCACTGAAAATTAGAATAAAATAGATCCAAACATGAACACCGGACATTTTCAGGTGACACATGATTCTACCAGTAACATGACATTTGCCAAAGCTTTTTCATTTGTGGAATGAGAGTAATTGAAAAGAGAAGATAAACTCCATTCACATGTGATCGGGTTGAGGTTTGGACACGATTGCACATAAGAGAAAGAAGAGAGAGATATAGTGTTAAGAGTTATTTCATTCAGCTTAATCTAGGTAAATAAGTTTTCCCTAACAGGATGAGTACAGAAAAAGAGTGGGGCCACTGTCCCTAGAGATCATGCTGTGAAGGGCACTCTTGAGAACTGAGCAACATGGTGGACCTGGCTGAGCCCCAGCAGGTGTCCTGGGTAAATGACCAGGGTGGGTAGGGACAATGCTTCTGCCTTTTTCATTTATCCTGACTTTCCCAGAGGAGTGTACATCAAGAGACATAGTGAAGGGAAAGGTGTGAAAATAGGTGATCAAACTATTAAAATAGAAAGTGAAAGTTGCTCAGTCATGTCCAACTCTATGTGACCTCATGGACTATACAGCCCATGGAATTCTCCAGGCCAGAATATTGGTGTGGGTAGCTGTTCCCTTCTCCAAGGGATCTTCCTAATCCAGGGATCGAACCCAGGTGTCCCACATTGCAGGCAGATTCTTTAACAGCTGAGCCACCATGGAAGCCCAAGAATACTGGCGTGGGTAGCCTATCCCTTCTCCAGTGGATCTTCCTGATCCAGGAATCGAACTGGGGTTGCCTGCATCACAGGCCAATTCTTTACCATCTGAGCTACCAGAAAAGCCCATTAAAATGGAGTGATCATGTAATTCTTGTTTCCAACTTCTGAAAATGAGAAGGGACACTATCAGTAAATACACAGGGACAATGGACTCAAGCCAATCAGGACTGTTTCAGAAACCAGAATCTATGTTCACCCTAATTAAAATCCTCTGTAGCAAGAAGTCTTAACCAACCTTGACAGGAAGAAGAGTTTCAAAAATAAATATGATTGACTGGCAATGAATTCCACTCAGCACTTCCATTTCAAAATAGTGAAATAGTTTTCTATGGAAATTTATAGCTTTATATTAATTGTCTAGCTAGCAATCAGCATATCTCAAAAAATACCTTGACATTGATTTTGTTTACTACATTTATTTCTTCCACATTCCCTAGAAGAAAGTATTTAGAAACTATCCAGGGATTTCTAAAAGAAAAACCCAAGTCATAAGTTTTCTGGAACTTATTTACTTTTCTTCTTGGTTATCAGAATATTAATATTCAGTATAAACAATCCAAGTTGCTCAAATTCCTTCCATGATTTGAGTTATAAGCTGACAAGGATACATTTGGATTGGAATGAAGCTCTAGGTTAATAAGGCAGGTTTCATAAGACATAAGCCTCCAAAAAATATTACCAAGCTTTCCTTGCTATAAAGTTGAGGGGTAAAACTGCAGACCTGAAAATGGTGAGATTAGAATCCCCAACCACTGGTGTTCCTCACCATGATGAAAAAAATGAGAAATCCTTTTTGAGGCCATGGAGAGTGGTTAGATCAGCTTCTATTTCTTGAGGTCATTTATTATGAGAACGAATATGGGGAAAAATGGAGAAATCCTCTTGAGCATGGGAAGTGGTGGTAGTAGTGGTTTAGTCGCTCAGTTGTGTCCAACTCTTGTGACCCCGTGGACTGTACATAGCCCATCATGCTCCTCTGTCCATGGAATTCTCTAGATAAGAATACTGGAGTGGGTTGCCATTTCCTTCCCAACCCAGGACTCAAACCTGGGTCTCCTGCATTGCAGGCAGATTCTTTGCCAACTGAGCTACAAGGGAAGTTCAGGGATAGTGGGAGAAAGAAATGAGGAAAATGAAAAGGGAGAGCTCTAAGAAAAGGGAGTTTCTTGCTTAAAGCAGTTTTTGTTTTGATTGGACTTGTAACCCGGGAGACGCCATGGTCTGGAAATATCAAAGGAAGATATTTCAAAGAGAAGATAAGAGTCCTTCTTTGTAGGTGAAAGTGATACTAACTGCCCCCACCCTCTGGGTTCACATGGTTTGAGTTGATTTTCCATTTTCTATGGTTTGTAGCATCCACTCAAGTTCTCTTACCATGAGACGCAGGTAAAGATTTGAAAGCCTGGCTCCTTGGCTGCTAGATAATGTACCAAAGGGACATTCTGTTCTCTGTGCAGAGCTAATTGACCTACACAGGGAGCAAAACTTCAGACTAAGCTTCATTACCATCATGACCCACTCAAACCAGAGAACAAGGCCAGCTCTAAAACACCATGCTGATAGATGAATAAATGTAATGGTTCTAATAAAAGTCTTAATAATTATGAGATACTCCTGAAAAGCTTTTGCTTTTTGTTTTTCTAAACAAAAATGATGGTGGTAAAGAAAGCAAATAAAACAAAATGTGAAAAAGTTCCCTCTTATTTCATACCCCATGAAAAATAACTATATATATATATATCTTCTTGACTTTTCTGGAAATGTAAACTTATAATGAACAGAGATTTATAATTTTTATCCAATATTGAAGAATGCTTCTCTATAGTATGCTTCTTTCTTTTTTTTCTGTGTATTGTAATACTGAGATTATATTTTCATGTGAATACACAAATATCTGTAAAATCTTAATGCAAATTCAGAATGAATCTTATTTTATGTAATTGTTCCATTTTGATACAGATTTCACTTGTTTCCAAGTTTTTGATTAAACAAGGAATGTATAATAATGTATATACATCTTATAAATATATTTTTAATGTTTATTATTAAGATAAATTTCTAGGATTGGAGAACTATGGGTGAGTACATTTTATGTTAGAAAGAATTAAAAATTTTTCTTAAATGTGTGTTTACTAACTTTCTCTCTGAGATTGTCTTCAGTTCAACTTATTCTTGAGTGATATTTCTGCAGCAGATAGAATTCAGATTAGTCCTTTGAAGGAAATACTCCACAGCCTTCTGAGTAAAGCTGTTGTTGTGAAATCAGTTCTCAGTGTAGCTTGTTCTTTGAAGGTAATCTACCTATTTTCCTTGACTGCTTTCAAGAATTCTTTGTCTGGTTTTGCACAGTTACAAATCAAATGTGTTCAATGTGGATTTCTTTTTGTTTAACTTGATACTTCTATTAATATCTAATGTATTTCATCAGTTCTGGAAATTTCTTAGTATCTCTTAAATATTACATTTACTTCAACTTCCTCCTCTGTGGAACTTTCTCACTATATCTTTATATCTTTTTCTTCTGTATTTTCTAACTTTTTGTCTCTTGATGCATTGTTCTGGTAATTCCTTTGGATGAAGCTTCCAGGCTAGTGAGTCTTTCTTTAGTTATGTCTCAGCAGCTGATACACTCACAGTTTGTTATTAATTTTGGTTGTAGTATAGAAAAATGGATTTGAGTACTTTCCTTAGTTCTCGAGATTCTCTTATTCTAGATTTGTCTAGAAAGCAAGTCATCCTGTTATCTTTCCAACACTGTGAAAAGATTCTTTAAAATATTTCATCTCAGATATTTTTGATTTGTATAGCCTGCTATCACTGGAAGCTTATACAGCACATATAGTCTTTAAAAAAAATAAGGCTATATTTTACACTTTTAATGCTTTTTTTGATTTTACTTTTTTCTTATTTGATCTACGGATTTTTTTTTTTTTCCCTTTTAGTTTTTGTCCACATTTTGGGTCACTTGGAAACTCTGTAGCCTGTAATGTAGTCTTTAATGTTACTTCTATGATTATACAGTGGAAGTGAGAAATAGATTTAAAGGACTATATCTAATATACAGAGTGCCTGATGAACTAGGGACAGAGGTTTGTGACATTGTACAGGAGACAGGGATCAAGACCATCCCCATGGAAAAGAAATGCAAAAAAGCAAAATGGCTGTCTGAGGAGGCCTTACACGTAGTGAAAAGAAGAGAAGTGAGAAGCAAAGGAGAAAAGGAAAGATATAAGCATCTGAATGAAGAGTTCCAGAGAATAGCAAGGAGAGATCAGAAAGCTTTCCTCAGCGATCAATGCAAAGAAAGAAATAGAGGAAAAGAACAGAATGGGAAAGACTAGAGATCTCTTCAAGAAAATTAGAGCTACCAAGGGGACATTTCATGCAAAGATGGGCTTGATAAAGGACAGAAATGGTATAGACCTAACAGAAGCAGAAGATATTAAGAGGTGGCAAGAATACACAGAAGAACTGTACAAAAAAGATCTTCAAGACCCAGATAATCACAATGGTGTGATCACTCACCTAGAGCCAGACATCCTGGAATGTGAAGTCAAGTGGGCCTTAGAAAGCATCACTACGAACAAAGCTAGTGGAGGTGAGGGAATTCCAGTTGAGCTATTTCAAATCCTGAAAGATGATGCTGTGAGAGTGCTGCACTCAATATACCAGCAAATTTGGAAAACTCAGCAATGGCCACAGGACTGGAAAAGGGTTCCAATCCCAAAGAAAGGCAATGCTAAAGAATGCTCAAACTACCGCACAATTGTACTCATCGCACATGCTAGTAAAGTAATGCTCAAAATTCTCTAAGCCAGGCTTCAGCAGTATGTGAACCGTGAACTTCCAGATGTTCAAGCTGGTTTTAGAAAAGGCAGAGGAACCAGAGATCAAATTGCCAACATCTGCTGGATCATGGAGAAAGCAAGAGAGTTCCAGAAAAACATCTATTTCTACTTTATTGACTATGCCAAAGCCTTTGCCTGTGTGGATCCCAAGAAATGTGGAAAATTCTGAAAGAGATGGGAATACCAGACCACCTGATCTGCCTCTTGAGAAACCTGAATGCAGGTCCAGAAGCAACAGTTAGAACTGGACATGGAACAACAGACTGGTTCCAAATAGGAAAAGGAGTACGTCAAGGCTGTACATTGTCACCCTGCTTATTTAATTACTATGCAGAGTATTCAGTCGTGTCCAACTCTTTGGGACCCCGTGGACTGTAGCCCACCAGGTTCCTCCGTCCACTGCAGATGGTGATTGCAGCCATGAAATTAAAAGACCCTTACTCCTTGGAAGAAAAGTTATGACCAACCTATATAGTATATTCAAAAGCAGAGACTTTACTTTGCCGACTAAGGTCTGTCTAGTCAAGGCTATGTTTTTTCCTGTGGTCATGTATGGATATGAGAGTTGGACTGTGAAGAACGCAGAGCGCTGAAGAATTGATGTTTTTGAACTGTGGTGTTGGAGAAGACTCTTGAGAGTCCCTTGGACTGCAAGGAGATCCAACCAGTCCATTCTGAAGGAGATCAGCCCTGAGATTTCTTTGGAAGAAATGATGCTAAAGCTGAAACTCCAGTACTTTGGCCAATTCACTTGAAGAGTTGACTCATTGGAAAAGACTCTGATGCTGGGAGAGAATGGGGGCAGGAGGAGAAGGGGACGACCGAGGATGAGATGGCTGGATGGCATCACGGACTCGATGGATGTGAGTCTGAGTGAACTCCGGAGTTGGTGATGGAGAGGGAGGCCTGGCATGCTGCGATTCATGGGGTTGCAAAGAGTCCGACATGACTGAGTGACTGAACTGAACTGAACTGATGCAGAGTACATCATGAGAAACGCTGGACTGGAAGAAGCACAAGCTGGAATCAAGATTGCCAGGAGAAATATCAATAACCTCAGATATGCAGATGACACCACCCTTATGGCAGAAAGTGAAGAGGAACTAAAGCCTCTTGATGAAAGTGAAAGAGGAGAGGGAAAAAGTTGGCTCAAAGCTCCACATTCAGAAAACGAAGATCATGGCATGTGGTCCCATCACTTCATGGGAAATAGATGGGAAACAGTGGAAACAGTGTCAGACTTTATTTTTTGGGGCTCCAAAATCACTGCAGATGGTGATTGCAGCCATGAAATTAAAAGACGCTTACTTCTTGGAAGGAAAATTATGACCAACCTAGATAGCATATTGAAAAGCAGGAACATTACTTTGCCAACAAAGATTCGTCTAGTCAAGGCTATGATTTTTCCAGTGGTCACGTATGGATGTGAGAGTTGATCTGTGAAGAAAGCTGAGCACCAAAGAATTGATGCTTTTGAACTGTGGTGTTGGAGAAGACTCTTGAGAGTCCCTTGAATGCAAGAAGATCCAACCAGTCCATCCTAAAGATCAGTCTTGGGTGTTCATTGGAAGGATTGATGCTGAAGCTGAAACTGCAATACTTTGGCCACCTCATGCGAAGAGTTGACTCATTGGAAAAGACCCTGATGCTGGGAGCGATTGGGGGCAGGAGGAGCAGGGAATGACAGAGGATGAGATGGCTGGATGGCATCACCGACTCGATGGACATGAGTTTGAGTGAAGTCCAGGAACTGATGATGGACATGGGGGGCTGGTGTGCTGCGATTCATGGGGTCGCAAAGAGTCGGACACGACTGAGCTACTGAAGTGAACTGATAACAGTAATATACTTAAACCTAACATACTTGGTATTTAAACCTCATAAGGCATCATTAATTCTCTAACATAAAAGTGAAGAAATTAGCACAGCACAATTATTCTTCCTTACAAATTCCTAGTTCTCCATTTTTTCTTTTATTATTTTTAATTCTCATGGTTTGTAATACATACATTATATATTTTGACAGGTTATTGTGTCTCATTTGTATGACTTTGGTCTATATTTAAATGGAGTCAATATTAGATTTGAAAAGAGGCAGTTTTGTTCTCAACTTTATCAAGGTATAATAATTTATAAATAAATTTTGAAGATATTTAAGATGTAAATTGCAACAATTTGTATATATAATATAACATATTAATTATATAATAATGTAATATAATATTAGTTATATTATATATATGTGTATATATATATATGATTGGCAAAGAATCTGCCTGCAATGCAGGAGACCTGGGTTCGATCCCTGGGTCAAGAAGGTCCCCTGAAGGAGGGCCTGGCAGCCCACTCCTGTATTCTTGCCTGGAGAATCGCCATGGACAGAGAAGCTTGATGGGCTACAGTCCATTGACCCTCAAAGAGTCTATCATGACTGAGCGACTAACACATTTTGATACATTATTAAAGAATATTCCCATCTAGTTAATTAATACATCCATTATCTCACACATTTATATTTTTTTGCAAGAACATTTAAGTGCTACCTTCTTAGAAAATTTTAGTTTCACAAATGTTATCAACTCTAGCCACCATGTTATACACTAGATCCTCAGAATTAACCCTCTCATAACTGAAAGTTTGTATCCTTTTACAACCTCTTCCTATTTTCCTCATCGCTCAGCCTACTTTTCTACTCTCTGTTTCTAAGAGTTTGACCTTTTTTTTTTTTTTTTGGATTCCAGATATAAATGATAGCATGCAATATTAGTCTTTTCCTATCTGGCTTATTTCACTGGGCCTGATGCCTTAAAGTTCCATTCATGTTGTCACAAATAGTAGGATTTCCTTCTTTTTCATGGCTGAATTATATATACGTGTGTGTGTGTGTTAGTTGCTCAGTCATGTCTGACTCTTTGCAACCCCATGAATTGTTGCCCCCAGCGTCCTCTGTCCATGAAATTCTTCAGACAATAATACTGGAGTGGGTTGCCATTTCCTTCTCCAAGGTATTTTCCTGACTCAGGGATTGAACCCAGGTCTCCCTCACTGGAGGTAGATTCTTTACTGTCTGAGCCACAGACTCAGACTTCATAAGGGAAAACCCCCTATCTATCTATCTATAAACACATGTATATATGTATATATATATCACATACCCACACATATCACATTTTACTTATTGATTCATCTGTTGATGGGCATTTAGGTTATTTCCATATTTTGACTATCATAAACAATATTGCAATGAACATGGGGCTGTAGATATCTTTTTAATATCCTGTTTTCATTTCCATTGGGTATATAATATATACCCAGAAGTGGGTTTGCTGGATCATATATGGAAGCTGTATTTTTAATTTTTGAGGAACCTCCCGTATGTTTCCCACAGTGGCTGCATCAACTTACTTTCCTACCAACAGTGCACGAGGGTACCCTTTTCCCACATCCTCACCAACACCTATTCTTTTTTCAGTTTTTGAATATGGCCATTCTAACAGGTGTGAGATGATAGCTCATTGAGGTTTTGATTTACATTTCCCTGATGTTTAGTGATGCTGGGCACTCACAAGAAGCAGTTTTATCAGCTGATACTATGAACTCAGGGGAGCATGGTTTGAGGAAACTGGGAAACAGCTTCAGTTTGGGTTTGTTGTTCAGAATAATTTTCTCACTGAGTCTACTCTATCTAGAGCCTCTTCACTCACTCCTTCACTTCAGGAGCTCCCACTTCAGGATGGGTAGGTCACAGAGTTAGGAGGTCACCAAGTTCCACTGTGAAGCCTTAGCAATCACAGGTTGTTTCTGTGGTGATTTCAGTTAAGTTCAGTTCAGTCACTCAGTCGTGTCCGACTCTTTGCGACCCCATGAATCACAGCACGCCAGGCCTCCCTGTCCATCACCATCTCCCTGAGGTCACTCAGACTCACGTTCATCAAGTCCATGATGCCATCCAGCCGTCTCATCCTTTGTTGTCCCCTTCTCCTCCTGCCCCCAATCCTTCCCAGCATCAGAGTCTTTTCCAATAAGTCAACTCTTCGCGTGAGGTGGCCAAAGTACTGGAGCTTCAGCTTTAGCATTAGTCCTTCCAAAGAAATCCCAGGGCTGATCTCCTTCAGAATGGACTCCTTGCAGTCCAAGGGCCTCTTGAGTCTTCTCCAACACCACAGTTCAAAAGCATCAATTCTTCGGTGCTCAGCCTTCCTCACAGTCCAACTCTAACATCCATACATGACCACTGGGAAAACCATAGCCTTGACTAGACGGACCTTAGTCGGCAAAGTAATGTCTCTGCTTTTGAATGTGCTATCTAGCTTGGTCATAACTTTTCTTCCAAGGAGTAAGCGTCTTTTAATTTCATGGCTGCAGTCACCATCTGCAGTGATTTTGGAGCCCAAAGAAATAAAGTCTGACACTGTTTCCACTGTTTCCCCATCTATTTCCCATGAAGTGATGGGACCGGATGCCATGATCCTCGTTTTCTGAATGTTGAGCTTTAAGCCAGCTTTTTCACTCTCCTCTTTCATTTTCATCAAGAGGCTTTTTAGTTCCTCTTCACTTTCTGCCATAAGGGTGGTGTCATCTGCATATCTGAGGTTATTGATATTTCTCCTGGCAATCTTGATTCCCGCTTGTGTTTCTTCCAGTCCAGCGTTTCTCATGATGTACTCTGCATAGATGTTAAATAAGTGGGGTGACAATATACAGCCTTGACGTACTCCTTTTCCTATTTGGAACCAGTCTGTTGTTCCATGTCCAGTTCTAACTGTTGCTTCCTGACCTGTATACAGATTTCTCAAGAGGCAGGTTAGGTGGTCTGGTATTCCCATCTCTTTCAGAATTTTCCACAGTTTCTTGTGATCCACACAGTCAAAGGCTTTGGCATAGTCAAAAAAGCAGAAATAGATGTTTCTCTGGAACTCTCTTGCTTTTTCCATGATCCAGTGGATGTTGGCAATTTGATCTCTGGTTCCTTTGCCTTTTCTAAAACCAGCTTGAACATCTGCTTAATTAATTCTGCCTGTTGGTTTTCCTCTCCCTTTAACCTCTCCTGACCTGAAAGCTTTTTCCAGTGTTAGAGTTAGTTGGGTGAGAGGATAGAGATAATAAATATGGATGTTGACATGGTATTTTATATGTATTTCTACATAGGTTTTATCCTTTCATGACTCCCACCATTTTCCAGTGTACAGTTTGACTCTCACTCTCTTCCTCCCCCACCCACAATCCCAATTCTTGTAGTTACATTAAAAAATATATATGTTAATGAGCTGCTCTGGAGCTCTCTAATTTTCTTTCTAGAGAAATATATACTTTAACCAAGATTTGGAGGGCAGTAAGTTAACCGTGAACTTCCAGATGTTCAAGCTGATTTTAGAAAAGACAGAGGAACCAGAGATCAAATTGCCAACATCCCCTGGATCACTGAAAAAGCAAAAGTTCCAGAAAAACATCTATTTCTGCTTTCTTGACTATGCCAAAGCCTTTGACTGTGTGGATCACAAGAAACTGTGGAAAATTCTGAAAGAGATGGGAATACCAGACCACCTAACCTGCCTCTTGAGAAATCTGTATGCAGGTCAGGAAGCAACAGTTAGAACTGGACATGGAACAACAGACTAGTTCCAAATAGGAAAAGGAATACGTCAAGACTGTATACTGTCACTCTTCTTATTTAACTTTCATGCAGAGTACATCATGAGAAACACTGGGCTGGAAGAAGCACAAGCTGGAATCAAGAATGCTGGGAGAAATATCAATAACCTCAGATATGCAGATGACACCACCCTAATGGCAGAAAGTGAAGAAGAACTTAAAAGCCTCTTGATGAAAATGAAAGAGGAGAGTGAAAAAGTTGGCTTAAAGCTCAACATTTAGAAAACAAAGATCATGGCATCTGGTTCCCTCACTTCATGGGAAATAGATGGGGAAACAGTGGAAACAGTGTCTGACTTTATTTTTGGGGCTCCAAAATCACTGCAGATGGTGACTTCAGCCATGAAATTAAATGATGGTTACTCCTTGGAAGGAAAATTTGACCAAGCTAGATAGCACATTCAAAAGCAGAGACATTACTTTGCCGACTAAGGTCCGTCTAGTCAAGGCTATGGTTTTTCCTATGGTCATGTATGGATGTGAGAGTGGGACTGTGAAGAAAGCTGAGCACCAAAGAATTGATACTTTTGAACTGCGGTGTTGGAGGAGACTCATGAGAGTCCCTTAGACTGCAAGGCGATCCATCCCGTCCATCCTAAAGGACATCAGTCCTGGGTGTTCTTTGGAAGGACTGATGCTAAAGCTGAAGCTCCAGTACTTTGGCCACCTCATGCGAAGAGTTGAATCATTGGAAAAGACTCTGATTCTGGGAGGGATTGGGGGCAGGAGGAGAAGGGGATGACAGAGGATAAGATGGCTGGATGACATCACTGACTCGATGGACATGAGTTTGAGTGAACTCCGGGAGATGGTGATGGACAGGGAGGCCTGGTGTATTGCGATTCATGGGGTTGTAAAGAGTCGGACACGACTGAGCAACTGAACTGAATTTAACTGAACTGAAGTTAACTTTTGGCATTTTCTTTGAGTTTTGATAAATTTTCTCTGTATTTTTAGTCTTTTTTTTTTAAAAAAAGCAATTCATGGTTTTGATTTTCTGATGTTTTGGTAATTTTCATGGGAAAGAGCAGGCTATATATCAGAATACCTCTATCTATTATAAAATGGACACAAATCTGTTTCTGGAATCTGTATTCCTAGACATTTCTAGTCATCAGGGCCTTCACCGCTACTACACTCCTTTAATTATTGCATATTTGTGTTGTATAGATTCTTACTATTCTCATTATTCAAGCCTATTCTCATTATTCTACTTTTTCAAAATACCTTAGTTATTTTCCAGCAGTTATTTTCCAAATGAATTTTATGATCAATGGACAATTCTGAAATAGTTGTATGGGAATTTTGAATATAATTGCATTAAATTTTCAGATAAACAGGGGAGATTTGACATTAGCTCAAATATAAAATCTGATAGTCCAAATAAAATACAGTGTGTAAAATCTGCATCAGATAACATTTGTTTGTAAATAACTAAAAAGAAAAATGTTATTTATAAGTCAGTGATAATGTTTGTCTTGTTCATGAAAATATTGCCAGAACCTAACACAATGCATGGTGCGGTCTAGGAACTCAACAAAGTAGACTGAATCAACCATTGAATTTAATAAAAATGAATTCCTGTTTTTTTAGAAATAGCATTCTTGGTTTATAAAACTTAGAAAAGTAACTGCTAACCCTGGTTGGTTTCACAAGCAAAAATACTTTGATTTAACAAGCAAAAATTGCTTTGAAGCAAACGGTCCAAGAAATGAAGCCTACAAGCATATAATACCGCACGCTTTTGCTTTTTTAAACATCTGGATCTTTTTTGTGGTGCTCTGCAAATTTTAAAATGGCTTAATTTAATTGGCTCAAATGTTCTTGGTGGAAAGTGGGAGGAAGAGTAACTTATTTTATAAGTGAACAACAGTATTGTAAACAGCTCAGTTCCTTTACATTTCTGTTGAAAACAATGCATATTTGGGTTCTTCTATTAGAGAACTGTGACTTTGTGTGGAGTTGTTGGAACCATAGGTGCTGAGAGTCATATCTGGGAGTTTGTGAGTAGAGCTATCAAAATCTACTGAGAACCTTAGCCTAATTTTTAAGGCATTTATCATAGTTGATGCATCCCACAATAGTTAATGGGTTTTAGTATTCATTTATTCTGAATTCCACTAGGAACTACTCTCTAGCTGTTTTCCAGCACAATGAGATAGTTTCCAAATGATGATGAGGGACATTTTCTTACGTTAAGGGCTAAAAATCTTGAACTATCGCTAAAATCCAGTGTGTGCTTCTTATATATATGAACTGAATGGAGTGGGAACAGAAAAGATGGAGTTTCTTACGATCCAGAAAGCTAAGAGCAGTGATATCCCACCACTTTTACATGGGGCAGTCAATGTTGAGCTGCCTCAATGTCAAGACATCCCCCAAACAGATCAGTTCACTTCAGGTCAGTAGCTCAGTCATGTCCGACTCTTTGCGACCCCATGAATCGCAGCATGCCATGCTTCCCTGTCCATCACCAGCTCCCATTGAGTTGGTGATGCCATCCAACCATCTCATCCTCTGTCATCCCCTTCTCCTCCTGCCCTCAATCTTTCCCAGCATCAGGGTCTTTTCAAATTAGTTGGTTCTTCACATTAGGTGGCCAAAGTATTGGAGTTTCAGCTTCAGCATCAGTCTTTTCAATGAACACCCAGGACTGATCTCCTTTAGGATGGACTCAGTCTCAGTCAATTTTATCTGTTACCTTTCAACTTCAGAGTTTTGCCTCTATATTGCTAACCATATTACTAAGGATCCTCTTGAGTGTGGCTATTCTGTGGGCTTTATAACCATGTGAGTTTGATGAACAGTCACCAATTCTGTATTATGCTCACATGCACATTCCTCTTGGTTTAACTTTGCTATGTTTACCATCTATAGAGGAATGTGGATTCATCTACCATTTATAGGTGAATGTAGATCACCATTCATTTATGAAAAGAGGACCTTATGAAATGAAGAACTGAGAAATAGGCTGCCCCTCCTATCTGCTCTTCTATTGTGTATTTCCTCTAAGAAGCAAAATCTTCCCCAGTAATGTTGATCTTTCACTCCAGAAAGAGAATCCATCAAAGGTGTGGTATCATGTTCCCATAAATATTCTCATCCTAACTTATGCAGTTCCCCCAAATTTAGAATGTATGTGCATTGATAACTTGATAAATAAGACAACATAATCAATATTTCTATTGACAATCTGCAGAAACACAAAAGGGTTTTGATCACTTATTCAATCAAAAATGAATCTATTTCAGGCCTTGGGCTACCTACTGGGAATAAAGGAATAAACAATATAAACATGTTTCCTAGATCTGAGAATTCCTGATCCCAGGATTTCTGAGACCCAGGCTAGTGAGGTCTATAAAATCCAGGATCTTCTAACTTTCTGTATAGGAAAAATCAGCACACTGTGAAGCCCACCAACCAACCTATCCTACCATAAAATGTGATTGAAAAGTGAAAATGAAAATGCTAGTCACTCAGTTGTGTCTGACTCTTTGTGACCCTATGGATTGTAGCTTGCCAGGCTCCTCTGTCCATGAAATTCTCGAGGCAAGAATACTGGAGTGAATAGCCATAGAGATCAAAAGAGAGGAAATGTTCTTTTCTCCATTTCCCTTGTGTTTGAACTCTTCCCAAGTTTCATTACATGTAGATCCAGTAGTACTTTACAGCATGTAGCTGCTTGAAACTATTTTAAATCTCCATTATGTAAATGGGAACACAATGCATGAAAATCTACAATAGAGTGGGAGCACTTTATAGTTTTAAGATTCTGGTATTCTTTTCCTCCAAACTATCATGTAACCAGTTCTTAATAACTAGTACAGTTCAGTTCAGTTCAGTCACTCAGTCGTGTCCGACTCTTTGCAGCCCCATGAACCGCAGCACGCCAGTCCTCCCTGTTCATCACCAACTCCCGGAGTTCACTCAGACTCACGTCCATCGAGTCAGTGATGCCATCCAGCCATCTCATCCTCGGTTGTCCCCTTCTCCTCCTGCCCCCAATCCCTCCTAGCATCAAAGTCTTTTCCAATGAGTCAACTCTTCGCATGAGGTGGCCAAAGTACTGGAGTTTCAGCTTTAGCATCATTCCTTCCAAAGAAATCCCAGGGTTGATCTTCAGAATGGACTGGTTGGTTCTCCTTGCAGTCCAAGGGACTCTCAAGAGTCTTCTCCAACACCACAGTTCAAAAGCATCAATTCTTTGGCGCTCAGCCTTCTTCACAGTCCAACTCTCACATCCATACATGACTACTGGAAAAACCATAGCCTTGACTAGACGGACCTTAATCGACAAAGTAATGTCTCTGCTTTTGCATATGCTATCTAGGTTGGTCATAACTTTTCTTCCAAGGAGTAAGGGTCTTTTAATTTCATGGCTGCAATCACCATCTGCAGTGATTTTGGAGCCCAAAGAAATAAAGTCTGACACTGTTTCCACTGTTTCCCCATCTATTTTCCATGAAGTGATGGGACCAGATGCCATGATCTTCGTTTTCTGAATGTTGAGCTTTAATCCAACTGTTTTACTCTCCTCTTTTACTTTCATCAAGAGGCTTTTTGACTCCTTGGACTGCAAGGAGATCCAACTAGTCCATTCTGAAGGAGATCAACCCTGGGATTTCTTTGGAAGGAATGATGCTAAAGCTGAAACTCCAGTACTTTGGACACCTCATGTGAAGAGTTGCCTCATTGGAAAAGACTCTGATGTTGGGAGAGATTGGGGACAGGAGGAGAAGGGGACGACCGAGGATGGGATGGCTGGATGGCATCACAGACTCAATGGACGTGAGTCTGAGTGAACTCTGGGAGTTGGTGATGGACAGGGAGGCCTGGCATGCTGTGATTCATGGGGTCACAAAGAGTCGGACACAACTGGGTGACTGAACTGACTTTTTCTATTCTTGATATTAGCTTCCCCTTAGAATCCTTATGTAAGATTTTGCAAGGAACCAAAGAATTACAAAATTTCATTCATAAATGTAATCATACCTTGACTATGCCAAAGCCTTTGACTGTGTAGATAACAATAAACTGTGAAAAATCCTGAAAGAGATGGGAATACCAGACCACCTAACCTGCCTCTTGAGAAATCTGTATGCAGGTCAGGAAGCAACAGTTAGAACTGGACATGGAACAACAGACTGGTTCCAAATAGGAAAAGGAGTACGTCAAGGCTGTATATTATCACCCTGCTTATTTAACTTATATGCAGAGTACATCACGAGAAACACTGGAACGGAAGAAACACAAGCTGGAATCAAGATTGCCGGGAGAAATATCAATAACCTCAGATATGCAGATGGCACCACCCTTATGGCAGAAAGTGAAGAGGAACTAAAAAGCCTCTTGATGAAAGTAAAAGAGGAGAGTGAAAAAGTTGGCTTAAAGCTCAACCTTCAGAAAACTAGTACAGTAGATAAATATTATGAAGAACATATTGCATTTAAGATGAATATTGTAATTTTACTAAGAATTCTTACTCTTAAATGACTTTCTCTTTGATTGCATACAGCTTAGAAAATATAAATGACATAACAGAATTAAGCAGTAACTAAAACATAACGCTTGAGTAAGCTTCGAGAGTCGGTGATGGACAGGGAAGCCTGGCGTGCTGCAGTCCATGGGGTCGCAAAGAGTCAGATGTGACTGAGTGACTGAACTGAACTGAAAACATAATGCTATATTCATTTTTAGAAATATAAATGTTTTGACTGTGGCATCTTCAGGAAGAATTTGAACGTCATTATGGATTATGTATGTACTTTTCTCTCCCTACACTCAATCCCTTGATATCCTCATCCTATTAAAGTTTCAATTACCACCTTACAAAGAAGATATCCAGGACTAGAATGAATATCCCTAAGTTCTCCATAACCAGAGTCTTGGTTTCACCCTTCTTGTAAAGGTGTTATTTGATTCTTTGCTACCAAATCTATGTTAACAAAGATAACAAATCTATGTTATCTATGTTAACAAAGATATAGTTACATTTTTTCAAAACATTCCTTGCAGATGAATGTCTAAATCACCATTAATTTCTTATCTCTTCTCCATGAAGTATTGTATGCAGTCGTGGTCTACATTGTAATTATTCCTAGCGGGTAATTACATTTTTGTACTATATTCAACAGTGATAATGATAATCAGTTATTCCTTCAACAAATACTTACAGAACACATTTCATTTATCAGGCTAATTTGAGACCTAGAGATAAAAGGTAATGAAATACAGCCCATACCCTGAGAATTTTCTTGTCTATTGGAAACACTCTGATATATAAACAGGTGAAGTCCAGTAGAATAGGAATAAAGGTAGAAACAGGGTACTCTATGGATACAGGCAGACACTCATTTTGTCAGGCAGCGTTCGGGAAGAAAAACTAAGCTTTGGTATGGTTTTTAAAGGATGAAAAGATGTCCAGGCTTAGAAAGAGAGAAAGGGAGCATTTGAGGCAGACCAAGTAACATGTGCAGTGGCCACGGAAGGACGATCTCCTACTGTGGCAATTCACCAAAATGGTGATGCATTGAATGGGGCTAGAACTTGCATATGTGGACTGGCTATTGGAAAGTTGTATTGCAGTCACATTTAAAGTTTCTTTACTTGCCACACTCTAGAGTTTGTGTTTTGTTTTCCAGGCACATGTAAATATCTGGAATTTTGAGCAGGTAAATGATGGGAATGGATTTTTTGTTTAAAAGCAAGATACCTTTGGGAGTTGTGTAGAGGATGGTTTTGAGGAGGAGATGCAATAAAATCAGAAAGAAAACCAATGTAATAATCTGGGTAAGAATGGACAGAAATCTTAAGCAAGGAAAAGCAGTATCTTGGGGAACAAAGGAGGGAAAATCTTCAGAGAAATTTCTGAGCAAGGATTGGCAGGACGTGTTAATGATTTGGATAGATATATCTTTGGAATTTTTGGCTTGGGAGACTGAGTGGATAATGAAAGACAGTAACATAAGTAGGTTAGCAGAGAGGGAGATGAATTTGATCTTAGATATATGCCCATTTACCAGGTTTGTGGAACGTCTATGTGAACTTGTCCATTCAGCAATGAGAAATATGAGTTTGTACTGGGCAGAAAGATGAAGGATGGAGTTTTACAAGATCACTAGCAATTGATCACATTAAAAGCCAGGGGCTTCAATTATCTTACATAAACTGTGAAAAAAAAGCTATCTTGTTCATTTTTGTATTACTCCAAATTGAACCGTGCTCTCAGGTTGCTCAACTGGTAAAGAATCTGCCTGCAATGCAGGAGACCCCAGTTCGATTCCTGAGTTGGGAAGATCCTCTGGAGAAGGGATAGGCTGCCCAATACAGTATTCTTGGGTTTCCTTAGTGGCTCAGACAGTAAAGAATCCACCTGCAATGAGGGAGACCTGGGTTTGATCCCTGGGTTGGAAAGATCCTCTGGAGGAGGACATGACAATCCACTCCAGTATTCTTGCTAGAGAATCTCCATGGACAGAGGAATCTGGCAGGCTACTGTCCATGGGGTCACAAAGAGTTGAACATGACTGAGCAAACAGGCACAGCCTCTTACAGAATGGTTGAACAGTAATGGTTGACATTGTCTATACCCCCTCATATTTTTGTCTTTTTAACATGATAAAGTCATATGCTCAGATGCTTCAGTCATGTCTGACTCTTTATGACTCCATGGACTATAGCCTATGAGGCTCCTCTGTCCATGGGATTCTCCACGCAAGAATACTGGAGTGGGTTGCCATGCCCTCCTCCAGGGGATCTTCCCAACCCAGGGACTGAACCCACTTCTCTTATGTCTCCTACATTGGCAGGTGGGTTCTTTATCACTAGTGCCACCTGGGAAGCCCATAAAAGCCATATATGATAATTCATTTTCAATTGGTATATTCATTTGGATTCTCTGATCAAAGATTTTACTTTTCTAGTCGAAGTAACTCCCTGCTTAAGTTTTCCCCTCTTTATTTTCATCTATAGCCATGGGTAACAATAGTTAAGAATCCCAGTGGTTATAAAAATCAACTCCCCCAAATTCTAGCCTTCTCATTCTAAAGTGGAAACTATCAAGGGAAAGAGGGTAGCCCATAAAAATTTATAGTTTATTCTGATAATAAAATATAGTTTCATAGTTAGAAAATAACTCTTAGATATTGCCAATTTCTTTGGGGGAAAGGAACAAATAAAAATATAGTCCAACCAAATGAGATTTAGGCTGATTTATCAGGATAACAGAGAATCTAATCTTTTAAAAAATATGTTCAATTTTTAGTTTTTCCTCTCTGGTAGAAGAGAATCTAGTCAATTTTCATGGACCTTAGACAGAATCAAAGATCAGCATGTTGAAGTTAATTAGTAACTCGAAATGCCTTTTTTCATGTGTTTGGAAGAAAGAAAAGAAGACAGATTGCTGTAGAAGTAGAAGATGTTATTTCTGCAAAAATAGTTGTATCTCTACCAATTTTAAATGTCAGTTTTCTTCTCCTTAAGTTTATTTTACCTGTCTACTTGGATGAAATTCATAACTATCCATGTCTGAGAAATATTATCTTTTTCTTATACATTTTGCTATAGAGCATTTTGGGCACTGTATGTTGAAAAATTTGAAACTAGATTATATAGTAGTATAGTAGAAACAGTTCAAGACTTAACTTGAAAAAGAGTCACAAATTGGACTGGAATGAAAATAATATATTTTGGAAAAGCAAACCAGTGAAAGCTGGACATGTTATATTCTAAAATAGCAGGTTGCATTTCTTTAATCTTTGAAATAGTATTTAGTTATTATTTTTCCACAAAGTATTATCTATAGATAAGATTTTAAAATGAGATGAGATTTTGGAGGTCATCTAGACCAATTGTACCACTTCAAGGATAAGGAAATATTAAACTTAGAAACATCAAGTCCCCTTTCCAAGGTCATGCAGAAATTAGTAGCAGAGCATAAATGAGAATTTAACTTGAATGATTCTAGGATATATGTCTCTTTTTACTTCTTTTTTGCCGTCTATGTTGTCTGAATTTAAAACTAGGGTATATATTATGACAGTCTAATTTGACTCAAATGGAAACAATGAAACAGTATTTGAAATCACAACTGTTCCCCCCAAATCTGATACTTGATAACTAACACAACATTGATTTGTGTCATTTTTTCCTGTACCCTTTAGTTTGTTTTTCAATGTAAATGGTATATTGTTTGCTTTATCCATTTTCATTGTCTTTAAATGGCTAAGCAGAAAAATGAAGAAAACAAAACACCAGTATTCCACACTTAGTGAATAATTTGGATACCATTTAAATCTCCATTATCAATATTAAGAATGCTCAGTACACATATCATTTAAAGTTAAATATAATAAATCCTTATGATCCGAACTTTATGTGCTAAAACATGCAATAATGCATAACATCTTAAAAAATTAAGCAAACAAGAAAACAAATCAGGTTCTTTAGAGTTGCTAGCTGGGATGGCAGTATGTATTAAGCAAAAAGAAAGTTGCCATATTCCTAGCTTCCTGAATTCTTGGATCTCAGCATCATAGGTACATTATCCCGTGTGAAACTATAGAGGGGAATAGCCTTTAGTAACAGAGGCTTTGAACCAAGGTAAAAATACAGAATAAGCAACATGTTCCTAAGCAGTCTGAAGGATACATTCTTGAAGAATGAAATCTTAGCCAAAAAAATGTCCTCTGAGTCTGGACTCATTATTCATGGTTTTGAATATTCAGGGTTCACAGATCCAACCTATGCTTGGCAGTGATTCTCTGTTTTCCTGAGCCCCATGATGTGCACAGCTGCTTGTAAAATTAAGGAAGTGCTGGAGAAGGTGATGCGTGGTAACAACATTTTTAATTCCTTTTCAGACTTGAAAGGGTGAGAATTTGGAAGAGGTAAGAGCCTATGATGAGAGTCTTAATTAAAAAAAATATTCACTCCTGCTAACTCTTGGAAAGTCATCTAAAATAATAACTTCTTTCAGATTCTAAACTGAAACGTAACTAGTACTTGGCAGTTTTTTGATAGGTCCTTGAGAGCAGCCTAGGAGCCACTTACAAACAGTGGCTGAACCTAAAGAAGCTCAGAGAATCAGTTTGGATTCTGATTTCTTTTTAAAATTAAAGTATAGTTGATTTACAATGTTGTGTTAGTTTTGGGTGTACAGCATAGCAATTTAGTTACTTGTTCAGTTGCTCAGTTGTGTCCGACTCTTGGTGACCCCATGAACTGCAGCATGCCAGGCTTCCCTGTCTTTCACTATCTCCTGGAGTTTGCTCAGACTCATGTCCATTGAGTCACTGATGCTACCTATCTAACCATCTCATCCTCTGTTGCCCCCTTCTCCTCTTGACCTCAATCTTCCCCAGCATCAGAGTCTTTTCCAGTGAGCTGGGTCTTTGAATCAGGTGGCTAAATTATTGACTCTTCAGCTTTAGCATCAGTGCTTCCAATGAATATTCAGGCCTGATTTCCTTTAGAATTGACTGGTTTTATCTCCTTGCTGTTCAAGGAACTCTCAAGAGTCTTCTCCAACGCCACAATTTGAAAGCATCAGTTCTTCAATTCTTCTTTATGGTCCAACTCTTGCATCTGTACATGAGTACTAGAAAAGCCATAGCTTTGACTATACGGACGTTTGTTGGCCAAAGTGATGCCTCTGCTTTTTAATATGTTGTCTAGGTTAGTCATAGCTTTTCTTTCAAGGAGCAAGCATATTTTCATTTCATGGCTGCAGTCACTGTCTGCAGTGATTTTGGAGCCCAGGAAAATAAAATCTGCCACTGTTTCTACTTTTTCACCATCTATTCACCATGAAGTGATGGGACCAGATGCCATGATCTTGGTTTTTTGAATATTGAGTTTTAAGCCAGCCTTTTCATTATCCTCTTTCACTTTCATCAAGAGGCTCTTCAGTTCCTCTTTGCTTTCTGCCATTAGTGTGGTATCATCTGCATAACTGAGGTTGTTGATATTTCTCCCGGCTATCTCGATTCCAGCTTGTGAGTCATCCAGCCAGCATTTCACATGGTGTACTCTGCATAGAAGTTAAATAAGCAGGGTGATAATATACAGCCTTGTTTTACGCCTTTCCCAATCTTGAATCAGTCTGTTGTTTCACATTTGGTTCTGTTTCCTCTTGTCCTGCATACAGGTTTCTTAGGAGACAGTTCAGGTGATATTTATAGTCTAACAGAGTTACATATATATATACACACACACACACACAATTTTTCAGATTCTTTTCTCTTATAGGTTATTATAAAATATTGATTGTATTTCCCTATACTACTAACAATAGGACCTTATTGTTCATCTATTCAATATATATTAGTGTATATATATTAATCCCCAATTCCTAATTTTTTCCCTTCCTGTCCCATCTCCCTTTGGTAACCATAAATTTGCTTTCTATGTCTGCGGGTTTATTTCTGTATTGTAAATAAGTTCATTTGCGTCTTTTAGATCCCACTGATAAGTTACATTGTATTTGTCTTTCTCTGTCTGACTTACTTCAATTAGTATGATAATATCTTGGTCCATCCATACTGCTGTAAATGGCATTATTTCATCCTATTTTTTTGGCTGAGTAGTATTCAACTGTATACAGATACCACCTCTTCTTTATCCATTCATCTGCTGGTATACATTTAGGTTGTTTCCATGTCTTGGCTGTTGTGAATAGTGCTGCAGTGGACACTGGGGTGCATGTATTCTTTCAAACTATTGTTTTCTCTGGATATGTGCCCTGGAGTGGGGTTGCAGGATTGTATGGGAACTCTATTTTTATTTCTTACACAGGCTCTTTTAATTCTCTCTTCCCAGTGTTCCCCATGTTGTGTTTCCAATTAATCCCACCTTTTCGCCTTCTGAAAGGTACATCTCCATGGTCTTTCAAAGCATAATGGAAAAATAGCTAGAGCACATAGAATGTTAGTTTTGTCACTCACTGACTGTGGGAAGACGGGTAGATGGGTACCTTATTTAATTTTTCTGAGTCACAATTTTCCCATCTTTAGTATAATCTGATATCATCTGTCTTTTAGGTTTCTGTTGTGAGGGTTAAATATGGCAGAAAAAGTACTCAGAACATAAAAAGCATAATTATATAAGCTCTACCTCCTTAACTATGTGGCAAAAACCCTAGTCAAGGGTTAAGATTCTTTAGTTCCACTTCAGACATCTTCAGTTCCATGATGTTTATCTTAGCCCCCTAACCAAATGGACAGCAGCTGGTTTTGGATGGAAATGAACAATGGGTAAGACAGATTTTCTCCCCTTTATACCTGAGATGAGTTCTGCTCAGAGGAACCACACTCCTATTGACCTAACCTCATGGACATTACATGCATCCATGCTTATCAGACCTTTATTCATTGCTTCCAAAGCTAGCCTCTCTGAACCTGATGGCCTTTCCCTCTTACTCTTGCCTCTCCTGTTGGCTTCTATCCCAAATATTTCCAATATGCTTATGAACTTTCATTCTCTTTTAAGTAACCCTCTCATAGTCACTTTGCTTTGATTGAACTTTGTCTCTGCCACAAAGATACCAGTTCTTTTTTTTGCCATGCAGTTATCAAACCTCATCTTAGTTGGATTCTCACCACTTCCATGGCTACTACCTTTGTCCAAGCACCATCATTTTTTGCCCAAAATGATACATAGGTCTAGAAGCCAAGTATCTCTGCTTCTGCCTTTACCTTTCTATCATGCATTCTCAACGCTGTATCCAGAGTGATCCTTATAAATGAAAGTCAGATCAGGTCATTCTGTCACTACTTCAGGGCAAGGACCAAGCCACTTTATCTGCGAATCTCTGGTGTTAATCATTGGAATTTAGTAAACACTCAAAAAATATTTTGCCAAGCCTCACAAACTAAGAGAAGAAAGAGGAGGAAGAAATAATTGAATCACTTGTCACATCCTCTCTTAACCTCTTCAATATCTGTAACAATGCCTTATTTTGCTCTTAACTTTGCTTCATTTTGTTTGCTAAACAAAACATCATTAACAGAGGTAGGGCAAACTTATAAACTGAGACCCAGATAGGTTAAGCGATGTGCCTAAGGTAATAAGGACAGTGGCATTGGGAGCTTGGCCTTGAACTTAACCTTGTTCCCCTAAAGAACATACTTTTCCTATTATGCCAAGTTTTACATAAAGTTTTGTGGGGTCTCCAAGCATGTCTGTCCAAAGGTGTGATTCTGCAATATGTATCATCTTTGGAAACATCTCCTGTAAAGATCAAAATTTGAAATTATGGGAAACCATAATGTGGACATGGGCCCTTGACAGTCAGCTTGAACCCTCTTAACAAAAAGCTTCTTTTCTGTATCCCATCTTCAGAGTGCACATCATTCAATACAGAACCTCAGAAAGAGAGTATTATTATATGTTTGCAAATCATCTCAACCAAGCTTTAAAATCTGCAGATAAAAATGGTTTATTGCATAGGAAACCTGATTTGGCTATTGTCTGCATACTCATTATTACATTACTTTGGTATACTCTGGAGAAAAATTGGCAGAAAGCATCTAACTTATCAAATATTCCAAAGAAATTTAATTTTGGGGTCTGAATTGATAATAGAAAGTATTGATGCTAAAACTCTAGAAGCTGTGTTTGAGATGAAATCATAGTGTGACAAGATCTGGGACTAACATAAACTAAAGTACTTTACCTTGTAAGTAATCATCTTCCTTCAGACCAATGCTACCACTGGAAGAGATTGTGGGGCAGAGTGGAAAAGACGAGGGAAGCAGGGTTGATTTTATTATGGGCTTTGTAGAGAATGGCTTTTTAAGCAACAAAACTACAGTGACAAGAGCAACAATATAACTTTACCTTTCCAAAGTGTGCAGAAGAGTAAGATGATATGCAAATATATTTCTGAACAGCTTTGGAGTGGATAACCTTTCTTTTCTCCAGGGCATCTTCCCAACCCAGGGACTGAACCCAGGTCTCCCACATTACAGGTGGATTCTTCACCAGCTGAGTCACAAGGGAAGCCCAAGAATGCTGGAGTGGGTAGCCTGTCTCTTCTCCAGTGGATCTTCCCAACCCAGGAATCAAACCAGGATCTCCTGCATTGCAAGTGGATTCTTTACCAACTGAGCTATCAGGGAAACCCTCTGAGCAGTTTTACTCTTTCCAAATTCATAACTGTGGTCAAATAGATTTTCATGATTCTTTACAAGGGACTCTGTTAAGGATCCTAGTTGGCAGTTTCAGTTTATACCACATAAAATTGAACGTTGTAGTTTATTTCCTCATGTCAGTTTGTCCCATGGCCTGAACTAGATTGCAATAAGAAACTCTTGGTCCTGGTAGGTCTTCACACTCATTCAAGCTCTCACATCTCTACATAATTCTGTGGCTCTAAAAGATGCCCAGTAAAACCTTTTGAGAAATTTACTTTCCAGTCCAAGTGTATCCTATCCAGGTTTGAGGGTTTTTAACCTCTGAGAGTTGAATCCACACAAACAAAAGCATTTTTATACAGTCTCAAAAACTTTTAAAAGTGATAGGCCTCCACCATCTGAAGTCAGAATCTTTATTTATGGCACTCCCTGTAGGTTGACAACAATTACAATAGAATCACATTTTCTCTTTCCAAAGGTGGATCTAAAGGACAGAGTACACAGTCTCACCAAGGTCACTGTCAGAGACAAGAGAGTTCCTCTGCTTAAAGTTAGAGAGCTTGGATTCCCTGGTTCTTGATGGGACCACTGTGAACCTGGCTTAAAGACAAAGGATCACTCACTAAACAAACAAACAAATCACAGGCTCATACTTGGGCATTCACATGAATACATGAATAGCTACAGCTGTCACTGGGACAAGACATTTTTTGTACAAGATTCTGCAACCTGTTAAAGGCTCCTTTGGTTCATTCTGATGCCATGGTCTGGCAACTCTGACATGCTCCACTCACTAACATCCTAAGAAGCATTCCTATGGGGGCAACAGGTCCCACAGGGCCTATTTCACTTGTCCATAGCCAGAAGAAAGTCTGAGCATCTGGGAGAGAATGTTATGTAAGCAAAGGAAGAAAGCATCATTGTCAGCAGTTCTTCTGGAAGCATGCTTTGTCCATGCAGATTCGACATGTATAATAATTAAGTGTAATGCCTTTGTTTCAACTATACACTATAGTTAGAAAAAGCATGATCATAGTCAATTAAAAATGACTTGAAAATATATACTGAGATCCTTCAGTGGGCTACATTATTTCTGTGAAGACAGAGAATAAAACAACTGAAATTTTAGAATTAGAAAGATCTGAGTTCCTATCTGAACTAAGCAAATTATAAAAGCTGTGTGAATCTGAGCAAGTGGATTTATTTTTCCTGAACTTTATTTGCATCATCTGTAAAGCATGTATAAGAAGAATTACCTCATTAAAATGAGATTTTGTTGGCAAATCACATAAAACACTGCATGTCACTCTGTAAATGTCCAATAACTAATGCTATCCAATTCTTAATGTATGAGTCTACATTTAAAAGCTGTCCAGATTTCAAAAGCTAACGGAATTATGCCAGAAATAAGAAAGGTTACTGGAGGAAAGGAGAAGTCACTATGCAAAGAAGGAAAAGTCATTAATTTATTTGGCTATACATACATCTTAAAACCATTCAGTAGGTTTACTTACTTAAGCTTTGTAGGTTTTGTCACTCTTATTTGGAATTCTGAAAAATGCATCAAAGATATCTTCCTAAAATTTCTTTTCACAGATCAAGACCATTTTATATATCTATATATCTATATATATAATGCAAATATATATATGGACACATATATATCACACATATATACATACATTTGGATTTTACACATATATATTAATATACACACATGTCTCTTTTGGATTTTAGCTGAAATATTTTTCTCTTTTATTTAGAATTTATGAAAATGTTTACACTTATGGCATACATGGTTGGAGACCAAGGTAGTCTCAAAAATATTATAGAGTATGTACATATGTATTTAAATATACATATATACATCTTAAAGATCTTCAAATGTTACATAATATAATTCAGATGCAAGAAACCAAAACTGATTAAACGAGCATTTATTCCCTGACTTTTAAAGACACAGTTACTGGGGTGTTTACCTCCAAACTCATGAAGGGAGATGCACCCCAGCTTTGAGGACCATACAGGCTATTTTAACCCTGTTGATTAAAACAAAAATCAGACTTTCATTCCTCATGTTTTGGTACTTGGTATAAATCACCAAGGTACTACATTCATCTTACAGAGCACATGCAGCTATTTGCAGTACGTGCTGGTAAGGAAAAGCAGAATATGTTTATATTAAATGAGATAACATATGTAAAGAGTTTATCTCAGTTATTCTGCACAAGTATTTGTATAGAAACTGCCTTTCCCTATGTTCACTTAAAAAGTTTAGCAGTTATAATTTAGACTAATTACTTGAAGTGATGTACTATTTCATGGCTGCAATTACAAACGACAGAGGAGAAATAAAGAGGAAAATAGTTAGAAAACATCTTTGACTACTCTGCTTTTCTGATGACTCAGATGGTTAAGAATCTACCTGCAATGCAGAAGACCTGGGTTCAATCCCTGGGTTGGGGCAATCCCCTGGAGAGGGAATGGCAACCCTCTCCAGTATTCTTGCTTGGAGAATTACAAGGACAGAGGAGCCTGGTGGGCTATAGTCCATGGGGCTACAAAGAGTTGGACATGACTGAGCAACTAATACTTGACCAAAATTGCAAGGAGATCCAACCAGTCCATTCTGAAGGAGATCAACCCTGGGATTTCTTTGGAAGGAATGATGCTAAAGCTGAAGCTCCAGTACTTTGGCCACCTCATGCGAAGAGTTGACTCATTGGAAAAGACTCTGATGCTGGGAGGGATGGGGGCAGGAGGAGAAGGGGACGACCCAGGATGAGATGGCTGGATGGCATCACGGACTCGATGGACTGGAGTCTGAGTGAACTCCGGGAGATGGTGATGGACAGGGAGGCCTGGCGTGCTGCGATTCATGGGGTCGCAAAGAGTCGGACACAACTGAGCGACTGAACTGAACTGAACTTTATAATTGACAGAGAAGGCAATGGCAACCCACTCCAGTACTCTTGCCTGGAAAATCCCATGGACGGAGAAGCCTGGTAGGCTGCAGTCCACGGGGTCACTAGGAGTTGGACATGACTGAGCAACTTCACTTTCACTTTTCACTTTCATGCATTGGAGAAGGAAATGGCAACCCACTCCAGTGTTCTTGCCTGGAGAATCCCAGGGACGGGGGAGCTTGGTGGACTGCTGTCTCTGGGGTCACACAAAATTGGACATGACTGAAGCGACTCAGCAGCAGCATTATAATTGATCTTGCTCCCTCTTTATAGGTATTTGTGAAATAGTACAGATGAGATAAGATCTTGATCTATTAACAACAACTATTTCTATTCGCTTTTTATAATTTAAAAAATCCTTTCATGGGAAGTATTTCTCTCCTTTGGAGTAGGAAAGGCACATCCATGAAAGCAGAGACAAAAAAAAAAAATCAGACAAATTTATCTTCATCCCTTTACATATTATTACCTTGGCATTTTATTTTAAATACAAATTTCTTAATAGCATATATGCAATAGAGGGTCAACAGCAAGATTCAGATATACACATTGACTCTGATTCTCAGTTATTGAATCTATTAAAACTCTTCTGCATGCTTCTCAGAATATTTAAGAATTAAGATAGACAACTTAGAATCACATGTTTGCATGACTGACTCAGTTTTCCCTCAAATAAAAAAAGGTTTGTTAAATGGCTGTGCTATTTATAGAAAATACTTATCCATTGAACAGTCAGATTTCATAGAATGTACATTTAGTCTTTTAAGATAGGCATTGATTTTGAAATGAGCTTATACGTCCTTGCATTTTCTTTGACATACATGTTATATATGAGATGTAGAGCTTCCCTAGTGGCTAAGATGGTAAAGAATCTGCCTGCAATGCAGGAGACCCAGGTTTGATTCCTGGGTTGGAATGATCCCCTGGAAAAGGGAATGGCAACTCACTCCAGTATTCTTGCCTGGGAAATTCCATGGGCAGAGAATCCTTGGTCTACAGTCCACGGGATCACAGAGTCAGACACGAATGAGTCACTAAGCAAATATGAGGTGTAATAAAATTTCTTTATGACTTTTGATTCTTTCATAAACTTGCAATAAACTGTGTCTAACATGTGCCAGCCCTAAAGCAGGATGCTAGTGATTCAAAGGGAAGCAGGTGTGGCCTTACTCTCAAGAAGCTCACAGGCTAAAGAGGAGATGAACATACAGAGACATACTGGTATTACAGTGAGGTGAGGCCATCTGGACCACGTGGACACAAAACTTCTAGACACATAAAGATGGAGGTTCCTGATGCTGCTGAGGTGAGTGGCAGTGACAAAGCGTTCTCTCAGGAGATGTCTTTTGGCCTGGGTTTTGAAATAGAGCTAAGGGTTCTGCAGGTGGAATAAAATTTGGGATAATAAGGGCATCCTTATCAACAGGACCAGAATGTATATGCAATGTGAAAGAGGCCTGAAACTGGTGTGCCTTGTGGTCTGTCTCATTGCTTTTAATTTATACATGTTAAGAGTTGGAAAAACTGAAGTGCTTTCACTAATAAAGATACCTGAAACATCTACTACAGGATGTTTACCAAGTGAATCATTATCGTGGTTCCTGTTGTGGTTGAATTTTTTGTTTTTAACCTCAAAACTCTAGAGTGAAAAGTGTCACTTCTATTCCCACGGGTCAACTCTTCAGTGATTGAGAACTTTTATCTTTCACTTGGACTCTTGCCTGAAGCTTCCACTCCAGTCTTTGACCCATACAACATGTTACTACCAAGGGTACTGTTTTACTTAGAGCTTTCACTTCTGAAAGACAGGTGATCCTACATGGTCTTAAAACATCAAGGACTCCCCATTACCTACATGATTAAGTCTTACCTGTGGGAGACAATGTTCTTCACAAACTGACCCCAAGAATTCTTCTTAACTTTTTCCCAAGCTCATTTCTTTCTATTCCCAATCCCTAAACTTACACTGTCATGAATGACTCATTGTTCTCCCATAGTCTGCACTTTTGTCTAACTCATGACTTTGTGCATGAAACAATTTCACATGTTGAGATGAAGGTAACTTGCTACCTTGTTGGAGCCCTGGGTGGAAGGGGAGCAGGAGAAGAATAGGAGGCTGTTGAGATAATAGAGGTGGACTAGATGACTTGCAAATGCAAGAAGTTTTGGTTCTATTTTTCCTTTATTATATGTGTGCTCAGTCATGTCCACCTCTTTGTGACCCCATGGACTGTAGCCTGCCAGGCTCCCCTGTCCATGGGACTTCCCTGTCAAGAAAGCTGAAATGGGTTGCCATTTCCTACTCCAGGGGATCTTCCCCACCCAGAGTTCAAATCTGAGTCTCTTGTATCTCCTGCAGCAGGTAGACTCTTTACCAGTGGCACCACCTGGGAAGCCCATTCTTTATTTACAGTACTTCTCAAACATTTTGTCTGTTCCAAAGTATCCCAGAGAAGTGAGAAGACTATCCTGTCTCCCACCATAGGCTTTGGGTGGAGAAGCATTGCAAGTGAAAAATTTATTTGAAGTCTCCTTTCATATTTTTGCTTTCTATTGTGTATTCTACTTGTCTCAATATTAAAGGCATATGTTACATTCCTTGCCATCAAGTAAAATTGAGTTCCCAAGAAGATGTTATCCTGAGGTGTTCAATTCCCCTGGCACACTGCCAGGACTCCGGAGGAATGTGTATTTCAGACTCAGAAACACAACCTGGGCATGGGGAACCAATGGTAGGACTGAAAAAGGTGGTGCTAGCACAGACTTGTGGTTCATGTTTTAACTGAGGGAAAAGGAGTGCATTAGTGTCACTGAAATTTGGTCATCCTGATGGTGGCTCAGAAGGTGGATTGAAGACACAGGGATGTAAGAGGAAGGATGGACTGATTGTTATAGGTACCAACTGGATGGCAATACAAATGACTGAAGAAAATTCTCAGCTCTTGGTTTTGGTATTTGAATAGATAGTATAATTATTTATCACAATAAATACAAAAATAGAAGATTTTCAACTTTGCACATGAAAGTTGAGATGATTTTGGAATGAACAGATGGAGACATTTGGTAGAATAATAAATATCAGATTTGGAGATCAGGAGATAAGTTGCTCATTTACATCTATCTCTCTAATCAATCATTCGTTTACCTATGTATCTAATCAATTACTCATCTATCTATCTATCCACCTACCTACCTGTGTGCTCAGTGACTTCAGTTGTGTCTGACTCTGCGACCCCATGGATCATAGCCTGCAAGGTTCCTCTGTCCATGGGATTCTCCCCACAAGAATACTGGAGTGAGTTACTATGCCCTCCTCCAAGGGATCTTTCTGACCCAGGGATCATATCCAGGTCTACTGCATTGCAGGCATATTCTTTACCATCCAAGCTATCAAGGAAGCCCATCTACCTACCAACATTTCCCTTTATCTATTATTTATCTATTTACAGTTGGGAATTGTCTTTAAGTGGATTTCAAAGCCATAAGAATTGATGAAAGTGCCCCCAAATTAATATAGGGTCAGAAGGAGAAAGTGTTTCATAGAAGGAGAAAAAAAAAAAAAGAGGGCCCTAAAGAAAATTAAATAAGGGAGAAGAAAGAAAGGTCTACGATGGAATGGTAACCCTGTAAACACATTTAGAGACCTTCTAAAATAAAGTTTTATTTTATAAATTAAGAAGTCAGGGTTTACAAATAATGAAGGATTACCTGAAGAACATTTTTATTTTCAATTCCTGATTGCATGTTCTTACCATATTTTAATTGATCTCAATTTATCAATACAATTTATAGTGCTTTATGAGTTTCCCATCCACCATGGCAAATAGCTAAGCGTTTCGCAAAGAGCAGTTACTCAATACAGTTTTTTAAAACAAATTAATTAATTAAAAAATACCTTGTGGGAATAAGAGTAAATAATAACTTTATTTGGGGCAGATCAAATCAAAATGTAAGCCTAGTAGTGGAATATATTAAAAAATCACAGCCATGTATCTTAAAGTAGCAGTGGAAAAATAACCACCTAAAACCCATTGCAAAGGGAATTTTCATAACTTTTCCCCAGACACTTCTCTGCAGAAGGGTTATTTTTGGCTCTTGTTCAGCTTCCCTGAGAACTTCTTTCTTTGCTTTCAGAGTTCTCTTTCTCAAATCCTCTTCCACGTCAGTGCCCTAATCCTCCTGCTTCAATACCACACCCAGCCCTGCTTTCCCCAAGTGCCCACACTTCTACATGAGCCCGAAACCCCAGTCACAGATGGCAGAGGAAAGAGTCAGCCAGCGATCTCAGGTTGGCTTCTGTTATACGTGGCTACATCCTGCTAGAAGTGGATGACGACTGTGTATTTTCCTAGGAGGGTCACTTGGTACCAGGGTTTGGTCCCATTCTGGTTGGGAGTTCCAGGATGGAATAGAAATAGCATGTTCCTATACTCAGAGTGTCAGCAGGTGGGTGGCTCCCCTGGAACAGAGCCCATTTTGTATAGGGCTTTTCTGTCCTTGGGCGAAGAGAAGTGGAAGCATTCAAAATGCTGCCCAGGCTGATTCTTTAGGCATAAAAAGCAGTGGGCTTGATTCTTTCCGATTGTTCTCCGAGTAATGATTAGGTTGAACAAGGCAGCATTTGCCTTTTCTAAAATACAGGGGAACCACTCTCTTGGCTTCTGAGAAAACTGAAAGTGGCCGCTTGCCAGAGATTTCTGCAGCTTCCTGACTTGGTGGGTGGAAAAAATAGCACAAACCAACGTGAGGGAAACATAGACTCTTCTTCCAACACGTGCCCATGATGGCTCCCCAGCAACGCCGGGCAGATGGTGAAGATCACCTTGGTGGCATTTTCTGCAGAAATCGGAGTCTGTGTGCAGGAAGCCTCCAACGAAAGAGGAGTCTCAGGCTGAGGTGTGCAGTCTCCAGTTAAGAGTCAGGGTGATGCGGCTGAGATCTGCGTCTGTGTGTGCGGAGTCTGAGAGACACGTCTGACAGGCTGCTAACAACAGCCAATTGCCGTGTTCAAAAGATGAGGGAGGGTCAGAGGAGTTAATTACTTAAGGTAAAAAAAATCTAAATGCTCAGAGGAGTTAACTGGTATTCCATAATTAATTTAAGAAAAGACTCTTTTGGTTGAAAAATATGATCTTAATATAGACATCAGTAGTTTGAATGCCATCCGTGGTTATTGTTTTCTGTGAAAATTATCTTATTGTACTGATAATGAGTTTGGCGACAGGAAGCTATGTTCTTTTGACCGGATTTCAAAGAAAATAAATTGAGAGTGCAGAAAAGACAAAGCAGAGAAAACAATATCTTTGATATCTTGCTTATTACAGTGCAGTAGAATGGATATCACAAATGTGCTTGGTGATAAAGATGGCTTAGATTGCACTGCATTGAAAAGACCATATAATAGAAAAGAGTTTCCTTGTTGCTACAGATTTTCTGGTACGCAAGGAGACACAGGTTAAATAGGAGCATTTGACTGTGATGATAACACTTTGAAAAAAATATTGGAGACACAATGTGGAGGAATCTTTGAAATCATTAATTGAATTTGTCTCTGTGGTCAGTTTTCTGGCACATATCAAGATGTACTACCCATATACATAGGTGAAAAATGGCCATGAAATGCCATAAGCATCCTACCTGATTTTTTCTTATCCCCCCAAATTGACCTCAAGTAGTGAGGGGCTAAGGGACTAAGTCATTTCAGTAGTGTGTGACTCTTGGTGACCCCATCGACTAGCCCACCAGGCTCCTCTGTCCATGGGATTCTCCAAGCAAGAATATTGGAGTGGATTGCCATGCCCTCTTCCATAGGATCTTTCTGACTCAGGGATCGAACCTGTGCCTCTTATGTCTCCTGCATTGGAAGGTGGGTTCCTTACCAGTAGCACTGCTTGGAAATCCCCAAGTTGTACTTTCCCAGTACTTATTCTGGAATCCCCATTGATGTCATGAAGAGGCTGCAGAAAGGGATTCTCCAAGAATTTGTAAGTCTGTGGTATACAACTGAACTCTGAGAATTTACCTATGAGAACAAGGAATGAAAAATCAAAATTGTGTCAAGTTATTGTAGACAGATTGGTTTGTAGGTCTGTTACTGAACAGTAACCAGATTGAATGAATTGCTATTATTATAGAAAGATATTTTCTCTATTACAAAAGGAGGACAACAGAGGCCACAAGCGTTCATCCAAACAGCTATGTCAAGGAGGGGAAATGAAGCCAACTGATGATGAACTTCCAGTTCCATTGGCAAGGTGTCAGTATTGTGGCACTGGATACCCTGGGTTATCTTAAACTAATGACAAAAGGTACTTAATTAGGGCAAATTATCTTCTTTGGTTATAAGCTCATCAGACAAACTTCTAGTTTTGATTTGGCTTCCTATATAGCAGAGGAACAGTGGTGATGCTAATTTCAGTGTTACAGACATTGTAATAGGCCTATCTGTAGTTGGATTCTGATTTCATACATCTGTCAACAAGTTTGGTTACTGTGAGTTTACACTGAGCACTTGTATTTGCTCTTGTTGACCTGAATACATTAGGCTTTTGAGCCTGAGAGACTGAGGGTAAACTTGCTGTTGCTGTGAGTCCACTTGGAGGCAACCAGCCATTTCCTTCTGATGACATTTGTGTGCAACACTGTTGATCAGAAAAAACTATTCACGCTCCTTTAGTAGCTATTTGAATATCTTTTTTAAAAAGTTAATTTAGTGAAGGTAGCGACCTTGGTTCTAAAAGTAGGTGTCATATGTTACTAGGAAGAAAAAGAGAGCTTAAGGAAAGTGGAGAAATAGCCCTCACCAATGAATACAGTTTCAGCCACTGATTAGTAATCTATGTCTAGGCCAAGCTTTGTCTTGGAAAGCACTTAGAAGTTGTGGGACTTCTTCAGTTTGATGTTCTGGCCAGTCATTTAGACACATGTTGCAGCAACTGTAAAAGTGCCTGCCATAAGGGCTGACATAGCTTTTGTCTCATAAGAGACTGGTCCTCCTGGCTCTTTTTTTCTTTTTGCCATGAGCAGCTGGCGGGCAGCAGACACAAAGTTGATGGAGGGTTGGGTTTAACTAGGGTTGGGGTTTTGCAAAGTGAGCTGCAAAATGGACAAGCCACACAGGCATTGAAAGTGTGTGCTAAGGAGTGTTCATGATGGATTATGGATTTTAAGCTGTGTAAATTTATCTCTGGGCTTTCTATTTTGTTCCATTGATCTATATTTCTGTCTTTGTGCCAGTACCATACTGTCTTGATGACTGTGGCTTTGTAGTAGAGCCTGAAGTCAGGCAGTTTGATTCCTCCAGTTCTACTCTTCTTTCTCAAGATTGCTTTGGCTATTCAAGGTTTTTTGTATGTCCATATAAATTGTGAAATTATTTGTTCTAGCTCTGTGAAAAATACCATTGGTAGCTTGATAGGGATTGCATTGAATCTGTAGATTGCTTTGGGGGTAGTATACTCATTTTCACTATATTGATTCTTCTGATCCATGAACATGGTATATTTCCCCATCTATTACTGTCCTCTTTGATTTCTTTCATCAGTGTTTTATAGTTTTCTATATATAGGTCTTTAGTTTCTTTAGGTGGATATATTCCTAAGTATTTTATTCTTTTCGTTGCAATGGTGAATGGAATTGTTTCCTTAATTTCTTTTTCTACTTTCTCATTATTAGTGTATAGGAATGCAAGGGATTTCTGTGTGTTGATTTTATATTCTGCAACTTTACTATATTCATTGATTAGCTCTAGTAATTTTCTGGTGGAGTCTTTAGGGTTTTCTATGTAGAGGATCATGTCATCTGCAAACAGTGAGAGTTTTGCTTCTTATTTTCCAATTTGGATTCCTTTTATTTCTTTTTCTGCTCTGATTGCTGTTGCCAAAACTTCCAGAACTATGTTGAATAGTAGCAGTGAAAGTGGGCACCCTTGTTTTGTTCCTGACTTTAGTGGAAACGCTTTCAATTTTTCACCATTGAAGATAAAGTTTGCTGTAGGTTTGTCATATATAGCTTTTATTATGTTGAGGTATGTTCCTTCTATTCCTGCTTTCTGGAGAATTTTTATCAAAATGGATGTTGAATTTTGTCAAAGGCCTTCTCTGCATCTATTGAGATGATCATATGGCTTTTATTTTTCGATTTGTTAATGTGGTGAATTACATTGATTGATTTGCAGATATTGAAGAATCCTTGCATCCCTGGGATAAAGCCCACTTGATCATGATGTATGATCTTTTTAGTGTTGTTGGATTCTGATTTGTTAAGAACACTGGTAACCACTTGTAAAAGAATGAAACTAGAACACTTTCTAACACCATACACAAAAATAAACTCAAAAAGGATTAAAGATCTAAATGTAAGACCAGAAACTATAAAACTCCTAGAGGAGAACATAGGCAAAACACTCTCCGACATAAATCACAGCAGGATCCTCTATGATCCACCTCCCAGAATACTAGAAACAAAAGCAAAAATAAACAAATGAGATCTAATTAAAATTAAAAGCTTCTGCACAACAAAGGAAACTATAAGCAAGGTGAAAAGACAGCCTTCTGAATGGGAGAAAATAATAGCAAATGAAGCAACTGACAAACAACTAATCTCAAAAATATACAAGCAACTTATGCAGCTCAATTCCAGAAAAATAAACGACCCAATCAAAAAATGGGTCAAAGAACTAAATAGACATTTCTCCAAAGAAGACATACAGATGGCTAACAAACACATGAAAAGATGCTCAACATCACTCATTATCAGAGAAATGCAAATCAAGACCACAATGAGATACCATTTCACACCAGTTAGAATGGCTGCGATCCAAAAGTCTACAAGCAATAAATGCTGGAGAAGATGTGGAGAAAAGGGAACCCTCTTACACTGTTGGTGGGAATGCAAAGTAGTACAGCCACTCTGGAGAACAGTGTGGAGATTCCTTAAAAAAACTGGAAATAGAACTGCCTTATGACCCAGAAATCCCACTGCTGGGCATACACACCAAGGAAACCAGAATTGAAAGAGACACGTGTACCCCATTGTTCATCGTAGCACTGTTTACAATAGCCAGGACATGGAAGCAACCTAGATGTCCATCAGCAGACAAATGGATAAGAAAGCTGTGGTACATATACACAATGGAGTATTACTCAGCCATTACAAAGAATACATTTGAATCAGTTCTAATGAGGTGGATGAAACTGGAGCCGATATACAGAGTGAAGCAAGCCAAAAAGAAAAACACCAGTACAGTATCAGTTCAGTTCAGTTCAGTCGCTCAGTCAAGTCTGACTCTTTGCAACCCCATGAATTGCAGCACACCAGGCCTCCCTGTCCATCACCATCGCCTGGAGTTCACTCAGACTCACAGTCCGTGATGCCATCCAGCCATCTCATCCTGGGTCATCCCCTTCTCCTCCTGCCCCCAATCCCTTCCAGCATCAAAGTCTTTTCCAATGAGTCAACTCTTCGCATGAGGTGGCCAAAGTACTGGAGTTTCAGCTTTAGCAACATTCCTTCCAAAGAAATCCCAGGGCTGACCTCCTTCAGAATGGACTGGTTGGATCTTCTTGCAGTCCAAGGGACTCTCAAGAGTCTTCTCCAACACCACAGTTCAAAAGCATCAATTCTTCGGCGCTCAGCCTTCTTCACAGTCCAACTCTCACATCCATACATGACCATTGGAAAAACCATAGCCTTGACTAGATGGACCTTAGCTGGCAAAGTAATGTCTCTGCTTTTGAATATGCTATCTAGGTTGGTCATAACTTTTCTTCCAAGGAGTAAGTGTCTTTTAATTTCATGGCTGCAGTCACCATCTGCAGTGATTTTGGAGCCCCAAAAATAAAGTCTGACACTGTTTCTACTGTTTCCCCATCTATTTCCCATGAAGTGAATGGACCGGATGCCATGATCTTCGTTTTCTGAATGTTGAGCTTTAGGCCAACTTTTTCACTCTCCTCTTTCACTTTCATCAAGAGGCTTTTTAGTTCCTCTTCACTTTCTGCCATAAGGGTGGTGTCATCTGCATATCTGAGGTTATTGATATTTCTTCTGGAAATCTTGATTCCAGCTTGTGCTTCTTCCAGTCCAGAGTTTCTCATGATGTACTCTGCATAGAATTTAAATAAGCAGGGTGACAATATACAGCCTTGACGTACTCCTTTTCCTATTTGGAACCAGTCTGTTGTTCCATGTCCAGTTCTAACTGTTGCTTCCTGACCTGCATACAGATTTCTCAAGAGGCAGGTTAGGTGGTCTGGAATTCCCATCTCTTTCAGAATTTTCCACAGTTTCTTGTGATCCACACAGTCAAAGGCTTGGCATAGTCAAGAAAGCAGAAATAGATGTTTTTCTGGAACTCTCTTGGTTTTTCCATGATCCAGCAGATGTTGGCAATTTGATCTCTGGTTCCTCTGCCTTTCTAAAACCAGCTTGAACATCAGGAAGTTCATGGTTCATGTATTGCTGAAGCCTGGCTTGGAGAATTTTGAGCATTACTTTACTAGCATGTGAGATCAGTACAATTGTGTGGTAGTTTGAGCATTCTTTGGCATTGCCTTTCTTTGGAATTGGAATGAAAACTGACCTTTTCCAGTCCTGTGGCCACTGCTGAGTGTTCCAAATTTGCTGGCATATTGACTGCAGCACTTTCACAGCATCATCTTTCAGGATTTGAAACAGCTCAACTGAAATTCCATCACCTCCACTAGCTTTGTTTGTAGTGGTGCTTTCTAAGGCCCACTTGATGTCACATTCCAAGATGTCTGGCTCTAGATTAGTGATCACATCATCATGATTATCTGGGTCGTGAAGATCTTTTTGTACAGTTCTTCCGTGTATTCTTGCCACCTCTTTTTAATATCTTCTGCTTCTGTTAGGTCTATACCATTTCTGTCCTTTATCAAGCCCATCTTTGCATGAAATATTCCCTTGGTATCTCTGATTTTCTTGAAGAGATCTCTAGTCTTTCCCATTCTGTTGTTTTCCTCTATTTCTTTGCATTAATTGCTGAAGATATATAGTATACTAACACATATATATGGAATTGGAAAGATGGTAATGATAACCCTGTATGTGAGACAGTAAAAGAGACACAGATGTATAGAACAGACTTTTGGATTCTTTGGGAGAGGGAGAGGGTGGGATGATTTGGGAGAATGGCATTGAAACATGTATACTTCATGTAAGAAATGAATTGCCAGTCTAGGTTCAATACAGGATACAGGATGCTTGGGGCTGATGCACTGGTATGACCCAGAGAGATGATATGGGGAGAGACATGGGAGGGGTGTTCAGGATTGGGAACTCATGTAAACCCGTGGTGGATTCATGTCAGTGTATGGCAAAACCAATACAGTGTTGTAAAGTAAAATAAAAATAAATAAATAAATAATGAAAAAAAAAAAGCAGAGAAATTCGCCAACAACACAACAACAAAAAGCTGGGTAAAGAAGGATGGAAGAGGTATGGGGGGTGTGTGTGAAAAAAATAGTAGGATCAGTGGACTATCAGTTTCTGGGAGGCTGGAGATTATGGAATAGTCATCCCAGAGGATGAATTCAAAAATGGGAAATGGTGGTGGATAAGTGGGCTGTTTGAGAAAATCTAGGCAAACAAGGGTCTGAAACAAAACCACTCCCTGAAATTTGTTGTATGATGGTGCAAGTTATTTAGTTTTTCTCAGTCTCAGGCTTTTATATTTTTTAAATTCTAAAGTGGGAATAATAATATGAAAAAGCTACAAAGATTATGATGTAATGGATATAAATAACTTTGCACCATGAATAGCAAATATTTGATTCTTCAGAAAATGTCAACTCTTGCATTTCTACTATGTAGTAAGTGCTTTAAAAGGCTGGGCATCTCTTTCTATGTATGTGTGTCTCTCTTACATACACACACACACACACACACACACACACACACACACACGCACACACACACATCCTAAAACAAAAAATGTTTGCTGAAAAGTGATCACAGAGCTGAGCCCTGATGCATTGTTAGCAAATGAGTCTGGACCATGAAGTTTCTCAGGGATTTCTCCCCATAACTTAGGCCTGGGGAGGAGTTAGGTGGGGGTTGGGGTAGAGAAGGAGGAGTTTGAACACAGTAGGTGAGAGTTGGAAAAAATAACAAGCTTTCTTATTTTTAAAATTTGGTTTTCATCAACCATAATTATATTTGGGAAACATATGGAACCTGAAAGTTCTGATACATTTTTTACTTTAATATTACATAGAAAAATACTTAGATTTATTTGTTGCTATCCTTTTGAGGAGTACTTGAGTGGGAAATGCTTTATGGATTCCTTGGAGAATTTTTTTGGATATGAATATCATAAAGAGGAGATTCTGCAATTATTCCCTGATTGTTTTGGCGGAGTCAGTAGATACTTTCTGGAAGTTCGTCATTCTTGAAGCATCACTGGGAGAGGCTCTCTGAGGTTGGAGAAGGGGCAGGGTGGTTGTTCCACCCAGTGAGGTCAAGCTCTCTCTTTGGTAATCATGTCAGTTAATGGTCTCCAACTTCGTAACCATAATAGCTTTCCTGGAACTACTTTATCTGGGGCTCAGTAATGAGACATATTAATGACATAGGTCTGAGGTACTGAGGTAAGTTTGGAGAAAAAGAGCGAGAGGGAATGCAAAAGATAGTGAGACTCAAGTGAATATAAAACCAAAAAGGCGAATAGATACCCCAAACTTCCAGTTATAAAATAAATAAGTCTTTGAAACATAATGTACAGCATGATGGTACTAAAGAAGAATTCTGTATTGTATACTTGAAAATTGCTAAGAGAGTAGATCTTTAAAGTCCTCATCACAAGAAGAGGAAAAAATTGTAAGTATGTGTGATGATGGATGTTGCTGTGGTGACCATTTTGTAACATATAGAAGTATGAATCATTATGTTGCATGCACGCTCAGTCACTTCAGGTGTGTCAACTCTTCGGTGACCCTACGGACTGTAGCCCACCAGGCTCCTCTGTCCATGGGATTCTCTAGACAAGAATACTGAGTGTGTTGCCATGCCCTCCTCCAGGGGACCTTCCTGACCCAGGGATAGAACTCACGTCCGCATGCATCTCCTACGTTGCACATGGATTCTTTACGCACTGAACCACCTGGGAAGCCCATTATGTTGTAGACCTGAAACTAATACATTGTTATAGATCAGTCATCGCTCAAGAAAATAGATAAATGAATGAATGCATCCATGGAGGAAACCATGCTTTGAGAGAGAATGTTGACTAACTCGGAGCAGGATTAGCCTGTCAAAAAATGAGTCTGATGAAGACAAGGAGTTTTAAAAACACAGAGCTCTGTGCCTGGAGAAAGGAGGAGATCTGTTTTCTTTGTGCTTTCAGTTCAGTTCAGTTGCTCAGTCATGTCCGACTCTTTGAGACCCCATGAATAGCAGCACACCAGGCCTCCCTGTCCATCACCAACTCCCGGAGTTCACTCAGACTCACGTCCATTGAGTCAGTGATGCCATCCAGCCATCTGTCGTCCCCTTCTCCTCCTGCCCCCAATCCCTCCCAGCATCAGAGTCTTTTCCGATGAGTCAGCTCTTCGCATGAGGTGGCCATAGTAAGACATTTTGATGACAGAAATGTCAAATTATTCCAGAGAGATCTGAAAATCATGCACAGGGATGTCTGTAAGGTCACAAGTAGATGGGATGCAGACAAGAACCAGCAGGTGAAAAAAAATAAAGAACCATCAAGTGAAAAGCAAGAGGTACCAGAAGGGAACTGGGCAGGACTTAGGATGGGGAGCTGGGGGTGGGAGTACGGAAAAAGAGAAAGGTTAGAACCATCAGAGACCACTAAAAGAAGTGCTGAAGAATGGCTTAGAGAAGAAGAGATGAGGGCAAAGCAGGCCAGAGCTGGCTTCCCAGAGAAGGCGCTTAAGCCCTTTTCTGAGAGCAGGAACTCTGGTGACTCAATTACTGTGCTACGTCTGTCAGGCTCTCATTATGCCTAACACACCAGGGACTGATGATCTTATTACATCAAACTTCAGAAAATATCAAGACTGCAATAAAAATGAGCCCAGCATTGCTGGGTTTTATGTTTTTCTTCTCACCATTATATGCATTAGTCACTACACTGAAAGAGCAGTGAGAAGATGTGCCAAAAGTGATAGAGAAAACATGTCAACATTCGAAGAATAATTAATGAAAAGTGTTGCTGTTTTAATACCAGCAGTGAAAGTTGATCCCAGCCTTACCCAGTTCTTCTCAACAGTACCCAGAATCTGTGTCTCCTTGATACAGCCACACCTGCTTTCTACACTGATAATGCCTTAGGTACAAGTTTGAGGAATGCTTCTTCACTATAGACTTCAGCCTGGCATCTGATCTTTCTGGATAAATTACCTAAGTATCCAACTGTTCACTAAACTGAAGCTTTCCTTGCAATCTTCACCTTTGATATTCTAATTTTTCTTTTGGTAGTGTGGGTTTTTACTTTCTGGAACTTCATTGTGACTGAGCCCCTGCCTGAAACCACAGTCTGCTTGGCTAAGTTCCCAATGCATTGCTCCTCACTTCTTGCCTCCTTCTCCTTGGAGATTAAAATTCTTCTATCCTCTCCCATCTTCCTACTCTCCCCTGCCAGGTGAGAAAATTCCAGCTTCTGACTTTCTGGCTGGTGTTCAGAATCAGGTTCCTGATTTCCCACCTTGAGGAAGATACTCTCAAGAAAAACCACACACTGCAAACTTGAACTCAAGGGCTGGGTAGAATTATTCCTCCTGGCCCAGAGTTCTAAATAAATTAAAAGTATGAGTCATATTCCTGCTGGCATAGATTTGTTCCAGCATAGAATTAGAAATCTCTAGTCTCAATTATTCCTATTCATAATTTTCATTTTTAACACTCTTTGCATCCATAGCCTTTATTATGTCACTTAAATGTCAAATCTAAAAAATGCAAAAAACTAACAAAGATAACAAAAAGCAGCAGATTCACAAATATAGAGAGCAAACTAGTAGTTACAGTGGGAGAGGGAAAAGGGGAAGGACATTTAGAGTTGGGGGATTAAGAGACACAAATTATTAATTACAAAATAAGCTATAAAGATATACAACACAGGGAATATAGCTAATATTTTTTATACATTTAGTTATTTTTTAATTGAAGGATAATTGCTTTACAGAATGTTGTTGTTTTTTGTCAGGCCTCAACATGACTCAATAACTATAAATGGAGTGTAACCTATAAATTGTGTATCACTATATTGTATACCTATAACATATAATAGTGTACATCAACCATATTTCAATTTAAAAGACTCTTGGGATCCATCTATCAACTGTGTATCATCATCATCTATCCAGAGATATATCTGTGTTTTTAAAGTGTGATTAGAGATTAACTTTAGTGATTAGAGATCAACCTTTGTGATTAGACATTTTTTCTAAATAACATTAATCTAAAACCACATTCAAAAACTATCGTCTTACACTATCTTCCCATGGTCACCTGACATGCTTGTTAAAGTGCAGGAATCTGTGTTTGGGCTGAGAATCAGTATTCCTGACAAGACTGCTATGCCAACCCCCATCATTCTTAGGCACATTGTACTTCCTGAACTCTGCAGATGAAGAATTCATAAACCACAGAGCATCGCACCAGAGAAAGGACTATTTTGAAGTGGCATTAGTGGTCGGGAGGTGTAAACATGTGTCTGGGAGCCACCTCAAATCCTTTGTGGATATTAAAGTTATGAATGAGCAAAACTGGAAAGATATAAATAAGTGGACATGTAAATATATCTTTAAGTAGCTACTCATCAGTCTATTTTTCCTCTTAATAGGAATTGAATGCTTTATCTTATCCATTCTTCAAAGAGATTAAATCTCTTTCCCATTAAAACTTGCCAGCCTCTTAGAGCCTATAGAACTATCTGTCTTCTAGAATAACAAAGCTTTTTTGAATTTACCAGTAATTCCCAATGTTCCATAGAAAAATGGTTCTTAAACTATCCCCACCACTGTAGAAAAAGATTGACATGTTTCTGAAAATTCAGATTCATAAATGAGGGAAATAGTACCAATTATATATTCACTATTTAAGCTCCATGGCTTATTATAGATTATGCTTAGCCTTGCATTAATAAACTTCTTAACTTTTAAAAAATCAGGGTTTCTGAAACTTACTTGAACAAAGAGTCTTTTTCAAAAGCATAACATTTATCTACATTTCTCTCTTTGTCATTTATATGCTCTATGTTTGCAAATTAATCATTTGGAGCCTTGAACTATCTCTTACAATTATTGTTCATCTTTTTTTGCATTTGTAACTAAAGTATCTCTGATCAGTGTATGTATGTGTCATGCATGATTGTGTGTTTGGTGTATTTTATTGAGTGAATTGTCCTGTTTACATGTATTGGTTCGGCAAGCAAAGAAGCTTTTCTTCATGGGAGTGGACTTTGCTGGTGCTGTTAGATAGGATGAGGCAGGTTCTGAGACAGAAAATGAAACTGAGATACAGGCTTTAGTTAAATAGAGAGGGAACTCCATTCGCTCTGGGTCTTGCTATCTTTTATGGGTTTTAAATGATCGTTTCTATTTTGATCATGATAATACTTGCCATGTATTGTGCACTTAAGCTGGGCAGTGTGCTAAGTACTTGCTATTTCTTCTGATTCCAAAAACAATCTGACGAAGGCGTTATTAATGCTATTATCCAAAAGATAGTAGTACATAGCTACTAGTTTCTGGAGAAGGAAATGGCAACCCACTCCAGTGTTCTTGCCTGGAGAATCCCAGGGATGGGGGAGCCTCATGGGCTGCCGTCTATGGGGTCACACAGAGTCGGACACTACTGAAGTGACTTAGCAGCAGCAGCAGCAGCAGCAGCAGCAGCAGCAGCAGCAGCAGCAGCAGCTACTAGTTTCAATCTATGCAGGTGTGTAGCCAAATCGAGATTTGAACACATAGCTGTGAGACTTCAAAGCCCATGATCACGATCATTCTGCTCATAGTCTTAGAAGTCCTTGAGGGTGATCCCAAGGTGGTGAAGTTTGAAGGCAGCCTCTTCCAGATGAAAAGAGAATAAGAGCAGCCAAGAGGAGATCCCCCAGCTGAAGATAAATACATACACATCCTAGGGCCCACGATCTTGTGCCATGGTGTTCCCCTTTATTTTGTCTTTTGTTTTCCTTCAACTGCTGATTAACCACATTTAAATATATAGGCTTGGGACTTTCCTGGTGGTCCAGTGGCTAAGACTCTGAGCTTCCAATGCAGGGGGCCCAGGTTTGCTCCCTGGTCAGGGAACTACATCCCACATGCCAAAGAAGACCCTGAGTGCCGCCACAAAGATCGAAGAGCCTGCCTGCTCCCATTAAGTCCTGGCGCAGGCAAATAAATAAATATATATTTAAAAAATAAATCAATATACAGGCTTTACTTCAGGTATTCTATGAGTAATCAAACAAAAGGTAAGATGGCCAAGACTAGACCATCAAGCTACATGGAGAACAGTTTCCCCATTCAAAAGCAGGAACTGGATTGCCAGAGGAGAGGAACACCAGGAAGAGATCAGTACCTGCAAGAGCTGGCTGCTTTTGCATCTATCAAGATGATTTCATTAATATGTGGAACTTATTTTTAGAAATACAGTATTTTTTAAACGCACATCTTCTGTAACAAATATCTAGTAAACTACTTTAAGGAAGGGACACTTTTTATTACCCCTTTAAAGTGTCCATAATGCTTATGGTAACTCATTCCAAGTGTGTGCTCCATAAATACAGGTTAATAAGAGAGAATGAAACTTTTTCTGAGTTAAATGGAATGGTGTTTGGGCATAAAGGAAAAAAAAAGCTTCACTTGGTGCATTGAGTGTTCTAAAGTATAAGTTTGAGATTAATAATGAGAATTATCATAGTTTTTGAAAAATATTAATTTGCTTTGCTGAAGATATGAAGACTAGACTTCAAGAAGTTTTTAATTGCTTATCAATTTTTTGGCATCTAAATTTTACATTGTATCATTTAGCAGCAGGCTACTCATCAGAGTTTCCTTTGACTTTCAATTGCATGATATAGTGAGATTCCAAACAGATATAATTTCAGGAAGGTGTTTGACCAAATTATTTCTGACCTCAGAAGAACATCCACAGAGCAGTTGTCTGTAGCTTCTATTTTATCTAATGGCTTCTATTTAATTGAAATTGTGTCCCTAGTCTAGAAAGTATTTTCTAAGAAACACTTTCATTAATTTCATTTGTAGCAACATGGATGGACAGGGATTATCACACTAAGTGAAGTAAATCAGAAAGAGAAAGACAAATACCATATGATATAACTTATATGTAGAATCTAAAATATGCTACAAATGAACCTATCTATGAAACAGAAGCAGACTCACAAAGAGAATAGACTTATGGTTGCCAAGGGGGAGGCATAGTAGGGGAAGGAAGGATTGGGAGCTTGGGGTTAGCAGATGGAAACTAGTGTATACAGGATCGAAAAACAACAAGGTCCTAGTGTATAGCACAGGGAACTACATTCAAGGCCCTGTGATAAACCATAATGGAAAAGAACATGAAAAAGAGTACATATATATATGTATATTCAAATCACTTTGCTCAGCAGAAATAAATGCAACATTGCAAATCAATTATACTTCAATAAAGTTAAAAAAACACAAAAGTATAATGCAAAAAAAAAAAAACTGAAGAAAAAGAAATGCTTTTTTTGCTAAAAAAGACTTATATATATATATATATATATATATGTATGTATATGTATATACAGGAAAAGTAACTCTATCCAGTGACTGCTGCTGCATATTGAGGAGAAACATGTATTTCCATAAATTTCATATAAAGTTTTCTTAGGTTCCAATCTAATGTCACCATCTACTGAGAAGTTATGGCAGAAAGCTAAGAAGAACGAAAGAGTCTCTTGATGAAAGTAAAAGAGGAGTGTGAAAAGCTGGCTTAAAACTCAACATTTGGAAAACTAAGATCATGGCATCTGGTCCAATCACTTCATGGCAAATAGATGGGGAAACAGTGGAAACAGTGACAGACTGTATTTTTTTGGACTCCAGAATCACTGCAGATGGTAACTGTAGTCATGAAATTAAAAGATGCTTGCTCCATGGAAGAAAAGCTATGACCAACCTAGGCAGCATATTAAAAAGCAGAGACCACCTAGCTTTGACTACGTCTGTCTAGTCATGGCTATGGTTTTTCCAGTAGTCTTGTATGAATGTGAGAGTTGGACTATAAGAAAGCTGAACGCCAAAGAATTGATGCTTTTGAACTGAGGTATCAGAGAAGACTCTTGAGAGTCCCTTAGACTGCAAGGAGATCCAATCAGTCCATCCTAAAGGAAATCAGTCCTGAATATTCACTGGAAGGACTGACGCTGAAACTGAATCTCCAATACTTTGGTCACCAGATGGGAAGAACTGACTCACTAGAAGAGGCCCTGATGCTGGGAAAGATTCGAGGTGGGAGGAGAAGGGGAAGACAGAGGATGAGATGGTTGGATGGCATCACTAACTTGATGGACATGAGTTTGAATAAGCTCTGGGAGTTGGTGATGGACAAGGAAGCCTGGCATGCTGCAGTCCATGGGGTTGCAAAGAGTCGAACATGACTGAGTGACTGAACTGAACTGAACTGAGAAATTACCAAGTTCATGCCAAGAAATACAGTTTCAATTTAAGGTACACTTGGCTCAAGTCTCTGATAATGACTAACACTGGAATCAGCATGACCCAGTGGCTAAAAACAAGAAGAAAAATAAACAAAACAAAGCAAAAATAACCCCTCTGAACATATGACTTAAATAAAGATGTCTGGACTCCAGTCCAAGAATTGTCAATGCTTTGCTTTATGGTTTGGGGTCCTGTACATCACAAAGAAGAGGCTGAAACTTGCCCTTTTCATCTTTTCGTGACAACGAAGAGATGAGGACCGATGTGGATTTGGGTGAGACTATATTAACGATCACTGCAGTAAAACAATCCTACTGAAATAACCAACAAGGGCGACTCAACCCAATGGGTAAATCACAGTGGGTAGGATCAGAAGGCCTTTAGCTGCTGGCTGAAATGGAGGAGAGCCTGTGTGTCTGCTCATTGGTGGAAGTGGGGTGGGGGACGGAGGTAGGTTTATCAGCATGAAGCTTCTCTTTCATCAGTGAAAAATTCTGAATAGTGCTTTTCTTTAAGATATTCCTAACTGTTGCCATACTGTTTTGGAAATGGTCTAGGAATTACAATGAGACACACTGTCATTCAGCAGTCTCAATTTTCATCACATTAAAAATTATATGCGTGCATGTTCAGTCACTGCAGTCGTGTCTGATTCTTTGTGACCCAATGGACCATAGCCCTCCACGCTCCCCTGTCCATGGGATTCTTCAGGCAAGAATACTGGAGTAGGTTGCCTCGCCCTCCTCCAGGGGATCATCTCCACCCTGGTATCAAACCAGCATCTCCTTCATGCAGGTGGATTCTTTACAGCTGAGCCACTGGGGAAGCCCTTTAAATTTTATATGACATGTGAAAAGGAAGAATGAGGATTAATACTGCTATTGGTGTCACTGGACATATATTTTTATATATAATAATTGGTGATCAGTTTTCACTTTTGGGGGCATTGCATTTGTTATTTCTTGGTCCTTTCTCTATTCAAGCCACTAGTCCATGAGGTGCTGAACAACAGAGAAAAAAGAGTGAAAAGTTTGGATTTGGGGATCTTCAAAAGGTAAGGTCAAGATATAAGGCAAAATTTGAAAGAAGTTTTAATCAGTCAGGGTTAGTTTCCCAATTAGAGAGTCTAGACAGGGGAAGGCGTGTGGCCCAGGGGAGGTAAGAGCATAGAGCTTGGCTTGTTCCCTGGAAATCCTCCTGCTTCTGTCCTCCTTGGCCAGAGGCCCGGAACCTGGAAAAGGCTGGAAACCTGAGACAGAGCAGAGCCTGTGCCACCTTCCCTGAGGAGGGCTGGGGAAAGCAGTGTGGCTCTGGAGCCCAAGAAACCTCACAAGCAGTGCTCAGGAAGGGTGGACCTGCGTCAGCTCCCCGTGGTTCCACACTCTTCATGTATTTCCATACATTTCAAATAACGTTTTCTTAGGTTCCAATCTAATGTCATCATTGACTGAGAAGTTACCCAGTTTATGTCAAGAAATCAAGAATGAAGAGCTTCAAGTTTAAGATACACTTGGTTCAAGTCTCTGATAATGACTAACACTGGTATCAGTATGGCCCAGTGGCTAAAAACAAGAAAAATAAATGAAATAGAGCAAAACAATTCCAAACATATGACTTAAATAAATCGTGGGGTGAGGAAGGCAGACCAACTTCCCTTGCTGCTCAGAGTGATGCAAACATGCACAGGATGCTGGCAGGTCTCATGTGAGTACGGGGCAGATGTAGGAAAATGTGTGGACCAAGAACTAAGATCCAAGTCCATCCTAAAGGAAATCAACCCTGAATATTCTTGAGGACTGATACTGAAGTTGAAGCTCCAATACTTTGGCCACCTAATGCAAAGAACTGACTCATTGGAAAAGACCCTGATGCTGGGAAAGGTTGGAGGCAGGAGGAGAAGTGGATGGCAGAGGATGAGATGATTGGATGGCCTCGCCAACTCAAGAGTTTGAGTCAGCTCCAGGAGTTGGTGATGGACAGGGAAACCTGATGTGCTGCAGCCCATGGGGTCACAAAGAGTCAGACACCACTGAGTGACTAAACAACAAAAACAAATCTTAACAGCCCCCCCCCACCCCACTTCCAGTGACGCTCTGGTACTTAGTCAGATTCCGCCCCCCGCCCCCTCCCCGCCCCCCCCCCCCCCCCCGCCACCTCCACAATGGCCTCTAGAAACTTAGATGTAACCCTGGCAGAAGGACATAATTGGATGGAAATTAAGTTTTGTCACCTGGGAGACTGTGAGTTTGTCATGGAAATCAATTCTGGTTATAGATTAATAAAGATGATGCACTTAGAGGTCTTGTTTTGTGGACCCAAGTTAGTTTCCACAAGGTGTCTGTACTGACAGCCACTGAAACTCCAGGGCAGCACTGGGTTCCTTGGTTGCCTTTTTCTAGATGTGTTAAGCTCGATCCCATTTTCCCCTTTTGGATTTTCATTTCTGAGTGCTGGTGGGTGGTGTTCTGATAAGTAACTAACAGCTACTCTCTGTTTCAGTTGAGCAGTCTGGTTTGTATTAAATAACCAAGGTCACTTAGATACATACCTTATCATTACCTGAGGGTACTGAACTGCTGTTTTTACACATTAACTTGTATTATCTCTCCGTTCATGGGGAAATAAAAACATATGTGGCAAAAAGAGAAGTGTTAGAATTTTATGAGTTAACATTTTTCTGTCTAAAGTCTGCTCTTTTATGAGCAATGAGAGCAACTGCCTTCTGTTTGTCTAGTGTGTTGCCGTATATATGCTAAAACAACAGTTTCCTCTTATTTTTGAAGGTTTCCCCTTTACTTCTCCAACTGACAGACACTGTGGGGTTGCATGCACTCAACTGAAAGACAAAGAAAGACAGAGAAACTAGATCTTTTTTGCAGGGCTCCACTCACCGACCACTTGACTTTGTCAGGTCATTTCTCTTCTTTGCACCTCATCTGCCTTACCTGTAGAAGGAGGGCTCCAGCTAAGTGTCCGTTAGTTCCTTACTAATGCAGAGATGTCCTGGTTCCATGGGTACTTGTTCTCTGTGGGATGGTAACCAAAACAAACTGAGATCAGGAGCTGGGATACAATTAGGTAAAGCATTAAATATTATATTGCATTATGTTACAATACTTTGGTAAATTTGTGTAAGCGAAAGACCTTGTCTCTTTGTCCCTGTTAGCACTGGTGATCTACAACTCTGGATCTGGATAAACAGTGCAATTTAGAAGATCTAACTTTGTTACTAGGAGAATATAGAGTTGGCTACAGGTTATAGGGATGGGCAAGTAATTCATAAGTGGTGGTTGTTTGATCCCTAAGTCCTGTCCAACTCCATTGTGACCCTATAGACTGTAGCCCACCAGGCTCCTCTGTTCATGGAGATTCTCCAGGCAAGAACACTGGAGTGGCTTGCTAATTCCTTCTCCAAGGGATCTTCCTGACCCAGGGATTGAGTCCACGTCTCCTGCATCAGAGGTGGATTCCTTACCACTGAGCCACCAGGGAAGCCCAATTCATGGGTTAGATACCCAATAAGGGATCATCTGTTTATCACCATGTCCAAACACTCCTTCTTCCTCACCTTCCCCAGGAACTAATTACTCACTCTGGGTTCCCCCATAAGTGGGCCATGAGATGAGGATTTCATGGAAATAGTTTACTTGGAGGTGATCCCAGGAAGATTGATGGGAGAGTAGAGTAGTAACATGGAGAAGAGAAGAAAGACATTTGACGTGCCGTCCTGCTGGGACGTTTGGAAGGTGGAGAACCTGCTCCAGAGTTTCCCCCTCTCTGCTGGGACGAGAGAACCAGGGTACTGATGCACTATATTTCTATCCTGTCCTGCTTACAAGCCTGAACTCTTCCAGAAGTCCTGCCTGCTCCCTGGATAAGCCAGGGCTTCTCCCTTGGCCAGAGAAAGCCTGAGGGTGGAGTCACAGATGCTTGTGTAGGTGGCAGGTGGTGAGTGTGGAGACAGAACTGGTGATGCCAACGTGCTTTGGGCAGGGCACCAACAGCATCTGCTGTGCTCCCCTCATCCAGACAGGAAGACTCCTTTTGCTCCAAAGATTCCCCTTCTAGCTTCTAATTCTTCTTACTCTCACTTAGTTTATATTTATAGTCTAGAACATCTCCTTAGATATTGAATGTTCTGCGGACTTTCCTCATCTATATGCAACCTCATTTCATGTTACTCCTCAGCTTTCCTTCTGTGATCAAGCCAGTCCACACACATGATTTTGCCTTTCATTCTTTGTTAAGCTGTTCTTTCCACTTGGAATGTGTTCATCAATGGTTTACATGAATCTGTGTTCTTTCCAGTACACAGAAAGTGTTTTAAAAAGAACATAGCTAATGCTTTATAATTATTTTCAGATTGTTTTACATACCATCTCAGGGGTTCTCTCTTTCCAAAGGCCTCTGTAATAAATCCTTTAGTCTATACCCTCTCAGCCCTTGTATTCTACTCCTTCCCCTTTAAGTATCTAACATTATTCACCTTTTTAGTGTGGTGGTGATGGTTTAGTCTCTAAATTACAATTACGTCCAGCTCTTGCAACCCCATGGACTGTAGCCTACCAGGCTCCTCTGTTCATGGGATTCTCCAGGCAAGAAACTGTAATGGGTTGCCATTTCCTTCTCCAGGGGATCTTCCTGACCCAGGAATTGAACCCAGGTCTCCTGCATTGTAATTTAAAAATTTAAAATTTAAAATTCTTTACTGACTGAGCCACCAGGGAAGCCCATCATTAATTCAAGGAAGCCTTTCTGGTGCCCCGTGATTAGATTAGATTTCCATATTGCCTTCTCCCAGACCATTCCATGCTTGTTCTTTGTAGTTGATTATTTCTGTTCACCATCAACCTTCCAGAGTTGGCTTCAAAGGTCATGAGACCAGGTACCATGGTTTTACTGCATTCCTAGAATCAGTCCTAGTGACTGGCACATAGTAGGCTTGGATTAAAATTTGCTACATTACTGTATGAAGAAACTATGCCAATTGGGGCTGATTCACATGTTAAAGAAGATTGCTTTGACTTCTTCTGGGTGTTTTCCTCATGAATTTATAATCTATTATAAATCTAAAGTGGAGATTATTTCTCTTGTCTTCCCTCTGGAGTGCTCTACACAATGCACTTCATACAGTAGGAGCTTAATATGTTTGTAAATAAATTAACTTGATGACTCCAAGGCCCCACACTGCATGCTTTGGTAAGAGCTAACTTGGCCCACCAAAGGCATGCTGCTCTCCCCAGGTGAAGTACAGCAACAATTCAACTAGAGTAAATTAATTGCAGGAGAGAGTCTGAGTAATAAAGTCGGGTTTCAAATGGAGAAACAGTGAAGAAATATATCCTGTGATTAGGAAGGATAATGAAGTTACTGAAAATAGACACTGATTCTGAATGTGCAGGGAATGCTTGGGAAGATAAAAATATTGGGATATGTGTGCCAATTGGTCTTAATAAGACACACTAAGAAAAATAAACTAGTCTAAGGAGCACAAGCAAGCACAAGATTTGCAGTCATTAATTCTGGGAAAAAAAATAGAGGATGGGAGCAAAGCAAACTAAATTTTTGAAAATGCAAAACATGTTGATCAGTTTAAATCAATATACATTAAAATAACAGAGACACTTTTGAAAAGATCTAGTGTTTAACAGAATAATCTCAGTAATCACTATCAAAGAAAATTACTCTTAAATGTGTTATGTTTTCCTGGTAAGATCATACAATTAGAGAATAGAACAGAAGAACATTATCTTTATATCTATATTATTTTATCTGCTTATAGACTCAATTTCTTTAATAAATATATATGTAGATATTTACTCAGCAGAGCACAAATTTAAAAAAAAATCAAAATAAAAAGTACTTTGGCTTAAGCATTCAGTATAGTATGACAGAAGAGTTCATTTGCCCTTACTAGATTGGGTAGAAACCTGCTAGCTTTTTTGGAATATTATCCAAATAAAAAAAAAAAGATAACAAAGGAAGTCATAAAGGGGCAAAATATCATGTAGGAGGCTGTATATGTTTCCATTTTTAAATAACATGTAAACATTATATATTAACAAATACATATTTTGTATTTTGGGGCAATCAAAAGCCTTGACTGATATGGAATCTGTTTCCAGGAGTAGATTAATGCATTAGATCTCTGAAAAAAAAACGAAATTTGGGGCTTTTACCTGACATAATCAGGCTGAAATTAGTGAAAGTGCAGTCTTTGTCTGTGATAGAAAGGTGACAGATGATGGTGAGCAGTGGTGAAACAGTTTCTTTCCCTGCAATCACTTGGAATCACGTGCACATTGGAAATACGGCTTTGGGTGTCAACCTGTTGCTATTACATAACAGCATAAAGGAACTCAAGTGGGAGTGGGAATGATTGCTTTCTCTCTCTCTCTTTTTTTTTTTTATAAAAAGAGAATTACAAGATTAAATATGAAACTCAAGTCACCAACTTAAACCCAGGAGACTCTATCTGAAGATGCTGGTGGAGTCTTTTGACTCTTACAGCTGCAAAGCTAAGGTACCCAACCAACAAAGGAATAGGCTGGCCATGGATTGTCAAGTTAACACATTATTTACTATGCCCTCTCTCCAGGTGTCTTCTGGGAAAGGTAAAGTACTTAATGAAACAGAGTAAGCCCCAGAACATTGAAATAAGAATTATGGGAGGGTTTGAAGGACTTGGATTATCCACAAACCCCAAATATTTTAAGCTTCTGCTAGTGGATGCAACCCAAGTAGTTCATGGAGATTCTTTTCTTAGTCTTAATGAGCTAGCCCTCCCTTTCTTGATTCAGTCTGTTCTCTTCGGGTCCTCAACCTCTTTTCCATAATGTTTATCTCAAATTGATAACTAGAGTTGTTATCTGAATACTCAATTATGTTGTTTACCATAGTCATATATTTATATACTAAAATAAGTATATTTAGCAATTTATATTATAATGTACAAAGGAGAGATACATGGGACTAAATCCAAAACATGCCAAAGATGCTAAAGAGTGAAAAACTATAGTTTTATGTTAACCTGATTTTTATAAAAACATATGTGCAATTATCTGAATTCACTGCAAAGGCAAATTAATTTTAATTCCTAGGTAGGTTGACTGACAGAAAGTTGTACTGAATGGTGATTATGCTAAAGAAGATTAAGATGCCATACATGATTTGCCATAATATATAAATGGGAATCAACAAACTAGGTTTATGATATGAATCCTATGTACTTTCTGTGCTTCCTAAACAGGCACAGAAAAAGCCTTGAGAAATGCTTTGAAGAGGGAACCACTGGCATCATTTAAAAGTGTAATTGTGTGTACTATCAGGTATAAGATAGATAGCTGATGGAAGTTGCTGGGAGCCCAGCTTGATGTTCCATGATGACCTGGAAGGATGGGATGCAGGGAAGGGAGGGAGGTTCTGGAGGGAGGGGATGTATGTATAATTATGGCTGATTTGCACTGTTTTAGGGCAGAAACTCAACATGGTAAAGATTTTAAAAGTTGCTCAGTCATGTCTGACTCTTTGTGACCCCATGGACTCTAGCCTACCAGGCTTCTTAGTCCATGGGATTTTCCAGGCAAGAGTACTGGAGTGGGTTGCTATTTCCTTCTCCAGGGGTTCTTTCTGACCCAGGGATAGAACCCGGATCCCCCACATTGCAGGCAGACACTTTACCCTCTGAGCCACCAGAGAAGCCCAAGATTTTAAAAAATATTTAAGTAAAAAATGGAAAAAAGAAATGAACTCTATGCCAGTATAAAATAAAAATTAAATTAAAAAAATGTGATTGTGGTTTTTTGTGTAGATCAAGGATATTATTGGGGGACACTAATATTGAACTTATCTGCCTGTTTACAATGGAGATGGGAAGATCCTATGGTGGAGGTGGGCAGGTGCAGAAGCCAAGTCAGGCACGTAACCTCCAGAGACTAGATGGTTGTGCTTTCTCTAATAGAGACACAAGCGATTTGACATTGGTTTATTGATCATTGGGTCTATGGAAATACACAGGCAACTCATAAATTTCCTAACAAATTTGCATTAAAAACACCATGTCTCTTCGTAGAGCTCACCAAAAGGGAGACAGTCATTATCTCTATTTCTAGACCTGTGGTCATTTTATGGTGTAAGTACACTCTGAGGAAAGGAATATAAGTAGACCTTTCACCCTCTTTTTGGATAATGGATCCAAAATAGCACATTCCTGGCAAGGAAAATTGGCACTGTGGTTCAATGACCAGAGTGGAAGCTTTTGGTGGTCAGGTGATGAAGAGAGTCTTGAGCCAAGTACACCACACAGTGGGTCCTGAAGACACATCCTTTTATTTTCCCTCCATTTCCTGAGTGTATGCTGGGGAAAAATACCAGGCAATGGCCTGATATTGACATTGGCATCCTGATGCAAAATGGGCTATTATGAGAGGAAGGACCAGCGATGATGGAAGTCCTAGATCTCACCTTCCTCACTAAAAGAGTAAATCAAGAGTAAAAAACACATCCCTGTGGAAACTCAGAGATTAGTGCTACCACCTAATAGGTGAAAAGGGAGATGCTTATGTTTGAGAAAGATTGTGGCACTAAGGTAAAGGAGAAGCAACTCTTTAAGACATTTCCAGCCATTAACCAAAATTTCCTGGTGGACATTTTCAAGGACCACAACTATTCATTAGAACACACAGTGCAATTTCTAAATTGTGTTCTTGAAGGAGACCCTATGAAAACAGTGGTAGCACAAGAATTTGTTCACCAAAATGAGACTATCACTTCTCATACTGCACAGAAGTCTAAGGAGTAAAAGGCAAAGACATTGAAAGAGACTGAAGATATACCAAGTGAACCATCTTTCCAGGACTTTCAGTACCTAGAGTATGTTGACTACAGGGCAGAGGCTCTCCTGCACCAGCAGAAGAGGATGGAATGCTACAGCAAGGCAAAAGAAGCTTATCAGATAGGGAAGAAAAATGTTGCCACATTTTATGCCCAGCAGGGTAGTCTCCATGAGCAGAAGATGAAAGAAGCTAATCACCTTGCTGCTGTGGAGATATTTGAGAAGGTCAATGCCTTCCTACTGCCACAGAATGTTCTAGACCTCCATGGGCTGCATGTGGATGAGGCTATAGAACATTTGATGACAGTTTTACAGCAGAAAACTGAAGAATTTAAGCAGAAAAGTGGCAAGTCCTATCTCTCTGTGATAACGGGGAGAGGAAACCACAGCCAGGGAGGAGTTGCTTGCATCAAACCAGTCATCATTAAGTACCTCACAAGCCATAACTTTAGATTCTCTGAAATTAAACCAGGGTGCTTGAAAGTCATGCTAAAGTAAAAGAAACATCCTAAAAAGTGTGAACATTTGTAGCTTAAAATTAGCTTTATTTACAGTGATTTGTCAATTTTATGTAAATGTATGTGTTATTAGTAGTGATGTCATTATAAACAGAAAAACATGATGTTTTTCAAAATTCAAGAGAAGTTTAATTTTTACTGAATCAAATGCCAAATGTTATCTATTAAAGATATTTAAAAGAATTTTTATTGATTACCAGAGGTCTAAGAAAATTATCAGCTGTGGTTTTAAAGATTGAAATGCTCTGATACTCTCTCAGACAGAAAATGTTACCCTATATTAATTGTTGTTTGACGTTTCATAAAGTCTTAAAGGCTTCTATGAGAGGTATTTAAAGGGCTTTGAGATCTAGTAGAAGGCAATGGCAACCCATTCCAGTACTCTTGCTTGGAAAATCCCATGGATGGAGGAGCCTGGTAGGCTGCAGTCTATGGGGGCGCTAAGAGTTGGACACGACTGAGAGACTTCACTTTCACTTTTCACTTTCATGCATTGGAGAAGGCAATGGCAACCCACTCCAGTGTTCTTGCCTGGAGAATCCCAGGGACGGCAGAGCCTGGTGGGCTGCTGTCTATGGGGTCGCACAGAGTCGGACACGACTGAAGCGACTTAGCAGCAGTGCTACCATCCATGACATAGAAACATGACTAGAAACATAGTGGTCATTTTTATCACAGCCCCATTTAACTCTCCAATTAGGCTGATGGGGAAGACAGGTGGGTCTTGGAGAATGAGAGGGGATTATCATAAACTGAATCAGGGGAAGCTTCCAACTGTAGCTGCTGTTCCAGATGTTTTTTCCTTACTCAGATCAGTCCTGCCCCTGGCAATCATTCCAGGCTGAAGTGCAACCAGCTCTATCAGGCAGCCCATGGGATCTAGCAGATCCATGAAGCCTGAGCTGTCTGTAGCAGATTGGGGTGCTTTATGGAGCCCCAGTAGTCAACTCAGGGGTAAGACTCATAATATTGTTTTTGAAATATAAGCTATGGCCTCTTCAGCAAGTAACTGTTCCTATTTTGAGAAATACCTCTTGAATTGCTGCTGGACCTCAGTAGAACCACAAAGCCCAATTCTGTGAACTGAGCTTCCCATTATGAACTGGTCATTAGCTTATCCACCAAATCATGAAGTGAGACATATCCAGCAGTAGTCCATCAAGTGGAATATACATTCAGGCTCACATCTATATAAGGAATGGACTCACACCAATGTTGAAGGGATAAGCTAAATTGTGCGAGGAGGGTGTTTCTCCTCCCCATAGATATCTTCCTGTTCAACTGCTTCTCTCTATACATACCATGGGAATGATCTCATGGAGGTATTCCCATGACTAATTAGTAGCTTGAGAAGTTATATACACATTTCTTCCTGGTGTTCTGGAACCAATATTAGGTGGATCTAATTCTACCATACTGAGTCATTTATTACAGTTGTTTTTCTAAAGAGGATGGATAAATGCTTTTGAACTGTGGTGCTGAGGAAGACTCTTGAGAATCCCTTGGACAGCAAGGAAATCTAACCAGTCAATCATAAAAGAAATCAACCCTGAATATTCATTGGAAGGACTGATGCTGAAGCACCAATACTTTGGTCACCTGATGCAAAAAGCTGACTCACTGGAGAGGACACCGATGCTGCAAAAGATTGAGAGTAGAGGGAGAAGGGGGCGACAGAGGATGAGAAGGTTGGATGGCATTACCAACTCAATGGATATGAGTTTGAGCAAACTCCAGGAGATAGTGAAAGACAGGGAAGCCTGGCATGCTGCAATCTGTGGGGTTGCAAAGAGTCAGACATGACATCCTCTAACTTGCCTAGAAATAGTCATGGATTGAGTTAAGTAATAACACAAACTAATAGTCATTAGTAGTGTGAGCAGGCAGTTAGGAGTTTGAGAGTAATAAGACTGTTTTGGTAGAGGTATGTAGATAAGCTTTTTGGGATGGCTCCAGGTGGGAAAATATTAGCATGCCATTTAAATGGTTATCAAGAGTCTCTAAAAGGTCAGAATAGATAAGATGGTCTACTCTCTAAATGTCAGTCAGCTCCTCTCCTTCTGACTAGTGCTGACTTAGTGGTCTCTTGAGTGATGTAGCAATGGTGATAGTGGTGGAATTTATTACAGTGGGTTCAATGTTGTCCTCCTCAAATATATCCTTGTCCTAACCCCAGAACCTGTGAATGTGATTGTTTTGAGAAAGGGTCTTTGCAGACATTATTAAGTTAAGGATCTTGAGATGAGATCACCCTGAATTATCTGCTGCTGCTAAGTCACTTCAGTTGTGTCCGACTCTGTGCGACCCCATAGACAGCAGCCCACCAGGCTCTGCCGTCCCTGGGATTCTCCAGGCAAGAACACTGGAGTGGGTTGCCATTGCCTTCTCCAATGCATGAAAATGAAAAGTGAAAGTGAAGTCGCTCAGTCGTGTCCGGCCCTCAGCAACCCCTTGGACTGCAGCCTTCCAGGCTCCTCTGTCCATGGGATTTTCCAGGCAAGAGTACTGCAGTGGGGTGCCATTGCCTTCTCCACTGAATTATCTGAGTGGATCCTAAATCCAATGACAAGTGTCCTTATGAAGGAGAGGAGAGAACACACAGACCCAGAGAAGGCCAGGCAAATATAGAGGCAGAGATGGGGGTTATGTAGTCATAAATCAGGGGACACCTGAAGTTACAAGAGGTGAAGGAAGGAATAGGACCAACTGACACCCTGCTTTCTAACTTCTGGCCTCTGAACCATGAGAGATGAACCACCAAGTTTGTGGTAATTTAGTATGGCATTTACAGAAATGAATGTGCCCCAAATTGGGACTCCTCTATGTAATGCTTGTTTTATGTCATCATTGCTGAGGGCTCAATTTTCCAGTAGAATTTGTTCATCCTGAACAAAAGGCAGAGGACCTGGGTGAAAGTCCTGGCAGGTTGCTACTTTGGACAATTTCCAACAAACATTCAGTATATGGATTTGCTTTTCCTGCCTGTTATACTCCCGAAAGCAACATTGATTATGGACTTAACATATAATCTTTTTATTTCATCAGGAGATTATGTTCAACATTTCTCTGGCCACACAATTGGTTTTCAGTGAATAAAATCAGGCAGTGTGCTGCTGCTCATGGGATTATTGGTTTTATTGTATAGCTGTCATCTGAAAGCAGCTTACTTGTAGAATGGTTGCATGGCCTATGGAAGACTCCCTTTGAGTCTCAGGTGAGTGATCTTGTGTGTGAGACTGGAGTGCCTTTTCAGGAGAACCTTGGGGACCTGAAAAGAACTGTTGGGACCCTTTTAACTCATAAATGGAATAGATGAGTCTGGGTAAGAGTGGATGGTGTTTGGTGTTATTTAAGATTACACCTCATAGTGTACTCCAGAAAACTGTGCTAGCTTCCAAGGCTTCTGGCTTCAAGGATTTGGTAAACAAGGGATGAGTGTACCTACAAGGCATCATAATAAGGGTTCCTTTGAGTCGGAACTGGAGACTATCACTGGTCTTCACTGTGAGTTGAATGTATGGAAAAGAGGGATTATGGGGCTGTCTGGGTGATTAATCCTGACACCAAAGGAAAAATGGGGTTATCACTTCACAGTGGAGGCAGAAAACAATGTGGACAGAGCCAGCCAAGCTGAGAGCAGGGCTGGAGATCTTTGTTATAGTCATTTCTAGAAGTGAAAAAAAATAAAGGCAAGTTCAATCTTATATAGTAGGATCATCCAAGACCCAGGGCTCTTAGGAATAAAGGTTTGAAGTATTCTGGGGCAAAGTTACTCAACCAGCTTTTGCACTGGCTGATGGCAAAGAGAACATGTCATCTATTTGTGTTCATGATTTTGAATAAACAGGGACTGTAATCCCCTGTATATGATCTCACTTGTTCTCTTGCTCCATATATATATGTATATATATATATGACTATATATTTTATATACATTATATGTGTATTACATATGTATATAATTAATGTATCTCATTTCCTGCTCATTTGTGCTCACTATTATATATAGGGCATATCTAATCCAGAAGCTGAACAATATTTATATGGGATATTTCTGTGGGATGGAGGCAAAACTAGAGAAGATCTATCCAAAGATCTGAGACATGTATTTGGATTTGTATATAATAGGACTTTGAATGTTCTTCATGTTGTAAGAGTTGAAGCATGTGTTTCAATTATACAAGAGATAGTATTTTACAGAAGTAGATTTTGGGGAGAAGAAGGATGTATATGGATGCTAAGTAGTGGAAAAGGTGGAATATAGGGGTAACTTTCATATTTTTGCTGCCCAAGGTCCCAAGCTCCTCAGCTGGGGAAATTCTCCATTATTTGAAGATTCAAAATAAGGTTTATCTAATTCCACATTAGAAGCTCACACGGGATAATTCATTTTCTCTGCAAGCTAGAGTGTGTGCACACAACCTAAACTTGGATAGTGAAAGACTCATGTTGAGGAGCTTTGAAACTAGAAGGGATGCAAAGGAGCTGCAATATCCATTCATTTTGAGAATGTCATTGGTGCTGTGGGGTCTCGTGTGGATGACACTGTTTGTGGCAATGTTGGTGAATTCCAGGCAAGTCTGTGGAGTTGGCAGTTGTGCTCTAAGTCAATCATTCCTGTGGATAGGTCTTGACTGTGATCCTGCTTCCTGCTGATTTACTTAAGAAAATTTCCTGATTTTCTTCAATGTCATATAACACAGAATTTGCCTGGGCTTTGTCCTAGCTACGAGGAGGGAACTTTTAAATCTTTGGACTTCCTGAGTGATGGAGTGTCTTTGTTATTTATGGTTGGTCTTTCAGATCACACCTAGTAGTTTATACTAACAAGGAAAGTGATGGCAGGCTCTTGAATAGTTTCGCTAATGAGATAGACCACTTATCATGCATGACCTATGCATGCATGCATAACACATGCATGCATGCATAACACTTTCCTGAGTTCTGTTCATTATTCCAGTGAATTATCTAACCTGAGGGAATAGGGGAAACCTCTGAAGGCCCTAGGATACTTCAAACCTTTATTCCTAAGAGCCCTGGGTCTTGGATGGTCCTACTATATAAGATCGAACTTGCCTTTATTTTTTTTTTTTCACTTCTAGAAATGACTATACAAAGATCTCCAGCCCTGCTCTCAGCTCTCAGACCACAAAGACCAACCATGAGATTAGAGGTTTAGTGCTTTGAGCTATGTAGTATCCACCCGATCTTCACAGAGGCTGGGGAGCTGGAGATTTAGTTCAATCACATGAGCAATGATTCAACTAATCACATTGATGGAAGGAAGCCTCAATAAAAACCCTGGACACCCAAATTCTAGTAAACTTCCCTGGTTGGTAACCATATAGCTATGTGCTAGGAGTGTGAAATATCCTGAGGACATGAAAGCTTTGTATTTTGGATCTTCCCAGATCCCATATATTAAACATCTGTGCATTCGGTTGGTCTTGATTTATATTTAAATTAAAATAAAATTGTACTTGTAAGTAATATGACACTTTACTGGGGCTTCCTCAGTGGCTCAGTGGTAAAGAATCCACCTGTAATGCAGGAGCTGCCGGAGGCACAGATTTGATTCCTGGGTTGGGAAGATCCCCTGGAGGAGGGCATGGCTACCCACTTCAGTATTCTTGCCTGGAGAATCCCATGGACAGAGCCTGGCAGGCAATAGTCTATGGGGGTGCAAAGAGTCAGACACACCAGAAATGACTTTATCAAGCATGCACGCATAACACTTAGAGTTCTGTTCATTATTCCAGTGAATTATCTAACCCGAGAGAATAGGAGAAACCTCTGAATTTGTAGCTAGTTGGGGAGAAGGAGGCCTGAGAACCTTGGAGCTTGTGAAGAGAGGGGATTCTTGTAGAGGACTATGCTCTTAAACATGAAATTTGGCCTCAGTCCAGGTTCTCAAGATCAGAATTGCATTGCATTCAGCTTTCTTGTCAATTCTGTGAGCTGCCCTCTTTGGGGTGGTTCTGAGACCAGTTTCCAGGGCATGTTAGGAGAGGGCTTCCCCAAACTGAAAACAAACAATTCTTAGATGACAGCGGAGTATCTAGAACTCAGCTTGATTCTGATTCTATCAAGCGACCCTGAGATGGCATCACATAGTATAGATGAAGGCATCCGTCCTCCATGCTCTCCGTGCCCATCCCTCCCCCCACTTCACATGCCAGTTGCAAGTCCAGTTGTCACCTGTGCTTGTAACCAACTGGCTATTAATCAGAAGTTCCCTCAACTTTCTCTTTGGGTTAGTAAGATTCATTGGCTAGAGTGGCCTGTCAGAGAACTCAGAGACTTAAACTGTCTTACTGGTTTATTCTGAAAGGATTTAACTTAGGATGAGTGAAGTGAACAAGAAGCACAGGGCAAGTTATGAGGAAAGGGCTGGGAACTTCCATAATCTCTGGGTGTACCACTCTCTCCAACCCCCAACCCTAGTCCTTTTTGCTTTTTATGGAATTTTCATTACATAGGTGGGGCTTCCCTGGTGACTTACACGGTAAAGAATCTGCCTGCAATGCAGGAGATCTGAATTTCAGTCCCTGGGTTGGAAAGATCGCCTGGAGAAGGGAATGACCCACTCCAGTATTCTCTCCTGGAGAACTCCATGGACAAAGGAACCTGGTGGGCTACAGTCCACCGGGTCATAAAGAGTAGGACACAGCTGAGCAACTACCACGAACACACACACATTATACAGGCATGAGTGTCTGAATCCTCTGACATTAGGGATTGACTCATTCTCCAGAGGCTGGGGGGTGGGGATGAGATTTTGAATCCTTTAATTGTCATGGCAAACAGCACCCATCCTTAAGTGTGGTCCAAAAATCACCTCATTAGCATTACATAAGACATCTTTATGACTCTCATCACTTTGGAAATTCCAAAGGTTTTGGGAGCTGTGAGCCAGGAACCTTGAATGAAGACCAAATATATATAGATACTATATTTTGGTCATCTGATGACTAAATATGTATTTCATATAAATCACACTATTGCACGCATGCTATAATTCCAATAAATTCCTTTTTTTCTTACATAAGTTAGAACACATTTCCATTGTTTGCAATCAGGAACCTTGAAAGGTTGAAGTAGTAATAGAGGAAAACTACTAAAGCTTTGATAGGAACTGAGGTATGCTTTAGACATTGATCTGAAGACTCTAAGCAGTCCATTTTCTTTTCTTTGAGCAAACTTATAAACAATAGACAGTAAAAAAGCTAAAAATAGTAGGCATATTTTGTATTTTCACATCACAGAAAATAGATACTTGTGAAGCAGAAACACCTCTTAAGAAAAAATAATGAACTGCATTTGTTAGGGGAAGCACACTGACTGAAACCACCCACCCTGGTCAGGCCCTTGAGTAACCATTTGCATGAGTTATTTCATGACAGGAGATCCTGGTAAGGAATATGGAACTAATAAGCCACCACCAACCAGAAGAGTTCGGGAAAGGTCAAAAGGAAACATCACGTGTCCATCCACTTCCCAGAATCCCTCTCGCTAGCATCCATCTTGGGTGAGCGATGTGTACACCACCAGGAAAGAATCTGAATTAGAATAAATGGCCAAAGACACCCCGGAAACTAATCCCATCACCATAAAACCTGAGACTGTGAGCCACGTGGCAGAGCAGTTCTCCTGAGTTCCTTTACCCTATTGCTCTCCGCCTGGGTGCTCTTTTCCAATAAAATCTCTTGCTTTGTCAGCACATGTGTCTCCTCGGACAATTCATTTCCAAGTGTTAGACAAGAGCCCAGTTTCGGGCCCTGGAAGGGGTCCCCCTTCCTGCAACACATTTATAATAATTATTTAATTTTTGCCCCAAGGAAGAGTCAGTTTCTCAATGATGAACATTGTTTCATGAAACATCTCTCTTTGTTAGTTTAAAATTTTATATCAAACTTTTTACCAACTATATCAGTTAAGGATGTGTTAGATTGTTGGCTATAGGAAACTAAAAGACAGTGGCCTAAAACAGAAAGGTTAATTTTTCTCTTATGTGAAAGAAGTCTTGTAGTAGGCAGACTAAGCACGGTATATACAATGCCATTCAAAGATCTAGTCTCCTAACTTTCCCCCAGAATATATGCTCTTTTTCTCATTATTATAAGGTAACTCTTGCCCCCATGGGCATGGCAACCAGCCTTTTGGACAGGAAGAATGGTAAAAGGCAAGGGGCAAAGAACTCATGCCATTGTAGGCATCTCCTTTAAAAAAGCTTTTCTGGAATGCCCTCTGATGAGTTCCATTTACATCTTATTGGCCAGAACTGTGTCCCTTGACAAGCCTAGCTGAAAGGGAGTCTAGGATTGTAGTTTATTTTTCTGCTGCCTATATTGTCATCACAAATAAAAATCAGGGTCATAAAGAAAATTGAAGTATTCTTTTCTTTACCTTCTGTGGGCTGTTGATAATTATTTGCATCTAATAAATTCCTATCTAACCTGGGATTTATTTTATATGCCCACCAATTTAACAGCTGATTAATAGATGGATACTCAATTCAGAATTTGTTTAATGGCTAATCTTCATGTTGGATAATATTAAGACTTCCTCTATATTCCTTTGATGGAACCAATCATTAGTCACTCTTATGAATTGACACTGAAGAGCAAATTGGGAGGGCACTGTAGGAAATCTTAAAAATAATTGTATGGATTGAGAACTTGCAGTGCTATTCTGTTCAAACTGAAGTATTATAAGTTGTAAGTAAGGTAATTGTCATATTAAAGTATTTGAGAAGGAAATCTCTCTTCACAGGATGGCCTGAAGGTAAGATTGCAGAAGTTTAGGTATGAAGCTCTGGAAAGGAAGATCAGGTTCAGGGGTTAACAGTGACCTAGGAAGGAACATGGAGAAGGCAATGGCAACCCACTCCAGTACTCTTGCCTGGAAAATCTCATGGGTGGAGGAGCCTGATAGGCTGCAGTCTATGGGGTCGCTAAGAGTTGGATACAACTGAGCAACTTCACTTTCACTTTTCACTTTCATGCATTGGAGAAGGAAATGGCAACCCACTCCAGTGTTCTTGCTTGGAGAATCCCAGGGATGGGGGAGCCTCTTGGGCTGCCATCTGTGGGGTAGCACAGAGTCAGACACGACTGAAGCGACTTAGCAGCAGCAGGAAGGAACATAGGCAGAGCATTTAGAGAATGTTGGAAGTAGAGAGTTGGAAGAAATATCAGCGAATTTTTTATCCAGTTGGGAAGTGGAATAAAGGATATTTTGAAAAATTCAGTAATAAATACTGAGAATGAAGGTGTGTATCCAGAAGGGAGTGAATGATTCAGGAATCTTGTCAGGTTGAATTCAAGCAATCTGAGGAGCAAAATTTTTCTGAAGGCAAGAGAGGGGTCTGATTTGTTGACAGAAAAAATTTGATATGTCAGGTACCTGGATTTCTGGGCAAGATAAACCAGGTGTGACCAAGGAGTAAAGGTAAAAGTGAGTTTTAAAAAGGATAGTGTGTGAAGTGTTAGTTGCTCAATCATGTCAGACCCTTTGCAATCCCATGGACTGCAGCCCACCAGACTCCTCTGTCCATGGAATTCTACAGGCAAGAATACTGGAGTGGGTAGTCACTCCTCGCTGTAAAGGTTAGGATGTAGGGAAGGAAGATATATTGCTTTAAAATAAATGAAGCAATGTGGGTTAAATGAGCTTGGGAAGCCTCAAATTCAGTATTCTTTTTCCTTTTGGAAGAGATGTGTTCTACTAGTATAATTTCCAATAGAGCTCATTTTAGTTTTTTCTTTCCTGCCTAGAAAAATCTAAAAATAGAAATAATCACTAGGTGGTCATTACAGAATTCCTGATTTTATTGCACATGGTTATGATGCAACTGGTGAAATGATGTCAGGATTTGTTTGTTTGAAAAATGAGATTATTTGGAGTTTATTAAATATGAACACGTGACTCTTTAAGTTATAAATAATACAGTGATATCCCCTCTATTTTCCATATAAGCAATTTATATTCCTTTCTTCTTTTAGGCTTATTTTTCCCCCTCGGTGAATGTATCTGTACTGCTTAAAACATGATTTGATTTGATTTAATGTTAATCCGCGATTCATGGGGTCGCAAAGAGTCGGACATGACTGAGCAACTGAACTGAACTGAACTGAATGTCAATCTACTTCTGTAACAGTTTTGATATGCAGCTTTTCTGTTGAGTATGTACAAATCTTTTTCTCATATTTGTGAAATTTTCACTTTATATCAGATCCTCCCAATTGTTGTTCACTCAGGCATGTCCGACTCTGCGACCCCATGAACTGAAGCACGCCAGGCTTCCCTGTCCTTCACCATCTCCTGGAGCTTGCTCAAACTCATGTCCATCAAGTTCGTGATGCCATTTAATCATCTCATCCTCTGCTGCCCCCTTCTCCTCCTGCCTTCAGTCTTTCCCAGTATCAGGGTCTTTTTCAGTGAGTCAGCTCTTCTCATCAGGTGTCCAAAGTATTGGAGTTTCATCTTCAGCATCAGTCCTTCTAATGACAGGATTGATTTCCTTTAGAATTGACTGGTGCTATTCCTTTAGAATTCCATTAGAATTGTAGTCCAAGGGACTCTCAAGAGTCTTCTCCAACACCACCATTCAAAAGCATCAATTCTTTGGCGCTCAGCCTTCCTTATGGTCCAACTGTCACATCCATACATGACTACTGGAAAATCCATAGCTTTGACTATACAGACCTTTGCTGGCAAAGTAATGTTTCTGCTTTTTAATATGTTATATTTTAATAGAATTGTGTTTAATATTTGTTATCATCTTAGTGATGAGCACTCAGTAAAAACACCATAAGAACACTAATAATAGATTTAAATGTTATGTGAACCAGAAAACTTACTCCCACTATAACTGAAAACTGGACTTGGAATATCTTTGGCCTTTCAGACGGTTGATAAATTGATTTCAGACTTACAGTTTTCTGAGAAAAGCCAAGATCACCGAAAGGATTTCAGATATTACTGAGATTATGTAATGCATGGCAGCTGGTGGTTTGAAGCCAGAGGGCCCCACCTTAATTCTTACGGAGAAACCTATTTGGATAATAAAGAGTAATTTTAAGTATTATTTTAATGAGATGAGGTGACAGTCACTATAACAGGCACCCATACTACACAATGAACAATAGACTGATCAAACATTGAAGCATAATTAAAAGTAGACTGAATGTGAATTTAAACATCAAACCTGCTTCTTGTAGGTGTGCACCAAAATCATCTTAATTTGACAAAAATCTCTTCTGTGGTATAAAGTCCTCCAGGGAATGTGATTATACATCCTACTTTACCCAGGATCAATGTTTACAGATCATCTGGTAAGGAAATACTTTCTTATATTTAACCTAAATCCCTGTGTGGAAGCTTAAGCCCACTACTTCCTCTTCTAGCTTTAAGATAAAATACAGCTGTCACTTCCAGATGGTCCTTAAAGATAAAAAAAAAAAGAAGACCTGAAGCTTATTTACATATAATTATCTTAGAGATCCCCTTTCTAGGTCGTCATCAACAACAACAAAACTACATTGTCTCCTCTTACTTACCTCACTCCTTCTAAGGTTGTACCATTACTGTTTTATTTCATCTTTGTAGTTAAATCTTTCCACCTGTCCCTAATCATTTCCGTATGACCAGTTTCCACAAGTGAAAGTCCTGGGTCAGGGGTGAGATGTATGGAAAGAGTAACATGAAAACTTATATTACCATATGTAAAATAGATAACCGACAGGAATTTGCTGTTGGCTCAGGAATCTCAAACAGGGTTTGAGTATCAATCCTCTGTATCAACCTAGAAGGGGGGGATGGGGAAGGAGATGGGAGGAAGTTCAAAAAGGAGGGGATATATGTATGGCTGATTCATGTTAAGCTTTGACAGAAAAAAAACCCAAAATTCTGTAAAGCAATTATCCTTCAATTAAAAAAAAATTAAAGAAAGGTAAGCACATTTAAACTATTTTTTCAAATACATATTGCCAAGTTGCTCTTGAGAGAGACTATTTATTTATACATCTATTGGCTGCATAGAAGCAAAAGTGTTATCTTATCCTTGCCAATTACCCTTCTTTCATCTTTGATATTTTGGTGTTGCTTTATTTTAATTTTCACTTACTTTCTCATCAATGATAAGGAATAGTTTTTATGTATGCTGATAATTTATTACCACGTGTGTGTAGCAATTTTCTTTTTCATTCCTTTGACCGTTTTTGGTTGGTATTTCTCTTGCATGTGATGGTTTTTTTTCAGGGGAAAGAAATTAACCTTTACTTGGCACATCTTACCAGTATATTTCTTCAACTTGTTGCTTGCTATTTTATTTTGTCATATTTGGAACAGGCAGAAGTTTAAAATTTTTATATAGTAAAATTTATTTATTATATAGTAAAATTATCAGTAATTTGTGAATTGATAAGGGGCCTAGTAACACCTTCAGATTATGTAAATATTCATATATATTTTCTTTCTTAGAATTTGTCTAATTTCAGAGAAATAGGGAAGAGATCATAGAGAAGGTGACATTTGAGCAAAGATCTAAAGCAGATGAAAGAGCTTCCTTCCAGGTGGCGCAGTGGTCAAGTGTGCAGCCTGCCAGTGCAGGAGATGCAAGAGACTTGGGTTTGATCCTCGGGTCTGGAAGATCCCCTGGAGTAGGAAATGGCAACCCATTCCAGTATTCCTGCTTAACAAATTCCATGGACAAAGGAGCCTGGTGGGCTACAGTCCATGGGGTCACAAAGGGTCAGACACAACTGAGTAAGCACGAACACACTGAAGCAGATGAAGAAGAAGCCATATGCATATCTTGGGGAGAAGCATTCCAGGCAAAGGGAACCACAAATGCAAAAACCTTGTAACTGGAAACTTTCTGTGTTGGAGGAGCAGCAAAATAAAAACAGTATGGTTGAGGCAGAATGAATAAAGGAGGAGAAAAATAACAAAACAGTCAGGGAGAAATTACGGGCCATGTGGCATTGGGCTGTTAAGGTCACTGAATTTTTTACTCTGGAAGCCATGGAAAACAATTAGGGGACTTTAAGCACAGAAGTCATGTGACTTACCTTTCATTTTAATGGAATTATTCTTTATTATACTATAGCTTAATCAGTTGACTTCAGACTATTTACCGAATAACTTTTCTCTAGAGATAGAAGCTTGTGGGTTTTTTTTTTCTTTATGTAACTTGTATAAATTATTAAATTCTTATGTATACTTAGAGTTAATATATACTTGGAACTTCCATTTTGTTTGCTTTAGTCTCTTGGCTTTTTCTTGCATGAATGTAATACTGCTGTAATTTTGCACCTTAAAATAGATTTGAAATCTTGGGCAGATTCCATTCTTTGCTCAAATGTCCTGTTTATTAATCTTTTCTCAAATTGTTCTTGCTTCCTTTCAGGTATTTTTTCTCTATATTAACTTTAAGGTTATGATCAAGTTAAAAAATTCCATTGACTTTGGATATTTGAATTACACACCCAGATTATTTTGAGCAAGAATTTAAATCAGTACAATACTGTCTTTCAGTAATTTAAGCCCCATTAAAGTCCTCTAGTAAAACTTTCCATTTGCCACATCTAATTCTTACATAGTTCTCCTAAGTTGATTTTAGTCTTAAGATACCTTGATAATTGTCTTAACTTGACTTCAGTATTATAAAAAATATTTTTTCCCTAATTAATCATTGTGTGGAGGACCAGTGTTCTAATTTCTTTGCTGCTTACACTTTGTACTGTAAGACATTTTGGTATTTCAGAAAAAGCAAGGTCTTGATTTTTAGTGGTTCTTGATTTGAATCTCGGTTCTGCCATTTATATTGCCTTAAAATTTATGTAACTTGTTTGAGTCTTGGTTTCCTCAATGGTGTGATGATAATAATCACCCCTTAGAGGGCTTTTATGGAGATTAAACAAGCTAAGTCATGTAGAAGAAATCACAAAATAGTCACTCAGTACATTTTTATTTCTTGACTTTTCTAGTATTTATATTTTCCTCCTTGCTTTGCAGTCTATGTTTCCTCTTCCCAGGGAAGATTTAAGACAAAAAGCAGATGATGCTTTTTCCTAGTATCTAAGGCCTTTTGGTACCTCAAAGCCTTCACACTTTATATTTTTTCCCCATTTTCTCAGTCTTATATAAACTTGCTCTCTTTAAATCATTCTAAAATGTTAATAAATAATATCTTGAGAAATTATCTTCTGTGACAGAGATAGCTTCTAAAAAAGGCATTCCAATGACCTTTATCATGTCATTTCATTGAAATAACTTCCACCTCAAAATATTTCACCGCTGTGAAAAATGGCCTTGCCCTTCTAGATTTATCTGAAGCACTATCGGTATCAGTAAGACATGAGTCATCTGAATGAATAGAAACAAAAAAGTTTATAACAGAGGTAGGGAATTCGGGGGTAATAACAAAACTATATACAGAAGAGATAAACAGCAATCTTATTTAAACCAGCTAGTTTGACACAGCCAAACCCATCTTTTCATTTCATCTCTTACCATTGGCTTCTTCCCTATTAGTTCAGTTCAGTCGCTCAGTCATGTCTGACTCTTTACAACCCCATGGACTGCAGCACTCCAGGCCTCCTTGTCCATCACCAGTTCCTGGAGTTTACTCAAACTCATTTCCACTGAATCAGTGATGCTATCCAACCATCTCATCCTCTGTCTTTGCCTTCTCCTCCCACCTTCAATCTTTCCCAGCATCAGGGTTTTTTCCTATGAGTCAGCTTTTCGCATCAGGTAGCCAAGTATTGGAGTTTCAGCCTCAACATCAGTCCTTCCAATGAACACCCAGGACTGATCTCCTTTAGGATGGACTGGTTGGATCTTCTTTCAGTCCAAGGGACTCTCAAGAATCTTCTCCAACACCACAGTTCAAAAGCATCAATTCTTTGGTGCTCAGCTTTCTTTATAGTCCAACTCTCACATGTATACATGACTCTGGTAAAACCATAGCTTTGATTAGATGGACCTTTGTTGGCAAAACTATGTCTCTGATTTTTAATATTCTGTCTGGGTTGGTCAAAGCTTTTCTTCCAAGGAGTACGCATCTTTTAACTTCATGGCTGCAATCACCATCTGCCATGATTTTGGATCCCCCCCAAAAGAAAGTCTGTCACCATTTCCACTGTTTCCCATCTATCTGCCATGAAGTGATGGGACTGGATGCCACGATCTTCATTTTCTGAATGTTGAGCATTAAACCAACTTTCTCACTCTCCTCTTTCACTTTAGTTCTTCTTCACTCTCTGCTATAAGGGTGGTGTCATCTGCACATCTGAGGTTATTGATATTTCTCCCAGCAATCTTGATTCTGGCTTGTGCTTCCTCCAGCCCAGCATTTCTCATGATGTACTCTGCATATAAGTTAAATCAACAGGGTGACAATATACAGCCTTGACGTACTCCTTTTCCTATTTGGAACCAGTCTGTTGTTCCATGTCCAGTTCTAACTGTTGCTTACTGACCTGCATACAGATTTCTCAAGAGGCAGGTCAGGTGGTCTGGTATTCCCAACTCTTGAAGAATTTTCCAGAGTTTGTTGTGATCACACAGACAAAGGCTTTGGCATAGTCAATAAAGCAGAAATAGACCTTTTCTTGGAACTCTCTTGCTCTTTTGATGATCCAGTGGATGTTGGCAATTTGATTTCTGGTTCCTCTGCCTTTTCTAAAACCAGCTTGAACATCTGGAAGTTCACGGTTCATGTATTGTTGAAGCCTGGCTTGGAGAATTTTGAGCATTACTTTGCTAGAGTGTGAGATGAGTGCAATCGTGTGGTAGTTTGAACATTGTTTGGCATTGCCTTTCTTTGGGATTGGAATGAAAACTGACCTTTTCCAGTCCTATTGCCACTGCTGAGATTTCCAGATTTGCTGGCATATTGAGTGCAGCACTTTCACAGCATCATCTTTCAGGATTTGAAATAGCTCAACTGGAATTCCATCACCTCCACTAGCTTTGTTCGTAGTGATGCTTCCTAAGGCCCACTTGACTTTGCATTCCAGGATGTCTGGCTCTAGGTGAGTGATCACACCACTGTGGTTATCTGGGTCATGAAGATCTTCCCTATACTTGTGCTGAATCTTTTGTTCTTATGGTTTTACCTGCAGTTGGATTCAGCTAATCCTCCTTTGTTTGTAAAGCTGATGACTGGAGAAGCCAAGTCCCTTTACGTCTGGAAAATGAATCTGCTTAACAAATTTTAGGTTGACACTGCCCCCCTCATTGAACTTGACCCTTCATTTGGCAGCATCTTCTGAATGATGGACATAGCATTGCCCTTGATGGACCTCTGATGAGTTTCCCAGTCTACTCTCCTAGAATAAGCTTCACCTGATTCTATTTGGGGATCTGCCAGCAGCCTGATGGCCTCAGCCTCTCCAATCTCATTGTGGTTCTCCTCTTGCTTTCTGTTCTCATTTACTAGAAAGTGATTATGCATACCTTCACATAGCCATCTATAACAGGGCCACTTTAATTTCTAGAGGCTAGCTGCATCTCTTCACCTCTATACTTTTTCTCCTGCTGCTCCATTTTTTTTCTTGAATTTCTGTCATTCTGAATGAATACCTGGTGGAATATTAATCTTACATGTCATAGATGACCATGTCCATGAAGTCTTCTCTAGCTATCCAACTAGGAATGTGGTTCCTCTCTCATTCACACCCATGCACTGAGTTGGCCAAAAGTTTCATTTGGGTTATTTTGTTAGATGTTATGAAAAACCCAAACATGCTTTTTGAGCAACCCAATAATTCTCTTTACCTCTCCCCTTGTATGACTCTGCAAATGCTCCGTGCTATGTAACGGTGCCAGTTACTAGACTAGATACTCAGAGTACAAAAATGACAAGTACAAGACAGAGTAGCTGCCATCAGAGATGCCAAAGTGGGCAGAGAGGCATGTGAAAATAATATATTAAAACAAACATGGCTCGGGGGGATGGAATCATGGAACCACTGTGCTTGCTTTCCTGAAGCCCCTTAAAATGAGCTTTGTAGGGTTTCCCTCCCTGTCTCCTGGATCAAAATCAGGCAGGAGCTAGGACTTCTAAAGTCCCCTCTTAGGGCACAAAACCCCTTCTCAATTTGGTAATTAGAATGACATGTCTTACAGAATGTCACACACAACCTCAGCCTTGTGGTCAAGTTGAGGCATCTCTGACCATCTGAAACCGAAGGAGAGAGAACAGATGGCTTCTCCCTTCCTGCCTGTACATCAACTTCTCTGCCTCCTCCTATTATTAATAATAGGATTTTCTTTTTCTCCCTTCAGAATCAGAGTTGGTGGGGGAGAAAGGTAGAAGAGAGAGGTTGGGGCAAGATAATCCTTAGTGTCTATTACGTTACTTTCAAGGGTTGTGTAGTGCTGTGCTCTGGTCTTGGTGGATACTAAATGCTGGTGCTTTCCCCTACAGTTAGCCCTAACCCTAACCCTAACTCATGGGTTCTTTGGACCCTCTCCCTCCTCCAGCTTCCTTACTCTCCCAGCATCCTTTCCCTTACCTCCACCGGTAGCTGAGGATTTCTATTTTCCTTTGGGCTGCCTATTTCCTGCCCCCTTAGCCCGAGGACTCTGGTGATACAACCAGTTTCTCTGGTGAGTCTGTTCCAACCTTGGGTGGCTTTCTAGGCCAAGATTCCAGATGATTGCTCTTTTACCTATCTGACTGCCTCTGGTCCAATGGAAACTTGCATGCTCTCATTGCCTCCTGCTCCCTCTCATCTCTGATACCCTGCTGCAATAAATTCTGATCTTAGTTCAGTAACAACTATTTCACCCTTCCACAGAGGAACCTGTCAGCCCACCTGTTATGCTTTAGATTTCCAAGCAAGATCAGGCATCAGTCCTTTGTATCTCCCAACTAGATAAGAACATATATTGAATCCTTCCAGTTGTCCATTTAAAACTCTAACTTGAAGCAGAGGGTAAGTACCACACCTTTCCTCTCCAAAAATTCTCCTCACTTTTCTCAACTCTTCCTAACTTTTAAAAGGCATGCTGCTATCTCAGGTGCTACAAAATTAATCTAGTGATTTTAGATTTTCAAATCTCACTTTGAATTGTAACATCTGTTATACTCATGCTTCAGCCAAAATAGAAATAGAGAATTCCATTTTAATATCCAGTTACATCTCTGTATTATAATAATGGTTAGGTAGGAATGCTTATTCTATGGATCATTTTACTTCCAAAGTAGGGAAATGACTTTAGCTGCTTTCTGCAGAAAGGGGCAGAGCATCTTTTCTCACTACTACCCAAGGAGTTATGGTGGTATCAATACTGGTGAAACTGAAGGTAGCTCATATCGTTTGTACCACTTCCCAGGTATTAATGGGTCAGGGTTCTCTGCCTAAACAACTCCTGGACTTAACTCTTTGCCTCTTGGGCATATATGTCCTTAAAATCCCCTGGGGGAGAGTTTCTTCCATTACCATGTCGGGTTATTAAAACATAATAGGAGATAGGAAGTCCTGAGATAGGAAGCCTACTGTGCTTTAAAACCCACCTGCCAGTGCAGGAGATGTAAGAGACGTGGCTTTGATCTCTGGGTTGGGAAGATTCCCTGGAGAAGGAAATGGCAAACCCCTCCAGAATTCTAGCCTGGAGAGTCCCATGGACAGAAGGGCCTGGCATGCTGCATGAAGTTCATGGGGTGCCAGAGAGTTGGACAGGACTGCAGTGAGTTAGGATGGATGGACTGTACTCTTTAATTTAGCTGCTACTAGATAGCTTTATCTAAAGGGAATGCATTGCACTTAGGTTCTTGGCTAGGACTCTAGGATGGAAGGAATGTTAACTAACATCCTGAAGCAAGCTCTTCACATTAGTAGACTGCGGCATCACTTTTGGTGGATAAGAGAAATGTCTTTTTTCTGCGCAGTAATTCAGTATCCCTCACAATAGTTTGAAATAATTAGAAATTCTATTGACATTTTCTTTAGTCATAACGCCCTTTGAGGAATAGAATCAAAATGCCTGAACAAGCACACAGTGGGGAACATCAGGTCCGTAACCAGTGAACAAAAGGGTGGGTGACATTACTGTTTGAGAGTTTAGCTGGAACAAAAACACATCGCACAGGGAAATACATCACGGGGCTGTTTCATAGTGGGCTCAATAGAGAAAGAGTGCAGAGTACATAATGGGCATTGTCAAGTGTTGTTAAGCTTGTTTGGGCTGGGATTTTAAGGACCCTTAAATTCCACATTAAGAAGCTTGAACTAATTCTCATGGGTAAAGAGAATCTAAGGCTTGGGCAAATATATGGAAACAAATGAAAGTCTCTGACAGGAATGATGTGTACAAGGAAGTTATCTTAATCACAGAACACTTAAACACAGAATGCCATCAGTGCGGACCACGGAACAAGTAATGGGTCTAAGAAGTCATGTTTCTTGCCACCATCCACTGCAGGATACGCCTAGGGTTGAAAATAGGCATGCAAATCTTTGCGAAATTCATCCTGCTGGTGGTGAGCAGATTAGTAGTTGTTGTGTTGTTGTTTTTTAGTTGCTAAGTCATGTCTGACAGTCTGCTCTGTCCATGGGATTTCCCAGGGAATATTATTGGACTGGGTTGCTATTTCTTTATCCAGGGGATCTTTCCTACCCAGGGATCAAACTTGCATCTCCTGCATTGGCAGGTGGATTCTTTACCACTGAACCACCAGGGAAATCATTTATTAAATTCCTACCCTGGGTCATAAAAACAAATATCAGTCCTCACAGAGCTGCAAGTCATTCTTATGTTTCCTTTCTAGATGAGGAAACAGGTACTCAGGGCAGTTAAGAAAGTAGCCCAAGTTTCCAGAACCATGACTGCAACCTGGTATAATCTAATGTTCTTCACGGGTGGAGAGTCTGATGAATTGCTTCCTCCTCATTCCCCTCAATTTTAAAGTCACTGAAACAATCGGAAACAGCTTAACTTGACTTTGTTCTTTAGAATGCTAACTAAGGTGAGGTTAGGGAAGTGGGCTTGCACGATTACCTGATTACTCTCTGTTGTTGTCGTTCAAGTTGCCCAGTCGTAACTCACTGGGTGATTGAACACCACCACCACCACCACCAACAGAGGGTAATCAGGTAATCGTGCAAGCCCACTTCCCTAACCTCACCTTTGCTAGCATTCTAAGGAACAAAGTCAAGTTAAGCCTGTTTCTACTCTCTAATAAGACAAAAATGCACACTGTAAGTTTACAAGCTGTAGAGACTGTATCCCGTAGTAGTGAAGACTGCATGGTTGCGAGTGTGGTGGGAGAGACTAATGAAGGAGACATGGTGAGAAAATGGATCTTAGGTCAAAACCCATCTCTGGCCACATTCCTTCGGTTTCTCCACATTGATGGTAGACAGTGCCCTAGTGGGTGGGATCAGACCTAACAGTCTGATATAACAGAGAATCACAGGAAATGCTGTTTTGTGAACACTTCTATCTACTCTTTTCCCTAACTTACTTTTGAAAAAATGTCTAGCAGGATATAGAAATCACACTCACTTTCTAATAAGAGACTGCCCCATAGAAAGGAAGAAAATAAATTCAAGGACACACTTTCTCTGAAGATACTCACTGCTTTTCATCTGTGTGGTATTTTCTCCCTGACTAATTAGCCGTGAGTAAAATCTATCTGCAATCTATTACTAATTGGTCATTATATTTCTCCTAGACTTCTACCTCTCACGTTCTTATCTGTCCATACTTTACTATATTTTATTTTTCTGCCAATTTTTTTCCTTTCTTTTAACCTTTTCCTTTTAAAGGATGATGTTTACAACTTTCTTCTTTATTATTATTATTTTTAAACCAAGTCGCATCGGGAGAAACCAACACACAATTTCTCACGACAGTACATGAGTTGTTCAGGTAGAAATAGCACTTGATGGAGACGGTCTTTGCTCTCCACACTGAGACGCTGGAGTGGTTTCGCAATGACTGTCATCAGAGGAAAAGGTGAAAACGTTATTCTAGTCCCTTTTTCCCTTAGAACCTTAAGACAATTAGAATGAAGCAATGTGGAATGCGAAAGTATTTTGGCATGACAAGAAGGGATGAAAGGCATTTAAAAATTGTATATGAATGCAGTTATTCATCAAAAATCAGTCCTTGCGCTAGATAACTGAATAAAATAAGTCCTAGGTTATATATTTTGTTGAAAAATACAATAAACTGCTGTTAACTATTTAAAAACTATAAATGCACCTACAAAATAAGCTAGAATCTAAGTTTAGAAGCAGTAGAGAATTTTCTTCTGTCAAGGTAAGAGAATAAGGCTATAAAAATGAATAGTATAAAAATATGTACAAACTCAATGGCTCACATAAATCACTTTCTGATGTATGTGCTTGGTTACAAGACATTCTCCATTTTGGAAGATTGTTGCAATCTTCTTGGTAGGTATGGAAAATATTTTTTTCCTGTACAATAATTCAATATCTCTCACTAAAGTCTGAAATAAATGAAAACTTTGTTGATATTTTCTTCAGGAAGATGTAAAATTGTTTCTGCTAAACACTGCTAGCTTCCGCAACTGAAAGCTTTGGAAATTCTTGTCAGCAAGGGCTTTCTTCTTCCATCACAGTGTCATTTCCATGTTCCGTGAGAAGCACAGTGCAGCCACTGAGCACCTGGGATCATCTCAAAGTTCAGCCCAATCAACCTTAGGAAGGGCCGTAATTATTGGAGACCGCTGGCGGAAGGTGGGGGAGGGACCTGCAATCCGACCGCAGCCCTGGCAAGTATGACTCAGTTTCTAATAGCAACAAGCTCAAAGCTTCTCTGTGGGGCAGCTTCATAATTAAACGTTAAAATCGAAATGCTTTTCTGTGAAGGAGCACACTCTCCTTTCCAAATCCTAGTTTAATATTCAGCTCAGAGCTCACAGCTTAGTAAAAAAGTCAGCCTTAAGATTCGGCACACTTAAGCAGGTAGTATGTGATTAAGATGCTGCCTTGGTGGCAAGACTTTGAAACTCAGTGCTTTTGTTGACCGCATGTGTGGTTTATATGCTAAATTGCTTCAGTCGTGTCCGATTCTTTGGGATCCCCTGGGCTGTAGCCCACCAGGCTCCTCTGTCCATAGGAGTCTCCAGACAAAAATACTGGAATGGCTTGCCATTTCCTTCTGCAGGGAATCTTCCCAACCCAGGGATAAAACCCGAGTCTCTTAGGTCTCCTGCATTGGCAGGGGAATTCTCTACCACTAGGGCCACCTGGGTGGCTTATGAATCTGGGCAATCAGAACTCTGTATTCCCTCTGTGTGAACAGTACACATTATTGTCATTGTTTCCTGTGGAGTCATCCTTCAGGCACCAAGAATGCTGATGGTCTGAGTATCCCCAGGGCTACAGGGTGATGATGTGAAGATTTTGCACCTCAGTGAGAAGGAGGTGCCTCTGCTGAGAGGCCATGTGGTGCAAAATCTGAGTGACTGCACAACAGTGTGTGTGCAAAAGAAAATATGAGAGTAATAACTTCATGGGGGAAGAGAAAAGGTGAACCAAAGAACAAAAATGAACTAAAAAACCAAAAATGACTAGGAAGGGTAATGACACAGGATGAGTCCAGAGGGTGAGGACCTTCATGACGGTTTGAGCTCTGTTCCTGAGTGCTGTGTGACCACGGGTGAGGTGCTTAATTTCTCTGGGTCATAGTTTCTCTCTTGGGTATGTTTTGACTATATGACTCATATGGTATTTTTCTATTATCTTTACGCTCATATTTTGACTTTCAATATGTTCGTACAGCTTATTACAGCAAAACAAAAGTGTATTGATTGTTGATGACATATTACAATGGTTTAGCAAGAATATTAGTTTAAAAGTAGCCAAAAGAAGACTTAAAATTAAAAAAAAACTTTAACCTTAAAAAATAATAATATGCACATTCGTCCCCAACCTGATTGAAGACGGAAGGAGAAGGGGATGACAGAAGACGAGATGGTTGGATGGCATCAACGACTCAATGAACATGAGTTTGAGTAGACTCTGGGAGTTGGTGATGCACAAGGAGGCCTGGCCTGCAGCAGTCCATGGGGTTTCAAAGAGCTGGACATGACTGAGCGACTGAACTGAACTGAAGTGAACCTACTGGAGATTCCAGAAAAATTCTACCTGTGTAAATCAAATAAACCAGCTAGAAAGTATCTTCCAAAAACTCAAGATAATATTGTTTCAGTTATTGTTTTTGTTTAGTCACTCAGTCATGTCCAGCTCTTTGAGACCCCATGTACTGTGTGTAGCCTGCCAGTCTCCACTGTTATGGAATTCTCCAGGCAAGAACATTGGGGTGGGTTGCCATTTCCTCCTCCAGGGGATCTTCTGAACCTGGGGATGGAACCCACAGCTCCTGTGTCTCCTGTGTTGGCAGGTGGATTCTTTACAACTGAGCCACCTGGGAAGCCCTTCCAATGGTTACTTCATGGGTATTCTAACATTAACAAGATGTTTTCTCTTGATTAATAAAACCACTAAGAAGATATTATTGGCATAATCCAAAGCTTTTGTGAAGGCTTCGTAGCTATTACCTGCTGAGCCATAATTTGAAAAAGAACAAAACAAATAAAAATGCAAATAAGTCCAATGGAATAACCCAAGAGCCTTGCAAGAATAAATCAGAAAAATCAATTCTTCCAGACAAGGCATAAACTCAAGATTCACACATTTCCATGTAGACACTCCTTCACAGGTGTTCTGAGTTTTCATTAATTAATAAGAGAGCATATGTTAATAAGTAGGCCAGGCATTAGGCTAGAAGTCAGGGGAATTTGGATTTTATTTTAAATTCTTTCATTTTTTTACTCTATGACTTTCTCCACTCTTAAACCTTGTGCCTCTCTTGCCATATCTGTTAAAATGGGGATAATGATATTCACCTGATCAATGTGAGATTATAGAATTTGAAAATCTATAATTAAATGTGCTAAAGACTATGCATTCCTAGTTAACAATAAAATGATTCTTACTATTTCAGTAAGACTCAGGTTTTTGGCAAAAAATATAATCTTTGAACATGCCTGAAAGTCTCGTTAGCTTCTCAGAGCCCTTAAAACGTCCAGGTCTGCCTATGATCTAGCTGTGAATGGACTCACCCTTTTTGCTCTCAGGTCACCCAGCTGATCATCGAGTCACAAAGAGTTGGACCTGACTGAACAATGACAGCAACTCAGAGAACACATGCTTTTAGTGAAACACAGGGCTCCCTGGATGATGAGTCAACTGGCCTACTCTGCTAAGGTGATCGCTGTTAGCATGCAGAACTCCATGCTTACCTTGACGATGATGAGACCACAGCCCAGTCTTCCTTTTCCATTTCTGGGATAGGAGACTCAGAGGCCAAGGCTCTGTTCCTTCTGTGCTCAAGTTGCTTCTAACTCAGCCCTTCCCAACAGAGAGACAGAGTGATCTTACATCTCTGAGCCTGGTAAGCAATGGCAGCTTTGGGGGTCTGCGGAGGACTTTCAGAGGAAATATGATTGAAAGGAAGACATGGGTAAGGGGTCTTTGCCCCATACCAGAGTCCTCAGCTCTTGGATATACTATGAAGCCTATGAGAATGATGGCCTTCACAGTTTATTCAGACTATGTCATAGAGCTATCCAACATCCCTATTTTAAAGTGTAAATATTTGTTTTTACCAATCATGAGTTTGACCTTTCAGGTAAGCACAAACTCCCTGAAATATGATGTACTATATTTATTCATTCCATTGTCATGGTCATGAGATCAGAGGTTTATGAAAATCCCTTTCACCTCATCAACTTTCTCCTCTATGGAGGAGAAGTTATCACATACATCAATCTTCGTGTAGTTCATGGTTTTCTTACGGGCATGTGAAATCCACTTATGACCCCCTTAACACTTTTATAAGATCAAATGTGTCACCAACCCTATCTGATATTTTTCACACCATGGAGAATTTGGCCTCTTGTTAATTGCATCTGCAGTCTCAAAGCTCTTTATAGAATCTTCCCTAAGTGATATTAATAGCAATGGTGGTCCTTTATTAATAATGTATAATAACAATAGCTCTCATTAAAACTTCAGTTAAGCAATTAGAGAATGGTTAGAGTTGTGGTTAGAAAATGGGCCTGTAGACATCAATACTGCTGAAGTCATTTATTCCTTCCCTCATGAAACAGAAATAAATACAATGACCGACTAAGATGCTAATGAAATTCCGCCACAATGGCAGCATTGCAAACTGGCATTTTTATCTGTGGGAGAGTTTCCTTGGTGGTATTGTGTGATGGGGCATCCCCAGGAGGAAGAAGACAACACAAAGCATTTTTCTCCATGACGTCCCTGTGCGTCCTGTGGCTTTCTTTCATTCTCTCCAGGCTGGAGTTAGCATCAGTAGCAGAAATGTGAGCAAAGGACAACATCCCCTGAACCTCAGTTTCTCTCATCTGTGAGATGGGAGGAATTATGTCTATTTGGCAGAAATTTCCTTTGGTTTGCAAGTAAAATTACACATGAGTTATACCTACAGGTGCACCTTGAGCCCACGCCTCCATTTCTTCCAACAATTTTGTCAGTATCTAATCTCCTGTATGGACTTACCATTTGGCTCAGTGGTAAAGAATCCCCCTGCCAATGCAGGAGATGCAGGTTCGATTCTTGGGTCGGGAAGATCCTCTGGAGAAGGAAATGGCAACCCATTCCAGTATTCTTGCCTGGAGAATTTTAAAACACCTAGAGTGTTTCTGTTTCCTCCAATGAACACTGACTAATGCAGATCTGATGTTGAGAATTTGAAGTGTTTGAGAGAATCAGATACATTAAATCTGTATTCAAATGTTTAATAAAATTTGATGAGCTTCTTTAAAAAACTGCACAGAATGATGTTTTGTAAAGTAATTTAAAAGAATGATAAACACTCTCCAATAATTCTTAGCCAACCTCAGAAAGAGCTGTACTTCTTTTCTCCGTTCACACCTCTGCTCCCAATTCAGATGCCCAGAGTGTGTAAGTTGTTTTCTCAGGCACAAGGAGGTCTCTTGTGCACATTAAAGCTGAGTTCCCCCAAGATGACTACTCTAGCTCCCCTCTCGACCTTGCAAAGGGTAACAAGATAAATGCAATTAATAAGATTATCATAAGATGTTGAGTGTTAACAACAGAGTTATTTCTTCCTTTTCCTCTCTCTTCTCTACCCTCTTTCCTCCTCCTTCTCTCCCTTCTAAATGGGTATATCATGCCAAAATGGATGTGAGGGGATAGGCACAGTTGAAAAGTACAAATACATTAAAGCTATAAACTGATTAAAACAAAGTAGGAAGCCATTAGTGAATGTGAAATGAATGGAGGAAAAATTATGCAAGAAACTCAAAGTCTGGGAAGCTACTGAAATTCATGATAAAATGTAACACTGAGCTTCCAGGCAGACAGACAAAAAGGGAAACAGTAAAAAAACAGTATTCAGGAGATGACATCTTATATGCAGTTTTTTAAAAGTAGAGATAGTCTTCATATGACTTTGTTAATAAATATTCACCTTGATAAAATACAAGCTGACCTCACATTCACAGTGACTCCTGGGGGCATTTGCATTTTTACAGTGAACTCTGATCTTAGCCCTGAGATGACTCACAAAATCAACATCTGTGGTGTTAGGACCTGGAAGCTAACTGTAAATGGGACACTCTACCATAGTCATCATTTTCTGCACTTGCTTTGGCTTTGTATGTGTAATTTGCCCACTGCGTTGGATTCAGTGCATTCAAGGCCATGGCAGTTTTTGGAATGGGGGCTCAGAAATGGAGACAGAGCCTTGGAGACCATTGTCCAGGAATCATTTAAACCAAGTTGCAGCTATTGTTTTAACGCCCCTTGGAAGGAGAACACCTTGAAATTACTTCCCATCTAACCTCTCAAAAATATTTTAAAGTAAGCTTCATTAATCATGATTAGGCTCTTTCCTAGGCCTTGTCCCAAAGGTCTGGTAAGCTTTAAATCCCTAGTGACACCTGCTGGGCAGACCTCAGCTCGCTGCTGCAGGCTCCATCCGCCTACCTCTTCTTTAACATGCAAAGCTGCAGGCCGAGAGGTAAGGGGCTGGCAGGCAGCCTCCTCAGCTCACAGCCAGTCTGCTCATTTCTCCTGCAGGTGACCTTTGCCAGGACTGTACTGCCCTGGAGTCTTCCCAGTACTTTCTCGGGGGCTTGGTGTTCAACCTGTCCGGCCCCCAGGAAAAAGCAGGGATTCATCAAAGTGAAGAGACAGAGAAGGAGCAGAGAGAGGAGCAGACAGTATCCGCCCCCACTTCCAGCCCCAAGTTACTATACGGTTGCTTCTTTGTCTGAAAACTCCGAGGTGAAAGATGCTACTTGAGCCGTATGTTTTGTTCCAGCACAAACCCAATTATGCTATACTTGCTTATATCTGAACATATTGGTTTATCTTACATAGAGTTTAATTGATGCAAACTTGAACTTCAGTATGTTAGATTTTCTGAGAAAACACCATGCCTGTGGATTTAGATTGCTGTGTTTTTCTCTGAACAAAGCAAAGAGGAGCCAGGCAATTACACCTTAGGTCTGTTCCTTTCTTCTGGATTCACCAGCCATTACAAAAATAGTGTTTAACCTCTTGTCGGACTACCTCTGGTGTCCTTTACTGTCCAATTGCAAAATTTCTTGCAGAGCCAACATCTGCCTCCTTGGACAGATCAACTAGTGTGCAAAGTCGGTGTTAGCTGATCAAGCGTGGCTTTGTTTGCGCTTATTCACAGCGCATCCAGCACTGCGTAAGTGGTTTTGCATATTAACTAAGTGCACAGTAACCTTCCTTTCCCTCCTCAGAGCTCCACCCCCTCCCACCAGGCCTCCTCGGGAAATCAACACTGTTACTCACTGAGGAAGCTGCCAAGAGGTTGCCATGGCAACTGTTCTGCTTTCAGCAGCTACTTTTCTGGTTTGAAGGTTGTGAGGGGGGCGGGTGGGGGCGGGCAGGAAAAAAAAGCTGAGGAGAACTAGGCAGCTTTCTGATCAGAGTTCAGATAAAGAGGGTCACAGTCATTTGCGGGCGCTGCCTAAAATAACCCCGCGGATTTGACAGTTACAAAAAAGAAGCAAATAGACAAATCCAAAAGGGAAGTCCAATGGAAGGACAAATGTCCAGGTATTTGGAAGTGGTCTTAGGTGGAAGCATTGCCAGCAGATATCAGTGTATCTCATCCAGGATGCAGTTTTCTGAGTCTTTTCATTTTTGTCCAGAGCCAAACAAAGATAATGGGTTTTATTAGATTTTAAACAGCAAGGGGGTAAAACAGCCCCAGAATGGGAATGTAACATCTGAAAGTCATTTTCTAAAACTTCATTCAGCATGGGAACAATGCCGCATTCAAGCAGTATGAGCGAAGGACGCGTGGTGCGCCAGGTCAAGCCGGTGACCCCTGAGCTCTTCTCTCCCCGAGTGGCTTGCCAAGGTTGGCCTCGGAACAGTCTCCTTTCAAAGGAAGGGCTGGGATTAGGCAGGGAAAGGTGTAAAAAGTCAAAAAAGGGAAAGCTGGGCTCACAAGACTGCTGGATTTCAGCGACAGACAGACACAGCTGTGCAGAAAACTGCTCCAGACACCTGGTTCTTGGGGTCTCAGCAACTCCTAGTGAAATACCCCACAATTTTCGGTGGTCCCTGGAAAAAGCTGTCGGGGATTGGGCAGGGCCAGTTCAGGAGGGTGGCAGTGAGTTCGACAGTCTACTCCCCATCCTTCCTGTCCCCATTCCGCCCATCCCCAGTGCACACTTGCTCCCCACCGGCCAACCAGCTTCTCAGCGTTGCTCTGGTTCAACTTCTCTTGCATTATTTATTCCGCGGTGATAAAATTGTAGTGCTCTAGCCGTCCACAGACAAGCTACTATTTTCTGTAGAGGTTTATTCAGAACCCAGTAACAGCTACAAGACCCAGATAATTTAAAGGCATTGTAAGTTACAGAGGCAACACAAATGCAGAGTCTAAATGGCTTGGTAACATATAGGGTCATGTTGGTGGCATTGTCATTAATGTTTGATGACAAGATTATTGATATTAAGGGCATGGCAACCCACTCTAGTATTCTTGCCTGGAGAATTCCATGGACAGAGGAGCCTGGTGGGCTATAGTCCATGGGATCGACAGTAACTGGAAGTGACTAACACTTTCACACTTTCACTAGGATCTCAGAGTCAACACCTCTTTAAGGACATGGAGCATGTTTGAAGTAAAAAGATCCAGCTCTTTTTATGTAGCAACTTGTTTCTGACCTGAAATTTTGGCCTAAGGTTTAGTCTGAACATTTGTGTCTCCCCCACCCCCAAATTCATATGTTAAAATTCTACCCCCCAGAGATGATGGTATTCTCAGGTGACCATTGAGGGGGTTTAAGTCATGAGGGTGGGGCCCTGAATGGGATTAGTGCTCTTATAAAAGAAACCCACAGAGGTCCCTTTCCCCTTCCGCCATGTGAGGACCGAAGGAGACAAGGAGAAATCTGTACCTGGAGAGGTCCCTCACCTCACCCTGATTTCAGGCTTCCAGCCTCCAAAACTGTGAGAAATACGTTTCTGCTGTTTATAAGCCACTCAGTCAGAGGCAATTTGTTTGTGTGTTAAGTCGTTTCAGTCATGTCCAATTCTTTGTGATCCTATGGACTATATAGCCTGCCAGGCTCCTCTGTCCATGGGATTCTCCAGGCAGGAATATTGGAGTGGGTTGCCATTTCCTACTCCAGGGGATCGTCTGAACCCAGGGATTGAACCCGCGTCTCTTACGTCTCCTGCACTGGCAGGCAAGTTCTTTACCACTATGACTAGCACCACCTGGGAAGCCTTAGGAGCCCCAATAGACTAAGACACTCCAGATTGTGGCCCATATTATAGTTTGTCAACATTCTGAAGACCTTTCTCACTTGCAGTTTTAAAATTTATCTTTGACAGGTAGACGCATTTTGAGGTAGGAAGGAAGAGGTGACAACAGAAGGAAAGAAAATATAAAATTCAGAAAAAATAATTGCCAAAGCCAATTTACTCTAAAGCAGAATTCAAAATTTTACATGGTTTGTGTTGTAGGTGGTCTTCACAAATGACAAGAGAGAAGTTGAAGGATGTAAAGGAAATAAAGCCAAAGATCCAAAGCATTTTATTCGAGCAGAGCTGTGTAGACCACTACAAGCTGGTCTAGATGGGGACCAGGCATAGGGACTGCCCCCTACATCAGAGCTTCCCAAGTTAAAGCAAAGAACTAAGGGTTAAAAACAGCATGGATCCTCCTGTGTATCATGGATGTAGCTGGAGGCCCTATGTTATATAACAGTAACAGGATGGAAAATGACAGTTCTTCACAGACTACAGTAAATGTGATTAAATTATCTCATCAGCTTCATACTCCAGAGTATTTCTACCATGGCACAGAACCATTCATTAACCTGACCTGTTGGCTAGACAGCACCGGCTGGAGGTATTAGTATTCAAAGAAATCCCTCCCCCAAATGGCTGATTGGAGGGATACCAAGTTTAGTCCATGCAGCAGTTGAGTCCAGGAGGAGAAACGGAGAAGAAATAAGGGGGAGGGAGAGGAATAAAAATGAAGGGAAAATTCAGAAATTTGTTTGAACTCGACAACAGCTTCTATTCCATTCCTTTGCACTGACCTGATCTAATTCCAGCAGCTATTATTCCTGTGAAACACTGCCACAGCTGAATTTATTTTTATTTTGCCTGCTCACAGGCAATGTAGAGTGAATTTGAGAGCACATCACCTTCAGGGAAAAGACTGCAGCATATTACTCACCACCTCCCTCCTCCCCTCTGCGTGAAAAGGTTAATTTGAATAAGGCTGCTGCTTCCACAAATAGAACCGTAACCAGCACACAGAGGAACCGCCAATGAGAGGGTTTTGCAGTGATGTCATACTTATACCTGCTCCGTATTATTTGCTGAGTTGTGGCAATGTGTTCCTTGTATCTCACATTTTATTGGTTAAGAGCCCTGTCATTCTGAGTGCTCCTGGAGAGTTTTAGACACTGCAGTTTCTTTACAAGCCCAGAATTTTTTCAGCTTCTGTGCTTCAACAAATTGTTGGAGACTATAGAGTATTTTAACACTATCGTCCTGAAAATAAATAAAAATCTGTTATAATTTATACCTGATTTACATGGCCTCTGATGTCATGTCCATTTGCAGTATAACAGCAAGATAAGAAAAGTCTACCTTTTGCTTAAAAGGAAAAACAACTACGTGAACAGAGCTTTCATTGAAGTATTCATAGAAAGGTCTTGCTAAGCTTAATATTATTGGCATTGACCTAATGGAAAACAAATTTTTCCATTTGTCTTACAAAAACTTATTGCCCCATGGAACAGAGCTTCCTAAAAAGAAGTGATAGTTTCTCAGTCATGTCTTAGTCTTTGCAGCCCATAAACTGTAGCCCGCCAGGCTCCTCTGTTCATAGAATTCTCAGGCAAGAATACTGGAATAGGTAGCCATTCCTTTCTCCAGGGGATCTTCCCAACCTAAGGATCAAACCCAGGTCTCCTGCATTGCAGGCAGATTCTTCATCATCTGAGCCACAAGGGAAGCTCCAACTAGCTCTAAAACTTAGCAGTTTGTAGGAGAGAATGTACTGGAGGAAGGGAAACCTACCTGGTTTATTTTTGTGTTAAAGTAGATTTTATTTTTTAAAATCAGGTAGGTTTTTGTGTCATTAAAATGTGTGTCCAGGTCACTCAGATTCTAGGGCTTTTCTGAGGAAACCCCTGCAAATAGCTTTGAAAACCTGCTGCTGCTGCTGCTAAGTCGCTTCAGTTGTGCCCAACTCTGTGCGACCCCATAGACAGCAGCCCACCAGGGTCCCCCGTCCCTGGGATTCTCCAGACAAGGACACTGGAGTGGGTTGCCATTTCCTTCTCCAATGCATGAAAGTGAAAAGTGAAAGTGAAGTCACTCAGTCGTGTCTGACTCTTAGTGACCTCATGGACTACCAGGCTCCTCCGTCCATGGGATTTTCCAGGCAAGAGTACTGGAGTGGGGTGCCATTGCCTTCTCCGTTTGAAAACCTATCGTGAGATTAAATTTAGAAAAACAGGTGCACAAATTAACTGATGGTGTAAATTAGGAAGTAGGAACTATCAAATATTTTGAAAATCCATTGCTTAAATTCAGTACCCAGTATCAAATTTCTGAAATAAGATTGTCTTCACAGCTGTGTATGAGGGCTTATTGTCTGCTGATTTGCATGAGAGGTTAACTAGATATTATAAAGATTTGATTATCTAATAATTTAAGTAAATGCTTGTACCAAATCATTGTGGACTTTGCTCATTCAGTGGGAATCCTACTGTGTTGAGTGCATGAAAATGTGACCAAAAATAAAATTTAATTGTGGTAAAGACTAGAGAATATAGTTCTACCCTGTTGTTAAATGTAGAAGGAACCACAGTCATGTCTGTTTCACTTAAATATCACAGAATTTCTAGTAATTAATTGTATATAAATTGTGATTCCAGAGATCCAGCTGGCATAACTGCATTGTGGAAAGTATCATGGCCTCTGGTCTCAGACAAACCTGAGTTCAAATTCCAGCTGTCTGACCTTGGTCACGTTCATTAATCTAGGTGTCATTTTTCTCGAAGGATAATGAGATGCCCATATATAGGATTACTGTGAGGATTAGCTTGAGTAATGTAGGTAAGTTTTGTCAGTGTAGTATATGTAGTGTATGAAAGGTTTCTTTGTTTTTGTTTTAACTATTATGACCTTCAGGGTTTGTCAAGGACCTACATGATGGCACCTGGTTGATCATTTCCTCTCCTCTTCCAGAGCCCTTTGCTCCAGGATGTTGACCTAGGAATTTCCCAAACAGGCCTAATGCACTTCTGCCCAAAGAACTTTGCAGCTTCTTTTGCCTGGAATGCCTCTCCTGAGAAGTCTAACCTCTTTATTTTATTCAGGCCTCAGCTTAAATATCTACTCCTCGGAGAAATCTGACTTAACACCCTGTCTAAAACAGCATCCCTATTGCTCTTTCTCATAGCACCACATTTATGCTTTTTCATGATCACTTATCACTTGTAGACACATTATTTTATGGTTTATTTTCCATTTGTTCAACATCAGTTTTACTCATCTGGATGTCAGGTCTGTGTGAGCAGTGGTTTTGCTCACCTCTGTGCCCCAGAGCCTAGACAATTGCCTGATCATAGCAAGTTCTCCAAAAAGCTTGATAACAAACAACATGATGATGAAGACAGCAGTGAAACTCCTATGCTCTCCTGGATATTGCCATTACAGGGATATGAATGCATGGACCTAGGAGGAAACATCACAGTGGCCTCTTGCCAATGTTAAAAATGTATACAAACTTTTCTTACTGAGCCAAGATGAAATATTTAAATTTGCCCAACATATTTAAAGGATTAAATTATAAGACAAGGAAAATATATGGTCCCAATGTTCTTTACAAAAGGTACCAATGGTCATCTGGGTAGATGGAATGGGAGAAAGCTGATACAAATCACTGGGCCACTGGTTTAGAAGAGATTCCAGGGTGAAGAACTGGGTGAAGAATTTTAGCTCGTGTACCTTTCTTTCATTTCTTTCCCCTTCCGGGCTCTACTGAACCTATCTATCTTGGTTCTGGTTCTAATTAATTGCGTACAATCTAGAGACTTTGGATCTATAACAACTGGACAGAAACGTAAATTCAGGACAAGGTTTAAGACTTTCTCAACATCACACACACACACACACACACACACATTAATATACACATGTATTGATTGAATGAATGGATTGAAAGTTCAGAAAATATTTTAAGATCTTTCTGTTTTGTCCCCCTTTCAGTCAGTCATGATGATGAAATAGACTTGCATTTGGGTTTCTGTTTTCCCGGGAGGTACCTCACTGAAGGACAATATAAGACAGCATAGCGCTTATGTAAGCATTATCCTTGCTGACATTCCAAATGAGCAGATCAAATGCCACCTAATCATTTGGTTACAGCTTGGATTTGGCAGTCTTTATAAAATACTGAATTGAAGGAGCATCTGCTTTCTACACTTGGTTATGTCAGCACCTGTGGCTGCTGCTTCTACAAACTTAGCATAATAAAAGTAATAGGAAATAAGATCATTGCTAAGCAGAATGCATTTGAAAGATTATAGATTTCAAGCTTTAGAGCCTATTTTTAAAGAAAATTTCCTCTCTTCTCTGACACCTACCTCCTCTATTACCTTCAATTTTAGATCTTGTAGATTAGTGCTTTTTTTTACATGGATATCTTGTTAAAATGCTCAGGCATGAAATTTGGCATTTCCAACAAACTTCTAGGTGAAAATGACACAGTGGCTTGTGGACCATATTTTGGATAGACAGGTTTAGATGACACAATGGCATCAGTTTGAGTTTGCCCTTCCCAGTTAATGTAACATTTTAAAATAAAGTAGTTTACTATTCTCCCTCACATACATTTTAAGATATCTGTGTTCAGAAACTTCATTCTGAAGCATATTCACATCCAATTTTTTGGAGTCTCTCTAAGAAGTGTTTCTTGTCTCTCCATCTGCACAGGAGCTTGCTCACTGAAGCCTTCCTCATCTCTTCCCTGCAAAGCTGCTATAACCTCTACCTAATCTCCTAATCCCTAGCCATCTCCTCCTCCAAATCAACATTTTATATTCTATCACATACTTTCCTTCCAAAACACTTTTTTTTTTTCTTTTTGATGAGGTCACTTTCTTGATTAAAGACCCCCTGCTGGTTCCCTTGCTTAAAATAGAGGTTGGTGTAGACTCTTTCAACAAACCTGGGCTGGAATCCAAGTTTCTTTAATTTCTTTTTATGTAACTTTAAGCAATTTGCTTAACTTCAGAAAACCACACTTTCCTCATCTGCACAATGGAGATGATACTGCTTATCTCTGAGTGTTGTCCTATGATTTAGATGCAAAATTGTAGTGGAGTGCCTGGTATGATGCCAGCCACAGTAGGTGTTCAGTTACTTTGGTGGTGGTGGTTTAGTCACAAGTCATGTCTGACTCTTTGTGACCCCATGGACTGTAGCCCACCAGGCTACTCTGTCTGTGGGATTCTCCAGGCAAGAATACTGGAGTGGATTGTCATTTTCTGCTCCAGGGGATCTTCAAAACCCAAGGATCAAACCTGCATTTCCTGCATTGCAGGCAGATTCTCTACTGCTAAACCACCAGGAAGGCCTTGTTCAGAACTTAATTACCTTCCCCCCCTGTTTCTTTCCAGTCTGACCACTTTTGGCCTTTAAATCTCTGATGTGAACACTTTTGAACTTCTGTCTTCTTGTCCTCCATCCACTCTCTACAAGCCACATACATGTACTCTTTAGCTTCACTGAACATCCCTTTTCCTGATACATCTGCCGAAAGACCCATCCCATAGTCCTTCACTTGGCAAATCCCCTTCATCCTTCAAGGCACAGCTTCTCCTCTTTCTTTCCTGAGAAGACAGAACCTTCATACTTGGGTAGAACTTACCATTGTCTTCCTGTCTTCCCACAGCACTGTGACCACACCTCTCCCATAATGCACTTGCAGTGATGTGCTAACATGATCTGGGTCTCAGCTGTCTTTCAACTCGGTGGTGACCTCTCAGTGGGCAGGACTTTCTCTTATTTCCTGATCCTTAGTAACTTCAGTGTTTGTTTAATAAAGGAAGGGAGTCAATGTGGTATGTAGTTTAAAGAGATGGATGCTTGAGTATTATATTCCAGAAACTATATAGAAAAAATAATTCTGAAATTTCTTTTAGACCAAAATAATTGTTTAGAGTAACAATCCCCACTTTCAAGTGTATTTAACATATTTAACTGTTTTTCAGGCCCGATTTTAAATGATTTACACGTAGTGTCTCATCAGATTCATTTGACTATGTTTTTTTGTAGGTGATATACTACCCAATTCACAGATACAGAAACTGACATTCAGAAAAATTAAATATCCTCTATAGTCACACAGTTTACGATTGTTAGAGTAGGGATTTGAACTTATGTCTTTCTGACATCAATTTGTCTTCTACCCAGTATTATCTCATGCAATCTGCTGTCATAACGTGGTTTCAGCTTCCTCTTAAATATAGGTTAAAATCATGGGTAGAGATCTCTGCTAGAGAAGAATTTGTGACACAGATAAAGCCACTCTCTGTGACAGTCACATATTTAAATGGTTTGGAGAGAGTAATTATTAGGTAGATAAAACATAACTCAAAACTGGAAAATTCTGAAATCTGGACACCTTGTAAATCCTTTTCTTTTCACTTATTATTTGTTTTGAAGAAGCCATTAGGCAGTCTTCTTCCTGAGGGAAAACCATTTTAATGATGCCTTTTTGACTTTCAAAGATACTTTTCATTTTTGTCACACATCAGTTTCATAGGCAGTCCTCACACAGATAATTTTCTTAACTAAATTATGTAGGAGAGCTCTTTCCTGTAGTCTCAAAGAAAACAAGCTGAAGTAAGGCTGGTCATGAAAACTACTGTATGTTATCTGGTCTTGGGAACTGCTATTTGTAACAGACTCTAGGTATTTTCAGGAGAGGAAATCTTATCTAGAAGAGCCTGTGCTGTGTGCTAAGTCACTTCAGTCATGTCTGACTCTTTGATACCCCAAGGACTGTAGCCCGCCAGTCTCCTCTGTCCATGGGACACTCCAGGCAAGAATCCTGGAGTGGGTTGCCCTCGTCTCTTAGATCTCCTGCCTTGGCAGGCAGGTTCTTTACCACTAGTGCCACCGGGGAAGCCCAAGAACCTATAGACAATAGGTTATTAGCCCAACAACTTGTAGACCATAATCATATAGTTAATTACATCTACAATTAGTGACAAATTTATAGCTTGAAGAGCAAATGTGACCCCAAATGTGTTTGAAGCCTCTTGGCAAAGCAATGAAAAACTGTTAGAAAAGTTCTCAGTGGGGACTCTAGGAATACGCAGTGGAAGTTATTTATTAGTTTATTTATTTATCTAAGCGTGCTGTGATTCATGGGGTCGCAAAGAGTTGGACACGACTGAGCGACTGAACTGAACTGAACTGAACTGAACTGAACTGAAGGGTCTCTTTGATCTTTTGGAAACCTCTTAACCTAGACATAGCTGACAGTCTGTTGAATTGATAGGGTTTTCAAAATTGGTTCAATGTATCTATATACATCTAGAATAAGCCAGAATATTTGGGAACAGGAAATTGATACTTAAAATGCTTAATGCCTAGTGTATTCCCTGGAACATTAGTTCCTTAGGCTATTAAGAGATGTGAAGTGAGAATGTAAAGTGTTCTAAGGTCAGAATCACAGAGAAACACTGAGTTTGAAAAAAGTCAACAGGTTTCTTTGCTACTGAAGTTTCCAGACTCTCTATGTCAATGTGTATTATTGCTCTCCAGGGAGAGTATAGTTGCTGTCTCTTCAATTTGTTTTGTTCAGGGAGTATTTCAAAAGTACTACTGTGCCGAGTAGACACTATTATGCTCTGGACAAGTGTGTTTTCCCCTCAGACTTTCAAAGTATTTTGCCTGGCTGTTGGCTAGCGTCCTACTCACTGGTATGGCGTCCTTGTAGCAACTCAGTGCAGACTTGATGTCTACAGAGTAATAAAAAAGAAATCCTCTGTAAAAATACAGAGAAGGATTCTGTAATTATAAAGATCAAAAATTTAAGAATCAACCGAATCTTCTATAGTATTATAAACACATTTTGAAAGACTTCATTTGGATAAGCCTGAAATTCTATGTTTTAAAACCACAGTATTGCTAAGAATATTGTTGATTTTTAACTAATTTTCAATTATCATAGGTAATAATAATGAACTGACAAAAATGGGAGAATTTAAATTTTATACAAATATCTGTGATATTTCAGAAGTCTGATTTCCAGATCTTGATGTCACTTTCTCTTTCTATTCTGAATTTTGTCATCTGGAAATCATGGCCTGTATAATGTGGTCAACAGGAATAAAATTAAGTTTATTGTACAACTGCAGTAGCAGAGTCAATGTACAAGATTTTAAACCTAAACTTATTGTGAAGTCCTGGCATCATTTTATTATTGATAAACATGTACTCTCTCATTACAGATACCTGAGGGATAACTGTCAAAGTAATTTTATTTTATTTTTCTAAGAAACTTGCCTGAAAACCATTGGCAGTAATAAAATGTATGACCAAGAGAAGATAAGGATATGGGGTTTGCAGGAAGATATAGAAATAGATTGTAAACTGACCATCATCCTCTATTTCCCTGTTTAGTAGTGAAATTTTTCTTCATTAAAGATGCCTCTGGAAATTAAGAATTCAGCCATGTTTCAAATGCTTTAGACTCATGTGACTAGTGGTTACTGTATTGAACAGTACAGATACAGAACATTTCCATCACTGCAGAAAGTTCTATTGAACAACAATATTTATATACAGAATCGGATCCATGTGAGAGTTAGGAGTAGGGAAAAAGAAGAGTGGCTGAAATGCCAGGATTTTATCAGTAAGTAGTACTTTGTGTTGGGGCTTCCCTGGTAGCTCAACTGGTAAAGAATCTGCCTAGCAAAGTGGGAGACCTTGGTTTGATCCCTGAGTTGGGAAGATCCCCTGGAAGAGAACATGGCAACCCACTTCAGTATTCTTGCCTGGGAAATCCCATGGACAAAGGAGCCTGGCGGGCTACAGTCCATGGGATAGCAAAAAGTCGGACGTGACTTAGTGACTAAACAACAACAACAACGCATATATTTTACAAGTAAATCCATTTGTCTTTAATAATAACTAGTATGAACATCATTTAGGGAGTGTTAGTCATATGCAAGGTCAGTTTTTAGATGCTTGTAGGCTTCAGAGACAGGGACAGGAATGGGGAAAACATTAGGAATGAAGAGAAGTGGGAGGAGAGCTTCCTGAGCTGGAGCCAAATAAAACACAGATTGAAACCAATCAAGGAAATTACTGTGTGAAAATTCACTGTAAAGACCATGGAATGCTACTATTTTAATTTTTAAGCAAGAAAAGTAGAGAAAAGGCAATATGTATAATACCCCAAGCCCCAAAGAAGACTGTATTTGAAAGAAATATGTCACTAACATCTATGTACAATTTTAAACATGAAAAAAACCTCTGAGTTTTTATTTTAATGTTAAGCATGTCTAATTCCAACATCACTGATTTAAGATTTAGGGACAAAGGTATGTATGATTTTGCTGCAGAGACACAAAAATAAAGAGGACTTAGAAATATGAAATTATCTCAGGATTTCAAAGCTGGAAGTTCAGTCACTCTTCATTCATTTATTCAACAAATATTTGTGGAGGGCCTTCTCTGTGCAGGGTGTTGTCAACACTTGGGGAGCAAAGCCAAGTCCATGCTCTAACGGAGCTTGCCTTTCAATGGGGGAGGGCAGACCATAAGCAAATCAACAAATACACGCAATGTCATATGTTTATACGTGCTCTGGGAAAAATAAAAAAGGCTACAGGGGATCATGATACTAGAAGTAGCAAGTACCATTGACTGATAATGGAGGCTGCTGGTTTATAAAACGTGGTCAGAGAAAATCAAATGGAAAGGACAGCATTTGAGCAGAGATCTGAACGAAATGTAGGAGTTTTGTGGAGGTGGATGAACACTGTTCCAAGTAGAGGAAGCAGTTTATGCAAAGGTCCTGAGGCTGACATATGTTTGGGCTGTCCAATAAACAACAAGAGGTTTAGTGTGGCTGGAATTGAGGGAATGAGAAGGAGAGGGAAGAAGTAGAGGTGAGACAGGAAGGAGGGGCAGAGAGCAGATGGAAATTGAGGCCCTTTGCAAGGGCACTCGGAGAAGGCAATGGCACCCCACTCCAGTCCTCTTGCCTGGAAAATCCCATGGATGGAGGAGCCTGGTGGGCTGCAGTCCATGGGGTCACTAAGAGTCAGACGCAACTGAGCGACTCCACTTTCGTGGATTGGAGAAGGAAATGGCAACCCACTCCAGTGTTCTTGCCTGGAGAATCCCAGGGACTGGGGAGCCTGGTGGGCTGGGGTCGCACAGAGTCGGACATGACTGAAGTGACTTAGCAGCAGCTGCAGCAGCAAGGGCACTGGGCTTTTTTTGGCCAAGAGATGGGAAGCCATGGAAAGTTCTCAACAAAAGAGCCATGGGATCTGACTTACCCTCTTCTGTTCTTGCACCCCATCTATACCTCTCAAAATACGTTTTAATTTGCTTTCCTTATAGATTGGAGTAGAACATATACATGATTACATCAGCATCATGGAGTTCTTTCCTATAAAAATTTGGGCAAATTTAATTAATGGTAGAATGTCTATTTGATTCTAAATACCATTAACTTGTTTTAGATTATGCAGCAACTATCAGCAAAAGCACATTAAGGTTTCTTCATAACTCCTAAAACTTCATCTCTTTTTATAAACTCTCACTTTTAAGTGCCAGTAAGATACATTTTGAAGGGAAATTCTGACAGCATGTGCATGCCAGGGAGGGACTTCAAAGCAAAGAGAGTAGATCTTAGAATTTGTCAAGTGGCCTTCCTGTTTTTTACTTCTTCTTTAAAAATATTTTTAAAAAACCCACTTTTTTTTGTTTATTTGTTTTTTAAAGCTCAGGTGACTTTGGCCCAAAGGAGGGCAAGAGCAGCAACAATAGCCTCAAGCTTCTAGTTCTGTTTTTTCAGCTCCAGCAGTCCAGGGGAGGTAAAAGATGACAAAATAAGAAAGAGAAAGAGAGTCTACTAGAAAGTCAGAAAGAGAGAGAAATGCTAGAGAGTTCTCTCTTCTCCTTTTCATAGACTGGATAGAATAAAGCAGATTTCATCTATGTATAAAAAGTATCATAGTATCTGATTACACTAAGAAGAAATTCCTTAATTCCATGTGAAGACCTAGTTGGGTTTCCTTTTTGAGTGGAAACCATTTCAGTTGAATGGAGAAAATAATGCAGAAAAATATTGAAAAAAATTTCTTTCCGAATGAGAGGGAAATTTTGAAGAAGAGGACAATGGAAGTGTTAGTCGTTCAGTCATGTCTGACACTCTTTGACCCTGTGGACTGTAGCCGCCAGGTTCCTCTGTCCATGAAATTCTCCAGGCAAGAACACTGGAGTGGGTTGCCATTCTCTTCTCCCAGGGGGTCTTCCTGACTCAAGGATCAAACCCACGTCTCCTATATTGCAGGTGTATTCTTTACTGTCTGAGCCAAGAGGACAAGGAAAATAAGTAAATGGTATCCTTAACAATAAGAAAATAGTCTCTTGTGTTTCCTGACTAACTAAATGCAGCTCTAGTTAGAGATTGTTCTGATTGCTCACATGTGACTTTATTTGGGTCTGCATAGTAGCCATCATTTGATTCAAGACAGCATAAATAAGAGTGTGGTTCTCAAAGATGACCTCTAGGCTTTGACGGTCAAAGCGAGTGTATGGAGAACGAAGAATCAAAAACAGAGATATAAAATTAATATTAAGGGGTAGGGTAGGGGTGTATGTGTGGACTCGTTTCTCCATTTCTCCTTAAGGGTCTCCCTAGGCTAGCTTCATTTCAGAGAGAAAGAAAATCATCATATTGCCTTCCTAAAAAAAAAAAAATTTCCATAAGTTTGAGAGGTAGTGGTGTCAAACCTCAGCTTAGACGTCACTGAATGTCATTTTTAAGATAAAATTCATTTCGTGTTTGCCATCTCATCATAATATTGAATAAAACTGAACTAAAAAGATTTTTAATAGTCTGTTCAAAAAAGAAAAGCTGTTTCCAGAATTAGCTGTGGGAGCTGGTTTTAGGAAAGTGAATAATTGGGTCTGCGTTTTGGGATGGGATTGAGAAAACCAGGTCGGATTCCTACCTGGGTGAGTTCTCACTGTTCTTGCTCATGGACTTGCTCCTATGAGACTGACATTGACAAATAAGGAACTTCCTGGGATGTCCATTTCCTAGAGACAGTGCTTAAACAAGTATTTTTTTGGTGAGAAAATTTCCATCACACTCTGATATGTTGATGATTCACTACTGCATTTCTAGTATCTAGCTTCTGAAGATGAAAAAACCACATTCTTAAAGTCAGCTAACTCTGCTGTGTCTTACAAAATCTTTTAAACTTGCGTTTTTTAATATAGAATTCTACAATGGGGAACAGTATTTCAGTATAACTCTTAACTGACTACTGTTACTATTCCAGATCCCTGATTACTTTTGCAGCGAACAATGCAAACTCTGAAAAATCCCTACATGGAAATTCTAGTCTCCCAGTCACCCACACCACCCACTGTACAGTGAAGGCCATCCAAAATAAATCAGTGCTATAATTTCCATGATGACAGTCCCCCAAACAGCATTTTGTTATTGTTCCCTTCACATCCCTAGAATTCTTCCCAAGTGCTGTCATGTCTCTCGATAACAGTGCAGGGAGATGAAATGTGAGTTTAAACGAACTTTTACGTGTGCCTCTATATTTTCTTCTCGGATTTTATTATTTTTAGAGGCAAGTGATGAAAGGTTATTCCCTGCAAGATTTAGCCAGTGAAACGTGCTCATCAAAACCTGAAGCCCTGCAGTGGGACACAGAAAAGAGCAAAGGGGGAAAATGTTCCATTGGGGCTGCAGCTTTTCTGAAGAGTGTGCAGGAATGATGTCATTTGTTTTTACAAAACCCAGTTGAAATTTGTTCCTGCCTTTCAAGAACTGCAGCAGAGTGCATCTGTGGAGACTTCCTGCATCCCATATTTCAGGACGTTAGAGTGTTTGCTGCATCAAAATCCAGCCAATCGCGGGGTGTGCAGACTTGCCCTCCCCAATTTTCCTTTGCCTCCCCACCTGAAGCAAGCGTGTGTGCTGCCCGCCTTAGATCGCTGCTCAGCACCCTCTAGCCCTTAGAACGGCAGAGCCATCACTCTGTGCCTCGAATGGTTTAAAGGAGAACAGTGCCCCAATAAAAACTTCTTTCAGGTCACCCACACGCATTCATTTCATTGACAAATAAGCTCCAAGAAAAGGTCTGTTTGAGAAGTATGTGTTGTTTGTGTCAAATCCTAGCCCTTTGTTTTTGCAGCCCCTGCAGCAGCATTGGAACCAACACAGGAGGGCTAGGGGACTCTCAGAGGCAGAGGCAAGACCTTCAAAGTCACTACTCACAATTATCTTTTTACAGAGCACACCTCCATTTGTGAGTATACGTACATGATGGTTGAAAAATAAGCAATGAAGCAGATAGAGCATTTTACAGTGATGCGGTGATGGAAGGAGATTATGGCATGGTGTTCACGTACAAAAGTAATGGTGAAGATACAGAGCGGAAAAGGAAAGTGCTGGCTAGTGAGTATGTCATTCCTCCTTCCTTTATCCCCTTCATCTGTAAGTATGGCCTTTTGACAAAACATTGGGATCAATGTGGGTTCATTTGTTGTGAGTGGAGGAAACCCAACTCTGGCTACTGTAAACCAAAAAGATATTTATTGGAAGGCTATGAGGAAACTCACAGAATGAAAGAAAGGCTGAAGAAACCGACTCCCGGACCACAGGACCCAGGCCCTTCTGGGGGTCTCTGCAGCATTAACCACATGGTGGAACTCACTGCTGCGAGATTTCTTTCTCCAAGCTTCCCATTCCCCAACCCCCGCCCCGTCTTCTCTCATCTTCTCATTCTGCTCCAGGGGCAGAGTTCCAGGAGAGAGTGTCTCATTGGCTCATTGATCTCATGCCACCCCTTGGCTTCAAGAAAACAGAGTGCCCTTAATTTACATAAAGGGCCAGGAAGGAGACATTCTCCCAAAGGAGGTGGGGAAGTTGTTTCGAAAAAATGGAGAAATGGCTGCTGTTCGCTCCCCTCTATCATCATGACCCCAGCCCGGGTCAAAGTCTCTGAATATCTTGCCCAGGTTAGTGGTCCCTCTCCTTTAACTCATATTTTAAATCTCTGCAAGGTTCCTCATTTGTTAGTGACAAGCTAGGGAACGTTGGAGAATGCACAGAAGTGCGATTGATAATTACCTCAGGGCAGGAGGCATACGCTTAGAGTGTCTTTGGCAAACTGGGATGTGCAGCCATCCTCATGTTATCACATGCTTCTACTTTTCTGTGCTTGATGAAAACCTACTCCATACATAGCAGTTCAAGAGAAACTGAAAGCTCTCACGAGATAGAAAAGATTGCTTCTCCTTTGTGTACCCAGCATCTCATTTCATTCTTGGCACATGGTAGGTGCCCCATGGATCTTCACTGTGGAATTATAATTGAGTACAACTATGACTTCCCTGGTGGTGCAGATGGTAAAGCGTCTGTCTACAATGCCAGAGACCCAGGTCCGATCCCTGGGTTGGGAAGATCCCCTGGAGAAGGAAATGGCAATCCACTCCAGGACTATTGCCTGGAAAATCCCATGGACAAGGGAGCCTGGTAGGCTACAGTCCACAGAGTCGCAAAGAGTCGGACACGACTGAGTGACTTCACTATCACTATGAAGTCTTTTGGAGAAGGCAATGGCACCCCACTCCAGTACTCTTGCCTGGAAAATCCCATGGATGGAGGAGCCTGGTAGGCTGCAGTCCATGGGGTCGCGAAGAGTCGGACACGACTGAGCGACTTCACTTTCACTTTTCACTTTCATGCATTGGAGAAGGAAATGGCAATCCACTCCAGTGTTCTTGCCTGGAGAATCCCAGGGACGGGGGAGCCTGGTGGGCTGCTGTCTATGGGGTTGCACAGAGTTGGACACAACTGAATTTACTTAGCAGCAGTAGCGACAGCATGATCTTTCCTCCTCACACATACTCCCATGTTTAAATTTCCCACGCCTTTAGAGAGTGCACTAGCTCCCAATATCCACATTGGGAGGTATAGCTAACTCCTTTCCCCCTTGCTTATCATCACTCTTTTCTTCTGACAGTGGCATTAATGTGGCTTCCTGCCCACTAAGAGAGTAAGTTAAAAACTAAAGGAGCCTAGGCCATTTCCACTTAGGGAAGATGCTAATTACTTAATGAAAAAATGCTTTGGGTATGACATGGAAAGCAAGGTATTAAAAGTTAATTCATAAAATCAGATGGCACCTACTTTATTACATACAGTGGAACACTATCATAGTTTTTCCCAACGAAACTTCCTTTCAGAGTTACTGCTAAGTCACTTCAGTCATGTCCGACTCTGTGCAACCCCATAGACAGCAGCTCACCAGGCTCCTCCATCTCTGGGATTCTCTAGGCAAGAATACTGGAGTGGATTGCCACTTCCTTCTCCAATGCATGAAAGTGAAAAGTCAAAGTGAAGGCGCTCAGTCGTGTATGACTCTACGCGACCCCATGGATTGCAGCCAACCAGGCTCCTCCGTCCATGGGATTTTCCAGGCAAGAGTACTGGAGTGGGGTGCCATTGCCTTCTCCATCAGAGTTACTGGACTTAGTTAAAAATCCTCTAGGTTGTCTTTTGAATAGAAATGACTCTCTCATCAGGGGAATGCTGAAATCAGACTGAACTCTTCTGATCTTATGAGCACCAGATCTACTCTGGATTGTCTTTTCAGAGGTCCACTCTATCCTCAAAATGAATCACAAGGGCATGTTCCTGGTCCCTGGTTCCTATTCAGATTATATCCTAAGGACTTTCTTGAAACAATATCTTTCTGATGAGACAGAGATTTTAAAAATCTTGATTTTTTTCCCTGCACCTTTGCGTCTCTGCATCTCAGAATGAGGATCAAAGAGCTTCACTAGGTCAAGCAGAACATCAAGCAGATTCCTTCTGGGTCTCTTCAAAGGCCCAGTGGACAACTAATGAGCCTGCTTTCCAGTTGGGTATTGGAAGGATTGAGAACCCAAGTCAAATGAGCAAATCCTATTCCACCACAGCTCTGTGATGAAGACCTCAGCTTTCAGCATAGACCAAAGCCCCAAATCAAATAAATTCCATATCAGAAGCCAGGGCATTTCCTCTTGTTCTCATTATTCTCCACCTTATCCATTCTGTTTCCCTCTCTTGGAAATGTTTTCTCCTTCTATTAGTCATTCTAAAGCACCTCTTACTCATTCTTCCAATTCTAGAGTTAGGACACTGTACCTTTTCTTGTCGCCATATTGGCTTTCTGTTTAGAGTGGATGGTGCAGAAATAAAGCATAAGATGCTACTAACATATGGAATTTCATCTGTTAAGTCCCAAGTGTCAGTACCAATTACTGCACCAGAGCAATAATATATTTTTAAAAAATACAATCAAAATGAGTCATTTAACATTATGCTGATTAATACAATTTAAAATTTATATAAGGCTTGCTTTATGATACCAAATATTTGGGATTTCAGCTATTAAGGTGAGGAAAAAATGACTGTGAAACAGAAGAGAAGAGGCTAATTTCATATAAGGGCTGAATATCTCATAAACATTGAGGGAGTATGGTAGAGAGATGATCAAGTTCTTTGGAAGTAAGGTGAATGAAAATGCAGTGGAAAATGATGTGTAACTGATAAAATCAGGCTGAAGGTAGACAGAAGTAGCTCTTAGAGTAGAGAGCTGAGAAGTTTTTAATAAAAGAAGACATGCAGCAGTTCCCATCAGACATCATGTTTTACAAAATAAGAAAAAGTATTTTTCCTGTTTAAAAAAAAAGAAATTCCACAGCATTTCATATTTTCTGCCATGCTTCATGACTGATGATAAATCTTTTTCATACTTTTACTTTATTTTTTAAACACTCAATAAATTTTTATTTGATTTCTCTGATTTGATACTTCGAGTGAAAATTAATCCCCATGTAATTATAAGAGAACTAATTAAAGCAATATCCACAGTTTTATTTTAGATGCTATTCTCAGAGTCTATGTCTATATGGTCAGAATTAAGGTGAAACATGACTAATTATCTGGGTAATTCAATCCGTGTCTCTGGGAACACACTATTAAATTCTTCCCCTCCCTGTGGACCTTTCCCCATGTCTCATTCTTATTTTCCCCAGTAGCACTTTTGAATTTTTTAGAAACCTTGAGTTATCTGGATAAATGTTTTCTACAATTCACATTACTTGAATATATGTAGCTTGACTGGTATTAGTAAGAATTCTTTTAAAATCTCCACATCTGCAGTGGGTATCATAGAGAGGAAATAAAGAGCTACATTTTCATTGGCTATGCTGGTTACCTAATTCAAATTTTTGAAATACTCCAACTTTTAAAATGGTGCTTAAAGATAAAAAGTATTTGCACAGTCATGTATTAGAATTGGCTTAGTTATTTACATTTAACTTTTCTTCATTTAACTTTGTATAACTATTGAGGCTATTAAAGATTATTAAATCTTCAGCTTTTTTTTCTTTCTCAATTGTTTTTAACTTAAAATTGGAAAAAACAGTGTGCTGTCTTTTCCTCTCTCTTTCTGTCTCTCTAGGATTTAAACTTTGTGAGGGCAGGACCTGTATATTCTCTCCTTATAATAAACATGAAACTCTCTTCCTTGCTTACAGTTCAATAGGGCTCACTTAATAAGTCAAATTCAGTGTGAATCCTTAAAAAGAATCTTTCCCATCTCCCTGAAAACATCCTTCTAGTAAAACGTATTTGTTAAATGACTAGGAATCCTTTAACAAATAAAATATAACCCTGTTTGCTGCTCTTTCCCTCTGAGGTGATGATAAATTGCTGAGGAGTAAAAGCCCTCATACTAATAACAGAGGAAAATTGACTCTAAGATCCCATCATTTTGTTTACCAGCTGTCTTTACAATCCTATAATCACCCTAGCCACATTACAAAAAAAAAAAAAAAAAATTGTTCAGAGATAGTAAAATAGACCAGAAACAAATGATCTCTGCTGAAATTAGTTTAAGCAGGGGAACAGGCTGGAAAGAAAGATTTGATCCAGAAACTTACCTATATCTCAGGCATGGTATCCGGTGACCACACACCCGGTGCTGAAACACAACTCAGGAGCATTACATCATCATGACAAACTTTCATTGGCTGCAGAAACCCCAAGGATAAGACAGGCTTTTAAGGTGCTGAGTGAAAACCCCTGTTGGTTCTTTATCAGACTTTTTCCAAAATATTGAAAGACAGACTTTTCTAGTTTATGCTATCATGATTGAACTTACAAAACATTATTAACCATTTCCTAGGCTTATTTGGCTCCATTATAGTCACCAATTTTATATTTAGCTCTAACCTGTTGGGAGAGTTTTTTCTTTTAAACATTAAAAAAATTTTTTTAAAGCTTATTTTTATTGAAGCTGCTCTTATTTCTCCTGTTACTCTTCAGGCTATTTTTCTCATTTTTAAACTACGTTTGACTCAGTAAATCTATTTTTCTCTCTATTACTTCTGTTTTTATCCTCTGTAGGCAAAAAGGGCCAGCACTCACAGATTCAAGAAAGCACAAGTGCTTTATTTATTTTGAGCAGTGTAGTTGGAACTAGTGCACCAAGCCCTTACTTCCTCATTCATTTTCGTCATCAGATTTTCTTCTGATTGAACTCTATGAGTTATTTGTGTCGTGCTTATTACCATGGTGATTTATAAACCAAAACCATGTGTGTGATTTGAAGGTGATGAAGAGCTTTCAGTGACCGAGCAAAAGTGATGGGGCGATGGTTAGGGTTCCTGTACCCCCTCTGCATGCATTTCTACCACCCGAGGCAGATGTTGATGTAGGGGAAGGTGATGTTTTCATAAAAAGAGAAACATTTTCGTGATTAGATTGCTCATTCAGGAGGTGACAATAATACTGCATTACTAATGAGTGTCAACCTCTTTGTCTGCCTTTCTTTGTCTGTCAGTTTGTCTGTCTCTATCTCCTTCTCTTAAAATTTAGGACTACAGACAAGGACCCGGAGATGACAGGTGTGCCTGAATCAGTGTCTTTTTTAGAGTTTCATGCTCACTCTCCTGGAGAAGGCAATGGCACCCCACTCCAGTACTCTTGCCTGGAAAATCCCATGGATGGAGGAGCCTGCTGGGCTGCAGTCCATGGGGGTTGCGAAGAGTCAGACATGACTGAGCGACTTCCCTTTCACTTTTCACTTTCATGCATTGGAGAAGGAAATGGCAACCCACTCCAGTGTTCTTGCCTGGAGAATCCTGGGGATGGGGGAGCCTGGTGGGCAGCCATCTATGGGGTCGCACAGAATCGGACACGACTGATGTGACTTAGCAGCAGCAGCAGCTCACTCTCCTAAGAACTTGACTCTTTGGTCCCTTAAAGACAAGTAAACACACACACACACACACACACACACATTCTCTAAACATTCTCACAAGGAAAAACTGGGAAACCCATGTCTAGTGCAAACCTGCTCAACTAGGAGACTTCCCAGACTCCCGTTCTCAGCCACGTGCCTTGGAAGGGGCTCAACTGATCTACGGCAAGAGAAGGAGTGGCTACTGAGAATGTGATCTCTAGAGAGATCCCTTAATTATTATTTCTTAGACTCTGGTCTGTAAAGAATAGCTAGTGATTGTTTTTCCATTGTAAAGACTGATAATGAAGATTCAAGGACCTAGATTAGAGTTTTGAGAGATTTAAGAACATTTTTAAACAGTGATCAGAAAGGAGAGAGAACCCTTTCTTATTTTGTCTCTGCTAAGTGGAGGAACACACCTACTGGTCAAGAGTTTCAACACTGAGTGTGTGGTCACCAAATGCATGCCTGAGATATAGGTAAGTTTCTAGATCAAATCTTTCTAGGATCTACAAGGTAAAAGAAATCACTTTCCCTGCCCTCAAGGTGTTTTATATGAGGGAGGGCGGAGTTGACATTAATTCACAATTACTATTGAAATCTGATAGATATACGATGTATATATACAATGGTGGGCATCTCAATGAGATTGCAAGATCCCAAAAAAGGGGATATTTGAGGTGATTTTTTATGAAATAGAAGTTAGCTAACTTAAGGGAGAGTAAAGAATTCTGTTAAAGAAAACAGAATGGAAAGGAAAGGAGCAATGACTAGCATGGTTTGTTTGAGGAACAGCATATAGTTTTCCATTTACAGAAGGAAAGAGCAGTGTGGAAGAGGAGACTAGATGATAGATATGATCAAATCATGGAGGTTTGTGGGCTAAGCCAAGGGATATGGTCTTTAACTTGAAAACCACCGTAGGTCACCAAAGAACGATCATTAGATTTTGACTGAGCTCTATTAGTCTAGTGGTAGCATAAGAAGGATGGGAACAGACTGGAACTGGGGATACAAATTAGCCTGAGGTTCAGCTGGAGTCTTGGCAGGAAAGAGATGGCACTTTCCAGGGGCTAACTATAGATGGATTACTGAGGGACTATTTACAGGGGTGTGAGCAGGGTTAAGGGAATTAGCAAAGGGTGGAAGCACCCAGGGAACCAAAATGGTAGGAAGCTCTTCATGATTTATGTCTGTTACCAGAAGCTGAAACCAATGGGAGGCTGCAGAGAAGAAAAGCTAGACACTGCAGTAAGTAGAAATTACCTCTTGAGGTATAGAATATTGTTCTATACAGAAATGAAGAGGAAGTATTTTTTAAAAAAAATTGGAGTATAGATGCTTTACAATGTTGTGTTAGTTTCTGCTTATAGCAAAGTGAATTAGCCACACATTTATATATTTCCCTTCTTCTTGGATTTCTTTCTCATTTAGGGCGCTGCAGAGCACTGAGTAGAGTTCCTTGTTCTTTACAGCAGGATCTCATTAATTGTCTATTTTATAAATAGTCATGTATTGATACCAATACCAATCTGCCAATCCACCCCATCCCCACTCCCCCTTAGTATCCATACGTTTATTCTCTACATCTCTGTCTCTATTTCTGCTTTGCAAATAAGTTTATCTAGAGAGAAAGTGTCTTGAGGTGCAAGTATGATGGGAAATAAAAATATCCAGCATGGCTGCCTAGCATTGTCATCAAGAATAGAAACAAGCAAGACCTGAAGTCAGGTAGTGGGGCTTGGGAAAAGTAAATAGACATGAGAAATTTTAAGGAGATAGACTCAGTGGTATTGGCTAGTGGTGTGTTTGTGTGTCTGTGTGAAAGAGAGAGCAAAGGGAAATGGAAACTTCTCACTGCAGATGGTGACTGCAGCCATGAAATTAAAAGACGCTTACTCCTTGGAAGAAAAGTTATGACCAACCTAGATAGCATATTGAAAAGCAGAGACCTTACTTTGCCAACAAAGGTCTGTCTAGTCAAGGCTATAGTTTTTCCAGTGGTCATGTATGGATGTGAGAGTTGGACTGTGAAGAAAGCTGAGCACCGGAGAATTGATGCTTTTGAACTGTGGTGTTGGAGAAGACTCTGGAGAGTCCCTTGGACTGCAAGGAGATCCAACCAGTCTATTCTGAAGGAGATCAGCCCTGGGATTTCTTTGGAGGGAATGATGCTGAAGCTGAAACTTCAGTACTTTGGCCACCTCATGCAAAGTGTTGACTCACTGGAAAAGACTCTGATGCTGGGAGGGATTGGGGGCAGGAGGAGAAGGGGATGACAGAAGATGAGATGGCTGGATGGCATCACTGACTGGATGGATGTGAGTCTGAGTAAACTCCTGGAGTTGGTGATGGACAGGGAGGCCTGGCATGCTGCAATTAATGGGGTCGCAAAGAGTCGGACAAGACTGTGTGACTGAACTGAACTGAACTGAACTGAACCAAGGTAAGACAATTTGTGCTTTCTATTCCTGACAAATGGATGAATTGTTGTTTTTTCATTGATAAAAAGGATTTCATGGATATATGCTATGTTCAGTCCAACAAAAGTCATATTTGGAGGCTCCTGGAATATTTAGACAGAAAAGGCAATTATATCTTCTTTTGGAGGTCAGATAAGAAATCAAGGGTCAAAGATGGGGCTGCACCCTGGGGAGATGTGGGTATATTCATCATTTTTGAAGCCATGGATGTGGATGAGATCATCCAATGAGAAAGTGTATATAATGATGTAAAGAGAAGGGAGCTGACTGTGAGCATGGGGCATCACATCCAAAGGGGCAGCTGGAGTAAGGGGGCCCAGAAAGGAAAACAGAGAAAGAAAATGTTCAGACAGAAGAAAAATAAAACAGAGAAAATCAGTGTTTCACAATAATGGGGAAGAAAAGACCTTCCAGAAGAAGGAGTGATTGAGAGAATAATTCTGGAGAGAAGTCAAGTGAGGTAAAAATCATATAAATTCCCATTGGCTTGAGTATAGCATGGAGATCATTAGTAACCTTGGAAAGAATAGGTTTAGTACAGGAGTTCGCATACCAACATGTGTTGTGAACTGTCATCTGGTGGATGCTCTACCTACTAATTGGACCTATCTTATGAACAGCTCTTTAGAGATAAATGTGAGATGAAAGCCGACATTTGGACTGGAGTTCTCAATGAGCTTAGAGAGAAGAGTACTTGGGGGTGAAAAGTGGTAAGTTGAAAGGTTTGGCTTTTGTGGCAAAAAGAACAGTTTGTGCTTTATGGTTGTAAAAGTCATGCCAAGTGTATTAGTCAGCAAGGGCTAGTATATCAAGATACCCACACTGGATGGCTTAAACAACATAAATTTATTTCTCACAATCTGGAAGCCCAAGATCAAGTGCAAGATCAAGGTGCTAAGATCCAGGCAGTGTTGATTTCTCTCAAGACCTATCTCCGTGGCTTAGAGATTCCACCTTCCCTCTGGGTCCTCCCATGGCCTTTCCTTTGTAGGCGGGCATATTTGGGATCTTCCTTTTCTTAGAAAGACACCAGTTTTATTGGAATAGGATCCACCCTCATGACCTCATTTAACCTTCAGTTCAGTTCAGTCACTCACTTGTGTCTGATCCTATGTGACCCCATGAACCGCAGCATGCCAGGCCTCCTTGTCCATCACAAACTCCCAGAGTCCACCCAAACCCATGTCCATCAAGTTGGTAATGCCATCCAACCATGTCATCCTCTGTTGTCCCCTTCTCCTGCCCTCAATCTTTCTCAGCATCAGGGTCTTTTCAAATGAGTCAGCTCTTCGCCTCAGGTGGCCAAAGTATTGGAGTTTCAGCTTCAGCATCAGTCCTTCCAATGAACACCCAGGACTGATCTCCTTTAGGATGGACTGGTTGGATCCCCTTGCAGTCCAAGAGACTCTCAAGAGTCTTCTTCAACACCACAGTTGAAAAGCATCAATTCTTTGGTGCTCAGCTTTTTTTATAGTCCAGCTCTCACATCCATGACCACTGGAAAAACCATAGCCTTGACTAGATGGACCTTTGTTGGCAAAGTAATCTCTCTGCTTTTCAATATGCTGTCTAGGTTTGTCATAACTTTTCTTTCAAGGAGTAAGCATCTTTTAATTTCATGGTTGCAATCACCATCTGCAGTGATTTTGGAGCCCAGAAAAATAAAGTCAGCCACTGTTTTCACTGTTTCCCTGTCTATTTGCCACGAAATGATGGGACCAGATGCCATGATCTTAGTTTTCTGAATGTTGAGCTTTAAGCCAACTTTTTCACTCTCCTCTTTCACTTTCGTCAAGAGGCTCTTTAGTTCTTCTTCACTTTCTGCCATAAGAGTGGTGTCGTCTGCATATCTGAGGTTATTGATATTTCTCCTGGCAATCTTGATTCCAGCTTGTGCTTCTTCCAGCCCAGCATTTCTCATGATGTACTCTGCATAGAAGTTCAATAAGCAGGGTGACAATATACAGCCTTGATGTACTCCTTTTCCTATTTGGAACCAGTCTGTTGTTCCATGTCCAGTCCTAACTGTTGCTTCCTGACCTGCATACAGGTTTCTCAAGAGGTAGGTCAGGTGGTCTGGTATTCCCATCTCTTTCAGAATTTTCCACAGTTTGTGGTGATCCACACAGTCAAAGGCTTTGGCATAGTCAAGAAAGCAGAAATAGATGTTTTTCTGGAACTCTCTTGCTTTTTCAATGATCCAGCAGATGTTGGCAATTTGATTTCTGGTTCCTCTGCCTTTTCTAAAACCAGCTTGAATATCAGAAAGTTCATGGTTCATGTATTGCTGTAGCCTGGCTTGGAGAATTTTGAGTATTACTTTACTAGCATGTGAGATGAGTGCAATTGTGTGGTAGTTTGAGCATTCTTTAAGCCCTGTGCCCAGATAGAGTTACATTGGGGGTTAAAGCTTCAGATGTGAATTTTGCAGAGACACAATTCAGTCCATAATAGTGTGGGTTAGGAGAGTGAGCTACTGTAGTGAAGAGTGAGTGAAGATCACCCGAATGGAGGCAACCCAACAACTTATACTCTCCCAATAATGCAACCCTGCATTTTGTGATTTAACTTTTTTGTATCATTATCTTCCTGTGGAGTTTTTATTGAATTTGCACAATGAAGCTAGGAAGAAAAGCATAGCCATCAGTAGTAGTATAATTATTATGCTCATCTATAAAACATGCAAGACATTTATCAAGAAAACTTGGAAATCAGCTAAACATTTCATAATTTTTTGTAGGACACTTTTGTAAGTCAAGTTGAAGAGTCTCTCTTTGTATATGTTTGTATATATCTATCTCTCTATATCTACCATACTCACATTGGCTCAGACGGTAAAGCGTCTGTCTACAATGCGGGAGACCCGGGTTCGATCCCTGGGTTGGGAAGATCCCCTGGGGAAGGAAATGGCAATCCACTCCAGGACTATTGCCTGGAAAATCCCATGGACAGAGGAGCCTGGTAGGCTACAGTCCATGGGATTGCAAAGAGTCAGACACGACTGAGCGACTTCACTTCACTTCACTTCACTTCACATACATGTATATTTTTGTCTCTGGAAAAATGTGTTAGAAGGTGAATATAGTTGATATGGAAATTCATGTGGAATAGTTTAGAATGAAAGTTCCACAAAATTCACATGGGATAGTCTACTTTTTTACATAGAATTATGAAATATGGAGTAGTTTTATATGTGATCACTTAATGAATTAAATGATCACATAATGATTAATCATTCAGTTCAGTTGCTCAGTCGTGTCCGAGTCTTTGTGACCCCATGGACTGCAGCATGCCAGCCTCCCTGTCCATCACCAACTCCCCACAGTTTACTCAAACTCATGTCCATTGAGTTGGTGATGCTATCCAGCCATCTCATCCTCTGTCGTCCCCTTCTCCTCTCGCCTTCAGTCTTTCCCAGCTTCAGGGTCTTTTCCACTGAGTCAGTTCTTCGCATCAGGTAGCCAAAGTATTGGAGTTTCAGCTTCAACATCAGTCCTTCCAATGAATATTCAGGACTAGTTTCCTTTAGGATGGACTGGTTGGATCTCCTTGCAGTCCAAGTGACTCTCAAGAGTCTTCTCCAACACCACTGTTCAAAAGCATTAATTCTTCTCCACTCAGCTTTCTTTATAGTTCAACTCTCACTTCCAAACATGACGAAAACCCATAGCTTTTCCTAGACAGACATGAATTTGAACACACCCCAGGAGACAGTGGAGGACAGAGGAGCCTTACATGTTGTAGTCCATGGGGTCACAAAGAATCTGACAACTGAACAACACCAACAACAAAAATAATCCTTGACACATGCTTAGCCCGTGCTTGTGTGTGTTTACAGTGTACTTATTTTCACAGCTGGAAATACCAGGAAAAAAACCCAAAAAACAATCAGGTATTACTTGTTAGTGTCATTTCTCTAAAGACAGAACTGAAGCTCACGAACTAATTAGCAAACGATTAGCAAAACATTTGCAAGAAAGAGTTTAGCTGCCATTTCCCTCCCTACTCTCTACATTAGCACAAATTTAGTAATTTCTTTCTCTAAGTAAATTAAGTTGTTTTAAATTTCACTCATTAAACACATATTCCCCAAGAAGCATCAGCATGTCATTTTAAAGTTCAGAGGCTACTGTACCATCTAGTTAGCTAACTTTTTAGTCTTCAACTCAGAAACAGGGAAAGGAATGCTACCCAAATGCCTGGTTCCTGGCCCTAAAAACTGGAACCTGGACTCTGGGAATCCCTTTACTGTCCAGAGTTCAGTTTGCTCTTCTGAAAGTTGAGGCATTTGGTATAATCTCTTGTCACTCTAAACTCCTATGTTGCCATAACTTTTGCTTTCCAAGATTTCTAGGGATTTGCTTGCTTGCTTGCTAAGTCGCTTCAGTTGGGTCTGACTTTGTGATCCCAAGGAGTGTAGCCCACCAGGCTCCTCTGTCCATGGGACTCTCCAGGCAAGAATACTGGAGTAGGTTGCCCTTCTCTCCTCCAGGGGATCTTCCTGACCCAGGGAATGAACCTGCATCTCGTATGTCTCCTACATTGGCAGGTGAATTCTTTACCACTAGCACTACCTGAGAAGCCCTTCTAGGGATGCACAGGAGGTCTACTCTGATTCAGATATAATTCTCAAACCTGGAAGCTAAGTTACCAAGAAACAGCATGGCTGGCACTGGAAATAGTAAATTATGCAGACTGCTTTGGCACACAAGGGTGTCTCAGTTTGTCAAAAGGTACTGTGAAAAGTCTCAAAATGAGATTAACTGTATTCTACTTAATTGAAACATATCATAAGTGAGAAAGCAATGGAATGCATTGCTTAGTCAAATATGATCATTGCCAGAACTCAAGTGTATTAGAAAACATTGGAATAAGTTATTACACACAGATCAGAAAAGTCTATTTTTTTTAAGTGAGGAAAAATCGAGGTTATAGAAGCGTTGATTGTGTAAACATAGAAGGAATAAATTTGGTTATACAAAGTAAAAAGAAGTTTGAAACTTAATAAATGCAAAAAGACCTTTGAAAAAGGAAATAAAATTGAAGATCACATCACTAGATTATATTTCAAGGTAGGGTAATGTGATGTAAAAATAAAGGTTCTCCAATAATTCTTGGCAGTGGCCAGAGGACTGGAAATGGTCAGTTTTCATTCCAATCTCAAAGAAAAGCAATGCCAAAGAATGCTCAAACTACCACACAATTGCACTCATCTCACACGTTAGTAAAGTAATGCTCAAAATTCTCCAAGCCAGGCTTCAACAGTACGTGAACCTTGAACTTCAGGTGTTCAAGTTGGATTTAGAAAAGGCAGGGGAACCAGAGATCAAATTGCCAACATCCATTGGATCACTGAAAAAGCAGGAGAGTTCCAAAAAAAAAATCTACTTCTGCTTTATTGACTACACCAAAGACTTTGACTGTGTGGATCACCACAAACTGTGGAAAATTCTTAGCAAGATGGGACTACCAGGCCACATGACCTGCCTCCTGAGATATCTGTATGCACATCAAGAAGCAACAGTTAGAACTGGACATGGAACAACAGAGTGGTTCCAAATAAGGAAAGGAGTACGTCAAGGCTGTATATTGTCACCCTGCTTATTTAACTTATATGCAGAGTACATCATGAGAAACACTGGGTTGGATGAAGTACAAGCTGGAATCAACATTGCTGGGAGAGATATCAGTTAACCTCAGATATGCAGATGACACCACCCTTATGGCAGAAAGTGAAGAAGGACTAAAGAGCCTCTTGATGAAAGTGAAAGAGGAGAGTGAAAAAGTTGGCTTAAAACTCAACATCAGAAAACTAAGATCATGGCATCTGGTCCTGTCACTTCATGGCAATAGAAGGGGGAACAGTGTCAGACTTTATTTTTGGGGGCTTCAAAATCACTGTAAATGGTGACTGCAGCCATGAAATTAAAAGACACTTACTCCTTGGAAGAAAAGTTATGACTACCCTAGATAGCATATTAAAAAGCAAAGACATTACTTTGCCAACAAGGGTCCATCTCGTCAAAGCTATGGCTTTTCCAGTGGTCATGTATGGATGTGCGAGTTGGACTATAAAGAAAGCTGAGCACCGAAGAATTGATGCTTTTGGACTGTGGTGTTGGAGAAGACCCTTGAGAGAGTCCCCCGGCCTGCAAGGAGATCCAACCAGTCCATCCTAAAGGAAATTAGTCCTGAATATTCATTGGAAGGACTGATGCTGAAGCTGAAACTTCAATACTTTGGTCACCTGATGCAAAGAACTGACTCACTGGAAAAGACCCGTACGCTGGGAAAGATTGAAGGTGAGAGGTGAAAGGGATGACAGGGGATGAGATGGTTGGATCGCATCACCAACTTAATGGACATGAGTTTGCGTAAACTCCAGGAGTTGGTGATGGACAGAGAGGCCTGGCATGTTGCAGTCCATGGGGTCACAAAGAGTCAGACATGACTGAACGACTGAACTCAACTGAATTGAGTAATTCTTGAGCTAGATTCTAGGTAACCTGACATAGTTAGGAAAATCCTGAAGCACTCACAAGACATTAGTGACCAGCAGTTTTTGGCCCTAGCTATAACATATATTGAGCAGTTCAAAGATAATTTTTGTTACATACTATTTATGGCAATTTCTAAGTACAAACTTTGTTATTAGGCCAAGAATGTACATGCTTTAAGAGCTCCAAAGGAAAAAAATCAGAAAAAAGAATGAACTAGAAAGAGTAGTATCAACTCAAGGAGATGTCTGGAATACCAAGGTTCTATCTAATGGAAAAACAAAACAAGGTAGATTTTAAAACTGATGAGAGAGAAGTAGGAGGTCTATGCTATTTCAGTTAAAATTCTGAATCTGGAACAAAAGTGGAAAAACAATCTTAGGATTAAAAAGCTAGTTTATTAAAAATCTAGCTTAAGTATTTTTTCCCCATTGCTGCAAAACACCTTTTTTATTTAAAAGGAAAATGATTTTCTATACATCATGAATTTAATTTTTTCTGGTTATAGAATACACCAATCTTGCTTTCTGTTCTGTCTTCTGAATGACAGTTCCAGGCTAGTAAAAATCCATGATACCCATCGTCCAGCCACCTCCAGTGTTTTTATACACAAAAATGAATGTGGGATTCATCTCTCTATCTATAGATTCATCTAATCTATTCTCTTGTAGGTCAGCTGGTAAAGAATCCGCCTGCAATGTGAGAGTCCTGGGTTCTATCCCTGGGCTGGGAAGATACCCTAGAGAAGGAAAAGACTACTCACTCCAATATTCTGGCCTGGAGAATTCCACGGACTATATGGGGTCGTGAAGAGTCTGACACCACTGAGGCACTTTCACTTTCACTGTCATCACCCCTGCTGCTGCTAAGTCGCTTCAGTTGTGTCTGACCCTGTGCGACCCCATGGATGGCAGCCCACCAGGTTCCCCTGTCCCTGGGATTCTCCAGGCAAGAACACTGGAGTGGGTTGCCATCTCCTTCTCCAAAGCATGAAAGTGAAAAGTGAAGGTGAAGTTGCTCAGTCGTGTCCGACTCTTAGTGACTCCGTGGACTGCAGCCTCCCAGGCTCCTCCATCCATGGGATTTTCCAGGCAAGAGTACTGGAGTGGGGTGCCATTGTCATCACCCCTATCCTATGGGTGGTTTTTGAAAGTTGAAAAATATTGTTATTGCATTTTATTGAATTAGCTAAAATTTAATCTTAGAAGGCTCCAGGTGCTTTGGAATGTACTGAAAAAGAACTTGGGGGACGGAGGAAGGAAGTTTCTTTCTGAATTTGAGGAAGGTGGAATCTTGAGACTCTTCACAGTTAATTCCCAAATCTCCAACAATCTTCTCTTACCTTGGAATCAGATGCATGATGGTTTCAACTTTCTAGGATCATGTAATTCACAAAGTTATAGGTGCCACACTAGGTATCATTCAATATTACTCAAGATGTTTTAGATGCTAAAATATGGCAATTTAAATTTCCTCTTTGAGTCTGGCTTGGCATTCAGGCTCTGCAGAGGAAGTCTTAAAATTTTAGGATCAATATTTGAAAGCAGAAGAGACTGAACCAAACCTGCCTGTGAGTGTTTGAGGGTCTCCTATGGAGGTGTGCATTTGCAGTAGCCTGCCTCAGGGACAAAGGTACTGTTAGCTGCAGTCTTGAGAGGTGCCTATTGGCCTAAGTCAATAGTTTTAGCCCTACTATAGAGCCTATAGACTCCAGGAAAGCATTGCTTCAGGCCAGACAGCTAACAGGGAGGGAGCACAGCCCCACTCATCTGCAGACAATTGGATTAAAGATTTACTGAACATGGCCCTGTCCACCATAGCAAGACCCAGTTTTCCCCACAGCCAGTTCCTCAATGAAGCTATGAGTCATGGCATGCCGGATGGGTCATGGTGGAGAGTTTTTGACAAAACATGGTCCTATGGAGAAGGGAATGGCAAACGACTTCAGTATTCTTGCCTCGAGAATCCCATAAACAGTATGAAAAGGTAAGAAGAAATGATACCAGAATATGAACCCCACAGATCAGTAGGTGTCCAATATGCTACTGGGGAAGAGCTGAGAAATAGCTCCAGAGAGAATGAAGAGTCTAGGCTAAAGCAGAAATGATGCCCAGTTGTGGATATGTCTGGTGGTGAAAGTAAAGTCCAATGCTGTAAAACCAATACTGCATAGGAACCTGGAATTTTAGGTCCATGAATCAAGGTAAATTGGACATGGTTAAGCAGGAGATGGCAGAAGTGAACATTGACATTTTAGAAATCAATGAACTAAAAGGTACAGGAATGGGTGAATTTAATTCAGATGTCTATTGTATCTACTACTGTGGGCAAGAATCCCTTAGAAGAAATGGAGAAGCCCTCATAGTCAACAAAAGAGTCTAATAAGCAGTACTTGGGTGCAATCTCAAAAACAATAGACTGAGACCTCTGTTTGTTTAAGATCACAGTAATCCAAGTCTATGCCCCAACCACTGATGCTGAAGAAGCTTGAGTTGACCAGCTCTATGAAGAGCTACAACACTTTCCAGAACTAGCACCAAAAAGGAGTGTCCTTTTCATCATAGGGGATTGGAATGCAGAAGTAGAAATTCAAGAGATCCATGGAGTAACAGGCAAGTTTGGCCTTGGAGTACAAAATGAAGCAGGGCAAAGGCTAACAGAGTTTTGTCAAGAGAACATTCTGGTCATAGCATATCCCCTTTTCCAACAACACAAGAGAGGACTCTATACATGGAGATCACCAGATGGTCAAGGATGAAATCAGATTAATTATATTCTTTGCAGCCAAAGGTGGAGAAGCTCTATACATTTGGCAAAAACAAGACCTGGAGCTGACTGGCTCAGATCATCAGTTCCTTATTGCAAAATTCAGGCTTAAATTAAAGAAAGTAGGGAAAACTCTAGCCCATTCAGTATGGCCTAAATCAAATGCCTTATGATTATGCAGTGGAGGTGATGAATAGATTCAAGGGATTAGATCTGGTAGATACAGTGCCTGAAGAACTATGGATGGAGGTTAGTAGCATGTACTAACTAGGAGGCAGTGACCAAAACCATCTCAAAGAAAAATGCAAGAAAGAAAAGTGGTTGTTTGAGGAGACTTTACAAATAGCTGAGGAAAGAAGAGGAGTGAAAGACAAGAGAGAAAGGGAAAAATATAGCCAACTGAATTCAGAGTTCCAGAGAATAGCAAGGAGAGATAGGAAAGCCTTCTTAAATGAACAATGCAAAGAAATAGAGGAAAACAGAATAGGAAAGACTAAAGATCTCTTCAAGAAAATTAGCGATACCAAGGAAACACTTTATGTAACCATGGGCATGATAAAAGGAAGAAATAGTAAGGGCCTAACAGAAATGAAGATCACGGCATCTGGTCCCATCACTTCATGGGAAATAGACAGGGAAACAGTGGAAACAGTGTCAGACTTTATTTTGGGGGCCCCAAAATCACTGCGGATGGTGATTAGAACCATGAAATTAAAAGATGCTTACTCTTTGGAAGACAAGCTATGACCAACCTAGATAGCATATTCAAAAGCAGAGACATTACTTTGCCGACTAAGGTCTGTCTAGTCAAGGCTATGGTTTTTCTAGTAGTCATGTGTGGATGTGAGAGTTGGACTGTGAAGAAAGCTGAGCGCCGAAGAATTGACGCGTTTGAACTGCGGTGTTGGAGAAGACTCTTCAGAGTCCCTTGGACTGCAAGGAGATCCAACCAGTCCATTCTGAAGGAGGTCAGCCCTGGGATTTCTTTGGAAGGAATGATGCTAAAGCTGAAACTCCAGTACTTTGGCCACCTCATGCGAAGTGTTGACTCATTGGAAAAGACTCTGATGATGGGAGGGATTGGGGGCAGGAGGAGAAGGGGACGACAGAGGATGAGATGGCTGGATGGCATCACCAACTCTATGGATGTGAGTCTGAGTGAACTCCGGGAGTTGGTGATGGACAGGGAGGCCTGGCGTGCTGCGATTCATGGGATCGCAAAGAGTCGGACACGACTGAGCCACTGAACTGAACTGAACTGAACAGAAACAGAAGAGACTAAGAAGAGGTGGCAAGAATACACAGAAAAATTATATAAAGAAAAGTCTTAACGACACAGTATCCACAATAGTGTGGTCACTCACCTAGGCAGACATTCTGGAATGTGAAGTCAAGTGGGCCTTAGGAAGCATCACTACAAACAAAGCTAGTGGAGGTGATGGAATTCCAGCTAAGCTATTTCAAATCTTAAGAGATGATGCTGTTAAAGTGCTGCACTCAATATGTCAACAAATTTGGAAAACTCAGCAGTGGCCACAGGACTGGAAAAAGTCAATTTTCATTCCAATATCAAAGAAGGGCAATGTCAAAAAATGTTCAAACTATGCACAGTTGTACTCATTTCACATGCTAGCAAGGAAATGCTCAAAATCCTTCAAGCTAGGCTTCAACAGTATGTGAACTGAGAACTTCCAGATTTACAAGCTTGATTTAGAAAAGACTGAAGAAGAACCAGAGATCAAATTGCCAACATCCACTGGATCATAGAAAAAGCAACAGAATTCCAGAAAAACATCTACTTCTGTTTCATTGACTATGCTAAAGCCTTTCATTGTATTTATCACAACAAACTGTGTAAAATTCTTCAAGGGATAGGAATATCAGACCATCTTACTTGCTTCCTCAGAAACCTATATGCAGGTCAAGAAGCAACAGTTAGAACTGGACATGGAACAATGGACTGGTTCAAAATTGGAAAAGGAGTATGTCAAGAATATATATTGTCATCCTGCTTATTTAACTTACATGCAGAGCACATCATGCTAAATGCCCTACTGGATGAAGCATAACTGGAATGAAGATTGCTGAGAGAAATATCAATAACCTCAGATATGCAAATGATACCACCCTTATGGCAGAAAGTGAAGAACTAAAGAGGCTCTTGATAAAACTGAAAGAGGAGAGTGAAAAAGTTGGCTTAAAACTCAATATTAAAAAAATGAAGATCATGGTATCCAGTCTCATCACTTCATGGCAAATAGATGAGGAAACGATGGAAACAGTGACAGATTTTATTTTCTTGGACTTCAAAATTACTGTGGGTTATGAGTGCAGCCACGAAATTAAAGTCACTTGCTTCTTGAAAGAAAAGCTATGACAAACCTAGATAGCATATTAAAAAGCAGAGACATCATTTTGTTGACAAAGGTCTGTATAATCAAAGCTATGGTTTTTCTAGTAATCATGTATGGTTGTGAGAGTCTGACCATAAAGAAGGCTGAGTGCTGAAGAACTGGTATTACTGAAATGTGGTGCTAGAGAAGACTCTTGAGAGTCCTTTGGATAACAAGGAGATCAAACCAATGAATTCTGTAAGAAATCAACCCTGAATATTCATTGGAAGGACCGATGCTGAAGCTGAAGCTCTAACATTTTGGCCACCTGATGTGAAGCGGCAACTCGTTGGAAAAGACCCTGATTCTGGGAAAGATTGAAGGCAGGAGAAGAGGGGATTACAGAGGACGAGATGGTTGGGTGGTATCAGTGAACTAAATGGACATGGGTTTGAGCAAACTACAGAATATAGTGGAGGACAGGAAAGCCTGGCATTCTATGGTTCATGGGCTTGCAAAGTCAGACAGGACTTAGTGACTGAACAACACAACAATTTAAAAGCAGACATTCTTTTTTTTTTTTTTAATTTTTTTTTTTATTAAATTTTAAAATCTTTAATTCTTACATGTGTTCCCAAACATGAAACCCCCTCCCACCTCCCTCCCCATAACATCTCTGTGGGTGATCCCCATGCACCAGCCCCAAGCATGCTGTATCCTGCGTCAGACATAGACTGGCGATTCAATTCCTACATGATAGTATACATGATAGAATGCCATTCTCCCAAATCATCCCGCCCTCTCCCTCTCTCTCTGAGTCCAAAAGTCCGTTATACACAGCTGTGTCTTTTTTCCTGTCTTGCATACAGGGTCGTCATTGCCATCTTTCTAAATTCCATATATATGTGTTAGTATACTGTATTGGTGTTTTTCTTTCTGGCTTACTTCACTCTGTATAATCGGCTCCAGTTTCATCCATCTCATCAGAACTGATTCAAATGAATTCTTTTTAACGGCTGAGTAATACTCCATTGTGTACATGTACCAAAGCTTTCTTATCCATTCATCTGCTGATGGACATCTAGGTTGTTTCCATGTCCTGGCTATTATAAACAGTGCTGCGATGAACATTGGGGTACATGTGTCTCTTTCAATTCTGGTTTCCTCGGTGTGTATACCCAGCAGTGGGATTGCTGGGTCATAAGGTAGTTCTATTTGCAATTTTTTAAGGAATCTCCACACTGTTCTCCATAGTGGCTGTACTAGTTTGCATTCCCACCAACAGTGTAAAGCAGACATTCTTTATGGACTAAGTCCACAGGTTTCTCAGAAGGGTTTGCCTGCCTCCCAAAGCATGTCACAAAATGTACAGTTGTACCTTTCAGATCTGGCTAACTAAATATGCATTTCATTTTCAGTTGTAGATTCAATGTGCATGAGATAAACAAGCAACCTCTGAGGGTTGAGTTTTAGTAGCAACAAGGATGTGCATAAAATTGAGCTTTGTTCTTACCTAAGGATTCTCTCTCACTGGTGACTAATGGACAGTTTTTGTCATAGAGTATTCAAGGTATTACTTACATGATTTTGGTCTGTTTATCTATTGCAGTTGTATTCAGTGAGTTCATTTCTAAAAGATTTCCCTTCTTTTTTCTGGAAGGAATTTCTGCCATTTATTTCAGAATGCAGTACTTTTCTTGCCCCCTGCACATCAACCAAACACTGCATTCTCCTTCACACAGCATCCATCAAACAACAGTCATCAAGGAAAGAGAGCAGGGGAAGAAAGAATCTTCCCACGTAACTGGGCGTCTGCTCAGACAAAGCTCATGTAGCATCAGACAGTCATATTAGAAGGCACTATATAAACACAGGCAGGAAGGGTTGTGCTAACTCTCTTTCCCTCTTAATAACTAAAAATAATCTGTAATTTAAAGCTATATATTAATAGAATATGGCCCATTTTGTTTAGTGAACATAATAAATGCAGCTTCTGCTATACATATCATAAATAAATATATTAAAGAAATGCTTGACCTGGAATAAAACTTGGCATATATACATCATCTTAGAATTTACCAGGAGTTTTGTTAGCTTATTGTCCTAATAATTCATTTGTTTGTTTGTTTACCACAACACTAATGAGCAAAATAGTCTAATAGGATTTTTAATTACATGAGGTACATATTGATGACATTTAGAAGTTGGTACAATTATGATTTTATATTTACTGCCTATAGAAAATACACTGAGCCCCATGAGAGCCAAAGCAATAACCTAGAAGGACTTTGCTTTCCTGCTGGAAGTATATCTTGTGATTCCCTTTTTGGTAATTTCAGTTAGACCTTGGCTGTAACAGTCAACTGATCATACTGGACTTTATTATGCTAAGACAATTTTATCTTTGATTCAGTATTCTATGTATGTGGTAATACAGATATTAGAACTGTATCACATTCCTATTATATCCGGTATAGCTTTAACCCTGGTGCAAAGTTATGGTTTCTCCTCGCTAATTTAGTTCTATCTATAAGACTGACTAGAGTTCTGTATGATGATGTTCTGCTTTGATGATGATGTAGATGATGCCTTTGACTTCCTAAAAAGAGTACCTCTATTTGGAATGTATTTAATATGAGATTCCAAGAAGTTAAAGATGATAAAGATTAGAAGGACTGGATGTCAAGTTATGAAAGACAATTTGTCATAAAAATTTAACTGAATTATTATAATTTAATGAACAAACATAATTTAATTATTAATAAATTTAATGACATGTATACATAGTAATAGGGGCTTCCCAGGTGCCTCAGCAGTAAGGAATCCGCCTGCAAAGCAGGAGACACCGGTTCAATCTCTGCGTCAGGAAGATCCCTGGAGAGGGAAATGGCATCCCACTCCAGGATTCTTGCTTAGAAAACCCCACAGACAGAGGAGCCTGACAGGCTGAAGTCCATGTGGTTGCAAAGAATTGGACATGACTTAGCGACTAAACAGCAGCAGCAGCATACACAATAATGCTTAATATGATCAGAGTTATTTGAAAGCAAAAGGTCTGTATGGAAAAAATGTTTACCTGGTTCATAATTTGTTAACTTGTGTTTTACCTGGTTTAGCATACTTGAAGGAAAATGAACATTTATTGAATACCTACTATGATCTAACTGTTATACTGGGTGCTGTATACGCTTTAGTGCACTTAATGCTCTCTTTGATACTAGCTAGTAAAGAGGAAATGTAACTTGATCATGGTCAAGGAGACAGGTTTACTCAGGGCTGTTTTACTAAAGCTACACAGTAATGCTTCCTCATTTAAATACACCAAAAGCCACTTTAAAGATCATTAACTTGGTTAAAAGCTGTAAGAAAAATGAATGCCTCTCTTTTTATTGCTTATTTTTGAATATTTTCAGTAGTAATGATTAGAAGCTGAAAACAGCTAAATGGTTGAACATATATAATTTGCTTCTTACAGAGCATGTTTCATCGCATGACTCCTAAAACTAATTACGATACTAGATTTATCTATTAATTTCCAAAAGAAAGTAAATACTGTTATGGTGAGAGTCCATAAATACCAACCTACTTGGTCCTAAAGGAGTTGGTCTCCAATCTATGAAGCACTTCATAGTCATTACCAATTCAGGAGCCAAGAAGTCTTCAAGCACTGACTCTCTAGACTGCTTCTAAGCTCTCTCGCAGATTCCCCAGACAACTCAGGGTCTTCTTTTCTCCTAGATTCACTAAGAACCATTTTGCTTTTTCCTAATGTTTTTAGCCATCCATTTACATTTCCATAGTCTCACAATTAATTTATTAAAGTCATGACTCTAGATTTATTATGTGGTTGTTGATGGGTGTCTTTATTTTACCTGTATTATTGACTGATTTATTGATTGATTAACTTAACACACAACTATTGAGAGTGAACCACATGTAAGACTCTAATCTGGATGTCCTAGGATGAAATAAGATGACTGTTAATTGATGCTTGACTTCAAGAGGGTTAGTTGCTATCTAATGAGCAAGATAAGCATAGGAAGAACAAACTATAATTCATACCAGAATTTGATTAAGATACATGTAATGGGAGAAACAAGTGATTAACTTTTTCTTAAGGGAACAAATCATATCATTTCTTGGCTCGAAACCTTTAGTGATTCTCCATTATGCCTAGGCTTACACAGTCTGTATCCAACATTCATTTATTCAATGATGATTTAATTTTAACCATTCCAACCTTATCTAATCACTAGCTTCCAGTACTGAATACACCCTTAATATATTCATTATAATCCTGATAAAACTACCTCTTCCAGAAAGTGTTCCTTGACCAGGCCCATCTAAAATGCTTTCTTTCTCTTGGCAACCTGTGCAATTTAATATAATCATTTAATACATTGGATTAATAAATGCTTCCCCACCCCCCAATACTTAAGTGCAATTCAAACCTCCTAGAAAGTGATCAAATCTATATTTCTTTCTCTGTAGTAGCTCATGTTATATATGATAAACAGCCAGTAAATATTTGGTGATTGATCTATCTCAGACGTCAGAGAGCCTGTTTGGTTCACTATTTTTACCTTTGCTGAGAGGTTCCCTGTAGAAGGAGTCTTCTTTGAGTATGATTATGTTGTTGAAGCTAAAATGCAGTAATATTTATTATCTATTATAATGGTTTGTATATGTATTTTTTTCTAATTTGGCTGTAGTATCTTTTTAAGATCAAATTTTTACCAATGAGATTATATTGTCATTGAAAATAAGAAATAAAATTCAATTTACCAGCAACTTATCATAAAATACCAATTAATGTGTGAAAAGAGCTTGGCTAGGAAAAAAAAAACTAAACAAAACATATATTCAATGCAGTGTAACATACATACTGTACATTGTGATATTTGCACATATCCCAAGAATATAGCTTGATGAATAACACAGATCAAGAAACAGCATATTCCCAGTACTTCAAAAGTTCCCTTCTACTTCCCTGTATTGTCATAGGTTTTCCAAAATATTTTTTTTCCAATTTGCATTCACTTCATCAGTATGCAAATTCCCAGTTCTTACATTTCTACAGTACCCCTTAGTTTTGTCAATCTATTTAACTTTGGCTATTCTAAATTTTTCAAGGAGTGTGTAATGTTGTCATGTTTTATTTTACAATTCCTGATAACTAACAAGACTAGCGTGTTTTCCTTTGTTTACTGGCCATTGGTATATCCTCTTTTATGAAATGTCTAAAACTTTTGCTCATTTTTCAATTCAGTTCTTCATATACTTGGCATAAGTGTCACTTGTTTATAACTGTTTCAGACACTATTTTCTCCTATCTGTGGCTAACCTCTTAAACTCTCTTGAAGGTTTCTTCTGAGATACAGAATTTCTTAGTTTTAATTTATGATTAATGGTTTTTTAGTTCTGTTTAGAAAATCTTTGCCTACTGCAAAGATTTGAAGACAATTTCTTTCTAGAAATTGCATTATTTTCTAGAAGCCTTAATCTGGCACCATTAACATTTAGATTAATAATCCATCTGGAATTGATTTTTGCATATGGTCTTAGCTAGGAGTCAACATTCAGTTGATTCCATGTGTTCATCCAATTAACTCATGATCATCTACTGAAAAGTCCATGCTTTCCTAGAATCACTTTTTGCAGTACCAGTTTTGTAATGTCAGTTCAGTTCAGTCACTCAGTAGTGTCTGACTCTTTGCGACCTGATGAATCGCAGCATGCCAGGCCTCCCTGTCCATCACCAACTCCCAGAGTTTACCCAAACTCATGTCCATTGAGTTGGTGATGCCATCCAGCCATCTCATCCTCTGTCGTCCCCTTCTCCTCCTGCCCCCAATCCCTCCCAGCATCTGGGTCTTTTCCAATGAGTCAACTCTTTGCACGAGGTGGCCAAAGTATTGGAGTTTCAGCTTCAACATCAGTCCTTCCAATGAACACTCAGGACTGATCTCTTTTAGGATGGACTGGTTGGATCTTCTTGCAGTCCAAGGGACTCTCAAGAATCTTCTCCAACACCACAGTTCAAAAGCATCAATTCTTCGGTGTTCAGCTTTCTTCACAGTCCAATTCTCACATCCATACATGACTACTGGAAAAACCATAACCTTGACTAGACAGACCTTTGTTGGCAAACTAATGTCTCTGCTTTTCAAAATGCTATCTAGATTGGGCATAACTTTCCTTCCAAGGAGTAAACAAGTGTCCTTAAATGCCTGGGTGTTTTTCTGGATTTTCTCTTTTGTTCTAGTTCTGCAATTTCTGTTCTGGACCTTCTCTACCCTTTAGCTAATACTACCTTGTCTTAATTAGCATAGCTTTATTACACAACTTTGGGGCTTCCCTGGTGGTTCAGGAGTAAAGAATCTGCCTGCAAAGCAGGAGTGCAGGAGACTCAAATTTGATCCCTGGGTCAGGATGATCCCCTGCAGAAGGAAATGGCCACCCACTACAGTATTCTTGTCTCGAAAATCCCATGGACCAAGGAGCCTAGAAGGGTAGTCCATTGGGTCCCAAAGAGTTGGACAAGACCTAGCAACTACAACAGCAACATTATAGAACTAAAAATCTTCCACCTTTATTCTTATTTAAAATTATCTCAGTTATTCTTGGTTGTTTAGATTAAGTGTATACGTTTCCATAAAATATAATCTGAGGACCTTTTATTGAAGGGGGTTGCAGTGATCAATTTGGAGAGAAGTCTTGTTTAAGTCTTGTTTAATTTTTCCTAAAAATGTTATATCATCTTTGTATAGAGTTTGTGCTAGTTTTTGAAATTACATTTATTGTTAGATATTTCATGTTTAATATTGTCATTGTAAATGTGATTTCTTAAATTTATTTTATACAAATTTGTTGCTGTTATACAAACATAAAGTTGCTTCGAAATATAACATTGGCCTTGTATCTAGTGACTTTGCTAAATGCAATTATTAATTCCAAAAGAATGCCATGTTAATTGCATTAACTCCTAAACTCTTGATTAGGAGTCAGGCCAATGAAGAAGGCAAAATACATGTCAGGATTTTTTCTGAAGGTTCTTGGGATAAAAAACATGGAACACAAAGCCAAAGACTGAAGTAAGTAACAGGTAAGCAGTTTTGTTTGTTGTTGTTTAGTCACTAAGTCCTGTCCTACTCTTTTGCAACCCCATGGACTGTAGCCTACCAGGCTTCTCTGTCCATGGGATTTCCCAGGCAAGGATACTAGCGTGGGTTGCCATTTCCTTCTCCAGGGGATCTTCCTGGCCTAGGGATCGAACTCACATTTCTTGCATTGGCAGGAGGATTCTTTACCACTGAGCCACCAGGGAAGCCAAGGAGTCTTAGGAAGTCTTTTAAAAAAGGAAAGAAATTAGATGAATTGGAACAAAGCCTTAGCATAAGCACAATTTGGAGTTGGATGAATTTCATTTCATAATAAAGACCTGATTAATCTATTTGGGAAAGCTTGAAGTTGGAAAACTTTCACAGAGCTAGAACTTGGAGATGTGCTTTCTTGGAAGTTTTATTAACAAATGGCCAGGCAAAAGGTTTTATTCCAACTGTCTTGAATCACATCTGCATCTCATCTGGTATAATCTAAGCCTCTGTATTTGTCTGTCTTTCACAACATGTATACCAGATAATTTAGATTACAGTGAAAGAATTAATATAAGCCACATTTTCTCTCATGCCAGATACTTTGAGTGAATCATCACATACATTATATCCATTCCTTTAATAAGCTCAAAATCCTCCATGATAGATGTGATTATTTTAAGCTTATAAGCACAGTATATTTGTTGGAGCTCTCTTGTTCAAAGAAAGAGAAAACTTGTTTGAAAACGTTTAAGCAGAAAGCTTAATTTGTAGGGAGAAGTATGCCAGGTTGTAGAAGGACATGGCAACCCACTCCAGTGTTCTTGCCTGGAAAATCCCACGGAGGACAGAGGAGCCTGGTGTATTCCATGGGGTCGCAAAGAGCTGGACACGACTGAAGTGACAGCGTGCATGCACACACCTATGCCAGGTTATCTCAGAATAAACCATCTGTGAGACTGCAGCTGGGCTTTGCAGACAGCTGGATAGACTTAGATCTCAAGGCCATCAGGATACTGTCTATCATCACTTTTCTGTTTGTGGACTTAGTTTTCCTCCCCCTCTGTTTCTTTCTCCTATTTATTTCTGGTTTTCTCTCCATAATGGAAACACTGTTGCTAATGACTCCTGAGCTTTATATCTTTCAGCCTAACAGCTGCTACTCAAAAAAAAAAAACAACCAACCAACCAAACAAACAAACAAAAAACAAAAGAAAGAAAGAAAAAAAAATGCCTGGGAAGAGATTCATTAGTTCAGTTTGGGCCAGGTACTCACAGGTGACATGTGGCAGGAACATACACTATTATGTGAACTATATGAAATCAGCACTATCTTCTTAAGAATAGCAATTTCATCATTCAATCTAATAATTATAGCTAATAATAATAATAATATAATTAAGTGCCTACTATACGCAAAGCATTGTTCTAAGCACTTTACAGATGTTTACTCATTTCCATTTGCAACAGCCTTAAAAGTTAAATGCTATAATCATCTTCATTTTACAGTTTAGGAAAGTAAAGCATGAGGAATTTAACTAAGTTGCCCATTATCATATATTAAGTGTAAGTACCAGGATTTTGATCCAAGTATTCAGGCTCCAGGGTCTATTACAACATATAGTAATGGAGAGCATTATAGAAAATTGGGGGAAAGATACTTAAAGTGGTAGGTCAGGAGTATATGCCACATACTCAATCCCACTGTTGTCTATTGCATCAATATGTTGGCAAGGAAATGGAGGCCCAGAGAGGAGGATAAGAAACCCATATATGACCACACAGCCAGTAAACGACAGGACTGAGACTGGAACTCAACTTTGTCTTTGTCCATTACATCGTGCTCCCTGGAAAATCATTGGTTTGGGGGAAGAATGATAAAGTTCATATTCTACTACAATAAATACCACTTCTTGTGTGTAGAGCATTCTTCTAGATACTAATAACTATGGAATTACAAGACTTGGTTTTTGTTTTCTATTTGGAAGTAAAAATATTATATGCATTTTGAATGTATACTCTATTAATCATTCTGTTAAGAGAAATGCACTGGATATTACTTGTTAGGTAGAAATGCCATCTGTGTGTCTCCCTCGTACACGCTCAGTCGCTTCAATCACGTCCCACTGTTTGCGAACCTGTGGACTGTAGCCTGCCAGGCTCCTCTGTTCATGGGGATTCTCCAGGCAAGAATACTGGAATGGGTTGCCATGCCCTTCTCCAGGGGATCTTCTCAACCCAGGGATCGAATCAGCGTCTTATGTGTCTCCTGTATGGCAGGCAGATTCTATACCACTGAGACACCGAGGAAGCCCACGTGTTTCCCTCAGAAATGATTATATGTGTGTGGGGGTGTCTGTTTGTAAACGCCCCCTTCTGACTGTTGACATGAAAATAGGCTATGAGATACTTTTACTTTGTTGAGAACTGATGAGGGCTTAGATTTCTCTGATTCTTATTTGCTGCTCCGAGTGTCTCTGTGGAACTGAGGGGGAGGCCAGGAGAGCTGGATATTTCCTGTGGATTCACTATTGTATCCTGGACTAAGTAAAAGTGAAATTGTTCTTTCGCATCTGAGAAAAACGGGGAAAAGTGATTTGTATGTAAAGTTTAATGCTGCAACATCAAGAACAAGACCAAATCTTAAGATAAGGCTGGAACATAGCTGATACATGTGCTACCTTGATGCTTAACTTCTTAGGTTGTAAGCGCCTTGTGGGATGAGAATATGTTAATTGTCTGTTTTTCTGCAGTTTTACTATGATGTGTATAGATATGGATATCTTTTCATTTATACGGCAGGTGATATCTTGGAATTCTTGGTTCTGTGAATTGATGTTTCTCCTTAGTTCTAGGGATTAAGTATACCTTTTATTAATGCCTTTATTTCATTTTCTCTGACCTATCCTTCTGTTCACTATATTTTCTGTCTCTCTATGCTGCACTTTCATTTCTTTGTCTGTTTCTTTACTTTCTTAGTAATTTTTTATTATCTATTTTTTCGGTTCATGAATTCTCTCTTTAGCTATGTCTAATCTTATGTAAAACCTATTCATTCAGTTAATTTCAATTCTTGGAGGGGGCTGAAATTGGGGCTTGGTTTATCAGAGTTTCAAATTTTGAGTTCTGGGCTTTGACAGCTCCAATAATCTGCAAAAGTGCTGTTCTATTATGATGCTCTCCCCCCAGGCTCAGCAATTAACAAATGACCTCAGGATAAAGAAACTGAGTACCCGGCTGATCTTTCTGTTTCTCAATTCCCTAGGATTTTATCAGAAAATTGTTCACTCTCTTGTTAGTTTTTGTTGTTTTGAAGAAATTAAATTAAAGAACCATTGTTTTCCTCAATGAGAGAGATGATGTTAATTACTGAGTTCTTCCTATTTAAAATGGAGGTCTCAACATTTGTCTTTGATGAGTTCATTTTAAGTTGAGTAACTGAATGAATAAAATCAGTTAATGTTTATAACATAAACAATCTTAATTAGCAATATTCTGCTAAGCAATATTACTAAGCAGAATTAGCAGTATTCTAACTGTGGCTTCTGAAGGGTTCAGCAATAATAACTTGATATGTCATTTTTACTTCGTGGAAATTGCTGATTCTGCTCTGTGAGTTGTCACATTGCCAAGTATATATAGGTCTTTAGAGGTGGCTGTGATGCTCCTTAAAAAACACTTGCTTCTTGAAAGAAAAGTTATGACCAACCTAGACAGCATATTAAAAAGCAGAGATGTTACTTTGCCAGCAAAGGTCTGTCTAGTCAAAGCTATGGTTTTTCAGTATTCATGTATGGATGTGAGAGTTTGACTGTGAAGAAAGCTGAGTGCCAAAGAATTGATGCTTTTGAACTGTGGTGTTGGAGAAGACTCTTGAGAGTCACTTGGACTGCAAGGAGATCAAACCAGTCAATCCAAAAAGAAATCAGTCTTGAATATTCATTGGAAGGACTGATGCTGAAGATGAAACTCCAATACTTTGGCCACCTGATTTGAAGAACTGATTCATTGGAAAAGGCCCTGATGCTGGGAAAGATTGAAGGCGAGAGGAGAAGGAGATGGATGACAGATGAGATGGTTGGATGGCATCACTGACTCAATGGACACGAGTTTGAGTAAACTCCAGGAGTTGGTGATGGACAGGGAGGCCTGGCATGTTGTAGTCCATGGGGTTGCAAGAAGTCCAACATGATTGAGCAACTGAACTGAACTGAACTGAACTTATGGTGCTCCTTTGACATTCCTTGTGAGAATTGTGGTTAGATGGGGCTATGCAGATAAAGGCTTTACTTCAGTGAGCTTCCACGGCCTCAAGGCCAGAGGACTATGGTGAAAGGTGATCAGGACATTAATGATTAGAGTTTTTATTAGGTAGATAAAAAAAGGTTTATAAGGTTGGAATGCTATTTAACTTCTCTGTTCAAGTAGTGGCTCTCTCAACTGGTTTGTAATTGAATACTTTGTTCTGAGAAATTTGAGAGTCGTCAGAATAACCTTGATTGTGTGGGTGCTAAGTTGCTTCAGTCATGTCTGACTCTGTGCAGTCCTGAAGACTGCAGCCTGCCAGTCTCCTCTGTCTGTGGGATTCCCCAGGAAAGAATATTGGACTGGATTTCCATGCCCTTCTCCAGTAGTATAAACTTACCACTATAATTACTTTTTCTTGGAACCAGTGGATTGCAGTGGGTTCTTTATTCTATGAGTAACAATGGAAAACATAAAAAGAACAGTTACTATGTGCCAGAATCTTTTCTAAAATCTTTACATTTATTAAACAGTTTTATCTTCATAGGAACATATAAGGAGATGAAATAAAGATAAGCGATAAAATTGCACAACCAGACAGTAACAGAGAATGGATCCCAGACAATCTTTATCTAGAGTCCAAGCTCTATCTGTTCTATCATAATAGCATAATCCTAACCTGACCTGCCTCTTGAGAAAACTATATGCATGTCAGGAAGCAACAGTTAGAACTGGACATGGAACAACCGACTGGTTCCAAATAGGAAAAGGAGTACGTCAAGGCTGTATATTGTCACCCTGCTTATTTAACTTATATGCAGAGTACCTCATGAGAAACGCTGGGCTGGAAGAAACACAAGCTGGAATCAAGATTGCCAGGAGAAATATCAATAACCTCAGGTATGGAGATGATACCACCTTTATGGTAGAAAGTGAGGAGGAACTAAAAAGCCTCTTGATGAAAGTGAAAGAGGAGAGTGAAAAAGTTGGCTTAAATCTCAACATTCAGAAAACGAAGATCATGGCATCCAAGCAACACTTCATGAGAAATAGATGGGGAAACAGTGGAAACAGTGTCAGACTTTATTTTAGGGGGCTCCAAAATCACTGCAGATGGTGATTGCAGCCATGAAATTAAAAGACACTTACTCCTTGGAAGGAAAGTTGTGACCAACCTAGATAGCATATTCAAAAGCAGAGATACAATACAGTATTGTAAAGTAAAATAAAGTAAAAATAAAAATAAAAAAATAAAAAAAAGCAGAGACATTACTTTGTCAACAAAAGGTCTGTCTAGTCAAGGCTATGGTTTTTCCAGTGGTCATGTATAGATGTGAGAGTTGGACTGTGAAAAAGGGCGCCAAAAAATTGATGCTTTTGAACTGTGGTGTTGGAGAAGACTCTTGAGAGTCCCTTGGACTGCAAGGAGATCCAACCAGTCCATTCTAAAGGGGATCAGTCCTGGATGTTCAATGGAAGGACTGATGTTGAAGCTGAAACTCCAATACTTTGGCCACCTCGTGCGAAGAGTTGACTCATTGGAAAAGACTCTGATGCTGGGAGGGATTTGGGGCAGGAGGAGAAGGGGACGACAGAGGATGAGATGGCTGGATGGCATCACTGACTGAATGGACATGAGTCCGAGTGAACTCTTGGAGTTGGTGATGGACAGGGAGGCCTGGCGTGCTGTGATTCATGGGGTCGCAGAGTCGGACACGACTGAGCGACTGAACTCAACTGAATAACAAGACACACCATTCAGACACTTAGGAACACAATCTCTTGCCTGGGAGAAATGAAGATTATGACTCTCTACTAGATCTCCAGTTTTGGGCTTCCCTGGTGACTCAGCGAAAAAGAAACGGCCTGGAATATAGGAGACTCAGGTTTGATCTCTGGGTCAGGAAGATCCCCTGGAGAAGAAAATGGCAACCTACTCCAGTATTCTTGCCTGGAGAATCCCATAGACAGAGGAGCCTGGTGGCTACAGTCTGTGGTGTCCCAAGAGTCCGACATAACTTAGTGACTAAACCAGCACCACCAGGTCTCCAGTTTTAAAGCTGGAAGATAAAAATAAAGAAAGGAGGAATTTGAAAGAAAAATAAAGAGACCTGTGTTGGAAGTTAGTTGTCAGATAAGCAATGAAATGATTTTTCCAGGAGCCTAAAGCAAGTGTCACAGCTGTGTTTTAAATTGGTATTTTCACTACAGTTGTTCATATGTCTATATAAGAACAATGTCAAATAAGAGCTATAGAATCACTCATTTTTACAAGGTGACTACTGTGTATAAGCACTTCTGCTGGATCTATGATTTACACATCTTTCAATCACAGATAAATACAGAGCAGCTCGATGTAGCCAAGAATTGTCTCTTCACGTGGCTCTCTGCCAAAACACACTCAGCTCCCCTACTCTGTCTGCTCTCCACATTGCTTCCCGCCCATAGAGAATATGAGGGCTTTGTGGCCTTTTGGTTCTTCTAGTGGAAAATTTTACAGACTAAGAAGAGAGAAAGTTAGCACAAAGGGGATGATTTGCAAATGGACACCATTCTGTGTCTAAGGCCCTCAGATTATAAAAAGCAGCAGACCCCTGTGGTGTGAAACTGCTAGCTTCATACCATAAATGGAAATTGTTTTTAGAACCTAAAGGGGTTGTGATGACTGAGCACCAATACTGTTTGTCTTTATCCTTCATACAAAAATGGTAAAAGGAAATGATTCCAAACCAGCCAAGGAATGATTTTGAAAAGCTCAATGCCACATCAAAGGGCACCACATAAAGCGAACAGTGTCATCTCATTGCTGAGAATGAAAAACCCACTGAAACTTTGTAAGAATATGTGTGTCTCTGTGTCTATATCTTTGACATAATTAAGGCCTAGTCCATGTATAACATGATGAGAGACAAAATTTTTCTCATAGTCAGTGTGAATGATTATGGTTATATCTGTTTAAAAGATAATCTAAAATGTTCAATACTTTTCTTTCTTTCTTTTTTTAACCTGGGTTCAGGGAAGTTTTATATTGTCCTAATCTGAATTTTTTATGATTGATATATGAAGGATCCAAAATTACCCAGGAGTAATAGATTCAGTGACTGTTTATAAACATGACACATTACTTTTCTTTTCTCGGCAGAAGAGGCCTTCAAGTGTTCCTAAAGGAACTAAAAAACACACACAGAGTCTCTGATATGTACATATTTTGGCCAGGTCACACCGCTTGTGGAATCTTAGTTCCCTTATCAAAGATTAACCCAGGCCACAGCAGTGAAAATGTAGAATCCGAACTACTGGACATCTAGGGAATTCCCAACTATGATATTTTATTATTATCCTTACTTAAGACTATCCTTACTTTCAAACTGATAGATGCCTTTCCCCTAAAACTGTCACTTAAATGGGGGTTAGATTCAATTAGGTTAATGAAATTCAACATCTATAAGACTTCTCCTATTAGTAGCTTCAGGAGATGACATTTGAATGTAATTTTTGTAATTTATTACAATGGGTGGGATAAATATGGTGTTAGCTTCATTTTAGGTGACATTTAGATAACTTGAATGCATATTGGGTCTTTAAATTTTTTTTGATGTATCATTAAAAATATAAGTAAATTTGATATGTTCTTGTGTCAGTTGAGTTAGACTGGATTATCTGTGGTAACACAAAATCCTGAGACCTACTGGCTTTTAGCCACAAAGATTTATATCTTAGGTACATGACCAGGACTTGACTGAAGAACCTGGTTCATGCATCCTCACACCGGGACCCAGGCTGATGGGGCAGACCCTATTTTGAAGGTGGTTGTCTGCTAGTGCAGGAGGGAAAATTCTGCACTAGTTCTTCAAGCTTCCGCCTGAAGGTGACACACGTCACTCCCACAGCAGGTCACGTGAGGAGAGAGCAAGCTCAATCCTACCATGCACTCTGAAGGAGAAGCAGAAATATTTAGTGAATTGCACTAATGATCACCATAATCTCCAGTCCCTTGAAATAGTAAAAACTGATAAAGCAAATCCGGTATGTAAATCAGCACATCAGGGAAAGCTATACGGGGGACAAACAGTTTCATCCAAAGTTTTCTCAGCTCCCTTCTGCGGCAAACCTCCTTACAAGTTACTACTACACTCACTGTCTTGAACTGATTCATTCCTATTCTCTCAGCAACCCACTGGATCTTATTATTTTCCTAGTCACAGAAAAGCTGAGTCACCTTTCCTTTTGAATCATTCCCTATATGCCCACTTTGTACTTAAACACATCAGCTTTATTTTCATTCAGCGTAACCTTCTAGGACCCACAGGAGAACCCTCAATGACCTCAATCATTCTGTTCAGTTGATTTGGGGAAATGTATGCATGGTATTGATACTTTGGATACTAAAGATGGAAATCTTCTCTAAATGGGGCTGATATTATCGCAGACAGCTTGATAATAGGTGATATAGATACAGAGTAACTGTTGAAGTATTAAAAAATTTGGGGTGTTAAGAACTGAACTAAGCTTTCATTCTAAAGTCACTAAAATGCAGTAGCTTGAAAAGTCTTTGCAACAATTTTCATGAAGAAAATCATCCCAGGTATATTTTAAAAAATAGTATGTAAAACACCTCTTACTTTACTTGATACAACTGCCTTCATTCTCCCCCACTGCCCCTCCTTTTCCTTTTCTTCCTTCCTTCTCTGTACCTTCCTTGTTTTCTCCCTTTCATTCTAAACTTCTCACACTGAAATTTCAGGAGATAAACTTTCTTGGAATTAAAAAAAGAATAAGCTCGTACAGTATTTTAAAATACTCCTTTGTCTCTTTGATAATTTTTACTTTTTCTTTTAAATGCTTCTGTTCTAGTCCTTCTTATTCTCTGTTGATCTTTGATTTTGAGAATTCAGAAACGATCTCTTACATTTTTAGCTGTTTTGCACTTGCCAGATAAATGTTTCTTTGATTTTAAAAAATGGTGCATTTTAAAACTTTTTAAAGTCATATTTAGAAACTCCAGAATATATTTTAATAATTATTTCACTTAAAAGGTTCTGGCTAAGGACATGGAAGCAACCTAGATGTCCATCAGCAGATGAATGGATAAGAAAGCTGTGGTACATATACACAATGGAGTATTACTCAGCTATTAAAAATAATACATTTGAATCAGTTCTAATGAGTTGGATGAAACTGGAGCCAATTATACAGAGTGAAGTAAGCCAGAAAGAAAAACACCAATACAGTATACTAACACATATACATGGAATTTAGAAAGATGGTAAAGATAACCCTGTATGTGAGACAGCAAAAGAGATAGAGATATATAGAACAGTCTTTTGGACTCTGTGGGAGAGGGAGAGGGTGGGGTGATTTGGGAGAATGGCATTGAAACATGTATAATAGCATATAAGAAACGAATCGCCAGCCCAGGTTCGATGCAGGATACAGGATGCTTGGGGCTGGTGCACTGGGATGACCCAGAGGGATGGTATGGGGAGGGGGGTTCAGGATTGGGAACACGTGTACACACGTGGCAGATTCATGTTGATTGATGGCAAAACAAATGCAATATTCTAAAGTAATTAGCCTCTAATTAAAATAAATAAATTTAAATAAAAAAAAAGGTTCTGGCTAAATAGAAAGAAATATATAAAAAGAAACAACACACTCTTTCAACTGTAGCAAAGACTATATTTTTTTACAGCAAGGAAAGTGCTCTCATTTCTAGGGCATGTAAGATACTAGCCTATTGTATCTGAGGATTACTGTGTCCACTGGAGTATGTTGTTGAGAATCTTCAGTACTCCATCTCTCTAGCTTATTTTTGTGTTTAGACTCATTTAGACATCATTAAAGAACAAACATGTTTCCTCTTTTAGGACAAAGGCAATCAGGCTGATCTGAAGCTTGATTTTACATGACCATGAGATCAAGTAGAGCAAAAACCAAATGTAATTAAGCTCCTAGCTCTCAGTACATGAGTCTTTGTGATTCTTTAATTGGATCGATCCAAAGGCAAACATATTTTGTTGAAACATATAATGTAGAACTAAATTAAATAGATGTAAATCTCATTGAATCATAAACTCCTGACAGCAAACTCCATGGAAAACTGGCTCCTCACAGAAGATCACCTGAGAGTTCAGTGCTAAGTCAATTCAGGCGTGTCTAACTCTATGTGATCCTACGGACTGTATAGTCTACCGGGCTTCTCTGTCCATGGGATTCTCCAGGCAAGAATACTGGAGCAGCTTGCCATTTGCTTCTCCAGGGGATCTTCCCAACCCAAGTACTGAACCTGCATCTCTTCCATTTACTGCATTGGCAGGCAGGTGCTTTAAATTTAGTGCCACCTGGGAAGTATTAAATCTTTGCAATTTTTATCCTTGATATGTGTGTCTAGTTTATAAAAACAAGGTCAACCTGTGGATTAATTCATTTATTTGTTCTACAAATATTAAGCCTCTATATTAGTTTTGTATTGGTGCTGCAGTAGTAGATATAATGGTCACCTGAATACACAGAAGAACTATACAAAAAAAACTTCATGACCCAGATAACCATGATGGTGAGATCACTCACCTAGAGCCAGACATCCTGGAATATGGAGTCAAGTGGGCCTTAGGGAGAATCACTACAAACAAAGTTAGTGGAGGTGATAGAATTCCAGTTGAGCTATTTCAAATCCTAAAAGATGATGCTGTGAAAGTGCTGCACTCAATATGTCAGCAAATTTGGAAAACTCAGCAGGGGTCACAGGACTGGAAAATGTCAGTTTTCAATCCAATCCCAAAGAAAGGCAATGCCAAAGAATGTTCAAACTACCACACAATTGCACTCATCTCACATGCTAGTAAAGTAGTGCTCAAAATTCTCCAAGCCAGGCCTCAACAGTATGTGAATTGAGAACTTCCAGATGTTCAAGCTGGATTTAGAAAAGGCAGAGGAACCAGAGATCAAATTGCCAACATCTGCTGGATCAGTGAAAAAGCAAGAGAGTTCCAGAAAATCATCTATTTCTGCTTTATTGACTTGCCAAAGCCTTTGACTGTGTGGATCACAACAAACTCTGGAAAATTCTTCAAGAGATGAGAATACCTGACCACTTGACATGCCTTCTGAGAAATCTGTATACAGGTCAAGAAGAAACAGTTAGGACTGGACATGGAACAACTGACTGGTTCCAAAAGAGTACATCAAGGCTGTATATTGTCACCCTGCTTATTTAACTTACATGCAGCATAATGCCGGGCTTGATGAAGCACAAGCTGGAATCAAGAGTGTCTGGAAAAATATCAGTAATCTCAGATATGCAGATGACACCTCCCTTATTGCAGAAAGTGAAGAAGAACTAAAGAGCCGCGTGATGAAAGTCAAAGAGGAGAGTGAAAAAGTGGCTTAAGACTTAACATTCAGAAAACTAAGATCATGGCATCTGGTCCCATCACTTCATGGCAAATATATGGGGAAACAATGCAAACAGTGAGAGATGTTATTTTGGGGGGCTCCAAAATCACTGCAGATGGTGAGTGCAACCATGATGTTAAAAGACATTTGCTCTTTAGAAGAAAAGCTATAACCAATCTAGACAGCATATTAAAAAGCAGAGGCATTACTTTACCAACAAAGATCCATCTAGTCAAAGCTATGGTTTTTCCAGTGGTCATGTATGAATGTGAGAGTTGGACTATAAAGAAAGCTGAACACTGAAGAATTGATGCTTTTGAACTGTGGTGTTGGAGAAGACTCTTGAGAATCCCTTTGACTGCAAGAAGCTCCAACCAGTTCATCTTAATGGAAATCAATCCTGAATATTCATTGGAAGAACTGATGCTGAAGATGAAACTCCGATACTTTGCCCACCTGAAGTGAAGAACTAACTCACTAGAAAAGACCCTGATGCTGGGAAAGATTGAAGGCGGGAGGAGAAGGGCATGACAGAGGATGAGATGGGTGGATGGCATCACTCACCTGATGGACATGAGTTTGAACAAGCTCCGGAAGTTGGCGATGGACAGGGAAGCCTGCTGTGCTGCAGTCCATGGGGTTGCAAAGAGTTGGATATGAATGTGTGACTGAACTTAATAAACTGCTGCTGCAACAATTTGCCAGAAATGTAGAGACTTAAAACAACACAAATATGTGATCTTGCAGCTCAATTAGACTGAAGTCTGACACTGGTCATTCTGAGCTAAAACCAAGGGGTCAGCAAGAATGTGCTCCTTTCTGCAGACTCCAGCTTTTTCCAGATATTCCAGGCTATTGTATTCCTTGACTTTTGACCCTTTCCTTCCTTCAGAATCAAAGAGATGTGGCTTCTCTTTTAAACCCCCCCCCCCTTTTTTTTTCACATCTGTACCCCTGGCCAACTCCTGGAAATGTTCTTCACTCTTAAGATTCATGTGATTACACTGGGTCCAGCTGGATAATCCAGCATGCCCTCCTCATCTCAGTGTCCACACACCTAATCACATCTGGCAAGTCTGTTTCATCATGTAAGTTATCACAGTACAAAATGATCCATCAGTGAGGATTGCAGGGCGGTCATTTAGGTAACATACCATCAATGGACAGGGTCACATTGAACAGTATGAGTAAAAGATACGGTTGAGAGACAGGCACACCTGGATTCCAAATCTAGACTTATTCTTTAACTGAGAACAATTTGGAATCTCACCTAATCTTCAGTTCAGTTCAGTCGCTCAGTCGTGTCCGACTCTTTGTGACCCCATGAATCGCAGCATGCCAGGCCTCCCTGTCCATCACCAACTCCCGGAGTTCACTTAAACTCATGTCCATCGAGTCGGTGATGTCACCCAGTCATCTCATCCTCTGTTGTCCCCTTCTCCTCCTGGCCCCAATCCCTCCCAGCATCAGAGTCTTTTCCAATAAGTCAACTCTTCGCATGAGGTGGCCAAAGTACTGGAGTTTCAGCTTTAGCATCAGTCCTTCCAAAGAAATCCCAGGGCTGATCTCCTTCAGAATGGACTGGTTGGATCTCCTTGCAGTCCAAGGGACACTCAGGAGTCTTCTCCAACACCACAGTTCAAAAGCATCAATTCTTCAGCGCTCAGCTTTCTTCACAGTCCAACTCTCACATCCATACATGACTACTGGAAAAACCATAGCCTTGACTAGACGGACCTTTGTTGGCAAAGTAATGTCTCTGCTTTTGAATATGCTATTTAGGTTGGTCACAACTTTCCTTCCAAGGAGTAAGCGTCTTTTAATTTCATGGCTGCAATCACCATCTGCAGTGATTTCAGGCCTCAATTTCTGCAACTGTGAAATGGGGGATAATAATTAGGAATTAAATGACATTGCATATGCAAAACTCACAATACTTAGGAACAGAGTGAGTGCTCAAGAAATATCATTTCTCTTCTCTTAAGATAGTACATCTTTATATACATTTGGAAACATAACTACAAGGTCAAACAACAGAGCTGTTTTTAGTTGGTGTCAATTTAGAAACATAAAGAAAATCTCTCTAACTATAATTTATCTTCTATCACGTTTCCTGAAACTTCATAACTAGAAACATATTATTTTGGTTTATGTGGGTTGCTTTCCAAGTGTGCTCATTAAATATATAGCCATTATCAAGAAAGATGGAGCATGAGCTGTTACAAGTAATTGCCACTGTGATGTGAATTTGTTTGTCAAAGGAGTCTGTTTGAGAAAAAAGTTGGGGGTCATTTTTCAAAATTTGCTTTGAGTAAAATAAAAAAGTGAAAATAGTGTTAAGTGATAGTACATCTTCCAAGAAGAACAGATACAGTTCAGGTGCCTAAGTTGGCTGCACTTGAGCCCCCCCCCCCTTTTGTGCAGAGGGTACATAATTGAGGAAAAAAGTACAAATGAGAAAACCAGAGGAATTTGAGTTCATGTCTCCCCACAGCTCTGTGTATCTAGGGATGGCCTTTTAGACATCATCTATTGGGGGATACCAAAGAATGCTGAAAAATAATTTTAAATTATTAAACTTAAAATTATTTAAATAATTAAAATTGTAACATAAGTTACAAGTTTGGGTACAAACTCATATTTCCATTCAAGAATATTACTTCTACTATAAATGAATATTGAGTTTGAATGTATCATCCACATAGGGTTTAGAGCCAGACAGATTTCTGAAGGTTTACTTCTTGGGGGAGAAGGAAACCCTGCTAGACTGAGGCAATGACTTCCCTCTTTGTGAGGATGGAAGCTGAGTGAGCAGAGGAGCAGAAGCAAGCTGGCTGGGTCCCAGGGAGAGGGTGCATTAGGAACCAGGCAATGCCTCAAGAGTTCATTATGGAAGACTAAGATGAGGATGTGAGTCCCCGAGATTGCATTAAGACCTGGAACTCAGTTCCGAAGCTGGGCAGGCAGGTTGCTTGTATTGTGACAAAGGACAAAGTTAAATCAGACACTGGAGTTTCATTCAATTAAGAGAAGGCTGAGTTAAATGTCTAAGACTGGGGTCATATTTGATAGCAGTTCTTATATTATCAGAAGATAAGCCTCTCACAAGGGAAGATGGTGAACAAACGTAACACAAAAGACTACAGGTTACATTAAGATTGCGGGCAAATGAATGAGGTTACGCTAACTAGTCACAGTAGCAGGTTTTGGAAATTTACCACTGGGGGCTGGGATACAGTCCGTGACATATGTTGAAAAATAAGTGCTAAGATAAGGGCCAGTGGAGAGGAGTTTTCTTGGGGAAGAGGCAGTATGAAGGGGAGCTAAGTGTGGGCTCTAGATTAATAGTCCGAGATCTCAGAGCTCTCAGTTCCTTGGCTGCAATATGGACATAAAATAATATCCACCTTAAAGTTTTGTGATGAAGTTAAAAGGAGATAATGGCTGCAGAGCACTTAGTGCATTGACTGACAGAGTAAGCACTCAATTCATTTTACGTTTTTATCATTTATCTTGGTGTTGAAGCCACAGAGCTATTTCTCTACTTTCTCTAGGGGCTGAGACCTGGGATTTCTGAGTGTTGATAGTCAGACCTTCCAGCATAAGGGGGGAGTATGGAGAGGGGTTTACAATCCTTTCCTTCCCATTGACTTTCTCCTATTGGGGATTAAAATTTAAGATGGAATATTATCAGTTCATGGACTTCCCTGATGACTCAGTGGGAAAGTATCTGCCTGCCAATGCAGGAGATGCAGGTTCCATCCCTAGATTGGGACGATCCCCTGGAGAAGGAAACCCACTCTAGTATTCTTGCCTGGAGAAACCCATGGACAGAGGAGCCTGGCAGGATATAGTTCATGAGGTCACAAAGAGTTGGACATGGCTGAGTGACCAAAAAACAAACAACAAATTATCAGTTTACCTGGATAGTATTTTCTTCCAAATATTATCAGTGAGAGGCAACTTCTTTCTTGCTTCTTTAGAATATTAACACTGTAACTCAAATACCTCCTCCTGTCAAGTACTAACGGGGAACATACATATTAGGTAGGCTTCCCAGGTGGCACTAATGGTAAAGAACCTGCCTGCCAATGCAGGAGACATGAGAGATGTGAGTTCCATCCCTGGGTCGAGAAGATCCCCTGGAGAAGGGATGGCAACCCACTCCAATATTCTTGCCTGGAGAATCCCATGGAAGAGGAGTCCTGGCCGGCTATAGCCCATAGGGTCACAAAGAGCTGGACTTGACTGAAGTGACTTAGCATGCACATGTGTACATATCAGGCACTGGGGATAGTAGAAACGCTAAACAAAAGTTGACATAATAGAGTTTGCAGTTTAGAGATAATTAATGTAGGAAATAAAAACCCCTAAATATTGTCAATAGCTACTCCAAATGTTTTAACGAATATTATCAAGATAGCTAGGTTATTTTCTTTCTAAGATTATCATGGAATGCATTTTAATATCAAATTTTCATATGGTAGCATATTGTTTCTATCAAGAATAATAAATTCCATATCACTTTCATTCACACATTTGTCACTGTACATAATCACTATTGAAATCATAGGTTTGAGATGAAAAAGAAAAAATATGAATGGCAAATCATACAGAGAAATCAAATTGGCTCAGCACATAAAAATATTCCATTTTCAAATGCTTTGCGATATAAATGAAATAGATTGAGTAGTGCTATTTTCGAGGCTGTCCCCTACTCAGCATTTATGATGAAATCTCTTGAAATAAGAAAGAACATTCAGTCTCCACTGAAGTGTTCCCTGGTACTTCTTAAGGAGATGACTTTCAGTGACTTTATAAGAAATAAATACCCCGGAAATCTATGTCACGACTATTATCATGATTAGGTAAATATCAAATCTTGAGGAGTTTTAATTAGAGTCTTGATTTTTTAAAATCTGCTAACAGGCTGTAGGCAGTTAGTAAATTTCCCTTTGGGAAAAGTTTAGCAATTTGAACGTTTAAATACATATCCTTCATGCTAAGGAAATCAATCTGGCATATCCAGTCCCCTATAGTTACTGAGCCTCTCTAAATACATTTGTTGGCAATTTGATCTCTGGTTCCTCTGCCTTTTCTAAAACCATGGCATCTGGTCCCATCATTTCATGGGAAATAGATGGGGAAACAGTGGAAACAGTGTCAGACTTTATTTTTGGAGACTCCAAAATCACTGCAGATGGTGACTGCAGCCATGAAATTAAAAGACGCTTACTCCTTGGAAGGAAAGTTATGACCAACATAGACAGCATATTCAAAAGCAGAGACATTACTTTGCCAACAAAGGTCCGTCTAGTCAAGGCTATGGTTTTTCCAGTAGTCATGTATGGATGTGAGAGTTGGACTGTGAAGAAAGCTGAACACTGAAGAATTGATGCTTTTGATTTGTGGTGTTGAAGAAGACTCTTGAAAGTCTCTTGGACTTCAAAGAGATCCAACCTGTCCATTCTAAAGATTAATCCTGGGTGTTCTTTGGAAGGACTGATGCTAAAGCTGAAACTCCAATACTTTGGCCATGTCATGCAAAGAGTTGACTCATTGGAAAAGACTCTGACGCTGGGAGGGATTGGGGCCAGGAGGAGAAGGTGACGACAGAGGATGAGATGGCTGGATGGCATCACTGACTCGATGGATGTGAGTCTGAGTGAACTCCAGGAGCTGATGATGGACAGGGAGGCCTGGCGTGCTGCAATTCATGGGGTCGCAAAGACTTGGACACAACTGAGTGACTGAACTGAACTGAAATCCATTTGTAAATGAATACATGCCTGTGTGCTAAGTTGCTTCAGTGTGTCCTACTGTTTGAGACCCTAGCCTGTCAGGCTCCTCCATCCATGGGATTCTCCAGGTGAGAATAATGGAGTAGGTTGCCATGCCCTCCTTCAGGGGGATCTTCCTGACCCGGGCATCGAACCTGTATCTCCTGTGACTCCTGCATTGCCGGTGGATTCTTTACCACTGAGCCACCGGAGAAGCCCTGAATGAATGCATATTTATTTTTAAACACATTTTATTTATTTATTTATTTATTTTTGGCTGTGCTGGGTCTTTGTTGCTGCTCCTGGGCTTTCTCTAGTTGCGGTCAGCAGGGTCTACTCTCTGGTTGTGATACGCAGGCTTCTCATTGTGGTAGCTTCTCATTTTGCAGAGCACAGGCTCTAGAGCACTGATTGAGTAATTGTGGCACACAGGCTTAGCTGCTCCTCGGCATGTGGGGTTCTCCCTGATCTGGGATCGAACCTGGGTCCCCTGCATTGGCAGGTGGACTCCCAACCACTGGACTACCAGGGAAGTCCAATACATATTTACTGAGCACTGGCTATGTAACCAGTTCTATGATAGATGCTGTGAAGTTAAGATATAAGTCAGTTATAAATTATAGTGAGTGCTGTACAGGAACTTTTAATCAAGTTGGGAAACAAACACAGAAGAATATATTTAACAAAATTTTGCACAGTGAAGTTCAGTTCAGTTCAGTCGCTCAGTCATGTCCGACTCTTTGCGACCCCATGAATCCCAGCACGCCAGGCCTCCCTGTCCATCACCATCTCCCGGAGTTCACTCAGACTCACGTCCATCGAGTCTGTGATATCATCCAGCCATCTCATCCTCTGTCGTCCCCTTCTCCTCCTGCCCCCAATCCCCTCCAGCATCAGAGTCTTTTCCAATGAGTCAACTCTTCGCATGAGGTGGCCAAAGTACTGGAGTTTCAGCTTTAGCATCATTCCTTCCAAAGAAATCCCAGGGCTGATCTCCTTCAGAATGGACTGGTTGGATCTCCTTGCAGTCCAAGGGACCCTCAAGAGTCTTCTCCAACACCACAGTTCAAAAGCATCAATTCTCCAGCGCTCAGCCTTCTTCACAGTCCAACTCTCACATCCATACATAACCACAGGAAAAACTATAGACTTGACTAGACGGACCTTAGTCGGCAAAGTAATGTCTCTGCTTTTGAATATACTATCCAGGTTGATCATAACTTTTCTTCCAAGGATTAAGCATCTTTTAATTTCATGGCTGCAGTCACCATCTGCAGTGATTTTGGAGACTAAAAAAGTAAAGTCTGACACTGTTTCCACCATTTCCCCATCTATTTCCCATGAAGTGATGGGACCAGATGCCATGATCTTTCTTTGCACAGTGAAGGGCCAACTCTAAAAGCAATAGGGTTAAGAAATGAGAGGCTACTGTGTGACTCATATTACTTCAGGAGGGCAGCTTCAAGGAAGCTGCACTTATGCTGCAAAAGAGGTATTGCATTTGAATGAGGAGAAGCGGTATTCCAAAACTGAGAGGGGCAAACGGGTTTGAATGTGGCATCAATGAAGGAAGATGACAGCAGCAGGGGACACAATGGGAAACAGTTTGCATTTGTAAGATAGAATTGACATATATATACTATTGTATACAAAATAGATAACTAATAAGAACCGCTGAATAGCACAGGGAACTCTACTCAATACTTGGTAATGATCTACATGGGAACAGAATCTAAAAAGAATGGATATATGTGTGGGTATAATTGACTCACTTTGCTGTAGAGCAAAAACTAAAAACATTGTAAATCAACTATACTCCAATTAAAAAATTAATTAAAATATATAAACGAGTGAAAAAAGAGTTTAAGAGCTGAAAAAAAAAAAAAAAAGACGGGATCAGAATATTGAGGACCTTGATGTGCAAGCTGAAAAGCAGCAAGAGGCAAGGCATGTTCCAAGCCCATATGGTCATCTAAAATACAACTCTTTCTATAGAACTTGAACTTGGGTACTGCCAAAGATGATGAAATTGAATGGTTTTTCCACCCTTGTTCTTACATAAATAAGCCATGAAAATTACTTATTTTTAACTCTTTCCCTTGAACTGAAATATATACCGATAAAATGATATGAAGGACTTCCCTGGTGGCTCAGATTGTAAAGCATCTGGCTACAACGTGGGAGACCTGAGTTCAATCCCTGGGTTGGGAAGATCCTCTGGAGAAGGAAATGGCAACCCACTCCAGAGTTCTGGCCTGGGAAATCCCATGGATGGAGGATCCTAGTAGGCTACAATCCACAGGGTCACAAAGAGCCGGACACGACTGAGTGAATTCACTTTCAAAATGATATGATGCTTATTTACTTTCAAATAATTTGACTGTGGGAGAGGAAAGTAGGTGAGGTCAGAGATGGAACAAAATTGGCCCTGAGTTGGTAACTGCTGATGCTGAAAGGTGGGCACGTGGTCTTTGTTATAGAATTCTATGTAGATTTTATGTTTTTTATTGTGAACAATAAAAAATTTCAAAACATTCTCCTACTGTACCTGTATAACATATCATTCTTGTGAAAATTGCTGTCTATCTCATATTTCTTGTCAGTCTTCTTAGAAGTTAGTGCTGTCTAATGCATTTCAGGTAATTTTCTCATTTATTTTCTGTCTCACCCCCTCCCTGCTTGCCCTTCATCATCCAGCCCTTTCCCCACATGGTCCCACGCAGGCAGAGGTTTTCTTCCTTTCTCTTCCTTCCTTCATCCCTCCTTCTTTCTTCCTTTCTCTCCCTCCATTCCTTTCTTTACTGCGCATCTCTATTGCCTAAAATAGTTATGGGCACACAGTATGCAACTTGTACATATTTGTTGAATGAATGAATAGATGAGACAATATATTTGTGCCAAAAAGTTCTGTTTATAATAGATGCTAAACCAAAAGTAACTTACTCATTGTTCTTTTTAGAAAAAGTACATTAAAATAATTATTTTAATTAATATTGACAATAATTTTGGTTAAGTCATGCCTCTAAACTAAAATCCTTACAATTCAATGATGTGGTGTTACATATTATTGCAGATATTATGACATTTTGAGTTCATTAGCTTATTTCAACACACATATCTTGAGTACACATCAAGTATCAGGTATTCAGTTAGGCATTTATATACACAGAAGAATGAAATGCGTTGCTATGGGCTTCCCAGGTGGTGCTAGTAGTAAAGAACCCACCTGACAATGCAGGAGACATAAGCGATGCGGGTTCGATCCCTGGGTCGGGAAGATTCCCCTGGAGAAAGACATGGCAACCCACTCCAGTATTCTTGCCTGGAGAATCCCTTGGACTGAGGAACCTGGGGGCTTACAGTCCATAGTGTCACAAGGAGTTAGACACAACTGAAGCGACTTAGCCTGCATACGTGCACAGGAGTTTCCAGCCAAGTGAGGAGGCAGATATAAAAAGAGATCCTCACATCATAGTAAATGTAACCAGAGAAATAAACAGAGAAGCAGCACTCAACTCATCCTGAAGGCTCAGAAAGAGCGCCTAGTGGAGACAAGACCTGGACTGAGTGAGGCCATCATCAAAAAATCTACAAACAATAAATGCTGGAGAGGATGTAGAGAAGAGACAGGCCTCCTGTGCCACTGGTGGGAATGTAAATTGGCACAACCAATATGGAAAAATTATAAATTTCCTCAGAAAACTAACAATAGAATTACTATGTAATTCAGCAGTCCTATTCCTGTGCATGTATCTATGGAAAATCATAATTTAAAGAGATATATGAACTCCCAATGTTCATTGCAGTATTATTTACAATAGCCAAGACATGGAAAGAACTTAAATTTCTATTAAAAGAGGAAATAAAGAAGATGTGGTACCTATATACAATGCAATATTCAGTTCAGTTCAGTTCAGTTTAGTCGCTCAGTCGTGTCCGACTCTTTGTGACCCCATGAATCGCAGCACACCAGGCCTCCTTGTCCATCACCAACTCCTGGAGTTCACTCAAACTCACATCCATCGAGTCGGTGATGCCATCCAGGCATCTCATTACTCAGTCATAGGAAAGAATGGAAAATGCCATTTGCAGCAAAATGGATGGACCTAGAGATTGTCATACTGAGTGAAATAAGTCAGGCTGAGAAAGATGTATCATATGATATTGCTTATATGTGGAATCTAAAAAAAATGGTGCAAATAAACTTATTTACAAAACAGAATTGAGTCACAGATACAGAAAACAAACTTATGGTTACCAGGGAGGGGAAAGAATGGAGGGATAAATTGGGAAATTGGGATTAGTATATACACACTGCTGCTGCTGCTGCTGCTAAGTCACTTCAGTTGTGTCCGACTCTGTGCAACTCCATAGACAGAAGCCCACCAGGCTCCCCCATCCCTGGGATCCTCCAGGCAAGAACACTGGAGTGGGTTGCCATTTCCTTCCCCAATGCATGAAAGTGGAAAGTAAAAGGTAAGTTGCTCAGTCATAAAATAGATAACTAATAACGATCTATGATGAGATGGCTGGATGGCATCACCGACTTGATGACATGAGTCTGAGTGAACTCCAGGAGTTGGTGATGGACAGGGAGGCCTGGCATGCTGCAATTCATGGGGTCACAAAGAGTCGGACACGACTGAGTGACTGAACTGAACTGAACTGAACTGATATAGCACAAGGAACTTTAGTTAGTATGCTTTTGTGACCTATATGGGAAAAGAATGTTAAAAAGAGGGGATATATGTAACTGATTGATTTTGCAGTACAGCAGAAACTAACAAAACATTGTAAATCAACTATATTGCAATAAAAATTTTTTAAAAATGAGAGTTCCTCAGCCTTCAATGCAAAGAAATAAGGGAAAACAACAGAATGTGAAAGATTGGAGATCTCTTCAAGAAAATTAGAGATACCAAGGAAACATTTCATGCAAGGATGAGAGCAATAAAGGACAGAAATGGTATGGACCTAACAGAAGCAGAAGATATTAAGAAGTGGCAAGAATACACAGACAAACTATACAAAAGAGATCTTCATGACCCAGATAACCATGATGGTGTGCTCACTCAGCTAGAGCCAGGCATCCTGGAATATGAAGTCAAGTGGGCCTTAGGAAGCATCACTACAAACAAAGCTAGTGGAGGTGATGGAATTCCAGTTGAGCTATTTCAAATCCTAAAAGATGAGGCTGTGAAAGTGCTGCACTCAATATGCCAGCAAATTTAGAAAACTCAGCAGTGGTCACAGGACTGGAAAAGGTCAGTTTTCACTACAATCCCAAAGAAAGGGAATAACAAAGAATGTTCAAAGTACCACAAAATTGCACTCATCTCACACACTAGCAAAATAATGCTCAAAATTCTCCAAGCCAGGCTTCAATAGTGCGTGAACTGTGAACTTTCAGACGTTCAAGCTGAATTTAGAAAAGTAAGAAGAACCAGAGATCAAATTGCCAACATCTGTTGGATCAGTGAAAAAGCAAGAGAGTTCCAGAAAAACATCTACTTATGCTTTATTGACTATGCCAAAGCCTTTGACTGTGTGGATCACAATAAACTCTGGAAAATTCTTCAAGAGATGGGACTCTCGGACCACCTGACCTGCCTCCTGAGAAATCTGTGTACAGGTCAAGAAGCAACAGTTAAAACTGGACATGGAACAATAGCCTAGTTCCAAATAGGGAAAGGAGTATGTCAAGGCTGTATATTGTCACTCTGCTTATTTAACTTATACAGAGAGTACATCATGAGAAATGCTGGGGTGGATGAAGCACAAGCTGGAATCAAGATTGCCAGGAGAAATACCGATAACCTTGGATATGCAGATGACACCATTTTATGGCAGAAAGCAAAGAGAAACTAAAGAGCCTTTTGAGAAAGTGAAGAAGAGATTGAAAAAGTGGCTTAAAACTCAACATTCAGAAAACAAAGATCATGGCATCTGGTCCCATCACTTCATGGCAAATAGATGGGGAAACAATGGAAACACTGACAGATTTATTTTTGGGGTCTCAAAAATCACTGCAAATGGTGAGTATAACCATGAAATTCAAAGACGCTTGCTCCTTGGAAGAAAAGCTATGAGCAACCTGGACAGCATGTTAAAAAGCAGAGACATTACCAACAAAGGTCCGACTGATCAAAGCTATGGTTTTTCCAGTAGTCATGTATGGATGTGAAAGCTGGACTATAAAGAAAGCTGAGCATCGAAGAATTGATGCTTTTGAACTATGGTGTTGGAGAAGAGTCTTAAGAGTCCCTTGGACTGCAAGAAGGTCCAACCAGTCCATCCTAAAGGAAATCAGTCCTAAATATTCATTGGAAGGACTGATGCTGAAGCTGAAATTCCAATACTTTGGCCACTGATGTGAAGAACTGACTCATTGAAAAAGACTCTGATGCTCAGAAAGATTAAAGACAGGAGTAGAAGGGGATGATAGAGGATTAGATGGTTGGATGGCATCACTGACATGATGGATACAAGTTTGAATGGGCTCCGGGAGTTGGTGATGGACAGGGAAGCCTGGTGTGCTATAGTCCATGGGGTCGCAAGGAGTCGGATGTGACTGAGGGACTGAACTGAACTAATGAGCTACCATCGGGGAAAATAAAATATAAAGATAAAGCCATATGGAAGCTAGTTTGAGCAAAGAACTAGGTGAAAATGCAAATAGCATGATATGTTTGTGTGTGTGTGTGTGTTTGGTGAGTGGGGAGTGTTGGGATTAGGTAATACTTTTAGATTTTTAAGTGTTGTATGCCTGGATACCTAGGTTGTTTTTTTTTTTTTAATCTCCCTTGCTCTTTTTTCTTGTGGCTAATGTAAAGTTACAGTGAAATATAGGTACTAAGTTTCATCTACATGGATAAACGGTGTCATTGCACTTTCCTGTACATACTCTTTCTGTGGGATCAGGACTCTTTAGAGTGTATAATCGCTACGCAAGAAGACAATATTTTGCAGTTATAATTATCACTTAAGACATGTAGAGATGACTTAGGGAGGTTAAATATTCAGCTTGAAAAAAAAAAAAAAACTTTCTGTGTCAAGGGAAAAAAATACCTCTGCTTAGTTCTTCCAGAAACTTGTGTTATAAAGGGGACAATTTTTTCAACATGACATTTTGCATATAGAAAAAGAATTCTGCTTGTACTGTCTAAAACAAGCCAAATGGGACTTGTAAAACCCAGAGTATAATAGTTTCAGTTCAGTTCAGTTCAGTCGCTCAGTCGTGTCCGACTCTAGTAAATCACAATTAGGTACAATTTGGGAAATTAAGAATTTGAAAATTAAAAGCCATGAATATTCAAAAAGAGTTTCTTGTACTTTTATATAAAAAGAAGAGCGTTAACATTTTAATTTTATTTTCTAAAGAAAAATAATCTTGTGTTGGTCAAAAAGGAAAATTGTGATACTTGTATAATGACCTTGTGCAATTATTAGATGCAGCATATTAAACTCAAGAGAGCAATATTGAAACACACAAGTCTCTGATTATTCATCACAACTTGCAAAGTAAACATTGGAAAACTTACATTAATTCTATTTTGTAGATGAGTTGTTGTTATTGTAAATACATGCATTTCAGAGGTAACTCCCTCTTGCATTCTGGGTGGGATGCAATAATCGAGGTTATCAGAGAGGTGTTGTAATTTGAAGTTGATCTGTTGTCTTAATGAGCAACTCTATAAACTGTTCTACTGTTATTAATGGTCACTATTTGTTCCCTATAATCTGTTTCTCCCTTTGTCCTGAGCTCATGGCTTTACAGCTAGAGTCTAGACTTCATCGATTTCTTCCTGCTGTGCTGTCTTTGTGACTGTGTTTGAGTGAATGGGATATGATCAAAAGATATTTGCCCTGGACTTTGACTCTCTCCTTCTTCCTGTTTTCTGGAAAATAAACATGTCCCTGGCCTTTTTTGTTCCAAGGAGAGAAGGATAATACTGAGGGATGACATAGTTGGGAGACAGAAAGAAGCTTGATCCACGAACAACCTTGTGGAACTGAGATACCCCAACAGTTTATACCGGCCAATCTGCTGTGTGAGAAATGAACTTCTGCCTTACCTTAGTTGTTGTATTATTGGCTTCTTTGCTACATCTTCTTAGCTTTTCTCCTAATTATTGTGTGTGTGTGTGCTTAGTTGACTCTTTGCAACCCTATGGACTGTAGTCTGTCAGGCTCCTCTATCCATGACAAGAGTACTGGAGTGCGTTGCCATTTCCTTCTCCAGGGGATCTTCCCAAGCCAAGGACTGAATTTGGGTCTCCTGCATTGTGGGCAGATTCTTTACTGTCTGAGCCACCAGGGAAGCCCCAACAATCTCTAAAACTTCGCAGTTTGTAGGAGAGAAGGTACTTGAGGAAGGAAGACCAACCTGGTTTATTTTTGTGTTAAGTGGATTTTATTTTTTAAAATCAGGTAGGTTGTTTTTTAAAAAAATATTCCATTAAATTAACAACTTGTGGTTCATATGATTTAGAACATTATTAATTTATTGATACTGAGAAAAAATTGTTTCTCTTAGTAAAAATAAAAAAAAATTCTCTAAGAAAAAAATAAAAAATTTCTCTACTATGCAGGGCACATCTACAGAACATCAGAAAATGCAAATGGAAAAATACATGGCTACAAATTTGTTAACAAGGAAACTCTTAACTTATATGGAGAACTTTGTTTCTTAGTTTCTCAAACTTAGTTTCTATCACCAGAAATTCTGACTCAATAGGTCTGGGCAAAGATATGGTGTCAGAAATGGGGAGGGAGGGAAGAGGAATGTTTGTGAGTCTGAGTATATATTATGGGTCCCTGAAGACTCTGATACACTCCTACATTTGAGATCCAATCATTCACTCAGCTTCGGCAGAGTAAGGTGTGACTCATGAGTAGGTGTGACGTGAAAGATAGTGGTTTCTGATGATACTGTAATCACATCAGAAGAACTACTTACCTGTCACCATCTTTAAAATGAAAATTGCTGCTTCAAGTTTCAAGAAATTTCAATAATTGATATAAATTATGTCATTGATTAGTAGATCTTTTCCTCCATCAACAAATTTAAATTTCTAGAAATAGCAGAAGTAAGGGAATGGGAAGGGAGGATTATACAAGAGTGTGTGTGTGTGTGTGTGTGTGTGTGTGTGTGTGTGTGTGTGTGAGTGGGGTATGTGTTTATATAAGTATTGATGGTTGGGTAGATGATAGTGGAAGAAAAAATAGTTACACATTGTAACTGAAATCTCCTTGCCTGCTGTCTAACTTGTACTCAATCTTCAAGGCTCAGTTTAGTTATCACCTCCCCTTTGAGGTATCTTTCATTCCTTGGGCAAAACTAGGCTCTGCTTTATCTCTGCTCTCATAGCACCCTGTAAATAACCTTCCTACATATACATGGTGGTATTTTACAGCTCTCCTTCACCCCTGGAAGGGATTTCACCCTGTCTGCCTTTGGTATCCTGAATCCCTGGTATAGTATCTGGTATGGAGCGGGTTCTCAACACATGAAGGAAACTGGACTTGAAAAGTGCCAGAAAATGGTGAAAATAGAAAGATATGTGTGTAAGGAAGAAGAAAGTACCTACTTGATAATATTTGTCTTTTAAAAAATTGAATTAGAGCTGATTTACAATGTTGTATTATTTTCATATATACAAAAATGATTCAGTTACACACATACACACACATTCTTTTTCAGATTCTTTCCCAATACAGGATATTATAAGATATTGAATATAGTTCCCTGTGCTATACAGTAGGACCTTACTTTTTGTCTATTTTATATATATTAAAAATAGTATGTAGCTATTAATCCCAAACTCTTGATTTTGATAACTTTTTTTTTTAACAGGTTACAGCTCAGAGTTTTATTCATTAAACAAACACTAGTACACTGTCAAGGCATGAGGGTAGGCTGACCCCAGAGGAGAGATCTCAGCTCAGCTTGGATCCCTCTTTTTATACATTTTGTCTCCTCCCTGCTGAGCCTGCCCTATGCAAATTAGGGCTAACCAGGAAGGGGGCATGTTTGTTTCACCTGAGGTTCTCACTCACGTCTGTGGATTTTTCCTTTGTTCCCTTTTCATGGGCTTTTCCCTTTGTCTTTTGTCTTCTTTTGATAACTTTTTTGAACTTACTTGTTTAGAGTTCGTTGCCTGAGGCTCTTTTTATTTCTCACTTATTTTTCCTATTACTCTCATTTATTTCTCATTCTACCATGTTGGTGTTTAAGGTTTTAAAACTGTGATATGGTTATTAATTCTTTATTAATACTAATAGAGTCATTTAGAATATAATCACAATTATAATTCTCCTCTTTAGTTTTTTATTTAGTAGTAAAAGTAGATGTTACTCTCTCCAAGTATGAACATGGATATAATCACAATTATAATTCTCCTCTTTAGTTTTTTATTTAGTAGTAAAAGTAGATGTTACTCTCTCCAAGTATGAACATGGATATATGAAAGAATAAATTCTTTTAACAGAGTATGAAAAACTGACATTTGCTAAGCATTTATTATATTCCAGGCACTGTGTTGTACACTTGTACTTAGATTATTTCATGTAATCCTTCTAGCAATCTGTGAAGTAGGTATTATGTTTCATAAAGAAGAAAACAATATTAGAAAGGTTATAGTTATGGCCCAAGGACTCACAGTTGGCAAACAAATTAGCCAAAATTGGAATGCAGATCTAGCCTAACAAATTCTGGTGACTAGTAGCCCGAACTGAATTTATTTGCAAGAATTGCAATGATGCAGTAAAATCTGTGCATCTTAACATATCCGGGAGGAAGCACCTGCTGTGGGGAAGGTCTTGCCTAACTCATCTGTTTTGCTTTGTATGCTTTGAATGTTTTAGTGCCTTCTCATGTTCATAACAGGGCTTCCCAGGTGGCGCTAGTGGTAAAGAACCTGAGAGACCTGGGTTCAATCCCTGGGGGAAGATCACCCGGAGAAGGGCTTGGCAACCCACTCCAGTATTTTTTGCCTGGAGAATCCCATGGACAGAGGAACCTGGTGGGATATAGTCCATAGTGTTGCAAAGAGTCAGACATGACTGAAGCGACTTCATACACTCACCCATGTTCATACCAGCCACCATGTTGTATTCCACTGTAATCTCTAACTCTGGGCCTGTGAATGTCTCCCATATCTGAAGATACTCTATTCCTACTCTCAGAAGACTGCAACTTTATTTTATAAAATGTATCCCCGGTGGCTCAGGGGTAAAGAATCCGCCTGCCAATGCAGGAGATATGGGTTCAACTCCTAATCCAGGAAGACCCCCTGGAGAAGGAAATGGTGACCCAGTCCAGTATTCTTGCCTGGAGAACCCCATGGACAGAGGAGCTTGGTGGGCTACACTTCATGGGGTTGCAAAGAGTCAGACATGATGTAGTGACTAAACAAAAACCATTGTTAATATATTTAGGTTCCAATGTTCCAGCTTGACAGCTATTTGAATTAATAGGCAAGATTTCAATATATCAGAAGATTTAGATTATATACAGTCATGTGTACTCATATCACATTAATCATTTCAATCTAATCTCTGAAATAAACCTTATGTTCCAAACAAGATTACTTTCCGTTCCCCAAAGAAATCAAATGGATATTTTAAACTCTATATACTTGCTCACCTCTTTTTCCTGAAATACCTTTAAATACATGTATAATAAAATACTGTCCATCTTTTAAGGATTAACTAGAATGTGCTCATTCCTCTGCACTAAGTGTGGGGAGGAAAAGATGCTAGGTTTTAGTTGCGATCCACTTTGTAGAGCCTAGGATGCAAAGAGATACTGACTAAAGAGGCAGCAGAAATTGTCTAAAGCCTAGTGTCTAAGGCACAGAAAGACAAAATATGGCTTAGACAAAAGTACAGGAAGTCCTGCCCAAATTTCAGGAGACTCCTAACTTTGAAATTTTGTGGGATTGCAGCGGATTTGGAAAGTATTAATATTTGAAATAGAGCAAGTCTGCTTGCTACAGGAATGGAAATACAAAGAATATGTCTTAACTCTCTGAAATAATGGGTGCTGAAAATTGATTTGCCTTCAAATCCTAGTCATCAGCTGGGCTTCAGGGTAAAATTAAAGTCCTATACAGAAACTGAACTACCAAGTAGGCTAAGTAGGCTCATGACATAGTGAATAAACAAGGTTGAAATTTACTCCCAGGTGCAGGGATGAGAAAGAGATGATTAGGGAGTGGTATAGCTGAGAGATCACTCCAACTCTGCGCCTCATTGCTCGTATCTGGCTTGTGTATTAATTAACTAAATAATTAAGTCAGTAATCCACAAGATATTTATTATCATTCCTGTATCAGGAACTAAGACTAAAATAAATAAAGCATAGTTCCTTAGAGTGGGGAAGAAAGAGAAATATTATGGGTTTAAGTTGAATAATATTGTTCAATGAATGGACATTGAATAGACATTACTGGTGGTTCCATCTGTCATTGACTCACATCACATGCACTAAGGCTTTATGAAGGACCAAAGAAACCATACAAATGTGAGAGCTGGACCATAAAGAAGGCTGAATGTCAAAGAATTGATGCTTTCAAATCATGATGTTGCAGAAGACCCTGGATGGTCCCTTGGACAACAAGAAGATTAAACCAGTCAATCCTAATCAACCCTGAATATTCACTGGAAGGACTGATGAGGATGCTGAAGCTCCAATATTTTTGCCACTTAATGTGAAGAGCTGACTCAGTGGGAAAGACCCTGATGCTGGGAAAGATTGAAGGCAAAAGGAGAAGGGGATGGCAGAGGATGAGATGATTAGATAGCATCAGAAGCCTTCTACAAATGACATTGGTTGATGAAATTAAACATCATTCTCAGAACTGGAATTGGATGATTTTCATTTTAACCCCTTCATCCCTCCCCTTCATCTCCAACCATTCAAATGATTTTGACAAACCATCCCTTTGATTCAACATGGATGTCACACAAAAATATGAACGTGAATCTGAGCTATCTCTGGGAGATAGTGGGTGACAGAAGAGCCTGGCATGCTGCAGTCCATAGGGCTGCAAAAAGTTGGACACAACTTAGTGAATGAACAACAGTAATGACAATGACAACAACAGAGAAACCATATCTGCTTGTTTTCAGCCTACTGAGTTACAGTTCCCTGATGGGGAAACAGTGGAAACAGCGTCAGACTTTAATTTTTTGAGCTCCAAAATCACTGCAGATGGTGACTGCAGCCATGAAATTAAAAGACGCTTACTCCTTGGAAGGAAAGTCATGACCAATCTAGACAGCATATTAAAAAGCAGAGACATTACTTTGACAACAAAGGTCCATCTAGTCAAGGTTTTTCCAGTGGTCATGTATGGATATGAGAGTTGGACTGTGAAGAAAGCTGAGCACAGAAGAATTGATGCTTTTGAACTGTGGTGTCGGAGAAGACTCTTGAGAGTCCCTTGGACTGCAAGGAGATCCAACCAGTCCATTTTGAAGGAGATCAGCCCTGGGATTTCTTTGGAAGGAATGATGCTAAAGCTGAAACTCCAATACTCTGGCCACCTCATGTGAAGAGTTGACTCATTGGAAAAGACTTTGATCCTGGGAGGGATTGGGGGCAGGAGGAGAAGGGAACGACAGAGGATGAGATAACTGGATGGCATCACTGACTCGATGGACATGAGTTTGGGTGAACTCCGAGACTTGGTGATGGACAGGGAGGCCTGGCGTGCTGCAATTCATGGGGTCGCAAAGAGTCAGACACGACTGAGCGACTGAACTGAACTGAACTGATGGAGAGCAGCTGGCACTGAGTCACTTGTCTCGGTAATATTCCTGTGTGACATCCATATTGAATCAAAGGGATGGTTTGTCAAAATCATTTGAATGGTTGGAGATGAAGGGGAGGGATGAAGGGAATAAAATGGAAGTCATCCAATTCTAGTTCTGAGAATGACTCTTAATTTAATCAACCAAAGTCATTTGTAGAAGGCTTCTGACACATGTCCTGCCTTGATTGATTGTGGGTCAAGAAGTGAATAGGACTATCAAACATGTTGGCGTTAAGTGTGAGTACAAGTGTTCTCAACTGTGAGGGAGTGAGAGTATCAGTGAGACAAGGATCGTTCTGCTGTCACTTCCTCCATAAAGCCCTTATCACCCGGACTGGCCTGATGGCTTATTACACCGTTTCCATCCATTTGCTACTTGCCTTATCCTACTATAACCTGGGAAGACTCAAGACTGTCTGGTTCTCAGGCCAGAATGGTTTAGGGGAAACACAATGAACTCAAAATGTTAGTCCTGGAGAGTATTAGGTAGTCTGGGCTCAGTACTCAAGGGAAACAAAAGTTTCACAGTTGAATTCAGCTGTTGGTGATATGAGTTCTCTAAAAAAGTAAAGGATGGAAGGTGTGTATCAGGTGCTAGGCAAGGTGGTGGCTTTACTTTCCTAGGAGATTTATTCATCACGTCAGAGCCCTTCAGTTCAGTTCAGTTCAGTCACTCAGTCATGTCCGACTCTTTGCGACCCCATAAATTGCAGCACACCAGGCCTCCCTGTCCATCACCAACTCCCGGAGTTCACTCAGACTCATGTCCATCGAGTCAGTGATGACATCCAGCCATCTCATCCTCAGTCGTCCCCTTCTCCTCCTGCCCCCAATCCCTCCCAGCATCAGAGTCTTTTCCAATGAGTCAACTCTTCACATGAGGTGGCCAAAGTACTGGAGTTTCAGCTTTAGCATCATTCCTTCCAAAGAAATCCCAGGGCTGATCTCCTTCAGGATAGACTGGTTGGATCTCCTTGCAGTCCAAGGGACTCTCAAGAGTCTTCTCCAACACCACAGTTCAAAAGCATCAATTCTTCAGCGCTCAGCCTTCTTCACAGTCCAACTCTCCTTAGTTGGATATTAAAAAAAAAAAATTAACTGGAGTATAGTTGCTTTACAATGTGTTTTAGTTTTACTGTATAGCAGAGTGAATCAGTTATATGTGTACATATATCCTCTCTTTTTTGGATTTCCTTCCTGATTAGGTCACCACAGAGCACTGAGTAGAGTTCCCTGTGCTATACAGTAGGATCTCATTAGCTATCTATTTTATATACAGTAGTGTATATATGTCAATCCCAATCTCCCGGTTCATCCCTGAGCCCCCTACCCTCTTGGTATTTGCATTTACATTTGCTCTTTACATCTGTGTCTCTGTTTCTTCTTTGCAAATAGATTTTTCATCTCTACCATTTTTTCCAGATTCTGAATATATGTGTTAATAGACAATATGCTGTACATTTTGATACAGGAAAAAGGAAATGATAAGAGCTAGGCAGTGTATATAGAATCCATCCAAACTCTGAAAACTTGAAGGATGGGTTCCTGACTTTAAAGAACAATAATAGATAATAATGGTGATTTGCCTGCATTTAGAACGCACCTATCTCTACCTTCTCAGGCCCACTTCACTATTTTGAGACTGGATTCTGAGTGGGGGAAGCAGACAGACTACAGAATTAATATTAAGGCAAAGCTGAATCCTGACCATGTTATTTGGGGACTCTGTGCACACTGAATTTTCCTTCCTGGCGTATGTATTCCAGGCTCTATTTGGTTTTAGAGGGCTCTTGAGGGCAATGTGAAGTGAACACACATTTTCTTGCTTCTGCTCAGCTGCATCCTCATCTCTGAACACTTCCCTTCTTGCTCATCCAACTGCAGACTGAAACAGGCTGGATATGTTGTCATCAAGACCTTTGTAAACACAACGATCCTTGCCTGGAAGGTTTTTCCTGCAAATGTCTGCATGGTTTATTCCTTCACATAGTCCAAGACTCTGCTCATGTTTCATCTTATTGGTGAAGACTATGCTCTTTCCCCAGTTCTCTTTGTTTTTCTCCACAGCTGTTTTTAAAATCTGTCATACTATGCATTTCTTTGTTGATTTTCTGTTTCCCAACACCAGAATGCAAACTCTATGAGGGCAAGGCTTTATTTATTGCTGTGTTCTCAGGGCCTACTACTGCACTTGGCACATAGTAGATGCTCAGTAAATACCAGATAAATATGTACCTGACTGTTAAAATTTAGATGTAGGATGTCAGTGATTACGAAGACCCACCAAATGGTGGGGCCATGGTATCCCATATCTTATGTGCTTTAGGAAACTTAATAGGGCTGAGTCTGGTCTGTGGGGTTGTTAGTGGGCACACCAATAGTAGCTGTCATAGACAGATGCAGGAGAAACATGGCAAGGACATGCTACATCATTTCTGTTGGTACACAAGTTGGTTTTATCATTATATTCCTACATAATAAGCTCCTCGGAGATACTTATTCATACTTAAGTATTCTTAATAGCAACTGGCTAAAGGCAGTACATATATAGTACTCAATAACAATTATTGAATGAATGAGTGACTTGAAGTTAAAATTACAGAGCTACATAGTTGACAGTTATTTGAAGGAAGAACATCCATAAAATGACTTTCTTAAAATGACAATTTAGGTTCAGATTATTATAAAATGAACTATAATCGTTTCATTTTGGAAATAAGAAAGTCATAATCTGAAACATCAACCAGCATAACATGCAATCAGATAAATGGAATGCTCTATCACAGGACTCTCAGAATTAACTGTACTACCACATGGGATGCATTCAAACAACTGAACACATAGTAACATCTTGGTGGTAAGAAGCAACTAGTATTAGTGTTAGTAGTAGTGTGCTATGGTGTGTGTGTGTGGTGTGTGTTCCTTTCTCACATAGGGAGTAACTCCTGTATAGCAGGAACCATGTAGCACATGTTATGTGTAAAGATGAGGCTCAGTGCAAATATATTGGAATAATGAATAAATCATTTTATTTGAAAATGTTTTCTCTCTGCATAACCTTTGGAATGTTGCTGTAATTGCTATTTGCAGGGAGGGATGGAAAAGGGAGGCATAGTTTTGTGGTGAGGAATGTAGGCTTGAGAATTGAAGAGTGCTGGGCTTCAGTTTCACTTACTAACTATGTTTTTATGGAAAAATTACTTAATCTAAGACTTTGCTTCTCTCTCAGTAAAATGTGTAACACTAACATACTTCTCAGGATTGTCTTGCTGACTGAATGAGACAATGTAGTGCCAGAATCATAGTATTGATGTTTTCCTTGCATCTTATTTTGCCAATTATAACTGGTTATAATCACTCAGGAATCCACAGTTATATCTTATAAGAAGGAAAGAAATTTAACAACCTTAATATATAACATACCACATCCTTCCTCCTCTATCTTGTGGAGTTAGGAACTGACAATAAAACAGCTTCTGTCAGTAAGTATTTCTCCTTCATTCATTTGGAAATGCATCATGGTCTATTTTGGGATTACTCCTGAACTCTTGTCTTGTGTTATTATGAAGAATTTCACTTGTCTGGCCTGTAATCCATGAATTAGGTTAGGAGTTTGTGGGAAGACTGTGTCTCTGATCATGTTAGAGCTTCATCTGTGTCAGAGACTCTTCCTAACACTGGGCATTCCGGTGCTGTCAAGTGTGAATGAGTGAACTTTAGGCTGCAGGTTCTGAATCTGGGTCTCAGTGCTCCCCCCACCCCCCACCAGCAGTAGACCCACAGATAGATCCCTAAGCCTTCTATGAAGCCACTTCCTTCTGTAAAATGAACATAATCATCTGAGCGCTTTCAAAGACCTATTGTCAGAAAATGGCTTGTTGTTGTCTAGTCACTAAGTCATGTCTGACTCTTCTTGACCCCAGGAGCTGCAGCATGTCAGGCTTGCTTGTCCTTCATTATCTCCCCAAGTTTGCTCAAGCTCATGTCCATTGAGTCAGTGATGTCATCCAGCCATCTCATCCTCTATCACCCCTTTCTCTTCCTGCACTTAATCTTCCCAGTATCAGGGTCTTTTCCAATGTGTCAGCTCTTTGCATAAGGAGGCCAAAGTACTGGAGCTTCAGCATCAGTCCTTCCAATGAATATTTGGGGTTGATTTCCTTTAGGATTGACTGGTTTGTTCTCCTTGCAGTCCAAGGGATTCTCAAGAGTCTTCTCCAGCACCACAATTTGAAAGCATCAATTCTTCGGCTCTCAGCCTTCTTTATGATCCAACTCTCACATCTGTACATGACTACAGGAAACACATGGCTAATAAATCAACCATGATTTATTGACTGATTCCAGAGTGAATAATTTCATTATTGCTTAAGGCATTTTGTAAATTATATTTTTGTAGTATTTTTCAGAATTCCATGAGCTATAGGCATTAAAAAATGATTAACTTGGGAAAACTATTTCACAGATATTTTATGTTCTCTTGTTAAGTCTCATACTTAGATTTTAGTTTTGGTTATTCATCATCTTTAGAATTTCTGCTGATTTCATAGTAATATTAAGGAAAAACAACTAGTGTGTAATTTAGCTATATCTCATACTTGAGAATTGTAAGAACATATTTACTTCTCAGATGGTTAAAACATACAAAAAACGCATTTTGTTCCTTTATCAAGAACACAAAATAGTCAAGATCAACAAAGATAAATGTAGTAGCACTTTTGCTTTAAGCATATAATTAATCATTCAAAGATGCTAGATTGTTGTCGTAGACTGAGCCACAGCAGTAGAGGAATCACAAGCAATTAAATATCTTGCAATCTATAGTTTTTAAAAATCATCATGTAGGCAGCAAAAGTAATCATTTTTCCCATATCTAAGTTCATGACTAATGTTAACGACTAAATCCTTTGCTATAACAAAATGAGAATCAAGACAATGTTGACTTAGTGAATGTGAGAGTAATTATGTTGATATATTTTTAAGGTCCACATATTTTTGTATCCTTTGTCTTAACTTTAATAATTTCTGCTATAGTTCTCTGTCCTTAGGATCAATACATGCTGAGAATGAGATTTCTTAAAATGGTATTTCATGTCCTTTGACAGGTGAATGGATACAGAAGATGTGGTACGTATATGCGATGGAATGCTACTCGGACATAAAAAGGAAGAAGATAATGCCATTTGCAGCAATATGGATGGGCCTAACGAGTAGCATACTAAGTGAAGTAAGTCAGAAAAAGACAAATACAGTACAATATCACTTATATGTGGAATTTAAAATACGACACAAATAAACCTATCTACAAAAGAAAAAACAGACTCACAAATGCCAAGGGGGAAGCGGTTGGGTGAAGGATGGATTAGGAGTTTGGGATTAGCAGATGCAAACTAGTATATACAGAATGGATAAACAACAAGGTCCTGCTGTACAGTACAGCTAACTGCATTTGATATCATGTGATAAACCATAATGGAAGAGGATATTAAAAGAATATATGTAAATGAATCACTTTGCTGTATAGTAGAAATTAAGACAATATAGTAAATCAAGTATATTTCAATATAATAAATTTTAACAAAAGATCATTTTGGTACAGAATGTCATATATTACTGAAATGATAAATTCTGAAAAATAAGATCCACAAAAGTATCAGCGTCTGCTTTTTTAGATATGAAACTTAAAGCATCAAGTTATATAACAAACAAAAAATTGACTTTTTATATGCACAATTTCAAGTATACACAAAATAAGGAAATAAAAAGAACCTCAATATAACAATTATCCACATTCTAACATTATCAAGATTTTCCCATTTGGGCTTTCTCTGTCCTTCTGTCTTTCTTTCGTTCTCTCCGACCTACCTCCCCTTCCCTTCTTTTTAAAAGCCAGTTTGTTGATTTTATATCCTGCAACTTTACTATATTCATTGATTAGCTCTAGTAATTTTCTGGTGGAGTCTTTAGGGTTTTCTATGTAGAGGATCATGTCATCTGCAAACAGTGAGAGTTTTACTTCTTCTTTTCCAATTTGGATTCCTTTTATTTCTTTTTCTGCTCTGATTGCTGTGGCCAAAACTTCCAGAACTATGTTGAATAGAAGCGGTGAAAGCGGGCACCCTTGTCTTGTTCCTGACTTTAGGGGAAATGCTTTCAATTTTTCACCATTGAGGATAATGTTTGCTGTGGGTTTGTCATATATAGCTTTTATTATGTTGAGGTATGTTCCTTCTATTCCTGCTTTCTGGAGAGTTTTTATCATAAATGGATGTTGAATTTTGTCAAAGGCCTTCTCTGCATCTATTGAGATAATCATATGGCTTTTATTTTTCAATTTGTTAATGTGGTGAATTACATTGATTGATTTGCGGATATTGAAGAATCCTTGCATCCCTGGGATAAAGCCCACTTGGTCATGGTGTATGATCTTTTTAATGTGTTATTGGATTCTGATTGCTAGAATTTTGCTAAGGATTTTTGCATCTATGTTCATCAGTGATATTGGCCTGTAGTTTTCTTTTTTTGTAGTATCTTTGCCTTATGACCCAGCAATCCCACTGCTGGGCATACACACCGAGGAAACCAGAATTGAAAGAGACACATGTACCCCAATGTTCATCGCAGCACTGTTTATAATAGCCAGGACATGGAAACAACCTAATGTCCATCAGCAGATGAATGGATAAGAAAGCTGTGGTACTATACACAATGGAGTATTACTCAGCCATTAAAAAGAATACATTGAATCAGTTCTGATGAGATGGATGAAACTGGAGCCGATTATACAGAGTGAAGTAAGCCAGAAAGAAGAACACCAATACAGTATACTAACACATATATATGGAATTTAGAAAGATGGCAATGATGACCCTGTATGCAAGACAGCAAAAAAGACACAGATGTGTAGAGTGGACTTCTGGACTCCGAGGGAGAGGGAGAGGGTGGGATGATTTGGGAGAATGGCATTGAAACATGTATACTATCATGTAAGAATCAAATCACCAGTCTATGGCCAATGCAGGATACAGCATGCTTGGGGCTGGTGCACGGGGATGACCCAGAGGGATGTTGTGGGGAGGGAGGTGGGAGGGGGGTTCATGTTTGGGATCGTATGTACACCCGTGGTGGATTCATGTCAATGTATGGCAAAACCAATACAGTATTGTAAAGTAAAATAAAGTAAAAATAAAAATTAAAAAAAAAAAAGCCAGTTTGGAGTATCATGCCATTTCACCCCCATACCTCTGCAAAATGTGAACCTTATGTAACCATGATGCCATTATATCACATGTAATTAACTTAAAAATAATATTTCTTGGACTCCTTTAATAACCAATCCATACAGAATTTCTCAGACTTTCTCAGAAATGTTTTTTGCAATTGATTAGTTTGAATAAGAATCCAAACAGTGTCCACAAATCATATTTGGTTGTTTTAGCTCTTTAAACATCTCAGTCCCTATCTCCTTACCCCTGCCTCCTTTTATCCACTGCCTTTGATTTAATACTGAAACTGAATTGAGTAATACTGAATTTATTGTCACCTTGCAGAATTTCTCATATTTTGGATTTGTCTGTTTGCTTTGTTGTGGTATCATTTTATTTGCCCCTCTCTCTTCCATAATTTTTATAAATGGAGATTATCTCTGGAAACTTGAATAGATTTAGGTACACAGAGTTTTCGCTGAAGTACTTAGGGAAACTGTGGGCTATGTGTTATATCTTATCAGAAGGACTCATGTTTCTCGTTTTCTGTTTTCAATGGGATAGCCAGAACCCTTCACTGGAAATTTCCAATTGAAGTTTCACCTAATGGTTTCATCCACTGATAACTGTTGCTTGGATCAATTATTTTCTTAAGGGGAGCAAAATGTAGTTTCTATTAATATCATCTTACCATATATTTTAGCTGTAGTTCAACTTGAAAAATAACTTTCTCACATCATTTAGGATTATTTGGTTAGTCTGAAATACAGTTTATGCAGAAAAGCAAGACAAATAACTATTTCTTTATCATCTAATTGCTAGTTTTCTGAATAGTAACCAGTGCTGCCAAATCCACTGTTAGTCTTAACTTTTCCCTCCAGTTCCATTGGCAAAGCCCAGTTGCACTATTGCTGTAACTTCAATAGGAGTTTCTTTCTCTAAATTGTTCTTTCACTCTCCATTTTTTTTTAAACTACCTAAATGGTGCTTCTAAAATCTGCAATGGATTCAAAATAAGCCTGAACCTTACCTTCAGAAGAAAGATCATAGTCCTTTGTTAAGACATTTGGAATTCTGATGATTGCTCATGGACATGCCTTTCTACTTTCTTTTTGTGTACTGAAGTGAAAGTTGCACAGTTGTGTCCGACTCTTTGTGACTCAGGCTGGAATACTAGAGTGGGGTAGCATTTCCCTTCTCCAGGGGATCTTCCCAACCCAAGGATTGAACCCAGGTCTCCCACATTGCAGCAGATTTCTTTACCAGCTGAGCCCCAAAGGAAGCCCAAGAATACTGGAGTGGGTAGCCTATCCCTTCTCCAGCGGATCTTCGCAACTCAGGAATTGAAGCGTGGTCTCCTGCATTGCTGTTGGATTCTTTACCAACTGAGCTATTGGGGAAGCCCTTTCTTTTTCTAAAAAAAAAATATTTATTTATTTGGCTGCACTGAGTCTTAGTTGTGGCCTGGAGGCCCACTTGTCCCATGGCATGTGGGATTTTAATTCCCCGACCAGGGGATTGAACTCACCTCTCTTGCACTGTAAAGCAGATTCTTAACCACTGAACCACCAGGGAGGCCCCCCTACCTTTCCACTTTCAACAGTCACCACTCCCTGAGAACATATGATATGTGTGTGCTCAGTTGCTTAAGTCATGTCCGACTCTTTGAGGCCTCATGGACTGTAGCCCATCAGGCTCCTCTGTCCATGGGATTCTCCAGGCAAGAATACTGGAGTGGGCAGGGGATCTTCCTGACCCAGGGATCAAAATAGCGTCTCTAGCATCTCCTGCATTAGCATGAAGGTTCTTTACCACTGCACTGCCTGGGGAGATTCTGAGAATATAAGGGAGCTCAACAAACACTTCCTGTGTTTTCCTTCAGGCTCCCTGCATAATTTCCTCAGATGGCTGTGCCATTCTCCCTATATCTTTTCTCTCTAAATCCTGCTGATCCTTTAAGACCCACTCCTATGCCACTTCTCCAGAGAAGACCAATTTCCACCAGTCTCCTCTTGCCTCTCAACATATAGTGATCACTTTCTCCTCTGAACTGCCATAGCATTTCTAAGAACCTTGATTTTGAAAAGCATTGCTGTAACTGTCCTTCTTGTACCTGATTGCACATGTGAATCTTACTTAAGAGATCATGAATTCTTAAGAAGCTTCATTTGTGTAACCTGCATACCCCTGTCACCATCACCATCACTTACATTCTGTAATGTTCAGACTACTATCATGGAATTATTTGCACATGATCTCTTGTGATTTGTTGCCTTTGTATCAAGAATGTAGTTAGTACAATTAAATATAGTTAAATTCTGATAATCATGACTAAACTTTTTAACAAAATATACCGAGTACCTAAGTATCAGGCAATATGCCTGATATAGCCCTTCCCTTACTTATTATCATAAGAACCCTATGAGAAAGTTTCTGCTATTATCTCCATTTATCAAAGAGGAAACTAAGATTTAAGAAATTACTTAAATTGTCAACAGCATAAAGCAGTAAAAGAAAGATTTAAATCCAGCTATTTCTGAAAACAGTCTTTGTCTTCAATATCATTTAGATGCTTTGCTCCTCCAAGATTGTTGAATGAACTGGTGTGAGGAATGAGCTCAGAAAATTGTTACCTGACAATAACTTGGTATGAGCTCTGTAAGTTCAAAACAAAATTGTGTGCATTTGTAGTCTTACTAAGGACAACGATTGCTATAATAAGCACATTAGTGATAAGTCTGGGAACACTATAAAATGGTAAAGTCGTAAAATTTGGGAAAAAAAGATAATTTACTTATAAGAAAATATTCTGAATTTATTAGTAATTTTTCATCACTTAAAAAATTTATAGTTGCTAAGATATTTTCAATATACTACTTGAGGAAGATATAGCAGCAGTTCCAAGAGAAAAACTATACAAACTTTAAATTTTGATGCATATATTCAATGGTTTCAAACTGTGGTACTGGAGAAGACTCTTCAGGGTCCCTTATACAGCAAGGAGATCAAGCCAGTCAATCCTAAATGAAATCAAACCTGAATTTCGTTGGAAGGACTGAGGCTGAAGCTGAAGCTCCAATAGTTTGGCCACCTGTTGAGAAGGGAGTCGACTCACTGGAAAACACCCCGATGCTCAGAAAGACTGAAGGCAGGAGGAGAATTGGGCAACAGAGGATGAGATGGTTGGATGGCATCACTGACTCAGTGGACTTGGGTTTGAGAAACTCAGGGAGAGAGTGAAGGATAGAGAAGCCTGGTGTGCTGCAGTTAATGGGGTCACAAAGAGTCGGACAAGACTTAGCAACTGAACAATAATAACAATTCAACAACATATTCAGTTCAATTCAGTCGCTCAGTTGTGTCCGACTCTTTGCGACAACATGAATTGCAGCACCCCAGGCCTCCCTGTCCATTACCAACTCCCGGAGTTTACTCAAACCCATATCCATTGAGTCAGTGATGCCATCCAGCCATCTCATCCTCTGTTGACCCCTTCTCCTCCTGCCCCCAATCCCTCCCAGCATTAGGGTCTTTTCCACTGAGTCAACTCTTTGCATGAGGTGGCCAAAGTATTGGAGCTTGAGCTTCAGCTTTAGCATCAGTCCTTCCAATGAACACCCAGGACTGATCTCCTTTAGAATGGACTGGTTGGATCTCCTTGCAGTTCAAGGGACTCTCAAGAGTCTTCTCCAACACCACAGTTCAAAAGCATCAATTCTTTGGTGCTCAGCTTTCTTCACAGTCCAACTCTCGCATCTATACGTGACCACTGGAAAAACCATAGCCTTGACTAGACGGACCTTAGTCGGCAAAGTAATGTCTCTGCTTTTGAATATACTATCTAGGTTGGTCATAATTTTCCTTCCAAGGAGTAAGTGTCTTTTAATTTCATGGCTGCAATCACCATCTGCAGTGATTTTGGAGCCCAGAAAAATAAAGTCAGACACTGTTTCCACTGTTTCCCCATCTATCTGCCATGAAGTGATGGGACCAGATGCCAAGATCTTAGTTTTCTGAATGTTGAGCTTTAAGCCAACTTTTTCACTCTCCTCTTTCACTTTCATCAAGAGGCTTTTTAGTTTCTCTTCACTTTCTGCCATAAGGTTGGTGTCATCTGCATATCTGAGGTTATTGATATTTCTCCCGGCAATCTTGATTCCAGCTTGTGCTTCTTCCAGTCCAGCGTTTCTCATGATGTACTCTGCATATAAGTTAAAGAATATTTATACCACGCTAGGTGCTGAGAGAAGGCACAAAACTGTATACGAGTTGACAGTTGTCAAGTTGCTCATAATATAACAGAGAGGATAAGAAATATGCTTGGCCATGGACAAGAGCTAGCAATTACCCACCACTGCTACAGCAGGGTTTCCATTCCAGCGATAACTTCTATGGGAATTCTATGGAAGGAAAGAAAACCCTCCACACCATTAGAGGTATAGAAAATGGATTTTTTTTGCTGAAGAAAACATTTGATGGCAAAGTTAAAAAAATAGAAGCAATTTTCCTATGATCAGATTTCTGTCTTAAATAATTACTTTAAAGGACTCGCAAAAAAAAAAAAGTCCCTTTTAAGCATTTCAGACTCAGTTAGTTAAATAATCAATATGTCCATTTTGGTTAGAATTGTGTAAGAAAGTCACACATTTAAAAAATATCTCCACTATTCCAAGAAAATTACAAATGATGAAGTCTGTCAATTGTATTCAAAGTACAAACTTTAAGCTGATCTTGTTGGCAGGCATTCCATGAGGTAGCATGGAGACTGCCTTATGTTTAATGAAAGGAACATGCCATCATGGCAGACTGAAAGCTATCTGGGTTCTACCTTATGTCCTGCCAAGAACTAGCTGATCTTGAGATTTTGCACAAGTCACTCAATCTCTGTTATTTAAACTGAGTAGTTAAGTTATTTCTAACATCTCCTCTGTCAGTTAAATTATGTGAGTTGATATCATCTCATTTAAGCACGTGCTAATACTGGAGATGTTCTCTATCTATTGCAAACCTATCATTGTATGGCAAAAAGAAACAGAATGTTCCTGTTCTTAAAGCTGGGACATACTTTGCTGCTGCTAATTTGGGCTTTGAGAAGTCATGTTAAAAAAGGAGATTTTTTTCCCTCAGGAATGAATAAATAGAACAGAATTCATCTAACAAGTATTTGTTGAGCACATACTATGTTCCAGACACTGTTGGGGACTGAGAAATGCAATAGTGCACAGTTGTCTCTGCCCTCATGGAGCTTTCAGTCTGGAGGGTGGTGTTGGGGGTGGGGGTAAAAATACTGTACAAGATACAGTAAAGGGACTCTTTTTGTCCTTGCATCCTCTCTCAAAAAAAGAGAAGGACACAGACTTCCAAGCTACTCAATATCCTTAAAGGAAGGGAGAGATTACTCATGTAGCAGACACCAGTGGTCAAACCCTTTCTGCCAGAGCAGTGTCAACTATGGTTAAAAAAAAATATTTCATGATACTTGTTACAGACCCTAAAATAGAGTTTATTGAAAATCATCACAATAGCTACAGGGACCACAGCAACGCAATTTTATGGTGAAAAAGAGATAGAGAGATTGAGGTCAACCCCAAATACAGCATAGGCAGTAGGAATTTGTAGCCAGAGACCAGGGTTGGGGGTCAGTGGATGAACAGTTACTAAGAAGAGACATCAGGGGTAAGGGGGTTATAGTTAAATCGATCTAACAAGATTTTTGGCAAAGTTAGGTCAGGGTAATAAGACACCATCTGGGAGATGGTGGAGGAGAGGAACCGGCTTAGATATTGAGGGTGATCAGTTACCAAGAAATCTTTCTACCACTAGATTTTACAAGGAAATGCAAAGGTGAGCTTAAAAGAGGTCTCAGGAATTGGACTGAAGTTTAAGCAAAGAGTTTTTGTCACTGTCTCTCACCTCTCACCCAGAAAACAGTGGAGAAGAAATTGAGATCGAGAATGAGGGTGAGAACAAGAGACAGAGAGAATGAGAGAGAATTCCTCAGAGACCATTGTCAGGGCTTTAAGAAAGGGCTTGATTGACCTGCAGGGCTTGACTGACATGTGTGCCCAGAAAATGTGGAAGACACTGTTGCTCCTTCCAAGAGATTATAGAGGCGGGTGTGCCTATCTGGTAGCAAAGAGAAAAATAGTGCTCTGGGAGGAGCTTCTCTCCTACCAAAGTGCTGGATAAGGACGAGTGAGTTTTCTTTGTGGGCTCAGTGGCTACACAGGAGAGCTCCAGCACACTGCCTGGAGGAAGAGACTGACCTCCCAAAGGAAGGTGGGAGGTGGATCAACTGATGCCCCCGAGGGCTAAAGGAGGGGATTTTTTTTTAAATGTCTTTAAAAATTTTTTTATATTTTTAATATAAATTTATTTAATTGGAGGCTAATTACTTTACAATACTGTATTGCTTTTGCCATACATCGACATGAATCCACCACGGGTGTACATTTGTTCCCCATCCTGTACTCCCCTCCCACTTCCCTCCCCATACCATCTGTCTGGGTCATCCCAGTGTACCAGCCCCGAGCATCCTGTATCCTGCATCGAACCTGGACTGGCGATTCGTTTCACATATGATAAAGGGAGGGGATTTAAAGTCTGTTGAGGAGTGTTAAAATCTACCCCAGAGAGATGATGCAGGATTACCCTACCTCCCCTCTGCTAAAATATACCCCACAAGGGCACTCCATGAAAGTGAGGGGGTAAGGCGGGACTGAAGGAAGGCCCCTGTCTAGAAGGAAACAATGGTAAAGTACAAACACCTATGCACCCCAAGAGCATGTTATTTCTCCAGAGACTCTCTTCTGCTTGGTATGATGTTGGCTGCTGAGGGTCGAGGAGCTGGATTTAGGAGAGATAGAGCAAAGTTTCTTCAACAGCAGAGAAAAAGCTTTGAGTTGAAGGGTGTTAACATCTGTCCTCATTTCATCAATCTACTTATTTTCCTAGCTGACATGGGACTTTTCTAATGACTGAGAGAGTCTTGAAAATCTTTAGAACCTGCCTGAAATTTCTTCAAGGGAGGGGGGAAAAACCCAAGAAATTCAGAGAGAGGGTTTAGCGGGACCGTCTAAGAAAGAATAAAGTTGCTTCATGATCATCAGTTCAGTTCAGTTCAGTCGCTCAGTCATGTCCGACTCTTTGTGACCCCATGAATCGCAGCACACCAGGCCTCCCTGTCCATCACCAACTCCCGGAGTTCACTCAAACTCACGTCCATCGAGTCGGTGATGCCATCCAGCCATCTCATCCTTGGTCATCCCCTTCTCCTCCTGCCCCCAATCCCTCCCAGCATCAGGGTCTTTTCCAATGAATCAACTCTTCCCATGAGGTGGCCAAAGTATTGGAATTTCAGCTTTAGCATCATTCCTTCCAAAGAAATCCCAGGACTGATCTCCTTTAGGGTGGACTGGTTGGATCTCCTTGCAGTCCAAGGGACTCTCAAGTCTTTTCCAACACCACAATTCAAAAGCATCAATTCTTCAGTGTTCAGCTTTCTTTACAGTCCAACTCTCACATCCATACATGACCACAGGAAAAACCATAGCCTTGACTAGACCAAACTTTGTTGGCAAAGCAATGTCTCTACTTTTGAATATGCTATCTAGGTTGGTCATAACTTTCCTTTCAAGGAGTAAGTGTCTTTTAATTTCATGGTTGCAGTCACCATCTGCAGTGATTTTGGAACCCCCCAAAATAAAGTCTGACACTGTTTCCACTGTTTCCCCATCTATTTCCCATGAAGTGATGGGACCACATGCCGTGATCTTCGTTTTCTGAATGTGGAGCTTTAAGTCAACTTTTTCACTCTCCTCTTTCACTTTCATCAAGAGGCTCTTTAGTTCTTCACTTTCTGCCATAAGGGTGGTGTCATCTACATATCTGAGGTTATTGATATTTCTCCCAGCAATCTTGTTTCCAGCTTGTGCTTCTTCCAGTCCAGCGTTTCTCATGATATACTCTGCATATAAGTTAAATTAGCAGGGTGACATTATACAGCCTTGACGTACTCCTTTTCCTATTTGGAATCAGTTGGTTGTTCCATGTCCAGTTCCAACTGTTGCTTCCTGACCTGCATATAGATTTCTCAAGAGGCAGGTCAGGTGGTCTGGTATTCCCATCTCTTTCAGAGTTTTCCACAGTTTATTGTGAGCTTAGTGTTTGTTATTTCAGATTCAGTCCCACAATGGGGCTGTATAAATATATACATAAGCCAGAAACATTACAAACTGCCAAGGCAAATCATCAGATTGCCTTGTCATGTTGCTCTCAGTTGGGAAGAAGTGTGTCGAAGGTAGAATTATTCTTAATAGGCAGTTCTCTTCTAGGGGCAGAATTTGATGTTACATCTATGGTGATGTTGTTTGGTGGGAAGGGATCTTTATCTTATATATCACCATTAAAGTATTGATAGAATTAAATGAGAATGAGCAAATTGAAGAAAAGGAAATGTAAAAGGTCTTCTTTTCAGTAACGGTAGATAGGAAATGACAGGATAGTAGGGGCTTTCATATGGATCTTTGCACATTTTAAAGTATTACAATCAATATTTAATTGCCAAAATCTGTGCAACTTCATCTGCATATCTGTAATTTAACTGAAATCTCGGTGTTCCTCAGACTTACCTACTACTATATATGTTCATTATTTTACAGTCCTTCATCCTCTTACAGTCATAGGAAGATTTGTTGGTCTTTGTAATCAACGTTACCCTCCACCAGCGCCACAGGATCTCCTCCATGACCTTTGTTCCTAGACTGATTGCTACTCTATTCTGGACCCATTCTGTCTATAGTGGCTTCTGCTCAGCCTGTAAAATGTGATTAAATCTCCTCGGCTCCTAATATCAGAACAAAAATCTTCTTTGTTGTCCCATGTCTATTTAGCTACTATTCAATTATTCCTGTGTTTTCAACCAATCCTTGGTTAAATTCAATGGACAATTTTCAGTTTTTATTGTATTTATGATGATACTACAGACTATCCCTGACTTAAGATGACTTATGACTTTGCGAATTCACAATGGTGTGAAAGCTATATATATTCAAAAGAAACCATGCTTCACATTTTGAATTTTGATCTCCCGGGCTGGTAATATGTAGTAGAGTAATCTCTCATGATGCCAGGCAGGGCAGAGGGCCACAGCTCCCAGCTAGCCACACCATCATGAGGGTAAACAATTGATAAACTAATGACAACTCTGTGCTCATGCAGCCTTTCTATTTTACACTTTGGGGACAGTTCAGTTCAGTTGCTCAGTCGTAACCAACTCTTTGCAATCCCATGAATTGCAGCACACCAGGCCTCCCGGAGTTCATTCAAACTCATGTCCATTGTATCTGTGATGCCATCCAGCCATCTCATCCTCTGTCATCCCCTTCTCCTCCTGCCCCCAATCCCTCCCAGCATCAGGGTCTTTTCCAATGAGTCAACTCTTTGCATGATGTGGCCAAAGTATAGGAGTTTCAGCTTCAGCGTCAGTCCTTCCAATGAACACTGAGGACTGATCTCCTTTAGAATGGACTGGTTGGATCTCCTTGCAGTTCAAGGGACTCTCAAGAGTCTTCTCCAACACCACAGTTCAAAAGCATCAATTCTTCCGTGCTCAGTTTTCTTCACAGTCTGACTCTCACATCCATACAGGACCACTGGAAAAACCGTAGCCTTGACTAGACGGACCTTTGTTGGCAAAGTAAAATGTCTCTGCTTTTTAATGTGCTCTCTAGGTTGGTCATAACTTCCCTTCCAAGGAGTAATCGTCTTTTAATTTCATGGCTGCAGTCACCATCTGCAGTGATTTTGAAGCCTCCCAAAATAAAGTCTGCCACTGTTTCCACTGTTTCCCCATCTATTTGCGATGAAGTGATGGGACCAGATGCCATGATCTTCGTTTTCTGAATGTTGAGTTTTAAGCCAACTTTTTCACTCTCCTTTTTCACTTTCATCAAGAGGCTTTTTAGTTCCTCTTCACTTTCTGCCATAAGGTTAGTGTCATCTGCATATCTGAGGTTATTGATATTTCTCCCGGCAATTTTGATTCTAACTTGTGCTTCATCCAGCCCAGTGTTTCTCATGATGTACTTTGCATATAAGTTAAATAAATAGGGTGACAATACACAGCCTTGACGTACTCCTTTACCGATTTGGAACCAGTCTGCTGTTCCATGTTCAGTTCTAACTGTTGCTTCCTGATCTCCATACAGATTTCTTAAGAGGCCGGTCACATGGTCTGGTATTTCCATCTTTTTAAGAATTTTCCAGAGTCTGTTTTGATCCACACAGTCAAAGGCTTTGGCATAGTCAATAAAGCAGAACTAGATGATTTCTCGAACTCTCTTGCTTTTTCGATGATCCAGTGGATGTTGGCAATATGACCTCTGGTTCCTCTGCCTTTTCTAAATCCAGGTTGAACATCTGGAATTCATGATTCCTATACTGTTGAAGCCTGGCTTGGGGAATTTTGAGCATTACTTTACTAATATGTGAGATGAGTACAGTTGTGCAGTAGTTTGAGCATTCTTTGGCATTGCCTTTCTTGGGGATTGGAATGAAAACTGACATGTTCCAATCCTGTCAGCAGTGGAACACTCCACTGCTGAGTGTTCCAAATTTGTTGGCATCTTGAGTGCAGCACTTTCACAGCATGATCTTTTAGGATTTGAAACAGCTCAACTGGAATTCCATCACCTCCACTAGCTTTGTTTGTAGTGATGCTTCCTAAGACTTGACTTCTCTCTCTAGAATGTCTGGCTCTAGGTGAGTGATCATACCATGGTGATTATCTGAGTCGTGAAAATCTTTTTTGTATAGTTCTTCTGTGTATTCTTGCCATCTCTTCTTAATATCTTCTGCTTCTGTTAGGTCCATACCATTTCTGTCCTTTATTGAGCCCATGTTTGCATGAAATGTTCCCTTGGTATCTCTAATTTTCTTGAAGAGATCTCTAGTCTTTCCCATTCTATTGTTTTCCTCTATTTCTTTGCACTGATCAATGAGGCTTTCTTATCTCTCCTTGCTATTCTTTGGAACTCTGCATTCAAATAGGCATATCTTTCCTTTTCTCCTTTGCTTTTGGCTTCTCTTCTTTTTACAGCTATTTGTATGGCTTCCTCAGACAGCCATTTTGCTTTTTTGCATTTCTTTTTCTTGGGGATGGTCTTGATCCCTGTCTCCTATACCATGTCACAAACCTATGTCCATAGTTCATCAGGCACTCTGTCTATCAGATCAAATCTCTTGACTCTATTTGTCACTTCCACTGTATAATCGTAAGGGATTTGATTTAGGTCATACCTGAATGGTCTAGTGGTTTTCCCTACTTTCTTCAATTTAGGTCTGAATTTGGCAATAAGAAGTTCATGATCTGAGCCACAGTCAGCTCCTGGTCTTGTTTTTTGCTGACTGTATAGAGCTTCTCCAACTTTGGCTGCAAAGAATATAATCAGTCTGATTTCGGTGTTGACCATCTGGTGATGTCCATGTGTTGAGTCTTCTCTTTTTTTGTCGGAAGAGGGTGTTTGCTATGACCAGTATGTTCTCTTGACAAAACTCTGTTAGCCTTTGCCTTGGCTTATTCTGTACTCCAATGCTGAATTTGCCTATTACTCCAGGTGTTTCTTGACTTCCTACTTTTGCATTCCAGTCCTCTATAATGAAAAGGACATCTTTTTTAGGTGTTAGTTCTAGAAGGTCTTGTAGGCCTTTAAAGAACCATTCAACTTCAGCTTCTTCAGCATTACTTGTTGGGGCATAGACTTGGATTAATGTGATATTGAATGTTTTGCCTTGGAAATGAACAGAAATCATTCTGTCATTTTTGAGATTGCATCCAAATACTGCATTTTATACTCTTTTGTTGACCATGATGGCTACTCCATTTCTTCTAAGGGATTCTTGCCCACAGTAGTAGATGTAATGGTCATCTAAGTTAAATTCACCCATTCCAGTCCATTTTAGTTCGCTGATTCCTAAAATGTCAATGTTCACCCTTGCCATCTCTTGTTTGACCACTTCCAATTTGCCTTGATTCACGGACCTGACATTCCAGGTTCCTCTGCAATATTGCTCTTTACAGCATCGGACCTTGCTTCTATCACCAGTCACATCCACAAGTGGGTTTTGTTTTTGCTTTGGCCCTGTCTCTTCATTCTTTCTGGAGTTATTTCTCCACTCATTTCCAGTAGCATATTGGGCACCTACCAACACGGGGAGTTCATCTTTCAGTGTCCTAACTTTTTTGCCTTTTAATTCTGTTCATGGGGTTCTCAAGGCAAGAATACTGAAGTGGTTTGCCATTCCCTTCTCCAGTGGACCACATTCTGTCAGGCCTCTCCACCAAGACCCATCCATCTTGGGTGGCCCTACATGACATGGCTCATAGTTTCACTGAGTTAGACAAGTCTGTGGTCCATGTGATCTGATTGTTTAGTTTTCTGTGACTGTGATTTTCAGTCTGTCTGCCCTCTGATGGAGAAGGATAAGAGGCTAATGGAAGCTTCCTGATGGGAGAGACTGACTGAGGGGGAAACTGGGTCTTGTTTTGATGAGTAGGGCCATGCTCAGTAAATCTTTAATCCAACTTTGTGTTGATGGGTGGAGCTGTGTTCCCTCCCTGCTATTTACCTGGGGCCAAACTATGGTGGAGGTAATGAAGATAATGGCAACCTCCTTCAAAAGATCCCATGCATATACTACTATACTCACTGCCCCCAACCCTGCAGCAGGCCACCGTTGACCCACGCCTCTGCTGGAGACTCCTAGACACTCCTGGGCAGTCTGGATCAGTCTCCTGTGTGGTCACTGCTCCTTTCTCTTGGGTCCTGGTGTGCACAAGGTTCTGTTTGTGCCCTCTAAGATTCTATTTCCCAGTCCTGTGTAAGTTCTGGCAGCTCTATGGTGGGGTTAATGGCGACCTCCTCCAAGAGGGCTTATGCCACACCCAAGTGTGCTGCACCCAGAGTCGCTGTCCCTGTGGCAGTCCCCTGCTGGCCTGTACTTCTTCAGGAGACACTCAAACACAGTTCTGTCTCAGTCTCTGTGGGGTTCCTGGGTCCTGGTGCACACAAGATTTGTTTGAGCCCTCTGAGCATCTCTGGCAGGAATGGGGTTTGATTCTAAAAGTGAATTTGCCCCTCATACTGTCTTGCTGGGGCTTCTCCTTTGCCCTTGGGCATGGGGTATCTCCTCATGGCCGCTTCAGCACTGTGCAGCCGCCTCTTCAGTGCCTACCTTCTTGCTGGGGTTTCTCTGACCTTGGACATGGGGTATCTCCTCACGGCCACTCCAGCGAAGCACAGCTGCTGCTCCTAACCTTGGACGTGGGGTATCTCCTTCCTGCCTCTCCAACGCCGCACAGCTGCACGGTATTCCATAAATTATGTAAGATATTCAACAGTCCATTATCAAATGGCTTTGTGTTAAGTGATTTTGCCCAACTCAAGGCTAACGTAAGTGTTCTGAGCACATTCAAAGTGGGCTAGGCTAAGCTGTGATGTTTGGCAGGTTAGATGTATTAAATACATTTTGTACTTGATATTTTCAATTCACAATGGGTTTATGAAACCCTGTGATAAGTTAAAGAGGATACATAGAGTCCTGGATATTTGGTCAGTACAATTTCTACTAAGGAAAGGGAAGTACACATTTTTCAATGGAGAGTCACCTGTTTGACCCAAGGATTTTTGCCAGTATGTATTTCTTAAAACTGTCTGCTCTTTTACCTATTTTCTCAGTACTTCTTCCTGCTTCTCCTTCCACATCTCTGACGACTTTTCCTGGTTTCCTCTATGGCACTTTTTATTTCCTCCTCTCTCTTCACTGTGTGCAATGCGCTTCACTATTTCCACTCTACATTGCCCTCTCCACATGAACACTAGGTGGTTCAATTAAAAATCCATATTCTGAAAGTTTAACAATACGTATCTCTGGCCAACCTCGCCTTTGAACTTCCAACTACATATTAAATAAATCCTGGACACTGAAACACCAATTCTTTTCTTAAATTTGCTACATCTGAAACTAAACTTACTTTCTTCCCTCATTTGAACCCTCAAATGGAATCCTGCTTCTTCATTAGCCAGCTTATAACATCGCCTTATATCTAGTCAACCAATAGAGACTCCTGGGAGTCATCGTAAAGTACTTCCTGTTTCTCACCATTCTCTCACTTCCTGCTTTCCTCCCCCACCCCATTAAAAGAGAAGACCTAAATGTTAATGATATACCAACAGTATTTTGATTCTCTCACCTCGTCTCTAATCCTGCTGTTACTACCTAGTAAAACACTCTTGATGCCCGTTCCAAAGCCCCAGAATGTTATAATGGCATCCTAACTGTGTTCCAATCTCCAAATTTGCCCTTCTCAAATTTACCAGCCATACTAATACTAGCATGACCCATCTAAAATGAATATAAACTAAACCCCTTACTCCATTAAAGTATATTGGTTGTTCTCCATCACTTATCAGATAGCATTCAATTTCTTTGATGAATTATACAAAGTCAGCAATTTGCTGGTCCCTACTTTCCTCTTTATGTTCACTGATGTTCACATCTGAAGTCTAAAAACACCGAATTAGCTCCTCAAACAGTATACATTAATATATAAACCAGTGGTCTTGTTTATGCTCTTTCTCTTATGTGAAATATACTCTATTCCTGTTTCCCTTTCCTCACTAAGTAATGAAGACTTATTTCAGGTACTACATCCTCCAGGAAGAATTATCCAAACTTATTTTAACCATCGTGAGTCCCTTTTTACTTCCTTAGGATCCTTGAGTATCATTGTCATTAGCATTACCATAATACATTTCAACTATGTATTTATTTTCCATGTCGACATAGTATGTTCTTCAAAGCTATTTTCAACCTTATACACTCATGGCCCAGCACAGTGCTGCCCACAGATAGGTACACAGTAGATGTTATCAAACTGAAATTGAACATTGCTCCGTTATATTTCAATCATTTCGGCTCAAAAAAGTTTTTCACACTCAACTTTCTTGCAGAAAGAGGAAGGACAGCAACTCTCTAATTTCCTATTTGGTAGAGATAGATAATTTTTCATATATCTGATTACTTATTTTTCAAACTCCATTTAATATTCTGTCTTTTACAGTGATCTTAAAATTGTGTGCATATCTGCCTTTGCATCATAAAGAGGAATATATAATCATTTTATTCATATAAAATGAGTTAACCTTATTGAAACAATGAAGGAAGTAACAAGTTTGTGAAATATTTTGTAGGATTGCTACTAAATCCTGAGTTTCCCACTAAAATACTTGTATTCAGCTCAGCTCAGTCACTCATTCATATCTGACTCTTTGCGACCCCATGGATTGCAGCATGTCAGGCTTCCCTGTCCATCACCAATTCCTGGAACTTACTCAAACTCATGTCCATTGAGTTGGTGATGCCATCCAACCATTTCATTCTCTGTCATCCCTTTCTCCTCCTGCCTTCAATCTTTCCCAGTATCAGGGTCTTTTCAAATGAGTCAGTCCTTCACATCAGGTGGCCAGAGTATTGGAGCTTCAACTTCAGCATCAGTCCTTCTAATGAATATTAAGGGCTGATCTCCTTTAGGATGAACTGGTTGTATCTCCTTCCAGTTCAAGGGACTCTCAAGAGTCTTCTCCAACACCACAGTTATAAAGCATCAGTTTTGTGGTGCTCTGCTTTCTTTATAGTCCAACTATCACATCCATACATGACTACTGGAAAAACTATAGCTTTGACTAGATGGACCTTTGTTGGCAAAGTAATGTCTCTGCTTTTTAGTATGGTGTCTAGGTTGGTCATAACTTTTCTGCCAAGGAGCAAGCGTCTTTTGGTTTCATGGTTGCACTCACCATCTGCAGTGATTTTGAAGCCCAAAAATATAAAGTGAGTCACTGTTTCCATGTTTCTCCATCTATTTGCCATGAAGTGATGAGACTGTATGCCATGATCTTCGTTTTCTGAATGTTGAGCTTCAAGCCAACTTTTTCATTCTCCTTCACTTTCATCAAGAGGCTCTTTTAGTTCCTCTTCACTTTCTGCCATAAGGGTGGTGTTACTTGCATATCTGAGGTTATTGATATTTCTCCCAGAAATCTTGATTCCAGCTTGTGCTTCATCCAGCCCAGCATTTCTCATGATGCATATAAGTTAAATAAGCAGGGTGACAATAAACAGCTTTGACATACTCCAATTTGGAACCAGTCTGTTGTTCTATGTCCAGTTCTAATTGTTCCTTCTTGACCTGCATACAGATATCTCAGGACGCAGATCAGGTGGTCTGGTATTCCCATCTCTTTTAGAATTTTCCAGTTTGTGGTGATCCACACAGTCAAAGGCTTTGGCATAGTCAATAAAGTAGAAGTAGATATTTTTCTGGAACTCTCTTACTTTTTCGCTGATCCAACAGATGTTGGCAATTTGATTTCTGCTTCCTCTACCTTTTCTAAATCCAGCTGGAACATCTGGAAGTTCACGGTTCATGTACTGTTGAAGCCTGGCTTGGAGAATTTTGAATATTACTTTGTTAGAATGTTAGATGAGTGTAGTTGTATTAGTCTATATTAGAGAAACAGAAACAGCTTTATTTATTGTAAGGAACTGACTGACACAGTTATAGAGACAGCATGATCTGCCATCAAGTCTTCCCAGTTAGCTGAGTGGTAAAGAATTTGTCTGCCAATGTAGGAGACACAGGGTCCCTGGGTAGGGAAGATTCCCCTAGCAAAGAGAAAAGCAACCCATTCTAGTATTCTTGCCTGGGAAATCCCATGGACAGAGGAGCCTGGTGGGCTGCAGTCCATGGGGTGGCAAAGAGTTGGACAAGACTGTGCACACATGCACTGACTGATCTGTAGCCAGCAAGCTCGAGGTCCAGGTGAGCTAAGGGTATAAGTTCTATCCAAGCCTGAATCTGTCTTGAGGAAAAGAAAGGATTGATGCCCCCTCTTGAAGACTGTCTTACAGAGAGAGTGAATTCTCTTTTACTCTACCTCTTTGTTCTAGTCAGGTTTCTAAATGGTTGAGGCTTCCCCACAATGGGGAGGGCGATCTTCTTTACTCAGTCTACAAATTCCAACCAGAAAGATCCTCAGAGAAACACCTAGAATAATACTTAATCAAATATCTGGATATCCTGTGGCCCAGTCAAGTTGACAATCAGAATAACCATCTGGAATGGCATATCATGAACATTTCTCATATCATTATTTATCAAAGCCATGATTTTATGATGACATAATTTTAAAGCTTATGGGATATATCATTAACTATTATTAAATATTCCCCTTGCTGGATGTGAAATTGGTATGAATTTTTGGAAATGTAAGTAATAATACAATAGGCGTATCATTACAACATTATAATACATAATATAATAATGTACTGGACAGTGTCTTTGTTTTTGTGTCTATTATTTTGTAGAGATATATTGTTAACTTATTTGTCTATCCATCTTTGTCTCATTTGAGTAAGTACTCACCACCATATTATGTTGGTGGGGCTATTTAACCTATCATCTCCTCTCTCCTAACTAGCACCACCTCAATAATGGAAATCAACATACCCCCATTAAACCAGATCAAGCTGGTCAATCAGAATGATCTGTTCTCATGGCTCAGGGATGATTCAGAGATGAGCACAGGGTCAGGAGTACTCCTTCAGATTCTTTTGCTAGAACTATCAGGAGGGTAGGTTTGCTACTGGCTGAACTGTGAGGATGTGATCTGGATTATAGGTGGCCGTCTCTCTGGCCTGTAGGTAGAACATTTTTATAGAATAAGGTCAACATACAGAGTGAAGAAAGGTTGAGATACAGCAAAAGATGGACCTCTTCCAAACTTTATTGATTCCATATGCAGGATTATCAATAGCAAATTTATTCTTGAATTCTCAGTTACTCAGACTATTATGTCCCCCTCATGCATAAATAATCTTGAATTATAGATCTCTCATTTCAACCTAAGGGGGCAGTTTCTTAGAAATGATATTATTTAGACATAGGTAACACTGACTAATACTTTTACCAGATTACTTTTATTTTTTTTTTTTTTTTTTTTTCTTTTTCTTTTTTTTTTTTTTTTTTATTAAATTTTAAAATCTTTAATTCTTACATGTGTTCCCAAACATGAAACCCCCTCCCACCTCCCTCCCCATAACATCTCTGTGGGTGATCCCCATGCACCAGCCCCAAGCATGCTGTATCCTGCGTCAGACATAGACTGGCGATTCAATTCTTACATGATAGTATACATGATAGAATGCCATTCTCCCAAATCATCCCGCCCTCTCCCTCTCTCTCTGAGTCCAAAAGTCCGTTATACACAGCTGTGTCTTTTTTCCTGTCTTGCATACAGGGTCATCATTGCCATCTTTCTAAATTCCATATATATGTGTTAGTATACTGTATTGGTGTTTTTCTTTCTGGCTTACTTCACTCTGTATAATCGGCTCCAGTTTCATCCATCTCATCAGAACTGATTCAAATGAATTCTTTTTAACGGCTGAGTAATACTCCATCGTGTATATGTACCAAAGCTTCCTTATCCATTCATCTGCTGATGGACATCTAGGTTGTTTCCATGTCCTGGCTATTATAAACAGTGCTGCGATGAACATTGGGGTACATGTGTCTCTTTCAATTCTGGTTTCCTCGGTGTGTATACCCAGCAGTGGGATTGCTGGGTCATAAGGTAGTTCTATTTGCAATTTTTTAAGGAATCTCCACACTGTTCTCCATAGTGGCTGTACTAGTTTGCATTCCCACCAACAGTGTAGGAGGGTTCCCTTTTCTCCACACCCTCTCCAGCATTTATTGCTTGCAGATTTTTGGATCGCAGCCATTCTGACTGGTGTGAAGTGGTACCTCATTGTGGTTTTGATTTGCATTTCTCTAATAATGAGTGATGTTGAGCATCTTTTCATGTGTTTGTTAGCCATCCGTATGTCTTCTTTGGAGAAATGTCTATTTAGTTCTTTGGCCCATTTTTTGATTGGGTCGTTTATTTTTCTGGAATTGAGCTGCATAAGTTGCTTGTATATTTTTGAGATTAGTTGTTTGTCAGTTGCTTCATTTGCTATTATTTTCTCCCATTCAGAAGGCTGTCTTTTCACCTTGCGTATATTTTCCTTTGTTGTGCAGAAGCTTTTAATTTTAATTAGATCCCATTTGTTTATTTTTGCTTTTATTTCCAGAATTCTGGGAGGTGGATCATAGAGGATCCTGCTGTGATTTATGTCTGAGAGTGTTTTGCCTATATTCTCCTCTAGGAGTTTTATAGTTTCTGGTCTTACATTTAGATCTTTAATCCATTTTGAGTTTATTTTTGTGTGCGGTGTTAGAAAGTGATCTAGTTTCATTCTTTTACAAGTGGTTGACCAGTTTTCCCAGCACCACTTGTTAAAGAGATTGTCTTTACTCCATTGTATATTCTTGCCTCCTTTGTCAAAGATAAGGTGTCCATATGTGTGTGGATTTATCTCTGGGCTTTCTATTTTGTTCCATTGATCTATATGTCTGTCTTTGTGCCAGTACCATACTGTTTTGATGACTGTGGCTTTGTAGTAGAGCCTGAAGTCAGGCAAGTTGATTCCTCCAGTTCCATTCTTCTTTCTCAAGATTGCTTTGGCTATTCGAGGTTTTTTGTATTTCCATACAAATCTTGAAATTATTTGTTCTAGTTCTGTGAAAAATATGGCTGGTAGCTTGATAGGGATTGCGTTGAATTTGTAAATTGCTTTGGGTAGTATACTCATTTTCACTATATTGATTCTTCCAATCCATGAACATGGTATATTTCTCCATCTATTAGTGTCCTCTTTGATTTCTTTCATCAGTGTTTTATAGTTTTCTATATATAGGTCTTTAGTTTCTTTGGGTAGATATGTTCCTAAGTATTTTATTCTTTTTGTTGCAATGGTGAATGGAATTGTTTCCTTAATTTCTTTTTCTACTTTCTCATTATTAGTGTATAGGAATGCAAGGGATTTCTGTGTGTTGATTTTATATCCTGCAACTTTACTATATTCATTGATGAGCTCTAGTAATTTTCTGGTGGAGTCTTTAGGGTTTTCCATGTAGAGGATCATGTCATCTGCAAACAGTGAGAGTTTTACTTCTTCTTTTCCAATTTGGATTCCTTTTATTTCTTTTTCTGCTCTGATTGCTGTGGCCAAAACTTCCAGAACTATGTTGAATAGTAGCGGTGAAAGTGGACACCCTTGTCTTGTTCCTGACTTTAGGGGAAATGCTTTCAATTTTTCACCATTAAGGATAATGTTTGCTGTGGGTTTGTCATATATAGCTTTTATTATGTTGAGGTATGTTCCTTCTATTCCTGCTTTCTGGAGAGTTTTTATCATAAATGGATGTTGAATTTTGTCAAAGGCCTTCTCTGCATCTATTGAGATAATCATATGGTTTTTATTTTTCAATTTGTTAATGTGGTGAATTACATTGATTGATTTGCGGATATTGAAGAATCCTTGCATCCCTGGGATAAAGCCCACTTGGTCATGGTGTATGATCTTTTTAATATGTTGTTGGATTCTGATTGCTAGAATTTTGTTGAGGATTTTTGCATCTATGTTCATCAGTGATATTGGCCTGTAGTTTTCTTTTTTTGTGATATCTTTGTCAGGTTTTGGTATTAGGGTGATGGTGGCCTCATAGAATGAGTTTGGAAGTTTACCTTCCTCTGCAATTTTCTGGAAGAGTTTGAGTAGGATAGGTGTTAGCTCTTCTCGAAATTTTTGGTAGAATTCAGCTGTGAAGCCGTCTGGACCTGGGCTTTTGTTTGCTGGAAGATTTCTGATTACCGTTTCAATTTCCGTGCTGGTGATGGGTCTGTTAAGATTTTCTATTTCTTCCTGGTTCAGTTTTGGAAAATTGTACTTTTCTAAGAATTTGTCCATTTCTTCCACATTGTCCATTTTATTGGCATACAACTGCTGATAGTAGTCTCTTATGATCTTTTGTATTTCTGTGTTGTCTGTTGTGATCTCTCCATTTTCATTTCTAATTTTATTGATTTGATTTTTCTCTCTTTGCTTCTTGATGAGTCTGGCTAGTGGTTTGTCAATTTTATTTATCCTTTCAAAGAACCAGCTTTTGGCCTTGTTGATTTTTGCTATGGTCTCTTTTGTTTCTTTAGCATTTATTTCTGCCCTAATTTTTAAGATTTCTTTCCTTCTACTAACTCTGGGGTTCTCCAATTCTTCCTTTTCTAGTTGCTTTAGTTGTAGAGTTAGGTTATTTATTTGACTTTTTTCTTGTTTCTTGAGGTATGCCTGTATTGCTATGAACTTTCCTCTTAGCACTGCTTTTATAGTGTCCCACAGGTTTTGGGTTGTTGTGTTTTCATTTTCATTAGTTTCTATGCATATTTTGATTTCTTTTTTGATTTCTTCTGTGATTTGTTGATTATTCAGAAGTGTGTTGTTCAACCTCCATATGTTGGAATTTTTAGTAGTTTTTCTCCTGTAATTGAGATCTAATCTTAATGCATTATGGTCAGAAAAGATGCTTGGAATGATTTCGATTTTTTTGAATTTATCAAGTTTAGATTTATGGCCCAGGATGTGATCTATCCTGGAGAAGGTTCCATGAGCACTTGAAAAAAAGGTGAAATTCATTGTTTTGGGGTGAAATGTCCTATAGATATCAATTAGGTCTAATTGATCTAATGTATCATTTAAAGTTTGCGTTTCTTTGTTAATTTTCTGTTTAGTTGATCTGTCCATAGGTGTGAGTGGGGTATTAAAGTCTCCCACTATTATTGTGTTATTGTTGATTTCCCCTTTCATACTTGTTAGCATTTGTCTTACATATTGTGGTGCTCCTATATTGGGTGCATATATATTTATAATTGTTATATCTTCTTCTTGGATTGATCCTTTGATCATTATGTAGTGGCCTTCTTTGTCTCTTTTCACAGCCTTTGTTTTAAAGTCTATTTTATCAGATATGAGTATTGCCACTCCTGCTTTCTTTTGGTCTCTATTTGCATGGTATATCTTATTCCAGCCCTTCACTTTCAGTCTATATGTGTCCCTTGTTTTGAGGTGGGTCTCTTGTAAGCAGCATATAGAGGGGTCTTGTTTTTGTATCCATTCGGCCAGTCTTTGCCTTTTGGTTGGGGCGTTCAACCCATTTACGTTTAAGGTAATTATTGATAAGTATGATCCCGTTACCATTTACTTTATTGTTTTGGGTTCGGGTTTATACACCCTTTTCGGTTTCCTGTCTAGAGAATATCCTTTAGAATTTGTTGGAGAGCTGGTTTGGTGGTGCTGAATTCTCTCAGCTTTTGCTTGTCTGTAAAGCTTTTGATTTCTCCTTCGTATTTGAATGAGATCCTTGCTGGGTACAGTAATCTGGGCTGTAGGTTATTGTCTTTCATCACTTTAAGTATGTCTTGCCATTCCCTCCTGGCCTGAAGAGTTTCTATTGAAAGATCAGCTGTTATCCTTATGGGAATCCCCTTGTGTGTTATTTGTTGTTTTTCCCTTGCTGCTTTTAATATTTGTTCTTTGTGTTTGACCTTTGTTAATTTAATTAATATGTGTCTTGGGGTGTTTCGCCTTGGGTTTATCCTATTTGGAACTCTCTGTGTTTCTTGGACTTGGGTGATTATTTCCTTCCCCATTTTAGGGAAGTTTTCAACTATTATCTCCTCAAGGATTTTCTCATGGTCTTTCTTTCTGTCTTCTTCTTCTGGGACTCCTATAATTCGAATGTTGGAGCGTTTCATATTGTCCTGGAGGTCTCTGAGATTGTCCTCGTTTCTTTTAATTCGTATTTCTTGTTTCCTCTCTGATTCATTTATTTCTACCATTCTATCTTCTATTTCACTAATCCTATCTTCTGCCTCCGTTATTCTACTATTTGTTGCCTCCAGAGTGTTTCTGATCTCATTTATTGCATTATTCATTATATTTTGACTCTTTTTTATTTCTTCTAGGTCCTTGTTAAACCTTTCTTGCATCTTCTCAATCCTTGTCTCTAGGCTATTTATCTGTGATTCCATTTTGATTTCAAGATTTTGGATCATTTTCACTATCAATATTCGGAATTCCTTCTCAGGTAGATTCCCTACTTCTTCCTCTTTTGTTTGGTTTGGTGGGCAACTCTCCTGTTCCTTTACCTGCTGAGGATTCCTCTGTCTCTTCATCTTGGTTATATTGCTGTGTTTGGGGTGGTCTTTTTATATTCTGGTAATTTGCGGAGTTCTCTTTATTATGGAGCTTCCTCACTGTGGGTGGGGTTCTATCAGTGGCTTGTCAAGGTTTCCTGGTTAGGGAGGCTTGTGTTGGAGTTCTGGTGGGTGGAGCTGGGTTTCTTCTCTCTGGAGTGCCGTGGAGTGACCAGTGATGGGTTATGAGACATCAAAGGTTTTGGAATAATTTTGAGCTGCCTGTATATTCAAGCTCAGGGGAGTGTTCCTGTGTTGCTGGAGAATTTGAGTGATATGTCTTGTTTTGGAACTTGTTGGCCCTTGGGTGGAGCTTGGTTTCAGTGTAAGTATGAAGGCATTTGATGAGCTCCTATTGCTTAATGTTCCCTGAATTCAAGAGTTCTCTAATGTTTTCAGGCTTTGTATTTAAGCCTCCTGCTTCTGGTCTTCAGTTTTTACAGTAGCCTCTAGACTTCTCCATCTATACAGTACCGATGATAAAACATCTAGGTTAAAGATGAAAAGTTTCTCCACATTGAGGGACACTCAGAGAGGTTCACTGAGTTACAAGGAGAAGAGAAGATGGAGGGGGTAGTTAGAGGTAACTGGAATGAGATGCGGTGAGATCAAAAGAGGAGAGAGCAAGCTAGGCAGTAGTCACTTCCTTATGTGCGCTCTATAGTCTGGCCCGCTCAGGTATTTACGGAGTTATACAGGGAAGAGGAGAGGGAGGAAGTAGACAGAGGTGGCCAGGAGGATAAGAGAGAGGAATGAGAAGGAGAGAGACAAATCCTGCCAGTAACCAGTTCCTTAGGTGTTCTCCACTGTCTGGAATACACAGAGATTCACAGAGTTGGATAGAGAAGAGATGGGGGAGAAAAGAGACAGAGGCCACCTGGTGGAGAAAAAGGAGAGTCCATAGGAGAAGAGAGTGGTCAAGCCAGTAATCTTGCTCTCAGGTAAACTTGGGTAGTGAAGTTTGGGTTTTTAAATGAACATAATTGACAACAAAAACCTAAGAGCAAAGGTTAAAAATCTAGAGTAGAGGTTGGATTTTCAAAAATACAATATTAAAGAAAAGAAGCAGAAGGAAAAAGCAGGAAAGAAAGAAAGAAAAAAAAACCAAGAATTATTAAAAAAAAAACAAGCAAACAAAAAAAACAAAACAAACAAACAAAAAAACCCCACCAACAACCATCCAAAGGCTATATATGGTGTTTGCCTTAAAAAAAAAAAAAAAAAAAAGTCTTTTTTTTTAAAAATAGAAATAATAGGTTATAGTAATAAAAATTAGAGGAGAAATAGAAGATTTAACAATTTTAAAAAAAGGTTAGAAAAAAAAAAAGAAGAAAAAAAAAAGAAAAAAAAAAAAAAAAGGAATGATTTTTAAAATAGTAAAAATATATCCGGCTCTTCTCTGATGTTTTGGGCCGTGTGGGATCACTTCCAAGGTGGTTCCCTCTGTTTAACTTCTTCCGTTTGCTGGATTTTCAGGCTCACTAGTTCAGTCGCGCTGTGGGGAGGGGGAATGCCGCAGACAAATAGCGCTGTCGTGTGCTCACAGTGTCACAGCCCCGCTTGACCTGTCCCTTCTCGCGGCGCACAAACCGCTCCGGCTCTACGATGCTCAGCCGGGAACCGTCTGGGGCCGGCCCTAGGCTGCGTGCACTTCCCGGTCCAAGCCGCTCAGGTTTGGCGCTCAGGCAGCCCTCAGAGGCACAGATTCGGCTGGGACTGCGCTTTGTGCCCTTCCCAGGTCCGAGTAGCTCAGGAGTTTGGCGAGCGTGATCGCCGCGGCTTGTCACCTTTTCTGTCGCTGCTGCTCAACTTTCTGGGTGGACCGCTGGCGTCCCCCGTGAGACAGATTGTGACTGTCCAGCACCCCCAGAAGTCTTAGCAAAGAAGCCCGCTTGCAGTTAGGTAAGTAAAGTCTCTCCGGGTCTGCAATTGCCCCTTTCCAGTCCTTACGGCTCTGGCTGCCTGTCCCCGGCGGGGGATGGTCTGCAGCCGGCTTTTCCCGTTCCGTCCTTTGTTCTGTGCTCGGTCCTGGCGGCGTCTTATGTTCGAGCTTTTCGTGCTGTAGTTATCACACAGTCTGGTTTGCTAGCGCAAGTTAGATCGTTCTGGTTGCGCGTGGGGCGTTCCTGCCCGATTCTTACAAAGCACTGCAGCCTGCGCCTCCCGCGCGTCCCTGCCCTGCCCCCACTTCCCAATGGCGGATGCAGGCGTCTGTGCTGCTTTTCCGCTGGGGGAGTTACTGTTGGGCTTGTAATCTCTTGGTTTTAATTATTTCTTTATTTTTCCTTCCTGTTATGTTGCCCTCTAGGTTTCCAAGACTCGCCACAGACTCGGCAGGGAAAGTGTTTCCTGGTGTTTGGAAACCTCTCTTCTTAAAATTCCCTTCCCGGGACGGGCTTCCCTTCCCGGGACGGAGTTCCCTCCCCACCTCCTTTGTCTCCTTTTTCGTCGTTTATATTTTTTCCTACCTGTTTTTGAAGACAATGGTCTGCTTTTCTGGTTGCCTGCTGTCCTCTGCCAGCCTACAGAGGTTGTTTTGTGGAGTTTGCTCAGCGTTGAAATGTTCTTTTGAGGAATTTGTGAGGGAGAAAGTGGTCTTCCCGTCCTATTCCTCCGCCATCTTTAGCATAAATCTACCAGATTACTTTTAAAAAAGATTGCATTAATTAATATTTTTTTAATCATCAGTCATTAGAAATAATAGAATAAAAATAGAAAAAGAACAGAAATGATAGCATTCACAATAAATATTTAATTGGTTATTGCTATATGCCAGTCATTAAACCTAGGTTTATATCTACCAAGAAGATATTATTCCCTTTCCATCCACACACATACTCACTGAAATGGACTTGGCCAAATGGGTCCAGAGTCTTAAATGTATATAATAAATCAAACAAAATGCAATTTATTGTGTTTGCTTTCGTTAAACTTTTAAAATGAAGACAGCCTGCTTAGCTATTATATGCTAAAGAAAATAAACAGTATAAAACAAATATAACCAATGATTTAAATGAAAGTAATGTTATTTGTGGAACTTCTGTGGTGGCTCAGACAGTAAAGAATCTGCCTACAATGCAGGACACCCGGGTTTGATCCCTGGGTTGGGAAGATCTCATGGAGAAGGGAATGACTGCTGACTCCAGTATTCTTGCCTGCAGAATCCCCATGGACAGAGAAGCCTGGAAGGCTATAGTTCATGTGGTCGCAAAAAGTCAGACAAGATTGAGTGACTAACACTTATTTTACATGTAAGTCTCTGTGGCTAACACTTTGCAAAAATTACATTTTTTTGTTTTGAGAATGAAAGGGAGAACTTTTATCAAATATACTGGGATGGTTCTGGGCATCGTGGGACATAGAGTCACTTTAATTCATACAATAGATGTCTATTTATCACTTAAATAAAGAGGAGCTGGTGCAGTGGTGGAAATTTGAAGTTCAGCCTATACAATTATTTGTAGGTCCAGGTTCATAGAGACATTTTTATCTTCAACATGTGGCTTCTATGGGTACCCTGGGTGTTACCATCCAGGAAGATTTATGGATCTTGCCTGGAAATGATGCAGTTGTGTTTGTCCACATTCCATTGGCAGAGACTCAGTCTTTTGGCCACATCTAAATACAGTGGGAGCTTCGAATTGGAGTCCTGTTAAGTACTCAGAGGAAAGGAGAAATGGTTCACCAACAGCCAGTCAGGATATTTCCACAGATAAAAATAGAGTATTTAAAAAAGTACTTACATCATTATAGAAATAAGCTAAACTTTTCTGGACCAAGAGAACTACAACTATAAAAAACAAAACAGAAAAAGAGAAATAAAACTATAGATTAATATTATATTTTATGTCATGAACATTCTGATAGTCTTACTTTACTAAATGACTCCTGAAAGAGAGTCAATTAAAGCATGTTGGGCAAACTTCATTTCCTATTGGATTCCACTCTTCAAAAATTCCATTATGTATTATTATTATTTTTATTAGAACTCATGTGCCTATACCCAGTTTATTTAAACAGCTTTTTATCGTATAAAGAGCATAGGCTTCAGGATTTGAAAGACCTGAGTCACAATACTGATTACTATTTACTAGAACAGACTCTGGATAAGCTCCTTAACCTTTGTGAATCTCTGTTTCCTGTCATATAAAAGGCAGGCATACCTATCTCACAGGATGGTTGTGATAACCCTTTATTAAAACAAAAGCTTAACATGCCAAGCTTAATATTGACCCAAAAGAGATGCTTCATAACGCCAGTCTCCATCTCTTAGAGTATTTAATGTCTTTTGGATATACTTCATTAATTGCTATTCCAGACAACTGTTCACTTACTCTAATTAATAAAATGCTTCAACTGGAAATAAATAATTTAAAATCCCTGGAGTACAGAAATTGTAGCTGCTAAAGTGTTGGCAAAAGTTACTCTCCTTCAAATAAAAGGAAAAATATAATTGAATGCAACAAATTTTAGTTCTCTACACAGTCCTAATTTTGTATAGGTGATGCAACACAGTGAGTTCATTGTTCAAAAGATTTCAGACACGTTGTGTGAGTGCAGAAAAGCAGTCTTCATGGTGAAGGGTAGCGGAAAATGCCAAAAATACATCACTTTGGCATAAGGCGCTTAAGGCAATTGCAAAGAAACTGATTAAAAACAAACGAACACACAAATATTAATAAGTCCTCTCTGTCCTCCCACTATTTGCCTAAAAGCAAGGACATGCATTTTTGGACTTCCAGGTGGCCCAATGGTAAAAAATCCACCAAAAAATGGGCAAAAGAACTAACAGACATTTCTCCAAAGAAGACAGATGGCTAACAAACATATGAAAAGATGTTCAACATCATTCATTTTTAGATAAATGCAAATCAAAACTACAATGAGATATCATCTCACACTGGTCAGAATGGCCATCATCAAAAAGGTCTACCAACAATAAATGCTGGAGAGGTGTGGAGAAAAGGGAACCCTCTTACACGATTGGTGGGAATGCAAACTGGTACAGTTACAGTGGCAACCTGTGGAGAGTCCTTCAAAGACTGGAAATAGAACTGCCATATGACCCAGCAATCCCAGTGCTGGGTATACACCCTGAGGAAACCAGAATTCAAGTTAAAATACACATGTATACCAATGTTCGTTTCAGGACTATTTACAATAGCTAGGACATGGAAGCCGCCTAGATGTCCATCGGCAGATGAATGGATAAGGAAGTTGTGGTACATATACACAGTGGAATATTACTCAGCTATAAAAAGGAATGCATTTGAGTCAGTTTTAGTGAGATGGACGAACCTGGAGCCTATTATACAGAGGAGTAAATCAGAAAGAGAAAGACAAATATTGTATATTGACGCGTATATATGGAATTTAGAAATACGGTACCGATGATCCTACATGCAGGGCAGCAAAGGAGACACAGACATAAAGAACAGACTTTTGGACTCAGTGCGAGAAAGTGAGGGTGGGATGATTTGAGAGAATGGCATTGAAACATGTACATTACCATATGTAAAATAGTTGACCAGTGCAAATTCAATGAATGTAGCAAGGCACCCCAAAGTTGGTGCTCTAGGACAACCAGAGGATGGGGAGGGAAGTGGGAGAAGGATTCGAGATGGGGGGGACACATGTATACCTGTGCTTATTCTTGTTGATGTATGGCAGAAGCCGTCACAATACTGTAAATTAATTATCCTCTAACTAAAATGAATAAATTAATTAAAAAAAGAATCCACTTGCTACTCCAAGAGATATAAGAGATGCAGTTTCGATCCCTGGGTTGGGAAAATCCCCTGGAGTAGGAAATAGCAAGCACGCCAGTATTCTTGCCTGGAAAATCCCGTGGACAGAGGAGCCTGGCAGGCTATGGTTCACAGGGTCACAAAGAGTTGGACATGACTGAAGCGACTGAGCATGCATGTGGCTTTCTTTGGAGCTGAGCAGTTCTCAGGAACAGACTAAGAAATGTGCCCATAGGCCTTTGAAGATTTCACTTAAAGGTCTTCTCTCACTCAGACAGATGACTTGGCAAGAGAGATGGGCTGTAGAAAATTTGCCTTTTCCAATTTCACACTTTCCGCAGTCTTCATTGCTAACATAGATCTAATTTCCTCTCCTTTCTCATGTCAATTTTTATAACTTGACACAGGGCATCTCCCATATTTTTTTCTCATATCAAGGGCAGAGCTAGGCAGATCAAGGCAGAGCAAGCCTCAGCAGAATACTAATGCCAGTTTTTCAGATTTACAGGTTGCATGGAGCACTCAAAGTGTCAAAGGAAAAACCAATTTTGTTTCTTACTTATTTTAATTTGGTCTAATAAACTGAGAATCAAATGTTATCATAATTTTCCAGGACAAAGTTGAAATTAATGCCCAAAGGAAAGACTAGATGGCATTAGTGTTTTCAAAATGGAAGATAAAAATAATCTTTTATTCTTATTAAGCAAAATATTCCTTTTGAGAAGAACAACGTGATACAGGCAGACTTCACAGCCTGATGGGTGGCCTTGTATAGACAAAATAGTGGAATATCTGACTAAATTTTGTACTTTGATTTTGGGTAGACACAACAAATATAAAAGACAGCTAATTCTTCAATGGGTTCTTTACCTTTTCCAGATTCATATGGTCAACCAAACTAGGAAGTTAAGGGACTATATTTTAAAAATGACAATAACTAAAATATGATATGCTCAAATAGTAGAATCATAAATAAAAGATTGAAAGTTTATATTTTCAACATCTGCATGGGTTTGTGCTGTGATATATGAGTCTTAAAATTATTAAACTCAACAGTATTCAATTTTAATATTTACAATAAATGAGACCTCTGCAATTTTATTGATGTTCTCTGGAAGGAATGATGCTAAAGCTGAAACTCCAGTACTTTGGCCACCTCATGTGAAGAGTTGACTCATTGGAAAAGACTCTGATGCTGGGAGGGATTGGGGGCAGGAGGAGAAGGGGACGACCGAGGATGAGATGGCTGGATGGCATCACGGACTCGATGGACGTGAGTCTGAGTGAATTCTGGGAGTTGGTGATGGACGGGGGGCCTGGCATGCTGCAATTCATGGGGTCGCAAAGAGTCGGACATGACTGAGCGACTGAAATGAACTGAACTGAACTGATGTATATGTTTGATACTCGGTTAACTAGTTGTAAGAGTGGCTTAAAATTTACCCAGGTTCTAGAATCTGGAAATTTTTTTAAAACATACTTTTGATTTGAGTACTAATATTCTTATCATCCCAGTAAAATCAGCACTGATTTTTACATTTATTCTGGTGAGTGAGTGTACACATGTCTCTGTGTGTGTGTTAAGCATCTACCAAGCTGATACAGATGGCTAACAGGCTCTTTCCTTTTGAGAAATCATAGATTGTAGGAGTTTTAGAACATCAATTTTAGACTTTCCTTCATTTCTATTGTCATAGAGAGAAGATGAGGGCTTATCATCTCTTGAGTTGATTGCAAAAGAGCTTTTCTGATATTTCTCTTTAACCAAAGTGTTCTCATTCTCTTTCTTTGCAGGCCCCTAGGCTCTTGTTTTCTGAAATAAATCACTCTCTTTCCTCCCAAAGCAAAATGAAAGGGGCAATTATACCCTTGGTGATTCTTAATTGTCCCAATTAACTAAGTCAGTTTCTGGAGTCTGAGCTGAAAATGAAGCTTAGGATGTGCCTTCAATAAATGGAATTTGTTAAGTCAACTTGAGCCTTTTTTTTTCCTCCAGGAAAAGCCAGCTATTTGAATATTGAATTGCAGTCACTCTACTGGTGCCCTCAATTTAGGTTAGAATGAAACTAACGTGCTCTTTCCCTATACTCTTAGTTAAGGGGAACAACAACAAACAAAAATCCAATACTGAGTACCTCTTAAATGGATTTTATTTTAGGCAATAAGTTTTCATTTCTCTAACATATGTTACCCTTACATCAAATTAACATTTACTGTATTCATGCCAATTTATTTGCCAGTGAGTAATAATATATCCATTAAATTTTACTAAGTACTGATATAAAAAGCACTGCTGGCCCAATAGAGACAGTAAAACCCGGCTATGTAACCTGCACATGCTCTGATCTTACAAACGGAAATATTAGGAAGATTCATTCATTAGTTATTCTGATAATTAGAGGAATTTAAATTAATAATGTTTTTGAAAAACTTAAAGGTTATCACTAGGGTGGCTCAGAGGGTAAAGCGTCTGCCTACAATGCAGGAGACCTGGATTCAATCCCTGGGTTGGGAAGATCCCCTGGAGAAGGAAATGGCAACCCACTCCAGTACTCTTGCCTGGAAAGTCCCATGGACGGAAAAGCCTGATATGCTACAGTCCATGGGGTCGAAAAGAGTCGGACACGACTGAGCAACTTCACTTTCACTTTCAGGGTAATTAAAATAAAACATATTTGTTTCAAATCATTGCATCAGAAGAAAATAAATACAATATTCATTCATCTAAATCAAAAGAGGAGTGACATCATCAAGATGGTGACATAGGAGGTCATTTCTGGCTTCAATTCCCATCACAAGGAAACAAACTAGCAACCACAGATAAGACACCATTGGGAAAACCCCAGAACATGGAGATGAGGCTGAAGCACACCTATGGACCACAGAGGTAAAGAAGGACCTCATTAGAAGGGTAAGAGAATGGCTGCACACTAGCCACATTGCCCCTCCTCCAGGCTGGCACAGGGATACACTGACGGTTCCTCTGGGGCTATGGCTTCTCCAGTGTGGAAAATAGAGCTCAAGATTGACATCCAGCTTCCCCAACTTGGTGGGATGCTACCAGAAGACCAACTTACATAACACCTCACAGGAAATACCTAGCAGAGAGCCCAGACAGTGGCTTTGTTCATCTGCAGAGCTGAACTGGTGGCACTCTCTGGCCAGTGGTAGGCAGGAGCTGCCTGATTTGAGTCCCCAATTGAGATATTCTGGCCTTAGAATGTTCTACAGCTCTGTCAGGGCAGGAAAACAAATTTGAAACCACATCTGCTACTGAATATAGCTTCCAACACCATCTGAACAGGAAGCTTAAATAGAGCATCTGAAAAGCTATGTAGTTCACCTTGTAATGTCACTTATAACAGCATCTGAGCAGAGAACCCAGCCAATGGCTCTGTCCATTTTCAGACCCCAGTCAGTGGCCTTGTCAAGCTATGGAACTTGGTGGAACGTCCTGGCTAATTCATGTCCCCAACCACAAGTCATGCTGGCCTTGGAGCCTGTTCTGCCACCATTCACAAGTAAGAAGGTCTGTGGCTGTGGCTACTGCTCAATATAGCCATCACTTTTACCTGACCATGAAGTTTAAGCAGAGCACCTGGGAAGCTGTGGGGCCCACCTTACATCCCTGCTTGCAGTGGCCCTTGAGCAGACAGTTCAGCCATCAGCCCTGGCCATTAACAGAGTGAAGCTTGTAGCCCAGGCTGGCCAGAGAGCTCAGTGAACAGTACTGTCTGATTCAGCCAACAAGCCCTACTAGTCATAGAGCCTGTTCCACAGCCCTGGTGGGGCTAGGAAGTAAAGTTGAAGCCTGCCTACAGCTCAATATAGCCTAGAATATAAGACCTTTTCTAAAATTAATCAAATGTTACACCACAAAATAACAAATTTAATAAGATTGAAATAAAACCAATTGTTTTTTCCAACCATATTGGTATAAAATTAAAAATCAATAGTGGGAGGAAAAATGAAAAATTCACAAATACATGGAAATTAAAGAATGCATCAACAGATCAAAGAAGAAATCAAAGGAAAATAAAAAAATTTCTTGAGACAAACAAAAATGAAATGAAAGCATATGGGATGTAGCAAAAGCAGTTCTAAGAGGCATGTTTATGGCGTTAAATACACATGTCAGAAAGGGAGAAATATCTCAAACAGACAACTTAACTTTATACCTCAAGGAACTAGAAAGAAGGAACAAATTAAGTCCAAAGCTAGCAGAATAATGGAAATAATAAAGATCAGAGTGGAAATAAATGAAATACAGAACAGGAAAACAATAGAAAAGTCATAAAAACTAAGATTGTGATCCTTAAAAAGATAAACAAAATTCACAAAACCTTTAGCTATACTAACCAAGAATAGAGAGGACCCAAATAAATAAAATTATGAAAGAAAAGGGAGACATTACAAGTCATATTACAGAGTATAAAGGATTATAAGAGATTACTGTGAATTAACTATATGCTAATAAATCTAGAAAAATAGATAAACTCCTGGAAACATACAACTTAGTAAAACTGAATTATGAAGAAATAGGAAATCTTGACAGACCAATAACAAGTAAGGAGATTGGACCAGTATTCAAAAACCTCCCAACAAACTGAAGTCCAGAGCTAGACAGTTTCACTGTTGAATTTTACTGAACATTCAAAGAAGAATTAATGATTGCTATTTAAAACTCTTCCAAAACACTGAAGAGATGGGAACACTTTCAAACTCATTTTACGAGGACAGCATTATCCTGATACCAAAGTCAATAAGGACAACACATGAAAACTAGAGAATTATAACCCTCATTAATATAAATGCCAAAAGTACTCAACAAAATACTGGAAAACTGAACCTGAGCTACACATTAAAAGGATCATAAACTATGATCAAGTAGGATGATTCAATGCAAGCAAGTCAATCAGTGTGATACATCACATTAATAAATAAAAGAATAATTGAAAAAATCATATGATCATTTCAATAGATGTGGAAAAATTATTTGATAAAATTCAACCCTATACATGATAAAAACTCTCAACAAAATGCGTATGGAAGGAATATAACTTAACATAATTAAGAACAAAGAAGACTAGCTCACAGTCAGCATCATGTTTCCTGGGAAAGCATGAAAGCTTTTCCTCTAAGATCAGGAACAAGACGAAAGTGTCTACTCTTGCCACTCCTACTCAGAATAGTAGTGGAAGACCTAGCTAGAGAAATCAGGCAAGAAAAGAAAAATTAAATGGCATTCAGATCATAAAGGAAGAAGTAAAACTATCATTATTTATAGACTGCATGATATTATATATAGAAAATCCTAAAAGCAACACCAAAAGACTTTAAGAACCAGTAAGCAAATTTAGTAAACTTGGTGGGTATAAAAGCAATATACAAAAATTGGTTGAATTTCTATGCATTAAAAATTATCTAAAAATGAAATAAAGCAATCCTACTTGCAATAGTATAAAAAATAAAATAAACTGGGATAAATTCAACTGAGTTAAATATATATATATATGTATACATAAAGCTATAATATATTGATGAGCAAAATTGAAGAATATGCAAATAAATGGAAAGATATCCCATTTTTATGAGTTGAAAGAACTAATATTATTAAAATGTCCATATTACTCAATGCACTCTACAGATTCAATGCAACCTTTATCAAGATTATAATGGCATTTTTCATAGAAATAGAAAAATCAATCCTAAAATGTGCATAGCACCACAAAAGACCCTAAATAGCCAAGGCACTATTGAGAAAGAAGAACAAAACTGGAAGCTCACATGTCCCAATTTCAAACTATATTACAAAACTATAGTAACCAGAACAGTATGGCACTGGCATTCAAAACAGACACACAGACCAACAGAACAGAATCAAGAGTCCAGAAATCAACCTGTTTATATACTTTCAACTAACATTTGACAGGGGAGTTAAGAATAATCACTGAAGAAAAGATAGTTTCTTTCCTAAATGGGGCTTCCCTGGTAGCTCAGATGGTAAGGCATCTGTGGAAGAACTGGGTTCCATCCCCAGGTCGGGAAGATCCCCTGGAGAAGGAAATGGCAACCCACTCCAGTACTCTTGCCTGGAAAATTTCATGGATGGAGGGGCCTAGTAGGCTATAGTCCCTGGGATCACAAGAGTCAGACATGACTGAGCAACTTCACTGTTTAAATCTTCCTATATAGTGCTGGGAAAACTGGATATTCACATGCAAAAGAATGAAGCCAGACCCTTATTTTACATGCTCCAAAATTAACTTGATAAAAATTAAAGATGTAAATGTTGCTGCTGCTGCTAAGTTGCTTCGGTTGTGTCCAACTCTGTGCGACCCTATAGATGACAGCCCACCAGGCTCCCCTGTCCCTGGGATTCTCCAGGCAAGAACACTGGAGTAGGTTGCCATTGCCTTCTCCAATGCATGAAAGTGAAAAGTGAAAGTGAAGTCTCTCAGTTGTGTCTAACTCTTAGCGACCCCATGGACTGCAGCCTACCAGGCTCCTCCATCCATGGGATTTTCCAGGCAAGAGTACTGAAGTGGGTTGCCATTGCCTTCTCCAAAGATGCAAATATAAGACCATAAAATTCCTAGCAGAAAACATTGGGGCAATTCCTTTATATCGGTCTTGGCAGTGATTTTTCTGGATGTGAGACCTAAAGCACAAGTAAATAAACAAATGGGACCACATCAAACTAAAAAGCTTCTGCACAGTAAAACAAATGATTTACAAAATGAAAAGCAACCTATAGAATGGGAAAATCTTTTTTCATATCATATATCTAATAAGAGGTTAATACTAAAATTATACATTAAAATCATATAACCCAACAGTAAAAAAAAAATCCAAATAATCCAATTTAAACATGGACAAAGGACTTAAATATATATTTTCCCCCAAAAGACATTCAATTGGTAAGCAAATATATTAAAAGGAGTTCAGTGTCACTAATCATCAAGAAATGCAAATCAAAACCACAATGAGATATCACTTCACACCTGTTAGAATGGCTATCATCAAAAAGACATTAGCTAACAGGTGCTAGTGAGGATGTTGTGAAAAGGGAATCCCTGTGCACTATTGATGGAGATATAAATCATGACCACCACGTAATGGGGAATACTATGGGGCTTTCCTGGTGGTGGGTCAGTGGTAAAGAATCCACCTGCCAAGGCAGAAGACATGGGCTTGATCCCCGATCTGGAACGATCCCACGTGCCATGAAGCAGCTAAGCCTGAGTGCCACCACAATTGAGCCTGTGCTCTAGAGCCTGAGTAGTCACGCATGGATGTGAGAGTTAGACTATACGCAAAAGATCTTCATGACCCAGATAACCACAATGGTGTGATCACTCACCTAGACATCCGGGAATGTGAAATCAAATGAGTCTTAGGAAGCATATGAACAAAGCTAGTGGAGGTGATGGAACTCCAGATGAACTATTTCAAATCCTGAATGATGATGCTGTAAAAGTGCTGCACTCAAGATGCCAGCAAGTTTGGAAGACTCAGCAGTGGCCCCAGGACTGGAAAACGTTAGTCTTCATTCCAATCCCAAAGAAAGGCAATGCCAAAGAATGCTCAAACTACTGCATAATTGTACTCATCTCACATGCTAACAAAGAAATGCTCAAAATTCTCCAAGCTAGGCTTCAACAGTACTTGAACTGTGAAATTCCAGATGTTCAAGCTGGATTTAGAAAAAGCAGAGGAACCAAAGATCAGATTGGCAACATCCATTGGATCATCGAAAAAGCAAGACAGTTACAGAAAAAAATATCTACTTCTACTTTACTGACTACACAAAAGCCTTTGACTGTATGGATCACAACAAACTCTGGAAAATTGTTAAAGAGATGGGAACACCAGGCCACCTGACCTGCCTTCTGAGATATCTGTATGCAGGTCAAGAAGCAACAGTTAGAACTGGACACAGAACAACAGACTGGTTCCAAATTGGGAAAGGAGTACATCAAGGCTATATATTGTCACCCTGCTTATTTAACTAATATGCAGAGTACATCATGCAAAATGCTTGGCTGGATGAAGCACAGGCTGGAATCAGGAGTGCCAGGAGAAATATCAATAACCTCAGATAATCAGATGACACCACCCTTATGGCAGAAAGTGAAGAGGAACTAAAAAGCCTCTTGATGAAAGTGAAAGAGGAGAGTGAAAAAGTAGGCTTAAAACTCAAACATTCAGAAAACGAAGATCATGGCATCTGGTCCCATCACTTCATGGGAAATAAATGGGGAAATAGTGGAAACAGTGTCAGACTTTATTTTTTGGGGCTCCAAAATCACTGCAGATGATAATTGCAGCCATGAAATTAAAAGACACTTACTCCTTGGAAGGAAAATTATTACCAACCTAGACAGCATATTAAAAAGCAGAGACATTACTTTGCCAACAAAGGTCCATCTAGTCAAAGCTATGGTTTTTCTAGTAGTCATGTATGGATGTGAGAGTTGGACTAAAAGAAAATTTAGCACTGAAGAATTGTTGCTTTTGAACTGTGGTGTTGGAGAAGACTCTTGAGAGTTCCTTGGAAACAACAAGTAGATCCAACCAGTCCATTCTAAAGGAGATCAGTCCTGGGTGTTCATTGGAAGGACTGATGCTGAAGCTGAAACTCCAATACTTTGCCCACCTGATGTGAAGAACCAACACATTGGAAAAGACCCTGATGCTGGGAAAGATTGAAGGTGGGAGGAGAAGGAGATGGATGACAGATGAGATGGTTGGATGACACCACAGACTGGATGGACATGAGTTTGAGTAAGCTCTGGGAGTTGGTGATGGACAGGGAAGCCTGGCATGCTGCAGTCCATGGGGTCGCAAAGGGTCGGACACGACTGAGAGACTGAACTGAACTGAACTTTGCCTTATGGCCGCAACTACTGAGCCGGTGTGGTGCAAATATTGAACCTGCACTCCCTAGAGCCAGTGCTCTGCAGCAACAGAAACTACCTCATTGAGAAGTCTGTGCAGCAGAAGTATAGAGTAGCCTCTGTTTGTCCCAACTAGAGAAAATCCCAAACAGCAATGAGACACAGCATAGCCAAAAATGAATAAACAAATAAAATTGAAAAAAGCAAACTATGGTGCTTCCTCAAAAAGTTAAAAAATAGAGCTACCATATGATCCAGCAATTTCACTTCTGAGTGTATATATATGAAGGAAATAAAATCACTGTCTCAAAGAGGTATCTGCACTTCTGCATTTATGGTAGCACTATTTACAATAGCCAAGACATGAAAATATCCTAAGTGTCTATTCACAGATAAAGAAACATGGTAAATATACACAATAGAATATTAATCGGCCATAAAAAAGAAGGAAATCCCATCACTTGCAAGTACATGGATGAACCTGACAGATATTATGTTACATGAAGTGTCAGACAGAGAAAGATAAATAATATATGTTCTCACTTACATGTGGAACCTAAAAAAATCCAAATTCATAGAAATAGAACAGACAGGTGGTTGCCAGAGACCAGAGCTGGTGATCAGGAAAATGGGTAAAGGTGGTCAAGAGGTACAAACTTCCAGTTACTATACGAGAAATAAACTCTGATGATGTATTGCACAGCATGGTGACCAGTTAATAATACTTTATTGCATGTTTAAAAGTTGCTAAGAGACTAAGTTTTAAAGTTTTCAACATAAAAAATGCTAATTACATATGGTAACAATACTGTATTGTGTATTTGAAAGTTGCTAAAAGAGTAAATCAGACATTTCATAAGAAAAAAATTGTAAATGTGAGGTGATAGATGTGTTAAACTGAATTTATTGTGGTAATCATTCCATGATATTTACATGTATCATTATGTATATATAATGCTTAAATTTATATAATGCTACATGTCAATTAAATCTAAATAAAACTGGGAAAAGGGGGAAATCTAAGGAAAAATAAAGCAAATAGCTAGGAAATGCAAAAAGCTATTATGTGTTCATAAACTGACATGGATTCATTATTTAAAGAAATACAGTTTATCCTCTTTATATGTTCTTAAAAAGCAAAATCTTTTAGAAAGATTTAAAATGTAACTGTATGCTGTTTTACAAGGGCTGCATTTAAATCTACATGATATAGAAAAGTTTAATATAAAATGGCAAGAAAGAATTTTTACACAAATGCAAACAGAAAAGATAAGCATAACATTCTTTGTTTCAGGACACAAACATTAAATAAGACAAAAGGCAACATTTAAAATTGTTAAATGGAGCAATTTTCCCTGTAGCTCTTTGAGTTGTGATTATTATAAAAAATAGTGTAGCATTATAATACTTGAAGCAAAAAAAATATTAGAAATGTGAAGGAAAATGAAGAGAAATAGAATTATGGGAAAATTAAGACAATCTTCCCAGGCTCATTCAGAATGATGCATATATGCCCTATTTTCTTGGGCAGTTTCCAGTTCCTGGCTGGGTTTTTACGTGAACACACTCAGAAACTTATTTAAGATTAGGTTACTTCCTGTTCTAAAATACGCTTATTAACAGCTATTGTAGGTTTACCAGCATTTATAGAAGGGATTTCACCATTTTTCTCTTCAAAATCAATTCTGTCTTTGGTTTTAGAACCCATTTTATTGTACAAAATTCACTCAAGCTATATGCCATGCTATATGCCTGACTGCCATGATTCTCCTCATCCCTTCAATCTCTCTATTGAATCTGGCTCTTATTTTCCTCCTCACTGTCATTACCTTATTATGGCTTCCCAGGTGGCTTTACTGTAAAGAACCCTCCTGTCAATGCAGGAGAGGATGCAGGATTGATCCCTGGGTTGGCAGATCCCCTGGAGGAGGAAACGGCAACATACTCCAATATTGTTGCCCGGAAAACTCCATAGACAGTTTGGAGACTGTCTATGTCGTCTAGGCAGACTACAGCCCATAGGGTCACAAAGAGTTGAAACAACTGAAGCTACTTATTCTCCTCTTCATTATCTTATTTTAGTCTCTCTCTCTTTTTTTTTTTTTTTTGGTCTAATTCATACTGTCCCTGGCACTGGACTCTTATAAACCTGATCACATCACTTTCTTTAAAAATCTCTGTTAGTTTCCTTTGACCAAACTATAGGACCAAATTCCAACTCATTATACTGTTATATCCTTAACAATCTGCTCATCTCCCCACATTTGTCCAGATTTCTCTCTCACCATTCTTTCTCTAATCTTTAATTCATTAAGATATGTGTCTTAATGAATTGAAAACATTAATCTTCAGTTCATTAAGATGCTTTGCTTAAATTTTTTACAATTAACCAAACACCAGACCCACTTATAACTGTTCTTCCAACTGCTATTCTCTCCTTTGGAATAGCCTTCTCTGACTCTGTTTTATTTATTTTTAATTTATTCTTTAAGATGCAGACTCAACTGTCTCCTCTTTTCAGAAACATTCTACCACTTCCCTGGAAAAATATCATTTAATATCATTTTAATATCACTGAATCAGCACATTTATATATGGTTTTATCCAGTGACTTATCTGCCTCCTTCACTAGTAGTGAAACCATGGAAAAAATATGGAAATTTTAAAAGTTAACAGAGGTAGCAGACAAGAAACTTGCAAATTCTGGCCTTCTGTATTTATGATCTAAACCCTGTAGACTGGAGAAACCCATACCACCAACTGTGTTAAGTGGAGTAACCATCAGTTCTGATTTTGTATCTACTATTCTGGTATAATTATGCGTAGCACCCCTTTCACTCTCAAGAGTCCCAGTTTGAACAATGTTCACTGTATGTATACACAAAATGAGTTTTTAAAGACAGTAATTTTATAGCTTTTATTAAAAATATCCATTGATAATATCTGCCTCTAACTCAATTTCTGTCTATTAGAAATTGAGTTCATTTACATTTAATGTAACATTGAAATGATTGGATTTAAGTCTCCCTTCTTGGCTTTCGGTTTTATGTATCCCATTTGTTCTTTGTCTCAGTTCCCCTCATCTTACCTTCTTTTGAATGAACTACATACTTCTTCGTATTTCACTTTTTCTTAAGAAATGCTTTTCTAAAGTTACATCTCTGTGAGTGTGTGTTCATGGTTGCCCTAGAATTGATATGGTTATTACTGTGAATAATAGTAAGCTGCCTTGGTCAAGAAACCTCATGCTTGTATCCAGGATAATATCAATCAATCAATCATTAGGAAATATTGCTCCTTCTTAATTGTCATCACTATGTTCCCATTTCCCTCTTCTTTCTACTCTTTTGTTCTTACCCTATGTAGATAGCAAATCTATTTAGTTCCTGATTTACACTTCCTGCATTTATTTTGCATATGAGTGTAATGCATAGTTTCTAATATCCCTTTTTAATATAACAACTTTGTTGACATGGTTCTCATGCCACAAAATTCACTCATTTCAGGTATACATGCTGTTGGTTTTTAGTGTATTCACATGGTTGTTCAACTATTACCTCATCTATTTTAGAACATTTTCATCTCCCAAAGAAATCCTGCACCCATTCATCATCCTCTCTCACTCCCAATCCTAGATAACCACTAATCTGTGTGATCTTTGATAACCAATTTTTTGTACTTCAGTTCAGTTCAGTCGCTCAGTCATGTCCGACTATTTGTGACCCTGTGAATTGCAGCACCTCAGGCCTCCATGTCTATCACCAACTCCCGGAGTTCACCCAAACTCATGTGCATCGAGTTGGTGATGCCATCCAGCCATCTCATCCTCTGTCGTTCCCTTCTTCTCCTGCCCCTAATCCCTCCCAGCATCAGGGTCTTTTCCAATGAGTCAATTCTTTGCATGAGATGGCCTAAGTATTGGAGTTTCAACCTTAGCATCAGTCCTTCCAATGAACACTCAGGACTGATCTCCTTTAGAATGGACTGGTTGGATCTCCTTGAAGTCCAAGGGACTCTCAAGAGTCTTCTCCAACACCACAGTTCAGGATCATCAATTCTTTGGCACTCAGCTTTCTTCACAGACCAACTCTCACATCCATACATGACCACTGGAAAAACCATAGCCTCGACTAGATGGACCTTTGTTGGCAAAATAATGTCTCTGCTTTTGAATATGCCATCTATGTTGGTCATAAGTTTCCTTCCAAGCACTAAGCATCTTTTAATTTCATGGCTGCAGTCACCATCTGCAGTGATTTTGGAGCCCCCCTAATCAAGTCTGACACTGTTTCCACTGTTTTCCCATCTATTTGCCATGAAGTGATGGGATCAGATGCCATGATCTTCGTTTTCTGAATGTTGAGCTTTAAGCCAACTTTTTCACTCTCCTCTTTCACTTTCATCAAGAAGCTTTTTAGTTCCTCTTCACTTTCTGCCATAAGGGTGGTGTCATCTGATTATCTGAGGTTATTGATATTTCTGCTGGCAATCTTGATTCCAGCTTGTGCTTCTTCCAGCCCAGCATTTCTCATGATGTACTCTGTACATAAGTTAAATAAGCAGGGTGATAATATACAGCCTTGACGTACTCCTTTTCCTATTCACGTTCCTCTTTTGCATGAGGTGGCCTAAGTATTGGAGTTTCAGCCTTAGCATCAGTCCTTCCAATGAACATTCAGGACTGATTTCCTTTAGGATGGACTGGTTGGATCTCCTTGCAGTCCAAGGGACTCTCAAGAGTCTTCTCCAACACCACAGTTCAAAATCATCAATTCTTTGGCACTCAGCTTTCTTCACAGTCCAGCTCTCACATCCATACATGACCACTGGAAAAACCATAGCCTCGACTAGATGGACCTAGTTGTAACAACAGTCTGTTGTTCCATGTCCAGTTCTAACTGTTGCTTCCTGATCTGCATATAGGTTTCTCAAGAGGCAGGTCAGGTGGTCTGGTATTCCCATCTCTTTCAGAATTGTAGTTAGCATAATATTAATATTTTCAAAGTTCACCCATGCTTGGATCAGTTCTTTACTTTTTATGGTTGAATAATATTCTGTTGTATGGATATACTCCATTTTATTTATCCATTCCTCAGTTGATGGACATTTAGATTGTTTCCACTTTGGGGCTATTATAAATCATGTTGCTCTGAACATTTGCATAAAAATTTTGTATGGATATATGTTTTCATTTCTTTTGAATATATGACTAGAAGTGAAATTGCTGGGTTATTTGTTGACTTTATGTTTACCCTTCTGGGGACTTGCCAGACTATTTTTCCAAAGTGGCTGCACCACTGCATTTTACATTATCCTTAGCAGTGTTGTGAGAGTTCTAACTTTTATACATTTGTCAACTTGTTATTCATCTTTTTATTATAGTCAAGCTAGTAGTCCCTTCTTTCTTACATGAAGTGTAGAATACTATAGTTACTCCTTTGCATTTTAGTTCCTCCTTTAACAATATGTCCTAGAAAATACCGAAATCAGTATAGAGGAATCTTCCTTATTCTTCTATACCTCCAAAGTATTGTGTTATATAAATGTATCATAATTTATTCAATAATTCTCCTATTTCTGGATATCTGGTTTCTTTCTAAAATTTTCAAATACAGTTGACCCCTGAACAACATGGATTTGAATTGCCTGGGTCTACTTCTATGTGGATTTTTTTTTTTTTTTTTGTATAAACACTGTAGTATTACATAATTTGTGGTTGGTTGAATCTACAGATGCAGAACTGTGGATGTGGAGGGCTAACTGTAAAGTCCTTCAAATTTTCAAGTGCACAGAGGACCCCTGGGACCCTTATCCAAGGGCCAACTGTGCAAGCAATACTGTAATAAATAACCTCATACATATGTACTTGTATACTGTTTGAGTGTTGTCTGTACAAACCACACTGCAATGAATAGCCTCATGTATATATATTTTTATATTGCTAGAAGAGTATCACCAGGGGAGATTCCTAGAAGTGGAATTGCTGAGGCAGAAGGTAAGTGCACAAGTAGCTTTGTTGAAGATTGCCACATTTTCCTCCAGTAGGGATATAATAATTTCCCAAGAACAGCATATGAGAGTGTCCGTTTCCCCATATCTTGTCAAAAGAATGCATTTTCTTTTTTAAACTTTTTCCAGTCTGATATATGAGAATAATACTTACTGTTTATATTGGGCTTTCCTGGCGGCTCAGATGGTAAAGTATCTGCCTGCAATGCAGTAGACCTGGGTTCCATCCCAGGAAGATCCTCTGGAGAAGGGAATGGCAACCTACTTCAGTATTCTTGCCTGGAGAATTCATGGACAGAGGAGCCTAGGGGGCTATGGTCCACAGCGTTGCAAAGAGTCAGACACAACTGAGTGACCAACACACACCAACACACACATTATTTATATTTTAATTTCTCTAATTTGAGTGAGGTTGAAAACATTTCAATTTTAAATCTTTATTTTTAAAATCTTCCTTTTCAAATCTTTTTAGTGAGTTTTCTGTTCATCCCTTAATTAAATTTTAAAGAGGTAATGAATGACAAAAACGCCTTTCCTATTTATTACATACTTAGCATTTCTAGCAACATGTACTTTCTATGGATGCAAGTTTTCATTTGGCAGCATTTTCTATCAGTTTGAAAAACTATTCTTATCATGTTTCTTATTATAGGTCTGCTGGTAACACACTTTTTCATCTTTTGCTTTTCTAAAAAGGTCTTCTCTTTACCATCATGTTTTGACAGATATTTTTGCTAGATATAGAAATCGAGGTTGCCAGCTATTTTCTCCCAGGCCTCTATGTTGTTCTGTTGTCTTTGGGCTTACCCCTTCTCTGACAAGAAGTCTGCTGTCATTCTATTCTTGTTCCCTTTGCCTGCCTCCAGGTGGTAGTGCACAACCCCTGAGCACCTAGTGAGCATCTCTGGGAAAGAGTTTTCAGGTTTGCTCAGTCTTCTATTGTGTCTGTACCGCCTTAGAATTTTTATCTGTCATGCTTGCTCACACTTTACCATTAAACACCTATTAATGGTTTAGCTAGTTACCTTATTCTAATTTTCTAAGGAGGAGAGTAGACTCAGGTCTTTCACATGAAAAGTTGATCACTTTCTGGGATTTTGTTCATTGAAGTCTCTTTGTGTACTCAACTTTGTGACAAGTTTAAAAAAATAAAAAAGAGGCTATGACTTTGTACTTTCTCCAGCTTGTTAGTGTGGAAGCAATAATGTTTTGGTCATGTGATCTGGATCTAATAGAGCAGAAGTTCACAGATTCCAATGAGAGTGTTTGCTGTTAGTCAGTTTAGCTCACTTGTGCATAATGTTTGCTTACTTTTCATTAAGGCATTCTATTGAAATGTGGCCATCTTTTATTACAGAAAATGTGGATTTTAGCAAAATGATGTAAAGTATAATTGTTAAACCTAGAAATAATTAATATATATTCTTCCACTGTTAACTGAGGAGTGATTGACTTTTGTGTTGAAAACTTTATATCATCAAAGGATTTGAAGTTCTGTTTTTCTTTTGCTTTTCTGTTGAGCTGACACTCCGCTTGCACAGACGTCTAGCAAACTCAAATGCACATCTCTACTAGAAAGTGGAATTTTGGGGAATAGGTACAGATTTCTACTTTGTCTCAATTTCGCTTTTCTCTTGCATTATATGCATGAGGTTTCCTCAGTTTCACCACCAAGATTATGTAACCTCCACAAAAATTTTAATGGCTAAGAAAAGTTTAGACCATACTTTCAACTTGTATTAGATAATGTATGTTATGTTATTACATTTGGATTCAAGATGCAATTATTTGCACAAATAGGTTAACTATTTCATTTCTAGGAGTGAAGAAAGTCTCTAATACTTCTTTTGCTTTCTGAAAGAGTAGCAATTCAAGAGGGTTATGTTACTTTTCATTTAAATAAATGTCAGATAATAGGAGGTGTAATGAAATGCCTTTACATTTAATTACATCACAGCTGATTTTGGAATAACTATATATTTTTATTGTTTCAAAAAATATTAGCGTATTATAATCTCAATATCTTTTTATTACTCTTTCCTAGGTGGATATTCTAGGAAACTAGACAAAACTAAATAAACTAAATAAACTAACTAACTAACTAACTAAATAAATAAATAATTGGTCCCTAAATAAAATTATTAGTTTTTATTTAGGGATCAATTATTTGATAGTATAAGTCTATTTATAACCCACTCCAATATTCTTGCCTGGAAAATTCCGTGGACAGAGGCACCTGGTGGGCTGCAGTTCAAAGGGTTGCAAAGAGTTGGACATGACTGAGGAATTCAGCACATTCATAACTAACTTAGAAAAGCATCTGAGTATTCTACTCTCCTGGTGTTTATAAATCATGTTGAATATTTTTATGTTTGGGCAGTGTTTGTATGACATGTGTTTTCTGTCCAAGGCATACTTTCCCCATGTTTATTTCTTACTCATTGCTTGAAATGAAGTGGAATGAGGTACATAAGGGAGAAAGTTGCTTCCTTTCCCCATTCCTACCTATGCCAATAGAAAGAATAGTCATGAACTACCAACACTTTGGCCTTTGAGGAAGGTGTGGTTGGCAGAGGTAGGATGAGGTGTGCAGAGTGAGAAATTATCTTTCTTATCTCTTCCTTTCCTGAACCCTTCCCTCATGTGCGGGGATTTACCTGCCTTCTCTATCACCCTTTCTATTACAGAATTGCTGGATGGAAACCAGTGAAATAGAGAGAGGATACAGGATTAAACCAGCAAACTCTGTCCTGAGCCTTGAGTTTTTAAAGCTTAATTCTACCTGGACTAGCTGGAAAGGGAGATGTAGTCTGTGACTTCCATCTTCCATCACCATCATAGGTTGAGTGGCTCTAGAAGTGCACTTAACTTCCCATTGACAAATAGGTAGAGTGGATGATAAAAATGCTTTCAGTTTGCTTAGGACTTTATCATTTATTTTATTATTTTTACAATTTACTCTTAATAAATTTATAGAGTAAGCAGAACCCAGACTGTTAGTTCAACTTTACCTATGAGGTGACAGAGCTGAAAGGATTATTAAGCAAGTTTACATAGTGTGCAAATGGCAGAAGCACATGTAAAACCAAGGGTGCAGACTTTGAACTCTTCTATTATTAATAGATAGAGCTGCTTTTCCACTTTGAAACCAGCAATTCATTTACTTGGGTAATTGCAGGTTTGAATTTCTAGGGGAGCCTAGTACTGACATCTATGTATTCTGCTCATATATACATGTGTGTATACACATATGTGCACATATGTATATGTACATACATATACATGAAAAGGAAGAAAAGCTGTATTGGATGGATTGAGAAGAAATACAAAGAAAAATGAAGGGAGAAAAGAATTCCCAAGTGCTTTTAATTTTTGTACTTGTACCTTTTTCTTTGGTCTCTTTTAAGAGCTCAACTCTGTTTGGCAGTTTTACTATCAATTCTTGTTTTCCATATCCTGAAGTCAAACATATATTTAGCTTGTTGTTTGCAAATTCACTCATTCAGCATCTATTGAATCCCAACTGTATACTAACCACTGTATTTGGCCTAAGAATTAAAAAATAATTTTTAAGAATTTCCTGCTTGCAAGAAGTATGTGTAACAGTATAGTGAGCAGGACACAAAATTTAGTGGAGAACATAGTCCTTCTATTGATTACAAATAATGATTACATGCATTAATTTTTCCCTCCCTCTGCCATTGTTCTTTCCCATTGCTGCTTTACCTAAGAATTCTATTTTCTTGAGTAAATGGTCTTTTAGAAAATGCTCTTTTAGAGCCTACTCATTCTGAATGGGCTTTGCAAAGGCACACAGTTCTCTTTACTTATTTTATAAACTCAGAAAAAGTATGACTTTCAGTCAGAGAACTTCTACAAACACTGTTTATCCTCTTTAGAAAAGATTCTAAACAAGGACCTACTTACTTATGGCACACAGAACTATGTTCAATGTCCTGTGATAAACCATTATGAAAAATTATATATATATATATATAAATGAATCACTTTGCTGTACAGTCAAAATTAACATAGCATCATAAATCAACTGCATTTCAATGAAACAAATTTAAAAAATTCCATATCTTTCTCGTGTAAACATTGTCTAGTATTATTGGGTTGACCAAAAAATTTGGGTTTTTCCATAAGATCTTATAAGAACTTTTTGGCCAACCCAATATGTTGTAGAACGACACATTTTGCTATTATGATAGAGTAGAGGCTCCCAAGTGTGGTTCATGGAAGCCTGGGGGTCCCTAGAACCCATTTAGAAATCTAGAAAGTCAAAACTATCTTCATAATTAAAGGAAAACATTCTCTATTCATAAGACTTCTGACATCAAACGTGGATTTTTTTTCCACACTGTTGACTACTTCTCTGACTCCCTGGACATCAATTGGTATTCAGTGATTCAGTTCAATGCTAACATTAACTACCTAGGCTGAGATCCCACATGTTAAGAGCTCATTGCCATAAGACTGCCTCCACTTCAGACACTGTCATAAGCCCCAGGCCTCACATACTTATTCAACAGACCAGCTACAAACTGGGGATTCCCTGATCCTCTCCTCAGGTGGATCACTTTCCAGAGGAGCTGACAGAACTCAGGAACAGTTTATTAGATAGGGCTCCTGTGCCCTCGCTGGGTAAGCCACTCTCCCCAGCTCCTCAGTGTGTTCACTGATTCAGATGCATTCTGAACACTTTTGTTTGGGATTTATTTGGAGGTTTTATTATGTAGGTTATACTGATTAAATTATTGGTCATTGGTGTTTAACTCAATCTCCAGTCCCTCCTAAAGGAAATTATCCTGAATATTCTTTTGAAGGACAGATGCTGAAGCTGAAGCTCCAATACTTTAGCCACCTGATGTGAAGAACTGACTCTTTCATTGGAGAAGACCTTGATGCTGGGAAAGACTGAAGGGAGGAGAAGTGTATAACAGAGGTTGAGATGGTTGAATGGCATCACCAGTTTGATGGACATGAATTTGAGCCAGCTCCGGGGGTTGGTGATGGATTGGAAAGCATGGCTTGCTGCAGTCCATGAGGTCTCAAAGAGTTGGACGTGACTTGGTGACTGAACAACAACATCCCTCTCCCTTTCCTGAAAGAAATTTAACTTTTGTTAAGATTTATGTTGTAAAATAATATACTCATGGTCTCCTTAACATAAGAAAAGTTGACATTTTAAGTAAAAACACCACTTAAAAGAGACCAAGATATCATGGTAAATAGTCAAGAAAGAAAAAAAGGTTTGATCATCTTAAAATGAAATTATATATTATACAATGTTATGCATGTTATATTTGTATTACCAAGAATGATTCAAGGTTTGATTTTAATGGGTATAATTTTCCAGACAAAATAATATGAAAACAGATAATCTTCACTTCATCCTTATGCATTATAATCATGAAGAGTCATTTGTCCTGAAGATCAGTTGTCTTAAATGTCTCTTTAATCCTTTTTTAGTCATCATTCTTGTCTCTTCCTATCATTCTTTCCTTTTAGACTGATTTTTGACCAGTCTAATTTTGCTGGACATTAATTTATCAGTAACTTTGTATGTTTTAGGTAATCTTTCAACTTCAATTTCCATTTGCAAAGGAAATGTATAGTATTATCAGATATCCCACAGTCATCGAGAGACCTGTGCTCCCATGTATCAGCAGACACTAGAGTTGTCTATGGAATGGTGCCGGTTTATTAGGGAAACTTTCAGATTAAGATGACGTTTGCTTCTGTATGCAACCTCAGAATAAAAGCACTCACAGAATGGATACTTAGATAAAGATGACAAGTTCAAGTATATGCTTAAGTATAGAAACTCACAAGCTTACTGAATTCCACTTTTAAGCATTTCCAGAGCCCTGTTTTCTTGGACAGAGAGACATAACATTCATGCTGAGAGAGGCTGAACTGATGGATGCTCTTCCAAAATAGCAGAACATCCTGTTTCTTTGCATAGCTATTGCTTATGGAGGATGCTCATTATTAAATAATAAGCAAATGAATATGCATTTTATATTAAAAGTAGAAAGAAAAAAGAGAAGTAGAAATAAAAAATTTGATAAATAAAACTTTAGGAAGGTAACTGAATACGTCAGTCAGTCAGTTCAGTTGCACAGTCGTGTTTGACTTTTTGTGACCCATGGACTGCAGCACGCCAGGCCTTCCTGTCCATCACCAACTCCCAGAGTTTACTCAAATTCATGTCCATTGAGTTGGTGATGCCATCCAACCATCTCATCCTCTGTCACCCCTTTCTCCTCCCGCCTTCAATCTTTCCCAGCATCAGGGTCCTTTACAATGAGTTGGTTCTTCTGATATTGGAGTTTCAGCTTCAGCATCAGTCCTTCCAATGAATATTCACTGATTTCCTTTAGGATGGATTGGTTGTATCTCCTTGCTGTTTCCAAGGGACTCTCAAGAGTCTTCTCCAACACCACAGTTCAAACGCATCAATTCTTCTGCACTCAGCTTTCTTTATAGTCTAACTCTCACATCTATACATGTAGAAAATACAATCTTATTGTTCATTTTCCTCAAAGTAACATGTGTATATACCAGAATTATAATCTGTGTTTCTAGATCTATGTTTTAAAAAAAGAAGCAGGAACACTTTTGCTTTCCTTTGAAAGTATATTGATTTTCTGATACTATTTAAACTTAAGATTTTAAAAGAAAAATGTCTATCATAAGTCTCTTTTTTGCTGTTTGGTTTATTATAGATTCCAATTTGTATCTTAACCAAAATATGTAATAAGTCATATATCATACAATGTTTTGTAATCATCTGCTTGATTTTTTAAATTTAAAAACATTATGTATGTATCAAAAAGAAAACAAGAAGATGGAACTTTTAAAAGAAATTCTTTATATCTTAAAATGATGGTAATATTTCATTGTGAAAATCAGACAGGCCCACTAATAGAAAATACAAGGAGGCAGGAAAGTAGGAAAAAAGCCCACCAGAGCAACTATTGACATTTCCAATATTTTCTTTCAGTTTTTCCTTATGCTTCATAAATTTTATATGCTTCAAATCAAACTGCAGATGATATTTGTTTTCCTTTTTTCTCTTTATAGTAAGAAGAAGAAAGCTTAAAAAACCCTTGAGTGGAGTCTTGCACACACTAAGCCGCCTTCACCATTATTTTTGTCAAAAGAGAATAGTATGACTTAGTTCATGGTGGAAATGTTTATAATGATGTTTTGAGTCTATTTACCTGCATCATATCATCCCATCTCCTGAAGAATGAAACAATGGCATTGCAACCCATTCCAGTATTCTTGCCTGGTGAATGGCCATGGAGAGAGGAGCCTGGCAGGCTGCAGTCCATGGGTTCGCACAGGACAGATTGAGTGACTAAGCACAGCACTACTATATTCATCTTACAGGCCAGAGAAGAGTCTTAGAGATTTGGCGATTTGTCCAAGGTTTTATTGTCATAGGGCTTCCCTGGTGGCTCAGATGGTAAAGAATCCGTCTGTAATGTGGGAAACCTGGGTTTGATCCCTGGGTTGGGAAGATCCCCTGGAGAAGGGAAAGGCTACCCACTCCAGTATTCTGACCTGGATAATTTCATGAACTGTGTAGTCTATGGGGTTGCAAAGAGTTGGACAGTACTGAGCAACTTTCACTTTATTGCCATTAAATGCCTGGGGCTGGAACCCAGATTTCATTTGCTTTCAAAACCTTTAATTTTAACCTTGATCTTTGGTGCTAGCCATGTCAAGGTGGTTGATTGCTATTGAAAAGAAAAAAGAAAAAGAGGCCAGGTGGCTTAGCAGTCATCACAATCATGGAGACCACCTTTCCAGATTTGTACTTTCCTGGTTGAGGGATTGAGACATTACCTTTTGGAATGGGAGATCTGAGTTTATCTTACTAAGCTGGGGCTTTCTCCATAGTCTAGGAAAATTGAGACAGTAGTTCCCCAAACCCCTGGAGTGTGCTGGCTGCTGCAGGTGGCCCTCTACTGGAGGGTCAGAGGAGTGCATGGTGGCAGCCTGTGCAAGGATGCCTGGTTTAAGTCTACAGTGGCGCACGCGTGAACCAGAGCACTGCGGTGGTGACTGGCCAGTGCTAATCCACCTGGGGAAAGTCACTGTGATTAAGACAGCAGTCTTCAAAGTCCTTTTGGGGAAATATGACCAGGATGACAACTGGGATGAAGAAATTATCCAGAAACTGCAGATTTCTGCTGTCATTCTGCAGCCCAACTGCAACCTCATCCTGCTCAATGCTGACATTGCTACTCTGAAGCAGCCTCCTAGACAAGGCCCACACCAGCACCTATGTCCAACCCATCTTCCTCTCTGCCGACCTCAACACCTTTTCCCAAGAGTCCCACATACAGAGGCTACTGGAAGGCTCTGGCAACATGAGGAACACTGGCTTCAAGAATCATCACCGTGCTCTGGGGGTGGTCTGGATGGTAGACTTGTTGCTGTGTGAGGGGTGGCATGAAGACCACTGCATCTAATCGAGTGTCATGGAAAGCCTGTTCTTACTTGCTGGGACCCTGCCTCCTTTCCCCATATCTGCATGGCAGAGGTGTGTGTGTGTGCATCAATATGTGTGTGAATGTGTATGTCTATGTGTGTTCCGTCCATCCATCCATCCATCCATGTGTTGCATGAGCCAATATGGACCTGAAATGTGATTTTTTTCCCCCTGTGAATTTGGCTGTTCCAGGAAAAGACTTCTGATTTCAGGGACAAAACTCTGTGGAGGACTAGTAAAACTCAGTTGCTGGTAGACCACTGGCTCCTGACTGCTTAGACAATCATTGGGAAGACATGAGGTTGTACAAGAACTGAATTCTTTGATAAGACACCATTATGAATATCAAAGCAAACCTCCCCATTCAACTAACCCGGTGGCCCTCTCCATCCTCCAATGGAGTGAAGGACATGGGTAGCTCTGGTCAACAGAAGGCTAACTGGAAGAGCTGGATTTCAGGAGACCTGTTTGGAGGCTCCAGTCACACCAAGTTCCAAACTGCCGCCTGCAGACAGCCTAGGACAGTGGAGTTTGGTGGGGTGCATTCCTTTTTGCACACTGTCACACTATAGTGTGGTTCTTTTACTTTCCAATCTCCTGTTCACATACAAATAATTTAAAAAAGGCTGATTTCTAACCTATCAAACCTAAAAAGCAGAAACGCCCTCACCTCCTTCTCAAACAAACAAACAAAACAATGAGAAGGAAAAAAGCCTTGGGGTGGAGTAAATGCCTGGTAGCTTTGTATTTAAAGACATTGAATGCATGGAGAAGAAACAAGAGAAGGAACCTGAGTCTGTTGAACGAACACAAAGGGAAATGCCCCCAGGAAGTCAGAGGGAAAAATGTTTTATGGAAGGAGTGGAAGAGAGGAGCCCAGCTAAGAATCTCATGGGTCACAAGCAGCAGGGAGGAAAGGAAGACTAGAAAGTGACTGAGATAAAAACTGAAGTAAAACAGCTCAAGGCTTTTTGTGAGTTAGTTCCTGGCAATGGAATTAGGGGATGATTTCCTCTGAAGGGAAGAGGAAGAGAAGATGGTATGAAAAGCACTCCAGGGACTGAGTGGGTGGTGAAGCATTCGTACTTGAGATGCCAAGGACATGTGCAAATTCTCTAATGAGGGTTTTCCAACATCAAGTTCAACTGGTAATGAAGACATTTTAATTTGACATGTGGCTAGAGTTTGATTTAATCTATCTTGTCACTTGATGAAGTGAGCTGCCTTTGTCCCTATGATTATAGCCAATGCAGTGTCTCTATTTATGTAAGGAAGCAGGACCTTATGGGGCCTTGGTGGGGCAGACACCCACTCATTTCCTCTGCTTCAGCTCCTCACTGAAGTACCTAGGTAATAGTATCTGGTGCACATTCCCTGAGCTGTTTTACAGATGCTAAAACCCCCCATCAAATGCAAGAAATTAACTACTTGATGACCATGATCACATATTCAGTTCAGTTCAGTCGCTCAGTTGTGTCCAACTCTTTGCAACCCATGAATCGCAGCACGCCAGGCCTCTCTATCCATCACCAACTCCCGGAGCTCACTCAGACTCACGTCCATTGAGTCAGTGATGCCATCCAGCCATCTCATCCTCTGTCATCCCCTTCTCCTCCTGCCCCCAATCCCTCTCAGCATCAGGGTCTTTTCCAATGAGTCAACTCTTTGCATGAGATGGCCTAAGTATTGGAGTTTCAGCCTTATCAGTCCTTCCAATGAACACTCAGGACTGATCTCATTTAGGATGGACTGGTTGGATCTCCTTGCAGTCCAAGGGACTCTCAAGAGTCTTCTCCAACACCACAGTTCAAAAGCATCAATTCTTTGGAACTCAGCTTTGTTCACAGTCCAACTCTCACATCCATACATGACTACTAGAAAAACCATAGCCTTGACTAGACGGACCTTTGTTGGCAAAGTAAATGTCTCTGCTTTTCCATATGCTATCTAGGTTGGTCATAACCCTGAAATGACCCTCCCTCACCTTATCTCTAAAAATGCTCTGCTGAAAATGGGGTTATTTCATCCCTTTTTATGGTTGAGTGATATCCAATGGTATACATGTACCACATCTTTATCCATTCCTGTGTTGATACAAAACAGTGCAATTTGCCGAAATGTGAATAGATCTCAAAGACTGTCATGTAGAGTGAAATCATAAAGAGAAAGACAAATATTGCACAATATGGCTTACAAATGGAATCTAAAAAATGGTACTGGTAAACTTTATTTATAAAGCTTGGTGTCCATAAGTTGTAGAGAACAGATATAGAGAACAAACTTATGGACACCAAGGTGGGAAGTGGGGGGTGGATGGAATGAATTGGGAGATTGAGACTGACATATATACACTGCTATGTATAACAGATAACTAATGAGAACCTACTGGATGGCACATGGAGCTCTACTAAGTGCTTTGTGATAGTCAAAATGTGAAGGGAATCTAAAAAAATAAAAGGGGATATATGTATATATAACTGATTCACTTTGCTGTACAGCAGAAACTAACACAACATTGTACAGCAATTATACTCCAATAAAAATTTTAAACAAATGCCTTACTGAAACCCATTGTGGAGTTCAGGTGTCTTGTGTACTAGCTGCTCTGGACTCTGCTTGATGCCCTGCAATAAACACTGTATTTTCCTTCACCACAAACTCATGTCATTATGTTGACTTTGCTGCATGTGGGAGAGGGGATCCAAGTTTGGTTGAGTAACACTTTTAAGACAATGAAAGATATATCTCACTTTAAATATCTTAAAAGTTTATACAACTTCAGATTTTAAATATCAGTCTTTGATTGACTCTCTTTGCTTAATGTTTTCTGGAGGTCAGAAAGAGGGGTTAACTGTTTATGTTGACTACAGGGAATGCTACTGCTTATTTTAACCTATGTTTGTAGGTTTTGAGGAGGGTATTCCTAGCATTTGCTGCAGTTGGCTTCCTCAAGTTTAAATGGGAACCAAGACTCAGAACCAAGATTTTGTTGGATCAGTGGGAAGACTCCGGAAATTAAGCCATTGGTTAGGCTGAATCTGGCCCAGATACTTTAAAGCCTTGGGGGAATAGTCATAAGATCATAATTTTGGCCTAAAGATATTGTAATGCTGTTTTTTCATAAGTCAGTTCATAATGAACTTTGTTAGTTTTTTTCCTGAAACATTTTAGTAATATACTGTCCTTAAGGAAAAGCTTATATAATGCTTATGTTTTGACTTATTTTATAGAACACTCAAGTAATGTTTAACAAAGGCTTTTTCTCAAGTGCTTACTATTTTGAAATCACTGTGTTAGATGCTATCTTTAATTTCTTTCTCAATATGCCCCATTTTGAAACTTATACTATTTAATATTATGGTATTTCCAAGGTCACTCATTTTTTCTCATAATAAATCTGATAACAAATCTTGATTTTTGAAGTGTTACATTTCATATCCATGTGTCCACACAAAATTAATGGTATTGTGTGTATTAAATATTCTTCATCAATGAATATTTTTCACCCTTAGTTCTTATAAGCCTAGAGTACTTACAAGAATATTTTGGTGAATGATTTAACCCATGGAAATTGTGGGTCTTAATGAAAAGTTATTGAATGGGCAAAAAAATTAATAAATTTGGACTGATTACCAGTGCATTAAAAATAGAGGAGAATCAAGAATGTGAATATAACCACATTCTTTTTTTTTTATATTTAAATTTATATCAAAGGAGTGAAAAGTGGAAGAGCTCACAGTACCATTATAATAGTGCGGGTATATTTTCAGCACCTAAGAACTCTAAGTTGAACTACATCATGTGGGATGCTATTTCTACAACTGCATTTTTGGAGATAATTTAGAAAATAAACACATATCAGTGTACTCATTTGATCACATGGAAAAATTCTACTTATCCCCCAGGGCCTTTGTCATGATTAAACAGGAATAATCCATCCAGAGCTTCTGAACTAAGTTATCCAATAAGCATAGGAGTTAAACATTACCTAAGATTGCTAGAAAAATTTCTAGGCATTCATTTTCAAAGCAGATAAACTATGACAATCACTACAGCATTATTGCAGGTTTAATTCCTTAAACATTTTGCAGTTATTAGATTCTAAGTAGGGGCTTTCCAGGTTGCGCTAGTGGTAAATATGTCGCCTGCCAATGCAGGGGACATAAGAAACGCAGTTCGATCCCTGGGTTGGGAAGATCCCTGGGAGGAAGGTATGGCAACCCACTCCAGTATTCTTGCCTGGAGAAGCCGGACAGAGGAACCTGGTGGGCTATAGTCTCATGTGGTCTCACACTACTGAAGAAAAAAATTTTCTTGGTGAAACAGTGTTGGGCTGTGCTCAGTTGCTCAGTCATGTCTGACTCTGTGACCCCATGGACGACTCCATGTGCGACCCCACCAGTCTCCTCTGTCCAGGGGGATTCTCTATGCCCTCCTCTGGGATCGAACCTAGGTCTCCCACATTGAGGGTGGATTCTTTACTGTCTGAACCACCAGTGGAAAGTGAAGTTCCTTAGTTATGTCTGACTGTTTGCAACCCCATAGACTGTAGCCTACCATAAACTGTAGCCTACAGGCTTCTCCATAGATGGGATTTTCCAGGCAAGAGTACCGGAGTGGGTTGCCGTTTCCTCCTCCAGGGGATCTTCCTGACCTAGGAATAGAACCTGGGTCTCCTGCATTGCAGGCAGATGCTTTACCCTCTGAACCACCAGAGAAGCCCATAAATACTGGAGTGGGTAGCATATCCTTTTTCCAGGGGCTATTCCCTACTTAGGAATAGAACCCGGGTGTCCTGCATTGCAGGTGGATTCTTTACCAGCTGAGCTACCAGGCAAACAGTGTTAGGTGATATAAATGAGTGGGCTAGTCTTCATTCTCTTTAACATTATGAAATCAATTAAAGAAACATTCAAAACTTGTTTTATAATATATAGTCTAAATGAGCAGAATTTTGAGGGGTACTGAGAAGCTAATCACTTTAATTCATTTTTAGCATCACAAACACAAAACACAGATTAATAACAAATAAGGTGTTCCATACTTGAGTAACTGGAGAACGGAATGTTTTGCCAGTTAAAGTGGTTAGCTTCTGGATATCCACTCAAAATTCTGCTCATTTCAACTACGTATTATGAAAGAAGTTTTGAACGTTTCATTAATTCCTAGGAAAGTCTCTTTCTTGTTAAGGTACAAGTAATATATATCCTAATACAAATCAAATCATTTGGGGGAAATCCTTCCTAAAGGTTTAAGCTTGACCATGAGTACAGCTTTGAAGACCTTAATTAGAGAAATAGCCCTGCATTATTTAAACAGGTCCTATATAGACCTGTATGCAAATCTATTTTTCAGGTATTCAAAGAAATTAAGAAAAATTCTTGCAAAAACCAACTTCAAGATCTTCAGAAAAATATTCCTAACTGAATGTAAATCTGCAAAGCTGCCCAGTTAGCCTCATTGATTAGCTTCTAATGCAGCATTTCCTGGCTGACTTGGGAAGTGTTGGTGAATCTCAGTGCCTGAATGAATCTTGACTCTGATGCTGGGCATCACTTCCTGTTTTTAGCCCAACCCTCAAGAAAAGGTGGACTCTCCCGGTGACACAGTGGTAAAGAATACTCCTGCTAAGAGACATGTGTTCAATCCCTGGGCGGGGAAGATTCCCTGGAGTAGAAAATGGCAATCCACTCCAGTATTCTTGCCTGGGGAATTCCATGGAGAGATAACCCTGGTGGGCTACAGTCCATAGGTTTGCAAAGAGCCAGACCTGACTGAGCACATACACACAAGCAAAGGCTTTCAAACATCACTGTTCTGTTTTATTATGCCTGCCAATGAAAAACATCACCAAACAGGCTAAATAAAAAATGAGATTTCCAAGAAATATTTTCTAAACAGAACAGCCAATTTCAATGATGGATTAAGCAAAATGGTAGCTAAGCTTTTTCTCTTGTCATTATTTGACCAATATTTCCAAATATATTATTCAGTATTCTCAGTTGTAAAGTTCCTGAAGCATCTTTTCAACTGCTAATACACCTCCCAAATTGTGATTAATGAACAAAGCATGTACACACAATTTCTTTAAAATAAATACAGCACCTGGGTTTAGAAAATTCAGGGATTTTCAAGTAATTGAGAGCTTTGAAAAGAGCACTTTAGAAGTCAAACCTTAGAATCAGTTTGTAGTGAGGGAACTATAAGCTTTTTGGTAAAGAGACAGAAAATGGAAAGCAAGAGAATTCTCATTCTATAAAGAGGACTCAAATCAGTCCAAAATATGATTTTTTTCTTGAATTGAGAAACTCAATATTCATGAGGTAGATTTCCACCCCTCCCCCACCCCCCTCTGCCCCCTCATGTATCTTGCTTTTTAGCCTTAGCAGTGAACTCTACTACAATTAATGTCTTTTACATATGTGTGAAATTAGTCAGGAATGAAATGAACTCCAGATCTCTGGATCCTTGCCTCTCTTCCATGGAATTACTGGCAGACTATGAAGTACTGTACCATGCAGGAAGAATATGAAGGCCAATGTGTCTACTTATATGTGTCTGCATATAACTTGTTATTATTTGCAAGTCTTAATGCTAACCATCACTTCAAGTTTTATAGGATGTAATCTGGTACATGTAAATAAAACTCAGGGTTCTTGAAACCAAAACATAAAAGTAGCATATTGCAATCAAAGAGCAGATGTTTTGTGATGTCAAGCTGAATATTTATGGTCTTGTTTCAAGCCAATCACCGAAACTGACAATTTGTCACAAATTATTTGCCTGTCTAAAGAAGCAATTTCATTAGAAAGATGTTTAAAAGTTTGCTTTTCAAACAAACCAATTAAAAAAAAAACTCAGATTTTTAATCTTATGGAAAGGAAAGAAAGTCAATACAAGACTGAGGTAGAAAAACTCTACAAAATACATTCAAGAGTTTCTGATTAGTAGTAACAAGTGACCCATAACAACTAGCTCAGATATCTCTTAGTTAGATTGTGCTAAACACTCCAATTTACCTGAAAGTTGAAAAAATTACTCTCAATTTGGTTTCTGCTAATTTAAATGCTCAATCAAATTAACTTTAGTGATTAAATTTGATATAAAAAGCAAGTTTGATGAACATCTCATTTATTAGTTGGTCTTGGAAGTGTTTCCAGTTCATTCTGGCTCTTTAGAGAAGGGCTCAGAAAGAAACTTGAGAAACTATTTTTTGTAGACAAACACATAATTTTCCCTTTTTATTTTAGATGAGGGATACAATTACAGTACCCACTCCAGTGCTCTTGCCTGGAGAATCCCATGGACAGAGGAGCCTGGTGGGCTGCAGTCCATAGGGTTGCAAAGAGTCAGAAACGACTGAAGCGACAGCATGCACACACAATTACAGTAAGTCTCCTGTATAGGAACAAGTTCCATTCTGAGAGCATATTCGTAAGTCTAACTTGTTCAAAAGTCCAATTTGTTCATAAGTCCAACAAAGTTAGCTTCGGTACCCAACAAACACAACTGGTTATATAGTTCAATTCAGTTCAGTCTCTTGGTTGTGTCCAACTCTTTGTGACCTCATGGACTGCAACATGCCAGGCTTCCCTGTCCATCACCAACTCCCAGAACTTGCTCAAACTCATGTCCATCGAGTTGGTGAGCCAGCCAATCATCTCATCCTCTGTCATCCCCTTCTCTTCCTGCCTTCAATCTTTCTCAGCATAAGCTATACAGTGCTGTACTTTAATGGGTTTATGATACTTTTCACATGAATACATAAAAAGCAAACACAAACACACAAAAATAAAATATTTTGAATCATACCGTACAGTACCTTGAAAAGTAAAATAGTATGGTACCACAGCTGGCATACCAGGGCTGGCATCAAGTGAACAGGCAAGAAGAATTACTTACTGCAGGAGGGAGAGGAGGTGGGAGATTGCAAAGCTGAAAGATCGTCAGCAATAGGAGATGGAGGGCAAGCTGAAATTTTACTCATGCCAGACACTGATGGCACAGGTTCTGGTTTCTTGCTGGATTTAATTCTATCTACCCACTTGAAAAAATGGTCCAGTGACGTCTGGGTAGTAGCTCATTTTTTTTATCATGAAAATGAAAGTCACTCAGTTGTGTCCAACTCTTTGTGACTCCATGGACTATACAGTCTGTGGAATTCTCCAGCGTAGGATACTCGAGTGGGTAGCCTTTCCCTTCTCCGGGGGAACTTCCCAATCCAGGGATTGAACCCATATCTTCCGCATTGCATGCGAATTCTTTACCAGCTGATCCACAAGGGAAGCCCAAGAATACTGGAGTGGGTAGCCTATTCCTTCTCCAGCGGATCTTTCCAACCCAGGAATCAAATTGGGATCTCCTGCATTGCAGGCAGATTCTTTACCAACTGAGCTATCAGGGAAGCTTTCTCATCACAGATGACATGATAACACTGGATTGCATTCTGAATGCCTGCTGCAACCTTCATGTACCAGCCTATATTGGGGTGCTTTACCTCAAAAATTAACAGTGCCTCTCAGATGAAGAAAATCCCCTTGCCGTTTCCTGCATCATGAGTCTCTTTGGTTCTTCAATTTCTTCTACTTTCTCTTGATTCTCTTGGCTCTTTCTCTGGGACTCCATTTCCAACAGTACTTCATCAGTAAGCTCCATGTTTACATCTTTGAAAGTTCAAAATGTGAAGGTTCACATGTAGAGGACTCATTGTACTCACCATATTTCTCTTATGCTAAGACATGGAAGTTCATAATTAAGTAGAACCATAAATAATGGCACTTAAGTCTAAACGGTTTAGTGAAACTTGAGCCCTCCATTCAACATCTCTAGCCTCTTGTTACTCTGTCTTTACTGGAGTGTTTCAGCAACATGTTGTCTGACTGAGCTTTAAAGCTGTATCAGTCACAAATCCACTCAGATTTTTGAGTGCCTACTATATAACACAAACATAGTCCTAAGAAATGGAGATATCACATTGAAGCAAACACAATCCCTGTCTGTGTGGAATATATAGACTATTTTTTTTTTCTCTTTTTTTCATTATGTCAGATCTTATCTCTCTGCAGCTATCTTTTGTTATCAGTTTTCATCATATCTACCTTTTGCTCCTATCATCTGAAAACTTAACTAGGCCTTCTTGTGTTTACTGATCTATACACTGATCTTTACATGAAATCTGATTTTTTAAGGCGTTTTGAAGGTGAAAATTTGAGTTAGCAGTGGTATAGTTTACCTGTAAAACATTTCAGCTAAAACCTGCATGATTCTGAGGTGTTAAAACAGATGTACTGAAAGTTTTACCATTTTCTCTCCTCTGGTTCACATTCCTAAGCTTGTTTCATTAAAGCTCAGCGAGTAAAACTGATTGACAAGTAAAGCAATGTAAATGCAAATGTCTCAATCTGTAATAGGGCAGCCCCTTTAGAAGGGAACTGATGGCTCTGTAAATACAATACTCACTAAGTACTTATTCATATATTGAGAATCACCTGCAAAAAATATCATTTTGTCCTTAGAAATATTTTGTTGTTGCTTTATTGATAGTCACCAAAATTATTTTTTAATAATTTAAAACCTTAATTTTCTGCAAGTTATATATGAAAAAGAATTCAGCATATAATCTCACGCACTAGAAGACCAATTATTCTTTGAACCAAAGTTACCACCACCAGTAATGGAATGCCAACCATATTTTCTTAATTGGCTCATGAATATGTTAAAGGACTAGAGTTATGACTCTGCATATTTATTAATCCTATTTTTTCTATTTATCTAGTAATATGAACTTTGACGAAGAACTTATATTGACTTGATTTATTTTTAATTTATGAAAAACCATATTTCATGTCTCATTTTAATATCTTCACAGTGTATACAGAATAATTAATAATTTTATCATTCCAAAACATGCTATATGGATTATATTCAGACCTGACCTTTATTTTATATTAATGCAAAATCTCCTCTTCAGTACTTCTAAATGTTACTTTTACTTTGTCAAGTAGATCCAGATGTTGTAATTGTCCTTATACAGAATATTATCTGTCATCGTTGTTTTCATTATGAATGAAAGCATCCATTTTATTAGCATAATCCTCTATCAACACTCTGGTGCTAAATATGTTCTAGTTAATAAATATTGGCAAAAGGGATCATCTGAATAACAGGAGGAGAATGCTTCTGGAATCTTTTTATTTCTGTTACAATGACTATCTTTTTGCTTTCAGACCAGGAAGAACCAGAGGAAGTACGGAAGCATTTGTCATCCTTGAATAGACGGTCTGGCACCAATCATGAGGATGATTCAGTTAATGATGGAAGAAAAAGCAGAAAGGAGAGAAAAGTTCCAATGTGTGAACAGATCTAAGTGGGGAATTGAGTCACCAACCAAAGTGTTTTTCGCTGTACAATTACTCTTCACTCCCAAGCACAGTTGCCACATCCAGCTGTCAGAATGAAAGGACTATTTCCTAATGTATTGTCCTATCCAGGCTGAATCCATGGGAAATTGGCCTGTTGATATAATAGGATCACATTTTTGCCTACTAGTGAGTAAGATATGAAAATCTTCACTACTGTGTACCAGGTCAGTGCTTCTCAACCTTGGTTCTGGTCATGGGGATTCTTGAGATAAAATCAGATAAAATATATAAACCCTCTTCTCAGAAAAGTACACACACATGCACAAATTTCTGTAAACAATTTGAAGTGATTCACTTGTTTCCAAATACCCAATTATGATTCTCCCTTGGGCCATAGATTTCAGGTTAAGGATCTTCTATATTAGAGATGAGGGAAGTAGTTTTTATCAGTATTCCATGTATCAGATATAATAATAATAATTTTTTGTTGTTGTTCATTTGCTATGTATGACTCTTTGCAACCCCATGGACTACAGCATGCCAGGCTTCTCTGTCCTTCACTATCTCCTGGAGTTTGCTCAAACTCAGGTCCATAGAGTTGGTGATGCCATCCAACCATCTCATTCTCCATCACCCCCTTCTCCTCCTGCCCTCACTCTTTCCCAGCATCAGGGTCTTTTCCAATGGGTTGGCTCTTTGCATCATGTGTCCAGAGTATTGGAGCTCTAGCTTCAGTATCAGTTCTAATGAATACTCAAGGTTGATTTCCTTTAAGACTGCCTGGTATGATCTTCCTATCCAAGGGACTCTAGCACCACAGTTCAAAAGCCTCAATTCTTCTACACTCAGTCTTCTTTATGGTCCAAGTCTCACATCTCTACATGACTACTGGAAAAACCATAGCTTTAACAATACAGACCTTTGTTGGCAAAATGATGTTCCTGCTTTGTAATATGCTGTCTTGGTTGGTCATAGCTTTCCTTCCAAGGAGCAAGTGTCTTCTAATTTCATGGCTGCAGTCACTGTCTGCAGTGATTTTTGAGCCCAAGAAAATAAAGTCTGTCACTGTTTCTATTGTTTCCCCATCTTTTTGCCATGAAGTGATGGGACCAGATGCCATGACCTTTGTTTTCTGAATGTTGACTTTTTAATAGCAATAATAAGCTACAAGTTATATTATAATAAGCACTTTACATGGACTATCTTTCAATAACCCAATGAGTTAGTTTTATCATCCCCATTTTTAAAATAAGCTGATGAGCATCAGAGACTTGTTTGTAGTTAAGCAACCGATCACTGAGGACTTCAGAATACTAGTCTCTTCATTGGTACTTACTGCTACATTTTCTCACTCTCTTTTCTCTGTTTTCTATCCTGTGTAGCAAATATTTCAAATTGTGTTCAGGACAGATTCCTGGCTCTCAGATCCCTAGAATATCACTTTGTTTCCCCTTGCTTTCACCCAGGCCAATATTTACTCATTTCCCCACTGCAAGCTCCTACTCTGCTTTATGACTGGCCTTCTGTGTCACACTGTCTCTAATTTCACCAGCTGCCCAGCATCTAAATCTTCTGATATATAAGCCCCATACCCTCATGTACCCTCCCCCCACCAAAAACCCCTCCAGGTTTAGTTCCACATCTGTTCCTAAGCCAGTGCTAACTGAGGCAGGAAGTAGATCTTGGCTTAGTGAGTCTTGGAATTAAATTACTTTAACAAGATCCATTGATCTAAACTCCAACAGCTGGGCCTGCACGTGTCCATGTCTGCCAACCAGATAGGAATCCAATGTGTCTTGTTTATGCTTTAGGTGCCTCTGTAGTTTCCAGTTCAAGGTATTCCCTTTGACAGCTTGTGAAGACTTTTACTCTCTTGCAAATTAAATAAAAGAATATTCCTTGAGAGTTGAAATGTTAGGTAATAACACCAAAGCACAGATAAGTTAAATTATGGGAAAAACAAAGACAGGTTTCATGCTAACAGATCTGATTGTGATGTGGTTATCAAAATAGATTTATTTAAATAAAGACTATCTCTTATAAAATCAAGCTTTGCCAGTCATAGAAATAGAGAATATGAAGAGTTACAGAAGGTAAATCTTGGCAGTATTAATGCAAGAATAGTCAAGGGAATGGTTGCCTTCTAAATACCCACTTTGAGACTCAAAAACTTCCTTCCCAAGAAAGACATCCCTCTTATGAAGAGAGAAGCAAGAAACTGAAGGTTATGGACGCAGTGGGTTCTGTATCCATTCACAAGAAAATTTTATAATAAAGTAGATGTGTTTTATGTTATCTTAGCCTAATGGCATTAAGCAATTTATACATCATATCACCCCTGCTTACTTAGTTACTATCTAATTATGATTTGCTGTTTTAATTAGTTTTTTCTGCAGGCAAACATTAATTGCTCATACAGATGATAAATATCTTTTTTATCTATGACAATGATTTTTCAAGATGACTTAATAAAGTGGTCTTTGAATATTATTTGATTTCTCTGAAAACCAGACTGTGGCTGAACACTTGCTGAGGCCAGAAATCTGCTGTGTGTCAGTTAGATTTCTCATTGAGTAATTGCAAGTCAGTATTTATGTGACTTCTATAGTCTTAGATGCATTTGATTACAATCTTTCAGTCTCTTATCACTTATTTTTCTGACCACCATCAAGAAGGGGAGGTTGTACATTCATTGCAGAAGGCAGATCCCTTAAGTGACTTAACTAATTGAGGCAGTTCCTAGGGAGACCCCATCCAGGACCAGGTAGCTTTCCCTTTATGGTACCAGAACACATTTTATCCTTCTGAATAGGTTTTTACAGTGTTTGCTCTAAGTTAGTATCATGTTTATCTTTGCTCCCAACTCTTTGGTCAATCTAATTCTTTTGCTTATTATGTATCTAGCCCCTGGCTTTGCCATGAACTCTAGCCATTTGGATGGTATCCAGAGGCCTAGAGACAAAGATTTGGCTTGACTGTGAATTGATGATAAACTTGCCGAGTGCCTGGCTCAAGATCTGTGCTATAGCTCGTCCCTGTCTCTATGGATTCCTGGCTGAGGGCCTTTCATATAGAGAAAAAACTGAAAATGATACATCTTGGCCACTGAGTGTTTGATGACCATCTGGATCCTCCCCTCTGGTGTCCAATGTTCCAAGAGAGGGGAGCAGGCATAGTGACCTGGTTTATGTCTGAAGTTTCTATATCTTTCGAAAAGTCTCCTTGAACTGTCCTTACCAAACTAGAACTTATGGGCAGATCAGTTTTCCCAACACTTTCTTCTGCTTGGTTCCAATTTTCTTTCCATTACTAACGGTCATCTTGTAGAGGATCTTAAATAACAGTATGAGAAATATTAATAGATCCATACATAAGTCATATCATCTCATCAGGGGAAGTTGTACCCTCCACAGACTCATAGGACAGAAAATGCAGAATGGATTAAAAAAGGAGGATGCTTTTAGATAGCATCTAGACAGTCTAAATAGGGGTCTGACATCTGCTCTGTGTGTGTGTGTGTAAATAATGTTTAATAGAATGTAGCCGTCTTCATTTGGGATTCCCTGGTGGCTCAGAGGGTAAAGAGTCTACCTGCAATGTGGGAGACCTGAGTTTGATTCCTGAGTCAGGAAGATCCCCTGGAGAAGAAAATGGCAACCCACTCCTTTATCTTTGCCTGGAAAATCCCATGGACAGAGGAGCCTGGCGGGCTACAGTCCACAGGGTTGCAAAGAGTTGGACATGACTGAGTGACTTCATTTTCACTTTCTTTCATACTCATTCATGTGTGTATTTTCTATGGTAGCTTTTGCTCTGCTCCAGAAGAGCTGAGTCAGAGAAGGCAATGGCAGCCCACTCCAGTACTCTTGCCTGGCAAATCTCATGGATGGAGGAGCCTGGTAGGCTGCAGTCCATGGGGTCTCTAAGAGTTGGACACGACTGAGTGACTTCACTTTCCCTTTTCACTTTCATGCATTGGAGAAGGAAATGGCAACCCACTCCAGTGTTCTTGCCTGGAGAATCCCAGGGACGGAGAAACCTGGTGGGCTGTCATCTTTGGGGTTGCACAGAGTTGGACATGACTGAAGAGACTTAGCAGCAGCAGCAGAAGAGTTGAGCAGTTGTGACAGAGACCTATGCAAAGGCCAAAATATTTACTATCTGGTCATTAACAGAAAAAAAGTTTTCAAACTCTTGGTTTACATGACAATCATAGAGACTTAGACTAATTACAGGGTTAGCAGTAAGCATGAAAAACATAGTTATGAAGAACATTGAAGAATTTTTATTGCAATTTTATTGAAATGCCTAAGAGGTTTTTATAAGTCTACTTCAGATATTACATTTCAACTTTTCGGGTAGTTTTCTCAGTGTGAGTTATAGGCACTTCACCCACTCCCCATCCCCAAAATACCACCCCCCCCCAAAAAAAAAGGAAACAGGAAAAGAGTAGACAAAAAGGAAAAGAAGAGTCTATTCTGATATTCTAGCTTGTCAGAAAATAGTAATGTATTACCTATGAAACAATGCCTGTTTTCCTCTGGAACCCTATTATTTGGGGTATAACAAACTCAATCATAAATAAAATGGAGTGATAGTGAAGGCAGAAGAAATGCATGGTGTATTTGCTAAGGCACAGCTTCAGACAAAGTGGGAAAATGGTAAAACTCTGAGAAATAAGCAATGGACATGTCTGAATTCTCTAGAGAAATAAAATTAGTTCTCTAGAAAGATAAATATATGAATATGCAGTTGGCTAGAGAGATGCATAGAATCCTATTATGTTAACTGAAATTCTTCTCTATGTGATATGATATATTTCCCTTTGTTTCCAGTGACCTTTCCCCTACTAATTCATTAACACGCAATATCTCAGGGGATAAATTACATTGAATATAGTGAACAAAATGTCAATACCTTGGCTTCTGAGTTCCAAAATACACTCTTGAGACTCATAGTAGAGACATAGTCTTGAAAGCTAGAGCTTTTGACCTGTAAGGGTCAGCATATTGTATTTCTAAAAGGCTAAGCCAGAACAGAAGCCTATCCTTGGACCTTAGTTAAATATTGTCGAAACTGGGGGAGGGAGGAGAACTGAAGAGGATGCCACCACTCTGCTTTAGAAGCTTGTATTGAGAACTGTGACTTCCCTAAGATAAGCTAGAACTGAACTGCTAGTGGGTAGAGTGCTCTACCACCTCTTACTGTGCTTGGGGCAGGGTGGTGTGGAATACAGAAAGTGCCTGTGACTTGTATTTCAGAGGGTGACTGGACAGCGGGCAAACCTTGTATGTCAGCATGCCTTGTATGTTGGCATGCCCTGTGTCCTGCATAATCCCTAAGCTATGGAGTAGCAATGGCTGCAGAAGTCACCAGGCTGATGGGTTTCAGGCAGCTCCACAGAGTTTGAGGAGGATAGTCAGTTACTAATACTTGCTTCTGTATCCCTCAAACAGGGTCTGGATGTAGCTGAGAACTGAGAATCAAAAGGGTTTGTTGTGGAAAGAAGACATAGAAGGCTTGACCTTGGGAAGGAAGACTAGACGGTATGTAGGAGATCTCATTAAAGACCTACAAGAGTAAATGTGAACAAACAAATGTGTGAACAGATGACATGGGGGAGGATCCGCACCTACTCCCCTAACCCTGCGTGGTATTGTGAACTAAATAAAAAAAACTGGATACAATTCTAGAGATAAGGATAGCGGGAAGACCTAACTGACTGAAAAAATTCTATTGTTTCTGTGAAAATACCTCATTGACTTCTCAAACTCTGGTGGGAATGAATTAACACTGAATTAAATAAGATAAGGTTTTGGCGAGTAGATGGAATGTGTACCTGAAGGTGAGAATAACTATTTTAAAAATATATAGTAGGGATTTTATATTCTAAATGTTTGCACTCACTGTTTATCAAGAGAATTTTCAAAATTGTTTGCCTTTAGGAAGTAAGATAATGACCATTTTGGGGGCATGTTTTGTAATATGCTTAAGATTATGACTATTTTGAATGTTTTGTATTATGCTTAAGGTTTTACCATGGGCATGTATTATTTTAGTAAATATGAACACTGATCTGTTCCAGAAGTACTGAGTTGGCTTCAAAGTTTTTTTTTTTTAAGTGTACAGAGATTGTACAAAGATAAGTTTGGTCCTATTGATAGCTTATGGTGAATGATGTCGAATTCATGGTCTCTGAAGAAGATTTAGCATCAGGACCAGGGACCAGGGACTGGGCTTGATCACTCAAGAGCTTTTGTTTGTAACAGAGTTTTATTGAAGTGAAAAAGGGACAGAGAAAGCTTCTGACACAGACATCAGAAGGGGGATAGAGAGTGCCCCCCTCACTAGTCTTAGCAAGGGAGTTACATATTTTTCAAATTGGTTATTACAGTAAATCAAAAGAATGTCTCAAGGTTGTAAAGATCTTACTAGACCCACTCCCACAGTTTACATTTTAAGATAACAGGATTAAAATTTAACAACAGAAAGATTTTACCAGACCCACTCCCATTCTAAAATATCAGGATTAGCCAGAAGGTTTTCAGGAAGGAGAAACTGTCCTTAAGTTGGATACACTGTTGTTGTATAATCCTTAGTACAGAGTTTAAAATGCAGAATTCACACTTCAATTCAGCCTTAAATTGAAGAAAGTAGGGAAAACCACTAAACCATTCAGATATGACCTAAATCAAATCCCTTATGGGATTACACAGAAAGTGAGATATAGATTTAAGAGATTAGATCTGATAGACAGAGTGCCTGATGAACTATGGATAGAGGTTTGTGACATTGTACAGGAGACAAGGAGCAAGACCATCCCCAAGAAAAAAAAAGGCAAAAAGGCAAAATGGCTGTCTGAGGAGACCTTACAAATAGCGGTGAAAAGAAGAGAAGTGAAAAGCAAAGGAGGAAAGAAAAGTTATGCCCATTTGAATGCAGAGTTCCAAAGAATAGCAAGGAGAGCAGATAAGAAAGCCTCAGTGATCAGTGCAAAGAAATAGAGGAAAACAACAGAATGGGAAAGACTAGAGATCTCTTCAAGAAAATTAGAGATACCAAGGGAACATTTCATGCAAAGATGGGCTAGATAAAGGACAGAAATGGTCTGGACCTAACAGAAGCAAAAGATATTAAGAAGAGGTGGCAAGAATACACAGAAGAACTATACTAAAAAGATCTTCACGATAATCATGATGGTGAGATCACTCACCTAGAGCCAGACATTTTGAAATGCAAAGTCAAGTGGGTCTTAGGAAGCATCACTACAAACAAAGCTAGTGGAGGTGATGGAATTTCAGTTGAGCTGTTTCAAATCCTAAAAGATGATGCTGTGAAAGTGCTGCACTCAATATGCCAGCAAATTTGGACAACTCAACAGTGGCCACAGGACTGGCAAAGGTCAGTTTTCATTCCAATCCCAAAGAAAGGCAATGCCAAAGAATGCTCAAACTACTGCGCAATTGCACTGATCTCACACGCTAGTAAAGTAATGCTCAAAATTCTCCAAGCCAGGCTTCAGCAATATGTGAACCATGAACTTCCAGATGTTCAAGGTGGTTTTAGTAAAGGCAGAGGAACCAGAGATCAAATTGCCAACATCCGATGGATCATTTAAATAGCAAGTCAGTTCCAGATAAAACATGTACTTCTGCTTTATTGACTATGCCAAAGCCTTTGGCTGTGTGGATCACCACAAACTATGGAAAATTCTTTAAGAGATGAGAATACCAGGCCATCTGAACTGCCTCTTGAGAAATCTGTGTACAGGTCAAGAAGTAACAGTTAGAAGTGTACATGGAACAACAGACTGGTCCCAAATGATGAAAGGAGTATGTCAAGGCTGCATATTGTCACCCTGCTTATTTAACTTATATGCAGAGTATATCATGAGAAATGCTGGGCTGGATGAAACATAAGCTGGAATCAAGATTGGGGGCAGAAATATCAATAACCTCAGATATGCAGATGATACCACATTTATGGCAGAAATTGAAGAACTAAAGAGTCTCTTGATGAAAGTGAAAGAGGAGAGTGAAAAAGTTGGCTTAAAGTTCAACATTCAGAAAACTAAGATCATGGCATCTGGTCCCATGACTGCATGGCAAATAGATGGGGAAACAGTGGCAGACTTTATTTTTTGGGGCTCCAAATTCACTGCAGATGGTGACTGCAGCCATGAAATTAAAAGACGCTTACTCCTTGGAAGAAAAGTTATGACCAACCTAGACAGCATATTAAAAAGCAGAGATATAGTTTTGCCAAGAAAGGTCTATCTAGTCAAGGCTATGGTTTTTCCAGGAGTCATGTATGGATGAGAGAGTTGGACTATAAAGAAAGTTGAGTGCTGAAGAATTGATGCTTTTGAACTGTGGTATTGGCGGACTCTTGAGTGTCCCTTGGACTGCAAGGACATCCAACCAGTCCATCCTAAAGGAGATCAGTCCTGAATATTCATTGGAAGGACTGATGCTGAAGCTGAAACTCCAATACTTTGGCCACCTGATTGTGAAGAACTGACTCACTAGAAAAGACCCTGATACTGGGAAAGATTGAAGGCAGGAGAAGGGGGCAACAGAGGATGAGATGGTTGGATGGTATCACCGACTCAATGGACATGAGTTTGAGTAAACTCTGGGAGTTGGTGATGGGCAGGGAGGCCTGAGGTGCTGCAGTCCATGGGGTCACAAAGAGTCAGACACTACTGAGTGACTGAACTGAACAGTGTTTAAACTGAGTTTGTTGTGTAATTATCAGTTTCAGACTTAAAGAAAAAAACATTTTATGTGACTAAGACAAAGGAATGTAAAGAAAAAAATTAAAAAAATTTGTTTGTCCTTTGCTTCTCCTTGAGAATTCCAGACCCCTATCTCCTCCTTGGGTACCCAGACTCCTTATCAACTTGCCTAGAAATTGACTCTCTCATTATCTCTTCACAGAGACCATGACTCTCACTAATGGCTATAATCTGGAAAAGGAACTCAACCTCTCATTCTCTGAAGGAACACTTATGAAGGTCTCTTTCAATCAAGGCAAATAATGGGGAAGTATGCACAATTCACAATCTGGCAACCCGTGGGAATGGGGATGATATTATAAAAGGGTGTTCCTTGTGGTGACTATTTATTTGGTCATGCAAGCTGATTAATGAGAAAGAGAGAGAGAAGGTAGGGGGAGAGAGAGAGAGAGAAGTTAGGGGAGGGTGACTCAATGACAATGAGCCTGATAGTAAAGGACACCCTGCCCAGTGCTGCTGCTGCTGTCACCAGAGGATACCTGAAACACCAAATACACTGCCCTGACCAATCTTCACATTGCTTGTCCTTTTAGTGTCAAAACCAATTATAAACAAAAGCAAAATCTTGCTTTAGCATTTTTGCAGAAGACTCATACCTTTAATATCCTCACTATAAAATGAGAACAACCTTGAAACTGACCTAGAGTTTCTTTTTTGTGACTCAATAGGGAACGTTTTTTCCAAAGAAGCATATAATGCCTTTATCAACATTAATTTTGTAGGTTGTTGATGATGATGGGAAAAATTTATTATTACAATGTAGAAATATTTTGAGGACATAAGTTTTTTTGGCACCACAAAGTGCAGTTTACTAAAATTTCATTTTGCTATTTTTAAGTTGATTTAAAATAAAGTTGTTAAAATGATTTAGTGTCAAATAATGACATGCAACATGTGCTTTATGCTAATTTACAAAAAATTAAAATTATGTGTCTGTGTTTGCATGTAGGGGTGGTGGTGGCGGGGAGAGGGGACTACATAATTCATTGATATATATTTGCAAATATCCTGGGAGGTGGAGAGGTTTATTTCTGTTGAATAATAGGAGACCCAAGAAACATATAAATCAGTAATCATAAAACAAAATGAAAAGAAGCTGGAATTGAGATGTTTTCCTTTCTTCTACTCAGGTGCATATTTCAGGTATAATTATTACCCAAAGGGGCGACATTACATGGCTGATTTAGGTTAGCTAAACAAAAAGAAATTATACTTCAAAGTTGAATAGGAATAGGCAATGACAATTTATGTCTTTACTGCCAAAGAAACAAGGAGCTTTAGGAAGAAGATTAAATGTAATGACAGTTTAAAATCTTTCAGTATTGCTAATAAAATTGTCAAAATTGAAAACTAAGACCATATATAAGGCAACTTGCATAAACTTTAGAAATAAAATACATAAAACTGGAGTGGGTAATTTATTTCTACCTTAAATTCATTGCTCTATTTTATTAATCAAACTTGGTATTTTTTTTTCTTTTCTTTTTCCATATATTCCTAGACTTTTTATTTGATTAGATATATATAAATATAAATATAAATATAAATATAAATATAAATATATATATATATATATATATATATATATATAGGTTGACACTTACTGATAGGTGTATGCTTACAAATAAAAACACCAGTGACACCCCATTAGAGAAACTCTTTGGAAATGCAACAGTTAGCTATGCATATCAATAGTATTTGGGCTTCCCCAGTGGGGATAGTGGTAAAGAACCTGGTTCGATCCCTAGGTCTGGAAGATCCCCTGGAGGAGGGCATGGCAACTCACTCCATTATTCTTGCCTGGAAAATCCCATGGACAGAGAAGCCTGGTGGGCTACAGTCCATAGGGTTGCAAAGAGTTTGACACTACTGAAGTGATTTAGCATGCTAGCATCAATAGTACTTATGAAACAGTTCTGTATCTAATACTTTGCTATTATAAAATGAGGAATTTTACATTTTCAGTCATTAATCACTTGATCCTTAAAATAGCTCTGTTAGTTAGGGACTTGGCTGTTATTCCCACTTGATAGATGAAGAAATTGAGGTCAGAGTTATATACTTAAGGCAAGGGATTATATTTTCTTTCATGGAGAAAAGAAATTGATCAGAGAAATGCAAATCAAAACCACAATGAGGTACCATTTCATGCCAGTCAGAATGGCTGCTATCCAAAAGTCTACAAGCAATAAATGCTAGAGAGGGTGTGGAGAAAAGGGAATCCTCTTACACTGTTGGTGGGAATGTAAACTAGTACAGCCACTATGGAGAACAGTGTGGAGATTCCTTAAAAAATTGCAAATAGAACTGCCATATGACCCAGCAATCCCACTGCTGGGCATACACACCAAGGAAACCACAACTGAAAGAGACACGTGTACCCCAGTGTTCATTGCAGCACTGTTTATAATAGCCAGGACATGGAAGCAACCTAGATGTCCATCTGCAGACGAATAGATAAGAAAGCTGTGGTACCTATACACAATGGAATATTACTCAACCATTAAAAAGAATACATTTGAATCAGTTCTAATGAGGTGGATGAAACTGGAGCCTATTATACAGAGTGAAGTAAGCCAGAAAGAAAAACACCAATACAGTATCAGTTCAGTTCAGTTCAGTTCGGTCACTCAGTCGTGTCCGATGCTTTTTGACCCAATGAATCACAGCACGCCAGGCCTCCCTGTCCATCACCAACTCCTGGAGTTCACTCAGACTCACATCCATTGAGTCAGTGATGCCATCCAGCCATCTCATCCTCGGTCGTCCCCTTCTCCTCCTGCCCCCAATCCCTCCCAGCATCAGAGTCTTTTCCAATGAGTCAACTCTTCTCATGAGGTGGCCAAGTACTGGAGTTTCAGCTTTAGCATCATTCCTTCCAATGAACACCCAGGGCTGATCTCCTTTAGAATGGACCGATACAGTATACTAACACATATATATGGAATTTAGAAAGATGGTAATGATAACCCTGGATGCGAGACAGCAAAAAAGACACAGATGTATAGAAGTCTTTTGGACTCTGTGGGAGAGGGCGAGGGTGGGATGATATGGGAGAATGGCATTGAAACATTTAAATTATCACATGTGAAATGAATTGCCAGTCCAGGTTTGATGCATGATACAGGGTGCTCAGGGCTGGTGCACTGGGATGACCCAGAGGGATGGGATGGGGAGAGAGGTGTGAGGGGGGTTCAGGATAGGGGACCCATGTACACCCATGGAGGATTCAAGTCAATGTATGGCAAAACCAATACAATATTGTAAAGTAAAATAAATAAACAAAAAAAAAAAAACAAAAGAATGAAAGAAAAGAAATTGAAGGGACAGACTAATGCTTGCTTAAAGCTGAAGAACAAAATACCAAACCATGTCAAGCAAGGTCTTGGGGTGGAAGAGAAAAATTATTCTGAGGGACTTTCAGATGAGTATATCATTAAAACTGATTCCCAGATACTCTTACTTCATCAAAATGGTGGATGGACTGAGAAGATTTACCAGATTTGCTTCTGAGAAACTGAAAAATTCAAGACTCAAGAATCTTCTCAAGAATATGAAATTTTTCATCTTTAAGCATGTGTGACGATTTCACCCCTTGCTTAAAAAAAAATCTTGGTCTTGAAAAAAAAATTTAGTATACTTGAGTGTTTTCTTTAAGACACAATTTAAGTAATATTTCAAGGGCATCTACTTACTTATTAATCAAGTATTTATTAAGCATCTATAATACACCTGTGATAGATGAGAAATTCTGTTAGAACCTTGGGATGGAGAACAACTCAATGGGAAAACAATCTATGCCTTAAAAGAATTTACTTTGCCAACAAAAGTCCATCTGGTCAAGGCTATGGTTTTTCCAGTGGTCATGTATAGATGTGAGTTGGACTGTGAAGAAAGCTGAGCACCGAAGAATTGATGCTTTTGAACTGTGGTGTTGGAGAAGACTCTTGAGAGTCCCTTGGACTTCAAGGAGATCCAACCAGTCCATTCTAAAGGAGACCAGCCCTGGGATTTCTTTGGAGGGAATGATGCTAAAGCAGAAACTCCAGTACTTTGGCCACCTCATGCGAAGAGTTGACTCATTGGAAAAGACTTTGATGCTGGGAGGGATTGGGGGCAGGAGGAGAAGGGGATGACAGAGGATGAGATGGCTCAATGGACGTGAGTCTGAGTGAACTCCGGGAGTTGATGATGGACAGAGAGGCCTGGGTGCTGTGATTCACGGGGTCGCAAAGAGTCGGACACAACTGAGCAACTGAACTGAACTGAACTGAACTGAAAAGAATTTAAAAATGGGGAAGATGAACAGTATACAAATACATTAAAAAATACATAATTAGAAGATATAGTTTTAATTGAAGACATTTTAAAGAGTAGGGTGATTCAGGCAGGTGACTTAGATCTGAGATTGTAAAGACTCCTTTGAGAAAGTGCTATTAAATTTAAAACCTGAAGGAAAATTAGGAATTAGGCTAAGTGAGGAGAAAGAATCTCCAGATAGAGCAGGGGATGAGGGTGGAGATAAAGCCTGCTCCATGTCCCTGACAAATTTAATTCTTTTTTCTTGGTAAAATATTGTGGACTTTTAAATTGAAGATTACAGAGTTAAACTAGCATTTTTAGTTAATTTAACTCCTGGAGAGAAAGTGGATTGAAGGAAAATAAAAGAAGATGCAGGAGGCCTAAATCAGAGGTTTTGATGGGTTGGACTAGAGCCATGGGAAGATAGAGACATTAACCTATTTGTGATTTATCTATTTCATCAAAAAAGAAAAAAGAGAGCACTGCATAGACAAATGTGTGTGTGTGTGAGTCTTCAGTCTCTCAGATATGTCTGAGTCTTTGTGACACCATAGATTGCAGCCTGCCAGGCTCCTCTGTTCATAAAATTCTCCAGACAAGAACACTGGAATGGGCAACCATGCCCTCATCCAGGGGATCTTCCTGACCCAGGGATTGAACCTGTGTCTCCTGCATCTCCTGCAGAGGCAGGTGGATTTGTTACCACTGAGCCACCTGGGAAGCGTGATACTGATTATTACAATTTGGTTAAACTCATATTTTTTCTGGACTGAGACTGAGGCCGAAACTCCAATACTTTGGTCACCTCATGCGAAGAGTTGACTCATTGGAAAAGACTCTGATGCTGGGAGGGATTGGGGGCAGGAGGAGAAGGGGACGACCGAGGATGAGATGGCTGGATGGCATCACTGACTCGATGGACTCCTGGAGTTGGTGATAGACAGGGAGGTCTAGCGTGCTGCGATTGATTCATGGAGTTGCAAAGAGTCATACATGACTGAGCGACTGAACTGAACTGAATATGTAGCAACACTTTCAAATGAAATCTATGGTCTGAAATATTAATGGGATAGTATTGTCCCTATAACTTTGTGGATCTGATGTCATATATATGGAGAGCAGTTGAAAAGAAAATGCTGAATGCATGAACTTTTTGGAAAAACTGTATCTGGCATAGTGTTATAGAGAATTGTGTCATCCTATTATATTGTAAGTCAACTAGTACTTTCATTAAAAAAAAAAAAAGATGTCCCAGATTTGCTCAGTATTGAGATCTCACAAAAACTAAGCACCTAAAAAACCAGTAGTGCAAGTACCACCCTGGCAGTGTTCAGGAAGTTTTGTCTTTTACCAGTTTTATTCATCAGGGAAAATGAACTCGTTTCCCAAATCTGTCCTGGCAGCCATCTGCCACTTGAGCAAACCAAGGGTCTCTAGATCCAGCATGACTTTTGTGTGAGTCACCACCTGTGGTCCTAAGGCTGGATTCTCTCAACAGGCTATCAATCGTTTCCCATCTACCCCCCATGGGTTACATTCCCTGGCCTCTGATTCCCCATAGTGATAAATGAGTCTATAATCCTTGAGAAGATTTTCTGAAGGTTTGGTGATAGCAGACAAGATTTGCAATTCAGAGGGAACAAAGCTGGAAACTATAAATAACTTTTCGCAGTTCATAACCCAGGCTCTCCCAGCAGGACCACTTTTTCTCCTCAGCCTGTAGTCTGTAGCCTGAATACCTGCAGGTACTTCTTGCTTCCAAAGTGACTGTCTTCCACTTTTTCCTTCCCCACGGTAGGTCTATCCCCTCCCCTGGACTGCCACAACCAGAGAGAAATGCATGTTTCTCAGTTAAAAGTATCAGCAAGTGTACAATTCCATCCCTGGTGAAGGGCATCTCAATGTTATTTTGCAGAGTGCTTAAACCTGTTAATCTTGTGCTATGCTAAGTCACATAAGTCGTGTCCAATTCTTTGGGACCCTATGGATCCAGAGAGCCCCCCAGTCTCCTCTGTCCATGGGATTGCCCAGGCAAGAATCCTGGAGTGGGTTGCCACGCCCTCCGCCAGGGGGTCTTTCCTACACAGGGATAGAACCTGTGTCTGTTACATCTGCATTTGCAGGTGGGTTCTTTACCATTGGTGCCACTTTGGGTCTCATCACTGCAGGGTGAGATTTATGTTTCACATTTGCCAAGGCAGAAAAATTGTAAAATGATTACCTTCTGGACAAAAATCACAATTTCCTTTCAGTTTGGATTCAACCTTTAGAAAAATAGACACCTGATCATGTGCCAAAAATGCTTGAGTCTATATTAGATTCCTAGGGCTACTAAAACAAAGTACCACAAATTGGGTAGCTTAAACCACAACATTTATTGCTTACAATTCTGGAGACAATAAATAAAAATTCTAGAAGTCCACAATTGACGTGTTGGTGAAGTTGGTTCTTCTGGATGGTGGTAAGCAGGATGCTCTGCCCTCCCTTCTCTGGCTTTCCTTGCCTGGTAGAGGCATCACCTCAATCTCTGCCTTCATCTCCATGTGATGTTCTTCCCAGGTCTTCCATTCATTTTCCTTCTCTGCATATCTCTGCATCCAAATCTTTCTTTTTATAAGGATACAGTCATAGTGGATTGTGTGCATATGTGTGTGTGTGTGTGTGTGTGTGTGTGTGTATACATGCTCAGTCACTCAGTTGGGTCTGACTCTTTGCAACCCTGCCAGACTCCTGTCCGTGGGATTATCCTGGCAAGAATACTGGAATGGGTTGCCATTTCCTACTCCAGGGGATCTTCTTGACCCAGGGATTGAACCCAGGTCTCTTGAGGCTCCTGAATTGGTAGGTGGATTTTTAACCACTGAGCCACCTGGGAAGTCCATAGTGGATTAGAGGCACCCCATTCCAACTATCCTAATCCAGTATAGCCTCATCCAAGTTAGCCAAATACATCTATGACCCTCCTAGTTTCAAACAAGGTCACATTCTGAGGTACTAACTAGAGTTAAGACTTCAAAATAGAATTTTTTGGGGGGACACGACTTGACTCAACAAATTCTTATCTCTGGTGAGGAACTATTTGGAGGACGTTGGTGAGGAGATATTACAAGTCATGTCACTTTACACAATGATTTGCTGAACAAATCTTTGGCCTGGAGGAAAGGGGGAACCCTGGAGAAAACTGCCTTCCTCTTCCTATAAAAGAAATCAGCATGGAATCCTTTCAGCACAGAGACTGTGGTGGCCACCAAAGTCAGTGGAGTTATACCAAGTTTAGTCCATTTTTGCTCTTCTTATAATCTCATTGTTTTCTTTTAGATTATGAAAGCATTATATGATTGTTACCAAACCCAAGTTCACATGTCTGATGCACTGTGAGGCCAAATAACCTGAAACGTTGGACTTTGGACGGGAGAAAGGTTTATGGCAGGACTCAGCAAAGAGAACAGGATGGCTCAGGCTCAAAAAAAGGCATGAACTCCCTGATGGTTTTTAGGGAGGAGTTTTTATAGACAAAGCTTGCAGGGGAGGGCTGCAGGGTGTGTGACCATCCTCTGACTGATTGCTGGGGTGGTAATAGGGTGGTGTTCTAGGAATCTCAATCATCAGCCCTTTGGTGGGGGCCCCGGCTTGGACAGAAGAGCTCAGAGATTTCTATCAGGTGGTTATGCACATTACCCAAGGGGTAACCAGGACCTGCCCAATTGCCATACTTTTTTTTTTCCCTTTTGGTATTCTCTCACCGATGCTAAAGCTCCAATACTCTGGCCACCTGATGTGAAGACCTGACTCATTGGGAAAGGCCCTGATGCTGGGAAAGATTGAGGGCAGGAGGAGAAGGGGACGACAGAGGATGAGATGGTTGGATGGCATCATTGACTCAATGACATGAGCTTGAGCAAACTCCAGGAGATGGTGAAGGACAAGGAAGCCTGCCTTGCTGCAGTACATGGGATTGCAAAGAGCCAGACACAACTTAGTGACTAAACAATAACAGTTATCTCACTTCCCTAATTAGTAGCAGTTTGAAGTTGCTCTTTGGAACCAGGGATAGAGGATAAAATCTTTTTCCTGCAAACAAGAAATAGGGGATACAGAAAAGCTTCTGAACTTGGGAGGGCTCTTCAGATCCTGTTTGGTTTCATGATCATTGTAGAAGATGTAGAAAATATAGGTGATTTTGTTGTTTTTGTTTAGTTGCTAAGTTGTGTCTGACTCTTTGTGACCCCATGGACTGCAGCCCACCAGGCTCCTCTGTCAATGGGATTCTCCAGGCAGAAATACTGGAGGGGGTTGTCATTTCCTTCTCCAGGGGATCTTCCTGACCCAGGTAATGAACTGAGTCTCCTGCATTTACCACAGCAACACCTGGGAAACCCAAAGGTAATTTTAGAAGAGAAAAACAATAGATAATTGTACAGGATGAATAATTCCAATAGCCATTATTTATTTATTTATTTATTTTTAATTTTTATTTTTACTTTATTTTACTTTACAATACTGTATTGGTTTTGCCATACATTGACCTGAATCCACCACGGGTGTACATGCGTTCCCAAACATGAACCCCCCTCCCACCTCCCTCCCCATAACATCTCTCTGGGTCATCACCATGCACCAGCCCCAAGCATGCTGTATCCTGCGTCGGACATAGACTGGCGATTCGATTCTTACATGATAGTATACATGTTAAAATGCCATTTTCCCAAATCATCCCACCCTCTCCCTCTCCCTCTGAGTCCAAAAGTCCGTTATACACCTCTGTGTCTTTTTTGCTGTCTTGCATACAGGGTCGTCATTGCCATCTATCTAAATTCCATACATATGTGTTAGTATACTGTATTGGTGTTTTTCTTTCTGGCTTACTTCACTCTGTATAATTGGTTCCAGTTTCATCCATCTCATCAGAACTGATTCAAATGAATTCTTTCTAACTCCTGAGTAATACTCCATTGTGTATATGTACCACAGCTTTCTTATCCATTCATCTGCTGATGGACATCTAGGTTGTTTCCATGTCCCGGCTATTATAAACAGTGCTGCGATGAACATTGGGGTGCATGTGTCTCTTTCAGTTGTGGTTTCCTCGGTGTGTATACCCAGCAGTGGGATTGCTGGGTCATAAGGTAGTTCTATTTGCAATTTTTTAAGGAATCTCCACACTGTTCTCCATAGTGGCTGTACTAGTTTGCATTCCCACCAACAGTGTAGGAGGGTTCCCTTTTCACCACACCCTCTCCAGCATTTATTGCTTGAAGATTTTTGGATCACAGCCATTCTGACTGGTGTGAAGTGGTACATCATTGTGGTTTTGATTTGCATTTCTCTAATAATGAGTGATGTTGAGCATCTTTTCATGTGTTTGTTAGCCATCCGTATGTCTTCTTTGGAGAAATGTCTATTTAGTTCTTTGGCCCATTTTTTGATTGGGTCATTTATTTTTCTGGAATTGAGCTGCATAAGTTGCTTGTATATTTTTGAGATTAGTTGTTTGTCAGTTGCTTCATTTGCTATTATTTTCTCCCATTCAGAAGGCTGTCTTTTCACCTTGCTTATAGTTTCTTTTGTTGTGCAGAAGCTTTTAATTTTAATTAGATCCCATTTGTTTATTTTTGCTTTTATTTCCAGAATTCTGGGAGGTGGATCATAGAGGATCCTGCTGTGATTTATGTCAGAGAGTGTTTTCCCTATGTTCTCCTCTAGGAGTTTTATAGTTTCTGGTCTTACATTTAGATCTTTAATCCATTTTGAGTTTATTTTTGTGTGCGGTGTTAGAAAGTGATCTAGTTTCATTCTTTTACAAGTGGTTGACCAGTTTTCCCAGCACCACTTGTTAAAGAGATTGTCTTTACTCCATTGTATATTCTTGCTTCCTTTGTCAAAGATAAGGTGTCCATATGTGTGTGGATTTATCTCTGGGCTTTCTATTTTGTTCCATTGATCTATATGTCTGTCTTTGTGCCAGTACCATACTGTCTTGATGACTGTGGCTTTGTAGTATAGTCTGAAGTCAGGCAGGTTGATTCCTCCAGTTCCATTCTTCTTTCTCAATATTGCTTTGGCTATTTGAGGTTTTTTGTATTTCCATACAAATCTTGAAATTATTTGTTCTAGTTCTGTGAAAATATCGCTGGTAGCTTGATAGGGATTGCATTGAATTTGTAAATTGCTTTGGGTAGTATACTCATTTTCACTATATTGATTCTTTGATCCATGAACATGGTATATTTCTCCATCTATTAGTGTCCTAATTGATTTCTTTCATCAGTGTTTTATAGTTTTCAATGTATAGGTCTTTAGTTTCTTTAGGTAGATATATTCCTAAGTATTTGATTCTTTTCATTGTAATGGTGAATGGAATTGTTTCCTTAATTTCTTTTTCTACTTTCTCATTATTAGTGTATAGGAATGCAAGAGATTTCTGTGTGTTCATTTTATATCCTGCAACTTTACTATATTCATTGATTAGCTCTAGTAATTTTCTGGTGAAGTCTTTAGGGTTTTCTATGTAGAGGATCATGTCATCTGCAAACAGTGAGAGTTTTACTTCTTCTTTTCCAATTTGGATTCCTTTTATTTCTTTTTCTGCTCTGATTGCTGTGGCCAAAACTTCCAGAACTATGTTGAATAGTAGCGGTGAAAGTGGGCACCCTTGTCTTGTTCCTGACTTTAGGGGAAATGTTTTCAATTTTTCACCATTGAGGATAATGTTTGCTGTGGGTTTGTCATATATAGCTTTTATTATGTTGAGGTATGTTCCTTCTATTCCTGCTTTCTGGAGAGTTTTTATCATAAATGGATGTTGAATTTTGTCAAAGGCCTTCTCTGCATCTATTGAGATAATCATATGGCTTTTATTTTTCAATTTGTTAATGTGGTGAATTACATTGATTGATTTGCGGATATTGAAGAATCCTTGCATCCCTGGGATAAAGCCCACTTGGTCATGGTGTGTGATCTTTTTAATGTGTTGTTGGATTCTGATTGCTAGAATTTTGTTGAGGATTTTTGCATCTATGTTCATCAGTGATATTGGCCTGTAGTTTTCTTTTTTTGTAGTATCTTTGCCAGGTTTTGGTATTAGGGTGATGGTGGCCTCATAGAATGAGTTTGGAAGTTTACCTTCCTCTGCAATTTTCTGGAAGTGTTTGAGTAGGATAGGTGTTAGCTCTTCTCGAAATTTTTGGTAGAATTCAGCTGTGAAGCTGTCTGGACCTGGGCTTTTGTTTGCTGGAAGATTTCTGATTGCAGTTTCAATTTCCGTGCTTCTGATGGGTCTGTTAAGATTTTCTATTTCTTCCTGGTTCAGTTTTGGAAAATTGTACTTTTCTAAGAATTTGTCCATTTCTTCCACGTTGTCCATTTTATTGGCATACAACTGCTGATAGTAGTCTCTTATGATCCTTTGTATTTCTGTGTTGTCTGTTGTGATCTCTCCATTTTCATTTCTAATTTTATTGATTTGATTTTTCTCTCTTTGCTTCTTGATGAGTCTGGCTAGTGGTTTGTCAATTTTATTTATCCTTTCAAAGAACCAGCTTTTGGCTTTGTTTATTTTTGCTATGGTCTCTTTTGTTTCTTTTGCATTTATTTCTGTTCTAATTTTTAGGATTTCTTTCCTTCTACTAACTCTGGGGTTCTCCAATTCTTCCTTTTCTAGTTGCTTTAGGTGTAGAGTTAGGTTATTTATTTGACTTTTTTCTTGTTTCTTGAGGTATGCCTGTATTGCTATGAACTTTCCTCTTAGCACTGCTTTTATAGTGTCCCACAGGTTTTGGGTTGTTGTGTTTTCATTTTCATTAGTTTCTATGCATATTTTGATTTCTTCTGTGATTTGTTGGTTATTCAGAAGTGTGTTGTTCAACCTCCATATGTTGGAATTTTTAATAGTTTTTCTCCTGTAATTGAGATCTAATCTTAATGCATTGTAGTCAGAAAAGATACTTGGAATGATTTCGATTTTTTTGAATGTATCAAGTTTAGATTTATGGCCCAGGATGTGATCTATCCTGGAGAAGGTTCCATGAGCACTTGAAAAAAAGTTGAAATTCATTGTTTTGGGGTGAAATGTCCTATAGATATCAATTAGGTCTAACTGATCTAATGTATCATTTAAAGTTTGCATTTCTTTGTTAATTTTCTGTTTAGTTGATCTGTCCATAGGTGTGAGAGGGGTATTAAATTCTCCCACTATTATTGTGTTATTGTTGATTTCCCCTTTCATACTTGTTAGCATTTGTCTTACATATTGTAGTGCTCCTATATTGGGTGCATATATATTTATAATTGTTATATCTTCTTCTTGGATTGGTCCTTTGATCATTATGTAGTGGCCTTCTTTGTCTCTTTTCACAGCCTTTGTTTTAAAGTCTATTTTATCGGATATGAGTATTGCCACTCCTACTTTCTTTTGGTCTCTATTTGCGTGGTATATCTTTTTCCAGCCCTTCACTTTCAGTCTGTATGTGTCCCTTGTTTTGAGATGGGTCTCTTGTAAGCAGCATATAGAGGGGTCTTGTTTTTGTATCCATTCGGCCAGTCTTTGCCTTTTGGTTGGGGCATTCAACCCATTTACGTTTAAGGTAATTATTGATAAGTATGATCCAGTTACCATTTACTTTATTGTTTTGGGTTTGGGTTTATACACCCTTTTTGTGTTTCCTGTCTAGAGAATATCCTTTAGAATTTGTTGGAGAGCTGGTTTGGTGGTGCTGAATTCTCTCAGCTTTTGCTTGTCTGTAAAGCTTTTGATTTCTCCTTCGTATTTGAATGAGATCCTTGCTGGGTACAGTAATCTGGGCTGTAGGTTATTTTCTTTCATCACTTTAAGTATGTCTTGCCATTCCCTCCTGGCCTGAAGCATTTCTATTGAAAGATCAGCTGTTATCCTTATGGGGATCCCCTTGTGTGTTATTTGTTGTTTTTCCCTTGCTGCTTTTAATATTTGTTCTTTGTGTTTGATCTTTGTTAATTTGATTAATATGTGTCTTGGGGTGTTTCGCCTTGGGTTTATCCTATTTGGAACTCTCCAGGTTTCTTGGACTTGGGTGATTATTTCCTTCCCCATTTTAGGGAAGTTTTCAACTATTATCTCCTCAAGGATTTTCTCATGGTCTTTCTTTTTGTCTTCTTCTTCTGGGACTCCTATAATTCGAATGTTGGAGCGTTTCATATTGCCCTGGAGGTCTCTGAGATTGTCCTCGTTTCTTTTAATTCGTTTTTCTTGTTTCCTCTCTGATTCATTTATTTCTACCATTCTATCTTCTATTTCACTAATCCTATCTTCTGCCTCTGTTATTCTACTATTTGTTGCCTCCAGAGTGTTTCTGATCTCATTTATTGCATTATTCATTATATATTGACTCTTTTTTATTTCTTCTAGGTCCTTGTTAAACCTTTCTTGCATCTTCTCAATCCTTGTCTCTAGGCTGTTTATCTGTGATTCCATTTTGATTTCAAGATTTTGGATCATTTTCACTATCAATATTCGGAATTCTTTCTCAGGTAGATTCCCTACCTCTTCCTCTTTTGTTTGGTTTGGTGGGCAACTCTCCTGTTCCTTTGCCTGCTGAGTATTCCTCTGTCTCTTCATCTTGATTATATTGCTGCGTTTGGGGTGGCCTTTTTATATTCTGGTAATTTGTGGAGTTCTCTTTATTACGGAGCTTCTTCACTGTGGGTGGGGTTCTATCAATGGCTTGTCAAGGTTTCCTGGTTAGGGAGGCTTGTGTTGGAGTTCTGGTGGGTGGAGCTGGGTTTCTTCTCTCTGGAGTGCAGTGGAGTGACCAGTAATGGGTTATGAGACGTCAAAGGTTTTGGAATAACTTTGAGCTGCCTGTATATTGAAGCTCAGGGGAGTGTTCCTGTGTTGCTGGAGAATTTGCGTGGTATGTCTTGTTCTGGAAGTTGTTGGTCCTTGGGTGGAGCTTGGTTTCAGTGTAGGTATGGAGGCATTTGATGAGCTCCTATTGCTTAATGTTCCCTGAATTCAAGAGTTCTCTAATGTTTTCAGGCTTTGGACTTAAGCCTCCTGCTTCTGGTTTTCAGTTTTATTTTTACAGTAGCCTCTGGACTTCTCCATCTATACAGCACCAATGATAAAACATCTAGGTTAAAGATGAAAAGTTTCTCCACATTGAGGGACACTCAGAAAGGTTCACTGAGTTACAAGGAGAAGAGAAGAGGGAGGGGGTAGTTAGAGGTGACTGGAATGAGATGCGGTGAGATCAAAAGAGGAGAGAGCAAGCTAGCCAGTAGTCACTTCCTTATGTGTGCTCTGTAGTCTGGACCGCTCAGGGGTATTTACGGAGTTATACAGGGAGGAGGAGAGGGAGGAAGTATACAGAGGTGGCCAGGAGGATAAGAGAGAGGAATGAGAAGGAGAGAGACAAATCTTGCCAGTAACCAGTTCCTTAGGTGTTCTCTACTGTCTGGAACACACAGAGATTCACAGAGTTGGATAGAGAAGAGATGGGGGAGAAAAGAGACAGAGGCCACCTGGTGGAGAAAAAGGAGAGTCCAAAGGAGGAGAGAGTGGTCAAGCCAGTAATCTCGCTCTCAGGTAAACTTGGGTAGTGAAGTTTGGGTTTTTAAATGTACAAAATTGACAACAAAAACCAAAGAACAAAGATTAAAAATCTAGAGTAGAGGTTGGATTTTCAAAAATACAATATTAAAGAAAAGAAGCAGAAGGAAAAAGGAAGAAAGGAAAAAAAAAAAAGAGAGAGAGAAAAAAAAAACCCCACAAGAATTATAAAAAAAAAAACACAACACACCAACAACCACCCAAAGACTATATATGGTGTTTGCCTTAAAAAAAAAAAAAAAGAGTCTTTTTTTTAAAAAATAGTAATAATAGGTTATAGAAATAAAAATTAGAGGAGAAATAGAAGACTTAACAGTTAAAAAATAAGTTAGAAAAAAAAAAAAGGAATGATTTTAAAAATAGTAAAAATATATCTGTCCGTTCTCTGATGTTGTGGGCAGTGTGGGGTCACTTCCAAGGCGGTTCCCTCTGTTTAACTTCTTCTTTATGCTGGTTTTTTAGGCTCACTAGTTCAGTCGCGCTGTGGGGAGGGGGGGCTGCTGCAAACAAATAGCACTGTCGTGTGCACACAGTGTCTCAGCCCCGCTGAACCTGTCCCTTCTCGCGGCACATAAATGGCTCTGGTTCTACGATCCTCAGCCGGGAACCGTCTGAGGCCGGCCCTAGGCTTCGTGCACCTCCCCGGTCTAAGCCACTCAGGTTCAGCGCTCAGGTAGCCCTCAGAGGCTCAGATTCATTTGGGACTGCGTTTTATGCCCTTCCCAGGTCCGAGTAGCTCAGGAGTTTGGCGAGCGCCGTCGCTGCGAGTTGTCGCCTTTTCTGTCTCTGCTGCTCAGTTTTCTGGGTCTGCCACTGGCACCCCTTATGAGGCAGATGGTGACTGTCCAGCACCCCCAAAAGTCTTAGCAAAGAAGCCTGCTTGCAGTTTGGTATGTAGAGTCTCTCTGGGGCTGCAATTGCCCCTTTCCAGTCCTTACGGCTCTGGCTGCCTGTCCCTGGCAGGGGATGGTCTGCAGCCAGCTATTTCTGTTCCGTCCTTTGTTCTGTGCACGGTCCTGGCGGTGTCTTATGTTCGAGCATTTCGCGTGGTAGCTATCCCACAGTCTGGTTTGCTAGACCAAGTTAGATCGTTCTGGTTACGCGTGGGGCATTCCTGCCCGATTCTTACAAATCTCTGCAGCCCGCGCCTCCCGTGCTTCCCTGCCCTGCCCCGACTTGCTATTGACGGATGCAGGCATCTGTGCTGCTTTTCCGCTGGGGGCGTTACTGTTGGGCTTGTAATCTGTTGGTTTTAATTATTTATTTATTTTCCCTTCCTGTTATGTTGCCCTCTGTGTTTCCAAGGCTCGCCACAGACTCGGCAGGGAGAGTGCTTCCTGGTGTTCGGAAACCTCTCTTCTTAAAATTCCTTTCCTGGGACAGGCTTCTCTTCCCGGGAAGGAGCTCCCTCCCCACCTCCTTTGTCTCTCTTTTCATCTTTTATATTTTTTCCTACGTGTTTTTGAAGACAATGGTCTGCTTTTCTGGTTGCCTGATGTCCTCTGCCAGCCAACAGAAGTTGTTTTGTGGAGTTTGCTCAGCGTTGAAATGTTCTTTTGAGGAATTTGTGAGGGAGAAAGTGGTCTTCCCGTCCTATTCCTCTGCCATCTTTACAGTTCCCGCCATTATTTAAAAACGGAATCTTGTTTATTAAAAATTGAAATTGCCTTGTATAAACAGTTCTACATCCTGCCTTTTCCACTTTACATTATATCATGGACATTTAAAAATACAGTAATATGCTTCAATACTATGATTCTTTAAACAAAATGAGTCATGGTATTTTGTTACTGGATACATTGTAATTTATTTAACCATTCTTCTTCAGTTGGTTATTTAGATGTTTTCTGGATTCATATTAAATGCAGCAGGGCCATGAAAATTTTTGTGCATAAATCTTGGGAGCATCTCTGATTATTTCTCTGTGTACATTCCTAGAAGTGGAGTCTCAGGTCACATTTTTAAAGCTTTGTACTGTGATATAACACCCCAAAGAGTGATTTAAATGTTGCATTATATCAAATAACACTCATTTTGCTGATCTTTTGTCAACATTGGACAAGAATAACACAAATCCCAAACTGAAAAGTAAAATAACCTCTTAGAAATGGAGCAAGACCTCTGGGGCCAGGGTGCAAAATCTTCCCCTGTTCCCCATTTCTCGTTTGTAGGAAATAGGCTTCCTTCAGCTTCCTTGGCCTTCCCTGAGTACAAAAGGGCAGATTCAAAGAGTTGCTAATCAGAAAAGGAAGTTCAGTTCAGTTCAGTTCAGTCGCTCAGTCGTGTCCGACTCTTTGCGACCCCATGAATTGCAGCATGCCAGGCCTCCTGTCCATCACCATCTCCTGGAGTTCACTTACTCATGTCCCTCGAGTTGGTGATGCCATCCAGCCATCTCATCCTGGGTCATCCCCTTCTCCTGCCCCCAATCTCTCCCAGCATCAGAGTCTTTTCCAATGAGTCAACTCTTCACATGAGGTGTCCAAAGTACTGGAGCTTCAGCTTTAGCATCATTCTTTCCAAAGAAATCCCAGGGTTGATCTCCTTCAGAATGGACTGGTTGGATCTCCCTGAAGTCCAAGGGACTCTCAAGAGTCTTCTCCAACACCACAGTTCAAAAGCATCAATTCTTCGGTGCTCAGCCTTCTTCACAGTCCAACTCTCACATCCATACATGACCACAGGAAAAACTGTAGCCTTGACTAGGCGGACCTTAGTCGGCAAAGTAATGTCTCTGCTTTTGAATATGCTATCTAGCTTGGTCATAACTTTTCTTCCAAGGAGTAAGCTCTTTTAATTTCATGGCTGCAATCACCATCTGCAGTGATTTTCGAGCCCAAAAAATCAAGTCTGACACTGTTTCCACTGTTTCCCCATCTATCTCCCATGAAGTGATGGGACCGGATGCCATGATCTTCGTTTTTTGAATGTTGAGCTTTAAGCCAACTTTTTCACTCTCCTCTTTCGCTTTCATCAAGAGGTTTTTTAGTTCCTCTTCACTTTCTTCCATAAGGGTGGTGCCATCTGCATATCTGAGGTTATTGATATTTCTCCCGGAAATCTTGATTACATCTTGTGTTTCTTCCAGTCCAGCGTTTTTCATGATGTACTCTGCATTTAAGTTAAATAAGCAGCCTTGATGTACTCCTTTACCTGTTTGGAACCAATCTGTTGTTCCATGTCCAGTTTTAACTGTTGCTTCCTGACCTGCATACAGATTTCTCAAGACGCAGGTTAGGTGGTCTGGTATTCCCATCTCTTTCAGAATTTTCCACAGTTTATTGGGATCCACACAGTCAAAGGCTTTGGCATAGTCAATAAAGCAGAAATAGATGTTTTTCTGGAACTCTCTTGCTTTTTCCATGACTCAGCGGATGTTGGCAATTTGATCTCTGGTTCCTCTGCCTTTTCTAAAACCAGCTTGAACATCTGGAAGTTCATGGTTCACGTATTGCTGAAGCCTGACTTGGAGAATTTTGAGCATTACTTTACTAGCAGGTGAGATGAGTGCAATTGTGCAGTAGTTTGAGCATTCTTTGGCATTGCCTTTCTTGGAATTGGAATGAAAACTGACCTTTTCCAGTCCTGTAGCCACTGCTGAGTGTTCCAAATTTGCTGGCATATTGAGTGCAGCACTTCGACAGCATCATCTTTTAGGATTTGAAACAGTTCAACTGGAATTCCATCACCTCCACTAGCTTTGTTTGTAGTGATGCTTTCTAAGGCCCACTTGACTTCACATTCCAGGATATCTGGCTCTAGATTAGTGATCACATCATCATGATTATCTTGGTCGTGAAGGTCTTTTTTGTACAGTTCTTCCGTGTATTCTTGCCACCTCTTCTTAATATCTTCTGCTTCTGTTAGGTCCATACCATTTATGTCCTTTATCGAGCCCATCTTTGCATGAAATGTTCCCTTGGTATCTCTAATTTTCTTGAAGAGATCTCTAGTCTTTCCCATTCTGTTGTTTTCCTCTATTTCTTTGCATTGATTGCTGAAGAAGGCTTTCTTATCTCTTCTTGCTATTCTTTGGAACTCTGCATTCAGATGCTCATATTTTTCCTTTTCTCCTTTGCTTTTCACCTCTCTTCTTTTCACAGCTATTTGTAAGGCCTCCCCAGACAGCCATTTTGCTTTTTGCATTTCTTTTCCATGGCGATGGTCTTGATCTCTGTCTCCTGTACAATGTCACAAACCTCATTCCATAGTTCATCAGGCACTCTATCTATCAGATCTAGGCCCTTAAATCTATTTCTCACTTCCACTGTATAATCATAAGGGATTTGATAGGTCCTACCTGAATGGTCTAGCGGTTTTCCCTACTTTCTTCAATTTAAGTCTGAGTTTGGCAATAAGGAGTTCATGATCTGAGCCACAGTCAGCTCCCATTCTTGTTTTTGTTGGCTGTATAGAGCTTCTCCATCTTTGGCTGCAAAGAATATAATCAATCTGATTTTGGTGTTGACCATCTGGTGATGTCCATGTGCAGAGTCTTCTCTTGTGTTGTTGGAAGAGGGTGTTTGCTATGACCAGTGCATTTTCTTGGCAAAACAATATTAGTCTTTGCCCTGCTTCATTCCGCATTCCAAGGCCAAATTTGCCTGTTACTCCAGGTGTTTCTTGACTTCCTACTTTTGCATTCCAGTCCCCTATAATGAAAAGGACATCTTTTTTGGGTGTTAATTCTAAAAGATCTTTTAGGTCTTCATAAAACTGTTCAACTTCAGTTTCTTCAGTGTTGCTGGTTGGGGAACAGACTTGGATAACTGTGATATTGAATGGTTTACCTTGGAGACGAACAGAGATCATTCTGTCATTTTTGAGATTGCATCCAAGTACTGCATTTTGGACTCTCTTGTTGACCATGATAGCTACTCCATTTCTTCTGAGGAATTCCTGCCCACAGTAGTAGATGTAATGGTCATCTGAGTTAAATTCACCCATTCCAGTCCATTTTAGTTCGCTGATTCATAGAATGTTGACGTTCACCCTTGCCATCTCTTGTTTGACCACTTCCAATTTGCCTTGATTCATAGACCTGACATTCCAGGTTCCTATGCAATATTGCTCTTTACAGCATCGGATCTTGCTTCTATCACCAGTCACATCCACAGCTGGATATTGTTTTTGCTAAGGAATGCAGAAACAAAGGAGGAGCAGTCAAGATATAAAGAAGAGATAAAGCAAATTCCTGATTCCCTCTCAAGGAATATGCCTAATAATAACTTTGAAAAAGTAACATATACCCATCTGAATGCAGAATTCCAAAGGATAGCAAGAAGTAAGAAAGCCTTAAGTGAACAGTGCAAAGAAATAGGGGAAAACAATAGAATGGGAAAGACTAGAGCTCTCTTGAAGAAAATTAGAAATAGGAACATTTCATGCAAAGATGGACACAATAAAGGACAGAAATGGTATGGACCTAACACAAGCAGAAGATATTAAGAAGAGGTGGCAAGAATAAACAGAAGAACTATACAAAAAAGAACTTCAGTTCAGTTCAGTTCAGTCGCTCAGTTGTGTCCGACTCTTTGCGACCCCATGAATCGCAGCACGCCAGGCCTCCCTGTTCATCACCATCTCTCGGAGTTCACTCAGACTCACGTCCATCAAGTCCATGATGCCATCCAGCCATCTCACCCTCTGTCGTCCCCTTCTCCTCCTGCCCCCAATCCTTCCCAGGATCAGAGTCTTTTCCAATGAGTCAACTCTTAGCATGAGGTAGCCAAAGTATTGGAGTTTCAGCTTTAACATCAGTCCTTCCAAAGAAATCCCAGGATTGATCTCCTTCAGAATGGACTGGTTGGATCTCCTTGAAGTGCAAGGGACTCTCAAGAGTCTTCTCCAACACCACAGTTCAAAGCATCGATTCGACGGCGCTCAGCCTTCTTCACAGTCCAACTCTCACATCCATACATGACCGCAGGAAAAACCATAGCCTTGACTAGACGGACCTTAGTCGGCAAAGTAGTGTCTCTGCTTTTGAATATACTATCTAGGTTGGTCATAACTTTTCTTCCAAGGAGTAAGTGTCTTTTAATTTCATGGCTGAAATCACCATCTGCAGTGATTTTGGAGCCCCCCAAAATAAAGTCTGACACTGTTTCCACTGTTTCTCCATCTATTTCCCATGAAGTGATGGGACCGGATGCCATGATCTTCGTTTTCTGAATGTTGAGCTAGAGTGTGAGATGAGTGGAATTGTGTGGTAGTTTGAGCTTTCTTTGGCATTGCTTTTCTTTGGGATTGGAATGAAAACTGACCTTTTCCAGTCCTGTGGCCACTGCTGAGTGTTCCAAATTGGCTGCCATATTGAGTGTAGCACTATCACAGCATCATCTTTCAGTATTTGAAACAGCTCAACTGGAATTCCATCACCTCCACTAGCTTTGTTTGTAGTGGTGCTTCCTAACGCCCACTTGACTTCACATTCCAGGATGTCTGGCTCTAGGTGAGTGATCACACCATCGTGATTATCTTGGTCGTGAAGGTCTTTTTTGTAAAGTTCTTCTGTGTATTCTTGCCACCTCTTCTTAATATCTTCTGCTTCTGTTAGGTCCATACCATTTCTGTCCTTTATCGAGCCCATCTTTGCATGAAATATTCCCTTGGTATATCTAATTTTCTTGAAGAGATTTCCCATTCTGTTGTTTTCCTCTATTTCTTTTTTTTTTAATTTTAATTTTTACTTTATTTTACTTTACAATACTGTATTGGTTTTGCCATACATTTTGCATTGATCACTGAGGAAGGCTTTCTTATCTCTCCTTGCTGTTCTTTGGAACTCTGCATTCAGATGCTTATATCTTTCCTTTACTCCTTTGCTTTTCACTTCTGTTCTTTTCACAACTGTTTGTGAAAATAGCCAGATAGCCATTTTGTTTTTTTGCATTCCTTTTTCTCGGGGATGGTCTTGATCCCTGTCTCCTGTACAATGTCACAAACCTCATTCCATAGTTCATCAGGCACTTATCTATCAGATCTAGTCCCTTAAATCTATTTCTCACTTCCACTATATGATCATAAGGGATTATATTTAGGTCATACCTGAATGATCTAGTGGTTTTCCCTACTTTCTTCAATTTAAGTCTGAATTTGGCAATAAGGGGTTCATGTGCTGAGCTGCAGTGAGCTCCCAGTCTTGTTTTTGCTGCCTATATAGAGCTTCTCCATCTTTAGCTGCAAAGAATATAATCAATCTGATTTTGGTGTTGACTATCTGGTGATTTCCATGCGTAGAGTCTTCTCTTGTTTTGTTGGAAGAGGGTGTTTGCTATGACCAGTGCGTTCTCTTGGCAAAACTCTATTACCCTTGCCCTGCCTCATTCCATATTCCAGGGCCAAATTTGCCCATTACCCCAGGTGTTTCTTGACTTTCTACTTTTGCATTCCAGTCCCCTATAATGAAAAGGATATCTTTTTTGGGTGTTAGTTCTAAAAGGTCTTTTAGGTCTTCATAGAGCCATTCAACTTCAGCTTCTTCAGCATTACTGGTTGGGGCATAGACTTGGATAACTGTGATATTGAATGGTTTTCCTTGGAAACGAACAGAGATCATTCTGTCGTTTTTGAGATTACATCCAAGTACTGCATTTTGGACTCGTTTGTTGACCATGATGGCTACTCCATTTCTTCTAAGGGATTCTTGCCCACAGTAGTAGATATAATAGTCATCTGAGTTAAATTCACCCATTCCAGTCCATTTTAGTTTGCTGATTCCTAGAATGTCGACGTTCACTCTTGCCATCTCCTGTTTGACCACTTTCAACTCTGAAGTATTGACTTTTGAGCAGCAAGTTGCTGAACTTGAGTTTGCTTACATCATTGTTGCTATGTTTGCTTATTTTCCTTTTTATAATGCTGTTGAACTTTTTTCTTTTATCCACACTCCTAATTTTGTGAATTGCCTTTCTGTATTCTTTGTTCATTTTTCATTCAAGATTATTATTACTATAATAATAATAATAGCCATTATTATTAATAATTTTTTAACTGATTTATGAAAGCTGTTTTTCTGTCATATGTGACACAGTTTTTTTTTCCCCCCCCCCCCCAGGAAGCCACTTGTCTTCTCATTATGTTTATGGTTTGTTTAAAGTATACAAATTTAATTTTTATGCCACTGATGATGTCAGTCTTTTCCCTATGGTGTCTATCTTTGATTTTATGCCTTGAGATTGCTTTCTCAACCCAATAGCATATAAAAACTCATATATATTTCCCTCCTGTTTTGTGTTTTGTAGATTTTCTCCCTCTCTCTCTCTCTCTTTTTTTTTTTTTACTTCATTTGACTCTTTGGACTATCTGGAAATCATTTTGTGTGTGTGAAATGAGAAATGAAGCACATTTATATCTTTTACATGTTTTATACAGTTGTCTGGGCTTTGTAGGTGGTACAGTGGTAAAGAACCCAGCTGCCAATGTAGGAAATGCTGGTTCAATCCCTGGATCAGGAAGATCCCTTGGAGGAGAAAATGGCACCAACCTCTAGTATTCTTTCTGGGATAATCCCATAGACAGAGGAGCCTTGCTGGCTACAGTCCAGTGGGTCCCAAAAGATTTGGACACTACTGAGTGACTGAACTCACATGCACCTATGCATACAGCTACCCTAACACATAGTTCTCCTTTTCCCAACTTGAAATGTGATTTTTGTCATAGACTAAATTTTTAATTGACTAGAGTTGGGTTTTGCATTCTATTCCATGGAGTGATCTTCAAGGTCTCCTATTTTGTATTTTATTCTTATATCTTAGTATGGACATAAATACTTTAAGAAATAGTTCAAATATTTACGTTTATAAATACAAAAAATAGTCAAAAAATAGTCTTTTGTACTGTGGTAACTTAGACTCAGTTCTCTAGTGTTCCCTTCTTTCTGGGACAGCCTTGGTACTGGCTGCCTTTTAGCTTTTGGACGTTTGATGTGGACCAAAGTTGAGGTAATGGGAGTGGTCAGCTTGGGTGTAGACAACAAGGGTGTGCATTGACTGCAGAGAATCCACACAAACAACAAAATAACTGACGAATGTTAATCTGCTTTTTATTATTTCTAGGTACCAGCAAAGTCAAGCAATTTAATGAAGAGGAACTAAAAAGCCTCTTGATGAAAGTGAGAGAGGAGAGTGAAAAAGTTGGCTTAAATCTCAACATTCAGAAAACGAAGATCATGGCATCGGGTCCCATTACTTCATGGGAGATAGATGGGGAAACAGTGGAAACAGTGTCAGACTTGATTTTTTGGGCTCCAAAATCACTGCAGATGGTGATTGCAGCCATGAAATTAAAAGACGCTTACTCCTTGGAAGAAAAGTTATGACCAACCTAGATAGCATATTCAAAAGCAGAGACATTACTTTGCCAACTAAGGTCCGTCTAGTCAAGGCTACGGTTTTCCTGTGGTCACGTATGGATGTGAGAGTTGGACTGTGAAGAAAGCTGAACGCCAAAGAATCAATGCTTTTGAACTGCGGTGTTGGAGAAGACTCTTGAGGGTCCCCTGGACTGCAAGGAGATCCAACCAGTCCATTCTGAAGGAGATCAGCCCCGGGATTTCTTTGGAAAGAATGATGCTAAAGCTGAAACTCCAGTACTTTGGCCACCTCATGCAAAGTGTTGACTATTTGGAAATGACTCTGATGCTGGGAGGGATTAGGGGCAGGAGGACAAGGGGATGATTGAGGATGAGGTGGCTGGATGGCATCACGGACTTGATGGACGTGAGTCTGAGTGAACTCCGGGAGTTGGTGATGGACAGGGAGGCCTGGCATGCTGCAATTCATGGGGTTGCAAAGAGTCGGACACGACTCAGTCACTGAACTGAACTGAACTGAACAGGGCTACAAATTAGTACATTTTAAAATTACTTATCACTGGATAAACATCGTATTCTCTATGGGAGGTAATTCAGAGAATTCCAAATTATATAGTCAGCTCCTAACACAGAGATTAGCTACAAATGCTTGTTTGAAGAGTAAATTTTAAAACTTCATGATAATTTAAACTTGCTTGGAGAGTCATTTCCCAGCTCCTGACGAAGTGGATATTCCAGCATTTAAATAGTAGATACAAAATGAACAAAGGAGCATGTGTGTGTGTTAGTTGCTCAGCGGTGTCCAACTCTTTCTGACCCCATGAGCTGTAGCCTGTGAGGCTCTTCTCTCCATGAGACTTCGCAAGCAAGAGTACTGAAGTGGTTGCCATTTCCCTCTCCAGGTTATCTTTCCAACCCAGGGATTGAAGTCAGGTCTCCTGTATTGTAGGCAGATTCTTTACCTTCTGAGCCACCAGGTAAGCCCCTCAAAAAAGCATAGTGGTTTTAAATGAGAAGAATCAGGACATAATAAATTTTCTGGTGAAGCAATTTTGGTGGAAATTTTTTTACTGTAGAGAAATTTGAAGTCTGCTTTAATCAATTTTGAAGAAGCAATGACATAGGCAGTTTGCAGGTTATGGAATTTATTGTTAAATGAAATTTTTATAGCTATTTGCAAAAATTATATTTAAAGCTATTCTTGTATGTATATCATTGCTTTATTAAAAAATTTTTGAAATGAAAATTAATACAAATAGTTTTTGCTCAATTAAGAACAACTATAGCAACAAGGCTGCACTGTCTATGAATGTGAATATGTGAAGGAAAAATAGTTGTTTAGACATCATTTTCTAATCTGTTTAAGTTAAGGCCTGTTATTATTACTTACTGCAACAGGCCTGAATTTAGATTTATGTTTTATTTCTAGTTACACTATTATTCTAATATTGATTTTTCTTTAATTAATAAGCTTATTTTATGGGGATAGTTATGAAAAAGTTACTGAAAAGGAATTTTCTATACCCATGGCTTTTTTCTTGGTCACTATTGTAATTTGCTTCTTTTCATGCTTATTACTGAAAATAATTTTATTGCATAGATGAGAGGGTGTAAAAAAGTGCTCTGCTCCAAGGTTTAAATGTGCTCCCTGTACCTTCAACTAGGTAGCACTCCTTTCTGGAGGAGGCCCCTCCCCAATGTCAGCATGTCTGGCCACTGGCTCAGAGAGTTCCTACTGCTTCTATATTATTTTTACCTGAAGCAGCTTCCCCTCTCCCTCTGGTTTAGAGGTTGTAAGGATATTCTGCTTTGTATCCTCTGTTAACTTTCAAGGCGTGTTAGTTAGCTAATGGTTACTCTGTCCAGTCATTCCAAGCACCTCGAAATTTCTGGCATACAGATGGCATTCTTCCTAGTATCATGTACTATTGTACATTTCTACCACCTTCCTGTGAAATTTACATCTTGTAGGTTGGTCCCATGGCATTACCTTTCCAGTGTCTTATCTGGAAGCCAAATACTGACCACTAGCAATAGGAAAGAGAAGATAGGGAGGTAGCAGGAAACAATTTCCCATGTAGAATATGATCAGAGAACTCCATGGGCTTTTCTGGGCAGAAGGGAGTGACCTTCTGATGCGTAAAAAGAAGGTTGTTCATCCTCTGCAATGATGCTTAAGCCACTTGTGTTATTTCTATCTTTAGTAATAAGAATTCTTGCTTTGAAATGAATGGTTGAAATGCATTTTCTTTGATGAAAATGCACACTGAATTTTAGAGCTAGAGCTTGCTGTCTAAGCCCTTCATTTTATAGATGAGAAAATTAAATCCCAGAGGAGCCAAGTAACTCAAGTTAATTCCTCAAGGTAGTTACTGGCAGAATTGGAACCAGAGCTCAAATCTACTTATTCCTAATTAAGAATATTTTCTATTAGAGATACTGTTGTGCTCATATTGACGTCACTCTTAACCTTTCTCCACAGTTCCAACCATTGTGAGGATTATGTACAATAATACATATTAAAAATGGGCCTGAACTTCTATCAGTCCTAGAAGAACCTGGCAGCCTTTCTCTTATTCTAATAAATGCTCCATGTGACACAGGTTTTAAAAAAGATGGAAATTGTGCCTGTTTTTTTCAGCTCTGTATGAGCTATAGCTTTTTTTTTTTTTTTTCCTTCTCGAGTGTTATTGACATACTTCTGCTCTAATGAACTAATGTTCCTATCTCAAATGACTGCTTTGGCAGAAAGGAAAATTAACATGTTAGTCCAAAAAAAAAAAAAAGAGAGAGAGCAAGAGATGGGAAGAACTCAACATGGGGAATGGTAGAGTGTCTTATAAGAGGTATCAGGAGTCAAATGTCAGTGCCTGATTTTAATTTTAAATGAATGCATTTGGTGTTTATATAACAGCCTGACATATGCAGATGATTGTTCATGACCATGATCATCACCCCTCCTCTTCTTCCTTCTACTTATCTACTTAAAGATTTAATAGTCTCTTCATTAGTTTCTGTATCATCATCATTCAGTCCTTCCTTACCTCAAACAGCTATTTATTGAAATTCTATTACAGTCTACATGATATAATCATAGCTTAGAGAGAGAAACAGAGGTGATTATAGCAAATTATTAAAAGAATTAGGTCAGCAGAACTAGAATGTTAGAGAGGCAAGGAAAACAAAATTTAGAAAACTTGGTACAGTCAGATCTGCTGTAAATAAGCAATGCTGTTAAAAGTGTTTATAGGGGGATACAAGTGAAACCAACGGCTTAAGGATCATTTTTGAAGTCTGCTGCTGCTAAGTTGCTTCAGTCGTGTCCGACTCTGTGCGACCCCATAGACGGCAGCCCACCAGGCTCCCCTGTCCCTGGGATTCTCCAGGCAAGAACACTGGAGTGGATTGCCATTTCTTTCTCCAATGCATGAAAGGGAAAAGGGAAAGTGAAGTCGCTCAATTGTGTACAACTCTTAGCGACCCCAGGCTCCTCCATCCATGGGATTTTCCAGGCAAGAGTACTGGAGGGGTTGCCAGTCAAAATTTTTTGTCCATGCTAACTGAGGACAATTGGGAGATGGCAACTTTTTGAACTCACTTGAAACGTCTTCTCTGAGAGATTCTTCACTTTGCAAGTGTGATTCTGGTTTCTTTGCTTTGAGACATAATGAATAAGAAAGCTGGATTCTAAATAGCTTGGTTTGAGAGCTCACAAAACATTTTCCATTCAGAAAACATAATACACTGAAACGAAGCATCTTGAGTGGAATATTTGGAAATATCTGCAATATGACCAATGGCCAACAGTGACATGATAAGGCAAAGATGGTTGATAGGTGTGGATTCAGAAATAAAAAAGAAGTGCCTTGCAAGAAGGTTATACAGTGGTGGTAGAAAGCATGTATATAAGAAATTATTTTATTAAAATGTGATTTTGACTAATACACTAGACTGGTTCACTGTTCCTAAAGATAGTACATAAAATATCTTTCCAGCAGGTTAAGAAATAAGAAAAAGGTAAATCATTGTAATTATCTTCATTTGCAAGAATGAAAACCAGAAGGGAATTACTGTGTAGTACTCAGTTGAAAGTGTAAGTTGCTCAGTCATGTCTGACTCTTTGTGAATCCATGGTTATAAGGGCATAATTCAGTGATGAACAGATAATTCCTTTCCATGGATGAATTTCACAGAATAATAAATATTGACGATGGGCAACCTTAATGTAGATGATTAAGAAATACCAGAAAGTAACTGAGAATAAAAACAGAAAAGAATTTGGAACATCTTTTATGATCCAGTGATGAAGAATCTGCCTTGTAATGCAGGGGATTTGAGTTCAATCCCTAGTCTGGGAACTAAGATTCCACATACCAAAACTAGAGAGTGTGTGTGCTGCAGTGAGGACCCTGCAAGCCACAACTGATGCAGCCAAAAAATAAATAAATAAATAAATAAATAAATAAAATAAAGGAATTAGAAATGCAGCATCATAAAAGGAGGAAAGGGAGGGATAAGTAAATCTAAGTAAAGGCAAATAAGGGCACTCAGATCTGTCTTATGCTCCCATTATGTACAATAGAAATGACTAAAGTCAGCAATAAAGACAACGTGAACACCAGGAGATATTGGAGAATATTTTATGCCCTGTACACAGCCAGTTATTCAGAAATATAATGAATGTATTATGCATTAAAAAAAGTGTCAATTGATGTAACTACAGATGACTAGCAATAAGTAAGACTTGCCCTAAATAAAAATTTAAAAATTGATGTAAATTGTTTATACACATGCAAAGATTTAGGCTGCAGATTTAATCCTTGAATTGATCATAAACCAAAGCAAGATAGCAGAAGATAAGTGAGACTGAATTTTTCACATACCCTCAAATCCTATTATTTTGAACTGGGAATGCAGACATAAGAAATAAAATTTAGTTGTCTGATTAGGAGGCCTACTTCTTACATACTTGAACAACTTTGCCATTTATTTGTGGCATCATTGGCGATGGATGGGGAAGGAGTTCAGAGGGAAAGAGAGAAGCATGTTTTCCATGTTGTTCACAGTCTGATCACCTCTGATGTTGACCCTCCTCCAATACCCATAAACACTAACAAGTTATATATTTCATTTTGCAACAGAGAGAGAGAGAGAAAGAAAGAGAGAGGAACTTGTCTACTATCACATGCTGGCCCGATGTGGGGCCAGGTACAAATCAAAGCTATCTGATTTCCGATCATGTCACTATAATGCCTCTCTGATGTGAGTAAAAACAGAATGAACTATTGAAAATCTTTTTACATGTATTTATCCATTAGTTTTGTTTCAGAAAAGAAGCCACTTCTGACTCCATGTTGGAAACTGTTTCTTTGACTTGTTTTCTGTTGCTTTTGTTATTATAATAACATAATCTCCAGCCTTTTAAAGAACCCTGCCCCTCTGATACTACTGCTGCTGCTAAGTTGCTTCAGTAGTGTCCGACTCTGTGCAACCCCGTAGGTGGCAGCCCACCAGGCTCCCCCATCCCTGGGATTCTCCGGGCAAAAACAATGGAGTGGGTTGCCATTTCCTTCTCCAAGGCATGAAAGTGAAAAGTGAAAGTGAAGTTGCTCAGTTGTGTCAGACTCTTCACGACCCCATGGACTGCAGTCCACCAGGCTCCTCTGTCCATGGGATTTTCCAGGCAAGAGTACTGGAGTGGGTTGCCATTGCCTTCTCCGCCCTGTCCCTCTGCCTGATTGTAAATTAAAGTGCTTTTGTTCAGCTAATAGAAAGATAATCTGACTCTGCCCACATATGAATAGAAGAGATTAACACACCCTCTCCAAAGGCTGACCCATCTTGGAGATGTTTTGTGAGACTGAAGACCATTTTAACTTTATTTCCTCACTGCTATCTCCCTCTCTATTCTTCCTTTTTACTTTAGTTCCACATTGTCTGTCTGTCTCTCTCTCTGACTCTATAAAAGAACCTGGCATCCAGGCCCCAGCAAGATGGTTACTCTGAGACATTAGTCTGCCATCTACTTGGTCAGCTAGCTTTCCAAATAAAGTCGTATTCCTTGCCTAAACATCTTGTTTAGATGTTTGGATAAGAAAGCTGTGGTACATATACACAATGGAATACTACTCAGTCATCAAAGAGAATACATTTGAATCAGTTCTAATGAGGTAGATGAAACTGGAGCCTACTATACAGAGTGAAGTAAGTCAGAAAGAAAAACACCAATACAGTATACTAATGCATATATATGGAATTTAGAAAGATGGTAATGATGACACTATATGCGAGACAGCAAAAGAAACACAGATGTATAGAACAGTCTTTTGGACTCTGTGGGAGAAGGTGAGGGTGGGATGATTTGAGAGAATAGCATTGAAAGATGTATATTATCATATATGAAACAGATTGCCAGTCCAGGACTGATGCATGAGACAGGGTGCTCAGGGCTGGTGCACTGAGGGGTCGGATGGGGAGGGAGGTGGGAGGGGGGTTCATGATGGGGAACACATGTTCAAAGGAAAAAAAAAATAAACATCTTGTCTCTTGGATTAATTGGCCTGTCATATGGTGAGCAGAGCAAGCTTGGACTCAGTAACAGTTTCAAATATAGAACAATGTAGTTCAGTCAGTGCAATTGCTCAGTTGTGTCTGACTCTTTGCAACCCCATGAACCACAGCATTCCAGGCATCCCTGCTCATCACCAACTCCCAGAGTTTACCCAAACTCATGTCTATTGAGTCGGTGATGCCATCCAAACATCTCATCCTCTGTCATCCCCTTCTCCTCCTGCCCTCAATCTTTCCCAGCATAAGGGTCTTTTCAAATGAGTCAGCTCTTCACATCAAGTGGCCAAAGGATTGGAGTTTCAGCTTCAACATCAGTCCTTCCAATGAACACCCCAGACTGATCTCCTTTAGGATGGACTGGTTGGATCTCCTTGCAGTCCAAGGGACTCTCAAGAGTCTTCTCAAAAACCACAGTTCAAAAGCATCAATTCTTCAGCACTCAGCTTTCTTTATAGTCCAACTTTCACATCCACATATGACCACTGGAAAAACCATAGCCTTGACTAGATGGACCTTTGTTGACAAAGTAATATCTCTGCTTCTGAATATGCTACCTAGGTTGGTCATAACTTTCCTTCCAAGGAGTATTTTAATTTTATAGCGGCAATCACCATCTGCAGTGATTTTGGAGCCCCCCAAAATAAAGTCAGCCACTGTTTCCACTGTTTCCCCATCTATTTCCCATGAAGTGATGGGACTGGATGCCATGATCTTCGTTTTCTGAATGCTGAGCTTTAAACCAACTTTTTCACTCTCCACTTTCACTTTCATCAAGAGGCTTTTTAGTTCCTCTTCACTTTCTGCCATAAGGGTGGTGTTGTCTGCATATCTGAGGTTATTGATATTTCTGCGGGCAATCTTGATTCCAGCTTGTGATTTTTCCAGTCCAGTGTTTCTCATGATGTACTCTGCATATAAGTTAAATAAGCAGGGTGACAAATATACAGCCTTGACGTACTCCTTTTCCTATTTGGAACCAGTCTGTTGTTCCATGTCCAGTTCTAACTGTTGCTTCCTGACCTGCATACAGATTTCTCAAGAGGCAGGTCAGGTGGTCTGGTATTCCTATCTCTTTCAGAATTTTCCACAGTTTATTGTGATCCACACCATCAAAGGCATTGGCATAGTCAATAAAGCAGAAATATATGTTTTTCTGGAACTCTCTTGCTTTTCCATGATCCAGTGGATGTTGACAATTTGATCTCTGGTTCCTCTGCCTTTTCTAAAACCACCTTGAACATCTGTAAGTTGACAGTTCACATATTGCTGAAGCCTGGCTTGGAGAATTTTGAGCATTACTTTACTAGCGTGTGAGATGAGTGTAATTGTGTGGCAGTTTGAGCATTCTTTGGCTTGCCTTTCTTTGGGATTGGAATGCAAACTGACCTTTTCCAGTCCTGTGGCCACTGCTGAGTGTTCCAAATTTGCTGGCATATTGAGTGCAGCATTTTCACAGCATCATTTTTAAGGATTGAAATAGCTCTACTGGAATTCCATCACCAACATAATCCTCCCTGCTAATTCAATGCATAGATTTTTTTTCTTCTACCTTAAACCATTTCTTTATCTCTTTTAAGAGAGAGAAATTTTCTAATTCATTTTAAACATTGACCAGTGAGTTTGTGATAAATGTCTAATCTTAGGGCTGCCAATCTGTGTAAGCTAGAATCACCTGATTCAGTTAGATTTATTGAATTAGCCATACTCCCAGGGTGTATTCTTTTATGTAAACAACCACAATGACAAAAAGTTCAGAGGAGACTGTCTGGAGAAAGCACAAAATTCCTAGAGCCCAAGATACTGCCGTCTTTCTGTGCTCCTTGATTTGCATCAGCAAGATAACTGTGGCGATTTCATCTGCAATAATGAGAGAGCAAAAAGGAGAGAGAGAGAGAAGGGTAAGAAGAAGAGGAGAAATTCCTTGGATATGTTCCAGTGTCTCCTAGCTTATAGTCTATGGGAACCTGAATAGAATTTTTATCCTACTGTTGTCTGAAAATTGTATAAATCTTAATTATGTTGAATTGGTTTATGGTGCTTTTCAAATCTACCAAGGGATTTCCGGTAGCTCAGTTGGTAAAACATCTGCCTGCAATGCGGGAGAGACCTGGGTTCAATTCCTGGGTCAGGAAGTTTCCCTGGAGAAGGAAATGGTAGCCCACTCCAGTATGCTTGCCTGGAGAAACCCATGGACAGAGGAGCCTGGCAGGCTGCAATTCATGGGATTGCAAGAGTTACACATGACTTAATGCTATCTTTCTTTCAGATCTGCTATATCTTTCTACTTTTTAATTTATTCATTCTGCTAATTTTTGAGAGTTTGATATTGAAATTTCAACTAAAAATCTTACTTTATCTACTTAAAAATAATTGTAATACATAGTGTAACAATATGTATTAATAACTTTGTTCCATATTTTCCAAGTCTCTGTAAATGTGTTATCATACTTTCATAATTTAAAAAATAAAAAGAAGAGGAGAAAGCATTATTTCCCTACTAAAAAGCTTCCTAAAAATTCAGCAGCATGCTTGTATTTGATCAAAAATTAGTCATTGGCTACATCTGATCATAGAAAACAATGCAAAACAAAAAACCTGGGAATTGCAGTCTTTGAGCTGAACACACTGTCCTCCTGAATAAAACTTGAGTTCTGTTACTAAGGTGGACAGTGATGATGGATGTTGGTGAAAGAAACTAGCAATGTGTTGTAAAGTAAACAAACTGATGTGACTCTAGAGGTCTATGAGAAAGCGGACTGGGAATCAAAGCCCAATTCAGAAATCCACATTAAACCTAAGAGAGTAAATGGGAGGCAACTCTGTGCTAGGAAACTGGATTAGGTTTATTTGTACTCATTTATAATGGATTAAAATTTTAATTGTTGAGGGTCAACTTCTACCTAAAGGGGCTTCTTATAGGTTGAATTTATGTAACAATAGTTACTTTAAAACTTTAAAATTCTTTTAGGAATGAAAGAAAGCCCCAATTTAATTATTCTAAGCCTGCCTTCCCTGAAATCAATCAGACATGAACTCAGCCCTCCCCTTTCTGTTCCTGAGAATATAACACAATGGCTTAAGAGGCAAGTAAAGAACCTCTCTTCCTTTTCTTTATTTTATCTGCCTCAAACAACCATTGCTGAGTTCCAAGGTACAGTGGAAATATATGCCAAAGAAATCTGTAGATAATTACAGTCTATTCATTTCATCTTACTTCAAATTATAGAAATGAAACTACCACCGGAGAAAGACATTTTCATAACCATTTTACTTCTGTGTTCCAAAGGATGTTGATGAGAGAACATATGTATGCACAGCCATATTCACAAACATTTATAACCTCCAGCAACTATAAAGTCTCATCTGTTCTATAAAGAAAGGCACTGTTCCCAGTGCCATTTGCCGGTGGACGCTTATCACTTGACAGTTACACTTAGAGGCAGAAGGTTCTTGACTCTGAATCCTATGCACTAAACACCTGTTCCCTGTCAGATGTTGCAGCTGACATTTTTTCCAAGAGACTGAATTATTTTGTTGGGACAGTTCCTTGCCCTATGAACTGCATAAAGAATAATCAGTGGATTTCCTGAGACTTCGATAGGCTCTAAGTTGAAAACAGAACCCTTGAGGGTTTTGACACGTGAAAAGCATCACCAGAAGATCCAGCTTTACCAACAGACAAAGTCTCTTTAGCTGCCTCCCCCCAAGTCCTGCTGTGTATATCCTCTGATGCTATTATTGGCACATTATTGAGACATTGCACCTGGCTTTATGATTCTTTTAAAAAGCAGCATTAAACATCTGGTTCTAAAGTTATCTGTATTTGTTATAGTAAGATTGCAGCATATAAACGATCACAAATTTCACAGCCTACACTATTAACAACTGCAAGCTGCAAACTTAGCCTGTCATAGTTTTATGGATGCTGGTAGAAGACATGAGTCTTCTATGTTAGAGATAAAGGACAGTTTATTACAACAATAGAGTATCAGCATGTCCTGATCCAGTTCCTGAGCCTCAGTTGCCACTGGGCCACACAAAGAGGGCCCCAGAGCACCCTTATGAACAGTGGACTGTACTACAGAAGACAGACACTGAGCTTAGGGAAACTGAATCATTTCTTACGGGCAATAGCCTGCCAGAACTTGGTCTCAGAGGAGGCACTATCTGCATTAAACTGAATAGTACTACCTGTATCTTCCAAGGAGACACTACCTGTATCTTCCAAGGCTGTTCACAATACAAACATTCTTAGAAAGACAGTCTAAAAAAAGAGTAGCCAATACCTCTACTTGCAAAATAAACAGAAATGCAAGAGACCCGTAAAAAGAGATCTCCAAATATATAAATGAATTACAACTAAAATATGTAGTAAAAAGAATGATATGGCATCTTGGGGGGAGGGTGGATATGTATAGACTAACATATATTTACTTTAAAAAGTTAGTTACCCATAGTAATATTATGTCATAAACTTAACTTGATAGTATTTTATGTTTTTTGCTCCATAATTTTATAAGATGCTGTGTTTCTAAATATAGATTTACTGTTCAAAAAAGATTCCTAATTTGGGACATTTTCAATGTTTCTAAAGTTTTACTATTATAAGAATTATCTACTGAAAAAATTTTGTGCACAGGCATAATGGTTTTCTTAGTGTAAATTCCAAAAGAGATGTTTCTGGGTGAAAGTTAGTGGTTATTTTTGAAGCTTTTGATAAATCTTGCCAAATTATTCTACAAAAAGTATGTATCAATTTACACTCCCACCAACAGTGTATAAAGGGATTTCTATTTTTAAGAAGACATTTTAATTTGAAAACTAAAGCTAATATTCTGGTAGTAGTTGTGATTTCCATCATTAAATAAATTATATATATTTATGAAAGTGAAAGTCACTCAGTTGTGTCTGACTCTTTGCGACGACATGGACTATATAGTCCATAGAATTCTCCAGACCAGAATACTGGAGTGGGTAATATTTTCCTTCTCCAGGGAATCTTCCCAACCCAGGGATCAAACCCAGGTCTCCTGTATTGCAGGCGGATTCTTTATAGCTGAGTCACAATGGAATTGAATACTAGCTTCCTTCCTTTTCAAAGCATCCTGCCAAGGTTCCTTTTGAATTGGTTCAGAATTCAGGATCATTGATCATTGTCATCTGCATCCAGCAAGCTCTCAGTTGAGAGAGGGCTGGGAAGCACCTCCAAATTATCATCTTGTTTTATTTTAGCCAATAAATGTAAATGCTAAGCTAGATAGTCAATAACCTCAGATATGCAGATGACACCATCCTTATGGCAGAAAGTGAAGAGGAACTAAAAAGCCTCTTGATGAAAGTGAAAGAGGAGAGTGAAAAAGTTGGCTAAAACTCAACATTTAGAAAACGAAGATCATGGCATCTGGTCCCATCACTTCATGGGAAATAGATGGGGAAACAGTGGAAACAGTGTCAGACTTGATTTTTGGGGGCTCCAAAATCACTGCAGATGGTGATTGCAGCCATGAAATTAAAAGACGCTTACTCCTTGGAAGAAAAGTGATGACCAACCTAGATAGTATATTCAAAAGCAGAGACATTACTTTGCCAACTAAGGTCTGTCTAGTCAAGGCTATGGTTTTTCCAGTAGTCATGTATGGATGTGAGAATTGGACTGTGAAGAAGGCTGAGCGCCAAAGGATTGATGCTTCTGAACTGTGGTGTTGCAGAAGACTCTTGAGAGTTCCTTGGACTGCAAGGAGATCCAACCAGTCCATTCTGAAGGAGATCAATCCTGGGATTTCTTTGGAGGGAATGATGTTAAGCTGAAACTCCAGTACTTTGGCCACCTCATGCGAAGAGTTGACTCATTGGAAAAGACTTTGATGCTGGGAGGGATTGGGGGCAGGAGAAGAAGGGGACGACAGAGGATGAGATGGCTGGATGACATCACTGACTCAATGGACGCGAGTCTGAGTGAACTCCGGGAGTTGGTGATGGACAGGGAGGCCTAGCCTGCTGTGATTCATGGGGTTGCAAAGAGTCGGACACGACTGAGTGACTGAACTAAACTGAACTGAAGCTAGATAGTAAGCACAAGAAAACCAAAAGGAATAGGTTTCCTACTCTGCATGCGTGCTCAGTTGCTTCAGTCGTGTCCCACTCTTTTCAACCCTGTGGACTATAGCTGGCCAAGTTCCTCTGTCCATGGGATTCTCCAGGCAAGAATACTAGAGTGGGTTGCCATGCCCTCCAGGGGATCTTCCCAACTCAAGGATTGAACCTGTGTCTCCTGCATTGCAAGCACATTTTTTTTTTTTTTACCACTGAGCCACTGAGGAAGCCCTTCCCACTCTATAAGAGCTTGCAATCTAGGGTTTATTGGGCATCAAAGAAGCTCCAAATAAACTTTGATGTGGTACTACATCGTGTAATCTGACAATATACTTTGAGTATGGAATTTACTCAGAATAGAGTACATTTCAATTCAACTCAGTTCAGTCACTCAGTCGTATCCGACTCTTTGTGACCCCGTGAATCGCAGCACACCAGGCCTCCCTGTCCATCACCAACTCCCGGAGTTCACTCAAACTCATGTCCATTGAGTCAGTGATGTCATCCAGCCATCTCATCCTCTGTCGTCCCCTTCTCCTCCTGCCCCCATCCCTCCCAGCATCAGGGTCTTTTCCAATGAGTCAACTCTTCGCATGAGGTGGCCAGAGTATTGGAGTTTCAGCTTTACCATCAGTCCTTCCAATGAACATCCAGGACTGATCTCCTTTAGGATGGACTGGTTGGACCTCACAGACAAAAGATGTATACTCACATGTACATAAAACATGTACACTCATTTGCAACAATCCAGCAAATGTCAGACTGCTTCATTTAAATAAGCATCTATGTAAAATTGTTCTGCTAACAAGTCATAAGAGGCATTTGTTTATTTGTCTATCAGTTTACCCATCCAACATATATTTTTTCAATTCTTCTTTCCTCGCTTCCTCCTTTCTTCCTCGCTCTCTTCCTTGATTCGAGTTTTTATCTTCAGGACTTTGTTTCTTTGACTGAGATTTTACAGAGAACTTAATGCATAACAGTTATTTCCTATTCCCTCGAGTTTAAAGCCAATGGAGAGATAACCGTAGGAGTCAGGCAAAAAATAAACATCAAGGTACCCGCTTTATTACCTATCCTCTACAGAATGTGAAGATACACTTACACTTTACCTCAGAATTAAATTTACTCATCCAGTCATATTCTGAGTTAGAAAACACTAGGTTTTTCCACCAGAGGTCTGCACTAGAAAACTTGAGCCTTAAAAGAAAGGGGGAAGTATGCTTTGTGGAGTCAGGCTGATGCCTCCACAGAAATGGACTTCCAAATTCATTAATCAGGAGAGATGTGAGGGTGAGACCTGGAATTATCATTTTTGGAAGTCTTTCCCTATGGATAGGTGAGAGGAGGGAATTTAATGTTGCACCTGATGTCCAAGGGATAAGAAAACAAGGAAAGATGTTAGAGTTCTATGAAACCAATCATCTCATTTAATGGCATAGAGAAAGAGGGAGAATACATTGCCCAGAGCTCACAATGAAGAAGAGGTAAAATTAGGATTAGATGCCAATTTCCATGGATGTCAGTACAATGATATTCCAGAACACATTTGTCAATCCAGGGAAAAAATGAGTCTACATTTTAAAAAATTAGTCAACATTCAGGCTTAGCAAAATTTTTTATTTTTTCAATTTCCCAACTACTCAGGTGGTTGTTTTGCTGTTATTAATAATGAATATTTTTACACAATTTAGATTTAAAGTATTTACATGCAAAGTGTGAAGAATGTATTTCATCCTTATTCAGATTTTGAAAGAATAAGTTTATTTTACAAGGAGCTTACATTTGCATTATTTCAGAGTCCAATGCCCTAAGATGAGTAAAGATGAAATCTGGCCCAAGGAGGAAGAATGAAGGCTGATAATCAAGAGCTAAACTCTACGTCTATGACCATTTTGATGAACTGACTCATTATTTTTTATACTTTAGTGGAAGATGCTTAGAATAGGGAGAAATATGCAGGCAGCTTCCTTGGATAACAGCTTTGAAGAATTCACAGTAGAGTGGAGAAATTGGCTAAACCACCCTATAATTTTTATTTAATGACTTTGCTCCACACTAGGAGAAAGGCGATTTCTCCAAAGTTCTTTGTTAGGAGAGGAGGAGGGTGTGGTGTAGGCAAAGAAAATGACAGATGAGATGCTTATTGTTGCTGGTTATTTCATAGGTTTCAGGCACACACTTGCCACGCATATGTGTGTAAGAAAAATGGCAAAAGAGAGGGCAGAACAAGTGATCATCTTGGGATTATCCTATGAAACAGAAACTGGATAAGAGAAGAAAACGACTGGCAATCAAGTCCCTGAGTGACTTTCCATTGCCTTTAATACTTCTCTAATCAAAGGGCAGCATGCGGTAGAGAGAGCTGGCCAGAGCAGGGGAGATTATGCAGACAGTGACTTCATTCAGCGAAATCTTGGCATGATTCCTAACCTTTAGCCTGAGGGAGCAGTTTTAAATTTTATTTGTGTTCTTCACCTGAGAGAATTGATGCCTTCAAGAGAGCACAAGACAGAGGCTAAACAGACACACAATAAAATTATCCTCCTTGGATGGGGTCAGGAGCCGCCTGATAACTTAGTCTACGCCTACATCAATCCCAGAGCAGAAAGGAGCGTCCGTCCTCAAGGAGAGCCGAAGGTGGCAGGTTTACAGTGGCAGATCTCCTGAAATAAATACACAGAAGGCAGACCCTCAACGAAGAAGCCAGATATGGAATGATTAGTAATGACCTCTGTTTATCATTCTGTATGGTTTGCGAATTTCACCATAAGCAAGTGTTGTTTTCTTAAAGAAAAGCCAATAATAAATTAATAAAAATATGGACTCAATTGTCACTACTCAGAGGAAGCTGTAATTTGCCTGCACTTTTCTGAAGATCGCAAGCAGATTTCTTCCTTTTTTTCCTTTTTCTTTATAAGAGTACATTGAGGCTGATCATCCAGTTCATGCATTTGGGTAAATGGATAAGCAAAGATTAAATTTGGCATCATCGTTTTCATTATTCCTTGTTTAGAAATTCAAGTTTATAAAATGTATTCTAGCAGAGGTTTAAGGAAATCAGGCTATCTTGTGGTCATCAGAATTTATGGAACTCTGTCCAAAACCTTCCACTGGATTAGATTTTAGCTCTGCAAACAGTCTTATCTCTTAAGAGCTAGGACCTGAAATTAAATTATAAATTGATACTATCAATAGCAGGAATGTTATCTTGAGCCTGGAAGGCCAGAAGGCTGATTGAATCTCATTCATCACTGATGGCACTTTGCTAGTGATGGCTGTGTTTAGGTGTGAGGGTGTGTTTATGTGTTATAACCAGTGGGCTGGTTATTTGAGCTGGTTAGCTGTGCTAATGGGCACAGCAGGAAAAAGAACTATAGCTCCATAAGACAGTTAACTCTGCTTTGTTTAGTGATGATTGATGGTGATTCAGATCCTACATGGCAGTCTCATATCCGGCTGATGATCCCAATAATAGAACCAACTTTATAGATAAAAACTTAAAGCTGTATTTTCTTTCTGGATTCAGAGAGGTGTGAAAAGTTGAATGGGTAACCAGGCAAAGCCCTTATAGCCTGTTTTTGAGAATCTGCGTGTAACTTGTCATGCCCACATTGTCCTCTTAGCGATTTCTACACAAAGTATATATAGTAACTATACGTTGGTTCATTTGACCTGGAAATACTAGCATTCTTGAACTAGACTTGAAATGAATGTCAACTAAAACCCAACCATCTGTAGACTAGTCAGTGGCCTTAATGAAGGGCCTGCCATGAGAGCTAGACCCCAAAATTAAGTAGTAAACTGATAAAATCTTCTTTTTTAGGGGGTTTTAGAATCAAAGATGCAGAGAGGGACACAAACACATAAGTGATGCAGAAATGGAGCTTGATGAGAGAGAAGGTAGTAAGAAGATATGATGATCCAGTAGAAATTACAAGGTAGCAGATGTTGTGAACAAGAAAGAATTGTGCAGCAGATTGCAGAGCAGAGAATATTTCATCAGGAGCAGTTGGAGCACAGGAAGCAGTGGCAGAGGGGAGCTGAATAACCATGCTGAGCAGTGCATAAAGGGAGCCTACTACCAGTGGCATAAAATGACAGCAAGGTCTTTCCAGCCATGTTATATTCTGAACAGCATTTCTTTTCTCCATGAGCCCCAGCTTTGTTATTGTGGAAGGATTCTGAAAGTTATCCTAGTCTCTTGGAAACCTGGCTATGGAGCTGTTTCTTGTCCATCTTACTCCCTTGTGCATCCTTTAAAGTAAAACTCTATTATGTTAGGTATCTGAAGGTGGCTTTGCACTTGCTGCTTGAAAGGTCCTAACGTGCAAACATCACTTATTTTAACAAAGATATTTTATTGCTTTGGGAATTAGTTTTTAAATCTCAGATTATCATCAAGTCTAACCAGTCTACAGTTGTCACTAGCCTCTACTCCCATTTGGCCTGCAAGTCAATGGTTTTACATTAAATCACTGAGAAACAACATATTCACAAAGTCCTAAAATAAATTCAAAATACTATTGAAAAGATTCCATCCACATTTTCCACACATATTATGTAAAGACTTATTGTATTCTTGGGCTCTTAGAAACCATTTCTCTTGACTTTGGAGTATTATATAACCAATAATATTTTGACAAAGGCTTTGAAGGTGGTATTTAGAAAGATTTCATAAAAAAATATAGAACACATTAAAACTGTGTGGGGACAATCCATAAGCAGAAGTTCTTGAGATATAGACTGCTATGTAGGTTTTTGATTATGACTCTACCTCTCCACTGGAAAGGCATCAGAAACCAAATCAAGTTATTGTGTTGATCCACAGTCATATGGTTGGTCAAATCTTTTTCTAATTGTGCATATCATTTGAAGGCTAAATTTTATTCTATGGGAACACAGACACAATATAGACAATAAAAATCAATTAAAACAGATGATCTCATGTGCAGAAATTCATTTTTCACAGCACATATTTACATACTTTGATTCTGTATATGTAAGAATATTATAATTGACCATTTATTCAAGAAAGAATAGAGATACACAAGAGAACAATGTAGAAAGAAAATCACATTACTCTTAATCATAAGATGAAGAAAGAATGAAAAATAATTTCCTAACTTAAAAAAAAGAAATTAATTTTTTTTACAAGATAAATATAAAATTAACAAATAGTTGTATATTTGAAAATATCATTTATTTGGCTAATTGCTGTTTCAACTAGAAACTGAGGCATAGAATTAATGGCTGTTTGTCTTAGCAGATGTCAGTCTGTTCAGTGCTACTGTATCAAAAATACCATAAATGGAATGGCTTAAACAATGTACATTTCTTATAGCTCTGGAGGCTGAGAAGTCCAGGATTAAGATGTCTCCAGATTTGGTGTCTGCGAGGACCTGCCTCCTGGTTCATAGACAGCTATCTTCTGTGTATACTCACCTGTGGAAGAGGTGAGATTTCTCTGGGGTCTTTTTTATACTGCACTAATCTCATTCATGAGGGCTCCACCTTCATAACATAAGCACCCCCAAAGCTCCTACCTTTTAATACCTTTACTACAGAGGAAAGAATTTCAGCTCATGAGTTTTGGGAGAAATAAACATTCAGTCCATAACAGCAGGCTTAGCTGTGAATGGAGCTCAGTTCAGTTCAGTTCAGTCACTCAGTTGTGTCTGACTCTTTGCGACCCCATGAATTGCAGCACACCGGGCCTCCCTGTCCATCTCAGTAGGGTCAGTGAAGGTATTTAGAAATGGAGAGTAATTATGTTGGCAGTATCACTTAGAGAAGCAAGAGCCCTCTCTTCTCTCTCTCCCTTTTTTCTTTCTATTCTGAATATTTTTAAACTTTTTATTTTGAAATATTTTAGACTTCCACAAAGAGTTGTAAAAATAATACTTGGAGTTCTCATATACTTTTCCAAAATGTCAACATCTTCAAAAATTAGAGCACAGCTATCCAAACCAGTCAGTTAATAATGATTGTTGTTCAGTCACTAAGTCATATCCAACTTTTGCAATTCCATGGGCTACAGTACACTATGCTCCTCTGTCCTTCATTATCTCTGGTAGTTTGCTTAAATTCATATCCACTAAGTCAGTGAAACTACCTAACAATCTCACTCTCTGCCACTCTCTTCTTTTGCCCTCAATCTTTCCCAGCATCCAGGTCTTCTCCAGTAAACCAGCTCTTGGCATCAGGTGGCCAAAGTGTTGGAGCTTCAGTGTCAGCATCAGTCCTTCCAATGAATGTTCAGGGTTTATTTCCTTTAGGATTGACCGATTTGATCTCCTTACTGTCCTAGGAACTCTCAAGAGTCTTCTTCAGCACCACAATTTGAAGTATCAGTTCTTTGGTGCTCAGCCTTCTTTATGATCCAACTCTCACATCCGTACATGACTATTGGAAAAAACAGAGCTTTGACTGTATGGACCTTTGTCAGCAGAGTGATGTCTCCGCTTTTTAAATACACTGTCTAGGTTTGTCATAGCTTTTCTTCCAAAGAGCAAGCATCTTTTAATTTCATGGCTGCAGTCACCATCTGCAGTGATTTTTGAGCCCATGAAAATAAATTCTGTCACTGCTTTCACTTTTCCCCCTTCTACTTGCCATGAAGTGGTGGGACCAGTACTAGGATCTTAGTGTTTTGAACACTGAGTTTTAAGCCAACTTTTTCACTCTCCTCTTTCACTTTCATCAAGAGGCTCTTTATTTTTTCTTTGCTTTCTGCAATAGGGTGGTGTCACCTGCATATCTGAGATTATTGATATTTCTCCAGGCAATCTTGATTTCAGCTTGTGCTTCATCCAGCCCGGCATATCACACAATGCACTCTGCATGTAACTTAAATAAGCAGGGTGAAAATATACAGCCTGGACAAATTCTTTTCCAAATTTGGAGGCTGTCAGCTGTTCGATGTCTGGTTCTAACCGTTGCTTCTGGAATTGAATATAAGTTTCTCAGGAGACAGGTTAAGTGGTATTCCCATCTGCTTAAGAATTGTCCACAGTGTGCTGTGGTCCAGTCAAAGGATTTAGTATAGTAAGTGAAGCAGAAGTAGATGCTTTTCTGGAATCTATTGCTTTTTCTATGATCCAGTGAATGTTGACAATTTGATCTCTGTGGTTCCTCTGTCTTTTCTAAATCTAGCTTGTACTTTGGAAGTTCTCAGCTCACATACTGCTGAAGCATAGCTTGAAGAGTTTTCAGCATTACCTGGCTAACATGTTTTCACATGAGCAATAATATGGTAGTCTGAACATTCCTTGGCATTGCCCTTCTTTGGGATTGGAATGAAAACTGACATTTTCCAGTTCTCTAGCCATTGCTGAATTTTTCAAATTTTCTGACATACTGAGTGAGGCACTTTAACAGTATAATTTTTTAAAGATTTTAAATAGCTCAGCTGGAATTCTGTCAACTCCACCAGCTTTGTTCATAGTATTGCTTCCTAAGTCCCACTTAGCTTCACACTCCAAGATGTCTGGCTCTAGGTGAGTGACCTAGATAACCATCATGGTTATCTGGGTCATTAAGACTTTCTTGTATAGTTCTTCTGTGTGTTCTTGCCACCTCTTAATCTCTTCTGCTTCTGTTCAGTTCAGTTCAGTTTAGTTGCTCAGTCGTGTCCGACTCTTTGCAACCCCATGAATTGCAGCACTCCGGGCCTCCCAGTCCATCACCAACTCCCAGAGTTCACTCAGACTCATGTCCATTGAGTCAGTGATGCCATCCAGCCATCTCATCCTCTGTCGTCCCCTTCTCCTCCTGCCCCTAATCCCTCCCAGCATCAGAGTCTTTTCCAATGAGTCAACTCTTCGCATGAGGTAGCCAAAGTACTGGAGTTTCAGCTTTAGCATCATTCCTTCCAAAGAAATCCCAGGGTTGATCTCCTTTAGAATGGACTGGTTGGATCTCCTTGCAGTTCAAGGGACTCTCAAAAGTCTTCTCCAACACCACAGTTCAAAAGCATCAATTCTTCAGCACTCAGCTTTCTTCACAGTCCTACTCTCGCATCCATACATGACCACTGGAAAAACCACAGCCTTGACTAGATGGACCTTTACTGGCAAAGTAATGTCTCTGCTTTTGAATATGCTGTCTAGGTTGGTCATAACTTTTCTTCCAAGGAGTAAGTGTCTTTTAATTTCATAGGTCCATACTATTTCTGTCCTTTATTGTGCCCATCCTTGCATGAATTATTCCTTTGATATCTCCAATTTTCTTGAAGAGATCTTTAGTCTTTCCATTCTATTGTTTTGCTATGTTACTTTTCACTGCTCATTTAATAATGGTTTCTTATCTCTTCTTGGTATTCTCAGGAACTCTGCATTCAGTGTGGTATCTTTCCCTTTCTCCCTTGTCTTTCTCTCCTCTTCTCTCCTCAGCTATTTATAAAGTCTCCTCAGACAACCACTTTTTTTTCTTGCATTCCTTTTTCTTGGGGGTGGTTTTGGTCACTGCTTCCTGCATAATGTTATGAACTTTCATCCATAGTTCTTCAGGCACTCTCTCTACTAGATCTAATCCCTTGAATCTATTCATCACCTCCACTGTGTAATCATAAGGAATTTGATTTAGGTCATACCTGGATGGGCTAGTGGTTTTCCCTATTTTCTTCAATTTAAGCCTGAAATTTGCAATAAGGAGCTCATAATCTGAGCCACAGCCAACTCTAGGTCTTCTTTTTGCTGACTGTGAAAGCCTCTCCATCTTTGGCTGCAGAGAGTATAATCAATCTGGTTTTGATGTTGACCATCTTTTGATGTCCATGTGAAGAGTCATCTCTTATGTTGTTGGAAAATGGCGTTTTCTATGACTAGTGTGTTCTCTTGACAAAACTCTTTTAGCCATTGATTCATTTTGCACTCCAAATCCAAACTTGCTTGCTATTCTGACTATCCCTTAACTTCCTAAGTCTGCATTCTAATCTCCTATGATGAAAAGGATGTCTTTTTTTGGTATTAATTTTAGAAGGTATTGTAGGTCTTCGTAGAACCAGCCAACTTCAGTTTCTTAAGCATCAGTGGTTGGGGAATACACCTGGATTACTGTAATGATGAATGGGTTGCCTTGGAAGTGAGCTGAAGTTTTGCCCAACTACTGCATTTTGGACTCTTTTGTTGACTGTGAGCCCTTTTCCATTTCTTCTAAGGGATTCTTGCCTGCTATAGCAGATATAGTTGGTCATTTGGATTAAATTTTCCATTCCCATCCATTTTAGTTCATTCATTCCTAAAATATCAATGTTCCCTCTTGCCATCTCTTGCTTGAGTGTCCAGTTTACCTTGATTCATGGACCTAACATTCCAGTTCCTCTACAATATTGTTCTTAACAACATTGGACTTTACTTTCACCACCAGACACATCCACAGCTGAGTGTCATATCTGCTTAGGTCTTGTTGCTTCATTCTTTCTGGAAGGAAGTGAAGTCACTCAGTCATGTCTGACTCTTCATGACCCCATGGACTGTTGCATACTAGGCTCCTTTGTCCATGGGATTTTCCGGGCAAGAGTAGTGGTTGCCATTTCTTTCTCCAATTTTTTCTGGAGCTGTTAGTAATTTCCCTCTACTCTTCCACAGTAGCATATTGGATAGTTTCCAACTTGGGGGGCTTATTTTCTGGTATCACATATTTTTGTCTTCTCCTATTGTTTACGGGGTTCTGGTAGCAATAATACTGGAGTGGTTTGCCATTCTCTCCTCCAGGAGACCACATTTCGTCAGAACATCTTTACTATGACCCATCCATCTTAGCTGGCCCTGTATGACATGGCTCATAGCTTCACTGGATTGTACAAGACCCTTTACCAAGACAAGGCTGTGATCCATGAAGGGGAATATTGATCCAATACTATTAGCTAATTTGCATACACTTTTTGAAACTTGCCAACCATCTCATGTATCTTTTTATGTTTTACCATCCAACTTAGGATCTCATGTTGCATTTAGATGGCACATCTCTTTTCTCTTCAGCATGGTGACTTCAATGACCTTTCTCTCTGTCTAATCAACTCAACAAATTTGAAGTGTACCAGCTAGTTATTTTGTATAATTTTACCAAAAAGAAGTTCTGCATTATTGGCAAGAATATCACAATAGAGATGCTGTGCCCTTTCCAATATATCACACCAGAAGATACATGATTTTTATATGTCTTATTATTGGTGATGTTAACTTCAATCACTTGGTTAAAGTGGTACCTGCCAGGGTTCTCCATTGTAAATTACAATTTTCCCTTTGTAATTGATAAGCACCTCATGGGAAGATCATTTGAGATGCTGCATTATCATATTCTTGCCATCTAATTTTATCATCTATAGATGATTCTTACCTGCAACTGTTATTTGTCCATGGTTTTGGACAAATTCTGATTTTCTACCTCTACTATTAATTTATTTTTATTAATTAAAATACTATTATCGAGAAGAGCTATCCTTTTTTCTCATTTATTTATTCATATCAGTTTTCTTTCATTTCAGCTCAGAAGTTCTCCCCATCCAAATGATTACTTTCATTAGACAATGTCATCTTTTCTTCACTGGGGGCTCTAGCATTGGTCATGAACATAGATTGTTACTCCATTCTCCCACTTTATTTTGTCATGGGTAGTGTCTTCATAGATTGACCTGAGTAATTGCCTTGGGTTTCAGGCTAATTCACTTAACTTGACACTGAATTCTTAACTTTCATTAACTCTGTTGGTGTTGGTTCTGGTTTTCAGCATTACATTCTTGACTACCCATTGCTCTTATTTAAGCCTGACTTTTACCAAAAAATTCCTCCTACTATTAGAAAAGTAATCTTATTTAATTTAGGAAACTGGAGAGTATGCTGCCATGACTCTCACTCTGACTATTTTATCTGCTTGTTTCTATCCTTTCTTGTTTTAGTAATGAATTCAATTAGGGGTGACTTTTTCCTCCTGTTTGTTGGTGAGGTGGGGTTCCTTGAAAAAGTCACCTGCCTTCCCTAAGGGATGGACATCATCATTCAACTGGTGCTGCCCACACTCCCTCTGCCAAGACTCCAAACTCTGAGTAAGGTGAAGCAGAGACAGAGAACAAAAGCAATTGGGACATATTGATCCCCATGGTGGAGACCTAGAGATACTGTCACTTAATTCATGCTAACAAGGCATCTGAATCTTTTCTGTTTTTTTTTTTTTCTTTCAAGTTTACATTTTATTTATTTATTTTCAATTTTAGGCTTACTTTTTTAAAAAATTTTTTCTTTATTTTACTTTACAGTACTGTATTGGTTTTGCCATACATTGACATGAATCCGCCATGGGTGTACATGAGTTCCCAATCCTGAACCCATTTCCCACCTCCCACCCCATATCATCTCTCTGGATCATCCTATTTTTAAAGCCTTGTTGTCCAAGCTCCTTTCGAATTTGTGAGTTTTATGGATTTTCTTGATAAATACTTTTCATATATCTTAGCTAGAATCATTTTCTGTAGATTCGAGGGGAAAACTCACTAATTCTTTTTCTGAGAAATATAGAAAAGATGATTACTTTTCTGATGTTAAAGACTTCAAGAGAAGAAAATACTAGGTGTTCTGTTGATGGAAACTGTATTGGCAGCAAGGTCAGGAGGCTCTTTCCTTGCACAATTGTTCTGGGCCGTTATACATGGCAAACTTGGGAAAACAACGCGTGAAGGCTTCAATGCTTCAGCCATCGAGAGATCTACGTGCATCTCTCCTGGATCTGCTTTTCTGGTTTCGCTCACACTGCTCCCAACCCTTCTGTGTGCCCTTTGGGCTTGGCTTGCTTCTGCCCCTCTCAGCTGCCCATGCTCTTGACCAAGACCAGTTTCTGCTGCTTCTCTCAATCCAGCTCCCCACCTGGGAACTCCATACCATTTTCTAATTACCCCAGTTTGTCAAATTGTAACCTTAAACTCTCCACCGAGAATGGAAGGGAAAATACAAGCCTCCAGTCTAGTACTTTCTCCCATCTTTACTACCTATGGAAGAAAGGGGATATCCTTAACAAGTTCTGCAGTGACAGGAGAAAATCATGATTCCTTTAGTAATTGTCTGTGCATCCCTGAGAAAGAGGTTTATGCTGTAAACCAAGCATCTGTTCTCGCTCCTGACACTGAGCCACTCGCTCTCTGGGCTAGAATGGACCTCTTTTTAAGATAAGTTTAGGCTAATTTACAAGGTTTTATACCATGTTACTCGTGCAAACCAAACCAGAGTGTGATAGCATGACCATGAGATAAAGACACAGTGTGTAAGACTTGTTATTATCTTGAGGGGATTATGAGGTTCAAGAGTAAAAGGAAAACTTTATACAGGCAAACATATGTGGGTTGGAACTCTGCAGATTCCTGCAGTATGCATAAACTAGAATTCTCCAAACAAAGATATCAAAATGAATGAAATAATCTTATGACTCAATATTGAAAAAACATGTTATGCTCACATCATTTTCAAAATATTTTCCAAAGGCCAAGAGAGAAAACCGTGTCAAGATGGGGTCAAAGTAAAGAAATAGTTACTGTAATATTCATGTTCCCAAATGAATATTACTTTGGAAAACTCTGATAGCTGGTCTAGAGGATGAGAAATGAAAGGGGTGGGGGCAAGCTCCATTGTATACCTTCTTTCAGGAGTGAGATGCATGCTTTTCTCAAAAGAATGTGTATGGCCAGTTATCCAAACATTTCTAGGGTGAATATAGCCAGGACTGCTCAGAAGTAGGGCAAATAAGATGGTGTTATTATACTAAATGGGCATCCTACCTTTATTTGAACTCATATAATACCAACACCCTCCTTGAACAAAAAGTACCTTAGATACTTTGAGGAGGGCTTTCGCAGTGATGAAGTCCAACAAGACATTGTGCTTAAGTTGACTGAAATCCTGCCCTGTGTGCCAGGGGCAGATTCACATGAGAAGCTACTCCCCAGACAGAGATGGGAAGCTTGTCTCTGTGAGATATTCTCTTCCCTAAACCCACAAGCTGAGCACCACCTACCTCCTCCTATGCATTCCCTAGAGACTTACTTCACTGTTATCAGCACTGTTCATGTTGTATTATGATTGTTTGTTTATACAGTTTTCTTCCCTGCTAAGCTGTGAATTCCTGAGACACAAACTGTGGCATTTTTGACATTCTAGCCAAAGCACCTAGCTGAGATTGGCTCCTATACAAGATGATTAAGAGACAGATTAAAAATAGCCTTCTGACCTCTGGTCTCATATTTACCCTTGCTTTTCTGTACTGTCTTATCAGTTATTTTTATTTTCTCATGTGTAAATTCTTCAAAGTTCTATGTTCATTGTAAAAAATTTAAATTTTACGTATAATAGGTAATTCTAAAGGAAATTTGAAAGCAGAACTTCTCTCATAGTGTTTTTATTTGAAATTTGTAAAAAGAAAAGAAAAAAGAAAAATTACTATTGTAGAATAAAAATTTATATACACTGTGAAAAAAGATTCAATGTTTATTTCTAGGAATGCTACTATTTCTCTCATTATACCATGAAGGACTAGTCAGCAAAGGAAGAAAGTAACTTCCCAAAATTGCCCTGTCTGTCTGCTCTTCCTGGGTGTTCATAGAACATCTGTCTATCCTTGCTTCTGGAATTTTCTATTCCTGCAATCAACTGTGGGCTGATGATCACCAAACTGGAAAGGGGAAAATATCTTTTTTGCTTAATTTAGCAGAGAAAATATCACTTAAGAAAGTGGGAGTATAGTTGTTTCACAATGTAGTGTTTGTAGTGATTTGTAGTGATTTGTATTGATGTGGATGAACCTAGAGTCTGTCATAGAGAGTGGAGTAAGTCTGAAAGAGAAAAACAAATATTGTATGTTAATGCATATATGTGGAATCTAGAAAAATGGTACAGATAAACCTATTTGTAGGGCAGGAATAGAAACCCAATACTTAACAATAAACTTATATTAGAAACTAAGAGTAAATGAACAAAACACAATAAGAAAATACTTGAAAAGTAGCTTCTAGACGTTGCTTTTACATGGAATAAGTAACCCTGGATCACTGGGTACCTAGAACCAATTCCATACCTTTTCTACATTTCTGGAGCTTCTAGCCCATCTTACCCAGGGACATACTCTTTTATCTCACACTCCTGGGGAAATAAAGCTAAGCTACTGGACTGTTTGGAGAAGGAAATGGCAACCCGCTCCAGTATTCTTGCCTGGAGAATCCCATGGACGGAGGAGCCTGGTAGGCTACAGTCCATGGGGTCGCAAAGAGTCGGACACGACTGAGCGACTTCAATTCACTTCACTGGACTGTTAGAATCAGTGGTAGCAAAAGCACTTTTCAAAATGATGACAGAGAACCTTTGGAAACCACTCCTCTGTGAAAGCAATGAGGACTCTGGCAAAATTGTCACAATCAGCTTTTTCAGAACTCTGAAAATTAACCAAAAATTTCCAACAATATGAGGAGTATTTACTCAGGAAAAATGACGAAGTATCTATAAGAGCAGTGAAGCTTTCGGTATTTTATGTGTCATATTCCCACACCCTCTACCCAGCTCTGCAGTATTTGTGAAAACCAGCATCCTCACAACTAATCTCCCTGTGAAAAACAACAGATTAGGAATCACTGGAGGATATGGACTAGGTTTGGAGCTTCATTTAAAGCCTTATTCCTAGATAATTGTCATTTGACCTGTCGGGCATTTCCCTGGAATTTCCTACCTGTAATGCTCATCCTTATTGGACTTGACTCAACTCTCTCACTGTGAGGCAATTGATGAAAACAATCAATGGCAATCATTTAGTATAGCGCCTGAGGCAGAAATAGTATTTTGGGCAAACAAGAGGCAGACCAAAACACTTTAAAACAGAATCTGGGCATGAAATATCCAAAGAGAGCCTTGAAATATTTTGATATAATCCTGGGAAGCTAGAAGATCATCTACAAATACAGGGCTGACCTTGAAGCTTAGCATATATAGATGTGAAAGTTTAATACATATTGAATATATGCTCTAATACTCATTCAAAACACACTGACAAGGGCTATGAAACATGGATCAAGGCATTTAAGAAAATGACCACTAAGCTAACTGACCAGAGTTTTCAGTGGCTACAGATGTCAAAGAATAGAAATTTAACAGAATTATCTTGGGAAAGTCACTAAACAATCAATCAGCAGCAGCAACAATAGCAACAAACCCTGGGAAAAAAGAGTTTCTCCAGGTTCTGGAGTTGCCACATTATATTAATTAAAATGTCCAATTTTCAAGAGAAAATTATGAGACATCTCAAGAAACAGGAAGGTCTGAGCCATACACAGAGAAAAGAACCAACCATCCTAAAAAAGGCTGGATGTTCAAATTCAGTTCAGTTCAGTTCATTTGCTCAGTCGTGTCCGACTCTTTGACACCCCTGCAGCATGCCAGGCTTCCCAGTCCATCAACTCCCAGAGCTTGCTCAAATTCATGTCCATCGAGTTGGTGATGCCATCCAACCACCTCATCCTCTGACATCCCCTTCTCCTCCTGCCATCAGTCTTTCCCAGCATCAGGGTCTTTTCCAATGAGTCAGTTCTTCACATCAGGTGGCCAAAGTACTGGAGTTTCAGCTTCAGCATCATTCCTTCCAATGAATATTCAGGACTGATTGCCTTTAGGAGTGACTGGTTTGATCTCCTCACAGTCCAAGGGACTCTCAAAGAGTCTTCTCCAACACCACAGTATAAAAGCATCAGTTCTTCGGTGATCAGCTTTCTTTATGGTCCAACTCTCACATCCATACATGACTACTGGAAATCAAACTCACTAGACAATTTAAATCAGCCATTATAAATATGTTCAAAGAATGGATTAAAATAATGTCTAAGGAATTAAAAGAAATTATAAGCAGGATTTTATCACCAAGTAGAGACTATCAATAAAGAGATATAAACTATAGAGAAGAAATTCTGGAGTTGGAAACTACAATTTACTAAAGAGGTTCAACAGCAGAATTGAGTTGGCAGAAAAAAGAATCAGTGAACTTGAAGATCGTCTGGTCAATTGAGATTACTTGATTTAAGGAATAGAAATAAAAAAGGACAATGAAAAAATAAACAGCTTGATAAAGAACATCTACAAAAAATTTGCAGCCAGCTCCAAACTTAATGGTGACAAGGTAAATGCTTTATCTCTAAGACTGAGGAAAATGTTATATGTCCCCTCTCACTGCTCCTATTCAACATTGTACTGGAGGTTCTAGCAGGAAAAGAAATGAAAGGTATATAGAGTGGGAAAGAAGAAATATAACTGTCTTTGTTTGCAGATGACATAATTGTCTATGTAGAAAATCTCACATGATTAACAAAAAAACCTCCTGGAACTAATAAATTACAGCAAGGTTGTAGGATAGAAGGTTAATAGATATATAAATCAATCCCTGGTGGCCTAGTTGTAAGAATCCACCTGCTTTCACAGGGGACACAGGTTTGATCACTGGTCTGGGAAGATTCCACATGTAACAGAGCATCTAAGCCCACCTGCACCGCAGCTGCTGAGCCCATATTCTGCAACTACTGCAGCCCACTCACCTAGATCCCATGCTCCACAACAAGAGAAGCCACTGCAATGAGAAGCCAGAATATCTTAACAAAGAGTAGCCCCGCCTTGCCACAGCCAGAGACAGCCAATGTGCAGCAACAAAGAGCCAGTGCAGCCAAAAAAAATCAATTGCTTTCTTATATACCAGCAATGAACATCTGGTTTTATAACTTATTCATATATCATTGGAATTAGTTGTTTTTAATCCAAAAGAGATTGTTATAAATTAAAATGTCAATTGTAATTCTCAGCACAAACACGAAGAAAATACCTCATGCACATGGAACATTCATGCAATAAATAAAAAATTATTAAAATCACATAAAGTATGGTACCAACCTGAAGGGAATAAAATTAGAAATCAATAACAGAAATAAATCAAGGAAAATCACTGATATGTGGAAATTAAACATCACACTCTTAAATAATCAATGGGTCAGAGAATAAATCATGGGGGAAATTAGAAAACATGAATAAAAACAAAAATACAACACACCAAGAACTTATATAATGTAGCAAAAACAATGCCTAGAGATGTAAGTATCTGTATTAGAAAAGAAGAACTATGTAATAATAAATTAATAACCTAACCTTCCATATTATGAAACCAGAAAAATAAGAAAAAACAGAACTCAGATAAGCAGAAGGAAGGACATAATTGAAATAGAGAGTAGAAAATAAGACAAAAATTTAGCTATTTAAAAACGTGACAAATCAAGAAAAAAAAAGAAAAAATATAGATGACTCTAATGACTAACATCATGAATAAAAGGGGAGACATTATTATTAATGCTATAGAAAAAATGAACTATAAGGGAATACTGTGAACAGCTATATGTCAACAAATTATGTGACCACAGTGAAACTGGCAAACTCTTAGGAAGATAACTGCTGAAAGTGATTCAAGAAGAAATAGAAAATCTGAGCAGACTTACGACAAGTGATTGAGTTAATACTCAAAGAAAGACTGTAGCCTGCCAGGCTCGTCTGTCCATGGGATTCTCCAGGCAAGAATACTGGAGTTGATTGAATTTACAGACTTTCATCTAAAACTTTCTCATAGTTAACCAAACCAATTCTTAATTCCTTTAGGAATGAATTTATGAGCTCTCACTTTCTGTGTGTTCCATAAGCACCTTGTGTATAGTTCTTTGTGAAAGTGTTAATCACTCAGTCGTGTCTGACTCTTTGGGGCCCCATGGACTGTAGCCCACCAGGCTCCTCTGTCCATGGGATTCTCCAAGCAAGAATACTGGAGTGGGTTGCCATTTCCTTCTCCAGCGGATCTTCCTGACCCAAGTATTGAACCTGGATCTCCTACATTGCACGCAGATTCTTTATGGTCTGAGCCACCAGGGAAGCCCATGGTTCTTTTTACTTACATACAATATTGTCATCTATTATCAATATGATTTATTTAATAGTCTACTATTCTCACTAGACTTCAAACTTCTCAAGGTCAGGGACACATTATTCTATTCCTGACAATTAATCCATACTAAGATCCCCTGGAGAAAGGAATGGCTACCACTCCAGTATTCTTGCCTGGAGAATTCCATGGAGAGAGAGGCCTGGGCAGCTATAGTGACTGAGTGAGCAACAATTTCACTTCACAACAAATGCCTATAAGATGGCACTAGAGTCTTAAAAGCTTAGTTACTCACTTCTTAGATTCCGATTTTATTTTCATTTATACGGCAACCCACTCCAGTATTCTAGCCTGGAAAATTCCATGGACAGAGGAGCCTACAGTCTATAGGGTTACACTCCGTAGAGTCACAGAAAATCAGACATGACTGAGCATAGCACACACATACATATAATCAAGGTTATAAGTGTTTTTAACATTTAAAAAATTTCCAAGTACTAAAGACCTCATTTCTATTAGGTAGAATCTAAACACTTAGGGGAGGAACTGTGCCCTATTTCTTTATCTCCTCATAGGATATGTAGTATGTGTACAGTCAACATTTGTGGATTTTCAAAGCTGATGAGAAACACTCCAGTAATTCTAAAATCATGGTAGTTAAACACACTGGCAAAATCTTGACTATTAGTTTGAATGTAGATGATTTATTTGTAATAAAATCCCTTCTTAACGAAAAAGAGATGTGCATAGTTTTGTGCATATTTTTATGATTATATCCTTGTTGTTCAGTCACTAAGGTGTGTCTGACTCTTTGTGATCCGATGCACTGAAACCCACCAGGCTCCTCTGTCCTCCACTATCTCCCAGACTTTCAAATTCATGTCCATTGAGTTGCTGATGCTATCTTACCATCTCATCCTCTCCTGCCCCCTTCTCCTTTTGCCTTCAATTGATTATATCCTTAGAGATAATACATATTTTTAACTTTCTGTGTTCAATACCAGTTCTTACTCTCCTTAGCAGTGTGACCTTAGGCAACCTACCTATGCCTTCGTTTTCCCATGTGTAAAGTGGGGATGATAATAGTACCTTTCTCATAGTATTATTGCTGCTGCTGCTGCTAAGTCGCTTCAGTCATGTCCGACTCTGTGTAACCCCATCGACAGCAGCCCACCAGGCTCCTCTGTCCCTAGGATTCTCCAGGCAAGATTACTGGAGTGGGTTGCCATGTCCTTCTCCAATGCATGCATGCATGCATGCTAAGTCGCTTCAGTTATGTCCGACTCTGTGTGACCCCATGGACCGCAGCTCACCAGGCTCCTCTGTCCACAGCATTCTCTAGTCAGGAGTACTGGAGTGGGTTCCTATTGTTTCTATTTCTTTCTCCATCATAGTATTATTGGGGAACGTAAATGTACATTGATATGGTCTGGTACATGGAATTACTCCACAATTGTTTGCTGTTATGATTACAGTTAAGAAATCTTATCTAAGCAGTGCACTGTCTGAGTACAGAATCTGGCACCTCCTATGGGAAAATGTTTCATAACGTGGAAGAGGAACTTACACCAAATTGTCTGTGATCACAGAGCTCTACACACCATATCTCATATGATTCTAGCAACTCCAAGAGGTAGATCAGGCAGGAATTATTTATTAGTACACTAATTCTATAGATGTGGAAACTGACCAAGTTTAACTTGACTCCATAGCTCTTCAGGATCCAGGTAACTAGTTTGTTTGAACTATATCCTGAAGAAAAATGAATGCTGAAAAAAAAATCACAAGTTTTGTTTTTATTTGGTAGAGCTTCTTACAGTGCATGAAACCCTCTTGTCCAGGTTTAGGGGTGTAAGGTTTGTTTGTTATATCTCTTTTTAAAATTTTTAATTGTTTCTATAATTGAATTCTCATTCTTCCCTCAGTTAAAGAGAAAAGTAAAATGCAACTGTACTCTCAGCTTCAGGACTCACTGGCTTCTAGATATCCCTAGGCATATCACCTTAGTTAAAAGCATTATTTAAACTCTCTCTGCCTCAGTTTGCTCATATGTAAAATGGGAATAACAGCAGTATCCACCTCCTTGAGGCTCATGATTGCTAAATGAATCAATAAAAAGCACTTGAAAGAGTGCTTAGCACATACTGAGTGCTCAGACAGTGTTGGCTTGACCTTCAAGGTCAGAACTCTTCAGAGAGGCACCAGGGGCAGGAATGCACTTAAGCAGGACTTCCTTTTCTATCCTCTCCCATTTTGGTGCCCCCTGCCTATGTCAATGAAAATTACACATTACCCAGTGCTTGAGGCAAAACGTCAAAGAATAAAGAATTGCTAGTAATCAGAGAAATGCAAATCCAAACCGTGGTAAGGTATTACCTTACACCTGTCAGAATGGCTGACATCAAAAAGACCTCAAATGTTGGCAAGGATGTGGAGAAAAAGGAACTCTTCTACACTGTTGGTGGGAATGTAAATTGGTACAGACACCGTATGGAGGTCCTTCAAAACACTATAAATAGAATTACCATATGACCCAGCAATTCCATTCCTGGGCATATGGCTGAAAAAAAATACCCACCAACTTGAAAAGATACATACATCTTAATATTCATAGCAGCATTATTTACAATGGACAAGATCTGAGAACAATCTAAGTGTGCATCAACAGATGAATGGATGAAGATATGACACACACACACACACACACACACACATATACACAAAGGAATATTACTCAGCCATGAAAAGAATGAATTTTGCCATTTTGTACAGCATGGATGTACTTGGAGGGTATTATGCTAAAGTGAAGTAAGTCAGAGAAAGACAAATGCTCTTTGCTATCACTTATGTGTGGACTGTAAAAAAAAATACAGAAAACTAGTAAGTACAATAAAAAATGAAGCAGACTCACAGATGTAGAGAATAAACTAGTGCTTACCAGTGGGGCGAGGAAGGGAGGAGGAGTAAGATAAGGGTAGGGGAGCAAAAGATACAAGCTATTAGGTAGAAGACATGGTACAAAGATACATTGTAAAACATGGGAGAATATAGCTGCTATTTTATAACTACAAATGGAATATAACCTTAAAAATTGTGTCACTATATTGTATACTTATAATTTATATAGTATTGTACAGCAACTATAATTTAATTAAAAAATAAAGTGCCATTAAATGGGAGAAAAAGTAGTTTAAGAGAAACCAAGAGAAGAAGGAAGGAAGCTGTCACACCTCCCTGGTGGAAGAGGAGGAAGGTCAGAGAAGACCTTTGCAGGACTACAGGGAAATCTTAGGAAAAAACCATGTAGAATCACTATTGGATGATTTGAATTTGAAACAAATTTTCTTCTCTTAACTTTTCCCCTTAACATTTTAATGGGTACTATTTGGACCTCTGGTAAAAGTTTTCATTTTTGCTATAAAATTGTGCATGTGCATATGTCAGTGTGAGGTCAAAATTATTCCATTTTTTTAAGGTCAATTATCCTTAGCCATAAAGATTCGAACATCAAATACACCCAGGGATATGGACTACAACAAAGCTTTGGATTCACAAGAGTAAGAAAATTAAGCCTCTGGGGAAAATTAGCATACCCAGCCTCTGCTTTATCCCACTTTGCCTTGTGAAAGTATTTTTCATCTCTGTTATGTCCCAGCCTACTGTTAAGAATTCTTAAATACTTTCAAATGCTTAGTGGTTAATATTGAGATATTGGGGCTTCCAATAAAGCCTCCTTCTTCCTTCTTAGTTTCTAGAGCAAGTTTCCCTTCACAGAAATACTTAGTGTTGTTATTTTGGTAAAAATTTTCTATTTCAAGGGGATGACTAGAAGAAAACTTTCCAACCCACTACAAAATGATTTATGTATTTTATTCTAAAGAAATGTTCCCATGTGCTTTAACATTATTTAAATACTATGAGTTCTCAGAACTCCAAAGTCAGTTGGGCACCATTAATGACTTCCTTTTGCTTTTTCTTCTTTTTTCTGTTAAATTTCTTATTTTGTAATGGAATGAAGCCAATTAACAATGTTGTGATAATTTCAGGTGTATAGTGGAGCGACTCAGTCATACACATACATACATCCATTCTCCTGCAAACTCTCCTCCCATCCAGGCCGCCACACAACATTGAGCAGGATTCCCTGTGCTATACAGTAGGCCCTTATTGGTTATCTGAACTCCCTAACTACAGCTACCCTCCACTCTTCATTCTTCTGAGTCACTATTCTGCCTTCCATGTGTTTCTTGAACGAAGCATAACTTTATGTGTTTAGTTACATCCTAACTAGAGGGAAAGTGTATGAAGGAGTTAGCTAGGGAGACAAAGGAAATAAATTAATAACACAACATTTAAATACATAAGTTCCAGAGCCAGGACTCATTAAGCCTACTGCAGGTAAATGAACATCTTTAATAATGAGAATGGAGGGACTTCCCAGTGGTCCAGTGGTAAAGTCTCGCCTTTCAAAGCAGGGGGTGCGAATTGGATCCCTGGTCAGAGAGCTAAGATCTTACATCTTATGGGGCCAAAAAACCAAAGGATAAAACAGAAGAAATATTGTAGCAAGTTCAGTAAAGACTTTAAAAATGGTCCACATTAAAAAAATCTTAAAAAAAAATAAAGAGAATGGAGAATTTAAAATATATCCATACCTTTGGGATAGAGCAAGATCTCACTTCTAGATCTCTTAATTGAAAAATAAACATAGCCTAAAATGTAAAGCTTTACTGGTTCCATCTTAGCCCAATACTTTTGCTCAGTGGCAGTAGATATGTAACAACACATTCTTTTTATAATTATCATAAAAATTATAGTGTGTCTATTAAAAATTAGGGTCAAGTTTGTTATACTAATATGTGTACGCTGCTGCTGCTGCTAAGTTGCTTGTCGTGTCTGATTCTGTGCGACCCCATAGACGGCAGCCCACCAGGCTCTGCCATCCCTGGATTCTCCAGGCAAGAATACTGGAGTGAGTTGCCATTTCCTTCTTCAATGCATGAAAGTGAAAAGTGAAAGTGAAGTCGCTCAGTCGTGTCTGACTCTTAGCGACCCCATGGACTGCAGCCTACCAGGCTCCTCGGTCCATGGGATTTTCCAGGCAAGAGTACTGGAGTGGGTTGCCACTGCCTTCTCCGGATATGTGTATGATGTGTTTATAACTAAAATCCTATGGATAACTGTGAGCGCTATGCTATTCTTAACAAAATATTAAAACTCCAAGGTAACTTGAGTTTGGTAGCTGCTGCAATTCAATACTTGCTCTTTTTCCAGTTGTCTGAATATCCTCACCATGAGCACATGCCCACAAAGGAGGCAGAAGCTGTTTTTGAACCTATGGTGTGATTTTCATGGTAAAGAATGTATGAACACAGGGTTTGGTTGTGCACTGAATAGAACCCTTCCTGGAGTTTTACAGTAAGGACTTGATGGGAAAAGTTGTTTTGTCCATCAGTCAAGGACCAGGTGGGAGAAGGCAATGGCAACCGACTCCAGTATTCTTGCCTGGGAAATCCCATGGACAGAGGAGCCTGATGGGCTCCAGTCCAGGGGGTTGCAAAAGAGTTAGACACAGTTTAGTGACTAAACAAAACAAGAACCAGGTTTTTACCTCTAAGTTTGTTTGTTCTCACAAAAGAAATGATTATATTTTTAGGAATGACTTCCACAGGGAACAAAAAGTACTAGTCAAAGCACTATTTTCATATAAAGAATACCATTTAATATCAGTCCAAAAATTATAATTATAATTATAAATTATATTATAGAGTTTTAGTAACCAAAGCGAAACACTCAGTGTTCAGCACTAGGGGTGGGGAAGTGGGCAGGAAGAAGAAAAGGGTGTGTGTGGCTGAGTCAAAGTCTGGTAGATTGGGGTCTCTCCCTTTTCCTTTACTCATCTCTTCATACTGATACCCCTGATTTGGTTCCCAGGGAAGTTTCTGTGCTTGTATTTCTGTAACTATGATTCTGTCATCTCCTATTGGTCTCTTCAGTTTGGGGGTCAGCGGTTTGCCCTGAGACCTCATTTCTTTTATGGATCTAAGAGGAGTTCATTTTTTCAGTCTGTTCATCTTTTTTACTTTTTATTAGGGCAGAGTTGCAACTTTCACATTCTGGACCAGTAACTGCTCTTCAACTAATAGGAAAGGAGAGAGTTCTAGCATTTCTAGGAGCTGTGAGTTCACCACGCCATATTAACAAGTGCGTGCCAGCGTGCTTAGTCACTCAGTCCTGTCTGACTCTTTGCTCCACCATGGACTGTAGCCTGCCAGGCTCCTCTGTCCATGGGATTCTCCAGGCAAGAAGACTGGAATGGGTTGCCATTTCCTAGTCCAGGGGATCTTCCTAACCCAGGGATCCAACCTGTGTCTCCTATGTCTCCTGCATTGGCAGGCAAATTCTTTACCACTGAGATACCCGTGAAGCTCCCGTGTTAAAAAGAGAAAGCTTATTTGGTGGTAGAATCAGATTTATGAAGAATTTGAAAGATGGTAATCTGAGAGCAAGATGGCTGCATAGGAATCTTGGCCCCACTCTTGTGGTATAAAGGGTGTGACCAGAATCTTGGCAGTATTGCAGAGAGAGGGAAAAACAGAGCAGAGACAAGAAAGGGGTCCCCAGCTATACTGTTGGGGCTATGATATATTGCATATGCGTGAAAAGGGGCCCAGAGAGGAAAAATAAAGGAAAGGAAGACTGGGAAGGACTATTAATTAATATTTTCTCTCCAGAAATGTAATGTACCTCTCTCTACAAATTTTGCAAAATTATAGGATACAACAGAGAGACACAAAATAAAGTCCTAGTTCAGTTTAGTCACTCAGTTGTGTCCGACTCTTTGCAACCCCATGGACTGCATCACACCAGCCTTCCCTGTCCATCTCCAACTCCTGGAGCTTACTCAAACTTATGTCCATTGAGTCGTGATGCCATCTAACCATCTCATCCTCTGTTGACCCCTTCTCCTCCTTCAAATGAGTCAGTTCTTTCCATCAGGTGGCCAAATAAAGTCCTAAGTGGTGTTCAAATATGAACACACTTGAAATTCTATTCTTAATTTTTTTGGTTGGTGTAACATCAAAAAAAAAAAGTCTTGTAAAAAATCTTACGTCCCATGATATTAAATTGTAAGCAATTTCATTTTAGGTGCATTTCTCCAATTTACTCCCGCCTTTAAGGACCTTTTGTTAAAATGTTCAGGAGAGGAGAATACTGTGAAGTTGGCGCAAACCCCACGACTTGGGGTGCAGCCCAGAAGCAGCTGCTTGGGTAGTTCCCTCCCTGCTGCTTCTTCCTCATTCACAGTCCCGGGGTTTTGCTAAATGCCACGGGTGGGACAAAATTATCTCAGTGCTTGGTGCCAACCAAAGAAAGGCAGTCAACTGATTAAAACAAAGCAGAAGATGTCTTCCTTCTTCCCTAAAGGTGTTAACACCAATAGCTTTTTTTGGAAAGGAATAACACGAAGGAGAAGGCATACAGCAGGGGTGGTCAGAACCAGAAATTCCACCTTTGAGTTTTTGTTGTAGAACCTGCCATGGTCGTCCTTTTGGGTGTGATGGGCAAGGATGCCTGGGACATTTGTGTGTGTGAGGGGGGTGAGGTGGGGGCCTGGGGTCGGGTGGGGCTGGGGCTGGGCCTCTCTCAGGGGCCCACCCTGCACTCCAGCTGCTCATCAGCTTCTGTGCTGATTCCTATCAAATAGAAATATCCCCCTTGTTCCCTTCCTACCACCCCCCATCATAAATGTATTTCTCTCTCCCTCTCGTCTCTGTTAAATATGGTCCAAATTGAACTTGTCATTTTTACCCTTACAGTCCTACTTTATACTAAACAAAAATTTTTACTGGCAATCGGGCCTTCCCTGGGGCTGCCCAGCTGCCATTGGGGTGATTAGGGTGTTTCCTGCAGCTGAAGTCTCTTGTAATTAGCAAGCCCTTCAGGCAGTCTGGACTCTGAATTTAGCTGCCATCTGGTATCATCTGTAAATGACAATGGCACTGTATCTTCTCTGTTGACTCAGCCCTGTCTGCACCACCTCCCCCTGACACCCACCCCCAGCAATCCTCAGCTTCTCTTGTCAACCTATAACTATCAAGGCACCCCAGGCTCTAGTTAACTTGCCAGGAGTTTCCAGATTTTTCGAGGTTAAGGCAAAAGGCCCCAATGGGACAAGTAGCCTCTCCCGTCTCTCTCTACCAGTGCTTCTAAGAGTATGGCTTCAGGACTGGCAGCAGTGGAATTCAGCACTGATTTGCTTTGTCACTGAACTCCTTGTCTCTGGAATTTTAGGACTGGAATTATCTAGGGACTTACCAGAAACACAGATTCACAGGCCTCACCCTAGACCTAATCAGAAAGATTGGGGATGAGCCCAGCAACCTGCATTCTAACAAGCCTTCTAGGTCATTCTAACACATGCTTAAGTTCTGGCTTCCTACCAGAGCTCCATGGACATTTTGGGCAGGATAATTCTTTGTTGTGGGGGGCTGTTCTGTGCCTTGTAGGTTGCTTCACAGTATCCTTGGCTTCTGTCCACTAGATATCAAATTCAGGAAATTTGAGTTGGATCCTAAGGTAGCACATTTTTAACAAGCTCTAAGTTTTGCCCCTGTTGCTGCTCTGAAAACTGTGCTTTGATTAACAACGTTCTACAGTCTCTTAAAAGATTTATTGAATGAAGAAATAAATAATTAAAAGGCAAGGATATATATATTTTAGAATGTATCCTTTAGAATATATCCTTTCAGAAAGGATATCTATTTTTTAAGCATTGGCTCTTTTTGTCATTCTACTCTTCCTTTCTGGACCTTTATTCCTTTCATTATTTCTATGTTTAAATATTGAGAAAGATCAACTTCATTTTAGTAAATGAAGTTTATATATAAAAAAACACCAAAGACCCTTGCATATGATTCATGCTACTTTTAGGCTTCCCTGGTGGCTCGTATGGTATCGTATGGTAAAGAATTACCTACAATGTGGGAGACTCAGATTCGATTCTTGGGTTGGGAAGATGCCCTGGAGAAGTAAAGGCAACCCACTCCAGTATTCTTGCTTGGAGAATTTCATGGACAGAAGAGTCTGGTGTGCTATAGTCCATGGGGTTGCAGAGTTGGACATGACTGAGAGACTGACACTTTCACTTCATACTACATTCAGAGATACATACAAGTAAATTCTCCAAATCTGCTTCCCAGCCAGTGAAAGATATATCATGCTATTCTAAATCCTAATCCACTCAACTAATATCTCTAATAACAGTTTCTCTCCAAAGAGCATGCTGGTCAACTGCTCATCTAAAAATATATGAATGCTGTTTGCAATAAATGTATACCTACAGCTGTTTACTTTCATCATATATAATTCCAAAATGTCATGTTTATTGGGAAAGGTTAATGCCTCATAGCCAAAAAATCCACATAAAAGAGGAAAGTAGCCAGCAGGGCTAACCTATTTTTATTGTCATCTCAGTTAGTGAGAAACTGGTTTCAAATGATCTTCTATCACTATGTGAGAATGATGACATTTGCAATTGCAGAAGTGGCCAAGTAATTTCATTCTAGAGCTAATGAATTCCTGGTGCTTTCTTTGTTTCTCAGTTAATCCACTGACAGGCATGGCTCTGAGGTACAGAGAAGTCTGAAATCTTGGGGATGGAGCCATTGTTTCAGAAGTTAAAGGACTCTTGGGAGGACTAGAAATTGGAAAACCCACAAGGAAAGGCACACTACCAAATATTCCTGCATGCGTGATGATATTGTGTGATGGATAAGTAACATATCAAACCCGACATGCTGTTTTGTACCAAGACTTAAGACAGAACTACATTGAATGTCTCAATTTCAAGAATATATAAATGCACTCAATGGACACATTTTCATCATAGCAACTCAACATGCCATTGGCCTTCAAGTTAAATTGTGCTTGGGTTGCCAATAAGTCATTGGCCACTGATGAACACATTATATTTAAGTGCACTCTTTCTAGAAGCATATGCATTCTTATTTTACAGTGTGTGTCAGAAACTTACCAGCTATTCAATTAGCTGCCTTCCTTTCCCTCCAGGGCAAGTAGTCAGACTATATTTTCTAGTCTTCTTTTAAGTTAGGTCTGGCCATGTAGCTGAGTTTTGGTTACTGAAATGTGTTCCACCTCCGCACTTGGCCCATGACATCTTCCCAGGCACGAGCTTCTACACTCTTACATCTTGTGCTGGTTTGAGGCGGTTGGGCACAGTGAATTTGGAAGGCATGTTTTGAAGATGCAGAAGCCAAAATATAAAGAAGTCTGGGTCCCTATTCAAAGGAAGCTGTACTCTAGTTAAGAACACTTGCTTTGGTCTTTACATACATGAGAAACAATTTTCTCTTGCTCATGAGCCATCACACATTTTGGAATTCATCTGTTCCAATTGTTGGCGTTACTTTAATTAACATGCAATGTATTTCTCACATATAATTGGATACTCCACCAGAGATGCCCATTTACTATTGCAGATGCTGCTTTCACAAGTTGATTTTGGTTCCTTTTCCTCCTTTTTTTTTTTTTTTTAATACAGATCCTAGACCATATCACCCTCTTTTAGCTCCTTACCACTTCATTGTTCTCATTACTTGATCCTGGTCCTTGTCTCTATCGTCTTGTTTTAGAGCTCACTGGTGGCAAGGTGTGTGAGACAGCAAGAGAGAGGGCAAAGGCAACATTAACCTCCGCCTCACTATTCCTGTTCCTGCCCACTCTACCAATCATTCCTTCATCTATCCCTTTCTCTCCTCACTCTTTATCTTCCTTGGATGCTATTCCTTTAGGTCATCACTTCATAAAAATTTTATTCTTATTTCTCACAATGCTAGAGCTTCATTACTGCTGTTGGTTATAATCTTAACTCCCTCTGCTCAACTAGTCTCTGGTTATACCTTATTCCCTCCATCATGAGCAATCTCGTCTTACGGATGTATAATTTTAGATGTAACAGAAGGCACAAGGGTAGGATGATCATATAAAGAGTGCAGAACAGGAAGAAAAGAATCCTAAGACATATCAACCAGGGCAGTGTTGAGTCATAAAAGCCAAAGGAAGGGATTGTTTAATGAAAAGGAGAAGAGCTGATTATCTTGGGTGTGGCTGAGATGTCAGGACCCAGAAGAACTGTCTCTCCTCTTTGGCAATGTAGGTCATCAGTGGTCACCATGAAAGCAATTTGGATGAAGTGATCAGAAAGATGTTATCCTGCAAATATGTTAGACAGTTAGTGGGAGATGCAGGAAAAAAAAAAAGAAATTATATATAGAAAACTTTCTTGAGTATTTTGTGAATGATAAGAAAATTAGAGGCCTAAAGAAACAGAGCAAAAACATAAATGCCTTCATGGAAAAGTGGAACTGATGAAGGAAATGGTTGTCAAGGCATGGATATGCATGCAGACTTACAGACTCACATTGAGGGTGATGTAATGAAGATGGTCCTGATCAAAAGAGTAGACACATGGAAACGAAGGGGAGAAATAGAAAATAAAAATCAAGAGGGCTAGCAGCAAATTGTTCTACTAACTAATTATGCCTATAAATGAGCCTGGTGGCATTTTTTCCTCTAAGAAAGTCATAGTCTCATAAATAAGAAAACATTATTTTGAGTGATCAGAGAGAGAAAGAGGGAGATGAGAATTGTAACAACATTTAAATTTACATATACACATGTTTACATATATTTATTTACACGGTAGAGAGGTTCACTGTTAAAAGCCTATTGAAGTGGAACTGAAATGTTGAAAATATAAGTGGGTCTCCAGCTTTGTCAGAATATAGAATGAGGTGAAAAAAATATCATTTGTTTGTTCTTTGCATACCTGAGCATTCCATTTCTACTACCACAATTGTCAATGATGTTCTGGTCTCATTTGTTAAAAATCACAAGACATTGACAAAGTCAATACTTTATAGCACAAGAATGCTATGTATCTTTAGCTCAACTACACAAAAATGGAATCAGAAAATATTCAGAAAGATATTGACTTTCATTCTGACAAGCAGACTATATAATATGCATCACTCTGATGTCTGTACCTCAAAAAAAAAAAGGAATCATCAGGGAAAAAAATAAATTTATCTTTAGCTGCAATGATTCTAATATAGAACAATCTTGAAGTAATAGGATAGCAATGAATAAATCATTTAATAATGTGTGTCTATGATAAAAGCAGAATGTTTATTAAAACTTATCTTTTTATCCTATTCTACAGCTAAATAAGTGAAGTGTTGTTCAGTCATTATGTCGTATCCAAGACCAACAACTTAATTTGATTCAATTCAATCCAATTTAGCTCCTAGTCAACTCAAGAAATATGCATTTATCTAGGAAGTCAAAATCATACTAAATCTTGGATCTTTAAAATAATTTATTTTTTCACATTTATAAATAATATAAATAATACATTATTTATTATGTTCAGTTCAGTTCAGTTCAGTTGCTCAGTTGTGTCCGATTCTTCATGACCCCATAGACCACAGCAGGCCAGGCCTTCCTGTCCATCACCAACTCCTGGAGTTTATTCAGACTCATCTCCATTGAGTCGGTGATCAATGTCGTCATCTCATCCTCTGTTGTCCCCTTCTCCTCTTGATTTCAAGCTTTCCCAGCATCAGGGTCTTTTCAAATGAGTCAGCTCGTCACATCAGGTGACCAAAGTATTGGAGTTTCAGCTTCATCAGTCCTTCCAATGAACACTCAGGACTGATCTCCTTTAGGATGGACTGGTTAGATCTCCTTGCAGTCCAAGGGACTCTCAAGAGTCTTCTCCAACACCTCAGTTCAAAAGCATCATTCTTCGGCTCTCAGCTTTCTTCACAGTCCAACTCTCACATCCATACATGATTACTGGAAAAACCATAGCCTTGACTAGATGGACCTTTGTTGGCAAAGTAATGACTCTGCTTTTTATTATACTGTCTAGGTTGGTCATAGCTTTACTTTCAAGGATATATTATATTGTGTTTATTAAATATATTATTACATTTATTTAAATTTATTTTATTAAATTCATTTATGACACACCTAATATGTTATTTAATAACCAACATTATTAATTATTATTTAAATTATTAATTAACATTTAATTAATATTAATATTAAATAATATTGATTTTATTTATTTAATATATTATTATATTAAATATATAATATAAATAAATATGATATCATTAACAGTATAAATTATTACATATCATATAATAAAATATAAATACCAATATTATTACAGAATAATATTACATAATATATAATCTATATTATGCAATAATATAGATAATAGTAAAATAAAATAATAATAAACTAAAAATTTTACAATTATATAAAAATATTATATGTATATAATGTTATATATTAAAGAAGGCAAAATGGCAGTTCAATCCAGTATTCTTGTCTGGAAAATTCTGTGGACAGAAGAGCTTTCTGGGCTAGAGTCCATGGGGTTGCAAAGAGACAGACATAACTTAGTGACTGAGCACAGTGTTATGCATAACATATATAAAATATTGTATTGTATATATACATATATTGTATATATATACACATGTATAATGCTCAAAATTCTCCAAGCCAGGCTTCAGCAATACATGAACCATGAAATTCTAGATGTTCAAGCTGGTTTTAGAAAAGGCAGAGGAACCAGAGATCAAATTGCCAACATTCGCTGGATCATCAAAAAAGCAAGAGATTTCCAGAAAAACATCTACTTCTGCTTTATTGATTATGCCAAAGCCTTTGCCTGTGTGGATCACAATAAACTGTGGAAAATTCTGAAACAGAAGGGAATATCAGACCACCTGACCTGACTCTTGAGAAACCTATATGCAGGTCAGGAAGCAACAGTTAGAACTGGACATGGGACAACAGACTGGTTCCAAATAGGAAAAGGAGTCCGTCAAGGCTGTATATTGTCACCCTGCTTATTTAACTTATATGCAGAGTACATCATGAGAAACGCTGGACTGGAGGAAACACAAGCTGGAATCAAGATTGCTGGGAGAAATATCAATCACCTCAGATATGCAGATGACACTACCTTTATGTCAGAGAGTGAAGATGAACTAAAGAGCCTCTTGATGAAAGTGAAAATGGAGAGTGAAAAAGCTGGCTTAAAATAAGCACATCATTCAGAAAATGAGGATCATGGAATCTAGTCCCATCACTTCATGGCAAATAGATGGGGAAAACAGTGGAAACAGTGGCTGACTTTATTTTTGGGTGCTCCAAAATCACTGCAGATGGTGATTGCAGCCAGAAATTAAAAGATGCTTACTTCTTGGAAGGAAAGTTATGACCGACCTAGACAGCATATTCAAAAGCAGAGACATTACTTTGCCAACAAAGGTCCGTCTAGTCAAGGCTATGGTTTTTCTAGTAGTCATGTATGGATGTGAGGGTTGGACTATAAAGAAAGTTAAGCACTGAAGAATTGATGCTTTTGAACTGTGGTGTTGGAGAAGACTCTTGAGAGTCCCTTGGACTGCAAGGAGAATCAATCAGTCTGTACTGAAGGAGATCAGTCCTGGGTGTTCATTGGAAGGTCTGATGTTGAAGCTGAAACTCCAATACTTTGGCCACCTTATGCGAAGAGCTGACTTAGTTGAAAAGACCCTAATGCTGGGAAAGATTGGGGCAGGAGGATTAGGGGATGACAGAGGATGAGCTGGTTGGATGGCATCACCGACTCAATGGACATGAGTTTGGGTAAACCCCGGTAATTGGTGATGGACAGGGAGGTCTGGTGTGCTGTGATTCATGGGGTCACAAACAGTTGGACATGACTGAGTGACTGAACTGAACTGAAGGCTACATTACCAGGGTATGAAAACATATTCTTGGAACTTGGAAATTTTAGCAAGAGAGCTCATTATAGGAATGGCACCAGTAAAAAGAAAAGCATGTGCCAAATGTGTGTTTGGGGATATTCTGGAGAAATAGATATTTTTCATAATTACAGCTACCATATAACTGATACATTTATTGTTGGTAACTTCATATAGATGAAACTTCAGAAATTTTGTCTTGTAATTATGCAAGTTGAAATGGGTTCTGGAATCTCTGCTTTTTCTGTTGCTCTAGAAGAACACTGGGGAGTTGGGATGGGAAAGATAGGATTGATACCTTAACTAGAGGCTTAAGGATGTTAGGAAGAAACTGGTGGTCTAGGGGAAACACCTCATGGCTGTGTATCACTTTTCTAGGCTTGCCATAGCTAAGTATCACAAACTAGGTGACTTAAAACAACAGGTTTGTCATCTTACAGTTCTGGAGGCCTACTGTTGCTATTTAGTTGTGAAGTCACATCTGATTCTTTGCTACCTCATGGACTGCAGCATGTCAGGCCATCCTGTCCCTCACCATCTCTTGGAGTTTTCCCAAATTCATGTCCATTGAATCAGTGATGCCATCCAGCCATCTCATCCTCTGTTGCCCTCTTTTCCTGCTTTCAATCTTTTCCAACACCAGGGTCTTTTTCAGCGAGTCAGCTCTTTGCATCAGGTGGCCAAAGAATTGGAGCTTCAGCATCAGTTCTTCCAGTGACTAATCAGGGTTGATTGCCTTTAGGATTGATTGGTTTGATCTCCTTACCATACAAGGGACTCTCAAGAGTCTTCTCCAGCATCACAGTTTGAAAGCATCACTTTCATTTGAAAGAATCCAAAGGGTTACGCTTGCTCTGAAACCTGTAGGGAAGAATCTTTCTTTGCCTCTTTCCAACTTCTGGGATCCTTGGCCATCCTTGGTGTTCCTTGGCTTTTTGCTGTATCACTGCAAACTCAGTCTTGGTGGTCACATGATGTTCTCCTTGTGTGTCTGGAGCTCCACATGGCACTCTCCTCTTCTACATAAACACCAGTCATGTTGAACTAGGGCCCACTCCAAAGACCTCACCTTAAATAGATTAATCAGCAAAGGTCTTATTTTCCAATAAGATCATGTTCACAGGTACCAAGGGTTAAGAGTTCAATATTTCGTTGGGGACAAAATTCAGCTCATAACACCAGGTAGGACTCAGATACTTTTCTACAGAGAATGAGATGTAATATTCTGTGTTGTGTTATCAGCAGAGCTGTTCTCTGTCTAATGTGACTAGTGCTGTTATCCCCAAATCTTCAATAAACTTCTATCACTTCCTGATTGAGTAGCATGTTTACAAACTCAAGGTAAAAGATCTTTGTTCCAAACCTTAACCAGTATGGGACAGAGAGAAGAAACAGATAGTATGGGACAGAAGAGAGAAGAGTTAAGTGCTGAGTAATATAGAATACAAGCTAAGTTTCTGTAACAAAGAACACACAAACACAGTGGTTTACATAAAACAGAAGTTCAATTCTCTCTCATCTCACAGTCCAAGGGTCAGTCATTGGTCCAAGTCAGGCAGGCAACTCTCCACCAGCTCAACAAGGGGCCCAGGTTAGTGAGCATTTATGGGTCCAAGTTGACTAAGTTATTATTTACCAACTTCTAACCAGCATAAAGTGAAAAATAGAACAAAAGGCAAACAGCTTCTTTTTAGAAGGCAATAATTCAGAAGGTGTAAACATTGTCTCCTCTTAAATATTACTGGCCAAAACAAGGTCAGATAGTCCCATCTTGGTGCAAAATAAACTGGGAAATATAGTCTCTATCTGGCCAATGCTGTGCCTTCATGAAGCCTGTAGGAGGGAAATTCTAAGTCATATGATGAGTGAGAATGGATACTGGGGTGGAGGAGCAATTAGCTATCTTTGCCAAGGATAACAATAACATGAGTGAGACCAAGAGTTTACTGAGAATAAGAAATTGTTAGAAGTAACCAAGGTAAACCCCAGGAATTCTCATAGATCCCAGCACTTTCAAAAGATAGCATAACAGTCAAAAGTGTACATTGGGGAGCTAAGTGTAGCATTTGGCAAGGGCCTAATCAATGTTTGTTTGTTTTCTTTTTTAAATTTTGAAAGCATGCAGTGACTATAGCTGGTAAATAGATTTTATATAGTGAAAGAGGGGGCTTATGTTGGAATTAGCACTAGAAAAGTGAAAAAGAGGCAGCTACAGTAAACTACAGTAAAGCAATGTAATACATTTGGCTTTAGTAAAGGAGAAGAGTCTTCAAAGTTGATTTGTAATCAGTTAACACATATTTATTGGAAAACAAGCAAGTAAAGAATTTTGGAGAGAAGTTATAGAGAAATACAAGGGATAGGAAAAGAAGCAAATGAAATCATCTTTATCCTGAGATTTACAGCAAGGCATTAAATTTCTAACAATAGTGTTGATTTATATATATATATGATATGTATATACATATGATATGTATATATATATGATGTGTATACATATATATATATGTATACATTCTATAGTATTTTATGTATCTTATAAAGTTCTAGTAGCAAGACCCAATAAGGAGATGAAAATCTTCTGAGTAATGAACTTAATATATTGTTTCCTAAACCATTTTGAAATAGACATTCATTTGGATATATAAATAATTTAACATTTGTTTAAAAAAAAGTTTAAGAAACTCTACCAGAACTAACACATGCACACACACAAATGTCCTTTTCAACATAGGGGGTTGGAATGCAAAAATAAGAATTTGAGAGATATGTGGAGTAGCAAGCAAGTTTGGCCTTGGAGTACAAAATGAAGCAGGGCAAAGGCTAACAGAGTTTTGTGAAGAGAACATGCTGGTCATAGCAAACACCCTCTTCAAACAACATAAGAGATGAATTTACACATGGACATCACCAGATGGTCAATACTGTAGTAGATTGATTATATTCTTTGCAGTTGAAGATGGAGAAGTTCCATACAGTTAACAAAAACAAGACCAGGAAATGACTGTGGTTCAGATCATGAATTCCTTATTGCTAAATTTAGACTTGAATTGAAGAAAGTAGGGAAAACCACTAGACAATTCAGGTATGAGCTAAATCAAATCCCTTATGATTATACAGTGGAAGTGACAAATAAATTCAAGGGATTAGCTCTGATAGAGTGCCTGAAGAACCATGGACAGAGGTTTGTGACATTGTACAGGAGGCAGTGATCCCCAAGAAAACCATCCCCAAGAGAAATAAATGCAAAAAGGCAAAATGGTTGTCTGAGGAGGTCTTACAAATAGCTGAGAAAAGAAGACAAGCAAAGGAGAAAAGGAAGATGTATCCATCTGAACTCAGAGTTCCAAAGAATATCAAGGAGAGATAAAAGCCTTTCTAAGTGATCAATGCAAAGAACTAGAGGAAAACAATACAATGGGAAATACTAGAGACCTCTTCAAGAAAATTAGAGACACCAAGGGAACATTTCATACAAAGATGGGCACAATAAAGGACAGAAACGGTACAGACCTAACAGAAGCAAAAGGTATTAAGAAGAGGTGGCAAGAATACACAGAAGATCTATACAAAAAAGATCTTCATCACTCAGATAACCATGATGCTGTGATCACTCACCTAGAGCCAGACATCCTGGAGTCTGAAGTCAAGTGGACCTTAGGAAGCATCACTACGAACAAAACGAGTAGAGAAGATAGAATTCCAGTTGAGCTATTTCAAATCCTAAAAGATGAGGCTGAGAAAGTGCTGAACTCAGTATGCCAGAAAATTTGGAAAACTCAGCAGTGATCACGGGACTAGAAGAGGTTAGTTTTCATTCCAGTCCCAAAGAAGGGCAATGCCAAAGAATGTTCTAAGTACTGCACAATTGCACTGATCTCACACACTAGCAAAGGGATGTTCAAAATTCTCCAAGCCAGGTTTCAACAATACTTGAACTAAGAACTCCCAGACGTTCAAGTTGGAGCTAGAAAAGCCAGAGGAACCAGAGATCGAATTGCTGACATCTGTTGGCAAAAGAATTCCAGAAAAACATTTATTTCTGCTTCATTGATTACACGAAAGGTTTTGACTGTGTGGATCACAACAAACTATGGAAAATTCTTCAAGAGATGGGAATATCAGACCACCTTACCTATCTTCAGGGAAACCCGTATGCAGGTCAAGAAACAACAGTTAGAACTGGACAAGGAACAACGAACTGGTTGTAAATGAGGAAAGGAGTACGTCAAGACTGTATATTGTCACCATGCTTATTTAACTTTTATGCAGAGTATATCACGCAAAATGCTGGGCTGGATGAAGCACAAGCTGGAATCAAGATTGCCAGGAGAAATATCAATAACCTCAGATATGCAGATGACACCCACCCAATGTCAGAGAGTGAAGATGAACTAAAGAGCCTGTTGATGAAAGTGAAAGAGAAGAGTGTAAAAGCTGGCTTAAAACTCAACATTCAGAAAATGAAGATCATGGCATCTGGTCCCATCACTTCATGGAAAATAGATGGGGAAATAGTGGGAACAGTGACAGATTTTATTTTGGGGGGCTCCAAAAGCACTGCAGATGGTGACTGCAGTCATGAAATTAAAAGACACTTGCTCGTTGGAAGAAAAGCTATGACCAACTTAGAGAGCATTGAAAAGCAGAGACATTACTTTGCTGACAAAGGTTCATTTAGTCAAGGCTATGGTTTCTCCAGTAGTTATGTATGGATGTGATGGTTGGACCATAAAGAAAGCTGAGTGTTGAAGAATTGATGCTTTTAAACTATAGTGTTAGAGAAGACTCTTGAGAGTCCCTTGGAATGCAGGGAGTTCAAGCCAGTCAATCCTAAAGAAAATCAGTCCTGAATATTTATTGGAAGGACTGATTCTGAAGCTGAAACTCCTTTGGCTACCTGAAACTCTAATGACTGATTAGAAAAGACCCTGATGCTGGAAAAGATTGAAGGGTGGAGGAGAAGGGGCTGATAGAGGGTGAGATGGTTGGATGGCATCACTGACTGGGTAGACATGAGTTGAGCAATTTCTGGGACTTGGTGATGGACAAGGAAGCCTGGTGTGCTTCAGTCCATGGGGTCACAAAGATTCGGAGACAACTGAGCGACTGAACTGAACTGATTACAAATATAACGCTTAATGGTGAAGCATCCAAAGTTTTCCCTCAGCTTGAGAACAGCCAAAGATAATTACTATTACAATATGTTGTAGGCTGTTGCCAATACAATCAGGCAAGAAAATGATTACATTCTATTCTCCCTAAAATGTAAAATAATTGAGAAATAGGACTGTAGGTTGTGTTTTTTGTTGTTGTTTGACCACATAATTGTGTATGTAGAAAATGTAAAAAAAAGTTTATAAGGAAACTGCTAGCACTTAGCAGCTGAATTGCTGAATAAAATGGGACTATAAAATCAATTTTATTTTTATATACCAGTAACAAAATGAAAGTAAAATTTTAAAAGATAGCCCAGCAAGATATTTAGCACTTCCACACTGAAAATAACATTATTAAAGTTTTTAAGAAGTATTGAAATAAGAAATGCAACGTGCTCATTGATTGGAAGACAAAATGTCAAGTGTCAAACTTCTTTGAACTATTCTATAGACTTATCACAATGTCAATTAAAATCAGGAAGTTGTTCATGGGAAATGACATTCTTTAATAACATTTATATTGAAGACCAAGAAGAGTTAAGTCAATTTCAATTAGTAAAACAAAGCAAGAGGATTTACTATACCAGATTTCAAGACTTATTGAAAACTAATAATGACAGTTGGTTTTAGTTCAAGGATAGATAACTAGATGGACCAAGTAATGAGAAAAATTGCCATCTTCTTCTAAGAAATTAACCACACACCCAGATGCCAGATTGAGGTCAAAGGTGATATGATAGTACAGTGGAATGTCTTTTCATTAAGTGATGCTGGTTCAACTGACATCCACTTGGAAAAATGTAAGCTTGATCTCAAACCATACACAAAAACCAAATCCAGGTATATTGAAGATCTAAATTCAAAAGGTAAAAGATAAAATGACTTTTAGAAAGAAATATGGGATAGTATCTTTGTTACCTTGAGTATGTTACCTTGAAATTGGCAAAGAACTTTACAGAAAAGAAAAAAAAATGGATAAATTGAACTATGTTTACATTATGAACTTCATTTTTTAAAAAGATACTTTACTGAACTGAGAAGAAAAGCCTCATCAGGGGATATAATATTTGCATATATCTGGAAAATGACAGTATCTAGAATTCACAAAGAATACCTACTAACCAGTAAGAGTTAATCACCTCAAAAGAAAACTGGACAAAAGCCTTGAGGGCATATCACAAAGAACATATCAAAATGGCCAATAAACATACAAAATAATAATAACACATGAAATAGCAACAAACATACGAAAAAGTACCAAAATTTGAGGGAAACTCATGAGGGAAATGTAAATTAAAAGCATAATGCTATAGCATTATGTATTATTATAATCCATACTCATATGAGTGATTAAGAAGGAAAAGTCAGACAAATTCATGTGTTGAAAAGGATTTGAAATAATCTGAACTTTCCAGTACTGATGTGGGGGTAGAAATTGGTAAAACCATTTGGAAACTCCTTGGTAGCATCTATGGTTTTTCTAGCAGTCATGCACAGATAAGAGAGTTGGACCATAAAGAAGGCTGAGCACTGAAGAATTGATGCTTTTGAATTGTGGTGCTGAAGAAGACTCCTGAGACTCCTTTGGACTCAAGGAGATCAAACCAGTCAATCCTAAAGGAAATCAACCATGAATCTTCATTGGAAGGACTGATGTTGAAGCTGAAGCTCCAATACTTTGGCCACCTGATACCTCATTGGAAAATACCTTGATGCTAGGAAAGACTGAGGGCAGAGGAGAAGGGGACAACAGAGGATGAGATGGTTAGAAAGATTACCGACTCAGTGGACATGAATTTGAGTAAACTTTGGAAGACCGTGAAGGATGAGGAGCCTGACATGGTGCACTCCATGAGGTCAAAAAGAGTTGGATATGACTTAGTGACTGAACAACAATTACAGTATCTAATAAGCTGAAAATATACATAACCCATGACTCAAAAATTCTACTCCTAAATATGTATTCTACTGAAATGGGTACATATTTTCACTAAAAGACGTGTATAAGGATTCTCTTGGCAGCAATATTTATACTAATCAAGAGCTGGACTTTGTCAAATGCAAGAATGTCAAGAGTAGAAAGATGAGTTAATTAATTGTGGTATATTCTGTCAATAGATTCTTATACAGAAATGAGAATTAATGAACAGAAACTGTTTGTGACAAGGGGGAGGGATCTCACAAACATGATAAGAAACACAAAAAGGGCCAGAAACAAAGATTGCATAGATGATTTTATTTTTCAGTGTTGAAAATCAGGCAAAAATAATCTGTGAGGTTAGGAAGTCAGGACAGTGGTTACCCTTAGTTGAGGTCAAGTGATGAAGGGAAGTATGAAGAGAACTTCTGGGGATACTGATAATGTTCTGTTTCCTGATTTGATAGCTGGTTACATGGACATATAGCTGTGAAAAGAAGAGAGATGAAAAACAAAGGAGAAAAGGAAAGATATAAGCATCTGAATGCAGAGTTCCAGAGAACAGCAAGAAGAGATAAGAAAGCCTTCTTCAGCGATCAATGCAAAGAAATAGAAGAAAAGAACAGAATGGGAAAGACTAGAGATCTCTTCAAGAACACTTAGAGACACCAAGAGAACATTTCATGCAAAGATGGGCTCGATAAAGGACAGAAATGGCATGGACCTAACAGAAGCAGAAGATATTAAGAAGAGGTGGCAAGAATACATGGAAGAACTGTACAAAAAAGATCTCCATGATCCAGATAATCATGATGGTGTGATCACTAATCTAGAGCCAGACATCCTGGAATGTGAAGTCAAGTGGGCCTTGGAAAGCATCACTATGAACAAAGCTAGTAGAGGTGACTGGAAAAGGTCAGTTTTCATTCCAATTCCAAAGAAAGGCAATGCCAAAGAATGCTCAAACTACCACACAATTGCACTCATCTCACATGCTAGTAAAGTAATGCTCAAAATTCTCCAAGCCAGACTTCAGCAATACATGAACCGTGAACTCCCTGATGTTCAAGCTGGTTTTAGAAAAGGTAGAGGAACCAGAGATCAAATTGTCAACATCTGCTGGATCATGGAAAAAGCAAGAGAGTTCCAGAAAACATCTATTTCTGCTTTATTGACTATGCCGAAGCCTTTGACTGTGTGGATCCCAAGAAACTGTGGAAAATTCTGAAAGAGATGGGAATACCAGACCACCTGACCTGCCTCTTGAGAAATCTGTATGCAGGTCAGGAAGCAGCAGTTAGAACTGTATATGGAACAACAGACTGGTTCCAAATAGGAAAAGGAGTCCGTCAAGGCTGTATATTGTCACCATGCTTATTTAACTTCTATGCAGAGTACATCATGAGAAACGCTGGGCTGGAAGAAGCACAAGCTGGAATCAAGATTTCCAGGAAAAATATCATAACCTCAGATATGCAGATGACACCACCCTTATGGCAGAAAGTGAAGAGGAACTGAAAAGCCTCTTGATGAAATTGAAAGAGGAGAGTGAAAAAGTTGGCCTAAAGCTCAACATTCAGAAAACGAAGATCATGGCATCTGGTTCCATCACTTCATGGGAAATAGATGGAGAAACAGTGGAAACAGTGTCAGACTTTATTTTTGGGGGCTCCAAAATCACTGCAGATGGTGATTGCAGCCATGAAATTAAAAGACGCTTACTCCTTGGAAGGAAAGTTATGACCAACCTAGATAGCATATTCAAAAGCAGAGACATTACTTTGCCGACTAAGGTCTGTCTAGTCAAGGCTATGTTTTTTTCCAGTAGTCATGTATGGATGTGTGAGTTGGACTGTGAAGAAGTCTGAGCATGGAAGAATTGATGCTTTTGAACTGTGATGTCGGAGAAGACTCCTGAGAGTCCCTTGGACTGCAAGGAGATCCAACCAGTCCATTCTGAAGGAGATCATCCCTGGGATTTCTATGGAAGGAATGATGCTAAAGCTGAAACTCCAGTACTTCGGCCACCTCATGCGAAGAGTTGACTCATTGGAAAAGACTCTGATGCTGGGAGGGATTGAGGGCAGGAGGAGAAGGGGACGACCGAGGATGAGATGGCTGGATGGCATCACCGACTCGATGGACGTGAGTCTGATTGAACTCCGGGAGTTGGTGATGGTCAGGGAGGCCTGGCGTGCTGCGATTCATGGGGTCACAAATTAAAAGATGAACATCCTAAAGGAGACCAGTCTTGGGTGTTCATTAGAAGGACTGATGCTGAGGCTGAAACTCCAATACTTTGGCCACCTCATGCGAAGACTTGACCCATTGGAAAAGACTCTGATGCTAGCAGGGACTGGGGGCAGGAGGAGAAGGGAATGACAGAGGATGAGATGACTGGATGGCATCACTGACTCGATGCACGTGAGTTTGGGTAAACTCTGGGAGTTGGTGATGGTCAGGGAGGCCTGGCGTGCTGCGATTCATGGGGTAGCAAAGAGTCAGACACGACTGAATGACTAAACTGAACTGAAAGATTTGAAATCCTCTCTTTATTCTATCCCTGTAAAAATCATATTTGAAGGATCTGAGGTATCAATGAGCCCCTTAGTAGGTTGTCAGGCCACCTGAGAAATTCTAATGAGTTGAGAGGTTCTGTAAAATAGTTGCTCAGGAGTAAGGTTACATGTTTATTTTGTACACATCACCAAAGACTTTGCAATGAGAGTATTTTCATTATTTTAATAGATTTCCAGAGTTCTACCTTTACTTTTTTCTATGCTAATGTCCAGAGGTCATTATAAAGGGAGAAATTTTAGAAAATCCTTGAATGAAAAACAAACTAACCAGTGAATTAGCCAAAATTTCCAGTTGACTTATTTTATTGATTTATTTGGCTTATCTGTTTTATTGATAAGTAAGAACAGCTCCCCTAGTAGCTCAGATGGTAAAGAATCTACCTTCAACACAGGAGATTCAGGTTTGATTCTTGGGTCAGGAAGATCTTCTGGAGAAGGGAGTGGCTACCCACTCCAATATTCTTGCCTGGAGAATTCCATGTACAGAGATGCCTGGGGTTTCTGATCCATGGGGTCAGAACATGACTGAGTGACTAACAATAGAACAATAATGACCTCCAGTTTATTCTATCTGCGTTGTACAGCTAATCTTCAATGGGTAAGATCTGCTGAAATTCAGATGTCAGTAGCCAAGTCATACTTTGAAAAAAGTGAAGACAAAAAAATGACTGTGACATTAGGTTAGATGGAAACTTCTTTTAAAAAACAGTGGAGGAACACTATTTTGAGGTGTGGTTCTTTCACTTTTTGCTGTCTCAGGCACTCAATCTCATTTTTCAAGTTCTGTACCTCCTCAGTGAAGGACAGAAAAGCAGCATTTATACTGCTGAAGTATGAAAAATATACAATAAAAAGAAATGAGCAAATTTTATATTCCATCTTTGTTGCTGTAGTCTTGAGAAAGTTCCTCAAATCAAGATTTGCTTTGGAAGAGAAAAATCTCTTTAGTTCTGTGGCTATGGTTAGCTCATTATGTGGGATTACCAAACCTGTCCAACTCGAGTTGCTTGTTTCAAATACCTATTTTTCCTTGAATTTTCAAAGTGCATTATACATGTATGTAGACACAGCCAAGGGTAATGCCTTGAGCTTTCTGTTTCTTGGATTCTAACCTCAGTACCTAATATAAAGGTAGTAATATAGTGACCTCCATAAAGAATTCATGTGCAGTGTAGGAGATGCAGGAGAATCAGGTTTGATCCCTGGGTTGAGAAGATCCTCTGCAGAAGGAAATGGCAACCCACTCCAGTATTCTTATCCATGAGAAATCCCATGGATAAAGGAGACTGGCAAGCTAGAGTCCATGGGGTCACAAAGAGTTGGACATAACTGAACAACTGAGCACACATGGGCTTGTGCGTGCACACACGTGCACACACACACACACACACACACAATGATCTAGGAGATTTTTAAGACAGAGATTTTGAATAACCATCTCTAGTCCTTATTCACACATCACCACTTCCACCTTCGATTTTCTGTGCCTACACATTCTCCAAATTAACTTTATTCTTATTCCTCATTTTCACTACAGTTTCACATGAATTTAGTCTCTCACATTCTTCTGAAAACCTCAATCTTTATTTATCTCAAATCATTTGTTTCTTTTCCTCTGTCTCTTAGATGGTGCCATTTATATATTTTCCTCATAATTAATCTTTTTAATACTAGGTGAAAAATATCTTGGTCTAGACTGTGGAAAGAACTGGAGTTTGTAGTAGGAAGCTGCAATTGCATTTTGTTTGAGGCAATTTGAGAGCTAAGTTAGAACTTCACTTCTGTACAGAACATTAGACTCAGCTGCTTGGAAGTTTAGGGAAAGGAAAACTACCAGAACTCTTCAACAAGATTATTCTGGAGAAAGAGCCATTGCTTCTGAACATAGCTGTCTAAGGAGACTTCATCAATTCTTAAGAGCATGTGTATTCTATTTAACTTTTTCATTTTTATTTTTCTCTCTTGTTTCATGCTTACAGATGAGATGTAATCTTTGAGAAAACACGTGATAAACCACAGATAGGCATAGCATTTCGAGAAATATGTCTGAGAGGTCTGAGATCTTTTTATCTTTTGGCGACTTAGACTCAGGGAAGTGAAATGCATTGCTCAAGAATAGTATTTGGTGGACTAGGAACTGAAACACACAGCTTGACTGAGTCCTCTGGCCTTTTCACTCTTTCACTCAATGGCCAGAGTCAGATAGGGATGACAACACTTATTGTTAGTGTCCATGATTCCATTACATTGTTGCTGTATGCTAAGTCGCTTCAGTAGTGTCAGACTCTGTGCGATGCTATGGACTGTAGCCCACCAGGCTCCTCTGTCCATGGGATTCTCCAAGCAAGAATACTGGAGTGGGTTGTCATGCTCTCCTCTAGGGGATCTTCCTAACCCAGGGATCAATGCCGTGTCTCTTTTATGTCTCTTACATTGACAGGTGGGTTCCACCTAGTGCCACCTGGAAAGCCCCTTTACACTGGGGTAGAAGCAAAAGAATTTTCCGTATCAAAAAAGTTGAGACAGCTCCAGATTGAATTCTTCTATCATTTCCAGCTGGCTGTGAAGAGGAAGCTACATGCTGGCACTGAGGAGAAAATGGTCACCAGAATTATCAGACTCAGCAGAAAGGTCAGGTTAAAATGATGAAATGAAGTGTGATGTAGGGTCAGCAGTTTTGATGTCTTGGCAACCTTTGGTAAAATACAGAGGGAACTAGGTAAGATAGGGATGAAGTTAGAAATAGTTTCCTTGCAGACAGGGCATCAGTGGTTACTTGGGATTTTAAGCTCATGACCCCTGTTTCCCTTCTACAAACTTGGTTACAGCTAGACTGGCCCTCCCTGGACACTATGTTTTTAATTATTTGTTAAGGTCTCCATGTCTTTATGTCTAGGCAGTCGTTGATTTTCATCATTCCTTCACGCATAAATTCAGTGACTATGGTTTGTTTAAATAACACCAGTCCCTCAACAAAACAGTTCAAAGTTCAGTTACTAGGGTAGCTCAACTATGAGTAGTTGTATAATGTACAACCTTTGCTGCTAATTCTTCAGTGTACAAATCATGATTTGAATAACATGATGCATTATGATCAGTGACCAGTTATGTTGCTTCTTTTAAAATCTGTTGGTAATAGGTCATTCTGTGTGTTTGTTGCTCAGTTGTGTTTGACTCTCTGTGATCCCATGAACCATAACTTACCATTCTCTTCTGTTCATGGGGTTTCCCAAGCAAGAATACTGGAGTGGGTTGCCATGCCCTTCTCCAGGGGATCTTCTCGACCTAGGGACTGAACTTGGGTTCCTACATTGCAGATGGATGCTTTGCTGTCTGAACCACAGGGGAAGTCCACTGGACCTACAGGGAAGTCTCAGTGACAGGTCATTACATATCTCTTATTCAGTTCTGAAGAGACTGCAAAGCATGTAGTTTGATTGGCTTCTTGTTTTGAAGGGATAAACTCACACGATATTTCACATAATGGATAATGAAAGTGGGATTGGTCATCAATAATGAAAGTGTAGCAGAGAAATAAAAAGTGATCATGCTTTAAATGAAATTGGAATTGAGAATAGTATTATAGCAGAAATAGTTGACCATGAAGTGTAGAACATGGCCACCGTTCGAGACACTCTAGATGTACTGGCAAGAGATTCAGTGAAGGTGAACTGATGAACACAAATGAGGAAAGTGGTGAGGAGGAAAGGATGGATACGTCCTAGAGGGGTGACAGTGGCAAAAGAGTACTTTACACGAAAGGAATTCTTGAAGAAGTTTCATGACATTGAAAGCAAAAAGGATAAAATGTTGGAAGTTGATTCACACTTAGAAGGGAATATGGCAACTGACCATGACATTAAAAAGATCCTTGCTCCATATCAATCAGAGGAAGGAAAGCACTGTTTAAACTACTTGAACAATTTCTTAAAATGAGATGAAAGACTTTACTTCTCAAAATTTCTGGTATGTAGGATGACAGTGTACTAAATAAATATTGATTTTATATTTTTCAATTACCTATATGTTTATAACCAACAGTAAGATAGCTTTATTGTTTTGAGAAAAAAATAGACTGGTCACAGAAAAATTGTAACATTTCCTATTGATTAAGGCTTATCTGCATAATTTCAGCTTATACAATCATTTTTACTGTTTCATAGGACTGTGCAAAATAAGAACTGCCTGTGATAGTATTTTGTTGGGTTGTCATTATTTATATTTCCACATGAGACCATTGAGCTTCAGCGGAATAGGATCATCTTTTGTACATTTCCTCCAAGATTGTCTATAGTAATTGGCACATAGTTGACTCTCAACAATTTTGTTGATTAAATGAAAGGAATACCTTCTACTTAAATCTCAAAGATTTTACATGGAAAGCATATTGAACAATATATACTATCCACATTCGTGTGTTCTTGTACTTAACATCACTGAAGAGCATAAGGATTAACTGCTACCTTTCAGTAAGACTAAAGATTTTTGAACTCTGTGGGCTTCCTTTGTGGCTCAGCTGGTAAAGAATCCACCTGCAATGTGGAAGACCTGGGTTCAATCCCTGGGTTGGGAAGACCCCTTAGAGAAGGGAAAGGCTACCCACTCCAGTATTCTGGCCTGGAGAATTTCATGGACTGTATAGTCCATGGGGTTGCAAAGAGTTGGACACAACTTAGTGAATTTCACTTTTTGTCCTTCCAAAAGAAAAGTAAAAATACTCATTATAAATAGTTGATTCCTGTTAACATTTGAATCAAGAATGTCTTGATAACAATTTTTTGACAAAACTTTTCATTTCAAACCAAATGCAAGGGAAAGTATGGCCTTATTAGGGGTTTGTCTAACTGATTACTACATGTTAAAATAAACACATCTATGGACCTAGAACATGTTTAAAACACACCAGATCAAAAGTAGATTTTTATGTTTGGCTATAACTATTTAATCAATTTTACTGTAATGTTGGGGTAATAGTGGATCCACTAGACTATGCCAACTTGTCTAAAATTAATATTTGGCAAAATGCAAACGTTTTTAGTATCTTGCCTTCTATGTTGTTTCCTCTGATCTGCACACATCAGATGAATTGTTAAAAGTCATTAGAGAACATAGATTAGTAGAAAGTGAAAAGTTTTGCTCTCTGAAGGTTATCTATTTCTTTTAGTCCAGTGCCTGAAACTATCTATTGAAAAATTGCTGAGGACTTATATGCAGCCTTATCAAGTTCATGTCACAGGCAATTAACCACATGAATTCAACCACATCAAATGAGTCATCCTGTTCAACAAGATGAGTCCATTGATCACATCAGAGCTGTGTCAGATTGCAATAAAAGTTTCTAAGACTTACAAATTCTATATATACCTCGCTGTAGATGAGTTAGTGGTCCATACTGAGAGTGGCCCATTCACAGGCTAGTCTGTGTTATGCATGGTCAGCATTTTAAACTTTTTGGTCACTAGACCTTGAACTTCTCCCCTCTTCAGCCATTTATTCCCATAGTCACATCCTTCCTCACACTCAGTACAAAGCAGGTGTTCACAAAATGCTTATTAGATAGGTAAATAAGCTAACAAACTGGTAAATGATGGAGAAACCACAAATTAAAACAGAAGTATGTATGAAAGGACTACTATGAAGGGAACAGAAACTCACAAGTGAGAAGTGAGATGCCACAAAGTGAAACTGTCATTGCCTAATTGTTGCTGAAGCTGGGATTTAACATTGTGGTGGATTCTTAAGCCACGCCTCTATTCAAAATCTGTCAGGTCATATACACAATTTGTGATCCAGTTGGAATATTGTGAGGTATGGAGAGGGGTCCTTAATGATTTCAGGAAAGCTTTCCTTCAAGATAAGGTTAACAGACTGACTTCAGGTATCTATAAACCAGAAAGATTCTTCTGATTCCCTTTCCTGCCATGTAGTCTTTAGATCTCTGAGGCTTAAAATGGTGTTGTATGTTGCATTGTGTGCAAAAAAAAAAAAACAAAAAACAAAAAAAAACCTCACAACACAACTCTGCTATAATAATAAATCTAAAATAAGATTGAAACTTATTCAAGTAAGTGTTAATAGTTTTCATACTCAGAAGATGGAGATACTGAAAACCTGATTTAGAGTAGATTGTTTTCTAAAGTCTCCTTCCCTTTTTGGCATAACTATGTATATGGCATATCTTTCCACCAGCAATATAAAAAATGGGAAACAAATATTTATTTTGTAAAGGAAATATTTTCCTTTTAGGGAAAGATTATAAAGCAAATAATTTTCCTCAAAAGTATATTTTATACATGCAGACAGCCAAAAGAGTGAAAGTGGAATTAGCAGTGAATAAAGAAGTAAATATTTTAACCAGTATTCTGTAATTTGCACATACAAATAGGACAATGAATTATAGGATAATGAGCAAAGGAAACATAAAATGCTTAATGGCCTTGGTACTCAGTTCACTGTTGTAAAAACCTACTTTGAGTCGTGTTTAATTGAAACATATGCTTTCCAACAGTTTGCACAATTGTTTTGAAAAGTTAACCTGCCTCATATTTTACCTAAAGAAAAGATAGATAAAAGTGTAAAAAATTTGGTTTTCTTAGGAATTCTTGTGATGATTTGTCATGAAAAAAGTCTCTGTTAAATCTCTGCCAAAACTGTTTCCAGTATTCAAGTCATATTCATGTAACAGCTACTGGTCTTTCATCCCTTCTGAAGAAATAAAAATGTAGTTCAGGCTTCCAAGGGCTGGTTAACATCATGGTGACATCATTTCTAAAAGTGTTCCAATTCCAAATGAACACAAATCCATTTAGAGTTGGGGATTACAGAGGTAAACACACACACACACACACACACACACACACACACACACACACACACAGAGTTTTATCTTCCCATTGGATACTATGGGCTATTCACTTAATTTCAACTTTGGCAGCAAACATGCAATTAAGATGCTGTGTAGGATACTATCATTTTTGACAAAATGAAAAGATTCAGTTTGGAGGTGAAAATAGGAAAGAAAATCTGTCAGGTAATTATAAAATCTTGAGCATGAAAATGGTCAGTATGCTTCATTTTATATGATAGTGTGTCCAGGAAATTTGGATGTAAATGGAAGCATCTGGAATTTTACTTTAAGGGAAATAGAGGATTTTAATTCTTAAGGAATCTTGCTTTACAAAAATTCTTCTGCAAACTGAAAGCAATTCTACCCTAATTCATTCATTGTATGCTATAGACTAATTTCTACTAATTTACATGGCAGAATTTATAGATACATTTGGAATAATTTTGATTATATGACTCAACAACTGCATATTAGGTATTGAAAAACAAATATAAAAACAAAATAAATCTATAATTAAAATGCCTAAAAATGTAATCTACTGTCAGTATAAATTTTCTTTTTTATGCAAAGGGAAGAAATTATTTTCTTTGTTGGTTTCTTCACTGATTCAACAACAGCAAAAGTAATTTGATGGGTAGCTGTAGTTACAAGATAAGTTTTCAAAGTTTTCATTCTTTTGAAAAATAATTAAGGATTTGTAGTGTAATTTTGTCATTATTATTTATACATTTTAAGAACTTAATACAGTTTAAAACTTCAGAAGCTATCAGCTAATATTTCTCTTCTAGTGTCATCTGATTGTGTACAAAAATTGTGGTTAAAATATGATCTTGTACAAGTATTTGGTGGCCAAATAAAGAGGAGCTATTAATTCTTTTAAACCCATAAATGCTGTTTTAGAGTAGTCTTTTTGAAACACAAAGATGATTCAATCTAGTTATAATATGTCAATAAATGTGTAGATCATGGACAACCTTTGAATAGTATCACGTATTTTGAGAATTACAAGTGATGGGGCTAAGATTCTTGTCAGAGATTCTTCTTCCTAATCAATCATCTGTTTAACAAAGAGATGTTAATCTTAGATTAGATCAGAAACACGAGTTCCAATGAGAAAGGACTGAGTGGATCCCCAAAGACAAAGTATACCATAAGAGCTGTAGAATTATCTTTATATTTCAAAGCAGAATCAGTTCCAGGGACATTATTTCCAATACGAATGCCATTCAGTTCCCTTTACAACACCCTGCCAACTTGTCCAGCCTCTGTTCATGTCTTTTATGAAAGGAAACCCAATGTCCCTGAGGACAGACCAATTCTGAGGCAGCCAGTGGTTTGTTTTCCTTATTGATTTGAAATCTTTCTAAGCTTCTCCCTAATGGGTCAGCATGGCCAAGTAATAGAAGAGAACTTATTTCCCAGACTCCTCTGCCTACTTTCAAGCCCATCCTTCCTCTGTTTGCACCAGCCCTTTCCTTTCTGTCCTCTTTTTGAAGTTTGAAAAAGGGCAGTAAGTACGTACTCTTGGTGTTACAGAACATGTCAAAATGAGGAGAGAGAATGAGAGAATAATTAGGGGAGGAGAGAGGAGTCAGAAAACAGAGAGGATGTAATAGATTGAAGAAAGACCAGTAGTCTGTGGACCATGGGCCTCACACTCCCACTTGGTTGGAATTGCTCATCCAAAGAAGGTCTTAACCAGGAGGATTGGGTCAATCAATGTGGGATGAATTAAAGAGTCCAGTGGTCTATATTTGATGTTGGTCAATACTCAAGCCTTTCTGAGTAGCATCAAATACATTTTGATTGGCTTTTATTGAATTTTATTTAAAAATTATATTAATGTTAATTTTGTTTAGATAATATACCTACTTATATTCATAAGTCAAATTTACAAACAAAAATCTGTCTACTCTTTTCCCTAAACACCCACTTTACTCACTCTGGTAGCCATCAATTTTATTAGATTTTCAAATAAAAACTCATTAGGCCACCAGTAGAGACTTATAGGTCTTTAATCCCCAAACTTTGATTTGGAAACTCTGGAATAGCCATGGGGCAATTTTTGAATATACTCTTCACATATGTCTTTGCTACTTGTTTTTTTCAGTTCTCAATAGTGGGTTAGTTATTCTCAGTGAATATATTTTAGAAATTGAGATGCTGCTTTGTTAACTTGTCAAGGTGTTATGTATTTCATGCAGACCTTATGCATTATCTATACCATCACAGGAAATCTTTTATGAAGAAAAACTGGCTATGTTATGTTTCATGTAGCCCTTGATCTATGACTTTGTCTTAGACTTGTATTTCATCAAAGGGAAAAAAAAAAAGCAGCTTGGTACAGTTTTGTCTGTCAAAGATAGCTTCTTTAACAAAGTCTTGAGGAAACCCAATCATATTACACTGGTCTGATTCGACTCTTCCAGGTAGTATATAGAAGGGTTAAAGGTCTCTGATTCTATCATAGGTGCCCTGAAAAATAAATCTTGTGATTTGTTCATCTTCTCTCCATCTATCAAAAGGAAACTAATAACAGTCCCAGATACAGTGGTAGAGAATGGAACATAAAATTTCCCCCATGCCAACCCAGTAGAAACTGGTATTTACCAGAAAGAGAGCTTATTGTCAGTCTCCCCACACACCCAACTCTACTGATTTGAAGAAGAATGAACATACGTAGGAGAGCAAAAGAACTGAACTCTTCGATTAGTAGAGTTAGCACTATTAGCTCTCTTTTATTTGCTGGTAAATATTGGATTTTGCCTAAAAGTTAAAATGTGGACATAAACTGAACTGGTGAATAGAGGCATGCATCTATGAATTACTCTCTCCATGTTACTTTGCAGTGCAAAATTACTCTGTAAGCTCTGGATTTATGATCACACATCTCACAGGTAGCTGACTTGTAGTGGAAATGGTTTAGAAATGAGCTATGTATGCAAGGCCATATATTCTTACATAGATGGATATGCAGAACAGCTAATATTATGGCATGAGGGCACTGTAATCCTATTTCGAAAGGCTATTTGTGTGTGTGTTAACCTCAGGTGACCAAATTGGGTTCTATCTCCTTCACCAGTGTGCTAGTTTCATCAGCGCTGTCTTCTTCATGATGTCATTGTGGAATGAATGGCCAAGATGATTCTCGGTTTACCAAAGATTATTACCCAGAAGTGAAGTGGAAGAGTACCTTGGTCAGGACATGAATCCTGCTCTATGTCTGTAGTGAGTTCATAGGAGCCAGTGTGGTGGGAGGTTTCTGGCCCATATGGTCATCCAGGGATCCAGACTCAAAGGATCCACCATCCTGCGATTATATCACCTGGAACACACAGTCCCCTTTGTCATCACATGGAGAGGAAAGAGTGCATGAATATCTCACACCCATGCTTGTGTGCTTCAGTCTGAGTCACAAGTTTACTAGAACCTGTCTTCTCGTCACAAATTAGAGTCGACTCTTCCTATTACTTGTGGAACACACACATCTCTTCCTTCCTCAAGACCTCCTCTAAGAGACCTCTTTCTCCTCCTTTGAGACAATTCAATCCCATTTAGACATAGCATTGAACTCAAGTCTTCAAATTTCTGGATTCACAACAGTCCTTACATTAGATGTGAATATAGTCTGTCTTGGTCTGGAAACTTTGATGTAAAAATACAAGTTATCTGCTTCTCTACACTCCCATTGTCCTTCAACACACACACACAACATAGTAGCAGAAAAGGGAAATTGTAAAAAAAAACCAAAAAACCTCAAAATTTTAGTTGCTCAGAACAACAAATACTTATTTTTGCTCTCAGATACTTCCAGAAATAAGATTGTTCCATGATTGGCACTAACTGTAGTCTTTGGGAAAACTCCTTTATCAATTGAACCCTATGGACTCTGACTTTGCCTTCTTTCTAAAAAAATTAGCATATTTTAAAATTGGAGTATAATTTACTTACAATGTTGTGTTAATTTCAAGTGCATAGCAAAGTGAATCAGTTACATATATATACACACACACACACATATAGATACATATATATCTATATCTATCTGTGTGTATATATATACGCAGATATATGTATATAATATAATAAAATATGTACTTATATATATATAATATTTATATTTATATCTCCACTCTCTTTTGGATTTAACCTAAAAGTTAAACACTTTTATCTAGTGATTTTCTTTTATATCTTCCAAAATCCATGGTAACCCAAATTCCTGAAACTTTTTTTGTTGGATCATTTGTTCAGCCTTCTTGGCACTTTTTCTTTTGGCCCTTATTCTTATTGGCCATCTCAGAAGTTGGCATTCAGTAATATGCCCATGTTGGGGGCTGAGCAACCTTTTCAGTCCACTTTCTGCTCAAGGAAGTTAGAGATTTCAAGAGTGGTTTAAAATATTCAAGAAGTCATAGATTTTTGTTTTATTTTGTTTTGTTTTGCTCCAGGCCTTAACTTCTTTGTATTACACATACCAAAAACTTATTAATCTATTTTGATTCCAGTCATTTCCAAATTCCAGATTTGACAAGTGCTGTTCTTTTGTAGACTTGCTATATGTTTTTGCTTTTATCTCTCTTAATATTCACTAGAACCAGACATCCTGGAATGTGAAGTCAAGTTGGCCTTAGAAAGCATCACTACAAACAAAGCTAGTGGAGGTGATGGAATTCCAGTGGAGCTATTTCAAACCTTGAAATATGATGCTGTGAAAATGCTGCACTCAATATGCCAGCCAATTTGGAAAACTCAGCAGTGGCTACAGGACTGGAAAAGGTCATTTTTCATTTCAATCCCAAAGAAAGGCAATGCCAAAGAATGCTCCAACTACCGCACAATTGCACTCATCTCACATGCTAGTAAAGTAATGCTCAAAATTCTCCACGCCAGGCTTCAGCAATATGTGAACCATGAACTTCCAGATGTTCAAGCTGGTTTTAGAAAAGGCAGAGGAACCAGAGATCAAATTGCCGACATCCACTGGATCATGGAAAAAGCAAGAGAGTTCCAGAAAAACATCTATTTCTGCTTTATTGACTATGCCAAAGCCTTTGACTGTGTGGATCCCAATAAACTGTGGAAAATTCTGAAAGAGATGGGAATACAAGACTACCTGACCTGCCTCTTGAGAAACCTATATGCAGGTCAGGAAGCAACAGTTAGAACTGGACATGGAACAACAGACTGGTTCCAAATAGGAAAAGGAGTCCATCAAGGCTGTATATTGTCACCCTGCTTATTTAACTACTATGCAGAGTACATCATGAGAAACGCTGGGCCGGAAGAAGCAGAAGCTGAAATCAAGATTGCGGGGAGAAATATCAATAACCTCAAATATGCAGATGACACCACCCTTATGGCACAAAGTGAAGAGAAACTAAGAAGCCTCTTGATGGAAGTGAAAGTGGAGAGTGAAAAAGTTGGCTAAAAGCTCAACATTCAGAAAATGAAGATCATGGCGTCTGGTTCCATCACTTCATGGGAAATAGACAGAGAAAAAGTGGAAACAGTGTCAGACTTTATTTTTTGGGGCTCCAAAATCACTGCAGATGGTGACTGCAGCCATGAAGTTAAAAGACGCTTACTTCTTGGAAGGAAAGTTATGACCAACCTAGATAGCATATTCAAAAGCAGAGACATTACTTTGCCAACAAAGGTCCTTTTAGTCAAGTCTATGGTTTTTCCAGTGGTCATGTATGGATGTGAGAGTTGGACTGTGAAGAAAGCTGACTATCGAAGAATTGATGCTTTTGAACTGTGGTGTTGGAGAACACTCTTGAGAGTCCCTTGGACTGCAAGGAGATCCAACCAGTCCCTTATAAAGGAGATCAGCCCTGGGTGTTCTTTGGCAGGAATGATGCTAAAGCTGAAACTCCAGTACTTTGGACACCTCATGTGAAGAGTTGACTCATTGGGAAAGACGCTGATGCTCAGAACGATTGGGGGCAGGAGGAAAAGGGGACGACAGAAGATGAGATGGCTGGATGGCATCACTGACTCGATGGATGTGAGTTTGAGTGAACTCTGGGAGATGGTGATGGACAGGGAGGCCTGGTGTGCTGCGATTCATGGGGTTGCAAAGAATCAGACACAACTAAGCGACTGAAGTGAACTGAACTGAATATTCACTATCTCTGTATTAGTGCTTCCCATGTGGCACTAGTGGTAAAGATCCCATCTACCAATGCAGGAGATGAAGAGACCCGGGTTTGATCCCCAGGTTGGGAAGATGGGCATGACGAACCATTCCAATATTCTTGCCTGGAGAATCCCCTTGACAGAGGAGACTGGTGGGCTCCAGTCCAAGGGGTCACAGAGTCAGACATGACTGAAATGACTTGGCAACTCACACATGCACCTCAGTATTAGATAATGGCCTTTGGAAACAGAATTTGCCCATAATTTTATTTTTTACCTTGAGCCTGCTTTAATTTTTATGGTTAACACCAAGCGAAATGGACATGTTTTGGTGTGGAGTCTATGAGTTTTAACACATATAGATTACTGGAACTACCATCACAATCAGGATAAAAAACAGTTTCATCTCACTCCATATCCCCAAAATGCCTCTTTGAAGTCCCACCTTCCCCCATGATATCAATAGAGGAGTGCCTTTTCCCGCTTTTTAATTCAGAATGTGAGGATATCTGCTATCATCTACTTTTCAGAGTCCTAAGATGGTTGCTTGACTTCTTTCAGGATTTTATATTTGCATTCAGTGGGATAAATGGAAAAGAATCAATTGCTTGGTCTTGTCTGGAACCAGAATTTCACTGAAGTGTTTTGAATAGGGGACTTTTAAGCATAGCAGCTATATGAAGTGTGGGGAAATAAAAGTCAATGGAAAGGATCTAGGTCTTTCCTTAGTTAAAATTCCAATTAAGAAGACTAAGCAAATTCCCATATACCATCAGATCAAAGCTATTATTTTTTCTAGAGTGTCTAATCACTCAGTTATATTTGACTCTTGGCAACCTCATGGATTGTAGCCTGCCAGGCTCCTCTGTCCATGGGATTTCCCAGGTTAGAATACTGGAGTGGGTAGCAATTCCCTTCTCCAGGGGATCTTCCCAACCCAGGGATCAAACTTGGGTCTTCTGCATTGCAGGCAGATTCTTTACTGTCTGAGCCACAGGGGAAGTTCCTTTTTTACTAAAGGATTTTTTATTTAATATACTTTTTTAAGCATCAAAGTAGTAAGCCTAGACAGAATATTGTTTGATTTCATTAAATTTATATTTAAGTTAGTATATTTTTATTTTGGCGTACAAATAGGGGCATTGTTATATTCTGTGTTTAGAGCAACTAAAGTCAGGCCACTAGTGATATCATCAGGCAATTCCAGTTAATCATGTCCCTAACCATCATTTCAGATTTACCAGAGAACCCTCACAACTTGAATTTTGGAACACAGTCTTCAGGCTGGGATCAATTTTGGATCACAAATACCTTTACCTCTTCATCTTCTGTATCTTTCTCATCACCTACAGTCATGATATGTGACTAGAAATTTTCACGTAGCAATTTAGTTGGTACTCTTAGAACTAAGGAAGAGGAACAAAAGTTACCATTAAGTAACTGAGTAGAATGTGAAGATACATTGATTATCTCCTTTATTCCCCACTATATTGTAGGTATTAGTTCAGTATTACTATTCTCGACGTACAGGTGAGGAAACTGAGACAGAGATTCAGTAACTTGTCCAAAGTTGCAGCACTAATTCCAAAGTTCATGTTCTCTCCTAATGCCACATGGGTCTATCCATCCATGCCACCTGTACTTGAGAAGACAGAAACAAACAGGTAACTTAGGGCTAAAGATAATTCAAGACAGTAGGATCTCATGGAGTAGAATGGAGTGGGAAGAATGCAGGAATTTTAATAAGAGACTGAAATTCTTTATGTCTTTGTGTCTATTTTATGGGCTTCTCAGGTGGCTCAGGGGTAAAGAACCTGCCTGCTACACAGGAAACCTGGGTTTGATCCCTGGGTTGGGAAGATCCCCTGAAAGAGGAAATGGTAACACATTCCAGTATTCATGCCTGGGGAATCCCATGGACAGAGGAGCCTGCTGGGCTATAGTCCACGGGGTTGCAAAGAGTCAGAGGTAACTGAATGACTGAGCATGTGTGTATGTCTGTTCTATGTTAAAATATCTATGATATTTGAAACAAGCAATCTACTTCCAAATGTTTTTATGAGCGTATTTTTCTTGAGGCTGTGGTATTGGGGTACTGATGTTATACCACAACCTTCCAAACCTGTTGTCCATTTGTTTTCTGAGACTTCCTGAAACCTACCTATTAATCTTGCTTCTGTTGTTCATTCTCTATTTTTTATGCCAACATGGAAAAACAAAGGATGAAGGGTTTGTCTCCTGGTTAAAAATCTATGTGAGATTTTTTTTTTTTAGGCTGAATCCTAGGCAATAACAATGGCTTTACTTGGCTGGCCTCCATGGGACAACTTCCCTCCCCACATTAGACTTGCTGCTTGGCCAGGGCAATATAGTCTCAGAAGGGAGGTGAGGTCAAGAATTCAGGTCCTTCTTGCTAGTCGTGTTCTGTCATGTATTTTTATATGCAGCCCCAGGGCATTCATTCTTAGATCTCTTTATCTGACATCTTGGGCCAAGGTCTTCTTCAGATGCCTCTGCTAAGGCCTTCTTATGAGGAGAGGAAGGAGAAAACTGGAAGATAATTTTCCCCACTCTGACTCAGTACCCACTTCTGTTCTACTCCTAGTCCTTCTCTCACATCTTCCCCATGATCCTAAAGTCCATAAAACCTCCAGAGGCTTGTTCATGGAGATGACTTCCACCTCTGTGTTGTTCTACCTGACTCTGGACCAAAGTGACATTCCATGGAGGAAAATGGAACAGTGTTTCCTTGGGTATTAAACGCCTACTCATAACATCCATAGTAAGTGGTTAAATGCTTATTCTTTCATTTTTGACTTGTGCTTTGACTGGACTTCCCAGGTGGCGCTAGTGGTAAAGAGTCCACCTGCCAAGGCAGGAGATGCAGGAGATGCAGATTTGATCTCGATGTCAGGAAGATCTCAGGGAGTAAGAAGTGGCAATTCACTCCAGTATTCTTGCTTGGAAAATTCCATGGACAGAGGACCTGGTGGGCTACAGTTCAGGGGGGTCACAAAGAGCTGGACAGGACTGAGCAAGTGAGCACTTGACTGGCTACTCAGACCTCTGACATCTAAGCTTTTTTTCTTTTCTCTTCCATCTCATCCAAGCTCAAGACAGAAAAATGCCACCCAGAGTTTAAATAAGACTGGAATTTGTGGACTCCACTGAATATCCCGGAATCAAACTTATAGACCTGTTTTAGGAGAAGAAGGACAATTAATCTCAACAAACATTCCCATTTATTTATCAAACTCCACTTAATTTCTCCTAAATTCTAAGTTTCATAATTGTCATCTTTGGCAAGCTTTCATGGTAGGAAATTGTTTCATAGTGATGTCTGCTATATGCTGACCAAATCATAAAGTCATTATGCTTTTACTTCATAAAAATATGCAAAGAACATAAATATATTAATCAAATACAAATATTCCATTTACCGTATATACTCACGTCTCTGATGAACAGCTGACTGACAGAATAAATGAATGAATGACCAAATAACCATACAGGGACCTCAAAAGTGAGACTTGGAATGAGAGCAGTAAGCAGAAAGAATGTGGTGATTATGGTGTCTGAAAGAGAAAGGAAAGAAGAGACAGAACAGCAGGTAGCGGGGAGGAGAGGAGAGGAGAAAACACATGAAGGAAAAAAGGCAATACCTTCTGTTTTTACCTCGAAAATCAAGTTTTTGTCTCCCAATTGATGTTTTAGAAAGCTTAATATGCTTCTGAAGAACAAGACCAGGAAATTAGAGAATGTCCCCAACACTACCCTGCTGAGTTCCACCAACTCTAGTTTGAATGAAATGAAAAAAATCAAAGTACGGCTATGTTTCATTTCCAACAGAAGGTATAAGGTTTTTTCCCCTTCATTTTTTTTTCCTTCATAAAAAAATTTACCCTTTGAAAAAGTCATAGTACATCTAGGTTCACATTCATCATCTCCCTTCAGTAAAAATAATTTTGACCAATATTATGCTGGATATCTCATTGTCTTGTCAACAACAACATGGTAATTGGTATGAATGTCCAAAAATCAAAGCCTTTCAGAAATGATAGGCTTGATTTAGCCCCACTGACATGGCTCTCATTAATTCAGTGAGGACTGTGTAGTACAAACGTACAGATTCCTTTATTCATCACAGTAATGACCTCAGGGAACCTCATTGAAAATGTACATGACAGATCAGGTAGGGAATGCTGTTGCCAAGATGAACAGAAAATGGCAAATGAGAGCAAGATAATATGAAGTTTACCTTAGAAAAAACATTAAGTAATCATTACTTGAATAAATTATGTATTTTATATAATCCAAAATATTCTGTACTTAAAAGCCCCAAAAGGGCAAATGCACATTTCACTAAATGTTTAAAGTTCCTGAATTAAATCTGAAAAGAATCTCTCTTCATTATTATGTGTTAACATAGATCCATTGGATTCCTTTGGGTGAGAATATTTAAATAATCTCACTTATAAAAACCATGCAGTAGATTTCTGCTGCAGTGACCACCACCATCACTGTCTCTACTTCTCACCTATGCCCACCACAAAAGCACACTGTGCTTTGGACCTAATGTCTGTAACACTCCAAATTCATATGCTGAAATGCTAATCCTCAACATGATTCTGTTAGGAAGTGGGGCATTGAGAGGTGACCAGGTCACCAGGTCAGAGTCTTCATGAATTGGATTACTGCCCTTATAAAAGGGATTGAAGAGATCTCCCTTGACACTTCTGGCATGTGAGGATATGGCTAGACAATATCTGTATGTGAACCAGGAAGCAGAGACTCACCAGATACCAAATCTGGTGGTGCCTTGATTGTGAACTTCCTAGCTTGATAAACAAAAGTTTAAGGCATCCAGTCTGTGATGAATGAACTAAAGTATGCACCCATATGTGTGTATACACACAGATTCACAGATAGGAAGTGAGGATATACTGTACAGAAATCTTTCTTGCTGTACAGTAGAGGCTTCCTAGGTGGTACAGTGGTAAAGAATCCTCCTGCTGATGAAGGTGACATGGATTCATTCCCTGGGTTGGGAAGATCCCCTGGAGGAGAATATGGCTACCCATTCCAGTATTCTTGTTGGGAAAATCCCATGGACAGAGTAGCCTAGTGGGCTACAGTCCATAGGGTCTCAAAGAATGGGATATAACTGAGCACACACATGCATGGCATGGCATGCACTGAAATAGAACAGTATTGTATCACTGATAAGAGGATTGGAGGGAGAAGAACCCATAATTAGTAGAGGTAGATGAAAGCTTGGTGTGCTACAGTCCATGGGTTGCAGAGGTGGATATGACTTAGCAACTAAACAACAACAATAAAGAGGAAAAATAGGAGATAGATAAGTGGGGTGGGGGAAAAAAATAAGACAATTGGGAAAAGTTGTAAGAGGATATGAAAGAGAGAATGATGTAGATGGGAATGATGTCAGAGCAGAATCCAGAGATGGGGTCCAGTGGAACCTCAAGTGTGCCTCACTTTGCTACAAAGTAATGAGTTCATTGGAGAAGGCAATGGCAACCCATTCCAGTACCCTTGCCTGGGAAATCCCATGGAAGGAGGAGCCTGGTAGGTTACAGACTCGAAGAGTCAGACATGACTGAGTGACTTCACTTTCACTTTTCACTTTCATGCACTGGAGAAGGAAATGGCAACCCACTCCAGTATTCTTGCCTGGAGAATCCCAGGGATAGAGGAGCCCGGTGGGCTGCAGTCTATGGGGTCGCACAGAGTTGGACACTACTGATGTGATTTAGCAGCAGCAGCAATGAGTTCATTTTAAATCTCATTCAATGAAATATAATTACTGAAGGAACAAAAGGCATTTTAATCTTTGAGACTGTCTTAGAAAAGTAAGTGAGAAAGGTGAAAAGTGACTCTTTCACAAAGTTGGCTCTTATTGGTATAGCAAGGTTTAAGTTTTGAGACGCTAATTGTTGTAATATTTTGAAGTTAGAAACAGCTGTCCTCGGTGATAAGAGTCTTATTAGCTTAGATATCTAGTGGATCTCTTAGAATAAATGATATTAAGGATTTTGAAAAAGCTAACTTGATAGCAAGGTGAGGGGATTAAGACTTGCAATGGGCTGTTTTAAACAACAGAGAACAAAATGAAGCAACTTTTGGGAGTCCCTCCAAAGAATTAAAATGTTCTTAAGAAGAACGCGCCCATATCTGCTTTTTTGGTGGCAACAGCATGTATAATGAACATGCATGACCATTCCGCAGTGAAGGTGAAGACAAGTATCTTGTTTCAGTGACAGGCTGGGTACAACAGCGAAGACCGCAGGGGTGGAGGAAGCTCAGTTTTGTGCCTAAACTGAGAACTTTCCACTTGTCTTGAGAGTTCTCTTGATGGGTTTTACAAATTCGACTATTTCGTCTTTTATTGTATTGTGACCAGTTCTTCTGAATAACCTCTTGTGATTCAAAACAGTCTCAGGATTCCCAAACCAGGCAACGATGGCCACAGGAGAATCCAGGAGTTAAAGCAACTTGTGTAACAGAGGAAGCTTGGGTCATGCTCAGAGTAAAGTGCTTCAAAATTCAAAATAAACCAACATGAAAGAGAAAATCATCCTTGTTTCAGAGACTATAAATAATGCAGCAATCTTCCAGGAAGAAGCCAGTTTTGTGTTTAAGACCATGTTTGCTTGCTGAGCTGTGGAAAACTACATCATGTCCAGAAAGCTGGTAATCTTATTTTTTAAACTGTCTGCAATTCTTATGTCACTGCCTCCCTCAGGAGATGGAAAAGCTGATTTTGGTCTGGAACTTGTTACCTTATAGTTTTTTAGCTTACACGATGTGAAAATGTCCTTTCCTGTTTATGTGACTGTGATACTTACAAACGTCCCATTTAGCTATTTGGATAAAGTCTGTTCTTATTTCTCACAAATTTTTCTTCATAACATGCGATAGACAAAGCTTTTAGTAGCCAGATACTCAAATATCAGAAAAATTCACCCTTGCTGAGCTCAAACATGTTAGGATTATGAGTGATGGAAAAATAAAGTACACTGAAAAGTAGCTTAGATTAAGCTTGAGGACATTGGTTGAGCACGAGCGCCCAAGGATGCTTTTGAAGGATTCACTGAATCACAGCCTGAAGCAATGTAACATCACAGCAGAGAGCAGAGAAACAACTAAAGCCGAGAGACTGTACTAGTATGCAACAGCCAAGGACAGGGTGACTTAGTTTCAGCAAAATTGCTGTCTACTGCACCAGGACACAATTCTTCAAATAGCAACAAATCCCACAGCATAGTAACAAGTGACAGATATTAAGAAAATCCTTTAAGTTTTATCAATGTGATGTGGCTTTACAGTATTATGTATTTAGCGATTCCTATATCCAGATGGGGCTTCCCTGGTGGCTCAGATGGTAAAGAATGTGCCTGCATTGCAGGAGACCTGGTTTCAATCTCTGAATCAGGAAAATCCCCTGGAGAAAGGAATGGCTACCCAGACCAATATCCTTGCATGGAGAATTCCATGGACAGAGGAGCCTGGTGGACTATGGTTCATGGGGTGACAAAGAGTCAGACACGATGAGTGACTAACACACACACGCATACACATATCCAGACAGAAGAATCACTAGTAAATTGTCTTCATTTTCAAAATAAATTAGTTGTGAGTACATTGGACACATATAGTATTACAATCCTAGGATAACATAATTTGATGGAAAACAATTAGAAATGAGAAAATAGACATATTCATGCCAAATGAAATGGAATAAATGAAACAAGTGTTAAATTATGAGGGAAACTTACAAATTCCTTTTGTGCCATGGGCTCCAAAGAGGGATACTATAACCCTAATATAATTAGGGATTTTGGTAGATCTTGGTGAAAATGTCTACCAGTCATTTCATACCCTTTATCCATCTCTTTGGCAGCACTGTCCCACATAGACTCTACATCCTAGTGGTCTATCTGATGATTTGCCTGGCCATTCAGGCACTAGCAAACATGATGTGAGCAGAGACTCAGAAAGCATTTGCATTTTGAGCCTTGCTTCCATGTTCCTATTTGGAACTCTGAGACTCCCATGTGAAGAAGCATAGACTAGCTAGAACAGCAGATACTATACGAAACAAAAATGAATTGCCCAAGCTGAGGTCCTCTTAGACCAATAAGGTACCAACTGTCAGACATGTGACTGAAGTGGTCTTGAACAAAATAATCTTAAATGAGCTAGGCTTGAAGAACACCAAACCGGTCCATGGAATCATTAAAAAAAAAAAAACAACTGCAACTAATCTGGATATGTTTAATTATGCAACAAAACCTTACTGTTACATGCTCAATTTAATGATAATAATAATAATATTACTAACAGTTAATGGGCTACCATTTAATGTGTCAGACACTGTGTGAATATATTCAGTTCATTTCAATCAGTCAGTTGTGTCCGACTCTTTGCGACCCCATGGACTGTGGCAAGCCAGGCCTTCTTGTCCTTCACCAACTCCAAGAGCTTGCACACTCATCCATTAATCGGTGATGCCATGCAATCTGTTGTCTCATTGTCCTCCTGTCTTCAATCTTTCCCCAGCGTTAGGGTCTTTTCAAATGGGTCAGTTCTTCACAACAGGTGGCCAAAGTATTCAGCTTCAACTTTATAATCAGTCCTTCCAATGAAAATTAAGGATTGATTTCCTTTAGGGCTGACTGGGTAGATCTCCTTGAAGTCCAAGAGACTCTCAAGAGTCTTCTCCAACACAACAATTCAAAAGCACCAATTATTTGACACTCAGCTTTCTTTATGATACAACTCTCACGTCCATACACAACTACTGGAAAAACCGTAGCTTTCACTATATGGACCTGTGTTGGCAAAGTAATGTCTCTGCTTTTTAATGACAAATTGTCTAGACCATAATTCTTCTTCCAAGGAGCAAGTGTCTTTTAATTTCATGGCTGCAGTCACCATCTACAGTGATTCAGTTCAGTTTGGTTGCTCAGTCGTGTCTGACTCTGTGACCCCATGGACTGCAGCATGCCAGACTTCCCTGTTCATCACCAACTCTCAAACTCATGTCCATTGAGTCAGTGATTCCATTCAAATATCTCATCCTCTGTCATCCCCTTCTCCTCCCGCCTTCAATCTTTCCCCAGCATCAGGGTCTTTTTAAATGAGTCAGTTCTTTGCATCAGGTGGCCAAAATATTGGAGCTTCAGCTTCAGCATCAGTCCTTCCAATGAATATTCAGACTGATTTCCTTTAGGATTGACTGGTTTGGTCTCCCTGTGATCCAAGGGACTCTCAAGAGTCTTCTCCAACACCACAGTTCAAAAGCGTCAATTCTTCTGTGCTCAGCTTTCTTTATAGTCCAACTCTCACATCCATACATGAATATTGGAAAAATCATTGCTTTGACTAGATGGACCTTTGTTGGTAAAGTAATATCTCTGCTTTTTAATATGCTGTCTAGGTTGGTCATAGCTTTTCTTCCAAGGAACAAGTGTCTTTTTATTTCATGGCTAGAGTCACTATCTGCAGTGATTTTGGAGCCCCCCCCCCCCCAAATTAAAGTCTGTCACTATTTCCACTCTTTACCCATTTATTTGCCATGAAGTGATGGGACCAGATGCCATGATCCTAGGTTTTCTGAATGTTGACTTTTAACCCACCTTTTTTGGTCACCTCTTTCAATTTCATGAAGTGGCTCTTTAGTTCCTCTTTGCTTTCTGCCATAGGGTGGTGTCATCTGCACCTCTGAGGTTATTGATATTTCTCCTGATAATGTTGATTCCAGCTTGCACTTCATCCAGCCTGGCATTTCACATGATACACTCTGCATATAAGTTAAATAAGCAGGGTGACAATATACAGCCTTGACATACTCCTTTCCCAATTTGGAAAAGTCTGTTGTTGCATGTCTGGTTCTAACTGTTGCTTCTTGACCTGCATAGAGGTTTCTCAGGAGGCAGGTCAGGTGGTTTGGTATTCCCATCTCTTTCAGAATTTTCCAGTTTGTTGTGATCCACACAATCAAATGCTTTAGCGTAGTCAATGAAGCAGATGTTTTCTCTGGAATTCTCTTGCTTTTTCTATGATTCAATGGATGTTGGCAATTTTGTCTTTGGTTCCTCTCCCTTTCCTAAATCCAGCTTAAATATCTGAAAGTTCTCAGTTCACGTACTGCTGAAGAGTAACTTGGAGAATTTTGAGCATTACTTTGCTAGCGTGTGAAGTGAGTGAAGTCACTCAGTCGTGTCCAACTCTTTGCGACCCCATGGACTGTAGCCTACCAGGCTCCTCCATCCATGGGATTCTCCAGGCAAGAATACTGGAGTGAGTTGCCATTTCCTTCTCCAGGAGATCTTCCCAATCCAGGGATCAAACCCGGGTCTCGCATATTGCAGGCAGATGCTTTACCAAATGAGCGTGTGTGATGAATGCAATTGTGCGGTAGTTTGAACATTCTTTAGCATTGCCTTTCCTTGGGATTGAAATGAAAATTGACCTTTTCCAGTCCTGTGGCCACTGCTATGTTTCCCAAATTTGCTGGCATATTGAGTGCAGCACTTTCACAACATTATCTTTTAGGATTTGAATTAGCTCAGCTGGAATTCTGTCACCTAGCTTTGTTCATAGTGATGCTTCCTAAGGCCCACTTGACTTTACATTCCATGATCTGGCTCTAGGTGAGTCACTATCTTGGTTATCTTGGTCGTGAAGATCTTTTTTGTATAGTTCTTCTGTGTATTCTTGCCCCCTCTTCTTAATATCTTCTGCTTCTGTTAGGTCCATACCACTTCTCTCCTTTATTGTGCCCATCTTTGCATGAAATATTTCATTGCTATCTCTAATTTTCTTGAAGAGATCTCTAGTCTTTCCCATTCTGTTATTTTTCTCTAGTTCTTTGCATTGATCACTGAGGAAGGCTTTCTCCACTCCTTGCTATTCTTTGGAACTCTGCATTCAGATGCTTATATCTTTCCTTTTCTCCTTTGCCTTTCACTTCTCTTCTTTTCTTTGCCATTTGTAAGGCCTCCTTGGACAGCCATTTTCTCTTTTTGCATTTCTTATTCTTGGAGATGGTTTTTTTTCACTGCTTCCTGTACAATGTTATAAGCCTCCATCCATAGTTCTTCAGGCACTCTGTCTATCAAATCTAATACCTTGAATCTGTTTGTCACTTCCACTGTTTAATCATAAGGGATTTGATTTAGTTCACACCTGAACACTCTAGCGACTTTCCCTACTTTCTTCAATTTAAGTCTGAATTTTGCAAAAAGGTCAGGAATTTCAAATATATATATATATATATATATATATCACATATATTTTATAATATAATTTATAATTATAATTATAAATATATATTTATACGTATTATATATTATAATATATACATATCATATATTATAATAAATATAATTATATAATATATAACTGTATATTATATATGTATTATATATATTTGAAATTCCTGAACTTTAAATAAGGTAGGTGTTCATAACACCATTTTACAGTTATTATAATATATGTTGTGAAGTGTGAATATAGCCATGCAAATAGGAAATAACAATGCCAAGATTCATTTTCAGCCTGTGAGTTCCATGTCCTTTCCATTTTGCCAGGTTGCTGACTGCATGGCCTCTTGAGTAGGACTGAGGCACAGACTTTGATGGGCTGCTCAGGTTTCCCCAGGGTGGTAAAGCCTTTCACACTCAAACTACTCAAGGATTCTTCATTCACCTCATGCCAAGTTGAGTAAAATATTTCTTAATTGAAAAAGAGTTGTTTTACAATGTTATGTTAGCTTTAGTTGTACAACATAGTGCTTCAATATTTTTATAGATTATATTCCATCTGAAGTTATTACAAAATACTGCACGTATTTCTCTATGCTATAACAATATATCCATGTTGCTTACCTATTTTATACATGGAAGCTTATATCTCTTAATCCCATAGCCCAATCTTCCTCTCTCTGCCTCCCTCTCTCCACTATTAACTACTAGTTTGTTTTCTATATCTTGGAGTTTCTTTTTATTTTGTTATATACACTGTTTTATTCTTTAGATTCCATATATCAGTCTATTCATCTTTCTCTTACTTCACTGAAGTCTTACTTCATTAAGCAGAGTACCCTCCATGTATATTCATGTTGTTGCAAATGGCAAAATTTCAGTCTTTTTACTGCTGAGTAATATTCCATTGTGTATATCATGTCTTCGTTACCCATTTAACCTAAATGGACATTTAGGTTGCTTCATATCTTGACTATTAAAAATGACACTGTTATGATCATTGGACTACGTGTATCTTTTCTTTTTTTTTTTTAATTTTTTTTAATTTAATTTTAAAATCTTTAATTCTTACATGTGTTCCCAAACATGAACCCCCCTCCCACCTCCCTCCCCATAACATCTCTGTGGGTCATCCCCATGCACCAGCCCCAAGCATGCTGTATCCTGCGTCAGACATAGACTGGCGATTCACTTCTTACATGATAGTATACATGATAGAATGCCATTCTCCCAAATCATCCCACCCTCTCCCTCTCCCTCTGAGTCCAAAAGTCCGTTATACACCGCTGTGTCTTTTTTCCTGTCTTGCATACAGGGTCGTCATTGCTATCTTTCTAAATTCCATATATATGTGTTAGTATACTGTATTGGTGTTTTTCTTTCTGGCTTACTTCACTCTGTATAATCAGCTCCAGTTTCATCCATCTCATCAGAACTGATTCAAATGAATTCTTTTTAACGGCTGAGTAATACTCCATTGTGTACATGTACCAAAGCTTTCTTATCCATTCATCTGCTGATGGACATCTAGGTTGTTTCCATGTCCTGGCTATTATAAACAGTGCTGCGATGAACATTGGGGTACATGTGTCTCTTTCAATTCTGGTTTCCTCGGTGTGTATGCCCAGCAGTGGGATTGCTGGGTCATAAGCTACCAGCCATATTTTTCACAGAACTAGAACAAATAATTTCAAGATTTGTATGGAAATACAAAAAACCTCGAATTGCCAAAGCAATCTTGAGAAAGAAGAATGGAACTGGAGGAATCAACTTGCCTGACTTCAGGCTCTACTACAAAGCCACAGTCATCAAAACAGTATGGTACTGGCGCAAAGACAGACATATAGATCAATGGAACAAAATAGAAAGCCCAGAGATAAATCCACACACATATGGACACCTTATCTTTGACAAAGGAGGCAAGAATATACAATGGAGTAAAGACAATCTCTTTAACAAGTGGTGCTGGGAAAACTGGTCAACCACTTGTAAAAGAATGAAACTAGATCACTTTCTAACACCGCACACAAAAATAAACTCAAAATAGATTAAAGATCTAAATGTAAGACCAGAAACTATAAAAATCCTAGAGGAGAACATAGGCAAAACACTCTCAGACAAAAATCACAGCAGGATCCTCTATGATCCACCTCCCAGAATTCTGGAAATAAAAGTAAAAATAAACAAATGGGATCTAATTAAAATTAAAAGCTTCTGCACAACAAAGGAAAATATATGCAAGGTGAAAAGACAGCCTTCTGAATGGGAGAAAATAATAGCAAATGAAGCAACTGACAAACAACTAATCTCAAAAATATACAAGCAACTTATGCAGCTCAATTCCAGAAAAATAAACGACCCAATCAAAAAATGGGCCAAAGATCTAAATAGACATTTCTCCAAAGAAGACATACGGATGGCTAACAAACACATGAAAAGATGCTCAACATCACTCATTATCAGAGAAATGCAAATCAAAACCACAATGAGGTACCACTTCACACCAGTCAGAATGGCTGCAATCCAAAAATCTGCAAGCAATAAATGCTGGAGAGGGTGTGGAGAAAAGGGAACCCTCCTGCACTGTTGGTGGGAATGCAAACTAGTACAGCCACTATGGAGAACAGTGTGGAGATTCCTTAAAAAATTGCAAATAGAACTACATGTATCTTTTCAAATTTATGTATTTGTTTTCTTTGGATATATACCAAGGAGTAGAATTGCTAGATCACATGGTGGTTCTAATTTTAGTTTTCTTGAGGACCCTCCATAATATTTTCCATAGTTGTTGCACCAATTTGCATTTTCACTAACAGTGTACAAGATTTTTCTTTTCTCTTCATCATCACCAATTTTTGTTATTTGTCTTTTTGATGACAGCTATTCCAACAGGTGTGAATTGTTTCTCCTGTTTTGGAAGGCAGATTCTTAACCACTGGATCTCCAGAGAGGTCCCAGGGTTGTTACAATATTACTGACTATAGTACCTCTGTGTATATTATACCCTTGTGATTTATTATTTTATAGTTGGGTGTTTGAGCCTCTTAATCCTTTTCCACTTTGGGGAATTTATTTTAAAAAATGAAAAATACAAGTTCAAAAAGATACATGTACCCATATATTCATTATAGCACTATTACAAAAGGTAAGATATAGAAATAACCTATGTTATCTAGCAGTGGGAGCAAGGATAAAGAAGATGTGGTACATAAATACAGTGGAATACTACTCAACCATAAAAAATGAAATGTTGGCATTTGCAACAACATGGGTGGACCATGAGGACATTACTCTTCATGAATCATTGAATTTTTAAAAAATGACTTTTAGTGGGAGAACAAGCATTCCAGGGAGGTGTGTCTAAGTTGTGAACATGACTCAGCATACTCTACTTCAAAGTTCATGGCTAGTGATAACTTTTTGGCAATCAGTTTTGTTCTTGGTAAATAAGCGAATCACCAGTTTAAGTGTAGATGGAAATTATTACACACACTAGTAGATTATATAGAGAATTAGACTAAATTATCCTCTATGCCTGGGGTCCCCAGTGCCTGGGGCAAACCAGGCTATATAGTAGGAGGTTAATGGCCAGCAAGTGAGCAAAGCTTCATCTGTTTCTCCCCATGGCCCATGTTACTTGCCTGAACTATCCGTCCCCCTCCCACCCCCATCTCTGGAAAGACTGTCCTCTGCAAAACTGTTCCCTGGTGCCAAAAAGATTGGGAACCACTGCTCTATACAGCATTAAGGGGATTACTATGTTGCTTTATGCTTATAAGCACAATGGGGTTTAAATTTAGTGAATGAGTTCAAGCAAAAAAATAAATTCCTCTAATGCAATGTAATATTTTTGATGTCAACTAGAATTATGTTTGAATCTTGACTCCATACATAAGCTTCTGTGTCATTTGGGGCAAATTACGTTAGTTATACCGAGTCTCAGTTTTTCATCTCTATTGTGGGGAAAGTAAAATTTCCTTTGCAGGTTTATTGAGAATTTCAACAGGGAAAATTAAGTGTATAACCTAGTATGGTGTTTGATTGGTAAACAAAACAAAACAAAACACCACCTCAATAATTCATAGCACATTCTTTCTATTAAAAGGATAAGGATTGAAATCTAATGCAGGCGTTAGTCTGTGCAGTGGTGCCTTTCTGAGCTCTGCATCAAGCATATAATTTGAGGAATGAAATATACTCTTAAAAATAATTTAACCTCTTAGGACCCCTAAGCCTTTATGAGAAAAAAACAATCAGTGTATAAATAAATAAATAAACAGGCTAACAACTCCTCTAGATTTTTGAGCTGGAGAATATGCCAGAGGGAGAGCCTAATTAAAGTCACTGGAGCCTTAACAATCAATCAGAGACAGAGAAGGAAGCAGGGGAAGAAAAGAGATATGGGAAAGGAGGAGGGGAAATGCAGTTTCTAAGAGTGATGAGTGAACACCAAGGTCATGGTTCAGTGGACTGTGGAGCAGCTTGTAATTTCTACCTCTGTTTCTCACAAGAGCAATAGTTTCACAGCACCTCATCTCTATCTCCATAACTGAGAATTAATACCATAGTGCATTGTTTCAACCCAGTTATGATAATCAAAACAGCTTATCTTTTTATGATGTGCTAGGGTTCATAGAATGCCTTCATAACCACCATCTCATTTAATTCCTGCAGCATCTGGAGAATATGCAGCATTGGTAACCTCATAATTGTAAAAATGATCATTTATGGAGAAAAAGGGCAAATGAGAATGTTTAAAAACAGCAATGCTGTAATGTCCTCAGTAGTTACCATATCTTGGTTTATTTATACTGTATATCAGAACTATCCAATTCAATTTACAGTTCTTGAAAGACATAGTACTGACGCTGTTTTACATTAAAAAAAATACTTCAGGGCTAATTTCTCCTTTGCCTTCATTTAACAAAAAAAGATTAAGAGTTCACAAGTACTGAGTCATTCCACAACTGAACTAGAATTCACTCCAAATTCTTAACTATTATCTTATTTCAAGATAGCAAACCTTCTTACGTTCTTTAATTTTTCCCCAGAGGACCCAGGAGCCCATTGGCTTGTTTTAAAATGTAATACCCAACATGCTTTGATCTGGGGCCTAAAGGAGATCAGAAAGTGAAGGTAGAAAGATGCAAATTAAGTCAAAAATAATGAAAACAAGGCTTACACATTAAGGGTGGGAAGAAGAGATGTCTTCCCCATATTCCATGGGTTCATAGAAGTCAGTTCTCCAATGTAACTTTTTCAGACTATTAAGAGACAGACCATATCAAACAGATGAGAAATGTAGGAACTATCACTTGGAAACCCAAAGTGTTACAACTTTGGGAAACTTGTTTAACCTCTTGGGTTTCGTTTCCCCAACCTGTAAAATAGTGCCAAGTATAGTATCATTTAGAATAGACGATTATAGTGTTCACTGCAGAGGGTTATAGTGAAGATTCACTAAATATTGCATGACAAACATTTTGAATATTAGCACAAAATAAGAGTTAAATCAATCTTGCTGTTACTTACTATTTTTACTATGATTATTTATCATTCTTTAGTAAAAGCTACAATTAGGCACATGATAGCTTGACCATTTGCTGCCTAATAATCCAAGTACTAGTATGCTTCACTGGATTTATCATTTCTTGTCAGCCATATTTTCTCTCAGAATTGGCTTCTTTTAAAAGAACAAAACAGTAACAAACCATTTAGTTGTCATTTCTAAGGCTATTTTTTGTGGAAAGAAACCAAGATTCCATAAAATATTTATATAGATATTCTGTGAAATTTTTAGGAATCTCTTTTAAGCCTCTTGTTATAAATTGACATGCTCACAGTCCTTTTAAATCAATAAGAACTGACAAAAAGATACTAACTATATAACCTCCTTTCTGTTGTTTGATCACTAAGTCATGTCTGACTCTTGTGAGCCCATTGACTGTAGCCCACCAGGCCACTCTGTCCGTGGGATTTCCCCAGTAAGAATATTGGAGTGGTTTGCCATTTCCTTCTCCAAGGGATTTTCCCCACCCAGGGATCAAATCCCTGTCTCTCGTGTCTCCTGCATTGGTAGTCGGATTCTTTACTACTGAGCCACCAGAGAAGCCCAGCCTCTCTATTACTTTAACTGATAATATAACAACATTTATGTTTAATTTTTTCATGCTCATATTAAGAACTAAAATAAAAAGTGTGTTTTATTTGATGCTACAAGCCGAGGGTTTCTTTTGTTGGATTGTCTTCCACCATTGACTAGTTTGTTTGGCTTTTTAAAAAGGTTAAAATAAAGTTTTTTGAAATCTTAATTGGAGATTCTGAATTCAAATTCATAATGGTAGTAGGAAAGTAATGTCCAAATATTTTATGAAGTCAGTTCTAAGTACTATGAATACACCATAGTGACTGATTATAGCAATAGTAAATTTAGGGGTCATATGGTGAAAACTGGAATGAGAAATCCATTTAGTCGTTGCAGGTCACTAATTGATAACTTTGCAGAAAACTTATTGACAGAGAGGAACTTAGAGCACAAGGAAATGTCCTATTGCAAATGCTATTCAATTTGCCCATTAATTAAACACTTGGGAAGCTTTGTTAACTTGGACAGGACTCAAGACCATTATTTTGGTCACTAGAGCAGCACTGACTTAAAAGCGTTAATTACATTTCCTAATATGCTTATAAGCTAGCTGAATGACAACCTGCATTATTTTTTATACCTCAGATGAAGAACCAGAGGGCAAAGCTGATTCAGATAAAATGTCTTTATGGAGCCTGTATAATATTATAATTAAAACAAGAACAATTAAGACAGCATCTGGCAATGTTGAGGTAGAAATCATGTCAAGTAATATCATCACTGTTAGCGGCCACACCTTGTGGCTGTTTCTGGTCCTTTTTAGAGCTACCTTTTCTGAAACATTTTGCCTGGTTATTACATCCTCTTGCTCAGTGTTCTCTTTCCCTCTGACACTCTCATATCTTACTCTTGCTTCCATTCCTCTTTCTCTGACTGATTCTACTCTATCCTTCAGTTCAGTCCAGTTCAGTTCAGTTCAGTTCAGTCGCTCAGTCATGTCTCACTCTTTGTGACCCCGTGAATCGCAGCATGCCAGGCCTCCCTGTTCATCACCATCTCCCGGACTTCACTCAGACTCACGTCCATCGAGTCGGTGATGCCATCCAGCCATCTCATCCTCGGTCGTCCCCTTCTCCTCCTGCCCCCAATCCCTCCCAGCATCAGAGTTTCTTCCAATGAGTCAACTCTTCTCATGAGGTGGCCAAAGTACTGGAGTTTCAGCTTTAGCATCATTCCTTCGGAAGAAATACCAGGGTTGATCTCCTTCAGCATGGACTGGCTGGATCTCCTTGCAGTCCAAGGAATTCTCAAGAGTCTTCTCCAACAACACAGTTCAAAAGCATCAATTCTTTGGTGCTCAGCTTTCTTCACAGTCCAACTCTCACATCCATACATGACCACAGGAGAAACCGTAGCCTTGACTAGACGGACCTTAGTTAGCAAAGTAATGTCTCTGCTTTTGAATATGCTATCTAGGTTGGTCATACTTTCCTTCTAAGGAGTAAACGTCTTTTAATTTCATGGCTGCAGTCACCATCTGCAGTGATTTTGGAGCCCCCCAAAATAAAAGTCTGACACTGTTTCCACTGTTTCCCCATCTATTTCCCATGAAGTGATGGGACTGGATGCCATGATCTTCCTTTTCTGAATGTTGAGCTTTAGGCCAACTTTTTTGCTCTCCTCTTTCACTGTCATCAAGAGGATTCTTAGCTCCTCTTCACTTTCTGCCATAAGGGTGGTGTCATCTGCATATCTGAGGTTATTGATATTTCTCCTGGAAATCTTGATTCCAGCTTGTGCTTCTTTCAGTCCAGCGTTTCTCATGATGTACTCTGCATATAAGTTCAATAAGCATGGTGACAATATACAACCTTGACGGACTCCTTTACCTATTTGGAACCAGTCTGTTGTTCCATGTCCAGTTCTAACTGTTGCTTCCTGACCTGCATACAGATTTCTCAAGAGGCAGGTCAGGTGGTCTGGTATTCCCGTCTCTTTCAGAATTTTCCACAGTTTATTGTGATCCACACAGTCAAAGCCTTCGGCATTGAGTCAATAAAGCAGAAATAGATGTTTTTCTGGAACTCTCTTGCTTTTTCCATGATCCAGCGGATGTTGGCAATTTGATCCCTGGTTCCTCTGCCTTTTCTAAAACCAGCTTTGATGTCAGGGAGTTCACGGTTCACGTGTTGCTGAAGCCTGGCTTGGAGAATTTTGAGCATTACTTTACTAGCATATGAGAGAGTGCAGTTGTGCGGTAGTTTGAACATTCTTTGGCATTGCCTTTCTTTAGGATTGGAATGAAAACTGCCCTTTTCCAGTCCTGTGGCCACTGCTGAGTTTTCCAAATTTGCTGGCATATTGAGTGTAGCACTTTCACAGCATCATCTTTTAGGATTTGAAATATCTCCACTGGAATTCCATCACCTTCACTAGCTTTGTTCGTAGTGATGCTTTCTAAGGCCCACTTGACTTCACATTCCAAGATGTCTGGTTCTAGATTAGTGATCACATCATCATGACTATCTAGGTCGTGAAGATCTTTTTTGTACAGTTCTTCCGTGTATTCTTGCCACCTCTTCTTAATATCTTCTGCTTCTCTTAGGTCCATACCATTTCTGTCCTTTATCGAGCCCATCTTTGCATGAAATGTTCCCTTGGTATCTCTAATTTTCTTGAAGAGATATCCAATCTTTCCCAATCTGTTGTATTCCTCTATTTCTTTGCATTGATCACTGAAGAAGGCTTTCTTATCTCTTCTTGCTATTCTTTGGAACTCTGCATTTAGATGCCTATATCTTTCCTTTTCTCCTTTGCTTTTCACCTCTCTTCTCTTCACAGTTATTTGTAAGGCCTCCCCAGACAGCCATTTTATAACTGTTGCTGCCACCTGCCATACACACACATCATGAAGGTTTGTTTTTATGGATATTTTCTCATCCATTTTTTCTTTCCCCTTCTACTTTATTCCAAGGCGAGTGCTATGGGCTGAATGTTTGTGTCTCCCCCCAAACTCATATGTTGAAACCCTAACCCACAGTGTTATCATATTTGGAAGTGAGGCCATTGGGAAATGATTAGGTTTAGATGAGGTTAGGTGGGTGGGGCCTTCCATGATGGGATAAGTGCCCTTATTTGAAAAGGAAGACATAGAGATCTCTCTCCACACATGTGAAAAGAAGAGGTTCTGTGAGTACACAGTTAGATAGTGGCCAGCTGCAAGTGAAGAAGTAGGTAACACTAGGAACTCAATCTACTGGCACCTTGATCTTGGAGTTCACAGACTCCAAAACTGTGAGAAATAAATGTCTGTTGTTCAAACCACCACTCTGTGGTACTTTGTTAGAGCAGCCTGTGCTAAGACAGGAAGTAAATTGTATTTACTTCTGGCTTCTATAGTCAATTTGATGGGCTGACCCTCCAGTATAGATGCCCATCCAGATACCTAGTTCCAGTTGCCAGCTAAGCCATGTTGGTACTTTAGCATCAAGAGCTCTAAACAGATGCTATTAATCCCAACTTTCTACCTTCTTTCCTACTTCAGTTACTGAGACCATTATCCTCCTTCTAACTCAGATTCCAGAGTCTGGATGCTATTTGTTTTCTTCTGACCCATTACCGTTTACTCTGAACCCTTTAAATCAGTTAGCAAGTTCTATTGATTATGTGGGCTTCCCTGGTGGGTCAGATGGTAAATAATCTGCCTGCAATGTGGGAGACCCAGGTTCAATTGCTGGTTTGGAAGATCCCCTGGAGAAGGGAATGGCAACCAATTCCAGTGTTCTGGCCTGGAGAATGCCATGGACAGAGGAGCCTGGTGGACTCCAGTCCATGGGGTTGCAAAGAGTTGGACACAACTGAGCAACTAACACCACCACCACCACTGTTGATTATGTAGAGTACTGATAATGCACAATGAACATGTAAGTTCATATCCTACATAATTCTTTTATATCTTTTACAATTTTTTCAAAAGTCTTTATTGAATTTGTCATAATAGTGCTTCTGTTTCATGTTTTGATTTTTTGGCCACGATGCTTGTGGGATCTTAGCTCCCCACCTAGGGATCAAACCTGCACCCTTTGCCTTGGAAAGTGAAGTTTTAACGACTAGACTACCAAGGAAGTCGGTCTATAGAACTCTAATATCATTTTTGAGCTCACAGCTCATTTATTCTGGTGATGGTGGTGGGTAATAGGGTGCTGTGAGTACTTAAAACTGCCAATTTGAGGTATATCATCTCTTCCTATTTAAAGTAGTTCCTCAAGTTCACAATGGTCTCCTTTGTAAAAGTGATGTGTCTTTCTAGCTTTCATTCTCTCTTTTTCATAAGTGATCTTTATATGACAGAACTAGTCTTAAAGGTTATTGTCAAAATTTTCCCTTAATGGTTAAGGGCTCAATATTGCCTTTTAGTTTCTCTTTCACTTTTACTATTACAGTCTAATAATTCCTAAGTCAAATGTCTGCCACTAGCTGAAGAGGGCAAAAGTCATAGAAAAATGAAATTGAGGAGAAAGCATGTTTATATATGTTCTTCTCAAGTAGGTTTTGGCACCGGAATGTTATCCCTATAGTAAACCCAGTCTCCTTTGCATCAAGGCCAAGCCTTCCACAAACAGGCCTTATGTCCTGAGAAGTGCACTTGTTCTGTACTTTCAATGATAGAGACTATTCATTATTCTATAGATGTACAACTTCTAACTCCTTCCCCTGTATGTAATGATATTGTTACACAGAGCGAGTCTGCACTCCCCTGTCTTCCAGTGAAATTCTACACATCCTTAAATGATTTGTTCAAATGTCACTTTCTCCTTTGAGTATTTCCAGATTCCCTTCTCAGAAGCTAATTCCTTGTTCTTCATCCTGCCTATGTTACTTTCTCTAGATGTCTTTTGTGTTACTTTTTGCATTATATATTGCATTACTCAGAGAAGGCAATGGCACCCCACAATGGTACTCTTGCCTGGAAAATCCCATGGACGGAGGAGCCTGGTGGGCTGCAGTCCATGGGGTCGCTGAGAGTCAGACACAACTGAGTGACTTCACTTTCCCTTTTCCCTTTCATGCATTGGAGAAGGAAATGGCAACCCACTCCAGTGTTCTTGCTTGGAGAATCCCAGGGACAGGGGAGCCTGGTGGGCTGCCGTCTATGGGGTCACACAGAGTTGGACCCGACTGAAGCGACTTAGCAGCAGCAGTATTGTATTAGTAGTGGCTCAAATGGTAAAGAGTCCACCTGCAATGCAGGAGATCCAAGTTTGATCCCTGGGTCAGGAAGATCCCCTGGAGAAAGGAATGGCTACACACTCCAGTATTCTTGCCTGGAGAATTACATAGACAGAGAAGCCTGGCAGGCTACAGTCCATGGGGTTGCAAAGAGTTGGACACGACTGAGCAACTAACACTTTAACTTTTTCACTTTTCATATTGAATTACAATTAGTAGTGTATATATCCTCTTCTCTATGTTCTGATATTCAAGTTCTTTGAGGCTAGGAGTTAAGACATATTTATATTTTGTATCACACAGAGTACCTAGAAATATCAGATCCTCAATGACCATGAGCTGAATTGAACAATAAAAATGTTGGAGATAATAAAAGTCAAATAGTTGCATTTTATTATCCCTAGTACACTGTCTCTGTACCCTGGAGACTACATTGCTGGCCTATTTTGTATTCCTTGAAGTTATGCTCTCAATTCCCAGGAGGTTCTTAGATAAACAGAAAAATATTCAATTTTTCCCTTAATGGAATAAATATAATGCCTTTATCAGGAGATTAATGACATCATTTCAGATTCCAAAGAAATAACTTTGAAAAGCTTGCCAAAATCCATCATTCTTTCTTTTTCCCCATTGAGCTTAAAAATTGGGTTCCTGTGAAAGAGAAAATAATTTTTCTCTCCAGATAGATTTGTATGAATAAAACAAAATTCAGGTAGCCAGCCAAAACAAACTAGCTGAAAGCAGTTGAAGAAGCCCCAGACAGAGAGGTTATTTCATTTTGGAGTTCAAGTGGCAAAGCAGTCATTGTATTATGTGAATCCTAAATTGGCATTTGGCAGAAAACAAAAATCATTTGCAGGAAATATCATCCCTCATTTCCCTAAATGCCAGTCACCCTTGAGATTCAGTCTAAAGTCTCTAGTTTCATCACTCCATGAACAAACCGCTTCCCCCTTTCTTTTTCTAGGGCTTAATAATGATGCCATATATTATTCATTATACCGTAAGGATTAATGAATCCAGATTAGCAACACAGGCTATCATTAGCAATCTCCATTTCAGGATGGTCCCCAATAACGTCTGTAATCACCTGGGTTGCAGTTGAACCAGGTAAGGAAGGAAAAATGGCTCCTATAAAGCTGAAAATTATGATGCTCTTTGAGAAGACACATAAAGCACCCAGCTATGTTATCAACTTATTTTTCAAAGCCTCTGTTTAGATGTTCAGCGACTTTCTTAAAAGAGTGATTTGCTCTTATCGAAAAAAAAATAAAGTTTCCAATCCTTCTGGTTGCAAAGATAGGTCCTTTTACTGTAAATCAATGTGCTGCTGTCTTGTTTGCTCTGCTGCAAGAAAGATGGACACAGCACAGAACCAATGGTGCTGCTCCCTTGCCTCATTTATCTTGTGGGTCTGCTACCAGTGGAGCTGGCCTTAACCACTTCACCTCCTCTTTGTTGCCATTGTTGCCACAGCTCTGAAGACAGGTGCTTAAAAATAGAGGATGAGCTTATCTTATTTTTCTGGATATAAGGTGCAAAAGATTGGGTTAGTTATACTTCTCAGTTTATGGCACTCTACCTTTACTTGTCCTTGCCAAACTCCTTTCATGTTATTACTTCAGTTACATTTTAATTTATTTATTTCCTTTTGACCCCATGCCTCACACTCTTCCCTTCCATACCCTTAGATGCAACAATTGACAACCATTCAAACACCACTTGTAACTTTATATTTTTATGTGTTCTTGTAAAACTTGTATTGTTATTTTGTGCACCTAAAATGTAAGTTGACATAAATGATATTGCAGTAAAAATTTCATTTGGTTGCCTATTTTTTCACTGAGAATTATGCTTTGAACATTTCCCCAGGTTGCTGTGTGTATGTTTACTCTTTGCTTCTAATATTACTTTGTATTCTACTTACATGCATGCTTGCTCAGTAGTATCCTACTCTTTGTGACCCCATGGACTGTAGCCCAACAGTCTCCTCTGTCCAAGGGATTTTTCATGCAAGAATACTGGAGTAGTTGTCATTTCCTACTCCAGGTGTATTTTACCTGGAGGTATCTAATAGCCATTGAAGGATACTTTGACTCCAATTCCCTGTCAACTCACCATCAGTTCAGTTCAGTTCAGTTCAGTCACTCAGTCATGTCCAACTCTTTGCGACCCCATGAATTGCAGCACGCCAGGCCTCCCTGTCCATCACCATCTCCCGGAGTTCACTCAGACTCACGTCCATCGAGTCCGTGATGCTATCCAGGAACTCACCATATACTGCAATAAATATGCTCTAAGAGCTTGTTGTGCATGAGGATATAGTTAGGATGGATACCTTACTACCTGTAATGAGACTGCTGGATCATGCATCTATGTAATTTACCAAGGTGCTGTGCATTTTAATTGAGCTATTTATTTGACATTTTTTAGTTTCTTTGCTATTGTGAATGATGCTCTCCTAGCTTATTTCTGGTACAGACAAATGCTATAGATTCTTTGAAAGTTTGTCTCATTTAAAAATTTTTTTATTGAAGTGCAGTTTATTTACAATGTTGTGTTAGTTTAAGGTGTACAGCAAAGTGAATCAGTTATATCTGAGCTTCCGTGATGGCTCAGATGGTAAAGAATCTACCTGCAATGAGGGAGAGCTGGGTTCGATCCCTGGGTCAGGAAGATCCCTTAGAGAAGGGAATGGCAACCCACTCCAGTATTCTTGCCTGAAGAATTCCATGGACAAAGGAGCCTGGCAGGCTACTTTCTACAGGGTCACAAAGAGTCAGACACAACTGAGTGACTTTCATTTCACTTACATATATCCAATCATTTTTAGATTCTTTTCCCATATAGGCCATTACAGAGTATTGAGAATTTCCTGTGCTATACAGTGGGTCCTTATTAGTTATCTATTTTATATATAGTAGTGTGTATATTGGAGAAGGCAATGGCAACCCACTCCAGGTTTCTTGCCTGGAGAATTCCAGGGACAGGGGAGCTGGGTGGGCTGCCATCTATGGGGTCACACAGAGTTGGACACGAGTGAAGTGACTTAGCAGCAGCAGCAGCAGTGTGTATATGTCAATACTAATCTCCCAATTTACCACCCCTTTAACACCCTGGTAACAATAAATTTGTTTTCTACATCTCTATTTCTGCTTTGTAAAAAAGTTCATTTGTACTCTATTTTCAGGGTTCAAATGAACTTATTTATCTTGAAGTCAGTTACTTTGTAAGGTTCTCATTATTTCTAATAACTTGAGAAGTATATTTAAAATCTAAAAGTACGATTATTTTACCAGTTTATACAATTTCTTACATCTTATTTTCTTTTCCTTTTAGTGCCATGGAGAATGTCCAAAATTATATCGAATAGTAGTATTGAAAGAGATATATTTGTCTTTTCCCAGTCTTAATGCTTCTATATTAAAAATACCTGCAATAGGTTTTGTTATATTATCGTCACTAATTTAGGGATATTCCATTTTATTCCATATTTTCCATGTTTTCTTGCTATATAAATTAATGTTGAATTTTATCATATGCATGGCCTGCATCCATTGTGGTAAATATGTGTTTTTCCCCTATGGCAATTGTTGTAAATTAATGACATTTCGGCTGTTGAATTATCGTTGCATTTTTGGAATAATTAATCTTGACCTTATGTATTTTAAACAAGTCTTATAAAATCACTGTTTTATTTAACATATTTGGATCTGTAAGTAAAATGAGCTGTAATTTATTTTCTTTGATTTTCTTTATTCGTTTCTGGAATGAAGATTTCATCAGATTTAAAAAAAGTCAGTTCAGTTCAGTTCAGTTCAATTCAGTTCAGTTCAGTCGCTCAGTTGTGTCCGACTCTTTGCGACCCCATGAATCACAGCACGCCAGGCCTCCCTGTCCATCACCAACTCCTGGAGTTCACTCAAACTCATGTCCATCAAGTCGGTGATGCCATTCAGCCACCTCACTCTCTGTCGTCCCCTTTTCCTCTTGCCCCCAATCCCTCCCATCATCAGAGTCTCTTCCAATGAGTCAACTCTTCACATTAGGTGGCCAAAGTACTGGAGTTTCAGCTTTAGCATCAGTCCTTCCAATGAACACCTAGGACTGATCTCTTTTAGAATGGACTGGTTGGATCTCCTTGAAGTCCAAGGGACTTGCAAGAGTCTTCTCCAACACCACAGTTCAAAAGCATCAATTCTTTGGCACTCAGCTTTCTTCACAGTCCAACTCTCACATCCATACAAGACCACTGGAAAAACCATAGCCTTGACTAGATGGACCTTTGTTGACAGCTATGTCTCTGCTTTTGAATATGCTATCTAGGTTGGTCATAACTTTCTTTCCAAGGAGTAAGCGTCTTTCAATTTCATGGCTGCAGTCACCATCTGCAGTGATTTTGGAGCCCCCCAAAATAAAAGTCTGACACTGTTTCCACTGTTTCCCCATCTATTTCCCATGAAGTGATGGGACTGGATGCCACGATCTTCGTTTTCTGAATGTTGAGCTTTAGGCCAACATTTTTGCTCTCCTCTTTCACTGTCATCAAGAGGATTTTTAGCTCCTCTTCACTTTCTGCCATAAGGGTGGTGTCATCTGCCTATCTGAGGTTATTGATATTTCTCCCGGCAATCTTGATTCCAGCTTGTGCTTCTTCCAGTCCAGCGTTTCTTATGATATACTCTGCATATTAAGTTCAATAAGCAGGGTGACAATATACAACCTTGACGGACTCCTTTACCTATTTGGAACCAGTCTGTTGTTCCATGTCCAGTTCTAACTGTTGCTTCCTGACCTGCATACAGGTTTCTCAAGAGGCAGGTCAGGTGGTCTGGTATTCCCATCTCTTTCAGAATTTTCCACAGTTTATTGTGATCCACACAGTCAAAGCCTTTGGCATTGAGTCAATAAAGCAGAAATAGATGTTTTTCTGGAACTCTCTTGATTTTTCCATCATCCAGCAGATGTTGGCAATTTAATCTCTGGTTCCTCTACCTTTTCTAAAACTAGCTTGAACATCAGGGAGTTCACGGTTCACATATTGCTGAAGCCTGGCTTGGAGAATTTTGAGCATTACTTTACTAGCAGGTGAGATGAGTGCAATTGTGTGCTAGTTTGAACATTCTTTGGCATTGCCTTTCTTTGGGATTCAAAATAAAACTGCCCTTTTCCAGTCCTGTGGCCACTGCTGAGTTTTCCAAATTGGCTGACATATTGAGTTCAGCACTTTCACAGCCTCATCTTTTAGTATTTGAAATAGCTCAACTGGAATTCCATCACCTCCACTAGCTTTGTTCCTAGTGATGCTTCCTAAGGCCCACTTGACTTCACATTCCAGGATGTCTGGCTCTAGGTGAGTGATCACACCGTCGTGATTATCTTTGTCATGAAGATCTTTTTGTACAGTTCTTCCATGTATTCTTGCCACCTCTTCTTAATATCTTCTGCTTCTCTTAGGTCCATACCATTTCTGTCCTTTATTGAGCCCATCTTTGCATGAAATGTTCCCTTGGTATCTCTAATTTTCTTGAAGAGATCTCTGCTGTTAAGTCGCTTCAGTCATGTGGAACACTGTGCAACCCCAGAGACGGCAGCCCACCAGGCTCCCCTGTCCCTGGGATTCTCCAGGCAAGAACACTGGAGTGGGTTGCCATTGCCTTCTCCAATGCGTGAAAGTGAAGTCGCTCAGTTGTGTTCGACTCTTAGCGACCCCATGGACTGCAGCCCACCAGGCTCCCCCGTCCCAGGGATTCTCCAGGCAAGAACACTGGAGTGGGTTGCCATTTCCTTCTCCAGTGCATGAAAGTGAAAAGTGAAAGTGAAGTCGCTCAGTAGTGTCTGACTCCAAGTGACCCCATGGACTGCAGCCTTCCAGGCTACTCCGTCCATGGGATTTTCCAGGCAAGAGTACTGGAGTGGGGTGCCATAGTCTTTCCCATTCTGTTGTTTTCCTCTATTTCTTTGCATTGATCGCTGAAGAAGGCTTTCTTATCTCTTCTTGCTATTCTTTGGAACTCTGCATTCAGATGTTATATCTTTCCTTTTCTCCTTTGCTTTTCGCTTCTCTTCTTTCACAGCTATTTGTAAGGCCTCCCCAGGCAGCCATTTTGCTTTTTTGCATTTCTTTTCCATGGAGATGGTCTTGATCCCTGTGTCCTGTACAGTGTCATGAACCTCTGTCCATAGTTCATCAGGCGCTCTATCTATCAGATCTAGTCCCTTAAATCTATTCTCAGGTAAGTCTAATTCTTTTAATTTTTTCTAAATTTGGAATAGCTTAGTTATGGTAAGAATTAAATATTCCTTAAAATGTTGGCAGAGTTATCTATAAAACAATAAAAGATTGGTGGTTTTGGTGAGGAGCATACTTTTCTCATCATTTGATTTACTTAATGTTTGCTGGTTTATTTAGTTTGCTATTTCTTCTTTAATTTTGGATTTTTTTATCCACTTGATCAACTTTTTAAAATATTGCTGTTGATATTTTTCTCTCAGTAATTTTCTACCTCTGTTATTTGGTTGTTATTTCATCCTTTTCATTTTATATTGTTACCTGTATATTCTTTCATGTTTTGGTTACTTGTCTGGTAAGTTTATGTCATTAAACTTTCCAAGAACCAGTTATTGATTTTGTTAATATTTTTTATTTGTTTTATATTTTATTAATCTTACTATATCTTTATTATTTCATTTCTTCTGGATTCTTTAACTTTCTTACTCAATTTCTATTTTTTTCTTATTTACTAATAAATGTATTTAGACTTGAACTTTTGTTCTAATTAATATTTAGCATAATTTTTATCTTACAATTTTGCCCTTTATGGTTTTCATTGATATTCAGATCTAGCATTTTTCAGTTTTGTTTATAATTTCTTTTTAATTCAATGGTAATTATATGAAATGTTTTTTAAAATTTTCAATCATATGGCTTTGTTGTTATTTTTAATGTTATTGAATTATATGCAGAGAACACAGCTTGCATGACACTGGCACTTGGATTAAAATAAAACTTTCTTTAAGCTCCATATATGAAAGCTTAATTTTCTATGTATGTGCATAAAATCTATGTATTCTCTGTTTTTTGTTGTACAGTTTTATATTATCCAATAGCCTGACTTATTAACTGATTTGTTTCAATCTTTGATATTACTATTTATTTTTTTCTGTTTTAACTGGGATTTCAAGGGGTATATTAAATCTAAATTTTTAATTAATGAGATTTATCGTTTTCCCTGAAATTCTATAAAGTTGTTTCTTTATACAGTTTCATATTCTATTGTTATGTATATCTTTTCTCATAAAAATATCTTCTTGCTGTGTCTTTTATCACCTCCATTTTGCATTTTAAAATAGTTTTCAAAAAAAATAAAATGCTTTTCTTTTTCATTAATGTGGCTACACATGATCTCTTTGGCTCAAATTTACCTGAAATTGTCTTCTACAAATGTGCATTTTTGACAATCTGGGGGGCCTTTTTATATTCAGTGTGTCTCTTGCAGAAACCATACGGCAAAGTTGTAAAGAAGAAAAGCAAATTCTTTGCCTTTTAATTGATTATTATGAACACTTTACATTAAAAAAATAACTTTAAGAGTTACTTTTGCCATATCTTCCATATTTTTTTACCACTGTGCAATTTATTTTTCATTACTTTTATCATATCTTCTATATTTTTTACCACTGTACATTTCATTTTTCTTTTTCCCTGCTTTTTTTGGGTTATTTGAGGTTTTCTAAGTTTGCTTAAGAGTTATACATTAAACTCTGCTTTTATTTCAATTACCCTTAAATTAAGCCCAACAATCATGTTTATTTACCTGTGTTAATTCTCTAAATTTATGACTGCTTATATATCATTTCCATAAAATATATATTTCAGCATATTTTCTTATTCACTTGATCTCTGTCTACCTGTTCTGATATGTCTAGAATTTTGAGTTCTTAAAATTTTTATTACCTTTTTTTCATCTAAGCTGTCTTTTACAGCAGTGTTTACATTGGAACTTGATGATATTTTATTACCCCTATTTCCTATATCTCTAATGAAAACTTCTAAAATTTAATGCTCTTCTTGTTTCATTATTTCCAAGAGTAATCAGTTCAGTTCAGTTCAGTCACTCAGTTGTGTCCGACTCTTTGCAACCCAATGAACCACAGCATGTCAGGCTTCCCTGTCCATCACCAACTCCTGGAGTTCACCCAAACTCACGTCCATTGAGTCGGTGATGCCATCCAACCATTTCATCCTCTGTCGTCCCCTTTTCCTCCTGCCCTCAATCTTTCCCAGCATCAGGGTCTTTTCAAATGAGTCAGCTCTTTGCATCAGGTGGCCAAATTATTGGAGTTTCAGCTTCAACATCAGTCCTTCCAAAGCACACTCAGGACTGATTTCCTTTAGGATGGACTGGTTGGATCTCCTTGCAGTTCAAGGGACTCTCAAGAGTCTTCTCCAATACCATAGTTCAAAAGCATCAATTCTTCGGTGCTCAGCTTTCTTCACAGTCCAACTCTCACATCCATACATGACCACTGGAAAAACCATAGCCTTGACTAGATGGACCTTTGTTGACAATGTAATGTCTCTGCTTTTTAATATGCTGTCTTGGATGGTCACAACTTTCCTTCCAAGGAGTAAGTGCCTTTTAATTTCATGGCTGCAATAACCCTCGGCAGTGATTTTGGTGACCCCCAAAATAAAGTCAGCCACTGTTTCCACTGTTTCCCCATCTATTTCCCATGAAGTGATGGGACCGGATGCTGTGATCTTCATTTTCTGAATGTTGAGCTTTAGGCCAACTCTTTCACTCTCCTGTTTCACTTTCATCAAGAGGCTTTTTAGTTCTTCTTCACTTTCTGCCATAAGTGTGGTGTCATCTGCATATCTGAGGTGATTGATATTTCTGCCGGCAAACTTGATTCCAGCTTGTGCCTCCTCCAGCCGAGCGTTTCTCATGATGTACTCTGCATAGAAGTTCAATAAACAGGGTGACAATATACAGCCTTGATGGACTCCTTTTCCTATTTGGAACCAGTCTGTTGTTCCATGTCCAGTTCTAACTGTGGCTTCCTGACCTGCATATAGGTTTCTCAAGAGCAAGTCAGGTGGTCTGGTATTCCCATCTCTTTCAGAATTTTCCACAGTTTCTTGTGATCCACACAGTCAAAGGCTTTGGCATAGTCAATAAAGTAGAAGTAGATGTTTTTCTGGAACTCTCTTGCTTTTTCGACGATACAGTGAATGTTGTCAATTTGATCTCTTGTTCCTCTGCCTTTCCTAAAACCAGCTTTAACATTTGGAAGTTCACGGTTCACATATTGCTGAAGCCTGGCTTGGAGAATTTTGAGCATTACTTTACTAGTGCGTGAGATGGGTGCAATTGTGTGATAGTTAGAGCATTTTTTGGCATTGCCTTTCTTTGGGATTGGAATGAACACTGCCCTTTTCCAGTTCTGTGGCCACTGCTGAGTGTTTCAAATTTGCTGGCATATTGAGTGCAGCACTTTCACAGCCTCATCTTTTAGGATTTGAAATAGCTCAACTGGAATTCCATCACCTCCACTAGCTTTGTTCGTAGTGATGCTTTCTAAGGCTCACTTGACTTTACATTCCAGGATGTCTGGCTCTTGGTGAGAGATCAATCGCATCGTCATGATTATCTCGCTTGTGAAGATCTCTTTTGTAGAGTTCGGTGTATTCTTGCCCTGTATTTTTAATATCTTCTGCTTCTGTTAGGTCCATACCATTTCTGTCCTTTATCGAGCCCATCTTTGCATGAAATGTTTCCTTGGTATCTCTAATTTTCTTGAAGAGATCTCTAGTCTTTTCCATTGTATTGTTTTCCTCTATTTCTTTGCATTGATCGCTGCGGAAGGCTTTCTTATCTCTCCTTGCCTATTCTCTGGAACTCTGCCTTCAAATGGCTAATAGAGTTTTGCCAAGAGAATGCGCTGGTTATAGCAAACACCCTCTTCCAACAACACGAGAGAAGATTCTACACATGGACATTAGCAGATGGCCAACACTGAAACCAAATTGATTATATTTTTTGCAGTCAAAGATGGTGAAGCTCTGTACAGTCAGCAAAAACAAGACCGGGAGCTGACTGTGGCTCAGATCATGAACTCCTTATTGCCAAATTCAGACTTAAATTGAAGAAAGTGGGGAAAGCCACTAGACCATTCAGGTATGACTTAAATCCCAAGAATATTAGAAATGCTCTTTTTAAAAATGGGTTGCTTTGTGAAAAATTTTAAAGACTTACTTGCCAGAATAGATTTCATTATACCCTCACTTTTAAATTATAATTCGGTTGTACATCTGGTTCTAGTTTCATAATTATTTTACTCTAAAATATTACCTCCTTGACTTCCTAATCTTCAATTCATGCTGAAATGCATGATGGCAGTAATTCTTGCTGTTCTTTTTGGATAATCTATGCTTTCTCCTTCAACCTCTAAGATTTGTGCTTTGATATACTTTAATGTTCGGAGAAGACAATGGCACCCCGCTCCAGTACTCTTGCCTGGAAAATCCCATGGATGGAGGAGCCTGGTGGGCTGCAACCCACTCCACTGTTCTTGCCTGGAGAATCCCAGGGATGAAGGAGCCTGGTGGGCTGCCATCTATGGGGTCGCAGAGTCAGACACGACTGAAGTGACTTAACAGCAGCAGCAGCAATACCTCTTAAAAATAAGCAGATATAGGAGAGGCAGCATCCTTAGGTTGTGTTGTACTATACCTGGATTAAAGGTGGTGGGGAAGGTGGAGCTGCAGTTAACATGGAGGGGACAGTGAATACTTGAGGGCAGCTGGTCAACCTCAACCAGGTTTGATCAATGCTACATTCCAGTGGAGCTTTCAAGCTACCCAGATAGTAAACTTCCACTGATTCTCCCCAGGCTGTCTAGACAGACACAAGAACAGAAAAATAAGTGAAAATTCAAATTTCATGTAATGAGATGACCCTGAGAGAAAGTAAACTTTTAAGAGCTTTTTCGAAAGTCATCAAAAATGATGAGAGTCATCAAAAGCCTTTCAGAGGAGTGATGTTTAAAAAGAAGTCAAAATAAAAAGTCAACAATGTGAATATCTTGGAGGAACGTATTCTAGGCTGAAGGAAGGACGAATGTGATGTCTCTGAGAGAAGAACAATGGTTTCATATCCAACCAACAGTTGGAACACAGTTGGTAAATAGATTTGTTGGTGAGATTTCAAACTATTCAGGAGTAAGACCTGATAGGGTTTTCAATATCGGAGTGTAAAGTTCCAGTTTTATTCCAAGTGCAAATGGAAGCCATTGAAGGGTTTCAAGAGATCCTACCATGCCATGATTGTATCTGAAGTACTTTGATTACAGGGGCTTCCCAGGAGGCTTAGTTATAAAGAATCTGCCTATAATGCTAGAGACATGCATTTGACCCCTGTGTAGGGAAGATCCCCTGGAGAAGGAAATGGCAACCCACTCCAGTATTCTTGCCTGGGACATCCCATGGACAGAGGAACCTGGCAGACCACAGTCCACGGGGTCACAAAGAATCCAACATGCCTTAGTAACTAAACAGTGTCAGCAGCAGCGTGATTACAATGAAGAAAAAAGGGGCAGCTGTTTAAAACATAATTGGTGAATATCATTTCTAGCATAAAACATTCATTTGCATCATGTTTCATAATTTCTGTTTTTTTTCAACTTCATTTTGTTGGGAAAATCAAATCAATATCTTCAGTGTTTCAAAATGCTGATGTTTAATCTAGATGTTCTTTCATTATGGTCTGCCTGTCAATCTTTATCTTTCTATTAATAAAGTCTTTATATATCATACCAACTGGATGCTGAATGATTTACATTGAAGTCTCAATTTTTCTCAACTTAATGTATACATTCAGACATAGATCATAAATACTTTAAGCAGATAAAGGACTGAATTTTTTCATGATTAAAAGGCTCTTCCTTTATTCATTTTAGAGTTCTTTGTAGTTCACAGTCACATAGTTCTCATCATTGCTCTCAGTCCTATACGGCCTTTCTTAAAACTATCTCATCTCACAAGATGGATACAATGTCTCCTTTCACTGTCCAAGGCATAAGACACATTTTTTACTGTAAGAGAATTATGATGCCAAAGTGGATAATTAAATGTGCATCAGACATCATTGCTCCTGAAGTCAGTAACCACAGTCCATCACAGAGACTTCCTGATCTATGGACTAGTCAATGATGACGGTCGTTTTCTATAGTGTGTAAAGCTACATGGCCATCCTGGTGTCCTTTCCAAAGCAGAATCGTGTTCCCCAGAGGTGGGGTGTTATTTCTGCTACTAACAGCCAGTAACTTTGATGTGTGCTCATTTTGCTACAATACTTCAAAGTTCTTCACTGGGCATCATGGGACATTAAATTTTTATAAAAATGGGGCCAAAATATGTGTTCTATTATCACCCACTTTTTAAAATATGACAATGTATTGTTAACCTTATAAAAATTTCAATGAATGTACTATTAAAGTATGAATTTTAATAATAACAACAACAATGCTAGCTTTTTTGATCTTTTTTCCTTAAGTGCTTTCCATGTATTTATTTATTTATTCATTTAGTTCTCACAATTTTATGATGTAGGTATTATTGTATATCCAAAGCTACATGGTTAAAATTGCCGAGTTCATAATTTCTAATAATAATAGCTAATATTTACAAACTGCTTGCAATGGGATAGTCATTGTGATGATTGCTTAACAGAAATTATCTCCTTAATATTTACCTTTCTCCTGATAATTCTGTGAACTTGTCCCATTTGTTACATGGGAAAACTGTGGATAGAGACAAAATACCTTAAACAAGTTAATTAGTCACAATTCAAACACAGGTTTTAAAAAAATGAGTTTTAAAAAATGTTGTAGTAAAATTCCTCTCATCATTTTAGTGTCCGAGTGCCAAGAGATCCGATCCTAACCAGAGCCTAGTGTAGCTTGCTATCTCGTATTTGGAATTTTCTGGAATATGAAAAATAAATGTTGTCAACCTAACAGATGCATAGAATGATTCCTTGGTTACTGCTTTCTCTTGTTTCGTAACAGATCTGTTTTATTCCCTTTTCTGCTCTGTGCCTAAAAGTTACCCTACTGGTTTTCCCTTGGGGTTGGCCAGAAAAAAGAACCCATACAAGATGGAGGAGGGGGGAGAAGAAAATCAAAGCATGCGTACCCCACTTCCTTCCTTGGAGCTAGATCTCTCCACAATTGCACCTACTGCCTTGCAGTTTGCTCTAGCTTGCCTTTCCCACTGGTCTCTGAAAATGCCTCTTCTTCAGCTCTAGCTTAGAAAAGCTATGACTATTGCTAATCTCTAGAAGCCTCTTAATTCCTTGTGTATGCATGCTAAGTTGCTTCAGTCATGTCCAACTCCCTACGATCCTATGGACGTAGCCCACCAGGCTCCTCTGTCCATGGGATTCTCCAGGCAAGAATACTGGAGCGGATTGCCATTTCCTCTTCCAGGGGATCTTTCCAACCCAGGGATGGAACCCACATCTCCTGCTTCTCATGCATTGCCGGTGGACTTTTTACCTACTGAGCCACCTTTAATTCTGCTGACTCCTTCTATACATTATTTGTTTATTACAATCTCTTTCTATGAACCTTCAAAAATGACTTCTGTTTCCTACCGGTGTTCATGTTTCATGGAAGTTTCAATTTCATTAGAAATTGTTGATCAGCATCTATCTGATCTCAGGTAGCTTTGGCCTGCAACAGATTGAAGGAGGGTTTCGGTTCTCAGCCAGAGATTGAGTTTGGGCCGAAGTAGTGAGAGCACTGCATTCTAGCCGTTAGACTGGTGGTCAGTGACAAGGTCCTGGCCTTTTGGCTTAGCAGAAAAGAATTCCCACAAAGCCAAAAGAGTGAAACAAGTATTTATGAGGAGGCGAATAATACAGTACATGTGGATGGACACATGGGCAGACTCAGAGAGCGTCTTGCCCTTTTGGTAGTTTGAATCACTTTTTTGGGACATTTATTCTGGGTTTCCTCTGGCCAATCATTTTGATTTTCCCAGTTCGAGTCCATATTTGGTATAACCTAGGCTCCTTCCCCATGTGCGTGAGCATCTCTTAGTCAAGATAGAGTCTGGCAAAGAGACCTATGGGTAGCCTTGACATCATTCTTCTTTTGACCTCCAATTTATAGTCAGGAAGGTCTCCTTGTCTTTGCGAATGAGAAATATGTGGTCTCTCATCTCTTATCTGGGCAGGGCTTAGCCTCCTGCAATTATGGAGTTTTTGTCCACAGGGAATGAACTCCAGCTGTTTGGCCTGGGGCCCATCTATCTCCTGCCTCAGAGCCACTGAAAAGATGTTGGACCAAGAAAATGGAAATGATGAGTAATAAAGATGCTGTGAGATACTCCGTGGAGACATTTCTTCCTGTAGAGCTAGAGGAAGTGATGGATTTTGCAATATAGCTGGGAGAGATAACTATGAAATTACAGATCCTGCTTTAACCCCCAGGCCAGCCGTGTGGATCCCCACTATTGCAAGCTAATTTGACACTATTGTGTGGCTTCGGACAGGGAAATGGAACCACCATTTTTAAATTCTCAAAATAACTCAATCTAAGATTTATTGGAACTTCCTCTCTAAGAAAAAAGCTTGGGAATCATATTTTGCTTTGAAAATGGCTTCTTTGATAATTGGCTATATTTACACAAAGTGTTTTCCTTTGCACTAGAGTTTAATTTTTATATTCCCTCACAGATTTGTGACACAGAAGAAAATCATGATTCTTGTAAATACACTAAGCTCTCTGAATCTTATGTGATTTTGCTTAAACTTATGGAAATGTCTTATTTCCTCCATATCACCCCAGGCAATCTATTTAGCAGAAGCCTACTTCCTTTCAAGAGACTGATCATGACTAACTCTGGCATGAAGTTATTTCCGACATTTTCATTTCTCTTCTCCCCAGGTAAAATGCATCACTATTTCTGTTGTTATCTCTGGTCCCTGGACAAAAATCCCTATAGGGAGGCGAAACCACCTCTACTCACTTTAGGTTTGCAGCTGAAACTCAAAAAGGCAGATTACCAAGAGAAAAACACAGATTATTATTGATGTAGTACACTTCAGGTGGAAGAACATTAAACCAAAGGTAGGTAACTCAAAACGATGGTTTAAAATTCCAGCTTATCTAGAACCTTCAACAAAGGACAATAACTTGATCGAGAAATGACACGTCAAAGGACAGTAGTTTTAGGCTGAACACTAATGGAGGAAGGTTCATTTGCAGATGGTCTCTAGATTGATAAGAGTCTTTCTCCAGTAAAAAGAGAATTTATATCCTGTCTGGGCAGAAAAGAGGGAGATTTTTCTTTCCTGCTTTTTTAGTTGCTTTCATGTCAAAGGAAATTTTACATCACAAGGCATATTTGGGGGTACTGTATTCTGGTTTTCTTTAATCCATGCATTTTTAAATTTTAAATAGTCTTTCTTATCTACTGAATTGTAAGCTCTTTGAGGGTAATTTTGTGTCTCATTTGTCTCAACATCTACACGAGAATGCCTACTCAGAATTTGCATATAATAATAACTTTTGAGTGAACAGATAAATATCGTGTTGTGGTTGTTGTTGTTTTTCAGTCATTAAGTCTGTCTGACTCTTTGTGACCCCAAGGACTGCAGCACACCAGGCTTCCCCATAGTTTGCTAAAGTTTATGCCCATTGAGTCCATTATGTTATCCAACCATCTTATGCTCCGATGCCTTATTCTCCTTTTCCCTTCAACGTTCCCAGCATCAGGATCTTTTCCAATGAGTTTGCTCTTTGCATCAGGTGACAAAAATATTGGAGCTTCTGCTTCAGCATCAGTCCTTCCAATGAGTATTCAGGATTGATTTCCCTTATGATTGACTGGTTTGATCTCCTTGTTGTCCAGGGGACTCTTCAAGAGTCTTCTTCAGCACTACAATTCAAAAGCTTCTGATATCTTTTTAGCCCAGTGTATAATGTGAAGATATTTGAAAGGTATAATGTGAAGGGGCTTCCCTGATAGCTCAGCTGGTAAAGAATCTGCCTGCAATGTGAGAGACCTGGGTTTGATCCCTGGGTTGGGAAGATCTGCTGGAGTAGGCCCTCTCCAGTATTCTTGCCTAGAAAATTCCATAGACAGTGGAGCCTGGTGAGCTACAGTTCCTGGGGTCACAAAGAGTTAGACACAATTGAGCACACATGTGTAATGTGAAGAGCAAGTAGAGATTGGTCCAACTTTTTAAAAATTTTCAGTTGTGCCTTTTTTAATATGATAGAGAACTCTCTGAAAAATCATTGAGGCAGATACTACCAACTGTCCACCCAATATTCATTTTTCCCTTGCTTTTCAGCAGAACCCTAATTTTTGGAGAGAAGAGATGTATTGAATTTAAAATAGTTCTTTTCTTAGATTTCCTTGATGGTCTTGTTTTTCAGATGGAGCTAATGTGATATAAGTGGAAGTATTCAAAGGAAAATGGAGCTTTCTGGCAACTTACATAAATGAGTGCATTAAACACACACACAAACATAGACTCAGCGAATTGGTGTAAATTTTTGCCACTTCATCTATATCCTTCTTTCACTGAATGTAGATGTGGTGCCTAGAAATACAACTGCTTCTCTGTCTTCTGTGACCAGAGATAGCAGTAGCCTGGCTCTTTTTGTATGGTCCCACATGACTTTCAACTTTATTCCTTATTACGTGAGATTTAAAAAAAAATCCTTAGTTGTCTGAGCCATTGTTTGTCAGATTTCTGTAATATGCAGCTGCATACGATTCTCAGCCATTTATCAATGTAAGTCTCCTAGTAGCTTTCACTAACTTTTCACTTGTCATCAATTCTGTGGACAGGAAAAATGGCTACTGGCCAAGATACAGTAGGTTAACACAGATTTCCAGTTATTCTAAAATAGTTTCTAGTGTTGATCCAGTTGTTCCCCTTTATCTTTAAAATTACACCTTAGTGATCTGATTGCTTTTTAAAGTAAAGTTTATATATGGGCCCCTCTAATAAGTAATGACATCTTTAATAGTTTGAAACAAGTGTGGCCTTAAGAGACAAATGATTCTGGAATCTGCTGTTAAATAAGATGTACTCCATGTAACTGTGAGAAAACTACAAGCTTATCTTGTGACAGAAAGTCCCTAGTGTTGAATGGACTTCTTTAAAATAATTCTACACATTTAGAAAATATATTTGAGGTTGTAGATGTGTGTGTGTGTGTGTGTGTGCGTGCGCTGGTGTCTGATTCTTTGTGACCCCATGGACTCTAGCCCTCCAGGCTCCTTTGTCCATGGTATTCTCCAGGCAAAAATAATGGAGTGGGTTGCCAGTTCTTTCTCCAGAGATGATAGATATAATAGGCTAAGAAGCCATGTTGGCCTTCACTAGTGATGATGCTTAGCTTCATTTCCCTACAAGGATGTTTCTAAGATTACCCTATGTCTGGCACAACTATGATAACACATCCTCTGAAAATGATTCAGGAAAAGATACACTGTCCTGTTCCCTAGTGTGGAAGATTGTGGTCTCTGTTAAGGACTTTGATTAGGGCCTGTTCAACGTCACACTCTCAAGTATAAATGATGTTTCCACTAGGAACTCCTACAGGAAGAAGTATAATGGTCTTCCCCCTGATGAGAAAACAGTATAATTGATGGACAGCTCTTCCCTCTTTCTGACCAGTTTTCATTCTTATGCTTATGGATATACCTTATGCTTATGGATATAGCTTTTGAAAACACTAGCATCCTAGTTTCTTGTCATGATTGCAGCATGCTCATTTCACTAACTCATGTCCCACTCTTTACAATCCATGGGTTGCAGCCCACCAGGATCCTCTGTCCATGGGACTTCCCAGGCAAGAATACTGAAGTGGGCTGCCATTTCCTCCTCCCAGGGGATCTTTCCAGCCCAGGGTTTGAACCCACTTTTCCTGCACTGGCAGGCGGACTCTTTACCACTGAGAAACCCTGTTCTTGTCATAGAAGTAACCTAAAATAATTTCTTTAAATGATACAACTACTTTATTTTTTAAAATTCTATTTATTTTTGACTGTGCGGGGTCTCTGTTGCTGCGCATGGGCTATACTTCATTGCGGTGTATGGGCTCCTCATTTTGCGGCTTGTTTCAGAGCACTGACTCTAGAGCACATGGGCTTCACTAGCTGCCGCACATGTGCTTCAGTCATTTCGGCATGCAGGCTTAAGTTGCCCTGTAGCATGTAGAAACTTTCTGGACCAGGAATCGAACCCAATCCTCTGCATTGGCAGGTGGATTCTTAACCAATGGGCCACCAGGAAAGTCTTAACATAATTTTAAAATTAATAAAGTGTAATTTGGGTTAGAAAACTCAAGTCAAAGGGAAGTGCTTTCAATTCATTCATTTAGGAATTCTCAGTTCAATCTCACATGAATAAAGTTGAAAGTCAGGCTACATATTTGATTCTCACTAGCCTTAGCTGAGATGTGCTTTCATATGAGCCCACACTAACAAAGATGCAAGATAAATGATTATATAAAATATATCTTGGGGATTCAGTAAAGATAAATAACAAGGACGTTTTCCATTGAATCACTGAAATAGTCATATTGGGTTGCCTATAACAGTATTCATTCCTCCTTCCTCTTTTCTAACAAGTCAGTTTTGTTACAGTATTCAGCCCCACAATACACAAGTATGAAGGTAATTGATTTTTCCTCCTTTTCCAGAAACTTACTAATGTAAGTTTTGTAGTGAGATATGATGAGAAGATTTCTGGGGGATTCTGTTTATGCTACAACCTATGGATAATTGATCAACTTGAATGTAGTCTCTGCTGTCAAGGCATTAAAACAATTTAGATTGAACAGAGAAATGGGTTTCCTAAATAGGGATGATAAAGCATATGCTCCAAAACCTACCTTTTATTCCCATTCTCTTCACTTTATTCCAATATTCCACCATGTAAATTTACATTTTTCCCCTAAATGTTAATGTTTATTCTTTCATATTTTTGCTTTTTTAAAATACAAGTATGAGCACACAAATATCATTGTATATGTATATATTATATAATGTGTCTAATTATATTGTGTGTATTAATATGTATATTAATATATAAATATGCACACACATGATTCAAATGAATTACCACATTCACAGGTTTTGTGAACTTATCTTTCTTAGTTTTACAATAAAGATAATACTATAACTCATAATATTACTGTGATTAGTTTACTGTTGCTGTTGACTAGTCACTGAGTCATGTCCGACTCTTTTGTGACCCTATGGACTGTAGCCCACCACCTCCTCTGTCCATGGGATTTCCCAGGCAAGAACTGGAGTAGGTTGACATTTTCTTCTCAGGGGATCTGTGGGGATTCCCCTTCTTCACAGGGATCTTCCTGACTCCAGGGATCGAAACTGCTTCTCCTGCATTGGCAGGGGGATGTTTAACCACCAAACAACCAGGGAAGCCAATGAGTTTATTAGAGTCTAGTAAAAGGTCTAAATGGCAATCCACTCTAGTACTCTTCCCTGGAAAACCCCATGGACGGAGGAGCCTGGTAGGCTGCAGTCCATGGGGTCTCTAAGGGTTCGGCACTACTGAGCAACTTCACTTTCACTTTTCACTTTCATGCATTGGAGAAGGAAATGGCAAACCACTCCAGTATTCTTGCCTGGAGAATCCCAGGGACGGGGGAGTCTAGTGGGCTGCCTTCTATGGGGTCCCACAGAGTCAGACACGACTGAAGCAACTTAGCAGCAGCAGCAGCAAAAAGCCTTGTAGTTCCTTTCCGCCGCAGCCCCAAACCTTGGGGGAGGGGTAGCTTGCCTTGGCTTCCACCCGCTCAAACTACAGCACAATTGCTCTCACCTCATATGCTAGTAAAGTAATGCTCAAAATTCTCCAAGCCAGGCTTCAGCAGTATGTGAACCTCCAGATGTTCAAGCTGGTTTTAGAAAAGGCAGAGGAACCAGAGATCAAATTGACAACATCCGCTGGATGACAGAAAAAGCAAGAGAGTTCCAGAAAAACATCTATTTCTGCTTTATTGACTATGCCAAAGCCTTTGACTGTGTGGATCCCAATAAACTGTGGAAAATTCTGAAAGAGATGGGAATACCAGACCACCTGACCTGCCTCTTGAGAAACCTACATGCAGGTCAGGAAGCCACAGTTAGAACTGGACATGGAACAACAAACTGGTTCCAAATAGGGAAAGGAATATGTCAAGGCTGTATATTGTCATCCTGCTTATTTAACTTCTATGCAGAGTACATCATGAGAAACGCTGGGCTGAAAGAAGCCCAAGCTGGAATCAAGATTGCCGGGAGAAATATCAATAACCTCAGATATGCAGATGACACCACCCTTATGGCAGAAAGTGAAGAAGAACAAAAGAGCCTCTTGATGAAAGTGAAAGAGAAGAGTGAAAAAGTTGGCTTAAAGCTCCACATTCAGCAAACTAAGATCATGGCATCTGGTCCCATCACTTCATGGCAAATAGATGGGGAAACAGTGGAAACAGTGTCAGACTTTATTATTTTGGGCTCCAAAATCACTGCAGATGGTGACTGCAGCCATGAAATTAAAAGACACTTACTCCTTGGAAGGAAAGTTGTGACCAATCTAGACAGCATATTCAAAAGCAGAGACATTGCTTTGCCAGCAAAGGTCCGTCTAGTCAAGGCTATGATTTTTCCAGTGGTCATGTACTGATGTGAGAGTTGGATTATAAAGAAAGCTGAGCACTGAAGAATTGATGCTTTTGAACTGTGGTGCTGGAGAAGACTCTTGTGAGTCCCTTGAACTGCAAGGAGATCCAACCAGTCCATCCTAAAGGAGATAAGTCCTGGGTGTTCATTGGAAGGACTGATGCTGAGGCTGAAACTCTGGTACTTTGGCCACATCATGCGAAGAGTTGACTCATTGGAAAAGACTCTGATGCTGGGAGGGATTGGGAGCAGGAGGAGAATGGGACAACAGAGGATTAGATGGCTGCATGGCATCACCTACACAATGCACATGAGTTTGGGTGAACTCCGGGAGTTGGTGATGGACAAGGAGGCCTGGTGTGCTGTGATTCATGGGGTTGCAAGGAGTCAGACATGACTGAGCAACTGAACTGAACTGAACTGAAAAGGTCTTGTATCATTCTATGAAGTATGTAACTAATGAAGGTGCAATGATACCTGTGTTACGCTTCAAAATTCATACTACATTGAATATAGTATTTTATGAGAATTTATCATATATTTAACTGAGTTAAAGATCTGATAATCTGTCTATTCAGTAACAAACTTCATTCATATTTTGTAATCTCAAAAAGACTTTAAGTGCTTTCATATTTAGGGTTTCCAGGTAGAGCTCATGGTGCAGACCCTGTCTGCCACTAGAGAAGATATAAGGAACAAGGGTTTGAAGATCCCCTGGAGGAGGGCATGACAACCTACTCCAGTATTCTTGCCTGGAGAATTCCATGCACAGAGGAGCCTGGAGGGCTACAGTCTATAGGTTGCAAAGAGTCAGACACGACTGAAGCAATTTAGCACACATACACATTCTCATATTATTTGCTTTTCAGATTTGGGCCCCGCTATTTGCCAAAAAACGTCACATATTGACCTTTTCTGTTCATTAGCATATTTATATAGTGATGTTATTAACAGAAGCATCTTTTCAAACAATGATCAGCAATGAGAATGCTATAGATACTACATTAATGGTTAGATGCATGCTTTCTGATTATGGAAAATATTTAGGACTTTGCAAAGGCAACTGCACTGTAAGCACTTTTGGTAAAAAGATGGTAATGTCATGCTGGTTTTCCACATTGAGCAGAATAAAAATAAAGGGTATGATTTATTGTCCTTTTTCCAAAGCTCATAGGGAAGACTTTCTGTGTTTCACCTTCAGCAAATTAAAACAAACAAATCAAGAAATATTGCTGAGTACTTAATACGTGCCAAAATTTGTGCTAAAATACACATTTTACAAATTAAAAAATTAAAATATTCCATAATGATTTAGTTGTTTTGAAATCTGTAGCTATTTATTTAATAACTAGCGAGTCATATTTCTGTAACATAGCTCAAAGGGAAAGTTAATCAGAAGTGTTGACTGCTTTTGTGTCCATCTTTTAGTGTGAAAAATTGCTAGCAGAATCAAATGATCACTAAAGTTATCTATCAGTTTCACTGATCAGATATTATATATATACAATGGAGACCAGTCGTGAAATGGCCAAACAGTAAAATTCTCTGCCTGTTCTTCTCATTCTTTTACTCAGGAAGTGTCATAGAATTCATGCTTCAGGGAACTGAGAGATATAATTTCAGCTTATAACTGCCCTAAGCTGCTGCTGCTGCCGCTGCTGCTAAGTCGCTTCAGTCGTGTCCGACTCTGCGACCCCAGAGACGGCAGCCCACCAGGCTCCCCCGTCCCTGGGATTCTCCAGGCAAGAACACTGGAGTGGGTTGCCATTTCCTTCTCCAATGCATGAAAGTGAAAAGTGAAAGTGAAGTCACTCAGTTGTGTCTGACTCCTAGCGACCCCATGGACTGCAGCCTACCAGGCTCCTCCGTCCATGGGATTTTCCAGGCAAGAGTACTGGAGTGGGGTGCCATAACTGCTCTAAGAGCAGCAGTTACTCTTTCTATCAAAAACTGAGATGGTATAGCATTCCCCCAATTGCTAATGTGCAGGATAGACGGTAGAACTGAGTATACTGAGAGCCAAGATAGCAGAAGGAAAAGGTGTCCTCGGAACAGGCAGAGCAAAGAATCATCTGGGTCTCACAAGTCATCAAGAGAAACCCTTCCTGGAAGTCCTCAGATAGGAAGGGCTGCCATTTTTACTGTTCATTATTGGCACACATGGCACTTGACATCCATTTACCCATCTTCTCACAAGACCTCTTCCAGTAGGTCCCATCATTGTCTTCATTCTACTGATGAGGAAACTACGGGGTCAGAACGTCAGTGACTTTTCCAGGGTCATAAGCTAGTGTGTAAGCAGTAAAGCAGAGGTGTGAACACAGGTTTCTCTATATCAAGTACAAATATAAAAAGGGATGTGTCATCAATTTAATTACTATTGAAAGTCCTTGAAGAAGGCATATTTTGTGTGAACCATGCTGGGATTCAGAATGACGATTTTCATTTGCAAATTTGGTTTTTGTTTTCATCAAAGATCTGTAGATAACACAATTTTAATAAATATGTATTTCAACAAAATTTATGATCAAACATGGAACATTATAAAAAGACTATTTACTAGGCCACAAAAATTTCTTCACCCAAAAACAAAAATTGAGATTATCTTCAATGGCCATAACAGAATTAGTAATAACACAATTTAAGAAATAACAAGAGAAAACTATAGAAATTTTAAAGTTCTTAAATAATTATTGTACCAAAGAAATATCTAAAATTATTGGATTATGTAAAAAAAAAAAGGATTATGTAGAACATAAAGAAAAAGATACTATTACCCTTTAACAGTCCAATTTATTCCCTATTGCCTTAAAACTTGAGAAATGGAGGAAAAAATGCATTCATTAAGCAAATAAATTAAAGAAGGAAAGTTAACAAAAAAAAATCAAAATAGAAACCAAGATAATAACACAAATGAGTGAATCAGAATACATAAAAGCAGAAAAAAATGATAAAGTTCTCATAGCTTAAAAAAATGCAGACAAAATCTTAAAAATATAATCCTGGAGCACTAGAATTCACTGAGACATATAAAACAGGGATAAATTAGGGCAACCAAGAGACAACAAAATGTAACTTTGTCAATATTTTTTAAAAAAATCAGTAAAATGCTTGTTTTCTTCATTATTAAGGAGCAAAAATCCTACCAAAAACATGAAATGCAATTAAAAGTTGATTAAGGAAATGGACAACATAATGGGTAAGTTCTTTCCAACTCTTAAGGAATCAATAATTCCCATTCTATGTATACTGTTCCTAAGTTCATGGAATTTAGAATAAATAAATACATGCATATTTCTGAATTAAATAAATATTAAAGGAAGAATAATTACCAAATTTATTTTATATTGTTAATGTAATATGATGTCTTCTCACTGCCCCCAAATTATACACCAATTTTTAATATAAATACAGAAGCAATAATTCTAAATAAAAGATTATAAACCAAATTTTGCATAGTGTATATATTGGATTGGCCAAAAAGCTTGTTCAGGTTTTCCATAGCATCCCATGGAAAAGCCTGGATGAATTTTTTGGTGAACCGAATCCAAAAGAATTTTCCAAATAGTTCTGGTTCCAGCAATGGAAGTGTGTCTTATATTGGGAAATCTACTACATGGCAAGAATCTGACAGGCAGTGGTTTACCAAGGACAGGATTGTGCGAGTTATCAACTCTGTCTGGCTCCCGGTACAAAAGGGTGTATTGTTGTAGAAAGTTAATTCACTGAAATAAAAGTTCCTCTCCTTTTCGCTCTAACCATGCACTGACAATAAAAGGTTAATATCCTCGTTTTATAAGGAGGTCTTAAAAAATGAGGGACTGTTAACACCAGCATGTCAAGAAAGAATGGGAGCAAAGAAAATGAGCTTATAAATTCTTACAGTTCATGAAAGCTGAAATACAGACAGCCACCTTCCAGATCCATCAGCATCTAAACCAGCAATGAGGGGAACATTTGAGTTCCTGCTCAATTAGGAATCATAAAAGCTGGTCCCGACTGACCCCAGGATGCAAATAAGCACTTTGGAAATATTTGCCATAGCAGAGTGTATGTCTATATACATGTTAATGAGAAGTGTGAAAACAAACAATTTTAGATTTTCATTTTTAAATATCTTTCTGTATTTTCAACTTTCTGCAGTGGGCAGTTATAATTTAAAATTTAAAATATATAAATTACATATATATACATACATTATACATACATGTAATGTATATATAGTCTATTTGTATGAGGCAAAAGGAATACTGTTAGATCTTCAGTTGCAAACCACAGGATCTACAGATAACAATAAACAACTCCAACAACCTTCCATTTAGGAAGTTGGTTGAATGACTTGATCTGTAAAGGAAGGACTCTGACCTCTTGGTAGAGAGTGACTTATAAATAAATATTACTTTTTATAAAACAAATGTTTTTGAAGGATCGCTAAAGTCTTTATTAAAACAAGCAATGTACTCCTATGAGATTTCCCCATCTCTAAGATTAATATCCTATTTGAGGACACAGGAGTATTTCTCTTGTAATCTCACATGAAGGATTATTTTGTGCAATGCCACAGGTTAAATGCATATCATGAAATTCACTTTCCTCTCTAGTGCCCTTTCTATCGCTTACTTCAATGAAAGTCCACCAAAATACAATATGATTCAGAATATTGAAGCTGTAGCTAAGCAAGAAAAGTTCATTCAAAATTGATTTTCTTTCAGGAATCCTTGGTATTCTTCATTCCAATTGTTCACCTCTACTGTAGGGCTCGGTAAACACTTAAGGAAGTTGCCATGCACTGCAGCCTGCCAGACACATGAAGGAATGCAGAGCAGGATAATCACAACATCATCAACCCAATTCTCCAAGGGAGCTGGCCAATAATGCTGTTCTAATTGAATAACTTAGCCACAGCGATTTCCCCCGGGAGAGCCGAAGGCTCAGTCTCGGTGAAGAGGCAGATGGTGCCGCATATACAATGAAACCTGTAATTTTCTCTTGCCATTGGACATGTTAACAGTGGGCTGTTTCTGCTTATTCTTTAATATTTTATTTTAATAGTGCCTTCCCAAATTATAATGTACCATGAAGCAGCTAAAGATGGATGCACTGAGTGATACATAGCATGTTTAATTTATCATACCTCTCGCTCATCGAACAACTCACTTGATAATCAGCAGCAGTATATGTCAGTCAGGTGCAAACTGATATGAAAGCAACAGAAAGAACCCAATTAAAACCAAAAGGGGAGATGGGTCTTGCGGGGGGCGTGGCATTCACTAGCAGCAAAATACAGAACATCACGTGCATTCTAATTCCGATTTTTTTTTTAATGGTAATTTGTTGTGGAATATGCACACACCCAGTGTATTTGGGAGGACAATGGGAAGGTTGTGTTTTCTGCTTTGAGACTGAATCAACCACTGGGATCTGGAGGAGGATGAAGGGCTGTGAGGTTGCCTGATTTTATCATCCAGCGGCAGCCCACGTTGGAGGAGGGAGGTGCGAGCTTCAGGGTTGGGGGAGGGGGAAGGGCAGGCAGCGACAGCCCATCAGCGGTCTAACAACACGACAGATGACAGGCCCAGAGGCAAACCCAGGGCCGCCAGCCCATCAGCTTCTAAGGCTGCCGAGCGGCAGCTGCAGCAATGGAAGGTCATCCAGACTTGAATGTTTGGGGCTTGCTGGGATCTTTTTGCCCTGGAAACGGTTCTCCATCCAAAGAGCCCTTCCTGGAAAAGAGTGGAACTAAGGTCAAAGGGACACAGTAAAAGGAGATCTATTACTCTGGTGCAATAATCCCAAGGCAAAAGCTGTGTCATAAAGAATGTTCCTGCTACTAAAGATATGTCTCTGTGGCTTGCCTATGAGGAGGAACGCGTTCATAGCTGTAGTGAATAAGTGGACCATGGTTGATGTTTATCAGAAATGCCAAGATACAGGAAGAAAGCCCTCGGGGTCACAGGGTGGCACAGTTTGGCCCATGGTAATTGAGAACAGAAGATGAGATTTGGTTGATTTTATTTTGGGAAAGGTACATCAGTGCTGAAGCATATGACATGGATAATTCATAAAGCCTTTGGTTTGTATTAGACTCCCAATCTGCCTTTCCGAAAGAAATGACACAACAATTAATGTGTCAAATGATAATGTGCCACTTGCAGAAAGATAATTGTACCCAGTGTTAGACAGTTATTAGGTCAGAACGAATGCTCATCCTTTCAAAGGCAGCCGCCTCTATTCACTCCAGCATCCTACTGTAAATACAGTATTGTGTTCATAATCACACAGACCGTAGCCAGGAACACTGGGTTTTATCTGATTTTCCTCCGTTTGGAATAATACTCTAATGATTCCTGAAATAGCAAACTCAGTCATGTGAAACACAAGTGAAGATAATGAGAGACAGATTGTTAAAGGTAGGGGAGGGGGTTTTGCTTTTCTTGCATAAAATAAAGTATGAGTACTATCCCTGAGATGGTTTCAGCATATAATCCAAACTATAAGACCTGAGTTTGCTCATGTGTAAAAGATAGTCTTTCCTTCTGATTATTTAATATATAAGGATATCAAGAAGTCCTTGCTTAATCCCTGATAACATAATTCATTCCATGTGGAGTCTGGACATGTCATTTAACCTGAGATTTCATTTCCTCACTTGAAAAATGCTGATTAAAAGTCTGCTACCTATTTAACTTTTATTTCTATTGAGGAGGTCAAGATAAAAGGATATGAAAAATATTTATAAATATTAAGGACTCTCGATAAAAGGAATTTGATGAATGTGCCTACTGGAAATCAGCTGTGCTACCTCTTGAAAAGAGCTAGTTTTATTTTAAGAAAACTGGGCAATGGATTAGGTGCTTAAAAATAAGAGAACATATAATAATTAGGGGGCCCTCAAGACCATCTCAGAGAAGGCAATGGCACCCCACTCCAGTACTCTTGCCTGGAGAATCCCATGGACAGAGGAGCCTGGTAGGCTGCAGTCCATGGGGTCGCGAAGAGTTGGAAATGACTGAGCAACTTCACTTTCGCTTTTCACTTTCATGCATTGGAGGAGATGGCAATCCACTCCAGTATTCTTGCCTGGAGAATCCCAGGGACGGAGGAGCCTGGTGGGCTGCCGTCTATGGGGTCGCACAGAGTCGGACACGACTGAAGCGACTTAGCAGCAGCAGCAGCAGCAGCAGCAAGACCATCTCTCCTGGACTGAACTAAATACTTCATTCAACCAAGGAGGAAATGAAATACATGATTATTACCTATGCATGAGCTTCTGCTTTATTGACTCAAGCATAGATGTAGTGTGATATGAAAAAAAAATAGCCATTTGCAGAAGGAAAGAAACACTGCATTTTGGGAGTATTTTATCTGCAGAGTCCATTGAACTGGTTATTGTCATGAAGGTATTTAAAATAAATGAACTATTTAAAGTGCTCAATTGTACTTTATGGACAGGAATAGGACAATAGATTGTCCTTTGTGAGGGAGCATTCTCAAGTGACATCCTAACTAGTAGATGGACCACAAAGAGGATCAGACCTTATAGTGACATTCTTACCTGAAAGAGATCCTGTTGGAGGAAATCAAGCTAATATATAACAGATAATTAAAGTAAGTGTGCTAAGAGAGAGGGGAGATGGTGAGTTTACCTGTTGAAGATAAATACTTCACAAATTCAGATTACAGAATATAGGAATGTCTGTTCTAACATCATATAAATGATCCAGAAAAAAACCTTTGTAAATTGCAGAAGAGTGCTTAGAAATTAACAGAACTTATAGGCGCTTCCCTGGTGGCTCAGATGGTAAAGAATCTGCCTGCAATGTGGGACACCCAGGTTCAATCCTTGGGTCAGGAAGATCCCCTGGAGAAGGGAATGGCTACATACGCCAGTCTTCTTGCCTGGATAATTCCATGGATGAAGGAGCCTGACAGGCTACAGTTAATAGGGTTGCAAAGAATTGGACACAACTGAGCAACTAACACTTTCACTTTCATAGGCAAAATAGGGTTGGGACTCAAAACCTATGAACTACTGTAAGCAGTACACCAACATAATGAAAGCTATCAAATCTTCATTGGCATTTACATGAATCATCATTGGCAGACCATCCTTTGCAGTTTTAAACCTGAAACTTTGTGTTTCCTCGTTCAAAACTTAGGAAATGGAGGGACATTGATCAAAATTTAAAACTAGACTTCCCGTTCCTCCAAGATGCAGCTGTCCCATTCCTCCCAGCTCCTTCCCTTTAATAATAGCAACAGCGAAATATCCTTGACATACTACAAGCAGAGAAAGTCTCTGAAAGCTGAAAGGAGACTGATTGCCTAGGACCTTAACTTGAGGAACAGTATGGTGGTGGTTGCCTCCCCAGATAATTCCTCCCATACATCCCAGAGAGTGCCTCAGAAGCTACCAACCCATCATCAGAATCAGGCACAGACATAAAAAGCTCCAAGAAAAATCCTGTTTCCTTTTGCCAAAGGATGGGGAAAACAGTGGTCTATTTAAGGAAAAAAGTTTTGGAAATATTCATTCACTCTACTCCAGCCCAAATTCAAGAGAAAAACTTCTGAAAGCTCCAGGTTCACAGAGGCTGGATGAGGTGGTAGGAGATGGGCTTGGGGGTTATTGGCATGTTTGCCCTGCGGTGGCAGTGGGGGCCAGAGGGGAGCTGATCTGATGCCCTCTGTGTGAGGTGGTACTCTCCTTCCACTGGAAGGTAGTCAGCTGGATGAAGGAGAGCTGAACTTCAACCTCACTTATCTGCTATGAGGCAGTGAGTCATTGTCCCCCTTGAAGTCTTCATATCAGTGTATCTTAAAGTGTTATTCCTTCACTTCTGCCTTTTGATATTCAATAGAAGTAAGTCACTAAGTCCAGCCCATCTCAAGGGGAGGGGATTAAGCTCACCTCTAGAGGTGGAGGCAAGTGGAGAATCTGTGAACCATCTTTTAAGCCACCACAGAGGGTCTCAGGGGTGGGGAGTGTTCTAAGAAGAGGGGACAAAGTACATGGAGAAGCCCAAGATCTGAAGTTTGAATCCTGTAAACCCATGATCCTTGGGATCATCTTACATTGGCAGCCACTGAGTAAGGCAGTGGCAAGCAAAACTGAACAATCCAGCATGTTCATACAGCCCTAGGAAACTAATATACCCTCTCATCTCATAACTCTAATCCCTTCCATTCCTCTTTTCCCACCACTGGGTAATGTCATCTTGCATTTCGTCCATAAAATCGATGCAATCAGATGAAAACAATCTCATCTTCCCACCTAACCCATAAATTCACTTGTATTAGTTTTGATAGCTTTCTCTTCTCTTAGGGGCTTTCCTATCAAAGGCAACCTCTCCACTATACTTTCTTACTATTTGCTCACACAATTATCCCCATTTCTATTCTGTAATATCATCAGTCTCTACTGGATCATTTCCATTTATTTAAAAACATGACTTGATATTGTCCATCCTAAAATTATAAATATATATATATATATATGTTTCCCGTTGACTTCACATCCCTCTTCAAATACTGCTTTTCTTTTCTGCTCCCCAATAGATAAATCTCAGAAGAGTTGTCAATATTCACCCTTTCCACTTTTCTCATTTGTTTTTTCTGTCCAATTTACTTTAAATTTGATTTCTAGTTCTTCTGCCTTTTCTAAAACCAGCTTGAACATCTGGAAGTTCATGGTTCATGTATTGCAGAGATCAATTTATCAACATTTGCTGGATCATGGAGAAAGGAAGGGAGTTCCAGAAAAGCATCTATTTCTGCTTTATCGACTATGCCAAAGCTTTGACTGTGTGGATCACAATAAACTGTGGAAAATTCTGAAAGATATGGGAATACCAGACCATCTGACCTGCCTCTTGAGAAACCTATATGCAGGTCAGGAAGCCACAGTTAGAACTGGACATGGAACAACAGACTGGTTCCAAATAGGAAAAGGAGTACAGCAAGGCTGTATATTGTCATCCTGCTTATTTAATTTCTATGCAGAGTACATCATGAGAAACGCTGGGCTGGAAGAAGCACAAGCTGGAATCAAGATTATCGGGAGAAATATCAATAACCTCTGATATACATATGACACCACCCTTATGGCAGATAGTGAAGAGGAACTAAAAAGCCTCTTGATGAAAGTGAAAGAGGAGAGTGAAAAAGTTGGCTTAAAGCTCCACATTCAGAAAACTAAGTTCATGGCATCTGGTCCCATCACTTCATGGCAAATGGATGGGGAAACAGTGGAAACTGTGTCCGACTTTTTTTTTTTTTGGCTCCAAAATCACTGCAGATGGTGATTGCACCATGAAATTAAAAGACTCTTACTCCTTGGAAGGAAAGTTGTGACCAACCTAGATAGTATATTCAAAAGCAGAGACATTACTTTGCCAATAAAGGTCTGTCTAGTCAAGGCTATGGCTTTTCCAGTGGTCATGTATGGCTGTGAGAGTTGGACTGTGAAGAAAGCTGAGTGCTGAAGAATCGATGAACTGTTGTTGGAGAAGACTCTTGAGAGTCCTTTGGACTGCAAGGAGATCCAACCAGTCCATTCTAAAGGAGATCAGTCCTGGGTGTTCTTTGGAAGGAATGATGCTAAAGCTGAAACTCCAGTACTTTGGCCACCTCATGCGAAGAGTTGACTCATGGGAAAAGAGTCTGATGCTGGGAGGGATTGGAGGCAGGAGGAGAAGGGGACGACCGAGGATGAGATGGCTGGATGGCATCACTGACTCAATGGACATGAGTTTGAGTGAACTCCGGGAGTTGGTGATGGACAGGGAGGCCTGCCGTGCTGCAATTCATGCGGTCGCAAAGAGTCGGACATGACTGAGCGACTGAACTGAACTGAACTTACTTTAAATTAAATTTAACTTAAATTTTCTTTCCACCATTCCACTGAAAGACCTCCTATCAAACTCATTAATGTCTTGTTCAGTTGCTCAGTTGTGTCTGACTCTTTGCAACCTCATGGACTGCAGCACTCCAGGCTTCCATGTTCTTTACTATCTCCCAGAGTTTGCTCAGACTCATGTCTATCAAGTTGGTGCTGCCATCCAACCATCTCATCCTCTTCCACTCTCTTCTCCTTTTGCCTTCAGTCTTTCCCAGCATCAGGGTCTTTTCCAATGAGTTGGCTTTTCATATCAGGTGGGCAAAGTATTGAAGCTTCAGCTTGCATTTTGCCAAACCCAACAGCTAATTCTCCATCTTCATTTCACCCAAACTTGCAGCGGTCAACCCAGTTTACCACTCTCTCCCATCTGCCACTTCCAGTATCAAGCACTTGTCAATTTTACCCCTTCATCATTTCTAATGAAATAATTTGGGGCAATGATGTTTGCAAGTAGCTCTTAATTTGTAGTCTTTCTTTGTGCTTTTGGATGTGTCTTTTTAAGACTTGGTAGGAGATTTAGGGTTGATTATATTGTTTATTTTCACCAGTTATGCACATGGGCCAAATGTTCTAGGAACTGAGGAACATTTAGAGATAGTCTGAAAAGCCGCCATTTATGGCTAAAATAATTTTAAACAAAGACTGAATCTCTGTTAGCAAAGTTCCACCAATAAGATACAAGTACACGTTAAGATTGTCAAATAGGATAAGCAAGCAGATTCTAAGTTTTTTCACATCTGTTATGCTTGTCTGTTTTTCTGTCATAGTGGCAGATAAAGACTGTAGATACATGTACATAGTTTCCAGAGTAAGATTCTAAGTTGGGAGCATAGCTCAGTGCCTAGAGTGGGGCTGGGCTATGGAAGATTTTTTGATGCCAGATGTAAGACACAGGAGAGAAAATCTTTTTTATTGGGAATGCTTCTAAGTGTTATTCCCAGATACGACAGAAGAAAACTAGCAGAAATCCAGTATTTAAAGAGAGCAGAAGTAGACTTGGGACACAGTGGTGGTGGGTGTTTGATGTGGAAATGCATTCTCCACAGGGATAGTTGGTCTAAGCTAAAGCAAAAAATGAGAAAGAACAAGTGAGGGAGAAGAAGGAGAGAAGGAAGAAAGAGGAAGAGAAGGAGAAAAACAAGAAGAAGAAGAACAAGAAGAGGGAAGGGGAGGGGAAGAAGAAGAAAAGAAGATGGAGGGGGGAAGGGGAGGAGGAGGGGGAGGAAACGGAAATTGACAGGGAAATGACAGGGAAATTGGTGTGGAAACACTCCTACATCCTTATCTCTCTGGAGGGATAACTCTGTTTCCTTTATGTTCTTTATGGGATTAATAGGGTATCCCTAGTCACCACTGTGGTAGCAGTCTCAATTACACCTCTTTCTCAAGTCACTTCCCGCTTCTCTGCTCATGTTTGTGTACGTCCCAAATAACTGCTTTCACTCTTGAGTCTTGTCTTGAGATTTGTTTATGGAAGAACGATAACCAAGACACCATCTATACTGTTGGATATTCTGGTCCAAGGAAAGGATCAACACACATGTTGTAAGTTGAACTGTGAAGTGAAGTGAAGTGTAGTGAAGTCGCTCAGTCATGTCTGACTCTTTGCAACCCAGTGGACTGTAGCCTACAAGGCTTCTCCATCCATGGGATTCTCCAGGCAAGGATACTGGAGTGGGTTACCATTTCCTTCTCCAGGGGATCTTCCTGACCCAGGGATTGAATCTGGGTCTCCAGCATTGGAGGCATATGCTTTAACCTCTGAGCCGCCAGGGAAGCCCCTCCCAAATTCAGGTGTTGAAGTCTATCAGGGTAGTACCTCAGAATGTGACATTATTTGGAAATAGAGTTGTAGTGTATAAAATTTGTTAAGATTAAAGCAGACCCCTAATCTAATAGAACTGGGTGCTTATGAAAAAAGGAAAATTTGGAGACAGAAATAGATCTGCACAGGGATAACCCCATGTAATCCTGAAGGCAGAGATCGGGGTTGCTATGGACTGAATTTGTCCTCCCCAAAATCATCTGAAGTCCTAACCCTCAGTGTGACTATATTTGGAAATAAGGTCCATAAGCAGATAATGAAAGTCAAATAAGGTCATCAGGGTGGGTCTCTAATCTGATTGAATTAATGCCCTTATAAGAAGAGGTACCAGAGTGCTCCTGTCTCTGTCTCTCTCCAAAACCCTTCTCCACAATGTAAGGACACAGTGATCTTATTCCTTTCTACAAGAAAGGAAGAGAGTTTTTACAAGACCCTAAATCACCCAGCACCTTGATCTTGGACTTCCTAGCTTCCAGAACTGTGGGAAATAAATGCTAATACAGGGGTGATGTGTCTAAAAGCCAAGAATGCCTAAAATTGTCAGAAAACCACCAGAAGCTGAGACAGAGGCCTGGTACAGACGGAACAGCCCCCAGAAGGTATTAACCCTGTTAGCACTTTGACTCAGAGTTCCAGTCTCTGGAGCTGGGAGACAATAATTTTTTGTTATTTAAGCCACCTACTTTGTGGTGCTTTGTTACAGCCCTAGCAAATTCAAAAGACACAGGACTGAAAGATCATTTCAGTGGATGCAAACTTAGACACTCTCTGTGGCCCACAGCTTGGCTGAGCTGGGCCTCTATTTGGGTGTACATCACAGGAAAGCCAGAAACGGAGTGAGAGTTAGACTTATTTCCCAAGAAGAGATATATTTCTGTTGAACTTATTGTTCATTTTTTCCCTTTCTTTACTGCTAGCAATGTGGTCTAGAGACCTAACAGTAGTTAGCAAATTATAGCAAATTGCTCTAAAGTGTCTTTTACTTTCGAAAAAAGCAAATAAATTAATTTGATGCTTATGAGTCTCTTTTCTTCCAAGAAAAGAGAGATAACCACCAAGTTGACTTTAAAAAAACTGTGTCTAAAAAAATGAAATAAGCAAGTTCATTAAAATCTAATAAAATAAATGAATATGTAAATAAATGGCTTAGGTCTTAACACAGAAAGAGATTTGGAATCAGGACAGGAATATCTAAGTCTAAAGACGGGTTTAATAGATACTGATTAAGTAAGTTTAGAAAAATTGATATCCCCTCCTCAGTGCCCCATTTCCTCATCTTCAGGATGAGGAGATTGGACTTGGTTCTCTCTAAAGCATACAGGCTTTTCTAATTCCAATATTTCTGTGATTCTGTGATCCATCCTCACCTGTGCCAGGCTCAGATGGTGCCATGGAGCGGAACCAGGTGGATCTGGAAGGCTCCGTTTTTCCTGCACAGTTGGAGTGCCAGACCAAACCAACCACAATGTGTTTGCCAGCAATGACCTTGTGGAGAATTTTGAAAGGCTGAACATTTATACCCAGAGATTTTCCTCATTATTATTTTCAGCCTCACCGCACATTTTGTTTCATTTTGTTTCTGAGAAATATTTTGGAAGCCTCGCTCTTACTAGACACATTGACGGTATTGGCAATCATGGTACCTTTCTTCCCCACACTGTGACTTAATGTGGAGTCAGTCTTGTTCAGAACATCTAACTATTGCAGAGCTGTGGGCTCTGTTTTTTTCTGTTTTTCTTGCCCTTACATATAACAGGGCAAAAAAGCTGGTTGGGGAAAAATTTTAATTTCTTCTAAGGGTTATTTTTCATCTGTTATCATTGAAATAATAAACTGTGAAACATAAACTCTATCTTTAATTCTATATATTGAAGAACAAAATCTTTTGTTATTATAAGATGTGTCAAAGCAGGAATTCAGAGCAGGTGGAAAACTGCCCTGATTGATCACATTGTTGAGACTTCATCATTGGTTGGGGTATGGTCTGGGTCTTAAATGAGTTTTATATTTAAAGACAGTAATCAGGGAAGGCATTATTGGAGAAGCATAAATGTAAGCAAATGTGAGAACGAAAAAGACATTGACCATATTCAGAAACACAGCTAATTCCCCAGTTTCAGTTCAGTTCAGTCGCTCAGTAGTGTCTGACTCTTTGTGACCCCATGAACTGCAGCATATCAGGCCTCCCTGTCCATCACCAACTCCTGGAGTTTACTCAGACCCATGTAGATTGAGTTGGTGATGCCATCCAGCCATCTCATCCTCTGTTGTCCCTTTCTCCCACCTTCAATCTTTCCCAGCATCAGGGTCTTTTCAAATGAGTCAACTCTTCACATCAGGTGGCCAAATTATTGGAGTTTCAGCTTCCACATCAGTCCTTCCAATGAACACCCAGGACTGATCTCCTTTAGGATGGACTGATTGGATCTCCTTGCAGTCCAAGGGACTCTCAAGAGTCTTCTCCAGCACCACAGTTCAAAAGCATCAAGTCTTCAGCGCTCAACTTTCTTTATAGTCCAACTCTCACATCCAAACATGACTACTGGAAAAACCATAGCCTTGACTAGATGGACCTTTATTGACAAAGTAATATCTTTGCTTTTACTTTCCTTCCAAGGAGTAAGCGTCTTTTAATATCATGGCTGCAATCACCATCTACAGTGATTTTTGAGCCCCCAGAATAAAGTCAGCCACTGTTTCCACTGTTTCCCCATCTATTTGCCATGAAGTGATGGGACCGGATGCCATGATTGGTTAATTCCCCAGTTTAAGCCGGATTAAAAAATGACCTAGGGGGCTTCCCTGGTGGCTCAGTGGTAAAGAATCTGCCTGCCAATGCAGGAGACGTGGGTTCAATGCTTGGGTCAGGAAGATCCCCTGTAGGAGGGCATGATAACCTATTCCAGTATTCTTACCTGGGAAATTCCATAGTCAGAGGAGCCTGGTGACCTATAGCTATCACAAAAGAGTTAGACACAACTTAGCCACTAAAATCAACAACAAGGATCTAAAGTAATTTCCTAATGGATTTGAATTTCCTTTTAGAGTGATGAAAGTATTTTGGAACCAGATAGAGACGCTGTTTGAACAACATTGTGAATGTACTAAATGTCACCGAATCGTTCATGATAAGATGATTAATTTTATGTTACATGAATCTCAATTTGAAAAGTACCTTAAATGTCAGGGACCTTAAATGGCAGGCCCTATGTGAGATTTTGCTTAATTTGGTGAGCAATGTGGGGCCATTGAAATCTATGGACATGCAGAAGACATCTGATCAAGAAAACAGAATATGGTGACAGTTTTGGAGTTGAATCAAACAGGGATATATATGAGGTGGGGAGACCAGCTATGAGGTTATTGGAGTATTCTATTTTGTAATGTAAAGCCTAGGAGTGATCTTTTCTTTAAACATGATTTTGTGGAAATTTCCATACTAAAATTTAGAGAAAATAGTTTAATGAATTGTATATACATGGCACCCCACTCCAGTACTCTTGCCTGGAAAATCCTATGGATGGAGGAGCCTGGAAGGCTGCAGTCCATGGGGTCACTAACAGTTGGACACAACTGAGCAACTTCACTTTCACTTTTTTCTTTCATGCATTGGAGAAGGAAATGGCAACCCACTCTAGTGTTCTTGCCTGGAGAATCCCAGGGACAGGGGAGCCTGGTGGGCTGCTGTCTATGGGGTCGCACAGAGTCGGACACGACTGAAGCGACTTAGTGATAGTAGTAGTATCACCCATTTCAACTGTTCTCAACATTCTGCCAAGTTGATTTCAATCTGCACAACTCCATCTCTGCAAGTTTTGTTTCAAATAGTTTCCATCTGTATTTTGAGGCAAACATAGAATATCATATAATTTCACAGGGATAAACAAGCTTTAGACTACATCTTTGATTTATAAGAACATCTTTCTTTCTCCTTCTTCCTACTAAAAGTACACCTAACAGAATAAAATGCCAATTCTTTTTATTTTTTTTAATTGAAATATAGTTGATATACAATATGATGTTAGTTTCAGGTGTACTACATAATTATTTGCCACTTGCATGTGTGATGAAGAGCACATTCTTAATGCCACCCAATGTTTTCATGATGATATCAGAGATAATTTTGAACAGGTGGGTTGTTCTAATGAGCTCTACATAAAAACCATATATTGCATTTAATATTATGTTTCTTAAATGTCTTTTATGTTACAATGGCATCTTGAAACTTTTCCCATATGCCATTATTTGTTGGAGGAAATGTGTAACTTGTCTTGCAGAATATTCCACATTCTGAATTTAGATGCTTAATGCCAAATGGTCCCATTTTGGACCAGTGGAAGCCATTTCAATTTGGATTCTGTTTCCTATTGACCTGAAGATGATACTGAGAGACAATAGTCAAGAATAGTGAGGTTATAGTGATATTTACAGAAAAATATAAAATAACATGGTTTTACTTAATTTCTTGGTTGAATTTTTGTATTTATCATCTCATGCTGAAAATACTAATTTTAGTTTAACAATGAAATGGGTATTTGTAAGCTAGTTTTGAAATAGTATAATATTTCTAACAGATTACTGAAAGCAGCTTGCATTTTCTTTGCCAGGAGATCTTTGAGATCACTTTTTTCAACATAATTGTAATTGATGGTGTGCCAATTTCTTCTGGCTTTATTGGCAAACACTTGTCAAAAACTCTCTCTCCATTGCCTTTCCTACTGCCATGGCCCCAATTCAGTTGAACAGCTCTACTAAACCAGATTATTTCATAGTTTCCTCATCTGTTTCTCTCCTTTCCAATCTCTACTTTTCTGTACATTTTTGTCAAAGGCATATTTCTAAAGCACAGATTTGATTAAAATAAAAAAGCAAGAGAAGCTAAATTTCAATGGCTCCTCATTACCTGGGTGATGAAATCCAGACTCCTTGCTCTGAAGATCAATGCCTATCCCCTGGGATAATGGATATATCAAATATCATCAGTTCTCATGGTCTCTGCTTCTAGGTATCCTATTAGGAGTTCTCCCATATGGGAACAGAACTCAGCACGCCAGTGTATCTGCTACAGAATGTACCATATACATGGGAGAGACAGACAAAAGGACTGATACCCAAGGACTTCAGAGAACAACTTAAAACATGTCTTGTTATGAATTAGGAGAGTAGCATTGAAACATACACATTACAACACATAAAACAGATATCTAGGGGGAAGTTGCTATATAACACAGGGAACTCAACACAGTGCTCTGTAACAAGCCCAGTGCTGGGGTGGGGAATGGGAGGGAGGTTCAAGAGGGAGAGGACATATGTATACTTATGGCTGATTCACATTGTTGTATAGCAGAAGTCAATGCAACCTTATAAAGCAATTATCCTCCAATTAAAAATAAAAAAAAAACCTGTGGCCAATTCATGTTGAGGTATGACAAAAAACCATCACAATATTGTAAAGTAATTATCCTCCTGCTGCTACTGCTAAGTTGCTCCAGTCGTGTCCCACTCTGTGCGACCCCAGAGACAGCAGCCCACCAGGCTCCCTAAAAATAAATCAATAAAAAGAGAAAAAAATGTCCTGTTCTTTAACAGTTTTTTTTTCTCCTTTCGCCCGTTTCCCAAACAATATCTAATCTGACTCTTCTGAATCTTTTTCCTAGATTTTTTAAGATAAAAATATGGAAACTTTATATTTTCATCTGTCCCCTCATACAGAATAATTTTTTCTCAATTTTCACCTTGAAACTTCTATTTGCAGCATTACCCACGTATATAGGAAAACAATGGTATCTTCTGGTAATCAGACTCATTATCCTCACAGTTTAAAAGCTGTATTTTCTAACTTAAATATTCCTTTTTGTTTCTCGCCCGTGCTTCAGTGGCTTATCTATGTTTCGTGCAACCAGTTGCTCAAATATCCAAGTTTCCTCATTTATTTTTACATAAGGTTTATTCCAAACCATCTTCTTCATGTTGTTTCAAGATTACCATACATTCCAGTGAGACAATGCCCACTTAAGTTTTTCCTTTTTATTTCTACGATATTGAACCTTTCTCATCATTTCCACCAAATGAAATTCCAAGCACCACTCAAAATTCTGCATAGATGCCATCTTCATGGATTATTTCCTCTGTTCTAATGCCAATCTAGGCCTCTTAGAATTGCTAGAGAATTTCTGTCTGTTCCACTTAGGTCATTTATGGCATCGTGCCTGCTATTATATTTGTCTATGTACACATACATCTCCTTTATTAGGGCATACTTTGCCTGAGGGGAGACCTTGTTTAATTCACATTAAGGTGACCCAATGACTTCATAAATCTTATTTTGAAACAAATAAGGCAGCTTATTATTACCTAGATTTAAATAATCCAATATTTTCTGTATTCTCATGATATCTTCTGAAATTCAATAATGACTTATAGTAAAGAATAATACAAAAGGTAGGACAATTCACTGAAGCCAGTGAATTTTATAGATCCTCTTCCTAAAAAAGTAGCATATTGCCCATGTTTTGCAAATCTTTGCATGGTTACACTCTTCTTTCTTTTGCTGCCTCAGTGGAGCTGAAGAACTACTGCTCTCCTGTTATTTCTATTTACATGTCTGGGCTGTTGAACTCTTCTCCATATTTTGTCTATTTAATTGTTCCTTAATTTGAAATTAGTGTGACTAGTGACATTTCCTGAAAATAATTTGATTACAAGAGAGAAATTTGTGTATTGGAATAATGTGTTCCATCCAACAAACTCCAGATATTCATTATGGAACTGAATCTTATTGAGCACTCACTGAAGTGTACGTGTGTGCGTGTGTGTGTGTGTGTGTGTGTGTGTGTGTGTGTACTGGGTGAGATGCCTTGCTAAATGTTATCATTCCTGTCAGGTACTCAGAGACAAATAAAAGAAAACAGAACCAGTTGGTACCTGAAAGTGTGGGCTGCTTACAGATGTGCAAAAAATTTCACACATAAAATAAAATGTTAATAAATGTAATTATTCCACTGCTTTCCCTTGTAAGTCCTTTCCGTAGGGAGCTATGAAAAAGCCAGATGCTGATATGGGAAATGTCCCAGAATTATTCTTTTAAAAAATATTAGCACTCCATTATAAAAGGTCTTGCCTGGAATTATACTGAAACTCAGCTCCTGATGATTATAAACACTTAGAAGTAGCAATATATTGCAACAAAACTTGAGATCTGAGGGTGAACACTTCTAATGTGAACTTTGGAATTATTTATAAATAGTATCACACTTAAATGGCATGGACAGATTTCTTCTGGTAGTTGATGGTATAAATGCTTTTTGAGACAAACTCTTCAATCATTACGCAAAACAGGCGCTAATTGCATAGTTCTTAGCATGGAGTTGCCACTCCAGCTAAACTGCTTCTTCTGGGGCAGCTGGTGGGGGTTGTCATTGCTGCTGTACACCTCAGATCTTACGGCAATTGTGAACACTGTTTCTCTATCTGCTAGGTATTAGTGGAATCTCTGAATTTTAAGTTAAAATATGGAAGGAATCAGTTCAGTCAGTTCAATCAATCAGTCGTGTCTGACTCTTTGTGACCCCATGAACTGTAGCACACCAGGCTTCCCTGTCCAACACCGATTCCTGGAGCTTGCTCAAACTCATGTCCATAGAGTCAGTGATGCCGTAAAACCATCACATCCTCTGTCGTCCCCTTCTCCTCCCGCCTTCAATCTTTCCCAGCATCAGGGTCTCTTCCAATGAGTCAGTTCTTCACATCAGGTGGCCAAAGTATTGGAGTTTTGGCTTCAGAATCAGTCCTTCCAGTGAATATTCAGGACTGATTTCCTTTAGAATGGACTGGTTGGATCTCCTTGCAGTCCAAGGGACTCTCAAGAGTCTTCAACACCACAGTTCAAAATCATCAATTCTTAGGTGCTCAGCTTTCATTATAGTCCAATTCTCATCCATACAAGAATACTGGAAAAACCATAGCTTTGACTAGATGGACCTTTGTTGGCAAAGTAACATCTCTGCTTTTCAATATGCTGTCTAGATTGGTCATAGTTTTTCTTCCAAGGAGCAAGCATCTTTTAATTTCATGGCTGCACTCACCAACTGCAGTGAGTTTGGAGCCCAAGAAAATAAAGTCAGCCATTGTTTCCATTGTTTCTCCATCTATTTGCCACGAAGTGATGGGGCTGGATGCCATGATCTTCATTTTCTGAATGTTGAGTTTTTTAAGCCAACTTTTTCACTCTCCTCTTTCACTTTCATCAAGAGGCTCTTTAGTTCTTCACTTTCTGCCATAAGAGTGGCATCATCTGCATATCTGAGGTGATTGATAGTTCTCCCGGCAATCTTGATTCCAGCTTGTGCTTCATCCAGCCCAGCATTTCTCATGATGTACTCTACATATAGGTTAAATACGTGGGGTGACAATATACAAACTTGACATACTCCTTTCTCTGTTTGGAATCAGTCTGTTTTTCCATGTCTAGTTCTAACTGTTACTTCTTAACCTGCAAATAGATTTCTCAGGAGGCAGGTAAGGTGGTCTGGTATTCCCATCTCTTTCAGAACTTTCTGCAGTTTGTTGTGATGTACAGTCAGATGTTTTGGTGTAGTCAATAAAGCAGAAGTAGATGTTCCAGTAGATGGTATCTGGTTTCTCTGCCTTTTCTAAATCCAGCTTGAACATCTGGAAGTTCACGGTTCATGTACTATTGAAGCCTGGCTTGGAGAATTTTGAGCATTAATTTGCTAGCATGTGAGATGAGTACAATTGTGCAGTAGTTTGAACATTCTTTGGCATTTCATTTCTTTGGGATTGGAATGAAAACTGACCTTTTCCAGTCCTGTGGCCACTGCTGAATTCTCCAAATTGGCTGGAGTATTGAGTGCAGCACTTTGGAAGCATCATCTCTTAGGATTTGAAATAGCTCTATTGGAATTTCATCACCTCCACTAGCTTTGTTCATAGTGATGCTTCCTAAGGCCCACTTGACTTTACATCCCAGGATGTCTGGCTCTAGATGAGTGATCACACTCTTGTGGTTATCTGGGTCATGAAGATCTTTTTTTGTATATTTCTTCTGTATATTCTTGCCACCTCTTCTTAATATATTCTGCTTCTGTTAGGTCCATACTGTTTTTGTCCTTTATTGTGCTCATCTTTGCATGAAATGTTCCCTTGGTATCACTGATTTTCTTGAAGAGATCTCTAGTCTTTTATATTCTATTGTTTTCTTCTATTTATTCACATTGACAACTGAGGAAGACTTTCTTTTCTCTCCATGCTATTTTTTGGAACTTTGCATTCAAATGGGTATATTTTTCCTTTTCTCCTTTACCTTTGGCTTCCTTTCTTTTCTTAGCTATTTGTAAGGCCTCCTTAGGCAACCATTTGCCCTTTGGCATTTCTTTCTCTTGGGGATGGTCTTGATCCCTGCCTCCTATAAAATGTCACGAACTTCTGTCCATAGTTCATCAGGCACTCTGTCTATCAGATCTGATCCCTTGAATCTATTTCTCACTTCCACTGTATAATCATAAGGGATTTGATTTAGGTCATACCTGAATGGTCTAGTGGTTTTCCCTACTTTCTTCAATTTAATTCTGAATTTGGCCATGAGAAGTTCATGATCTGAGCCACAGTCAGCTCCCGGTCTTGTTTTTGCTGACTGTATAGAGCTTCTCCATCTTTGGCTGCAAAGAATATAATCAATCTGATTTTGGTGTTGACCATCTGGTGATGCCCATGTGTAGAGTCTTCTCTTGTGTTGTTGGAAGAGGGTGTTTGCTATGACCAGTGCATTCTCTTGGCAAAACTCCGTTAGCCTTTGCCCTTCTTCATTTTGTACTCCAAGGCCAAATTTGCCTGTTACCCGAGGTATCCCTTGACTTTCTACTTTTTGCATTTCAGTTCCCTATAATGAAAAGGATATCTTTTTTGGGGTTAGTTTTAGAAGGTCTTTTAGGTCTTCATAGATCTGTTCAACTTCAGCTTCTTCAGCATTACTGGTGGGACATAGACTTGGATTATTGTAATATTGAATGGTTTGCCTTGGAAACGAACAGAGATCATTCTGTCATTTTTGAGACTGCACCCAAGTACTACATTTCATACTCTTTTGTTGATGATGATGGCTACTCAATTTCTTCTAGGGGATTCTTGCCCACAGTAGTAGATGTAATGGTCATCTGACTTAAATTCACCCATTCCAGTCCATTTTAGTTCACTGATTGCTAAAATATCGATGTTCACTCTTTATCGTCTCCTGTGTGACCACTTCCAATTTACATTGATTCATGAACCTAACACTCCAGGTTCCTATGCAATATTGCACTTCATAGCATCAGACTCTATTTCCATCACCAGTCACATCCACAACTGGGCATTGTTTTCACTTTGGCTCTGTCTCTTCATTCTTTCTGGTGTTATTTCTCCACTATTCTCCAGCAGCATATTGGGCACCCAGTGACCTGGGGAGTTCATATTTCAGTGTCATATCTTTTCACCTTTTCATACTGTTCTCAAGGCAAGAATATACTGGTCCTCAAGAACATACTGGTCCTCAAGGCAAGAATATGAAGTGGAAGAGAATATCATTTTTCCTTTCTTGCTAAAGGTAGGGGAATCTCTCTGTGAGCACAGAACTATGCTCGAGTAACTGTGAAACAGGCTTATTGTTTTATGGAAGTTTAGAACTCAATGGGTTTTTAAATTGTAATTATACTATCTAGTTTTGGAGAAGGAAATGGCAACCCACTCCAGTATTCTTGCCTGGAGAATCCTCTGGACAGAGGAGCCTGGTGGGCTGCTGTCCATGGGGTCTCATAGACTCTGACAGGACTGAAGCAATTTTGCATGCCTGCATGCACTGGAGAAGGAAATGGCAACCCACTGCAGTATTCTTGCCTGGAGAATCCCACGGGACAGAGGAGCCTGGTGGGCTGCCATCCATGGGGTCGCACAGAGTCAGACATGACTGACGCGACTTAGCATGCATGCTGTCTAGTTTAGTACTCTGATGTAGTAGGACCTTTTTTTGTGTGATTTTGGACATTTTGATTTTTTAAAATTTATCTTTATTGGAGGATAATTACTTTACAAAGTTGTACTCGTTTCTAGTATACAACAGTGTAAATCTACTATATGTATTCAGATACTCCCTCCCTCTTGAACCTCCCACACCCCTGTCATTCCTGTTCCTCTAGGTCATCACAGAGCACTGAGCTGAGCTCTCTGTGCTATATAGCAGCTTCCTGCTAACTATCTATTCTACACAAGATGGTGTATCTATGTCAACGCCATTCTCAATTCATCCTCCCCTCCCCTCCCCCACCGTGTCCACAAGTCCATTCTCCACATCTGTGTCTCTATTCCTGACCTGCAAATAGGTGCATCAGTATTATTTCTCTAGATACTATATATGTATATTAAGGATATTCTGAATTTTGAATGAAGACCACAGGCTTCGTTCAATGGAATAAAATGGTAACATTTAACACCAAACTTCAGTGAAGTGGAGCTTTTGAAGTGGAATTTTTCAAATATCAGGGGGCAAACTTCTGGGGACAGTGGCACCATGCATAATGGAGCCAGCCCTGTGCTTTACAGGAAAGAAATTTATAGCGTGTTTCAACTTCACACTAAAGGATCAAAATGTAAGGAATAGGCATGATGATATGTCTAACTCTTTTCTTTCCATTATGCAAAAGAAATATATTGTGAATGGCAAGAACCTTGTGAAAACACTAAGAAAGCCAGAGTACCGTTCATAGAAAACCAAGCACCTGGTTCTTATTAAGAACTACCCACACACTAAATTACCTTTGGCTCTATATGGTACAGTTGGTTTGTGGGACATAGGAGTTAATTAAATATATTTAAAATGTACTGTCTGGATGATGGAAAAAATAAATGCTCAAATGTGATGAGTGATTTGGATCTGAAGAATACAGAAGCTATTTTTACCATGTGGTGATTTCAACTATATTTGCATCCAGACCCACTCTCAAAGTATGTGGTTAGTGCTTTTAGTGAAGGAGCCCAAATCTGCCCAGTTGAGTAGCCTGTAACAACAGAGAATAACTGTGCACACTCAAAGAAGGTTCAAACTGGGAGGGAGAGATTAACTACCATGCAACTATTCACATTTAGCAAGCAAGAAAGAAAATTTTAACTTCAGGGGGGTAAGAACTAGAGACCTCAGTAACTGTGTGTGCAAATGACTTGGTGGATAGACTGAAAGCTGAGGGAAGAGATAAGGAAACTATGCTTCCTCTGAGTTATCAGCCCAAATCTTTATAATTTGTCCAAATTCAAGATAATTATATATCATTGAAGTATTGGGCCGCCATTCCCTGTTTGCTGTTTTTAATGTTTCTGTAGGATTTGCCATTTCAGATCTTGGCACACAGTAGTCTACTCAACTTTCTTGCATATCTTCAATCCTAATAAATCATCACGTGGCTGAAGGAAAGATCTGTTTTGGGTTTCTTCATATCCCAAACACTGAACTCAGTGACTTGTGTTTATCACATACATGGGAGATGGCAGGAGGCCCAAATTCCTTCGAGCAAAAAGATCCATAATTCTACTGGAAAACTGACTTTGAACAACTCCTAAAAACTTCAATTAATTATGTAATTTGAAAACTTCTTATTTGAGATCAATCATCCTGAGAAAATTTATAGGTCTAGTGCGGATGAATTGAAGTATCTTAGTTCTCTGAGGTGAGAGGGAAACTTAAATGCTTTCTTGAGAATTGCACAGTCAGTGTAACACTGAGATTATTTGTGTCATGCCATTGCCTTCTCTGGGTGTTAAATCTAGGAGATAGTTAATAGTAGAGCTGGATTTGTGGGACTTGATATTGGGGGGAAGATACAATTAGAAATATAATTAGAAAAATTATTTGCATACATGTGTTATTTCAGGAAAGATTGGAATTACCCAAATAAAGACTGTTAAGAAAGTAGAGAAAGGGAAAAAAAAGTAAACAGAATTTCTTTGGTGAAGGTTGCTGATGTGAGATACTCTGACAGTTAAATGCAATGAGAAGAGGAGATAGAAAGTGATGAGGTGTGTACCACGGAGGTGGGAAGGTGTTGGCCGATGAGAATTGATGGTGATGATGACAGAGGAGAAGGAGGTGGAGACAGAGGAGAAGGAGAAGTTTGCAGAAGAGTGACTATTTGGGAGGGGCTGTTCTGGCATGCCCTTTGCATTAACTCATTTCATCCTCATAGCAACTTACAGGAGAAGGCAATGGCACCCCACTCCAGTACTCTTGCCTGGAAAATCCCATGGACGGAGGAGCCTGGTAGCCTGCAGTCCATGGGGTCACTAAGAGTCGGACACGACTGAGCGACTTCACTTTCCCTTTTCACTTTCATGCATTGGAGAAGGATATGGCAATCCACTCCAGTGTTCTTGCCTGGAGAATCCCAGGGATGGGGGCGTCTGGTGGGCTGCCATCTATGGGGTGGCACAGAGTCGGACACAACTGAAGCGACTTAGCAGCAGCAGCAGCAGCAACTTACAAAGTAAGCAGTACGTGCGGCTGCTTAGTCATTTCAATCATATCCAACTCTGCGCAACCCTATGGACTGTAGCCTGCCAGCCTCCTCTGTCCAGGGGATTCTCTAGGCAAGAATACTGGAGTGGATTGCTATGACTTCCAGGGTATTTTCCCAATCCAGGGATCAAACCCAGGTCTCTTGCACTGCAGGCGGATTCTTTACCACTGAGCCACCAGGGAAGCCCAAACAATATGTGATACAATCCACATATTACAGAGGATCATAAGTTGCTTAAAGTCTCACAGCTGAACGGTAGAGGATGCAGGATAGAACTTAAGGAGCCTGACTCTAGAGCCTAGAGAAAGAGAATCTGAGACAAAGCTGCAGAAAAATTGACTCTTTCCATGATACAGGAAACCACCAAATGCCCACATTAGGGCCTATCATGGCATCATCTATAAATTTCAGCTACGCAGGAGAGTACCTGAAAGTTAACTCAATTATACTGTAATAATTCAGATATATATGCACATTCCAGAGAAATACCAGTAAAAAAGGTAAGATTTTACAGCTAGGTCATAAATGCTATTTTTATTAATAATATGGTTGATACTAATTGTTTCTTGCCAGTTATAACAAATCTGCTTACTGAGACCTTACTTCTTGCTCCTTCCATTTCTTGAGGTACAAGCTCCTGTTTTCTTGTTCCACACACTGTATATGTGTTCTAGGTTGAAAAGTGTGGGTCAGTCTGGTATTAAAACCACCATGTGTATGCATTTGTGTGTTCTAGGTTGAAGAGTGTAGGTCAGTCTAGTATTATACAATAGTTTCCACAGAATATTCCACTCCATGTGGCACAGTCAGACAGAATTATAGCAGCTCATAGCTGACCCGAGTTCCTTGCTACAGCCATGTTAGATGTTGATCTGATTCAAGGAAAGAAAAAAGAGCGAAAGCAGTAACCTCTCACAGCACACACTGAGTGGGGAGTGTGATGCCTTAGGGAATAGGTCTTTTGCCCAGACACTGAAGGGTGATCTGTCTTGTTATCACATGTTATATATTCAGAACTTCAGAAATGGCTGTAGTTTTCTAAACAGAAATATTAAGTACATTTCTAAAGAATTGATAATTTGGTTCCATCCATATTCTGAACACTGAAAATATACTTAAAAACTTTTATTAGCAAAAGACAAATGACAAGCAGGGAGAAGAGAGAGCTAGGTCCCCCAACTCCTCACCAACTCCTTTGAATCATAAGAGAACAGAGGAGATCCATGCGAAAAGCACTGCAGTACTGAGTCTTCTGGGTAGATGTGTAGGTGAGTACCGAACGGAGCAGTGCATATGAGGAAAAGCTAGTGATGCCGTCATGGGAAAGTGATGATGGACAGAGACTGACCACTACTTGTCATGAAAACTAAGCTTCATGTCTAGATTGTTCACTTTTAGGGGGTCAAGAGTCCTATCCAAATTACCTTTACATTCAAAGCATATACAAGGCTACTGCAATTCTTACAAATAAAGCACACACACACACACACACACACTAATGAGTGGCTAAACTGGGAATTTTCCAGCTGGGTTTCCTGCACAACAGAAATCCTTCAGAGTCCCCTCAGTGCAGTTTAGGAGAGAGAGAGAAAGGTGTCCTGCAGGCTTCGCTAACCTGCACCTGGTTTTAATCCCAGAAGCCCTGCTTTTCTCTGTTTTATCAGTTTACACTCAAATGACTAAAAATAATGATCATTGCTTTGTTTGGGCTGCTATAACCAAATGCCATAGACAGAGTGGTTTAAAATAAAAGAGAGAGAAATTTATTTCTTGCAGTTTTGGAGGCTGGGAGTCTGAGAATGAGGAGCCAGCATGGTCAGGCTATAGTGAGAGCTCTCTTTTGGTTGCAGACTGTTGACTCCTTGTTTCTTCATAGGGCAGAAGGGGCAAGAGAGCTACCTTTTGGGGGGTCTCTTTTACAAGGATACTTACCCCATTCGTGAGGCAAGATCCCCTGGAGTAGGGCATGGCAACCCACTCCGTTATTCCTTCCTGGAGAATCCCATGGACAGAGGAGCCTGGCAGGCTACAGTCCATAGAGTTGCAAAGAGCTGGACATGACTGAAGCAACTTAGCACACACACATCCCATTCTTGAAGGCTCCACCCTCATGACCTAAGCCTCCATCACCTAATACCATCACATTGGAGGTTAGGATTTCAACCTATGAATTTGGGAGGGACACAAACATTCAGTCCATTGCAATTATGATAATGATAATGGTGAAGATGATAATTAAAACCCATTGCCTTAAAACACCATGCACCTTTAAAGAAGTTTTTATTTTTTATTATTTATTTAAAGAAGTTTTTAGTACTTATTTTTATTATCTTGTATAAGTTGGTGACAGAAAAACGTTCCATTTTATCCCATCATTTCAACACTGATTAAAACAATCAACTTAGGACCACTTAAATTTGATCCAGATCTTTAGAAATAACTGAAAGTGATATTTTCACTTGGGGCTTCCAAGAGGCAATTAAAAGATTCATTGGGAAAAAATAAAATATTTTATATTATAAACTTCAGAATTCACTTGCAGTTATTTTTAAGTGTTTTAGAAATAAAAACTAGATAAAATTATAAAATAGGAAAGGGTATGGTATAAGAGGTTGAGCTTTAAAATTAAACATGCCCAGGTCCTGTTTCTTGTTCAACTACTTAACAGATGGCCCAAGGGAAAATTAAACAACCTCAGTTCCTTCTTCTTTGAAATAGTAATAATGATATTCACCTTTCGAAGTTACAGAAATTAAATAAGGTATTTAAATTGTCTCACAAGACTGATCCTCTCATTAGCTGCCATCTTTTCTCATCTGTGGGCAGAGATGGCTAGGTCATGTTTCTGTTCTGTTGTTCAGTGTTGATGATCCGTATCATTCAGTCTGCTAGGCGGGCTGCCACACTGACAGTACCAGTTCTTGGTGTTAATGCTAATATGCTCACATCAGGAATCTTTTGTATTGGGCAAACTCTGTCTGCTGCTGCTGCTGTTGCTAAGTCACTTCAGTCATGTCCGACTCTGTGTGACCCCATAGATGGCAGCCCACTGGGCTCCCCTGTCCCTGGGATTCTCCAGGCAAGAACACTGGAGTGGGTTGCCATTTCCTTCTCCAATGCATGAAAGTGAAAAGGGAAAGTGAAGTTGCTCAGTCATGTCCGACTCTTAGTGACCCCATGGACTGCAGGCTACCAGGCTCCTCCGTCCATGGGATTTTCCAGGCAAGAGTACTGGAGTGGGGTGCCATTGCCTTCTCCAAAACTCTGTCTACAACTGGGCAAAATGCCAGTTTCAAAGTTCAGTGTTTCTGCCTCAGTTACATGGAACTCATTGTTTATATAGCTCTTCCTCTTTCTGGCCCTAATCTCCATGACACATTCAAAGACATGAGTATTTTATGTAATTCTTCCCAAGGCTAATGGACATGATGTTCTGCTTTTTGAAAAAGAATGAGTCTTATGCTCTTCCCAAGTAAGGATCTATTCTAAGGCTATTATCTGGAAGAGCCTTTCCCATTATTCAAAGCCTTTCCCTTTGGAAATATCTGTTTTGTATAGTAAATGATCTCACTAATGAGACTGAAATATTTTTAACCTGCTTGTGTGAACTGGAAGTGTTACTCAGTCGTGTCTGACTCTTTGCCACCCCATGGACCATAGCCCACCAGCCTCCTCTGCCCATGGAATTCTCCAGGCATGAATACTGGAGTGGGTAGCCATTCCCTTCTCCAGGGGATCTTCCCAATCCAGAGACTGAACTCAGGTCTCCTGCATTGCAGGCAGATTCTTTACCATCTGAGCCAGACTAACCTTCTTGGAAGGAAGCAAAAACATTTATTGAGCACCTACATTGTCCCTACCACTGATATACATTTTCATATACATTTAAAGTAGTTTTTAATCTCATTATTTAAACTAATCTAGTAAAAAATTGGGTGAAAAAAGGTATTTTGAGAATATTTATTACAGAAGGAAACATGAAAGTTCAGCTACTTTTTAACTCTTTTATGACTACTGTACCAATTTATGATTTTTTTGTTTAATTGAATGACAATTGTCTTTAATGGTTAAAACTTGAAAATGTGCTATATCATGGGAAGCACAAGTAAATATGAAATTATAACATGCACATTTTGTATCCCTTACAGAAAAATATTGCATATCAGTAACAAACATTCCTGCTTGTGCAAAGAATACACTTTGAGGCCATGATGTGTGTGTAACATGAGTGTCTTGAAACTCATAACGGCTTTGAACTATGGGCATTACCTACCAAGTGCTTACTCTTATCAGCATTTGAGCCACCAAACTTGGGCTGCAGTATTCCAGCTCAGAGATGATTGTGGCTTTTCTTTTTATGAAAGATAATAAGACTTGGAATACTTCCGGCCATATCAATAAACAAGGATGTCACAGTCAACAGGGTTTCCAGCCCTCCAGGGCACTCAGGAAGGAGAAAAACACCTGCAATCAGCAGCCATCAGACTGCAGCTACTCCCTATGGTGAGCCCCAAGGGATCTCAGGATGTGAAAAACACAGAACACTGGCCCCAGATAGCTTGAAAGTGAAAGTGAAATCGTTCAGTCACGTCTGACTCTTTGCAGCCCCATGGACTCTATCCTATCTGGCTCCTCTGTCCATGGGACTTTCCAGGCAAGAGTACTGGAGTGGGTTGCCATTTACTTCTCCAGGGGATCTTCCCAACCCAGGGATCAAACCTGGGTCTCCCACATTGCAAGCAGATGCTTTATTGTCTGAGCCACCAGGGAAGCCCAGATAGGTTAGATGTATATGAATGAATGATTTCAGTGAATTCAGTCTCTTGTATCTTCCCATATATAGCAAAGCACTAAATTCCTTAACTTGGGACAACTGGTTTTCTTTTGATGTTCAGACTACCTGCCCTTTGTTGCAAAACTTCTATATAACCTGGCTTCTCCCCTCTCCTCCTCAGAGAAGTTCTCTCAGGGCTACTTGACATGCTGTCCCATGGGCTTAAGTTCTAAAAATTTCTGATGAATAAAACATAAGTTTCAATTTTCAGGTTGTGACTATTTTTTTAAGTTGACAATAGCAAAGTTGCCACTAATTTTTGCTGTTTTGAAATTTTCTTTCATATAGACAATGGAAAAATATATTTAGAAATAAGAGGAAACCTTGGTAATTTATTCTGTATTCATTTGGTCAAATTAACAAATCAAAAATCAATTACAAAAGTGTTTTAAAATTGAGCCTCTGCATTTTTTCACAAAGTCATTAGTGTGGCTCAGATGTTCCCAAGGTAAAGATATCCAGGCAAGGAACACATTTTTTGTTTTGTTGTTTGTTTATTTTTCTTGGTTTTCCCTCAGGTCCTTCCCATAGTACAGAAGCTTCACTGAACAGTTCTCCTTGCTAAAAATTAGCAATCCATCTCCCAGTGACACCTGTCCTCATTTGGAGGCCTCCAAGAGCCTCCCCATTAAAGATTGTCTAATTCAGTCCTCCCTGGCATTCCCTGCTGGGTGAGCATAAAGATCTAGGCTGAGATGGTCCTCCTTTTCCTAACATTCATCTCACTGGAGCCAGATTCTCTTGCCCTGGCAAGGTGGCCTCCCTTCCTGGGCAACTAACAGACTGAGGGGCAGCTCTGAGAGCACAGGAAGGTGCGCTGAAATGGTAGGAAAACACTGGAAACAGAGTATGCGAAGGTAAACTAACTTCCCTTTTCCTCTCTCCTTTCCCTTTCTTTTCACCTTTAATGCTAAAAACAGTTGTTATTTGGATCAGAAAAAATGCCATTACCTCTCCAAAACATCATGCTAAAGAAACATTTGGCTCATCCACGAACAACCCAGGCTTCGTGAGAAGGTTGCTCATGTGACCACCCAAGCTCTATTAAAAAATAATAGAAATGGCCAGAAACTCAGAAGAACCTAGAATAATTGGGGCTGCAAGAAAAAGGATGATGGAAAAAAAAAAAAAAGCATTCAAAGCTCTCAGTTGCCTTTCCCAGAAGATGAATATAGTTTTAACTGGGCTCTTTCGTATTTCTTAGCTAGAGTGGGCCAGCAAAAGATTAGGCTAGTGAGCTCCTTAGAGGCACTGGAGGTGCTTCGAGGGAAGAAAAGGTATCTGCTTACCCCTACCTCTCAGGGGATTTAGTTTCTAAGCTTCACAAGGCATTTGTTTCTCTCACTCAAATGCTCTCTTTATTTCTTAAAGACATTTTAAACAGTGTTCTTGGTTTAGCTTGTTTAAGAAGGTTCTTTTTCCATTTACTTTGCTGTCTAAGAGATTGGGAGAGGCAGCTGCTTTGATGAAAATTAGAGGAAAACCTTTTTCCCACATAGAAGAAGCTAAGAGGAAAAAAATAGGACTATTTCATGTTGCAACTGTTACTAGTGCAACCAGAAGAGGAAATGGCTTTATAAGTACCTGCAGCTTATTTAAGCCAGGAATATATCACAAACAAAAGAGGCAATACCGTATTGTGAATGAAGCAGCCAGTAAAATTTGCTCTGTTTATGAGGGTCTGGAAAGAATGCAGGATTAAGGGTAGGAAGGGGACAGTAGCTTAGGTCTGAAGCAACTGGTTTATATCAGTAACAAAAATCAAACTTTACCTTTATACTGGGATTTGCACCTGAATAAAGCCATATAAACTCTCTCTCAGAAGACCAAGCTCTATTTGTGTTTCACATCCATGACGAGACTGATGGGAGGGAAACAGGCAATATTCTGTCTGTGAATTTACAGTATCTCACCAGGGAGCTGGAAAAACTTGTGGATTTTTTTTCAAAAGGGGAATGATAATTTTTAGGAACTTGGAATGAAGACTTTACATCAGTCTGATAAACATTCTTCATGTTTCCTGATCTGGAGCCAGAATAGCCTATTTGCCTTTTATGTACACATTAATACATATATACCTATCTTCAGGTAGCTTCAACTGTACACTGGTCACTCACTACATGATTTATATGGCTCACACTGAATCCTCTCTATGGTCCTGAAAAATAGTAATAGCTATAATTTTTTATAAATTTATAGATGAGAAAGTTTAGGGTCAGAGTAGTTAATTAGTTTACCCAAGGCCGTGCTCATGTCTGCGCAGTCTCTGCAGTCGTGTCTGACTCTTTGTGACCCCATGGACTATAGCCCGTCAGGCTCCTCTGTCCATGGGATTCTCCAGGCCAAAGTACTGGACTGGGTTGCCATTCCCTTCTCTAGGGGATCAAACCCGGGTCTTCTGCATTGCAGGTAGATTCTTTACCATCACAGCAACCAAAGGAAGCCAAATGGTTTTCTTTTAAATGGCTCTAAATGGTTGTTGTTGTTGTGATTGTTGTCTTTCTTAGGGCAAATTTGAAGCTACTTTGTAACATGACTTTTGCCTTCTCTTCAGGGTTATCAGTGTCTAGCACTGTAGTTCAACTCCTGGGACTATAATATATCAATAGCTCCTGACACAAGAAGAAGAAATTCAACTATGGGCCAGTGTGGCAGGGGAAGAAAACTGCTTTTCAAAGCTATGAGTTTGTTTTGTTTTACTTCTCTGTGGCTCATTTCACGGTTCTTCTGTCTCTCTGGTGATGATGGAAATTTTCTATTTATATCACTTGTTCTACCTTACTCACAGGCTTGTTTTAAGAATTAAATACTATAATAGATGCATAAACAGATAAATCAGAAAACATAACACTCAAAACTACCTTAGACACAGCCAGTATATGTATCTTTAAGAAACATAGTTCTGATCAAGTCACCTCCCTGCTTGCGGACCTTCAAGGATGATCTATTCCCAGCAAAATATGTTAAATGTCTAAGCCTCATATTTAGCAGCCTGTACCCTTTGGTCCCCTGAAGTAGGAAATGACACCCACTCTAAATTCTTGCTTTGAAAATTCCACACACAGAGGAACCTGGCAGACTACAGTCCACGGGGCCAGAAAGAGTCAGACATGACTGAATGACTGAGCATAGAAGTATCCTTTGGTCTCTAGATTTCTGTTTGCTTCCTTTTATGTATCCACCACTCCAATCACTCCAAGCTACTGAGTAGCTATCTTGTTGGACAGCAACAGACCTAAGTATTTTTCTTCTGTTTCATTTCATGTCCAAATAATACCCATTTATCATTGCCTAATACATGGGCAAAAAGACATGACACTAAAAGATGATGGTAAAGTCTGACGCTGGAAGTAAACAACAATATTGCACTGGAACCTGGAATGTTAGGTACATGAATCAGTGCAAATTGGAAGTGGTCAAATAGAAGATGGCAAGAGTGAATGTCAACATTTTAGCAATCAGTGAACTAAAATGGACTGGAATGTGTGAATTTAATTCAGATGACCATTACGTCTACTATTGTGGCAAGAATCCCTTAGAAGAAATGGAGTAGCCCTCATCATCAACAAAAGAGTCCGAAATGCAGTGTTTGGGTACAATCTCAAAAACGGCAAAATGATCTCTGTTCGTTTCCAAGGCAAACCAGTCAATATCACAGTAATCCAAATCTATGCCCCAACCAGTAATACTGAATAAGCTGAATGTGAATGGTTCTATGAAGACCTACAAAACCTTACAGAACTAACACCCAAAAAAGATGTCCTTTTCATCATAGGTGGCTGGAACGTAAAAGTGGTTAGTCAAGAGATACCTGGAGTGACAGGCAAGTTTGGCCTTGAAGTACAAAATGACAAAAAGCAAAGAATAATAGAGTTTTGCCAAGAGAACACACTGGTCATAGCAGACACCCTTTTCCAACAACACAAGAGATAACTCTATACATGAACATCACCAGATGGTCAATACCAAAATCAGATTGATGATACTCTTTGCAGCAAAAGTTGGAGAAGCTCTATATAGTCAGCAAAAAAAAAAAAAAAGATGGAGAAGCTTTACAAAGTCAGCAAAAGCAAGACTGGGAGCTGACTGTGGCTCAGACCATAAACTCCTTATCTAAAAATTCAGACTTAAATTGAAGAAAGTGGGGGAAACCACTAGACTATTCAAGTATAACCTAAATCAAATCCCTTACGATTATACAGTGGAAGTGACAAATAGATTTAAGGGATTAGATAGGATAGAAAGAGTGCCTGAAGGACTCTGGAGGGAGGTTCGTAACATTGTACACAAGACTGATCAAAACCATCCCCAAGAAAAAGAAATGCATAAAGGCAAATGAATGAGTCCTTACAAATAGCTGAGAAAAGAAGAGACATGAAAGGCAAAGGAGAAAAGGAAAGATATACCCATCTGAATGCAGAGTTCCAAAGAATAGAAAGGAGAGGAAAAAAAAGTTTTCTTCAGTTGTCAATGCAAAGAAATAGAGGAAAACAATAGAAGGGGGAACACTAGAGATCTCTTCAAGGAAATTAGAGATACCAAGGAAATACTTCATGCAAAGATGGACACAATAAAAGACAGAAACCGTATGGACCTAACAGAAGCTGAAGATATTAAGAAGAGGTGGCAAGAATACACAGAAGAACTATACAAAAAAGATCTTCATGACCCAGATATACATGATGATGTGATCACTCACCTAAAGCCAGATATCCTGGAGTGTGAGGTCAAGTGGGCCTTAGGAAGCATCACTATAAACAAAGTTAGTGGAGGTGATGGAATTCCAGCTGTGCGATTTCAAATCCTAAAAGATGATGCTGTGAAAGTGCTGAACTCAATATGTCAGCCAATTTGGAAAACTCAGCAGTGGCCACAGGACTGGAAAAGGTCAGTTTTCATTCCAATCCCAAAGAAAGGCAATGCCAAAGAATGTTCAAACTACCGCACATTGTACTAATCTTACATGTCAGCAAAGTAATGCTCAAAATTCTCCAAGCAAGACCTCAACAGTATGTGAACTGAGAACTTCCAGATGTTCAAGCTGGATATAGAAAGGGCAGAGGAACCAGAGATCAAATTGCCAACATTCATTGGATCATTGAAAAAGCAAGAGAGTTCCAGAAAAAAATCTACCACTAGAGACTATCTACCACTTTGACTATGCCAAAGCATTTGACTACATGGATCACAACAAACTGTGGAAAATTTTTCAGGAGATGGGAATATCAGACCACCTTACCTGCCTCCTGAGAAATCTGTATGCAGGTCAAGAAGGAACAGTTAGAAATGGACATTGAACAACAGACTGGTTCCAAACTGGGAAAGGAGTACATCAAGGCTGGATATTTTCACCCTGCTTATTTAACTTATACACAGAGTATATCATGTGAAATGCTAGGCTGGATGAAGCACACACTGGAATCAAGATTGCCAGGAGAAATATCAATAACCTCAGATATGCAGATGACACCAAACTTATGGCAGAAAGCAAAGAAAAACTAAAGAGCCTCTTGATGAAAGTGAAAGAGGAGAGTGAAAAAGTTGTCTTAAAGCTCAACATTCAAAAAACTAAGATTATGGCATGCAGTCTCATCACTTCATGGCAAATAGATGGGGAAACAATGGTAACATTGACAGACTTTATTTTCTTGGGCTCCAAAATCACTGAAGATTGTTTGACTGAAGCCATGAAATTAAAAGACACTTGCTCTTTGGAAGAAAAGCTATAATCAAACTAGACAGCATATTAAAAAGCAGAGACATTACTTTGCCGACAAATCTCCATAGAGTCAAAACTGTGATCTTTCCAGTATTCATGTATGGATATGAGAGTTGGACCATAAAGAAAGCTGGGCACTAAAGAATTGATGCTTTTGAACTGTGGTGTTGGAGAAGACTCTTGAGAGTCCCTTGGACTGCATGGAGACCAAACCAGTCCATCCTAAAGGAAATCAGTCCCGAATATTCATTGGAAGGGCTGATGCTGAAGGTGAAACTCCAGTACTTCGGCCACCTGATGTGAAGAACTGACTCATTGGAAAAGACCCTGATGCCGGGAAAGACTGGAGGCAGGAGGAGAAGGGGACAACAGATGATGAGATGGTTGAATGGCATCACCAACTCAAAGGACATGAGTATGAGCAAGATCTGGGAGTTGGTGATGGACAGGGAATCCTGGCGTGCTGCAGTTCACGGGGTTGCAAAGAGTTGGACATGTTAGGTGACTGAACTGTATTGAGAACATAGGTTGAAAGTCAAAGAAAGTGAGAGTTGCTCAGTCTTGTCCGACTCTTTGCCACCTAATGGACTGTAGCCTGCCAGGCTCCTTTGTCCGTGGAATTTTCCAGGCAAGAATACCATTCTGTGTAGCCATTCCCTTCTCTAGGGGATCTTCCCAATTCAGGGATCGAACCTAGGTCTCCCCCATTGCAGGCAGATTCTTTACTATCTGAGCCACCAGGGAATCAGTATACTAAGGCCTGCATTTACACCCTTACTGGTCACCTTCCTTTTTACCTTGTACCTAATTCCGTCGAGGCTTCATTTTGGATTTGCTCATATTCCATATCCCCTACTAGGTGATAGGCTCCTTCTAGTGATATCAACAGTGTTGCCCACCAGAACATTGACTGCCATATCCAACATTTGCTGAGACTATCACAACTTGCCCTGAATGAGGGCCACTCAGTCACTCACTTAATCCACCAGCCTGCCCACTCGCCTTCACTGATTCTTCACCAGGCTCAGTGCAGGATCCATGTCAAGTCTGAGAGTTTCAATACTTGACCAAGGAGTCCTGGAGACAGCCTGATCCACAACCAATGAACACTTTGTCTTTCTTTTTTTTTTTTTTTTTTAACTTATTGGGAGTATAGTTGCTTTGCAATGTCATGTTAGTTTCTGGTATATAATGAAGAAAATCAGCTAGATGTATAGATATATCCCCTCCCTCTTGGGTCTCCGTTCCAGTCCCCACCCTCATCCCATCCATCTAAGTCATCACAGCGCATGAAGCTGTGATCCTTTAAATAAGCACCCCTCCCTGCCCTCAGAGGTCCCACTGTAACACCTGTTTCTGAGGACCAGCTCCCTACTCACTAGGCACAGGGGAGGGAGATGTGAATAGAACTACTTGGTGCTGGCAAAGCTCCCAGCATTTCAGAGAGAGGGAGAGAGTCTCAAGCATCCCATGCAAAACGGAGGTGGCACAGGCAGCCATGTGCCTTTGGTCCTCGAACAAGGAAATCTCCCCTAGTCCCTCAGGCAAGCCGCCTTCTCCCAAAGCTTCAGTTTGAAGCCCATCAACCAGGAAAGGAAGAGGAGATGAAAAGGCTTGCTTGTAAATGTCCTTTCCTCCCAGCAACGGCGTCTGCAAGCCCCGGACCTTCCTCGGATGGCGAGCATTGGGCAAATGTTCAGGCGCTCAGCATTTCAATTGATGAAATTTCTTTGTGGAACCCGGTTCCCAAGGGCAGGGGAAATTGGAGGGAGAACAATTAGAGGCTGGCATGGCCCTAGCGGCTGTCTGCTGCGCGCCTCCGAGGGCTGTCAGAGCCTGCGGAGGGTCGGCTCCCGCCGCTATCAGCAACCGGCAGAGCCCGGCCGGCGCCCCGCCCGCCAGGCCGCGGGGCTGAGCGGAGAAAAGTCTCCAAATCAGGCGGAAGCAGGGAGGGAGGGTTGCGAGGGGGAGGGCCGGGCAGCAATGAAGTCAGAGGCACAGCAGCCACTGCAGCTGAATCAATTTGGAGATAAAAATAGTCCCTGCCGCCCCTGCCTCTGCAGTGATTTCATAAAGGTCTCAGCTGCGTTGGAGAGAAAGCCAGCAGGAGTGTCCCTACCTCCTCTCCAAACTAGAGAGAGAGGAGCAAAATAGCAGCCGCAACCAGAGCTGAAACGAACTTCTCCATCTACCCCACGCCAGTTCCCTGTTTGCCTGTCTCCCACTCTCTCCCCGAGCCCCCGGAAGTGCCTCTGGCCTCACCTGTTCTTCTCCTTAATGGGATCATTAAAGACAGGGAAAAAAGAGAGATGAGATCTTCAGAGACTGAAGGAGACAGGGATGCCAGGCATTCATAATGAAGCCCGATGACACTTCCCCCTGACTTTCAGCCCGAAGACATCAACAGGGGATGACCCACGGGCTCTAAAGACCGAAGCTCTTTATCAGATGGGAGGTAAAAACCCTTCAAGAATGGGTCCCCCGAAGTCAGACCCACCTGATATGTCCACAGAGGAACTTCCTTTCCTGAGCATTCAGAGAAAACAAAACCTGGGATTGCCAATTAGTGCGACTGTCCTGGGAGACATAGATTTAGGGGTCAGTTTGGGTGACTGATGAGAGAAACCTCTCTGGAACTGGAACCGAAAGAGACATGGAGTGAATAGAGCTCTGGCACTTTGCAGGGTGATTATTCCTGCAGTGCGGGAGGTAACCTTTCTGCTGCTACATTCTGACATTTGCATCGAGGCAAATGCATCATTGGTAATTGCACCTGAGTGTCAAAGCCACTTGATGTGTGTGTTCCAACCAAGGTAAGAATGAGGACTTTAGCATTAAGGGAAGGGAGGCAAAGAAGAAATGCAGACAAATTATAGGAGAGGAGATAATCGAATTGGCCATAAAAAATAACAGCTAGGATTGATGTCTCCTTCATGCAAAAGGTGTATGTTCAGATTAAATAACATATTGCTTGTGGAAGTGCCTAAACTAGTGGCTTACTCTTAAAAACACTGCATAGTAAATACCATCGTATATGCTTTCAAAATGAATATGCTTTAACATCCTTTGCGAGGAAATATACAAGTGGCTCAGATGGTATAAGAATCCACCTACAATGCAGGAGACCTGGGTTTTGATGCCTGAGTTGGGAAGATCCCCTGGAGAAGGGAATGGTTGCCTACTCCAATATTCTTACCTGGGGAATCCCATGGACAGAGGACTCTGGTGGGGTACAGTCCTTGGCATTGCAGAGAGTTGGACACAATTGAGCATTTAACACTTTTACTTTCACATACAACTAGCACTGTTTAATGAAAATAAGAAAATCAACACTGTCATGCACAGGCAAAAACATTCAAAGTACAACCTTCGCCTCCTCCTGTTTTCATCTGATTCTGTTATGTCAGGCGAAGTTTAGCCACAGATCTTTAACCCAGCAGGTATTAAATACAGGACCAAGAGACATCATAAAGACACCAGACTCAGAGATCTGTAAAACTGAGAGACCCAATGTGAGAAGCTTGCTGTTGTCTTTACATATAACTCTGAAATAATTTCATTTTGTTAGAAAGAATAAATAATTCCTGCCAGAGCATGTTAGTTGCTCAGTTGTGTCCAACTCTTTGCAACTAATGGATTGTAGCCCACCAGGCTTCCCGTCCATGAGATCTCCCAGGCAAGAATACTATAGTGGGTTGCCATTTCCTTCTCCAGGGGATCTTCCCCAACCAGGGATTGAACCTGGGTCTCCTGCATTGTAGGCAGATTCTTTACCTTTTGGGCCACCAGGGAAGCCCATCCTGCCACAGAGAGGAATATAATATTGCCAAATTCTCCAATTTGTCCAATACAGCAACTGTTAGTCAACCACATTGGGAATCTGGCTTTTTCATGGGGCCTATTGTTTATGGAAATATCTCAGCTGACAAATTAAGCAAACATTTCTCCTGAATAAACTGTGATACCACTCACATGGCTTTTCAAGGATATTTACAACCACTGAGGGAAAATCTTTGGAAAATACAAAATCACCACAAAGGTCCCTTTTAGTGATTCTGAAAGTCGTGATGCCCTTTGAATATCCTGATGACTGTTTTCCCACTGACACACAAAGACATCTGAAGCAAAGCCAGTTTATGCTGTGTTGGGTTTCTAATACAAATCAGTGAAAACAGAACAAGGTTTAGAGGAATGGTGTGTACTTGATAAAAATAAATCAACATTTAAAATATTATTGAACTGTGTTTATTTTCTTATGAAATGTATTTTAAAAGCCAAAATACATTTTGAAATTCAGCCAAACAACATTTGTCCTATGGGTATTCAGAGCATAGCTGGCAGTATACAGATCATTTTAGGAGCACTCTAGGACTTCCTGCTTTGGGTTGCTTAGGACAGAGCCAAAGAAAGCTACGTGACACTGCAAAATGTTGGTGTGTTGCTAACTATAGTATGGAGGATGAGGGTGGGTGTGCGCCTAGTTTCCACAGTCATGTCAGACTCTTTGCAACCCCATGCCAGGCTCCTCTGTCCATGGAATTCTCCAGGCAAGAATACTGGAGTGGGTTGCCTTTTCTTACTCCAGGGGCTCTTTCCATCCCAGGGATCGAACCAATATCTTCTGTATCTCTTGCATTGGCAGGCAGATTCTCTACCACTGGGAGAGTGGGAGGCTCTTCATTCCTATGTTGTTGTTGTTCAGATGCTCAGTCGTATCACTCTTCTGCAACCCCATGGACTGCAGCACACCAGGTCTCCCAATCCCTCACCATCTCCCAGAGTTTGCCCAAGTTTGTCCTCATTGCATTGGTGATGCCATCCTATAGTCCTTCCTATAACCAGATTCTAATCAATTTAGAAGAGAAGATGAGGATGTGCCAAAGGGTTCAATAAGAGCAGCAACTTTGTGTTGAACTCTGTTGTGAGTCTGTCTCTTCTAAACTTGTTGGAAAAAGGATGGAAGCATGTCTTTCTAACCCTTATCATTAGCCAGGGCTGTTACAATACTGCCTACATAGTGTACAAGGATCAAAATGCCCAAGTTTACCTAACAGAGGTTAGAAGTGGAGAGAGCTAAGGGAGACAATTGAAGACAGAAGCACACCATACATCTGGTTCCAGCACTCTGGTAAGATGGGATAAAGTAGACTGCTCATACCTCTACTGCATAGATATGCTGCAAAATGTGGTATTTATCATTTATCTATCTACTGGTCTAATCTTTAAAAGAACAGTGGATATCTTCAGATGCCAAAAGCAAAGAAGAAACTAACCTACACTGGGGCAGTTTTGGAGCTATCAAGCTCAGTTAAAGAACCAAATGCCAGGGAATGAAATTTTATCTGCCATGAAGGGTCAAAGGGATGGCAATGGGCATGTGCAAGGGAAAAGAATGGAAATAATGCCTTTTCATAAGGTCAGGACTTTGGAATATATGCCTTTTCCATGAAGGGGGATAAAAAAGATCATCCCTGCTGGACCAAGAAAGGCACCTGGGGTGTATGAGGTGTTGAAACAATAAAGCAGCTCAACACAAATATCAAGGGTCAATTTTACATTACTCATAAGGCATTTGGCGTAAGACCCAGATTTATGAAATTAACAGACATCAGATCATGATGAATAATACCCCTAACATAGTACAAAACAAAACAACTCTTTAGGAATGCTATGGATATGGATTATCCTATGGGCCTTCCTTGGAAAACACAACTGTGTGTAATAAGAATTGACCTTGTTAACTATTTGGAAGACTCAGAAAACATAAGGAGGAGAATATAGGGTATCACAAACAATGAACACATTATTATGAAAAATGGAGAGACAAGCTTTTAAAAAATAACTTCAAGAAGTGAAAAAAGGCCATTGAAATGATATCAAGGAATGTATTGATTAGTGTATTTTACATAGCTGAGTGGAAAAATTAGTGATTTGGGAAATGGATCTCAAAAACTAGACTTCAATATGCAGATAAAGAAATGGTACATATGAGATGTCAAATGACTTGGGAGCTAGAATTCAAATAACCAAAACTGGAGTTCCAAAAGGAGAGCAAAGAGAAAATGTAAAGAGTATTCTAAACTATGGCAAGTAATTTTATAAAATTAATGAAAAACATAAATAATAATGTTGATGAAGCTTTTTAAATTTATATGATTGATAAAACAACTGTATATGTAGATTCATATTAATAAAAACTCCAACAAACAAAAATAATCTTATAAGCAACTCTTACACTCCTTACTCCTCATCTAAAAGTATACATTACAAAACATGAGTAGGGAAATTTAAGGAAGGAAAATTGTGGACAAATGTCATTTATTATCATAGATTTAAAAATATATATATAAGCAATCAAATGTAACCACTGAAACCTTTACTCAATGAATTAAAGAATAGTTTAATCTCTATTAATATAAATCATTGGAGAGATAACATTGAGTAAAAAAAGAAGTAGAATGCTAAGTTAAAAAAACGTAGAAAAAAATACATGAAGAGTTAAATTCCAGCTCATGATACAAAATCGTAGCCATCTGAAAAAAACCTATTTTCCTTAATCTTATAAAATATATCTTCCAATACATTAAAGAAACAACATACTTAATAGTGAGTGGTAGGAAACACTTTCTTTAAAGTTGGAGCTAGAATGAGGACACTTGTTTTTACTTCTACCATTAAATATTGTATTAGAGAATGCAAAAGTGCAATGAGACAAGAAAATAAAGTGCAGTGAAACAAGAAAATAAGGCAATAAAGAAAAAAGTGGGAGTATAAGAACTGAAAAGGATGAAACAAGATCATAGTTGTTTCAAATGATAAGATTATGCATAAGTAAAATTAATCTAAGAAAGTATTTGACTCAGTACTAATAAAAGTGTTCAGAAAATTTTCTAAATTAAGTCTCAAAATAGAAATTTCAGTGCACAGCTTTATATATATATAAATGATATATATATATATATAATGATATATATCTAATGATCTCATCCTCAATAGTAACAAAAATATATAAGATTCTCAGGAATAAATCCAAAAAAAAAAAGCAAAATTTTGCAGAAAGTATTCTCAAAATTGGGAACTAAATGAAGAACATGCACATATATGTGTATATGTATATAGACACACACAGGTGAGCACACACATGTACATAGAGATACAGTAATCTCAGATAGATAGCAAGAATCAATATAAAAGAGTCAGATCCACTGGTTTTAATCTATAAACTTCATTCACTACCAGTAAAAGTTCTAGTAAATTTTTATTTTTGGAGAATTTTGCCAGCTTATTATAATATTTACATAGGAAAGCAATTGGCCAAAATAATTTTAAAAATGCAATTTAAGGAGAAATGAAATGGAAGAGCTCCTATTATGAAGCCTCTATACAGCTAGAATGATTTATACGCATTGATATTGTATAGTCAGACAAATATAAAAGTAGGACAAAATATGGAGCATAGAAACAGACTAATGCATGTAAGAATCTTATTGAATGACAAAGTATCATTACAATTCAATGAAAAATGAATAGCCTATTCATCGAAAGATGTTGGGACAATCGACTATCCATATGGAAGAAAATAACACTATATCAACACACTGTAAACAAAAATAAACTCCAGATGCATAGAACAAAACATATAAGATTGCATTTTTTTAATTTAGAAAAAGAATAGGATGATTTAATGATATGAAAGCATGGAAAACTTCCTAAGCAAGCCAAAATCATGAAAACATAAATACTGATAAATTAGATACCATTCCAACAAATTCTGCACTATAAAAGATAGCATAATAAAATTTTATTTTAAGCCACAAATTGTTTATAAATACTAAAAGGTATTTTCAATGCCCATAATTCACACAGCGTTAGATTTTAGGATATATATATATGTATATTATTTCTACAAATCAGTTAGAAAGAGATAATTCAATAAGATATGGACAATAAAGATAAAAAGATAATTCCCTAAAGAAGAAATCTAAATAACAAAAATAAATATGAAAAGATGCTCTACTTCAAATTAAGATAATCATGAGTCTTCATTTCACACTCATCCAATTGGCACAAATGAAGAACTGTTAATATCAAATATTGGCAAGGATGAAACAGGAATTCTCAAGTGTGGGTATATAAGTTGAAAAACCATTTTATTGGTCAGGGTCCCAGCAGGAAATAGATGACAAAGAAGGAAAAAGAAGTAACTGAAAAGAGTTTCCTAATGAAGGGACTGTTTACAGAGCTGAAAATAAGGATTAAGAGAAACTGACAAAGAATGGTGAAGTACTATTAGGGTTAGTAGCAATAGGAGGCTGTTACTAAGCATAATATCCATCCATACTGTCACAAATGCTAAGATTTCTCTTTTTTTTTTATGGCTTAGTAATGCATTGTGTGTGTGTGTGTGTGTGTGTGTGTGATATGTTGATCCAATCATTTATTGATGGCCACTTTGCTTATTTATCATAATAAACTATGGAAAATTCTAAAAGAGATGGGAATACCAGACCACCTGACCTGCCTCTTGAGAAACCTATATGCAGGTTAGGAAGCAACAGTTAGAACTGGACATGGAACAACAGACTGGTTCCAAATAGGAAAAGGAGTACGTCAAGGCTGTATATTGTCACCCTGCTTATTTGACTTATATGCAGAGTACATCATGAGAAATGCTGGGCTGGAAGAAGCACAAGCTGGAATCAAGATTGCTGGGAGAAATATCAATAACCTCAGATATGCAGATGATACCACCCTTATGGCAGAAAGTGAACTAAAGAGCTTCTTGAAGAAAGTGAAAGTGGAGATTGAAAAAGTTGACTTAAAGCTCAACATTCAGAATACTAAGATCATGGCATCTGGTCCCATTACTTCATTGGAAATAGATGGGGAAACAGTGTCAGACTTTATTTTTGGAGGCTCCAAAATCACTGCCAATTGTGATTGCAGATGAAATTAAAAGATGCTTACTCCTTGGAAGGAAAGCTATGACCAACCTAGACAGCATATTAAAAGGCAGAGACATTAATTTGTCAACAAAGGTCCATCTAGTCAAGGCTATGGTTTTTCCAGTAGTCATGTATGAATGTGAGAGTTGGACTATAAAGAAGGCTGAGTGCCAAAGAATTTATGCTTTTGAAATGTGGTGTTGGAGAAGACACTTGAGAGTCCCTTGAACTGCAAGGAGATCCAACCAGTCCATCCTAAAGGAATTAGTCCTGGGTGTTCATTGGAAGGACTGATGCTGAAGCTGAGACTCCAATGCTTTGGCCACCTGATATGAAGAGCTGACTCATTTGAAAAGACCCTGATGCTGGGAAAGATTGAGGGCAGAAGGAGAAGGGAATGACAGAGGATGAGATGGCTGGATGGCATCACTGACTCAAAGGACACGAGTTTGGGTGAACTCTGGGAGTTGGTGATGGACAAGGAGGCCTGGCATGCTGCAGTTCATGGGGTTGCAAAGAGTCAGACACATCTGAGCTACTGAACTGAACTGAACTGAAGGGACTGAGGATGAACATGCACCAATTTACATTCCCATCAACAGTGCATGAGGACTCCCTTTCCTTCACATCCTTTGCAAATACGTTATTTGTTGTCTTTTTGATAAGAGCCATTGTGACAGGTGTAAGATGATACCTCACTGGTTTGATTTGGATTTTCCTGAAGTTATGAGCAACCTAGATAGTATATTCAAAAGCAGAGACATTACTTTGCCGACTAAGGTCCGTCTAGTCAAGGCTATGGTTTTTCCAGTAGTCATGTATGGATGTGAGAGCTGGACTGTGAAGAAGGCTGAGTGCTGAAGAATTGATGCTTTTGAACTGTGATGTTGGAGAAGACTCTTGAGAGTCCCTTGGACTGCAAGGAGATCCAAACATTCCATTCTGAAGGAGGTCAGCCCTGGGATTTCTTTGGAAGGAAGGATGCTGAAGCTGAAACTCCAGTACTTTGGCCACCTCATGTGAAGAGTTGACTCATTGGAAAAGACTCTGATGCTGGGAGGGATTGGTGGCAGGAGGAGAAGGGGACGACAGAAGATGAGATGGCTGGATGGCATCACTGACTCAATGGACATGAGTCTGAGTGAACTCCAGGAATTTGTGATAGACAGGGAGGCCTGGTGTGCTGCGATTCATGGGGTCGCAATGAGTCGGACATGACTGAGCGACTGAACTGAACTGAACTGAACTGATGTTTAGTGATGCTGAGAATCTTTCCATGTGTCTGTTGGTCATCTGTATGTCTTCTTTAAAAAAATGTCTATTCAGGTCCTCTGCCCATTTTTAATCACGTTCTTTTTTTTTTATGTTGACTTGTATGCCTTCTTCATAATATTTTGTATATTAACCCCATGTTGGACACGTCTTTTGCAAGTATCATTTCCCGTTCAGTAGGTGTGCTTTTTGACTTGTTGATAGCTCCATCACTATGCAAAAGCTTTTTAGTCTGATATAGTCTCATGGTCTAGTCTTGCTTTTGTTTCCCTTCCCTGAAGAGACAGACCCCCCAAAATATTGCGAAAACTGATGTCAAATAGCTTACTAGCTAGTTTTCTTCTAGGAGTTCTATAGTTCTAGTCTTACATTTAACCCTTTACTCCATTTGTAGTTTATTTTTCTATATGGTGTGAGAAAGTAGTCCCATTTTATTCTTTTGCATGTAACTGTCCAGTGTCCCCAACAGTGTTAATTGAACAGGCTGTCTTTTCTCCATTATATTGTCTTATCTCTGTTGTTGTAGATTGATTGCCCATGTAATTATGAGTCTATTTCTATGTTTTTTTTTCCTGCTGCATTGATCTATGAATTTATTTTTATGCCAATAACAAAATGTTTTCATTACAGTTACTTTGTAGTACAGTTTGAATGAGGGACTGTGATACCTCCAGCTTTGTTTTCCTTTTCAGATTGTTTTGGCTCTCTGGGGTCTTTGAATTAGCATACAAATTTTAGAATGATTTGTTCTAGTTCTGTCAGGAATGCCATTGTTATTTTGATAGGGATTGCACTGGAACTGTATATTGCCCTGGGTAGTATGGTCATTTTAATAATATAAATTGTTTCAGTCCCTAAGCATGGTATATTTTTTATTTGTGTTTACTGTCTTCTACTTATTTTATCAATGTGTCATAATTTCCTGAGTACATATCTTTTACCTCCTTAGTTAGATTTATTCCTAGGTATTTTATTCTTTTTGATGCAATTGTAAATGGGATTTTTTTTCCTCATTTATTTTTCTGAAAGTTCACTGTTAGTGTAGAAACTCATCAGAATTGTGAATATTGATTTTTTATTTTGCAGCTTTACTGAAATTCATTTACTAGTTGTAATAGTTTTTGGTGGCATGCTTAGAATTTTCTATATATAGAATCTTGGCAACTGCAAAAAGAGAGAGTTTTATGTCTTCCTTTCCAATTTGTATTCCTTTTATCTCTTTTTCTGGTCTGTTTCCTCTGGTTAGAACGTTTCATACTACGATTAATAAAAGTAGTGAGAGTGGGCATACACGCTTTGTTCTTGATTTTAGAAGTGCTTTTAGCTTTTCACCATTGAGTATGATGTTGGCTGTGGGTTTGTCATTAAGGCCTTTCATATGTTGAGGTTTGTCCCTTTTATACCCATTTCATTGAGAGGTTTTATCATAAATGGACATTGAATTTTGTCAAAAGCTTTTTCCGCACCTACTGAGATTTTTATTCTTCAACTTGTTAATGTGTCGTGTCATATCGATTGATTTGCAGGTAGTCGACCATCCCTCCATCTCTGCCATAAATCTCACTTGACCATAATGTATGATTCTTTCAATGCATTGTAAAAATTTGACTTGCTAACATTTTGTTGAGTATTTCTGCATCTATGTTTTTCAGGGACATTGGCCTGGAATTTTTTGTTTTGTGTGTGATGTCTGCATCTAGTTTTGTTATCAGCGTGATTCTGGCAAATCTATTACCAGTAGAATATATGTAGTGGTATCTGGTGGTTTTAATAGGCATTTGTCTAATAATAGTGATGTTGAGTATCCTTTAATTTTCTATTTGTATTCTTTGGGAAAGTGTTTTTATTAAAATCTTTTGCTCATTCTCCCTCACCTCCCACCATGGGTTGTTTTATTGAGTTGTGAGAGTTCTTTATACTAATGCTTTATCAGATATATATCTTACAAATGTTTGCTTTTCCATGGCTTGCTTTTTCATTTAAAGCATATGAATGGTTGCTAGGATCTAGGAGGGTGGGAGAGCATTGGTTGCAAAGAGGAATGATAAAATATTCCGGAGACTGTTGGAAATATTTCATATCATGATTGTGATGGTGATTACATGGCAGTATATGAATATTTGTTGAAACATCTAAATTTATACTCAACGCTGGTTGATTCAATTATATGCAAATTATACTTTGATAAGGTCACTAGATAAAAGTTTTGATTAAAAGTGTTCAATTTTAGCATTATTGTTTTATTTAAATCAGTAGACACATTAGTGCTATATTGGCTTTTGTATTTTTTGTATATTTGAATTATGTTTTAATTTTAAAATATGGGGAAAAACTGTTATTTTGATTCTAACTATGTAAATCTGGTTTCTTTCATGAACCGTTGAGTCAGTGGGGAAACTAATCTGTAGTGAAAATTATTAGTGAAAATTACTAAAATGAAAAGAAGACCTATCCTTCCTATAGTGTCTGAAAACCTTAATTATTCTGTTCAGATTCTGGAATTCTAAGTTCCTGGATGTTAATTTATCAATTAATTGTACATGAATTAAGAATGTAGTTCTTCTCCATTGAAGGGATAGCAGCTAGAAAACAGTGTATATAAAGTGCTAACTGAATCTTTGCTGACATTTCCATCTGGAGAGAACATTTTAGGTTTTCCAACTGCTTTGATTAGGGAGGTTCTTTAAACATTATTAAATTGATCCTCTGATTTGCAAAGAGAATGAGTGCAACTGCGGCTGCTTTTCTGAAAAAGGTGTATAAACCAGGTGAGGGACATGGCACACGTGCCAGAGTTTCATCCTTGATTGTGGAGGCTTCCCACACATACACAGTATGGACGTGAACATGATTTCCAGTGGGCACTGGTGTCACCTGTGAAAGTGAAAGAAAGTGAAGTCGCTCAGTCGTGTCCCACTCTTTGCAACCCCGTGGACTGTAGCCCACCAGGCTCCTCTGCCCATGGGATTCTCCAGGCAAGAGTACTGGAGTGGGTTGCCATTTCCTTCTCCAGGGGATCTGCCCGACCCAGGGATTGAACCCAGGTCTCCCACATTGCAGGCAGACGCTTTAACCTCTGAGCCACCAGGGAAGCCACCAGTGTTATCTGTGAGCTACTTACAACTCCAGATGCTTGGGTGGAACTTGGGCAGAGTCTAGAAGTCTCAAAGTACAATTATATATATATATATTTTTTTTTCTTTTTTTTTTATTTAATTTTAAAATCTTTAATTCTTACATGTGTTCCGAAACATGAACCCCCCTCCCACCTCCCTCCCCATAACATCTCTCTGGGTCATCCCCATGCACCAGCCCCAAGCATGCTGTATCCTGCGTCAGACATAGACTGGCGATGCAATTCTTACATGATAGAATACATGATAGAATGCCATTCTCCCAAATCATCCCACCCTCTCCCTCTCCCTCTGAGTCCAAAAGTCCGTTATACACCGCTGTGTCTTTTTTCCTGTCTTGCATACAGGGTCGTCATTGCCATCTTTCTAAATTCCATATATATGTGTTAGTATACTGTATTGGTGTTTTTCTTTCTGGCTTACTTCACTCTGTATAATCGGCTCCAGTTTCACCCATCTCATCAGAACTGATTCAAATGAATTCTTTTTAATGGCTGAGTAATACTCCATTGTGGACATGTACCAAAGCTTTCTTATCCATTCATCTGCTGATGGACATCTAGGTTGTTTCCATGTTCTGGCTATTATAAACAGTGCTGCGATGAACATTGGGGTACATGTGTCTCTTTCAATTCTGGTTTCCTCAGTGTGTATGCCCAGCAGTGGGATTGCTGGGTCATAAGGTAGTTCTATTTGCAATTTTTTAAGGAATCTCCACACTGTTCTCCATAGTGGCTGTACTAGTTTGCATTCCCACCAACAGTGTAGGAGGGTTCCCTTTTCTCCACACCCTGTCCAGCATTTATTGCTTGCAGATTTTTGGATTGCAGCCATTCTGACTGGTGTGAAGTGGTACCTCATTGTGGTTTTGATTTGCATTTCTCTGATAATGAGTGATGTTGAGCATCTTTTCATGTGTTTGTTAGCCATCCGTATGTCTTCTTTGGAGAAATGTCTATTTAGTTCTTTGGCCCATTTTTTGATTGGGTCGTTTATTTTTCTGGAATTGAGCTGCAGGAGTTGCTTGTATATTTTTGAGATTAGTTGTTTGTCAGTTGCTTCATTTGCTATTATTTTCTCCCATTCAGAAGGCTGTCTTTTCACCTTGCTTATATTTTCCTTTGTTGTGCAGAAGCTTTTAATTTTAATTAGATCCCATTTGTTTATTTTTGCTTTTATTTCCAGAATTCTCAACACACTTCTGAATAACCAACAAATCACAGAAGAAATCAAAAAAGAAATCAAAATATGCATAGAAACTAATGAAAATGAAAACACAACAACCCAAAACCTGTGGGACACTATAAAAGCAGTGCTAAGAGGAAAGTTCATAGCAATACAGGCATACCTCAAGAAACAAGAAAAAAGTCAAATAAATAACCTAACTCTACAACTAAAGCAACTAGAAAAGGAAGAATTGGAGAACCCCAGAGTTAGTAGAAGAAAAGAAATCTTAAAAATTAGGGCAGAAATAAATGCTAAAGAAACAAAAGAGACCATAGCAAAAATCAACAAGGCCAAAAGCTGGTTCTTTGAAAGGATAAATAAAATTGACAAACCACTAGCCAGACTCATCAAGAAGTAAAGAGAGAAAAATCAAATCAATAAAATTAGAAATGAAAATGGAGAGATCACAACAGACAACACAGAAATACAAAGGATCATAAGAGACTACTATCAGCAGTTGTATGCCAATAAAATGGACAATGTGGAAGAAATGGACAAATTCTTAGAAAAGTACAATTTTCCAAAACTGAACCAGGAAGAAATAGAAAATCTTAACAGACCCATCACAAGCACAGAAATTGAAACTGCAATCAGAAATCTTCCAGCAAACAAAAGCCCAGGTCCAGACGGCTTCACAGCTGAATTCTACCAAAAATTTTGAGAAGAGCTAGCACCTATCCTACTCAAACTCTTCCAGAAAATTGCAGAGGAAGGTAAACTTCCAAACTCATTCTATGAGGCCACCATCACCCTAATACCAAAACCTGACAAAGATACTACAAAAAAAGAAAACTACAGGCCAATATCACTGATGAACATAGATGCAAAAATCCTCAACAAAATTCTAGCAATCAGAATCCAGCAACACATTAAAAAGATCATACACCATGACCAAGTGGGCTTTATCCCAGGGATGCAAGGATTCTTCAATATCCGCAAATCAATCAATGTAATTCACTACATTAACAAATTGAAAAATAAAAACCATATGATTATCTCAATAGATGCAGAGAAGGCCTTTGACAAAATTCAACATCCATTTATGATAAAAACTCTCGAGAAAGCAGGAATAGAAGGAACATACCTCAACATAATAAAAGCTATATATGACAAACCCACAGCAAACATTATCCTCAATGGTGAAAAATTGAAAGCATTTCCCCTAAAGTCAGGAACAAGACAAGGGTGTCCACTTTCACCGCTACTATTCAACATAGTTCTGGAAGTTTTGGCCACAGCAATCAGAGCAGAAAAAGAAATAAAAGTAATCCAAATTGGAAAAGAAGAAATATATATATATATTTTTTTTTAAAATATAACTTTATTTATTTTAATTGGAGGCTAATTACTTTACAATGTTGTATTGGTTTGGCCATATGTTATTTTTAATTTTGTCTTTGTTTCTTTTAAACAATCTCTAGAAGTGATGATTACATACACTACATGTCTCAGTCAGCTCAGGCTGCTATCACAAGTAATATCAACTGGATGGTTTAGACAACAAAAATGAATTTTCTGATATTCTAGAGGCTGAAAAGTCTAAGATCAAGGTGCCACAATTCTGTCCACAGCACCAAGATTTTATAATAATCAGTTAAAGAAACCAATCATTAAATCACTCAACCTCACATGGAATACCACTATTGTGAAAGATTTTTTCTATCAAATTTTAACTTATATATTTGAAAAAGTAAGATAACCAGATGAGTAAGACTGAGTTGATATTACTTCAGTCAAAACATAAGTAACTTTGTATGGTGGAAGGCCTGCATAACTTTGGAGTAGTGATTTCCTTAGTTTTCTTGAAATATTAAAAATAGTATTATAGATTTCACTCAGGAAACTAAGTTGTAAATTATGGCATGTACTTGTATAACTTACCTCTGGTGAGATTGTAACATCTTTTCCCCTTCAGATCACTGTTTATTTCAAGGGAAACACATAGTAAGTTGATTTCATAGTAGATAAATCAATGTTTATAAACTTTGTTTTGGAGAATTTCAAGTATGCACAAAAGTAGAGAATAATGAATAGTAATGAATACTTCATACACTACCCATGCTTAGCTGCAGCAAACATCTTCAGATGACCTGTAATATTTTACCTATACTTCCACATTTTTTACTTTTTCATAAAATCACTTGAGATTTTTGTAGGAAATATCAGAAAGTTGCATTACCTTCACCTATAAATATCTCAGTATAGGTCTAAAATCTAAAAACTCTTCAAAAATAACTTTTAATATTTCATGATCATATCTTAAAGAATTAACAATCCCATAATATCATCAAACATTACTTTGATATTTTAATAATTTCTTTTAAAGTTTCCATCAGTATATAAACAAGGTCCGCACATTGAAACCAGTTGATTTATCTTTTTAATATTAAAGTTTCTCCATCATCTCTTTTCTTTTTCCCTTGTAATTTATTTGTTGAAGAAATTAGGTCTTTTGTTTTGCAAAATATCTCACATTCTGCATTTTGCTGATTGTATCCTATATACTGCTTAATATGTATCTTTATCTCTTACACATCTTAGTATTGGTAGGTAAATCTAGAGATTTGATAAGAATCTTGATTTCATTTTCATCAAGAGTGCTTCAGAAGTTTTTTATCCTTTTATGGGGAAGCAGCTAATGTCTGGTTATCTTTATTTTTTGAGGAAAGAAATTTTAATGAAAATTTTACTAGGGCTTGATTGCAGTAATTTTGAAACTCAAAGGCCTAAGGTGATCTAAATTCCTATAATTGTTAAGAAAAATCAGGATAATAATGGAGGTAGAAAAGAACTGCTTTCATCACACTCTCTGATTTGTATATTGTATACCCACAACCCTGGAATATTAGGTTTTCCTCACTGAGGACCAGAAGTGTGGATACTGACAGAGAGTGTTTGGTAAAGGGACACAGGCTCATGGTGCCTGTGCTTGTGATTGTTTCTCTCAGTATTCTCTTTCTTTCTTTCTTTCTTTCTTTTTTAATTGGAGTATAATTGCTTTACACTGATATATTAGTTTCTGCTGTATGGCAAAGTGAATCAGCTATATATTTACAAATATCCTCTGTCTTTTGTATTTCCTTACCATTTAGGTCTCTCTCAGTATTTTCAAAGATGTCATAGAAAAGCAAATACTTTCTCTTTCTTAGTCAAAATTCTAATTTCTTTTCATAACATTCTTTCTGATTCTTCTGAGGTTATAGATCTCAGACTTCCCTGATAGCCCTTAGGGGATTTCCCACGTGGCCCAGTGGTAAAGAATCCACCCACCAATGCAGAAGATGAGAGAGATGTGAGTTCTATCCCTGGGTTTGGAAGATCCCCTGGAGAAGGAAATGGCTATCCACATCAGTATTTCTGCCTGGGAAATCCCATGGACAGAGGGTGGATTACAGTCCATGGGGTCTCAAGAGTTGGGCATAACTTAGCAAGTAAACCACCACCACCACCAGCCCTTAGTCCTGGGGAAGGGTGCTTACCTTATCTGTGCCTTAGTTTCCTGTCCTACAAAATGAAACCCCTAATACCTACTTTACAGGTTTCTTGTGAGTATTAAGTATCTACTCAGCACCCTATCCATACTGGGCATGTGAGGTTATATGCTATTCTTGTCACATAGTAGATAAAGATCAATGGAAATGTTATAATTAGCATTTATTCAATAGTTGTTTTCTACCTTTCTTTTTCTCCTTAACTCCTGATACATCTAGTATTATCTATAAATATAGTAAAAGTGTACAGTAGGCTATCTTCAAGTTAGCACTTGATAAAAACTATCAACAAGAGAGTATTAAATAAAGAAAAGACATAAAGTGGTAATTGAGAGCACTTGAAACATTTCAGATTAGAAAAAAATGGATGTTGTAAAGCCAAGGATACTGAACCATTTCTACTTTATTAATGTATTTTCTAAAGTGTAGCCTAGGCTAAATGATTTATGACAGCACTTTGTAGTATATTAGTAAGTGCCCTGTAGTATATTTTGTAAATACAGTGACATTTTAGCGATAAGAGCTCTCATTACATGTCTCTGTTATTAAATCATTCCTCCAAAGACAGGTTAAACTGCCAGGTTTGGGGTAAGAATTATAGGGTTTACAGATTCATGAAGTGAAAATCAGTATGCTTGAGCTATGTAATGTATATTCACTTTGAAGGTGGAACATAGCAGAACAAGAAATGATTAAAATACTAAGGATATGAAAAAGTGAGCAAAAGAAATTGTTCTTGAATGAGCCCTGCTAGGCTGACTGTTACTGTCACTCTTTGCTTGAATAAGAATAGCATGTCTTTATTAGCACTATCACTTTCATTGGGCTTAACCAAAAAATTATGGCCATCTTAGCATTGTTTTCATTAAAGACTTTCACTCAGATTGAGATTAGGACATCCCACTGTCCTGACTGACAGAGACAGCTAGAATTCTGGCAGTTACCAAAAGAAATGAGAATAAAATCAATCAAGTACACATTTTGATGAGATATTACTGATTCCAACACAGCAATTGCCACATTTCCATTTATTAGAGAATTGACCCAAAGAAGCCCATAGAATGTCAATGTGGCAATGTGGTATGATTTGACACACCTATTCAATGTAAGTCAGAACTGTCTGCTTAAGGATGGAAGCGGTTCAATTGTATTTCCCAGGAGAGTCATTGAGGTGGTCCCATGCAACGAGTTCTTGTTCATGAACTAAATTAGCATGTAGATCTTTTATACCTAGATGGGTATTGATTATTAAGTTTTCTGCTCAGGATAGTGACAATAAAAGTCTTCATTTCATACCCTTCTAGTCCTGTGGAACCTTGTTTACAGACTTGTGGCTACAGAACATAGGATTTTAAGTGCAGTAAAATACCACATAATCTCTTTGAAAAGAGCCTAGGTTACTTTTGGAATGGGCTATATCAGTGATCTTCAAGCTTTAGCTTGCATCAGAATGACCTGGAGAGCTTGCTAACACAAACTGTTGGTCCCCTGACTCCAGAGTTTTTGATTCAATAGGACTAGGATGGGTTTCATGAATTTGCATTTCCAACCAATTCCCAGGTGATATAGCTTCTGGCAGTCTGGCTACCATTCTTGAGATGCTCTTGTGTTTACATTATAGACATCAATACATCGTTTCCTATTTCCTAGCAGTTGAGAGAGTGTAGTGACTGCTTGAGGTGTCTCAGAAAGTTATCTTGCATTTATTAATTTACTCAATAAATACTTTTTGGGTACCCATGTAGTCTCCATAAGTCTCACTAGGTCTTAAATATATGGATATGTATAAGACTAGATCACCATTGCTTTCAATGTGCCAAAAACTAAATATGGAATTCGGATAGTGTGATAATTGTAAGGATGCTATAAAACTAGAGAGTGAGATATTACTCAGAATTGTAGAGTGGACAGGAAAGTCTTCTTGAAGAATGCAAAAAATACACTTACTTTTCTGATATCCCTACTTAAAACAAAAATCCCATAACTTTTGGACCATTGTCCTTTCTCCTGACTTAATGTGAGAACTTCCTTAGAAACTTCAACCTGGAACCTCTCTCAGCTACTCACAAAACCCCCACAATATCACTATCATCTTATAAAAATGCAAATAAAGTCATATCACTCTCATGTCTAAAAGTTCCTGTTTTCAGAATAAATGCCAAATTTTTCCTTCATTATCCTTTCCAGTCTGCACCTGTAGCCTCCAAATATGGTACCTTCCACCCAAGCACATTATTCTCCCTCCTGTGGTATTTTGTGCTCGTCCTGAACACATCCTTTTCTCTCTTACCTCTAGCATGTTGCATATACACTTTGCTCCATCTAGACTTTTTTGGTCCCTTTATCGTCCACCTCCATCTTATCTGCCCAATGTCACAGCTCAATGTTCTGGTCCCCTGTGAAGCCTTTCTTGATAGTCTGGAAAATAAGCACTTCTTTCTCTGTTTTATAAACATTTGGTAAATATATCCGTGTTAAGCATAATGGGATAATTATCTGTTGACTTTTTTATGCCTTAGATGAGACTGGATGGCAGAGAGTATGAATCATTCATTTTGTAATCATAGTACTTACACAAAGCGAAGTGAAAAAGTGAAAGTGTTAGATGCTCAGTTGTGTCTGACTCTTTGCCACACCATGGTCTGTAGCCTGCCAGACTTTCTGTAACTAGGTGCATAATAGATGTTCAATTAATTAGCTGCTAATAAATGAATGGGCTTCCCAGGTGGTGCTAGTGTTAAAGAATCTGTCCGCAGATGCAGAAGACACAAGAGCTGTGAGTTCAATCCCTGGGTCAGGAAGATCCCCTGGAGAAGGGAATGGAAACCTACTCCAGTATTTTCACCTGTAAAATTCCTTGGACAGAGAAGCCTGGAGGGCTACAGTCCATGGGGTCACAAAGAGTTGGACACGACTGAGCACACATAAATTAATGAAAAAAGCGAGGATACCTAAAAATGAAGGGCCAGTTCTTTCCATGTTAGAGATTATTCTTGCTGTGTATTTTTTACTAATACAATTTAACAGATCTGAATGAGAGAATCTGACAGATACAGCTTGGGGGTAGAGTTCACTATTTTTTCTCTAATCTGTGATGTGTAGGGGATAGGGTAGAGTTATGTGATACATAAGGTTTTCTGTTTATCAGCTGTGGGTAGGTAAGTTAACCACAAAAAAGATAAGAAACAGCATGAGTAAAAATGATAGAATCATATTTCACTTTTGTCTCTTTTCAACTCCCCCCCAAATATCACCAATATCTGTATAAAGATATTAATCCATAAGAACAAAAGTAACTAGAAAAAAGAAAATAGTAGGTGAGACATTCAACAAATTGTGGAGAGATGAGAAACAAAAGGAAAATAATCAATTTAGGAAAATAGAGAAAATTTAACCTAATATCTGCAGAGGAATGAGCCGATTTACTCCATGGAATTGTGAGAGCCCTGATGATTAAAGGGACCTCAGATACAGAGAATGGAGGGTGGTGCAGAGTTTCTGCAAAGGGATTCTTTTCCAGAATTTGGGGGAAATTTTATGTTTTTCTGAGTCCAAAGAAAAAAATCAGTTGGGAAAATAAGAAAAAGAATTTCAATTCCCCTGCTAGAATTAAAGCTTAATAATCACCATGGCTATGTTTACTAATTTGAATAAATAGACTGATGTTAAGTTGGGAGCGAGTGCAGTAATTACTGAGGTGCCAAGTTGAAGGATATGATTGACATTTCCAGAACTCAGGCATGAGCAGGGTGGAGAGAAGCAGTTAAGATCTAATCAGGGTTTGTTGCCATGTGTGTTTGTGACCCCATCTACTGCTAAGGGTATATCATTCTTTTTTTATAATTGGGGTATAATTGCTTTTCTTATAATTGGAATATAATTGTGTTACATCCTTCTGTACAACAAAGTGTATCAGCTATATGTGTACATATATGCCCTCTCTCTCGAGCTTCTCTCCTTCCCCACTCCCATCCCATCCCTCTAGGTCATCACAGAGTGCTGAGCTGAGCTCCCTGCGCTATAGAGCAGCTTCCTACTGTTCTTTATATGGTAGTGTATATGAATCAATGCTGCTTTCCAGATTCAATCCACGCCCTCCCCGTGTCCACACATCCGTTCTCTATGTGCATCTCTTCCTGCCATGAAAGTAAGTTCATCTGTGCCAGTTTTTTCTAGATTCCATACATATGCTTTAATATATGGTTTCTGATTTTCTCTTTCTGACATGCTTCACTTTCTATGACAGACTCTGTGTCCAACCACATCACTACAAATGACCCAATTTCTTCCCTTGTAATGGCTGAGTAATATTCAATTGTATACATATGCCAAAGCCTTTGACTGTGTGGATCACAAGAAACTGTGGAAAATTCTGAAAGAGATGGGAATACCAGACCACCTGACCTGCCTCTTGAGAAACCTGTATGCAGGTCAGGAAGCAACAGTTAGAACTGGACATGGAACAACAGACTGGTTCCAAATAGGAAAAGGAGTACATCAAGGCTGTATATTGTCACCCTGCTTATTTAACTTCTGTATAGAGTACATCATGAGAAACGCTGGGCTGGAAGAAGCACAAGCTGGAATCAAGATTGCCGGGAGAAATACCAATAACCTCAGATATGCAGATGACACCACCCTTATGGCAGAAAGTGAAGAGGGACTAAAAAGCCTCTTGATGAAAGTGAAAGAGGAGAGTGAAAAAGTTGGCTGAAAGCTCAGCATTCAGATAACTAAGATCATGGCATCTGGTCCCATCACTTCATGAGAAATAGATGGGGAAACAGTGGAAACATTGTCAGACTTTATTTTAGGGGGCTCCAAAATTACAGCAGATGGTGACTGCAGCCATGAAATGAAAAGACGCTAACTCCTTGGAAGGAAAGTTATGACCAACCTAGATAGTGTATTGAAAAGCAGAGACATTACTTTGCCAACAAAGGTCCATCTAGTCAAGGCTATGGTTTTTCCAGTAGTCACATATGGATGTGAGAGTTGGACTGTGAAGAAAGCTGAACACTGAAGAATTGATGCTTTTGAACTGTGGTGTTAGAGAAGACTCTTGAGAGTCTCTTGGACTGCAAGGAGATCCAACCGTTCCATTCTGAAGGAGATCAGCCCTGGGATTTCTTTGGGAGGAATGATGCTAAAGCTGAAACTCCAGTACTTCGGCCACCTCGTGCGAAGAGTTGACTTCCATGTCCTAGCTATTGTAAATAGCGCTCCAGTGAACATGGGGATATATATGACTTTTTGAATTACGGTTTTCTCAGGGTTTATGCCCAGTAGTGGGATTGCTACGTCATACGGTAGCTTTCTTGCCAATGAAATAAGTATCAATACATTAACATGTGTAGCATGGTTTATATAAATCCTTAGACTCTGTTCCAAGAAATAATAAGTTCCAGAAGTAAAATAAGTTATTTTTTTTAAACTTTTTATTTTTTTATTGGGGTATAGCTGATTAACAAAGTTGTGATAATTTCAGGAGAATAACAAAGGGACTCAGCCATACATACACATGTATCCATTCCCCGCAAACTCCCCTCCCATCCAGGCTGCCACTTAACATTGAGCAGAGTTCCATGTGCTATACAGTAAGTCCTTGTTGGTTATCCATTTTAAATATACCAATGTGTAGTTGGCAGTTTCCACACATGATTCTATGCAGTACTGTTAACTGTTGTGTTATTGTAATACTACTCATTAATATTGGATTCCTTTTTCTAATATTAGAAAATATTCCATGGGCTACAGTTCAGTTCAGTTCAGTTGCTCAGTTGTGTCCAACTCTTTGTGACCCCATGGACTGCAGCACACCAGGCCTCCCTGTCCATCACCAACTCCCAGAGTTTACTCAAACTCATGTCCATTGAATCAGTGATGCCATCCAACCATTTCATCCTCTGTCCTCCCCTTCTCCTCCCACCCTCAATCTTTCCCAGCATCAGGGTCTTTTCAAATGAGTCAGTTCTTCACATCAGGTGGCCAAAATATTGGAGTTTCAGCTTCAGCATCAGTCCTTCCAATGAATATTCAGGACTGATTTCCTTTAGGATTGACTGGTTAGATCTTGCAGTCCAGGGAACTCTCAAGTCTTCTCCAACACCACAGTTCAAAAGCATCAATTCTTTGATGTTCAACTTATACTCTAACAGAAGCAAGGCAAGGAAAGAAAATAAGAATGTTGTTATAGAATATTCAGACTTAGAATTAGCATCTGACCTAAAAACTGAACCAGGAAAAGCAAAGTAGATTTCAATGGCAAAAGCAATTTCAGGCAAGTGAGTAAAATATTTTCATCATTAAAAAAGGAAATGAACTTTTATGAAGTAACATGTAGCCTAAACATTCAACTTGAAGCTTTTTTGGACAACTCTACCAACACTGTCATAAAATGGAAAGACTTTTTCTATGAAACATAATATTTGTAACAAAATAAAGATCAAGATTGTTTGATGGAGCTATAAATGCTTTGTGTGTTTTAAAATCTAATTTTAAGAAAAATAACTAAAACATTTTATGTATCTCTGGTATTTTCTTTCAATACTTTAATGATATTTATTTAGCACTTTGTTTTGTGTTTCCTTCTTTGAATTTTTTTATTGTCAAGTATCTATATCAATAGTCATTTTACCATGTTATTAAAATACATAGTCTTGTCAAAATAATATTAGTTCATAATAATGAATAAACTGTGTATTAATTACTATTTTTTACCCCAAACTTCTGCAAATTTAGTTTGATTCTATCAGAGAAAAATTATTTACTACTGATTATTATGATTACTCATTATCATTCAAAAGGACTCAGATGAAGCATGATGAAAAGTACAAATTAACTGTTGATTGGGGAAATTTCCAACAATTCCTGAGAATTCTGATTTCTCAGTCCAGATGCAACAGAGAACCTGGAAGTACAACAAAATAGTTGAATACAGAGAAGGTGGTAGAGCGTCTGTATTGAGAGTAACCATGATCTAGCATGTCAAGAGACTAGTACCCCTCTCCCTGCAAGCTCAGTCTCCTACCCCACTACACCCCCAACCAATGAATCCTGGATGGGTAACCCTTTGCACAAATGTTTCACACATAGGGAATATGCAGTGGAGATCTAGAGTGATTTGTGGGCTGAAAAATATTCAACATCACTAATTATCTGAGAAATGTAAATCAAAACCATAATGAGATATTACTTGTCAGAATGGCTATCATCAAAAAGGCAACAAATAATGAAGGCTGGTGAGGATGTGGTGAAAAGGGAACCCTCATGCACTGTTTGTGAGAAAGTAATTTGGTACATCCTCCATGGGAAACAGTATGGAGATTCCTCAAAAAAATTAACAGTAGAATTACTGTATGATCCAATAATTCCACTCCTGAGTATTTATCTGAAGAAAACAAAAACACTAATTAAAAAGATGTATGCACCCCTTATGTTCACTGAAGCATTATTTACAATAGTCAACATAGGAAAGCAACCTGATAGATAAACAGAGAAAGAAGATAGGGTACATATTAAAATATACAACAGAATATTACTAATTCATAAAAATAAATCTTGCCATTTGTGATGATATGGAATGATCTAGAGTGTATTATTCTAGAAATGAGTCATATGGAGAAATACAACATTTGTATTATTTCATTCATGTTTGGAATCTAAAACAACAAAAGAAATGAAGAAGTGGAATAAAACAGAAACGAGTCATAGATACAGAGAAGAATCATGTGCTTGCCAGAGGGAAGGAGGATTTGGAGACTGAGGAACAGGTGATGGAGAATATGAGGTGCAAACTTCCAGCTGCAAAATAAATGAGTCATGGTTATGAAATGTACAGTGTGAAGAATATAGTCAATAATTACATATTTGAATGGTGACAGATGGTAACTCAGATTTATCCTGGTGATCATTTTAAAATGTATAGGAATATCATATAATATTATATACCAAGAAATAACAGTATTTTAGGTCAATTATACTTCAAAAACATTCAAACAAACAAAAAAAAAACTCAGGGAAAAAAGATCAGATCTGTGGTTACCAGAGGCAGGGTATGTAGGGCAGGGAAAATTGGATGAAGGTAGTCAAAAGATACAAACTTCCAATTATAAGAGATGATTGATGATTAACATGATTAATATAATTGAGACAGCAGTATATTGTAAATGACAGCTGTTAAGACAATAAATCCTGAGTCCTCATCAGAGAGAAAAAACAATTTTATATTTCTTTAATTTTATATCTATACAAGATGACAGGTGTTCACTAAACTTGTGGCAATCATTTGATGATATATATGTCAAATCATTGGAGAAGGCAATGGCACCCCACCTCAGTACTCTTGCCTGGAAAGTCCCATGGACGGAGGAGCCTGGTAGGCTGCAGTCCATGGGGTCGCTAAGAGTCAGACACGACTGAGTGACTTCCCTTTGACCTTTCACTTTCATGCATTGGAGAAGGAAATGGCAACCCACTCCAGTGTTCTTGCCTGGAGAATCCCAGGGACGGGGGAGCCTGGTGGGCTGCCATCTATGGGGTCGCACAGAGTCGGACACGACTGAAGCAACTTAGCAGCAGCAGCAGCAGCATGTCAAATCATTATGCTGTGGACTTAAACTTAATCAGTGTGTGTATGCTCAGTCATTCAGTCATGTCTGACTCTTTGCAACTTCATGGTCTGTAGCCTGCTAGGCTCCTATGTCCATGGAATTTTCCAGGCAAGAATACTGGAGTGGATTGCCGTTTCCTACCCCAGGGGACCTTCCTGACCCAGGTATCAAAGCCATCTCTTGAACCTCCTGCACTGGTGGACGGATTCTTTACAACTGTGCCTCCTGGGAAGCCTACACTTAGTCAGTGCTATATATCAATTATATCTCAATAAAATTAGATGGCAGAAAAGCCACCATCAATAAATAAGGAAAGAAGCTGGGATTTCTTTCTTTTGAAACAATTCTATACAAATAAAGCCTTCTGAGTATCAGTTGATTCGAATAGGAACGATTCAATCTTATTCAATAGTCTTTAGCACAGAAAGCTGACATTTCTGAATTTAACAGTTTCTGCGGTTATAATAACTTCCTATCACAGATTGTTTATTTGTAAATATTAACCAGAATTATAGGCATACATGCTGGATTATCTTACTTCCCTATGATGGTGGAATGTTGTGGGTTATAATTCTGAGACCCATTTTGAATCTTTTTAAATTTTTGTTATTTAGTACATTTATTTTTGATACTGTCTCTGCCATAGAAAGCTTATCATAATTAAGTGAAAACCAAGAATAATCCCAAGGCTTTCCGGGTTTCTCAGTGGTAAAGAATCTGCCTGTCAATGCAGGAGGCACTGGTTTGATCCCTGGGTCAGGAAGATCCCCTGGAGAGGGAAATGGCAACCTACTCCAATATGCTTGCCTGGGAAATCCCCTGGACAGAGGAGTGTGGTGGGCTACAGTCGATGGGGTCACAAAGAGTGGGACAAAACTTAGTGACTAAACAACAACAAAGAATAATTCCAAATCTGTTTTCAACTAAAGTCACCATCCCTGCTTATCTCCTTTATGTTGTGATATTATCTGCTATTTTGAAGCCAGACATTAGTTGCATTGAATAACATTCACTTATTTAAGAAATATTTGTTGAATCTCTTCAACTGGCACATGCTTTTTAGTCTGTGATGGATGTATAAACACGGGTGATTTTTATAACTTCTTTATATTTTCTTAAAGGTTTAGTTTTATGATCTCTAAGATAGTAATAATTTCTCTTATTAGTGTATGTTTGCATGTGGATAAGTAATCAGCTTATTCATGGGTAGACATGCAATAACTGTTATTTCCTTGTAATTATACATACACTGAACAAATTAACTTGAGTTATTTGGCACCGATTTGGGCACAGGAGCTACAAAAATCCAGGCAGCAGGAAAGAAATGTAATAAATACTGGAGGAATAAGAAGTCCATAAACTAAGAATAAGCCAGATACAGAGAATTAACAACTCATTACAATACCAAATGCATCAGTAGAGTTCTTTCTTGGGCACATTCAGAACAGAGCAGTGAATCTAAATGTTCAGAATGGAAGGTTGGTTAGTGATCTAAATCAGTCAAAAGAGCTAGTACTAAAATTCATGTACTTCTGTCTAGGTTGGTGCTTTTTTGAAGCCTTTGAATTATTTGACACAGAATTCTAATAAATTAATAAGCACTTTCCTAGTGCAAATTAGGAAAGCAAATTACAACAGGGCATAATCTGAAAGCATATGAATATGCTCAAGCGGTAGTTGACAATCTAACTCAGAATCAGTGAGCAGAAGAATCAATGAAATGAGGTTCAACAACTACATCCACAGATGACTGAGCTGTTACAACCTGCCCAATAATTGATGTTCAAAATAAAGCTTATGCTTATAACCAAACTATAAAGAAAAGGTCGAGTAATGTTTTAAACACTCTTTTACAAAGTCAAGGTAGTGAACTAGGGACTGAGGTTCGTGACATTACACAGGAGACAGGGAGCAAGACCATCCCCATGGAAAAGATATGCAAAAAAGCAAAATGGCTGTCTGAGGAGGCCTTACAAATAGCTGTGAAAAAAAGGAAAGACACAAGCATCTGAATGCAAAGTTCCAAAGAATAGCAAGAAGAGATAAGAAAGCCTTCCTCAGTGATCAATGCAAAGAAATAGAGGAAAAGAACAGAATGGGAAAGACTAGAGACCTCTTCAAGAAAATTAGAGATATCAAGGGAACATTTCATGCAAAGATGGGCTTGATAAAGGACAAAAATGGTATGGACCTAACAGAAGCAGAAGATATTAAGAAGAGGTGGCAAGAATATACAGAAGAACTGTACAAAAAAGATCTTCATGACCCAGATAATCACGATGGTGTGATCACTCACTTAGAGCCAGACATCCTGGAATGTGAATTCAAGTGGGCCTTAGGAACACCACTATGAACAAAGCTAGTGGAGGGGGTGGAATTCCAGTGGAGCTATTTCAAATCCTGAAAGATGATGCTGTGAAAGTGCTGCACTCAATATGCCAGCCAATTTGGAAAACTCAGCAGTTTTACAGGACTGGAAAAGGTCAGTTTGCATTCCAATTCCAAAGAAAGGCAATGCCAAAGAATGCTCAAACTACCACACAGTCTCACTCATCTCACACACTAGTAAAGTAATGCTCAAAATTCTCCAAGCCAGGCTTCAGCAATAGGTGAACTGTGAACTCCCTGATGTTCAAGCTGGTTTTAGAAAAGGCAGAGGAACCAGAGATCAAATTGCCAACAACTGCTGGATCATGGAAAAAGCAAGAGAGTTCCAGAAAAACATCTATTTCTGTTTTCTTGACTATGCCAAAGCCTTTGGCTGTGTGGATCACAACAAACTGTGGAAAATTCTGAAAGAGATGGGAACACCAGACCACCTGACCTGCCTCTTGAGAAACCTGTATGCAGGTCAGGAAGCAATGGTTAGAACTGGACGTGGAACAACAGACTGGTTCCAAATAGGAAAAGAAGTACGCCAAGGCTGTATATTGTCACCCTGCTTATTTAACTTATATGCCGAGTACATCATGAGAAATGCTGGACTGGAAGAAGCACAAGCTGGAATCAAGATTGCTGGGAGAAATATCAATAACCTCAGATATGCAAATGACACCACCCTTATGGCAGAAAGTGAAAAGGAGCTAAAAAGCCTCTTGATGAAAGTGAAAGAGGAGAGTGAAAAAGTTGGCTTAAAGCTCAACATTCAGAAAACGAAGATCATGGCATCTGGTCCCATCACTTCATAGCAAATAGATGGGGAAACAGTGGAAACAGTGTCAGACTTTATTTTTCTGGGCTCCAAAATCACTGCAGATGGTGACTGCAGCCATGAAATTAAAACACACTTCCTCCTTGGAAGAACAGTTATGACCAACCTAGATAGCATATTCAAAAGCAGAGACATTACTTTGCCAACAAAGGTCCATCTAGTCAAGGCTATGGTTTTTCCAGTGGTCATATATGGATGTGAGAGTTGCACCGTGAAGAAAGCTGAGCACCAAAGAATTGATGCTTTTGAACTGTGGTGTTGGAGAAGACTCTTGAGGGTCCCTTGGACTGCAAGGAGATCCAGCCAGTCCATTCTGAAGGAGATCAACCCTGGGATTTCTTTGGAGAGAATGATGCTAAAGCTGAAACTCCAGTACTTTGACCACTTCATGTGAAGTATTGACTCATTGGAAAAGACTCTGATGCTGGGAGGGATTGGGGGCAGGTGAAGAAGGGGATGACAGAGGATGAGATAGCTGGATGTCATCACTGACTCGACGGACGTGAATCTCAGTGAACTCTGGGAGTTGGTGATGGACAGGGAGGCCTGGTGTGCTGCGATTCATGGGGTCGCAAAGAGTCGGACACGACTGTGTGACTGAACTGAACTGAATGATGCATACAGAATACATTTGCATTCACAGGAGCGTAGATCTTAATAGACTAGATTGAATATATAAAGTGGGATACTGTCATTCAATGACATAATATAGCAGTGAAAATGAATTTACTGCTGTAGACATCATCAAATTTCACAAACATAACAGTGAATGAAAGATACATGTTAAAATATTCATGTGGTATAATTCCATTTATATCCGAATCAAAAGCAAGCAAAATCAAACAACACATTATTAGAGAGAACATATAGAAAATGCTAAAATCATAATCAGCAACAGTTATTCTTACATCAGTGAGGATAGTAGTTACTAGTTACTATCCTCCTAGATAGAGATAGTAAGTATAGGAAGAGAAAGATATGCCAGCAAAGATAACTGGATCAGAGACTTGCAAATTACTGTGCTTATTTCTTAAAGGGCATTTTGCTGGCATAAGAACATTCTTTCCTTTCATAAGAAGAACCGCTTTTCGTCCTCCCCCTCCCATCCCGGCTCATCAGGAAGCAGCCAGATGAGAACAATGCCCAATACTCTTTTTCCATTGAAATGGAAGGCATGAACTAGCAGTGGGGCATTTGGTGTAGCAGAAACTAATGAGGCACCCCATTTGTTAGCCCTTATCCAGACCTTGTTCTCTCAGCCCATTCAACCTACAGATGTTTGTGCTCCCACTTTTACTTGCTTAATTGCAACCTGGAAATGATTGCCCTCTAGCTACACCTGATGTTTACCCCTCAAAGACAATATTCCCTAACACTCTTTTCCTCTGGGAGCATTCTTCATTCCAGAAAGAATGTCAAGGGACAATGACCTTGGGGACCACCAGAAGCTGTCATGGAATCACTTGAAGCCAGCCCTAATGATCTCAATGCCTCCAGGAGAAGGAGGAGAATGCAGGATCATATCAACCCTGATCCTGATCTTCAGCCCCATTTTCCATCCTAAAACTATGAGACATTTTCGACTTCCCAGGAAGCAGGGCATAGTCTTGAAATTGTTAGCTTGCTATGGTCCCCCTTAGCCTGGCAAAGCAATAAAGCTACTCCTTTCTAATCTCATAAAAAAAAAAAAAGAGCGTTTTGGCTGCTTTGATGTTGGCTTATTCATTATTCTTTAAAATATGCATATAGGTTTTATACTCTCTTCTACTGTATAAATATATTTCATAATTTAAAAAAATGCCACGTGTTTCAAGGCACAAAGCACCTAAAATCTACATAACTTTGAGGCAACACCTTTTAAGATCTACATGTTGTTGACAAACCTTTAGTGAAAATGACAAATTAATTCCTAACTCTTGTACACACAATCTGCCAGGAGAAACAGTCTTATTTTCATGTACGTGTTAAACTTTTTTAAAGAATGTTATATGCTGAATCCTATGCTAGTTGTTTTATGATAAACATAAATATAGTATGCATCTGATTATAGGAAGCACAAGGTGTTGATGGAGAGGAAAAGATGTAAATAAATTGGTAGGAGTAGTGAGTTTTAAAAAGAGAACAATGATTTATACCTTCAAATCTCCATTAATATTTAAGGTTATAGGTTCCCTTCCAAAGAACTTCACTTCCTAGGAAGAAGAGGCACTATTTAAAGTTTGTGAATACAGATTAAAACTGGAGTTCTATGGCTGAAGCCTTTGAGAGAGAGAGATGCCATGGGTTTATCGTGGGTGTGGACTCTACCTCTCATTTCCTTGCTGCCCTTGTGTTAGGGTCAGGGTTTCTTCCATAATGTGGGTAAGAAGATGTGGTGAGGATGATAGAAACTGAGGCCGAAGTGAGGATACAAACTGCAGTCTAATCCATGACAAGGTTATTATGCTACTCTATGGTATTTGGACTGTAAGTGATGGAGAACCATCGAAAGACAGGTGCCACCAAGATGAATGGTCACATGCTATGCAGCCTAAGCTTTTCTGAAGTCAAAAGAAGAGAAAAGGCAAATACAGGTCTCTTTGAGAGATCTAGCATGAGGATGGAAAATGATGTGAGACTGTAAAAATAAAGTCTATCAATTGGAAATGAAAAACAAATTTCATCAAAATATTGACCCTTCTAAAATTGAGTATATAATGTATTATAGATATGAATAAGCGGAAATTTTCCTTTTTTTTTCTTTTGGGTATAAGAATTGTTGGCGATTTTCTTTTTTAATGGACTGGGGGTTCAAAAGAAGCTTTACCTAAGCCACCTTAGTCTTCCTGTGAAACTAAAGCACAGATTTTTCTGCTTGGCTTGTCTACCTTTGACTCCATTATTCCTTAAGGAATAACCCAGAGTATTTATTTTAAGCCCATGGTACTGTCACCTTATGTGCTTTAGAGTTATCTATTTCACAAGAACATTATTTCAAATGGGAGATGACATTACTGATATTAAGCTATTGGAGAAACAGTGTCTAAAATCATTACTGCTATTCAGCTGGGAGATGCAAAAGCTGTTTATTTTGATTGTCTTGCTTATATTTTCAATTTGAGCCACTGAAGACTTGGCTACAGAAAACAAGAATTTGGAACAGGTAAGCTAGATGCTTTAGTCTCAGCAAAGGCATCCATGATTGACAGATCCTTAAAACTTATTTGTCAGTTTCACTGTCTTCACAAGGGTCTCTCCAGTTACCCTGAAAAGAGGGCCTTGATTCATGCTCTGTAAGTGTTTCCTTGGAGAAGAGCTATTCAGCTTCCAAAAGACAGGAATCATACCTGTGTATTTCTACCTGTTTTTCAGGAGTGGTGTTGTGAAATATTTTTAGCTTTGTAGAAATAACACTTTACCAGCTAGCATCAAGGGAATACTTTTGGATTCAGACACCGGCATCGTTCTTCATGTTATGAAAACCAGTATTCTATATTTAAATTGGAGGTCAGAAGAAAAATAAATTCTTAAAGAACTCCACATTTTTTTGTATTATGAAATAAACATTTTATCTACTAGAAATATTTCTTTCTTGCATCTCTGTATTGAAGAGACCATTACAGCAGAATTTATACCTATGATAAACACTGTTCTTAAAATTCCAAGAGGAAGACATTTACTGACTTGATCTTCAAGTGCTTGTGATTAAAGAGATATGACTATATGGTGGTTCCTATTATGTTACTTAAACTACATTATTCTCAGTTCTCAAATTGATATAATCATATATGCCTGTGCCCTATTAACTAATTTGTGATCAAGAGAAAGAAGCAAACTTTGATATATTCCCAAACATCAAATAGAAAGTATTATTAAAACAATTTAAAACACTTAAAATTTCTTAAGAACAACAAAATAGATTTTTCATCCCCTTGCTCCTCGATGTGTGATCCTACCTAGGATGAGCAGCATCAGTATTATGTGGAAGCTTGTCAGAAATGCAGAATCCCAGGTCCCAGCCTGGATCCACTAAATCAGAACCTGCATTTGAGCAAGGTCTCCAGGTGATTAGAATGCACATTAAAGACTAAAATCCCTATATGTCTCACATTTTCAAATGTACTATTGTACAAAGTTGTAACTTTAAGCCAGAGTAGAATCCTAGAAGTGTGAATTCATTATAGAAAAGATTATGATTGTAGTGATCACATTTGGAATCTCTTCAAATAATAACCTAGCTGAGTTGAATTATACATAAATGGAAAAGTAATTTCTATGGTAACCCAGGTTTCCTAGGTGTTTGAAATTAGGAAATTGAAAAGGAATCATTACCGTCGCTGGGGTACATTCATGATAGATGAAATCCTTTGCCAAATGGCAAATGAGTGAATGGCTACAATTTGGCACCAAACTGAGATTCCTGCTGTTTTTTCAGTAGTAATGCATGAAACACTTGCTACCAATTCTGAAATTGCTGTGACATGATGAAATACAAAAAGTCATCTCGATATCTGAGCAAAAAGTGATATCCAAAATGTCCATATTTATAGTATAAGAGCCTTCTGACACACAGCTAATATAGTGACTGAGAATCTACAATGATGATATCCATCCTAAACATGCAAAAACAAGTTTTGAAAAGAAAATATACTTGGAAGAAATAATTGATAATCATTAAAATACCATTTAGTTATTTTATACTATAAGCCAGAATTTAACCACAGTAAGTTGAATGAAAATATTTTATTGTTGCTGTGCTAACAAACTGACTTATGGCTGAAAGTCATAGGCCAGAGTAAAATAATATCTCATGTTAATTCAAAATTCTTTTTTTTCTGAAAATGGTAGCTTTTATCTGAAAATGATTGCAACTATAGAAAACAACTTCTAAAAATAGAGATATAATTTATGTACAATATTATGTAAGTTTCAGGTATACAACATAGTGATTCACAATTTTTAAAGGTTATATTCCATTTATAGTTACTATGATATATTAAGCTTAAGCAACTCCCTGAGTTGTTATCTCAAACTCTAAATTCACTTAAAAGTTAAGGAAGCCTGAACATTGAATTCCCTTCATTAAGTTAAGGGATTGTTTTCTAAAATGTACATTTCCTCCCCAAAATTCTTTGTTAGTATGTTTTCAGCATCTAAAAAGCCAAAACATTTTGAGTAACATTGAATTTTGAATGCCCTCACACACTTGCCAGTCTCTGACAAAAATTCATCTGTTAACCTTTCCTGAGCCCTTGGTGTGGGCTGGTTTTGGAGCAATCTGTCTGTGACTCAGGGATAAAGCACATTTGACTTTGCTCCCTCCACGTTCTCTGCACATATTAAGAGTCTTAAGGGCCAGGTATTGTAAATCAGCCATACTGCTGGTACTTTCTAACTTTGTAACATCAGTTTTCCAAAATCTGGAACCTGTTTTTGAAATTTAGGACCTCTGATCTCTATCCACCTTTATTTTATTTTTTTACTGGAAAAAATTGCTTTACAATGTGCTAGTTTCTGCTGTACAACACTGTGAATCAGCGATAAGTATACATATATATGCTCCCTCTTGAGCCCCTATCCCACCCTGACCATCCTACTTCTCCAGGTGATTACAAAGCACCAAGCTGAGCTCTTGGTGCTATATAGCAACTCTTAAAAATTCTCATTTCACATCTAAGTGTGCCTATCAAAATCTTACCCATTCTTCAAGACACATTTCTAATTTCTCCTGTTCTATGAAACATTTTGTAATAAATCCTTTGAACATCCTTAAGTCTTCAGTGTTCTCTTCCTCATGTATATTCTCATAATGCCTTTCTCTTATCTCTCTAGTAATTTATTCCCTCTTTCGGAATAAAGTCTACATCTTATCTTTCCATTTAATTACAATTCCCAGTGGCTTGCAGGTAACAGTTACTTGAAAAATATCTGTAGGATTTGATTTAACTAGATTCCCCAGTGTCCCATATCCTGCACCTCAGTTGTTGGTTCATCACACTTTTCATGAGTCCAGCATCTGGATGTGAATTCTGGGTTCTTTGGCTTCTGACACTGATTACTATGACATCCTAATTCTGATACCACACTCATGAACTCCACTATAGGCAGAAGTTCTTCCTAGGGCTTATTTTAGAATCACTGTGAAAGTGACATTGTCTTCTCTTGGATGGCTCAGTTCAGTTCGGTTCAGCCACTCAGTCGTGTCTGACTCTTTGTGACCCCATGGACCGCAGCACACCAGGCCTCCCTGTCCATCACCAACTCCTGGAGTTCACTCAAACTCATGTTCATTGAGTTGGTGATGCCATCCAGCCATCTCATCCTCTGTCATCCCCCTCTCCTCCTGCCTTCAATCTTTCCCAGCATCAGGCTCTTTTCAGATGCATCAGTTCTTTGCATCAAGTGGCCGAAGTATTGGAGTTTCAGCCTCAGCTTCAGTCCTTCCAATAAATATTCAGGACTGATTTCCTTTAGGACGGACTGGCTGGATCTCCTTGCAGCCCAAGAAACTCTCAAGAGTCTTCTCCAACACCACAGTTCAAAAGCATCAATTCTTCAGTGCTCAGCTTTCTTTATAGTCCAACTCTCACATCCATACATGACTACTGGAAAAACCACAGCTTTGACTAGATGGACCATTGTTGGCCAAGCAATGTCTCTGCTTTTTAATATGCTGTCCAGGTTAGCCATAACTTTTCTTCCAAGGAGCAAGCATCTCTTTATTTCATGACAGCAGTCACCATCTGCAGTGATTTGGGAGCCCCCCAAAATAAAGTCTGTCACTGTTTTCATTGTTTCCCCATCTATTTGCCATGAAGTGATGGGACCAGATGTCATGATCTTACGTTTCTGAATGTTGAGTTTTAAGCCAACTTTTTCACTCTCCTCTTTCACTTTGATCAAGAGGCTCTTTAGTTCTTGCTTTCTGCCGTAAGGGTGATGTCATCTGCATATCTGAGGTTATTGATATTTCTCCTGGAAGTCTTGATTCCAGTTTGTGCTTCTGCCAGCCCAGCATTTCTCATGATGTACTCTACATGTAAGTTAAATAAGCAGGGTGACAATATACAGCCTTGACGTACTCCTTTCCCGATTTGGAGCCAGTCTGTTGTTTCATGTCCAGTTCTAACTGTTGTTTCCTGACCTGCACACAGATTTGTCAAGAGGCAGATCTTGGATGTCTAGTTGCAGGATATTACATGACTAGAGTTATCCAATGCCTTATCTAACATTGTGTAGGGAGTTACTGTCCAAGAAAAAGTCTACCAAGGAATAAGCAAGTCTCAGAGGTTATATAAAATAGAGTTCTAAAGCCAGCATCCTACTCTGCTTACAAAATATCCACATCAGTCACATGGAATGGCTTTCCTCTATTAGATGAGACATAGATGAACTTAACTATTCTTTTCAACTGTGAAATTCTAAGTTTTCATTGAAAGATAAATATATATATATATATGGCTATATAGCCAACTAGGTATCTCTCCTTCACTCCAAAAAGGATTTGGGATAGCCAGTACTAAGTCACTAAGATCAATCAATTGAAATGGTTTATGTAATTCTCTGTGAACTATCAATGACTGAAATCAGTCTTAGTTTATCTCCAATGTAATTTCAGATGCAGATTGGAAGATGGATAAAGAATTAGAGTAAAATCCTTCAAGCCTCTGGATACTGTTTCTCAAAAACTATAACTATAATTTCTCCCAAGTAAAGTATTATATCTGCAGCAATAATTGTCACAGAGAGAAATGTCCAGGGAAGATATGTTGAATAATGAAATAACAGCCATCTGTTTAAAGAGGGCTTGGCAGTCTTATCTCATAAAGGGAGCACTTATTTCCCCTGCCAAAAACTGGCCCCAGTGATACACAACAGACCTAGAAGTACTATGGCTTTACCTCACACATTTGATGCAAACATTCTAGCATGCCATTTCCTTCTCCAGGGGATCTTCCTGACCCAGGGATCGGGAAGATCGAACCCTGGTCTCCTGCATTCCAGGCAGACACTTTAACCTCTGAGCCACCAGGGAAGTCCGTACTCTTAAGGCTCCTATATACCAAATCCTTCAGTAACACAATTAACTTTAATTCAAGTCCTCATGTTTGCTATCTGTGGCCTTATTGTAAGTGTAACTGGTTTGAATTAACTGGAGTTTATAGAGACAGAAGGACATTCCAGGGGGCTCAGCAGTAAAGAATCTGCTTGCCAATGCAGGAGACTTAGGAGACACAGATTTGATCCCTGGGTCAGGAAGATCACCTGAAGAAGGAAATGGCAACCCTCTCCAGTACTCCTGCCTAGAGATTCTATGGACAGAGGAGCATGGCAGGCTGCAGAACATGGGGTCTCAAAGAGTTAGGCACAGCTGAGGGAATGAGCACATATGGACAGAAAGTAATTCCATCCTTTTCCAACAAAGCTCCTTTAAACCTACTCTCTTAACTTATACTAACACTCTTCAACCTCTTCGATCAGGAGTTTACAACTTCTAGGATCTGCTGCCTGATGATCTGAGTGGAGCTGTGTGTGCATGCCTGCTAAGTTGCTTCAGTCATGTCTGGCTCTTTGCGATCCTATGGACTATAGCCTGCCAGGCTCCTCTGTCCATGGGATTCTCCAGGCAAGAATACTGGAGTGGGTTGGTGTGCCTTCCACCAGGGGATCTTCCTGACCCAGGGATGGAACCTGTGAAACCCATCCCTGGTGCCAAAATGTTAGAGACTGCTACCTTAGATGAAATCTCTGCCATCTCTCATAGCTTTTATTGTCAGTTTTCGGTAATCAATGATTTCATTCAGTCTAATAATCACTTGACTTCAAACCACTTTCCTGTTAAAACTTCTCTCCCATCTCAGGTGTACTTGGGATCGTGGGACATGGTAAAGTTTCTTAATTTTTCCAGCTAGCTCTTTACTGTTTCTATTCCATGCACCAGGCTGCATCTTGCTACTCCAGAGTTGAAATTTAGAAAAGAACGTGACACAGGGCAGAATAGCTTACTTGACTACTACAGTTGTAAACTGGTCTTGCTGCAAAGTATGGAAGATTCCAAATGAAGAAATTTCTTGGGTGTTTTTATAGGTTTCTGTTGGGGATTCATCATCACCTACAATACCTTAATGCAAGTGATGTTTTCTATAACAGGACACTTACAGTTACATTTTCAGTTTCTGATTTTCTGTGGTTTATAACCACTGTGGGAATCACCTTGTCTGACATTCCACTTGAATGGAATTCCTTTCATAATGACCAGTCTGGTTTCCTTCTACTGAGTCTTCAGTTGCTGCCACCCCAAAACTCACATTTGTTTTACACTACCAAATTTGGTCATTAGAGCAGCTCTTGCTTTTAGTCCCTTCAGGTGTCAGTCAGTATATCAGTTCAGTTCATTTGCTCGGTTGTGTCCGACTCTTTGCGACCCCATGAATCGCAGCACACCAGGCCTCCCTGTCCATCACCATCTCCTGGAGTTCACTCAGATTCACGTCCATCAGGTCGGTGATGCCATCCAGCCATCTCATCATCTGTCGGCCCCTTCTCCTCCTGCCCCCAATCCCTCCCAGCATCAGAGTCTTTTCCAATGAGTCAACTCTTCACATGAGGTGGCCAAAGTACTGGAGTTTCAGCTTCAGCATCATTCCCTCCAAGGAAATCCCAGGGCTGATCTCCTTCAGAATAGACTGGCTAAAAACTGACAACATCTTGAGCCTGTCCAGTTCCCCCTGTTCTTCCACTAGCAGTGCCCAAGACTATACTGCATGGCGTGGTAAATCACTTCTCTGTCATCAGGGCTTTGTATTTAATACATTCTGTTTAATAATTATTAGGATGATGAAGACCTTCACTGATGTATTCCTAGTGCTCACGAACCTAGCTACCATCCATAAATCTTGACTTAAGCATGCACTTCCTGTTTCCAAGCATGTACCCCAATACTCTAAAATAAACTATAGAATTGTTCCAATGGCCTCTTGGTGGTGTGGAGTATCGCTGTGAATACTTCTGTATCGTTGTTTAATTGATCCCACCCTGTAAGCTGTTTAGTCACTAAGTCATGTCTAACTCTTTGTGACTCCATGGATTATAGCTTGCCAGGCTTCTCTGCCCATGGAATTTTCCAGGCAAGAAGACTGGAATGGATTGCCATTTCCTACCTCAGGGGATCTTCCCAACCCAGGGATCGAATCCACATCTCCTGCTTGGCAGGTGGATTCTTTACCACTGAGCCCCCTGGAAAGCCCATCCTGAAGATTACCTTACAATAAACTGATTCATTGATTATACAGAGATGCCTGCCTCATTTTTCAGTCTCAAGATACTGTCTCAATTGGGTGTGCACTTTTCATTTCCTCGGTTCTCAAACAGTCAGGTATCAAATACTGAGTATCAGCATAATGCTAGGAGACAACAGTTCAAACTCTAGGTTCTCTTGAACCCCATCACTTTTACCACAACCTACCAATTCACCTTGAGAAAAATATCCTCCCCCCAAAACTGGGACCCCTGGGAGGTTTTAACTCTAAGCTAGTCTTGGAAGGGCCCCCATACTTCTGAAAGTTTTAGCCTTCAGGATCACTATCAAATACCCACTGTGAAGATACGAGAAAAATCTCCATTTGCTTGTAGCAAGAGGACAAGAAAAGGAAAAAATGTGAAGTATGTCCAAAGCTCTCTGTTTTCCTAAATGAGGGCTTCTTTTCCCTAAAAGGAAACTATTTCACCTGAACCTAATAAATCTGGAGGAAAAGAAACACCCCACTCCAGCCTCCTCTAGCCTTTGACATGGGGGAAGGGAAATACCCAGTTCAGTCTCACTAAAAGACTGAGAGCTAATCATAGCATTGGAGAACACATCTCTGCCCACACAACTTACCTACACATGAAAAAGGCTTCTGTATGATAACAGGAGATTGCAGCTAAAAACACAGCTAAAAATTGCAAACCTTAAACCCTATTTCAGAAATAATAAAACTTAGAAACAACAGTGGAGACAAAAGCAATACCATAGAGGAAAACTTAGTCTCTGACACCACAACTACAGTAAACAGGAAATATAATCTAACCTCTAGCTAGAAAAACATAAAATCTCATAAAAAAGGCCTGTCTACCTCTATTCTTTTTACTTAATGCATTTTGTCTGGCTTTCAACAATACATACAAGGATGATAATAGGCAAAAAAAGAAATACAGCCTGAAGAGTGGGACGCAACATAGGAACCTGACTCAGATATGGTAGAGGTTTTGGGATTTTTAGAACAGAAATTTTAAATAACTATGAATAACATACTAAGGGCTTGTTATGACTTTGTAAAATTAACATTAATTAAATGCAGCACCGGGGGCAGATGCAGTTCCTCAAAAGACCACAAGAGAAATTGAAGTAGAGAAGTTTATTACTCACAGGTGCTAGAGAAAGTACACAGAATGATTTGAGGGGGCCACATGGGGAGGTCAAGAAAGGGTTCAGGCAGAGAGAGAGCCAGGACCTGGGGTGCATGCCTCTAGAAGAGTTTGTAGCTGGGGTAATTTGAAGATCTTGGCTAAGGCTGGTTTAAATTCAAACAAATAAACAAAAAAAACAGAATTTCGGTGAGCTCCATAGGGGTCTTGTATAGTCCTGAGCAAGGGATAGGCCCACAGAGTAGGGGAGACTACTGATAAGAAGCTCTGTCAGGAACTTACATTTGCTTGCTGCTGCTGCTGCTGCTAAGTCGCTTCAGTCGTGTCCAACTCCGTGCAACCCCGTAGATGGCAGCCCACCAGGCTCCCCCATCCGTGGGATTCTCCAGGCAAGAATACTGGAGTGGGTTGCCATTTCCTTCTCCAAAGCATGAAAGTGACAAGTGAAAGTGAAGTCACTCAGTCGTGTCCGACTCTTAGCGACCCCGTGGACTGCAGCCCACCAGGCTCCTCCATCCATGGGATTTTCCAGGCAAGAGTACTGGAGTGGCGTGCCATTGCCTTCTCCCTGTATTTGCTTATAGACCATATATAGAGCATGTGCTTGCATGAGGGAGCTGATGTCAGTTTAAGGCCCCAGTAAGCCACTTTGGCAAACAAAATAAATACCAAGGCAGCAATAACATAGAGTAGCTTAGCTAAACACTTGACAGGGCTCTAATGGAAAAAATAGACAATATGTAAGACCAGATGGGCAATTTAAGCAGAGAGATGGAAATTCTGTGAAAGAATCAAAAAGAAATGATAGGAAAAACAAAACACTATAATAGAAATGAAGAATGCCTTTTATGGACTCATCAGTAGATTGGACATAACTGAGAAAAAAATCAGTGAGCTTGAAGTTATTTCAATACAGACTTCCAAAACTGAAATGCAATGAGTAAAAAGAAAAAGATGCCATGGAATATTCAAGAACTGTAGAACAATTGCAAAATGGTTGCATATACATAAAGAGAATACCAAAAGGAGAAGAAAGAAAGAAATAATACTTGAAGTTGTATTAATGGGTGAGAATTTTCCAAAGTTAATGACAGAGCCAGGAATCTAAGATCTAGGAAGCTCAGACAACACTGAGGTTAAATATCAGAAAACTACCCCTAGTTACACTATATTCAGAGAAAACATTGAAAGAAGGCAGAAGAAAAAGTCACCTCACATTTAGAGGAACAAGGATAAGAATTACATTAGACTTCTTTCAGAAATCACACAAACAAAAAGAGTGGAATGAAATATTTAGTGTTGAAAGGGAAAAAAATCAACCTAGAATTCTGTATCCAGCAAAAATTTCCTTTAAAAGTGAAAGAAAAAAAAAGTGAAAGAGAAATACTTTCTCAGATAAATAAAAATCCATCGAATTTGTCACCTATTCTGCAAAAAAAAGTTAAATCATACAGAAAGAAGGCAAATGATATAGAAATATCGATCTGCATAAAAGAAGGAAACAACATAATAGAAGACAAATAAAAGTAAAACAAAATCCTTTTTTCTTACTCTTAATTGAAAGTTTCTTTTTTAATTGAAAATGAAAATCTGTTCAAAAAATAATAGAAACTATTTATTTAGTGATTATTGCTTGTGAATAAGTGAAATTAATAACATCATTATCGTAAGGGATGGGCAAGAGGAATTCAGAATTCTTTTTCTTTAGCCACTTGCCTTAGCCATGAAGTGTTATAATATTACTTGAAAGAGGTCTTAGATTAGCTGTAAATATATTTCAAACTCAAGAGATTTTTTTAAGTGAAAAAGAATAAGTAGTAGTATAATTAAGAGGAGAAAAATTACAATAATATAAAATGCTCACTTAAACTAGAGAAAGCATAATAAGAGTAGAAGATAAAGAAAAGAAACAAAGAACATGAGAAATCAATAGAAAACAATAATAAATATTTCAAATATTAATATAAACATTTTACATATTAATATAGATATATAAATAATCACTTTAAACATCAATGATCTAAATACACTAGTTAAGTCAGACTTTCAGAGTAGATACAGAAACAACTGTATGTTATTTACAAGAAGCTCACTTTCAATACAAAGCCACAGATAGATTCAAAGTAAAGAGACAGAAAAAGTTACACCATGCTGCTGCTGCTAAATCGCTTCAGTCGTGTCCAACTCTGTGCGACCACATAGACGGCAGCCCACCAGGCTCCCCTGTCCCTGAGATTCTCCAGGCAAGAACACTGGAGTGGGTTGCCATTTCCTTCTCCAATGCATGAAAGTGAAAAGTGAAAGTGAAGTCGCTCAGTCGTGTCCGACTCTTAGTGACCCCTTGGACTGAAGCCTGCCAGGCTCCTCCATCCATGGGATTTTCCAGACAAAAGATCACTGGAGTGGGGTGCCATTGCCTTCTCCATACACCATGCTCACACTCATCAAAAGAAAGCTGAAGTAACTAAATTTATTACAAACAAGAAAAGGAAATTATCAGGGATAAAGTAGGGCATTGCATAATGATAAAGGGGTAAATTCTCTAAGAAGACATTGACAATCAATAATGTACAAGTGGCTTATAATAGAGCATCAAAAATATGTGATGCAAAAACTGATACATTTGCAAGGAGAAATATGTAAGTCCACTATATTAGTTGGAAACTTTAACACCCATCTATTATTAATTGACGGATCCAGTAGGCAGAAAGTCAGTAAAGACATAGTGAACTAACAGCACCATCAGTCAACTGAATCTAATTGGCAGCCAACAGCAGTTCAGTTCAGTTCAGTTCAGTCACTCAGTTGTGTCTGACTCTTTGTGACCCCATGAATCGCAGCACGCTAGGCCTCCCTGTCCATCACCAACTCCCAGAGTTCACTCAGACTCACGTCCATCGAGTCCGTAATGCCATCCAGCCATCTCATCCTCTGCCGTCCCCTTCTCCTCCTGCCACAAATCCCTCCCAGCATCAGACTCTTTTCCAATGAGTCAGCTCTTCACATGAGGTGGCCAAAGTACTGGAGCTTCAGCTTTAGCATCATTCCTTCCAAAGAAATCCCAGGGCTGATCTCCTTCAGAATGGACTGGTTGGATCTCCTTGCAGTCCAAGGGACCCTCAAGAGTCTTCTCCAACACCATAGTTCAAAACCATCAATTCTTCAGTGCTCAACCTTCGTCACAGTCCAACTCTCACATCCATACATGACCATAGGAAAAAACATAACCTTGACTGGAGGACCTTAGTCGGCAAAGTAATGTCTCTGCTTTTGAATATACTATCTATGTTGGTCATAACTTTTCTTCCAAGGAGTAAGCATCTTTTAATTTCATGGCTGCAAGTCACCATCTGCAGTGATTTTGGAGCCCCCAAAAATAAAGTCTGACACTGTTTCTACTGTTTCCCCATCTATTTCCCATGAAGTGATGGGACCGGATGCCATGATCTTCGTTTTCTGAATTTTGAGCTTTAAGCCAAGTTTTTCACTCTCCTCTTTCACTTTCATCAAGAGGCTTTTTAGCTCCTCTTCACTTTCTGCCATAAAGGTGGTGTCATCTACATATCTGAGTTTATTGAATGTTCTCCTGGCAATCTTGATTCCAGCTTGTGTTTCTTCCAGTCCAGCGTTTCTCATGATGTATTCTGCATACACATTTCTTCTCAGTTCACACAGAACATTCACCAAGATAGATCATGTTTTGGGCCACAAAATATCAAAGTTTGTAGGATGCATGGAAAACAGTACTTAGCGGGAATGTATAGCATTGAATGCATAATTAAAGAAAAAAACGTAGATTTAAGATCAATAATCTAAACTTTCACCTTAGCAAATTGGAAAGAGAAAATAAAATCCAAAGTGAACAGAAGAAATATTTTTTGTGCATATTACCTTTGTAAGAATAACCTTTATAGAGAAAATAATTTCAATTTGAATTTTTACTATGTTTTAAACAAACAAGTTTGAATTCTGCATCATTCATTAAGAATCTGAATAACATAAAAATTATTAAATCTCTGTTAATTGATGAGCTCAATTTGCTCATCTATATTAGAGACAATATAACATATTTCACGTGTTTATTGTAAGGACTAAATGAAATAATTCTTGAAAAACATGTAGCACATTAACATTCAAAATTGTAGGTGTGGTCTTCATCACCACTTCATCATCACCATTACCCCTACAATCACCATCACCACCACCACCCTCATCACCATATCATCATCATTACAATTAAAAGCACATTGATAGACAATATTGAACATTTGAATGTACAAGAATAAATGAAACCTGGTGAGACAGATAGACAAACTTTGGAATCTAAAAGAGAAGCTTCCTCTTTGCTAGGTACCATTGGGAAAAGTACAGAGAAGGGTTTGGTGGTGTTCATCATGATTTTTCCTCCTAGCCGTTTTTACTGTACAGTCACTTGATGAAGTGGGACGAGAGATAAGGTTCAGAAAAACCTGGAGTTTACAGGTGTAACCTGTTACTCATGCCCTCTAGGAGTTTTGGGTACTTAATGGCCCCCTTTTTTTTTTGGTACAAGTGAATCTAGGGGCCCCTCAGCAATCCCCAGTGAGAATCTTCCATCTGTAGCTCCATAATAGCTTGATGTTTCTTGAGTTGGTTGCCTACTGCTCTCCACATGGTCCATGACTATCATCTCATCTCTGTAAGAGCCACATCATTCCTTCAAGCAGTCCTCATGGACAGGGTCTCTGAAGTGACCAAATTCCCCACCCTTCTAATGAGTTCAGATGTGTCCACAGGAAATATATATCTATTTGTTCAGCTACACCCTGGGACATGCGTTTGTGTAAGCTCTGGGAGTTTTTGATGGACAGGGAAGCATGGCATGCTGCAGTTCATGGTGTCACAAAGAGTTGGACACATTTGAGCAACTGAACTGAAATGAACTAGGAAGTATAGGCTGTTCCCAGAGCAGCACTATCTCTTAGCTCTGCAGTCACATGCTTCTCCAGACAGGTACTTGCAGACAGATGTCACTGTCCTCCAATGTTTGGGTGAGAGAGAACATAGTACTCTGACAATAGACTCTCTAAAGAAGCCTTCTCTACCAGTACACTCTCATCAGTCATATTCCTTTCTATATATCCTGGAGGTGGTGACTATCTATGGTATACTGGACCAGATTCGCTATCAACCTTTAGCAAATCATGCATAGATGTTTTGGCTCCACTATTAAGAATGTGTGAGCACTGAACAGCATTTGTCTTAACTCTGGGGCTTTATTCAAAATAAAGATAAAGGATAATTTCCATTTTAATGTTCTGTTTCATCTGGATATAGAAATCCATCAATATGCTCAACAAGGAGTATAGATGGCAGTTGTGTTATTTGCATGGATAGTGATTTAATGCACTGTTTCTATTTTTAGAAACATTGTTTTTAGGCTTTTTGTTGGTTTTGTTTTTTTGCTTTTCTTTTTTTGGCCATGCCCTGTGAGAGCTGGACTATAAAGAAAGCTGAGCGCTGAAGAACTGATGCTTTTGAACTGTGGTGTTGGAGAAGACTCTTGAGAGTCCTTTGGGACTGCAAGGAGATCCAACAAGTCCATCCTAAAGGAGATCAGTCCTGGATGCTCATTGGGAGGACTGATGTTGAAACTGAAACTCCAATATGTTGGCCACCTCATGCGGAGTGCTGACTCATTTGAAAAGATCCTGATGTTGGGAAAGATTGAAGGCAGGAGGAGAAGGGGACAACAGAGGATAAGAAGGTTAGATGGCATTACCGACTCAATGGACATGAGTCTGGGTAAACTCCAGGAGTTGGTGATGGACAGGGAGGCCTGGCATGCTGCGGTTCATGTGGTTGCAAAGAGTTGGGCACAACTGAGCGACTGAACTGAACTGAACTGAGGCATGTGGGATCTTAGTTTCCCCATCAAGGATTGAACTGCATCCCTTGGAGTGGGAGTGTGGAGTCTTAACCACTGCACCACCAGAGAAGTCCCTTGTGCTTTTTTTTATGTCATGTTCTTTGTGCTGTTGTTTAGTTGCTAAGTTGTGTCTGATTCTTTTGCAACCCTATGGACTGTAGCCCACCAGCCTCCTCTGTCCCTGAGATTTCTCAGGCAAGAATACTGGAGTGGGTTTCCATTTCCTCTTTCAGGGGATCTTCCTGACTCAGGGATCAAACTTGTATCTTCTGGATCGGTAGGTGGATTCTTTATCAATGGGCCACCAGGGAAGTTTTTGTGTTAAATTAAAAGCTCTTTAAGGGTACACCCAAGCCACATAGGAGAAGGCCACGGCAACCCACTCCAGTACTCTTGCCTGGAAAATGCCATGGATGGAGGAGCCTGGTAGGCTGCAGTCAATGGGGTCGCGAAGAGTTGGACATGACTGAGCGACTTTACTTACACATTTCACTTTCGTGCATTGGAGAAGGAAATGGCAACCCACTCCAGTGTTCTAGCCTGGAGAATCCCAGGGACAGGAGAGCCTGGTGGGTTGCTGTCTGTGGGTTGCTGTCTATGGGTCACACGGAGTCGGACATGACTGAAGTGACTTAGCAGCCGCAAGCCACGTAACTGATAATAGAGTTGGAGAAGGCAATTCAAATGTGAAGACCTTTCCCCTGTGGTAAATTCTCAAGGAAAAGTCTTTCTCTAATACTTCCAGTGTGGGTTGGGTGGGGTCTCTCTAAATTTTAAGTTTTCCTAGACTCTATTTCCTAATGTCTAGGGTTACAGAAAACTTCTATGCACATCTAATACCTGCCAAAAAATTTACATACTTAAAAGAGCAATAGTAAGAAAAAAAAAAAAGTGAACTGAAGGATTCATCACCTTCGTTGAAAACTAAAAACCTCAAAGTTGAATTAACTTTAAAAAAACCTTCATTCTCTTCTCATTTGCATTGTAAAATTTGAACCTAATAAAACACCAGTGGTATAAATACATTAGAAGCTAGGTTGCCAATTAACATCTTTTTGGCTGTGTGGAGATAACCAAGCATAGAAAAAGTTAAACAAGTTTGACTTTAATGTAATTATGTTGGAGACAAATTTAATCAGATATTTATCAGATTTCCCTGAGGATCCTCTGAAGCAGCAGCATTAATATTGTTTTCCTAAATATTCACCAGAGCCAAGTCTTTGATGGATATAAACAAAGGCACTCACTTGCTAAGCTTTTGAACCCAGTTTCTTCTGCATATTCTCACTCTCTGCAAGCATAAATGCCTGTTACTAGCAATGGTGCCATCTGACTTAAGGACACTGGTTGTTGAGTCTACATTGACTAGGTATTATTGAGACTGCAGTACAGTAACTGCTTGTCTGATTGCTCAGAGAATCCTCAACGATCTTAGTAAGATGAGAAAGATAGGAATGTAAAGGCAAGTGTGCACAAGGGTGTTAGAGAAATATGTCATCAGGTTAAGAAGAGCCTTTAGCAATACAGGTGAAAGGCTTTGCTCCAATCCATTTTCCTACCTACATTGCCTTACAGCCCATCAGAATGGTTTTCTTCACTTAGATATCTGGATGGGAGTGCTTGAATCATAAAAATTTGTGACCATTTTGTATCCAGGGATCTTGTATGTGTTAGCATTCACATAGAGTAAACAAGTTTGCAATGAAAGAAACAGAAAAGCTTGACACACTGACTGAACAATTTATGTCATGGTACTGGTTCTCATCTACTCTCCAGATCATTCAAGTTTCTGAAATTTAGTGCTACATCATCATTTGAATGTTTTCAAGTTCAACTCCAACTGCAGTGGGTCCTAAATTGTCTATAATAGATTCTTCCCTGGAGCAAGATTTTATTCACTTTTTGAAACATCTCCTAAATATATTATAGACCATCTCATCCCCCTTTTATTCTGCATTAAGGTTTCAAATAAAAACATGATAAATGTGCTTTGATTTCAGTGTTGCAGTTCACAAATATCTTACACCGAGTTGTTGGGGAATATGGAGATGAATAGCACTGACTTCTCATCCATTTATTGTGCTTCAATATATGGGATACAACAAGATGCTACATTGCCCTTGCCTTTCTAAAAATAAACCAGGGAAGAAAAGTGGAGAGGAAAATGGCACATCTGGTCATTTCCAAGGTCATGTTTCAGAAGTATGTAAAATTTGAATTTTTTGTTTTTATTCAATTTTCAGATTATTTTAAAGTACTTGTTCAGTAAAGGAAATGATTTTTTTTTTAATGTGCTTGAGTCTCTAATATAGATTGATGCATGCTGCTAAGTGGAAGAAACGGAACAGGGTAAGAAGCACTGATTTAGGAGTTATGAATAGCTTCACCTTTATGTCCAGTGATAGCACTGACATACCTACAGACATCAGTTACCAGGACACTTTGTGTCTGTGTGCACTTCAGTTTTTGAAGAAGTGGTATGCTGTATGACCAATTTTCCTGCTTTCAGGAAGAAATAGAAACTGTAAATTATTACACAAAGATGTACCCATTTCTTTCAGAAGCAGAAACAAACTTTAGTACAATTTTCCTTGATTCACAAGGTGCCTGAAATGTAGTTCTTCTAAAGGGTGTTTTAAGTTTATACTTATTACATCTGTCTGTCTGCTATGCTACAGTTTCAGGAAGTCCAAGAAAGTCCTAGGATACTCAAACAACAGTTAAAAAAAAAGAGTCATTTTTTTTTCATAAAGGAAAAAAAAATCCTTTCTCACTTCCTCCATTCCTTATTCCCACTTTCCAATGGAATAGCAGCTGTGTTTACCCTGATGCATTTCAATAAGATTTAACAGATGTTGGAGACCTATGTTAATAATAATCAAAAAGACATAGCTATCCAGAATTTTTGTTCTCCAGTTACAATTTTCTTTAACCATTTATAATTCAAGGATCCAAAGTGAAAAGGAAGCATAATTCTCAACAAGGTGGGTTGCTTATGCCTTGCCAAAACTGATAGAAATTCTTTAGGTTTCCTTGGGAGAGGAGTAACAGTACTTTAGGTGTGAAAGATTAATGTATATGTATTTCTTATTCTTTCAAAAAGTAAGTAATCAAGTTAGCAAACACATAGGTTCATGACAAACAGGAGATGTTTACCCTTAAATCTTTAAGGCTGCTTTAGCCATATGCTAAAGATTTGTGTTGAGGTTTGAGAAAGGAACTTGGCCTGGAAGCAACTGTCATTGTTAATGAGCTGTAATTGTGTGCCTGGCTAAATCCCCATATGTTGTCCTAAAAACAGAGCCAAAGGATCTTTTGGTACCAACTCAACCCTCTCTATTTATTCACAGAAGAGATGAAAAAAAAAACCTGACATTTAGTGAATCTTTTGTTGTTGTTTAGTCACTAAGTCGTGTCTGACTCTTTGGTGTCGCATGGACTATAGCCCATCAGGCTCCTCTGCCCATGGGATTCTCCAGGCAAGAATACTGGAGTGGGTTGCCATTTAGTGTTGTCATTTCCTCCTCCAGGGGAATCTTCCCGATCTAGGGACTGAATTCGTATCTGCTGAATCTCCCACATTGGGAGGCAGATTCTTTGCCATTACATCACCTGGGAAGTCTTGATTGGATCCTTACTAAGTTCCAACATGAAATTAGCATGATATCTATTTTACTTCATTTTATTCTTGTTCAAATCCATGCCAGAGTAAACCGATCCTGGGAGGGCTTTAGAAACTTGTCCAAAATCCTGGAAAAATGTCTTGTTGTCAATTGCTAATCTTACTAATGCCCTTTTCCCTTTGTTGAAAGATGCCCGTATCATATTATCTTTTTAGGAATCACCGCAAGAGGAGCTCCCATTGAGTGTGATGTTCAGGCACATGTGTATGAAGCCAGGCCTACATATTTCTGTGTCATTTCAATGTTGATTTACTTGGACTTTGAGGAGGTCAGACATTTATAGAAATATCCCTATGTTCATTGTTAGCATCTTTCTTCCTTTTTTAAAGATATAGTAGTGCTACTCATGCATTTGCTGTTCTACTCCAATATTCATATAATTTTTTACTTTTCTGAAAACGAACTAAACAAATTCCTTCAAATGAAGTTTTCTAAAAGACTTGGCATATATGGTAATTTTAAGACTTGGTCACATTTGTGGTTGTATTTAGGCTTGACATAATTATATTCTGAGAAACCTAAAATGAATTCAAATAGCCTCCAAAACCTGAATCTTTCATAAGCTTTTGCATTTTCCAAATAGAGAAAAGATGCTGCTACATAACTAGAGGAGCTTATAGTACCAGCATAGAGTCATGAATGCATGAGGTTACATTAAGGAAATTCTTGTCTTCCATACAAATCAGAAATATGAGCGTTAAACTGCTTCAGATGCTCACAGCTGGAAAGTACATGTGTTTTGGTTTATTTGCTTCTTATCAAAAGTTTCTCAGTCCAGATGTTCAGTGACTGCAACATCTTTTTGCACTCTGCATCCATCCTGGACTATCCCACCAGAAGCAAAGAGAACTTAGGCTTTCTTGGAGTCCATAGACACAACTGGGTTTCTTATTAATAACGGATGTCTTATCCACCCAATACTTCTTATTTAAAACATTACTTTTCAGGTTTGAAAAGGAAAAGTATCTTCCCTACTCTTTGACTTGACAACAAACAATTCAGTCTGAATTTTTACATAATGATGGGAACATATCAACATACACTTTGTGTTCATAGTAGAAGAATAGTATCTTACATAGTTTCAGGATAACAAATTCAATTCCTCCTGTAAAACAGATGGAAATGATCTATATAATTCATTTAGCCTGTTTGGGCTTACTTGGAGAGCGTTCACAGCTCTCTGTTTTGTTTTTCCACTATGTCTCCTTTGCAGTTTCCAAAACTGCTTCAGAGCTTCCAATGCCAATGCTTCCCACCCAGTTCTTGAAATTTTACCAATTATTTACAATCCTATTTAAACACCAACTCCTTAGTGAAAGCTCCCCTAATTTTAACCACCTAAAACCTACAAAAATACTATTCTTACTTCCTATAGAATTTTCACATCACTCAGAGCATTTATTATTCTGCCAGATTTTACAGTCATCTCTATTTGTATTTATCTCTTTCAGTAGAATTAAGTTTCTTTTGGGTGGAATTTGGACATGTCCATCATTCTATTCCCATTATATAGTATATTTCCAGGAAGAGTGTTTCACACATAGCATTTAAGAGTTATAGGTTTGGTTTGGCTTTTAGTGGAATTAAACCCAAAGAGAATATAGACAATCAGGCAAGAGGTTTCCATAACCATTATTTGGACTTGCAAGTCTGAACCTCCGTTTCCTCAGCTGTAATCATAGCTTTTCATTTCTTTTTCTAATCTTCTACCTACACAGAGAGCAGCAGGCACCATGGGGTCTCACCTCATCAGCACTAATTGAATCTTCGCTGGATTTCAGGGTACACATGATTAGGATACTAACCCTGTGCAGAGCTGAGGCAACTCGTAATTTTACTCCAGATGAGATCCAGGAGAGAAGGTCACACCAAAATGATTAGTGGAAGGAGACTCTCCTGGTCCATTCAGAAAGGCTTGAGTGAAGGAGGTGTTAAAAAAAGCCCGCTGATCATAAAAAGCCTCTGTGACTTCTACATCCCTCTTTTGTTTGATGAACTCTCTAGGATTCATTTGTGATGTCCTTTCCATTATTCTCTGATTTAATGTGCTTTATTCTATCGTCAGAATGTGAGAAACACAAAAGAACCAATCCAGTGATATCTTCCTTAATAATACAGAGAAAAAATGTGTCATGTACATTATATGCCTCATGGCATTTATTTAAAGGTGGGCAAAGCTTCTGACTGAATTGTAGCCACATTCTAATGTTCATCTAACACAGAAATTGCCTAATGAGTGCATTGAAATTTTTAATAAAAGGATAAAATAACTATACTTTCAGAATGATACTTTAAAAAGTAATAATCTATATTTTTAGTTACAGAAATCACTCATGCTCACTTAAACCCTTCTTATGGAATACATATTCTGAGTTCTAAAAGTTACAGATATTACAATACACTCAACACAAATAAATGTGGGATTTCACAGCCTCTAAATCAAAACACTTGCAAGCAAAGAATTTATTTTAAATGTTTTCTTGCTGCTTTAAAGTTTCTGCAGAAAATCAACCTTGATAAAAGAACATTTTTTTTTTTTTTGGTCAGGTTTAAAAGGCATGGTAACATGTGGAGCATGGAACACATCCAGCCCACAAATTCTCTTGAGGTCTCTTTGGAATGAATGTCAGAACATGATGGAATCATTCTAAATATAAAGATTATGAGTATACTCCTTGTTTATAGATAAATAATTAGACTAAGTGAATAGCTTCTCTCTGAAAGTGCTACTATGTGGTACCTTTGGAGAGCAGATGCCACTTCTTTGAGCTCTGTGTTAGTGGTACCTACTTGATTTGATTGACTGATAGTTCTGGGACTATGCCTTAAAGGCAAGAAACCCAAACATGTGTGTACTTTTTCTCTAGCTCAATGCAATTGTACAAACAGAATGGAAGAAGGAAGATTAGAGAGGGTGAGCAGTTGGATTTAAGCAAAGATAGTGATTATACAGTGGAAGTGAGAAATAGATTTAAGGGATTAGATCTGATAGAGTGCCTGATGAACTATGGACAGAGGTTCCTGAGATTGTACAGGAGACAGGGAGCAAGACCATCCCCATGGAAAAGAAATGCAAAAAAGCAAAATGGCTATCTGAGGAGGCCTTACAAATAGCTGTGAAAAGAAGAGAAGCAAAAAGCAAAGGAGAAAAGAAAAGATATAAGCATCTGAATGCAGAGTTCCAAAGAATAGCAAGGAGAGATAAGAAAGCCTTCTTCAGCGATCAATGCGAAGAAATAGAGAAAAACAACAGAATGGGAAAGACTACAGATCTCTTCAAGAAAATTAGAGACACCAAGGGAACATTTCATGCAAAGATGGGCTCGATAAAGGACAGAAATTGTCTGGACCTAACAGAAGCAGAAGATATTAAGAAGAGGTGGCAAGAATACACAGAAGAACTGTACAAAAAAGATCTTCACAACCAGGATAATCATGATGGTATGATCACTCACCTAGAGCCAGACATCCTGGAATGTGAAGTCAAGTGGGCCTTAGAAAGCATCACTATGAACAAAGCCAGTGGAGATGATGGAATTCCAGTTGAGCTGTTTCAAATCCTAAAAGATGATGCTGTGAAAGTGCTGCACTCAATATGCCAGCAAATTTGGAAAATTCAGCAGTGTCCACAGGACTAGAAAAGGTCAGTTTTCATTTCAATCTCAAAGAAAGGCAATGCCAAAGAATGCTCAAACTACCGCACAATTGCACTCATCTCACATGCTAGTAAAGTAATGCTCAAAATTCTCTAAGCCAGGCTTCAGCAATACGTGAACCATGATGTTCTAGCTGGTTTTAGAAAAGGCAGAGAAACCAGATATCAAATTGCCAACATCCGCTGGACCAACAAAAAGGCAAGAGAGTTCCAGAGAAACATCTATTTCTGCTTTCTTGACTATGCCAAAGCCTTTGACTGTGTGGATCACAAGAAACTGTGGAAAATTCTGAAAGAGATGGGAATACCAGACCACCTGACCTGCTTCTTGAGAAATCTATATGCAGGTCAGGAAGCAACAGTTAGAACTGGACGTGGAACAACAGACTAGTTCCTAATAGGGAAAGGAGTACGACAAGGCTGTATATTGTCACCCTGTTTATTTAACCTCTATGCAGAGTACATCATGAGAAATGCTGGGCTGGAAGAAGCACAAGCTGAAATCAAGATTGCTGGGGGAAATATCAATAACCTCAGATAGGCAGATGACACCACCATTATGGCAGAAAGTGAAGAAGAACTAAAAAGCCTTTTCATGAAAGTGAAAGAGGAAAGTGAAAAAGTTGGCTTAAAGCTCAACATTCAGAAAATGATCACGGCATCTGGTCTCATCACTTCATGGCAAATAGATGGGGAAACAGTGGAAACAGTGTCAGACTTTATTTTCTTGGGTTCCAAAATCACTGCAGATGTTGATTGCAGCCATTAAATTAAAGGACGCTTACTCCTTGGAAGGAAAGTTATGACCAACCTAGACAGGATATTCAAAAGCAGAGACATTACTTTACCAACAAAGGTCCATCTAGTCAAGGCTATGGTTTTTCCAGTAGTCATGCATGGATGTGAGAGTTGGACTATAAAGAAAGCTGAGCCCCAAAGAATTGATGTTTTTGAACTGTGGTGTTGAAGAAGACTGTTGAGAGTCCCTTGGACTGCAAGGAGATCCAACCAGTCCATCCTAAAGGAGATCAGTCCTGGGTATTCATTGGAAGGACTGATCTAAAGCTGAAACTCCAGTACTTTGTCCACCTCATGCAAAGAGTTGACTCACTGGAAAAGACCCTGATCATGAGAGGGAATGGGGGCAGGAGGAGAAGGGGATGACAGAGGATGAGATGCCTGGATGGCATCATCGACTTGATGGACGTGAGTTTGAGTGAACTCCGGGAGTTGGTGATGGACAGGGAGGACTGGTGCGCTGCAATTCATGGGCTTGCAAAGATTTGGACATGACTGAGTGACTGAACTGAGTGTTTTTTACTGGTATATTTCTGCAATTCTATTTTACTGAATTCAACATACGTCTACTGGGCACCATTATGTGCTAGGCACATTCTTAAATATCATGGGAAAAACATGGGAATTATCATTAAAAGAAACAATAATCTAGTGATGGAGACATGAGTGAATAAATCCTCTGTCTGTTAAAGTGTGATCCATGCTGGGTAGAGGTATATAGAAAGTTCAGGGTAAATAGGAAAAGCAATTCAGGTAACTTTTTATTTTTGAGTAAAATGATACTCAATTTGAAGTTGAAAATCCAATATCTTGGTCATCCAGAGCTGACTCACTGGAAAAGTTCCTGATGCTGGGAAAGATTGAGGGCAGAGGCAGAAGAAAGCATCAGAGGCTGAGATAGCTGGATGGTATCACCGATGCAATGGCCATGAACTTGGGCTGACTTTGGGAAATGGTGAGGGACAGAGAGGCCTCAGATGCTGCAGTCCATGCAGTTGCAAAGAGTTGGACACAACTGGGTCACTGAAGAACACAATAATTGCTTTACGATGTTGCGTTAGTTTCTGCTGTACAATAATGAATCAGCTATATGTATACACATATCCCTTCCCTCTTGAATACCTCTATCCCAGCCCTCTAGGTCATCATGGAGCACTGAGCTGAGCTCCCTGTACTATACAGTAAGTTCTCACTAGCTACATATTTTACAAATGGTCGTGTATATAAGTCAGGGCTACTCATTTGTTTCATTCCACCCTCTCCTTCTCACCCATCCGAGTATCCACATTCATTCTCACCATCTTAGTCTCTATTCCTGCCCAGAAAATAGGTTAATCTCTACCACTTTTTCTAGATTGCACATACATGTGTTAATAAATTTAATTATAACTATAGCATCAAAAAAGCTTTCAAGAAGGAAGGGACACTTGTACTGTATATAAAAGGAGGGGAAAGTTTTGATAGGCAGACATGGGAAGAACAGGCTTCTTGGGAGGTGGAAAAGGAGGATAAATATTTAGAAACAGAGGAGTACATGTTAGATTGTATATGGCGGGGGGTATAGTAGACCTGAAAAATTAGGCTCAAGGAGACATGGTGCGTTGAGGTTATAAAAACAGGTGGTATCTGGATTTTGTTTGTGGACAATGGGGAGTCGTCATTGAAGGTGGATGGAAAAGAATAATGTTTTGTTTTGATTTTCCACATAAGTCTTTTACAGAATACGATTGAGAATACATAGGGACATTCTAGGAAAATTGTTCATACAGCAGTACATCTTGTATTTCAGGGGTGGAGACTTGTAAGTGGCGCAACCAGGTAAGATGCCATTTCAGTTAGCAAAGGGTGAAGAGTCGGGTGAGGGGAATGAGAATGCAAAGGAAGAAGCCAATGTTAATTACACTTAGAAGACTGAATTATGAGCACTTAAGGCTCCAAGGGGGTTTCCCAGGTGGCGCTAGTGGTAAAGCACCCACCTACCAATGCAGGACACATAAGGGACGCAGGTTCATTCCCTCTGTTGGGAAGATCCCCTGGAGGAGGGCATGGCAATCCACTCCAGCATTCTTGCCTGGAGAACCCAAAGGACAGGAGCCTGGTGGGCTATGGGTCCATTGGGTCGCAGAGGATTGAACACAACTGAAGTGCCTGAGCATGCACACAAGACAACAAGTAGGCACTGAATAAGAGAGAGAGAGGTTTCTGAGGAGAAAGGTTCTGAAGAGAATCCAAGATGCGGGACTTGGGAGGATGGCACACAAGGGGGCTATGCATGGCAGAATTTACCCACCTCCAGTGGGATTGGACGGAACAGGGAAGACTACTTGCGGCCATGGTGTAGTACAAACCTGAGGGAGCCAGTGAACCTGACAGTTAGGCAGGAACTCAATGCAGAGCACGGAAGTGCAGAGGTCAGAGTGCTGGAAGAAGGTGCCAAATCCAGAGTATAAAGTCAGAAATCTAGGTCCTGGAGAGAGAGCAGTGTATGTGAGCCAGCAGTGAAGGGGAAGCGCTTCTAGGGAAAACGCTGTGATTTAGTCTCAACTGGCCAGGATGAATATGCAGGGCTAGCAGAAATCACCAAGACAGGAAAAGCAACTTGGCATCTTGAGAGCATTTGAAGTGCGTATAGAAACTGCTTGGAAATTGGACTGGAATTTAAGGGAAACTGGAGATTAAACATGAAGAGAGTTTGGATTCATCTTCTCAGAGATGGAGTTACTATCACGTGAAAAACTAAGTCACCAAAGAGAAAATACAGTGAGAGGGAAAAGGAAACACAACCCTGGTGGAATGGGTTCCAGGAAAAGTCAAGTAGAGGAGGAGTTACAAGGCCAGTGGGTATGAATTTTCCAGCGGAAAAAAAAATCTAACTTTGCCAAAAATATAACTTCATTTAGTTTTCCATCTCAAACTCCTGTCCCCCCACCCCCACCCCCACCCCCCGGCAAATGCAGAAACCTTACTTTGGTGAATAAATTCCAGTTTTTTTTTTTTTCAGGTTTAAATTCAGTTAGTTCAGTATTTCTCCCTGCTGCTGCGTTGCGGCTCAGAGACAGCTAAGTCCTTGAAGGCGCACGTATACCACATGATTGGTGAGGAGGGTCAGAGTGGGCTGTTGTTAAGTCGCTAAGTTGTGTCTGACTTTTTGTGAACCCCCTGGACTGCAGAATTCCAGGCTTCCCCCTTCACTATCTCCCTGAGTTTGCTCAAACTCATTTCCACCAAGTTGGTGATGCCATCCAACTGTCTCATCCTCTGTCACCCCCTTCTCCTCCTGCCTTCAGTCTTTCCCAGCATCCAGGTCTTTTCCAATGAGTCGGCTCTTCACATCAGGTGGTCAAAGTATTGAAGCTTCAGCTTCAGCATCAGTCCTTTCAGTGAATATTCAGGGTTGATTTCTTTTAGGATTGACTGGGTTGATCTTGCAGTCCAAGGGACTCTCAAGAGTCTTCCCCAGCATCAGAGTTCAAGAGCATAGCTTCTTCCATGCTTAGGCTTCTTTATGATCCAACTCTCACATCTGTACGTAACTACTGGAAAAATCATAGCCTTAACTACCTGTATCTCTGTGGGCTGAGATGTAACTATTTCTATCTGATTTTCATGCATCTTAAGTGGGTTCATACGTCTGTCCTTGTAGGATCTGATGAGAATTTCATTCCCCATGAGATGCCTATCCTCCTTTTCCTGACCATCAGATCACTACCACATCTGCCAGTCCTCTCTCAACTAGCTTCCTCTGTCTTCTAGAGAACACAGATGCTTCTAGTGCTGAGGAGAATCTTGGAGACTACCTGAGGCCATTAGAGAAGTAACACCGCAAAGCAGCCATTTGAACTCCCACCACATTTGCCCAGCAAACTTATTTAATCTGTCACTGTCCAGGTATCAGATAAAAAGTGGACATGAATCTTTTCTACTCAAGGACTGTTCTGCCTTTCTTTGAGGTATCCTATTCAATTGCCAACTACTACAATAATTACTGATGGAATCAAAGAATAGAATACTGATGAAATCAAATATTAATTGGAATCAAAGAAAATAAAGAAGGTCAAAAATTTTTTGAAAGGCTTTTACTGGCCAGACTTCCCATGAGGTGGCCAAAGTACTGGAGCTTCAGCTTTAGCACCATTCCTTCCAAAGAAATCCCAGGGCTGATCTCCTTCAGAACGGACTGGTTGGATCTCCTTGCAGTCCAAGAGACTCTCAAGAGTCTTCTCCAACACCACAGTTGAAAAGCATCAATTCTGGAGATCAGGAAAGATGGCGGAGGAATAGGACGGGAAGACCACTTTCTCCCTCACAAATTCCTCAAAAGAACATTTCAACGCCGAGCAAACTCCACAAAACAACTTCTGTAGGCTGGCAGAGGACATCAGGCAACCGGAAAAGCAGACCATTGTCTTCAAAAACAGTGAACCTCTATGAGCGTCCCTCAATGCGGAGAAACTTTTCGTCTTTAACCTAGATGTTTTATCATCGGTGCTGTATAGATGGAGAAGTCTAGAGGCTACTGTAAAAATAAAACTGAAGACCAGAAGCAGGAGGCTTAAATCCAAAGCCTGAAAACATTAGAGAACTCTTGAATTCACGGAACATTAAGCAATAGGAGCTCATCACATGCCTTCATACCTACACTGAAACCAAGCTCCACCCAAGGGCCAACAAGTTCCAAAACAAGACATACCGCTCAAATTCTCCAGCAACACAGGAACACTCCCCTGAGCTTCAATATATAGGCAGCTCAAAATTATTCCAAAACCTTTGATGTCTCATAACCCATTACTGGTCACTCCACTGCACTCCAGAGAGAAGAAACCCAGCTACACCCACCAGAACTCCAACACAAGCCTCCCTAACCAGGAAACCTTGACAAGCCACTGATAGAACCCCACCCACAGTGCGGAAGCTCCATAATAAAGGGAACTCCACAAATTACCAGAATATAAAAAGGCCACCCCAAACGCAGCAATATAACCAAGATGAAGAGACAGAGGAATACTCAGCAGGTAAAGGAACAGGAGAGTTGCCCACCAAACCAAACCAAAGAGGAAGAAGTAGGGAATCTACCTGAGAAGGAATTCCGAATATTGATAGTGAAAATGATCCAAAATCTTGAAATCAAAATGGAATCACAGATAAATAGCCTAGAGAGAAGGATTGAGAAGATGCAAGAAAGGTTTAACAAGGACCTAGAAGAAATAAAAAAGAGTCAAAATATAATGAATAACGCAATAAATGAGATCAGAAACACTCTGGAGGCAACAAATAGTAGAATAACGGAGGCAGAAGATAGGATTAGTGAAATAGAAGATAGAATGGTAGAAATAAATGATTCAGAGAGGAAACAAGAAAAACGAATTAAAAGAAATGAGGACAATCTCAGAGACCTCCAGGACAACATGAAACGCTCCAACATTCGAATTATAGGAGTCCCAGAAGAAGAAGACAGAAAGAAAGATCATGAGAAAATCCTTGAGGAGATAATAGTTGAAAACTTCCCTAAAATGGGGAAGGAAATAATCTCCCAAGTCCAAGAAACACAGAGAGTTCCAAACAGGATAAACCCAAGGCGAAACACCCCAAGACACATATTAATCAAATTAACAAAGATCAAACACAAAGAACAAATATTAAAAGCAGCAAGGGAAAAACAACATATAACACACAAGGGGATTCCCATAAGGATAACAGCTGATCTTTCAATAGAAACTCTTCAGGCCAGGAGGGAATGGCAAGACATACTTAAAGTGATGAAAGACAATAACCTACAGCCCAGATTACTGTACCCAGCAAGGATCTCATTCAAATATGAAGGAGAAATCAAAAGCTTTACAGACAAGCAAAAGCTGAGAGAATTCAGCACCACCAAACCAGCTCTCCAACAAATTCTAAAGGATATTCTCTAGACAGGAAACACGAAAAGGGTGTATAAACCCGAACCCAAAACAATAAAGTAAATGGTAACTGGATCATACTTATCAATAATTACCTTAAACGTAAATGGGTTGAACGCCCCAACCAAAAGGCAAAGACTGGCCGAATGGATACAAAAACAAGACCCCTCTATATGCTGCTTACAAGAGACCCACCTCAAAACAAGGGACACATACAGACTGAAAGTGAAGGGCTGGAAAAAGATATACCATGCAAATAGAGACCAAAAGAAAGCAGGAGTGGCAATACTCATATCTGATAAAATAGACTTTAAAACAAAGGCTGTGAAAAGAGACAAAGAAGGCCACTACATAATGATCAAAGGATCAATCCAAGAAGAAAATATAACAATTATAAATATATATGCACCCAATATAGGAGCACCGCAATATGTAAGACAAATGCTAACAAGTATGAAAGGGGAAATCAACAATAACACAATAATAGTGGGAGACTTTAATACCCCACTCACACCTATGGACAGATCAACTAAACAGAAAATTAACAAAGAAACGCAAACTTTAAATGATACATTAGATCAATTAGACCTAATTGATATCTATAGGACATTTCACCCCAAAACAATGAATTTCACCTTTTTTTCAAGTGCTCATGGAACCTTCTCCCGGATAGATCACATCCTGGGCCACAAATCTAAACTTGATAAATTCAAAAACATCGAAATCATTCCAAGCATCTTTTCTGACCATAATGCATTAAGATTAGATCTCAATTACAGGAGAAAAACTACTAAAAATTCCAACATATGGAGGTTGAACAACACACTTCTGAATAACCAACAAATCACAGAAGAAATCAAAAAAGAAATCAAAATATGCATAGAAACTAATGAAAATGAAAACACAACAACCCAAAACCTGTGGGACACTATAAAAGCAGTGCTAAGAGGAAAGTTCATAGCAATACAGGCATACCTCAAGAAACAAGAAAAAAGTCAAATAAATAACCTAACTCTACAACTAAAGCAACTAGAAAAGGAAGAATTGGAGAACCCCAGAGTTAGTAGAAGGAAAGAAATCTTAAAAATTAGGGCAGAAATAAATGCTAAAGAAACAAAAGAGACCATAGCAAAAATCAACAAAGCCAAAAGCTGGTTCTTTGAAAGGATAAATAAAATTGACAAACCACTAGCCAGACTCATCAAGAAGCAAAGAGAGAAAAATCAAATCAATAAAATTAGAAATGAAAATGGAGAGATCACAACAGACAACACAGAAATACAAAGGATCATAAGAGACTACTATCAGCAGTTGTATGCCAATAAAATGGACAACGTGGAAGAAATGGACAAATTCTTAGAAAAGTACAATTTTCCAAAACTGAACCAGGAAGAAATAGAAAATCTTAACAGACCCATCACAAGCACGGAAATTGAAACTGTAATCAGAAATCTTCCAGCAAACAAAAGCCCAGGTCCAGACGGCTTCACAGCTGAATTCTACCAAAAATTTCGAGAAGAGCTAACACCTATCCTACTCAAACTCTTCCAGAAAATTGCAGAGGAAGGTAAACTTCCAAACTCATTCTATGAGGCCACCATCACCCTAATACCAAAACCTGACAAAGATGTCACAAAAAAAGAAAACTACAGGCCAATATCACTGATGAACATAGATGCAAAAATCCTCAACAAAATTCTAGCAATCAGAATCCAACAACACATTAAAAAGATCATACACCATGACCAAGTGGGCTTTATCCCAGGGATGCAAGGATTCTTCAATATCCACAAATCAATCAATGTAATTCACCACATTAACAAATTGAAAAATAAAAACCATATGATTATCTCAATAGATGCAGAGAAGGCCTTTGACAAAATTCAACATCCATTTATGATAAAAACTCTCCAGAAAGCAGGAATAGAAGGAACATACCTCAACATAATAAAAGCTATATATGACAAACCCACAGCAAACATTATCCTCAATGGTGAAAAATTGAAAGCATTTCCCCTAAAGTCAGGAACAAGACAAGGGTGTCCACTTTCACCGCTACTATTCAACATAGTTCTGGAAGTTTTGGCCACAGCAATCAGAGCAGAAAAAGAAATCAAAGGAATCCAAATTGGGAAAGAAGAAGTAAAACTCTCACTGTTTGCAGACGACATGATCCTCTACATGGAAAACCCTAAAGACTCCACCAGAAAATTACTAGAGCTCATCAATGAATATAGTAAAGTTGCAGGATATAAAATCAACACACAGAAATCCCTTGCATTCCTATACACTAATAATGAGAAAGTAGAAAAAGAAATTAAGGAAACAATTCCATTCACCATTGCAATGAAAAGAATAAAATACTTAGGAATATATCTACCCAAAGAAACTAAAGACCTATATATAGAAAACTATAAAACACTGATGAAAGAAATCAAAGAGGACACTAATAGATGGAGAAATATACCATGCTCATGGATTGGAAGAATCAATATAGTGAAAATGAGTATACTACCCAAAGCAATTTACAAATTCAATGCAATCCCTATCAAGCTACCAGCCATATTTTTCACAGAACTAGAACAAATAATTTCAAGATTTGTATGGAAATACAAAAAACCTCGAATTGCCAAAGCAATCTTGAGAAAGAAGAATGGAACTGGAGGAATCAACTTGCCTGACTTCAGGCTCTACTACAAAGCCACAGTCATCAAAACAGTATGGTACTGGCATAAAGACAGACATATAGATCAATGGAACAAAATAGAAAGCCCAGAGATAAATCCACACACATATGGACACCTTATCTTTGACAAAGGAGGCAAGAATATACAATGGAGTAAAGACAATCTCTTTAACAAGTGGTGCTGGGAAAACTGGTCAACCACTTGTAAAAGAATGAAACTAGATCACTTTCTAACACCGCACACAAAAATAAACTCAAAATGGATTAAAGATCTAAATGTAAGACCAGAAACTATAAAACTCCTAGAGGAGAACATAGGCAAAACACTCTCAGACATACATCACAGCAGGATCCTCTATGATCCACCTCCCAGAATTCTGGAAATAAAAGCAAAAATAAACAAATGGGATCTAATTAAAATTAAAAGCTTCTGCACAACAAAGGAAACTATAAGCAAGGTGAAAAGACAGCCTTCTGAATGGGAGAAAATAATAGCAAATGAAGCAACTGACAAACAACTAATCTCAAAAATATACAAGCAACTTATGCAGCTCAAGTCCAGAAAAATAAATGACCCAATCAAAAAATGGGCCAAAGAACTAAATAGACATTTCTCCAAAGAAGACATACAGATGGCTAACAAACACATGAAAAGATGCTCAACATCACTCATTATCAGAGAAATGCAAATCAAAACCACAATGAGGTACCACTTCACACCAGTCAGAATGGCTGCAATCCAAAAATCTGCAAGCAATAAATGCTGGAGAGGGTGTGGAGAAAAGGGAACCCTCCTACACTGTTGGTGGGAATGCAAACTAGTACAGCCACTATGGAGAACAGTGTGGAGATTCCTTAAAAAATTGCAAATAGAACTACCTTATGACCCAGCAATCCCACTGCTGGGCATACACACCGAGGAAACCAGAATTGAAAGAGACACATGTACCCCAATGTTCATCGCAGCACTGTTTATAATAGCCAGGACATGGAAACAACCTAGATGTCCATCAGCAGATGAATGGATAAGAAAGCTGTGGTACATATACACAATGGAGTATTACTCAGCCATTAAAAAGAATACATTTGAATCAGTTCTGATGAGATGGATGAAACTGGAGCCGATTATACAGAGTGAAGTAAGCCAGAAAGAAAAACACCAATACAGTATACTAACACATATATATGGAATTTAGAAAGATGGCAATGACGACCCTGTATGCAAGACAGGAAAAAAGACACAGCTGTGTATAACGGACTTATGGACTCAGAGGGAGAGGGAGAGGGTGGGATGATTTTGGAGAATGGCATTCTATCATGTATACTATCATGTAAGAATTGAATTGCCAGTCTATGTCTGACGCAGGATACAGCATGCTTGGGGTTGGTGCATGGGGATGACTCACTGAGATGTTATGGGGAGGGAGGTGGGAGGGGGGTTCATGTTTGGGAACACATGTAAAAATTAAAGATTTTAAAATTAAAAAAAAAGAAAAAATAAATAAAAAAAAAAAAAAAAAAGAAAAGCATCAATTCTTCGGCGCTCAGCCTTCTTCACAGTCCAACTCTCACATCCATAACATGACCACAGGAAAAACCCTAGCCTTGACTAGACGGGCCTTAGTCGGCAAAGTAATGTCTCTGCTTTGGAATATACTATCTAGGTTGGTCATAACTTTTCTTCCAAGGAGGAAGCGTCTTTTAATTTCATGGCTGCAGTCACCATCTGCAGTGATTTTGGAGCCCCAAAAAATAAAGTCTGACACTGTTTCTACTGTTTCCCCATCTATTTTCCATGAAGTGATGGGACTGGATGCCATGATCTTTGTTTTCTGAATGTTGAGCTTTAAGCCAACTTTTTCGCTCTCCTCTTTCACTTTCATCAAGAGGCTTTTTAGCTCCTCTTCACTTTCTGCCGTAAGGGTGGTGTCATCTGCATATGTGAGGTTATTTATATTTCTCCCGGCAATCTTAATACCAGCTGTGTTTCTTCCAGTCCAGCGTTTCTCATGATGTACTCTGCATAGAAGTTAAATAAGCAGGGTGACAATATACATCCTTGAAGTACTCCTTTTCCTATTTGGAACCAGTCTGTTGTTCCATGTCCAGTTCTAACTGTTGCTTCCTGGCCTGCATACAGATTTCTCAAGAGGCAGGTTAAAGATTCTGATGCTGGGAGGGACTGGGGGCAGGAGGAGAAGGGGACGACCGAGGATGAGATGGCAGGATGGCATACAGACTCGATGGACGTGAGTCTGAGTGAACTCCGGGAGATGGTGATGAACAGGGAGGCCTGGCATGCTGCGATTCATGGGGTCGCAAAGAGTCGGACACAACTGAGCGACTGAACTGAACTGAACTGAACCTTGAATTGAGTACTATTTATAATCAAAATATATTTATAGAAGTTTTAATACTGAGCACTGGGTGATGTTGCATTAACCGCCAATCAAAAGCACACCTAGAAAGTGAACTTGGTCAGTCAGTTGCTGAAAGCTATGGGATTCATGATGTCCTATTTTTAAACTCTGCTGTGCCCAGAGCCCTTCTGCAGGGCTAGATAGGAGGTTAGTTCTCAAGTCTCTGTGGCAACAGGAATGTTGAGGGTTGCTCAGATGGAGCAAAGGAAAGGATTTTAATTGTACCTTAGAGAAATCTTCAGTCATCCTGTTTTCAGCCTTATCCATTAATCCTCATTTTCAGAGATAACTCGTGCTTCCATTTTTGGAGGGAATCCTTTCTCAGATTCTGTGATGAAAATTAGCTCTCACTGTAGGAAGTTATGCTTCAGTGTTGCTGCTCTAATAATTACACTTCAATTATCTGCTGTCCAACTTTCAAAGCTGTGTTAACATTTCTAGTCTGTTTTCATATCCTCCCCTTTGATCACTGTCCTTATTTAAAATTGTATATGCCTTTTACTACTTCCTCCTTTGGCTCCTTTAATTTCATAATACTAGGAATTCAAGATGGGCTACAGAAAATGAATGCATCTTATCTACCTAGTCAACCAAATTTTCTTCCATAGCATTCTAAGTTCCAAGGAAACTGTGATGCTGATTTAGGTATGATTCAAAATAAATAAATTTAATGAGCAAAGTCTGGCAGACAATTATTATAGCTATCATTTATGGAGTGTCTACTCTATGCCAGATTCTCTCTTAATCTCTTTTTAGATATCAAGTAATTCAGTCTTTTCATCTATATGAGCTATGTTCTATTTTAAAGATAAGGAAATTGAGACAGAGAAGTTCAGAAAATTAGAAGCCTCTCATTTTCTAAATGATAGAGCCAGAATTCAAACCCAATCTGCTTAATACCTTAAATAGAAACATGTTAATATCTGCTTGGGCAAAAGGGATTTGGGGGTTAGAATTTGGCCTGAGTGGAAGCCAGATTGCTGTCTTTTCCTTCTCCATTTAAATTCTACATCTATTTTTAAGTTGTTAGTATGCAAGACCAGTAAAACAGTCCATCAAGCCTAAACTGCCAGATTGTAGAACTCCAGGAAGGCCATTCATAATAGGCCAGGCTTATCTCTCTTAATCATGATTTAGTAGAAAGAGGCCTGCCCTATAAGCAACTCTTGTATAACATGGAACAAACCATTACACCATTCAGGGACCTGGAGATCTTATCTGTAAACTGAAGAGATTATTCTAAGAGATAGTAATAATAGCCATGGTTTTATTTTATGCTGAGAACTTCACATATACATATATGCAGTTCTTTCATTTAATATTTTTTTAATTTTGAGTTGTATAAGTAAATGAATACAAATTTGTTTATTATTACTTTCCCTTTCGGGATACTGAAATAGATCCCAATTACCTAAGTGTCAAGTCCAAACTGCTCTTTGTACTTTTGCCATCGTTGTTTTAGTCACTAAGTTGTGTCTGACGCTTTGTGAACCTGTGGTTGGACACGACTGAGCGACTTCACTTTCACTTTTTACTTTCATGCATTGGAGAAGGCAATGGCAACCCACTCTAGGTTCTTGCCTGGAGAATCCCAGGGATGGGGGAGCCTGGTGGACTGCCGTCTATGGGGTCGCACAGAGTCGGACACTACTGAAGGGACTTAGCAGCAGCAGCAGAAGGACTGTAGCTTGCCAGGCTCATCTTCCATGGGATTCCCCAGTCTGGAGTGGGTTGCCATTTTCTCAGGGATCAAACCCAAGTCTCCGGCTTTGCAGGCAGAGCCACCAGGGAAGCCCCTTTATACTTTTAGGGACCTGTATATTATCTGTATTTTCATTCTAACAGTCATTGGAAGTTGAATTCATTTCTCTGTTTCATGAAATCTTCTCTTTGTATTCATCTGACAAAACTTCTCTCCATTCTCAAATAGAACATATATATATATATATATATATATATATATATAAATAAGCAATGTATCAGTGATTAAATGCAAGACTATGTTTTTCTTATTTTATGTTTGTTTTGTTTCACCAAAGAAAATTATAAGCTCATGGAGGTTCAATACAACATATTATTCTTAATTTTTAAAAGTCTTCCATGGAAACTCATATAATGCTTGGCACAAGTTAAAATATTATGTTTCAATAAGGAAAGCATAAACTGAATTTTATATCCAGGCTCGGGGATAGAAAGCTTTTTTCTGTTCTCCTTGACAGACAGAAAGTTCCAAATATTTTGGATAAAGATTTATTTTTAATTGAAAGTTGATTTTCTTTTCCATTTTATATTTAATATTCATAGATTCCACTATAACATCTGAGAGTTCAGTGGACTTGCCAGATTTTCCTCCTCTTTGCTTCTCAGTTCAGTGGCTGGCAGAAGATGTGGCATATGAACTAGCAATAAAATTAGAGAGTGAAACAAACTCACATCCATGAGAAAAAGCTGATTATAATCTACAATTATTAGAGAACCTCACCTTCCTTTTAACATCCCCCCTTTCTTTGCCAGAATGATAGTAACTGTAAATAATTCCCAGGAAGAACTTGCCAAAATAAGAACACTGCTTACAGCCTTTTGTCTTCACTTTTTCATAAATCTGCATGGGATGTCAGGAGATATTTATTGATTATACTCAATGTTGTCAGTTTGATCCACAAACTTAGTGGCTCCAACGAAGTGGATTTCCAACACAGAATTATCAATGTCCTTGTCTTAATGTCCTTATTTTCTTCACTGTATTCTCTTATAATATTTTAATATGTATGTATGGATACCCTAAGGATACTAAAACCCATTGAATATCATCACATGATTTAAAAAAATATGGCCATCATGCCAGGCTCATAAGGCTCAATTAGAACATTGTATTATTTGAATAAATATGAGAACCAAAGTGGTTTTATGGGAAAGTGCTAGAAATTTTCTCATTCTTTCCAAAGTTTATAGCAGATAAAAAAGAAATCTCATAGAAAATTGTGTTTCCATGATTAAATCAGGAAAGAAAAAGTCATCAAGGGCTGGGATTTGCAGGAGGAGATCATGAAGAACTCTTCAACCATTCTTTTTTCAATAGTCCTCCCAGCCCATTATGGAGTGATATTCTTCTCCAATGGAGCACAAGCTGGTTAAAAAGCATCCAAGACAGGAAAAAACCTTTTGTCTGCAGCATTTCAAAGGTGAGTATCTCACCAGCTACCTATTTTACACATGATAGTTGGACACGACTGAAGCGACTTAGCAGCAGCAGCAGTGTATATATGTCTATGCTTTCTCCATTTGTCCCACTCTCTCCTTCCCCCACTGTGCCCACATGGCTATTCTCCGTGTCTGTAGCTCCATTCCTTCCATACAAATAGGTTCATCAAAATCATTTTTCTAGATTCCATCTATGTGTATTAACATATGAAATTCTATTTTCTGATTTACCTCAATCTATATAAAAGGCTCTAGGTTAATCCACCTCACTAGAATTGACTCAAATTCATTCTTTTTTATGGCTGAGTAATATTCCAATATATATATGTATCACATTTTCTTTATGCATTTATCTCTCAATGAACATCTCAGTAGGAAGGGGGCTCCGGAGGGAGATGATATATGTATGCATGTGTTCATGCAGGTTCAGTCGTGTCTGACTCTTTGCCACCCCCATGGACTGTAGCTTGCCAGGCTCCTCTGTCTGTGGGCTTTCCCAGGCAAGAATACTGGAGTGGGTTGACATATCCTTCTCCATGATATACATATAATTATGGATGATTTGGATTGCTGTACGGCAGAAACCATTACAACGTTGTAAAACAATTTTTCTCCAATTAAAAAATAAATTTAAAAACTTAGAAAGAAAGGCGAGTATCCATTCTATTTACTTAGCTCAAAGTTTGGCAGACTAGGGCAGATGGGTCAAATCTGACTATTGCCTGTTCTTGTAAATAAAATTTTATTGGCATGCAGCCAATCTATTTGCTTACATATTATCTCTGGCTACTTTTGCAATAAAACAGAAGAGTTAAGTAGACCACAGAGTGAAAATATGTCCTATTTGACTCATCATAGAAAAAATTTGTCAACTTTGAATGAGATGATTCTTATTCCTCTTTCAAGTCTGATATATGCTCTGTACACAGTAGAAAGAAAGTGTAGCTACTCAATTATGTCTGACTCTTTGTGACCCCAGGGACTGTAGTCCACCAGGCTCTTCTGTCCATGGGATTCTCCAGGCAAGAATAGTGGAGAATACATGGTTGCCATGCCCTTCTCCAGGGGAATCTTCTCATCCCAGGGATCAAACTCGGGTCTTCTTTACTGCAGGCAGATTCTTTACTGTCTGAGCCAGTTGGTTCAGTAGTGTCTGACTCTTCGTGACCTATGAACGGCAGCCTCCAGGCAAGAATACGGGAGTGGGTTTCCATTTCCTTCTCCAGGGGGATTGAACCTGAGTTTCTTAAGTCTCTGGCATTGAGGGGTGGGTTCTTTACCACTAGTGCCACCTGGGAAGCCCCTGTACATAGTAGTTGATTAAGAAAATCACCAATTAATTCACTCATTAATCTGGTACTGAATCTCTCTGATTTGGACCATATAGCCTCTTCCAGAACATGCAGCACAAGATTTAATCTGACGCCAAAATCCTCTTTCACATTTTCTAAATTCAGATGATTGGAAATTATAGGGTAGGTATTATATAAGCCAAAGCATTCATTTAAAATTCACAGTTTCTAGACTGACCATGAGGAACGTAATTCTGGAGAGAAACTATTATCTTATACTAACAAAGCAGATTGTATTTGTTTGACAATATCCTGCCCAGTCCCACTGTGCATATTTACTTGAAATTAATGACTGTCTTAATAAACAAATAAAGTTTGCAGCATTACAATTTATTAAATCCTATAGCAATTAAAAGGCTTACAAATATATTCATCACTTCTAATACCAAAAGCAGTGTGACAAATAGACTTTGTCCTGAGCAGCATAACACTGAGCAAAAGGGGTTTCTCCCGATGAATCATTTTGTTTCCTTTTATTGTCTCCTTTTTGCTTGTGATGCACCTTTGATGATCAAATGTAGTAGGAGATTGGGGTTAGCAGAAGTAAGCTTTGTTGTATATGGAATGGATAAACAATGATGTCCTACTGTATAGCACAGAGAAGTATATTCAGTATCCTAGGATAAACCATAATGGAAAATAATATAAAAAACTAATGTATGTACATGTATACTTGAATCACTTTCCCCTACAGCAGTAATTAATACAAACTTGTAAGTCGACAGTGTGTTGTTGTTCAGCCACTCTCTCGTGTCTGACTGTTTGTGACCCCATGAACTGCATGCCAGGCTTCCCTGTTCTTCAGTGTCTCCCAGAATTTGCTCAAACTCATGTCCAATTTAACAAATGTAGCTATTTTACCTTAGTTTTCAAGTACGTCCTTTCTTTCATTATCTAGCTATTATTTTGTGAGCCTTGATCTAAGTCTTCAGCTTCACATTTGTCTTTTTATGGTGCACTGCTTGCATTTTATTTGAGAGACTAATTTTGAAGAAGTAAATATGAAAAACTGAAAATATATAATCGAGTTCTCACATCCAGCATATATATGAATCTATTTAAAAACAGTTAAATCAGTTGATCAACCTGGGGTCCTTTGCTAAAAGCCAAAATAGGTATCTCTGATTAGCTATGAGATAGGAGTAAGTCATATGTTTATTCCAGTCATGGTACAGAGGACATTTAGCTTCATCCTGTAATTAGCATTTTCAGAAAGGCCATAATTATATATTACATTACTTCTCCAGGCCATTGCACACACAGGGGTCTTTTTGTGAATTTAGAAATAACTGTAATAACATGAATTTTGATGATTGACAGTCATGGGCTAAAATGTAATCATGAACTAATGACTTCTTTTGTATGAAAAATTTTACTGATTTTCAAATATATTACTTGGAATAGATGCTCCTTATAAGCTAAGAGAAAAATGTAAACAAAAACAAAAACAAAAAACCAGGACTTCTAAAAAATAAACAGAAATAAAACCAAAACCATAAAAAGAAAAACACTGAGACCTTATTGGATGAGCAGTCTTGCTGCTGCCAATTACTGGACTTTTATAGTTCTTTGATAACTTTATGAATTCATTTCTGTCCAAATTAATGAAATAATTATTTCTGTTTATTCCATCTTCAGGTACTATAGTAACTTGAAGATTATGTTATAAAGAAAAGAAACTAAGCTGAAACACAAACATGCAAGGTACTATGATCAGACTCTGCAAACACAATTTGCTTTGTATTTTATAACTAACTCCTTATATGCAGAACAACAAATGCTGAACACACATAAATTGTACACAAACAGTCCACCTATCAATCATAAGCAGTAGTCAGTAGTGAGCTGCATGTACCACCAAAATAAGGCTGTAAAAGCTACTAACTACATTTCCTTCAGTGGTGTTGATGCAAAGGCTGAGCTGCTTGGCTTTAATACCGGGCCAATTCTGCCATCAGAAAGCCCAGCTCATTATATCCTGACATGGAAGTTTGGTTCATAAGGTAGTTCATAATGTTTGTTGAACGCCTATTTGAGGCCATAAAACTCCCTTCACAGGTCTTGCGTGCAACCTTCTCTCTGACTGTTTTACTCCCTTTCCGAGATTGGAGAAACATCCTCAATTGTTTGTAGAACTTGAGAACAACAGATATATTTTTCTGATGAGCATATTCCCTTTTGGACAGACTTAAAATGTCAAAATTCTGTGAGAGAGGGGCTGTACCTTTACCTTCATGCTACACCCAAAATCCATGTGATTGAAACTCTATAGAAAAAAAAAAAAATCTCCAGCAATAAGGTTATATTTGTGGAGGAGGCAGTTTTAAAATCCTTCAAAAAGTCTTGGTCAATCTGGCCAGTCCAAGTGAGTGCTTACCGTGTGTGTGTGTGCCGTGCATGCATGCATGCTAAGTTGCTTCATTTGTGTCCAACTCTTTGCAACTCTGTGACTGTAGCCTATCAGGCTCCTCTGTCCTTGGGATTTTCCCGGAAAGAATCCTGGGGTGGGTTGCCATATCCTCCTTCAGAGGATCTTCCCGACCCAGGAATCAACCTGCGATTTATACGTCTGCTGCAATGGCAGGCGGGTTCTTTACCACTAATGTCACCTGGGAAGCCCAGTATTTACCTCATGAAATTCTTGATGTTAACACCCATCAAAACAAAATAGAAGCCTCGACTGGAAGAATGCTCTTCCTAAGCAATTTTTCATTTTGATTCACTTACTGCTGTGGCTGTGCATTTAGATGACGTGAACTGGCATTTTTCAAAGATGAGAATTGTAAAATCAAGTAACTACGAAAGTGCCCCTGTAAACTTTGTGGTAAGATCATTATCATTTCACTTCACTCAGAATGTCTTCACTCAGAAAGTCCACTTCACTCAGAAAGTCTTTAAATTCATGTAGCTGCCAACTTCTCTTACTTGGTCAACCTTTATATAAGCAGTTTGAGAAATATTATTGACAAATAAGAAAGGAGAAATTAATCAGAGTATGCAAACTATACCTCATAAATATCTGAGTATCTTTTATTTTAAAACGAAAAAATTATGGAAACCTAATACAACTATGAAAGATTCATGATTTTGAAATGAAAAGACTGATTCCATTAAAACAAAATAATAACTGTAACAACATTCCAACACATAGGCCTATTTCACATAGGAATATTTATTGAGTGTTGGGAGAAGGAAGCATTAGATTTGCTTCCTGCTCCTAAAAACTAAAAATACTGTTTTTAATGAAAAATTTAATAGAAGCCAACCTTAAAATTTTCTCATTTCAAAATTTAGTAAGTCTTTTTATACCATTATAGCTAAAATAGTTCAAGGAATGAGAAGGGAAAATTATGAGAGAATTCATTTGTCTCAAGACATTCTCCCCATTTTTAGGCAGTGATGGTTAGGCTTTCTGTACAAAGTCTGTGAGTTATGATGTTCTGTAGGATAGATATTCTTACCATTCCCTTTTAACACTACTACTGTTACTAAATATAGATAATAATATATGGCCTATGTATGTATGTGTATTTGCATCAATGCAGATCTTACACAATGTGATGTTATTATAAGAACTGGCCTTATCATCAAATGTCTTAAGTCACAGCACTTAGTTATGTGAACTCTAGTCCGCATATTTCAGCAAATCATGTTGCTCACCTCCATATGATTAAAAATAATGAGCAGCAATAGATATTGAACTTTATATAACATTTTATTAATATAAACCAGGATCAAAAATGAAAGCAGTAACTGCAGCAGAGTCACTAATGAGGAAATATTTTTAAATGTTATGGATTTAATAGCACACAGACCTTGGCTGACACAATTTAAAATGACAGATAAAATTTAAAGACTAATATTTTACCTTTATGGTCAGTAAATTATCAGTAGTCATGTCATATGGTGTCTAAGTCATTAATTTAATTTTAAAAGTTTGGTACTCACAACATAGTTAACTCTTTACACCAAAACCAGTTTTCATTTGAAGTAGCTAGCCTAGATTCATAGTTTATGCAGAGGTATGGCTGCATTTTGTTTCAAAAAAACCTCATCAGTATGTATATAAAAATTTATTTCAAAATAACTCATCGTCTTATGGAAAATTCCAGAATGAGTCCTGCAGTGATCCATGTAAAGCATATTTTGGGAAAAAAAAACTATAAAATCACCATTAATCTGAATTAAATTGTAAATATTATACTTTGAAAAGTAAATTGCTCCAAATATGATTGAGCTAGAACTATATCTCTTAAGCTAAATGTCCTTTTTCCTTAGGGTATTGGAGATGGGGTCAAGCACAGAGGTTTGAAGAAATGTTTTTTCCCTGGTTGTAAAATGTTGCTTGTTCTTGCAAGATGTGTGTGTGTGTATGTGTGTGTGTGTGTGTGTGTGTGTGTGTGTGTGAAGGAACAAGTTCACATACCAATGCAAACAGAGTGAGAACTCTTTGGGAGGAAGAAGATCCCAATAGAATGAAAGCATGAAATGCAATACTTCATATTTCACAGATGAAAAAACAGCAATTAAGTAATCCTTGCTTAGACCATTAGGAGGAGCACGAACGACTTCTGAGGATACAGGAATGCTACAACATGATGATGCTCTTGTGGTTTTGAAAGTGCTCCAAAACAAGATGTTAAACTCGGCTTCTTGAGCTTCTGAATTAACCTCATTTTTTGTCAGCTTTTTGCAAGTTGTTGTTTCTACTTGGATTTTACCATGGGTGTCATACTGCTTACACTGTTTTACATATTTACTAGTGCAGAGTATTTATTATACTAAAGTAACCTAAATCTGTTGAGTTGCCTGAGGGTTAGAGACATGTGCATGTAAATTTAGCAAAGAAGAGTGAGGAATTCTTATGAGCTCCGCACAGCAGACATACCAGTGCTGAGATGGACAAACAAGAAAAGACACGTTTTCCGGAATCAAATAAAGTGTCAATATGCAAAATAGAAAAATAGAATCAACAGAATGAGATTAAAAACAGAGCCCATCAACAGAGATAATAAAAGCAAACAGATTAAATGCTGAATGGATAACTGTCTTCTCTTTAGAATTTTTTGTCAGCTCTTCTTATTAGAAAATAAAAGCTTGAAACGAGGCATGATAATCATATAATAAAATATAATAGATAATCTATAAAAATATATATAGGAGGAGATCAAACCAGTCAATCCTAAGTGAAATCAACCCTGAATATTGGCTGGAAGGACTGATGCTAAAGCTGAAGTTCCAATACTCTGGCCATCTGATGTAAAGAGCCAACTCATTGGAAAAGGCCCTGATGCTGGGAAACATTAAAGGCAAAAGGAGAAAAGGCCGGCAAAGGATGAGATGGTTAGATAGCACTGACTCAGTGAACATGAATTTGAGCAAACTCTGGGAGGTAATGCAGGACAGGGAAACCTGGCGTGTTGCTGTCCATGGGGTTGCAAAGAATCAGACATGACTTAGCGACTGAACAATAATAATTCAAACATATACACACATATATAGTCTATTCTGACATATTAATTTTTTTTAATTCCACTAGAGATGTTCATTCTTACAGACTTTAATCTGGTTGTTTGGGGGGCTAGTGGCCTGAACCTGAGACTATTTCCATGAACTTCTAATTAATACTCAAGGAAATGTTCAGATGGAGAACATTGTATTTAACTCAGTCAAGTTATATTTAGGGATTCACTGGAGATTGGCACCTCACTTGGATGCTATGTGAAGAATGTGATGCAAATACTAAAAGTGTGTTCTGAAGTCTTATTTGGAAAACTCATGTGGGGAACTTCCACTTCGTAAAAGCATATTTTATTGCATATAGGGATAATCTGTCCACCAATATATGGGATTGTTTCCTAAAGAACTTTCTCCGTATTGGAGTTTGTTCAAGGATCTTCTACTTCTCCATCCCTATTGGCTTTCTCCCTCTCTTCCCTTCCCTTCCCCTCCCCTCCTCCCTCCAGTCTCCTCTCTTTTACTCTCTCCCCTCCTTTCTTCTCCTCTTCTCTTCTCCTTCCCTCCTTTCTCTCTCTCCCCTTCCCTTCCTTCTTTCCTTCCTCTCACACATAGACAAACTGAAAATCCCTCCACACTACACACTCAAGCCCCTTACAATCTGAGTTTTAGCAGGCTAGAGTTGTACTTCCTTTTTGTCCTTCTCTGCCAGCTTTTATAAATGATTTTCTCAGATACACTTTATTTTGGGCTTCCCTGGTGGCTCAGGTGGTAAAGAACACACCTGCAATGTGGGAGACTTTGGTTCAGTCCCTGGGTTGGGACAATCCCCTGCAGAAGGGGAAGGCTTCCCACTCCAGTCTTCTGGCCTGGAGAATTCCATGGATTACAGTCGTGGGGTCACAAAGGGTCAGATACGATTGAGCAGCTTTCACTTTATTTGCTACCTCTCAGAACTTCATATATATGTATTCATGTCATGATGCACAGGGAAAATGATAAATAGCTAAAACTGTCAATGGTTATGGGGACTAACTCAGAGGATGTTGCTATCTCAGGCCCCTCTTGGCAGCTCCAAAGTGCTGAGAGGACTAGTGACATGATGACTCTGTGACCCACCAGGCCCATCACCCTGCTGAGGACAGTAAAAGGATACTCTGCTCTATTCAGCTCAGTGCTGCAGGACTGAGTTGCCTGGGCAGTCCAGGGCTGCCACAGGCCCAGCAGGCCCCCTCCTTCTGCACATTGTTTGTGGGGGACCATGAACCACTTTTCCCAGCACCCTAGAGAGCATATTTCAAACCAGCCCCAGAGGGTAGGTTTACTGCATGTTTTGTTGGCATGAAAGCACACTAACTTCACAGCTGCCCAGTGAGACACAGCTCTGTCTCCAACAAGGTCTTGATCACAGGCCTGGATTTGGGGGGTGGACTTCTTTGGGTGCTGCATCTCATCCTAGGGGCACTGCCTGCTCCTTACAGCTGCTCTTTCTGTATTCTTTAGGGTTCCCTTTGCTTTTTTGCTAGCCAATCTCTTATTATTCAAATACTCACTTACAAGTAATAATTCTTTTTTCAGCTTTATTGAGAGCATAACTGATAAATAAAAATTGCATATATTTAAGAGAGTTTGACCATAAAGAAGGTTAAGCACCAAAGAACTGATGCTTTTGAACTGCGGTGTTGGAGAAGACTCTTGAGAACCCTTTGGACTGCAGGGAGATCAGACCAGTCCACCCTAAAAGGAAATCGACCCTGAATATTCATTGGAAGGACTGGTGCCGAAGTTGAAGCTTCAATACTTTGGCCACCTGATGAGGAGAGCTGACTCATTAAAATAGACCCTGATTCTGGGAAACATGGAGGGCAGGAGGAGAAAGGGGATGACAGAGGATGAGATGTTTGGATGGCATCAGTGACTCAATGGACATGAGCTTGAGTAAACTGGAAGATAGTGATGGACAAGGAAGCCTGGCATGCTGCAGTCCATGCGGTCACAAAGAGTTGGACACGACTGAGCAACTGAACAACAACAAAGGTGTATAACTCAATGTTTTGTTACATGTGTGAATTGTGAAATGATCACTACAATTAAGCTATAGCCAACAATTCTTTAATTGAATTTTCTCTGTCAAATTATTGCGTGATTTATCTTCCCTGACTGGATCGAAATTGATAAATCATGGTAGCAGGGAAGAGAGCTATGCAAAGGCCCATCTTTCTTTCTGCAGCAGAAACCACCACTGACTCCACCTCTTGAGGATTCCAGTCAGCCACTTTGCGGCGATCTGATTGCTCTCAGATCCCAAGGAGTACACCTAAGTTCCTGCCCAGCGAAAACTGTAAAAAAGTAATAGCAGCTATCATAATCCAGCAAGACTGAAACAGCTCTGAGCTCCATCTTCTCATGGATGAAGTCACGCAAGCTGAACACCCTTAAGTGCTAATCGAGTATGAGAGATATCTTGAGTGGGTGGTAGAAGAAAGATGATGAATATTAATAAAGGCATTAGGATGACACTAGCTGGAACTGGAGTTTGTCCACTCACCCTTGTATATTAAGTATTTTCTTTTAGAGATTATAGATAATCAGAGCATCTATGATGGATCGTGATTAATGAGGGGCATGAGCAGATATGAGTGATACAAGGAGCAGACATACCTCTGTCACCCCTTTCATTCTCGGCTTTTTACTCCAGCTATCACTATGGTATCTGGTTGCACACACCAGTCAACTGAAAACATCTCCCTTCATAGAGCTCTTTCTGTCCCAGAGCTTCCTCATTACCTGAACCTTTTCACTCATCCTGACATGAGCATAAACCTGGAAGTGCAAGGCTACTGACAACATGAGGGGCAACTTGACCACTGGGGATCAGAGCCTGTCACTAAATGCTGCCCCTTTATGTCCCCTGGGGTGGGCAATTTTGGACTGCATTATATACGGCTTCTCAGAGGTCCCCAGCAGAACTGAATCTCTGTTGCCCATGGTGGTGAACTCAATGAGACACGAGACACCCCAGATTGACACTTTCCCCAGTCCTCCACTCCTATTCATTGGAGTGGGTTATCAAAATAAGCTACTTGCACCAAAAATATTGTCTCAGGTTCTGGTTTGGGGGGCAATCTCGGCTAACACAGGGGCTTCCCCGATGGCCCAGCAGGTAAAGAATCTGCCTGCAACGCAGGAGATACAGGAGATGAGTGTTTGATCCCTGGGTCAGGAAGATCCTCTGGAGGAGGGAATGACAACCCACTTTAGTATTCTTGCCTGGAAAATTCCATGAACAGAGGAGCCTGGTGGGCTACAGTCCATGCGGTCTCGAAGAGGCGGACATGACTGAGCGAATAAGCACACACACAAGCACTGCACACTCAACAATAGGCTAACACAGGTCTCTTTTGCCTTTTATTTCTCAGCTTCCAAATGCATTTCTCTGCTGAGACTGTTCCTTAAGTATTGAAAATCCATAGGGTCCTGACATTGGCACACTTCTCCATTCACTTTCCTGCTTCATCTCATAGGCTTGCACACTTTAACCATGAGTTAACTGTTGGAAAATCTCCATCTGTTCCCTCTGTCCACATGACTCTTCTGACATGTACAACCATATCCCAACTCTAAATTCTCTAAAACCGGTTAAATGTAGCATTAAAAGGAAAACTGAGTTCGTGATTGGCAGTCCTGGCTTCCAACAGCGTCTCCTCTGGTGTTTCCTATTTGGTGAATGGCATCAGCATGCTCTGAGCTTCATAAATTAGAAAGCTATAAATGAATCTTGGTAGTCCTCTTTCTATACACCCAACCACTCCCTCACCCCAGGCAACAATAAGCAAGACATGCTGATTTCTTCCTTCTTGGTGTCCTCACTTCTCTGTCTCTATTTTCCATTGCTGTCACCTTCTTCTTACTACCAACTCCCCATGTCTGTCATTACAAAGGGAGGTCATAAGAACAAGGTGAGACAGTGGATGAAGTAGAGGAAACATGAGATAACTAGTTGTCTGTTGGCTGCTTGCCTATGTTAGAATGCAGTGCTGAACTCCCTGTGTATCTAGTCCATACTGAACACTCAACAGACATTTGTTGAGGAGTTCAATACATGCGTAACTCTTGCAGCACATGTTGGCGACAATAAGGGATTGCAATTTAAATGAGTGGGAAAAAGAAGTAAGGATCTTACTAGAATATTTTATTTTTTGCACATCTTCCAAACACTATTGGATTAATATGAAAATATAAACACATTTTATTTATTAAGACTTTACTAGCAATGGCACCCCACTCCAGTACTCTTGCCTGGAAAATCCCATGGATGGAGAAGCCTGGAAGGCTGCAGTCCATGGGGTTGCAAAGAGTCGGACACGACTGAGCGACTTCACTTTCACTTTTAACTTTCATGCATTGGAGAAGGCAATGGCAACCCACTCCAGTGTTCTTGCCTTGAGAATCCCAGGGACAGGAGAGCCTGGTGGGCTGCCGTCTATGGGGTCACACAGAGTCGGACACGACTGAATCGACTTAGCAGCAGCTGCAGCAGTAATACAGAGTTTCCAGTGCTCAATCGCTTAGCCGCGTCTAACTCTTTGCGACCCCTTGGACTTTAGCCTGCCAGGCTCCTCTGCCCTTGGGAAACACTCTCCTAGGGTTTCCCAGGCAAGAATACTGGAGTGGGTTGCCATTTCCTACTCCAGGGGATCTTCCTGAGCCAGGGATTGAACCACACAACTCCTAATTGGCAGACAGATTCTTTGCCCCTAGTGCCACCTGAGAAGTCCATCCAAACACTATTGGATCAATCTGAAGAAATAAAGACATTTTATTTATTAAGACTTTAGTGGTGATGCATGGTTTAGCATCCTTCTATTATATATGATGTTGACTTAAACCTGGAGAGTCTTTCATTTCCATGAGAATACTAGAGTGCAGTTGGCTATTGTATATGCTGGTTGTCATATAACTCTCAGGGACAAAATATCCAGAGACTTCCCAGGCTTGGTAGGTTCAAATATAATATTTTAATAGATTTTTCTTGGGATTGGGGCATGCCATTGGATGGAGGGAAAACACAGAATTACTAGTAAATTATTAGTTCTGAATCAGAACCTAGAAATATCCACTATCACCCCTCCCAATTTCTTCATCTGTTTTTCTTAATTTTTATATACATTCTTAAATGACTTGAAACAAAGTAAGAAGAAGGCCATTTTGCCTCTTTATTAAAAAATGACATTAATTATGTTAAGGAATTATACTTTATGTGGGAAGCAATAAGCAATTGATGGTTGTAAGTCTAATAGAAATAATTTTCTGTTAAGAAAAAGTTTCATTCACTTGTCATTAATTAACTTAGTAAGACAGGGATTATAGCTACAGAAATGTTGAATTATTCTCATGTAACCCTGGCTCTTGGCTCAGTGGTAATCTGCCTGCCAATGCAGGAGACGCGGGTTCAATCCCTGGCCAGGAAGATCCCCTGGAGGAAGAAATGGCAACCTATTACAGTATTTTTGCCTGGAAAATCCCATGGACAGAGGAGCCTGGCAGGTTGAAATCCATGGGATCACAAAAAGTTGGACATGACTGAGAAGGAGCATGAATCCTGGCTCAGGTGAAATGACCTATTTTCCAAATGTGAACATACCCATGCTAACAACAGTTACTTGTCTTATAGATCAGTCTCTTGTTTACATTTTTGGTGTCTTTACTGACACAAAGACATATTCTAAACTATGATTAGAGAACACTGATTTAGAGGTTCTTTTTTTTTTTTTTTAAGAATTGCCAGATTTCAAAATAATAAGGTAGTAAGATTATTATTAAAAGTATTGGTGGTATTTTTTACTATCATAGTTCAAAATGAAACCCGTTCTTAAAAAGATTATATGATTTATCTAAAACTTCCTGGATCAACTGGGATATAGTGATTGGACCTAATATATTAAACTCTTTATTTTTGCTCTGGACTGAAGCCAAAGAGCAATAATTGCTTCTATGCATTGCCTGGAAGCAGGTGACTCTGCCATCTGGATATGTGTCCTCCACTCCACTGAGCAGGGCTCTGATAAAATGCTGTATTCCTGGCCTCTGGGCAAAGAATCGTGGGGGGAGTAAGCAGCCCTATAGATCCTGGTAATAACTTGCCTTTCCCTTTGGGATTTAGAGCCTGCTTGCATTTCGCGAAGGTTTTAAAGAAAAGGCCCAGGATATCAGAATTGAAATGCAGCTGCTGTCCCAGACATTCAAGCTTTGTTTGCTGTTGAATGTTTCAGGGTACTACGGATTCTTTATTTCTTGGTCATGATTCAGGGAATTTTCATAGTTATAGCTTCATAAAAAGATTGTCAGAAAGCCTGCTGAATCTTCTATTGAAGATGGTGACTGGGAGAGCTGTGTTGCCCATCTGCGGACTCCTTTTTTGATCAAGTCTAACTCAGTATTCTGGCAAATAAACTAGAGTGAGGGGCCTGCAAGTTGCCCTGAATAACCTACCTACCTTCTTCTCTGTATGTTTGGCTTAACATAAGCTTACTAAGAAGCTCTGTCCTTTCTCTCCTCAGATCAAAACACAATCCAGTCTTGCCTTGTCTTTCTCTGTGATTTATGTGTGTGTGTGTGTTTTTTCTCTTCCTATGTGTGATTTCTTATCCAATTGGTTGAAATCACCCAAAATTCACTAGGAGGGCAGTCACTGGTTGCCTCGTAGCCATTACTTGACAAGGCTATAATTAGTTGGACCATTTTACACCTGCTTTCCCAGCTGGGCACTGCATTTTGCTTTGCAGTGATTTGTATCAGAACTGAAAGGACACTGCTTCGAAAATGAGTTCACAATATGCACTGACAACGAAAATTGTACAGATTCTACACTGGGGAAAACTTACAGCAAGAGCATTCATTCATTCACTGGTTTTTTTGTTTGTTTTTCTTGCGAGTATACCCTTCTTCTACCACCATTTAACTCTTTGGATAGGTTTCAGTGAACAGCTTCTAACAGAGTAATCAGAATCGGACCTTCCTCTGTCAGTAGCGCCTTATTTAATATTTCACTTAGTTTTTGGGGAGATGCATTGGTTAGGGTTAACTTTTAGTAATCATAGCCACAAGGTAACCTTTAACCTATAGAAATATGCCTTTCAAATAATTTAGATAATACATTAGATAATGCCATATGTATAATTCTCATGCTAAATTAAATGCTTTTAAATGGAGAATACATAGATATTTTTCATTTGATGCTTGATATTTCTATTGTGCTCATAAAGTACTGGCCATGAAGGAAAGTGGTCCAGGAAAATGAAACCAGTTCCTTCCGAAAGATTTCCTCTAGTTGGTGTAGAGTGCTTCCCATTCTTCTCACCCTGAAATCCACTTTATTGCAAGCATTCTATTTTGTTTTGTGTTCATGATAATGATTATAGGCTTATTTACTGAGATGATTTGATGGTAAATTGATATTTGCCTACATGAGTGATCCAGAAGAATCCTAGAAATGTGAGTAAGGTTCAGGAGGTATTCTATTAAAGTCAATGCTGCTGTGATTTCAACTCAGTGGGTTTTCCTTTGAACTGGTAATGGGTGACTATTTTGATGACCACTTTGTAGTAATTACCTACTCCTCTTCAATTAATTGTTTCACCAGAAGAAGGTTATTAGATGTCCACAGTATGCTAATCTGAGAGAACTTATGGTAAACTTCACAATGTCAAAAAGCTCCTATCAGTGTGTTACTATTTAGAAGATGAAAAAGCATAATTCAACCTTACTAGTTTTTTTTTTTTTTTCTGAGAATTAAAATACAAAATTCTTGCCCACAGTTAATAGCTTCTGCTTTTGGAACTCTATGTGAAAATAAGTCAAACCTATTTCTCTCTCTCTGTCTCTCTCCATCTTTCTGTTTCATCAATAATGAAAAACACTTTAATCACTTTTATTGGGTTGGCCAAAAAGTTCATTTAGGTTTTTCCATATTATCTTAAGAAAGAAATTTTTGGCCAACCTAAAACAAGGCTACCAATTATTCCCTAATAAGCACCAAGTTCTCTCTCCTTTCTTCATTAAAAATATCTTCTACCTCCATACTCCCCTCTCTCTGCTGAGAGTTGCCAGCCTACTTTAGACTTTCAGCATACCAAGCCTGACTTTCTGTAAAATTCTCCAGCTTGCCTCCCTCCATTCAGATTATCCTGCTCATATTGCCAGACCCATTTCATCTTTTCCTCTACTGCTGAAAGCCCTGCAGTGGAACTCCCTCATACATCAGCTCCTTATCTGGGCATCCAAAGACTTCCACATTCTGTCTCCAAGCAGCATTTTCTTTCTTCTTTCTCTTGGTCCCCTCTGAGTATTCTCCACATCAGCAATTTGAGCTCTACAGATTCATTCAAATGCATTTTGCTCAAGCTCTTTCCCACCCCCGTGGAATGCCCTTTTCTTCCTCTCTATTAATTCTGTCCAACTCCCATCATTTTCCCACTCTCCACAATTAATTTATTTCTTTCTTGCTCCATATTTGGCCTTAGTAATCACATGTCTTTAACATTTAACATATAAAACTTAGTATTTATATTGTCTTACCTTGTATTTTTTATATAACTTTGACTGCCCTTTTTAACAAAATTATTTATTTTTAATTGAAGTAAAATTGATTTTGGAGAAGGTAATGGCACCCCACTCCAGTACTCTTGCCTGGAAAATCCTGTGGACAGAGGAACCTGGTAGGCTTCAGTCCATGAGGTCGCGAAGAGTCAGACACGACTGAGTGACTTCACTTTTACTTTTCACTTTCACGCATTGGAGAAGGAAATGGCAACCCACTCCAGTGTTCTTGCCTGGAGAATCCCAGGGACAGTAGAGCCTGGTGGGCTCCTGTCTATAGGGTCGCACAGAGTCGGACACGACTGAAGTGACTGAGCAGCAGCAGAATTGATTCACACAGTTTTGTTGTTTTCTATCAAACCTCAACATGAATCAGCCATAGGTATACCTATATCCCCTCCCTCTGGTACCTCCCTCCTATCTCCCTCCTTATCCCATCCCTGCAGCCACTGTGGAAGACGGTATGAAGATTCCTTAAAAAACTAGGAATAAAACCACCATTTGACCCAGCAATCCCACTCCTAGGCATATACCCTGAGGAAATAAAAATTGATTATTTGCCTTTTTATTTGTGTATAATTTGCCCCACCAACTAGATTGAAAGTCTCTGAAAGCAGAAAATTCATCTTTAACTTTGTATTCCTACAGCACCTGGTAAGTGTCAAGCTTGGAAGAGAAGCTCAATAAATGTATGTTGAATATATTGTTTCCCTTAAACTTGAGGAATCAGATGTTTATTGCAATTCTAGATAAAAAGCTTCTCTTGGACTATTAAATAATCACGAAAGAGTATTCCTTTCTGTGAAGCACCTGGCTATATGAAAAGAAGTTCATCATCCTAAGAGGATTTAGGAAGAAATATCTCACATCTCCTCTTCAGAAAATCCTCCACAACAATGCTTTATTAAAATGGATATTCTTCTAGCACTTACAGAAAAATGAAATCCCACATAAATTGACTGTTTCTTGCCAGATGCTGGTTGTACCTTGGGATGTATAGATGATCGCATTTCCTATTGCTAGCTTTAATACTGTACCATGAGGCTTCCCAGGCAGTGCTAGTGGTAAAGAACCCACCTGCCAGGGCAGGAGACAAAAGAGACACGGGTGCAATCCCTGGGTCAGGAAGATCCCCTGAGGCGGGCATGGCAACCCACTCCAGCATTGTTACCTGGAGAATCCCATGGACAGAAGAGTGTGTCGGGCCACAGGCCATAAGGTTGCAAAGAGGTGGGACAGTATTGAAGTGACTTAGCACAACAGCGCTGGAGAAGTAAGATGTGGGTTCAACTCCCCGGGTCAGAAGACACCCTGGAGTAGGAAGTGGCAACCCATTCCAATATTCTTACTTGGAAAACTCCACAGTCCGTGAGAGCGTACAGAGCAAAGTGTTGGACATGACTGAGCACACACATAGGCAGCATACTTTGGATTTACTTTTAAAAGCGAATTGCTTTCATGTTTTTTGACTTTTAATTTTGTTCCATTCCCTCTTTATTATACAAACGCTAAATATAAGCAGCTGAACGGATGCCTGATTACTCATGTTATTTGTTTATAGAAAAAAAAATAGGATCCAAACAAAAATGAAAAAGCTTGATCCATTGTATCTAAGACCACACCTCCTCTGAGTCATAGAAAAAGTTATAACCTGTGATGGCTTTTATTAGACATTAGCTTGGCCAGAAAGATGCACATGAGCCCAACTGTGTTCACCATGCTGGCTCCTAAATCTTCCTTTGTTTTATACTGGCAATTTCTACTTGTCAAAACTACTACTCTCTGAAATTCCACTTTCCAATCTTCCTAAGGCCTTTACTAAAAAAGAAAACAAAAAACCAAGTCTATGCTCTTTCTCCTATTTTTGCAATTCAAATAAAATGCTTTCCAACCTCTTCTACTTCTGGTTCTTCTAAATTAACCTCTAAGTGTGTCTCATTTTATAATGCATCCATCTCAGGCCCTAGTGTTGAGGTTAATTATTAAATACAAACTTGGTTTATTAGCTAACTGAATAATTATAATAGCTGACATTCATTGTGTACTTAGTATATTCCAGGCACAATTCTAATCCAATTATTCTCATAAAACCCAGTAAGTGACATACTTTTATTTACTCTATTTTATTGTTAAGGAAACTGAAACACAGAGAGATTAAGACATTTCCAGGAATCATATAGCCAGCATGTTCTGGGTGCCAGCTTGGCTTCCCAGTTGCTGAAGTTTCTGTTGTGCCAAAACTATGCTACATTTTTTCCCCTACTTCGTTGTTTATAATTCTGTTTCAGCTAGAGCATTCTACTGTCTTCTATGATTTGAAAATGTTAATAGAGCAAAATATCTAATCTGAGGGTGGCGTAGCACTAAATATGGCTTTCTAACTATGGTGTGGCATTCAGTTTTGGGAATTTGCTTTCACCATTTCATACATGACTGGTGGGTGATGTGAAACCTCATCAGATTTCACATAACCCATAACCCTGCAGTGGTCTAATGACCAACCTTCTAATTTATTAGGAAGGAATTACAAAACTGAATTTGGTACAGTATTTGGATGTCTGGCTCTCGATGAGTGATCACACTATTGTGGTTATCTGGGTCATGAAGATCTTGTTTGTATAGCTCTTTTGTGTATTCTTGTCACCTCTTTTTAATATCTTCTGCTTCTGTTAGGTCCATACCATTTCTGTCCTTTGTTGTGCCCATCTTTGCATGAAATGTTCCCTTGGTATCTCCAGTTTTCTTGAAGAGATCTCTAGTCTCTCCCATTCTATTGTTTTTGTCTATTTCTTTGCACTGATCACTGAGGAAGACCTTCTTATCTCTCCTTGCTATTCTTTGGAATCTGTTGGCCAACCTTTCATTATTCTCATAAAAAATAAAAACTCAAAAATAACGTTTTAATTTAGCATTCTGGTTTACTATCTGTTGAATAGATATTTATCAACAGCTCATTCTGTGTCAATAACTGTTCCTGGTGAGACAGCATGCCTCTCACCTGGAACAGGTGAAGAAAATAGATGAAGTCTCTAGTCACATGGAACTTACAGACTTTCCTGATTAACTTATAGGTTGAAAGAAATTCCCATGTGTAGTTAGGTTCCCAGTTCTCAGAATAAAGAGAGCTCATTTTGGCATCAACATTACTAACTTAAATCCCTGCTTGCTGAGGGCTTCTCTGGTGGCTCAGTGGTGAAGAATCTGGCTGCAATGCAGGAGACACAGGATTGATCCTTGGGTTAGGAAGATTCCCTGGAGAATGAAATGGCAACCCACTCCAGTATTTTTCACTGGGAAATCCCATGGACAGAGGAGTCTGGTGGGCTACTTGAGGTTGCAAAAGAGTTGAATATGACTGAGTGGCTAAACAACACCAACTGTTTTCTGATCCATAAGATGGAGATTTCTAGTTATTTCACATGATGTGAATGGCAAAATATCTCATTGGGGAGATGATTATGTATCACTTATACATGGAATAAACAGTTTGAAAAAGTCAATTCAGTAATAGTGATCGGACTCACAGTCATGTTTAACTCTTAGTACAAGTAATAATACGGAAAGCAATAAGAGCTTTCTTCAGCAATAAATATCAAAATGAAACTCAGGTTATTATGTAACACATATACCAGTTAAATCATCACAAGTGCAGGAAAACCATATAAATGTAGTCTATCAATTGTATCTATAGTATAATCATATTCCAAGCACATAAAGGGGCTTTTTGGATTGTGTTAAATTAATACCAGTTTCAAAATAGTAATTCTAAAAATGCAATTTTGTGTGATAAATTAGAAAAAGGTGTATAGACAATTTCATTTACAGAATGATTAGATTATTGTTTATAATTCATAAAGATATTTTTCTACAGAAATTTTCAAGTTTGATAAGATTTGTTTCAATAGATCAGTATATACATATCTAATCAAAATTAAAATATACATTCTATATTTATTTTGTAAAACAAAAATAGGGACATATGGTTCTAGCTCATTCATTGGGGATGAATGTGTAAATAGAGTTAATCTCAAAGCCAAGATCTCTGTGGTCAAGGAGAAGATACCTGCAATTGTTAGCGACAGTGCATATCTGTGCCCAGGTGCATGTCCACGTGTAGTTTCGCCATAATTAAGTGAGCAGTAGTAGTGTTCGTTGCTCAGTCGTGTCTGACTCTTTGCGACCCCATGGACTGTAGCCCGCCACACTCCTCTGTCCATGGAATTCTCCAGGCAAGAATACTGGAGTGGATTTCCATTCCTTTCTCCAGAGGATCTTCCTGACCCAGGGATCTAACTTAGGTCTCCTGCATTGCAAGCAGATTCTTTATCATCTGAGCTGCAGGGAAGCCCTATAATTGAGTGAGGGTAGCGCGAAACTAAAGGATATTACAACGTTCTCAGTGTAGCTGGAGGAAGGGACAAAATGGTGCTAGTATAAAGAAAATTGGAAGATGACAATGCAGATCCATTGAGAGAGCTGTGATCTCAAAAGCACCTTTTTCTTGGAAACTTTATTACAAACTAAATAAAACATAATGATTAAAAATTGACACTGAAGGCATATAATACATAAAATGGTTCTGAATTTTGAAAAGAATAGTATAACCTCCTTGGATCAGTTTATGCCTATTTGCCAGTCTCCATTTTCTCTCAATTGATGATGAGTTTCATGATTTGCAAATACTCAGAAAGGATGTAATGACATACTTAATCTTGACATATAATCTGCATTTGTAATAAATTTCAAAAGGCTGAGAGTTTGTCAGAATGCTGGATCTAATTTCTTTAGAAACCAACTTGATATAGAATGTCATAAATGCAAATGAATACAACAGTTGGACTGTGTTTTTTTAAAATATTAATTTATTTATTTTAATTGGAGGTTAATTACTTTACAATATTGTATTGGTTTTGATCTTTTAAAAAATTTTTGTGTATCAATTCAGGCAGATTTTTAAAGGAATTAAATAATCTGTGTTAAAAGATAAGATGCAGTATCTGAGGACTGGTAGATTTTTATTGATCTTAATCATTAACTATAAGAAGCATAAAGATATGAGAGCATATCTCTCTGTCACCAGAGATACTATCTAAGGACATTAGGGAAAAAGTGAGCCCTCCTACATATGTAGTTTTCAGCCTTGTATGCCAGATTCCATCACTGAGTTCTTGTTTTATGATATTGAGCTTTATTTCTTATTTAGTAGTAAGAATCATAGCTTCTTAAAACTGAGACCCTATATTGATTTTTTTCATCCCTTTAGATCTCCCTCACACCAAAGTTGGAATTCAGCCCCAAGGCAGGGTCCTGCTACCAGCTGTTGATGAATTCTTCCTGTGTTTCCACAGTATACTACTTCCAAACTCCCTTGCTCCTGCCCTAGCATCCACAAACTAGTTCACCCTGAAACTCTGGATGAGATAATTTGAGTAACAGTGCAATGTGGAGAAGTGTAAACAATGAAAAAACCCGAAACAGTAAAAGAGATGCTTGTTGGTTTTCTGTTTGTATTGTTGAGAATATGGGTAAAAAAATTGTTCAAAATATCAATATAAGCCATAGAAAAGGAATCCTAGTTATAATGTTAAGAATTCTGTTCCATGCACTAAATTAAAATTAACCATTTAAAATTAACTCTTGCTTTCTTTAGTCCCTGTTCTCTTTCTCTTCTGAGAGTAAAACAATAATAAATTTTGTCATTTTCTGACATTTGGGACTTTTAGGTGCTTTTAAAAGACCCTCATTTGGTTTGTTTCCTGGAAGCATATTTCTTAGGTTCACCTCATTAGGATGGCACTTTAATTTCCTTTATGTCAAAGTAGTGATACATGAGTGTTAGCATTGTTCACCTGTAATCCAAAAGAAATCTTTACAAACCAAGACATCTAAAGAAATTGTTCATCTCAGTTCAGTTCAGTTCAGTCACTCAGTCTGTGTCCGACTCTTTGCGACCCCATGAATCGCAGCACGCCAGGCCTCCCTGTCCATCACCAACTCACGGAATTCACTCAGATTCATGTCCATCGAGTCTGTGATGCCATCCAGCCATCTCATCCTCTGTCGTCCCCTTCTCCTCCTGCCCCCAATCCCCCCCAGCATCAGAGTCTTTTCCAATGAGTCAGCTCTTCGCATAAGGTGGCCAAAGTACTGAAGTTTCAGCTTAAGCATCATTCCTTCCAAAGAAATCCCAGGGCTGATCTCCTTCAGAATGGACTGGTTGGATCTCCTTGCAGTCCAAGGGACTCTCAAGAGTCTTCTCCAACACCACAGTTCAAAAGCATGAATTCTTCGGTGCTCAGCCTTCTTCACAGTCCAACTCTTACATCCATACATGACCACAGGAAAAAGTGGTGGCCTAATCACCTTTATAAGGCCATGTTTGTTCTAGAGGTCTATACCTAGGTGGGAGTAAAGAGAGTGAAATTTGCTCAATTGTGTCCAACTCTTTGTGACCCCATGGGCTGTAGCTCGCTAGGCTCCTCTGTTCATGGAATTCTCTAGGCCAGAATACTGGAGTGGGTAGCCTTTCCCTTCTCCAGGGGATGTTCCCAATCCAGGGATCGTAACCAGGTCTCCTGCACTGCAGGTGGATTCTTTACCAGCTGAGCCACCAGAGAAGCCCAAGAATACTGGAGTGGATAGCCTATCCCTTCTCCAGGGGATCTTCCCGACTCAGGAATCAAACCGGGGTCTCCTGCATTGCAGGTGGATTCTTTTTAAGCTGAGCTAGAAGGGAAGTACAGCCAGGGAGTTTACCAGGGAGTAAAGAGAAATGGCATCTAAATGTGAGATACTTATTCTAGCTGGACAGTGAGTGTGAATAAGTTAATGTATCTAAGCCTGTTTTCCAATTTAAATGTGTGTGCTCAGTCACTCAGTCATGTCCACCTCTTTGCGACCCCATGGACTGTAGCCTACCAGTCTCCTCTGTCCATGGAATTCCCCAGGCAAGAATACTGGAGTGGGTAGCCATTCCCTTCTCCACGGGATCTTCCTGACCCTGGGATTGAAAGCATGTCATCTTACATCTGGATTGGCAGGCAGATTCTTTACCACTAATCATATCATATTAGAGTTCATTGGAAAATCTACAAATGCATAATAATTAAAGTTGCCCTTTGCCTCACTGCACCTCTAGTAGCAACATGGGTTAACTGCAGCTCTATTGGAGCCACTCACAAAAATTTTGCCAGGGGACTCCCTCTTGCAGCATTTACTCTAGTCAGCAAGTATGATCTGGAGATATCTCCTACTATGTGCCCTTAGTGTTTCTGTAAGTAAGAGAAGGAGAGAGGCTTCATCAAATTGGGCCAAGTAGTCTCCTCAAAGGGATCATTGAAGACATAGAAGACAACAGAAACAATGCCAGCTCTTAAAAAAATAAAATAAAAACAACCCAAGCAAACAAACAACTCCTACCTCCAAAACTCTTCCATTATGATTATTTTAATGCAAGTGAAATAGTCAATTAGTTATAGGAATTTCCTTTTTAAAATTTAATATTATCTTCTCCATTGATCCATCTTCAAAATGTATGGTATGTTCCCTCAGTTATATAAAAGCAGCTATGCTAAAAATATAAAGATCAAATCACTTTAATTCCTTGTATGTGATATTAGGTAACTTCAAAGTATTACCATCCAACTAAGACCTAGGGGCTAGCAACTAGCTAATATCTACCAAAGATCATCAGGTAGCTAGATTGCTCTTATTCTCCTACCTTCTACTTACTGCCTTTCAATTATTTTCAATAAAAACTTATTATTCTGATCACAAAATTAATGCATACTCCTTGCAGAAATGTTCAAAGAGAATAAAGAAGAAAAACATCCATAAGCCTAGTACCATGCAGTAACCAATGTTAGCAAAGACTAACTGATTTTTCAAACTGCAAATTTCTATTTAAAGGTTGTAAAATGATAAATTGTGCTTTGACTTTCATTTATCCTAAGGCTTATTGACTTTAACTCTTAAGCTTACCTTTGAATATTGTTTTTAATGAGAATATGAAACGTTTATAAGATAAACCATTTAGCTGTGAATTAGATTCAACCCGCCATCCTGAGGAATAACAATAGACTTTAGCCATAATATATATCATATTTAATAAATGTAAATATAAACTATGATAAAATGTCTGAAAATCTAAAAATTAAGAAATCTTATATACAACAATATATTTTTTTCACTGTACTTTTTACGAGGAATTCAATATATTGTTTATATTCTTACTTTTGTCCCTTTTGGTGTTTTTCAAACATTTATTGTTAATTTAGAAGCTTAGCCTCATTCCCTCACTTTATAGAGGAAGAAATGAAGACTTAGAGAAGTTTAGTAACATATAGTGTTAGCAGGACAATAAAAAAACTGAACCCAATTCTATTCACTCGTGGTTTACCATCTCACAGTCTTTTGGCTATATCATGCAGAAAGAAATGAAATGCATTTTAATTCACTTGAAATTGAATTTGTTTAATGCTTTTTTTCCTCCAGCAGATTTACAAAGGAAGCTCCATAATTATATTTTGTGCAGCCTAAAACTCGAATAAGTTTTCATTCTAAAAGTACACATGAATTTGGTGAATGGATGTGAAGGGAGGTGAACAGGGAGAGGATTCTTCTCTGGAAGCCAGCAGATCTTTTGAGAAAAGACCTGCAAACAAGATTAAAGATTCACCATAGGTGACCCATATATATCTCAAGCATTTTTGCCTGACTTCTGGTAGCTCCTAACTTCACCATATGTCCTTTTTCCCTTCCTTATGCACACTTTCTCTCAGTCTAGAGATGATATGCAACAGGATGGCCATGCAGATGGTGAATAATTTATACTGGTTGACTTATAGCTTCTCCCCTGAGCCCCCAGGTGCCATTCCCTTATGCCCAGCCCCTCTATATAGTACTGATCCATGATCCAGCATGGGTTAACACCTCACAGGAGGGGAACACCACCATTTGCATCTATTGCAATTGTCTGAGGCCATATCACATTGCTCTAAGAGATTTTTAATATCACTGTCTATTCAATATAAAAGCTTCCCTGGTGGCTCAGCAGTAAAGAATACACCGGCAACGAAGGAGATAGGTTCGATCCCAGGGTCAGGAAGATCCCCTGGAGAAAGAAATGGCAACCCACTCCAGTATTCTTGCCTGGGAAGTTCCATGGACAGAGGAGCCTGGCGAGCTACAGCCCATGGGGTCTCAAAGAGTTGGACACAACTTAGCAACTGAAAAACAACAACCACATATACCAATATCTATCTTCAATCATTTCATAAGAACTTCTGGAGAAACAGAAAGGATGTACAGAAGGGAAAGTCAGAAAGTAAAGAAGAAGGAAGGAGAGGTGGAATGGTGTTTGCCTGGTAGGCACTGTGATGGATTTAATTTCAGTATACTATATTCCCTGCTGGCTCAGATGGTAAAGCGTCTGCCTACAGTGTGGAAGACCCAGGTTCGATCTGTGGCTTGGGAAGACTCACTGGAAAAGGAAATGGCAGCTCACTCCAGTATTCTTGCCTGGGAAATCCCATGAACAGAGGATCCTAGTAGGCTACAGTCCATGGGGTCACAAAGATTCGGACACGACTGAGTGACTTCACGTTCACTCTCATAGTAGCATACAAATAATTTGTACATTCAAAAGTGCAGGATACAGAAGTTAATTGTATTCTTCTAAGGAAATTTGTGTGCTTATGAGCACAAGTAGGGCTTCTTCAAGGACCTGGTACAGAAAACATCACAAAGTTTGGAGATGAGGACTTTCTTCCAAGCCATGAACACAACCCCTCACCATGTGCACCATGGGGAGATTAGAAATTAAAGGGATCCTTATTGGCACTTCAGTATAATTCTTCTAGAATATGTAAACATCTCTTTTGGAAGGATGCCCTTTCCTATAAAATAGGATAACTCTCACTTTGGCTGTTCTTCCTATGTTACATGAGAGAGCAGAGGAGCACCTTTTGGCATAGCTCAGTGTCCAGTATCTGGTGCACATCCAGACTTTCTTTAGGAACACAGCTGCATTGTAACTGTCTACTCCAGCTGCACCAAGGTCACCCTGTCCTTCTGGACTCTGAGTGACCCTACCTCAAGGTGAACCACTGGATACTTGGCCAAGGTGATGGGCCCAAATGTGAATATCCTGAAGAAAGACTGGTGGTGATAACACTACCCCAGGTAAAGCCAATGTATTTAAGAATAGAAATCCTACCCAAACTCAAACTCCACACAGCCACATTCTGGCCACCCATGTTTACCTATTCAGAGTCACACATGAATGTTGCAAAGGGGGCTGGTTACATTTTTGTTGGAAAGATCTTTCACTCCAGACAAGGGCCACACCATCCCCTCAACTGGCCATCTTTACTGAGATATAACTGACATATAACATTGTATGGCATTTCCAGGTGCCACTGGAGGTAAAGAACCTGCCTGCCAATGTAGTGGACATAAGAGACCTGGGTTGAATCCCTGGATCGGGAAGATCCCCTGGAGGAGGGCATGGCAACCCACTCTAGAATTCTTGTCTGGAGAATCCCATGGACAGAGGAGCCTGATGGGCTGCAGCCCATAGGGTGGCAAAGAGTTGAACACAACTGAAGCAATTTAGCATGCACACATGCACAACATTGTATACATGTAAAGTGTTGATTTAATATATTTATATATTGCAAAAACATTACCACCACAGTGTTAGCTAACACCTTCTTCACACTGCATAGCTGCCATTTCTTTTCAGTGGTGAGTAAGGCAATGGCACCCCACTCCAGTACTCTTGCCTGGAAAATCCCATGGAGGGAGGAGCCTGGTAGGCTTCAGTCCATGGGGTCGCTAAGAGTTGGACACGACTGAACGACTTAACTTTCACTTTTCACTTTCATGCCTTGGAGAAGGAAATGGCCACCCACTCCAGTGTTCTTGCCTGGAGAATCCCAGGGACGGGGGAGCCTGGTGGGCTGCTGTCCATGGGGTTGCACAGAGTCAGACACGACTGAAAATTTAGCAGCAGCAACACCCTTAAGATCTACTAGCCATAACTTCCGGGCATATAATACAGTATTATTAACTCTAATCACCAGGCTGTATATTAGATCCCCAGAACTTATTCATCTTATAACCAGAAGTTTGTCCTCTTTAACCAACCTCTCCCCATTTCCCTCACCCCCCACCCCCTGGTAACCAAATTGAAATCTCTCTTCTTGTACTTTCTACCAGATGGTTCTATTTTCATTTCTTGGGTTTTATAGAGAAATCTAATCCTTTTTATTAAAAAAGATATTTTGATGTGGACTGTTTTTAAAGTTTTCATTGAATTTGTTACAATATTGCTCCTGTTTCATGTTTTGGTTTTTTGGCTGAGAGGCAGGCGGGATCTTAACTTCCTAACCAGGGATTGAACCCACACCCCTTGCACTGGAAAAAGTTTTAACCATTGGACCTCCATGGAAGTCTACTAATCCTTTCTTAAAGTAATTCTTCAAATAGCTAAAAAGTACAGTCTTGTGTCCAACACTTCTCTCTTGTGCATAAACACTGTCTATTTTTCCCATTATTTCATATGTGCCAGGGTTTTCGGTGTCATCTTCATCCTATATTTTGATCTTGAGTTTCCTGTAAATTCCTCTTAATGTGTGGTACCCAGAAGCTGGCACTATACCACTTACAATGGCCAGTTCAAAATAGAAACCACCAGCTTCTATATGCTAGACATTTTAGAAAGCCTGAAATTATACAGGTCTTATTTTTTTTTTAATGTTTTTAGTAACAAGACAAAATTTCATCATATGGTGAAAAATATAACAAAAATGTCTATGTTTTTCAAAAACTGCTGTGTCTTGCTAGTTCCCCATATACTTTTCCTTAATTAAAACTTTTATTTTGAGACTATTGTGGATACATATGCCATTGTAAGAAATAATATAGAAAAATTTGTGGACTCACATGCACTTGTAAAAAATAATACAGAGAAATCATGGGCACTCAACTCAGTTTTCTTCAGTGGTAACACCTCACAGTATCACAACCAGGATACTGACATTAATGAAGTGAAAATACAGACCATTTTTACCACAAGAATCCCACATGTTGCCCTTTTACAGCCACATCTCCTTCCTTCCTGTCTCCAACCCCTTCTTAAATCCTGGTAACCAATAAACTAACCACTAAAATGTTCTCCATTTTGGGAGTGTTGCCATTTCAGGAATGTTATATAAAGCAAAATATAGCATGCAGTATTTGGGGACTGACTTGTTGCATGCAGCAAAATTCCCTAAAATTTGTCAGATTGTTGCATGAATAAATAGATTATTCCTTTTTCCTGCTAAGTAGTACTCCAAGGAATGATGTATCACAGTTTATTTACCACTCACCCTCTGTGGACATCTATATTGTTTCTTTTTGTTGTTTTACAGTTGCTAAGTTGTGTCCAACTCTTTGCAACCCATTGGATTGCAGCATGCCAGGCTCCTCTGTCCTCCACTATTTCCTGGAGTTTGCTCAAATATATGTCCTTTGAGTTGATGATGCTATCTAACCATCTCATCTTTTGTCATCACCCTTTCCTCCTGCCTTCAATCTTTCCCAGCATCAGGGTCTTTTCCAATGAGTCAGCTCTTTGCATCAGGTGGCCAAAGTATTGAAACTTCAGCTTCAGCATCAGTCCTTCTAATGAATATTCAGGACTGATTTCCTTTAGGATTGACTGATTTGATCTCCTTGCAGTCCAAGGGACTCTCAAGAGTCTTCTCCAACACCATAGTTTGAAAACATCAGTTCTTCAGCATTCAGCCCTTTTTATGTTCCAATTCTCACATACGTATATGACTGCTGGAAAAACCATACCTTTGACTATATGGACCTTTGTCAGCAAAGTGATGCCTCTGCTTTTTAATACACTGTCTAGGTTTGTCATACATTTTCTTCCAAGGAGCAAGCGTCTTTTAATGTCATGGCTGCAGTCACCATCCCCAGTGATTCTGGAGCCCAGGAAAATAAAATCTGTCACTGTTTCCACATTTTCCCCACGAAGTGGGGATGGGATAAAGTGATGGGACCATGATCTTAGTTTTTTGAATGTTGAGTTTTAAACCAGCATTTTCTCTCTCCTCTTTCACCCTCATTAAGAGCCTCTTTAGATCCTCTTCACTTTCTGCCATTAGAGTGGTATCATCTGCATATCTGAGGTTGTTGATATTTCTTCTCCAGCAATGTTGATTCCAGATTGTGATACATCCACCTCCAGTATTTCACATGATGTACTCTGCATATAAGTTAAATAAATAGGGTAGTAATAAACAACCTTGATGTATTCCTTTCCCAATTTGGAACTAGTCAGTTGTCCCATGACTAGTTCTTATTGTTTCTTCTTGACTTGTATATAGGTTTCTCAGGAGACAGGTAATAATGTGGTCTGGTATAACTATCTCTTTAAGAATTTTCCACAGTTTGTTGTGATCCGTAGTCAAAGGTTTTAGTGTACAGTCAATGAAGCAAGCATAAATTTTTTTCTGGAATTCCCTTGCTTTCTCCATGATTCAACAGATGTTGGCCATTTGATCTCTGGTTTCTTTGCATTTTTAAAATCCAGCTTATACATCTAGAAGTTCTTGGTTCATGTACTGCTGGAGCCTAGCTTGAAGGATTTTGAGCATAACCTTGTTAGCACGTGAAAGGACTACAGCTGTATTGTTCTCAGTTCAGTTCAGTTCAGTCACTCAGTCGTGTCCGACTCTTTGCGACCCCATGAATCGCAGCACGCCAGGCCTCCCTGTCCATCACCAACTCCCGGAGTTCATTCAGACTCACGTCCATCGAGTCAGTGATGCCATCCAGCCATCTCATCCTCTGTCATCCCCTTTTCCTCCTGCCCCCAATCCCTCCCAGCATCAGAGTCTTTTTCAGTGAGTCAACTCTTCACATTGTTCTAGTTTGGAGCTATTATCAATAAAGCTGCCTGAAACATTTGTGCATACGATGTAATGTAAATATAAGTTTTTGTGTTCCTGGGATAAATAGCCACAAGAACAATTGCTTGGTTGTATGATACACTTCCCTTGTGACTCAGATGGTAAAGAATCCGCCTGCAATGCAGGAGACCTGGGTTTGATCCCTGGGTCAGAAAGGGCATGGCAACCCACTCCAGTATTCTTCCCTGGAGAATCTCCAAGGACAGAGGAGCCTGAAGGGCTATAGTACATGGGGTCACAAAGAGTCAGACATAACTGAATGACTAAGCACAGCACAGCACATGACAGTTGCATGTCTAATTAAAAAATATTTTTTTGATTGGCAGAACTGTTTTATATTCTCACCAGCAATGTGGAATGATCCTGCTTCTCTGAATCCTCACTAACATTTCATGATATCACTCTTTATTATTTTAGCTATTCTAATCATATTATCTCATTGTGGCTTTAATCTACCTCCCCTAATGTTTAATGTTGTTGAACATATTTTCATGGGTTTATTTGCCATCTGTATATCTTCTTTGCTGAAATATTTTTTTATGTCTTTTACCCATTTTGTAATTGGCTTGTTTGTTTTTGCTATTGAATTTTTAATATATTCTATGAATTATTCCTTTGTTGAGTACACGGTTTGCAAATATTTTCTCCCAATGTGTAGCTTCTCATCCTCTTAATAGGATCATTCACAGAGGATGCATTTTAATTTTCATAAAGCCTAATTTGTCAGTTTTTACTTTATGGATAGTGCTTTCAGTGTTAAGTCTAATAACTTGGTCTAGTTCTAAGTCCCTTAGATGTTCTCCTATTCTTTTTCCATTTCATACTGTAGTTTTATGTTTTATACCTAAGTGTGTAAGTTTTAGGTTGAGGGTTTTCTTTTGCTTGTTTGTTTGGTTTATCTTTGTTTTTTCCCTATGACTTTCAAATTACTGAAGCATTACTTATTGAAAAGATGATATTTCCTCAATTTAATAGCTTTTGCATCTCTGTCAAAAATCAGTTGGGCATATTTGTGTGGCTTTATTTCTGTATTCTCAATTCTATTCCATTTATCTGTGTATCTATACCTTTGGGAAAACTGCACAATCTTAACTATGGGGTATATATATGATAGTTAATTATATAAGTGGATGGGTAGGAGGATTCTTCCCATTGCCATCTTGTTTTTCAGTATGTTTCAACTATTCTAGTTCATTTCCCATCTTAGATAAATTTGAGCATAATCTCATCTTTATAAACATTCTTGTTGGAATTTTGCTAGAAATTGTGTTTTACATGTATATAAATTGGGGAGAATAAACATCTTTAACATGTTGAATCTGCTAAACCAGGAACATGCCTATTTATCCACTTATCTAGGTCTTAGATTTCATTAGCATTTTGTAGTTTTCAGCTTATAAATACTATATACATTGATTTATTAGAGTCACATCCAAGAATTTCATTTTTTTAACATAGTTGTACATGGTATTGTATTAGATAATGAACTCCTTATTGCAAAATTCAGACTTAAATTGAAGAAAGTAGGGAAAACTTAGACCATTCAGGTATGACCTAAATCAAATTCTTTACAATTATACAGTGGAACTGACAAATAGATTCCAGGGATTCAATCTGATAGACAGAGTGCCTGAAGAACTATGGACAGAGGTTCATAACATTGTACAGGAGGTGATCAAAACCATCCACCAGAAGAAGAAATGTAAAAGGCAAAATGGTTGTCTGAGGCCTTACAAATAGCTGAGAAAAGAAGAGAAGCAAAAAGCAAAGGAGAAAATGAAAGATATATCCACCTGAATGCAGAGTTCCAAAGAATAGCAAGGAGAGATAAGAAAGCCTTCCTCAGGGAACAATGCAAAGAAATAGAGGAAAGCAATGGAATGGGAAAGACTAGAGACCTCGCCAAGAAAATGAGAGATATCAAGGGAACATTTCATGCAAAGGTAGGCACAATAAAGGACAGGAACAATATGGACCAAACAGGTGCAGAAGATATTAAGAGGACGTGACAAGAATACACAGAACTATACAAAAAATATCTTCATGACCCAGGTAACCACGATGGTGTGATCACTCACCAAATGCCAGACATCCTTGAGTGCAAAACAAGTGGGCCTTAGGAAGCATCTCTACGAACGAAGCTAGTGGAAATGATGAAATTCCAGCTGATCTAATTCAAATTCTATAAGATGATGCTTTGAAAATGCTGCACTCAATATGCCAGCAAATTTATAAAATTCAGCAGTGGCCACAAGACTGTAAAAGGTCAGTTTGCATGCCAATCCCAAAGAAGAGCAATGCCAAAGAATGTTCAAACTACTGCACAACTGCACTCATCTCACGTGCTATCAAAGTAATGTTCAAAATTCTCCAGGCAACGCTTCAACAGTACGTGAACTGTGAACTTCCAAAAGTTCAAGCTGGTTTTAGAAAAGGCAGAGGAACCAGAGATCAAATCGCCAATATCCTTTGGGTCATCGAGAAAGCAAGAGTTCCAGAAAAATATCGACTTTTGCTTCACTGACTATGCTACAGCCTTTGACTGTGTGGATCATAACAAATTGGAAAAATTCTTAAAGAGATGTGAAAACCAGATCACCTTACTTGTCTCCTGAGAAATCAGTATGCAGGTCAAGATGCAACAGTTAGAATTGGACATGGAACAACAAACTGGTTCCAAATTGAGAAAGTAGTAGGTCAAGGCTGTATATTGTTACCCTGCTTATTTAACTTATATGCAAAGTACACCATGCAAAATGCTGGACTGGATGAAGCACAAGCTGGAATCAAGATTGCAGGGAGAAATATCAATAACCTCATATATGCAGATGACACTACCCTTATGGCAGAAAGTGAAGAAGAACTAAAGAGCCTCTTAATGAAAGTGAAAGAGGAGAGTGAAAAAGTGGGCTTAAAGCTCAACATTCAGAAAACGAAGATCATGGCATCTGGTCCCAACACTTCATGGCAAATAGATGGGGGAAACAATGGAAACCATGACAGACTTTATTTCTTGGGCTCCAAAATCACTGCAGATGGTGACTGCAGCCATGAAACTAAGACACTTGCTCCTTGGAAGAAAGGCTATGACAAATTTAGACAGCATATTAAAAGCCAGATACATTATTTACTGACAAAGTTTCATCTAGTCAAAGCTATGGTTTTTCCAGTAGTCATGTATGGATGTGAGAGTGAGATCATAAAGAAAGCTGAACATGGAAGAATTGATGCTTTTGAACTGTGGTGTTGGAGAAGGTTCTGAAAGTCTCTTGGACTGCAAGGAGATCATACCAGTCAGTCCTAAAGGAATCAGTCCTGAATGTTCACTGGAAGGACTGATGCTGAAGCTGGAGTTCCAAAGCTTTTGCTACCTAAAGTTAAGAGCTGACTCATTGGAAAAAACCCTAATGCTGGAAAAGATTGAAGGCAGGAGGAGAAGGAGAAGACAGAGGATGAGATGGTTGGATGGCATCACCGACTTGATGGACATGAGTTTGAGGACACTCTGGGAGTTGATGTGGGACAGGGAAGCCTGGCGTGCTGCTGTCCGTGGGGTCACAGTCAGACATGACTGAGTGGCTGAACTGAACTGATTGAATTTTTAATTTTAGTATCTACATTCTTGGATTTCCCAGGTGGTGCTAAGGGTAAAGAATCTGCCTGTCAATGCAGGCAACATAAGAGATGTGGGTTGGATCCCTGAGGTGGCAAGATTCCCATGAGGAGGGGAGGGAAACCCAATTCTTTAGGTATTCTTGCCTAGAGAATCCCAGGTTACAGTCCAATAGTTGCAAAGAGTTGGACGCAACTGAAGTGACTTAGCATGCATCTATATTTTTATTGCTAGTATATAGGAATACAACTGACTTTTTGTATATTTCTCTTAAATTTTGTGTTTAGTGTGTGCCTGTAGTAGTCTCCTTCCCCATGTGTCAAGGAAGGGGTCTCCCTCTACTTTTTTGTCCCTCCCCTGGGGGATGGTTACTGTTGATCCTGCTAGGCTCTTCCTATCCCTCTATCAGAGGTGGGATGGTTTGACTTCTACCTTTTACCTTGGTGGCCTTTGGTACCTCAGGGAGAGTTTCTCCTCCCCTGATGCCTTATGGCATTTTATTCTATGACTAAATTGTCTGAGGACTTGGGTGATGTTTCACACTTGTCCTCTAACAGCAGCTGATAACCTCCTGCCTGCAAGACACCCGTGCAGACCCTTTGAAGAGAGCCAGAGAGAATGTACAAACTCCCTTTCTGTCTGGGCTCCCAGAAACCTGAAAATGATGTGAAAGCTCGGCTCAAAATTTAAGAATTTGTTCAAGTTTCAGATGATTTCTTCATATTTGGTTCTATCTCTTCCTCTTGTACTGTGTCAGATCTGAAACAAATCTGAGTTTCCTGGTTTTACTCAGAGAGGCTTGTCACTCTGAACTTAAGTTCATTTGATTGTTTTGCAACCTTAGATCTCCGGCTGGTTGAAGAAAATACATGATGTTAATTATTCAGCTCTCTTTTTATTAGGATGGGAGCAATATTATCTTGAAGACTTGTAGCTGCTAAGTGGGAGCAGAACTCCTCAGGGAATATGTCATAATCACAAATAACACTAACCAGGAAAGGGGGAAAAATGATACTGGACTTTATAATTAAAGATGCTTATCTGTTGGCAGTCGCATTAATAGCATGAACAAGCAAGTCAAAGAGTGGGAGGTGATATTTCCTACATGTATACCCAACAAAGGGCTCAAACCAAAAATATGTAAAGAAATCCCACAAATTCATAACAAAAAGAAACAAAAATGAAAGAAATATGGACATGAGTAAATAGGCACTTTACAAGTATGGATATCCAAATAGCTAATAAGCACATTGAAGCTATATAACCTTACAAACATCAAGAAATGCAAAAGAAAACCACAATGAAGTGTCACTACACACACAGAATTGCTAAAGTTAGGAAGATTATATATCGGTACAGCCACTCTGGAGAAGAGTTTGACATTGTCTACTAATGATGACCGAATGAATCCACTGTGATCCAATAATTTCTCTCCTAGGCATATACCAAACAAAAATGTGGGGAGTAATAGGATGATAGGATGAGGGTGTGTGTGAGTATTTATAGTATCATTGTTCTTAAGATCCAAATACTGGAAAAACCCTTCATGTAGAACAAAGGAAGAATACATAATTTGTGGTAGATTTGTTCAATTGAATACTGTGCATCAGTGAATGAACTACATCTAGACTTGACAATATAATTCAGAGCAAAAAAGTCAAGCAGAAATGAACATGTTTGGTAAAAATTCCAACTGTACATATAGTGAAAACTAGCCAAAGCTGGTCTAGGGGTTTAGAAGAAAGGCTAAGAGATACCAATTGGGAGGAGAGTAGACCCTGTGGAGGACAGGGGCCTGAGGCAGCTTCTTATGTGTGGGGTGCTGGCCTATTCATTGACTTGGGAGCTGGTCTCGTGGGTGTAATTCACTTTGTAATATTCCATGAGCTTATCATCTGGGCACGTTCTCAGTGAAAGTTATGCTAACAAAAGTTATTTGAAAAAATTACCCTATCTCCCCTTCTTCTGCCAAAATCCAGGGATTATGGCTCTTCAGGTTGGCCAATTAACAGATGATTTTTCTGAGTCTCACTTTTAAGATATATCCTTGAGATTTTATTGGTGTGCATTGACCATGTGCTAAACTCAGTTTTTTTTTTCAAGGATCACTTTGTGATAGTTTTAGCTAGTTGTCCTCTTATGCTGTTGTAAAAATCACATTAAGAGCTGCATCATTTTTACAGCATCTTGAGAGTAGCATTAAACAGTTATTTTCCTCAATTCAAAGTAAATTTCTCAATATTGTGATTCCAGCAATATATTTCTCCAATTTTATTAACATATTAATGTCCTTGGTGTTCAAGCCTAATGAAAGCACAACTTGCCAGTGGGCACTTAAAACATCCAATGAGTTACTCTCTAGAACGTCCTTGGTGGCTCATTGGTTAAAACAAAAAAAGCGCCTGCCAGTGCAGGAGACACAGTTTCCACCCCTGGTCTGGGAAGATCCCACATGTCTTGGAGCAACTAAGCCTGTGCATCATAACTATTTGACCTGTGCCCTAGTGCCTATGCCCCACAACAAGAGAAGGCACTGTGATGAGAGCCCAGTGCCCTGAAACTAGAAAGTAACTCCCACTTGCCACAACTAGGGAAAGCCCGTGTAGCAGTGAAGACCCAGCACAGCAAAAATAATAATAATAATAATAAATTTTTTAAAAGAGCCACTGCTGATGTTTAAGAGTTCTGGATGAAAGCACTAGGACACTGAGAACTGAAGATGAGTAGATTTGGGATCTGAGCTACTTATCTCTTTAATGAGGTGAGAGAAATCCAAAGACTTCCCCATAGCCCAAAAAGCATGTCTAAGCCAGGGTGTGTTTACTATTATTTTTTAAAGTTACATTTACATTGTATTGGGTGTTAATCTTTCTACTTTTCCAGGATAAGAAATCAGTTCAGTGTTTCTCTTTCATCTTAAAACCCTCTGAAATATGCCCATGAATGGTGTCATTTAAATTAAAAAAAAAAAAAAAACTTTGGAAGATTTGCTATTGGCAATTTGTATTGTCTTTTCCAAATTATTATCACCAGATATAATTGCAAGAGTGGTGGGAATGTATCAAACTCCATTATATGTGTAAATTTAAACTCAAAATAATATTCACATCCCCATCTTTTATTACAGTTACTGTACTCTCTCCAACAAACCTAACAGTCAAACTTAAGAATATTTTGGGGACTTCCCTGATGGTCCAGTGGCTAAGACTGTGCTCCCAACACAGAGGGCACAAGTTTCACCCCTGGACAGGGACCTAGATCCCACAACTAAAGATTCCAATGCTACAACTAAGATCTGATGCAACCAAATTAAGAAATAAATATTTCTCTGCATTTGTTACTTTTTAATCTCTGTTTCCACATTTAATTTACTCCAACATGACTTCTGCCCTCATCACACTATGAAAAACTCACCCTTTAGGACTAATGATTAGTCACTCTGCTCCCTACGAGCTTGACTTCTAACAGCTTTCCCCTCCACTTGCACTTTCCCTCCTCTTTGAACTCATCACATTTTTGCCTCCCAGAAACTACACTCTTTCAGTCTTCTCTTACCATATTGTCTGCTCCTTAATAGTCTCCTTAGCTGGTGCTTCTTTTGCCATCCAAAATTATATATACACAGCCCATATTTCTCTCCTGAAGACTCAACAAGTTCCATTAAGTCTACCTCCTAAATATCTTGGCGATCTGTCCATTTCTCTTCCTTGCTACTTCTGTCACATCACTAAACTAACCTACCCAGGCAACCTGGGCTTCTGTGCTTCCTTATGGTCCCTCCACATCAACTTCTATCTCTCTTCAATCCATTCTTCACATTATTACTCAATTGAACGAAAAAATTTCAATCTGATGATATCACTTCTTTTCTTAAAGTCTTTTAGTTATGTCCCAAAGTCTTTTAGAATCCCAAAATCCTCAGCATAACACACCAGATACTTTATGATGTGGTGGTCTCTTTTTTCACCTTTGATTGGTTATCTGCACTTGCTATTTAGTATACGTGATTACAAATAATAAAAATAAAGTGCAGGAGATAAGTATTTTAAGAAAGAAAGAGCACCATAAAAAGAACACCATATGTAAAATCCATGTGGTGAGAAAACAATTTCATATAAGGAAATGACAATTAAAATTATCAGCTTGCAAATGCCAGGTTTGTGGGCTATTTGACAGTTGAGCCTAGACCCATATTAAGGCTACTAGATGAAGCTTCTAAGTCACCAAGCTTTGGAGTCATGGGAAATTTTAGGCTGGGGCTTCCCTGGTGGCTCAGAGGGTAAAGCATCTGCTTGCAATGCGGGAGACCTGGGTTCGATTCCTGGATTGGGAAGATCCCCTGGAGAAGGAAATGGGAACCCACTCCAGTACTCTTGCCTGGAAAATCCCATGGACAGAGAAGCCTGGTAGGCTACAGTCCATGGGGTCACAAAGAGTCGGACATGACTGAGCAACTTACTTCACTTTTATACAAAACATAGGCAGTATGACAGTTAATTTTGCCTGTCAATTTGACTGGACTATGTGGTAGCCATGTATTCAGCCAAACTTTATCCTGGCTATGTCTGCCAGAGTATTTCTGGATGAGATTAATATTTGAAACATCCAATTTGGGTGGTCCTCATCCAATCAGTTAAACAGGTTAACTGAAGACAGTGGCTGACTGAGAGAAAATTCCTTCTGCTTAGCTGCTGAGCTAGGACAGTCTTTTCCCTCCTTTGGACTCAAGCTGAGACATTGATTCTTCTTGAATTTTAAGCCTGTTGTCTTTTGGACTGGAATTTACACCATTGGTTCTCTTGGTCCTTAGGCCTTTGGACTTGGACTAAAGCTCTACCATTGGCTTTTCAGGGTTTGCAGCTTTCAAACTGCACATCTTGGGACTTCTCAACCTCCATAATCATGTGAAGCATTCCATATAATACCTCTCTAGATCAATAAATCAATCTATCTATCTACTCATCCATCCATCCATCCCTCTATCCTGTTGGTTCTGTTTCTCTGGAGAAAGCTAATACAAATTTTGGTATCAAGAAATGGAATGCCTCTGTGACAAACACTTAAACATGTGGAAGAAGCTTTGGAACTAGATAATGGGTATAAACTGGAAGAATGTTGAGATACAGACCAGTAATGTGACTGTTAAAGGTGATTGTGGTGAGATCTCAGAAAGAAATGAGGAACATGATTGAAAATTGGAGTAACGACCATCTTTGTCTCAAAGTCACAAAGAACTTGAATTAACTGTGTTCCAGTGCCTTGTGTACGACAGACCTGTGAGCTATAAAATTAGACATTTAACTGAGGAGATTTCTAAGCAAAGTATTGAAGGGAAAACTTCATTCCTCCTGCCTTATTATAATGAAGTGAAAAAAGTGAGAGATGAATTGAAGAAGACAATGTGAAACTAGAAGGAACCAGAAAGTGAAGATTTAGTAATTTCTCAACCTATGCATATCTATACAAAAAAAAAAAAGAAAAAGAAAGCTTGCTCTGAAGAGAACACTAAGGATGTGGCCAAACAATCACTTGATAAGGAGACTTGTGGCTGATGGATTTAACCAGTCATCTCAGCAGAAATAGAGACCCAGCAGGAATAGAGACTGATTTATGCCACCAAATACATTGCTGGTTTGAACTCAAGAAGACAAAGGAAGTGGGATGGAATGATTGGAGAGCTGTTGAACTTCCTGAATTTTACAAGACTGGGCCATGGCACTATTTGGATGCAACTATCCTGGAATGTGAAGTCAAGTGGGCCTTAGGAAGCATCACTACGAACAAAGCTAGTGGAGGTGATGGAATTCCAGTTGAGCTGTTTCAAATCCTGAAAGATGATGCTGTGAAAGTGCTGCACTCAATATACCAGCAAATTTGGAACACTCAGTAGTGGCCACAGGACTGGAAAAGGTCAGTTTGCATTCCAATCCCAAAGAAAGCCAAAGCCAAAGAGTGCTCAAACTACTGCACAATTGCACTCATCTCACATGCTAGTAAAGTAATACTCAAAATTCTCCAAGCCAGGCTTCAGCAATATATGAACCGTGATCTTCCTGCTGTTCAAGCTGGCTTTAGAAAAGGCAGAGGAACCAGAGATCAAATTGCCAACATTTGCTGGATCATGGAAAAAGCAAGAGAGTTCCAGAAAAGACATCTATTTCTTCTTTATTGACTATGCCAAAGCCTTTGATTGTGTGGATCACAAGAAACTGTGGAAAATTCTGAAAGAGATGGGAATACCAGACCACCTGACCTGCCTCTTGAGAAACCTATATGCAGGTCAAGAAGCAACAGTTAGAACTGGACATGGAACAACAGACTGGTTCCAAATAGGAAAAGGAGTACGTCAAGGATGTATATTGTCACCCTGCTTATTTAACTTATATGCCGTGTACATCATGAGAAATGCTGGGCTGGAAGAAGCACAAGCTGGGATCAAGATTGCCAGGAGAAATATCAATAACCTCAGATATTCAGATGACACCACCCTTATGGCAGAAAGTGAAGAGGAACTAAAAAGCCTCTTGATGAAAGTGAAAGAGAGTGAAAAAGTTGGCTTAAAGCTCAGCATTCAGAAAACAAAGATCATGGCATCCAGTCCCATCAGTTCATGGGAAATAGATGGGGAACCAGTGGAAACAGTGTCAAACATTATTATTTTGGGCTCCAAAATCACTCCAGATGGTGACTGCAGCCATGAAATTAAAAGACACTTACTCCTTGGAAGGAAAGTTATGACCAACCTAGATAGCATATTCAAATCCAGAGACATTAATTTGCTGACTAAGGTCGGTCTAGTCAAGTCTATGGTTTTTCCTGTGGTCATGTATGGATGTGAGAGTTGGACTGTGAAGAAAGCTGAGCACTGAAGAATTGATGCTTTTGAACTATGGTGTTGAGAGTCCCTTGGAGTGCAAGGAGATCCAACCAGTCCATTCTGAAGCAGATCCCTAACCCTGGGATTTATTTGGAAGGAATGATGCTAAAGCTGAAACTCCAGTACTTTGACCACCTCATGGGAAGAGTTGACTCATTGGAAAAGACCCTGATGCTGGGGGTGATTGGAGGCAGGAGGAGAAGGGGACGACAAAGGATGAGATGGCTGGATGGCATCACTGACTCGATGGACGTGAGTCTGAGTGAATTCTGGGAGTTGGTGATGGACAGGGAGGCCTGGCGTGCTTTGATTCATGGGGTCGCGAAAAGTCGGACGACTGAGCGACTGAACTGAATTGAATGCACTATTTTTCAAGGAAAGGGAAAAAATGGCTCTGAAAGCAATTCAGAGATTGTCTGGGCTGCCACACCACCATACACCTGGGGGGTAGTTCTATTTCCTTCTTGGTCTCAAAGGGTGGAGCTGAGGAGATAGGGCCATCCCTCAGAGCTATGTGAGTGATACTGCTACCCCAGGGGTCCTGGATGATAGAGTATCAAATCAAAGAGGATTATTTTTTTAGCTTTAAAATCTAATGAGATTTGCCTTTATAGGTTTCAGACTTTCTTGGGATCCATCAGGTCCTCCTTCCTTCTGATTCACACCCTTTCAAAATTCAACATTGAATGAAACGCATCTTTTCATCTAAATTAAATTGCTTTATGCGTCCATATCTCTAGACAAGGTCTGTAAGCTAGAAGAAATTTCTACAGAGCGTGGCCATGCTGGCACCCTGATTCTGGACTTCCAGCTTCCAGTACTGTGAAGAAATAAGTTTCTATTGTTTCAGCTATCCTATCTATGGTATTTCATTTTGGCACCCCGAGTAAATTTACACATGCAAGAAATAGAAGCTGAACAGTACACCATAGTGCTTAGGCAGAGAAATCTGAAAGCATTTGCTGGAATTGTTTTGCCTTTTATTGGTTGTAAATAATACAGTAATAGTTACTATTTTGTATTGTCTTGTAATAGTTTTTTTAAGAATTTGCAATAAATTCTTCTGGCAGCAATAAGTTCAAAAATGAGACTTCATGTTTAATGAAAATTAAATACAGAATTTCCATTTCTCAAGATAATTGATGATGAATGTGTAACTTGCAAACATTGTTGACATTTACTATTCACTGTGATGGATGGTATAGAAGCAGCTTCAGAAGGTGTGTTTACATATCAAACCACAAAACACGTCTTTTCATCTAAATTAAATTGCCTTTTATTCCAAATTAATGATGTGTCCTTTGATTTCAAGTTTCATTGAACACATTTGAAACCTGAAGTGATGGTGGTTAATGTTTGAGTTTATGATCAAAAGAGCATCTCAGACTTAAATTATGCCCAGATAACATCAGGGTCATTAAATGTTTCAGGTAGAAGATAAGTGAACTCCAATAATATATTTTTTTCATGCAATTCATGAAGTCAAAGAAAAGCTTTTGGAAGTTCATTCTGCTGATAGTGAAACATCTGATATTAGTGTGAATGCTATTGTAAACTTGATTAAGTTTAAAATTGAACAAAAAATTATTTGTTGTGGCAATAATATGAACACAATACATGTGTGGTGGAGCACAGCATTTTGTTAAAAACAATATTCTTACAAAATTAAGGAACTTATGGTGCAGAAACTTTCCTCTATCTGCGCTGGTGTACATATAAGTAATAATAACATCCAAACAAATAGCAATATCTACTAATCAAAACAGAACCTGTAGATGTCACATTTTACAATTTTATATATATGCACAAATAAACTAACTGAAGTATAAAATTGTTGCCATGCGGCAGATGTTGAATTAATTAGAAAAAGTTTCAGCATAGCTGTACATGCCTTCTCACTTTGCTGTTTCGCACTGCTTGGGTTTTAGAGATGTTTTAAATTCTGAATTACTTTGAAGTCAACCTAAGTGCCCTACAATGATAATAAGCCTTTTGTAAATTAAAACAGCCCTCTAAATTTTGGTTGCATTTGTTGAAAATCACTTGAATATCTTTAATTAAGTGTTTAACCAAAGGGCTATAAAAATTTTACTTTCCAAGCTTTTAACACCTGCAATTATTACAACCAGGAAGATATTGACATTTATCCCCATAAAAGTGAGATAGGAACTGAATAAATTAAATAATCAATGCTTAGATAATGTACAAGACAATTTTTTTTTCAGGTGTAATTTACATACGATAAAGTGCAAATTGATCATAACGGTGCAGTTCAATATATTTTTACCATTTGATGATTGTTTCAAAGCTTGATTATATATAAACATGTATATATATATATATATATATATCTGTTTATACCCATGTATATATCATGTATATATATATCTGTTTATACCCATGTAATTACCAGCCTGATCAAGATACAGACTATCCCACACCTTGTACACTTCCATTACATCTCTTTGCAAAATATTATGTTAAGATTGAATAATTTAGCTTTGAAATATCTGAATAAAGCTTTGATTGAGCTATTTTTAGTTGTATAAATTTATATTCCAATTCAGGATACAATGGAATGGAGAAGGCCCATGATTTTGAATATCTAAATTTGGATAAATATCAAGATTGACAACCAAATCTAGGTGATCAGTTTGGCCTCATGAAAAATATTTTAAAAGGCATTCAAAAGGAGGCAAAAAAATAGTACCTATAAAAGCATTAGAGTTGACATATTTATACAATTTTAAACAAACAAGTTGGCATGATTGCAGTCACCATCTGCAGTGATTTTGGAGACCCCCTCAAATAAAGTCTCTCACTGTTTCCATTGTTTCCCCATTTATTTGCCATGAAGAGATGAGACCAAATGTAAATGAAGTATACTTCAATTAAAAAAAGAATCTATTATATAATTGCCTGTATACAAGAACTAGATATAAAGTCATAGTCCATGATGAGAAATTTTCTCAAAATGCATTTAATTTCCTAAAATGGAAAAAGTATTTCTCTAGGTTATTACTGTTATTGTTACTATCACAATATTACTACCTGCCTTTTTATAGTTGCTATTGTGAATACAAATACAATTAAATGATTTACTCACTAGGCACTTTACAAATTTAAGCCATCTGTGAGTGCTTAATAATTTGTTAATACATGCATTTGATTTTGTCACAGCTCATAATAAGTATGAATCATCACATTCCTGGGTCTGAGGGATTGTGGAAATCCCATCCTTTTCCTTGATGTCCTTCTGATGGATTCAAGCTACTCAAGCAAATAAGATTCTGATCCAAAAATACAGCCTTAACTCATTCAAATCAGGTCATGTCCCTAAGCTGATGCTTTTGATATACATGTTTCTTAGCAGTGGTGGGCACCTTTACTTTATAAAGCAACTCTGACACAGATTTTCATTCAGAATAAGCAAAAACTAGAATTTCAGATTGCTGACTATGGAATTGGGTTTATAAATCTTGCTTGTGATAATATATCTTCCCTTATTCTGCACTGTGCATCATTAAAAGAAATGATCTGGTTGCATTGGGTTGTGCATATGATTGTATTATTCCAAATTATTTGCTCTTTAATCCTGTCTAAATATTACATTTATTCAAGTACATGACTTATGGCATTTCTTGCAGTGCATAAACTCCTGAGAAATCTTACACAAATTCAACTACTGTAAATGAAATTGTTTCTAGAAGCATTAGAAGAGCTAGATTTTAAAAGAATCCTGCAGAATCATTTTCCTAATAGTCTTTTTATAAAATGAGCATCAATTCTCATTAAACCTATAAAAAGGTTAGATTTTCATGGATCATATTTTCTTAAGAGTACATCAGTATACATCACATTCCTTATTCACAGATACTGCTATACTTTTAAAAGCACTTTAATACTTGCATGCAACCTATAAGCCTGCAGTCTATTTTAGAAATGATCAAAGATGATGACAAACAGACCCTGTATCTATGGTATTCATGAAACAATGTCCACAATATTGCCCTTTGATCTCTGGCCTTTTCTAATTGATTTTGCATCTGGATGACCTCAGTACTCCTTGACAAGAAAGTCTGTATGGTATATGGATTCTTTCCCAGCATGTTATAACTATATGTTTCTTGCAGTTGAACTTTAGTGTCCTAAGAGTATCATTTTCTTTATATTGAGGTTTTTTTTTGGTCAGAATACTTTCATTTGACATAAACAGGTAGTTCTTAATAGCACATAATAGTACAAAGAACATTGATTTCAGATTTTAAAAAGTTTGAATAATAATAAACATAGTTTAAAAATCTATGTTTCAGTAATTGCTCTTTTTCTTTTAAATTGTGTGATCTTCAGTAGTGTGTTTACATTCTCTAGATGCTGATCCCTCACCTGAAAGTCAGGTAGAAAGAGCACATAGAGATTTTGTGTTGATTCAAGTAACTAAGTGGTAACAATAACTGATATAAACAAGAGGTAGTATTACTTGAGATTTTTGAAAAAAAATTCTCCCTTCATATATATGTATATGTGTAAATGTACATATGTGTAGACATTTTTCCCAAAGCAGGTTACTCAGGGAGAAACTATCAGATAGTGTCACAGCAGAATTTCAACTTCCAATTGCCTTAAAAATTTTGTTTCTTAATATTTTTTAAAAAAATGATGCATTAAAATAAATGTAATTTTAAAATGAAATAATCTTAGAAAGGGTGCACGCAGTACATCCCAAATGGTTTAACAATCTCTCATTGGATACCAGGAACACTGAGAAACTCCATCATTCTTGGACACCAGTTTATTTCATTAGGAGGAAACAAGGCGTTTCTAGCCATCTTGCCTCAACGTAACTTACTATAACATCCTCCACTGTAAGTTTATAAATGTCAAGATACTGCCGATAACTCCCCACACAACATTTCACCACAAATATTTGTCTTTGCTTGTTGAGAGGCTAGTTAATATTTCCTGTTGAGATGGGTCCTATAACCATTTTAAAGATCTAAATTCTCCACACAAATTAAAAATGGTGCTTCAGGCAACTTTTCCTATTCTCTCTCTTTTCACTAGAGATCAAAAAAGGGCATTTCATAGTGATAAAAGGGTCAGTTCTAAATGGACATAATAACTTTGCAAATAACTATTAATACAGCCTCAAAAATAAAAAGCAAGAAGTAACTAAGAAGAAAAATGGACAAAATCACAATTATAAGGAAGGTTTTAGTGCCAATTTCTCAGTAACTGAAAAATTTAGTAAGGGATATAAACAAGTTTTAACCACAAAATTAATGTTTACCTAACTGACCTAAATATCAATAGAAGAGTGCTTACAACAATCTCAGAATACACATCCTTTTCAACTTATTAAAATTGGTACACACTCCTTAAGTCTCAATAAGTTGCAAAAAACTATAATATAATAACTTAGAAACAACAATTAAGAAAATCCCAATATGAATTTTTATTATGTAATTATGGAAAATTACAACTAAAATCCAAAATAACATTGGGTGAAAGAAGACATTAAAATGAAAATCAGAAATAGTTTTGCACTGAGTGAAAATAAATTTGAAGCAACCAACAAAAAAGGCAAGAATAAATAGGAACTCTCACTAATCTTAAAACGATGAAAGAAGAATATTTCAATAAAGGCTTCTGCAAAGAGAATTCTATGTGAATACTGTCTTTCATTTTGAAATATATACTATTAAAAGTATAACTTCGTATATGCAGATGACACCACCCTTACAGCAGAAAGTGAAGAGGAACTAAAAAGACTCTTGATGAAAGTGAAAGCGGAGAGTGAAAAAGTTGGCCTAAAGCTCAACATTCTGAAAACAAAGATCTTGGCACCTGGTCCCATCACTTCATGGGAAATAGATGGGGAAACAGTGTCAGACTTTATTTTGGGGGCTCCAAAATCACTGCAGATGGTGACTGCAGCCATGAAATTAGAAGATGCTTACTCCTTGGAAGGAAAGTTATGACCAACCTAGGTAGCATATTGAAAAGCAGAGACATTACTTTGCCAACAAAGGTCCGTCTAGTCAAGGCTATCGTTTTTCCAGTGGTCATATATGGATGTGAGAGTCAGACTGTGAAGAAGGCTTAGCGCCAAAGAATTGATGCTTTTGAACTGTGGTGTTGGAGAAGACTCTTGAGAGTCCCTTGGACTGCAAGGAGATCCAACCAGTCCATTCTGAAGGAGATCAGCCCTGGGATTTCTTTGGAAAGAATGATGCTGAGGCTGAACCTCCAGTACTTTGGCCACCTCATGAGAAGAGTTGACTCACTGGAAAAGACCCTGATGCTGGGAGTGATTGGGGGCAGGAGGAAAAGGGGTGAACAGAGGATGAGATGGCTGGATGGCATCACTGACTTGACAGACGTGAGTTTGAGTGAACTCTGGGAGTTGGCGATGGACAGGGAGTCCTGGCACGCTGCTATTCGTGGGGTCGCAAAGAGTCGGACATGACTGAGCGACTGAATTGAACTGAACTGAACTGGAAAGTATTATTTAGTTTAAAACACAACAGTTTAAAATTTAATCCTTTAATTACAATCTGATATAATGATATACAATGTAAATAATTTTCTAGTAGTAATTGTCCAGTAATTTTTAAAAAAACAAAGGCCCATAACAGTCATAGTTACAGTTACTATTAAATCATGTTACTGTTATATTCTTGATTTGCTCAGTTTTGTGAAAATTCACTTAGTCACTAGTTATTTGCATAAAATATTATACATCACTGTGAGGCAAACCAAAGTTCAAACAGATAGGTACGTATAAATACAGCTGAAAAAACAGTTTTGGTTTTTGTTCTGAAGTTATTTGCATTTTTTAAAGAAATCAGTAATTTTGTGGAGAAATCTGTAAAGAAATTATGTAAAGAATTTCAAGTGATGTACTCATTATCATCAAAAAATAATATTGAGAGAATTCCCTGGTGGTCCAGTGGATAAGACTCCTCACTTCCACTTCACGGGGAACAGGTTTGATCCCTGGTGGGGAACTAAGATCTCATGTGACTTGTAGCCAAAAATAATAATCATAAAATAAAATATTAATAAAAATAAAACACAAAGTAAAATTGTACTCAGCATTAAAAAATAATATTGAGTCAGTACAACAATAACAATAAGAAAATATCTCAAACATAAAGTAGTATAATTACATATATTTATATATTAACTCTTTTGAGTGGCAATATTTCTTACTCTTTGTTACTTTTGTCCAGCCTTTTATTTTCAAATGTTTTTCCCCATTCTCTCTTGCTATTCTTGTACTGAAGTATAGTAGATTGACAATGTTATGTTAGTTTCCGGCATACAACATTGTGATTTGATAGATTATATTCCATCTAAAGTTATTATAAAATATTGGTTATATTCCCTGTGCTTTACATTGTATCTTTGTATCTTACTCATTTTATACGTAGTTTTTTGTACTTCTTAATCTCTCCCCCCTCCGCCCCGTCTTGCCCCCTTCTCTGGCCCCTCTCTCCACTGGTAATCATTTCTCTCTGTATTTGTGGTCTGTATCTGTTTTGTTATATTCATTTATTTTCTTTATATTTTTTATATTGCAAATATAAGTGAAAACATTCAATATTTGTCTTTCTCTGTCTGACTTAGTTAACCAAGTATAATACCCTCCAGGTCCATCTGTGTTGCTGCAAATGTCAAAACTTTTCTCTTTTTACCGCTGAGTAGTATTCCATTGTGGAGAAGGAAATGGCAACCCACTCCAGTGTTCTTGCCTGGAGAATCCCAGGGATGGGGTAGCCTGGTGGGCTGCCGTCTTGGGGTCACACAGAGTCAGACACGACTGAAGTGACTTAGCAGCAGCAGCAACAGTATTCCGTTGTGTATATATATATATCACATCTTCTCTATCCATTTTTCTGTTGATGGAGGCAAGTTGCTTCCATATCTTCACTATTGTAAACAGTGTTTCTACGAACATGGGGGTGCATATATCTTTTCTAATTAGTATTTTTTCTTCAGATATATTCCCAGGAGTGGAACTGCTGGATCATATTGTAGTTCTGTTTTCAGTTTTTTGAGGAACCTCCCCATTGAGCTAGCAGCAGCCGCCATGGTGGGAAGTAGAGCCTTAGCTGGAGGGGTGAGAGCCAGAGCCAGGTGTAAGCAGGGCCTTCTCCTCAGCTCAGTGGCCATCACCACCCTATTAGGGGTGGGAGTGGGGTGAGGTGGGGCCAAGGGTCTGGAGCAGGAGTCTGGAGGAGGGAACTCAGTGTCTCTCCAGTGAAATGGAAGTCTCTACCTTGGCTGCGGCAGGCCAAGGCTTGAGCGCTTGGGGGTTGTACATCTGCACTGATTTCACTTTTTCCACAAGTATGCGCATCTTGAATAGAGGCTGGGTCAGGGCTGGTGGGGTTGGTGACACACTACTGAGCTGGCCTTATGGGCACTTTGGCAGTGGTAGTCTACACCCTGAAGCCAACCTCCCTTAAGGGAGTGTGCACCAAAGAGCATGTTGGCAATGACTGCCTTGGCTCGGATCAGGACAGGGCTGGGTTAGAGTCTGGTCAGTTGCCCCCAATGTGTGTACACTCTCCTTGGCAACAGCAGCCTCCACCTTAGTGAGGATCAGCACTGGAAAAAAAGTGACCTGAGCAGAGCTCCGTGTGGCCTGGGGGTACCCTGGGATGACTGAGGCACGCCAGCTAGAGCCCAGGCAGTTTTCCACCTGCTGTTTCCATGCTGCATGCACTTTCCAAGAACAGTCTTGGTTTCTGAAAGTCTTTGGGTAAGTTCCACTGGTTTTCAAACCAGCTGAGGAGTCAGGAAATGGCAACCCACTCCAGTGTTCTTGCCTGGAGAGTCCCAGAGACAGGGGAGCCTTGTGGGCTGCCGTCCATGGGGTGGCACAGAGTCGGACATGACTGAAGTGACTTGGCAGCAGCGGCAGCAAGGAGTCATCTTCCTGGTGTTGGAGCCAAGGGCTGGGGTGCCTAAGATGTGGCTCAAATCACTTGTTCCCCAGGGAGGAACTCTGATCCTGTGACATCCCCTTCTTCTTCCCTATCCCCCATTAAGTGTGTGTCCCTCCCCACTTTTGGCCAGACTCCATGAAGATCTTCCTTTACAGCCTCAGTTGTAGAATTGTCCTGCTAGTCCCCAGTTAGGTTTCAGTGACAGTCGCTCTATAAGTAGTTTATGTAGGGGTAGGTTGGGGAGGTGAACCCAGCATCCTCCTACTCTACCATCTTGATCTCTCCTCGTATTTTACTTTAATTTCTTAACTATCACAGTTATTTATCAAAGTTCAATAAAGGATTGTTTTCATTATCTCATTATGTAACTTCTTTGAATTACTGATTTTTACTGAAAATAATTTATAGAGGTGCCTAGTCACTTCAGTTGTGTCCAACTCTTTGTGACCACATGGACTGCAGCCTGCCAGTCTCCTCTGTTCATGGGATCTTCTCAGAAGGAATATTGGGGTAGGTTCCCTTTTCCTGGGGATCTTTCCCACCCAGGGATTGAACTGGTGTCTCCTGCCTCTCCTGCACTGTAGGTGGATTCTTTACCTGCTGAGCCATTGCGGAAGCCCCTTATAGAAGAAAGGAAGTGTGTTGCTGATCCTGTTTGTGATGACAGTTGTCTTGCGGTTCACTCTGTCCTGTCTGCACTATTCGCTGAACCTAGGGTAGGCAAGGCTCAAGCTAAGAGGCTGGAAGGAGACTCGAGGAGCCTTAGGTATTGCAGACACATTTATTCTGCATGGCAGCCATAACACAGCCTCTCTTCTGGCTGACACAGCATCCATAGCAGCAGCCACAACATAACCATAACGTAGTTATAATGGAGCCATAACATAACCTCATAAAACATAACCACGATGTCGCTCCAGTGTACCCCCCAAACAGCAGCAGCCAGGGCTTTCATGATGAAGCTTATACAGGCATACCACACAAAGTAGCCCATGACCAAGCAAGTAACCCGTGATGTGCATGTACAGTGCTATATCAGTGATCTTGGTTGATACATAAACCTCATGATGTGCCTGCTCAGTGCTAGAAGTGATCTCAGCTGTTGCACAATTTACAAAACATGGGGCGAGAGCAAAAGGCCATGGGCCAGGGAGCCTGGCCACGCCATCTTGGCTAATTTGCCCTTTCCCTGTGGGAGGGGTGTTAAATGCACCAAGTAAAAGACTGATCATTTTGAGTAATTATTAAGGACTGCATTTCCCAAACAAAAACATGAAGACAGTGTAAGGTTAAGCTGTAGGCTGGGAAAAGTTATTTACAACAGGTATAACTTATAGGGGGTTTACATTCAGAGTAATAGGGAACTCCTAAAATTCAAAAAGAAAAGAATAACTCAGAGGAAACTGGCAAAAGACTTAAACTGCCACCTAAAATGGGTACCAGAATGGTCAAATGCTATGGAAAATTAATGCAAATTCCATTTACAGTGAGAATCCCACCACCATCACTAAATTCAAAGAACTGATGATTCCAAGAGTTGATGAGGATATGGAGCCAAAAGGAATGTTGATACATTTCTACTGGCAGAGTAAATTGGAAGAACCACTAAGGAAAAGTTTTAAAGTGGGAGACATGCATTCTCTATGACCCAGAAATTCCACTCCTAGTTGTACTAATACACGTGTGTACCAGATGCTCATAGAATACCAAAGCATAGTCACAGCAGTATCACTCACATCAACCAAAAGCTGGAATCAGAACCTAAGTGTTCATCAACGTGGATTTAATAAATTTGGGTACAATAGAACACTATATATAGGTTTAAAAAAATGAATAAACTGTGGCCACAAAGAGCAGGGAGGCATCTTGTAATCACAATGATTGACAAAATAAAAGAAACTGAACAAAGCAAGATATGTGACTCTTCTCATAGAAGCAGATGGAATTAAGCTATGTCTTTAATGATTCCTATTTAGGTAGCAATTTGAATGAAGAAAAGCAAGAGTAGCTTTACTACTAAAGTCAGGGTAGTTTATCCATGAGGAATAAGGAAGGCTTTAGATGGAGAAGGCACACATGGCAGGAACAGTGGTCTGTTGGCCTCGCTGTTTACTTTGCAATAATTCAGTGAGCTGTACATTTTTAATTTGTGTACTTTATGTGTGTTTTAGTTCATAGTAAAATGTGGGTTTCTTTTTTCTTTTAAAGGAAAGAAAGAACTGTTGCTAACATTTTTTGGCTTCTATTTCTTGTTTTGTTTCTGTTTTTATTTGTAACACTGTCTGAAAGGTAGAATGATTCTAGTAGCCATGGAAGTAGAGAGATTTTATGAAAACAATAATTAACTCATCAGTCAACAAAACACCAAACCACAACATCTGGAAGACAGAAACAGACAAATCAGCTCTACAGCTCTTTCTTGAAGAATTCATGAGACCTAGAAAAGATGTAGGGGGCTTTCCAGGTGTCACAGTAGTAAAGAATCTGCCTGCCAATGCAGGAGAACAAGAGATCCAGGTTCAATCCCTGAGTTGGGAAGATCTCCTGGAGAAGGAAATGGCAACCCACTCCAATATTCTTGCCTAGAAAATCCCAAGGACAGAGGAGCCTGGTGGGCTGCAGTCCAAGGGGTTGCAAAGAGTCGGACACGACTGAGCACACACACACATATAGAACAGACTTAAATATTTTAGGCATTTACTACCTACTGCATAAGGTCGGGAGGGGGGGCATTTGAGGAAAAGATTATATAAGGTTTCACCTCAAAGCATCCTAGCAACCTAGCTGCTTGCTTTGGTCTAAAGTCATGTGAGTTTCTTAGCTGGTCTGAAGTTCTGTACACATGGTTATGCATAACTACAATCCCAAACAGTAGAATATGATGCTCTTTGAAGTGTTAAAACACTGCCTTGGTGGAATAGAGTTTCTTTATAGGGTGTTTCAGTAAACCAGGAAAAAGTTGGTTCCATTCCAATTTAATTTTGTAAAGGCACTGGTATCACTGCTGCAAGACAACATTGTTTTAGAAAAATAGACTCTAGATTTTCCTATGTCCTTTCTTATCTACAGTAACTTTCTTCTTTGTTAATAAATAGAATCATTTTCTAGGTTTAGAAACAGCAGACCTGGCATCCCTAAACATATGTTGCTTACCATAATGAAAAAGTGACAACAATATAAACAATTTTAAATTTTAACAAATTATGGATATTCATGTGAAACACTTAACCTAGAGAACTTGGGAAATGACTGCACTTTAAATAACATTTAATTTTTTAACAATAAAAAATGAAGTACAAAGATAATCAGGGCTATAAAATAAAAAGCTAAACATTCTATAAATATCAAGCTCAGGACAAAGATATTTTTTACAGATTAATGAAAAATACCATAATTCAAAGTTTTCTGTAAGCTAATAGTCCACTTCAATATTTTTAGATAAAGCCTTTGTTTTATAACCAAGAATGGGACAAAATTTTCGAAAAGAGAAAATGATAGTTATAATAAGAAAGAAATCATTTGTTAATAGACAAGTTAAAAAATAAAGGTCCTTCAAAAATATTGATATAAGCTGAACTGCTGGGAGCCAGCACAAGGAGTCCTGCCCGTGGCAAAGGTCATGAGGTTAAGGGGCCCGACTGGCAAAGGCGAGTCAGGCCTTAAGGGAGCCTCGCTGGATTTTCTCAAACATCTACCCCCAAAACCAGAGTCTGCCTGCCGTATTGCATTATGCTTTTCGCTTATGCTTCTGACATTAACTGGGGCTGTCCGCCACCACCTTCCTCTAAAAGGAATTAACTTAGAGCTCCAGTTAATAAGTCTCCTGGGTGTAAAAAGAATGTCTCGGCTTAAACCCCTCTGATAGCTTTCTAACTTACCTGACCAGTCTGTCCGGATTTTTACAACTGCGCATGTGAATTGTTTACAGCCTCCCAACTGCGAGAGGCACTGAAAGCTTAAGAAATTCTAGGAAAAAATCATTAGAATAAAACTGATTAAGGGTTTCATTGTTGAGCCAATACTTGCTGCCAAGTTTTCATATCTTTTAATGTAACTTTATTTAGTACTTTGAAGGTGATGCAGATTAAGGAAAAACACTACAGGGAAAATGAGATTAACATTCATTAAGGAAGAGAGCCATAAAATGTTAACAGGCCTTTTTGGCCAGAAGATAATATAAATCACCTGAGATCCTTTGCATACAGAAAGATTTGCAGAAAGAAAGGCTGGTCTTGATAAGGGTCAGGGCTGCTGACCCTGCATAGCTTTGTATTATCCATTGATCTCTATGTACAACCAAAAGTATAAAAAGCTTTCCTGGAAAATAAAGGATGGACCAGTTTCTCAGACCAGTTTCTCGAACTAGTTTCTTGGAAACCTGGCTCCCCCCGTGTCAACTCTCTCTCTCTTTCTCCCTCTCCCTCCCTCTCCTTTTCAGGCTGATCCCTTGGAATGTAGAGGCTCTCCATGTCTACTTATTTGCCCGGGCTTCTAAGACCCACATGACAGGGAGCCCAAGGTGGGGCACCCTCCACTATTCAAGCAGGCGCCTGTGGCCTAACATAGACGGTGCAAGTTTCTTGTCTTGAAACTTTATTAGCTTTCCGTGTAAACCAAGGAATATCAATCTCTTTTCTCCACTAATTTTCCTACTACACTATTCTTTCCTAATCTCTCTTTATATCTCTAATTAAATAAGTCTCTCCTCGCCGACTCCGTCCCTGCTTCGAATTCCCTGGATCCACCGGGGCTGGACCCTGGCACTGAACTTTGTTTCAATATTTAAAGACACAAAGAGTCAGTCCTTGGGACTTCTCTGGCAGTCCAGTGGTTAAGACTTCACTTTCCAATGCAGGGAGTAGGGGTTCGATCCTTGGTCAGGGAGCTAAAATCTCATATGCCTCTTGGCCAAGAAATCAAAATGTAACACAGAAGCAACAAAGACTTTTAAAATGACCCACATCAAAAAAAATCTTTAAAAAGAGTTAGTCTTAATACGAAAAATATGCATGTGTGTGTGAGTTGCTCAGTAGTGTCCGACTCTTTGTGACTATAGCCCAAATGGACTATAGCCCACCAGTCGCCTCTGCCCATGGAATTTTCCAAGCAAGGATACTGGAATGAGTTGCCATTTCCTTTTCCTGGGAATCTTTCTGACCCAGGGGTGGGACCCAGGTCTCCTGTATTGCAGGCAGATGCTTTACCTACTGAGCTACTAGGAAAGCCACCCCCCATCCCCACCAAATATATACTATGTTACTATTGTGGGCAAAGTAACAGATTCAACAGCAGAGATAGTCAATAAGATTTAAAGTACTGTTTGAATTTTTACTTGATAAAAATAGTTCAATTTGCCCACAATCTGCTGGAATCTCCCTCATCCCAGGGGCTGAACTCTTGCTCTCCCTCTTCTATATGCTCCTGTAAGCACTGCTTACCCTCCTCTTTCATAGCATTTCTATGATATCCAAATAACATATTTTTCATGAAATGGAAAGATCCCATTTATTTTCTTTTACCTTTGTTCAATATAAAAGGCACATTAAATCTATACATTCCTTTATTATAGATGGTCTTGATCATAAAAATCAACATGGTTATATTATTTTTCTGCCTGTTAGGCCTCCACTGGTATTTCTAGCCTGATATTTGCTCTATTTTCTGCTTTGGAAATCTATTATCACTCAACCTAAGTGGGTTACTAACCCAGTCATCTTCTAGACTTGCATTTAAGTGACCATTAGGACGTACTTTATGAAGTTTGAAGTGACCCTCTATTCCTTCTCATATAAAATATCTATAAGATAGCAGTGATAGTCAGATACCATTTCTAAGAAAAAGCTACTATATTTTCTGCAAGGTCATAACTGTACTAAAGAATCCAAGGGCAATGTTTTCAGACTGAGTTCTATTTTTTCCCTGAGACATATAAAAGAGGATTGATAAGCCTATAATTCAGAACCCACTTACAGGCTTACAGGAAAATTATATATTTATAATGTTCCTGATGAAAGAACATAGGTCAAAGGCAAAAAGGAAACAAGGGTAAGAAAAGCACAAAGTATAAAAAATTTTCTGAGTCTTTCAAGACTTGGAATGCATTTCTTGGAACACTAAAGTGCTCTTTTAAAAAATACGGAAGGCTTGTTCCATAGGTGAGTGTATGTTGTAACTGAGCATCATGATAAGCGATAAGGACTCCATGGGTGCTGAAAGGATTGGATTTAAAGAACTAAATAAATTGATGAGATATACAAGCTAGATTTAAAAATGGTGTCACCACAATGTCCATCTTACTTGTCTTAATATGAGTGTCTAGCATTGAAGTTTTCCTGTAAAACTGTTGCTTTGGACACAGAGTTCTTTCTCTATGAATATCATTTCATCTTGCATACCAAACTCTAATCATTGGAAGTACAGGGACCTGAGTTCATTTCAGCTCTTTGGAAAAGAAGAGTTCCCTCAAAGACTTTTATCATCTTTCTTCATTTCACCCATAACAACTTTAATATGAGAAAAAATAAACCATTAAGTGTAAACACAATTTACTATTGTCCATCCCCCTCACCTCAGTCCCCACCAACCCCATACATTTCCTCTTCTTCCTGTTCTACCTACCTCCAAACTGAAGGTGGTTAACCTTTCTCCTTGTCCAAACTAGTCCCTCCATCTTTACCCTCTGCTATATCCATTCCCAACCCTTTAGGAATCTTAGTCCATCAAGTGTCCTCTCTTGCTCCTGGATTTATCCTGTTCTAAGTGAAGAGGAACTAAAAAGCCTCTTGATGAAAGTGAAAGAGGAGAGTGAAAAAGTTGGCTTAAAGCTCAACATTCAGAAAACGAAGATCATGGCATCTGGTCCCATCACTTCATGGGAAATAGATGGGGAAACAGTGGAAACAGTGTCAGACTTTATTTTGGGGGGCTCCAAAATCACTGCAGATGGTGACTGCAGCCATGAAATTAAAAGACACTTACTCCTTGGAAGGAAAGTTATGACCAATCTAGATAGCTTATTCAAAAGCAGAGACATTACTTTGCCAACAAAGGTCTGTCTAGTCAAGGCTATGGTTTTTCCAGTAGTCATGCATGGATATGAGAGTTGGACTGTGAAGAAAGCTGAGCACTGAAGAGTTGATGCTTTTGAACTGTGGTGTTGGAGAAGACTCTTGAGAGTCCCTTGGACTGCAAGGAGATCCAACCAGTCCATTCTAAAGGAGATCAGTCCTGGGTGTTCTTTGGAAGCACTGATGCTAAAGCTGAAACTCTAGTACTTTGGCCACCTCATGTGAAGAGTTGACTCATTGGAAAAGACTCTGATGCTGGGAGGGATTGGGGGCAGGAGGAGAAGGGGATGACAGAGGATGAGATGGCTGGATGGCATCATCGACTAGATGGACATGAGTTTGAGTGAACTCCAGGAGTTGGTGATGGACAGGGAAGCCTGGCGTGCTGCGATTCATGGGGTCGCAAAGAGTTGGACACGACTGAGTGACTGAACTGAACTGAACTGAACTTTGCTTGAACTTTTCTTTGTGCTTTCAAAGGGCTCAAGTTTCTCTCATTCTAAAAAGAATTCTCTAACTGCAGATATATTCTTCATCAATACACTGCACTGTCTTCCTCATCTCCTTCTCATTGAAATTCTCAACAAAATGGTGTTTACCCATTGTCCCCACGTTACTTTTTATTTTCATATTATGTTGTCCAGCGTCCATCTCTTAAAAAATTAATCAATTGCTTCCTAATTACCCAACCTATTGGCCACTGTTTACTCCTTTAAGATACAATTAACAGTAAAGTCTTTGATTACCTTCTTAAAACATTCTATTCTTTTTTTTTTTGTTTGAACCTTGTATTTTTTGGTCATATTTCACTGGCAGTTTCTCTTTAGGCACTGCAAACTTTTGCTTTAGGAAGACAGAATTAGGTAAGCACTCTTCTAATCGCATTTGAAAACTACAATTTTGCATGAATGAGTGACTGACATTTTTGAAGATGTGGAAATGAGATCCTTTGGGAAGAAGAAATTATTAGGCAGAATGAGATGTTCCCATAAAATAATTATATTTATTTCCCTGTGGGATGTCACCTGATGGATGCCAGTTTCAACAAGTAGTTGAGCAATTGTCACCTGGATGTGAACTTTGATGGTATGAACTATAGGAATTATCATATCTACCATCATTTAGTTATAGCTCCTGTTTTCCCACTAGAATTTGAAATGAGTTCTCTTTCCTAGGATAGAACCTGAAAAAGCATTTTAAGGGCTTTTTTTTGAGGGCTGATAGGACCAGAAAGCAATATTTCTTTGCTCACAACCCAAAAGCTCCATATTCCTCAGCTGAGATCATTCCATTAGATGCAGTTGCTTTCCTGAGCTCTTGCCTTCTGCAGGGAAAAACCAACTATAGTTTCTCTACTAGATTCATTCCTAATGCAAGACTAAAAATAGCACTTTATTGCACACCACAAAGTTACTATTTTGACCTGCTCTGGAAATTAGCGATATATGCTTCCCTCGTGGCTCAGATAGAAAAGAATCTGCCTGCAATGCAGGAGAGCTTGGTTCGACCCCAGAGTCGGGAAGATTCCGTAGAGAAGGGAATGACTACCCACTCCAGTATTCTCACCTGGACAGAGGAGCCTGGTGGGCTACAGTCCATGGGGTCTCAGAGAGTTGGACATGACTGAGCGACTAACATATTTATGCAAAAAAATGAGCTAGTCAGAAAGCCACAAATGATGAAGGTCTACACCCTTGGTAGTCCTACAGCATAGCTGGTTTCAGGGTATAATGCTGTGGTGTTTCCAGCTGGTGTGATTGCAAGCCAAAATCTCACTCATTTCTGTGGATCTTTACTGCCATCCATGCATTACAAATGGGACACCTTGTACTGAAAATCACTAACATCAGGGAAAGTGCTAGCTGAAAATTTCTAGTAGTTTTATGCTTTGCAAACATCGTTATTTTTTGGTTGATCTCGTATTTGCACAAAAAGAGTTCATATTAATCTTAGTAGTCATATCCAGATTTCCCTGGTGGCTCAGATGGTAAAGCGTCTGCCTACAATGAGGGAGACCCGAGTTTGATCCCTGAGTCGGGAACATCCTCTGGAGAAGGCAATGGCAACCCACTCCAGTACTCTTGCCTGGAAAATACCATGGATGGAGGAGCATGGTAGGCTACAGCCCATGGGGTCACAAAGAGTCGGACACAACTGAGCAATTTCACTTCACAGTCACATCTAACCCATAAAACTGAGCTAATATCAGATGTCCCTTCACATGATGGTGTGCCGAGATAAATCCTTTCACTTATAAGGAAGTAAATAAGTGATAACATGTAAATAAAATTACATTTAATATATAAAGTGAAATATATTACAACATATGAAAATATACACTGAAATAAATGCTATATATGTATTTAATGTATATAATACACTTTCAATAATATACTTTCAAAAATTGAAACTAATGTTTTAAAAGGAAAACCAAATATCTGCCACATTTTTTCCCGAAGAAAGTACTGGGTTTCCAAGAAATTTATGCTCCAGCAGCCTTGTAATAATAAATAAAAATTTGAGAGTTAGAATGTGATTCAGAGATATCCAGAGCCTATAATTTATTCCCAAACAGAAGGAGTCAATATAAATCCTATGAATTTCATTGTCTGCTGCCAGAAAACCTATTTAATTATGAAAAAGAAATGCTTAGAAACGTTGCCTCTTTAGGAATCACAGTCCTTATTTGGAACATGAAACCTTGTAAGCCTTTTTAAAATTACCCATCATAAGTATAACAGTGTCACATTAGTTCTGTATTAGGGGACTCTGCACTGCAGCAACCCCAGGGCTGCTTAGACTATTGGAAAAATGATTATGAGAGTACATTGAGGTTTCCTAACATTCTAAGAGATTTTGGTTACTGGACCTGTTTTTAGTTTGTTTTTTTTTTTTTTCCACTTGAGTTGACTTGGTGTGACAAGCATATTATGAATTGCATCCAGCTGTTCAAATATTAATAGACAATGGATTAAAGGGTTTTTTCTGTTTTTTTTTTCTTTTTTGCATTTTTACAGCAAAGATATGCCTTCTAAATATTAGCCTACCATAATATGCCAATGCCATTCAATTAAAATGATGGTATGAGTACAAAGTTAACTTATGTTTTTCTGACACAACTCTCCCAGGTATATTCCAGAAGACCAAGAAGTTTCCAAACTCCACCCAATTTTGGGAAATCACAGAAAAGCATAAGTGTGAGCCTACTTTTATCTGACATTATCTGGTGTGTTTGTTTGCTGACTTCCATAACAAAAAATATTTTCTGTAGGTTTAAATCTGTACTTATTGAAAGTGAAAGTTGCTCAGTTGTGTCCAACTCTTTGCAACCCCATTGACTACACAGTCCTTGGAATTCTCCAGGCCAGAATACTGGAGTGGGTAGCTTTTCCCTTCTTCAGGGAATCTTCCCAACCCAGGGATCAAACCCAGGTCACCAAGTTGCAGGTGGATTTCTTTACCAGCTGAGCCACCAGGGAAGCCCAAGAATACTGGAGTGGGTAGCCTATCCCTTCTCCAGTGGATCTTCCTGACCTAGGAATCGAACCATGGTCTCCTGCATTGTATGGGGATTCTTTATCAACTGAGCTATCAGGGAAGCCCCTGTACTTTGTATGTATCATAATTAGGATGTATTCAGTCCTAAGTCACACAACATGTCTGAAACCAGAACTTCTCAACCATCATGCAACAGTGTGTTATGAGTGGTTGGCAGGTGGCTGAGATGTAATCTTGGGCCCTGCTTCAGGATGGGCAGCCTGAAGCAAATGAAATTCCTGAACAACTTGTCTTTTGTGAGGATTACCTGTTTACAGATATGTTCAGTTCAGTTCAGTTGCTCAGTCATATCCAGCTCTTTGTACCCCATGGACTGCAGCATGTCAGGCTTCCCTGTCCATCACCAACTCCCAGAGCTTGCTCAAACTCATGTCCATCGAGCTGGTAACACCATCCAACCATCTCATCCCCTGTCGTCCCCTTCTCCTCCTGCCATCAATCTTTCCAAACATCAGGGTCTTTTCAAATGAGTCAGTTCTTCGCATCAGGTGGCCAAAGTATTGGAGCTTCAGCTTCAGCATCAGTCCTTCCAATGAATATTCAGGACTGATTTCCTCAGGACTGGTTGGATCTTCTTGCAGTTTAAGTGACTCTCAGGAGTCTTCTCCAACACCACAGTTCAAAAACGTCAATTTTTCGGAGCTCAGCTTTCTTTATAGTCCAACTCTCACATCCATACATGACTGCTGGAAAAACCATAGCTTTGACTAGACAGACCTTTGTTGGCAAAGTAATGTCTCTGCTTTTTAATATGCTGTCTAGGTTGATCATAAATATGTAAACAAATACAAATATGATTTCATATGTTGCCATGATGTGTAAAGATTGAAAAGCACTGGTTCAAAAACAGATCTTTTAATTTTCACTAAAGTAAGACATTTGAAGGTAGGCATTCCAAGGTTGGTTCCAAAATTACTTCTATGGTTCAATAGTGTCATCAAACACTCAATCTCATTTCTTTCTTTCACCTCACCTTCTCACTCAGCATGTTAACACTTATCTTCTGGCTTATCACTCCACATGGTTGCAAGAGCTGACAAAGCTCGAGAATTCGCATTCTTAAATAAAAATATCCAAAGCAAGAAAGAGAAAGGGGATCAAGAGCAATCTTTTTTGTCATGCGGGAAAGAAATTCACCTTTCCCTAAAGTGTTCTACTAAAGTTTCCTTTACATCTTTACTTTGTATTGACCAGAGGTTACTTTCGTATGGATATTGACAAAGCCATTGCCATGAATGGCTCGGACAATTATGATTCATTCATGGAGTAGACATAGAATAAACCAGGCATGCAGTTAGTAAGAAATGCAGAATGACTTATGTATGCAACAATATCTCAGTGGGAGATTAATCAGAAGAAAGGAAACAATGTGGCTTATAATTTTGAGTCATAACCCCTTTGAAGCGAAAGGGAATATGCAATTTCTTAGGTCTAATTGGCCTTTTCTCTAATCTTTAAACTACCTGTTTCAATTATTTTACAGCAAATTTAGGATTTTAATTAATTATAAATAAAGTCCTAATAGTGTGAGGATACAATGCAACCTCAGATATGCAGATGACACCACCCTTATGGCAGAAAGTGTAGAGGAACTAAGGAGCTTCTTTATGAAAGTTAAAGAGGGGAGTGAAAAAGTTGGCTTAAAACTCAACAGTCAAAAAACTAAGATTATGGCATCTGGTCCCATCACTTCATGGCAAACAGCTAGGGCAACAATGGAAACCATGGTAGACTTTACTTTTTTGGGTGCCAAAATCACTGCAGATGGTGACTGCAGCCATGAAATTAAAAGACGCTTGCTCCTTGGAAGAAAAGCTATTACAAACCTAGACAGCATATTAAAAAGAAGAGACATTACCTTGCCAACAACGGTCTGTCTAGTCAAAGCTATGGTTTTTCCAGTAGTGATGTGTGGACGTGAGAGTTGGATTATAAAGAAAGCTGAGCACTGAAGAACAGATGCTTTTGAACTGTGGTGTTGAAGAAAACTCTTGAGAGTCCCTTGGATGGCAAGAAGATCCAACCAGTCCATCCTAAAGGAAATCAGTCCTGAATATTCATTGGAAGGACTGATGTTGAAGCTGAAGTTCCAATAATTTGGCCACCTGATGTGAAAAACTGACTCATTGGAAAAGACGCTGATGCTGGGAAAGATTGAAGGCAAGAGCAGAAGGGGACGACAGAGGATGAGATGGTTGAATGGCACCACTGACTCGATGGACATGAGTTTGATCAAGCTACGAAAATTGGTGATGGACAGGGCAGCCTGGTGTGCTGCAGTCCACAGGGTCTCAAAGAGTCGGACATGACTGAGTGACTGAATTGAACTGATCTGAACTTAATGTTCTATAATTGTAATTGCAGCAATATTTACAAAAATATTGGGAAAACAGATATCTGATATAGCATTTGTGTCTGAAATATACAAGTTTACTTAAAGGTCAACAATAAGGTAAACAACTTAATTTTTTTAATGGGCAAAGGTTCTGAAAACCCGTTTAACCGAAAAAATTATATGAATGACAAATGAACACATGAAAAGATGCTCATGTTATTTTTCATCGGGGACTCTAAAACAATGAAATAATGCTATTCAACCATTAAAGTAGCAAAATTTCTAACAATTGACAATGGAAGCAACCAGTGATGGTATGGAAAGCAGAAACTCTTATTCTGCTATTGGGATTGAAAAATGGTTAAAAAAAAAAAAAAAAAAAAACTTTGGAAAACAGTTTGGAAACATCTTAAAAATCTAAATATAGTCCAAAACCCAACAACCATGATCCTGGGTACTTAACCAACCAATTTGAAAACTTATATCCACGCAAAAATCTGTATGCAAATTTATGTAGCACTTTCACTTATAATCACCAAATATTGGAAGCAATCAAGATGTCTTTTAATAAGGTAATGGATCAACACACTGTGCTACATCCATATAATGAAATTCTTTTCAATAATACAAATGAATGAACCACCAAGCCACATAGAAAATATGAATTCATTTTAAATGCATATTGTGCTAAGTCACTTCAGTCATGTCCAACTCATTGCAGCCCCATGGACCATAGCCCGCCAGGCTCCTGGATTCTCCAGGTGAGAACACTGGAGTGAGTTGCCACTTCCTCCTCCAGGGAATCTTCCCCACCCAGGGACAGAACCCGCATCTCTTATGTCTTCTCCTTTGCAGGCCAGTTCTTTACCACTGCTGCTGCTGCTGCTAAGTCGCTTCAGTCGTGTCCTACTCTGTGCGACCCCACAGATGGCAGCCCACCAGGCTCCACCATCCCTGGGATTCTCTAGGCAAGAGCACTGGAGTGGGTTGCCATTTCCTTCTCCAATGCGTGAAAGTGAAATGTGAAAGTGAAGTCGCTCAGTCATGTCCGATTCTTAGCGACCCCATGAAAGGCAGCCTACCAGGTTCCTCCATCCATGGGATTTTCTGTACCACTAGCGAAGTGAAATAATTCAGCCTGAAAGGTATAGAGATAATCAACCAATTAGTGGTTGCCAGGGAATACCAGACCACCTAACCTGCCTCTTGAGATATCTGTATGCAGGTCAGGAAGCAACAGGTAGAACTGGACATGGAACAACAGACTGGTTCCAAATAGGAAAAGGAGGGCGTCAAGGCTATATATTGTCACCCTGCTTATTTAACTTACATGCAGAGTACATCATGAGAAACGCTGGACTGGAAGAAACACAAGCTGGAATCAAGATTGCCGGGATAAATATCAATAACCTCAGATGTGCAGATGACACCACCCTTATGGCAGAAAGTGAAGAGGAGCTAAAAAGCCTCTTGATGAAAGTGAAAGAGGAGAGTGAAAAAGTTGGCTTAAAGCTCAACATTCAGAAAATGAAGATTATGGCATCCGGTCCCATCACTTCATGGGAAATAGATGGGAAACAGTGGAAACAGTGTCAGACTTTATTTTTGGGGGCTCCAAAATCACTGCAGATGGTGACTGCAGCCATGAAATTAAAAGACACTTACTCCTTGGAAGAAAAGTTATGACCAACCTAGATAGTATATTCAAAAGCAGAGACATTACTTTGCCGACTAAGGTCCGTTTAGTCAAGGCTACGGTTTTTCCTGTGGTCATGTATGGATGTGAGAGTTGGACTGTGAAGAAGGCTGAGTACCGTAGAATTGATGCTTTTGAACTGTGGTGTTGGAGAAGACTGTTGAGAGTCTCTTGGACTGCAAGGAGATCCAACCAATCCATTCTGAAGGAGATCAACCCTGGGATTCCTTTAGAAGGAATGATGCTGAAGCTGAAACTTCAGTACTTTGGCCACCTCATGAGAAGCGTTGACTCATTGGAAAAGACTCTGATGCTAGGAGGGATTGGGCTCGGGAGGAGAAGGGGACGACAGAGGATGAGATGGCTGGATCGCATCACGGACTCGATGGACATGAGTCTGTGTGAACTCCGGGAGATGGTGATGAACAGGGAGGCCTGGTGTGCTGCGATTCATGGGGTCGCAAAGAGTTGGACATGACTGAGCGACTAAACTAAACTGAACTGAACTGAGTGTTTAGGAGAGATGAGAGAGTTAAAGAGAAGCATATAGTATTTTTATTTTTTATTGGTAAAATTACTCTGTATAGAAGACAGCTCAGTGGTAAAGAATCCACCTGCCAGTGCAGGGGATGCATGTTCAATCCCTGGGTCAGGAAGATCCCTTGAAGAAAGAAATGGCAACCCACTGCAGTATTCTTGCCTGGAAAATTCCATAGACAGAGAAGCCTGGTCGACTACTTTCCATAGGGTGGTGAAGAGTTGGACACCACTTGATGACTGAGAAAAGTGTAATGGTGGGAAATGACACTATGCCTTTTTCAAAACCTATAGAACTTTACAACACCAAGTGTGACTCATGCTCCACAACACATGTAAAAAGGGAAATATGAATTAAAATAACAGTGAGACATCAGCATATAACTATTAGCATGGCCAAAATTGAGACACACAACACCAAATGCTGCTGAGGATATGGAGAAATAAGCACTCTCTTACATTACTGATGGGGAAGGAAAATGGTAGTCACTTGAGAAGATAATTTGGCGGTTTCTTAAAATACTAAACTATTTCTTACCATATGCCTTCGCAACCACACTCCCTTAATATCTATCCAAAGAATTTGAAAACTTGCACCCATGTGCTGCTGCTGCTGCTGCTGCTGCTGCTAAGTCACTTCAGTTGTGTCCGACTCTGTGCGACCCCATAGACGGCAGCCCACCAGGCTCCCCCATCCCTGGGATTCTCCAGGCAAGAACACCGGAGTGGGTTGCCATTTCCTTCTCCAATGCATGAAAGAGAAAAGTGAAAGTGAAGTCACTCAGTCATGTCTGACTCTTAGCGACCCCATGACTGCAGCCTACCAGGCTCCTCTGTCCATGGAATTTTCCAGGCAAGAGTACTGGAGTAGGGTGCCATTGCCTTCTCCTTGCACCCATGTAAAATCCTGCAAATGGATGTTTTTACAGAAGCTTTATTCATAATTGCACAAACTTGGAAGATGCCAAAATGTTCCTTTCTTCAGGCGAATGGATAAATAAACTGTAGTATATCCAGGAAATGGAATACTATTCAGCACTAAAAGAAATGAGATATCAAGCTATGAAAAGACATGGAGGAAACTTAAATGCATATTACTAAGTGAAAGAAGCCAATCTGAAAGTACTACGTACTTTATGATTCTAAATCTATGACATTCTAAAAAAGGTAAGACTGTGGAGATGGTATCATGTATACTATCATGTAAGAATTGAATCACCAGTCTATGTCTGACGCAGGATACAGCATGCTTGGGGTTGGTGCATGGGGATGACCCACTGAGATGTTATGGGGAGGGAGGTGGGAGGGGGGTTCATGTTTGGGAACACATGTAAGAATTAAAGATTTAAAAAAATAATAAAATAAAAATAAAAAAAAAAATAATCAGTCAATGGTTGCCAAGGGTTGAGAGGTGAGATGAACAGGTGGAGAAGAGATAAATTTAAGGCAATGAAGTTTCTCTGTATGGTACTAAATGATGTATTATATATTTGCTATGCCATTATATATTTAGTCTAATGTACAACACCAACAGTAAATTACAACCTACAAACCACAGGTGAGTATGATATGTCAATACAAATCCATTGATTCTAATAAACTTACCATTCTGATGTAGGATTTTGATACTACTGAAGGCTGTGCATGTTCCAGGGGTAAGGGGTGTACGGGCAATCTATGTAGCTTCTGCTCAGTCTTGCCATGAACCTAAAACTACTCTTAAAAATTTGTCTGATATGCTTTTGAAGAGTGAACTTCAGTATATGTAAATTTTAAAAAATCATTCAGGAGATCAGGAAGTCTCATGACAGAATGAAGACTGTGACAAAAAGAATCTAACAAATGTATTAAATATAACAAATGTATGAAATAATCTCACTAAAGTTGGACAAAAAGGGACTGTCTTAGATAACCTTGGAAATGGGTGGAGATTGCAAGACTAAAGACAAAAGGCACTGTACATAAGAACTATATGCCAATTAATAAAGCTCTTTTTTTTTTAATAGCAGTACAACTTAACAATTCTGAAAGAATTATATACATACTAGAATTAAGCAATTAAGTATATGTGTGACAGAAAGTGGGTGCTGGATTCTCACTATTGGACTGAGAGGTTACAGACAGGCAAGAGGAGAAGGCTAGAATGATCCCTGTGACAATATATTAGAATTTGAGGCATTAAAATGAACTCATATTTACCTTGATAAAATATTCAGCTCGGTACATACAGAAATATTTAAAGGTGCACAATAGAATATTAGACGAAAAAAGAATGATATCATGCCATTTGCAGGAACATGGATGAACTTAGAGATTGTTATATTAAATGAAGATTGAGAAAGACAAATATCCTGTGATATCACTTCCATGTGGAATCTAAAAAACTGATAAAAACAAACTTATTTACAAAATAGAAATAGACCCAGAAATATAGAAAACAAAATTGTGGTTACCAAAGGGGAAAAGGGAGAAGGGATAAATTAAGAGTTCAGGATTAAAATATATACAACTATAAATAAAATAGATAACCAAAAAGGACTTACTGTATAGCACAAGCAATTATACTCTATATCTTGTAAAAGCCTATAATGGAAGAGAATTTGAAAGAAATATATTTATGTATATTATCCATACATGTGTAAAATTGAATCACTTTTATATATATCTGAAATCATCACAACATTGTAAATCAACTGTATTTCAATAATTATTTTAAAAATATTAGGGCTTCCCTGGTGGCCTAGATGGTAAAGCATCTACCTGCAATGCGGGAGACCTGGGTTCATTTCGAGGGCGGTCCTAAGATGGAGGAGGAATAGGACGGGAAGATCACCTTCTCCCTCACAAATTCCTCAAAAGAACATTTCAACGCTGAGCAAACTCCACAAAACAACTTCTGAATGCTGGCAGAGGACATCAGGCAACCAGAAAAGCAGACCATTGTCTTCGAAAACAGGTAGGAAAAAATATAAAAGATGAAAAGAGAGACAAAGGAGGTGGGGAGGGAGCTCCGTCCCGGGAAGAGAAGCCTGTCCCAGGAAAGGAATTTTAAGAAGAGAGGTTTCCGAACACCAGGAAGCACTCTCCCTGCCGAGTCTGTGGCGAGCCTTGGAAACACAGAGGGCAACATAACAGGAAGGGAAAATAAATAAATAATTAAAACCAACAGATTACAAGCCCAACAGTAACGCCCCCAGCAGAAAAGCAGCACAGACGCCTCCATCCGTCAATAGCAAGTGGGGGCAGGGCAGGGAAGCGCGGGAGGCGCGGGCTACAGAGATTTGTAAGAATCGGGCAGGAATGCCCCATGCGTAACCAGGACGATCTAACTTGGGCTAGCAAACCAGACTGTGGGATAGCTACCACGCGAAAAGCTTGAACATAAGACACCGCCAGGACCGCGCACAGAACAAAGGATGGAACGGAAATAGCCGGCTGCAGACCATCCCCCGCCGGGGACAGGCAGCCAGAGCCGTAAGGACTGGAAAGGGGCAATTGCAGCCCCGGAGAGACTCTACCTACCAAACTGCAAGCAGGCTTCTTTGCTAAGACTTTTGGGGGTGCTGGACAGTCACCATCTGCCTCACAAGGGATGCCAGCGGCACACCCAGAAAACTGAGCAGCAGAGACAGAAAAGGCGACAACTCGCAGCGACGGCACTCGCCAAACTCCTGAGCTACTCGGACCTGGGAAGGGCACAAAACACAGTCCCAAATGAATCTGAGCCTCTGAGGGCTGCCTGAGCGCTGAACCTGAGTGGCTTAGATCGGGGAGGTGCACACAGCCTAGGGCCGGCATCAGACGGTTCCTGGCTGAGCATCGTAGAACCGGAGCGGTTTGTGCGCCGCGAGAAGGGACAGGTCCAGCAGAGCTGAGACACTGTGTGCACATGTCAGTGCTATTTGTTTGAGCATCCCCCCCTCCCCACAGCGTGACTGAACTAGTGAGCCTAAAAAACCAGGAAACAGAAGAAGTTAAACAGAGGGAACCGCCTTGGAAGTGACCCCACACTGCCCACAACATCAGAGAAGGGCCAGATATATCTTTTTTTTTCCCCTCTTTTTTTTTTTTTTCTTTTTCTTCTTGCTTTTTTTTTCCTTTTTTTTTAAAAATTGTTAAGTCTTCTATTTCTCCTCTAATTTTTATTTCTATAACCTACTATTACTTTTCAAAAAAAAAGACTATTTTTTTAAGGCAAACACCATATATAGTCTTTCTGTGGTTGTTGTTGGAGTTTTTTAATAATTCTTGTGGCTTTTTGTTTTTTTTTCTTTTTTCCTTCTACTTCTTTTCTTTAATATTGTATTTTTGAAAATCCAACCTCTACTCTAGATTTTTAATCTTTGCTTTTTGGTTTTTGTTGTCAATTATGTACATTTAAAAACCCAAACTTCACTACCCAAGTTTACCTGAGAGCAAGATTACTGGCTTGACCACTCTCTCCTCCTTTGGACTCTCCTTTTTCTCCACCAGGTGGCCTCTGTCTCTTTTCTCCCCCATCTCTTCTCTATCCAACTCTCTGAATCTCTGTGTGTTCCAGACGGTGGAGAACACCTAAGGAACTGGTTCCTGGCAGGATTTGTCTCTCTCCTTTTCATTCCTCTCCCTTATCCTCCTGGCCACCTCTGTCTACTTCCTCCCTCCCCTCTTCCCTGTATAACTCCGTAAATACCTCTGAGCGGTCCAGACTATGGAACGCACATAAGGAAGTGACTACTGGCTAGCTTGCTCTCTCCTCTTTTGATCTCACTGCATCTCATTCCAGTCACCTCTAACTACCCCCTCCCTCTTCTCTTCTCCATGTAACTTAGTGAACCTCTCTGGGTGTCCCTCAATGTGGAGAAACTTTTCATCTTTAACCTAGATGTTTTATCATCGGTGCTATACAGATGGAGAAATCTAGAGGCTACTGTAAAAATAAAACTGAAAACCAGAAGCAGGAGGCTTAAGTCCAAAGCCTGAGAACATCAGAGAACTGAATTCAGGGAACATTAAGCAATAGGAGTTCATCAAATGCCTCCATACTTACACTGAAACCAAGCTCCACCCAAGGGCCAACAAGTTTCACAGCAAGACATACCATGCAAATTCTCCAGCAACACAGGAACACACCCCTGAGCTTCAATGTACAGGCAGCTCAAAGTTACTCCAAAACCATTGACATCTCATAACCCATTACTGGTCACGCCACTGCACTCCAGAGAGAAGAAACCCAGCTCCACCCACCAGAACTCCAACACGAGCCTCCCTAACCAGGAAACCTTGACAAGCCACTGATACAACCCCATCCACAGTGAGGAAGCTCCATAATAAAGAGAACTCCACAAATTACCAGAATATAGAAAGGCCACCCCAAACGCAGCAATATAACCAAGATGAAAAGACAGAGGAATACTCAGCAGGTTAAGGAACAGGATAAATGCCCACCAAACCAAACCAAAGAGGAAGAGATAGGGAATCTACCTGAGAAAGAATTTCGAATACTGATAGTGAAAATGATCCAAAATCTTGAAATCAAAATGGAATCACAGATAAATATCCTAGAGACAAGGATTGAGAAGATGCAAGAAAGGTTTAACAAGGACCTAGAAGAAATAAAAAAGAGTCAATATATAATAAATAATGCAATAAATGAGATCAGAAACACTCTGGAGGCAACAAATAGTAGAATAACGGAGGCAGAAGATAGAATTAGTGAAATAGAAGATAGAATGGTAGAAATAAATGAATCAGAGAGGAAACAAGAAAAACGAATTAAAAGAAATGAACAATCTCAGAGACCTCCAGGACAACATAAAGTGCTCCAACATTCGAATTATAGGAGTCCCAGAAGAAGAAGACAAAAAGAAAGACCATGAGAAAATCCTTGAGGAGATAATAGTTGAAAACTTCCCTAAAATGGGGAAGGAAATAATCACCAAAGTCCAAGAAACCCAGAGAGTTCCAAACAGGATAAACCCAAGGCAAAACACCCCAAGACACATATTAATTAAATTAACAAAGATCAAACAAAGAACAAATATTAAAAGCAGCAAGGGAAAAACAACAAATAACACACAAGAGGATTCCCATAAGGATAACAGCTGATCTTTCAATAGAAACTCTTCAGGCCAGGAGGGAATGGCAAGACATACTTAAAGTGATGAAAGACAATAACCTACAGCCCAGATTACTGTACCCAGCAAGGATCTCATTCAAATACGAAGAGAAATCAAAAGCTTTACAGACAAGCAAAAGCTGAGAGAATTCAGCACCACCAAACCAGCTCTCCAACAAATTCTAAAAGATATTCTCTAGACAGGAAACACAAAAAGGGTGTATCAAGCCGAACCCAAAACAATAAAGTAAAAGGTAACGGGATCATACTTAACAATAATTACCTTAAACGTAAATGGGTTGAATGCCCCAACCAAAAGACAAAGATTGGCCGAATGGATACAAAAACAAGACCCCTCTATATGCTGGTTACAAGAGACCCACCTCAAAACAAGGGACGCATACAGACTGAAAGTGAAGGGCTGGAAAAAGATATACCACACAAATAGAGACCAAAAGTAAGCAGGAGTGGCAATACTCATATCCAATAAAATAGACTTTAAAACAAAGGCTGTGAAAAGAGATAAAGAAGGCCACTACATAATGATCAAAGGATCAATCCAAGAAGAAGTATAACAATTATAAATATATATGCACCCAATATAGGAGCACCGCAATATGTAAGACAAATGCTAACAAGTATGAAAGGGGAAATTAACAATAACACAATAATAGTGGGAGACTTTAATACCCCACTCACACCTATGGACAGATCAACTAAACAGAAAATTAACAAAGAAATGCAAACTTTAAATGATGCATTAGATCAGTTAGACCTAATTGATATCTATGGGACATTTCACCCCAAAACAATGAATTTCACCTTTTTCTCAAGTGCTCATGGAACCTTCTCTAGGATAGATCACATCCTGGGCCATAAATCTAAACTTGATAAATTCAAAAAAATCGAAATCATTCCAAGCATCTTTTCTGACCATAATGCAGTAAGATTAGATCTCAATTACAGGAGAAAAACTATTAAAAATTCCAACATATGGAGGTTGAACAACACACTTCTGAATAACCAACAAATCACAGAAGAAATCAAAAAAGAAATCAAAATATGCATAGAAACTAATGAAAATGAAAACACAACAACCCAAAACCTGTGGGACACTATAAAAGCAGTGCTATGGGGAAAGTTCATAGCACTACAGGCATACCTCAAGAAACAAGAAAAAAGTCAAATAAATAACCTAACTCTACACCTAAAGCAACTAGAAAAGGAAGAATTGGAGAACCCCAGAGTTAGTAGATGGAAAGAAATCTTAAAAATTAGGGCTGAAATAAATGCAAAAGAAACAATAGAGACCATAGCAAAAATCAACAAAGCCAAAAGCTGGTTCTTTGAAAGGATAAATAAAATTGACAAACCATTAGCAAGACTCATCAAGAAGCAAAGAGAGAAAAATCAAATCAATAAAATTAGAAATGAAAATGGAGGGATCACAACAGAAAACACAGAAATACAAAGGATCATAAGAGAATACTATCAGCAATTATATGCCAATAAAATGAACAACGTGGAAGAAATGGACAAATTCTTAGAAAAGTACAACATGCCAAAATAAACCAGGAAGAAATAGAAAATCTTAACAGACACATCACAAGCACAGAAATTGAAACTGTAATCAGAAATCTTCGAGCAAACAAAAGCCCAGGTCCAGACGCTTCACAGCTGAATTCTACCAAAAATTTAGAGAAGAGCTAACACCTATCCTACTCAAACTCTTCCAGAAAATTGCAGAGGAAGGTAAATTTCCAAACTCATTCTATGAGCCCACCATCACCCTAATACCAAAACCTGACAAAGATACTACAAAAAAAGAAAACTACAGGCCAATATCACTGAACATAGATGCAAAAATCCTCAACAAAATTCTAGCAATCAGAATCCGACAACACATTAAAAAGATCATACATCATGACCAAGTGAGCTTTATCCCAGGGATACAAGGATTCTTCAATATCCGCAAATCAATCAATGTAATTCACCACATCAACAAAGTGAAAAATAAAAGCCATATGATTATCTCAATAGATGCAGAGAAGGCCTTTGACAAAATTCAACATCCATTTATGATAAAAACTCTCAAGAAAGCAGAAATAGAAGGAACATACCTCAACATAATAAAAGCTATATATGACAAACCCACAGCAAACATTATCCTCAATGGTGAAAAATTGAAAGCATTTCCCCAAAAGTCAGGAACAAGACAAGGGTGTCCACTTTCACCGCTACTATTCAACGTAGTTCTGGAAGTTTTGGCCACAGCAATCAGAGCAGAAAAAGAAATAAAAGGAATCCAAATTGGAAATGAAGAAGTAAAACTCTCACTGTTTGCAGATGACACGATCCTCTACATAGAAAACCCTAAAGACTCCACCAGAAAATTACTAGAGCTAATCAATGAATATAGTAAAGTTGCAGGATATAAAATCAACACACAGAAATCTCTTGCATTCCTATACACTAATCATGAGAAAGTAGAAGAAGAAATTAAGGAAACAATTCCATTCACCATTGCAACAAAAAGAATAAAATACTTAGGAATATATCTACCTAAAGAAACTAAAGACCTATATATAGGAAACTATAAAACACTGATGAAAGAAATCAAAGAGGACACTAATAGATGGAGAAATATACCATGTTCATAGATTGGTAGAATCAATATAGTGAAAATGAGTATACTACCAAAAGCAATTTACAAATGCATTGCAATCCCTATCAAGCTACCAGCCACATTTTTCACAGAACTAGAACAAATAATTTCAAGATTTGTATGGAAATACAAAAAACCTCGAATAGCCAAAGCAATCTTGAGAAAGAAGAATGGAACGGGAGGAATCAGCCTGCCTGACTTCAGGCTCTACTACAAAGCCACAGTCATCAAGACAGTATGGTACTGGCACAAAGACAGAAATATAGATCAATGGAACAAAATAGAAAGCCCAGAGATAAATCCACACACATATGGACACCTTATCTTCGACAAAGGAGGCAAGAATATACAATGGAGTAAAGACAATCTCTTTAACAAGTGGTGCTGGGAAAACTGGTCAACCACTTGTAAAAGAATGAAACTAGATCACTTTCTAACACCGCACACGAAAAGAAACTCAAAATGGATTAAAGATCTAAATGTAAGATCAGAAACTATAAAACTCCTAGAGGAGAACATAGGCAAAACATTCTCCAACATAAATCACAGCAGGATCCACCTCCCAGAATTCTGGAAATAAAAGCAAAAATAAACAAATGGGACCTAATTGAAATTAAAAGCTTATGCACAACAAAGGAAAATATAAGCAAGGTGAAAAGACAGCCTTCTGAATGGGAGAAAATAATAGCAAATGAAACAACTGACAAACAACTAATCTCAAAAATATACAAGCAACTTATGCAACTCAATTCCAGAAAAATAAACGACCCAATCAAAAAATGGGCCAAAGAAAGAAATAGACATTTCTCCAAAGAAGACATACGGATGGCTAACAAACACATGAAAAGATGCTCAACATCACTCATTACTAGAGAAATGCAAATCAAAACCACAATGAGGTACCACTTCACACCAGTCAGAATGGCTGCGATCCAAAAATCTGCAAGCAATAAATGCTGGAGAGGGTGTGGAGAAAAGGGAACCCCCCTACACTGTTGGTGGGAATGCAAACTAGCACAACCACTATGGAAAACAGTGTGGAGATTCCTTTAAAAATTGCAAATAGAACTACCTTATGACCCAGCAATCCCACTGCTGGGCATACACACCGAGGAAACCAGAATTGAAAGAGACACATGTACCCCAATGTTCATCGCAGCACTGTTTATAATAGCCAGGACATGGAAGCAACCTAGATGTCCATCAGCAGATGAATGGATAAGAAAGCAGTGGTACATATACACAATGGAGTATTACTCAGCCATTAAAAAGAATACATTTGAATCAATTCTGATGAGATGGATGAAACTGGAGCCGATTATACAGAGTGAAGTAAGCCAGAAAGAAAAACACCAATACAGTATACCAACACATATATATGGAAATAGAAAGATGGCAATGATGACCCTGTATGCAAGACAGCAAAAAAGGCACAGATGTGTACAGCGGACTTTTGGACTCAGAGGGAGAGGGAGAGGGTGTGATGATTTGGGAGATTGGCATTGTAACATGTATACTATCATGTAAGAATCAAATCACCAGTCTATGTCCGATGCAGGATGCAGCAGGCTTGGGGCTGGTGCACGGGGATGACCCGGAGGGTTGTTGTGGGGAGGGAGGTGGGAGGGGGGGTTCATGTTTGGGATCGTATGTACACCCGTGGTGGATTCATGTCAATATATGGCAAAACCAATACAGTATTATAAAGTAAAATAAAGTAAAAATAAAAAGTTAAAAAAATAAAAATATTAAAAAAAACAATCAGCCACTTTGCAAAGAAAAAAATTAAAAGTATGTGTATATACACAGTTTAGCACACACCCATATTGTTCTTTCTTTGCCAACTGAGAGGGCCCAGAAGCAATAACACCCCAGGAACAACAAACAAACCTGGTGCCCAGATCTGGGTTTCTAATACCATTATTCAGCAAATGAACTATGACTTCTTAGAGAAAGGGATGATTCTGTTGCTAAGACTTGGGAGTATACTGGGTGAGTCTGGACCATTTGTAAGTGCCAAAAGTAAAGAAATGCTCAGACACAAATAACCACAATGTTAGGAGTTTGTCAAACGGATATAGGAATCAACTGAAAGTTTCCAATGGCCGAAACCACAACAATTTGAGCTACAAAGAAAATAGCATTGCATTATAACCCAAGTATAAAGTATTTGAATTCACAGTATATTAAATCAATAAATAGTGGTTAAATCAATAAATAGATGGCAAAAAGTCTTCTCCAGTGCAGAAGATTCCACATAATTATGTAGGCGTCCCTACCCAAGGATATGGAATGTATCCCCCTAAAGTATGGGCTGCTCACAGGGACTTCCTTCCAAGGAAGATAGTATGGAAATGGGGAGAAAAGAGTGGATAAACCTGACAAACACCAGGTGACTATGAGTAACATCCACATGATAAGTCACGTTGATAACGTGTGCCATTGATGTAACGTGATGAGAATGGTACTTTATCTCTGTGGGCTTCATTTCCAGAACCAATGGCCTCAGTTTAATCATGAGGAAAGCATCAGTCAAATATCAACTGTGGAATGGTCTACAAAACACCTTGTACTCCTCAAAGCTGCCAAGGTCATCAAAGAAAATGAATGTCTGAGAACTATGATAGTAGGGAGAGATATAAGGAGACATGATGACTAAATGTAATGTGGCTCCTGGAGGAGACCCTAGAGGGGAAAAAGAGAGGAGGTACAAATTGAGGAAATGGGAATAAACTACAGACTTTAATTAATAATAGTGTATCATTAACTGTGACAAAGTAAATGCAAGAGACACGGGTTTGATACCTGGGTCACAAAGATCTCCTGGAGAAGGAAGTGACAACCCATTCCAGGATTCTTGCCTGAAAAATTCCATGGACAGAGGAGCCTGGCAGGATAGTCCATCGGGTCACAGAAAGCTCAGACGTGACTTAGCAACTAAACCACCACCACCATACTAATCGTAGATGTTGACAGGGGAGACTCCTTGTACTATTTTTACAATTTCTCTATAAACCAAAAACTACTCCAAAAATTTCAAAGTTTTTATATTAAAAAATGGGAGGAGTTGGTGTTGCTACTCTGAAAGAAGGTTACTTACTGAATTAATTGTAAAGTGTTAACTATCCACTCCCCAATCAGATGAACAAATATAAGCATATAGGCTAGTGTAGTGAATAATACCATTATTCCAGACCTGAGTTCATGTTTGCCCAAGCTTGCTATGGGCATGACACTCATACATATCCTCTAGTCCCCTAGGACCTTGATGTTTTCTCCTATAAATTATGGAAATTTGATAAATGAGATAACAGGGATCTTCCAAAATAATTCTATAGACCAGCAAAATATCTAATCAAAATTATTAAGAATGTCAATGGATTGATTCTATTGTATCACACATAATTTGGGAAGTACTTACTGGCTTCTTCCACTAATAAAATAAGAGTTTTACTTCTATTTGATAAAACCTGTTTTTGAGATTTGAATAGTAAGTTACACTGGAACATTAAGAAGAAACAACCATTTTCCATCTTTTAGTAGTAGCATCTTCTTTAAAACTGTACTTTTCTCTTGAAAGCATACAAGGGAGGGATAAAAAGCATACTTTATACCTATTATATTGTTCACATATTCTCAAATAATATTGCATTTTATACAATATCACTTTCAGCCCCATAAAATGTACTGCATTGAGACTGTAATTAAGACACAACACCTGAGAGCTAACTGCATCATGAGTTTTCAGAACAAATAAAAGACTAGGTCTGTTTTTTTCTTTCAAAAAGGATCCTGATGGAATAGACTGAATGAAAATCATGACTTGCCTCTTCTTGGCGGCCTATTCTTCTCCCAGGATGACTGCAGGACCACATAAGAGGCAAAAAGTGGAGGGAAGTAGCACCAGCAGCCAAGAACTGGAGTCAAGACAGTTCAGTTCAGTTCAGTTCAGTTCAGTCGCTCAATCGTGTCTGACTCTTTGCAACCCCATGAACTGCAGCACGCATGCCAGGCCTCCCTCCATCACCAACTTCCGGAGTTCACCCAAACTCATGTTCATTGAATTGGTGATGCCATTCAACCATCTCATCTTCTGTCGTCCCCTTCTCCTCCTGCCCTCATTCCTTCCCAGCATTAGGATCTTTTCAAATGAGTTAGCTCTTTCATCAGGTGGCCAAAGTATTGGAGTTTCAGCTTCAGTATGAGTACTTCCAATGAACAAACAGGACTGATCTCCTTTAGGATGGAGTGGTTGGATCTCCTTGCAGTTCAAGGGACTCTCAAGAGTCTTCTCCAACACCACAGTTCAAAAGCATCAATTCTTTGGGGCGAAGCTTTCTTTATAGTCCAACTCTCACAACTATTCATGACTACTGGAAAAACCATAGCCTTGACTAGACGGACCTTTGCGGACAAAGTAATGTCTTTGCTTTTTAATATGCTGTCTAGGTCGGTCATAACTTTTCTTCCAAGGAGTGAGCATCTTTTAATTTCATGGCTGCAATCAACATCTGCAGTGATTTTGGAGCCCCCCAAAATAAAGTCTGACACTGTTTCCACTGTTTCCCCATCTATTTCCCATGAAGTTATGGGACCAGATGCCATGATCTCAGTTTTCTGACTGATGAGCTTTAAATCAACTTTTTCACTCTCCTCTATCACTTTCATCAAGAGGTTTTTTAGTTCCTCTTCATTTTCTGCTATAAAGATGATGTCATCTGCATATGTGAGGTTATTGATATTTCTCCCAGCAATCTTGATTCCAGCTTGTGATTCTTCCAGCACAGCATTTCTCATGATGTACTCTGCATAGAGGTTAAATAAGCAGGGTGACAATATACAGCCTTGACATACTCATTCTCCCATTTGGAAACATTTTGCTGTTCCATGTCCAGTTCTAACTGTTGCTTCCTGACCTGCATACAGATTTCACAAGAGGCAAGTCAGGTGGTCAGGTATTCCCATCTCTTTCAGAATTTTCCACAGTTTATTGTGATCCACACGGTCAAAGGCTTTGGCATAGTCAAGAAAGCAGAAATAAATGTTTTTCTGGAACTCTTGCTTTTTCAATGATCCAGGAGATGTTGGTAATTTGATCTCTGGATCCTTTGCCTTTTCTAAATTCAGCTTGAACACCTGGAAGTTCATGGTACATGTATTGCTGAAGCCTGGCTTGAAGAATGTGAGCATTACTTTACTAGTGTGTGAGATGAGTGTAATTGTGCAGTAGTTTGAGCATTATTTGGCATTGCTTTTCTTTGGGATTGGAATGAAAACTGCCCTTTTTCAGTCCTGTGGCCACTGCTGAGTGTTCCAAATTTGCTGGCATATTGAGTGCAGCATTTTCACAGCATCATCTTTTAGGATTTGAAATAGCTCAACTGGAATTCCGTCACCTCCACTAGCTTTGTTCATAGTGATGCTTCCTAAGGTCCACTTGACTTCATATGCCAAGATGTCTGGCTCTAGCTAAGTGATCTGGCCTGATTATCTGGGTCGTGAAGATCTTTTTTGTACAGTTCTTCTGTGTATTCTTGCCACCTCTTCCTAATATCTTCTGCTTCTGTTAGGTCCATTCCATTTCTGTCCTTTATTGAGCCCATCTTTTCATGAAATGTTCCCTTGGTGTCTCTAATTTTCTTGAAGAGATCTCTAGTCTTTCCCATTCTGTTGTTTTCCTCTATTTCTTTGCATTGATCGCAATGCAGTAAATGGATGGAACTCAAAAATGTTTTGGATTTGCACCATTTTCTTAAATTGCAAGAGCTACGGATGGGATGCTGTCTGTTCAGGGCTGGCTGAGCTAAACCCTGACCCCTATACTGTGCAGCAAGGTTAATACAGCAGACGTGGAGAGGCCATGGACCACCTGAAGGGCAGAAGAAATAGTCCAGGAGCAATTGTTTCCATATGCATTTCCAGAACTGAGACAGGAGTGCTTTGGAACCGGCAGGAAAGGGAAGCAATTTATCCCCTTTCACAACCTTCAGAAAGCTTCCTGGGGAGTTCATGACCTTGGTCTATCAAATACCTTATTTGGCATTGCTTCTTGCAAGAGAGGCCAGAAGCAAACTTGAGTTAAAGAACTTTCATTTTGAATTTTACTATATAAACCTTGTTTAGAAGCACAGCTTATAAACGAGTTTCTTTGTCCACAGGTTTAACAACATCTGTTAATTATTGCCCAATAATATTATTAGGCAATGCATATTAATGTCATAAAGAGTGAAGTGTATATAGTTATTCTGTTTGCTTAATCACAAGTGCCCACTGTATTATTTAATTTGCAAATCAGCAGGTAAAAATGAGGCATTCCTTCATTTCTTCCATTAATTCCATGAGAATAACCCACCAATGTCATAACACACAGAGGAGCATTCATTTCCTGACTTTTCTTTATACTCTTTCCCTAGACACAGGTTCATATCATTCCACTCTCTACAAACATAGAGAAGGAAAATATATAATTCCAATTAATTATATATGTATATAAAATTCTCACAATATAGTCATAAATGTACACTGAAAAATGATAAGGTAACTGTAGCCATGTATGTGCCATTGCCATCTGACACTCTTTCCCATCCTCAATTACACTGACTTTTGATGGTCATTTGGGAAATTTATTTTCAGTGGTGCCTGAAGCCAACAATTAGTTGTGTTAAATTGTGTGCTTTAAGTACATAGCTCTTCTCCTCACCTCTCAGGCTGCAATCAAGGGTTCTGGCCATTCCCTGGTTTCATGGGCACAGCACAGGAGCAAAGGATAACATGACAATTTCCATTTCTGGAGGACATGGCAAGATACCATCTTGCAAATATAACTAGAATGCACCTCTCAACAGCCCAGAGTACAAATAATTGACTACTACATAATAATAAATTATAGTGTTGAGGTGAAGACAATTATTTGATTTGGTATAAATGCAATTAAAATTGTGACTTGGTTGTTTCTAAGACTAAATGCATATGTTGTAGGGAACACAAACAAACCAGTGGCTTTGTTGCTTCTACTGCAGCTTGAGAGTAGACTAGCCAATGTCACATTTAATACAAGAAAGGACATTTTCATAATTTTATATATATTAAGATGCATATGTATGTATGTATATATACATACACACATAAACATTTTATATTGCTGCTGGTGTTCAGTCACTCAATTGTGTCCAACCCTTTGCAACCCCATGGACAGCAGCACATCAGGCTTCCCTGTCCTTCATCATCTCCCAGAGTTTGCTCAAACTCATGTCCATTGAGTCAGTGATGCCATCCAACCATCTCAGCCTCTGTCATCCCCTTCTCCTCCTGCCTTCAATCTTTCCCAGCATCAGGGGCTTTTCCAATGAGTCAGCTCTTCGCATCAGGTGGCCAAAGTATTGCAGTTTGAGCTTCAGCATCAGTCCTTCCGATGAATATTCAGCACTGATTTCCTTTAGGATGGACTGGTTGGATCTCCTTGCAGTCCAAGGGACTCTCAAAAGTCTTCTCCAGCACCACAGTTTGAAAGCTTCAATTCTTTGGTGCTCAGCTTTCCTTATAGTCCAACTCTCACATCCATACATGAGTACTGGAAAAACCATAGTTTTGAGTAGATGAACCTTTGTCAGTAAAGTAATGTTTCTGTTTTTTAAGATGCTGTCTAGGTTTGTCATAGCTTTTCTCCAAGGAACAAGCGTCTTAATTTCATGGCTGCAGTCACCATCTGCAGTGATTCTGGAGCCCAAGAAAATAGTCTGTCACTATTTTCATTGTTTCCCCACCTATTTGCCATGAAGTGATGGGACTGAATGCCTTGATCTTAGTTTTTTGAATGTTGAGTTTTAAGCCAGCTTTTTCACTCTACTCTTTCATCTTCATCAAGAGGCTCCTTAATTTCTCTTTGGTTACTGCCATAAGGGTGGTGTCATCTGCATAGCTGAGGTTATTGATATTTCTCCCAGCAGTCTTGATTCCAGCTTGTATATATACACAAATATAAGCATTTTCAGGCTTCCCAGGTGGTGTTAGCGGTAAAGAACCCCCCTGCAAATGCAAGTAAATGTAAGAGACCCAGGTTCCATCCTTGGGTCAGGAAGAATCCCTGGAGGAGGGCATAGCAACCCACTCCAGCATTCTTGCCTGGAGAATCCCACAGACAGAGGAGCCTGACAGGCTGTAGTTGATAGGGCCACAAAGAGTTGGACACAACTGAATCAGCTTAGCACACACATATGCATTTTCACCATATATATGTTGGAGATTTAAAAGCTACCATCTTATTGTGGCACAAACATCTTTAAGTAGATGTTACTCAGTTTCCATTAAAATTATTCTTTAGATATTAACTGGAAAGAGCCATAAGCTTCAGCCATGCATTACACAAATACCTCAGAAGAAAAAGTTATCACGAGGGAGAGAATAATAATAAAATAAAAATTATAAAAAAGGTGACAACCCCCCCCCCCTCGAAACTATAATATTCTAAAGAGCAGTACACAGTATTCCAGTGCATTGTATACAGTAAATGTCTTCCTTTGAACAGGTTACTGGAATGAATCCTAGAGGAGCAAGTCATCTCTAGGGAGAATAGGAACCTGAGATGTTTTCTGCCAATATCTGGGTAAGTATTCTTTCAGGAGGCTGCGGGTTTGCTACTGAGCTTCTCTTTATTCCTGGGGTTTAGACAGGAGATGTAACCAGGTGTAGTATTCCACAGTCTTTGATAAAGGAAAGCCTAAGTCTTTGAATATATTTTAAACAGGATGTTACTTTCCTAGATTGAGCATGTCATGTACAGTGAGAGGTACATTGTTCTTTCCTGTAAATAGACTTACACAACAGGGCTGCTGAGAAAAGAGGTAATAAGGCCTGACAACTGAAGAATTGCATTGCCTTTAGTTACAACATGTTTAGAGTTTTCAGTGTGTTGGTTCTATAGAAGGTCAAACTCATGTCTAAGAACTGGATTGTCATTATGATGATAGCAGCAACCTGATTCTGCTGGAATGGTTCCCAAAGAAAATTGTTAGTTACCACCATTTGGGGAGCTTACTAAGTCCTAATAATGAAAGTGCAAATTAAAAAGTAATGATACAAGATCATATTAAGAGGTGACTGTAGGTCAGATGTGTTGTTACTTGCTTGAGAGATGCCTTAACCACTTCATCGGCTCTCAGGAGAGCCAATCCAGGCGCTATGGTTTCATTAAGTATTTTAATATTCATCTCTCTCTCCCTAAATGTGTCATTATATGATGCTGAAACTAGGTAAAGGCACTTTCTACTACTAAACAAATCCAGAAATCTAGATTCCTATGAACTAAATAAGCTAAATGGTCATGCTGTGCCTTCAGAGATTTCCTAAATGACTATAAGCATTGAATTTATCATAAATATGTTATGATTCATTTCTTGAAAAAGAAAAAAAATCCAGTTCATTTATTAATGTGCCAGCTAGCTAATACCTAGATGCAACCATTATGCAAAATCACTTCAATGATTTGAAATATATATTTAGAAAAAAATAAACTTGTCTCTGGGTTCCATTTCAAATCAATTGTCATGATTTAAATATAAATAACTAGGGACAATGTTATTGATGAACAAACAGTATAATAAATTGTATAATGTATTTTTTAAAGTGAAAATTCACAGAAAACAATTTCAAAAGCTTCTTTTCTTCATACTTGGCATTTGAGAAAAGTTTCCTTTTGTCTGGATCATGTTAATAATTTCTTAGTCTTTATTCTAGTCATATTCATAACTATGTTGATCAGGGCATTTTCAGTAGTCAATCTCATAAACCAAAAAAAGAGATGTAATTGTTCAAAAATACAGACAATGAGGCAGGGCTGGGTACTCAAGTGTGCTGTCAGCAAGTCTCAGAACCTAACTAACTCTCTCTCTCAGTCTTCCTTTCTGTTATATACATACACACACACACATACACACACACAGAGTTCTATTTCTCTTTTACTGACGTTAAATGACATTATCCTTAGGTAAAGTTTCCAGGTTGGCCAGGTTAGGCTAATAAATTGTGTTTCCTAGAACAAGTTCTAGATATTATTAACAGGGTGACTGTTGTTGTTTATTTGCTAAATCATGTCCAACTCTTTTGCAACCCCATGGACTGAGGAGCCCACCAGGCTCCTCTGTCCATCGGATTTCTCAGGTAAGAATACTGGAATGGATTACCATTTCCTTCTTGAGGGACCTTCCTGACCCTGGGATCAAACTTACGTCTCCTGCATTGCAGATAGATTCTTTATTGCTGAGTCACTGGGGAAGCCTGATGAGTGGTTACAGATAAACAAATTTAGGATATTTTGGTTTAATCAAAGTTAACTGTCTCCTTTACCAGAGGCTTCTCCGAGCCTTTAATACAATGATATGTTTATGACTCTCCAAGAAAGGTAGAAATCATACCTGTCAGCTATTGCCAAAATTAACTACCCCCAGAATCTGCTTTTCCCTCTTACTTAGTCTAATCTCCAAGCAGTAGATGACAAGGAAATAAACCAGAAAGCACAGGATAAGCCATCTCCTTTTATATAATCCCATTTTCCTGGTTGCTTGGCTTGATCTTTGAGGGCAGTCATTTGGTTTGAGGGGCTTCCCAGGTGTCTCAGTGGTAAAGAATCCTCTTGCCAATGCAGGAGATAGAAGAGACATGCAGGGACTGAACCCATGTCTCTTGCATTGGGAAGATACTCTGGAAGAGGAAATGACAATTCACTCCAGCATTCTTGCATGGAAAATTCCATGGACAGCGGAGCTTTGTGGGCTACAGTCCAGAGGGGTCACAAAGAGTCAGACACGCCTGAGCAACTGAGCGCACACACACATATGGTTTGAAATGGCTTAACCATCTGAGCCCTGATGGGGAGCTCTCACCTCCACCACTCCTTCTATCAGATACAGGCCTCTAGACCCTCCAGGCTTATTTCCTTTTAAGACCTGTTGGAAGAACATGGGGTGGGAGAAGGGAAGGTAGAGGTGAGGAAGAATGTCTGAAGATTAGCAGCTCACCTGCTTGACCTCACTAATGAAGAGCAACCATTTGATATGAACTAGTTCTCTGGCCATGTCCTGCTCACTATGCTAGATTTAGCTCTCTTGGTAAATTTAAAAATGAAATAGGAAATGTATTACCATACATATATTTAGTTCATTGTCTAGCATGTATAGTAAAGCTTGTGTCCGTCTCTAAAGGAAAATTTCCTAATAATATTTTGTAGGGAAAACCCCAGAATACAAAATGACATTTCAACTCTCCTCCTCACTCAGATTAGATAAATCACTAACAGAATATTAAGAAATTTCCTATATATGAAGATGGAAGAAGCTTACTCAAAATAAAATAGGAGTTGGGGAAAATTTACTTATTTTTCTTCTTCACAGCACCTTTCAATCACATCTATGACATTTTCCCAGTGAACTCATAGAAATTCTATATTACAGATTGTACCTGGTTTGCATAACTTGTTTTGTATCTCTTGGCAAGCTCCAAGTCATCTCAGTTTTGTATATTTTTATGTAACTCTGATCACAAGGAAGATGTCTTTGACAGAAGGTATGGTTCAATAAATTGAGATGAAACAGTTAGGCACAGAATTTACCATGAGGGTGGCCATTGGTTCTAGAGTAATTTTCTATGCCTACTAAATTTCCTAAAATTTAGAACATGAGCCAATATTTATTGAATTGATTGAATATCGTGTAAAAGCAACTGATTTTCAGGCTTATAAACTTTGGATTTTTTATTAAAAAAAAGTCTTTCAGAGAAAAACAAGTATCATATATTAACACATATATGTGGACTCTAGAAAAATGGTACTGATACCTATTTGCAGGGTAGGGATAGAAACACAGACATAGAGAATGGATTTGTGAACCCAGTGGTGGAAGAAGAGGGTGGGACTAATTCAAAGAGTAGTATTGCAATATACACCTTACCACACATAATATAGATATCTAGTGGGAACCTGCTATATAACACAGGGAGCTTAGCCTGGTGCTCTGAGATGACCTATAGGGGTGAGGTGGAAGGGAGGCTTTGAGCCTCGCACAAAATGGAGAAGATATATGTACACTTATAGCTGATTCTCTTATCTTGAACATGGGGTATCTCTTCACAGCTGCTCCAGCAAAGTGCAGCAGCCACTGCTCCTTACCTTGGATGAGGGGTATCTCCTCACCGCTGCCCCTCCTGACCTTGAATGTGGAGAAGCTCCTCTCGGCGCTCCTGAGCCCATGCAGCCACCTCTCCTTGAAGAGCCGTGAAGAGATACCCCATGTTCAAGGTAAGAGAAACCCAAGTAAGATGGTAGGTGTGGCGAGAGGGCATCAGAGGGCAGACACATTGAAACCAAAATCACAGAAAACTAGTCAATCTAATCACACGGATCACAGGCTTGTCTAACTCAATGAAACTAAGCCATGTACTGTGGGGCCTCCCAAGACGGACAGGTCATGGTGGAGAGGCCTGACAGAATGTGGTCCACTGGAGAAGGGAATGGCAAACCACTTCAGTATTCTTGCCTTGAGAACCCAATGAACAGTATGAAAAGGCAAAATGATAGGATACTGAAAGAGGAACTCCGCAGGTCAGTAGGTGCCCAATATGCTACTGGATATCAGTGGAGAAATAACTCCAGAAAGAATGAAGAGATGGAGTCAAAGCAAAAACAATACCCAGTTGTGGATGTGACTGGTGATAGAAGCAAGGTCCAATGCAGTAAAGAGCAATATTGCATAGGAAACTGGAATGTCAGGTCCATGAATCAAGGCAAATTGCAAGTAGTCAAACAAGAGATGACAAGAGTGAATGTCGACATTCTAGGAATCAGTGAACTAAAATGGACTGGAATGGGTGAATTTAACTCAGATGACCATTATATCTACTACTGCAGGCAGGAATCCCTTAGAAAAAATAGAGTAGCCATCATGGTCAACAAAAGAGTCCGAAATGCAGTGCTTGGATGCAATCTCAAAAATGACAGAATGATCTCTGTTCATTTCCAAAGCAAACCATTCAATATCACAGTTATCCAAGTCTATGCCCCAACCAGTAACACTAAAGAAGCTGAAGTTGAATGGTTCTGTGAAGACCTACAAGACCTTTTAGAACTAACACCCAAAAAAGATGTCCTTTTCATTATAGGGGACTGGAATGCAAAAGTAGGAAGTCAAGAAACACCTGGAGTAACAGGCAAATTTGGCCTTGGAATACGGAATGAAGCAGGGCAAAGGCTAATAGAGTTTTGCCAAGAAAACGCACTGATCATAGCAAACACCCTCTTCCAACAACACAAGAGAAGACATTACATGTGGACATCACCAGATTGTCAACACCGAAAACAGATTGATTATATTCTTTGCAGCCAAAGATGGAGAGCTCTATACAGTCAGCAAAAACAAGACCAGGAGCTGACTGTGGCTCAGATCATGAACTCCTTATTGCCAAATTCAGACTGCAATTGAAGAAAGTAGGGAAAACCACTGACCATTTAGGTATGACCTAAACGAAATCCCTTATGATTATACAGTGGAAGTGAGAAATAGATTTAAGGGACTAGATCTGTTAGAGTTCCTGATGAACTATGGATGGAGGTTTGTCACATTGTACAGGAGACAGGGATCAAGACCATCCCCATGGAAAAGAAATGCAAAAAAGCAAAATAGCTTTCTGGGGAGGCCTTACAAATAGCTGTGAAAAGAAGAGAGGTGAAGAGCAAAGGAGGAAAGGAAAGATATAAGCATCTGAATGCAGAGTTCCAAAGAATGGCAAGAAGAGATAAGAAAGCCTTCCTCAGCGATCAATGCAGAGAAATAGAGGAAAACAACAGAATGGGAAAGTCTAGTGATCTCTTCAAGAAAATTAGAGATACCAAGGGAACATTTCATGCAAAGATGGGCTCGATAAAGGAGAGAAATGGAATGGACCTAACAGAAGCAGAAGATATTAAGAAGAGGTGGCAAGAATACACAGAAGAACTGTACAAAAAGATCTTCACGACCAAGATAATCATGATGATGTGATCATTATCTAGAGCCAGACATCTTGGAATGTGAAGTCAAGTGAGCCTTAGAAAGCATCACTATGAACAAAGCTAGTGGAGGTGATGGAATTCCAGTTGAGCTATTTCAAATCCTGAAAGATGATACTGTGAAAGTGCTGCACTCAATATGCCAGCAAATTTGGAAAACTCAGCAGTGGTCACAGGACTGGAAAAGGTCAGTTTTCATTCCAATCCCAAAGAAAGGCAATGCCAAAGAATGCTCCAACTACCACACAATTGCACTCATCTCACATGCTAGTAAAGTAATGCTCAAAATTCTCCAAGCCAGGCTTCAGCAATACGTGAACTGCGAACTCCCTGATGTTCTAGCTGGTTTTAGAAAAGGCAGAGGAGCCAGAGATCAAATTGCCAACATCTCCTGGATTTTGGAAAAAGCAAGAGAGTTCCAGAAAAACATCTATTTCTGCTTTCTTGACTATGCCAAGCCTTTGACTGTGTGGATCACAAGAAACTGTGGAAAATTCTGAAAGAGATGGGAATACCAGTCCACCTAACCTGCCTTTTGAGAAATTTGTATGCAGGTCAGGAAGCAACAGTTAGAACTGGACATGGAACAACGGACTGGTTCCAAATAGGAAAAGGAGTCCATCAAGGCTGTATATTGTCACCCTGCTTATTTAACTTCTATGCAGAGTACATCATGAGAAATGCTGGATTGGAAGAAATACAAGCTGGAATCAAGATTGCCGGGAGAAATATCAATAACCTTAAACATGCAGATGACACCACCCTTATGGCAGAAAGTGAAGAGGAACTAAAAAGCCTCTTGATGAAAGTGAAAGAGGAGAGTGAAAAAGTTGGCTTAAAGCTCAACGTTCAGAAAACGAAGATCATGGCATCCGGTCCCATCACTTCATGGCAAATAGATGGGGAAACAGTAGAAACAGGGTCAGACTTTATTTTGGGGGGCTCCAAAATCATTGCAGATGTTGATTGCAGCCATGAAATTAAAAGATGCTTACTCCTTGGAAGAAAAGTTATGACCAACCTAGATAGTATATCAAAAGCAGAGACATTACTTTGCCGACTAAGGTCCATCTAGTCAAGGCTACGGTTTTTCCTGTGGTCATGTATGGATGTGAGAGTTGGACTGTGAAGAAGGCTGAGCGCCGAAGAATTGATGCGTTTGAACTGTGGTGTTGGAGAAGATTCTTGAGAGTCCCTTGTACTACAAGGAGATCCAACCAGTCCATTCTGAAGGAGGTCTACCCTGGGATTTCTTTGGAAGGAATGATGCTAAAGCTGAAGCTCCAGTACTTTGGCCACCTCATGAGAAGAGTTGACTCTTTGGAAAAGACTCTGATGCTGGGAAGGATTGGGGGCAGGAGGAGAAGGGGACGACAGAGGATGAGATGGCTGGATGGCATCACGGACTCGATGGACATGAGTCTTAGTGACCTCCGGGAGTTGGTGATGGACAGGGAGGCCAGGTGTGCTGTGATTCATGGGGTCGCAAAGAGTCGGACACGACTGAGTGACTGAACTGAACTGAACTGAACTGAAGGCTGTATATTGTCACCCTGCTTATTTAACTTATATGCAGAGTACATCATGAAATTCTGGTCTGGAAGAAGCACAGGCTGGAATCAAGATTGCTAGCAGAAATATCAATAACCTTAGATATACATATGACACCACCCTTATGGCAAAAAGTGAAGAGGAACTAAAGAGCCTCTTGATGAAAGTGAAAGAGGAGAGTGAAAAAGTTGGCTTAAAGCTCAGTATTCAGAAAATGAAGATCTTGCTTCTGGTCCCATCACTTCATGGGAAATAGATGGGGAAAGAGTGGAAACAGTGTCAGACTTTATTTTGGGGGGCTCCAAAATCACTGCAGATGGTGATTGCAGTCATGAAATTAAAAGACGCTTACTCCTTGGAAGGAAAGTTATGACCAACCTAGATACCATATTCAAAATCAGAGACATTACTTTGCCAACGAATATCCATCTAGTCAAGGCTATGGTTTTTCCAGCGGTCATGTATGGATGTGAGAGTTGGACTATAGAGAAAGCTGAGCATCAAATAATTGATGCGTTTGAACTGTGGTGTTGGAGAAGACTTTTGAGAGTCCCTTGGACTGCAAGGAGATCCAACCAGTCCATTCTGAAGGAGATCAGCCCTGGGATTTCATTGGAAGGAATGATGCTAAAGCTGAAGCTCCAGTACTTTGGCCACCTCATGAGAAGAGTTGACTCTTTGGAATAGACTCTGATGCTGGGAAGGATTGGGGGCAGGAGGAGAAGGGGACGACAGAGGATGAGATGGCTGGATGGCATTACCCACTCAATGGATGTGAGTCTGAGTGAACTCAGGGTGTTGGTGATGGACAGGGAGGCCTGGCGTGCTGCGATTTATGGGATCACAAAGAGTCAGACACGACTGAGTGACTGAACTGAACTGAACTATAGCTGATTCTCATAATTGTACAGCAGAAATCAACACAACATTATAAAACAATTTTCCTCCAATCAAAAATAAAACAGGAAGAAACTTCAAAAACAAACATAATTCTTTCAGTTTGACTTAATTGGGCTCAGATTCTAATATGTCATGTGAATCTTTTATGGGTATTCACTTTTTTGGATTTTGTACCTTAACTTGTAAGTTAACACAAAATCCTAGGTCTCTAGTAAGCTAATGACAGGTTCACAGACCTGAAAATGAAGGTCTCCACATACCTGATAGGCTATATAATGATGGTAGTTATGTTTTACTTTACAACTAATAAGTGACACATTAAACATATGCATGCCAATTTACATTTCATTATATGCTTACTGGAGAGAAATGGTTTAATAAACATTTTTATCTATGTACCCACTCTCTTAATCACTGTTCGGAAAAGGCAATTTTATTTGTAGCCTAAAATCACATTCCAAGCCTACCAATCCTTGCAATATTACTTTGGTAACATATTTCCCTGATACTTATTTTCTGTAGTACATTTATTTAAAATTCCATTTATTTTTTTTTTAATTCCAGGAATTTCTCTTTCTATCATAAACTTTATTTTTATGTCCATTGATTTTAATGCCCCTAAAATATTTCTAAAATTTCATTATTGACCTCTGTGCGTGTGTGCTGTGTACTAAGTCATGTTCGACTCTTTGTGACACCATGGACTGTAGCCCGCCAGGCTCCTCTATTCCTGGGGATCCAGAGTAACATAGAAATATATAATGCCATATGTAAAACAGATAGCCAATGGGAATTTCCTGTATGACTCAGGGAACTCAAACAGGGGCTCTGTGACAGGCTGATGGGTGGGATGGGAAGGGAAATGGAAGGGAGGTCCGGAAGGGAGGGGACATGGGTGTAGCTATGGCTGATTCTTGTTGATGTATGCAAGAAAACCACAACATTCTATAAAGCAACTATACTTCAATTTTAAAAATTTAAAAAAAAATTTAAAAAAGAATATTGGAGTGGGTTGTCATGCCCTCCTGCAGGGGATCTTCCCAACCCAGGGATCAAACCCAGGTCTCCCACATTGCAAGGGGATTTGCAGGGGAATTCTTTACCATCTGAACCCGCAGGGAAGCCCATGAGTACTAGAGTGGGTAGCCTATCCCTTCTCCAGGGGAACTTCCCAACTGAAGAATAGATCCAGGGTCTCCTGCACTGCAGGTGGATTCTTTATCAGCTGTGCTACCTGGGAAGCCCCACTGACTTCTAGTCCTAGGTAAATTATTTAGCCTTGCAATGTCACTAGGAAAAGCACTAGCAGAGGGTTCCTTTACAATCTTGCCAAGCCCATGGGAAGTGTTATCATGTGAACCTCAAGTCTCTTAAATTCTTATTATCCAAAGTGTAGTCCTTGGAGGAGCAGCATAGATGTCAACTGAGAGTTTGGTAGAAATATAAATAGTCAGGCCCTGCCCAAAGAGGTATAGAACCTGAATCAGCATTTTAATGATATCACCAAATAACTTATATGTTTAGTAAAGTTCAAGGGTTCAAATGTTCAAATGTTCTTAAAACATTTTTAAAGGGTCATTAACAAACTGAGGACTGCCCAGGTGGCTCAAAGGTAAGGACTCCAAATTGCAGGAGATGCAGTTTTGATCCCCAAGTCAGGAAGATCCCCTGGAGAAGGAAATGACAATCCTCTCCAATATTCTTGCCTGGGAAATTCCACAGACAGAGGAGCCTGATGGACTACAGTCCATGGGGTTGCAAAGATTCAGACATGACTAAGCGACTAACCAACTGATCAACAACAAAAATAACTGACTACATGGTTCTCACAAACACTTTTCAGTCCATATTTTAATGTCTCTGCTATTCTGCTCTCTGAGCTCTTAGAGGGGAAGGGGCTGATTAGGCCAGACCAGTAAATTTATTCCCTGTCTCTATTTCCCTAAAGCCATATCAAGTTGAATGATACTCAGTTGAAACTCTGTCTTTTGAGGCTTCTTCAAATGGCCAGTTATAATTCATTCAGGAAATAATCTCCAGACTGTCGTTTTGTTTCTTTTTTGATTGAGTGTTACTCTGCTTTTTATGTTTAGCCTGTATTCACTCCAGCAGCATATTATTTATAGTTGAACTCAATTCCCATTCTTAGAACAATTTCTTCCCCACTTTGTGAAGTCTGCCACTATGCAATATTCAAATGTAAATATTCAAAACAGTAAGGTGAGGAATATGCATTGCATATTTTATGCACAACTGGGGTTGGCACATTGCTTTTGAACACATAGCCTTGTCTACTTTTTAACTATTAAGTAAACAGTACTACATATCACTATTTGTTATTTATAGGAACATCGCTTTGCCAGCAAAGGTCTGCATAGTCAAAGCTATGGTTTTTCCAGTAGTCACGTACAGATGTGAAAGCTGGACCATAAAGAAGGCTGAGTGCAGAAGAACTGATGCTTTCAAGTCATGGTGCTGGAGAAGACTCTTGAAAGTTCCTTGGACTCCAAGAAGATCAAACCAGTCAATCCTAAAGGAAATCAACACTGAATATTCATTGGAAAGACTGATGCTGAAGCCCCAATACTTTGGCCCCCTGATGAGAAGTGCCAGCTCATTGGAAAAGACCCTGATGTGGGAGAAGATTGAAGCCAAAACGGAGAAGAGGGAAGCAGAGGATGAAATGGTTGGATAGCTTCATGACTCAATGAAAATGAATTTGAGCAAACTCCAGGAGATAGTGGAGGACAGAGGATCCTGGTGTGCTGCAGCCCATGGGGTCACAAAGAGACAGACATGACTTAGCAACTGAACAATAACTATAACATCTACGAAAACCAAAGAATCTCATCTGTCAATCATTCCAGTGACTAGCACAGCGCTTTGTGCAGAGTATACAGTCAAAAAGGATCATGATATTATTTTCTTTTCCTTTGAAAATGCAAAGGATTAAAATATACCAAGATAAAGTAGAGGTAATAAGTATTTTGCTGTTTATAATACTAGTGACCAACAAACTCAGAGATGTTTGGATAGTGTCATCATTTTATACTGAAAAAATCTTCTGTGGCAGAAAAACAAACCTGGAAAAAGGGCTGGAGAAAGTTTTGCTGATTGCTTCTCCTTGACATTTAAACACTGGCTAACCATACAGCCAGGTAGTGAGGTACCTTAAGCTCACAGAAATATCAAGTTTTATCTTTAAAAATAGAATTTCCTCATCCTGAAAGACCACATTGGAGAACTGACAGAATGCACTTCAAAACGCAAGTGAGTCAGCAGACCTCAAATAAAAACACCCACTAACCAACACTGATGCAGATCTCAAAACCCCCAGCTAATAAACAAGGTTTGAAGGAGTAGCAGCCTCCAGCAGCTGGGAGAACATCAGGGGGTGGAAGAAAAAATGCTTCCCCTTTCCTGTCACCCTGTTCAGCAATAGCTCCCCGTGCTGCCCACCCACTCGGTTAATGTACTAAAAGCTCACATAGGTGGAGGACAGAACTAAGAACTCCTCAGCACAATAAAACTCAGACAGTGATGAGATTAGAGGAATAAGCAGACTTTCCACAAGAGGAATGTGACATTTCACAACTCTGAAAGTCTTCAGCCAGGTAAACGCACCATGTTGCCTCTTATATTAGCCTTGAAAGCACCCAGCTGGTGCTTAGCAAAATTCACACATCTCCCAGTGACAGCACTGGCTTTGGGCTACCTAGGCTGAGACTTTCACAGCTGGAAAAAAGTGTAAACCAAGTATAGCATGTAGGTAGGATTCCTATGAAATTCTTTGCTTTCATTCATTTTATCTTCCAAATATGCCCCGTCCCCATAACAGATTATCCTAGTAGTCTGCCTCATCACCTCCAAGCGTCCACACAAATCCCCAAGATGTCAGCATGTGTTTTATTGCCCGTATTTCTAACTGAAAATCCTGCCTCCGTAGCAGTACCTAAAAATACTCCAAAACATTGATGCTTTTTCTGAAGAATGCTTCTGTGCAGTGGAATTCCAGAAGGATTGTTTTGTCTGTTCTGTTCATTAAGGTCAATTAACTTTATGCTCACCAGCATTTATGACGCATATGTGCATAAGTATGTTGGCAGTTCACCCTGGAAAAGGTAGGACAGGAAAGTAATAACTTGTATTCACATGGCATTCATTTTCCTATATTCATAGCAGAGGGATTAAACAAAATGACCTAATTCTATATTCTAATGTTCCTGTGAAATTCAAGGGAAAGTAACATTTTCTTTGTTTCTTTTATTTTTTAAAATACAGGTAGGTTCTGAATCTGCTCAAATTTCCGATTGTATCCATAATCAGGTTTCCCTGCGTGTTGACTTCCCTCATCTGGGCTCACTTATTCCTCTTCTAAGCCAATTCAAGGGACTGGATCTTGTTTAAGAGAATTTTAAAATCTTTTTTCCTGACTCTTTGCAATTTCTTAAAGGTTTACCTTTTCCCCCCTTTCTTTGCAGATTGTCTCCTGCCATCCCTCACCCCCATTTCTGACTCTACGTCTCTATTTACTATGCGCTTCTGAGCATTTCCAGGCTTCTGCACCTTTGCCCTCTGGCTAAATGCTGCTCACTATTCCACTGTGAATCAGACCTTGACATTCAACACATGGAGCTAATGAGGAAAACCTGTTGTGTAGAAAGGATGACATGCTTAAGGAAAGTTTTACAAGGAGTCAAGTAGACAGAGTGTTGTTACTGCTGAGTAAACCACATTGCTTTAGCATCATCTTGAAGAATTAGGGCTTTTGGAGGTTTCAGGAGGGAACTATTGCTGCAGCTAAAAAAAGAAAAGAAAAGGCATAGTCGTGCTTAAGATCAAAGCTTTTCATTTTAACGAGAGATAAGCTAACCTAAACTTTGATTCAGTTAGTGCTCCTTTATTTAGTTTTAGAAAGTACTATCTGCAGTACAAACCATAACCTATCTCTTGCATTCTCAGTTCTCTAAGTATGGGGCCTATTAATTATGCAGGAGTGCCTCATGGAATAATTATATTAATTTTCATTTCAATTCAATTAAGAGCACTGAATATCTACAAATGCAAAGCCCACACAACAGAGTATCACATTATCCTAGTCTTCAGAAAGTTTTTAGTTCAACAGGAGAAGCAGAGAAACTCACCTTAGAGGGTGGGGAAGGCAGGCAGGAGTTTCTATCAGGAGTTTGGTTATACATTAATAGACCTGTGATTATTTTTAAATTAATACTAAGTACTAAGTAAACAATATTTGTTGGCAACTATGTGTATTAAGGGCTTTCCCAGTGGCTCAGTGGTAAAAAAAAAATCTGCCCACAATGCAAAATGCAGGAGACTTGGGTTCAATCCCTGGGTAGGGAAGATCCCCGGGAGGAGGGCATGGTAATCCACTCCAGTATTTTTGCTTGGAAAATCCTATGGACAGAGGAGGGGTACAGTCCATAGGGTTGCAAAGAGTCAGACACTACTGAAGCAATTGAGCACACACACACACATGCATGTATATTTAGAGGATATGAAGGTCAACAAAAGAAAACCCATATTGATGTGAAGATGACAGTGATGATAGTAGTGGAGGTGGTGATGATTTGGAACTTTGGTGGTCATTATTCTGCCTGTCACAAGTGGTACAGGTGAAGGGGAGCTGTGGAAGCTTTTTAGGTCGTGCATTAGAAAGGTCATCGGTATTTATGTTGGATTGAAAGAAGGAAAAGTCAGAGGCCACTGGGGACCTAATTTGATAGTCCTACTGAAAGGTAAAGAGAATCAGAGAAAGAGTGAAATAAACTGCATTCTCTTTAGGAATTAGAATATGTCCTACAGTTTTTGAGAATATGATATACAGCCACACACCTGAGTTGATGGAAAAATAGATAAGGAGTTTGCATTGGATACATTTGGGCTTGACTTCTGGTTCTGTCATATAACTATGTAATATTAAGCAAGGTGTTAATAGCTTACCTCTTTAAGCCTCAATTCCCTCCTCTATAAATATAGTTAGTTATATCCATGTCATGAGATCATTTTCAGGACTAATATTTATGTAATAATTATATAGCACAGTGACAGACATTTACCAAGTTCTCGGAAATAGTAGCTATTATCAATCTCTTGCTGAAGCTTTTATTCTCATCTGTTATCTTTGTAATATCAGGCATTAAGATGGAACATTTAGATTGGTATAAATCTGTCTTTATGACTGAGTCTCACAAACCTGTTCAGATTATTAGCCAGAGGATTTGTCATAGAGTTATGTTAAAATCAATTATTGAGACAATTGAAATGAACAGAAGAGAAATTCAAGATCTAGGTTGCCAGAATTCAATTGCTCCCAGGGACCAAGAAGCAGAAGATATTAAGAGGTGGCAAGAATACACAGAAGAACTGTACGAAAAAGATCTTCATGACCCAGATAATCACAATGGTGTGATCACTCACCTAGAGCCAGACATCCTGGAATGTACAGTCAAGTGGGCCTTACTTAGGAACCATCACTATGAACAAAGCTAGTGGAGGTGATGGAATTCCAATTGAGCTATTTCAAATCCTAAAAGATTATGCTGTAAAAGTGCTGCACTCAATATGCCAGCAAATTTGGAACACTCAGCAGTGGCTACAGGACTGGAAAAGGTCAGTTTCATTCCAATCCCAAAGAAAGGCAATGCCAAAGTACTCAAACGACTGCACAATTGCATTCATCTCACATGCTAGTAAAGTAATGATTAAAATTCTCCAAGCAGGTTTCAGCAATATGTGAACCATGAACTTCGAGATGTTCAAGCTGGTCTTAGAAAAGGCAGAGGAGCCAGAGATCAAATTGCCAACATCTCCTGGATCATCAAAAAAGCAAGAGAGTTCCAGAAAAACATCTATTTCTGCTTTCTTGACTATGCCAAAGCCTTTAACTGTGTGGATCACAATCAACTGTGGAAAATTCTGAAAGAAATGGGAATACCGGACCACCTGACCTGCCTCTTGAGAAACCTGTATCCAGGTCAGGAACCAAAAGTTAGAACTGGACATGGAACTGAAAACTGGTTCTAAATAGGAAAAGGAGTACATCAAGGTTGTATATTGTCACCCTGCTTGTTTAACTTCTATGCAGAGTACATCATGAGAAACCCTGGGCTGGAAGAAACACAAGCTGGAATCAAGATTGCTGGGATAAATATCAATAACTTCAGATATGCAGATGACACCACCTTTATGGCAGAAAGTGAAGATAAACTAAAGAGCCTCATGATGGAAGTGAAAGAGGAGAGTGAAAAAGTTGGTTTAAAGCTCAACATTCAGAAAACGAAGATCATGGCATCCGGTCCCATCACTTCATGGCAAATAGATGGTGAAACAGTGGAAATAGTGGCTGACTTTATTTTTTTGGGTTCCAAAATCACTGCAGATGGTGACTGCAGCCATGAAATTAAAAGACACTTACTCCTTGAAAGGAAAGTTATGATCAACCTAGACAGCATATTGAAAAGCAGAGACATTAATTTGTCAACAAAGGTCCGTCTAGTCAAGGCTATAGTTTTTCCAGAGGTCGTGTATGGATGTTAGAGTGGTGGTTAGGGTGGTGTCATCTGCATATCTGAGGTTATTGATATTTATCCCAGCAATCTTGATTCCAGCTTGTGTTTCTTCCAGCCCAGGGTTTCTCATGATGTACTCTGCATAGAAGTTAAACAAGCAGGGTGACAATATACAACCTTGATGTACTCCTTTTCCTATTTGGAAAACTGAGTGCTGAAGAATTGATGCTTTTGAACCGTGGTATTGGAAAAGACTCTTGAGAATCCCTTAGACTGCAAGGTGATCCAACCAGTCCATCCTAAAGGAGATCAGTCCTGGGTGTTCATTGGTAGGACTGATGTTGAAGCTGAAACTCCAATACTTTGGCCACCTGATGCAAAGAGCTGACTTATTTGAAAAGACCTTGATGCTGGGAAAGATTGAGAGCAGGAGGAGAAGGGGACAACGGAGGATGAGATGGTTGGATGGCATCACTGACTAGATGGACATGGGTTTGGGTGGACTCCAGGAGTTGGTGATGGACAGGGAGGCCTGGCGTGCTGTGGTTCGTGGGGTCACAAAGAGTCAGACATGACTGAGCGACTGAACTGAACTGAATTGAACCAGATGAGACTAAAGTTGGATGGGACTTAAAAATGTGTGCCAAAACTGATGGATTTCAACTTTAAATTGATTTTTTGGCCAAATAAACTGTCTGTAAGATCTGTACTTGAAGTTCTTCATAGAGTGTAGTTATTTAGAACAACAACAACAAAAATTTATTGTTTGGGAAGATCCCCTGGAGGAGGAAATGGCAACTCACTCCAGTATTCTTTCCTGGAAAATCCCATGGAGAGAGGAGCCTGGAAGGCTATAGTCCATGGGGTAGTAAAGAGTCCTACATGGCTGAGTAACTGAGAACACATACACACACACATTTTATTGTTATTCACAGTAAGAAATAGATTTTAATATATCACAACAGCACATATGTAGATATGCCTAAACAAAATTTCTTAAAACACTTAAAACATGTGAATCTTACTAATATTCTCTATTTTCTTCTGATCCATTTATCCTACTTCATTTCTTTACATTCCTTTCTATATTACCTTATCCTATCCTATCTCATTCAAATAAGATCCTGGGCCAGATTTTTTAAATTTATTTTTTTAACTAATAATGGGTCATAACCCACAGTTTATAAAATGTTAGTTCATAGCAGTAGATAAGTATTTTCTGTTTTACCTCCAGTAAATTTATTTTTGAAATAAAAATATTTATAGATAGAATGATATACACATCTACTATTAATATGTTTATTAAATGTTAAGAAAACACTTTATTTCTTGGTAAAACTATAAGTAGAAGTTATAGTACTTTTCCTCAGCATCACTCAATGAAGTCTAAGTCAGCCACTGCACCTGACCTCCTGTATGATTTTGAGCCAGTGACTTAATCTCTAAGCTTAGAATTTCTTACCTGTGAACTAGGACTGATAGTAGCTATTTCATAGATTTGTCAGGATACTCTAGTTGAATTTTGTGTCTGAAGCAAAGAAAATAATGTTATTTTAAAATACAATTATTTAAGCAAACTTTTACTGACTACTTATTCTGTTCCAGGCATTAAGAGGATTCAAGATTCAATAAAAGATATGATAAAAAGCAGGAGGAAGATAAGGGTGATGACAATAAAGTAAAAGAAGGTAGATTATGAAGAAGAGAACAAAGAGAAAAGAGCTGTTATAACCTAGTACAGTAGCCATCTTCATACATTCTAAGTTGTTTCAGTCGTGTCAGACTCTTTGCCACACTATGGGCCAAAACCCATCAGACTTCTCTGTCCATGGGATTCTACAAGCAAGAATACCTGAGTGGGTTGCCATGCTCTCCTCCAAGGGATCTTCCCGACCCAGGGATCAAACCTGCATCTCTTACGTCTACAGCTTTGGCAGGTGAGTTCTTTACCACTAGTGCCACCTGGGAAGCCTTGGCCATCCTATGTAAATATTATAAAATGAGACAAAATATTGATGTCTTAGTAAGTCTTATTAAAATATTTAGCACTGTGCTTAGCATTCAGTATGAAATAAGTACTTTTGAGTATATGCCTGTTCATGAATGAATGAATGAATTACAGTTTGGGCCAGTGTCCTGCCATCTAAAGTAATGATATATTGCAGACCCTTCATTAACATCATTTGGCCACCTAGATTAAAAAATATGATTATTGAATTTTTCATAGTAACTTCTGAAATTAAAAATGCCACATCAAATGTGTACATTTCTAAAATAAAAATTAAAAGAGAATCACAACACTCTTTGTTTTGAACAAATTATTTTATTTGTATCACAATGTTATAGAGAGGAAATAACTGCTATTAAACTTCTTCTGACTCAGTAATTAAAGCAGCAGAGGCATCTAACTACCTAGCAGTTAAGAAAACTCATGGTCATATATTAATAACCCAACAGTTTTGTTCAACTAAACTGGAAACTAATTTAATTATTTTATAGATAACACACTTTATAAATCATCAGACAAGGTGATTATTACTATATTACTAATCCTTTTCACATAAATATTGAAGGCCCATCCTCAAATATATGCTCATTTGGAAATGTTTTCTTCCTCGCCATTTATTTCCTCTCTCAAAGTGAAGACAAAATCTTAAACAAGTCTCATGTTATGGAGAATGTAGAAATGGGTTTCAGATTTACTTTCTTTTGTAGTAAATTATATTTTATCATTCAGAGGATGCAACTATAAGGTGACACATTTTAGCCAGATAGAGAAGTGACATTTTTCAGTTGCTATTGGCTCTAGTTCTGTTTTTATTAACCCTCTTGCTGGTAAATCTAAATGCAAGCTCTATGGAATCAGATGTGAAATAATAACTTTCTTTAGTGCTATTCAGGCAATGGAGAATGAGTTTCCATTTGTGGAAATATCATCTAGGAAATAACCTGCAATGGCTATTCGTCAAGAAAAGAAAATCCATCACCAAACTTGATAACACTGGTAGGGAGTGAGGCATGAACATAGTTTCACAGTTACCATTTGACCCAAGGTGTCCCCAGGATTATAAATCTCCCTGTGTTTCTCCCACTCTTCTGTTGTTCTCTCAGCCTCCACTCACCCTTCAGCAAAGAGGCTAGCAGCTGGGTTTCTCTATTCAGTATTTGGAATGCATGCAATAGCTTTCAAAACACAGTCCCAAATATTTTCTCATTCAATACAATAATCCTATGAAGCTGACAAGATAGGATCACTATCTCTGTTCTATAAAAGAAGAAACTGAAGCCATGATTAACTGAATTGTCTAAGGTCGTGCATCGAGAAAGAAGCAAGTGTGTGAATGACACCCTTTCAGGATCATTGCTTGTTGGCACCCTGATGCTCAGTGAGGCATTAGGGAGAAAAATGAACAGTCATAAAAACCAAGACGCCTTAAGCCCACAAATACTGTGTTTTATCTCCTTTCTTATTACTTGTCATTGTTTATTTTATTTTTGAGCAATTAATTAATTTGTTTTAGAAAGTATTTCAATCATCTATTGCCATAATAATGCTGTGTACAAAAGTCCCTCAAACTCAGTGGTTGAAACAATAAGCATGTTCTTTCGTTCATGTGTTTCTGGATCAGCTGAGTGGTTCCATTGGTCTCAGCTGAGCTTACTTGTGAATCTATAGAAAGTTTTGTACTGGGCTAATGGTTCTGCTGATTGTACCTGGATTCCTTTCTGTGTTTGAAAGTTGGCTCGACATACATTGATTTTGAATGGTGTCAGCTGGGACAACGGGATTATCCTCTGTGTGGCCTCTTAGTGTCCAGCAGATTAGCCAGTCTAGTTAATAGAGGGTCCTAAAGTAGTGAGCAGAGGAGCAGAAGACCTCCTTAGGCCTCAGAACTAGAATGTGGTCACTTTCACCACATTCTAAGGGCAAAGCAAATGACAAAGGCAGCCCAGGTTCAAAAGGTGGGGTAAAAACTGTACTTCCTAATGGGAAGAGTTATAAAGTCTCATAGCAAGGACTGTGGCTACAGGGTGAGGCATCACTGCAGCCATTTTGCAATCAATCTGATAGAGTAGCAATCCCTCATCATCTCCAATGCAGCAACAGTTTGGGAATATAATACTGACTAAAACCATTCTCTTTAACCCATATGCATTTATAGTCTGGCCAGGTGGCTTAGTGGTAAAGCATCTGCTTGCCAATGCAGGAGATGTGGGTTTAGTCTCTGGTTTGGGAAGATCCCCTGGAGAAGGAAATGGCCACCCACTCCAGTATTCTTGTCTGGAAAATTCCATGGACACAGGAGCCTGCCATGAATCCATAGGGTCTCAAAAGAGTCAGATATGACTGAGTAACTAAACAACAACAGTGAGAGACAAACATGTGAGAAGGTTATTGCAATACAATAAATAAATAAAAGTATAGTAGGTTTGCAAACAGCATCTACGATCTACAAAGCTCAAGAGTATGATATTTAACAATTTTTCTGTGCTAATTTCATTTGTACCTTGAGTACTATTTTAATTTATAGCCAATCAATTCTGATTTTCCTAAATTAATTGTCTTCTCAGTGAGGTCAGTTTCCCACAACCCCCCTTGTCATGGCATCAGAGGCCCAGACCCTGTCCTTAATTGTGTTTCACTGATATCCATGGAGATTTAGTATCCCACCTGTCCTCATTTTAAGTACACAGATCCTTCCTCATCCCCTAATGAGTTTAGTGCCTAAATGCAGCCAAATATGTGTGACTATGTAACAAATGTTAGAAGACACAATTTCATGACCTAGAGAGGAAACAGATAATAAAAAAGAATAAATTTTATTTTGCACCAATGTTTAAAAAGTAATATTCATGGATATGATCATTTTGATATAAGAACTGTTTCAGAGTGAAAAGGGTTTTATTTTTCAGAAACTTAAGTAAAATTAAATATGGAAAGAACACTAACTGGGAGTTGAGAACATGAATTCCAGCCCGTATTTCATCACTAATTAGCCATGTGTTTCCAGCAAAGTCTTTTCGCTTCTCTGGTCTCAATTTCCTCATTTCTTTATTAAGGGAGTTGGGCTAGAAAAATATCACAGTCCCTGTGGGAATTCAAATCTCATAGTTCTTACATAATTGAATAGAGTCATTTGTGGTATTAGGGGGAGAAAGAGAAAGAGGAACTCAAAAGAAAAATCTAATAAGATCACAGATTATAGGACATCTGAGAATGATGTATTAAGCTGCTGCTGCTGCTGCTAAGTCACTTCAGTCATGTCCGACTCTGTGCAACCCCATAGATGGCAACCTATCAGGCTCCCCCATCCCTGGGATTCTCCAGGAAAGAACACTGGAGTGGGTTGCCATTTTCTTCTCGAATGCGTGAAAGTGAAAAGTCAAAGTGAAGTCACTTAGTCGTGTCCGACTCTTAGCGACCCCATGGACTGAAGCCTACCAGGCTCCTACGTCCATGGGATTTTCCAGGCAAGAGTACTGGAGTGGGGTGCGATTGCCTTCTCCAGATGTATTAAGCTAGCTAATAGTCATGATTGAATAATATATATTTCAATATTATATAGGGATATTTTTGTTATTATGGGACAGTTTTAGTAGTAAAACTATCGTATGCTCCCTTCTGGTATGAATATTCAATTGCAAAGAAACATCAGTTCAGTTCAGTTAAGTCGCTCAGTTGTGTCTGACTCTTTGCAACCCCATGAATCACAGCAGGCCAGGCCTACCTGTCCATCACCAACTCCTGGAGTTCACTCAGACTCACATCCATTGAGTCAGTGATGCCATCCAGCCATCTCATCCTCTGTCGTCCCCTTCTCCTCCTGCCCCTAATCCCTCCCAGCATCAGAGTCTTTTCCAATGAGTTAACTCTTCGCACGAGGTGGCCAAAGTACTGGAGTTTCAGCTTTAACATCATTCTTTCCAAAGAAATTCCAGGACTGATCTCCTTCAGGATGGACTGGTTGGAACTCCTTGCAGTCCAAGGGACTCTCAAGAGTCTTCTCCAATACCATAGTTCAAAAGCATCAATTCTTCGGTGCTCAGCTTTCTTCACAGTCCAACTCTCACATCCATACATGGCTACTGGAAAAACCATAGCCTAGACGGACATTTGTTGGCAAAGTACTGTCTCTGCTTTTAAATATGCTATCTGCTGCTGCTGCTGCTAAGTCGCTTCAGTCGTATCCGACTCTGTGTGACCCCATAGACGTCAGCCCACTAGGCTCCCCCGTCCCTGGGATTCTCCAGGCAAGAATACTGGAGTGGATTGCCATTTCCTTCTCCAATACATGAAAGTGAAAAGTGAAAGTGAAGTTGCTCAGTAGTGCCGAACTCTTAGCGACCGCACAGACTGCAGCCTACCAGGCTCCTCCGTCCATGGGATTTTCCAGGCAAGAGTACTGGAGTGGGTTGCCATTGCCTTCTCCACAATATGCTATCTAGGTTGGTCACAACTTTTCTTCCAAGGACTAAGCGTCTTTTAATTTCATGGCTGCAGTCACCATCTGCAGTGATTTTGGAGCCCCCAAAAGTAAAGTCTGACAAAGTAACATAGTTTATTGTGATTGTCTGAATGAATGATATCCATTTCTGCTTTGATCCTCAATGTTAACATAATTGTCAATGACTAAAATATGCAAGGAAAGGAAGCCACTTTTAAATTCCCTATTAATAAGCATAAATGCCAACACATTCCAATTCAAAATAGCATTACTATTATTTTATAATATAGTCAAAAAGCATTCCTAACAGATTTACAGTCATTGAAGTGACCCATTTACTAATTAAGGAAGTAAATGTTAATCACTCAGTCGTGTCCAGTTCTTTGTGACATGGACTGCAGCCCACAAGGCTCCTCCGTCTATGGAATTCTCCAGGCAAGAATACTTGAGTGGATGGCCATTTCCTTCTCCAGGGGATCTTCCCAACCCAAGGATTGAACCTGGGTCACCTAACATGGCAGGCAGATTTTTCACCATCTAACCCACCAGGGAAGCCTTCACTAATTAAGGCATTTCAATACTGATGAATGCTACTTACTGATAATATGATTGGTTTCTGAATTTTAATATTATACTAATATTTCAAGAATATTTTGTAGCCCTAATTAACAGTAATCTAAATGAATTATAATATGGTGAGTACTGATTTAATGTAATAATAAGTAAATAAAATTTCTATGCAAACTTGGTAGAAAAAATTTTGGACAGAGGATGACTAATATTATTGAAACTGACATGAGATCTCTGTTTAACTCAAGCTACACAATTTATAATCTCATGTTGAAAGATTAACTCTGGGTGTTTTGGTTACATGAATCTTGAAACCTTACTGTTTTTTATGCTCTAGTCTTCAACTGGTAAATCATAACACCCCATGCCTTTGAGATTGATCAGTTTCAAACATCTATGGTACATTTTATTTAGTAAACTGCCAGTGCCGACATAGTTCTAACTTTTGAAAAAGATATTTGTTCCTTTGTTAAGGATGAGGAAAGCCAAGTGCCTTTTACGATTTCTCCCTTGAAGAAAAGCTAACAATCTAGCACACTGATGTTGTAGATGGAAGAAACCATTTAACTGACATACAGTGTTGATTCTTCAAATATAAAAGTTGTAGACATAAACTTCATGTTTTATCCCCCCAACCACCACCCAACAGCAACAATGGGGGGAGGGACTAGGTATCGCCATGCAGGTGGCAGACATTCAGTAAAGTTAGAAAATGACAAATTAAATATTAACAATTGGCATTGTAAAAGTTACCCCCCCTCTCAATATGATAATACAAAAAGCACGTCAACCCTGATAAGTCATTTAGTTCTGATTTCATGAACTTATTTAGATAACTCTGCCATTTGTCTTCTTGTTTATTTTTTTCTCTCTCCTTATTTCTCTCTGTTCTTTAGGCTGCTCCTCAATGGTTTAGGTGTTTGAGTCTATGGGGACTCAGCCACCCCAAGGCCACAGTAGAGTATATCAAATAGTAGTTTCAAGTGTCAAGGAGACATGCTTCTTTTAGGAAAACAGTACAGCATCCTGTGAAGTTTTAGCTCTGGTGGGCTCCACTGCTAGGAAGGAGAGATTACCCAACAGAGTTGAACCTTCTCCCTAAAATGGGTACAGTTACACAAATTTCCTGAAAAACAAAATCGGTGGAAGCAGGCTGATGGCTCATCCTTCTCCATAGGTCTGTTAGTATGGAAACTGCCCATCACAAATGCCATCTTTCAAAGGTAATGTCCTCTGAGGGGCCTGTTCAGACCCCCTGGGCTTCAGAGGCAAGCAGATTGTCTCTGTGTCTTGCATCTCTCTAAAGACCTACAGCCATATGGTCTGATAAAATTCACAATGCTCTTAAGCAGAGATAGGTTAAATAAACCATAATAAATCCATATAATGGATTACAAGGCAACTATAAAAATTCATGAGGTAGAAGACTATTTATTGGCATGGGACAGTTACTGAACAATTGTTAACACTACAAAAACTTTATTCAATAATGCAGCACTTTTGTAAAAACTCAAACTCATAGTCATTCATATTTCTTCTTATCTAGGGTACATCATCAATTTTTTCTAAATATTTTTTATAATGATTCTTTTTTCTTAATGTTTTAAATTTTTTGAGTTAGTCATTTTTAATTGAAGGATAATTACTTGAAAGTATTTCATTGGTTTCCACAAAATATCAACATGCAATTTTTTCTAAATATTTTTATTTTTATAAAAATATTTTAATATTTTTCTAAATATTAATGAGTTATTCTAACTGAAAGAACAATTAAACTCAGGTCAAATATATATCTTGATTTTAAGGTTATAATATCTGATGCATATTACATGTCAATGTTTTTATGTTGAATATTACACATTACACTGAAGTATTATGCATTATGTGGCAAATTGTGTTTGTTATATGTTAAATAATATGTAATATAATTGTATTATGTGTTTCGTTGCATGCATGCTAAGTCGATTCCATCGTGTCCAACTCTTTGTGACCCTATGGACTGTAGCCCGCCAGGCTCCTCTGTCTATGAGATTCTCTACTAGAATGGGTTGCCATTTCCTACTCCAGGGGATCTTCCCAACACAGGAATTGAACCTGCATCTATTATGTCTCCTTCATTGGCAGGTGGGTTCTTTATCACTAGTGCCACCTGGGAAGCCCAATGTATTCTATTACATATTTGTTATATGTTAAATAAATATATCCTACATTTTATGTAATGACTGGTATGAGGGTTTCTGTTTTGCTTCTTTTAGTGTTTTGAATTATTTTTCTGCTTTCCAGAAGGTATTACAATTACAATTATGAAAAAAATGTTTAAACTTAAAAAATGAAAATTTACACAGCTAAATAAATCAGGCAGCCAACAGGCTTGCATTTTTGTTTTCTCTCCTGATTTTCTCTTTCTCTGATGATAAAAAGTAGACAGAAGGACAGTGGGAGTGCAGCAGAGACCTCTATCTTGGAAAACGTACCCTCTGGGGATTTGCAGAGTCTGGCGTGCTGTCTGCATGGAGTGTTTGCAGGGAATGGGGAACAGGGATGCCAATTCAGGAGGCAAATGTGAAACAGAGACAGTGGCCAAAAATAGGCTGTTTCCAAATGAACAGAGCTTGGAAACCTGCCATGGTTGGGTTCAAGTCCATGCCAGCCACTATCTCCATGGGCATCATCAGTTCCTCAGGGAATGAGTGATTCTCACAGACTGGCTGTCCTTTTGTCAGTGGCCTTAATGGAAACAGCTGCTCCCTGGCCCCGGCAGCTGGCCCCAAACTGCTGACTGAGGCACAGTTTGTCACAACTCCACCTCTTCTCAGAAACACAACCGCAAGGTCCAAACAGGAGAAGCCATCAGGAAGACTGACCATTACCTCTATCTTTTTAGAACGTGGGCAGCTGGTGCACTCCTCTTGAGACAGATTGCGGGAGACCAGCTGGCCCTCCCTTATCATCTCCTTCCTTCTTCACTTTAACTTTCGTCCACCGGTATACACCCATCTTTTTCCAAATTGTACCTTCCTTAATTGACTTTGGGATTTTTCATACCACTTATAATGGATCAGGGTAAGTTCCACAGAAGGGAAAAGAATCAATGTAGATACTGAAGAAAAGGAAGGGGTTTAGATATAGTACTGAGCACATATGTAATTTCAGAATTGGGATTGTTGGGTGGAAAAGTTGGTTTGGCTTCCACCGCATTTTGCTTATTGGGGAAATTGTCTCAAATCATCTAAGGACAGTGTTACTTCACAGGAGTAAGAAGAGAATTATGCATGTGATTTTCAGTATTGCATGACTGAGATAGAGCTGCCCAAGCAAGGCCAGGCAAGATGCCTAACAGGAAGAATTTCAAGAAGGCAAGTGTTCAAGACCAGCAGAAGATAGCCATTGGCAGCTCTCTGAAAGTTTGACACCTATGCAGAGCTTCTGCCTTCATTCAGTCAAGGACAGTGATAGGAGCAAGAAGGAGGAGTCCATGTACACAGGATGGGTTGTTGGGAGAGAAGAGTGGGAACAGCTGCTCTAGGACTGAGCAGAAGGAGAAGACCCAAGTGACTGGCACAGGCTCCAGCCATCAAATGAGAGTCAAAGATAGAGAAGGTGGCCAAAAAGATCATATGGTGGCTGTGCTAAGTCATTTTAGTCATGTCTAACTCTTTGCGATCCTATGGACTGTAGCCCTCCTCTGCCCATGGGATTCTCCAGCAAGAATACTGGAGTGCATTGTTATGCCCTCCTCTAGGGGATCTTCCTGACCCAGGGATTGAACCCACATCTCTTACATCTCCTGCATTGGCAGGCGGATTCTTTACCACTAGCACTACCTGGGAAGCCCATGGTAGACTGGAAAGAGAAATAAGCCTTATATTTCAGACCCCTATTAATAGAGAAGAGACAAAAACCAGACAGTTTCCTTGCTGCCTTTGATGTTAATTTCACTCTTCAGTCCTAATAGCCAGATTAAGGGCTTCCCTGGTAGCTCAGATTGTAAAGAATTCACCTGGAATGCGGGAAACCTGGGTTCAATCCCTGGGTTGGAAAAATCCCCTGCAGAAGGGAAAGGCTACCCACTCCAGTATTCTGGCCTGGAGAATTCCATGGACTGTATAGTCCATGGGGTTGCAAAGAGCTGGACACAACTGAGTGATTTTCACTTTCACTTACAAAAATGAACCAGGGAGCAAGTAAAAATGTGTCACAGATACGAGAACTTCTCCATTTTCAATCTGAAAAGGTCTGAAGAAAGGCCCACCACTTGAGCTCCGGGAAAGATGATTCAACTCTCTTCACCTGCTCATCCCTTACCAACATGAGTAGAGTGAAGAATTCCTGTAGACTGAAACTTGATGGGCACAGAAAATGTTGATTCCACTTGAAACTGCTGATGATTCTTGGTATGTTTTCTTTCGAATCTGACATTTCTGTTTAGAAAATTCTGTTAAAATCATGTTGTATATTTCAGCTATTCCAGTAATACTGAAAAGGGGAGGAAGGAGATCTGTAAGACAACAATTTCTTTAATTTATGTAATTTCTTTTCTTCTGGGAGCACTTAAACTGATGACTCATGGACAAAGGTATTATGAAAGGATTTCTTCACAGGAATGAAATGCAAGAAGTGAGCTGCCTTTAATTGTGGGCAAGAAGTGTCAAAGGGCATTTAAGAATCTTCACATAGTCACAGCAGTTGGAAGAAAGAATAAGAATTAAATATTCAAGTTAAATCAGCCCCACATAGCTATTTATCTAGTCAACGTTATTCATTCACTCAGTCATCTCCGACTCTTTGTGACCGCATGGACCATAAGTAGGCCACCAGGCTCCTCTGTCCATGGGATTCTCCAGGCAAGAATACTGGAGTGGGTTGTCATTCCCTTCTCCAGGGGGTCTTCCCAACTCAGGGATCAAACCTGAGTCTTCTCTATTGCAGGTGGATTCTTTACTGTCTGAGCCACTAAACTCCTGATATATGCTGGAACTATATTGGGTACTAGTTGTATAAATTGCATACAGTGTGTCCTTATGGGGACATCCCTGGTAGTCCAGTGGCTAAGACTCCATGCTGCCAATGCAGGGGTCCTGTTTCCATTCCTGGTTGGGGAACTGTATCTCACATGCCCCACAACTAAAGATATTGCATGCTGCAACTAAGACCTGTTGCAACCAAATATCTTAAAAAAAAAAAAAAAAAGTCCTTACCCTTTTGGCTTTCAGAGTCAGTAAAAAAGACAAGTTTGTAAAAGTTTAGAAAAAAAAAAAGACACACATTGTGACAGATTCTCATTAAAGTCTGGAGCATAAGGTATCATAAGGAAGGGATTCTCAACTGTACTGTTTACTGTATCACTTAAAAATTTTTTTGAGTAGAATTTCAGGAAAGAAAATAAATTGAATAGCATTCATTGTGCTAACATTGAGATGGCCTTTGACTTTTTCCATAATTCTAATGAATAAATTCTGCTGGACAGAACCTATTCAACCTATTTATGGTTCCTGTGATAGAAAATAAACATATATTTTTTCTTTGTAGCCATTTAAATATTTGTTGAATAAATTTGTAAGTGACATAACAGTTTTCTACAACTTACAAGGTGTCTCAGAATTTATCTGCAAGCTATTTTCCTACATGTATCCTTACCTCCAGGGACCTGAAACAGATATTCCTTAAATGTTTTATTTTATATCCATTTAAAAACTATCATTGCTTATTCATGATGGCATGACCCTGTGCAGCTGAGTTGCTTGAAGCAACAATGACAATGTTTCACCCCATGTTTCAGGTTGAGTTTGAACTTCAGTATTTATCAGCCCTTCTGCATTTAACAGTATATCTTAGTAATCATCATCTCTTGCAAGACCTTTTGAATAAATGAATGATGTATTCTCCTGTAATTATGTCCCTTTGGTTGCTTTGAATAGCTCTCTCAAGTCTTCCTCTTTCTTCTACTTTTTCCTTCATAAATATTTTAGGAGAAAATACCATGAAAACACATCACTTTCATTATAGACAATACTTGTTAAAAATTTAGAAAGATAGTGACTTCATATAAAATTCACAAGGTCAATAAATTATTAGAATAGCTCTCTCTCTTTGTTAAAAACAAAACAAAACAAAACACCAAAACTTGTTTGTCTAAATAGTACTTTAGTTTAGGATTATACATGCATGCTCAGTCACTTCATTGTGTCCAACTCTTTGTGGCACTATGGTCTATAACCTGCCAGGCTCCTCTGTCCATGGGATTTCCCAGACAAGCATACTGGAGTGGGTTGCCATACCCTCTTTCAGGGGATCTTCCCAAGCTAGGGATAAAACCTGCATCTCCTTCATTGGCAGGCAGGTTCTTTACCACTAACACCCCCTGGGAAGCCCAGTCTATGATTATAAGAATATTTTCAGCTACTATATGTATCTCAGAATGTTAATGGAAGTGCAGCCAAAGATGGAGAAGCTCTATACAGTCAGAAAAAACAAGACCAGGAGCTGACTGTGGCTCAGATCATGAACTCCTTATTGCCAAATTCAGACTGAAACTGAAGAAAGTAGGGAAAACCACTAGACCATTCAGATATGATCTACATCAATTCCCTTATGACTATACAGTGGAAGTGAGAAATACATTTAAGGGCCTATATTTGATAGATACAGTGCCTGATGAACTATGGAATGAGGTTCGTGACATTGTACAGGAGACAGGGATCAAGACCATCCCCATGGAAAAGAAATGCAAGAAAGCAAAATAGCTGTCTGGGGAGGCTTAAAAATAGCTGTGAGAAGAAGAGAAGCAAAAAGCAAAGGAGAAAAGGAAAGATATAAGCATTTGAATGCAGAGTTCCAAAGAATAGCAAGGAGAGATAAGAAAGCCTTCTTCAGCGATCAATGCAAAGAAATAGAGGAAAACAACAGAATGGGAAGACTAGAGATCTCTTCAAGAAAATTAGAGATACCAAGGGAACATTTCATGTAAAGATGGGCTCGATAAAGGACAGAAATGGTATGGGCCTAACAGAAGAAGAGGTGGCAAGAATACATAGAAGAACTATACAAAAAAGATCTTCATGACTAAGATAATCATGATGGTGTGATCACTCACCTAGAGCCAGACATTCTGGAATGTGAAGTCAAGTGGGCCTTGGAAAGCATCATTATGAACAAAGCTAGTGGAGGTGATGGAATTCCAGTTGAGCTGTTTCAAATCCTGAAAGATGATGCTGTGAAAGTGCTGCACTCAATATGCCAGCAAATTTGGAACACTCAGCAGTGGCCACAGGACTGGAAAAGGTCAGTTTTCATTCCAATCCCAAAGAAAGGCAATGCCAAAGAATGCTCAAACTACTGCACAATTGCACTCATCTCACATGCTAGTAATGCTCAAAATTCTCCAAGCCAGGTTTCAGCAATACATGAACCGTGAACTTCCAGATGTTCAAGCTGGTTTTAGAAAAGGCAGAGGAACCAGAGATCAAATTGCCAACATCTGGTGGATCATGGAAAAACCAAGAGAGTTCCAGAAAAACATCTATTTCTGCTTTCTTGACTATGCCAAAGCCTTTGACTGTGTGGATCACAATCAACTGTGGAAAATTCTGAAAAAGATGGGAATACCAGACCACCTGACCTGCCTCTTGAGAAACCTATATGCAGGTCAGGAAACAACAGTTAGAACTGGACATGGAACAACAGACTGGTTCCAAATAGGAAAAGGAGTACGTCAAGGCTGTATATTGTCACCCTGCTTATTTAACTTCTATGCAGAGTACATCATGAGAAACGCTGGGCTGGAAGAAGCACAAGCTGGAATCAAGATTGCTGGGATAAATATCAATAACCTCAGATATGCAGATGACACCACCTTTATGGCAGAAAGTGGAGAGGAACTTAAAAGCTTCTTAATGAAAGTGAAAGAGGAGAGTGACAAAGTTGGCTAACAGCTCAACATTCAGAAAACTAAGATCATGGCATTTGGTCCCATCATTTCAGGGGAAATAAATGGTGAAACAGTGAAAACAGTGTTAGACTTTATTTTGGGGGGCTCCAAAATCACTGCAGATGGTGATTGCAGCCGTGATATTTAGATGCTTACTCCTTGGAAGAAAAGTTACGACCAACCTAGATAGCATATTGAAAAGCAGAGACATTACTTTGCCAACAAAGGTAGGTCTAGTCAAGGGTATGGTTTTTCCAGTAGTCGGGTATGGATGTGAGAGTTGGACTGTGAAGAAAGCTGAGCACTGAAGAACTGATGCTTTTGAACAGTGGTGTTGGAGAAGATTCTTGAGAGTCCCATGGACTGCAAGGAGATCCAACCAGTCCATTCTGAAGGAGATCAGTCCTGGGTGTTCTTTGGAAGGAATGATGCTAAAGCTGAAACTCCAGTACTTTGGCCCCCTGATGCAAAGAGCTGACTCATTGGAAAAGACTCTGATGCTGGGAGGGATTGGGGGCAGGAGGAGAAGGGGACGACAGAGGATGAGATGCTGGATGGCATCACTGACTCAATGGACGTGAGTCTGAGTGAACTCCGGGAGTTGGTGATGGACAGGGAGGCCTGGTGTGCTGCGGCCACGACCGAATGACTGAACTGAACTGAAAGTGTAAACATCCCTACAAAGGCCATTTTATATTACTCCCATCCCTGAAGAAGTTCAGCTAAGAAGAAATATACACAATTTGGCTCCCACATGCCAATGTGAACCAGCTCCCACACAATACTGGAAGGTATCTGGTCCTAATGTGTTAGTCACTTAGTCGTGTGTGACTCTTTGTGACTCCATGGACCTTAGCCCTCCAGGCGCCTCTCTTCATGGAATTCTCTAGGCAAGAATACTGGAGGCCATTTCCTTCTCTGATCTGGTCCTAAGTGTCATCAATTATTCTCTTTCCAGCTTGGTCTCCATCTCTAGGTTGTTCCCACTTGAGGCCTCTCCTGACCCTGTGCTGCCTGTGTTAGGTCCGCAGTGCTCTCAGTCTTGCAAGAAATATTCTACTAGGTACTGTGAAATTGCATGCTGCCTGAGCACTTGAAACAGACATTTTCTCCCCTCTAGAACTAGGATGGGAACTGAGGCACTATCTATAGTTCTATGTGTTCCAAGTCTCACATCCACCTGGGGCTCCCTCGTCTTCTCAGGGCAGCAGGTCAGGAGACAGATGCCTGCCAATTTCTCATCTTTCCGTGATTTTGGGGTGACTCCCTCTAACTTTCCCCCTTATCCCAAACACACTTTACCTAGTTTCAGAAAAGGCTAAAATAATTATTATTTCTTTATGTGTGTGCACATGCTCTGTCACCACAGTCATGTCCGCTCTTTGTGACCCTAAGGATTGTAGCCCTTCAAGCCCCTCTGTCCATGGGATTCTCCAGGTAAGAATACTGGAGTGGGTTGCATACCCTCCTTTAGGGGATCTTCTGGGCCCAGGGATTGAACCCACATCTCCTGAATCTTTTGCTTTGCAGGTAGATTCTTTACCCACTGAGCCACCAGGGAAGTCCACTGCTTCATTATGGAGTCTCCCAAATGTTTTTATCTTGCCTTGAATCCTACATTTTGTATATTCCAAAACCAGGAATTTTATTCCTTTGTCATCTGCATTCCTCTGTGACACAGTGTACTTTAGATGCCATAACTGGGGAAAATCCTTGGGACACAAGAATGTATGGACTCATTCTTAGGAGAAAATTATCTGCTAATATTTTAAAATATTCCTTGCATCTATTTCCTCTCCTGTTAAGCTTAATTCTGAGCACCCTAAGTAAATGACTATAATACATACACACATACACATATATTATATAAATATATGTGTGTATATATATATATATATAGAGAGAGAGAGAGAGAGAAGGCAATGGCACTCCACTCCAGTACTCTTGCGTGGAAAATCCCATGCACGGAGGAGCCTGGTGGGCTGCAGTCCATGGGGTTGCTAAGAGTCAGACAAGACTAAGCAACTTCACCTTCACTTTTCACTTTCATGCATTGGAGAAGGAAATGGCAACCCATTCCAGTGTTCTTGTCTGGAGAATCCCAGGGACGGGGGAGCCTGGAGGGCTGCTGTCTATGGAGTCGCACAGAGTCAGACATGACTGAAGAGACTTATCAGCAGTAGCAGCAACATATATACATATACATATATATATATATATATGTGTGTGTCTGTATATATATATAGAGAGAGACACATACATATATACAAAGAGAGGATGGATATATGCATTTATACTTTTGTGTGTGTATATACATGTGGGCATGCATGCTCAGTTGCTTAGTCATGTCCAGTTCTTTGCAATCCCATGGACTGTAGCACACACACACATACACTAAGTTAATTTTTTCACAACTTTCATAATTGATTCATCTTTTTCTTGAAGATCATACGTTGCAGTTCCTTGATTCAGGAGTCTCTCTTTCCATGCGCATTGCAGATAGTCGCCCCTCCTGTATTTCAGCTATGTAGAGGAGTTAGTTAGAAATCTAAATATTGTATGGAAAGGAGGTTTCCATGCCAAGCCTCTCTGTATTTCTTCTTTGTCCCTGTCTTAGTTTTGTTTCCATATTGTGAATGCAACACTCTGGTATTTTCTTACTCTATTCCTCTATGAAACAAGTATTTTCCAACTTTTAACAGTTCTTTGTATATTATCATTTGATATCCATCCCGTTCTGGATCCTTCCTCCAGATGCATTTCATTTGGCAAGTACTTTTACAGGGCAGCAGGGAAACAGTGCTCAAAACCTGGTCCAACCAGCACCAACAGCCTAAACATAAATGGGACCCTCTCCTCCTATGATTTGGATTTTACATTGCTTTTAATAAACAAATTAATTTATACCATTAATTCCTACTCTTAAGCCTCTACTATACCCCTAAGTTCTTTTCTAAATGAGCTATTATGTAGACAGACTACAGTGAAAGAGCTCTGGCTCTAGGGTCAGGCTGGCCTGGGCTCAAATCCCAGCCATATCACTTGTAACCCACTGAGTTATCACTTAGCTTGTCCTAACATCTCTGATCTATTAAGCAATTCTTGTGAAAGTACTTGGCACAAAATGAACACTTAGCAAATGTTCTTTCCCTCATTCTCCTCCTGGATTTTACATTTATCCCTGTTAAAATTACTGAATTTCATGTTGGGTTTAGCCCAGAAATGCACATACTAGGAACAGTTCAGAATCTCCATCTAACTCTTTGTTCACAAGTTGTTCAGGTTATATCAACAGTATTTGTTGTACATTCACTGCATGTAAAACAATGAACTAGCTGCTAGAGTAATGGAAGAGGCGGAAGGTAGTTCATACATATAAATATTAATGAGGCATGGTTCCTTTCCTAGAACAGTTTAGAAGTTACTGAAGGATAGCGCTATGAAAAGAACACACATGGTGTAAATAGAACAGAGGTGTGTGCATAGTTGTATAGGAACAGGCAGGAGGAAGTCATTATATAAATTTGAATAGAGTGGGTAGAGTGGAGGAGGTTGTTTTCAAACTGATCCCTGAATGATGAATAAGAAGGAGGGAGAAGTTTTCACACTGGAGGAAGCAGGAACACAGAAACAGAGGTTAAAAGATTAAAGTCTCACCAAGGATTGATGACAAATTGGATATTATTTCATCATAAGTTGGGTGGAGGGAGGGGTATGGGGCCATCTTTAATTTGATGACCAGGCCTTAATTAACTCGTGTCACATTTCAAGAGATGAACTAAGACTGTTTGTCTTCAGGGTTAGAGAGTAATTTTCCTGTTGTTTAAAATGAACTTTTGGTTTCTGAGAATAAAAACACTTCTTTATAGTATAAATGTTTCCTAGCCTCTCAGTGTAAACCTTATGTTTTTTTTATTTTCTGATATCTTCCTCCTCATAAATCTCGCAAAAAATTAGTTTAATTTAAAACCTTATTTTAAAAATTGTCCTTTAATTTACCAGTGGGGGCCCTTTTAAGTTGGGCCTTAATTTCCTTTGAAACAATTGCTTTATTTTTTTATGTACTTCCTTACTTTATAGCACAAGATTTTCTAGGTGCTTATTTTCCCTTTCATAGTCCAGTCCCCAAACAAGCTATGTCTAGTGTGAACTGGTATTCAGAAACAAAAGTCTAGATGTTCAAACATCTAGGGATGTTTATTTTTACTGGAAGTCCTTGCTTTTATGGCTTTTCAGCTGACCTAGTAAGGGAAACAGATTATATATACATATTAATATACACATATATAATATATGTGTGTTTATATGTATTTTAATCTATGAATACATATATAATTTACATAGATATAATGATAATTATAATTTTAACCTAACACCACAAGGTTCTAAACCAACTTCCCTCATTCAGTGTATGTATCTTTCTTCTCCCACAGTGAGGACTCTAGCTTTGAAAAACTGAGAAAAGAAAGCCACAGCCCAATGTACTGAAGGAATATATATTTAAGAATTCTCAGCAATATATTCTAAATAATATATATTCTCAATAATATTCTAAAATATTAGTAAACTGGATTCAATAGCACATTGAAAAGATTATACACCAGGATCAAGTGGGATTTATCCCTGGGATGCAAGGATGTTTAACATACAAATCAACAAATTAATAGACTGATATATAAAAATCATATGATCATTTCAGTATGGTGATAAAAGGTATTTGACAAAATGCAATATATTCACAATAAAATGTTTAACAAATTGGGTATAGAAAGAACATATCTCAGCATGAGAAAGGTCATATATGACAAGCCTATAGCTAATATCTTACTCAATAGTGAAAAGCTGAACCTTTTTTCCTCTAAGATAAGGAATGAGACAAGGGTGCCCACTCTCACTACTCTTAGTCTACTCCGATTCTGGTAGTCCTAACCAGAACAAATCAGGCAAGAAAAAGATATAAAAGGCATTCAAATTGAAAAGGAAAGAGCAAAATTATATTTGTTAACAAATTATACAATCTTAAATATAGAAATTTCTAATGAAAGTGAAGTCACTCAGTCGTGTCCGACTCCTTGTGAACCCATGGACTGTAACCTGGCAGGTTCCTCTGTCCATAGGATTTTCTAAAGACTGTATCAAAAACTCATGCTAATCAAACAATTCAGTGAAACTGATGGATACAAAATCAATAAATAGAAATCAGTTGCATTTCTATACATTAACCCTAAAACCTCTAAAAAAGAAATAAAACTATCCACTCACAATAATATCAAAAACAATAACACTTAAGAATAAATTTTAGCATGAAGGCAAAATATCTGCACACTGAAAAGTACAAGACCAGAATGGCAAAAGAAGGAACAGTATCTGTCCCCAACCCCCAACACACCTTGTATTGTCTCTTTTTTTGGTGCCTTCATAGCCAGACAAATGCACAGACAGATCTGATGAGTCCTTCTGTGTATGCTGAATTTCCTGCTCCTCCATTTCTGAGTAGAAAATGAGCATTTGGGGAACAAAACCAAAAAAACCTCTAAAATTCTTCCCTGAAAATTCTTCCTAGGAAAAACAACTACCAGCACAAAACTTTTTCCCAAGAAAGAAATTCCCATACTTAACCAGAACCAGATCCTTGGCCACTCAGCTACTGGATACTTTAAGCTCTTGGAAAAGCCTATTTAACTGCAAAATAAACATATTTTTCTCTTGCTAAAGAGTCAAATGGACTATACCAGATAAAACTTTTCACACTATCCCCTTATCTGAAAATCACTTCCCAATGAAAATGTCCACTCAGCTCCTTTTTGGGTATCAATAACCACTCCAGTATCCTTGCCTGGAAAATTAGATAAAGCAAGGAGCCTGGTGGGCACAAGTCCATGGGGTCACAAAGAGTCAGGCACAGCTGAGCGACTAACAGATTAAACACCATCAGTTCAGTTCAGTCACTCAGTCGTGTCCGACTCTTTGTGACCCCATCAATCGCAGCATGCCAGGCCTCCCTGTCCATCACCAACTCCCAGAGGTCACTCAGACTCACGTTCATCGAGTCAGTGATGCCATCCAGCCATCTTATCCTCTGTCATCCCCTGCTCCTCCTGCCCACAATTCCTCCCAGCATCAGAGTCCTTTTCAATGAGTCAACTCTTCACATCAGGTGGCCAAAGTACTGCAGTTTCAGCTTTAGCATCATTCCTTCCAAAGAAATCCCAGGGTTGATCTCCTTCAGAATGGACTGGTTGGATCTCCTTGCAGTCCAAGGGACTCTCAAGAATCTTCTCCAAAACCACAGTTCAAAAGCATCAATTCTTTGGCGCTCAGCCTTCTTCACAGTCCAACTCTCACATCCATACATGACCACAGGAAAAACCGTAGCCTTGACTAGACGGACCTTTGTTGGCAAAGTAATGTCTCTGCTTTTAAATATACTATCTAGGTTGGTCATAACTTTTCTTCCAAGGAATAAGCATCTTTTAATTTCATGGCTGCAATCACCATCTGCAGTGATTTTGGAGCCCAAAAAATATAAAGTCTGCCACTGTTTCCACTGTTTCCTCATCTATTTCCCATGAAGTGATGGGACCGAATACCATGATTTTCGTTTTCTGAATGTTGAGCTTTAGGCCAACTTTTTCACTCTCCTCTTTCACTTTCATCAAGAGGCTTTTTAGTTCCTCTTCACTTTCTGCCATAAGGGTGGTGTCATGAGGTTGTTGATATTTCTCCCGGCAATCTTGATTCCAGCTTGTGCTTCTTCTAGCCGAGCATTTCTTATGATGTACTCTGCATATAAGTTAAATAAGCAGGGTGACAATATACAGCCTTGATGTACTCCTTTTCCTATTTAGAACCAGTCTGTTGTTCCATGTCCAGTTCTAACTGTTGCTTCCTAAACTGCATACAGATTTCTCAAGAGGCAGGTCAGGTTGTCCGGTATTCCCATCTCTTTCAGAATTTTCCACAGTTGATTGTGATCCACACAGTCAAAGGCTTTGGCATAGTCAATAAAGCAGAAATAGATGTTTTTCTGGAACTCTCTTGCTTTTTCCATGATCCACCAGATGTTGGCAATTTGATCTCTGGTTCCTCTGCCTTTTCTAAAACCAGCTTGAACATCTGGAAGTTTAAGGTTCATGTATTACTGAAGCCTGGCTTGGAGAATTTTGAGCATTACTTTACTAGCATGTGAGATGAGTGCAATTGTGTGGTAGTTTGAGCATTCTTTGGCATTTCCTTTCTTTGGGATTGGAATGAAAACTGACCTTTTCCAGTCCTGTGGCCACTGCTGAGTTTTCCAAATTTGCTGGCATATTGAGTGCAGCACTTTCACAGCATCATCTTTCAGGATTTGAAACAGCTCAACTGGAATTCCATCACCTCCACTAGCTTTGCTCCTAGTGATGCTTTCCAAGGCCCACTTCACTTCACATTCCAGGATGTCTGGCTCTAGATGAGCGATCACACCATCATGATTATCTTGGTCACGAAGATCTTTTTTGTACAGTTCTTCTGTGTATTCTTGCCACCTCTTCTTAATATCTTCTGCTTCTGTTATGTCCAGACCATTTCTGTCCTTTATCGAGCCCATCTTTGCATGAAATGTTCCCTTGATATCTCTAATTTTCTTGAAGAGATCTCTAGACTTTCCCATTCTGTTGTTTTCCTCTATTTCTTTGCATTGATCACTGAAGAAGGCTTTCTTATCTCTCCTTGTTATTCTCTGGAACTATGCATTCAGATGCTTATATCTTTCCTTTTCTCCTTTGCTTTTCACCTCTCTTCTTTTCACAGCTATTTGTAAGGTCTCTCCAGACAGCCATTTTGCTTTTTTGCATTGTTTTCCATGGGGATGGTCTTGATCCCTGTCTCCTGTTACAATGTCACGAACCTCATTCCATAGTTCATCAGGCACCCTATCTATCAGATCTAGGCCCTTAAATGCATTTCTCACTTCCACTGTATAGTCATAAGGGATTTGATTTAGGTCATACCTGAATGGTCTAGTGGTTTTCCCTACTTTCTTCAATTTAAGTCTGAATTTGTTAATAAGGAGTTCATGATCTGAGCCACAGTCAGCTCCTGGTCTTGTTTTTATTGACTGCATAGACCTTCTCCATCTTTGGCTGCAAAGAATATAATCAATCTGATTTCGGTGTTGACCATCTGGTGATGTCCACGTGTAAAGTCTTCTTTTGTGTTGTTGGAAGAGGGTGTTTGCTATGACCAGTGCGTTTTCTTGGCAAAACTCTATTAGTCTTTGCCCTGCTTCATTCTGCCTTCCAAGGCCAAATTTGCCTGTTACTCCAGGTGTTTCTTGACCTCCTACTTTTGCATTCCAGTCCCCTATAATGAAAAGGACATCTTTTTTAGGTGTTAGTTCTAAAAGGTCTTGTAGGTCTTCATAAAACGATGCAACTTCAGCTTCTTCAGCATTACTGGTTGGGGCATAGACTTGGATAACTGTGATATTGAATGATTTGCCTTGGAGACAAACAGAGATCATTCTGTCGTTTTTGAGATTGCATCCAAGTACTGCATTTCGGACTCTTTTGTTGACCATGATGGCTACTCCATTTCTTCTGAGGGATTCCTGCCTGCAGTAGTAGATATAATGGTCATCTGAGTTAAATTCACCCATTCCAGTCCATTTTAGTTTGCTGATTCCTAGAATGTCGACGTTCACTCTTGCCATCTCTTGTTTGACCACTTCCAATTTGCCTTGATTCATGGACCTGACATTCCAGGTTCCTATGCAATATTGTTCTTTACAGCATTGGACCTTTCTTCTATCACCAGTCACATCCACAACTGGGTATCGTTTTGCTTTGGCTCCATCCCTTCATTCTTTCTGGAGTTATTTCTCCACTGATCTCCAGTAGCATATTGGGCACCTACCGACCTGGGGAGTTCCTCTTTCAGTATCCTATCATTTTGCCTTTTCATACTGTTCATGGGGTTCTCAAGGCAAGAATACTGAAGTGGTTTGCCATTCCATTCTCCAGTGGACCACATTCTGTCAGACCTCTCCACCATGACCCGCCCATCTTCGGTTGCCCCGTGGGCATGGCTTCATTTCATTGAGTTAGACAAGGCTGTGGTCCTAATGTGATTAGTTTGACTATTTTTCTGTGAGTATGGTTTCAGTGCGTCTGCCCTCTGATGCCCTCTTGCAACACCTACCATCTTACTTGGATTTCTCTTACCTTGGGCGTGGGGTATCTCTTCAAGGCTGCTCCAGCAAAGTGCAGCCTCTGCTCCTTACCTTGGACGAGGGGTATCTCCTTACCACTGCCCTTCCTGACCTTCAACGTGGGATAGCTCCTCTAGGCCCTCCTATGCCTGAGCAGCCACCGCTCTTTGGGTTGCTTCTCCCAGCCACTGCCCCTGGCCTTGGGTGCTGCCCCTGGCCTCCAGCGCAGAGTCGCTCCTCAGGGCCACTGCCCCTGGCCTTGGGCAGGAGGTGGCTTCTCCCGGCAGCCCCTGGCCTCGGACGCATGGTAGCTCCTCGCGGCCACATGGTAGCTCCTTGCGGCTGCCACCCCTGACCTTGGACTTGGGTAGCTCCTCTTGGCCGTTCCTGCGCCGACAAGCCTGGCACTCTCGGCCACTGCCCCTGACCTCAGACGTGGGATAATTCCTCTCGGCCCTGCCCATGCTTAGTGCGCTGGCTCGCAGGCGCCCGCGCTTAGTGTGCTGGCTTGCAGCCACATGTTGAAGTTTATTTACAAGCTTCCCTGGTGGCTCAGAGGTTAAAGCATCTGCCTGCAATGCAGGAGACCTGGGTTCGATCCCTGGGTTGGGAAGATTCCCTGGAGAAGGAAATGGCAACCCACTCCAGTATTCTTGCCTGGAGAATCCTATGGAGGGAGGAGCCTGGTGGGCTACAGGCCATGGTGTTGCAAAGAGTCAGACACGACTGAGCTACTTTACTTCACTTAGAACCCTGAAGCATTTGTAATCTGCTTTGACCTTTCTTTCCTGTGGCTAGCTCCTAGGATACCACACACACAAGGAACAGTTTCAAAAAAATAGGAATCACAGTGGCACTTTATTATTATCTAAACCAGCACCCAATGCATCAACATAGGGTCTCCTTGGTAAGCTATCCTGAAGTATGTAGTTTTGACTTGATTCCAAAGAAGAGCTCTCCATTTCCCCCTTTTATATAAATTTTAGAACCAGCAATCCCAGGTATGCCCAGAGGCTCAGAGAAGGAAAAATGGCTCTGCTGGTCCCTTTAAAGTTAGAAGATTGAAGGCCAAAGGTTGAAGTTAAAGGTTGGGGAAGAAAAAGAGAGGAAACAAAACCCACTTGGAGTTGCCTTGAGGAGGCAGTCCTGCCTAGGTCTGCTCCTGTGTGAACATAGGGAGTTACAGGGAGGAGAGTGGGGCCAGAGTCTCTGCCTTTTAAATGAAATGGTCGACACTGTCACTGGGTCAGGAAGATTCCCCTGGCATAGGAAATGGGTACCCACTCCAGTATTCTTGCCTGGAAAATTCCAAGGACAGAGGAGCCTGATGGGCTACAGTTCATGGAGTCTCAAAGAGTTGGACACAACATAGCACAGCACAGCAGCAGCAGCAAAACCTAGTCCAGTAAATATCCTGGGTTCAGGATAGTCTGGGTAAGATGAGCAACTCATCCCTTGAGAGAAAGTCAAAAGGCGGCATGGGTGGAGCCAACATGCCTTGGAATGAGGATCAGTAACAAGCCTCCTCCCTTACTGAAGCTCTTAGATTTTATTATCAGCAAGTCTTTTTCCAGTTAGAAATTCAATGACAGACTGAAGAGATTTATGGGAAATCAGAGACTCAATCTATCCTCACAACTGCAAAGACTGATTTAGTCTCATGTGGCATGGCTATGTATATCAAGATGAGACAACACCATCATTCATTAGATACATAACCAGTTTTAGGATCCTACCCTATAAGATGTCTCTGGTTTGTAAGCCACTCCAGTATTCTTGCCTGGGAAATCCCAAGGACAAAGAAACCTGGTGGGCTACAGTCCATGAACTCACAAGAATCAGACATAACTTAGCAATAAAACATCTCTGAGTAATTAATGATAAAAAGGAGGGGCATCAAGGAAATGATAGTACACTGTTCTGTGCTTAATACTTTTCCATGTTTTAATTAGGAGCAGTCTGAGGGAGAGCTCAAGGTAACTGATATGGCAAAGACTGCTGCCCTTTATAAGTGTTCTTAGCATGTCAGAAGATAAATACAGAATGGAATGATGCAGTAAATTGAAGAATTAACAGAGACGTTCACGTAGGATATTTGCTATATAATATACCTGATAAGGGACTTCCCAGGTGGCACTAGTGGTAAAGAACCCACCTGCCAATGCAGGAGACATAAGACACACAGGTTTGATCCCTGGGTAGAGAAGATCCCCTGGAGGAAGGCATGGCAACCCATTCCAGTATTCTTGCCTGGAGAATCCCATGGACAGAGGAGCCTGGTGGGCTATAGTCCATGGGGTCACGAAGAATCAGACATGACTGAAGCGACTTAGTACACACACACGTACCTGAGAAAAGAGACACTGTGTAAGTTCGATAGGCAAAGGTTTGACCCAGTGTGGGATGGACAGGAAAGTAGGATAGGGTGGACGACAAGCTTGCTTTGAATCTGCCATGAAGCCATGCCTACAGTGTGGAAAGTAAGTGTGATCTTGCATGGATTAAAATACATACTTATGTTTACCAAAGGGGATAGCAGGGGTGTGGGAGAAATAAATGGGAAGTCTGGGATTAACATATACACACTGTTGCTGCTGCTGCTACTAAGTTGCTTCAGTCACGTCCAACTCTGTGCAACCCATAGACGGCAGCCCACCAGGCTCCCCTGTCCCTGCGATTCTCGAGGCAAGAACACTGGAGTGGGTTGCCATTTCCTTCTCCAATGCAGGAAAGTGAAAAGTGAAAGTAAAGTCGCTCAGTCGTGTCTGACCCTCAGCGACCCCATGGACTGCAGCCTACCAGGCTCCTCCGTCCATGGGATTTCCCAGGCAAGAGTACTGGAGTCGGGTGCCATTGCCTTCTCCTATACATAAAATAGATAAACAACAAAATCCTGCTGCATAGCACAGGGAACTCTATTCAATACCTTTTAATATCCTAAAATGGAAAATAATCGGAAAAACAATATACATGTATATATATGCACACATATACACATATACATATGTGTGTATATACAGGCATACGTACTTATATAAAACTGAATTACCTTGCTGTATACCTGAAACTAAACATTGTAAACTAACTATACTTCAATTTATTTAAAAAATGGTTAAAATTTTATTTCTCATGAGTAGTAGTCTAGCGATTGTCAGAAAAAAATCAGTCAGGACATTATTAGCATATGTATGACAAACTAATGAGGGCTGTAGAGGATACAGGGGAGCTTCAAAGATCTGTAATTGAATATCATACCTGAAAGAAATATTGAAAGAATGAAGTTCATTCTGTTTACAGAAAATAAAGATGAGGGGAAATGTAATAGTCATTCAATAGAAAAAGAAATGTAATAGTCATTCAATAGAAAAAGGGCTGTCAGACTATGGTTATAACCAGTTTTCTTGTCACAGAACTGATAAAAATCAAAGAAAATTGGTGCAAGCTACAATAGCCTGAGAGATTTATAATCACCTCCTATTCAGCCAAACTTGAAATTCACTTCCTCTTCATGAACTACAATTACTTATTTGATTTATATATAGAAAGATATGCCTTACTTGCACATATTTATATCTACTATACACATACATGCTAAATGCATGCCCTGTTCATATTAGTCAAGTTTTTTTTTTTTTTTAAGTCCAAGTTCTATTATACAGTATTTAACATAAGAACATGGGCAGTTAAGTCCTTGATATGGTGTTTGGCTATGGTAATAAACAATAAAGATTTTCCTGTCTTGTTACTGGGGAACATTGGACTGTGTGGAATCTCATTCCCTCAAGCAATTCATTATTTTTAGCTTAAGAAAGCTTAGGCTTCCTTGAATATTGATTTACAGAAAGAAGACAAATAGAAAATTAGCTCCCATGTGAACGTGTCTGCATTTATGATAAAGTACTCTGGGCTAGATAGTATTGTCATTTCCTTAAGTGGTCATAGTCTATTATGCAAATTAATCTTCCAGGATCTAAATTACACCAAAGTATAATAGTGTAACATTTTTGTGTATTATAGACATTAATTCTTATTTATGGTATGCATATTATAACTCTGATGTAACTAATTTACATGGTTATATATTTTGCCAAGTTAAATGTGTTTGTGTAGGAATCCTTAAACAACACATGAGCTGTTCCAGAATGCTCTTCCAGGTGATCTTGAAGAAAGGAATGAATTCTAATGGCCTACGCTAGCTTAATAAAAAGTAGCACTTTTGTGGAAGGATGGAATGTGGCATGTTCTTTTTACTTCTGTGTTTCTTTAGTCTATTTTTACCACTCTAAATACATTAGATCAAGATGACTGGTGACATAACTGAGAGAGTATGGGTAGATGATAGATAGATAGAGATAAATAGAATGATTTCAGACACCTTTCTCTCCAAACTTTTATATCACTGACAAGTGAGGAAGGGAGGCTCCAAGGGGTCAGATTGCTGGACAGAGCTTAGCCCTCTCTGGATTTCAGAATTTTTTGCTCATATTTGTAATACATGGTGTTGCAAAAGACATTATCTGTTAATAATGCCAAAAATAGAGACGTACCAACTTCTTTTGTAACTCTGCATCTTTTAACCGGGGTAAAATAATTTCTTTTCATAAGTAAAACAGTTGTGGTCTTAGAATTTGCTACTAAAATTCAATCCAGAGAACAAGATGCCTTTGAAAATTTATAATAGAAACTCTAACAGAGCTTTAACCTACTAGCCAATATGAGTCTGGGTTATAAAACCATCGATGCAAAGAACATGGTTCATATACGATGTTATCAACACTGGCCGTAAATTAAATCTTCATACAATTTAACAAGATACAACAATACAACAGCCATTATTTATTTGTGATAGATGTGACATAATCATAAAAGCATCGGATCACCAGAGCCAGCATTCTGAATCTTCATAATTCTTTAAGTTATTTTCAATTTGTAATTTGTAAGAAGTCAAAATAACATTGATATGCCTAGAATACAAAATATCTAACAGCTAGAGTCTTCTAAAATATTTCTTATAACTAACAGTAATTTATTAAGTAATAACCCTGGAAGCTCATTAATGCAAAACCATTAATTTTCTTCTAATATTATTATGAGAGAGATTGAATTTTAATTTCAACTGTAAGTGATTGATATGAGTGCAATTTTATACCAGTAGTTAAAGAATGATTACATTTGTTTATGTCAAATAATTCTTAATGTTTAATAATTTGGGGAATGTCACTTAGCATCCTATTAACAACAATACTTCAATAAATTATCAGTTCTTATAAAGTATCTGATGTGTTCCCTGTGAGGCATGAGTCCTTGGTAACAGGCAAAGTACAAGCTTTGCCCTCATGGTGTTTATGTTTTAAATAGAAACAAACATAGCTACAGATAAGTAAAATGCGGTCTTACAACTACAGTACATAGGACATTTATCATGTAGGACATTTGAGGTCATACAAAGGCCTGAATCTGTGTGGCCTCTTGGTGCACTGGTCATCTGGTCCTCATTGTTTGACATCCAGTCCCCTCTAAGAAATATTTCTTGACCCTCCTCCCCATCTCAACATTCCTGTTACATACACCCACATATTTATTATCTAGTCAGTATGGTAAAGAACCTGCCTGCTACTGCAGTAGATGTAAGAGACACAGGTTCCATCCTGGGGTTGGGAAGATCCCCTGGAAGAGGGCATGGCATTCCACTCCAGAATTCTTGCCTGTAGAATCCCTTGGACAGAGGAGTGTGGCAGGCTACAGTCCATAGGGTTGCACAGAGCTGGACACAATTGAAGCGACTTAGCATTCATACATGCAAGCAGATAGCACCTTACATGAGTCTAGGATTTAGGAGTACTCAACACATGTTGGGCTAAGGAGTTATCTTAACTCACTTTGGCTTAGATGCAGGTTCTCAACCATTCAGATTGTGGATTTGGAAGAACCTTTAATTGAGGAATGTGCTTCTGTAGAAAGAAGTCTGCAACAAAATAGTATGAAAAATCAGTGAATGCCCCCTTCTCATTTCTTCAAGCTACCTACTGGCATCTCTCACTCACATATAGAAAAAAAATGCAGAGGAGAACAAATATATTTACATGATTTCACTTCTGAATTTCAGAGAAATTTCCTTCATAGCCAGACACCCCGCCACAGCTTCCTGCAAAGTAAGCTATGTCAGTTCTCCCAATCTATCACCCCAACCTTCCTCCACTCTCAACTCCATGGTCTATACGTATGCATCTGGGATGTTGGGGGAAATTAGAGTTGGGGACAGAAGGGAGATGTAGAATGTTGTCCATGGCCTCCTCCTGGTTAATCTTGGTAATGAAGACAAAGGATGAATTTTCTCCCATGCTTGGGGGTGATTTTGAATATATGGCTGCATCTCCCCTGGTATTTGCTGTTCAGCAGAACCCCAGATCCAGCTGGAACTGTTAGGCAATAGGGAAGGACTACAGACAGAAGGCAGAGTGATAAAGTGAGGTGGAAGAAAGCAAAGCTTACCTTATGTGTGCAAGGTAAAAATTCCCAGGCTACCTATCACCAGATACTAGCTTAAAGGTGTTAGTCGGGAGAGTTTTATTTGCTTGTGATTAATAAAAAATCTGCCCAGGATGGTAAGGAGACCTAAATAGTTGAGCTATAGAGCTCTAAAGGGTAGAACGTTCATTGGTTGGCAGGCAAGGAGAACTGGATAGATGGTAAAAGCCCAAATATGTCTAATCAGGGTCTTTCCTGGTGACTCAGATGGTAATGAATCTGCTTCATTACAGGAGACTTGGGTTTGATCACTGGGTTGGAGAAGAGAATGGCTACCCACTGCAGTATTCTTGCCTAGGAAATCCCAAGGACAGAGAAACCTAGTGTGCTATGGTCCATAGGGTCTCAAAGAGTTGGACACAACTGAAGTGACTTAGCATGCATGCCTGATCAAGATTACCATCTCCAGTTAGTACTGAGGCAGCCCTGCTAAAGGTCATAACAGTATCCAACATGCCTTGTGTGAGGGATCAGTGAGTGAGCTCCATTCATGTTAATGGAGACAACGATCGTGGCCTTAGAAGGCAAGCATCAACAGAGCCCTAGAACCGTGCTGGGTTTTGACCTTGCCCTCCCTCTGAAAGCTTTTTTCTGTACAGGGAGGAAGCAGCTCTGCATTGAATAGCCTACAATAATAGTGCCTAGTTGAGGGTAGAATACTTTTGGATGACGTGGAGTTAACTGAAATGGGAGAGCATAATTGGCTTGCTCTAAGCAGCTGGGGGCTAAAGCATCAAGGGAAGCATATCAAGTGTGAATTAAAGCAAAGCCCTTGTTTGCAAGCATCTGATCAGTGAGAGTAAAATGTATTCTGGTTACATGCTGGAAGAATATTCCTCACTTCACTTTTGGAGCATGTGGAAATTAACTATTTGGAAGGAAAAATTTGGAATGGAATTCCAGTCCCTCAATTCTAGGGGAGGAAAACCCAAAACAAAAAAGTAGGATTAAGCAGGCAAGGACATGTACCAGTATGAAAGTATAAAATATTATTTTCTGTTGTAGGCTTTCATACTAAATCCTCTCATCTGCTCACTGGACTCTCTCCAATGAATCCCGAAGGCCTATTCACCCACCCCTCCAGATGCCCCACTCCTCTGCAACCCATGCACATTAATGCTTGTGAATAACCACTGTGGAAAGAGAAGCAAAAAGGGGCAAATATCATTTGGGATTTGAAGACTATTTACAGAGCCTCCTCTATTTCTATGAGGATGGATTGAAGAAATGGCTACAGGCTGGGGGAGAAAAGAAGAAAATCCACAGAAGAGGTTGAAGACACATCTCTATAACCCAAGAAATAGGAAGCTTTGGTTGAAAGTTCCAGAGAACTGAATCTGGAAGGTAGCTCAGTGCCCAGCTGTCTTCATAGTCAGCAGATGGAGAAATATTTTCATTTTTGGTCGTTCTCTAAGACACAGGTCTCCAACCTGTGGAGTCTAATGCCTGATGATTTGAGGTGCTGCTGACATAACAATAATAGAAATGAAGTGCACAGTAAATGTAATGAGCTTGAATCATGTTGAAACCATTTACCACGCACCTACTCCTTCCATGGAAAAAATGTCTTCCATAAAACTGGTCCATGATGCCAAAAAGGTTGGGGACCCTGCTGTAGGACACTGATTCTGAAGATCCTTAACCAATCACATAAGGATTATCTAGAAACTTGCAGAAATAAACATTCTTGGGCCCAACACCAGATCTACTACAACAGAAATTCTGAGTTGAAGTTCAGCATTGTGTTTAACAAATCCTTCTGATTTTTGTGTTTTTTTTTTAAGGTAAATGACATTTTATTTACTGACAGATTAAAAACTGTAACTCCAGATAGTGCAAAATATACTTCTGAAGCAAATTACAAAGAACTGGTGTTAATACACAATGTTTAAGCAATGCTACACTCATTTTTGGCAAAGTGCTGTATTGCTTAGTCTGTGTATAAAACTGACCATCTATGAACAAATCAGCACAAAACTTTTCTATAAAAACAGAAAAAAATTTTAGACAGTGGCTCAAGAAGACAAGCAAGCTGCCATTTATGCATAGATTGATGTACAGTATATAGCCTAACCAAATGTCCCTTTTGAGTTTTCAAGTTGTTGGGAAACAAACAAATTTAAAAAAAACTGTGTCCAGAAACACTTCCAGAAAGCACAGAGTTACCATATTCTTCAGTCTTTAGAACTGATACACGAGTTTGAGAATCACTGCTCACCCATTTGAAGGGGGTTGGGGATAAAGCCTGTCTTCAATACTTCACTTTCCTCTTTGGCATTTCTTCTAACCTATTGGCACTCTTTCTGCAAATTGCAGAGCACATTCATGAGTTTACTAGGAAGGGCCAGCTGAGGGTATTGGGCAAGTTAGAACTCACACTTCATTTTAAAATGGTCTTAAATGGTCCGTTGACTAAAACAAGGAGTGGTAGTCTACTTATGACAACAGAGATATCATGCAAGTATAAGTAATGTCACAAATATCTAAAGATACCATTGATTATAAGACACATGTGAGAAGATGTTTTAAAAAATGATGTTAAAAGACGAAAATAAAAAGGTAGTGATGAATCACGACCACCCAGAAGAGTAAAATATTATTTTATAATTATAATAAACATAATCTAGGATTGATGCTTTTGAAGTGTGGTGTTGGAGAAGACTCTTGAGAGTCCCTTGGACTGCAAGGAGATCCAACCAGTCCATTCTGAAGGAGATCACCCCTGGGATTTCTTTGGAGGGAATGATGCTAAAGCTGAAACTGCAGTATTTTGGCCATCTCATGCAAAGAGTTGACTCATTGGAAAAGACTCTGATGCTGGGAGGGATTGGGGGCAGGAGGAGAAGGGGATGACAGAGGATGAGATGGCTGGATGGCATCACTGACTCAATGGACGCGAGTCTGAGTGAACTCCAGGAGTTGGTGATGGACAGGGAGGCCTGGCATGCTACGATTCATGGGGTCGCAAAGAGTCGGACACGACTGAGTGACTGAACTGAACTGAACTGAACTGAGGTAACATTAGTAAGAAAGTGAGACCAAGTCTGGCCCTGTGGGGCTTCCAGGCATGGAGGCGTCTCTATCACTCATTTCTTGCAGGCAAGACTCCAGACATTAAGACCTTCCCTGAGTTCCAAATGGCAGATTTGAGAACAGTAGCTAATCAAGGGAGGAGCAGCCAAGAAATCATCTGAGAGGAGACTAAAAGGAGTGCAAGGCCTGTGCACACCCTGATCCTGTCAGGGACTCCACACTTAACCCGCTGCTATAAAACCCCTCATCAGGTTCTCTGGGGTTGAGACAGATAGCTTTTTTGAGGCAAAAGCCCAGTGTGTCTCCCTTTGCCTGGCAAAAAAAAAGCTATCCTTTTCTACTTCACCCAAAACTCTGTCTCTGGGATTTGATTTGGCACTGGTATACAGAGAGGCTGAGCTTTTGGTAACAAAAGCAAAGCAAATACTCAGTGTTTTAGGGACAGCACCTAGTTCTTAGGACAAGAGCACAAATATGTTAACTCGTGTGTATGTGTGTGTGTGTATGTTCACTAAATGTTAGTTATTTAGTTATTTCATAACTAACATTTAGTGAACCACTTGTTATTTAGTCACTAAATCGTGTCTGACTCTGTGGCCCCATGGACTGTAGCCCACCGGGCTCCTCTGTCCATGGAATTTTTTAGGAAAGAATTCAGAAGTGGGTTGCCATTTCCTCCTCCAGAAGTTAATTCTAGAACAACATCCAAAATGATGAGATGCTGGGTCCTTTGTCTCTGGATCTAAGACTGGAGTGAGGTAAGTCCATGCGTGAGAGGTTTGATGTCTGGATATGAAAATTAGAAAGACCCATGCAGGTCAGTGAACAGTCAAAGAAGGGACAAACATCCCAGATATCGATATGCTGAATCAGGATGCCACTAAGGTTAAAAAAAAAAAAAAAAAAGAGTGAGAAATTTATCCAGATGCACCATAGAGTCTTATTATACATTTTATACATATTATACAACTGTGCCTTTAGGTTGCTTCTTCTATCTCCACCTGGGCCCGGATAAATGAGAGCTATGTGGGGAATATGTTTTTATCCTGCCTGTGCAAAGATTTCCATATCTCAACTGGGATCACAGGCACAATTATATATACCGGGAGTAAGGGCACTGTTTTAGTCAGTTCAGGCTGTTATAACAAAGTACCATATGCTGGGTGCCTGGTACATGATACACATTTATTTCTCATAGTTCTGGAGGCTAGAAGTCTGAGATCAGAATGTCAGCATGGTTGGCTTCTGGAGAGCACTCTCTTCCTGGTTTGCAGACTGCCAAATCCTCATCATATGCCTATGTTGAAAGTGGGCTAGCCTCTTCTAATAAGGGCACTAATCCCTTTCGAGGGCTCCACCTTCATAATCTAATTACCTCTCCAAAGCCATCTCCAGATAGTATCACACTGGGGATTAGATTCAGCATATGGATTTGGGGGATGGGAGAGGGACACAAACATTCAGTCCATTGCAGGCAGCAATGCTTTGGAATACAGGTATTTTAAATTTGGAAATGGGGGGTGTCAAGGAAGTGTCAGCTAAAAACAAGTCTGAATCTCTGGGCAAAGAACAACTATCTTTCCCAAGTGTATGACTTCAGCTTAGAAGATCAGTATCTGTCCCTTTATCCTTTCGTGGGTCACATCACACAGGGCAGGCAGGAGCTAATTTTCTATCTGGTCACATGTAAGAAGTTTCTGAGGCAGGCTCAACACAAGGTCATAGCTCCCTCTCCTTGTCAGCTTCTGAGGAAGCCTAGAAATTTTGAACTTGTAGGTCAAAATGTACTCCCTGAAAAATCCACTATTTTCTATTCTGGCTAACTCTACATATTGAGACAAAACATACTATTTCTTATGAAGGTTTGGTAGGAGAGCTTTAAAATAATTGAATTAAATATTTTAAGAGTAAGATATAAAGTATAACATTATTTTAACTGACTAAATAAAACCAGTGAAAACCTGTGGTTAACTTAAACAGGCAATAATACTCAGCATGTTTCATATTTCCTTAAAAATGAATGCCATGCTACATTGGGATGAATTAAGAACAACTGCAGTGATATAACCAAACTGGACTCATAGGGAACATACCAGAAGTTTAAGTATATTTTTACTCGAAGGAAAGTCTTTAATATCTAGCTAGGCTTCGCAGCAGCATTTTTCTTTTAGAAAAAATGGCTGTGATTCTCAATTGGTTGATCATGATTAATCAAAGAATCTTTGAGGATAATTTTGTGTTTCTAACTCTGTGAGTACTATCCAGGGGGCATCTTGTGCCTGATGGGGCTAGTGATTGCCAGATAGTCCCTCTTTGATTTCAGGAGTGGGCTGGCCTTGGTGAAACTCTCTGAATCCTGTTTGTACTCAGACGCAGCTCTCTCCCTTCTCTCAGTTTTAGTTTATACACATGTCATCAGGTGAAGGTTTTATTTCCACCATTTTCTATAGAAATCTCCTTTCTTAGAAAGAGGGGATAAAAAGATAAACATCTGCTGAATGAAAAGTAGTTCCTCCTCAGTAGGAAGACAACTTCAGAGAGATGGCTCATATCAGTAACACTGGCAGAGAGGTAGAGTGGAAGAGGGGAAAGAATGTGGGTTCTGGTGTTAGAGTGACCAGGGTATGAATTTTGATTCTGGCACCCAAGACCTAAGCACATTATGTGATTTCTCTAAGTCTCTGCTCCTTCTTCTGTATCAAGGAGTTCACAATAGCCACTTCTTTGGATTATTGTAACCTATGTGTAATAAGGTTGCAAAATTGGATTCATCCTACAATTCAGACATGTAGAGAAAACTGTAGTACTTTCATTTTATTTCATATTAATCTGCTCTTTCTTCTGAGCCCTCATTCATATTTAAAGGAAAAAGAAACAAATAACAAATACCTACATTAAAGTAACAGTAACAGATAAACTCTCACATATTGCTGACTTCATCTAGAAAGTAAAATGTATTTCTCTCTCATGCAAGAATCCAGTATGGATGTGGTTTAGTGACTCTTCCAAACAGTAACTCAGGGATCCAGGCTCCCTCCTCTTTTATCTCTACCATCTTCAGCAGTCTCATGGTCACTCTAGACATCAACATCTAGCTGGTGGGTGAGGAAAAGGAATTAAAGAGGGCATACTGACCCGTAACCATCCAGCTTAGGAAGGAATACCTGTTACTTATCATCACTGATTGTAAGAATGCAATCACTTACATTTCATTGATGACAATTATTCAAGTGCTCCACCTAGATGTAAGAGGAGCTAGGAAGACATCTCCCAACTACGTTCCTACAATATGGAAGGGTAGCACAAATGTTTGTCATGAATCATCTCTCCCAGAGTCTACTCTCAAATATCCAAGCGCACCTTTCATACAAAACACACTCACCACTTCAAGAGAGACAATCCAGTGTTCTCCAGGTTACTGTGGCTAGCTCAGGATCCAGGGTTTCTGAATGATACAATCAACACTCCATCAAGAGGATATGTTGCTTCATTTGATCTGGCAACTTATACACTAAAAACAAATTATCTAAAGTGTATGTCTTAGTTGCTAAGTTGTGTCCGACTCTTTGCGACCCCGGGGACTGTAGTCCACCAGACTCCTCTGTCCATGGAGTTCTCTAGGCAAGAATACTGGAGTGGGTTGCCATTCCCTTCTCCAGGGGCCCTTACTGACCCAGTTGAACCTAGGTCTCCTGCAGTGTAGGCAGATTCTTTACTATCTGAGCCAAAAAGGAAGCCCATCTAAACCTCCCCTCATTCTCTCAAACCAACATACTTACTCAACCAGTATACAATGATGGAAGACAGACAGGATAATAGCCTCAGGAACTTCCTTGAATAATAATGGGATATACATGGTGGATGCCTATTTCTAGCAGTGAAAACACCTTGCCAGGTAGGCACTGGTAAGGCCCACTGTGTGGAAACAGGAAAGTTCCTTGACTCTCTGGGAAGAGCCCCTAGTCCATTGCTCTCTGTGCTCCCTGGATCCACCTCCCTGGAGATTATCCCATGTTTATTATTCTCCGTGCTCACCCTTGAAGTGAGCCCTGGGAATTATGCCCCTAGTCCCAGGGCTCACTTCAAAGGTAGACATAGGGAATCATAAAATGAGAAAATGCCCTCCTTAGTGACTCAGTGGGCTTTCCAGGTGGTGCCAGTGGTAAAGAACCTACCTGCCAATGCAAAATACATAAGAGAAGTGGGTTTGATCCCTGGGTTGGGAAGATCCCCTAGAGGAGGGTATGGCAACCCATTCTAGTATTTTTGCTTGAAGAATCCCCATGGACAGAAGAGCCTGGTGGGCTACAGTCCATAGGGTTACAGAGTCAGACACAACTGAAGGGACTTAGCAGGCCGCAAACACAGTGACTCAACACCCTCATGCTATTTGCCAGTGATGCAAATTTGGAAGACCGAAGGCTCTTTAAGTCTTGAATAGTCCAAAGCATACATCATAGGCAGTATAATCATCTTAAAAGCTTAGTAGATTAAAAAAAAAACTATTTGTTTTCTGATAGTGCTATGTGATAGTAATCACAGAGTTCTTACCTAGACATAATTAAAATCCAAACACAAATGTATTTGTCTCTTCACCTCCATACCTCCCTCTCTCATCTAGAATAACACACTGGTTCGAAATAGGAAAAGGAGTACGTCCAGGCTGTATATTGTCACCCTGCTTATTTAACTTATATGCAGAGTACATCATTAGAAATGCTGGGCTAGAGGGAGCACAAGCTGGAATCAAGATTGCAGGGAGAAATATCAATAAACTCAGATATACAGGTGACACCACTCTTATGGCAGAAAGTGAAGAAGACCTAAAGAGCCTCTTGATGAAGGTGAAAGAGGAGAATCAAAAAGTTAGCTTAAAGCTCAACATTCAGAAAACTAAGATCATGGCATCCGGTTCCATCATTTCATGGCAGATAGATGGGAAAACAGGAAACAGTGGCTGACTTTATTTTTCTGGGCTCCAAAATCACTGCAGATGGTGACTGCAGCCATGAAATTAAAAGATTCTTACTCCTTGGAAGGAACATTTTGGCAACCTAGACAGCATATTGAAAAACAGAGACATTACTTTGCCAACAAAAGTCTGTCTAGTCAAGGCTATTGTTTTTCCAGTGGTCATGTATGAATGTGAGAGTTGGACTGTAAAGAAAGTTGAGCACCGAAGAATTGATGCTTCTGAACTGTGGTGTTGGAGAAGACTCTTGAGAGTCCCTTGGACTGCAGGGAGACCCAACCAGTCCAACCTAAAGGAGATCAGTCCTGGGTGTTCATTGGAAGGACTGACGTTAAAGCTGAAACTCCAATATTTTGGCCCCCTGATGCAAAGAGTTGACTCTTTGGAAAAGACCCTGATGCTGGGAAAGATTGAGGGCAGGAGGAGAAGGGGATGACAGAAGATGAGATGGTTGGATGGCGTCACCAACTGGATGGACATGGGTTTGGGTGGACTCCGGGAGTTGGCGATGGACAGGGAGGCCTGGTGTGCTGCAGGTTCATGGAGTCACAGAGTCGGACACGACTGAGTGACTGAACTGAACCAAGGTTATCAGGTTTGGGATGATACTTATTCCCTCCCTTTACTGTTTAGAGACCTCCTCAGGCCCCAGAAAATTGGAGGCACAGGCAATGGGGGAACATGAGTTTTTTCACCTGTCCTGAGAGCATGAGGAATCCTTCTGCTTCATTAGTGCTTTAGAAGAATAAGTACCCTTCTATGGGATTGGTGATCTCATTAAATGATGACCACTTACAGGGCAAGGCTGAAATTTTAAATTTTGTATCTTCAGCAACTTTGTTCTGAGCACATAGAAAATTCCTAGTAATGTCTGTAGGACAAATGCATATGAAATTCTTTCATTAGAGTAATCAGAATATATCTTTAGTTCAGTGACTTTCAAAGTATGATCCCTGGACTAGCAGCATCCCCATGATCCGGGGACATGTGAGAAAAACAAATTCTGGGCCCTACTTCAGACCTACTGAATCTGAGGTAGGACCCCTAAATCTTCAATAAATCTTTCAGAGAGTTCTGTTGCACTCTAAAGTTTAAGAACCATTACAGTAGTTCATTACCTTTTTTCTAAGAATGTCTGGGCTTGAAGCTTTTATCTGCAAAGAAGTTAAAACTGCTTTTTCCTCTTAACGTAAAAGCCTATTGAATTTGATAAGCAAGGAATTTCCTTAGATATTTAAAAATATTTTTAATATGGGGAGCTGCATGTAAAGATTCCATGAGTTTACGAACAATGTGTTTTGAACCCTGACTCTCTGTAACTTTTCCAGAGATATCCTGTCATTGTTTCATGTACAGGATTTCCATGAAGAGTTAATGTAGTTCAGAGAACAGGTCAATAGCAGGATACAGTCTCAGATTACTCAGGCAGAGATTCCACTGCCCCTCCCACTGCCACTCCCATCACATTTCATTGTATGCTGCTCTGGTGACTTCCTCATCCAGGGTCCCTATAACCTCACATCTTTCACTTATCATGAGTTTGAAGTCTAAATCATTTTTACACCATCCATTGAAAAGACTATTGCCATCTAGAAGGATTACTGTACCTTTTTATTTTCAATTTTATTTAATAGATAATATTTAAGTTATCAATGTTTTCTAATAAAGTCAAATTATCTAATAGTCTATGTATCTAGTAGGCTAAATTTAAGATTACCTAGTACAATTTTTTCTGGGATACATGGCTTCAATTTACTCAGCACTGAATGTCATTCTGAGCTGACTTTATGACAGCTAATCAATATCTTTAATAGGATACTTTGTGATGCCATCATTTCTTCAAAGTAAATGTCCTAGAGTAATAGAGCAGTGTCTAACATGATTTACGCAAACATTTCAACTACAGTAGTTGAAAACGTGTAAATATGCTTTGCTTTGCTTTTATTATTCTTAGGTGAAATTCGTCCAGGATTATCCATTTCAGCCAAAAATACTTAGACAGTTTTGAACTTTTCCCTCTGAATCCCCATGTAAATTGACGGGAGTGACTGATGGCTTGTTTACCCAGCAACAGTTGTAAATGTTACAATCAGCATTGCCTGAAATAAGTAATAGGTGAAATTAACTACAGAACCTAAGCTTTCTTGATGGTACCTAGAAAGTTTCTCAGATTTTAATGTGTGTATGTGCTGGTCACACAAAGATCATCTTAAAATGGAGATTCTAATTCAATAGGTCTGTAGTGGCATTAGAAATTCTGCCTTTCTGACAAACTGATGTTGATGCTGCCAATTCACAAACCACACTTTTGTGTGGGCAGTCACCAGAAGGCACATACTGGGAAAGGAAGAAAACCAAATGCAAAATAATTTATAGGGAGCTATTCTGTCCTACTCACATTCTTTATCAGAAGATAAGTAGTTATTTCAAAACATTAATGTCCAGACAGAACACGCCATTGAATTACTCTCACAAAATTAGAATTTCTGTTCTTTGATGGTTTGCTGCAACAAATGCTAATCTTTCTTTGGTTTTGGTTGCATGTGTCCTTAGCAGTGTCTGACTCTATGGGACCCCATGGTCTGTAGTCTGCTATACTCCTCTGTCCATGGAATTTTCTGGGCAAGAATACTGGAGTGGGTTGCCATTTCCTACTCCAGGGGATCTTCCTGACCCAGGGATCTACCCGTCTCTTGTATCTCCTGCATTGGCAAGCAGACTCTACCACTGTGCCATCCAGAAAGTCCAATTTATATTTAGTTTATTTTTATTAACTGTCCAACTTTTAAGAATTTTTGTAGTGTATTTTGATGGGGACAATTTCATACATTTCTGGCCAGTGTAGAATGAAAGGGCACCCACTCTTCACTTCCATGCTAATATGAAAAGGAAGGTGAGTGTAGGATGACCAGAGATGGAAGATTCATGTTCAAGCTTGGAAGAGTGGGTAGCACGTAGACTTTTGGCTCTAGTTTATTCACTGGCCCTGTAAGAACTGGAGGAGCAGTCACTCATTCTGAAGTGCAAGCTTTCTTTTTGTTTTTTCATAAGCAAAACATGCTTTCTTCCCAGCAATCCACACTTTAATGATGATCACAAAGTGATGTTTTCACAGAAAATACTTTCCAGCACACGTCTTGGCCAGTTTTGCTTGGGCTTCCAGGTATTTCTCATTTCCCTGTCATTCCAGCAGAGGTCATTCTGTTTTTTTTTTTTTACCTTCACAGACTTCCCAACTTCCTCTGCCCTCCCTTTCAGGTTCCTCTTGATGATCCTGATTGAACAATGAACAGTCAACTTGGACATTCCTCTTTCTTGGTAATTACTGTTATTTTGCGCTTCCTTTGTGACTCAGCTAGTAAAGAATCCGCCTGCAATGCAGGAGACCTGGGTTGGGAAGATGCCCTGAAGAAGAGAAAGGCTATCCACTCCAGTATCCTGGCCTGGTGAATTCCATGGACTACATGGGGTAGCAAAGAGTCAGACACGACTGAGCGACTTTTGGTCACTGTTATTTTTAACTTGAGAAAACCACCTGGTTGGACTCTGGTCTGTTAGCCAGGCAGAAACAGCTGCTCTTGGGGCTTGCCACAGCCATGACACAGCCTGCTGAGAAATAGAGTTATATGCAGGAGCTTGGCGTGGGGTCAGCTTGGACCCCAGACCTTGCTGATAGTTCATCTTCACTGTGGTTTGCTGGCAATATGAGCAGGTGCTGCACCAGCCCAAAGAGAATCCTGCTGTTGTACTGCTCTGTCTCTTCACACACACACACACACACACACACACACACACATTCACTCTCCTTGGAATAATAAGGAAAGTCTTGTGAGATTGGCTGCATGCCATGTTACCATAGGCTATACCATAGATACTTTGGATAAAGCTTGTAAAGGAACATATGGACCTCATGAAAGAAACACCTGCTTGTTCAAAGTGGAAAACAAAGAAATAAAAGTTGCCCCACTGTTCCCTGGAACCCCTAGAAGGAAAGCTGACTGTGATTAAATGAAGAAGCACGCTGGAGGCTCTGTTCTGACTGTATCCTTTCTGCTGAGGCATTTCTATTCTCTTGGTTTTTAAACAGATATCATTAAGGATGTGCTCTGTGTTTAGATTTAGGAAACATATTTAAGAAGTTCTCATACTAGGCAGGTTCCAAGATTAAGTAGCTCCTCACCTTCCAACAAGGATTGATTTTTAAACTCAAGATTTAGATTTGCACCAAACAACCAATAAGGTGAAGATTTTCAATAGGGTCCTCGCATCAGCTCCCAGAGTGTGGGGCATTTTGAAAGAGAATTAGCAACTGAAAACAACTCATCATTGCTTTCAAAAGTACAATTCTAATACCCAGAAATAATTTGGTAGACAGAAAATCTGGAATAACTTAAAACATATATTTGTGCACTTGAAAATTATCTAAAACTGTATCATGAAGACTAAGCTACTTTCAGTTAAAATTAGAATCTAAGATCACAACAGGAAATACTAACTCATTTTAATCTCATATTCTAATGTAACAAATAAAGCCTATGGTCTGTCACTTTTTTCAGTAAGAGTAGAACATATATAAAAATTTCCTGCCATATGACTGATCAAGTAAGGATTATTAGAGACTAATGAAATTCATCATGCATCTACCAAATTGGTTATCATATACACACACACAAAGAAACACATATGTATACATATATATATACACACATATATGAATATGAATATATAAATGTGTGTGTTCAGTTCAGTTCAGTTACTCAGTTGTGTCCAACTCTTTGCAACCCCATGAACCACAGCACTCCAGGCCTCCCTGTCCATCACCAACTCCCAGAGTTCACCCAAACTCATGTCCTTGAGTCAGTGATGCCATCCAACCATCTCATCCTCTGTCGTCCCCTTCTCCTCCTGCCCTCAATCTTTCCCAGCATCAGGGTCTTTTCCAATGAGTCAGTTCTTCACATCAGGTGGCCAAAATATTGGAGTTTCAGCTTCAACATCAGTCTTTTCAATGAACACTCAAGACTGATCTCCTTTAGGATGGACTGGTTGGATCTCCTTGCAGTCCAAGGGATTCTCAAGAGTCTTCTCCAACACCACAGTTCAAAAGCATCTATTGTTCAGAGCTCAGCTTTCTTTATAGTCCAACTCTCACATCCATACATGACCACTGGAAAAACCATAGCCTTGACTAGATGGATCTTTGTTGACAAAGTAATGTCTCTGCTTTTTAATATGCTGTCTAGGTTGGTCTTAACTTTCCTTTCAAGGTTTTCATGGCAGCAATCACCATCTGCAGTGATTTTGGAGCTGAAAAAATTGAAGTCTGACACTGTTTCCACTGTTTCCCCATCTATTTGGCATGAAGTGTTGGGACCGGATGCCATAATCTTCATTTTCTGAATATTGAGCTTTAAGCCAACTTTTTGACTCTCCTCTTTCACTTTCATCAAGAGGCTCTTTAGTTCTTCACTGTCTGCCATAAAGGTGGTGTCATCTGCATATCTGAGGTTATTGATATTTCTGCTGGAAATCTTGATTCCAGCTTGTGCTTCTTTCAGCCCAGCATTTCTCATGATGTACTCTGCATGTAAGTTAAATAAACAGGGTGACAATATACAGCATATATATGTGTGTGTATATATAATATATAGATATATATATATACACACACATATATATATAGTGCCGGAGAAAACTCCTGAAAGTCCCCTGGACAGTGAGGAGGTCAAACCAGTCAATCTTAAGGGAAATCAAACCCTGAATACTCATTAGAAGGATTGATGCTGAGGCTGAAACTCCAGTATTTTGGTCATCTGATGCGACCAGCGGACTCATTGGAAAAGTTTCTGATACTGGGAAAGATTGAGGGCAGAAAGAGAAGAGGGCATCAGAGGATGAGATGGCTGAATGGCATCACCAGTGCAATGGACATGAACTTGGGCAAACTTTGTGAGATAGTTGGCGACAGGGAGACCTGGTGTGCTGCAGTTCTTGGGGTTGCAAAGGGTCAGACACAGTTGGGTGACTGACCAACAACAATATGAATATATATACACAGTATAATCTAGTTTTTATAAATAAAATTATATATTTACAGAAATATAGTGCTTGTCCATGCAGTAAAATATGTGAAATTATACAAAATAAACTATTTTTTTCTGAGGAATGGGATTCTGTTCTGTTAGTCGCTCAGTCATGCCCAACTCTTTGCGACCCCATAGACTGCAGTCCACCAGGCTCTTAGGTCCATGGGATTTTCCAGGCAAGGATTCTGGAGAAGTTTGCCATTTCCTTTTCCAAGGAATGAGATTAAGGATGTTCTATTTTCTTTTTGTTGAACTGTACTTTCTGATTTTTCTAGAGCTGGTATAACTTATGTAATAAAGCAACAGCAAAGAATGAGAGGAGGAAAATGGGGTACAAACCATATTTCAGGATAATTTAGGCCTACTCTTTCAAGTCACCTCAAGAGGTCCTGGAGTTCATGAAGGTGAGCAAACACTGATGTCATGACTCTTTCCTGTCAGGACACACTCTTGGATCTGTTAGGGACTCTATTGAGAGAAAACTGCAGTTTGTGAGACAAATCCAGCCAAAAACCTGTTTTGCAAATGAATTTAGACTGAAACACAGTTGCATTTATCTATTTATGGCTGTCTGTGGTTGCTCTTATGCTACAACAGCAGAGCTGAGTAGTTGTCATACAGACTATGTGGTCTTAGAAAGTCTAAAATATTTACTATTTGGTCCTTTAAATTGAAGAAACTAGGGAAAACCACTAGACCATTCAGGTATGACCTAAATCAAATCCCTTATGATTATATAGTGGAAGTGAGAAATACATTTAGGGCCTAGATCTGATAGATAGAGTGCCTGATGAGCTATGGAATAAGATTCGTGACATTGTACAGGAGACAGGGATCAAAACCATCCCCATGGAAAAGAAATGCAAAAAAGCAAAATGGCTGTCTGGGGAGGCCTTATAAATAGCTGTGAAAAGAAGGGAAGTGAAAAGCAAAGGAGAAAAGGAAAGATAAGCATCTGAATGCAGAGTTCCAAAGAATAGCAAAAAGAGATAAGAAAGTCTTCTTCGGCAATCAATGCAAATAAATAGAGGAAAACAACAGAATGGGAAAGACTAGAGACCTCTCCAAGAAAATTAGAGATATCAAGGGAACATTTCATGCAAAGATGGGCTCGATAAAAGACAGAAATGGTATGGACCTAAGAGAAGCAGAAGATATTAAGAAGAGGTGGCAAGAATACACAAAAGAACTGTACAAAAAAGATCTTCACAACCTGGATAATTACGATGGTGTGATCACTCATCTAGAGCCAGACATCCTGGAATGTGAGGTCAAGTGGGACTTAGAAAGCATCACTACGAACAAAGCTAGTGGAGGTGATGGAATTCCAGTTGAGCTGTTTCAAATCCTGAAAGATGATGCTGTGAAAGTGCTGCACTCAATATGCCAGCAAATTTGGAAAACTCAGCAGTGGCCACAGGACTGGAAAAGGTCAGTTTTCATTCCAATCCCAAAGAAAGGCAATGCCAAAGAATGCTCAAACTACCACACGATTGCACTCATCTCACATGCTAGTAAAGTAATGCTCAAAATTCTCCAAGCCAGGCTTCAGTAATACATGAACTGTGAACTTCCTGATGTTCAAGCTGGTTTTAGAGAAGGCAGAGGAACCAGAGATCACATTGCCAACATCTGCTGGATCATGGAAAAACCAAGAGAGTTCCAGAAAAACATCTATTTCTGCTTTCTTGACTATGCCAAAGCCTTTGACTGTGTGGATCACAGTCAACTGTGGAAAATTCTGAAAGGGATGGGAATACCAGACCACCTGACCTGCCTCTTGAGAAATCTGTATGCAGGTCAGGAAGCAACAGTTAGAACTGGACATGGAACAACAGACTGGTTCCAGATAGGAAAAGGAGTACGTCAAGGCTGTATATTGTCACCCTGCTTATTTAACTTATATGCAGAGTACATCATGAGAAACGCTGGGTTGGAAGAAACACAAGCTGGAATCAAGACTGCCAGCAGAAATATCAATAACCTCAGATATGCAGATGACACCACGCTTATGGCAGAAAGTGAAGAGGAGCTAAAAAGCCTCTTGATGAAAGTGAAAGAGGAGAGTGAAAAAGTTGGCTTAAAGCTCAACATTCAGAAAACGAAGATCATGGCATCTGGTCCCATCACTTCATGGAAAATATACGGGGAAACAGTGGAAACAGTGTCAGACTATTTTTTTAGGCTCCAAAATCACTGCAGATGGTGACTACAGCCATGAAATTAAAAGACCCTTACTCCTTGGAAGAAAAGTTATGACCAACCTAGATAGCATATTCAAAAGCAGAGACATTACTTTGCCAACAAACGTCCGTCTAGTCAAGGCTATTGTTTTTCCTGTGGTCATGTAGGGATGTAAGAGTTGGACTGTGAAGAAGGCTGAGTAATGTAGAATTGATGCTTTTGAACTGTGGTGTTGGAGAAGACTCTTGAGAGTCCCTTGGACTGCAAGGAGATCCAACCAGTCCATTCTGAAGGAGATCTGCCCTGGGATTTCTTTGGAAGGAATGATGCTAAAGCTGAAACTGCAGTACTTTGGCCACCTCATGCGAAGAGTTGACTCATTGGAAAAGACTCTGATGCTGGGAGGGATTGGGGGCAGGAGGAGCCGGGGACTACAGAGGATGAGATGGCTGGATGGTATCACTGACTCGATGGATGTGAGTCTTAGTGAACTCCTGGAGTTGGTGATGGACAGGGAGGCCTGGCGTGCTGCAATTCATGGGGTCGCAAAGAGTCTGACACGACTGAGTGACTGAACTGATGGAATGTTTTGGACTCCTGATCTAGAGCATGTCTTAGGGCAAAGAAATTCTAAACTGTTCTCATTGTATTCAATATGGAACTCACCTCCTCCAACTGGTCTGCAAACCTATCTTGTCAAAATATGAGAGATATCATTAGGCTCTTTATCCTCAAATTTTTCCATATCATTTGTAATACCATCGTTCCAAATAAATTCAATTCATGTGTGTCTGAGTTAATTGAACATAATTCAACTAAATGTGCTTTCGGAAGATTTGTTTAATGTTCAAAAGAAGCACTCACACCATTCCCAGATCCTAGAAGCTGTGTTTCTGCTGGAGGAAGTGAACTTCAGAACCCCTAAAATGAGTTGAAATTAAACTCAAGGTAGACAAGGTCAAGTATGCATGAGTATTTCTGCTGTTTTGAAAGATGATGGTTGAGTAAGGATGAGCCCTGAGAAAGATGGCTAGAAAATCTTAAATTTTGAGTGTCACCAGTTTTTATTCTCAACACCAAGACACGCCCCTCCATCAAGTTTTTTCCCTGCATCTTATTTATTATAGCTTGGGCACAGACATCAATAAAACACTGTATGTCAAAATATTCACTTAAAACATGCCTGTTCTCCTCAGGAAGTTTGGTTCAATTTCAGAGTAGACAACCAGAGGGAACCAACCTCAGATTTACTATTCACAAGTCCAAGCTCTAAGAAACTCCATCAAGTCTGACAAAATTCATTGCTCACCCACATGTGTTGAGGCTATTAGATACTCAAACAAAAGACCAGTTCAACATCTAAGCTGCTTCTAAATTGATATATTTCGGGCTCCACAGCTCAACATTTTTTTGTAGTATATATAAACCACCCTGAAGGACAATGACCTCTTGTTCCACCCTGCTCTATTTTATTATGACTTTCTTTGCATAAGCATTTTCTTATCATATCAGAAGGTTTGTTCCAAGCCTGCTGAGAAGAAGATTTAGCATCTGAGTTTAGCCTTCTATAGTAATTATCTGTTATCCAATGTATTAACCTCCACCTCAACAGCCTCTAACTGATACAAAAAATAAGAAGATTGCAACAGAAAATCTAGGAAGATTTCTGTGAAAATATTAAGGTAATATCCAGAGTTGTTATGGTTTAGAAACATAAAATTTAACATGAAATTATTAAAAATAATTTTTTAAAATAACAGATTTGCATTAAGCTATGCAGTTGATGTGAATTATCTCCTATATTCCTCCCACTCTTTTATGAGGAAATTTTTATTATTGTCTGAAGTTTAGATTCGGTAAGATTATAAACTTTCTCAAGATCTTAAGTTAGTAAAAGGTAAAGCAAGAACTCAAAGCCAGCTCCATGTGATCACATTACCGGGTTTTACTGTCTCTCGCCTCCCCACCTTTACACATTCCTATGTGTTTCCCTTCTGGCTGACTACATATTTTCTTTCTGTTATACAAGACATGCCTATCAATTTTAGAAAAAAAATTAAAATGAAATTACCTGAGAATGGAGATAACTGGTAGATTTAAGGTAAGTTAAGAGTATTTAGACAAACTTTTATGATTTCATGATATTGGAACAGAGTGTTAGCATGTAAAGAGAGGGAATGCCTCAGAAAAACTTGATCTTAACATTTTTGAAAATTAAAAGTAGTCATTTAAAAAATAATAAGCAATTATTTTCAGATAGAGACTAGAGTTAATCTTTCTTTTGGAAAATTTACTAAAATGGACATTTACTTTTTTCCATTCTTGCAATTATGGGATTATGCAATTCCATAAATGCATCATCGATGCCTACATGTTATGGTGCATTCTTGGTTGCTAGGTATATGTGCAACAAAGCACTCGATGATAAGAGCTTAGGAGAGGTAAACTGATTCACACTTCATCTTCTGTTTGTGTTATACTAGAGAAAAAAATTAATCTGGTGCTGTGCAACCTGAGTGGGATTATTTGTGTTTATTCCAGATGAAATAAACCATATTATAGGGTAAAATACTCTTTTATTATTGAGGCTGTTTTGTGGAGATTGTGGGGCCAGGTCGAGCCAATACATGTGAGAGGTGGAATTTCACCTTTACAGATTTTCCCATCGTAATTTGCCCTGGGAAAGGGTTAATAATGAGTTGTGTCTGGCTTTGGGGGAAATGGCCTTCTTTATTCCCCCTTGGGGTCCAGATGTTAACCACCTCTAGAGGCTAAGGCAACACATTGTTTGCAGTGTTCATGATGGTGGATGAGTGTCTCTCTGTCTCTGGTAGCATGTGAGGAGCTGGTGAAGGAGCAAGGTTTTCAGTAAAGAATTAGATGTCGGTTTGGATTCTAGGAATAGCCACATCTAATAGAAAATTTAAGGGGCTATCTATAAGATTTTGTTTTCAAGGCTTCAGTAAATTCAGTGGCCCTGTGAGCAATTGCAGAGGGACCACCTCTGAATGTGACATGTTGTTCTCCCTTGAACTGGTGTGGATGCATGTTGGGCAGATGTAATATGAGGAGTGGAAACCATCACCCTTCAGCCTGGATTAGCCAAGCAAAACTAATGCAAGGGTCAACTATGGCTAATATGGCAAGATGAATAGAGGAGGAAGAACCAAAGAGATTTGGTCTGAAATGTGCATGAGATGGCACCATGGGGATTCCTAGAAACAGTTTGGAGATACTTTGGGGAGGGGACATTCTCTAGCAATCGGGTGACTGGACTATGTTGAAAACAAAAAGGAAATAAAAGTTATCATAGATCATTGAGACCTGGGATTTATGTACTGTAAGGTGAAAATAAAAACAGGTTCAGCAACAGCTTTTTTAAAAAAATTGAGGTACAATTGATTTACAGTATTAGATTAGTTTCAGATGCATAGCATAGTGACTCGATATTTTTACAGATTATACTCCATTAAAAGTTATTACAAGATAATGGCTGCAATTCCCTGTGCTATACAATAATCCTTGTGGCTTATCTATTTTATACATAGTAGTCTGTATCTCTTAATCCCCTGGCTCTGTTTTGCCTCTCCCCACTTCCCTCTCTTTAACAATTGCCTGCTCTTTACCAAAGACTTCTGCTACTGTGGTGGCAAGCCCTGGGTAGCCTGCATCTGACTTCTGTCAGGCCCGGTGGCTGACTTGTTCACTCAGGGGTCAATGTGTTCAATGCTATATAAGGAGGAAAACTACTCAGTAGGATAATTGGAAACATACTTCCAAATGAACACCAATCTATCTCCCATATCCATGTAGTGACCTCATGGGGGTTCCTACAAACAGCCTGGAGATACTTTGGGGAAGGGACAATCACCATCAATCAGTCATCAACCATTGGACTATGTTAAAAATAAACCAATAGAAAGTGACAAGTTATTTGGTAACCATAGACTGTTGAGGCTTACTACCCTTCATGGGATATTAAAAAAAAGGAAAAAAAGGACAGGGAACTCCTTCAAAGAAGTCAGTGTTCTTTGTGCTATATGTGTATATATAAATGTGACATATACACGTGTGTGTGTATGTGTGTATATACATATATATTCAACCATAAAAAAGAAATGCAATTTTGACATTTGCAAAAACATAGATGGACCTTGAGGTCCATTTATTTCACTAAATGAAATAAATTAGACAATGGCAAATACTATATAATCTCACCTATATGTGGGGTCTAAAAACAAAACAAACAAATAAAAAAGAACAAAAACCGAGCTCATAGAGAACAGATTGGTGGTTACCAGAAACAAGGAAGGGGGTTGGTGATGGAAATCGGTGAAGGAAGTCAACAAAGTTATAAACTCCCATTTATGAAATATATGTTACGGAGATGTAATGCATAGCATGATGACTATAGTTAATAATACCATAGTCCACATTTGAAAGTTGCTAAAAATCTTAGATTTTATCACAAGAAAAAAAAAACTTGAAGTTATATGTAGATGGATGTTATATATGTTACAGGGGAAAGCCAGTTCTGACTCCATGCTGAGACTGTTTCTTTGATTTGCTTTCCATTGCTTTTGTTATTACAGTGACACATAATGGCCTGCCTCAGAGAATCCTGCCTCTATGCCTGACTGTTAAGCTAACTTGCCTTTGTTCAGAACCCTGTCTGCCTATAGATGGCAGGAAGGAAGAAATTAACACATACCCCTGCCTGAGACTTGCCATTCTAGGAGATATTTGTAAGATTAATGGCTTTTTTACTTTGTTTCCTCACCTCCGCTCATCTCTGATCCATAAAAGAATCTGGAATCCAGACCCGGTAAGATGGTTATATTGAGACATTAGTCTGCCATCTGCTCAAGTTGTATTACTTACTTGAACGCCTCATTTCTGATTCATTAGCCTGTCATGCAGCAAGCAGAGGGAGCTTACACTCAGTAACAAATAGACTTACTGTGATGATCATTTTGCAATATATACAAATACAGAAACATTACAATTGTATATCTGGAACTAATATAACGCTATATGTCAACTATACCACAATTTTAAGAAAAGAAACCAGTGTTCAAATGCAAATGTACCCCCTTCATTCCATGCCTCTTTCCGCAGTCTCCTCTTCCACGGAGATTCATGTAAAACATACCCTACACTCAATGAGTTTGAGAATAAGGAATTTTTATTACTGTGTCAGAAAACTGGTTACAGATTCCATGTGATATGTGTTGATATCTTTCATTAGTTTATTCAGTAAATATTTATGAAACCTCTCTTTTTACTAAGTACTACATTAGGGATTAGGAGATCACAGTGTTTGCTTTCATGTTGCTTGAGGGCTGTTTCTGAAAAGATTTAAGACAACATGTATGAGTGACTATAACACAAAACAAGGCGATTTGGGATCACAATATAACAGAGATCATAGAAAGATGGGGGAAAAATGGATACTACTGATTTCCTGAAGGAAACTGCTTTCCACTCAGACTGTGAATTTCTTTCTATGGTTTCTGAGCATGTAGAAGGAGTTAGGGAGAGCAAATGTATTGCATATATTCTGTAGATGTTTTCTTTTTAACTGGGGCTAAACTTGAAACTTTTCCTATAGGTTTTCATATAAGAGAATTGAGTCAATTCCTAGGCAGGTTGATAAGAAGTCTGGGGGTCCCCAAGGAGAGAAAGGTCTGGAATTCTCAAGGAGGAGGAAAGGACAAACTTTTTTTGTCTACATTCCTTAGTCTTAGTCAATTACACAGTTCAGTTTAAACTCTACTAGGGATTATACAACAACAATGTATCCTGCTTGAGGACAGTTTCTCCTTCCTGAAAATGTTCTGACTAATCCTGATATTTTAGAATGTATATTATGGAAGTGGGTCTGGCAGGATCTTTCTATTGTTAAATTCTAATCTTGTTTCCTAAAATGTAAATTGTAGGAGTGGGTCTGATAAAATTTTCACAAACTTGAGACATTCTTTTGATTCATTGTAATAACTAATCATAAGATATATAACTCCATTGCTAACACTAGCAAGGGGGCACTCTCCATCCCCCTTCTGATGTCTGTGTCAGAAGCTTTCTCTATCTCTTTTGTACTTTAATAAAACTTTATTACACAAAAGCTCTGTGCAATCAAGCCTCGTCTCTGGCTCCAGATTGCATTCTTCTTCTCTGGAGGCCAAGAATCCTGGGGTCTTTCATGGTTCAGCAACAAACTTTCAGAATCTGAAAATCAAGGAGGATGTTCTGTTCAAGTGTAGCTTTGTAAAATACAAAAAATTGAAGCAAATAATTTTTATGAGGCCCCTCTTTTTTTTTTTTCTGTTATGACTTTGTAAAAGGATACAGAGCTACAATGCAAGGAACTTAAAGTATATGCCTCAGAGCAATTACAAAGCTTGTTAGAATCTCTCTCAAATATGAGCTATTTTCAATATATTCACCAGTTGGTGTCCTATCCATCTAGCAGTCTTTTAGCTAAATACCTGATGTACCTGGAATAAGAACAGCAAAGCTCTAATAAACTGTGAAGATTTGAAGAATGGACTTTGCCCAGAATGTCTCCTACCATTCAACATGGACCTTGCCCACCAAGTAACATACATATAGAACCTATATTTATCTCATAAAAAAGATGTTTGGATTTACTCTGGCAATTGCATAGTTTTTATTTGAACTTCAAATTTCTATCGTGAATGCAACTGAAAAAAAAAAAGGTTAGGTTTATGATAATGATTGATTGCTTCAGCTATTAAGAACAAACAGAAATACAAAACCATAACTCCAAACCTAAATCTTTAGTTTGGCCCCTGTGGAACATTTAACTCCGCAGAAAAGTGGATTTAGCTTCTCCTTGAGTCTGCTATTATGAATAGATTTCAAAATACTCTACACTCTCTACCCATGTAACTGAAAAAAAAAAGCAAATCTGATTCACTGATGAGATTTTTAGGCTTGTGAATGCCTACAAAATACTAGTTTGTGGTAGTTGATTTAGAGAAATGTCCTCAGATAACAATTAGGCCCGTGGTTCTATCTGCTTATCACATATGCTTCTGTTTCTGAGAAAAAGAACCAACATTTTAAATTCTTTCCTGTATTTCAGGCACTGTGATAGGTATTCAGCATATAAGGATGGTAAACTCACCTCCTGTTCACCCAAAACTTAAAGTTACTATGAGCACCGTCCAACTTGCTATAATCAGAAGTGTGGCTTGAATTTCTCCTAAGATTAAAAAGAAGGTGACCCAAAGTAGCCAAACTTCTAATTTTTAATGATCATGAATAAATGTGTTCTGGGATATAGCAGCAAAATACAGTTACCAACACAATCAAGAATCCACCAAATCCAGTTTATTAGCTATGCCCAGGTCCTTTCAAAAATGTTTCCTTTTCGTCCCCAAGAAGCCATCTCTTTCTCTGATCCCTAGCCTTTAAAGAAAGTGGGGGAGGGGACTTGCCTGATTGGTTCTAGAGCTCATCTCCCTGCTTGAACAGATCTATTCTTCTGGAAGTTCTTTGGGTCAATGCACAGCCCCTTTTGGGTTGAGACCCTCAAACAATCTGTACTTCACTAGCCTGGCTCAATTTTTCAGTCTGATGCCCTCCAGGTCTTGCCTTTCTTAACTCAATTTGTTGTATAATCGTTAAATGCTTGTGAAAAAACAACAACAACAAAAACCTCTCTATACATACACACACACATTCCCTACCACTCTGATGAGCCTTCTTTGCCCCACAATAAATTAGGATACACAAGTATATATGTTTTCATGATATATCAGAAGTAAATAATGAAGCATGCAGTTCATGCAAAAATATTCCTACCAAGCACTGTATGTTCATTTTGTCTGGGAAGAATTTTTAAGTAAGGTTTTGGAGATGTAGGAAAGACTAGAAGGAGAAATAGTTTCTGGCACAAAATCCAAAAATGGGAAATGGAATGGAAGTGATTTAAAACACATGATTTCATTTTCCATGAGCTTTGGAGATAAAAACTATTATGTCTCTTTATTTTAGGATCAGAAAAATGACACATTTCACCAAACAAAAAAGGCAACAGGAAAACGTTTTTAAGAGATATAGATTAAAGAAGAAAGCAACTGAATGACAGTATTGTTTTTGGTTTTGCTTTTAAGAAAAAAGTAAAGCAGAAAGATAGCTGCAGGTTGTTGCAGAATTAGCTGATAAAATATGCCTTGGAAGAGAAATCTGTGATTTAGGAAAATGCTGATAAGAATTTCTTTTTATAATCTGACCTGACCACACTCTTCAGAGTACACTCTATCTCTCCTGCAATCAGCAGTGGCTCCATCAAAGTCGGCTTTATATAAATATTAACTCATCTTCAAAGAAACATGCAAGTTTCAATTCAAACCTGTTTGGCTTTTCTAGGCAGGCAATGGATTCTAACTATCTGCTTGCCTCCCTTTCGCTGCCTCCCTGTGACCTTCAGAACTGAGATAAGTAAAACCCTAGAAGTTCAGCCTTGACCAGTTTCTCAGTCTTGTCTGGTCTTCCTAGCCTCGTAAGGAGCCCAAAGCTAACAGCACTCTCTCAGCATCTGTTCAGAATTGCTGCAGCTCTGGATCTGACCATAGAGTCTGAGAAAGAATTGGGATTCATAAGTTACTTCCTTGTCCCTCCCATTTCATTTAGTGTTCCTGTTGACTAAAACAACAACCAAAAAAGCATAATCTAAAAGTTGAGAATTGTTTATTTGGCAGACTTGCTGAGGACTTAAACCTGGGAAACAGCTTTTCAGACAGCTATGAGGGCTGCTCCACAAAGGTAAAGGGGGAGCCAGCATATACAGGAGTTTTGGCAAAAAGGAAAAAAATTAAAAAACAGATTAATTACTGTTAGTTAAAGAAAAGCAGACACCTCAAGTTCATTAATTTTGTACTTTTCTATGCATGGAAGATGCAAGAATCTGGGCTTACTGAGATCATTTCTTTGATACATACGTTAACTCATATTCTGCTTAACTCCATCCTGAATCCCTTCAGGGTGCCCAGTTGGGGGCAGTAAACTACTTCAGTAAACAACATACTTTGTTTACTGATATAGCAGGCAGCATTCATTTTCTATGGGGCTTCCCTGATGGCTCAGCAGGTAAAGAATCCCTCTGCAGTTCAGGAGACCTAGGAGAGGAGGGTTCAGTCCCTGGGTGGTGAAGATCCCTTGGAGGAGGAAAGGACAACCCACTCCAGTACTCTTGCCTGAAAAATTCCATGGACGGAGGAGCCTTGTGGGCTAAAGTCCACAGAGTCTCAGAGTCAGACACACAGACAGAAGCATTATTTGTCCACAGCCCTCAACTTCCCCTTCCCCCATATCATTTCACAGGCAGAATTTTACCCATGAGCCCCACCCTCTATGTGGGTACCTGCTTACCTGCTGACCGAACTTTCTTACATCCAGAGACAGATCCTGCCAGATCCACACCCACTACTGTGGAATCCTGCCTCTTTTCTAGTGTGAATTTCTCCCAAACCTGCTCTACAAGTTTCTTCCTATCATTTGTTTTCCTTCCCATTTCAGCCTGGGCTCCCGATTCTGCCTTCTCACATTGGCCTTCTATGCCACCGACAGAGCAACATAACTGTTCCTCCTAGAATTATTGAGTCATCAGGCTGAGCTTTGCATTCTTTCAAAGCCTTGCTGCCAGGGCCTTGTAGGATTAGCCACACTCATAGATGTGGAATGACTCTTAGGGATGATGCAATGTAAATAAAGTCTAAGATCATACACTTTGCTTATACATTTTATACAAAGGAGTTGTTGTTCTTTACGCTTAGTAATGTCCAACTCTTTGCCACCCCATGGACCGCAGCATGCCAGCCTTCCCTGTCCTTCACTCTCTCCTGAAGTTTGCTTAAACTCATCCCTTGAGTAGGTGATGCCATCCAACCATCTCATCCTCTGTCACCCCCTTCTCCTCCTGCCCTCAATCTTTTCCAGCATCAAGGTCTTTTCTAATGAGTTGGCTCTTCACATCAGGTGGTCCAAGTATTGGAGCTTCAGCATCTGTCTTTCCAATGAATATTCAGGACTGATTTCCTTTAACATTGACTAGTTTGATCTCCTTGCAGTCCAAGGAAGTCTCCAGAATGTTCTCCAACACCACAGCTCATAAGCATCAATTATTTGGCACTCAGCCTTTCTCATGGCCAACTGTCACATCCACACATGACTACTGGAAAAGCCATAGTTTTGATAATATGGACCCCTGTTTGATGAGTGATGTCTCTGCTTTTTAATATACTGTTTAGGTTTTTCATAGTTTTCCTTCCAAGGAACAAGTGTCTTTCAATTTCATAGCTGCAGTCACCATACACTGTGATTTTAAGTCCAATACAAAGGAGTACTCAAGGAAGATATATGTGTCACTAGATATATCTGATCCTGTCTGTCTCCCAAGACCAGCAGCTTTCACCTTAGACTGTAGTATTGTGATTAAAATGACAGGCTATGTTATCTAATATTAAGGGTTGTAGAACAATGAAATTAATTGATATTTATTTCCTCTAGGCTGTGGAAATCTGACACATCAAATAAAATCCCCACACAAGTTGGGGAGAAAAGGTGCTGAGTACTAAAGAACATGCTCCAAATGTTTGGCTTCACACCGTCTGAACTACAGGACTCATCTGGGACTCAAGCTGGACTTTGAAAAATCCAGACAAATCTTTCACACTATATAAGAGAGGAGAAAAGTAAACCAGAAACAAAGATTCAGAGGGTAGGATCCTTTCGGGGAGCAGAAGCCAGCATGGTGCAGACTAATTGGAAAGAGGCTATGTGTTGGATCAAGAGATGCCAGTGATACTTGTCAGACTTTGTGTTAAAAAAGACTCCTATTGCCACAGAGAACCTGGGGAAAATGCCTCTGGGTTACAAAGAGGAATAACAACTTATGAGACCAAGTTATCTCTGTGGAGTATCATCTCAAATGTGATATTGAACTCGAACTTCAACCTTCTGAACCTCACTTTTTTTTGGTTGCTCCTTTCAGTTCTAAAGCAGATATAAGATAACGTGTGTTGCCAACACTGTGTGTCTATATTGAGAAAGGGATGTAAAACTGAGTGAACTTCTCCTCATTAACTATATCATAGCAACTTATATGCAGAGTACAACATGAGAAACGCTGGGCTGGATGAAGCACAAGCTGGAATCAAGATGGCCAGGAGAAATACCAATAACCTCAGATATGCTGTGGAGAAGGAAATGGCAACCCACTCCAGTGTTCTTGCCTGGAGAATCCCAGGGATGGGGGAGCCTGGCGGGCTGCCGTCTATGGGGTAGCACAGTCGGACACGATTGAAGCAACTTAGCAGCAGTAAATACTCTGATGACACCACCCTTATGGCAGAAAGTGAAGAGAAACTAAAGAGCCTTTTGATGAAGGTGAAAGAAGAGAATGAAACAGTTGGCTTAAAGCTCAACATTCAGAAAACTAAGATCGTGGCATCTGGTCCCATCACTTCATGGGAAATAGATGGGGAAACAATGGAAACAGTGGCTGACTTTATTTTGGGGGGCTCCAAAATCACTGTAGATGGTGACTGCATCCATGAAATTAAAAGACGCTTACTCCTTGGAAGGAAAATTATGAGCAAGCTAGACAGTGATTAAAAAGCAGAGACATTAATTTGCCAACAAAGGTCTGTCTCATAAAGACTATGGTTTTTCCAGTAGTCAAGTATGGATATGAGAGTTGGACTATAAAGAAAGCTGAGCACTGAAGAATTGATGCTTTTAAACTGTGGTGTTGGAGAAGCCTCTTGAGAGTTCCTTGGACTGCAAGGAGATCCAACCAGTCCATCCTAAAGGAGATCAGTCCTGAGTGTTCATTGGAAGGACTGATGTTGAGGCTGAAACTCCAATACTTTGGCCACCTGAGGCAAAAAGCTGACTCTTTCGAAGAGACCCTGATGCTGGGAAAGATTGAAAGCAGGAGGAGAAGGGGACAACAGAGGATGAGATGGTTGGATGGCATCACCAACTCAATGGACATGAGCTTGGTGATGGACAGGGAGCCCTGGCATGCTGCAGTCCATGGGGTTGGAAAGAGTCAGACACGACTGAGTGACTGAACTGAACTGAACATTGTAATAATATATACTGGTCAGTGTCTTTATTTCATAAACTCGATTTCACTGCAGCATCACGTTTGGCTTGATTTAGGGAAGTAATATGTGTGATCTTGTTTAGGACTAGTCATATGAGTCCCATCTGAACCATCCAAGGTTTGAGTTAATACTAATGCACTCAGGTTGGTCTCCCACAAGCATAGAGTAGTTCCTGGATTCCCAACTGTCAATAGTACCAAGACAACCCTAGTGCCTGTGTGCATGTGTGTTCAGTTGCTTCAGCTGTGTCTGACTCTGCAACACTTTGAACTGTAGCTTGCCAGGCTTCTCAATCTTAATACTAGAGTGGGTTGCCATGTACTCCTCCAGGGGATCTTTCTGAACCAAGGATTGAACACTTGTCTCCTGTGTCTCCTGCGCTGTAGCTGGATTCTTATCTGCTGTGCCCTCAGGAATGCCCAGGTGACCCTAGGATCACAATCTGTTTTCTCTTCTGTTCTCTTCTTTGTCTTAGATTGCAACTGAACTCAGGTGCTCTGCTGAAAACTTGAGTCCACTCCTGAATCTCAGGCTTCATGCATCAGACTGTGACCCCTGAGTTATTCTCTTGTCAACTCCTCAACCCTGGAAACAAGGCACAGGATCTATGACCCAGACTCAGACTAACATCCTAAAAATTGTTGCCAGGAGACTTGTTGTTCAGTTGCTCAGTCATGTCCAACTCTTTGTGACCCCATGGAGTGCAGCACACCAGGCTTCCCTGTCCTTCATCATCTCCTAGAGATTGCTGAAACTCATGTCCTTTGAGTCCGTTGGTGATACCTTCCTCGGTTGTCTGCTTCTCCTCCTGCCTTCAATCTTTCCCTGCATCAGGGTCTTTTCTAATGAGTCAGCTCTCCACATCATGTGGGCAAAGTATTAGAGTTTCAATTTCAGCATCAGTCATTCCAATGAATATTCAGGGTTGATTTTCTTTAGGATTGACAGGTTAGATCCTTGATGTCCAAAGGACTCTCAAGAGTCTTCTCCAACATCACAGCTCAAAAGCATCAATTCTTCGATGCTCAGTCTTCTTTTTGGTAGAGCTCTCACATCCATACATGAATACTGAAAAAACCATAGATTTGACTATACGGACCTTTATCAGCAAAGTAATGTCTTTTCTTTAAAATATGCTGTCTAGATTTGTCATAGTTTTTCTTCCAAGGAGTAAGTGTCTTTTAATTTCATGGCTGCAGTCACCATCTGCAATGATTTTGGAGCCCAAGAAAATAAAGTCTGTCACTGTTTCCATTGTTTCCCCATATATTTGCCACGAAGTGATGGGACAGGATGCCATGATCTTTGTCTTTTGAATGTTAAATTTTAAGCCAAGTTTTTCACTCTCCTCTTTCGCCTTCATCAAGAGTCTCTTTAGCTCCACTTCACTTTCTGCCATAAGGATGGTGTCATCAGCATATCTGAGGTTATTGATATTTCTCCCAGTAATCTTGATGCCAACCTGAGCTACATTCAGCCCAGCATTTCTCATTATGTACTCTGCATATAAGTTAAATCATATAAGTTAAATAAGCAGGGTGACAATATACAACCTTGACGTACTCTTTTCCCAATTTGGAAAAAGCCCATTGTTCCATGTCCAGTTCTAACTGTTGCTTCTCGATTTGCATGGAGGTATCTCAGGAGGCAGAGAAGGTGGTCTGGTATTCCCATCTCTTTCAGAATTTTCCATGTTTGTTGTGATTCAAACAATCAAAGGCTTTAGCATAGTCAATGAAGCAGAACTAAATGTTTTTCTGGAATTCTCTTTCTTTTCCAGTGATCCAACAGATGCTGGCAATTTGATCCCTGGTTCCTCTGCTTTTTCTAAATCCAGCTTGAACATCTGGGAGTTCTCAGTTCACATGTTGTTGAAGCCTAACTTGGGGAATTCTGAGCATTACTTCAGTAGCATGTGAAATGAGTCCCATTGTGTGGTAGATTGAACATTCTTTGGCATTGCCCTTCTTTGGGTTTGGAATGAAAACTGACCTTTTCCTGTCCCGTGGCCAGTGCTGAGCTTTCCAAATTTGCTGGCATATTGAGTGCAGCACTTTCACTGCATAATGTTTAAGGATTTGAAATAGCTCAATAGGAATTCCATCGCCTCCCCTAGCTTTGTTGGTAGTGATGCTTCTTAAGGCCACTTAGCTTCTCACTCCAAGATATCTGGCTCTAGGTGAGTGATCACACCATTGCAGTTATCGGGGTAATTAAGATATTTTTTATATGGTTCTGTGTATACTTGCCACCTCTTTTTAGTATCTTCTGCTTTTGTTAAGTTCATACTGCTTTTGTCTTTTATTGTGCCTATCTTTGCATGAAATGGGCTTCCGTGGTGGCTCAGAGGTTAAAGCGTCTGCCTGCAATGTGGGAGACCTGGGTTCGATCCCTGGGTCAGGAAGCTCCCCTGGAGAAGGAAATGGCAACCCACTCCAGTATTCTTGCCTGGAGAATCCCAAGGACTGAGGAGCCTGGTAGGCTACAGTTCACGGGGTAACAAAGAGTCGGACATGACTGAGCGACTTCACTTTCACTTTGCATGAAATATTCCCTTGGTATCTCTAATTTTTTTGAATTATATCTAGTCTTTCCCATTCTATTGTTTTCGTTCACTTAGGAAGGCTTTCTTATCGCTCCTAAATATTCTTTGGAACTCTGCATTCAGATGGGTATATCTTTCCTTTTCTCCTTTGCCTTTTGCTTCTTTTCTTTTCTCAGCTATTTGCAATGCCTCCTTAGATAATCCTTTTGCATTTCTTTTTCTAGGGAAAGGTTTTAATCACCACCTCCTATACAATGTTATGAACCTCCATCCATAGTTCTTCAGGCACTCTGTTGATCAGGTCTAATCCCTGAATCTATTTGTCACTTCCAATGTATACTCACAAGGGATTTGATTTAGGTCATACTTGAATGACCTAGTGGTTTTCCCTACTTTCTTCAATTTAAGTCTGAATTTGGTAATAAGGAGTTCATGATCTGAGCCACAGTCAGCTCCTGGTGTTGTTTTTGATGACTGTAAAGAGCTTCTCCATCTTTTGCTGCAAAGAATATAATCAATCCGATTTCCATATTGACCATCTGGTGATGTCCATGTGTAGAGTCTTCTCTTGTGTTGCTGAAACAATGTGTTTGCTATGACCAGTGAATTCTCATGTCAAGACTCTACTAGGCTTTGCCCTTCTTCATTTTGTACTCCAAAGTCAAACTTGCCTGTTACTCCAGGTATCACTTGACTTCCTACTTTTGCATTCCAGTCACCTATGATGAAAAAGACTTACTTTTTTTGGTGTTAGTACTAGAAGGTCTTGTAGGTCTTCATAGAACTGTTCAACTTCAGCTTCTTCAGCATTACTCGTTGTGATGTAGACTTGGATTGCTATGATATTGAATGCTTTGCCTTGAAAATGAACAGAGATCATTCTGTCGTTTTTGAGACTGCATCCCAGTATTGCATTTCAGACTCTTTTGTTGACTATGATGGCTATTCCATTTTTTCTAAGGGATATTTGCACACACGAGTAGATGTAATGGTTATCTGTATTAAATTCTTCCATTCCAGTCCATTTTAGTTCACTGATTCCTAAAATGTCAATGTTCACTCTTGCTGCCTCTTGTTTGAGCACTTCCAGTTACTTTGATTCATGGACCAGGAGACTTAAAGGGCTTCTCTCTCAACATAAATTTACTAACTACTAATTAACCCCGGTAGCAAAGCCTTTAATAGTTAATTTCTCTCAGCCTCAGGAGAATGCTTCTCTTTCTCCCCTTCCCCTAGCCTGCAGTGAAGGTTCCCAAAATGTTTGCAACCATGTTCACCATATGGACTACACACTCACGTTATACACACAAGTTGTGATCTCACCACTTTCTATCCTGCTGAAAACCCTCGTCAAACCTTGAATTATCTTCCTAGTTGTTGACGAAAGAAAAACATACAACCTAAAAGTTGACAATTATGTTCTATTTGGTGACCGAACTGAGAACTATGGCCTGGGAAGGCAGCCTCTCAGATAGCTCTAAGGAACTCTTCCAAAGTGGTCAAGAGGAGCCAGGATATATGAGTTTTTGCTAGGGGAAAAAAAAAATATATAGTCAAACATCAAAAGATTATTGCTAATCACACAGGCACAAAAAACAGACATCCCATTCTATGTAGTGCTTTTCTACATATGGGGAGATGGAAGAATCTAGACTCATGGAAATTATTCCTTTGATATGCATGCATGTTAGTTGCTCAGTTATGTCTGACTCTTTGCAACCCCATGGACTGTAGCCTTCTAGGCCCCTCTATCCATGGGATTTCCCAGGCAAGAACAGTGGAGTGGGTTGCCATTTCCTTCTCCAGGGGATCTTCCTTACCAAGGGATTGAACCTTGCAGGCAGACTCTTTACCATTTGAGCCACCATGTAAATGTTTAAGGCCAGTATCCCCTTTTTCTCTCCAGTTGAATTCCCCTCCAGGTATATGTCTGATGGTTGATGGCTTGATGGCAGGTGACATTCTTTAACTGAAACAGCGGGTGACATTCTTTGTCCACTTAGCAAAAAGCCAGAAACCAAGCCCATGTCGGTTTCTCCCTTAGCTTCTACACATTTCTCTTTGGTTCAGCTGTTGTTTAGTTGCTAAGTCATATGTGGCTCTTTTGTGACCCATGGACTGTAGCCCACCAAGCTCCTATGTGCATGGCATTTCCAGGCAAGAATACTCAAGTGGATTGCCATTTCCTTCTCTAGAGTATCTTCCCAACCCAGGGATCAAACCTGCATCTCTGGCATTGGCAGGTGGATTCTTTACCAGTGAGCCATCAGGGAAGCCCATTGATTCAGCTGGCGAGGATCTTATTTCAACACACTATAGTATCCCATTGAATTGCTTAGGGTTGGAATACTTTAAATAATTTCAGGTACTTAAAGCCTTGTGGGATAGCTTCACGTCAGTAAGACATTCAGACACCACCATAGTCATACATCCCCCAAATTCTAGCATCTCTCAAAACAGGTGAGTTTTCCTACACAAAGTCAAAGATTCAGATCAGATTCTATCACCCTAGCTTTTCAGTGAACACTGGCAGAAATTAAATTACTTTGTCCTGACCTAAAGCAGAGGCTGATACTCAGCACTTTCCTTTTAGAGCCAGAGTTCACATTTAGAGATGTTCTAATTTCCTTTTTACAGACGTTGCTTCTTGTCGGCAATTCCGGTTCCTGACGAAAGAGCTTTGCTGTGTTGCTGGTCTGGTCGAGCTTCCACAGAGCAGCTGGTGGAGCATGTGTTGATTGCAAGAAGGCAACACCCAGGCTGCTTTTCAAAGCCTGATTTTCTGATTCCATCAGATTGTTGTGAGGATTCTCAATCATTAATGAGCAAAATGCTCAGGAAATATTCTAATAATTGTGCTATTTGTCTGTCTATGAGAATAACTTCTATAGCCCCGTATTAAATACAGCTTTGAATGGAAACATTGGGAATAGGCTTTTGGGAAAACTCACGTATCAGTTGATATAGATTTCTGTGCCTCAGCACATAAGTGTGAATTTCTGGTTTAGTTGATTTTTAAATCTATTTGATTTGGATGGTAGAGAAAAGGCAACCATTAGCTTTCAAGAAGAACAAACATTAATAGCTGCCTTGCTAGACTTTTTCATATAATTACAATTTTTTTACAAAAGGAAAATTTCAGAGTTTGATAAAATTATTAGATTGATCATGATGTATTTCAATTATAATGAATTAAGTTTCACTTTCACATAGTAAAAATTTTTACTAAAGATGCTGTTTGAATTTGAATAAATCATCTTAAGTATAATAGTAAAACTATTTTGTAAGCTCTGTATATTATGTTAGCCTTGGGGCATTAAGCTGAGAAAGGGAATTAGTTTGATTTAGATGGCTTAAGCCAAATCCAATTTTTAGATTTGTCTGTAAACACAGGATCATGGACTATTTTTTGAAGACTGCTATGTTTCTACGAAGATGATTATACCACAATGAAATGACATAAGATAACAAGACAGGGAATAAGTAAATCTCACATATAAAATTGATCTAGGTATTTATTATAGGTTTGAAACTACACAATCCTCTTGCTAACTTTAAATCCTATTTCCAGTCTAATTTGTTAGTATATACCTAAAAGTGGGGCATGATATTACAGTAAGAGTGAAGAGCTACTAGCTCTGTTTTTTGCCTTTATTCACTAAAACAGGTGCTCAATCCCTTTGAATTACAGGATCACCCCTCAGAAAATGGACACAACATCCAAGGATATTTTAGTGTACTATTTTATGATATGCTGTGTAAATTATTACTATTTATAATACCACCTAGAGCCTTTCACAAATACTCAAGTGTAAAATAGTGATTTATTATCACAGTAAAGGTCCAAGTTGCATGGATCATTGTTGTGTAGTAAAATGGATAACGTTTCTCAGTATCTTTGTCCTTCAGACCTTGTCTTGAGTTAATCATGATCTACTTCACTGGATATTTTAAAAGCAAATATTGTTGACCAAGAATCCAAATAATAAATCTCGAACAAAAGGGTACTAGAATAACACATAAAGCACTATTCTAAACCTGGTACAGAACTAGTAGTGTTTTCCTTGAAGCTTTCTGCAAGAAAGCCCCAAGACATTTTCATGATTCTTCTACCTACCAATGTGAACTTTTTTTTAAATAGCCTCTGGCATCAAATCCAAATAGTGGAGGAAATCCAAAATATGTGTGATTCTATTGTATAGAAGTTAGATCTTGACAAAAAGTAGTTTCAGGTACCTCTGCCATTGTTCTTCCTGGCAGGTATCTGCAGTGTGGGAGACCCCCAAGGGGATATAGGTGGACAGCTTCTGTAAAACTGTTAATACTTCACCAATGGGAATGTTCTTTTAAGGACAGCTACATGGAAAAGGAAGCTTCAGTTATATTGAAAATCAGAGCAGTAAAGAAGGAAAAAAGAAGCGTTTCACTGGAAGATTCAAGAACTGCTCTAGTAGGTAGGGATGTTTTTGGAGAATTCAGGAGTTCAGGGGCTGAACTACAAGTGTTTGAATTATGGGAGAAAGTGAGGAGAGGTGATTCCTTACCTTTGCCCATCTCCTGACAATATTACCCAAATAAATAAAAGTTTAAATTTATAAGATGGTCTACCATGTTGATTTTGCACAAGGATGTTCTTGACCAATACAAAGAATACCTAGCCATGTGTAGGATTAGAGAAAAGAAGCTAACGTTTGTTTGCTTTTTCATCTGTCATGGTTGGACATTGTATACATAGGCAATCTTATTTATTTCCCATGCTGAACTTGTGCAGAAAATACTATTAACTCCATTTACAGTTGAAAAACCAAGGCTTAGGAAGATACATAATCATTAAGAAGGAGGATCAAAATTTTTCTGGCATGGATCTCCTGCTTTCTGTTGCTGTTTTTGTTATGCTTTGCCATTTCCTGAAGCAGCTGCAACAACCTATGTCTAGTATACGGCAGGGGTGGTGCAATGAATGGTCCAAAGGTCCTGGGAATATAGCAGGTGCAGAGAAGGTGTGTCCAAGGATGGATGGTTAGATGGTTAGCTGGATGAAAGAGTATCTTGCTTCAACACGCACTTTTTTTTTTTTTTTTTGGATAAAAACGTGTATATTCCCTTTTCTTTTAAAAAAGAACAAAGACTTGGAGTGCTTATCTTCTTTTCAAAGATCAAGGGTGAACTATCTACAGGGAGGGAAGAGAAAGAATCCATTTTCCACATCTAGGATTCAATGCATCATCCATCTCAAGATGAGTGAGACCTTTGTGTTTTCTTGCAGTGACACTAATGACTCAGCAGATGTAGAGAGCTTCTTCCTCCACTTCTGCTTAGAGAGTAAGAGTTGGAGAAGAGCCCCTCATCATGCTGGGACAGGAATCCCCTGAATAGGATTCTATAACTTCTTCATCATTAGCTGCACTCAGGGTCACCATATTTACAGCTCCAGGAGACCAGTTATACTGCGGGCTATGCACATAAGGTGCCTGAAGTTGGGCATTCTGCAACCTCCATAACCAAAAATGGTGACTGGCAGTACTGAAGGGGTGAAACTTACTCCTGTATTTGAGGCCTGAGCCATGGTCTGACAGGGGACACCCTCGAATGTCCAGTGTACCAGTGGGGGCAGAGGGGATAAAACTGTCATAAAGATATAGCTTCCAGTCCATGTTGGTGCCTTTATTTGCCCCTTGTCTTATCTCATTCCTACCTCTCCAAAAGAGTTACCCAGTCTTTGTCCTCTCCCAAGAATCTATGTGTCACTGCAAAGTTGATTTTGTCTTCTCAACAGAGAAAAGAGAGGTGAGTAATACAAACTCTCATGACTTCCAAATCTCCCATTTTCCATCATCCGCAAAGGGCTGTAAACATGAGGAAGAGTCTCGTCTCCAAAATGAAATCCTGCATCTGTGGGCTTACTCCCACTTCACCCTCTCAGAACTCATTTTTCTATATTTTATTTCTACCATTATACAGGTCTTGATCAGGTTTTATATAAACATGCCATGGACTCCAAACTGATCTCTCAAATGCCAGGATTTTCCTCTTCCTATTTATTTTCTACCCTACACTAGAATTATCTTTCTAAAAATGTCTTGGATCATCTTGACTCTTCAGTACCTAGCATTTCATCAAGACCCTTCACAATTATGGCCATACTTTTGCAGAGGCATAAAGCAGCAAATTATTATCTGAAGGTTGCATAGTTTCCATCATTTTGAGACTACATTGCATATTATTTCTTTTGAAGTCCCAGGGTTAATTTCCAGAACATAGACAACCAACAAATATTTAATAACCAAAATTATGCCATTCTCCTTATTTATCTCCCTAGCCTCAAGTCTTCTTTCTCTCTCCGCGACTAGAGTCCCATTCCTAAGAATATTCCTGTCACTTCCCTACTTATAAACCTTTGATGAAACTTCATTGCATAACTAGGAACCTCTCCATCCTGATTTCCAAAGTGGCCAGATTTTTTTCCTTCATTATTTCCATTAAAATATTCCTGCCTATCCTGAGAGCATATATTATGGATTATACATCAGTAGCTCCCCAAACATTCCAAACTACTTAATTCCTTTATTTATACAAACTATAGTCATATCCTAGATTGCTATTTTCATCCACATCCACCAATTATCATCCTAATCTTCCTTCAAGGCCCAGTTCAAATCCTACCTCATTTAAAAGCTGACCCAGATTCTCCTAAGCAAAATTAAACAACCCAACCCATGCTGTCATAGCTCTACATCTATACTTTTTACTCCAAAGAGAAATTTATGGCTTAAATTAGAATTATTTATCCTTGTTCCCCAAATAGAATGTAAATTACCTATTTATATAAACCATATCTTATCTGTATATTCTTCAAAGCACCTAAAATAGTACTGTCAGCATAATAATTTCTCAATAAGTATTTATTGATTTGAATTTGAACCTGTTTAAATTTGCATGGTTCATGAACACTTTATTGTAGTTAGTATTAACAACAGCATTGGAAATGCACTCTATATTTACAAGGAGTCTTATCACTTTATTGGTTAGGTTTTAGGCACACACATTGGGAAATGACTCATCCAAATTTTAACCAATACAGGAGAAAAAACAGTGGTTTAACAAATGTGTCTGCATGTACATTTTGAGAACTTATTCCTTCATTCACATAGTTATTCATTCTTTCAAAAGCAGCACCACTTGCTGGGAAAACAGGTCAACCACTTGTAAAAGAATGAAACTAGAACACTTTCTAACACCATACACAAAAACAAACTCAAAATGGATTAAAGATCTAAACATAAGACCAGAAACTATAAAACTCCGAGAGGAGAATATAGGCAAAACACTCTCTGACATACATAACAGCAGGATCCTCTATGACGCATCTCTCAGAATATTGAAAATAAAAGCAAAAATAAACAAGTGGGATCTAATTAAACTTAAAAGCTTCTGCACAACAAAGGAAACTATAAGCAAGGTGAAAAGACAGCCTTCTGAATGGGAGAAAATAATAGCAAATGAAGCAACTGACAAACAACTAATCTCAAAAATATACAAGCAACTCATGCAGCTCAATTCCAGAAAAATAAACGACCCAATCAAAAAATGGGCCAAAGAAAGAAATAGACATTTCTTCAAAGAAGACATACAGATGGCTAACAAACATGAAAAGGTGCTCAACATCACTCATTATCAGAGAAATGCAAATCAAGACCACAATGAGGTACCATTTCATACCAGTCAGAATGGCAGTGATCCAAAAGTCTACAAGCAATAAATGCTGGAAAGGGTGTGGAGAAAAGGGAACCCTCTTACACTGTTGGTGGGAATGCAAACTAGTACAGCCACTATGGAGAAGAGTGTGGAGATTCCTTAAAAAACTGGAAATAGAACTGCCTTATGACCCAGCAATCCCACTGCTGGGCATACACACCGAGGAAACCAGAATTGAAAGAGACACGTGTACCCAAATGTTCATCGCAGCACTGTTTATAATAGCCAGGACATGGAAGCAACCTAAATGTACATCAACAGAGGAATGGATAAGAAAGCTGTGGTACATATATACAATGGGGTATTACTCAGCCATTACAAAGAATACATCTGAATCAATTCTAATGAGGTGGATGAAACTGGAGCCTATTATACAGAGTGAAGTAAGCCAGAAAGAAAAACACCAATACAGTATGAAAGTGAAAGTGAAGTCACTCAGTCATGTCCAACTCTCTGTGACCCCATGGACTGTAGCCTACCAGGCTCCTCTGTCCATGGGATTTTCCAGGCAATAGTACTGGAGTGAATTGCCATTTCCTTCTCCAGGGGATCTTCTTGACCCAGGGATCGAACCTGGATCTCCCACATTATAGACAGACGCTTTACCATCTGAGCCACCAGGGAAGTCCCTCAATACAGTATACTAACGCGTATATATGGAATTTAGAAAGATGGTAACGATAACCCTGTATGCGAGACAGCAAAAGAGACACAGATGTATAGAACAGGCTTTTGGACTCTGTGGGAGAGGGAGAGGGTGGGATGATTTGGGAGAATGGCATTGAAACATGTATAATATCATATATGAAACGAATCACCAGTTCAGGTTCGATGCATGATACTGGATGCTTGAAGCTGGTGCACTGGGATGACTCAGAGGGATGGTACGGGGAGGGAGGAGGGAGAGGGGTTCAAGATGGGGAACACGTGTATACCTGTGGCAGATTCTTGTTGATGTATGGCAAAACCAATACAATATTGTAATTAATCTCCAATTAAAATAACTAAATTTATATTAAAAAACAAAAAAATTATGAGAGTAAAAAAATAAACAAAAGCAGCATCACTAAGTATGAATAAAAACAGTCTTGCATTACTATACTCACAGTATTCCCTCAGCTACAAATTTTTTCTGAAGCTCACCTATCATTAACTGCTGCCCAATTATCTCCTTGGAATATGTGTTCCTTCTCCTGTTGTAATTGTTATTTTTCCATGTCAGTTTGATGTACAAATATCTGAGTACAAATCATTTTGAGATGTGCCTGAGAAGGTATTTTTGGATGAAATCAGCATTTGAAAGCATACTGACCTCCCCAACATAGATGAGTATTATCCAAACCATTCAAGGCACAAAGAGAATAAAAAGGTGGAAGAAGGGAGAATTCTCTCTTTCTGCCTGACTATGGAGCTGGGACATCAGTCTTCCACCCTCATTCTGGCACTTAAATCATTGGCTTTTCTGCATCTTTAGATTGTAGACAGCTGATCATGGGACTTCTTATATTCCACAATCGTGTGAGTGAATTCTTTATAATAAATATAGATAGAGAGAGAGATAGACAAACAGTCAAACAGACGGACTGACTCCTATTGGTTCTGTTTCTCTGGAGAACCCTAATATACCTGTCCACACCCAGCTCACCATCTAGGTCTTGGATTTTTGTCAGGGTTCTCAGCTAATTACTTCCTGATCCTCCTGCATTTTAAAATTCTTTCTCTCTTCTGATGTTTTAGCTCAGAGGGTTGTGATAGGTATAATTCTAAGATTGTCCCCCATCCTCTGATGTATGTGTTTAATATATTTCTTTCCAGTTTAGTATGGAAAGGACCAGTGAATATAATGGGACAGCCACTCTTATCATTTTATCAGGATATGTAAAACTCTGCCATAGAAAATTACAGAAGGACTCTCAGACCTACAAGGCCATGTTGTGAATGGACCAAGTATCTACAACCTGAGGGTGGCCTCTAAGTATTGACACTGATCCCATGCTGACAGCCAGCTAGCCTGCATGAAAACAGGGAACTCAGTACTACAACCACAAGAAATTAACTTTTGCCAACAACCTGAATATGCTGGGAAACAAACTGAACTTCAACTGAGAACTCAGTCTGGCTGACACCCTCGTTTCAGCCTGATGAGACCCTGAGCAGAGGATGCAATCAATTATAAACTGTGCTCAGGCTTCTGACCTAAAGAAATAGTGAAACAATAGACAAATGGTGTTTGTGTGTGTGTGTGTTGTTTTAAGGTAAAATTTTATATGGTAATTTATTGCATAACACAGAAAATTAAGAAAAGAGTGCAAGGAATTAACACTTGTCAGTTTAGCTTGGTACCTGCTATGAGTTAGTTACTGAATTAGGCATTGTACACAAATGATCTCGTTTAACCTTCACAACAACCCTCTAAAGTAGGTTTGGTCATCTCCATTCTATGGAATAAGTAAATGGGTATTTCTCAATATATAATAAAGAAATTGAAACTGAGAGAGGCTAAGGAATGCAAAAGGGACACATAGCTAGGAAGAGATTAAGCTGAATAAAATATATATTGTAATGTCAAGGGTAGTTTATGGTGTAATTCATTCATTTGAAAATGTAACAGGTCAGAAATATAAAGTAGCATCAAATAAATTAGACAATCAGCATGAAGGAAATAAACTGGAATAAAGAATGAAGTATCACTTCAGGCTGAGGTGTCGAGGGGGAAACCTAATGGAAAAGATGAGATTTCAAATGACCTTTAAAGGGGGTTGGACTTTTCCAAGTGGAAAGATAAGATGAGTAGGGTAGTCCAGACAGAGAAAATGACAGATGTGAAGTTCTGAGAGTCAAGTTTATGATGTGAATATGTTTAGAGAGAAGATATTAGTGGCAAACATTGAGAAATGGACAAGAAGAGTTAGATCTAAACAAGTTCATGGCATTATGATGAAAGTAGTGTGGCCTCCGAAACCCTTTGAATACTGCGCAAAATGAAAATGATTTTTTTAATATACTATACATTAACATAATGAAGTGACAAAAAAGTATTATCTTAGTAGCTAATAAAGAATACATTTCTTTGGCAGGAACAGAAACAAAATGCATTTTGTAAAAAAAAAAAAAAAATTTAGTTTAATCCTTGATGGAGCATGTGTGTCCTTAGTGGCCGATATCAGCTGATACCATGGATTCAGAAAAGAAGGAGAAGAAAAGATTTATCACCTCATACCTCTCCGAATGACTATCATCAAAAAGAACACAAATAACAAATATTGGTGAGGAGGTGGAGAAAAGAGAACCCTCATATAACTGCTGGTGGACATGGAAATTGGTGCAGCCATAGAACAGCATGGAGGTTTCCCAAAAGGGAAAAATAGAACTACCATGTGACCAGAAAGCCTATTCCTGGGTATATATCTGAAAAGAAAAACACACTAATTTGATAAGATACATTCATCCCAATGCTCGTAGCAGCATTGTTTACAATAGTCAAGATACAGAAGCAACCTAAGTGTCCATCAACAGAAGAATCGAAAAAGAAGATATGGTACATACTCCTGCAGAAAAAAAGAATAAAGTTGTGCCATTTGTAGCAACATACGTAGACTTGGAGGTTATTATTCTAAGTGAAATAAGTAAGGCAGAGAAAGCCAAATACTATATGATATCACTCGTATGTGGGATATAAAATACAAAACAGACTAGTAAATATAAGAAAAAAAGAAGCAAATTCATAGATCCAGAGAACAAACTAGGGATTACCAGTGGGAAAAGGGAAGATGGAGGGGCAACACAGGGATTGGGGATTAAGAGGTACAAATTACTCTATATAAAAAAAGCTACAAAGAAATATTACACAACCTGGGAAATATAGTCAATATTTTATAATACCTCTAAATGAAGTATAAACTTTAAAAATTGTGAATCATTATATTATACACCAATAACATAAAATATTGTACATTAACTATACTTCTATTATTTTTTTAACCCAACATTATCTTTGTAAAATATCAGACTAGTAAGGACAGAAGGAAGACCCTTAAAACTGAGGAAAATTAGGTTACCTGCAAAAATAGAAGAATCAGATGGGCTTCGGAATTTAATCAGCAATATTGAGTGTCAGAAGTCAGTGAAACAACATGTTCAGGTCAGGGTATTGAAAATTATCTTGAATTGCTAGTTCTATACCAATCAAATCAATCAAGTATGAGTGGAAAGAAAACCAACAAGACAGTCTCAAAAATGGTGGACATTCTGCCTGAGACCTGCCAAGTTTTGTAATCAATAGGTGCCATATATACCCAGCTGTACAGTTCTTGTGGGCTCCCATTCTGTCCTCCAGGAGGTTTTGCTTTGTCAGCTGTCCTCCATGGTCCCCTATGGAGTGAGTGTTGGGTCTATGTCCTTTGTAGGGTCCTCATGGGCTACAGTCCATGGGGTCGCTGAGGATTGGACACGACTGAGCAACTTCACTTTCACTTTTCACTTTCCTGCATTGGAGAAGGAAATGGCAACCCACTCCAGTGTTCTTGCCTGGAGAATCCCAGGGACAGCAGAGCCTGGTGGGCTGCCGTCTATGGGGTCGCAGAGTCGGACACGACTGAAGTGACTTAGCAGTAGCAGTAGCAGTAGCAGCCTTGGTAACTCACTTTCTCTTTATATAAGTTTAGAGACCTGAGGGTTGTTGTAGAACAGGGTCTCTCAATCTGGGAATTGTTGACATTGTGGGTTGTATGATTCTTTGCTGTGGTGAGCTATTCTGTACATTCTAGAGAACATTTAGCAGCACTCTTGCCCTGTACCCACTAGATGCCAGCAGCATTTTCCCACTTGTGACAATCAAAAATGTCTTCCAAATGTCCCTGGGAGGCAAAATTGTTCCTATTTGAGAACCATTGTCTCTGGAGGTTAATACCTTTTCCCATGAGGCTTACGGTTTCTTTGGCAATAAAAGTCTCTCAAAAATATGTAAACCATTGACCTATTTGTTGCCAGTCATGTTCAGACACCAGTAACCATGCAATAAACCCCAAAGTTTATTTCTAGACATAAATTTCAAGCTTGATTTCTTGGCTGCCCTAGAGCCATCATGGTTGAGTGGGAAGGCAAAACCGGAATCCTAATGAATGACAGTGGATCAAAGACTCCTTCAATCTCATGTCCTGCAGCTTGTATTCCAGAAAACAGCTGGTTTTCCATTCCTTCATGACATTCAATTTCTGGGTTCTGTTTCCTTTCATCTCTGCTTGCAAACCAGCCAATTCTTATCTAAACTCATGTCATTCTTGTAATACCTTAGTCAACAGCAGCCAACACCAATGTCCACTCTCACTCTTCTCAAGCACTTTTTGAGAGTTTTAGCCTCAGTTGGTATATGGTGTCCTCTAAAGTGGTCATAAATAAAAGTTCAGAATAAGTGTTCCAGTATAACTGGTCTCCATAGGGTTCCACCCAACCACTAAACCACGTATTTTAGGTTTTGCATTTCTACAGTAGCCTACTTCAAGGTACCAATTTCTGCATTAGTTGGGGTGGATTAAATCCTCTGATGAACAGTTCCCAAATCCCAGTGGCTCAGCACAATATACACTTGTTCCCTGTTCTTACCATAATCTAGTTTGAGCTAGTGTGTGGTATGTATGTCCACTCTGTGGGACATCTGCCTATTTCACTTAGGCACCCAAGATTTTCCATCTGGGGGCTTCCTACTCCCCCAGGTCTTCAGAGTCTTCTAGTCTTTTCTATTCAGTTGATGAACAGAGAGGGCTACACATAGAAGATGTTTATGCACCACTTCCCAAAATGTGCACATCACTGTTGTCCCTGTTCTACTAGTCACAGGTCTGTTATGTTGTCCTTCTAACTATAAAGAGCCTGGAAATGTAATAACTATGTGTCAAAGAGGAGAAGTGGAATATTGGCAAGCACTAGCAGCTCTGACACTAAGGCCAAAGTAAAATAGAAATTCAGAAGGCTCCAAGACAAATATGTTCCATAACATAGAAATCTAATACAAGGGTACATTAAAGAGATCTTAGTGGATCCAAACTCAACAAATTATTTGATTGGGATCTGAAAATTTTATTAATATGTAAGAAAGCATGTATTTCTTTTCTCAACAAGAAAAAATAGTGAAGCAATAGCATAGGAACAAATTAATCTAGAGAAAAAATAACATAAAAATAAAACTAGGAATTTCAGGAGAGAAAAAATAACTGTATAAAATGGTCATATTCTAAGAAATGAAGCAAATCATAACCTCTCTGATTCTGAGGAGTTGATAGGGTGAAAAAAAGAAAACAACAACAACAACAAAAATAAGTCTTGGGACTTCCCAGGCAGTCCAGTGGTTAAGAATTTACACTTCTTCTTCATGGAGGTCGAGTTCAATCCCTGGTCAGGGAACTAAGATCCTGCATGCAGAGAAGAATGGCCAAAAAAAGTCTTGAATTTGATAATGAAATATGTCCTTTGTGTGTGTCACAAATTGAGAGATATAGGGGTATACTTTCTTTCTTTCTCAGTAAGTCCTAAATCTCCCTACTTAACAGTGAATAATACTTACACAATAATGTATGGTAAACAAAATTATTTGCTTTAAAATGCTTCAACACTAAAGAAAAAATACAGAAGACTGGATTATAGTTACAGAATAAAAGCTAAAGATTTGTACATTGCACAATGTAAATGATTATTCTACATATGAATAAAGAAAATCATATGACAAAGTTCCAGGTATTCAGAATGATGAATATCCTGACACTGGGACAGAGGAGAAATGACTATAGTTAAGCATAAAAAGAACAACAGGGCCGACAGTGCTCACCCTAAGCACTGTCATTCCCAATTGTTCTTACTCTACGATGAACGTTATTATGTCTAGGAAGGTTTCCCAATGACATTTCCCTTCAGTGTTTTGTTTATCAATAATTATCTGCTATTACCTGAATTTAGAAAATCCAGGACTATTGTGTGAAGTAGGCAATTTCCCACCAATTACAGCTTTGTGTGAAAATGGAGCTAGTGACTGGAAGATAGTAATAGCATTGGATTAGAACTACCTTTGTAAAAGCCTCACTCTGTAGGGCTCCTTCTGTCGTTCAGATAATGTAGCCTAGTTATTTGAGGTCTGATGCTTATCAAAAGAGACAGAATTAATCATACTGGGATGTGCGACATGGCTTGGAGAATGGACATTACTCCACTAAAATGAAAAAGGCAAAATAATTTTCTGTGGGTTTTTGAATCCTAAGGTTACCCTCCTGTTCCCCCTACCGTCCATCTCCAGCTTAAAGCTCAGAGCAATCACCAGATTTTAAAGTGAGGGGGGAGGTAGGGGGAGCCGTCTGCACCTGGAAACCATTTTCTTGATTTGTGCTGGCTGGAGTCCTGGAGATACAACGGCAAGAATGCCTCTCTGGGATTTCTTTGAAATCTGGGCAGGATGATTTGTCTGAAGGGAGGGATTGGGGGATGAAGGGTGGGGAAAAATTCATTCCTGGTTGCCACATTGTTGTTCTGCCATGGAGGAGCTTGGCCTGACTTGGGTTTGAGTCAAAAGGAAGAAATCAGCCAGGCAGTCTCAAGTATGCAGGAATTTGCTGTCCTGAACTTGCCAGTTTTTCAAACATAACTGTGTTTTGTATTCGCCATAGGGGGTTGCCAGCATGAAGGATCACACAGTTTCGTGTTGAAGATCTTTCCAATAGCTGTGCAAATTACAATGTGTTTTCATATGCTTTAGCGCATTCAGAGGATGTCAAATAATTATCCCTTTGCTTACATTACCTGGAAATGCACAGTAATAAATGTATTTGTGAAGTTTCCTTTGTAGTGTCACTAACACATATTTGAAGAAAAAAATTTTTTTTTGTTTTTCTGTTTCTGCAGTCTAGTGAGCTCCAAATCATGAAATGCACTTTGGCCAACAAGGAGGGCAAAAAAAGGCAACAGGATGAAGTGATATTCTTAGTTAGTTGACGAACATGTCTGTACAATTTTACACAGTATTCATTATCAAGGAATTTGCACCTTTGTGTTTCTATCCTCGTGCATTGCAAAGCTATACAATTAGTTTTTAAAGACACTATCATAAGAACTTTTTCTGGAGTGCCTACTATGTGCTAGAGGCTTCCCAAGGAGCACCAGTGGTAAAGAACACGCCTGCCAATGCAGGAGACACAAGAGACTTGGGATCGATCCCTGGGTCAGGAAAATCCCCTGGAGGAGGGCATGGCAATCCACTCCAGTATTCTTTCCTTGAGAATCTCATGGATGGAGGAGTCTAGGGGATGGCAGCCCATAGGGTCACAAAGAGTAGTACTCTGCTGAAATGACTGAGCACACACACATGCATTGTGTGCTGGAAACTTGACACACATTTCTAACCCTCACAATAAGACTGCTCATGACAAGTACTAACATCTGTAATTTAACAAGAAGAAGGCATGCGAGGAGAAGCCAACTGATTCTTTGAAGATATGTAGCTAGTAGGGCTTCCCAGATGGCTCAGCAGTAAAGAATTCGCCTGCAGTGCAGGAGAATGCATGAGATGTGGGTTTTAAACCTGGGTCAGGAAGATCCCTGGGAGGAGGAAAAGGCAACCTACTACAGTATTCTTGCCTGAAAAGTCCCATGGACCAAGGAGCCTGGGGGGCTGTAGTCCAAAGTGTCACAAAGAGTCAGACACGACTGAGCACATCATGTAGCCAGTAAGTGGCTACTCCCAGATTTGCACTCAGGCATGAAGACAGCAGCACTCAGGCTCTTTAGAGAAGCCTTTTTGTTATAAATCATTTTACAAATATCTTCATTACAACAAGTTTTGACCTAAACACCATTTGTTTTGTTTTCTTACAAAAGAGGCCACCTGGTCTGCTATTTAGGACCAGAAGACTTGGGTTTGAGTTTGACTCCACCACTGTGACTTGATGACCTTAAGCAAGACCCTTAATTGACCAAGACATCAAATTTCTCTATCTGCAAGATGGATATAATTAAACATGCATATGCTATAATGCCACTATTTGAATTAAAATTTAGTAAGAATTCAACGACTCTACAAGTGAAGTCGTACTTCCATAAACTTAGAAAAATTATGCCCAGAGAAACATAAATAATAAGTATAAATCAAGTCTTTTTAATCATCTTTCCCAATATTTTCCAGCAACACAGACCTCTACATACTTTATCTACTTTTGTTCTCTTAAAATTTCATAGATATTTGCTAATTAGCCAAAACCCCAATCCGTTTTTTGCTGACACAATCACCGGCAGTTCTATTCATTAATTCCTTCTTTCTTTTTTCTCTCTTGCATTCTTTTATTCACCCTGTCATTGCTTAATTTAGGATATATATTGAGAACCCACTATGGGCTAGCCCTAAGTGCCAGCATCTGGAAATATAGGTACAAAAGACCCAATTTTGATCCTCAAGAAGTTCACCTTCTAGAGGAAAGAGAAGAAAGCGATGGTTTATATCCAGGATCATATAACTGTTGATGGGCTCTGAACAGTGAGCTGTGTCAGTACTAAACACTGACTGGTGGTCTTTGAAGAGCTTGTATCTAAAATGTGATTTGATGGATGAGTGGAAGTAAATCAGGCAAATGAGGTGAAGGAGAGGCAGAGGGCATCACAAAAGGAGAGAACGGTATGTGCAAAGGCACAGCACCATTAAAATGCAGGATGCTCTCCATTACCTGCAAATCATTCAGGCCGTCACAAGTGCAGGGCACAGAGGCAAGTGACAGGAAGTCTGAGAAGCTCATGCTCCAGGGAACTCAAATGATCATACAAGATCAGACAAGAATTCAGATGTTGGTGTGTGCATGCTCAGTCACTTCAGTCATTTTCGACTCTTATAACACTATGGACTATAGCCCACCAGGCTCCTCTCTCCATGGGATTCTCCAAGCAAAATACTGGAGGGGTTTGCCATTTCCTCCTCCAGGGGATTTTCCAAACCCAAGGATTGAACGTGTGTCTTGCATGTCTCCTGCTTTGCAGGCAGATTCTTTACCCACTGAGCAACCTTCAAAGCCCTCACGTGATGGTAAAAATCCACAGATGACACTTCTGTGCTCAAAAGTAAATATGCTGTGAAGAGGACAGGAGAGTGACCATAAATTAGGAAAATATACAAGTGGTTGGTTTTTCTGAGAATTCCAATCAGGGGTCACCCTAATTTAATGACTTGAATTACAGCATATCCATTGACTGTACCATCAGCTGGAGAGCAGTGAAATGTCAACACCCTTCCAAAATGAGACCTTTGGAGTTTAGCAAAAAGGAAATTAATGGTAGAAAATACTGGATGTAGTGGGTTTCGTACATATTGACTTAAAGTGTGAGAGTTAAATTTTTTCTACTGAATGGAAAATATAGTAGATTTGGCTAGGTGAGAGGAAGGAGCTTTGATAGAAGTTGATGCAATTTTTAGGAGATAAGCACTTCTGAGTTGAATGTTGTTACCATGCTTTACCTACTAAGTACTACAGAAGATGGACAAAGGAGAGTAGTGACAAGAAATTGCCTTTCTCAAAATACTTATATTCTAGTGTGCCTGCGTAGCTGAAATGTGATTTTTCAAAGCTTGGGTACATAGAACTTCGTGCAGAAGCTATGTGAAGTCTTGCTTTACTCAGAGTGAATGTCACTAAAATAAAATCTGTTTTGTACATGTATTTCAGATTAAGGGACTCATTCTTCTGGATGAATTTAACTTCATGCAGCCATGAAATTAAAAGATGCTTGCTCCTTGGAAGGAAAGCTATGACAAACTGAAACAGCATATTCTAAAGCAGAGACATCACTTTGCCAACAAAGGGTCTATATAGTCAAAGCTATGGTTTTTCCAGCAGTCAAGTATGGATGTGAGAACTGGGCGATAAAGAAGGCTGACCACCAAAGAATTGATGCTATTAAATTGTGGTGCTGGAAAAGACTCTTGAGAGATCAAACAAGTCAAAGCAAGGAGATCAAACAAGTCAAACCTAAAGGAAATCAACCATGAATATACATTGGAAGGACAGATGCTTAAGCTGAAGCCCCAGTACTTTGGCCACCTGAAGGGAAAAGCCAATTCATTGGAAAAGACTCAGATCCTGGGAAAAAAATTGAAGGTAGGAGGAGAAGGGGATGACACAGGATGAGATGGTTGGATGGCATCACCTAATCAATGGACATGAATCTGAGCAAACTGCAGGAGATGGTGAAGGACAGGGCAGCCTAACATGCTGCAGTTCATGGGTCACTGCCGAGGTCCAGCCCTGGTGGATCCAGGGTAATTCGAAGGGGAGATGGAATCAGCATCCTATGAAAAAGCTTATTTAATTACAGATATAAAGAGAGATTAGAAAAGAATAGTGTAGTAGGAAAATTAGTGGAGAAAAAGATGCTGAATAACTTGGTTTACGTGGAATACCAATAAAACTCCAAGACAAGGAATTTGCACCACCTATGTAGGCCACAGGCATCTTTCCATTCTCCTGAAGGAGAGGAGACACTGAGGCCTCCCCGACCCGATCTTAGATGCCCAGGCAAAATTAGCAGGCTTGGTGAGTACCCACGTTCCAGATGGGAATTCAGCCAGAAGGGGAAAGAAAGAACGACACGAGGGAATCAGTCTTTCTAGAAACTGATCCGTTTTCTTTATTTTTCAGGTTTGCTTATATACATTTTGTTATACATAGGGATGAATACAGAGTCACGCAGGGTCAGCAAACCTGACCCTTGTCACAATCAAGTGCTTCATATAAAATTATACAAAGGTCTTAGGGGTTTTACATCATCTTCTGGCTATGAGGCCTGCTGACATTTTATGGCCCTTTCTGATAATGGTCAGTCAATCAGAAAACTTATTTTTTCCAGGGGTGATTTTTTCTTAAACCAGGCACCACCCTCCAAATAAAGTTGCATTCTTATAGGGTGAGGGTTTAGTGGGTTACAATCAAGAAAGGAATTTACTTAGCCTAAGGTTTAACATGATTAATCTTCCTATATGCTAGTTATGTTCATTACAAGGGCAGGGAATATGGAGATTTAGCAGCAAATATTGGCTCAACAAATGAAAAACCCTTCACCAATATAATTTCTAATCAACCCACTAATACTATACTAATAATTTTGTAACTTCTCAAAAGAGTCTGTATTTAGAAAGTTTTAAAGCATCTCATGCCTCTCATAGTTGGGAGGCTATAAACAATCACATGTGGCTGGACAAACCCGCTCAGGCAGGCTAGAGAACCGTCAGAGGAATTTGTAAGTTGAAACACTCTTGTCATGCCCAGGAATTTTTATTAACTGGAGCTTCAAGTTAACTCCTTCTCCGAGAGAGGTGGTGGGGGAACAGCCCCCTATAAAGTCAGAGGTATAGGTGAGAGCATAAAACAGACTCTGGTTTTGGGGGTAGATGCTCGGGAACAGGGGGTTTCCTGAGGCTTTATCCCACCTTTGCGTATGCCAAAGCCTCCTTCCTCATGACCTTTGCCATGGGCGGAATTCCTCACGCTGGCTCCCGGCAGGTCACAAAAGAGACACAACTTAGCGACTGAACAACAACAACTTCTGAAACACTCTCTGTGGAGCAAGGTTCCCATTCTAAACATAAGCTTGCTCATGGTAGAAGGCAATGGCAACCCACTCCAGTACTCTTGCCTGGAAAATCCCATGGACGGAGGAGCCTGGTAGGCTGCAGTCCATGGGGTTGCTAAGAATCAGGCACAACTGAGTGACTTCACTTTTCACTTTCATGCCATGGAGAAGGAAATGGCAATCCACTCCAATGTTCTTGCCTGGAGAATCTCAGAGACAGGGGAGCCTGATGGGCTGCCGTCTATGGGGTCGCACAGAGTCAGACACGACTGAAGCGACTTGGCAGCGGCGGCTCACTTAGAATTCAGATGTACTTGTAAGTCAGTAGCTATTCTCTAATTTATAAAGATTAGTGTTAAGACAGGAATCTCAGAATAACAGAACAATAACATTCCAGATAAAGACTTAAAACTATATATGAAATTTTATTTTTTTTTACCATGGATATATTGAGTATATCTTTCTTTCAGCATTATTTTGCAATTCTAGTGTGGCTAAGAAGGCCATATGCCAAACCAACAATTCCATTGTAAGTGGTGATTTAAACGTTATATACAAATGAGGGAGATGATTCCGTTTCAGCTAAATGGAATGTAATGGTGCATAATGCTGTTCCATTGCCCTAATAAAGCAAATCAAGCTTGGCAAATCGTCCCAGAAATAATAGTAGAATTTAAAGATAAAATTCTAAATTTTTCAAAAGAAAATCATCTAAATCCATCCAAAGTGATATTTTTATTAAAGCAAAATCATGCAGAAAACAAAATGATGACACGTGGTATCTGTGAAATCATAAATTTACAAATACAGTTGCCTAGGAGAGAAGCAATAACTGGAAAAAGTTTTAAGAACTCTCTTCATTCAGGATTCAAAGACAGATACTCTATAAAGACCTGCTTATCCACATTTCTGGGTATCAGAGATTTTATGTCTTGCATCAGATTTTTTTCTTAAATTGAAGCATAGTTGGTTTACAATGTTGTATTAATTTCTGCTGTATAGCAGAGGGATTCAGTTATACATAGTCACATATTCTTTTTTATACTCTTTTCTGTTATGGTTTATCACAGGATATTGAATATAATTCCCTGTGCTATACAGTAGGACCTCATTGTTTATCCAGTAAATATATAATAGTTTGCATCTACTAACACCAAACTCTCTCTCCATCTCTCCCCCACCTCCTTCCCCCTTGGCAACCACAAGTTTGCTCTCTCTGTCTGTGAGTCTGTTTCTCTAAAACCACACTCTAACTGGCATTTTTCTATAGGTTTAAAAATTTCCCAGTTTGGTGTTGCTAACTTCCTATATGCAGTGGTTATATTGTAATCACAATCAAACCTTCTTTTTCCTCAATCCCCCATTATGAAGCTTATGTCTGTCTTGCCTTATAACTCACTACACAGAGATGTAAATTGTATCTCCATGTGTCAACAGCAGTATCATAAATATTATGGGACACTAATGAAAGAGACGGCCAATTCCCCATTGCACTGGCTTAGAGAAGGATGCCTCAGAGAGGAATTCATCAGTGTCTAACAGCTGATTTGTAGTACTTAACATATAAAATATAGGCTATGTCAGACATATAGCTGCAGATTCTCCTAACCCACTGATAAACTGATACAGATAACAAAAAAAGAACCAGTATATTAACACCTGATTATGCCCACCCTGTTCCCTGTGTTACCTGACTCCTCAAGGTGCAAAGACAATCTCTGACACCAGAAAGCCATATCTGCAGGTTGAGTAATGTCTCGCACCATCTGGCCCCTGGAAGGTATACTGTCAGTAAACTTTTAACAAGTGTCCGGTGGTAGAGATGGCTCCAAAGTAGTTAAAATAACGCTGGCTGTGGCCATTTCCCCGGAACACCCATTTGTCATTCTAATAACAGACTCCTCACTCAGGAAACCATGATCAGTTAGATAATGCTGAGTCCTGTGGATCAACAGATACATGCTTTGGGCTATGGTGGTTCCCTCTGGACCCTTTATTGAATATTTATCCCATATTCAGCCCCCATCTCATACACATCACAGCCAAAACAGTGTTTCACGGCCTGGCATTTCATGGAAAGAGAGTCTCTTTGGGAACCTAAAGAAAAGGCTCAGTGGGGAGTTTTAGCCCCAGGCTGCTTTATAAAATAAATACTTCAACAAAACCATTTGCATAATGAAACTGTATCATCCATAAGAGATTTAGGAAATTGTATCAAATGAAGCTAAACTACAGTTTAAGGAGATGTTTTAGAGGGTGGATAAGTGAATCTTCTTAATCCACATAGTTTTATGTTCTGTTTTGTTTCTTTCAGGGAGAAATCTCTTCGCTCATTTTTAGAATGGAAAATGCTCATTGGAAAACAACAGCTGTTTGCTTTTGTGTATGTACCAATTTTCATGATTTATCTGAGGCAGCTTTTAAAATTCCTAGTGTCTTTTTATACTTGAACCTTTGTAGTTCATATAGCTGGTAAATAGGTCAACAGACGATTAGTGTCTCAGTGATGTCCGTTAGTACAAAACACAAGAAGCATCCAGGAATCACCCTGAACTTTTCCCCTTAAAACTGATTGCTCTTATTTGAAGCATAGATTCATGTTGTCACATACTCAATGATGCCCTGCCAGGAAAAGACAGCTCTGTGCTCAGAAACTCTACCATACATTTGCTTGCATTTCTGCTACATTCCAGAATCTTTGAGATATTGTTCCATTTGTTACTTTTTGGAGACTAACAAATAGAATGTTTTGACAGAATTCAAGAAATGCAGTCAGAAATTTGCATTCTGAATTTTCTGCAAATCATAATGTAATGTCCTCTGGGCTCTCTGGATCATATTCTTAGTTTTTTTTTTAACATGGTCTTTTGATAAACAGGAAATTTCTTGTGGGGTTGGAAAACCCAGATTAAAATCAAAGAATAATAGAGCTTTAAATCTTAATGAATAACATAATGAAGGCTCTTATGTCCAATAAACATTTTAATTAATTGCCTTTATTCTTGTTTCCTAAGAAGCTCTGGTATTTCCAGATTCCTAAGTGGTTTTGGACCATGCTTTCCCAACAGCATAGCTATCATCATCAGACGTTTATTGAGTACTATTGCATGCAAGACACCATAATTACTTGATTTTTGAAAGTAATCAAGGACCATTTTATGGAACTGAATAACCATATCTAATTTGTATGTATATCCCCTCTTCCTTCTCCCAAGATGACCTACCTGCTTTTGACTGCTGGAAAGACTTAGTCTTTAATTCTGGCTTTCTGGCTAAGAGATGATGAAGGGAAACAGACCTAAAAAAAATCACAGATTCCATATTATCAACCGCATGTTGGTATTATAGCCATCAATTTCAGTGTGCTACGCCTGGAAAGAATTTGGGGCTAGTGTCAGATATGAAGAGGAAGAAATACAACTTTTCCTGATCTTTTCTGATAGTCTTAGGACTATAATTCATTCAAAGATATTCCTAATATTACTCTGAGCTCCCTATACACATACTAGAGGTGGACTTTAGATCTGGAACTATTTCATGGTTGTACAGTCAGTTCAGTTTGGGCTATGCTGTTATAAAAATGTAAACAGAGAAGCTCAGTGACTTCATACAACAAAAGTTTTATTTCTTGCCCAGGGGAATTCTAATACTGGTCAGTGTCTTCCCAAGGAAACCACCCTCCATGAAGTGACTCAGCTGTCCAGGCTATCTTGATCTGTGAAACTGTCATATAACATATAATTGAAAACACAGTTATAGTTAATAACTGTTATTTATTTATCAACCCCCCCCACACAAAGTTTGAGACAACTCATTGTGCAATAAAAGGGGAAAATATTAGAGCAGGATAAAGAGAAAATAGAACTTCTACCACAAATTTTAAAGTTTCATAAGTAATGATATTGAATTGACAGTATCTTTATTTTTTAAATACTTATAGGAACTCATTAGGGAGCAGAGCAATGTGGTAGAAAGGAGAGTAGGTTTTTGAATCCCAGCTCACCTCTGTAGGAGAAGAGAAATGGGAAGAGCCTCCTACCAGTTCACAAATGTTCTGATCCAGAACTGACAATGCTCTTACAACCGTTTGGTCAGATATAGCCCCCACATGCCCTAACTGCAAATGTCCATGAAATGTGGGGCAGTACATGGGTACGCGGTAAACAGTGAATATCTCCGCATGGTGACCAAAAGCATAGGCTACTGGTATGGGATGATGCTGAAAGGTGGCCATCAACATTAATTTCCCTTTAAAGATGGAGAACAATGAAGATAGAGAGGTAAGTGACTTCCCTAAAGTGGCAAAGTGGTTAAGTCAGGGATTTTGTTGCTGTTGTTTGGTCGCTTAGTCTTGTTTGACTCTTTTGTGACCCCATGGACTATAGCCCACCAGGCTCCTCTGTCCAGGGAATTTTCTGGGCAAGAGTGCTGGAGTGGGTTGCCATTTCCTTCTCCAGGGGATCTTCCTGACCCAGGGATTGAACACAAGTCTCTGCATCTCCTGTGGATTTGTAACCACTTAGCACCAGGGAAGCCCAAGTTAGGGATTAAAGCCAACTAGTCTGACTTAGTGGGGCTTCCCTGCTGGCTCAAATGGTAAAGAATCTACCTGCAATGTGGGAGACCTGGGTCAGAAATATCCCCTCCATAAGGGAATGACAACCCACTTCAGTATTCTTGCCTGGAGAATCCTATGGACAGAGGAACCTGGCAAGCTATAGTCCATGAGGTCGCAAAGCATCAAACACAACTGAGTGACTAACACTTTCACCTTTCACTTTCACCTTTCAATATGACTTAGAGCTCACAGTCCTAACCATGAGTGTGTCTCATCTACAGAGGGTCACTGTTCATTCTCTTTGGCTGTTAGCAAATCATTTTTCTTCATTTTCCTATTTGCAGCTGGGAGTAAGAATATCTACCCATAGAACTGTACTGATAACAAATAAAGATATATGTTGTGTAAATAGTATTTTTACCATTCACAAATTGCCACTAGATGCCAAGGACATTGTATTTTTTATCTACTATAATCCCCATATATCCCAATAATATTGAGGAGGAAGATGATGGTGGTGGTGGTGGTGATGGTGATAATAACAATGAGAATAGTATCTGACATGTACTGAAGACTAACTCTATACTAAGCACCTAATAAAAACTGTTCCCTTGAATCCTCATGATAATACTATGCTTAATATTATACTCCACTTAATAGGAAAAGAAAATGATGTTCAGAGGTTTTAAATAATTTTACCCTGGCCAACCAAGTGACAGAGCTGGGGTTCAAAATCCTACCCTCATTTCTAGATCTCTCCCTATCAAATGAGTTATTAAAAGAAGTATTTCAAGAAATGAAAACACTATGTCAACCTCAATATAATTACTTATTAAATTTTAAAAAAAATCTATGTGAAAGCCCTGTTTTCTCTTTATCACTCTAACATCTTCCCCTCTTAATACAAAATGTATTTTCCCATCCCTGGTCTTTTTGATAAATAAGTGACAAGAGTAGAAGTTTCACGAAGATTGTGACTGGATTTTTGATTTAGTTGACATGTCACATATTTGCAGGAATTTAATAAATATAATCAGAATTAAATCTAAATTCAGAGTGGAAATAATAGTATTATGCCATTACACATAGTTACAGCTGTAAGTTTCTGTTTCTCCCTTTTCTGAGTTTGTTTTTCTCATCATTATGTCATTCCATACCAAATCTAATTAGTATACACATATCTCTGTGCTCAGTTGCTTCAGTTGGTCAGATTCTTTGAAACCCAGGGACTGTAGCCTGCCAGGCTCCTCTGTCCATGGGATTCTCCAGGCAAGAATACTGGACTGGGTGGGCTGCCATACCCTCCTCCAGGAGATCTTCCAAACCCAGGGGTCAAATCTGCATTTCCTCTGACTCCTGCACTGGCAGACAGGTTCTTTATCATTAGCACCAAGTGAGAAGCCCTTGCATATCTGTTTTACTGAGAAATCTGCCTGTCTACTAGCTTCATATTGCTTTCTAATAAATACATGCTCTTTAAGGGCTTTCTTTTATCATTTTCTACTTCCCTGTATCTAGAAAAATAATAGTTTTTTAAAAATAGGTGATGATCCTGCTTACCACCAAGTTACAACTGATTGTATAGTTCAGATCAGCAAAAACAGAAAGAGTCACAGAAAGCATGCTTTACAGACCATTCCTGTGATTTACAGCAATGTCTGTGAGGGTTGCAGAGAAGGCAATGGTAACCCACTCAAGCACTCTTTCTCATGGATGGAGGAGCCTGGTAAGCTGCAATCCATGGCGTCTCGAAGAGTCAGACATGACTGGGCGACTTCACTTTCACTTTTCACTTTCATGCATTGGAGACGGAAATGGCAACCCACTCCAGTATTCTTGCCTGGAGAACCCCAGGGACGGGGGAGCCTGGTGGGCTGCTGTCTATGGGGTCGCCCAGAGTCAGACATGACTGAAGCGACTTAGCAGCTGCAGCAGCTGTGATGGTTCGCTTTTATTTTATTTTTATTTTGAGACATTAAGTAGACTGTGAGCTAAATGAAGTCTTCCTTTATTGTGAGATCTATGGTCTAAAATTGTAAGATGGAAAAAAAAAAAAAAAAACAAATACCACAACCTAGAACTCACTTAATTCCTCAAGTTCAGGGACTGTGTCTCATTTTTGCCAAATCCCTGCTCTAAGGAGACTGTGTGCTCAAAAGATGTCTGCTAAATATTTGTTGAGTCCTGCAAGTACAAAAATATAAGAGCCAACAGTTTCATACAATATAGCAAACATTCTCTCTCTCTCTCTCTCTCTCCCTGAGGTAGCTTTCTCTTTAGTGTTTTCTCACTATCATACCAGGCCCCAGGGATATACCCTCATCCAAGCATGAGCCCCAACATTGTAACTATTTTGTTCAACTTCCTTCAATTTTACAGTTTTGGTCCCAAGTCCTTCCTACTCTGCTCCTGTATCTATTAAAAAAAAAAAAAAAAACTTTCTCTTCCTCCTATTGTGGGGAATCATGTTCTATCTGCTCCCTTCTCCCTATGGTGAGTACATTTCTCCTCCTCTTCTTCTGGCCCCAGGTGTGCCTTGCCTTTGGGAATGGAAAACACGTTTTCAAGCTCATATCTGCATCTTTGCCCTTTCAGCTTAGACACATCTTTTTCAAGTCTTTGTTTCTGCTTTGTTTCTCACAAATGTGATAAACTGTGTAGAAAATTGAGACTTCTGCAGGAAAAATGCAATGGACATAGAGTAAAGACAATGAGGAAAGACAGATGTGAAAACCGTTATTCTTAAAAATTCAGATTCTGAAATGACCATAAACACACGCTGGTGAAAGTAAAGGTGTACTTTCTTTACAATATTCATTTAATTCCATCCTAGCTACAAACCAGGTTATGTAAGTCAGTTGCTTGCTTTTAACTCTGTCTCCTCTCAGCTTGGGCTTCTCTGGTGGCTCAGTGGTAAATAATCTACCTGCCACTGCAGGAGATTTAAGTTTGATTCTGAGTCAAGAAGATCTCCTGGAAAAAGAAATGGCAACCCATTCCAAGATTCTCTGGAGTAGGACAAGGCAACCCACTCCAGTATTCTTGCCTGGAGAATATTATGGACAAAGGAGCCTGGCAGGTTACAGTCCATGGGGTTGCAAAGGGCTGGACACATCTGAGCGACTATCACTCACTCTAGTACTCTTGCCTAGGAAATCCCACGGACAGAGGAGCCTGATAGGCTACAGTCCATGGAGTTGCAAAAGAGCTGGACATGACTTAGCTACTAAATAACAACAGTGCCTCAGTTTATGCCTACAGAGGTTCCACATCATTGGAATCCTTTATAATAGGCCTCACAGTCTTGGTATTTGGTATTTATTTATGTAAAAAGCTTCGCATTACAGTGTGATAAAAATACAGTTGCATATTCACTAACTCTCTATATTCAATAAACCACTATGAAAATTTTCCTTATACTTACTACATGCAGAACTTTATGCAGCAACATACAGCATTAGAAGAGTCTATGGTTCTGATGTTATTACTCTTGAAACAAAATAATTCATTTCTATCTTTCTCTTTTTAATTAAATTATAGTTTATCTAGGGTTTTTTTTTTTTCTCTTCATTTTTCCATGTCCTTTTTTATGTTTCTTCACTGGTCACACTCCATGTCTGGTATTGTATTTGTGGGCAAGGAATAACTCTTACAATTCTTTCTGAAACTGCTCACAAAGATGCTGAACATGCACTCATTTTAATCTTCATTTATTGATTCATTCAACAAATATATGTTGACCATTAGCCCTCTGACCATTTCTGTCCTTTATTGTGCCTATCTTTGTATGAAATGCTCCCTTGGTATCTCTAATTTTCTTGAAGAGATCTCTAATTTTCTTGAAGAGATCTCTATTGATCACATAGGAAGGCTTTCTTATCTCTATTTGCTATTCTTTGGAACTCTGCATTCAAATGGGTATATGCTTCCTTTTCTCCTTTGCCTTTAGCTTCTCTTTTCTCAGCTATTTGTAAGGCCTCCTCAGACAACCATTTTGCCTTTTTGCATTTCTTTTTCTTGAGGATCGTCTTGATCACTGCCTCCTGTACAGTATCACGAACCTCCATCAATAGTTCTTCAGGCACTCTGTATATCAGATCTAATTCTTTGAAGCTCTTTGTCATTTCCACTGTATAATTGTAAGGGATTTGATTTAGGTCATACCTGAATGGTCTAGTGTTTTCTGTACTTTCTTCAATTTAAGTCTGAATTTTGCAATAAGGCATTCATTATCTCAGCCACAGTCAGTTCCTGGTCTTGTTTTTGCTTACTGTATAGAGATTCTCCATCTTTGGCTGCAAAGAATATAATTGATCATTTCAATACTGACTGTCTGGTGATGTCCATGTGTAGCGTCTTCTCTTGTGTGGTTGGAAGAGGGTGTTTGCTATTACCAGTGTGTTTTCTTGACAAAACTGTTAGCCTTTGCCCTGCTTCATTTTGCACTCCAAGACCAAATTTACCTGTTACTCCAGGTATCTCTTGACTTCCTACTTTTGCATTCCAGTCCCCTATGATGAAACGCATGCATGCAGGCTAAGTCGCTTCAGTCGTGTCTGACTCTGTGCAACCCTATGGACAGTAGCCCACCAGGCTCCGCCGTCCACAGGATTCTCTAGGAAAGAATACTGGAGTGGATTTCCAGTTCCTTCTCCATAATAGTATACTAGTAAGTAAAAATAAAAAGTTGCCCAGCCGACTTTTTGCAACCCCATGGACTGCAGCCTACAAGGCTCAGTCCATGGAATTTTCCAGGCAAGAGCACTGGAGTGGGTTGCCATTTCCTTCTCCACTATGATGAAAAGAACATTTTTTTTAGATATTAGTCCATGAACTTCCAGGTGTTCAAGCTGGATTTAGAAAAGGCAGAGGAACCAGAGATCAAATTGTCAACATCCATTGGATCATAGAAGAAGCAAGAGAATTCCAGAAAAACATATATTTCTGCTTTATTGATTATGTTAAAGCCTTTGACTGTGTAGATCACAACAAACTGTGAAAAATTCTTAGAGATGGGAATACCAGGCCACTTGACCTGCCTCCTGAGAAATCGGTATGCAGGTCAAGAAGCAACAGTTAGAACTGGACACGGAACAATGGACTGGTTCCAAAAATCAAGGCTGTATATTGTCAACCTGCTTATTTACCTTATACACAGAGTATATCATGCAAAATGCCAGGCTGGATGAAGGTGGAATCAAGATTGCCAGGAGAAATATCAATAACCTCATATATGCAGATGATACCACTCTTATGGCAGAATGTGAAGAGAAACTAAAGAACCTCTTGATGAAAGTGAAAGAAAAGAGTGAAAAAGATGGCTTAAAACTCAACATTCCAAAAACTAAGATTATGGCATCCAGTCCCATCACTTCATGATAAATAGATGGGGAAACAATGGAAACAGTGACAGACTTTATTTTCTTGGGCTCCAAAAGTACTGAAGATGGTGACTGCAGCCATGAAATTAAAAGACGTTTGCTCCTTGGAAGGAAAGCTATGACAAACATAGACAGCTTATTAAAAAGCAGACATTACTTTGCCAACAAAGGTCTGTCTAGTCAAAGCTATGCTTTTTCCAATAGTCATGTATGGATGTGAGAGTTGGACGATAAAGAAAGCTGAGCACCAAAGAACTGAGGCTTTTGAACTATGATGTTGGAGAAGACTCTTGAGAGTCCCTTGGACTGCAAGGAGTTCCAACCAGTCCATCCTAAAGGAGATCAACCCTGAATATTTGTTTGAAGGACTGATGCAGAAGCTGAAGCTCCAATAGTTTGGCCACCTGATGAGAAGAACTGACTCATTGGAAAAGACTCTGATGCTGGGAAAGATTGATGACAGGAGGAGAAGGGCACAACAAAGATTGAAATGGTTGGATGGCATTACCTGCTTGATGGACATGAGTTTGAACAAGCTCTGGGTGTTGGTGATGGACAAGGAAGCTTGGCATGCTACAGTCCATGGGGTCACAAAGAGTCAGACATGACTGAACAACTGAACTGAACTGAACTGAAACAAAATAGCCCTCTACCAGGCCCCACAAGGAACAAAACAGCCCCTGCCTTTGGGAACTTGGTAAGGAAAGCAGTACAATAAACACACACATATACATATATTTTTTTTTCACACACGCACATATATATATATATATATATATAATATATACATAATATATACACACACATATATATAGATATATAAATGTGTATATTTATAATGTAAATGTATTTATATATAATGAATATATATTATATATATAAATAAAATGTAGACATGAGTTACAGAGGAAAATAAAGTGGGAAAAGTGAATCAGGAATGCCAAGGATGTAGAAAAATGTATACAGTCACCAGGTAGTCAATTAGGAAACCAATCAATAGCCATAGTAGTAATCATACCTAACTTTTTTTAATTCATATTGAAATGAGAAGACCCGAAGATAAGAAAGGTGAAAACCACTTTATTTTGTTTGCATATGGAAAGTACAAGGCTATGTATATTTCTAGATGTCCCTAGAAATTCATAGTCAACATTTTTAAAAGATCCCATGATCCATGTTTTTTATCTTCCTGTCTATCCATCCACCCATTCATCCACTCACCCATCCATTCATTCATTGACCCACTCATCCATCCCTTCATCCATCACCCTATGCATCCATTCATCCTCCCACCCATTCATCCACCCACCCACTCACCCATTCTCCTGCCCACCCATCCATTCTGCTACCCACCCATCTATCTTAGCCAGCCATTTACAATATGGGCCAAGAGAGTCATGGTCAAAGCTGAACTCAGAGGTCCATGAGGTAGAAGAAACATATTTTCTGGACATTTTCAGAAAGTCTTTAATTATTTAATTAATCAGTTATTTAAATTTTTTGAGTCTGTTATATGTCAGTCACTATTCTAGAATCTGGAGATATGAGATTGCTAGGTCTTGGCCCTCAAAGAGATTATACAGAATTCTAAGCTTTCAGAAAAGGCAATACATTTCCTATAGTGCAATCTCACTGTTGGCCTGGGTAAATCTTCTAAGACAGTAGGTGCTTAGAATTAAAATCCATATGACTAATTTTTTAACCTTAATAATATACTTAACTAAATATATCAAAAAATTATTATTCTGATATGTAGTCAAGATAAAATTCATTTTCCATACTAAGTCTTCAAAATTGCTTACGTATTTCATACTTAGGACACATTTCAATTCAGATTAGCCTTATTTCAAGTGTTAAACTGTCATCTGTGGTTATTGGCTACCATATTGAACATGCAGCTATAGAAAATACTGGGTTGGCTTAAAGTTCATAACACCTTATGGAAAAACCTAAACAAACTTTTTGATCAACCCAATACACATACTAGCGTAACTCTTTTGTCCCAGACCTCTCTTATCCATTGTTTAGGAATGCTCTCTTCCTCTCTGGTAGTCAACTTCACTAATCATTCCCCATTTTCTGTATGATACCTAGCCTTTATATATAAAACAATATCTTCTCTGTTACAGCCTTGACACCTTAACAATGAGACTCTTACCTGTGTTTACTCAGATTACTATGTAAGTTATTACTGGCCTAATCTGGCCTCTAGAACTTTGTTATTAGCTGAATCCCAGTATATCAATTAACCTGGTTTGGTCACAAGTGACAGGGTTCTCTAACAATGATTTAAAATATGCTAGCATTTGTTATTTTACTATGATGAAGTCTGTACCTAGGCAATCCCAAAGATGGCTTGGTGATCAAGGCCTGAGTATTTCTCCATTCTTTCCATTCTGTCTATCTCTGTCATTCTCCTTATTTTGGCTTTCTTACTCTTGTTTGGGCTTCCCAGGTGGCTCAAGTGGTAAAAAATCTGCCCACCAATGCAGGAGCTGCAGAAGACTCAGGTTCAATCCCTGGGTTAGGAAGACCCCCTGGAGGAGGGCATGGCAACCCATTCCAGTATTCTTGCCTAAAGAATCCCCATGGATAGAGTAGCCTGGCAGGCTACAGTCCATGGGGTTGCAAAGAGTGGAACACATCAGTTTCACTTTCACTCTTGTCTATTGCCTCAAAGTCTCAAACTGATTGCTTCAGCTCCAAAAAAAGAAAACAAAGAAACAAAACACATTCTAGTCACATAACTTCATACATGAAAGTGAAAGAACGGAGAACAGGTCAATGACTTGTTCCTATGAGCTTCTTTTTTTCACCATGGAGGGAAAGTAGTTCTGGGGTGTTCCCAAGAGATTTGCATTACATCTGATTGGCCAGAATTAAGTCACATATCCACTTCTAGCTGGAAGGAAAATTGGAAATATTCAGAGGATGGGGGGATTTTAAGGCATTGTTGAGCAACATTCAACCACTTGAAGTGAAGCACAAGCATGGCAAGGGCCAAGCATGAGCCTGGCTTAACCTGAAATCAGTAAAATGGACTATGAACTCCTATATATATTTTTTCTTTCCTGGAATATGTCCGAGGATGAGATGACATGTGTGTATGTATGTATGTGCACACTCATGGGTGTTATGGGGACAGGACAGATGCCCTTGAATGAGGGATAAAGGGGAGGACTAATGAAATGATCACAGTTGACAGGATCAGTTTGAGAACATTTGAATGCCAGCTAGAGGAATTTTTACTTTAGTTTGTGGATAATGAAGATCTGTTAAAGGGTTGTGAGCAAAGACTTGACATAACATTTGCTTTTTTTAAAGTGGCATTTTGCAGTCTGAGTATGGCTGAGAGTTAATCAGTGCTACCTCCACTGATGACTCTGCCTATGTGCAATGCACTCCTGTACACCAAAAATAAGGGAGCAAAATCCACATGATGTCAACTGTATCATTCACAGAATCACCTGGATCACCAGGAAGGTCCATAGTGTCTGAGAAGAGCATGAGGAATAGGAGTAATCTGATGCTTCCAGACTGGAGAGCTTTTAGAACACTAAATTTAAAGGTTGATTATAAGAAGCACTTCCTATATAAAGATAAATAAGTCAGAGAGACTCAAAGTGATTATTCAGTCCCCAAAATGATCATATCATGAAGGATCATAAATGATTAATGAAAAATTTGAAGATCTGGAATTTACATAAAAGAATATACCTTAAATTAGTATTACAAAGATAAAAGCAATTGTAAAATTAAGATATTATTCCTTAAATTCATCTTTCATTTTTAACTGGCTCTTCATTCTCAAGAATAACCATAGGAGAAAAATTATAAAGGCATAGTCAATGTATATTTTTATGGTTTTGCCCTCTCTTCAGGTAGAAAAAAAATTGAGCTTAATTCTTCTATAATCATTAGAGTTTTTTCAGTCTTATTGCTCTTTGACCTTCTAGCAGATTCTATATGGATAGCTTAATATCCCCTACCATTTAAAATCAAATTTCCCACATTGCTTTTATTTTAAAAGTTCATATAGCCATAGATATAATCACCTGATTAAAAAACCTTCAGCTCCAGTGTTAAAAACATACTTCTTTTATCTTCTAATGGGATGAGTTCAGATGATCCCAAGAAATATTTTTAAACTGTCACATAATCCTTCACAGTTAACAAACTGTCTTACACGATTATGGTAATTACCCACAAGTTTGTGTAATTCATCCTACAGAATCTTTCTCTTCAGTATAATTGATGTTAACAAAGTTCAGGGGTCTTTAATACAAGAATAAATTAACACAACATGGCACTTTATTACATGATACAAGCCAAAATTTTAAAAGATGTATTTTCAGTTTACTTTTAAATACAGCAAACAAGCATTTCTGAAACATCAGTGCCCATTTTGCTATTTGTTTTAATTGCTAAGATTTTACTGTTTTGATCAAAGGCCATCACCTGATGTTTTATGGAAGGAGCTGAGTATAAGTTGATATTTTGAAGAATCAGCAAAACAGTGATTTTTCTAAGAATAGAGATATATAACACATCAGAGGTAATAACCTTATAGGAATTATCACAACACTGTACTCTGTAAGTTTAATAATATTAATTTAACTCTGATTTTTAAACAGCAGATTAAATATGGTAGATGCTAAATATTACATGCATATCTTGTTAAGATATGGCAACATCTTTCCAGAATGTTGTTAATATTTCAATTTACTGTTATCCCCTAGCATCAGTGGATCCAGAAATAATGGGATAAAATTGGTATGAAAGACATGTGGCTTAAATATTTGTGCATGCTAAGTTGCTTCAATCATGTACAACTCTTTGTGACCCCATGGACTGTAGGTAACTAGGCTCCTCTGTCCATGGGATTCTCCAGGCAAGAATACTGGAGTGGGTTGCCATTTTGTGCTCCAAGTGGTCCTCCTGATGAAGGGATTGAAACTGCATTTTTCACATATCCTGTCCTAGCAGGTAGGTTCTTTACCACTAACACCATCTGAGAAGCCCCAAATAATTATTTGCTGGGCTAAGAGAATCCACCTTGAATTGTGGTGAAAGGGATGGTCTAGAAGAACTCCAAGGAAGTGTTTGATCTTGGTAAGTTATGGTTTACAAAAGATTACTTTGGAATCCTTTGATTACTTCAAAAGATTTCCAACAAACTAAGAAAAGCAAGCTTTAAAAAAATCGAACTTATTGCTGTAGACAATTTGGGTTGACTTTCCAGTTGCTGAGATTAACATCTTTGATACAAACACAGCAAGAAAACAACCATTTGTCTTTGGAAATAAAAAATGGCTGTCATGATGATACAAAGATGGCTGCCCTGATGCAACTGTGGTCAGGCAGTCCCCCATTGGTTCATCCCTTCTCTGCTTCAGAAATACAAGGTAACAGGGATGCTTGGCACAGGCAAGGAAGTCTCTTAATCTCTGTCCCTAACACCCAAATTGAGAAAGTCAGCCTGAGGTTCACCCAGGATAATCTCATACCAGAGACTATCACAGTAGACTGTTCCCATCTGGCTTTCTCATTCCTGCAGACACAGGGCTACAATTCCAAGCCTGGGTGCCCTTTGCCTCAGGTTCTTGTATCTTTTCCAAGTCTGTAAGGCAGAGAATTTATTCCGTTCCATCAACACAACTTTTTTTTTTCTTTCTAAATTGTAATTATTATAAACAGTAAAACTAAATGTAGTCTTTTTAAAATTCTATGGTTGAACCATGTAGAGTTTAATCATAGGTGTCAGAGAAATCTCAGTTTTCCCCTAGACCTCATGAAGTGAAGGACTCTAAGGAGAGTTGTACTTTTCCCCAAGTCAGAATAGCAACAGCAGGAGGTTGTTAAGAAACTTTTATCATTTTGTAAGATTTCTTCTTCTGCACTCTTCTTATATCATCCTAACTCCACCTGTTTCCATGGAGAATGAAATTTGGGGGCTTCACATTTAGACAGTGTGTATTACAATTAGCAATCCAGACTTCTCTGTTTACATGCAGAGAAACAGAAACCTTGAGACTATAATAGCCATTTAACAGAGGAAACAAAGCAGTAATAAATGGGGAACCCAAACTTGGGCCTCTGACTTCCAGGAGAGTAAGTTTTTCACAATTGGTTTTGATCTCTTTCTGCATCACTATCATAAAAATTAACAGCCACTGACTAATTTACTTAGAGAAGGAAATAGCAACCCACTTCAGTATTCTCAGCTGGAGAATCCCACAGACAGAGGAGCCTGGCAGGCTACAGTTCATAGGATCACAAAGAGTTGGACACAACTGAAGCAACTGAGCACACACACACACACACAGCTTCATTTACATGTTTGTTTGACATAAATAACACAGTTTTGACTTTTTATGCAGCATCAAAACTCCCAGTTGCAGTTAATTAGCATCTAAGTAGACATAGGAATTTTGACAGCTTGGGCAGGAAATACCGTGAGGTTAGTTACTTGCAAAGTGAAAAGTGAAGTCGCTTAGTCGTGTCCGACTGCTAGCGACCCCATGGACTGAAGCCCACCAGGCTCCTCCGTCCATGGGATTTTCCAGGCAAGAGTACTGGAGTGGGGTGCCATTGCCTTCTCTAACCAATTCACTAGTTTAGTACGCAATAAAATAAAAGAGGCTTTGAATAAGTTAAACTGGCTAGTAACAACTAATCAGTTTTCTTCAGTGATTACTGTTCTTCCACATAGTCAGGATAATTAATACACGGATGGTCTTTCTGGTCTATCTTCAACTATTCTTACAGTACATAATCAATTAGGGACATCTTTTTACAGACATATGAAGAGAACACAGGTAGCTTTACATAAGCTGAGTTTGTTAAATCTATTTGTTATGACAGGGGATTTCTGACACAAAAATTGCTCACTGCACACTGAACCCCAGAGAAATGATGAAACAAGACAGCTGATGTTAGGAGGTATATGGGAGTGGGGTAGGGTGAGAAGTCATGGATAAATTAAAAACTGGCACGTCTCTGCTGAAGCAGACCCACTTTTTAGGGGGCATGAGAAAAACTGATAAGTCACCATTTTGGTCTCTTTAGAGAAATCCATTTGTTGTTAAGAACGTAAGACCATTTACTACCATTCATGTGGCAAAATGCAGTAGTCGTAGTCACACTATTTCCAAAAGGATCCTAAAAACTGTAGTGCAAAAGGAATCTAAAAAAATAAATAATTACAAAACCATCAACATTTTTCAAAGAAATGTGCTCAAGACTGTGACTTTTACAAAAAAATGTGAATCTGTTTTAAATGAAAAAAGAATTCTCTTTATGAAAGATCAAAGACTCAATTCACAGATAACTTATATTGCATTAATGACTTGATTAACAGTGTACAAATAAGGGTCATAGACTTTTTAAATTAGGTCTGAGCAATCAGGGTGTCACCAACAAAGGCAGCAAAACAGAAGAAAGAATATACCGATCTTCCATTCAGCCTTTTCATCCCATCATCCTCAACTTCCTTAGGAAAGAGAATGTTAGAAGTATATCCTAACAATACCTTAGAAGGTATCCTAATACTACCTTCCATATTTTAGATCACTGTTGGAGGCACAATATCCAAAACTCATGCCAACAGGATCTGTGCTGAGTAAGGAAATAGCCATAAAAACCACACTGAAGAATATAAAACTTCTCAGTGACTGAACAAATCACTTTATAGTGGAATGCATACCTGACATAGAGGGTGTACTAACCCTCTGCTCATATTTCTTTGAAGAACCTAGCCATACCGAATTCACATACCTGTTTCCTTTTTGGTTGTAAAGAATATATGGTACACAATTTTCCACATATTTGATAGCTCCTCTTGTTGCAAGTGACAAAAACAAAACAAACAAAAACTCTTCATTTGTCTTTATATATGTGTATATGCATGCAAGCTCAGTTGCTTCAGTCATGTCCAACTCTTTTTGACCCTATGGACTATAGCCCACCAGGCTCCTCTGTCCATGGGATTCTCCAGACATGAATACCGGAGTGGGTTGTCATGCCCTCCTCCAGGAGATCTTCCCAACACAGGGATCAAACCCACATCTCTTGTGTTCCCTGCATGGGCAGGTGAGTTCTTTACCACTACTGCCACCTGGGAAGCGCAACAGTCTAAGCACTTCACATTTATTAACTCTTTTCATACTCACTGCCCTATGAAGAAAGCTCAACTATTGCTTCTACATTAGAAGAAACTGAAGCTCCTTGGGGTTATACAGTCGGTCCAGGTCACACAGGTATGTGGAAAATCCATAGCACGTTGGTCAAGGACAGGCACTGTTAGTTTTTACAGGGTGTTTTTACAACCTGGAGGATCACTGGTACATATTTGGCCACATCTGCAGAGATTCCTCCTTCCTTATCTCTGACACTTTGGGACAGTTTCTTATTTAAATCCAAATCCTTCACTTTAATTCTTCATCCCATGATACTCTGCTTCCCCAGAAACTTTCCCACCAGTTATCCCTCCTTTCAGTTCAGTTCAGTCACTCAGTTGTGTCCAATGCTTTGCATCCCCATGGAATGCAGCATGCCAGGCTTCCCTGTCCTTTACCAACTCCCATAGCTTGCTCAAACTCATGTCCATCAAATCAGTGATGCCATCCAACCATTTCATCCTCTGTCGTCCCCTTCTCTTCCTGCCTTCAATTTTTCCCAGCACGAGGGGCTTTTCCAATGAGTCAGTTCTTCTCATCAGGTGGCCAGACTATTTGAGCTTCACATCAGTCCTTCCAATGAATATCCAATACTGATTTCCTTTAGAATTCACTGGCTTGATCTCCTTGCAGTCCAAGGGACTCTCAAGAGTCTTCTCCAACACCACAATTCAAAAGCATCAATTCTTTGGTGCTCAGTTTCTTTATGGTCCAACTCTCATATCCATACATGACTACTGGAAAACATAGCTTTGACTAGACATACATTTGTTGGTAAAGTAATGTCTCTGCTTTTTAATATGCTGTCTAGGTTGATCATAACTTTTCTTCAAGGAGCAAGTGTCTTTTAATTTCAAGGCTGCAGTCACCATCTGCAGTGATTTTGGAGCCCAAAATAATAAAGTCTGTCACTGTTTCCATTTTTTCTCCATCTATTTGCCATGAAGTGATGGCACCAGATGCCATGATCTTAGTTTTTTGAATGTTGAGTTTTAAGCCAGCTTTTTCACTGTCCTCTTTCTCTTTCATCAAGAGGCTGTTTAGTTCTTCTTCACTTTCTGCCATAAAGGTGGTGTCATCTGCATAACTGAGGCTATTGATATTTCTCCCTCCAATCTTGATTCCAGTTTGTGCTTCATCCAGCCCAGCATTTTGCATGATGTACTCTGCTTATAAGGTAAATAAGCAGGGAGACAATAAACAGCTTTGATGTACTCCATTCTCAACTTGGAACCAGTCTGTTGTTCCATGTCTGGTTCTAACTGTTGCTTCTTGACCTGCATACATATTTCTCAGGAGACAGGCAAGGTGGTCTGGCATTACCATCTCTTTAAGATTTTGTCACAGTTTGTTGTGATCCAAAGAGTCAAAGGCTTTGGTGTAGTCAATAAAGCAGAATTAGATGTTTTTCTATAACTCTTTTGCTTTTTCTATGATCCGATGGGTGTTGGCAATTTGTCTCTGGTGCCTCTGCCTCTGCCTTTTCTAAATCCAGCTCGAACATCTGGAAATTCTCAGTTCACACTGAAGCCTTGCTGGAAGAATTTTGGACATTACTTTGCTAGCGTGTGAGATGAGTGCAATTGTGTGGTAGTTTGAGCATTCTTTGGCATTGCCTTTCTTTGGGATTGGAATGAAAACTGACCCTTTCCAGTTCCTGCAGCCACTGCTGAGTTTTCCAAATTTGCTGGCATATTGAGTGCAGCACTTTCACAGCATCATCTTTTAGGATTTCAAACAGCTCAGCTGGAATTCCATCACTTCCACTAACTTTGTCCATAGTGATGCTTCATAAGGCCCTTGATTTTGGACTCCAGGATGTCTGGCTCTAGGTGACTGATCACATCATTGTGTTTATCTGGTTCATGAAGATCTTTTTTTGTATAGTTCTGTGCATTCTGTGTAAGAAACATACACTGACCTTTATGGGTTTACTTACTATAAACACAGATTTATCCTCAGAGTTTGGATGATGATGGTGTTTAAACAAGATTTTGAGATAGGAGTGGAGGCAGAGGAATTTCATGACATAGGACATTACAGTAGGGAAGAAGTATACAATTCTATCTGTGATCTTATAAAGACTTGTAGATGTATGGAGGTGGCTACTGAATTTCATATTTTTCTATCTACAAATTTGATTGATAAACCCTGCCTCACCATCTACCATGTCTGAATCCCATTCTCCTGCTTCTTCCCTTCGAGGACATTTTCATTTGATGTAAGTTAATAGAAATACTTGAGAGTTAGAGAATCACATAATTGTTCTTCATAGGCTCTTGAGTCTCCCAGCGGGAAGGAAATATAATTTAATATTTTTCAAAAGAATGAACTAGTAAATGATTTTTATAGAACTTTAGGTGAGAATCCTCAGAAAGCAGAGAATGACTTTGCTGAGTCGAACATTTTTAAAATTCCTCGTTAAAAATGTATTTTATAGATGAGTTCTGTTTCTTTAATGTATATATTAAAGTAAGAACAAATGTTGAGTTTCTCAATTTTAAAGCAAAAAATACTCAAATCTCCAGGGCATAAATATAAGCACGAACACACTGGCCTCTAGCATTTTCATGTTGCTGTTTTCAGCACATGTGGAAAAGTGCTTCACCTGGCTCAAAATCATAGTTCACTTATTAAATTCACCAATGAAACCACACCCATAAAAAGTATCCATAGGAATCACATAGTTCCTGAGCATGCCTCCAAAGCTGTCTTAATTATTATCATGCCCTGAGAGATTGAGGTCTACATATGAAATCTTAATTCCTATTCTGAGTCTTATAGATTTTATCCAATAACTAATAGTGTTAGTGTAAATATATCCTAACAGGTCAGGCTTGTTAATGCACATCTAATTCTTTTCATGGAGGACCATCTCCCTTGAGAATACTATCCAATCATAAAAGTAACAAAGATTTGCAGCAAGGGCCTGACACTGAATATAGAATAAGTAGAGAATGAGAGAGCTGCGTTTTGATCACCACCTTTAACAAAATCCTTTTACCACTGGGATTTTTGATAACCTAAAGCTCATCACTTCTAGTCTGGAGAAATGCAGGAGACCCTGGGGCCCAAATAGGAGAAAGGTATTTTTCTACATTGCCCACATACACCTCTAAAAGGAAAAGTGTCATTTCTTAGTGCTCATGAAAATTCTGATAACTTAGAAACTGTCATTATTATTCATATTCTCTGAAGGTGCTTGCTATTGACTACTAGGCTTAATGTAAAAGAAAATATAAGCTGTTTTAGCAGCATAATTCAAAACCTCTACACAGCATGCTTGCTATTGCAGGGAAATGGGAATCCTCAGGAGTTTGGTAATATGGTCTCTAATAGCATTTGCTCATTTATTAGGACAGTAATAAATAGGTATTCTGAATAAAATTTTCACTAGGGTATTAACGCTTGTTAGACATTATGACAAATGAACAATGCAGCTTTATTGTTTGTAAGTAAAGTAGTTCAAAAGTTTTGCCTTAAGACTGAGCTTCAGTTAACCCCAGGTGCACTAACAGCTTTTAATTTTAGGTGTAGTTTTTTCTATCTGCAAATATTAGTGATAGCTAGAAATTGTTTTACTTTATGAAGTGAGTTTCTTTTTACAAAAAGACATTATTTCCATAATCACCATAATCATAAGCTTGGATTTACATGGATGATGAATTCTCTGCCCAAACTTATAAAATCACCCAAGTGTGTTTTTTTATTCCCTGCCATCCCCAATGTTGGAAAGGTCTATGACAGTCCTTCCTTGACACACAGCTGATGTTAAGGAGGAGGTTCAATAGACCATGTGTCAGTTACCAAAGACTCGAACACAACTGAGCACACACCCACGGTTACCTCAACTTCTACTCCAGCTGGGGTTTGAGTTTACAAACAATTCAATTATGCAGGGTATAACTGATCACCAACACAGTAGCCACCTATATAATAGGACAATTTCAAAATAACTCTACAGAACAAAGTATAAACTACTTCACTTGAAAATAAACTTTGTTTCTTTAGGCATAGTATGGCTATGCCACAAACTTGATCTTGGCAAAATTACAGGCAAGTTCAACCACTACTTTTGTCCTTCAGCCTACTCTAAACATGCCTTGACTACTCACTTCTTTAACATTTGCCTCTCCAAAGTCATGTCAGTTTATTACTTTGCTAAGTAATTAATATAGTTACTTTAAGCAATTATAGCAATTGTTTAACTATAACTGAAAATTTACATGTATGTATTCAGAATTCTGTCTAACTAGAAATAAAATGGTGATTAATCTTATATTTAAATGGTGATTAATTTTATGTCAACTTCACTGGACCTTGGAACGCCCAGATAGCTGGCTAAACATTATTTCTGAGTACGCTTGGAAGGGTATATCTAAAAGAGATCCACATTTGACTCAGAGACCAAGTAAACAGATAGCCCTCCCCAATGTGTGTGGGTACCATTCAGTCTACGGAGAGCCTGAAAACAGCAAGGTTGAATTTGAGGATCTCTTGCCTTATTGCTTGAGATGATGCTCCTAATTCTCAGGCCTGTAGACTCAGACCAGAATATATGTACTATCAGCTCTTGGGATCTTCTCAGGTCTTTGAACTACACATCTGTAGCTTTCTTGGGTCTCTGGTTTGCAGAAGGCAGAGAGGGATTTCTGAGCCTCCATAATCACGAGAGCCAGTACCTTATAATAAACCTATACATATAGGTGTATATGTATAGATTTATTTAAATATAGATGTATATGTATGAAAAGTGAAAGTGAAGTCTCTCAGTCTTGTCTGACTCTTTGTGACCCTTGTGGAGTGTAAGCCTGCCACAGTCCTCTGTCCATGGGATTTCCCAGGCAAGAATATTAGAGTAGGTTGCCATAAATTTAAGTACGTATATTAATATATACACATACACATAAACACATATATATATAATATAGACATATACACATGCAGATATATATATATATATATATATGTTCTCCAATAAGTTCTCCTATATATAATAGGAGAACTTCAGTACACCATACATTTGAAAACCTGTTTTTCCCCCAGTCTGTAAAGGTTATCAGTGAGACCAATGAAATGTGAACCACTGAAACATATCCATAGTCACCGCCTCTCTGCCACGTGCATTCCCAGACCAAAGCACAAACCCATGGCCAAGCATACTGTTCTGTAACCTACTTATTACATCACTGGGTCCTCATACTTCACAGGAGAGTTAGCTAAGTACATAGCTTTATGGATTTTATACTATTTATTCATTTAGGCAATAGAGCACAGTCAGTAGGGGCTTCCCTGGTGGCACAGACAGTAAAGAATCTGCAACGTGGGAGACCCAGGTTCAGTCTCTGGGTTGGGGAAGATCCCCTGGAGAAGGAAAAGGCTACTCACTCCAGTATTCTTGCCTGGAAAATTCCATGGACAGAGGAGCCTGGTGGGCTATAGTCCACGGGGTCACAAAGAATGGGACAAGTAGAAATTCTTCTAACTACTTTATTCTGATATTTGCTAATGTCTTCTGCATCTTGCCAGCTGATTATGTTTATGCAGGAAAAGACCAATCTTGAGGTCCCCCAAATTAGCCAGTCATCCAAAAACCAAGGCCATCTCTGTTTCTCAGATGAAAGTGAAAGTCGCTCAGTCGTGTCCAGCTCGCTGCAACCCCATGGGTTGTAACCTTTCCATGGGATTCTCCAGGCAAGAACACTGTAGTGGGTTGCTGTTTCCTTCTTAGGGTATCTTCCCAACCCAGGATCAAACTTGGGTCTCCCACTTTGTAGGCAGATTCTTTACCATCTGAGCCACCAGGAAAGCCCAACAAATGCAAAGCAAATTTCAAATCACAAATTCCATTTGGCTTAAGAGACCAGAAACAGTCTGGTGTGTTTACTCCCCAGAGTTTTCTTTGTTTATCAAAGGTAATGCATTTTTAATATACAATTCAATATATAAACATATAATTTTGAACTTAACTATAGCTGAGTGAATCCTACATTTATTTGCAGTAGCGATTTACTGAATTTAATTGTAATATTAAAGAAAGATCCTATTGAAAATTATTAAATGATCTGTGCTCTGTGATATGAGTCAATCTAAACAATGCACTTACGCTTTAACCATTATTATAACTAGCTTTAAAAGCTAAAACCAATGTAAAAGAATAGCTAATCTAAGTTTCAACTTTATCTGTCCAAACAAAAGAGAGAAAACAAAACTGAGGGTCCTTGATTTGCATTAGATTTGGACAATTCTTCATCCAACTCACTTCTTTCATCGAGAGAGTCAAATTGACTTGCAAGAGTGAGCAGAATTGAACAATTCCTAAGAACTTACCTAAGACCCAGGGAGGTCTGCACCCATATAGGTTCATGCAAAGCAGCTCTGTTTGGATCTATGATTGGTTTTGCCCTTTTGTACTTCCATGCTCAAACCCTGTAGGACAATGTCAAAAGGTCATTGACTATGAATTCAAAGTCAGAAAAGTAATGTCCCTCCTACAAAGAGAAGAAAACTCCAGAAGTATTTTTGATCTCTTCTCCAAGTTCAGAGGCTTCTCAGCTTATGGTTCTAAAGATGAAGATGTTGAGTAAAGGAAAAAGTGGGCTTCCCTGGTGGCTCAGTGGTAAAGAATTTGCCTGTAGTGGAGGAGACCTGGGTTTGATCCCTGGCTCAGGAAGATCCTCTAGAGAAAGGAATGGGAATCCACTGCAATATTCTTGCCTGGAGGATTCCATGGACAGAGAAGCCTGGTGGGCTATAGTCAATGGTGTTGCAAAGAGCCAGACATGACAGAGTGACTAACACTACCTAACTAACTAAAGGAAAAAGTCATTATTATAAAATAATAATTTGGGGCCTAAGTGAAAATGAAAGATGCATGATTTTAACAGTTTTCTGTCATTGTTAACACACATCATTTGTTCAAAACAGAATTCCAGGAGCACAACTAAAATTGTTGTTTTTCGCTCAGTTGTGTCTGACTCTTGCAACCCCATGGACTATAGTCTGCCAGGCTCCTCTGTCCATAGGATTTTTCAGGCAAGAATACTGGAGTGAGTTGCTATTTCCTTTTCCAGGGGATCTTCCTGACCCAGAGATCAAACCCACATCTCCTTCAAGTCTCCTGCATTGCAAGCAGATTCTTATCGCTGAGCCACCAATGAAAATCAAGAGAAAATTGGAGTAATAAGAAATGCTGACAGATAATCATGTGAAATAAGGGAGTTTTCATTTTAAAGATGAACAGAACAGACAAGAGAATAAGTAATTTTGTGTCTGCCTTTTAAGTACAAATTCCAGTTGCCAAGAAGGTACATGAATTCTTACTCAAAGCAAATATGTCCTTGCCTTCTTTTCAGAGGACTCTTTGTTTAATCTCTTTGGAATTTTTTGTTTCATTTTTTTCAAGTCCACTACCTCAGTTGCTAATGGACAAAGTTTCTCTTTGTCTTTGGAAAGATATTTCTTTCTTAAAGAGAGACAATAGTCTCTACTGGGGACTTTATTTTTACTGGGGATGATTGGAGCCTGGTTATTTGAAATTCACACCTATGACCAATCAAAGAGAGTCAATGTGATTAACAAAATACATCAAAGATAATGTGAAAAAAACAAAAACCAAAACCCAACATTTACGCTATTAAGCTATTCTGCAAAAATAAGTCCTGAACAAAGAGAGCAACATGAGACAAAACTACTAAGTCATCATCTATTCATCCTTCATTATTTATCTTCAAACAATGGTACATGCTATTATATAAGCTTCTTTTGAAAGTTTAATAGAAAAAGTCACCAAATATGATGTGTGTGTGTGTGTGTGTGTGTGTGTGTGTGTGCATGTGCGTGTGTCTATCCAAACATATATATATGGTGGATGGGGGAGAAAGTGAGATTTGTAACAGGAAAGGAGGGAAGTGTCAGGCAAAGTTGAAAGTTACACTTTAATGATGTAAATAGCCTCCAGAAATTAGAACAATCATATTGGATCATCATACAATTCTTATTTAATTCATGCATTTAAACAGCTTCAGGAATTAAAAATATAGATATCTACTTAAACCAGAGATCAAATTTATAGAACTCATACCAGGAATATTCAATGATAGAAACAAATTGTAAAATTAAGCAAAGAAATGTACAGGTTAACAATTAAATTTGAATTTAGGAGAAACATAAATAATGTTTAAGGTAAGTATATTCCAAATATCGCATGGAACATAGTGTAAAGATGTCAAGACAAAGATGTTTGCTTGAAATAAGAATTAAGGTTAGGCCCTCCCGTGGTTAGCAATTGGTGCTTTCACTGCCACAGCCAGAGTTTAATCCCTGGTCAGGAAACTAAGATTCCACAAGCCACATAATGCAGCCAAAAAAAAAAAAAGAAAGCAAAAAACAATTAAGGCTAATTGTTCGCCACTAGAATTTGTATTTCCATGACAGACACACACTTATTTTTCTGTCTGCTTGTTTCTAAAATGATAATTTATTTATTTTGCATGAGTAGTTATCAGCATGGATATACTTGTATGTTAAAAATTATTGCTGTTTATTTGAAAATTCATGTTTAACTGGGCATCCTGTATTTTACCTGGCAACACTATAAAATGCTAGAATTATTTTCAGTACCAGAGACATTTAATACTTAAAAAGAGCTGATCCAAATTTCCTATAATATGGAGTATTTAACACTGAAAAACAAGAAGTAGCAGTGGTGTTAGACAAGGAGAGGTTTCTTAAATGTAGTTGTATTCAATGCTTAGTAGAGGCATTTTTAATGTATCTGTATTATAACCTTTTTCCAACCCCAAATGCCTAATCTCAAGTTCGTAAAGCTTTGGTTTTCCACTTTGAAATTTAGAAATATAGGAGAGAAAAAGAAGATCCCTTTAATATTCTTGGGACATCTGTGGTTACCTCTCCACAGTGTTCCACACCATCCCGGTATGTCCTTACCTAAAACGGTCAGTTCAACCTGTCTTCTGTCATTTTCTTTCTGTCCAGTGCGCCTGTCTCTCTAGGTGTTTCAGACTAAGTCTAGAGACTTCTGCCCAACTCTCAACTCTGTTATTTACATTCATGAATTCTTCAAATTGTTAGACAGCAAGTTAGCCATGAGCAACAAGCGGTGGTCTAGTCGGGTGAATGTCCAATAGCTACCTAATCCTGCCAAGCTGTTTGTCAAACATGCCCCCATCAGTACTCCAAAATGGTCGGGGGATCAGAGAAATCCCCCACTGGCCATTTGGGGACACTTCTCCCACTCTGACACGTGCACACCTCATCCTATCATGTCCTTAGATAACTTTTGGTGGCCACTGGGCTCATTAAATGTTCAAAAATATTCTATGATTGTGTGTGTGCCTGCATGCTAAATTGCTTCAGTTATGTCTGACTCTTTGTGATCCTATGGACTGTAGCCTACCTGGATCCTCTGTCCGTGGGATTCTCTAGGCAAGAATACTGGAAGGGGTTGCCATGCCTTCCTCCAGGGGATCTTCTTGATTCAGGGATCAAATCCACATCTCTTATGTCTCCTGCATTGGCAGGCTGGTTCTTGACAACTAACACCACCTGGGAAGCCCAGGCATACGGCTCAGATGGTAAAGTATCTGCCTACAATGTGCAAAACCTAGGTTCGATCCCTGGGTTGGGAAGATCCCCTGGAGAAGGAAATGGCAACCCACTCCAGTACTCTTCCCTGGAAAATCCCATGGATGGAGAAGCCTGATAGGTTACAGTCCATGGGGTTGCAAAGGTCGGATACAACTGAGCAACTCATGACTGAGGTAAACACATATACAGCAAAGCCTCTTGTTATATAACCTGCCGCTGTCAATAAGGACTGTCAATCAACAATATCCTGGATTATGCAAAAAACCTTGCCCTAAAAACAACACTGCAGCCCTCCAGGGCCATTGCCTTCCTTAGCCTGGCCCACCTCTCTCTTGAGGTTTCCTCTCTGTTCTCTGCTTATCGTCAATAAAGTCTCTTGCAACAGGTAAGACCTCAGATTCTTCTTTGTGTCCTTACCAAGAACTGAGGCCCACAGGAGAAGGGCTCTCCAGACTCTCTCCTGCTAAGAAGCAGTGCCCAGAAATCTGACTGAAATGATTAGAGTCAGGCTTCCCTGAGGTGTTGTTTTGTCTCTATCTCCAATTATTTAATATAACCAATATAGTTAGTAAATGTTTCAGTGCCCATGAGTGTGTGTTAAGTTGCTTCAGTCATTTCCGACTCTTTGTAACCCTATGCACCATAGCCCACTAGGCTCCTCTGTTCATGGGATTCTCCAGGCAAGAATATTGGAGTAGATTGCCATGCCCTCCTCCAGAGGATCTTCCTCACCCAGAGATTGAACCCTTGTCTCTGGCGTCTCCTGCACTGGCACTGAAGCACTTCAGTGTTCATAAGGAACCATAAAAATATTTGACTGCTCTTTTGCCTGGTGAAGACTGTTACCAAATCCAAGTTCCTACTACTTGCCAGACAACAGCCCAATAAATCAAGACACGTGGCGCTGGGGCAAGGAATGAAGTGAAGTCACTCAGTAGTGTCCAGCTCTTTGCGACCTCATGGACTGTGGCCTACTGGACTCCTCCATCCGTGGGATTTTCCAGGCAAGAGTACTGGAGTGTGTTGCCATTTCCTTCTCTAGGGGAACTTCCCGACCCAGGGATCGAATCTGGGTCTCCCTCATTATAGGCAGATGCTTTACTGTCTGAGCCACAAGGGAAGTTGGGGCAAGGAATAGTGACTTTATTTAAAAAGTCAGGAGACTGAGAAGATGGTGGACTAGTGTCCCTAACAATCATCTTATCCAAGTTAGAATTCAGGCTTCTTTATCCTAAAAGTGTGAGGGGTGTGGCTGGTTGTTGCAAACTTTTTGGTGTGCTATCCATGTAATTCTGCTCACAATATCCCCCAAACTTCCAGCAAGACAATTATTTTCTGATCTGCACCTTTTTAAAAGGGTTATACCTTTAAAGGTCATGCCTGGGAGGCAGCGCCTTGAGAATGGACTAGTGTGTATTTCAGGCTAGAGGCAAGGTTCTTTTACAGAGATGCAGAGCCAACACGACTAAGCACAGACAACAGAGCCCAAGAGTTAAAGCTAAAGGAATAAACCCAATGTGGAGTTATGTTTGCTCTTCTCCATTATAAGACCATTATCATGGCATTTGAAGCAGACTATAACTTACTGTAGATCCCACAGATAAATCCCAGAAACTCTCACTCTAGACATCAAGAATAAAAGCTATTGTCACATAGGAGATGAAATTCATTGTAGCAAGACTATTTTCATCTTAGTTCTAAAGAGGACCTCTGAAAGTAAGATTTTGCCAGAGACTCATTGGTTGCATGAAGTAGAAATATAATAATTTAGGTATCTCTACACAACAGAGTGACTCAGTAGGTCACTATGAACAGGACAAAAGAAAAATTAAACTTTAACTCATCTCAATAGTGAATTTAATACTTGTAAATAATAAACTTCCAAACAAAGTATATCTGCATGAAATTATTTGAATTCAAGTTCTTAATAGATTCTGGAGACAAACACTTTGTCAGGTATATGTATTGTAGATATTTTCTCCCAGTCTGCAACTTCTCTTTTAATGTCCTTAACAGTATTTTGCTGAGCAGAAATTTTAAATTTTGATAAAGTATAATTTATAATCTTTTTCCTCTTAAAGTTCAGTCTAAGAAGTCTTTGTTTACAGTAAATTCATGGACATACTCTTCTATGTTTTCTTCTAGAAATTTGATAGTTTCAGATTCTATCTTTAGGGTTGTAATCCATCTTGAATTAATTTTATGTATCATGTGAATTAGGAGTTGAGTGAGTCTTGTTCAGTGTGATTTGCTTTTATTCCAAAAGTCATATCATCTCCAATTTCTCCTTGCTGTTGTTTTTAAATTTTGTCTAGAGTCTACTATTATTACCGGTAATAGGGTATTTTAGTCCACTCAGGCTGTTATAACAAAAATACCAAAGGCTGAGTGGTTTAAACAACAAACACTTATTTTTCATAGTTCTGGAAGCTGGGATGTTCAAAATTAAGTTGCCAGAAGATACAATGTCTGATGAGGGCCTGTTTCTTACTTTGTTGATGGCCATCTTCTCTTCCTATTCTCACATGGCAGAGGTTCAACTAACCCAAGCTCCTCCTCCGAACCCATTCAAAAATGACCAATCTCTTCAATGTCAAGAGAACTTTGTGATAATGCACAACTTAGGTAGCTCCTTCTTCTAGTATCCTGGCCCACTGTGCCATGCTCTGGAGATGCTGCACCAAACCACCAGGCCTCTAGTTGGTGAAGATTTGGAGAAACTTGAAAAGTTCTAGATTTAGGTGATGTGAAAGATGTGTGCTTTTAAATAGAAGCTGAGCAGTCTTGCTTTAGAGTTCAGAGATTAGCCCAGTGCTGTCATGAAAATGATTTTTCAATTTATCATGCAGTGTATATCTATAACAATTTATTCATTTTATTTCTTGGCACTAATCTTTTGGGCTACACTAGTGGTACCTGCCAATGCAGGAGACACAAGTTTGACTCCTGGGTTGGGAAGATCCTCAGAAGAAGGAATTGGCAAGCCACTCCAGTATTCTTGCCTGGGAAATCCCACGGACAGAGGAGTCTATGGGCTACAGTCCACAGGGTCGCAAAAGAGTCAGACATGACACTTAGGGACTAAAAACATCAACGACTAATCTTGTAGTTTGTGATAAACTCTTTCTACCGCAATGAGATAGCACACTTCTAATAAAAAATTTAGTGGATTTGCATTTCTCTTGACATTTGATGATAAGCAAGTGATTTGTCTATATTTACCATCCAACGTGAAGATAAATCCAAGAGCAGAAATTATGAAAACCAGAAGACACAAACCTGCTAAAGAACTATTAGCATCTACTTCAAAAGCTAGTAGTTATATTGACCATTTAAGTGTGCATCTGAACACATCACTTTGTGAAGCACAACTTTTCAAATAGATCAAATGACTATCTTTCTAAATTAATTTATTTTCAGTTTTTGTATGCATACACAAATAAAGCAAGTGTGGTTAATATATTGGTTCCAAGCCAGTGTTTTGCTTGTCTCATCAAAGGCCTCAAACAGATAATCAGATTAATTTCTTAAATGCTCTGTTTATGAACAATTTATAAAATCTAAGTAAGACTCTTTTCTAAGTTCATTCTTTCTGTTCTGTTCATTCTGTTGAACGTACAACAGAGTCTGAAAACTGTTATTAATTCAGTTATAAAGTTCAACATTAAAGATAAAATTAAAGAATATTTTGGTGGTATTTCAAATATAAATTTTGATTGAAGTCAACATTAAAATAAAAATATTTTTATCAAATGAAGAAATATATGGTGCAAAAATTTGGAATTGGCCATGGTACACACATAATTCTAAGTTGCATTCAATATTTTTAATATTCTGCTAACTGAAATAGAAGTTTTACTTGTAAAAATTTATAAATATCTTATATATACAAATAACAATTGGACTATACAATTTTTGTTCGGTTGATCTTGAATATAAAATACTTCATCACAGCACTATATGCTTTCTCTCTTTTCTGACCAATGTCAATAGAATTCTAGTGTATTTGAAAATCTGAAGAATCACTTTTTAAATTAATTGTCTTAAAAGGGAGGCTTCCCTGGTGGCTCAGAGTTTAAACCCTCTCTCTTAAAAGGTGTTGAACATTTGCAAATGAGTCCTCTAAATTTCAGTAGCCTTTTGTTCAAAATCATTTCAAAATCTTGAATCAAAATATTCATTGAATGAAGTGCCAGAGCATTTTGGCTTTTGAAACTTTTATTGAATTGCTATTATTAGAAATTAAGCTTGCAAACAGGAAGACATTAAAATGTATTGCTTAATAGGAAGGGAGAAATTGAACAAATTAAATAATGAGAACACCACTGGTATGCATTTTGAATTCTATGAAATTTTGAATTCTAGCATTGTGCTTCCAAATAGTATTTTCCAAACTATCTATGGTAAATAACCAATTTTTAAAAAGCTTTTCAATCCTTCACAAAGCAAAACTTTCATAAAATACAATAAAAATAAGTTTATGGAAAAATGAAATGGTCAAAAAATACAAAATTCAAACTCATATTTTTTATCATTAAGTTGTGTGGACATAAAATTACATTTTAATAAATATAACTAGAGTTATAACACTGGAAAAATAAAAGAATTTTAAAAATTATACTAGTTGCTCATTGTGCATAAAGGCAACTAATATATAGAAAGGCTTTTAGATGCCTAACTTCTGGTCATTCTGAAATTGTAACCCAGAAAAAATTATAATTTAAAAAGTGTTCTCTATGTTAAACACCTTTAGACATAGTCTCAATGAGTAGTATGTACAGCAATATTTTTTGAAGCCATATATAATTAGATTTTATAATATGTATAATTTTTCATATGGAATTAATCCTTTATAGTTTTATATAAAGCTATTTATAGAGCATTAGACATAATTTGGAAGGGGGTTGCCTCTCTTAATTTATTTGCTTTTTCTGTTTTTTGCTTTATGACTGAAGCGACGCAGCAGCAGCAGCAGCAGCAGCAGCAGGTATTTTTTTAATTGAGGTATAGTTGATATTATGATATTGTATAAATTTCAAGTGTACAACATAGTGATTCACAATTTTAAAGGTTTTATTCTATTTATAGCTATTATGAAATACTGGCTACATTCCCTACATTGTACAATCAATTATTGTAACTTATTTACTTTATATATATAGTAGTTTGTAAGTCTTATTCTCCCACTGTATCTTGCCCCTCCCCTCTTCCTGCCCCTCATTGGTAACCAGTAGTTTGTACTCTTTATCTGTGAGTCTCTTTTTTGTTATATTCACTTGTTTGCCTTATTTTTTAGATTCTACATATAAGTGATATCATACAGCATTTATTTTTCTCCATATGACTTATTTCACTTAGCATAATATTCCCCAAGTCCATTCATGTTGTTGAAAATGGCAAAATTTCATTCATTTTATGTCTGAGCAGTATTCCACTGTATTTATATACACCACATCTTTTTTTTCTGGCCATGAAGCAAATGGGATCCTCATTCAATCCCCAATGAGGCATCGAACATACACCCCATAAGTTCAATGCACAGAATCTTAACCACTGGACTGCCAGGGAAGCCCCCACATCTTCTTTATCCATTCATTTCTTGATGCACACTTAGGTTGCTTCCATATCTTGGCAACTGTAAATAATGCTGTTGTGAACATTAGGGTGCATGTATCTTTTTGAATTAGTGGTTTTCTGATATTTCTGCACATATACCCAGGAGTGGGATTGCTGGATCGTATGGTAACTCTACTTTTAGTTTTTGAGAAACCTTTGTATAGTCTTCCACAGTGGAATACAGTGGCTATACCAATTTACATTTCAACAGTGGCTGCACCAGTTTATATTCCTACCAGCATATCCATCAATATTTAAAGATTTTAATGTGACAAATGCACTTGCTTCTTGGTTGCTAATCTGTTTAAGCTAGGTTGGATTGACAACAATCCTACTTGCAAGAGATAACGTGTCTAAAAAACTTTATATAAAAACACAGTAGAGAAACCAGAGTCAAAAATGCATTGACGGGAACAGAAAGAGATTTGTTTTTACAACTGTAACAAGTTCAAATCATTAATTCTTTAAACTTTTATCTAAAATCAACCAAGTGATACTGTAGTTTCAAAATTCATATACAATCCTTCATGGGTAACCAGTTCTGACAATTAGTCCTACGAAGTTACAGTTAACTTTGTTGTATAATTTTATGAAAGCTATGAATTTCCTATGCAGGATCTTCTTGTGAAGTAAATTCAGTTCAGAAGCTCCATCATGTCCGACTCTTTGTGACCCCATAGACTGCAGCATGCTGGGATTCCCTGTATATCACCAACTCTGGGAGCTTGCTCAAACACATGTCCATCGAGTCAGTGATGCCATCCAACCATCTCATCCTCTGTCATCCCCTTCTCCTCTTGCCTCCAATCTTTCCCAGCATCAGAGTCTTTTCCAGTGAGTCAGTTCTTCACATCAGGTGGCCAAAATATTGGAGATTCAGCTTCTGCATCAGTCCATCCAATGAATATTCAGGACTCATTTCCTTTAGGATAGACTAGCTGGATCTCCTTGCAGACCAGGGGCCTCTCAAGACTCTTCTCCTACACCACAGTTCAAAAGCATCAATTCTTCAGTGCTAAGCTTTCTTTATAGTCCAACTCTCACATCCATACATGACCACTGGAAACAACTATAGCTTTGACTAGATGTACATTTGTTGCAAAGTAATGTCTCTGATTTTTAATATACTGCCTAGGTTGGTCATAGCTTTTCTTCCAAGGAGCAAGTGCCTTTTAATTTCATGGATGCAGTCACCATCTGCAGTGACTTTGGAGCCCAAGAAAATAAAGTCTGTCACTGTTTCCATTCGTTCCCCATCTATTTGCCATGAAGTGATGGGACCAGATGCCATGATCTTAGTTTTCTGAATGTTGAGCTTTAAGCAAACATTTTCACTCTCCTCTGTCAATTTCATCAAGAGGCTCTTTAGTTTTTCTTCACTTTCTGCCATAAGGGTGGTGTCATCTGAATATTTGAGGTTATTGGAATTTCTTCCGGCAATCTTGATTTCAGCTGTGCTTCATCCAGCCCGGCATTTCTCATGATGCACTCTGCATATAAGTTAAATAAGCAGGGTGAAAATATGCAGCCTTGACATACTCCTTTCCCGATTCAGAACCAGTCTGTTGTTCCATGTCCAGTTCTAACTGTTACTTCTTGACCTGCATAAAGATTTCTCAGGAGGTAGGTCAGGTGGTCGGGTATTTCCATCTCTTTTAGAATTTCCACAGTTTGTTGTGATCCACACAGTCAAAGGCTTTAGCATAGTCAATAAAGCAGAAATAGATGTTTTTCTATTCTCTTTTTCAATGATCCAATGGATGTTGGCAATTTGATCTATGGTTCCTCTTCCTTTTCTAAATCCTTCTTGAACATCTGGAAGTTCATGCTTCCCATATTGTTGAAACCTGGCTTGGAGAGTTTTGAGCATTAATGTGCTAGCATGTGAGATGAGTGCAATTGTGTGGTAGTTTGAACTTTCTTTGGCATTGCCTTTCTTTGGGATTGGAATGAAAATAGATCTTTTCCAGTCCTGTGGCCACAACTGAATTTTCCAGATTTGCTGGCATATTGAGTGCACCATTTTCACAGCATCAGCTTTTAGGATTTGAAATAGCTCAACTGGAATTCTATCACCTCCACTAGCTTTGTTCATCGTGATGTTTCCTAAGGTCCACTTGACTTTGCCTTCCATGATGTCTGGCCCTAGGTGAATGATCATACCATTGTAGTTATCTGGGTCATGAAAATCTTTTTTGTATAGTTCTTCTGTATATTCTTGCCACCTCTTCTTAATATCTTCTGCTTCTGCTGTGTCCATACCATTTCTGTCCTTAATTGAGCCCATCTCTCCATGAAATATTCCCCTGGTATCTCTAATTTTCTTGAAAAGATCTCTAGTCTTTGCCATTCTATTATTTTCTTCTATTTCTTTGCATTGATCATTGAGGAAGGCTTTCTTATCTCTCCTAAGTATTCTTTGGAACCCTGCATTCAAGTGAGTATATCTTTCCTTTTCTCCTTTGCTTCTTGCTTCTCTTCTTTTTCTCAGGTATTTGTAAGGCCTCCTCAGACAGCCATTTTGCTTTATCACATTTCTTTTTCTTGGGGATGGTCTTGATCACTGCCTCCTGTACAATGTCACAAACATCCATCAATAGTTCTTTGGGCACTCTTTGAGATATAATCCCTTGAATCTATTTGTCACTTCCACTGTATAATCGTAAGGGATTTGATTTAAGTCATACCTGAATGGTCTAGTGGTTTCCCCTACTTTCTTCAATTTATGTCTGAAATTTGCAATAAGGCATTCATGATCTGAGCCACAGTCAACTCACAGTCTTGTTTTTGATGATTGTATAGAGCTTCTCCATCCTTGACTGCAAAGAATATAATCAATCTGATTTTTATATTGACCATCTGGTGATGTCCATGTGTAGAGTCTTCTCTTGTGTTCTTTGAAGAGGGTGTTTGCTATGACCAGTGCATTCTCTTGGCAAAACTCTGTTAGCCTTTGTCATGTTTCATTTTGTACTCCAAGGCCAATTTTGCCTATTATTCCAGGTATCTCTTGACTACCTTCTTTTTTATTCCAGTCCCCTATAGTGAAAAAGACATAGTTTGGGGGTGTTAGTTTTATAAGGTCTTGTAAGTCTTCATAGAACTGTTCAATTTCAGCCTCTTCAGCATTGCTGGTCAGGGCATAGACTTGGATTACTGTGATATTGAATGGTTTGCCTTGAAAACAGAGATAATTCAGTTGCTTTTGAGATTTCATCCAAGTATTCCATTTCAGACTCTCTTGTTGACTATGAAGGCTACTCCATTTCTTCTAAGGAATTCTTGCCCACAATAGTAGATATAATGGTCGTCTAAGTTAACTTCACCCATTCCAGTCCATTTCAGTTCACTGATTCCTACAATGTCAATGTTCACTCTTCAAAAAAGTTGGCTTAAAGCTCAACATCCAGAAAACGAAGATCATGGCATCCGGTCCCATCACTTCATGGCAAATAGATGGGGAAACAGTAGAAACAGTGTTAGACTTTATTTTCTTGGGCTCCAAAATCACTGCAGATGGTGACTGCAGCCATGAAATTAAAAGACGTTTACTCCTTGGAAGAAAAGTTATGACCAACCTAGATAGTATATTCAAAAGGAGAGACATTACTTTGCCGACTAAGGTCCGTCTAGTCAAGGCTATGGTTTTTCCAGTGGTCATGTATGGATGTGAGAGTTGGACTGTGAAGGGGACGTTTTTGAAGTGTGGTGTTGGAGAAGACTCTTGAGAGTCCCTTGGACTGCAAGGAGATCCAGCCAGTTCATTCTGAAGGAGATCAACCCTGGGATTTCTTTGGAAGGAATGATGCTAAAGCTGAAACTCCAGTACTTTGGCCACCTCATGTGAAGAGTTGACTCATTGGAAAAGACTTTGATGCTGGAAGGGATTGGGGGCAGGAGGAGAAGGGGATGACCGAGGATGAGATGTCTGGATGGCATCACGGACTCGTTGGACGTGAGTCTGAGTGAACTCCGGGAGATGGTGATGGACAGGGAGGCCTGGCGTGCTGCAATTCATGGGGTCGCAAAGAGTCAGACATGACTGAGCGACTGAACTGAACAGAACTGAACTGATTTGACCGCTTCCAATTTACCCTGACTCATGGACCTAACATTCCAGGTTCCTATGTAATATTGCTCTTTATAGTATAGGACTTTACTTACATCACAAGTCACATCCACAACTGGATGTTGTTTTTGCTTTGACTCTGTCTCTTCATTCTTTTTCGAGTTATTTCTCCACCAGTCTCCAGTAGAATAAGCATACTGGGCACCTACCAACCTGGGGAGTTCATCTTTCTGTGTCCTATTATTTTGCCTTTTCATACTGTTCATGGGATTCTCAAGGCAAGAATACTGAAATGATTTGCCATTCACTTCTCCAGTGGACCACATTTTGTCAGAACTCTCCACCACGACCCATTTGTCTTGGCTGGCCATACATGGCCTGGCTCAGTTTCACTGAGTTAGACAAGGCTGTGGTCCATGTGATCAGATTGGTTAGTTTTCTGTGATTGTGGTTTTCATTCTATCTACCCTCTGATGGATAAGGATAAGAGGGCTATGGAACTTTCCTGATGGGAGAGACTGACTGAGTGGGAATCTGGGTCTTGTTCTGATGGGCAGGGCCATGCTCAGTAAATCTTTAATCCAATTTTCTGTTGATGGTCGGGGCTGTGTTTGACCCTGTTGTTTGACCTGACGCCAAACTATGGTGGAGATAATGAAGATAATGGTGACCTCCTTCAAAAGTCCCATGCACGTGCTGCTGTACTCAGTGCCCCCAACCCTGCAGCAGGCCACTGCCTACTCACACCTCTGCTGGAGACTCCTGAACACTCACAGGCAAGTCTGGGTCAGTTTCTTGTGGGGTCACTGCTCCTATCTCCAGGGTCCTGGTGTACACAAGGTTTTGTTTGTGCCCTCCAAGAGTCTGTTTCCCCAATCCTGTGTAAGTTCTGGCAGCTCTACAGTGGGATTAATGGTGACCTCCTCCAAGAGGGCTCATGCCATACCCAATTCTGCTGCACCCAGAACCCCTGTCCCTGTGGCAGGCCGGTGCTGACCTGTACCTCCACAGGAGACACTCGAACACAATTTGTGAGGTAAAGTAAATTCAAAACAGTTCATCAAATTCATGAGGTATTTGGTGGTAAACTTTTTTGATGTCCCATATCAAGATCATCACCTACTTCCTTGATAATTATTGATTAATCGTGGACAATGTTATAGTAATGTATAGAAACTGTGTATTTGAAGTTTCTAACTTTATATCCTTTGGTCTTTGCTGCCACTGAAAAAATGTATTGCATTTCTTCATTGTATGGATACAATAAGAACATCAAAAATACAAATAAGCAAGTCAAGAGTCCAATTTACATCTTTAAAAGCCTGGGACCAAATTGTTTTCTGATCTTGCAGAAATACATTCTCGACAGAATTTTACCCTTGATAACAATCACACCTCCACATGCAAGAGCTGTCTAATCTGATGAGTTTTCATATTATCATATACCAAAGAATATTCTGAAACTTAACATCATTGTAAGAGTGGTATGAAATCTGTTGGTTGTCTTTTCACTGAAATCACTTTTAATATCATCTTCTCCACTTTCTTTACTCTATTTTTCACATTCAAATTAGATATATCTTTCTAAATATAAAAGCAAAATTCATCTTGTCGTCAGTGAATTAGAGTCAAAAATTAATACATGTTAGGAACCAAAACAATCTATTGAACTATATTAAGAACTGAGTACAAAAAAATCCTAAGTGAATCAATCCCCCCCAAAGTAACAAGCTCACGAAAGAGGAAAACAATCTCCAATCACTGTCATCTCTGAAACAGAGAGGGAGCAGTCTGTTACTGATAAAGGGAGTGAATAACCAGGGTAATGTTAACAAAACTTTTAGGATTGTGTGTGAGCTTACCTGATGAATTAGGAACTAGAGGAGCCCAAGTCCCAAATAATGCTCTGATACTTTCCCTCCCATCTTTATGGGGAGTGGTATCCTAAAGTTGGGGCAGGAAGGGAGACTTGAAGGAGATTACTGTTTGCACTCTAGGTTTTTGGTTAATGAACACTGGAAGAGGGACAGGAAAGCTGAGAGACCTCTCTCAGGGAAAAGCTCTCTTTTCACAGAGTGTAGGTCAGCTACAGTCACCTGCCAAAGGTCAAGGGTAGTGCAGCAGACATGAAAAAAATAACCCAAGGCACAGGAAGCAGGGAATAGAACTGGAGATCAAAGAGAATTCCCCAAACCACTCAAAGGTGCTGGCAACCAGAAAGTAAAGCCAGGAGAGATCTCCCAGGGTACAGAAGACACATGAAATATAGCAGATAACCTAACTTGCCAGTGTTAGGACTCCAGGCCCCAACAATGGGAAAACCTAGGTCTATATTAGATCCCACAATGAATTGTTGTTTTATTGACTCAAAAGTAATTTAGATTTACCCAAGCAATTGATCTTAATGCTTCCTTATGTTTCTTCCTGGATCTCTGAGTTTCCCTTTGGGATCACTTTCCTATACTTAAAAATGATTCTCTAGTACCTTCTTTAAAAATAGGCCAGCTGTTTTTAACTAAGTGTCTTTATTATATTTCTATATTTTGCTGGGTAAAGAGATTTATCATGTAAATGGAACTGCCCATTTAAATGCTCTTTATGAGGTGTATTCCAGAGGATTTCTCTTTTTATAATCAGGTCACAGCTCATTTGGACAATGTCTTACCAGGAAGCATAAGTATAAGCAGATATAATTTGAAGATCTCTGCGAAGTACTAGATTCCTCACAGTCCAAAATTTACCAAGATTGACTGGATTTAAGGAATGAATCCATTAAAATTCAGACTGACCTAACCAATTCTTTACCTAAGTTTGTACAATAACCTTTGAAACCAGAAGCAAAGGCAGGATGATGGCCCATAGTATAAAAAACAATAAAAAAGATATTACATGCCATGCACCCCACTCCAGTACTCTTGCCTAGAAAATCCCATGGATGGAGGAGCCTGGTAGGCTGCAGTCCATGGGGTCGCCAAGAGTCGGACGCGACTGAGTGACTTCACTTTCACTTTTCACTTTCATGCGTTGGAGAAGAAAATGGCAACCCACTCCGGTGTTCTTGCCTGGAGAATCCCAGGGACGGGGGAGCCTCGTGGGCTGCTGTCTATGTGGTCGCACAGAGTCAGACACGACTGAAGTGACTTAGCAGCACTGTCTTTCGAAATACTCCTAATCACCACTGGATAGGAGTTTAAGGATCTTCAGGCTAACAGAATGCTTATACCTCACTTTCTAGAATGGCCTGATCCTCTGGATAAAATCCTACTAGTCATTACCATTTACACTAGTTAGAGAGTCATTTTCCTTCCATTGGCCCCTTTTGGTACCAGAGATATTTTCACATTGTGAACCTTACCTTTCAGTAATGAAGAAAAAAGGATTTTGACCCTACAAAAACAAAGTGCTTCTGCAAAAATCATTATAGTAATGTCTACTGAGACCAGGAAAGCAACAGAGATAAGAATAAATATTGGAGTTATTTTTTCTGCATAGTTCGTTTTATCTCCCTAGAGAGTCTCCAACTGCTATATAGAAGCTATTCAACTCCAGGGACTCTGCCCTTCCCAAAACAGCTGAGGTACCTGTCCTAGTAAATGATTCCTACACTACCACCTAGTCTGTTCCTTTTAGGACACTATTTATTATATGAAACCAGTTCTTTGCTTGTTTATCATAAACAAACCATCCCTTGTAAAACACAATTCCTGGAAGCAGGTAAAGGGAAACAGAAAATGAAGCCACATAGGATATTTTGGAGAATTACCCAGAAGAATCACTAATTTACTCTTAGACATACAACATCCAAGTAATAGCTTCTATAGTGAGGTTTATATAATTGGAAAAAGTAGTAAGAAATTTACACAACTGAATAGGGTGGTAAAAGATTAAATCTTAGTTGACATTATAAATGATACTTTCCTAGCTTCTGAAGCTAATAAGCAAATCTGAACTCTATGGTCCAAGTGGTAATGAAGAAAGTAATAATTTTAGATTTTCTGTTAGATTGTCAATGCAATATCTTTGTCATTATTAGTATTTCAGTTGCACTTGGATAAACACTACTAGCCAAATAGAACAAACAACTCATCTCTAAGAAGATGTCCACATGAATCTTCAAAGGAGACCAAACAGACTCTGCATGTGGTTCTTGCTTTGATTTCAAATCATCCATCTGCTTTTAGACCTTGTCAGTAGAGTAATTGCCAAGTGTAGACTCTCCAGAGTCTTAAACACTTCTAAACAGCTATTGTCATATCACTTGATTTAACAACTCCTCATTTGATGGGAGGAGGGAAAAGAATAAATCCTGGTCCAACCCCATACTGTTTGCTGTTTTTGAGATAATACACATCTGGAGATCACAGTGGTAATTGCAGGTCTTCAATAAGAGTCTTATCTGTCCACCTCTCTTGCCTGGTTAGAGATTGATCATAAGGAGGAAGGGATTCAGGAGAGGCTAACTGTTCCAGAAAGAACAATCACCTCCATTATAAATGTAAGACAAAGTTATACGATTATAATCACACAATGTCATCCAACGTGCTTAACACTTCTGAGCTCAGAGTATCATCTAGTTTTGCATTGATTCTCACCTTCATAAATCAATCAGTCTAAAGGCTCACTCTGCTTCTGATACAGCATACTCTAAGAACTTCTGAGGGAAATTCATAAACCATAAAAATATCTGCCTTCTTTGTTAACTAATACACTTTTCTGAGTTTTCCTTGTGTTGTTCCCCCTTGCTGTAGTATGTTGATATAACTCCAGTTACTTACATCATAGCAGAATTCTTTTTTTCTAATATGAATTTATTTATTTTAATTGGAGGTTAATTACTTTACAATATTGTATTGGTTTTGCCATACATCAACATGAATCTGCCACAGGTATACACGTGTTCCCCATCCTGAACCCCCCTCCTTCCTCCCGCCCCATACCATCCCTCTGGGTCGTCTCAGTGCACCAGCCCCAAGCATCCAGTATCATGCATCGAACCTGGACTGGCGATTTGTTTCATGTATGATATTATACATATTTCAATGTCATTCTCCCAAATCATCCCACCCTCTCCCTCTCCCACAGAGTCCAAAAGACTGTTATATACATCTGTGTCTCTTTTGCTGTCTCACATACAGGGTTATCGTTACCATCTTTCTAAATTCCATATATATGCGTTAGTATACTGTATTGGCTAACAAACACATGAAAAGATGCTCAACATCACTCATTATCAGAGAATGCAAATCAAAACCACAATGAGGTACCATTTCATGCCAGTCAGAATGGCTGTTATCCAAAAGTCTACAAGCAATAAATGCTGGAGAGGGTGTGGAGAAAAGGGAACCCTCTTACACTGTTGGTGGGAATGCAAACTAGTAGAGCCACTATGGAGAACAGTGTAGAGATTCCTTAAAAAACTGGAAATTGAATTGCCTTATGCAATCCCACTGCTGGGCATACACACTAAGGAAACCAGAACTGAAAGAGACACGTGTACCCCAGTGTTCATTGCAGCACTGTTTATAATAGCCAGGACATGGAAGAAACTTGGATGTCCATCAACAGATGAATGGATAAGAAAGCAGTGGTACATATACACAATGGAGTATTACTCAGCCATTAGAAAGAATACATTTGAATCAGTTCTAATGAGGTGGATGAAACAGGTGCCTATTATACAGAGTGAAGTAAGCCAGAAAGGAAAACACCAATACAGAATTCTTCAATTGGATTTTCCTGGTGACTCAGAGGGTAAAGAATCTGCTTGTAGTACAGGAGATCTGGATTCAATCCCTGGATCAAGAAGACCTCTGGAGAAGGGAATGGCTACCCAATCCAGTATTCTTGCCTGAAGAATTCCATGGACAGAGGAGCCTCGTGGGCTACAATCCATGGGGTTGCAAAGAGTCAGACACGACTGAGCTACTTTCAATGCCAGAATTCTTTATTAGAGTAAGAGCCTTTTTACTCACAGAATAGAATAGAGAAATATTAAGTAGATATGAAATATATCCAATTAAGTTAAAGATTAATACAAATATCCTTGGCTTTAAAAAGAAGCAAGTGATTAAGCAGACCTTGAGAAACTATAGCAACAAATGAATCTTCTCATCATAGAAGCATCAAAATACTATACTGTTTGATAACTCTATAGTATCCTTCCTCTAAATAACTTGAGAAGCATGGAAATATCTTGAACAATGGCACTTTATACTAGCATTTATTACTAATATTACTAATAATAGTATTGGTGGCTCAGTGATAAAAAAAAAAAAAATCTGCCTGCCAATGCAGGAGATGCAGGTTCAGTTCCTGGGTCAGGAAGATCCCCTGAAGAAAGAAATGGCAACCCACTCCAGTATTCTTATCTGGGAAATCCCATGGACAGAGGAGCCTGATGTGTTACAGCCCATGGAGTTACAAAGATTCAGACACTATTTAACAACTAAACCAACAATAATTAGCAGTAGTAGTACTGAGTCATTGTGAATATGATTTTTTTAATCTCAGAATAAAATAGGAGGTTTGATACAAACACTAGAGAAACAACCGTAGATTGAAGAGAGCTTTGGCAATCCATAACAATGACACACAAGGCAAGTCACTTAACTATTAGACCTCGGTTTCCTCATATAAAAAAGGGAGAGACTTGCCTGGTGATTCAGTGGTTAAGACTCTGCACTTCCAATGCAGGGATGCAGGTTTGATTCCTGGTCAGGGAACAAAGATCCCACATGCTGCACAGTACAATTTTAAAAAATGGAATGATAACATCTGCTCTTTGACTGAAGTGTTACACAAGGAAAAAAACTGAATAATAATGCAAAATAAATAATGAATGTAAAATTGTAAAGTACAACACAAAGTTGTGATTGAGACTGTACATATACTTTAGGTTCTACGTAGTTTTTTTTCATGGATTTACACCATTATCACACAAACACTCTCTGCTATCCCCATGCCCAATCCATCCTAATTCCATAGTATCAAAATACTATCACTTCTAGAAAATTGAATCTACATATTGTAAATTGAAGAGTCCATTCAATTCAGTTATTTACTTGAATTTGAATCAATGGTAGGAAATAGACTTGAGGGATCAGGGGTGCAGCATAGCACATCAATGTCAATAAATTCCAACACTGAGAAATCAACTTCTCCCAGTGCTTTGGGTAGCTGTATGAATCAAAAACAATTCATTTAAAATATAATTCTGCATGTGATTAATCTATTGTCCGATCTGATTGCCTGTGGTACACTTTTATAATTATAAACTGAATGGAGAATAAAGATAATTCAAATAATCTTATTGGCTGAAGCATAGGGCATTAATTCAGTTTATAATAGCAATAATGACCTCAGCCCAGGACATTTCCAGGCAATTAATGACTGGTTGGAGTTAATGGCCCGAGCTTCATCCAAGGACCATCAACTCCTTCAAACTGGTCATCAATCCTCAGAAAATGCCCAGTGCTCAGAGCACAGTCAGACCCACTCAGAATTTGACATCATCCCAACTTTTTATTTTCAAGTAAATTTGTTGCTCTACTCTTTTCTTAAAAAACCATTGACTTGTAAAGAAGCTAAAAATGATTGATATTGTTTTGAATAGTAAATTAATTCATGGGACATAAAAACAACTAAATGTCTCCTAGGCATAATATCATATCAATAGATTAAATTGTACTGTAATATTGAAAAAATAGCACAGATGCAAAATACAAGACAGCCATGCCCCAGCTCTACAAATGCCTCACCCTCAGTCCTACTAAGCAAAGCCTGGGTAGTGAGTCCCCTTTCTATGTTTTTATTTTCTCTCTTTCAGAGAAAGAATCAGAGTTAAACTGTGATTGACACATTTCTACTTTCTACCTAACAAGCTGCCTTGCTGACTGTAAATCCTTTTCCAGAAAGAGTAGAAGACAGAGCTGAGAGAAACTTTTAATATGCAAGCCCAAGTGATACCACATGACAATATCATCAGTCATTTCTAGCTCCTCTAGAATACTTCACATATTTTTTCCAATCTCACAGGAGGTATACAAAACAGATGACCTGGATCACCAGCAGGGCATGCACAGGCTCTTTGTGAGCCATTCAAGTAGAGAGAGGGATTTGGTCAGTCAGTCCCCATCTCAATGGGAGGCCACTGGAATGCTCCTCACCCTGGAGTTACAGCCGATAGGAAAAACAACGCAATGTCTCATTGACTTTGCCTCCCACCAGCTACCCCTAGCCCTCCTTTCTTTCTACTGATTCCTTTGTTGTTTTAATCCATCATGGGAAAGGCAGAAGTCATGAAATAACAGGGTTTAAACCGGCCTGTACAGTCAGGGTCATTGCCCCCGAAGGCATGAACTCAGACCACCTGTGACTGTTAATGAAAGAGAAGATGCTTCATTCAGAGATCACGCACGTCCACAGTCCTGACTTGGCTGAACTTGTTTCCTTCTATTCACTACCAGTCTGAAAAGGAAAACCTTTTAAACCAATGTGTATTAGATTCAAGTGGACAATTCATTATCATTAGCACTTACATTAACAGCTAATGTCCACACCAGGCCTCATGCAGGCTGTGCCAAGTTGCTGTCTGTATAAGGGAAGAGAAAGCCCCCTGGTAGCTGAACTAACAGCTACCAGAGGGGATTTCTCAGTGGGGATGAGAGATGTGTTTTCAAAGAGTAAAGTCTAGTTGTCGAAGTTGATGGATGATAAGAACAGTCAAAATAATGTTAATAATGATACACTCATAAAGTAACAAAAAACATCACATTCTCACATTTTCTTACTTATTAGGGTAATGGAATCTATCATTAAAACCATTATTTCTCTTGACAAAAAGTAGACATAAAGTAACACATAAGCTGTCACAAAGAAGACTTATATATTGACTGTGTGATATTTCATAAAGTCATTAGAAAAAAGTCCAAAATATGGATGCTGCCCATGCCTTGATATAACCTCCACCCATGGCCCACAGCGGGTATAGGGAAAATTAAGATATGGAGAACTGTGAAGCAGGATAAAGGAAATACTAAAAAACACAATTTATCGAATTTTGCTACTATTTTGCAAAAGTAAATTTGATGTGCTAGAATAAGACACATCTTAATTTAATCAAGAAGCTATGTTTATGCAGGTCAACACTAAACTGGGGGCAAATTAATAAGTTTTACAGAATAAAATTAAAATTTGAATTTGAGGAAAAAAGCAGTAATTTTTATATCATTTTGTAAAAAGCAGCAGATGGTTCATGTCAAGAGTCCTACTTGATTTCTAGCAGTAGAAAACTTAGAAGAATATATATATGTTCTACAGATAAAGCTTTAACTAGATAATTGGTTTAGGGGCAGATTTTCTATGCCAGAGCTCAGAGCATTCAGGAAGCTTGAGACCCTTTTAGTGGAGCTAGGAAATGAACTCATGTCTGTCTTAATACAAAGCTTATGTGCTTTCTGTCTCACTGTGGGCCACATGTTAAGATCTCTTCCTATCATTCCATACAATGTGCTGTTTCACTTAAACTTCACAAGCCATTTAAACATGCAAACAGGAGGAAAGCTAGTTCATGGTGTCTCCATTACTAACCATCTATCTAACTTGTTCAGCTATAAAACAAGAAGACAGGACGTGTCCTCAGGAAGCCCTGATTTGCATCTAATCATAGATTACAATTTGGAAAATCTTTTCATCTAAGAGATATCAAAACTGCAATCAGAAGATGGCAAAGAAGTGATGTCAATACCTAAATTTCAAAGCGAGCTTTAAAACACTCCCCAGGGACTACTTAAACATTAATAATCAAGAATGATCAGTTTTCCAAGTAGCATAAAATACATGTGTTATTTAAACAAGACACATAAGAAGAAAAGTCATACTGAATCTAGGAGCTGAAACAAAGCACTAAAGGTATGTACACCTTTCTGGGTACCATGTTGGCTGTCCTCTGTCCTCTCAGCTCCTTGGATTAAAGGGTCTCTAAGATATACTAGGGGCTCCCCTGGTAGCTCAGACAGTGAAGAATCTGACTCCAATGTGGGAGACATGGGTTTGATCCGTGGGTTAGGAAGATGCCCTGGAGAAGGGAATGGCAACTCACTCCAGTATTCTTGCCTGGAGAATCCCATGGATAGAAAAGCCTGATGGGCTACAGCCCAAGGGGTCACAAAGAGTCAAACATGACTGAGCAACTAACACACACACGAATGTATTTATTTTGTGAAAGCCTGTATTTAATTTCTATAAAAATTATACATTGGGTGTTAATTAACTGTCTTCTCTCCATCTATTTTATGTTATTTCTTCATATGCTTATGAGCATGTGCAGTGGATTTGGTTCACATTTAGAGAGCACAGTCGGGGTACTGATGAATCGCAAAGTCATCTGTCAAGGAAGAATAGAAACACGTCTATTCTCTTCTAAATGTTGCAGGAGGTTATAATGGAATACACCTTACTCTATTCTTATTTCATGGAACTGACATAAGATGTCTTTTCTAAACTGAGTCCATTTTTAAGATGTGGTCCAATAACTGTGGTGTAGAAGACTCTTGAGAGTCCATTGGACAGCAAGGAGATCAAACCTGTCACTCCTAAAGGAAATCAACCCTTGAATATTCATTGGGAGGACTGATACTGAAGCTGAAGTGCCAGTACTTTGGCCACCTGATGCGAAGAGCCAACTCATTGGAAAAGACACTGATGCTGGGAAAGATTGAGGGCAGGAGAAGGGGGCAACAGAGGATTAGATGGTTGGGAAGCATCATTGACTCAATGGACCTAAGTTTGAGCAAACTCTGGGAGAGAGTGAAGGACAAGGAAGCCTGGCCTGCTGCAGTCCATGGGGTTGCAAAGAGTCAGCCACGACTGTGACTGAACAACAACAAATCTTTAGATATGCAACAACAAACCAAATGAAATACAGAGAGAAAATTCTCAGTTTAAAAAACAGGATTTGTTCCAAAAACTGTAAAAGAGTTGTTCAAACTAACTGCTTTTCATCTATAAACAACTTTACTCATAGTGATCGTATGGTTGAAGTGTCACACAAAGTAGACCCAAATATTAATAGTGTTGAAAAGGGGCATAACATTTATTGGGTTCTGAATTCAGGTCCAACCACAGAGAGAGGAAGGGAAAAGAATGACAAATAAAGCTTTTCTTCCTTCTAGTTAATGGCAGAATGAGCTTCAAAAGGGTTTTGAAACATGCAAATTATATCTTGGGAATTCTCTCACTTCCCTTTTTAAAACTGTTCCCCTAAAATGTAATGATGTTCAACATCACTAATTATTAGAGAAATGTAAATTGCAATTACAATGAAATATCACCTCACACCAGTCAAACTGTGTCTTGGGAACTCTCTCACTTCCCTTTTTTATTGTTCCCCTACAGTGAAATGATGTTCAGCATCACTAATTATTAGAGAAATGCAAATCAAAACTATAATGAAATATCACCTCATACCAGTCAAAATGGCCATCATCAAAAAATTCACAAACAATAATTGCAGGAGAGGATGTGAAGAGAAGGGAACACTGCTAGTGTGAATACAAATGGCATGGCCACTGTGGAGAACAGTATGGAGGTTCTTCAGAAAACTAAAAATAGAGCTACATATGATCCTGCAATCCCACACCTGGGCATCTATTCAGAGAAAAACATGGTCCGAAAGGCTACATGTACCCCAGTGTTCATTGCAGCACTGTTTACAATAGCCAAGACTTGGAAGCCACCTTAGTGTCCATAAACAGAGGAATGAATAAAGAAGATGTGGTATATATGAAAAAGAAGAAAGTGAAAGTCGCTCAGTTGTGTCTGACTCTTTGTGATCCCAGTGGTCTATACAGTCCATGGAATTCTCCCGGCCAGAATACTGAAGTGGGTAGCCTTTCCCTTCTCCAGGGGATCTTCCCAACCCAGGGATCGAACCCAGGCCTCCTGCACTGCAGGCGGATTCTTTATCAGCTGAGCCCCAGGAAGCCCTCTAGTATATATACAATGGAATATTACTCAATCATTAAAAAGAATGAAATAATGCCATTTGCAACAACATGGATGGACCTAGAGACTGTCATACTGAGTAAAGTAAGTCAGAGAAGGAGAAATATTGTATGGCATTCTTTATATGTGGAATCTAAAAAAAAAAAATGATGCAAATGAACTTATGTACAAAATAGAAAGAGACTCAGATTTAGAGAATGAACTTATGGTGGCCATGGTGGGAGGACAGAGGAAGGGATAGTTAGGGAGTTTGGGATAGACATGTATACTCTGCATTCCCATCAACAGTGTAAGAGGGTTCCCTTTTCTCCACACCCTCTCCAGCATTTATTGTTTGTAGACTTTTGAATAGCAGCCATTCTGACTGGTATAAAATGGTACCTCATTGTGGTTTTGATTTGCATTTCTCTGATAATGAGTGATGTTGAGCATCTTTTCATGTTTGTTAGCCATCAGTATGTCTTCTTTGGAGAAATATCTGTTTAGTTCTTTGGCCCATTTTTTGATTGGATCATTTATTTTTCTGGAATTGAGCTGCAGGAGTTGCTTATATATTTTTGAGATTAATTCTTTGTCAATTGCTTCATTTGCTATTATTTTCTCCCATACTGAAGGCTGTCTTTTCACCTTACTTATAGTTTCCTTCATACCACAACATTGTTAATGGGCTATACTCCAATATAAAATAAAAAGTTAAGAAAAGTTGCTTCCATATTCCATGATACCTCTCTCCCTTGAGGACCATGAGCCCAGGGCCTTGCTGTTAATCTCCTCTGCCCCAGCCTCAGTTACTTCATTTATTTCTCAGAAATCACTGACTTCATTTTCCTAAGATCACATCTCAAAGTCTCTTTGCATAGTGGATATTGAGTTAGGAGGAAAGACATGAACTTAAACCTCTGTGTCTCATTTTCCTCTGGCAATAATGATAATAATCCTTTACCTAAATCACATGATGGTAGTGAGCAATAAAATTTAAAATGGAGACTACATAAATGCATGGTGTCAACTAAATTGCAAGCCAATTTCCATGTATTATTTTGTTGAACTCATTTACACAAATGTGTAATAAGTCCATTAACACTTTCAGAATCATATATTCTTTAAAAATTAATGATGAATAACTCTAATTAGTATCTAATTGGTAAACTTTCAGGAATATTAAAAAACACATGTGCAAAAGACTCAGTAATTTGGAGGAAAGATGCTCTGGACAAAAACATCTTGCACACAGCCAGTCCCACAGTTCAGTTCAGTTCAGTTGCTCAGTTGTATCCCACTCATCGCTACCCCATGGACCAGAGAATGCCAGGCCTCCCTGTCCATCACCAACTCCCGGAGTCTACTCAAACTCATCTCCATTGAGTCAATGATGCCATCCAACCATTTTATCCTCTGTCGTCCCCTTCTCCTCCTGCCCCCAATCCCTCCCGGCATCAGGGTCTTTTCAAAAGAGTCAGCTCTTTGCATCAGGTGGCCAAAGTATTGGAGTTTCAGCTTCAGCATCAGTCCCTCCAATGAACACTCAGGACTGATCTCCTTTAGGGTGGACTGGTTGGATCTCCTTGCAGTCCAAGGGACTCTCAAGAGGCTTCTCCATCATCACAGTTCAAAAGCATCAATTCTTTGATGATCAGCTTTCTTTATAACCCAACTCTCACATCCATACATGACTACTGGAAAAACCATAGCTTTGACGTGACGGACCTTTGTTAGTAACGTCTCTGCTTTTTAACATGCTGTCTAGGTTGGTCATAACTTTCCTTCCAAGGAGTAAGTGCCTATTAATTTCATGGCTGCAATCACCAACTGCAGTGATTTTGGAGCCCCAAAAATAAAGTCTGACACTGTTTCCACTGTTTCCCCATCTGTTTTCCAAGAAGTGATGGGACCAGATGCCATGATCTTATTTTTTTGAATTTTGAGCTTTAAGCCAACTTTTTCACCCTCCTCTTTCAATTTCATCAAGAGGCTCTTTAGTTCTTCTTCACTTTCTGCCATAAGGGTGGTGTCATCTGCATATCTGAAGTTACTGATATTTCTCCTGGCAATCTTGATTCCAGCTTGTGCTTTATCCAGCCCAGCATTTCTCACAGAATCTGCCAAAATCAGAGTTCCAGAAGGTTATCCTAATTTCTCGTTTTTGTCCCCATCTTTTTCTTCTCTTACCTTGTAGTTTTAGGGCAAGGACAAAAGAATCTTTATGTGTTTCTGGGAGTTTCTGCCCAGTGGTTTCTGGAGAGAATGCATTAAGGGGTAGAGAGTGATTGTCTGCTAGTACATTAAGATAGGTCATCTGCAAGTGCTAAGAAGTGGTCAGCAGTAACCTTCCCTAAGTGGCCACTGGGACTACAGTCTCTAGTATGATGCTTCCAAACCTTCAGTTGCAGAAAATAATTCAAGTCTGTAGCTTCTCCTGTCTGGAAAAATGTTACTGTTATTTCTTTGTTAATAAATGGCACATAATATAGATCTGCATCTTAAGAGGCATGAGTGATATTCATCTACAGGATCTGAATTAGACTGAGTTTTAGACTGATGAAAGGGGAACAGCTATATGAAACGGTATATGATGTGCCCTCTGCAGGAAGGTCACAGACCCAAAGACGTCTGCTGGACTAAGAATGGATTAAATTACACAGTCATGGTGGCTTTGCAACCCTCACAGGTCAATAATGGTGAGGAAATTTTGACATCATGTTTTAGGATTAAAATATTTCTCCTTATCACATTATCTTCCATCAAGTTATCTTATAACTTGGCAGGGTACTTAGGTAAGACTTAAGACATAATGTTACAGGTCTTTAACCCACAGTGTTCCTTGTTTCAACCACAACCACCTACTACAATGTCTGAAATTTTCTCAGGGCAGGTGAGTCTTGATGGGGCCAAAAAGTCACTAGGAGCATCAAAAGTCTATGATGAGCCGAGAGTAGAAATCAAAAGCAACTGAAATGTAGCATGTTGTCTGTATCATTTAGTTGTCACTGCATAAAAATCCATTCCAAACTTAGTGCCTTACAGCCACAATCATTTGTTTGCTCATAGATCTTCAGTCTGAGTAGGCTGTGTAGAAACGGCTTGTCTCCATGTGGTGTGTGTTAGTCGCTTAGTTGTATCTGACTCTTTGTGACCCCATGGACTGTAGACCACCAGGCTCCTCATCAAAAGTGCTTTAGTCAAAGCTAAACTGAGTAATGGAACATCCAAGATGGTGTAATATTTCCATATGATGCTTTAGCTCCAACGGTTGGATTATACAGGGGCCTATTGGTCATCTCTCTCATAGGTCTTCTCAGCAGGGTAGCTGGACCTCTTTAGATGATGGCTCAGAGCTCTAAAGGCTTCCCTTGTGGCTCAGCTGGTAAAGAATCTGCCTGCAAAAACAAATGGATAAGAAAGCTGTGGTACATATACATAATGGAATATTACTCAGCCATTAAAAAGAATACATTTGAATCAGTTCTAGTGAGGTGGAAGAAACTGGAGCCTATTACACAGAGTGAAGTAAGTCAGAAAGAAAAACACCAATACAGGATATTAAAGGATATACATGGAATTTAGAAATATGGTAATGATGACTCTATATGTGAGACAGCAAAAGAGATACAGATATAAAGCATAGATTTTTGGACTCTGTGGGAGAAGGCAAGGGTGGGATGATTTGAGAGAGTATTGAAACATGTATATTACCATATGTGAAATAGATCACCAGCCTGGGTTTGATGCATGAGACAGGATGCTCAGGGCTTCTGCACTGGGATGACCCTGAGGGATGGGATGGGGAGGGAGGTGGGAGGGAGGGTCAGGATGGGGGACACATGTACACCCATGGCTGATTCATGTTGATGTATGGCAAAAATCATTATAATATTGTAAAGTAATTAGCCTCCATTTAAAATATATAAATAAATAAATAAATAATGCTAGAACTTCCATATGATCCAGCACTCCCAGTCCTGGGCATATATATGGAGAAAATCATAGTTTCAAAAGATACGTGCACCTCAGTATTCATTACAGCACTATTTACAATAGCCAGGACATGGAAGCAACCTAAATGTCCTTTGACAGAATGAATAAAGAAGATGTGATACATATATACCATGGAATATTACCCAGCCATAATAAGGAATGAAATTGACTGTGCCATTTGCAGAGATGTGGATGGCCCTAAAGATGTCATACAGAGCAAACCAAATGAGAAACAGAAAAACAAACATCATATAATGCTGCTTATATGTGTAATCTAGAAAAATGATACAGATGAACTTATTTGCAAAGTTGAAACAGAGATACAGAAGTAGAGAATAAATGTATGGATGCCACGAAGGAAAGTTGGTGGGGGTGAATTCGGAGATTGGCGCTGACATATATACATTACTTTGTGTTAAACAGATAGCTAAAGAGAACCTACTGTATAGCACAGGGAACTCTACTCAGTGCTCTGTGGTGACCTAAATAGGAAGGAAATTTATAAAAGAGGGGATATATGTATATGTGTGGCTGATTGACTTTGCTATAAAGCAGAAACTAGCATAACATTTAAAGCAGCTATACTCCAATAAAAATTAATTTTAGAAAAAGAGGAAAAAAAAAAGTGCCTGCAATGCAGGAGACCTGGGTTCCATCCCTGTGTTGGGAAGATCCCCTGGAGAAGGGAATGGCTAGCCACTCCAGTATTCTGGCCTGGAATTCCCCAGGACTCTATAGATCATAAGGTCTCAAAGAGTCAGACACGACTGAGTGACTTTCACAGCATTCTAAGGAAGTAAAATCAGTTCTAGGCTTCTTATGGTTTAAGCATATGGCACAGTGTCATGTCTACAGCATTCCTATAGGCCCAAGCCACCCTCTGGCCCTATGCTTAAATCTGGCCATTCACAACATTGTCAGCGCCCATTTATCAGAGCAACAAAGTATAAAACAGAAGTAGTATATTATAACCCATGTCAACTATGTGTGCAGATGAAGTTTTATTGGAAAACACCCCACTTAATGCCACGGCTAATCTCAGATTTCTGCCTCATACCTTCAAGAGTTTCTAGAACTGAACTCCTTTTGATGCCTGGCCCATCCTGGATGTCTTTGGTTCACCGGTCCTTCCATTTCTGTGTTCAACCTCCCCACCTCAAATAAGAAGTTAGAAAACTCAGATTTTCCCCTTTGATACTAAGTTTCGTAAGTCAGTTCACTCCAATTCAAGGCAGAGCTTCCTAAATCTCCTATTTGTATTAAGACATGTCAGGTATGGAGAGAAGGATGATTCTGTTAGATTTCATAAGATGAAGAGTCATGTTAGTTTGCTCATTTGTTGTGATTGTCTCTTAGTTAATGTTCTTCAATTAAGAATTAAAAATGAGCTCAAGGGCCAAGTCTACCTTAGATTTAGGACCTATGAGCTAACACTTGCCTTTCTTTACAGTTCACATTGGTATTTTTATATGTATCCCTCTAATAAAATGTAATTATTTTATATTTTAAGTTTATTCCTTGGACTATGAATTTTTCCTGTTGTCTGCTGTGTTTCAGTCCATAAATAAACCATGTAACAAAATTTTAAAAAAGAGTTAAAGAAAAATATGTGTTTTTATGAAGGGAAGAAACACAGTTCTAAATTAAAGGTCCATCCAAAGCACTACACTCAACAAAAGTATCCCATAGAGAATAATAAAGGCATCTGTATTTAGCAAAGTTAAATATTAGCCTTCAGTGGCCCTGTGTTTTGGCAGACAGTTCCACTCCACAATGCAGAGATAGCTCTCATATTGAATTGCCTTTAATGGAGAAAAATGAATTGCTGTTGATCTTATCTTGATAAATTATGAAATGCTATGCTAATCTCTCCCATTTTGATTTGCCACCTCATTTTTTCTTTCTATTTACCACACTTGAACTTTTTAAACAAAATGAGTCACACAGCTTGGCAAAATCAATTTACTGAAATGGGTCTTTGTAACTGTTACTCTGAAAAAGGAACATCATATATGCCATAACCAAAAGGCACTCTTCTATGGAATTCTACCAGTCTGATACACATTTGCTAGTGATTTCAGGCCAAAGGACCCTGAAGTGTCCAATGAATGTGATTTTAACATTCTCCAATTACTCCTATGCTATATGTATTACCCTAATATCTTAGCATCAAAGATACTATACATACTCATGCCATTAGTTGCATGAGTGATTCAAGCATGATTCTCCAACTAAATTTCATATAAATTGAAATATTTGAGTCTAAAAAAAATCCAGTTTCTTTGACTTCTAACTGAGTACTAACCAATTCATTAAGCTTTAACTTGGTACTGCATCTATGTTTTGTTGAATTGAAATTTATGGGAAAGATTTAGCCGAAGACAAGCATGAAATTAAAAAGTGTAAAATGAGCTGAGGTCTCTACTCCGTCATTTAAAAAAAAAAATTGGAGGTCTCCAATTATCTAATAGAATAAGATTAATAAGAATCGTATATAATGTCATAATAGATTTTATTCTAGTAGAACAACATTATTATATCTGATTGTAAATCACATAAATACTTTCTGGCAACCAAAAGGGAAAAATTCACACTGTTGATAATTGTGCAGCTTCCCATATATCAAATGTATGAGGGATATATGTTACTTGTATCATTAAATTCTTATTATATTTTAATGTTATAATCTAATTTCTCTAAGTGCCTCATTATTTTTCATTTCAGCTGCCAAATGCACATATATTTTATGTTGTTAGTGAATTAAACAGAGGCATGCTAAATAGATTGATATTTTGGATTCACTCTATGATTTAAATATACTGATTATAGTGTAAAATAAGGGGGGAAAAATGTGCTGTTTCCTGTAAGTCACACCCAGTGGCTTATAATTAAGGCAATCTCTACTGTGCCCAGAAACATATTGTATGTAAAAAACTGGTGTGATAAATAATATAATTCCAAATAAGTGTTGTTACTTATTTCCAACAGAATATCTGAGATATCAACAAAATTTGAGCTTCTAAAAATGTCTGTGGGTAAATTGTGTTGTACAAGAACCCGCATAGCCCATTGAGAATGTAACTGCTTAATAACTACTCACTGTCCCTAGTGTTGACATCTCTGGTGTGATGACAGACAAGATTAGCATAAAGGGATACAACAGAATATCAGCTATCTGTTACTAGGTAACAAACCATACCAAAACTTAGTCACTTACAAAATAACTAATCATTTAGCTCATAATTCTGAGTGATGGCCATTTAGGCTGTACTCAGTTGAGATGTTTTGGTGTGGCACCTTTGTGTCTCATGTTCAGCTGCAAACTGAGCCAGTGGCTTTGCTAATCTTGGCTGGGCTCTCTCCATCTCTAGGATTGATCTCAACCAGGTTAATTGGGCTTCACAGCTCTGTTGACTAGCCCCTCATCCTCCAGGAGACGTGCTTGAGCTTGTTCACATGGCCATGATAGGGATCCCCAAGATAGAGACCAGAAACACATAAGAGCTCATGAGGCTTCAATCTGGAACTGCCATACCATCACTTCCACTGAATTTTACTAGATAAGCAAGTCTTGATTTAAGGGCAGAGAAATGGAGTTGAGTCCATGATAGCAGGAGCTATAAGATCACAAGACAAGGACACAAAAGTAAAAGAGCTTTGCAGTTCTTTTTGTAAACAATCTCCCACACATGGTAAGTTATTAATATTGATACTACAAATAAATTTATTACAAGAATCTATCACTCTATTGTTACTAGAACTTGTCAAGGAGTCCAAATCCTGCCCTGTAACTCATTTATTTTTCAAAGAATGATGTGAGTTTTCAAAGGATGATTACACAAAGCACCAATAGCCAAATGAAATTTAGTTCTTATTTTCTTGATAATCACTGCCAAGCCCTGATAATCCATGGCCAGCTGCACGGAGAGAGGACATTAGTAACAGCTGGCCTTTGGCCTCTCGGTCATCAAGTCTTATTGAGAAAAAACCACAGAGATGCATGGCTTTAGTTGAGAAAAATTTCTTGCTTAAAAAACTGATTCAGGGAATATTCTGCTCTCTAAACATTAAGATGAACAATTATTCCTCTTTTAGGATATCAGTAGCTAGGAGGGGGGTGGTCAGAAGTGGGCCTGGCTCACTTCCACCACTTCCAATCCCAGCATTATGCAAAAATTGATGGTAACAATAAAAATTACAACAACAAGAAGATAGTCTGAAGCTAGGTCTCTTGCCAAAATCTCAGTCAGACTCATGCAGGTGCTCTGGACAAATCACCAGTTCCCTCCAGCCCTCCTCACAAAACAGTAATTCAATGTGCTCATGGTTCTACCCTTGGGAAAAGCTGACACACAAATATACTTACTTCATAATAACTTTACAACCGACCTGGCAACTCTTACTATGGCTTCTCTCTCTTCCATAATTCAATATGTGTAAAAAGACTAGCTAATGCTCTAAAATGATATTTTTCCTCTGTTTAATCTAAAGTTTATAATTTAACCCTGGAAGAGTAAATTAACCAGAACCTGCAGACTGGAACTGCTGCTCTCAGCTTTATCTGGAACTTGTGATTTTAGAGGAAAACTGAGGTGGCAATACCTTCAGAACTTACATATATTTGAGTTTCTTGCAATTTATAAAAAATAAAATATATTAGGCTGGTGATTGTGGTTAGTTTTAAATTATTATAATTAGGCTCATTTTTATTAATCAAAATAGGAATCATTAAAGTCAACACATTTTTGCCAATGAGAAATGTTCGTTTATTCCTGTAACATAAAAATCCATGCTTTGGGATTCAATGAACTTTGGAAAACATTTTTTTTTTTGCATCCTGCTGGTTGTGGAAGTGTTTTCCCTGCAAAAAGTTGTTGAGATGCTTGAAGAAGTGGTAGTTGGTTGGTGAAAGGTAGGTGAATATGGCAGATGAGGCAAAACTTCGAAGGCCAGTTCATTCAGCTTTGAAACACTGGTTGTGCGACCTGCGGTCAGACATTTTTGTAGAGGTTTGGGCCCTTTATTGACCAATGCTGGATGCAGGCATTGCAGTTTTTGGTGCATCGCATCTATTTGCTGAGCATACTTCTCAGATGTAATGTTTTCATTGGGATTCAGAAATCTACAGTGGATCAGATAGGCAGCAGATTACCAAATAATGAGCGTGACCTTTTTTCAGTGCAAGTTTGGCTTTGGGTAGTGATCTGGAGCTTCTTCTTGGTCCAACCACTGAACTGATCATAGCTGCTTGTCAGATAAAATCCTTTTCATCACACATCACAATGTGATCTAGAAATGGTTCATTGTTGCATAGGCTGAGGAGACAACGCTTCACAACAGTGACTTTTTTCATTTGCAGTCAGCTCATGAGACTCACTTATCAAACTTCTTCACCTTTCCAATTTGCTTCAGATGCCAAATGAGTGACTGTAGAATGGTCAATGTTGAATTCTTCTGGAACTTCTCTTGCAGTTGTAAGAGGATCAGCTTCAGTGGTTGTTGTCAGCTCAATTGGTTTTTGTCAGCTTCCCATGGCTGGCCACTATGCTCTTCATCTTGAAGGCTATTGTCTCCCTTGCAAAACTTTTTGAACCACCACTGCACTGTAAGTTTGTTGGCAGTTTCTGGGCCAGATGTGTTGTTGTTGTGAGTTGTCTCCCCTGCTTTAAAACCCATTTTTAACTCAAATAAGAAAACTGTTAGAATTTGCTTTTTGTCTAACATAATTTCCATAGTCTAAAATAAATATAAAATAAGCAGCAAGTAATGTCACCATCAAAAACATATAAAGTAAGAAATTCACATTAAAATGATGCATAAAGTAACCATATTTATTTAAGAATGTACTCTAATATCAAATGGCTAATTTCAATAGTGCAAAACCCACAGTTATTTTCATACCAGTCTAATTATTTAAAGCTTCCTGCATGCATGTGTGCTAAGTTGCTTCAGTCCTGTCTGACTCTTTGAAATCCCACAGACTTAGCCCACCAGGCTCCTCTGTCTATGGGATTTTCCAGGCAAGAATACTGGACTGGGTTGCCATGCCCTCCCCCAGGGGAACTTCCCAACCCAGGGATCAAACCCAAGTGCACTGCATCTCACGCATTGGCAAGAGGGTTCTTTACCACTAGCACCACCTGGGAAGCCCTAAAGCTTCCTATAATCCCCCAATTTTTATCTAGTAATCACCATTCCCCACCTCTTCCTCACAGTCAAATTTTACTTTAATTCCCTCCTTTTCCTCTGGTTCTGCTCATCTGTAAGTCCACGCAAGTCTGGCTTCAGACCCCACAACTCCACCAAATTTCTACCACCAAGATGCCAGTGACCTCCATGCTATTAAATCTAGTAAACACTATCCCACTCGCATCTGTTTTGACAGCTTGGAAATATGTGATACAACTTACCGTGTTATTTTTTCTTGGAATACTCTGTTTTCAGTGTTCTTCTCTTTCCTGGCTCACCCACCTCCACCTAACCAGGGTTCTCACTCTCTCTCCTCTCTACCCTGTTGATCATACGCTTCAGTCTACCCCCATACCTTCAATTGTAGCTAGGCTGATAAATCCCAAATTGAGCTCCACATTGATATTTCCAACAGTCTACTTAACCTCTCCATTTGTATGTTTCAGAGGCAGTTAAAAGCAAATGTCCCCACACTGATCTCATCATTTTCCCCCCCTAAATGACCCCTGCCACCAGCATTCTCAAACCAGAAACTGGAAGTCATCCTTGACATCTTCCTCTCCTGCCTAACAATATCCAAACAATATCCTCTAGTTCCTGAAGCTATCCATTCATATTCATCTTCCCTTCCTCATACTAACTGAAGTGAATCTTATCTCCTGGCTGACATATGGCAAAAGTTTTCTGGTTGACCTCCGCCATTGGTTGTTACTCTCTATAAATCCATTCTCTATTTTCAAGCCAAAAGATGTAACTGTGATCATGTCTATCTTTAGCTTCAAATCAGCTCTTCAATGTTTTTACATTTCACTTGGGATAAAGTTCATACCCCTGACAAATCCTACAAGGCTCTAGACAGTCAACCTCCTGGTCAACTTCCAGCATCATCTCTTGCCACTCACCCCTTGCTGTTCTCCATGTTTGGCCTTATTTGAACGTCTGGATCATTCAGCATTCTTTCTCATCATTGTACATGCTTTTATTTCCCACCCAACTGCATCTTCACAATAGTTTTTTCTGATCCTCCTGGTAAATATGTACTTCCTGTAACACTTCTGTTTGCTCAATAACTGTGCTCCCTATAAGAAATAAACAATATTTTATTTATAAACAATAAACAATAGCTGTGCCTCCCCAAAGCAGGGGCTCTGCTATAATATTTCTGTCCAGTAAGGTGCCTTACATGAAGTAGTTGTTTAATAAATGTTTGTTGAGTAAGTAAAGAATTTACAGACCTCTTGGTAATCCACCATTTCTAAAGTGAAAATTTTCATCTTTGATCCCAATCCTTGTATCAACTACTTTTTGAGGTTTTCTAGATGATATAATAAGTAATGTTATAAAAATAATAAATGTGAAAGTTCTCTGAAATACATAGTCTTTCAAAAATGAAAAAGATATTATAATAAGTCTAAGTATTATTCATGTAAATGGTCCAAATAGGTTTGGGAAGCACTGAGAACCCAAATTTTCATGAAGCTGAAAAAAATAGCTTCATGTTTAAATGACAAATTTAGCAATCTTAGGCATTTCAGTTGGAGGCTGACTGTTAACAATATTTCTATCATCTGATTAATCAAGTCACTAACTTTTATGCTCTGTCATGACCCCTGGCATTTCCTTTTTACGCAACACCATCTCAATGTTTAATCATTTGCTTTCCTCCTTTTTACCTTCTGATTTCTCTTTATAGGTATTTCAGTTCAGTTCAGTCGCTCAATCGTGTCCAACTCTTTGCGACCCCATGAATCACAGCACGCCAGGCCTCCCTGTCCATCACCAACTCCCGGAGTTCACTCAGATTCACGTCCATTGTTGAGTCAGTGATGCCATCCAGCCATCTTATCCTCTGTCGTTTCATTCTCCTCCTGCCCCCAATCCCTCCCAGCATCAGAGTCTTTTCCAATGAGTCAACTCTTCGCATGAGGTGGTCAAAGTACTAGAGTTTCAGCTTTAGCATCATTCCCTCCAAAGAAATCCCAGGGCTGATCTCCTTCAGAATGTACTGGTTGGATCTCCTTGCAGTCCAAGGGACTCTCAACAGTCTTCTCCAACACCACAGTTCAAAAGCATCAATTCTTCAGCACTCAGCCTTCTTCACAATCCAACTCTCACATCCATACATGACCACAGGAAAAACCATAGCCTTGACTAGACGGACCTTAGTCGGCAAAGTAATGTCTCTGCTTTTGAATATGCTGTCTAGCTTGGTCATAACTTTTCTTCCAAGGAGTAAGCGTCTTTTAGTTTCATGGCTGCAGTCACCATCTGCAATGATTTTGGAGCCCCCAAAAATAAAGATTGACACTGTTTCCACTGTTTCCCCATCTATTTCCCATGAAGTGATGGGACCGGATGCCATGATCTTCGTTTTCTGAATGTTGAGCTTTAAGCCAACTTTTTCACTCTCCTCTTTCACTTTCATCAAGAGGCTTTTAAGTTCCTCTTCACTTTCTGCCATAAGGGTGGTGTCATCTGCATATCTGAAGTTATTGATATTTCTCCCAGCAATCGTGATTCCAGCTTGTGTTTCTTCCAGTCCAGCATTTCTCATGATGTACTCTGCATAGAAGTTAAATAAGCAGGGTGACAATATACAGCCTTGACGTACTCCTTTTCCTATTTGGAACCAGTCTATTGTTCCATGTCCATTTCTAACTGTTGCTTCCTGACCTGCATATAGATTTCTCAAGAGGCAGGTCAGGTGGTCTGGTATTTCCATCTCTTTCAGAATTTTCCACAGTTTATTGTGATCCACACAGTCAAAGGCTTTGGCATAGTCAATAAAGCAGAAATAGATGTTTTTCTGGAACTCTCTTGCTTTTTCCATGATCTAGCAGATTTTGGCAATTTGATCTCTGGTTCCTCTGCCTTTTCTAAAGCCAGCTTGAACATCAGGAAGTTCACGGTTCGTGTATTGCTGAAGCCTGGCTTGGAGAATTTTGAGCATTACTTTACTAGCATGTGAGATGAGTGCAATTGTGCGGTAGTTTGAACATTCTTTGGCAGTTTCTTTCTTTGGGATTGGAATGCAAACTGACCTTTTCCAGTCCTGTGGCCACTGCTGAGTTTTCCAAATGTGCTGGCATATTGAGTGCAGCACTTTCAAAGCACCATCTTTCAGGATTATAGGTATTTACTATAAGAAAATCACTGTACCAGGCTGTAGAGATATAAAGATAATGATCATATAGTTTTAGCCTTTCCACTTGATATTAAAATTAGGGAAACCATCTGATACAATGCAGTGCTGAAAAGGAAAGAATTTGAGGTCAGAAAAATGTGGCTTTGCATTATACCTCTGCACAAATCTGTGAACTTTGGCACATCAAGTCTCATTACCTTCAACATGGGTAGAAACTACCACCCCAAACAACTATCCAAACAGCTACTACAAGTCGATCTCAAACTCCCTAACTATCCCTTCCCTCCACGTTCCCCCGCAATGGGCATAAGTTTGTTTTCAGTCTGTGAGTCTGTTTTGTAAATAAGCTCATTTGTATTATTTCTTTTTAGATTCTTCATATGAGTGATATCATATGACATATCTCTATCTGTCTGACTTCACTCATTATGACAATCTCTAGATCCATCCATGTTGTTTTACTTGGCATTATTTCATTCTTTTCATATGACAATCTCTAGGTCAATCTATGTTGCTGCAAATGGCATTATTTCATTTGAGATCTACATATGCACACTGCTATATTTAGAATGAATAGCCATCAAGGACCTACTATATAGCACAGGGAACTCTGCTTAATGTCATGAGGCAGCCTGTATGGGAGGGGAGCTTGGGGGAGAATGTATACATATATGTGAATGGCTGAGTCACTCTGCTGTGTAGCTGAAACTATCACAACATTGTTAATTAGCTATACTCCAAAATAAAATTAAAAGTAAAAAAAAAAAACCTACTAAAATTACCAATAGACTTAAATGAGGTACCATTTGAAGCACATTAGTATGTGCTTTGCATGCAAGTGCTCAATAAGTAGAGTTACCTGTAAGCATTCTGTAACACCTCAAAAAGCCAACTAAATATACTGTTAAAATCTTAAGCTAAGGAAAACTATTTTAAGCCGGTTTTCACTGCTTATGAATACTGTCCCATCACTTTGATTCTATAGTGCAGCCTAACCAAGTGGGTAAATACCACATCATATTCAGAGGGTCCGTAAACACTCAAGGCAGGAGGATTGTACTGGGTGTGTACACTAGGAAGAGAAAATCTCAGAGATCATTTTAGGATTCAGCCCACTATAAGAGAAAGATAGGAGTTAATGTGGCATTAAAAAAAGAAAGATAGGCTTTCCCTACTGCACAATTTATTAGATTAAGCATATTCACAAGTGAGCCCAGATATAAAGCCAGAAGGAAAAGTGAAAGAAATATGTCAAAAAGTAAAATAATGATACCTTAGAAAGATTAAAAGAATTGAAGGAAATATCCAAGGATCCTGAAATATGGGTATTACAATTCCAGAAAAAATAAAGTAACAAGTAGAAGATAGACACACCATAAACAAACAACAAAAGAAAAAACTTTGCATTAAAAACATGCCTACCAAGTCTATGGGTCTCAATCCTGATGAATGATAAAAGACATAGAGTCAACATAGCTTGGTAACATCTATGAAATTAATGAATTAAAAGCAAATCCTACAAGCATTAGACAGAAAAGGGGTCAGCTTCAAAGAAAAAGTATTATATTGACACTTGTGATATTGCTTATGCCACTCTAAAAGCAGGAAAGTATCGAATCACTATTAAGAAAAAAGAGCTTAACCATCTTACAGCCAGCCAAAATATCAGCCATTTGTTAGGGTATAAATAGATATTTGAGGATACGCAAGAATTCTGAGAAACTGATGCTGAAACTCCAATAATTTGGCTACCTGATGTGAAGAGCTGACTCGATGGAAAAGACCCTGATGCTGGGAAAGACTGAGGGCAAGAGGAAAAGGGAGTGGTAGAGGATTAGGTGGTTGGATAGCATCACTGACTCAATGGACATGAGTTTTGACAAACTCCGAGAGACAGTGAAGAACAGGGAAGCCTGGTGTGCTGCAGTTCATGGAGACGTAAGGAGTCAAACACAACTTAGTGACGGAACAACAAAAAGTCTGAGAGGGCATGGCCCACGTAACAGATCTTAGGAAAATAACTGACTGAATACTTAACACATAAGAAGCAGAATCAAAATCTCACAATAGGGAAAATAAAAAAGATAAAAAATAGTGTTAAGAAATGAATTTTACAGTTTATATTGATAATCTAAACAAAAGATAATAGACAATTTAGAAATCTGTGATGCATATTCTTGAAACAGAATCAAAGTGTTTAGAGTAAAACTGTGATGATAAAAGGCCACATTGTAAAGACAATAGCCGTAAACTGTATGGAACGTACTATATAGCACCTGACTAGAGAATGCAAATATTCAAGAAAGTTCAAGTGTACCAGATAAAATCATAGTTGGAATCTTCAATATCCTTTATTCAGAATTAAATAACTCTAGTGAACTAAAAATAAAAGGACCACGGAAGACTTTAATATAAATAAGAAAAATCTTGATAGACTTGCATATTCTCATCTCTACAAATAATATAAAAATTTTGCATTTACATAGGACATTTTTGAAAATCAAATCAATATTAATGTGCCCACAAAGAATATTTTAACAACTTTAAAAAGCAAAGATCACATTTTCTGATCATAATCCAATAAATATGGAAATTAATAGGAAAAAAATGTGGCAAGAAAAGATTTGAAAACTAATATATATTCCTAGCTAATGCTCCAATCAAAAAGAATCAAAGGGGAATTAAAAATTACCTAGAAAATATTTAAAAGTGCCTACTTTTTATCAAACATTATGAAAGGTAACAAAAGCTGTACTCAAAAAAATTTGTTTTCATTGCCTTCATTATTAAGGAAAAGGAAAGAAAGAGGGAGGGAGGTAGACATGGAGTGTGGGAGGAAGAAAGAAGGAAGGAAGAATGGGGAGAATATTTGTGTGAAATAAGAGAGAAAGCAGTTCTTAAGATTATCCACTTTGGGTTTTTTTTTATAATTTTATTCACACGTGTACATTTGTAATGGACTAGAACCTTAGTTGTATGTATAATCAACAAAATTTGCTTTGTTAAAAAATTCTCAATCTGTGATAAATCAAAACAGGAATGATTTGGTTCTTAGTAGCAACTGGCTAATTCAGGCAGAATGAATAAGAACATTATTTTATCAAATCAGAGCATGAATCTGAAAAACTATTCAGTTCAGTTCAGTAGTTCACTCACGTCTGACTCTTTGCAACCCCATGAATTGCAACACGCCAGGCTTCCCTGTCCATCACCAACTCCCGGAGTTCACTCAGACTCATGTGCATCCAGTCGGTGATGCCATCCAGCTATCTCCTCCTCTATCGTCCCCTTCTCCTCCTGCCCCCAATCCCTCCCAGCATCAGAGTGTTTTCCAATGAGTCAACTCTTCACATGAGGTGGCCAAAGTATTGGAAAAACTATTAGGTGCTGGTAAAAACGATAATAAAACAGCCAAAGAATTATCCAGTACTTTCTGATGATGTCTACAAGAATCATTTATTTAAAGCTCTTTGTAGTAAACATTCAGGCTTTGTATTCAGGATTACAAATATGATGTGAAAATGTTCAAGAGTAGAGATGTTTTAGGAGGCATTTAGGAGTAAGTCTTACAAATCTCCTCAAGGAGTCAGACCCAAATGAGATTTTCATTTTTCAGGATACAAAATTTATTTAATGATGAAAACTCAATTTCTTAAGACTCACACAGAAACAATTCAATAATATATATATTTTAAAAAACCCACTAATAGATGAGTAACTAGTATCTAGCTTCTTGTGCCATCCCCCTAAATTATCATAAACTGGTCAATATAGATAAAAAGTGGGAAATCTACAACAGCACAGAAAACTAAGGTTAGAAACACCACACACATCAAAACCCTAGAGATTCCAAAGAACACTAAAAACCAAACTGGGTGGCAAACCATAGACTAAGAATTAGCTGTGTAATGAGTAAATGGAGAAGAAAAATGATCAGGTCTTTTATGGTGAAATTAATGTTTTCAAACTGTGGTGCTGGAGAAGACTCTTGAAAGTCTCATGGACAGCAAGGAGATCAAACCAGTCAGTCCTAAAGGAAATCAACCCTAAATATTTGTGGGAAGGACTGATGCTGAGGCTGATGCTCCAGCACTTTGGCTACCTGATGTGAAGAGCCGACTCCTTGGAAAAGATCCAACTCCTTGGAAAATACCTGGAAACTGGGAAAGATTGAAGGTGGGAGGAGAAGAGGGCAGCAGATGGTTGGACGGCATCACTGTCTCAATGGACATTAGTTTGAGCAAGCTCCGGGAGATGGTGAGGGACAGGAAGGCTGGCGTGCTGCAGTCCATGGGGTTACAAAGAGTCAGACATGACTTGGTGACTTAACAAGGCATAAGAAATAATTTCATACACACACACATATGTACATATATATAAGCAAAGAAGTAAAACATCAAATAAATATAAAAATGCAACCTCAGCACAATTAATTATATACATTAATTTGCCTCTCAAATTAGTAAAAAAAAAAAAAAAAAAACAATTATTATAATCATTAGTACCTAAGAAGCTTTTGTGAAGGACACATTCACAAACTTCTGGTGAGACTGTTATTGAAATGACATTTCTGGAAAATAACTGTGCAAATCATGTCCAAAAATTTAAAAAGTGCTTATATCCTTTGACCATGATTAGTTTTCAAGAATTCTATCTTAATGAAAACTGTTCATCACAGACTTACAATGGAAAAGAAATTTGAAAGCACATAAATGTGTAACAACAGATGATTAATTAAGCATATTTATGGGTCATCCATAATGTTATACACTCATTAAAATATCATTTATTAAAAACTAATGATACAGAAACATGCAGTCCAAAACTCATATCTACCATTAGATCACAATGTAAAACATGTAGGAAAAATGCTGGAATAAAATGCAGCACAATCTTATGACTGTATCAGGGAAAAATTTTAAAGACTGTGCTCTACTTTGAGGAAATGTTTGCAGGATTTGCTAAGCTAGTTCAATTTCCTATTTGTATCCTATCTCCATTACAGTTTTGTGATCTACATCAGAAGCCTTTTATTCATTTTCTACAAAATGGCTCCTTTTTTGCTTTAATTAGATTTAGGATCTTTGATCACATTATTCCTTTCTAATGCCATCTTATATTAGTTGAGTTTCAACTGAAGTCTCAAACTATGCCTATCATAACATTTTGCATTTTTGTAATAAAATTTTCCATACTTTGGTAATCACTTGTAATGAGAACTTTTAATACACGGGTACCTGGATCCCGAAGAACTCCCTGTTATGTCCATCTAAAAATTACGATTTTTTTCCAGCCAATGGTCCTTCTTTATCTGTCTCCATTTTCTGTGTTCTGCTTACAATAGTGTAGAGCAATTTTATTTAGATTTTTTCTTTCCACTCATTAAAATTTAGATTAAAACCAAGAGATGAGGTTTCTTGATTCTTCTTTCAAACTTATCTTTCATAATTTCCACTCAGTATATGCTAAACCCTTACCAGTAACTCTTTATTTCATTCAATATCATCCATATATTCTGCTGTTTTCATAGTCTTATTCTCTTTCAGTGTCACAGTCATCAATCACTAATTCCTGGGGACCATACCCAGACAATCCCAGAATGTTATTCGAGAATGTTAAATGTATCAGAAATTTTTATCACAATGTGTAATGAATTTCCACTTGCTTAGCAGAAATGAGTAGCCCTCAGTAAATATTAGGGATCTACCAAAACCTCATTCACATTTTTTAAAATACAAGCCCAGGAATGCAGTCACAACACATAGCTGCCACCTAACATCTTTGTGACCTCTTGGAGTGAAATCAACACCAACCCTCACGATCTTGTACAGCTGACAAGACCTCTTCTACCTATAGCCCCTTGACCTCCCTGCCTCAATCCTCCTCTAGCTGGGTAGTGATGAAGCCTTTTCAAGATGCTCTAAGCCACCATTGATTAAAAACTCCCCTTGTTGTCATTGTGCGGTAGCTAAGTCATGTCCGACTCTTTGCAACCCCATGTACTACAGCACACCAGGCTTCCCTGTCCTTCACTATCTCCTGGGGTTTGCTTAAATTCATGTCCATTGAGTCAGTTCAACCATCTCATCCTCTGCTTTAAAATATCCAAAGGCTTTAAAATGCCCGATGAACCTTCTCCTCTGAATCTTCTACCTATTTATCTCTTAAAACTGATTTACTACCACGCTCTGTAAGAAGTCCTTCTACCCAAGAATGCTTTAATAAGCTGGGTATAAAAATCATCTGGAAAGTTTTTTAAAATGCACACAGGTTCCTTGGCTTATCCTCTAGAAATTCTGTTTCATTAAGTCTAGGTAGGGTACTGGGAATTTTTAACAAACACTGCAGTTGATTCTAATAGGGATGCTCTACAAGACACATTGAGAAAGTGTTTTCATATTTATAAGAACCTTGAGCATAATTTCTCAAGTTCCTTTCCTTGCAACAGATTTATTCAACTCCTCAAAATACTCTGCTTCCAAGGGTTCCTACAGATTGTCTTGTTAAACCTATTTCATTTTAGTTTTATCCATTTGATGGCCAGTCAGTATTAACATATGAAATATTTAAATGCTTCTTCATAGGAACCATATATTCGTGGAACAAAAGACCCCAAAACCAAGGCTGCCCTTCCTTAGAGCAGCAGGCAGCACTATCAGAAGTGTTCCCTCACCTTTCCTGATTAATTCTGGACACCTCCGAAACCCCTGCTCCTGGATCTAGACATCAATTACAATATTCTTATAGGATAAGCAGCCTTCCACACCTACATTTTCATGATCAATTATGTCATATAACTAACAGTTATTTCTTTATTTCCGGAATAAATTTAAACCAGGAAAATACCATTCTATTGCATCTTAATGTCTGCTCATACAATTCATCATATTCAGCTTATCTTTCTCCTGCCCCCTTTTGTCCTTTCTATGATTTTTCCTACTTGATTTTTTAATTACCAAACTTGCATAAACTCCTGGTGCATTTATAAACCCTTTCTAGTTCAGTCCTACAGGTACACAAAGCTTATAATAACAATGTTTACTGTTAATACCTGAATAAAAATGATGTCTGTTAACATTTAGGATCTTTTCAATCACAACACGGGTTTCCATTATGTAATCAAGGCAGAGCAGTACAATAAATTATAACATTTTTCTTTCTCTTCAGTCAAATATCTCACTTGACGTTCCTTTAATTACCAAACCTGCATAAACCCTGGTGCATTTACTGAACCTTTCCAAGTCAGCTCTACAGCTACATAAAGCTTATAACAGTGTTTACTGCTAACACCTGAAGAATAAAATGATGTCTGTTAATATTTAGGACTTTCTCTACCACGACAGGAGTTTCCATTGTGTAACCAAGGCAGAGTAGTACAATAAATTATAATATTTTTCCTCTCTTAAAATATATAACTTGAAACAAAAGATCTTTACCTAAGAAGTGTAAATTCTATTTTCACTTACAGGATGACGTTTACATATGAGAGAACTTAATTTACAAAATAGCCTTTTTTCTTTCCCCCCGTGGAATAGTTAACCAGTTATCAAGAGAAAGATAAACAAGCTGAGCCCTTCATAGAGACCATGAGCTATTTCTCACAAATGCACATTATGTATAGTTGAACAATCTTTCTGAAACATGCATACTATCAGCTCACCAACATCATCTTTTAAGCTAATGTACTTAGACATTTCTTGGGAGAAAAATGACTTCTGAGATGATTTTTAAACCAAGAAACAAAAATATATTGCACTTTCAAAGTAGATGATATTGCATTTAAATGTATCCCCACTTACAAATATTATAAATACCTAGTGACTATAGATATGATGAATATAAAACAAGTGGGAAGTGTTTTCCCTTGCAATAGAACTTGGATCAGAGATTATCTCAATATTTCTCAAACAACTTTTAATACATTGGAACTATTTCTGAAATTGCCTTGAGAATATGAGTAAACTGATGTCCCAAAGAGACTAAGGAGGAAGTCCTGCAATTCAACGGGTACAAATCTCCATCCACAACACAGAGTAAGTTATTTAATCTGTTGGCCCCTCTGTTTTCATGTCTGTACAATGACGATTATTAGAGTTCCTGTCTCACAGGATCATTGGGATGATTAGATACAAAAATAAATGTGTATCCTGTATCTTTTTATTTTTATATGTATGTGTATTTATGTATGTATATTTGTATTATGTTCATATATATAACTGTATGAGAAAATTAGTATAAAGAAAGTAATAAATGTAAAAAAAGCACATATAGAGAAAACTCACTAATATACATTATTCTCATTATATAGTTTTGGGGCACTGACATTTCCCAAAATGGTTACATTGGGATGTCTTATCTTATTATTAGACTAGTTTTTGTGGAAAAGATATTTCCCAACAGTACTCTATAGTCAAAATCTCAGATAAAAAGCAAGTAAGATGCTTTTAGGGCAAAGTACTTTCAAAAAAAGTCTATAAATTTCAGCCATTATTAGTGTTGATGACAATTGTGATAATGACATTCCTCAAATATTAATGTCATTCAGGTAGTCCCATTTTCTCCAGCCTTCCAGAGTCACTCCTCCTTTTTACACAAGCAACAGCAATTCAGTCACCACCTTTTGTTACAGTTTCCTCCACCCCTGAGGACTCACGGAGGAATGCATGTGTGTGACACAATTACACTCTCTGGGTCACTTCTCAAGTATGTAATGGCTGCCCATCAACACCCAAAGCACAGTTAAGATTAAGTGGAAGCCATAGACAAAGGGAAGGCCATTGTAATGCAGGAGAGGAAAAAGCAATGCTTCACAGTCAGTGACTTATTCTTTTTAGTTCCTCAAATATTTCTCCTCAGAATTTTATCTGCTAACATATTATAGAAGTTGCCTTAGCTCTTCTCAACCAGAGTTCTTTCAGACTACTTCCTTCCTACTGAGAACTCAGGAGCCTGTGTTCCTGGCCTTAGAAAGAAGAATAGCAAAACTCTCCCTCTGCCCTCTGCCACCCAAATGTAGTCAAGGGTATATTTTCCAAAGTTTGAAAAGCGTCACAACCTGGGATCCTCTGCACAATCTTCATTATTGCGTTTACCTATCTTTCCAGTCTATGGATCAGCAGGGAACAAGCACATGGAGGGTAAAAAAGAGTGAAAGAGAGAGAGAGATCCACCTGTCAATGACAGACATTAATTTTCAGAAGAAGTTTAGCCAACATCCATATTTAGGAGAAGACATATCGGGCTCTTCTAGGCCATACCCTTAATAAGTACACACCCAATTTAACATTTCAGTCTGAGGCATCTGTATTTGAATTACTTCTCCAGTTCTGGGTTTCTGGAGTACCATGAATTAGATTCTTGCTTTGATTCTAGTTGGTTAAAACTACTCACACAACTGGTCTCTCCCATAACAAAAGAGGCTCAATCCCCAGCCTAAACTCCCTCTTCTGCTCTGAAATTTAGACAGCCTTTATGTCTCTCAAATGGTATTTTTCCAGCTTCAATTATTTTAAGATCTCGGCATTTGACTTTGTAAACATGAATATGGATTCATATTTAAGTAAATATGGAGCACAAGAAGAAACTCTAAGGACTATTATGAGGTAAGGGATAGAGGAGGCATATACAAACAATTCATGAGCAGCCATGAATTTTAATAAATATCAAATTATCGATCTGGGGTTTGTAGCTGAGGAAGAGGAATTCCAAATGATTCTCTCATACCCCCCAAATAGAACAAAGTCAAATAATCAGCTAGAAGTTGATTTTGAGATGGCTTGTTAGAACAGGCACATATACGCTTTCCTAATCCTTGGTGAAAAAAATAACATTATTGTCTATTCTTTGACAACTCAGCCTACTTATTAATTAAATATTAAAAAACATATTTAGAATTAGCTCTATATTTGTTTTGGAATATGAAATATTCTTTTCCTAAGAGAAAAAAATCATTCCAGAATCAAGTAAGTATATCCAGATACCATCACTATATAAACATGACAGGGCACAGAGGCTAGAGTGCAAAAGACATCTAGGTGCCAGTTTCACTTACAATCTGAAGTGAGACCCAACAGTCCTATGAGAGTCTTACCTCCATCAGTGAACTTGGTGACTATAAGCTGTTAGATGTAATTTGGATAGTGATGAAGTTCCATGAAGCAGATGCTAAAAAGAATGGTCCTTCTGGGACCTGTAGGGGATCAAGCAAAAGTACCATCTTAAAAACCCTGATTGAGGGCTTTCCTGGTAGTTCAGTGGTAAAGAATCCACCAGCCAATGCAGGAGACACAGGTTTGATCCCTGGTCTGGGAAGATCCCCCATGCTGCAGGGCAGCCAAACCCATGGGCCACAACCATTGAGCCTGTGCTCAAGAGCCTGGGAGCCATACTGAGCCCACACGTCCCAACCACTGAGCCCACACGCTATGACTACTGCAGCCTGCGTGCCCTAGAGCCCATGCTCCACAGTAAAGAAGCCACCACCATGAGAAGCCCATACACTGCAGCTAGAGAGTAGCCCCTGCTCACCACAACTAGAAAAAGCCTGTGCCCATCAGTGAAGACCCCAGCATCGCCACAAATTAAATAAATAAATAAAAATGTTTAAAAATCCCCAATGAGCAGTGAAAACTTATTCATCTTTGATCAATTCTTGGTAATTAGAAGTTTAAAGGTTTAAAGGAAGGCACTGAAGTTGCCATAAACTTACCACCTTCGTACATAATCAAAAGAAGCAGTTTTAGTCCAAAGGGATTTAATTACCCTATATTATGAAAACATTCCCAGAAGTGTTTGAACTTCTATAATCTTAATATTACTTGCAATTTTCCAAGCAAACATTTTCCAAAAGTATAGTTTTCTAACTTAAACCATGATTTAATTTCCCTCTTGTATTGGAAAATAATTAAAATGAACTTTCTTTTTTCTCTCTAGAGCATTTCCTTTTCTCTTAAGGCATATGGACCACTTATAAATCAGATTTACAGAAAAATGATACAAAAGATTACATGTCAAGCAATTATGCAATAAAACAAATCAATTGTAACTGTTTCAACCAGTTTTCAATAAATTAACTGACTTCACTCATTTGTTTGCCCAATTTTTCAAACTGCCACCCTTGTAATTATGAAACACATCTTGATGATTTTGACACTAAATTATGTTGCATTTAAACCTAGATGGTCTTTTATACAACCCTGAAAATTCTAATAATTTTGAGAGCTGGTTTTTCTATGGAAAATTTTTTATCATAAGTGAAGAATGCTCATGGATTTCACATTCAGTTCAGTTCAGTTCAGTTCATTCGCTCAGTCATGTCCAACTTTGCGATCCCATGATTCGCAGCACACCAGGCCTCCCTGTCCATCACCAACTCTCGGAGTTCACCCAAACTCATGTGCATCAAGTAGGTGATGCCATCCAGCTATCTCACCCTCTGTTGTCCCCTTCTCCTCCTGCCCCCAATCCCTCCCAGCATCAGGGTCTTTTCCAATGAGTCAACTCTTCGCATGAGGTGGCCAAAGTATTGGAGTTTCAGCTTTAGCATCAGTCCTTCCAATGAACACCCAGGACTGGTCTCCTTTAGGATGTACTGGTTGGATCTCCTTGCAGTCCAAGGGACTCTCAAGAGTCTTCTTCAACACCACACTTCAAAAGCATCAATTGTTTGGCTCTCAGCTTTCTTCACAGTCCAACTCTCACATTCATACATGACCACAGGAAAAACCATAGCCTTGACTAGACGGACCTTTGATGGCAAAGTAATATCTCTGCTTTTTAATATGCTATCTAGGTTGGTCATAATTTTCCTTCCAAGGAGTAAGTGTCTTTTAATTTCATGGCTGCAATCACCATCTGTAGTGATTTTGGAGCCCCCCAAAATAAAGTCTGACACTGTTTCCGCTGTTTCCCCATCTATTTCCCATGAAGTGATGGGACCAGATGCCATGATCTTAGTTTTCTGAACGCTGAGCTTTAAGTCAACTTTTTCACTCTCCTTTTTCACTTTCATCAAGAGGCTTTTTAGTTCCTCTCCACTTTCTGCCATAAGGGTGGTGTCAGCTGCATATCTGAGGTTATTGATATTTCTCCTGGCAATCTTGATTCCAGCTTGTGCTTCTTCCAGCCCAGCATTTCTCATGATGTACTTACATTACTGTTACTTAAAAAAGTTAAATGATTTTTCTTTAATTATGAAAATAATTCTTAATCCAATGCACTTTTAAAAATTTATCCTATGTGCCCACTCAGGTAGGAATCAGCCAGGATGCTTTTCTTTTCTTTTATTCTCAACCTTTTGTAGTATTATAGAAGAGGCTTTACCAAGAGGCTCCACAAATTTTATAAAGACTGTTACACCAATCAACTATGAACATGGTTCCCTGGAAACTGCATATTTAACCATCAACAGTGATACACAAAAATTCTGTAAATTATGTTTCAAGGCTCGAGCCATGGTTCACTTTCCATACATCAGTTAGCACATAACTCAAAATAGCTTCCCCATTTCTTCAGAAGATGTCTTGGCTTATGTTGATTGATTGCTTTTTTAACCACGTTGGAAGTAAAGCTGTTCTAACGGATGACAAGCAAAGAAGCCCTTCAATTACTTCTTTATTAATGTCATTCTTTCCTATGTTGTTGTCATTATTAATCCTTTCACCAATGTTTCCTGTTACAATTCTAAAAAGAATTAGGCTTCTGCCATTTGATGAAATATATACTGGTTTCAATTTACTACATTTTTTTCTTTCAAGTAAAATTCAGTCTCTATTAATTTTTCTTGAGATTGCCTGTATGGGATCTTGTGATATATTCATGCTTCTAGTCATTGGTGGTGCTTCACAGTGAGCATGTATATGGTGCAGACATGGTACCTCCATTTGTACACTCAGTCAGTAATGCTTCAGAAGCTCTCTCCCCTTTAAGCAGCCCTCAGTGTGGTCAGTTCAAGACTGATTCAGAGAAAATACTTGGGCAATCATTAAAAATAGAGACATTACTTTGCCGACAAAGGTCCATATAGAGTCAAAGCTATGTTTTTTCCAGTAGTCATGTACAGATGTGAGAGTCGGACCATAAAGAAGGCTTAGTGCCAAAAAAATGAATGCTTTTGAATCATGGAGCTGGAGAAGACTTTTGTCTTGAGAGCCCTTTGGACTGCAGGGAGGTCAAAGCAGTCAATCCTAAAATAAATCAACCCTGAACATTCATTGGAAGGACTGACACTGAAGCTCCAATGCTTTGGCCACCTGATGTTAAGAGTGGACTCACCAGAAAAGTCCCTGATGCTGGGAAAGATTGAAGGCAAAAGGAAAATGGGGTGGCAGAGGACGAGAGGGTTATATAGCATCACCAACTCAGTGCATATGAATTTGAGCACACACTGGGAGATAGTGAAGGACAGAGGAGTCTGGCATGCTGCAGCCCATGGGGTCCCAAATAGTTGACCATGACTTAGTGACTGAACAACAACAAAGCAGTAAAAGGAAAAATGAATATTTAGCTCCTATATACTCTATAATATCTTGCCTAAACATCAGATAACATTATGAAATAAGTATTAGCTACTATTATAATTTTCTTTAAAAGTTTGTTTAATGAATTTCCCAAGGTCAAACCTTGCTCCATAATAAAGGGAACTCCACAAATTACCAGAATATAAAAAGGCCACCCCAAATGCAGCAATATAACCAAGATGAAGAGACAGAGGAATACTCAGCAGGTAAAGGAACAGGAGAGTTACCCACCAAACCAAACAAAAGAGGAAGAAGTAGGGAATCTACCTGAGAAGGAATTCCGAATATTGATAGTGAAAATGATCCAAAATCTTGAAATCAAAATAGAATCACAGATAAATAGCCTAGAGACAAGGATTGAGACGATGCAAGAAAGGTTTAACAAGGACCTAGAAGAAATAAAAAAGAGTCAAAACATAATGAATAACGCAATAAATGAGATCAGAAACACTCTGGAGGCAACAAATAGTAGAATAATGGAGGCAGAAGATAGGATTAGTGAAATAGAAGATAGAATGGTAGAAATAAATGAATCGGAGAGGAAACAAGAAAAACGAATTAAAAGAAATGAGGACAATCTCAGAGACCTCCAGGACAATATGAAATGCTCCAACATTCGAATTATAGGAGTCCCAGAAGAAGAAGACAGAAAGAAAGATCATGAGAAAATCCTTGAGGAGATAATAGTTGAAAACTTCCCTAAAATGGGGAAGGAAATAATCACCCAAGTCCAAGAAACAGAGTTCCAAATAGGATAAACCCAAGGCAAAACACCCCAAGACACATATTAATCAAATTAACAAAGATCAAACACAAAGAACAAATATTAAAAGCAGCAAGGGAAAAACAACAAATAACACACAAGGGGATTCCCATAAGGATAACAGCTGATCTTTCAATAGAAACGCTTCAGGCCAGGAGGGAATGGCAAGACATACTTAAAGTGATGAAAGACAATAACCTACAGCGCAGATTACTGTACCCAGCAAGGATCTCATTCAAATACGAAGGAGAAATCAAAAGCTTTACAGACAAGCAAAAGCTGAGAGAATTCAGCACCACCAAACCAGCTCTCCAACAAATTCTAAAGGATATTCTCTAGACAGGAAACACGAAAAGGGTGTATAAACCCGAACCCAAAACAATAAAGTAAATGGTAACGGGATCATACTTATCAATAATTACCTTAAATGTAAATGGGTTGAATGCCCCAACCAAAAGGCAAAGACTGGCCAAATGGATACAAAAACAAGACCCCTCTATATGCTGCTTACAAGAGACCCACCTCAAAACAAGGGACACATACAGACTGAAAGTGAAGGGCTGGAAAAAGATATACCACGCAAATAGAGACCAAAAGAAAGCAGGAGTGGCAATACTCATATCCGATAAAATAGACTTTAAAACAAAGGCTGTGAAAAGAGACAAAGAAGGCCACTACATAATGATCAAAGGATCAATCCAAGAAGAAGATATAACAATTATAAATATATATGCACCCAATATAGGAGCACTGCAATATGTAAGACAAATGCTAACGAGTATGAAAGGGGAAATCAACAATAACACAATAACAGTGGGAGACTTTAATACCCCACTCACACGTATGGACAGATCAACTAAACAGAAAATTAACAAAGAAACACAAACTTTAAATGATACATTAGATCAGTTAGACCTAATTGATATCTATAGGACATTTCACCCCAAAAATCATATTCTATATATCTTAATTGTAAATACTGTCCACAGAAATAAAACTTGATAGGTGGGGTCTGTATGCTTTCTAAAGTAAGAAAGAATTTCATTAGATACTTTATTATGAGGGAGCATTCTTTCAAAGCTGAAGCTTCCCTGGTGGCTCAGCAGTAAAGAACCCACCTGCCAATGCAGGAGGTGCAGTTTCAAACTGTGGGTTAGGAAGATCCCTTGCAGGAGTCTTGTACAACTTGCTCCAATGATTTTACCTGGAGAATCCCATGGACAGAGGAGCTTGGTGGGCTACAGTACATAGGGTCACAAAGGGTTGGGCACAACTGAAGCAACTGAGCATCCACACATGTACTTTCAAAGCTGCTGATGTTTTAGCAATAGTATAGAGAGGAAAGGAACAGTCATTTCTTGTATTTTTCAGGGTCCTTGTCACCATATGGTCTTTATGAGAGCCTATTTATTTGCAAATGCTTCTGAATAGGAGAAATGATGCCTCCAATAATTGTTTAATAGGACTGCAATAGATGAATATCAGCAGAAATATATGACAGAATTAAAACAGTTATATCTGCAGGACCCTAGAAATGATTGGACATGGAGACTGAGAAAGACATAAGAGTCAGGGATAACTACTTTGTTTCTAGCTTCCATAAATGAGGAAACTTTCATACCACTCATTTAAAGAGAATACAGTTGAGAAACAGATTTGAGGTGAAAATTATTAGGTCATTTTTAAACCACATAGAGTTCAAATTTCTTATAAAACATGTAAGTGAGATTTCCAGGAACCAGCTGGGTTTACGAGTCTTGAGTTCAAGGGAAAAACTAAGGTTGAAAATGCAATATGTAAGTGATAACTGAAATCAGGAATGTAATTCAAGTGACCTTATGAGTGTAGACAGTAAAAAGAACCCAGAGTTGATAAAGCAGCCTTGCAGAATATAACTATTTAAGCAATGGGCAGAAAAACATAAGCCCACAAAGGAAACTAAGAAAGAAAATCTAAAAAAATGGATGGAATCCAGGAGAAAATAAAGTCATAGAAGATCAGGAGTATTTCTTGCTTTAAAGAGAGAATGGTCAACAGTGACAAGTAAGATGAAGCAAATGGGCCCATTTTATAGGCCATTGTTTTTCTGGGGAAAAAAACCAAAGGAATGAATATACACCAAAGTGATGGCAGGTAATGTTTCTCCCTCTATAAAGCAATTCTCCAGGCAAGAATACTGGAGTGGGTTACCATTTTCTCCTTCAGGGGATCTTCTTGACCCAGGGACCAAACTTGTGTCTCTTGTGTCTCCTGTATTGGCAGGCAGATTCTTTACTACTAGCACCACCTGGGAAGCCCCACTATAGAGCAGTTGCATTTTCACAAGAAGTTCAGGACTTAGATATAACTGAAAAGGGGTGTACTTTGGCCACCTGATATGAAGAGCTGACTCATTTGAAAAGACCCTGATGCTGGGGAAGATTAAAGGCCTGAGAAGAAGGGGATGACAGAAGATGAGCTGCTTGGATCGCATCATCAACTCAATGGATATGTTTGGGTAAACTCCGGGAGTTGGTGATGGACAGGGAACCCTGGAATGCTGCAGTTCATGGGGCTGCAAAGAGTCAGACACGACTGAGTGACTGAACTGAACTGAAAAAGGGCTGTGATGTCAAAAGCAGATATTTTAAGCATGGGAAAAGCTGTTACTTTTTTTTTTTTCCAATGGTATTCACCTGTGAGAAAGCAAAGAGGTAAAACTATTGATGTAATTGTTCAGTCATTAACTCATGTCTGACTCTTTGAGATGCCATGGACTGCAGCTAAATCAATCCAAAACTGAGATTTTATAAGGGGTGGCCACCGATGGGCAAGGAAGAAGAGAGGAAGGGTAATAATAACAGAATGACTGAAGTGACAGACTTTGGAATCTAGGGTCGAAGAGGATGAAAGTGAATCTAGAAAGAAGCAGACAGATTAGAAGGAAATGGAGTAGCTCAAGGCCTGAAGTTTGCCTAAGGTCAAAGAGTAGATATACTAGTTTTACAGAATGGGAAGGATAGACAGATTGTCATAGTTGCAAAGAGTGTAAAGTTTAACATTTTACATGTAGTATAGCACTAGGTTTTGCTATATTTCAAGATGTGTCTATATCTGTCTGATACCAAATTAACATAAAGGTAAAGACCATTATAGGGGACTGGAATGCAAAAGTAGATAGTGGAAAATACCTGGAGTAACAGGCAAATTTGGTCTTGAAGTATAGATGAAGCAGGACAAAGGCTAACAGAGTTATACCAAAAGAATGCACTGGTCATAGGAAACCCCCTCTTCCAACAAGACAAGAGAAGACTCTACACATGGACATCACTACATGGTTAAACTGAAATCAGATTGATTATATTCTTTGCAGTCAAAGATGGAGAAGCTCTATATAGTCAGCAAAAAAAAAAAAAGACTGGGAACTGACTGTAGCTCAGACCATGAACGCCTTATTGCCAAATTCAGACTTAAATTGAAGAAAGTAGGGGAAAACCACTAGACCATTCAGATATGACCTAAATCAAACCCCTTATGATTATACAGTGGAAGGGAGAAATAGATTCAAGGGATAAGATCTGATAGGCAGAGTACCTGACGAACTGTATGGAGGTTCATGACATTGTACAGGAGTCAGGGATGAAGACTATCCCCAAGAAAAAGCAATGCAAAAAGGCAAAATGGTTGTCTGAAGAGGCCTTACAAATAGCTGAGTAAAGAAGAGACACTAAAGGCAAAGGAGAAAAGGAAAGATATACCCGTTTGAAAGCAGAGTTCCAAAGAATACCAAGGAGAGATAAGATAACTTTCCTCAGTGATCAGTGCAAAGAAATAGAGGAAAACAATAGGATGGGAAAGACTAGAGATCTCTACAAGAAAATTAGAGATACCAAGGGAACATTTCATCCAATGACGGGCACAATAAAGGAAAGAAATGATATGGACCTAATAGAAGCAAAACGTATTAAGAAGAGGTGGCAAGAATACACAGAAGAACTGTACAAAAAAGATCTTCATGACCCAGATAACTATGATGGTATAATCACTCACACAGAGCCAGACATCCTGGAATGTGAAGTCAAGTGGGCCTTAGGAAGCATCACTATGAACAAAGCTAGTGGGGGTGATGGAATTCCAGTTAAGCTATTTTAAATATTGAAGATGACTCTGTAAAAGTGCTACATTCAATATGCCATCAAATTTGGAAAATGGAGCCACAGGACTGGAAAAGGTCAGTTTTCATTCCAATCCCAAAGAAAGGAAATGCCAAAGAATGTTCAAACTACTGCACAATTGCATTCATATCACACGCTAGTAAAGTAATGCTCAGAAATCTCCAGGCCAGGCTTCAGCAGTGCGTGAACCGTGAAGTTCCAGATGTTCAAGCTGGTTTTAGAAAAGGCAGAGGAACCAAGGATAAAATTGCCAACATCCATTGGATCATCAAAAAAGCAAGAGAGTTCCAGGAAGACATCCACTTCTGCTTTATTGACTATACCAAAGCCTTTGACTGTGTGGATCACAACAAACTGTGGAAAATTCTTAAAGAGATGGAAACACCAAACCATCTGACCTGCCTCTTGAGAAATCTGTATGCAGGTCAGGAAAAAACAGTTAGAACTAGCCATGGAACACCAGGCTGGTTCCAAATAGGGAAAGGAGTACATCAAGACTGTATATTGTCACCCTGCTTATTTAACTTATATGTAGAGTACATCATGAGAAATGCTGGGCTGGAGGAAGCACAAGCTGCAATCAAGATTGCAGGGAGAAATATCAATAACCTCAGATGTGTAGATGACACCATCTTTATGGCAGAAAGTGAAGAGAAACTAAAGAGCCTCTTTAGGAAAGTGAAAAAGGAGAGTGAAAAAGTTGGCTTAAAACTCAACATTCAGAAAACTAAGATCATGGCATCTGGTCCCATAACTTCAAAGCAAATAGATGGGGAAACAGTGGAAACAGTGACAGACTTTATTTTAGGGGGCTCCAAAATCACTGCAGATGGTGACTGCATCCATGAAATTAAAAGACGCTTGCTCTTTGGAAGGAAAGTTATAATCAACCTAGACAGCTATTTAAAAAGCAGAGACATTACTTTGTCAACAAAGTTCCTTCTAGTCGAAGTTATGGTTTTTCCAAAAGTGATGTATGAATTTGAGAGTTGGACTATAAAGAAAGATGAGTGCTGAAGAATTGATGCTTTTGAACTGTGGTGTTGGAGAAGACTCTTGAGAGTCCCTTTGACAGCAAGGAGATCCAACCAGTCCATCCTAAAGGAGATCAGTCCTGGGTTTTCATTGGAAGGATTGATGCTGAAGCTGAAGCTCCATTACTTTGGCTACCTGATGGGAAGAACTGACTTATTTGAAAACTGCATTCATCCTGATGCTGGGAAAGACTGAAGACAAGAGGAGAAGGGGAGGACAGAGGAAGAGATGGTTGGATGTCATCACCGACTCGATAGACATGAGTTTGGGTAAACTCTGAGAGATGGTAATGGACAGGGAGGCCTGGCTTGCTGCAGTCCATGGAGTTGCAAAGAGTCAGACACGACTGAGTGACTGAACTGACTTAAACACCATTAGAGGGGCTTCCCTGGTGGATCAGATGGTAAATAATTTGTCTGCCATGCAGGAAACCTGAGTTGAACCCTTGTGTTGGGAAGTACCCTGGAGAGGGGAATGGCTACTCACTCCAGTATTTTTGCCCTGAGAATTCCATGGACAGAGGACCTGTCGGGCTATAGTCCATGCGATCACAAAGAGTCACACATGACTGAGTGATTAACAGTTTCAAAGACCAATAGAATTTAAATAAAAGACTTAACTTCAATTAAGTCATTCACAAAGTCATTAGGAGTTTTGGAAATTGTTAAGACTAAAGTAAAAGGGTGGGATACTTAAAAGACATTGCTAAACCAGTGTTTGTCAATCAACTCATAAAGTCTTGTTTCATTTGGAATTTATCTAAAAGAAAAATCAGAAAAACGTGCAACATGCAATAGATTGAGACAGTAAAACAGCCACCAACTTTTCTGAGAATTAGCCATTACAACTCAAACCATAAATACCATTATTAGAAACAAGAGAAAAATATTTGGCTATTAAATGACAACTATTTTCCTAGCAAAAATTTGCTCAAGTGTTTTGCTTGCTTTTTTTAACAGCTTTAGAAAACAACATCCTTCTTAAATTTTTTCGCTAACAAATTTCAAAAATAGATTTTGATGATATCTTCATATGACATATGCAATATCATTACATAATGGTGTATATTTTACTAAAGCACACAAATGTATTACTGTCTCTTTTTCTTACCCAGCTTTATTGAGATATAGTTAACTTATAGCACTGTGTGCATTTGAGGTGTGTAGCATAACAGTTTGCTGTATGTATGTACTGTAAAATGATTACCACAATAGGTTGTTTGACACACCTATTATACACACAGTTATAATGCATGTGTGAGTTGTGTTTGTGGCGGGCTGGCTTTTGAGATCAGTACTCTTAGCAATTTTCAAGTACACAATGCATTGTTTGTTGTTCACCATAGTTATTGTGCTGTACATTACAGCTCCAGAACCTATGCATCTTGTGACTGGAAGTTTGTAACCTTTGACCAGCTTCACCTATTTTGCTCATCCCATGGCAACTGTCAGCTTACTCTGTTTCTATGAGTTTGATTTTTATAGAGGATGTGGAATAAAGGAAACCCTGGTGGAGACAGTGGCTGACTGTGTTTTTGGGGCTCCAAAATTACTGCCGTGGTGATTGCAGCCATGAAATTAAAAGATGCTTACTCCTTGGAAGGAAAGTTATGACCAACCTAGACAACATATTAAAAAGCAGAGACATTATTTTGCCAACAAAGGTCCATCTAGTCAAGGCAATGGTTTTTTAAGTAGTCATGCATGGATGTGAGAGTTGGACTATAAAGAAAGCTGAGCACTGTAGAACTGATGCTTTTGAACTGTGGTGTTGGAGAAGACTCTTGAGAGTCACTTTGACAACAAGGAGATCCAACCAGTCCACCCTAAAGAAGATCAGACCTGGGTGTTCATTGAAAGGATTGATGCTGAAGTTGAAGCTCCAATACTTTGGCCACCTGATGTGAAGAGTTGACTCATTCATTTGAAAAGACCCTGATGCGGGGAAAAATGAGGACAGGAGAAGGGGACAACAGAGGATGAGATGATTGGATCGCATCACTGACTCAATGCACATGGGTTTGGGTAGACTCCAGCATTTGGTGATGGACGGAGAGGCCTGACGTGCTGTGGTTCATGGGGTTGCAAAGAGTCGGACATGACTGAGCGACTGAACTATACACTGTTCATGGGATTGCAACTTGGTAAGGAGCAGTGGCTGCGCAGGTGCTGGAGGGCTGAGAGGAGCTACTCCACGTTCAAGGCCAGGAGATGCTGCTATGAGGAGATACCGCTCGTCCATGGTAAGGAGCAGCGGCTGTGCTTTGCTGGAGCAGCTGTGAAGAGATACCTCACGTTCAAGGTAAGAGAAACCCAAGTAGGATGGTAGGTGTTATGAGAGGCATCAGAGGCAAGAAACACAAACCATAATCACAGAAAACTAGTCAATCTAATCACATGGACCACAGCCTGGTCTAACTCAATGAAACTAAGCCATGCTGTGTGGGGCCACCCAGGAGGGGTGGGTCATGGTGGAGAGGTCTGACAGAATGTGGTCCACTGGAGAAGGGAATGGCAAACCACTTCAGTATTCTTACCTTGAGAACCCCATGAACAGTATGAAAAGGCAAATTGGTAGGATACTGAAAGAGGAACTCCCCAGGTCGGTAGGTGCCCAATATGCTACTGAAGATCAGTGGAGAAATAACTCCAGAAAGAATGAAGGGATGGAGCCAAAGCAAAAACAATACCCAGTTGTGGATGTGACTAGTGATAGAAGCAAGGTCCGATGCTGTAAAGAGCAATATTGCATAGGAAACTGGAATGTTAAGTCCATGAATCAAAGCAAATTGGAAGTAGTCAAACAAGAGATAGCAAGAGTGAACATCGATATTCTAGGAATCAGTGAACTAAAATGGACTGGAATGGGTAAATTTAACTCAGATGACCATTATATCTACTACTGTGGGCAGGAATCCCTTAGAAGAAATGGAGTAGCCATCATGGTCGACAAAAAAGTCCGAAATGCAGTACTTGGATGCAATCTCAAAAATGACAGAATGATCTCTGTTTGTTTCCAAGCAAACTTTCAATATCATGGTAATCCAAGTCTATGCCCCAACCAGTAACGCTGAAGAAGCTGAAGTTGAATGGTTCTATGAAGACCTACAAGACCTTTTAGAACTAACACCCAAAAAAGATGTCCTTTTCATTATAGGGGACTGGAAGGCAAAGGTAGGAAGTCAAAAAACACCTGGGGTAACAGACAAATTTGGCCTTGGAATACAGAATGAAGCAGGGCAAAGGCTAATAGAGTTTTGCCAAAAGAACGCACTGGTCATAGCAAACACTGTCTTCCAACAACCCAAGGGAAGACAATACACATGGACATCACCAGATGGTCAACACCGAAATCAGATTGATTATATTCTTTGCAGCCAAAGATGGAGAAGCTCTATACAGTCAGCAAAAACAAGACCAGGAGCTGACTGTGGCTCAGATCATGAACTCCTTATTGCCAAGTGAAGTGAAGTTGCTCAGTCGTGTTCAACTCTTTGCAGCCACATGGACTGTAGCCTATTAGGCTTCTCTGTCCATGGGATTTTCCAGGCAAGAATTCTGGAGTGGCTTGCCATTTCCTTCTCCAGGGGATCTTCCTGACCCAAGGATTGAACCCAGGTCTCCTGCATTGCAGGCAGATGCTTTACCCTCTAAGCCACCAGGGGAGTCCTTTATTGCCAAATTCAGACTTAAATTGAAGAAAGTAGGGAAAACCACTAGACCATTCAGGTAAGACCTAAATCAAATTCCTTATGATTATGCAGTGGAAGTGAGAAATAGATTTAAGGGACTAGATCTGATAGATAGAGTGCCTGATAAACTATGGAATGAGGTTCCTGACATTGTACAGGAGACAGGGATCAAGACCATCCCCATGGAAAAGAAATGCAAAAAAGCAAAATAGCTGTCTGGGGAGGCCTTACAAATAGCTGTGAAAAGAAGAGACATAAAAAGCCAAGGAGAAAAGGAAAGATATAAGCATCTGAATGCAGAGTTCCAAAGAATAGCAAGGAGAGATAAGAAAGCCTTCCTCAGCGATCAATGCAAAGAAATATAGAAAAACAACAGAACGGGAAAGACTAGAAATCTCTTCAAGAACATTAGAAATACCGAGGGAACATTTGATGCAAAGATGGGCTCGATAAAGGATAGAAATGGTATGGACGTAACAGAAGCAGAAGATATTAAGAAGAGGTGGCAAGAATACACAGAAGAATTGTACAAAAAAGAAATTCACGACCCAGATAATCACGATGGTGTGATCACTCACCTAGAGCCAGATATCCTGGAATGTGAAGTCAAGTGTGCCTTAGAAAGTATCACTACAAACAAAGCCAGTGGAAGTGATGGAATTCCAGCTGAGCTATTTCAAATCCTGAAAGATGATGTTGTGAAAGTGCTGCACTCAATATGCCAGCAAATTTGGAAAACTCAGCAGTGGCCACAGGACTGGAAAAGGGCAGTTTTCACTCCAATCCCAAAGAAAGACAATGCCAAAGAATGCTCTAACTACCACACAATTGCACTCATCTCACACACTAGCAAAGTAATGCTCAAAAGTCTCCAAACCAGGCTTCAGCAATACATAAACTGTGAACTTCCTGATGTTCAAGCTGGTTTTAGAAAAGGCAGAGGAACTAGAGATCAAATTGCCAACATCTGCTGGATCATCGAAAAAGCAAGAGAGTTCCAGAAAAACATCTATTTCTGCTTTATTGACTACGCCAAAGCCTTTGTGTGTATCACAGTAAACTGTGGTAAACTCTGAAAGAGATGGAGATACCAGACCACCTGACCTGCCTCTTGAGAAATCTATATGCAGGTCAGAAAGCAACAGTTAGAACTGGACATGGAACAACAGACTGGTTTCAAATAGTAAAAAGAGGACATCAACGCTGTATATTGTCACCCTGCTTATTTAACTTCTATGCAGAGTACATCACGAGAAATGCTGGGCTTGAGGAAGCATAAGCTGGATTCAAGATTGCCAGGAGAAATATCAATAACCTCAGATATGCATATGACACTGCCTTTATAGCAGAAAGTGAAGAGGAACTAAAAAGCCTCTTGATGAAAGTGAAGCAGGAGAGTGAAAAACTTGGCTTAAAGCTCAATTTTCAGAAAATGAAGATCATGGCATCTGGTCACGTCCTTTCATGGAAAATAGATGGGGAAGCAGTGGAAACAGAGTCAGACTTTATTTTCGGGGGCTCCAAAATCACTGCAGATAGTGACCGCAACCTTGAAATTAAAAGACGCTTACTCCTTGGAAGGAAAGTTATGACTGACCTAGATAGCTTATTCAAAAGCAGAGACATTACTCTGCCAACAAAGGTCCGTCTAGTCAAGGCTATGGTTTTTCCTGTGGTCATATATGGATGTGAGAGTTGGACTGTGAAGAAAGCTGAACGCCAAAGAATTGAAGTTTTTGACTGCTGTGTTGGAGAAGACTCTTGAGAGTCCCTTGGACTGCAAGGAGATCCAACCAGTCCATTCTAAAGGAAATCAGTCCTGAGTGTTCTTTGGAAGGACTGATGCTAAAGCTGAAACTCTAGTACTTTGGCCACCTCATGCGAAGAGCTGACTCACTGTAAAAGACCCTAATGCTGGGAAGGATTGGGGGCAGGAGGAGAAGGGGACAATAGAGGATGAGATGGCTGGATGGCATCACTGACTTGATGCACATGAATTTGGGTGAACTCCGAGAGTTGGTGATGGACAGGGAGGCTTGGCGTGCTGCAGTTCATGGGGTCACAAAGAGTCAGACATGACTGAGTGAGTGAACTGAACTGAACTGAACTGATAGCTACAATGGAAAATAGTACAGAGGCTCCTCAAAATATTAAAAATAGAACTAACATCTAATCTAGCAGTTCTACCCCTGGGCATACCTTAAGGAAATAAAATAACTATTTTAAGACTTTATGCACACTGCATTCATAGAAGCATTATTTACAATGGCCAAGACATGGAAACAATCTAGGCATCTATCAAGAGACGAATGGATAAAAATAATACATATATATATGTACACATATAATGGAATATTATTCTTCTAAAACTCATCTCCCATAACCTGATATTCAGGTGTCCTAGTTTTGTCCTCTAATTTTTATCAATTGTAACATATCTTTAGTAGACTGTTGGCCCTAATTGATCTATGACTAAATAAGTTCTAGCTATCAAACTAGAAGTAATGCAACATTGCTTGGATGGTTATTTTACTTCTTAAGTGGATGGTTCTGAAGCAAAATAGACTTCAAATATTTTCAGTTCAGTTCAGTTCAGTTCAATCGCTCAGTTGTGTCCGACTCTTTGTGACACCATGAATCGCAGCACGCCAGGCCTCCCTGTCCATCACCAACTCCCAGAGTTCACTCATACTCATGTCCATCGAGTCCGTGATGCCATCCAGACATCTCATCCTCTGTCGTCCCCTTCTTCTCCTGCCCCCAATCCCTCCCAGCATCAAAGTCTTTTCCAATGAGTCAGCTCTTCACATCAGGTGGCCAAAGTACTGGAGTTTCAGCTTTAGCATCATTCCTTCCAAAGAGATCCCAGGGTTGATCTCCTTCAGAATGGACTGGTTGGATCTCCTTGCAGTCCAAGGGACTCTCAAGAGTCTTCTCCAACACCACAGTTCAAAAGCATCAATTCTTCGGCGCTCAGCCTTCTTCACAGTCCAATTCTCACATCCATACATGACTAGTGGAAAAACCATAGCCTTGACTAGACGGACCTTAGTCGGCAAAGTAATGTTTCTGCTTTTGAATATGCTATCTATGTTGGTCATAACTTTTCTTCCAAGGAGTAAGCGCCTGTATATATATATATATATTTATATATATGTGTGTGTATATTACTCATATATATATACACATACATTAAAGAGAACTAATATTTCTTAATTTCTTATATTCAAGGATATTCCAGGGGTAAATTTAAGTACATTGTAGTAGCTCATTTATTATTAACTGTTTATTGTTTTATTTTAAGATAGTCTGTTTATGTAGCATGTATCCATATATGTAATGGTTATACATTATAATAGTAGAAAATGTAAAAATATGAGAGGATATACAGAAGTTCTTCCTCTGTATCCTATCTCCTCAGTTCCTACTTACATTTACATTTTGGTAATAATCACTAAGCCTAGGACTTCTGAAATATCCTTAAGAATATTTTCTAATATTCTTTGGAAACATGTCTGTTTATATGTTCCACATATGAGATTTATGAAATATATCTGTGTGATGTCTTCATTGTGGTATTATTATTAACCTAAGAACGAAGATTACTTTTGCTTTTTAAATTTCCAAGTGAAAACGTTTTTTCTCAATATTATTATTAATGTCTAATTTCATTAAGTAGTGATCAAAAATTAATTAATTAGAAATGAATACCCTAATTGAGACACAGAATTACATTTGTGAACATGACCGTGAGTAGGGAAATGGCAGCCACAAGAAGTGTGTACATTAATTGCATGAGCTTCTAAATTTCTTAGGATCTATAAGGGCAGGTGTATCACTAATAGCTAGTCTCCATATACACTCTTAATGAGTTTCTTCCCCTTGTATCTAGCAATAAAATGAGGCAGAGATGACTCTGAATGACTTCATCACTTCTCACGAACATAGGTCATAACAAGCTTGTCATTACTCACATAGTTTCTCAGAATACTTGCTCTGAAAGAAGCAAGATGACTGAGTACCCAGTAAGCACATGCTTTGAGGAAACTAGACTTACAAGAGAGGCCATATGGAGAGAGAGAAATGCTTTGCCCAGCCCAGCCATCTCAGCTAAGGTTTCAGACATGTCTGTGAGGGGCCATTTTTGTCACTAACCCCAGTCAAGCCTTCAGATGACCTCAAAATTGGTCGACATCTAACTGAAATTGCATGAGAGAGCTATCCAGCTGAGCCCGAGCAACTGATAAAATTTTGAGGAATAATATATCTTTATTTTAAGTCTTTTATGTTCAAGCAGCTTTCTGTACAAGAGTGGGAACAGCAGGAAATTAAGCGATGACATGAACAGAAGGGTGACACCTCTTCGTATTACACAAAGCAAAAAGGAAAGTAAGGCTGGAACTGATGAGATTAAGGGGCATGCAGATAAGATGATAAGTTTGAAACAAGCAATACGGTTTGGAATTGGTACTGTGGGGAATGGAAATGAGAGTTGAAAATGGAAACGGATAAGGCTATCTGGGTGATATCATAGGTTAAGCTGAAATCCATGTTTGCATTGGTAACATTTACCTAATTAGGTTAGTTGCTCTAATAGTTGTTAAACTCATTCATGAGAAGGAAATCAAGGACCTATGCAGAGAGGACAGTTACAATTGAAGAAGGCTCGAAGTGGTAGATTTTATGCTATGATCCTCAAAAGATTTCCCCAGATTTGGAAGCACAACATTAACATTATAAGCATAACTTTAACAGCATCCAATTTTAAAGGGAACAGTTTAACCTGTTGAAGAGAAACATTTTTAATTCTTTGATATATAAAACCAAATTAATATCTTCAACAGTTTATATTACAAATAGCTATTATGAAAGATTCCTAACTAAACTGAAAAGCTTTTGATCAGCAAAGGATACCATGGACAAAAGGAAAAGACAAACTATAGAAAGGGAGAAAATATTCAGATATGATATGGCCAATAAGACACTAACCTCCAAAATATAAAAACAGCTCATACAACTCAATACCAAAACTGCAAACAACCCAATAAAAAATGGGGAGAACACCTGAGTAGGCATTTTTTCGAAGATGGCTAACAGGCACATGAAAAGATGTTCAAATCTTGCTAATTATTAGTTTAGTTTTTTAGTTTAGTCACTCAGTCGTGTCTGACTCTTTGTGACCCCATAGACTGCAGCCTATCAGGCTCCTCCCTCCATGGGATTCTCCAGGCAAGAGTACTGGAGTGGGTTGCCATTGCCTTCTCCAGGGTATCTTCCTGACCCAGGGATCGAACGCAGGTCTCCTGCATTCCAGGCAGATGCTTTAACCTCTGAGCCACTAGGGAAGCAGTCATTAAGAAGCTAATTATTAGGGAAATGCAAATCAAAACAACAATGAGATATCACTTTATACCTGTCAGAATGGCTATTTTCAAAAAGAACACAAATAAAACATGTTGGCAAGGATGTGGAGAAAAGGGAACCTTTGTACACTGTTGGTGAGAATATAAATTGGTTCAGCCACTCTGGAAAACATTATTAGGGTTCATCAAAAAACTAAAAAAAGGATCTATCATTTGATAAAGCAATTCCACTCCTGGATATATTTCCAAAAAAAAAAAATCCCCACTAATTTAAAAAGACACATGCACCCCAATGTTCATAAAAGCACTATTTACAATAGCTAAGATATGACAGCACCCGTGTCCATCAACAGATGAATGCATAAAGAAGATGTAGTACATGCACACACACACGCACACACACACGCACACACACACAATGGAATGTTACAAATTTGCCATTTGTAACAACATGGATTGGCCTGGAGGTATTATGCTTGGTGAAATAGATCAGGTCGATAAAGATAGATACTATATAATATCACTGATATGTAGAATCTAAAAAATAATACAAATGATCATATATAGTAAAACAGACACAGCCTCACAGATACAGTAAACCAACCTGTGGCTACCAATGGTGAGAGAGGACAGAGAGGGACAACTTAGGGGTATGAGATTAAGAGGTACAAACTACTAGGTATAAAACAGACATTCAACAAGGATACATTGCAGAGCATAGGAAGTGATAGCCATTGTCTTAATATCTATTAGTGTAGTATAATATGTACACTGAATCACTATGCTATATACCAAAAAGTAATGCAATGCTGTGGATAAAATATACTTCAATAGAAAAGAGAATTTTGTATTAAGTTGGTGCAAAAGTAACTGTGGTTTTGCATAGTTGAACTTTGCCATTTATACTGGAATATATTCTTAAATGTGGTTATATTACACATCATTTTAATGTGTATTTCTCAGTTTATGGGTTTTTCTTTTTTTGCTAATGATTTATTACTTGCTATCTATTTTATACTTATTTTAGACTAGGGAAACCATGTTAGACTAAAAGTAAATTTGAGCAATTTTCTTCTTGGAGTTCAAAATGTGTTCCAAAGCAATGGAGACAACTCACAACATCAGCCCATTTGGCTCAGGAACTGCTAATGAAGCTACAGTTTAGTGGTGGTTCAAGAAGATTTCCAAAGGAGATGATGGCATTGAACATGAGGAGAGCACTGGCCAGCCATCAGAAGCTGATGATGACCAACTGAGAGCAATCACTGAAGCTGTTTCTCTTACCACTACAGGAGAAGCTGCTGAACAACTCAAGGCTGACAAATCTACAATCATTCAGCATTTGAAACAAATTGGAGAGGAGAAAAAGCTCAACAAGTGAGTACCTCATAAAGAAAGAAAGTGAAAGAAAGCATTAGTCACTCAGTCATGTCTGCCTCTTTGCAACCCCATGAACTGTAGCCTGCCAGGCTCCTCTGTCCATGGAATTCTCTAGGTAAGAATACTGGAGTGGGTAGCCATTCCTTTCTACAGGGGATCTTCTCGACCCAGGGATTGTACCTGGGTCTCCTGCATTTCCAGCAGATTCTTTACTCTCTGAGCCACCAGGGAACCTGGGTGCCTCATAAGCAGACCACAAATCACAAATATCATTTTGAAGGGTCATCTTCTCATTGGGAAAGGAGTACACCAAGCCTGTATATTGTCACTCTGATTATTTAACTTTTATTCAGAGTACATCATGTGAAATGTCGAACTGGATGAAGCACATGCTAAAATCAAGATTGAGAAAAAATATCAATAATCTCAGATATGCAGATGACACCACCCCAACAGAAAGCAAAGAGGAACTAAAGAGCCTCTTGATGAAAGTGAAAGAGGAGAGTGAAAAAGATGGCTTAAAACTCAACATTCAGAAAACTAAGATCAAGACATCTGGTCCCATCACTTCATGGCAAATAGATGGGGAAACAATGGAAACCATGAAAGACTATTTTCTTGGGCTTCAAAATTACTGCAGATGGTGACTGCAGCCATGGAATTAAAAGATGCTTGCTCTTTGGAAGAAAAGTTATGAGCAACCTAGACAGCATATTATAAAGCAGAGACAGTATTTTGCTGAAAAAGGTCTATCTAGTCAAAGTTATGTTTGTCCCAGTAGTGATGTATGGATGTGAGAGTTGGACCATAAAGAAAGCTGAGTGCCAAAGAATTGATGCTTTTGAACTATGGTGCTGGAGAAGACTCTTGAGAGTCCCTTGGACTGAAAGGATACCAAACCAATCAATCCTAAAGGAAATCAGTGCTGAATATTCATTGGAAAGACTGATGCTGAAGCTCCAATACTTTGGCCACCTGATGCAAAGTATTGACTCATTGGAAAAGACCCAGATGCTGGGAAAGATTGAAGGTGGGAGAAGAAGGGAATAATGAGGTGGCTGCATGGCACCACTGACTTGATGGACTTGAGTTTGAGCAAGTTTGGGAGTTGGTAATGGTCAGGGAATCCTGACATGCTGCAGTCCATGGGGTCACAAAGTGTCAGACAAGACTGAACAATTGAACTGAACTTAGTCTATCAACAACAGTGAATCATTTCTGGATTGGATTGTGATGTGTCATGAAAAGTGGATTCTATATGGCAACTGGTGATCATTAGCTCAGTTGTTGGACTGTGAAGGAGCTGCAAATCACTTCTCACAGCCAAACTTGCACCGAAAAAGGTCGTGGTCAGTGTTTGCGGTCTGTTGCCTGTCTATCCGCTACAGCTTTATGAATCTTGGTGAAACCGTTACATCTGCAAAATACGTTCAGCAAATTGATGAGAAGCACTGTAAACCGCAATGCCTGCAGCCAGCATTGTTCAACAGAAAGGGCCCAATTCTTCTTCACAACACCTGACTGCAGGCTGCACAACCAATGCTTCAAAATTTGAACAAATTGGGCCATGAAGCTTTGCCATCCACCATATTCATGTGATCTCTTGCCAACTACCGCTTCTTCAAGCATCTTCACAACTTTTTGCAGGCATAATGCTTCCACAGCCAGCAGGAGGCAGAAAGTGTTTTCCAAGAGTTCATCAAATACCAAAGCATAATTTTTATGCTCGAGGAATAAACAAACTTATTTCTCATTGGCAAAAATGTGTTACTTATAATGGTTCCTATTTTGACTAATAAAGATGTGCTTGAGCCTAGTTATAAGAATAAAAAATTCATGGTCCAAATTCATAATTACTTTTTTACCAACCTAAATATTTCTCAGATGGCACTAGTGGTAAAAAAAAAAAAATTGCCTGTCAATGTAGGAGATGCAAGAAAAGGGGGTTGGGAAGATCCCCTGGAGAAGGAAATGGCAACACACTCCAGTATTCTTGTCTGGAAAATCCCACAGACAGAGGAACCTGGTGGGCTATATGGGGTTGCAAAGAGTCAGACAAAACTGAGCACACACAGAGGCATACATGGTCAAGCAAGTGCCATATAAGGCAAATATCTGAGCCTAAGCAAAAGAAAATAAGACCTTTGATGACACCTTATAAACAAAATAGAGAAACATTGCTTAAGACCTGAGTATGGTTTTTAAGGTTCAATCAGGAAGCAAAAAGTACAAGTTTTAGCCATTAAGACTGGGTTTAATATAAGGAAGAATTTTCTAGTAGTAAGAGCTCTCCTTTCAGTGGCCTCAAGAGATGACTTGTTCATAATTGAGGTAGCAACTTTGAAAGAAGATTCTCCTGCCAGGAGAGTCCCTTAAAGCTTGATAAACATGCAATCATAAAATTTGTCTATGAAGTTAATATAACCAGTTCCAAGCATTCCTTTTGTAAATTACATCTATGGGGGGGGAAGTCATGTGATTTCTTTTCTTTTCTCAATTAGGGGCTCTTGAGGAAGATTTCAAGCAATAGATTTAACCAATCTTGTCCACAGGTCACAATTCCAGGGTATACCCACAATATCCAACCTACTCATGTAGCTGTTCTCAGCTCAAGCACTGGGGTAGTGGTATCCAAATTGTCATTTCCATGATTTCTAACTTCCTTAGTCTTGTCTCTTAACTAGATAAATGTTCCAGTCTCTCCCAGTTTGATTGGTAATAGTGTCCTTTTCCTCCCAACGGTACCTCCTAAATATACCAGCCAGCAATTTAACTGGTGCAGTTGTCCGAATAATAAACCCTCCCAGTGAATAAACCTTTTCACGTGTGCCAGGCAGCGAGTCATTTTCATGGCTACAGGTGCTAGGCGGGGTGACTGTCTGAGGTCTCACCTAGACCAACACAAGGTTGTTTCCACAGAACCATGTCCCCCTAAGTCTGTGCAAACCTGATGGAATACATTTCCTTCCTCTGTTTTAGATGATGAAAAGTCCCCATGACTTATACTAGGTTTGTTCTCTTCCCTTTGCCCTCCTTCATTCTTCTGCCCACCATACTGTATTAATCGCATTCCCCCCAAATAGGATAAATAAACTACTTTTTCACTCCTTCTTTGTTCATTCATTTTTTTTTTTCTGTTGCCTTGTGTCTCTGATCACTTTGGCAGTTGATTGGTTCTTTATTTTGAGCTTTAATGGTAACTGTGTGGTTTGCTATTTTACTGGAGAAACAGCCACAATATAAGAAATCATACATCTATCTCTGGAACTATGCTGGCAGATCTGTATAATTTTCTACATATTTCCCCTAAAACTTCCCGTAGCCTATGTTTACATGATTTCTCTTTAACCATTATATTTCTAGCTTCCTATTTTAGCGCTGCCAACTCAAGGCAGTCTCATATGAATGGATATATCCTTAGAAGGAATTTAAGAGGAAAAGTACTTAAAACTGCAAATCAAAACACCACTTGAATTCTATATGAATCTATGGTTAAGAGGTTTATTTGCACCCTCTTTAGGCATGTTTTTTCTTGGAATGGCACTCACCATAATTTGTGGGCAGTGCTTATTAAATATACAGTTCAATTTTAGGAAATAACTGATAAACAGAATATACTATCAAGAACTTGTTCCTATAGGTACATCCTTTATACATTAATTTTTCACCAGCATGGCCTCAATTTCATTCTCTTTTCTTATTTAAATTGCCTATCCAGTCTTCTGTCTTTAGAAAGATAAGAAATAGTCTGAAAATGTTTATATCCATAAATCTAAATATACAGAATCATAAATTATACAGATAGGGTGGAGTTGAGAGTTGCATTAAACTACTTGGTACTTTAGTCGATGAGTTTGAGAACCTGTAGAAGTTACGTGAGTTGGATACAATTCCAAGGAAGGAAAACCAGATGTCCTGCCCCTATTACTGTACTTCTAATAATCTGGGGAGTTTATAACAGACAAAATGATTTCATCAACTTCAGCTATAACTGATTTTAACTGGGAACTCCATCTTCTCAAAGCAAATTTCAAAGAAATACTGAGTCCATTTCAAGTTTAATAAAATTTTACTTTTTCTTTAACAATGGCCTTTCCCAAAGTTCAAACATTTTAACCAAATATTCAGAGCATACTACTCATGAAAAACTTAAGGACAAAATTTTAATCCTTAATCATTCTTTTGTCTTTCAATTTTAATTGGAAGAACTTGAAAGTAAAAGGTACAAGGAAGATTAATTCCCTTTCTCATCACAAATGCCACAGTCCTTAAGTCATTTATTACTTTTTCCTGGCAGAGCTGCTCTGCAGCATCTGTATAATCTTTTCCCAATGCCTGGCCAGGTTTCCCTGGAGCAGCTTTCCAGGAATGTCTGGAATTAGAATGTTTTTTGGTCATTTTTTTCTTTTTTTTTCCCTTCAGTTCAGTTCAGTTCAGTTCAGTTGCTCAGTCATGTTCGACTCCTTGCAACCCCATGAATCACAGCACGCCAGGCCTCCCTGTCCATCACCAACTCCTGGGGGTCGCTCAGACTCACGTCCATCGAGTCAGTGATGCCATCCAGCCATCTCATCCTCGGTCATCCCCTTCTCCTCCTGCCCCCAATCCCTTCCAGCATCAGAGTCCTTTCCAATGAGTCAACCCTTCACATGAGGTGGCCAAAGTACTGCAGTTTCAGCTTCAGCATCATTCCTCCCAAAGAAATCCCAGGGTTGATCTCCTTCAGAATGGACTGGTTGGATCTCCTTGCAGTCCAAGGGACTCTCAAGAGTCTTCTCCAACACCACAGTTCAAAAGCAACAATTCTTCAGCTCTCAGCCTTCTTCACAGTCCAACTCTCACATCCATACATGACCACTGGAAAAACCACAGCCTTGACTAGGTGGACCTTTGTTGGCAAATAATGTCTCTGCTTTTGAATATGCTATCTAGGTTGGTCATAACTTTTCTTCCAAGGAGCAAGCGTCTTTTGATTTCATAGCTGCAGTCACCATTTGCAGTGATTTTGGAGCCCCCCAAAATAAAGTCTGACACTGTTTCTACTGTTTCCCCATCTATTTCCCATGAAGTGATGGGACCAGATGCCCTGATCTTCGTTTTCTGAATGTTGAGCTTTAAGCCAACTTTTTCACTCTCCTCTTTCACTTTCATCAAGAAGCTTTTTAGTTCCTCTTCACTTTCTGCCATAAGGATGGTGTCATCTGCATATCTGAGGTTATTGATATTTCTCTCAGCAATCTTGATTCCAGCTTGTGCTTCTTCCAGCCCAGCATTTCTCATGATGTACTCTCCATAGAAGTTAAATAAGCAGGGTGACAATATACAGGGTGTCACAGGGTGACTCCTTTTCCTATTTGGAACCAGTCTGTTGTTCCATGTCCAGTTCTAACTGTTGCTTCCTGGCCTGCATATAGGTTTCTTAAGAGACTGGTCAGGTGGTCTGGTTATTCCCGTCTCTTTCAGAATTTTCCACAGTTTATTGTGATCCACACAGTCAAAGGCTTTGGCATAGTCAAGAAAGCAGAAATATATGCTTTTCTGGAACTCTCTTGCTTTTTCCATGATCCAGAGAATGTTGGCAATTTGATCTCTGGTTCCTTTGCCTTTTCTAAAACCAGCTTGAACATCAGGGAGTTCACAGTGCACGTATTGCTGAAGCCTGCCTTGGAGAATTTTGAGCATTACTTTACTAGCATGTGAGATGAGCAGAATTGTGTGGTAGTTTGAGCATTCTTTGGCATTGCCTTTCTTTGGGATTGGAATGAAAACTGACCTTTTTCAGTAATCATGTCTCTTTTTTTCCTGTCTCACACTTAACTATTGAATATATTGGATGATATTTCAGTGATCATTTCAAAGAAAACAAAATTTTAGTCTCCACTGAAATGATGATATCAAGCCATCATCAAGTCCCATGAGTAAAAGCTGAATGGAAGTAATAAACTTCAAAAATGTTTATAAAGACTTAAAAACTATTAGTAACAGTTTAACTGAAGTATAATGACATTTACTCTACTATTTATCACAAGTATACAATTTGATAAGATTAGACAAGTGTGTACACTCATGAAAACTATCACTGCCATCAAGATAATGAAGATATGCTTCACCTCTGATTACAATATTTTCATCCATCCCCTCTTCCCTCCTCTGCCTTGTTCACTCCAGGCAAACACTTTTTGTCATGATAGATTAGTTTGCATTTTCTAGAATCTTATATAAATCATAGTCTGTACTCCATTTTATCTAGCTTTTTTCATATTATAGTTATTTTGAGATTAATCCATGCTGCAGCATGTTTAAATAGTTCATCTGTTTTATTGCAGAGTAGTAGAGTAGTACTCAATTGAATTACTATATCCGAGTTTGCTTATCCATTCATTTGTTAATGGACATTTGAGTGGTTTCCAGCTTGGGGCTATTAGAAACAAAGCTGCTGTGAGCATTTGTACATAAGTTTTTGTATGGACATATGTTTCTGCTTTTCATGGGTAAATACTTAGGAGTAGAAAAGCTGGGTCATATGGTAAATGTATGCCAAAGTTTTTTTGTTTTTTTTGTTTTTTGTTTTTAATCCACAGTGTTTTTACCAAGTTGCACTATTCCACATTCCCACTAGCAGTGTATAAGAGTTCCACTTCATCTACATCTTTAGCATGGTAGGGCCTGCATTTTTTATTTTAGCCAAACTTATAGATATGTAGTGGTATCTCATTATGGTTTTAATTTTCTTTTCTCTAATGATTAATGTTGCCAGGCACCCTATAGTACTCCGCTTGGAATAACAATGAAACCGGCCACTTTGTTATTTATGTACTTGTCCTGGTGTCTCAGCGCCTGAGATCTCTACATAAAATGGCTGAACTAAGAAAGATCCACAGAACTCATTTAATGTTAAACCCTAGAAATGCATAAATCTCCCCTCAATCAGGATGATATATAAATGAAGCATAGCTGGTGGAAACTAAATTCTAAATCAAGAAAAAGAAATCATCTAAAAAATTCAAAGGGAAATCTTTCTGTAGATATTATCTACTAAAAGAACCAAAAGAAGTTTTCATTGTTTTGACAAAACTACTCCATCCTCAATAATATGTAAAAATGAATGATCTTAATAGAACAGCATCAGAAAACCAGGAGAAGAGACTGGGCTGAGATTTAAGAGCAACCATATAAAATGGCAGTCAGGGTGACATCTCTAAATGCTTGAAGGAAAGTGTGACTGGTGCCAGATTTTTATTCCAGCCAAATTGGCTTCCACCGCAACAGGAAGACATCTGCAAAAAGATCTCCAACAACTCAGTAAATCATAAACTCTTTTGGAAAAAAATAATAAAGACACACTTCATTAAGCGAAGGAGTGAGCTTGTCTATTCATCTATTTGTTAAATAAATATTTATTAAATCATTGTTGCAAAGGTGATCATCATTGCAAGGTAATAGGTAATTCTATGGTCCAAAACCATAGAAAAGGTATTGTGCATGCATGTTAAGTCACTTCAGTCATGTCTGACTCTTTGCAACGCTATGGACTATAACCCACTAGGCTCCTCTGTCCATGGGATTTTTCCAGGCAAGAATACTGGAGTGAGTTGCCATTTCCTCCTCCAGGGGATTGCCCCCACCCAGGGATCAAACCAGCATCTCTTATGTTTCCTGCATTGGGCAGGTGGATTCTTTACCACTAGCACCACCTGGGAAGCCCAGAATAGGGATCATTTTTCATCAAATGGATATTAGCCTTTAAAACACATTGCTATTATGGATTGCTGAAATATTAAATAATGCTTCTCATTTAAAATATAGGAATTTAGTTACTATTAAGCTGTTTTATAGTTAACTATTTTATCTGGCAAGATCACTACAAATTCATTCTGACTAATCCAATACTATGGTTATCAGAAACTCTGTGGTTATTTACTACTTATACTAAATGGGAATAATCAATTATGGAATAAATGTGTAATTAATTAAGTAAAGAAATTTAATTAAGTAAAGAAAGTTTGATCATACAGTCAATGGTCACCATCATTTTAAGATTCATAGAAGGCTTCAAGATCACAGAGTACCTCAGGTTCTAACTATAAAAATGTGATCTCACTGTCCAATAGATGTCAACAATGCCCAATTCTGGAATTGTAAATAACAGATATCCTGTTCCACATAGATGTTTAGATTCAAGTGACAGCTTACCTATCACATCCTGCTTTCTGAATGATTAGGCAAGTAGTGGGTGGAAAAAATATTGATCTCCATGATGCCTCTGCCCCACTGATTCCGTGTTGGACCTATTCTTGATAACGCAGTGACGGCCTTTACATCTCTTGAGAGGATATCAATAACCAAGAAAATGTTAGAATTTTGATCTTTTTCAGACAGTAACATCTGAAAATCTTCTCTGGTAGTCAGCTAGGGAGCTAGTTGACTCCAGGATAAATATGAAGAATGAAAAGAGTCCCATTCAAGGAAACCCTGGAAATTGAATATGCAGTCTCCTGTCTTTACAAATCCAGTCTATCTCCTGTTATTTTGACCATTTGCTCCATATAATGGAAGGGTTTTGTTAGAAGCACAAAGGTGTTGGGAATACGCTTTCAGGAAAACAGCATAAATTTCTCCACTATTATTTCTGCATTCCTTGTTGACTCACATGCCTCTCCTGCAATAAATAATTTACTGTAATAAAAAATTTACCACACTAAAACTATCATTAAGGTCACTGAAAAAATAAATCATGGTGTTTTACAGAGTGTGCCTAGCTAACAAATTCACTGCTTGGATTTTTATGCTCTGGGTGATGGGATGTGCAGGGAAGTTAGAGAAGATAGAGATAACTGAATAAAAATTAAAACATTCTTATAGCAAGCCACCAAGATTGAATTTGACCTTTGGGAAGCAAACCGAAGAGTAACGTAAAAGTTGTGCTTTGAGTCACATTAGAGTTATGTTTATAAACAAAATCTCCAATGAGATATTTGACAATATGCATGCTTATGGCTCTCAGAGGAAAGAACAGAACAGAACATATTGTCAGCTTGTTAGCAATTCTTCAGGAACAATATAGACACTTTAAGTCATTTTTGGAGAAGGGAATGGCAAGCCACTCCAATATTCTTGCCTGGAGAACCCCTGTGGACAGAGGAGCCTGGCGCGCTACAGTCCATGGGGTCACAGAGTCGGACATGACTGAATGACTAACATTGTCATTCCACATCTTCAAATACTAACAAAAACTCCAAGAAAACTTTCTTTAGCCTTGTGTTTTATGTATGCAAATGTAGTGTATTATGTATATAATGCATCAGGTCTATCAGAACAGCTTGGATAATTGTTTAATAACTATAATTTAGATAACAATGTAAATAAACCATTTTAATCCCATTATCTAACTGTCAGAATGAAAATTTAAATATTCTCTGAATTGTAAAACTCCTTTTTTGAGGCATGAGGAATTGCTCAAATGTTAAATGATACTGTGTAGTTTCAAAATACATTGATGATAATTTCAGTGAAATAAAAGGATGTCCTGTGATCAGAGAAGGAAAGCTATAATTCCTATACCTATGTTGCTTCCCTGGTGGCTCAGTGGTAAAGAATCCTTCTGCTGAGCAGGAGATGCAAGTTCAATCCCTAGGTCAGGTAGATCCCTGGAGAAGAAAATGGCAACCCACTACCTGGGAAATCCCATGGATAGAGGAGCATGACAGGCTACAATCCATGGGGTCATAAGAGTCGGACACAATTTAGCAACTGAGCATGGACAGAAACCTATGTTATTCATATTCTGAATATATCAAAAGGGAGAATACAATTTGAGCTTGAATGATAATAAAATATGTTCTGGGTCATAATTCCCAAATATTATTCCCAAGACACTGGCCTCACTCAAGCTCCATGTATCATTTTTGATTTTATGGTTACACTTTCCAAATATTTATAGATTCATTTAATCAACAAATATTTATTGTGCTCCTAATATATGTTTAAAGAGCTGTGCTAGTCATGGCTGGAGAAATAAGATGGCTATGCTATCCTTTATTCCTGCTATCAAAGGTCAGGGAAACCTGATATCTGTACCTGTGACTCTAAAGCAGAGTGGAAGAGAAAGATCACTGAAGTTGAAGTTATAAATCAAGGGCAGTCAGAGTACTGGCAGAGTTAACTTATGATGATACTGAAGTCACTGAAAATGTTGCCAGGAATTAGAATGAAAAGAATACAAAGTCAGGTACTAATATCTTAGGGAAGCTAGGAATTGAAAAGGGCCTCATCTTCATGTGTTTAGCATTTCCCTTTTTTCCTGATTGAACCTGTATATTAGTGTTCAATATGTAACATTATATATATATTACCTCTTTAATATAAAACTTTTGAGATTTCTTTATGGTGACCTAAAGTAGGTGAGTAGGAAGAATGAGTACATCTTCTTCAGACGTACATAGATGTACATCCATGGTGGTATGGTGTGACGCTAAAATCTAGAAGGGCTAGTGCTTGAGAGAGATAGTCACCCAAGCCGCTCTCTGGGAACCAAAGAACAGTGAGTGAAGCATGAGAACTGGAAGCTATGGTGCACATTCTGGAAGTCTGAGGACCAGCTGCTGCTGCTGCTGCTAAGTTGCTTCAGTCGTGTCCGACTCTGTGCAACCCCACATTCTGGAAGTCTGAGGACCAGCAGGCAGGCATTATTCACTCCTGAGCATCCTGGCCTCAGATGCCAATAATGAGAATAAGAGAAAAGACTCCCTGAGCAAAGAGACTGGCAAGAAGTGTGTGGGGCGGGGGATGGAGGAGGAAGGAAGTGGACGACAACTTCTGAGACTGTGAGCTGAAGCAGGAAGTGCTTTAAGAGGCTGAATGAAGAGACGAGACTTAGGATTAAGGTACACCTCCACTTCAAGCCAGTACAGGAATAAGTGAAAAAGCTGCCAGCTGTACAAAAGACTTTCGGGGAAGAAGGCAGGGTAAATCCAGGTGTCCTGGGGCCTGAAGTTTATATAACATGGCAGCCTTCTTGAAAGAATGCTGAGCTGTGCTCAATCGCTTCAGTTGTATCCAACTGTTTGCCACCCCATGGACTGTAACCTGCTAGGCTCCTCTGTCCTTGGAATTTCCCAGGCAAGAATACTAGAGTGGACTGCCATGCCCTCCTCCAGGGGATCTTCCTAACCCAGGGATCAAACCCACGTCTCATGCATCTCCTGCATTGCTGGTAGATTCTTTACTGCTGAGCCACTGAGGAGGTCCCTTGAAAGAGCACAAAATTATAAATACAAAAAGTTAGGACTCCCCTCAGAAACTTGAAAGATATCCGTGCAAACAGGGCTCTAAAGCCTAAACTTCAGTAGCTTCTAAGCTGTACTGGGGAAGGAGCTTGAAATGGATAATTTGAGAACTTCCCTGCTGCTCCTGAGACATCTACAAGTTTCTAACGTAGTAAAGCAAAAATGCTTCAATATTTTCTGCCCTCTGTGACCTGAGAATCATCGTGGCCCTAACCTTTAAGTGCTATGATCATAAAGGCTGGCCATGGCGATGTGAAAAAGATGGACTTGGGAGAAGTGAATTAAGAAATATACGGGAAAGTCCATCAACAGATGAGTGGATAAAGAAGATGTGATATACACACAATGGAATATTCAGTTCAGTTCAGTTCAGTTCAGTCACTCAGTCATGTCCGACTCTTTGGGACCCCATGAATCGCAGCATACCAGGCCTCCCCGTCCATCACCAACTCCCGGAGTTCACTCAGACTCACGTCCGTTGAGTCCGTAATGCCATCCAGCCATCTCATCCTGGGTCGTCCCCTTCTCCTCCTGCCCCCAATCCCTCCCAGCATCAGAGTCCTTTCCAATGAGTCAACTCTTCACATGAGGTGGCCAAAGTACTGGAGTTTCAGCTTTGGCATCATTTCTTCCAAAGAAATCCCAGAGTTGATCTCCTTCAGAATGGACTGGTTGGATCTCCTTGCAGTCCAAGGGACTCTCAAGAGTCTTCTCCAACACCACAGTTCAAAAGCATCAATTCTTCAGCGCTCAGCCTTCTTCACAGTCCCACTCTCACATCCATACACGACTACTGCAAAAACCATAGCCTTGACTAGATGGACCTTAGTCGGCAAAGTAATGTCTCTGCTTTTGAATATGCTATCTAGGTTGGTCATAACTTTTCTTCCAAGGAGTAAGCGTCTTTTGATTTCATGGCTGCAGTCACCATCTGCAGTGATTTTGGAGCCCAAAAGAATAAAGTCTGACACTGTTTCCACTGTTTCCCCATCTATTTCCCATGAAGTGATGGGACCAGATGCCATGATCTTCATTTTCTGAATATTGAGCTTTAAGCCAACTTTTTCACTCTTCTCTTTCACTTTCATTAAGAGGCTTTTTAGTTCCTCTTCACTTTCTGCCATAAGGGTGGTGTCATCTGCATATCTGAGGTTATTGATATTTCTCCCTGCAATCTTGATTCCAGCTTGTGTTTCTTCCAGTCCAGCGTTTCTCATGATGTACTCTGCATAGAATTTAAATAAGCAGGGTGACAATATACAGCCTTGATGGACTCCTTTTCCTATTTGGAACCAGTCTGTTTTTCCATGTCCAGTTCTAACTGTTGCTTCCTGACCTGCATATAGGTTTCTCAAGAGGCAGGTTAGGTGGTCTGGTATTCCCATCTCTTTCAGAATTTTCCACAGTTTATTGTGATTATTTATCCGCAAAAATGAATAAAATTGGGTCACTATAGAGAGGTAGATGGACCTAGAGACTGTCATACAGAGAGGGAAGTCAGAAAGAGATAAATAAATATAATATTTTAATGCATATATGTGGAATATAGAAAAATGTTAGAGACGAACCTATTTGCAGGGCAGGAATAGAGATGCAGACTAGATAATGGACGTATGGACACAGGGTAGAGGGAGGGGTGGGGTAAACTGTGAGATTAGGATTGCTATATATACACTACCATGTGTAAAACAGATAGTGGGAGCCTGCTGTGCAGCACAGGGGGCTCAGCTCAGCGTTCTGTGGTGACCTAGAGAGATGGGCTGGGGGGAGAGTCATGAGATGGCAGTCCAAGAGGGAGGGGATATATATACACATACAGATGATTCACTTCGCTGTGCAGCAGAAACTGACACGACATTGTAAAGTAACTATACTCCATAAAAAAAATTAAAAATAAATGGCTTCTTTAAAAAAAAAGAAAAAGAAATACATAGGAAATGCTTTGCTAAAGTGGGATAAAAATACTGATTTCCCCTGCCAAATTTCAAAAGATGACTTTGGAATCAGAAAAGTACAGTTATATGAACATGTATGCAAATTTGAGCATTATTTTAACATGTATAAAACAGAGTGTATAGAAACATGAGTGATAAAATACCACATACCAGAATAGAGTAATAATGTGTGTGGGTTGGTAATATTTTTACATTTTTAATTATAAAACACATAAGATTATCACATTATAGGAGAAAAGGGTAATCATTATCAATTCATATATACGCATTTTAGTTCACTTGAACTCATTTTGTTCATTCTTCTAAGATTTTTAAAATTATACACTTACCTTATGTAATTCCCTATGTCCTTTGAAATAGACAATCTTCCTCAATGTTAAAACATATCTCTATTACTTATTCACTAACTTCTAAACTGTATCCTCCTTTCTTTGAACCTGGTCAAGCTGCATTCATGCTCTAACCATCCTTTTCATCCTTGTTGCTAACTGCTTAAGAATAGCTAATGTAGCCCTCAATTTCATTAATGGAAGCATAATGCCCAGAACACAGGTGTTAATAGCCCCTCTCTACCCTGGACTGGGCAGACCACATGTAGATCACTGTGTTCATTCCCAGAAACACATTTTATAAGGGTCATTGACAAATGGAATTACATTCATTCAAAGGAGGATTATCAGGATGGCAAATGCCAAATGAGGAACATTAAAGAAATGGAAGGTGTTTAACCTTGAAAAGAAAAGTCCTGGAATGAAATGGGGAGACATGATAGATCCCATCAATTATCTGAAGTTTTGTCATGTGGAAGAGGCATTAGGCTTGTTCCTTGCAGCTCGACCATTAGGTGGAAGTTACTGGGAACCAAGTTGCTGCTCGATTGCAGTGAACTTTCTAACAAGGGAGGCTGCCTGAAATTTTAATAAGCTCACTGTTCCCCATCCTGAAGAGTGTTCAAGCAGAGACTGTATCACCACCTGGCAGATGTGCTTAATTGGAAGGTAAGTTCAACCAGCTGGAGTTACAAACTCGGATGTCTTCAAAGACTCAGGCTAAGTATGGGAGAGGAAGCAGATCAGAGTGTTAATATGGAATGATGGAGCATGTGGCATGCCAGAGAGTGATGCCCCCAACCGCACACCCCAGTTGATGGCTTTCACATTATTTTTGAAGCATTCAGAATATACACATAGGCACACATTGTTAGCCAACTATATTCAGCCTAGAGGCACTAGTTCACGGCTTTTAAACGCTGTTATTTTTGAGATGTCTTCCAAGATTAAGATCCCTACATTCTAGGATTATGTTCAGTACTGTTCCCTAGGGATTATATGATACCTTTTTGTTAATGATCACAAATAACTTTTTGTTTATTCTAACTTGAATGAGAATTCTATCATTTCTAGGATTTTGATATTCTACATTTTTCCACAAAAACATGGACTTTTATCAGTTGGAATGTATTTCCGTTTTTTTCTCATCACCACTTGAAAACCTAAGGTGAATCAAGAAGTGACAGAAGCAGTCCTCATTAACAGCACTGTCTTTTATTATATTAATAGATTCAAGTACGCAGGATCCTTTAAAACTAAGGATGTGAATCAGATTCTCCCACTGAATAATCTATATGTCTGCATTCTTTCTCTTCAGTATTTCACAGCAATTGCCCTACCAATAAATAACACAGAAGAGTGTTAAAGTTATACCTACTTTTCAAATAACTTCACTATGTCCAGATAGAAGAATAAAACTCTAAATTTTATTCCAAATAGCACATTTTAAAGAAAAGTCTATTTTGACTTTTACTAATTTTTCTAAAATACAGTCAAAATTATGTTTTCAATATGTAAATAGTCAGATCATGACAACAAATTGCATGTTTTAGAGCTACAAAATAATGTTCAAATAGAAACGCAACCTTAAATATACAATATACTGTACCTTGCTTAATACAGCACTATTTTGAGTCTCTGATATTTGTGGTGCCCAATCAATGCATTCATGCGTGAGATTTGATAAAAGTGATATTTTTCATAGATAACTGTGCATGCATGTTAAGTTGCTTCAGTCATGTCCAACTCTTTGCAACCTTATGGACTGTAGCCCATCAGGCTCCTCTGTCCATGGGATTCTCCAGGCAAGAATACTGGAGTGGGTTGCCATTCCCTCCTCCAACCCAGGGATCAAACCCATGACTCCTGTGTCTCCTGCATTGGCAGGCAGGTTCTTTACCACTAGTGCCGCTTGGGAAGACCCAGTAGATAATTAACTAACGCCTATAATTGATTATTGAAGAGGAGTAAAATATTCGAGAATGAGAATAAAGCTTATGAATTTAGTTTTGGTCATTGAGTTTGAAGCTCTCTCAAAATTCCCATGTGTCTAGTCAACAAAGAGATACAGAGAAGTCTAGAACTCAAAGGAAAGGGGTACATTAAATAATAAATTTTTAAGTATAGGTGCTTTTTAAAGATAAGGGAGCTGATAAGCCCACACAGTAAGAGTAAGTCAACTGAGGAGAGAGTGAAAATACCTGGAGATCTTTACTCGTGATATTATGAGTGGGGTTAAAGAGGTCTGAAAAGAAATCATAAATTGGAGAGGTTGAAGGGCTGAAACCAGCGCATGAAAAACTGTTTCATGGAGTCCAAGTTAGCCCAAGTCTCACGAAAAAAGAGGTGGCAACAAAGCCAAATTTCCTGGAAGAAAAATATCCCATGGGTTGAAAGAACCTTGGTGAACATGAGCAGAGACGTTTCCAGGGAAGTGAAGAGTCTAAATCCTAATGAGAGAGCCCTGAGGAGGGGCACATGAGGCTACGGACATTTGTTGTCAATTTTTCTTTACTTTGAGTTTATTCGTGTGCATATATTAGCTTTTCCTTAATTTTCAAAAAGATACGTATCTTTTCAACATTTTTAGATAATGCCTTATCTTCTTCCTTCTCTGCTTGGGTTGGCTCCTCAAAGTTATACACGAGCTCATCTCTACTTCCTCAGGTCCTGTTTACCTTTCTCTTTGGTGATATCCATCCTAAAAAATAGGGACACTAGGATAGATGCACAAATGTGTTCAACATGACAGTATTCAAGTACCAAAATCTGGGGAAAACCCAAAATGTCCCAAATGGAGAATTAAATAAATTATGGTATATTATGGAGTATACATGTGTCAGTCGTGTCCAACTCTTTGTAACTCCACAGACTGTAGCCCACCAGGCTCCTCTGTCCATCGGATTCTCCAGGCGAGAATACTGGAGTGGGTTGTCGTGCCCTCCTCCAGGGGATCTTCCCAAGCCAAGGACTGAAACTTGCGGCTCTTGTGTTTCTTATATGGGCAGACAGGAAGTATAAAACTACTAAAAATGAATGAGATAGAACTATATGTACTAATATAAAAGAATTTAAACATGTTGATAAAATTTTTTAAAGCAAATTGTGAATAATAGTGTCATATAATAATGTTTTAATATGCACATGTATTTATCTACCTATATACCCACCCATCTATATATTTATGCTTTAATGAATAACAGGCACAAAAGGATACAACCCAATTGCTAACAATTTCTAATTTGCTGAATGTTTAAAACACATAGCTACTATTACCATATTTTCTATAATTTTCCTTTTTTTACAATAAAGCATTATGTATAGTTTATATAGGTTTAATTATAATTTTATTTATTTACTCATTAGTATACGCTATCAAATTAAGACCCCTTTCTTCTATTCCTATCTTACGGAGAGATTTATCAAATGGATATTGTATTTTTATTCACATATTTTCTCCACTAATTTCACTCCTCAATATCATTCTTAAGTAAATATGTACAGTAGAATGTATGTTCAAAAAGTATTTACTACTATATTACTTCTAATAGCTAAAATTAAGAGAATACCCAAATAGTCACCAACAGAATAAGGGTTACATAAATTATGGTACATGGACATGAAGTATTCAGCCATTAGAAAACAGCCTTGTCACCAACTACATGAAAAGATGTTCAACATCACTCATCACCAGAGATGCATATCATAGTGAGACACTTGTTGTACTGGCTATTAAAAAAAAAAAAACAGAAATAACAATTATTGGCAAGGATATGGAGAAAAAGGAACTCTTGTGCACTGAATTCAGTGGGAATGGGAATCAGTGCAGCCACTTTCCGAGAAGGCAATGGCACCCCACTCCAGTACTCTTGCCTGGAAAATCCCATGGACGGAGGAGCCTAGCAGGCTGCAGTCCATGGGGTCGCTGAGAGTTGGACACGACTGAGTGACTTCACTTTCACTTTTCACTTTCATGCATTGAAGGAAATGGCAACCCACTCCAGTGTTCTTGCCTGGAGAATTCTAGGGACGGCGGAGCCTGGTGGGCTGCCGTCTATGCGGTCGCAGAGTCGGACACAACTGAAGCAACATAGCAGCAGCAGCAGCAGCAGCAACTTTAGAAAAGAGTATGGAGATTCCTCAAAAAACTGAAAATAAAACTAGCCTATAATTAAGCAATTCCACTTCTGGGTATTTATCCCAAGGGGAAAAAAAAACCCTCCAACTTGAAAAGATATATTCACCACATTCATTGCAGCATTATTTACAATAGCCAAGATATGGAAACAAGCTAAGTGTCCATTGATGGATAAATGGATAAAGAAAACATAGTTTGTGTATATATACTATATATGGAATATTATCAGCCATAAAAAGAAGGAAATATTGCCATTGGCAATAAAAGGGATGGCCCCTGAGGACATTATGCTAAGTAAAATAAATCAGAGAAAGATAAATTCTGTATGATCGGATCCACGTGAAAAAAAAAAACAACAAAAAACCGGAAAACAATGAAAAAAATCAAGCTCAAGATATGGAAAATGGGTAGGTGGTGGCCAGAGGCAGGATGTAAAAGGTGGACAAAATGGGTCAAGGGGGCCAAAAGTTACAAACTTCCAATTATAAAATGAATAAGTTAAATGGGCTGTAACATACAGTATGTATTACTAAGTAATATAGTTAGTAATAATGTGTTGCGTATTTGAAAGTTGCTAAGAGAATAAATCTTAAAAGTTCTCATCAGAAGGAAACAATTGTAACTATGACTGGTGCAGGATGTTAACTAGACTTTTATTGTGGTGTTCTTTTTGCAGCATATGCAAATATCAATATCATTATGTTGTATACCTGAATCTAGTGTTAAATGGCAATTATCCCTTAATTAAAAAAAGAATTTTGGTTGCATTTATGGCTATGGTTTTTTCTTTTAATATTTATTCAATAATTTTAGTATATGAGTATAGTCTCTCAGACATTTATTCTTAGAATCAGAATAATAAATGTCATTATTTATTTTGTTGTTCGAAGTTAAATTTCTTTTAACAAATGTCATATATTAATGCACGTATGTGGAATCTAGAAACATGATACAGATAAATCTCATTCCAGGGAAGGAACAGAGATGCATAGGCAGAGAACAGAAGTGTGGACATGGGGTGGGAAGAGGTGGGTGGCATGAATTGAGTTTAGGTTTGACATAAATATACTGCTGCTGCTGCTAAGTCGCTCAGTCGTGTCCGACTCTTAGTGACCTCACGGACTGCAGCCTACCAGGCTCCTCCATCCATGGAATTTTCCAAGCAAGAGTACTGGAGTGGGTTGCCATTGCCTTCTCCATAAATACACCACCGTGTGGAAAATCGATAGCTAGTGAGAACCTGCTATATAGCACAGTGATGACCTAGAGTGGTGGGATAGCGGGCAGGATGGAAGTGAGGTGGAAGGGAGGTCCGGGAGGGAGGAGATATATGTATTCATATAGCTGATTCCCTTCTTTTCAACAGCAGAAACTAACACAACATTGTAAAGCAATTATACTTCAATAAAAAAAGTCACTTGGATGTGTTTATTATCCCCACACTCCCCCCTCTACCTCTAGACAGTCTCAGCTCTCCCAACCATCAGATTGTAAATTTGTGAATCTAGGATACACTATCTAGAAAAACTTTGTTTTCCTCCATAGTATCCAGTATATCATTGAACATAGTAACTGCTTATCAAATATGTATTGATAGAGGATAAGTAGAGAGATACATAGAGACAGATGTGTCTTTCTACCACAAGGTAAAAATCATTTTAGCCAGATAACTTCCTGCCTTAATCTTACAGATCTCAGGGGGGAAATTGGTGTTAGAGAAATCAAGAGCAAGACAAGCACACTTAAGGCAAAAGAAAGACATTTTCAAGACAATCCTCAGAGGTAAAGAACTGTTTATATCAGAGCTTATTTCCCACTTAACATAAGCCTTGACTTCTCTCTTTCTACTATGTCACATCTGTGTTAAGCATTCTGACCTTTCCTATAAACTGCCTATTTACAAAGAAGGGTCACAGATTTTAGAAAACCAAAACCCTAAAGACTAATTCTAAACCAATGTACAGTTAAAAAAAAACACACACACAACTAACGTTTACCCAACATAAGAAGAAAACACTACAAATTTAAATTACCCTAATTAAAAAAAACCAACTGTTATTATTGCAATAATCAATTCCAAAGCTGCATATACTAATGAGATAAACACACTACTCTGATACTCCAAAGCTCTTGACCCTAATGTACTAGAGATATGTGATTCTCTAATTAGGATTCATACCATTGTGTGCTATTACATTTATCAGCCAAGGAACGCATTTGTAAATTCCTTTCTGTGAGCAAAATGCCATGTGTTCAAAGGCCACATCTAAACAGTCAAAATTAAGCAGAATATCAAGTAATTATGTAACAAATTCAGACAGTGTAGACAGTAATCACTGAGGCCAAAACATTCATCCCAGGCTCTGGGACAACTAAGCAATCTAAGAACTAGGCTAACTCCATATAGAAACAGTACTGAATTAAGTGTACATCACTAAATCACATCAGTTGTATCCAACTCTTTGTGACCCTGTGGACTGTAGCCCACCAGGCTCCTCTGTCCATGGAATTTTCCAGGCAAGAATACTGGTATGGGTTGCCATGCCCTCCTCAGTGAATCTTCCCAACCCAGGGATTAAGCTTATGTCTCTTATGTCTCCTCATTCGCAGGAGGGTTCTTTACCATTAACACCACCTGGGAAGCCTATTAAGTGCATATATAAAGATAAAGTTTAACAAGAAGGATTGCTATTCATTCCAATTAACAAAACTAACCATAGACAACAGCTATGATTGAATTCAGAAAATAAACCAAGTGCAAGAAGGACGTTCCAGAACCTTGAATAGGTTTGCAGCACAGTTGGAAAAGCTAGTCATGGGTAGGGTTGGGTGAGGAAAGTTCCTCAGTAAAGTCTACTTTTCTTATTTTATACTTGAAGTCATAAGACTTGACAAGCTGCTAGCCCACACAGCTCTTCTTAATTTTCCAATATTAATACGAGTTGAGACAGGCTGTCTGCTCTCACACAGGATCAAAGCTGCAGTGTGCATGTTGTACATGGACAGCTTCTATAAATACTATATTCCCTTTGCTTACTTGTGGAAACACACTACCTAATCCCCAATTAACACAATGATTTACGTAAAATGTTGTTGTTCGGTTGCTAAGTCATGTCTGAGTCTTTGCAACCCCGTAGACTGCAGCACGTCAGACTCCCTTGTCCTTCGCTATATCCCACAGGAGTTTGCTCAGATTTATGTCTGCTGAGTTGATGATGCTATCTAACTATGTCATCCTCTGCAGCTGCCTTCTTTTGCCTTCAATCTTCCCCAACATCAGAGTCTTTTCCAAGGAGTCGGAAAGTGTATGTAAAAGGAAAGCTCCCATTTCTTTGTTTCCATGTCGTCCATCTGCAGTGTTTCGCAGGGCCACATTTAAAGCAACACCTGACAAGTATGTCTGTTGGAAATGAACCACGCGTGCACACGCACGCACACACACACACACACACATACACACACACACAGGAAACCACCATTGTTCTCTTTTCCACAAGTTTGCAGGTATTCCACATGGAGAGGAAAAGACTCCAACTTCTTACATTTCCAGCACTAACACCTCTTGCTCCTCTGCCTGCAGTTATTTCAAAGCAGAGTTTCATCAGGCAGCTGGGGCTCATCAGAGCAGAGACCTCAGTCATTCAGGGAGGTGCTCCCTCTTTGCCTCAGAAAAGCTTCAGGGATGAAAGGGGTCCTGACCACTGTTGCTTGCGATTCCAGTTTGTTACACTGAGCAGTAGAAATGAAATTATTTGTTTGGGGAAGCCGGCAGTGGTGGCAACAACATGGGGACTGCATGGTGGTGAGCCAATTAACTGGCTTCCCTACCACCCTGGGACAGTGGACAAGGAGGATGCCACCTCTCAGTTGAAACCATGCCCCTCTGTCCCATTGTCATCACTTTTGAAGACTTCTATTTCAAATGGTTCTTTAGAGATAGAGAAAAATCTGCTTATGGTTATTGAATGTGACATTAGTTTTGTCTGCAAATGACTTGACCAAATTATATTAGGTAACATTTATTTCACTATTAATTTACATGGATTAGGCCAGGTTGGTTAAGATGTTCTGTCTCTGTTTTCCCAGTGTTAAATCAAATTGAACAGGAGAAACTAGAGGACCCTATATTCCTTCTTCTATTTCCAATTACTCTTTACCAAAGAACAATCTTTTCTCTACCCTGGTATTTTACTGCCATTTATTTATTACTGTATATGTATTAGAGGTAAAGAGTTTATCTTGTGATATTTGAGATTACACTTTAAATGGAAATAAAATTTTCACTTGGCATAAGCTATGGGCTTATGGGCTATAGTTACAAGTACAAACCTTGAAAGGTCCATTGCATTATAGTTTTGAATCTGAAGATATTAAAATGACTATTTTGACACAGAATAGATTTTTATATCTGCCTAGAAAAGGGTAGAAATTTAATATTTTCATTTCACTGAAAGATAGAATTTTTTTAATATAAGAAATGGTCTATAATACTAACTGGAATTATACAACTAGAGAAACACACTAAGAGTTCAATGATAGATCAGAAAAGAAAGATGTAGCATCAATTTAATAGTAAAAGATGATTTAATCATAGGAAACCTAAGAAAACATTAAAATATACTTATGTCTTTGGACATGAAAACTGCAACTATTACTAATCCAGGTGGTAACTTTTACCAAGAGTCTAGGTCTTTCCTCTTTTGGGGGACATCATGCCATGTTACCCAGGAGGGAAAAATAAATGAGTGAAAGTGGACCTGTGACAAGTCCTAGAAAGCAAGTCTGTAAAGAGCTATAGCAACTGTGGTATGAATTGTTATCAATTAATTTTAAATTATTTTTAATTATTATTAATTTTTTCAAAAGAAGATTAATATTTAGAGCTATATGAGAGGTCTCTTATTTTTCAAACATTGAAAATGAATGCTTTCCCCCAAATTTTCTGGCAAAATGAAACAAGATTTGGATTAGGCCTTCAGGAATCGAGTATCTCTCAGGCTTAGGATTCTACATGAGTAAGATTTTTGTTTTAAAAATATTTGGGAACAGTTGAAATAGGTTTAAGTCATAGTCCTATGATGCTCAAAGGTGCTGCTTATACTTGTCATTCTAAGCCTTTACAATTAAGTGGCATTTTAAAGATATAAAAACATTTTTTGCAGAAGGGTGAAGGTGGAATCAGGAGTGTAAAAAAAAAAAAAAATTTACCCTTGAATGACAATCTGGTGAACAAATAAAAACATTTCTTGAAGAGATTATTAATTCAGATCTAGGAGAAGGAAATGGCAACCCACTCCACTATTCTTGCCTAGAGAATCCCAGGGATAGAGGAGCCTGGTGGGCTGCCATTTATGAGGTCATACAGAGTCAGACATGACTGAAGCAACTTAGCAGCAACAGCAGGTCAAAATGAGTGGTATGCATACCGCTGTCGTAATCTTGGCACATTTATGTAAACCAATGAAAAAACACACTTATATAAAGTGTAAAACCACAGTATAAAGCTATGTACAGTATGTGATATGGCTGCCACCTTTTAGAATCCAGGTTGATCTTCAAGGATCTCTAGAGGGTCATGAAATTCACTTTTTTTTTTAATTGGAGTATAATTGCTTTACAATATTGTGTTAGTTTCTGCTCTTCCCCAATGTGAATCAACTGTAAGTATACATATATCCCTCCCTCTTGAACTTTCTTCCCACTCCCCCTACTTATCTAGATCATCACAGAGCACTGAGCTGAGGTCCCTGTGCTATACAACAGCTTCCCACTAGCTCCTTTACACATGGGAGTGTATCTATGTCAATGCTGATTAGACCTTTTGCAGCTTCTATCCTACCCCCCTTTCTTTTATTCTGTGCTTCACAATGAACACATACACTATCTTGGCACAATGTTCTTTGACTCAACTCCAATCTTTTCCATGATGTAAAACTCCAGAAAAGCTTTCACATCAGTGACTTCCACTCAAATATAAGAGCTCTTTACAGTCTACTAGAAATTGTAGAATGCATGCCGCTGTGATGTTTTATCCATTACCATTTAATTTCAAAATGGCTGACTGAAATAGAATTGTGGTTGCACCTTTTAAAACTACTCTATGTTGATGTATGGCAAAACCAATACAATACTGTAAAGTAAAAAATAAATAAATAAAATGACTAGAAAAAAATCAAATCAAATAAAACTACTCTACACATTGGGAAGTCTATAATCTCCTTTAAAGGTAATTATAGCTTTTCTAATCTGAAACTTTTACCATAATTATTCTCCCTGCTTATCAATTTCAGTTCAGTTCAGTTCAGTTGCTCAGTCTGTGTCCGACTCTTTGTGACCCTATGAATCACAGCACGCCAGGCCTCCCTGTCCATCATCAACTCCCGGAGTTCACTCAGACTGGCATCCATCGAGTCAGTGATGCCATCCAGCCATCTCATCCTGGGTCGTCCCCTTCTCCTCCTGCCCCCAATCCCTCCTAGCATCAGAGTCTTTTCCAATGAGTCAACTCTTTGCATGAGGTGGCCAAAGTATTGAAGTTTCAGCTTCAGCATCATTCCTTCCAAGAAATCCCAGGGCTGATCTCCTTGAGAATGGACTGGTTGGATCTCCTTGCAGTCCAAGGGACTCTCAAGAGTCTTCTCCAACACCACAGTTCAAAAGCAACAATTCTTAGGCACTCAGCCTTCTTCACAGTCCAACTTTCACATCCATACATGACTACTGGAAAAACCATAGCCTTGACTAGACTGACCTTAGTCGGCAAAGTAATGTCTCTCCTTTTGAATATGCTATCTAGGTTGGTCATAACTCTTCTTCCAAGGAGTGTCTTTTAATTTCATGGCTGCAGTCACCATGTGCAGTGATTTTGGAGCCCCCCAAAAAATAAAGTCTGACACTGTTTCTACTGTTTCCCCATCTATTCCCCATGAAGTGATGGGACTGGATGCCATGATCTTTGTTTTCTGAATGTTGAGCTTTAGGCCAACTTTTTCACTCTCCTCTTTCACTTTCATCAAGAGTCTTCTTAGTTCCTCTTCACTTTCTGCCATAAGGGTGGTGTCATCTGCATATCTGAGGTTATTGATATTTCTCCTGGCAATCTTGATTCCAGCTTGTGTTTCTTCCAGTCCAGTGTTTCTCATGATGTACTCTGCATATAAGTTAAATAAGCAGGGTGACAAACTTAACTGCCCTCATATCAGTTCAGTTCAATTCAGTTCAGTTGCTCAGTCATGTCCGACTCTTTGCGACCCCATGAATCACAGCATGCCAGGCCTCCCTGTCCATCATCAACTCCCGGAATTTATTCAAACTCATGTCCATCGAGTTGGTGATGCCATCCAGCCAACCCATCCTCTGTCGTCCCCTTTTCTCCTGCTCCCAATCCCTCCCAACATCAGGGTCTTTTCCAATGAGTCAACTCTTCTCATGAGGTGCCCAAAGTATTGAAGTTTCAGCTTCAGCATCAGTCCTTCCAATGAATACCCAGGACTGATCTCCTTTAGAATGATCTGGTTGGATCTCCTTGCCATCCAAGGGACTCTCAAGAGTCTTCTCCAACACCACAGTTCAAATGCATCAATTCTTTGGCACTCAGCTCTCTTCATAGTCCAACTCTCACATCCATACATGACCACTGGAAAAACCATAGCCTTGACTAGATGGACCCTTGTTGGCAAAGTAATATCTCTGCTTTTTAATATGCTATCTAGGTTGGTCATAACTTTCCTTCCAAGGAGTAAGCATCTTTTAATTTCATGGCTGCAGTCACCATCTGCAGTGATTTTGGAGCCCAAAAATAACTTGCTTTATATTATTTGCAGTGACTTTTAGTCACTTCATTCTTACTACATTTTAAGAGGTCATTTGCTTTGCACATTCACTTAAAGGTATCTTTGAGTTCTTTATGTTTCAAGTATAGTACAGTTATTCTAGCCACATAGTAGCTCTTTGGAAAAAGATGAGGGTGCAGTTGATAAGTAAATGAGCAAATAATTTTTAAAAAATAAACATCTTAGAACTTTTATGAATTGAATAGTGTCCTCCTGCTCCAATTCACATGTTAAGTCCTAACCTCCAGTCACTTCAAATAGGTGATCTTATTTGAATACAGGATCATTACAGAGGTGATAAATTAAAATGAGATCATTAGCATGGTTCTAGACTGCAAGAAGATCCAACCAGTCCATTCTGAAGGAGATCAGCCCTGGGATTTCTTGGAAGGAATGATGCTAAAGCTGAAACTCCAGTACTTTGGCCACATCATGCGAAGAGTTGACTCATTGGAAAAGACCCTGATGCTGGGAGGGATTGGGGGCAGGAGGAGAAGAAGATGGTAGAGGATGAGATGGCTGGATGGCATCACTGACTCGATGGATGTGAATCTGAGTGAACTCCGGGAGTTGGTGATGGACAGGGAGGCCTGGCGTGCTGTGATTCATGAGGTCGCAAAGAGTTGGACATGACTGAGCGACTGAACTGAACTGAACTGAATCTGCTTGGTGTCCTCATAAAAAGGAGAATCTGGACATAGAGTGAAGATAATGTGAAAAGACACACAGAGAAAAAGGACCTCTATAAGCTAAGGAAAAAGGACTGGAACAAACCTTTCCCCCACAACTTCAGAAGAAACCAACCCTGCCAACACCTTGATTTTGGACTTCTAGACTCTAGAACCATGAAACAATAAAACTGTTGCTTAAGCCACCCAGTCTGTGGCATTGTATTACTGTAGTCTTAGCAAACCTACTCCAGTATTCTTGGACTTCCCTTGTGGCTCAGCTGGTAGGCATCTGCCTGCAATGCAGGAGACCTGTGTTTGATCCCTGGGTTGGGAAGATCCCCTGGAAAAGGGAAAAGCTAGCCACTCCAGTATTCTGGCCTAGAGAATTCCATGGACTGTATAGGCTATGGTGTCACAAAGAGTCAGACACAACTGAGCAAATTTCACTTTTTCATTTAGCAAACTAATACAAGAACACACATCCATACATCTGTGGTATATTGTCATGAGTACCAGATAAAATAGTAGCTCTCATGGTGATTGTACTTTGCATTCAGTAATACCTGGAAATATTTTTGCTCACAACTTGTGGGGAAGTTACTACTGGAGTCTAGGGGGTAGAAGACAAGAATGCTGCTACAATGCTCAAGACAGCCCTCCACAACCAAGAATGACCTGACCTAGGATGTCACTGTGTTGAGGTTGAGAAACCATGGCATTGTCAGAAGGCCAGGCCTGCCTTTGTCACCTACTATGACTTAGTTAAGTCAGACATTTTAATAATTATGAAATTTACAAATGAGGAAACTGAAGCACAGTAAGGTTAAGTAATTTGCCAAAGTCACTGAGCTAGAGATGCTGTCATTCTGATAGCAGAGTGTGTAACCTTAGCGACTGTGTGATTGCAGCCAAAGCTAGGCATTGGGTCATGTTCAAGGGACAACATGATGCGCTGCCTGGTTTCAGTGGATACTAAATATTTAAAGAATAAGTCTAGAATTGCAATAAGTGCCCCAGAAATGTTTTTACAGCTACAGAAAATTAGCCTAAAACATTAGGCCACCAAGTTAAGCAGGAATCAAATGTCGACAAAGTAAATGCCATCACTAGTATATTAGATGGGCTTCCCAGGTGTCTCACTGGTAAAGAATCCACTTGCCAATGCAGGAAATGTAGGAGATGTATGGGTTCAATCCCCAGGCCAGGAAGATACCCTGGTGGAGGGTATGACAACCCACTCCAGTATTGGTGCCTTTAAACATCCCATGGACTGAAGAGTTTGGCAGGCTACTGTCCATGGGGTCGCAAAGAGTCAGACACAACTGAGCACCCAGCACCAGAGTATACTGGATCTACTATTCCAATGTCAGAAAGAGGCAGAATAGTAATGACCAAGGAAGGCAACAATGGTCACACTCTTAGAGTATACTCATAAGTTATATGTGTCAGTCGCTCAGTCCTGTCTAACTCTTTGTGACTCCATGGACTGTAGCTTTCCAGGCTCCTCTGTCCATGGAATTCTCCAGGCAAAAATACTGGAATGGATTGCCATTTCTTTCTCCAGGAGATCTTCCCAACCCAGGGATGGAACCCGTGTGTCCCGCATTGCAGGCAGATTCCTTACCATCTGAGTGACCAGGGAAGTCCTGAGTTGCATGGCCCAGGTCTAAAATGTCAAAGGGGCATTACGTTGTATAGAAAAGTGTCTCTCCCTTGTACCTGGAAATTACCAAACCTTAGGAAAGAAGGATGCTCAGATGGTATGATGTTGGTCTCTAGGGAGAAAAATGAGGTAATTCTATTTTTCAAAAATATTTTCTCTGTATATTTCAAGGTTTATAACTCCCAAAGAGATTCGCATGCATCCCTGTTAGAACGCAGATTCATTATGTTTGGAACAAAAAACAGAGCAATGTGTCCTGCAGGTGCAATGTTTTTTCAAGCAAATCCATTAGTCCACCAGGAGTTGCCCATTAAACGTGTGTCTTTTTACAACCAGCTGGATCACTTCCTATTACTCATAACAGTGTTATTTACAAATGAGACGCTGAAGGTATAACAGCGTCTACCACAGCCAAGGCACCTTCTGTTCTATTAAGAATATATAAAAGTAAGCAACAGAAAGAAAACACATTTCCCGCTAGTTAACGAGATGCTAGTTAAGAGCCTGAGGCAAAGCCCAGGGCCCTTAAACTAGCCAGTCATTAACTGCTAGGAAATGCCTACAGAGAGGTCACCCGTGGTGATGGTGAGAGAGCAGATGGACCCAGGAGAAACATTCACAGCTGCATGATGGGGAAGCTGAAGATCTCAAGGGGACAAATGTAGAAGGACCCAAGGAGCCTTTTCTCTTAGTTTTCATCCAAAACCAGTTCCATTATATCGCAGCTTTTTTATGGAGGGAAAATCACTCCGTACTTTATGGTGGGAGGCATCTTTTCCCTCCTTCTTGCTTTATATGTTTGTTTTTCCAAGCTTTTACTTCCTCCTTTTCAATGTAATGACAAGCTTTCATGTATAAGATCTGATTACAGATCTGGACCCAAACATTAGGAATTTCAATAAAATAATTTGTAATGAATGTCTGCTCCATTCTATGATTCATTTTGGTTATAAATTACATTCAGGGCTACTTTGTTTTGACCAAGAATCAAAATGAAACCAAACTACCATATAGTACCTAGGTTAGGCTAATCTTAAAGCAGCAGTAAATTTACTCCCTGGAAGCATTCACAGCATGCCATTCCTACGTGATTAAAGATTTTTGAAAGATCAATTTTTGTTTGAAACAGCCTTATGCCTGGAGCTGCTTATGTGATATACTGCTCTTGGCTTTTGTTTCCAAAATGTCAGCAGATGGAGAAACTGAAATGAAATAGGAGGATCTGCAAGGGTCCAGAAAAAGAAATTAAAAGTTTTCTCCTACTGCTTCATGTCCCAAATTTATTCACCCCCCCCCATCCCTCATCTTATATCCATAATACTTTGCTTCTCCTTGCCCACCAAAACACAGGGCTTTCAAAGATCTTTAGAAATCCCAGAAATTATTACCTGACATCAAAAGTAGGAGGGTGCAATGCAGATAGTTTCCACAGATTAAACTGAAGAGAAGTAGGGGAGTTTGACATCATTTATCCTACAGAACCCCATTCCAAATGCAACGTGTATCTTTATCCAGATATACTGCTTTTTCTATCAACAAGGGACATATTTTTATAATCTTTCAAGATCTCCTGCTCAATCTTTCCAAGATCAACACAAGCAATTAAGCATTGTGCCAAACTTGCATAAAAACTAGTGTTAGCAGTGACCACCCCTTAAGAATACAGTTTGGTAACCATTTGTTTACAGTTAATATTTCACTTGGCACAAGTCAGTCACTGCAAGGAACCTGCAAGTAAATGAAATGTTTTCTACGTTAGTCACATATTATATATCCAAGCATGTAGACTCCACCAACTTGGACATTGTTTGACTAATTTTGTGAGATAATTACTCATGCAAACTATTTAACAGAGATGAAAAAAGGAGGTGACTTTGTCAGAAGTCCCTTCTTAACTCGATATTGAATATGTCCTATTGCCATGAAAAGCTTACTGCTGTCGTAGAGAGAAATTCAGGGGAAATGCATTTGAGATGCTGTTCTAAGTGGAGGCTCTTTCAGGCTGAGGGATTTCATTAGAGAACCTCATTCTGGCCCTGAACTTTGGGCAGGGTAGAAGATAGGGATGGCAGTCCTCACTCTGCTTAATAAAAGTGAAAGTGAAAGTGAAGTTGCTCAGTCGTGTCTGATTCTTTGCGACCCCATGGACTGTAGCCTATCAGGCTCCTCTGTCCATGGGATTTTCCAAGCAATAGTACTGGAGTGGATTGTCATTTCCTTCTCCAGGGGATCTTCCCGACCCAGGGATCAAACCTGGGTCTCCCACATTGTAGACAGATGCTTTACCATCTGAGCCACCAAGGAAGTCCCTCTGCTTAATAAAGTGGCAATTACAATATAAAAATGACCTGGAGAAAACCATAATTCAAAAAGATACATGAACCGCAGTGTTGACTATAGCACTATTTACAATACCCAGGACATAGAAGCAATGTAAATGTCCACTGACTGATGAATGGATAAAGAAGATGTATTTCATACACATAATGGAATATTACCCACCCTTTTAAGGAATGATACTGTGTCATTTGCAGAGACATGGATGGACCTAGTCTGTCATACAGAGTGAAGTAAGTCAGAAAGAGAAAAACAAATATCATACACTAACACATATACTGACTCGATGGACGCGAGTCTGAGTGAACTCCGGGAGTTGGTGATGGACAGGGAGGCCTGGCGTGCTGTGATTCATGGGGTCACAAAGAGTCAGACACGACTGAGTGACTGAATTGAACTGAACTGAACACATATATGTGGAACCTAGAAAAATGGCATAGATGATCTTATTTGCAAAGCAGAAATAGAGGCAGACGTAGAGAAAAAATGTGTGGATACCCAAGGGGAAGAGGGAAGTGGGATGAATTAGGATACTGTGATCAACATATATACACTACAGATACTATGTTTAAAATAGATAACTAATGAGAACCTACTAAATAGCACAGGGAACTCTACTCAATCCTCTGTGGTGACCTAAATGGGAAGGAAATCCAAAAAAGAGGGTATATACATATACATATACTGATTCAGTTTGTTGTACAGCAGAACCTAACACAACATTGTAAAGCAACTATACTCCAATAAAAATTAATTAAAAATTAAAAGATAAAATAACAAACAAAACATAAATGTATCAAAATAGCATGCTGCCCAACTTATTATAAATTGTTATAAATTGTAACATATCAAATTTCCCAAATTAAAAAAAAAAATTTAAAGGAAGGGGTAAAGCTAAAGAGAAAACAAAAAGATGAAAGAGAAAGCAGAAGAGCTATGTTTTACTTAAAATTTCCCTCTGGGAGGATTTAAAAGATAACACGTCTCCCTTCTCCAACATCTCATCAAATTCCACATCATAATCTTGTTCAGACAACTTCATTTTCCTGGTTTCCTGGCAATGCAAAAGCAGATATTGCTATACATGGTCATTGACTGTTTAGTATGTGTTATGAGAGTAAGGAACTTGACGTTGGATACAAATATTGCAAGTAACAGTTTTATGACATTTTGCCATCAGTGCCTCATTGTTAACTAATTATTCAAGGATAGAAGGTTATAAATGATCAGTTTATGACAGCAGGAAAGGTCACCAAAATTGGGAAGAATTGGATTTCCCCAAATTGCTGTGTTTCTTGGCATGCTGATTCATACTATAAATTTATATAAACCTAGGTTCCCCTTGTGGCTTAGATGGTAAAAAGAATCCACCTGCAAAGCAGAAGACCTGGGTTCAATTCCTGGGTGGGGAAGATCCCCTGGAGAAGGGAATGGCAACTCACTCCAGTATTCTTGCCTGGAGAATTCCAAGGACAGAGGGGCCTGGCAGGCTACACTCCCTGGGGTCACAAAGAGTCAGACAGAACTGAGCTACTAACACACACACACACAAGATTAGTTCAAATTCCCCAACAAGCTAAGCAAGACGTTTTATTCTTCTTATTTCTGCTCTCAATCACCATTCTAGAAAAGAAAATAGCTTTTTCATGCCATTCCATCAACATTTACATATTTAAAACAAAAAGCATATCGTTAGCAATCAAATGACCCTGAGTTGTTATTTAATCACTAAGTCATGTCCAGCTCTTTTGTGACCCTGTGGACTGCAGCCCATCTAGGCTTCTTCCTCTGTCCATGGGATTTCCCAGGCAAGAATACTAAAATAGGTTGCCATTTCCTTCTCCAGGGCATCTGCCTGACCCATGGATCCAATTTACTTCTTCTACCCTGGCAGGCAGGTTTTTTACCAGTGAGCCACCAGGGAACTCCCAAATGGAATTGTATTTACATGACAGTTTAAAGTCATTACTTAAATTTCCAGTGCTTGTTTATGTTTGCAACTGGAAAACATTAGACTTTCCATTTTGCATATAGGGAGAAAAATACTTTTATATGGTAAGTAACGATTTAAAATAACCAATTCCTTAGACCAGAACAAAGATTCTTCAACTGCTCTTTCCTAATTCTACCCTCACAGACTCAGTTTCCACAGAAATCTTGTTTTTCATCTTAACGTTTGCCTCTATTCCTTTCACAAAATGAGTTGGATTTGGAATTAAAGATATAGTTTACTTGTAAAATGGCAGTAAGTTATTCAATCTAAAATTCAGATCTTTGGGACAGCCGGCCACGAATCTATCAATAAATATAACTGAGCCTGCAGTACTACAATTAGTTTATTTCCTGTCATTATATAAGTTAGCAAATACTTTTCCTTCAGATTGCTGCTTGTTCTTGACATTTACAAAGGCTTGTAAAGCTTGGTTTTATGTCATTCTAGGACTTTTCTGTACAATGGCTTTAGAAAATATCTAAAATTTTTCTGGGTTTGCTGAGCAAGTATGCTGAACCACAGCTTCAGTGTCCTAAACATCAGCCCAATTGCCTTCAAGGTATCCTTATTAAAAATATTTTACAGAGTTACAAGAACCTTCATGATCATGGATAGATATCTCCATATCCTAAGAATTTACAAATATCAATAAAATGTTTCTCTTGTATTTTGACCTAAAAAAAAAGAATCTATAGTTAATTTCTTATGACATGTCCTGTGCATGTCTTTCTTTAGATGATGGCCTAGCCACAAAAGGAAGATAGATTCTTGAGGAGTCTGGTGACTTGAGGAGTTTGGTAACTTCAAGTCTGGTGACTTTAAATGATGGCCTAGCCACAAAAGGAAGATAGATTCTTAAGGAGTCAGGTGACTTAATTTGCACTTATACAAAATAGCAAGACAGAAATTTGCTTAAAAACTTACAGGGAGGGGGCGGTCCTAAGATGGCAGAGGAATAGGACGGGAAGACCACCTTCTCCCTCACAAATTCCTCAAAAGAACATTTCAACGCTGAGCAAACTCCACAAAACAACTTCTGTAGGCTGGCAGAGGATATCAGGCAACCAGAAAAGCAGACCATTGTCTTCAAAAACAGGTAGGAAAAAATATAAAAGACGAAAAAGGAGACAAAGGAGGTGGGGAGGGAGCTCCGTCCTGGGAAGGGAAGCCCGTCCCGGGAAGGGAATTTTAAGAAGAGAGGTTTCCAAACACCTGGAAACACTCTCCCTGCCAAGTCTGTGGCGAGCCTTGGAAACGCAGAGGGCAACATAACAGGAAGGGAAAAATAAATAAATAATTAAAACCAAGCAATTACAAGCCCAACAGTAACTCCCCCAGCGGAAAAGCAGCACAGACGCCTGCATCCACCATTGGGAAGTGGGGGCAGGGCAGGGAAGCGCGGGAGGCACGGGCTGCAGTGCTTTGTAAGAATCGGGCAGGAACGCCCCACACGCAACCAGAACGATCTAACTGGGGCTAGCAAACCAGACTGTGGGATAGCTACCGCATGAAAAGCTCGAACATAAGACACCGCCAGGACCGAGCACAGAACAAAGGACAGAACGGAAAAAGCCGGCTGCAGACCATCCCCCGCTGGGGACAGGCAGCCAGAGCCATAAGGACTGGAAAGAGGCAATTGCAGACCCGGAGAGACTTTACTTACCAAACTCAAGCAGGCTCCTTTGCTAAGACTTCTGGGGGTGCTGGACAGTCACCATCTGCCTCACAAGGGGCGCCAGCGGTCCACCCAGAAAACTGAGCAGCAGAGGCAGAAAAGGCGACAAGTCGCAGCGATCATGCTCGCCAAACTCCTGAGCTACTTGGACCCGGGAAGGGCACAAAATGCAGTCCCAACCGAATCTGAGCCTCTGAGGGCTACCTGAGCGCCTAACCTGAGCAGCTTAGACCGGGGAAGTGCACAAAGCCTAAGGCCGGCCTCAGAAGGTTCCCGGCTGAGCATCGTAGAGCTGGAGCAGTTTGTGCGCCGCGAGAAGGGACAGGTCCAGCAGAGCTGAGACACTGTGTGCACACGACAGTGCTATTTGTTTGCAGCATCCCCCCTTCCCCACAGAGGGAATGAACTAGTGAGCCTAAAAAACCAGCACAAAGAAGAAGTTAAACAGAGGGAACCGCCTTGGAGGTGACCCCACACTGCCCACAACATCAGAGAAGGGCCAGATATATTTTTACTATTTTTACAATCATTCTTTTTTTTATTTTCTTTTTTTTCTAACTTTTAATAGTTAAGTCTTCTATTTCTCCTCTAATTTCTATTTCTATAACCTATTATTACTATTCAAAAAAAAAAAAAACGACTCTTTTTTTTTTTTTTTTAAGGCAAACACCATATATAGTCTTTGGGTGGTTATTGGTGTTTGGTTTTGTTTTGTTTTTTTTTAATAATTCTTGTGGCTTTTTTTTTCTCTCTCTCTCTCTCTTTTTTTTTTTTTCCTTTCTTCCTTTTTCCTTCAGCTTCTTTTCTTTAATATTGTATTTTTGAAAATCCAACCTCTACTCTAGATTTTTAATCTTTGCTCTTTGGTTTTTGTTGTCAATTTTGTACATTTAAAAACCCAAACTTCACTACCCAAGTTTACCTGAGAGTGAGATTACTGGCTTGACCACTGTCTCCTCCTTTGGACTCTCCTTTTTCTCCACCAGGTGGCCTCTGTCTCTTTTCTCCCCCATCTCTTCTCTATCCAACTCTGTGAATCTCTGTGTGCTCCAGACGGTGGAGAACACCTAAGGAACTGGTTACTGGCAGGATTTGTCTCTCTCCTTCTCATTCCTCTCTCTGATCCTCCTGGCCACCTCTGTCTACTTCCTCCCTCTCCTCTTCCCCGTATAACTCCATAAATACCTCTGAGCGGTCCAGACTATGGAACGCACATAAGGAAGTGACTACTGGCTAGCTTGCTCTCTCCTCTTTTGATCTCACCGCATCTCATTCCAGTCACCTCTAACTACCCCCTCCCTCTTCTCTTCTCCTTGTAACTCAGTGAACCTCTCTGAGTGTCCCTCAATGTGGAGAAACTTTTCATCTTTAACCTAGATGTTTTATCATCAGTGCTGTATAGATGGAGAAGTCTAGAGGCTACTGTAAAAATAAAACTGAAAACCAGAAGCAGGAGGCTTAAGTCCAAAGCCTGAAAACATCAGAGAACTCTTGACTTCAGGGAACATTAAGCAATAGGAGCTCATCAAATGCCCCCATACCTACACTGAAACCAAGCTCCACCCAAGGACCAACAAGTTCCAGAACAAGACATACCATGCAAATTCTACAGCAACACAGGAACACACCCCTGAGCTTCAATATACAGGCAGCTCAAAGTTACTCCAAAACCTTTGACGTCTCATAACCCATTACTGGTCACTCCACTGCACTCCAGAGAGAAGAAACCCAGCTCCACCCACCAGAACTCCAACACAAGCCTCCCTAACCAGGAAACCCAGACAAGCCACTGATACAACCCCACCCACAGTGAGGAAGCTCCAAAATAAAGAGAACTCCACAAATTACCAGAATATAAAAAGGCCACCCCAAACGCAGCAATATAATCAAGATAAAGAGACAGAGGAATACTCAGCAGGTAAAGGAAGAGGAGAGTTGCCCACCAAACCAAACAAAAGAGGAAGAGGTAGGGAATCTACCTGAGAAAGAATTCTGAATATTGATAGTGAAAATGATCCAAAATCTTGAAATCAAAATGGAATCACAGATAAATAGCCTAGAGATAAGGATTGAGACGATGCAAGAAAGGTTTAACAAGGACCTAGAAGAAATAGAAAAGAGTCAATATATAAAAGAATAACGCAATAAATGAGATCAGAAACACTCTGAAGGCAACAAATAGCAAAATGACGGAGGCAGAAGATAGGATTAGTGAAATAGAAGATAAAATGGTAGAAATAAATGAATCAGAGAGGAAACAAGAAAAACGAATTAAAAGAAATGAGGACAATCTCAGAGACCTCCAGGACAATATGAAACGCTCCAACATTCGAATTATAGGAGTCCCAGAAGAAGAAGACAAAAAGAAAGAGCTTGAGAAAATCCTTGAGGAGATAATAGTTGAAAACTTCCCTAAAATGGGGAAGGAAATTATCACTCAAGTCCAAGAAACAGAGTTCCAAATAGGATAAACCCAAGGCAAAACACCCCAAGACACATATTAATCAAATTAACAAAGATCAAACACAAAGAGCAAATATTAAAAGCAGCAAGGGAAAAACAACGAATAACACACAAGGGGATTCCCATAAGGATAAAAGCTGATCTTTCAATAGAAACTCTTCAGGCCAGGAGGGAATGGCAATACATACTTAAAGTGATGAAAGAAAATAACCTACAGCCCAGATTACTATACCCAGCAAGGATCTCATTCAAATACGAAGGAGAAATCAAAAGCTTTACAGACAAGCAAAAGCTGAGAGAATTCAGCACCACCAAACCAGCTCTCCAACAAATTCTAAGGGATATTTTCTAGACAGGAAACACAAAAAGGGTGTATAAACCCGAACCCAAAACAATAAAGTAAATGGTAACAGGATCATACTTATCAATAATTACCTTAAACGTAAATGGCTTGAATGCCCCAACCAAAAGGCAAAGACTGGCCGAATGGATACAAAAACAAGACCCCTCTATATGTTGCTTACAAGAGACCCACCTCAAAACAAGGGACACATACAGACTGAAAGTGAAGGGCTGGAAAAAGATATACCATGCAAATAGAGACCAAAAGAAAGCAGGAGTGGCAATACTCATATCCGATAAAATAGACTTTAAAACAAAGGCTGTGAAAAGAGACAAAGAAGGCCACTACATAATGATCAAAGGACCAATCCAAGAAGAAGTATAACAATTATAAATATATGTGTACCCAATATAGGAGCACTGCAATATGTAAGACAAATGCTAATAAGCATGAAAGGGGAAATTAACAATAACACAATAATACTGGGAGACTTTAATACCCCACTCACACCTATGGACAGATCAACTAAACAGAAAATCAACAAAGAAATGCAAACTTTAAATGATACATTAGACCAGTTAGACCTAATTGATATCTATAGGACATTTCACCCCAAAACAATGAATTTCACCTTTTTCTCAAGTGCTCATGGAACATTCTCCAGGATAGATCACATCCTGGGCCATAAATCTAAACTTGATAAATTCAAAAAAATCGAAATCATTCCAAGCATCTTTTCTGACCATAATTCATTAAGATTAGATCTCAATTACAAGAGAAAAACTATTAAAAATTCCAACATATGGAGGCTGAACAACACACTTCTGAATAACCAACAAATCACAGAAGAAATCAAAAAAGAAATCAAAATATGCATAGAAACTAATGAAAATGAAAACACAACAACCCAAAACCTGTGGGACACTATAAAAGCAGTGCTAAGAGGAAAGTTCATAGCAATACAGGCACACCTCAAGAAACAAGAAAAAAGTCAAATAAATAACCTAACTCTACACCTAAAGCAACTAGAAAAGGAAGAATTGGAGAACCCCAGAGTTAGTAGAAGGAAAGAAATCTTAAAAATTAGGGCAGAAATAAATGCAAAAGAAATAAAAGAGACCATAGCAAAAATAAACAAAGCCAAAAGCTGGTTCTTTGAAAGGATAAATAAAATTGACAAACCATTAGCCAGACTCATCAAGAAGCAAAGAGAGAAAAATCAAATCAATAAAATTAGAAATGAAAATGGAGAGATCACAACAGACAACACAGAAATACAAAGGATCATAAGAGACTATTATCAGCAGTTATATGCCAATAAAATAGACAAGGTGGAAGAAATGGACAAATTCTTAGAAAAGTACAACATGCCAAAATAAACCAGGAAGAAATAGAAAATCTTAACAGACCCATCACAAGCACAGAAATTGAAACTGTAATCAGAAATCTTCCAGCAAACAAAAGCCCAGGTCCAGACGGCTTCACAGCTGAATTCTACCAAAAATTTAGAGAAGAGCTAACACCTATCCTACTCAAACTCTTCCAGAAAATTGCAGAGGAAGGGAAACTTGCAAACTCATTCTATGAGGCCACCATCACCCTAATACCAAAACCTGACAAAGATACTACAAAAAAAGAAAACTACAGTCCAATATCACTGATGAACATAGATGCAAAACTCCTCAACAAAATTCTAGCAATCAGAATCCAGCAACACATTAAAAAGATCATACACCATGACCAAGTGGGCTTTATCCCAGGGATGCAAGGATTCTTCAATGTCCACAAATCAATCAATGTAATTCACCTCATTAACAAAGTGAAAAATAAAAGCCATATGATTATCTCAATAGATGCAGAGAAAGCCTTTGACAAAATTCAACATCCATTTATGATAAAAACTCTCCAGAAAGCAGAAATAGAAGGAACATACCTCAACATAATAAAAGCTATATATGACAAACCCACAGCAAACATTATCCTCAATGGGGAAAAATTGGAAGCATTTCCCCTAAAGTCAGGAACAAGACAAGGGTGCCCACTTTCACCGCTACTATTCAACATAGTTCTGGAAGTTTTGGCCACAGCAATCAGAGCAGAAAAAGAAATAAAAGGAATCCAAATTGGAAAAGAAGAAGTAAAACTTTCACTGTTTGCAGATGACATGATCCTCTACCTAGAAAACCCTAAAGACTCCACCAGAAAATTACTAGAGCTAATCAATGAATATAGTAAAGTTGCAGGATATAAAATCAACACACAGAAATCCCTTGCATTCCTATACACTGATAATGAGAAAGTAGGAAAGGAAATTAAGGAAACAATTCCATTCACCATTGCAATGAAAAGAATAAAATACTTAGGAATATATCTACCTAAAGAAACTAAAGATCTATATATAGAAAACTATAAAACACTGATGAAAGAAATCAAAAAGGACACTAATAGATGGAGAAATATACCATGTTCATGGATCGGAAGAATCAATATAGTGAAAATGAGTATACTACCCAAAGCAATTTACAAATTCAATGCAATCACTATCAAGCTACCAGCCATATTTTTCACAGAACTAGAACAAATAATTTCAAGATTTGTATGGAAATACAAAAACCTCGAATAGCCAAAGCAATCTTGAGAAAGAAGAATGGAATGGGAGGAATCAACTGACTTCAGTCTCTAATACAAAGCCACAGTCATCAAGACAGTATGGTACTGGCACAAAGACAGAAATATAGATCAATGGAACAAAATAGAAAGCCCAGAGATAAATCCACACACCTATGGACACCTTATCTTTGACAAAGGAGGCAAGGATATACAATGGACTAAAGACAATCTCTTTAACAAGTGGTGCTGGGAAAACTGGTCAACCACTTTAAAAGAATGAAACTAGATCACTTTCTAACACCGCACACAAAAATAAACTCAAAATGGATCAAAGATCTAAATGTAAGATCAGAAACTATAAAACTCCTAGAGGAGAATATAGGCAAAACACTCTCTGACATAAATCACAGCAGGATCCTCTATGATCCACCTCCCAGATTTCTGGAAATAAAAGCAAAAATAAACAATGGGATCTAATTAAAATTAAAAGCTTCTGCACAACAAAGGAAACTATAAGCAAGGTGAAAAGACAGCCTTCGGAATGGGAGAAAATAATAGCAAATGAAGCAACTGACAAACAACTAATCTCAAAAATATACAAGCAACTTATGCAACTCAATTCCAGAAAAATAAACAACCCAATCAAAAAATGGGCCAAAGAACTAAATAGACATTTCTCCAAAGAAGACACACGGATGGCTAACAAACAGATGAAAAGATGCTCAACATCACTCATTATTACAGAAATGCAAATCAAAACCACAATGAGGTACCACTTCACACCAGTCAGAATGGCTGCGATCCAAAAATCTGCAAGCAATAAATGCTGGAGAGGGTGTGGAGAAAAGGGAACCCTCCTACACTGTTGGTGGGAATGCAAACTAGTACAGCCACTATGGAGAACAGTGTGGAGATTCCTTAAAAAATTGCAAATAGAACTGCCTTATGACCCAGCAATCCCACTGCTGGGCATACACACCTAGGAAACCAGAATTGAAAGAGACACATGTACCCCAATGTTCATCACAGCACTGTTTATAATAGCCAGGACACGGAAACAACCTAGATGTCCATCAGCAGATGAATGGATAAGAAAGCAGTGGTACATATACACAATGGAGTATTACTCAGCCATTAAAAAGAATACATTTGTATCAGTTCTGATGAGATGGATGAAACTGGAGCCGATTATACAGAGTGAAGTAAGCCAGAAAGAAAAACACCAATACTGTATACTAACACATATATATGGAATTTAGAAAGATGACAATGACGACCCTGTATGCAAGACAGCAAAAAAGACACAGATGTGTATAACGGACTTTTGGACTCAGAGGGAGAGGGAGAGGTAGAGGGTGGGATGATTTGGGAGAATGGCATTGTAACATGTATACTATCATGTAAGAATTGAATCGCCAGTCTATGTCCGACGCAGGATACAGCATGCTTGGGGCTGGTGCACGGTGATGACCCAGAGAGATATTATGGGGAGGAAGGTGGGAGGGGGTTTCATGTTTGGGAATGCATGTACACCCGTGGTGGATTCATGTCAATGTATGGCAAAACCAATACAGCATTGTAAAGTAAAATAAAGTAAAAATAAAAATTAAAAAAAAAACTTATAGAGAGGTCATAGGGATTTATAGGGAAAGGAATAATTTACATGGAAAAGAATAACAGTGAAAATTTTAGAACTAGATGTATACAATGTTTTAAGAAACAGCTACAAAACAGTAAGTAAAGCATGATTCCCATTTTAACATGTTTAAAAATGTAAATATAACAAATATATCTATTTGAATATCTGTTGACACATATGTACATGCATAGCTTCATAGATGGAAGTTTATTTACAGAAATCACCATAGAAATTCTCTCCATGTGGTTAGATTTATGGGCATTTTAAGTTTCCTTCTTTACACTTTAGTCTTCACATTTTTATATAATGATAGGTATTAACTATACAATCAGGAAGAATATCTTTAAACATAGAGAATAGATGTATAATCAACCATAAAATTCTATGATTAGAAGGGCTGTGTCTTTAAATGCTTTAGAAGGAAACGCTAAGTTAAAAACTTACTAGAAGAGTAGTATTACAAATTCAAGACTCCGAAAATAATTTACTGGCAAAGTAAATGAGTAACTCGCATTTTCTTACTGAAAGTGAATCAGGTACTAAAGACATAAAATCATTAAGGAGAGAACAAAACAAAGGAAGAGATTTTTTAGACCAGGAGGGTTAACAGTAATATTTTCATCGTCTCTTCTCTTTGATTGTATTTTATCTAATTGCAGGGTTCAGTTTGCCTGGACTCAGTAAGTGGATTCATAATTACATTATTTAGTTTTAACAAAACTAAAGGAAGATAACTTATACAACATAGACAGATATATTTTAAAGATTCTTGCAAAGAAACTACAGATTGCAGCTAATACTACTCATCCAAGCTCAAGCCAATATTTAAATGGTAGAGTTGACATCTCAGACTTTTTATACAAGTTTTTCATTATTACTTAGAAGCAATACCTGATAATTCAAAATAATCAAGAAGAGAATTAGGAATATGTGTGTGTGTACATGTGTGTGTGTATGATAATAAATTAATCTCAATTTAAGTGCACTCTGTACCTTAATATATTAGTGACCATATAAAGCCATCACATTAGCAACATACAAGAAAATGATCAACCAAAATATAAGCATCCCTTAAAATCAGCATTATCTAACTCAACGAAACTAAGTCATGCCCGCGGGGCAACCCAAGATGGGCAGGTCATGGTGGAGAGGTCTGACAGAATATGGTCCACTGGAGAAAGAAATGGCAAACCACTTCAGTATTCTTGCCTTGATAACCCCATGAACAGTATGAAAGGCAAAATGATAGGATACTGAAAGAGGAACTCCCCAGGTCAGTAGGTGCCCAATATGCTACTGGAGATCAGTGGAGAAATAACTCCAGATAGAATGAAGGGATGGAGCCAAAGCAAAAACAATACCCAGCTATGGATGTGACTGGTGATAGAAGCAAGGTCCAATGCTGTAAAGAGCAATATTGCATAGGAACCTGGAATGTCAGGTCCATAAATCAAGGCAAATTGGAAGTGGTCAAACAAGAGATGGCAAGAGTGAACATCAATATTCTAGAAATCAGTGAACTAATCTGGACTGGAATGGGTGAATTTAACTCAGATGACCATTATATCTACTACAGTGGGCAGGAATTCCTCAGAAGAAATGGAGTAGCCATGATGGTCAACAAAAGAGTCCGAAATGCAGTACTTGGATGCAGTCTCAAAAACGACAGAATGATCTCTGTTCGTTTCCAAGGCAAACCATTCAATATCACAGTAATCCAAGTCTATGCCCCAATCAGTAATGCTGAAGAAGCTGAAGTTGAACAGTTCTATGAAGACCTACAAGACCTTGTAGAACTAACACCCAAAAAGGATGTCCTTTTTGTTATTGGGGACTGGAATGCAAAAGTAGGAAGTCAAGAAACACCTGCAGTAACAGGCAAATTTGGCCTTGGAATATGGAATGAAGCAGGGCAAAGGCTAATAGAGTTTTCTCAAGAAAATGCACTGGTCATAGCAAACTCCCTCTTCCAACAACACAAGAGACGACTCTACACATGGACATCACCAGATGGTCAACACCAAAATCAGATTGATTATATTCTTTGCAGCCAAAGATGGAGAAGCTCTATACAGTCAACAAAAACAAGACCAGGAGCTGACTGTGGCTCAGATCATGAACTCTTTATTACCAAGTTCAGACTTAAATTGAAGAAAGTAGGGAACCACTAGACTATTCAGGTATGACCTAAGTCAAATCCCTTATGATTATACAGTGGAAGTGAGAAATAGATTTAAGGACCTAGATCTGATAGATGGAGTGCCTGATGAACTATGGAATGAGGTTCATGACATTGTACAGGAGACAGGGATCGAGACCATCCCCATGGAAAACAAATGCAAAAAAGCAAAATAGCTGTATGGCCTTAAAAATAGCTGTGAAAAGAAGAGAAGTGAAAAGCAAAGCAGAAAAGGAAAGATATAAGCATCTGAATGCAGAGTTCCAGAGAATGGCAAGAAGAGATAAGAAAGCCTTCTTCATCTATGAATGCAAAGAAATAAAGGAAAAGAACAGAATGGGAAAGACTAGAGATCTCTTCAAGAAAATTAGAGCTATCAAGGGAACATTTCATGCAAAGATGGGCTCGATAAAGGACAGAAATGGTATGGACCTAACAGAAGCAGAAGATATTAAGAAGAGGTGGCAAGAATACACAGAAGAACTGTACAAAAAAGATCTTCATGACCCAGATAATCACGATGGTGTGATCACTTATCTAGAGCCAGACATCCTGGAATGTGAAGTCAAGTGGGCCTTAGAAAGCATCACTACAAACAAAGCCAGTGGGGGTGATGGAATTCCAGTTGAGCTGTTACAAATCCTGAAAGATGATGCTGTTAAAGTGCTGCACTCAATATGCCAGCAAATTTGGAAAACTCAGCAGTGGTCACAGGATGGGTAAAGGTCAGTTTTCATTCCAATCCCAAAGAAAGGCAATGCAAAAGAATGCTCAAACTACCACATAATTGCACTCATCTCACATGCTAGTAAAGTAATGCTCAAAATTCTCCAAGCCAGGCTTCAGCCATGAACTTCCTGATGTTCAAGCTGGTTTTAGAAAAGGCAGAGGAACCAGAGATCAAATTGCCAACATCTGCTGGATCATGGAAAAAAACAAGAGAGTTCCAGAAAAACATCTATTTCTGCTTTCTTGACTATGCCAAAGCCTTTGATTGTGTGGATCACAATAAACTGTGGAAAATTCTGAGAGAGATGGAAATACCAGACCACCTGACCTGCCTCTTGAGAAATCTGTATGCAGGTCAGGAAACAACAGTTAGAACTGGACATGGAACAACAGACTGGTTCCAAATAGGAAAAGGAGTACATCAAGAATGTATACTGTCACACTGCTTATTTAACTAATATGCAGAGTACATCATGAGAAACACTGGACTGGAAGAAACACAAGCTGGAATCAAGATTGCCAGGAGAAATATCAATAACCTCAGATATGCAGATGACACCACCCTTATGCCAGAAAGTGAAGAGGAACTAAGAAGACTCTTGTTGAAAGTGAAAGTGGAGAGTGAAAATGTTGGCTTAAAGCTCAACATTCAGAAAACAAAGATCATGGCATCCGGTCCCATCACTTCATGGGAAGTAGATGGGGAAACAGTGGGAACCGTGTCAAATTTTATTTTGGGGGCTCCGAAATCACTGCAGATGGTGACTGCAGCCATGAAATTAAAAGACACTTACTCCTTGGAAGAAAAGTTATGACCAACCTAGATAGCATATTCAAAAGCAGAGACATTACTTTGCCGACTAAGGTCCGTCTAGTCAAGGCTATGGTTTTTCCTGTGGTCATGTATGGATGTGAGAGTTGGACTGTGAAGAAGGCTGAGCACTGAAGAATTGATGCGTTTGAACTGCGGTGTTGGAGAAGACTCTTGAGAGTCCCTTGGACTGCAAGGAGATCCAACCAGTCCATTCTCAAGGAGATCAGCCCTGGGATTTCTTTGGAAGGAATGATGCTAAAGCTGAAACTCTAGTACTTTGGCCACCTCATGAGAAGAGTTGACTCATTGGAAAAGACTCTGATGCTGGGAGGGATTGGGGGCAGGAGGAGAAGGGGACGACAGAGGATGAGATGGCTGGATGGTATCACCGACTCGATGAACGTGAGTCTGAGTGTACTCCAGGAGTTGTTGATGGACAGGGAGGCCTGGCATGCTGTGATTCATGGGGTCGCAAAGAGTCGGACACTACTGAGCAACTGAACTGAATTGAACTGAAAATTATCATGTTCTAAGTCTTGTCATATGCAGTATTGCATTTTATCAAATTTCTCTATTAAAACTTATGGTAAGTATTTAGGAGTCTCTTGAGGTTTTCATTAGAGAAGGGAATGGCATCCCACTCCAGTATTCTTGCCTGGAGAATCCCATGGACAAAGAGCCTGGTGAGCTACAGTCCATGGGGTCGCAAAGAGTCAGACAAGACTGAGTGAGTTTCACTCACTCACTGAGGTTTTCATTATGAAAAGCAAGTGTCATAAACCAATGAGGAAACTTTCCTTCTTACAGTAGTAAAAAATGGACTGCAATGATGCACTGAAAATAACAGAGGCACAATCTAAAGCCATTTTTTAAAAGCAAACACTGCTGAGAGAAAATACTGCCAAAGACTGGAGAAAACAATTCATGCATGTGGGAATCGTGTTCTTTTGGATGAAACTGTGGATTATGGTATGTCTCAGCTGATCGTATGTGCTATGTGCTGTTTCAGCGATGAAAAGTACAAAGAACTACTTTTTGTGAGCTACTAAAAATAGTTGCCTGTGACAGGAATAGAAAAGGGAATCTGCATTAAAAACTCAGAGATAGCCCCACTTGTGAAATTCATTCATTGCATCATTTACAGGCAAGTTATTACAGCAAAGGACTGAAGCAAATAAAATGAACAAACTGCTACAAGATGTCAGTTAGTGCTCCTGTTGCATAACCCCAATCAACCTGTAATAAAATATGACTAGTAAAACTTGAAACTGGGCAATTGTGGAGCCCTTGCTTTAGGTTCTGGCCCCAGTTTTGTATCAACAAAGGAGAGTTTTTAAAATATGGAGAAATAATTATGATATTTAATGGCATGGGGAGTGAATACATACAAGTCTTTTGGAGCATCGAGAGATTCACTGGTTCTCTCACAGCAAAGTACTTTAAAAAGTTATCATTCAAAGCCTGAGTTGAGTAATTTTCTTCTACAAAAGACACAAGTGTCAACTTTGCTGATCTTTAAATCTGTTAAATAATAATTATAAGAAATGTTTACCTTGAAAATATTTATGAAAAAATTTATATACCTAAACTGTACTTTGGGGTTTAAAATGAGGGTGACATTTTTAACAAGTCACAAATATTTGTTTTTTAAGAAAAGTCACACTATGGAAAAAGAATTTTAAATTGATGTTTAAAAATATTTCCAACTTTGTGGGATTTTTGCCATTGAAACTGATATAAATAAGCCAATTAAAAATAAATAAAATTTTTAAAAATTATAAAAAAACCTTTTATATTTGGACAACTAAAATAGGTCTTTCTAATTTGTTTTTAGAACTTCCAAGTAAAGAGTTTCAATAGAGTATGAATTTACTAGTTAATATCATTAAATCTAGCACCTATTATGCTTAATATTAGGAGAAATTCACATTTAGCCACCTTATTTTCAACAAATGCTTTGGAAAATTGGAGATGAGATAGAAAAACATTTTACTATTTGATAAGCAGACCCATTTAGATGTATGTATATTTCTGAAATAAGTTTTTCAGCTGTAATGGCCTTAAAATCTAGTATCAAAGCAAGCATCATCTAGAACCAGATCTATTTAAAATTAATTAATTTACTTTAATTGAAGGATAATTACTTTACAATTGTTGTAATGGTTTTTGCCATACATCAACATAAATCAGCTATAGGTATAGTTACTGTATCGTGAAGTGCCAAATAGAGATTTGTTTAAAGCATAATTAGTTACAAATTTTCCAGTTTTAGCTAATTTTTGGGATTAACACAATAGTATTTTAACAGTATTAAAGATAAAAAATGTAATTAATATTTATTTCAGTTCTCATTCTTTTGAAATTTCTGTCATTATAGTTTCTACTTTTAATAATATTAGTTCAATAGTGTAAGTAACAAATTATGAATATGCATGCATATATTCACTGAGAGTTTGGTATTAAAATTTACCTGATAAGTTATGTAATTTTCAAAATCTAATCCATTAGCCCACACTATAGAGGTATGAAAAGCACTTAAATTCAGTAAGAGAACATTCAAAGAAAAGTTCTATTTCATAAGTAAGCACATCTAAATCAATGTATTTGTTATGTGGATTAGGTCACAAGGTAAGGAGATATTTTCCCAGGCAAAATATTTTCCCCTCTAATTGCGTTGTGCCTGTTTGCTGCACATTGCTTTTGCTGTTGTCAAGGTTCCTAGGACCTCACTGTTCTCATGGTACAGCAGAGCATCAGAAAAGGACTGCACATTTCAGAAACAGATCATTTCCCCAGATAAGACAGTGATCCCCAGAGAAAACAAGACCTTTATTTTCTCAAGCCTCAGATAGTTCATACTTCTGTTTAAATACCAACACTCTATAAAAAACACAGTCATTTATCTTACAATTCAAGAACTCTCCACAATTGCAATAGAGAAACTTCATTACAGAAAAAAATGGGAAGTAAATTTTCTTTACTATCCCAAAACAGATAATGGAATTCATATCTTTCACCTTGTCTTAGTTATTTATCTGTGACTTCCTGGTAAATACTCTGTACTTCATGTGGACATCCTATCAGGAACACAAAGCAATCATTTAACTTGGGAATGGGGAGATTATTTGTTTTCCATTTGTTTTGCCAACAGCTATAAATACATTTTAAAGTCACGTTTAACCATCATTAAGATCAATCACATCATTTTCAAAGCATTAAAACCTCATTCTATATATATGTGAAAGTGTTAGCTGATCAATTGTGTCTGACTCTTTGTGACCCCGTGGACTGTAACCTGCCAGGCTCCTCTGTTCATGGAATTCTCTAGGCAAAAATACTGAAGTGGGTAGCTATTCCCTTCTCCAGGAAACCTTCCCAATCCAGGAACTGAATCCAGGTTGCCTAAAAAGCAGGTGGATTCTTTGCTGTATGAGCGACCAGAAAAGTCCAAGAATACTGGAGTGGGTAGCCGTTCCCTTCTCGAGGGGATCTTCCTGACCCAGGGATTGAACCAGGGTCTCCTGCATTGCAAGAAGATTCCTTACTCTCTGAACTACCAGGGAAGCCCTGATATGTATGTATATATGCTTTTAATTTAAGTCTGGATCTCTCAGCAAAGAGTACAGACCCCAGAAAGAATAAGTCATGCAGACCCCATCTACAGAAACAGAATCAAAAATTGTACAGATATAGACCAATACAAGATGGTGGAGTAAAAGGACATGCGCTCATCTTCTCCTGCAAGAACTCCAAAATTGAAACTTGCTGAACAACTATCTACAGGAGAATGTTGGATCCCACCAAAAAAAGATACCCCACATCCAAGAGCAAAAGAGAAGCCCCAGCAAGAAGGTAGGAGGGGCAAAATCACATTTAGAATCAAACCCCAGACCCACCAGAATGCTCAAGGGCTCAAACCAAACCTTGTGCACATGAGGAGACCCCACGGAGCCTGAGTCAGACCTGCCTTAGAGTGTTTGAGTGTCTCCTGCAGAGGTACAGTTTAGTATTGGCCTGAAGCAGCGACAGGGGCTCTAGATGCAGCAGACCTGGGTGTGACATAAACTCTCTTGGAGGAGGTCACCATTAACCCCATAATAGAGCTGCCAGAATTTACACAGGGCTGGGGAAACTGATTCTTGCAGGGCACACACAGAACCTTGTGTGCACTAGGACCCTGGAGAAAGGAGCAGGGACCCTACAAGAGACTGACACAGACTTGCCTTTGAGTGCCCAGGAGTATGCGGGGAAGGGATGGGTTGGTGGTGGCCTGCCCCTTAGTTGGGGGGCACTGAGTGTGGCAGTGTGTGCACGGGACCTTTTGAAGGAGGTTGCCATTATCATCATTACCCCCACCATAGTTTTGGTTTCAGGTCAAACAACAGAGAGGGAACACAGCCCTGCCAATCAACAGAAAATTGGATTAAAGATTACTGAGCATAACCCACCCATTAGAACAAGACCCAGTTTCCCCCAAGTCAGTCTCTCCCATCAGGAAGCTGTTTATACTTATCCCTCAGAGGGCAGACAGAATGAAAACCATAATCACAGAAAACTAATTAAACTGATCACATGGACCACAGCCTTGTCTAACTCAAAGAAACTATGAGCCATGCCGTGTAGGGACACCCAAGACAGACAGGTCATGGTGGAGAGTTCTGACAAAACGTGGTCCACTGGAGAAGGCAATGGCAAACCACTTCAGTATTCTTGCCTCGAGAAGCCCATGGATAGTATGAAAAAGCAAAAAGATATGACAGTGAAAGATGAACTCCCCAGGTCAGTAGGTGCCCAATATGCTACTAGAGAAGAGTGTAGAAATAACTCCAGAAAGGATGAAGAGATGGAGCCAAAGCAAAAACAACGTCCAGCTGTGAATGTGACTGGTGATGGAAGTAAAGTCCTAAGCTTTAAGGAACAATATTGCATAGGAAACTGGAATGTTAGGTCCATGAATAAATTGGAAGTGGTCAAACAGAAAATGGCAAGAGTGAACATCAACATTTTAGGAATCACTGAACTAAAATGGATAGGAATGGGGGAATTTAACTCAGATGACCACTATATCTATTACTGTGGGCAAGAATCCCTTAGAAGAAATGGAGTAGCCATCACAGTCAACAAAGGAGTCCGAAATGCAGTACTTGGGTGCAACCTCAAAACTGACAGAATGATTTCTGTTCAGTTCCAAGACAAACCATTCAATATCACAGTAATACAAGTCTATGCCCCAACCAGTGATGCTGAAGAAGCTAAAGTTGAATGGTTTGATAAAGACCTACAAGAACTTCTGGAACTAATACTCCAAAAGATGTCCTCTTCATCATAGGAGACTGGAATGCAAAAGTAGGAAGTCAAAAGACACCTTGAGTAACAGGCAAATGTGGCTTTGGAGTATAAAATGAAGCAGGGCAAAGGTTAACATAGTTTTGCCAAGAGAACTCACTGGTCATAGCAAACACCCTGTTCCAACAACACAAGAGAAGACTCTACACATGGACATCACAAGATTATCAATACTGAAATCAGATTATCTTCCTTGAATCCAAAGATGGCAAAGCTCTTTACAGTCAGGAAAAACAAGACTGGGAGCTGACTGTGGCTCAGATCATGAACTCCTTATTGCAAAATTCAGACTTAAATTGAAGAAAGTAGAGAAAACCACTAGACTATTCAGGTATGACCTAAATCAAATGCCTTATGGTTATACAATAGAAGTGACAAATAGATTCAAGAGATTAGATCTGATAGACAGAGTGCCTGAAGAACTATGGATGGAGGTTCATGACATTTGCACACCAGGCAGTGATCAAGACCATTGCTAAAAAAAGTAAATGCAAAAAGAAATGCAAAGAAAAAGGAAAGCATGATACTGGATGCTTGGGGCTGGTGCACTGGGATGACCCAGAAGGATGCTATGGGGAGGAAGGAGGCAAGGGGTTCAGGATGGGAAACATGTGTATACCTTTGGCGGATTCATGTTGATGAATGGCAAAACCAATACAATATTGTAAAGTAATTAACCTCCAATTAAAATAAATAAATTTATACTTAAAAAAAAAAGAAAATGAAAAGCAAAATGGTTGTCTGAGGAAGCCTTAAAAATAGCTGAGAAGAGAAGGGAAGCTAAAGTCAAAGGAGAAAAGGAAAGATAAACCGATTTGAATCTGGAGTTCCAAAGCATAGCAAAGAGAGATAAGAAAGCCTTCCTCAGTAATCAATGAAAAGAAAAAGAAGAAAATAATAGAATGGAAAAGACTAGCGATCTCTTCAAGAAAATTAGAAATACCAAGGAACATTTTATGCAAAGATGGGCACAATAAAGGACAGAAATGGTATGGACCTAAGAGAAGCAGAAGATATTAAGACATGGCAAGAATACATAGAAGAACTATATAGAAAAGATCTTCATGACCCAGATAACCAAGATGATGTGATCACTCACCTAGAGCCAAACATCCTAGAATGTGAAGTCAAGTGGGCCTTAGGAAGTATCACTAGGAACAAAGCTAGTGGAGGTGATGGAATTCCAGTTGAGCTATTTCAAATTCTAAAAGATGATGCTGTGAAAGTGATGCACTCAATATGCCAGCAAATTTGGAAAACTCAGCAGTGGCCACAGGACTGGAAAAGGTCAGTTTTCATTCCAGTCCCAAAGAAAGGCAATGCCAAAGAATGCTCAAACTACCGCACAATTGTGCTCATCTCACACACTAGCAAAGTAATGCTCAAACTTCTCAAAGCCAGGCTTCAACAGTACATGAATGGTGAACTCCCAGACATTTGAGCTGGATTTAGAAAAGGCAGAGGAACCAGAGATGAAATTGCCAACATCCGCTGGATCATTGAAAAACCACGAGTGTTCCAGGAAAACATGGACTACGCTAAAGCCGTTGACTCTGTGGATCATAACTATGGAAATTCTTAAAGAGATGGGAATACCAGACCACCTGACCTGCCTCCTGAGAAATCTGTAGGCATGTCAAGAAGCAACAGTTAGAACTGGACATGGAACGACAGACTGGTTCCAAACTGGGAAAGGAGTCCATCAAGGCTGTATATTGTCATCCTGCTTATTTAACTTATATGCAGAGTATATCATGCAATATGGCAGGCTGGATGAAGCACAAGCTGGAATCAAGATTGCAGGGAGAAATATCAATAACCTCAGATATGCAGATGATACCACCCTTATGGCAGAAAGCAAAGAACTAAAGAACCTCTTGATGAAAATGAAAAGAGGAGAGTGAAAAAGTTGGCTTAAAACTCAGCATTCAAAAAAATAAGATCATGGTATCTGGTCCCATCACTTCACAGCAAATAGATGGGGAAACGATGGAAACAGTGATAAACTTTATATTTGGGGGCTCCAAAATCTCTGCAGATGGTGACTGCAGCCATGAAATTAAAAGATGCTTGCTCATTGGAAGAAAAGCTATGACCAATCTAGACAGCATATTAAAAAGCAGAGACATTTCCTTGCCAGCAAAGGTCCATCTAGTCAAAGCTATGGCTTTTCCAGTGGTCATGTATGGATGTGAGAGTTGAAATATAAAGAAAACTGAGTGCCAAAGAATTTATGCTTTTGAACTGTGGTTTTGGAGAAGACTCTTGAAAGTTCCTTGGACTGCAAGGAGATCCAACCAGTTCATATTGACAGAAATCAGTCTTGAATATTCATTGGAAGGATTGATACTGAAGCTGAAACTCCAATACTTTGGCCACCTGATATGAAGAACTGACTCACTGGAAAAGACCCTGATGCTGGGAAAGATCAAAGGCAGGAGAAGGGGACGACAGAGGTTGAGATGGCTGGATGGCATTATCTAATCAATGGACATGAGTTTGAGTAAGCTCCAGGAGTTGGTGATGGACAGTGAGGCCTGGTGTGCTGCAGTCCATGGGATCACAAAGTGTCAGATATGACTGAGTGACTGAACTGAAACTATATGTATTTTAAAGATATATACATATGGTCAAAAGCTATAGAACAAGGTAATACTTATTTTGAAATAGGATAATGGTTGTCTCTTGCCTTAGTCAGTTCAGGACACTCTAACAAAAATATCATAGACTGGTGGCTTAAACAGCAAGCATTTTTTGTTTTGTTTTTGTTTTTTTCTCTCACAGTTTTGGAAGCTCAAAAGTCTAAGATCAAGGTGTTAAGAGATCTCATTTCTGGTCACAGTCTGCTTCCTGGCTTGTAAACAGCTACCTTCTCCCTACATCCTTACATGGCCAAGAGAGATACCTTCTCTGTGTCTCTTCCTATATAGACACGAATCCCATTCTCAAGGATTCCGCCCCTCGTGATCTAATTACTTCTCAAAGTTCCCACCTCCAAATACTAGAACACTGGGGATTAGGCATTAATATACGACTTTTGAAGGGATACAAACATTCAGTGCATATCATCTCTAGATAGAAGGGCACATAGTGGTGGCTTATAACTCAAAAAACAAGGTATTAATAGAGTTACACTTGCTATATGATAGCTACCTAAGTAATCACAGCATTACCTCTATATCTACTGTTATAATATCTCCTCAAACAGACATAAATGAGAAAGGATACAAGATTTTCTATGTCTTGATAATATCGTTTGGAAGATATTTAGAAGACTAATGTTGTATCAGTTAAGGACTCTTGTTCCTCTGTAAGTGACAGAAAATATGACTAATAATGGCTCATCCTGTACACCAAGAAATCTTGGTTTAGCAATCAGAGCTGGTACAGTGGCTTCATGATGCCATCAGGGAGCAGGCTCCTTGCTTTTTCCTGTCCTGCTGTCCTCTGTATCATTTTGTGCTCTTGAGAGCATAATGGCTGCTAAATCGCCAGGCATTATGTCCTTATTCTAGGCAACAGAAGGATGAAAAAAGAACACAGCAGCTGAGTCTGTTTCAATGATGCCCAACATTTATAGCAGCTGTCTTTTTTTTTTTTCAATTCACCTAAATATCTTTATTTTTTAATTGGAGGATAGTGTTTTACAACATTGTGTTGGTTTCTGTTGCACAGCGTCACGAATCAGACGTAACTCTATATACATACACACATACATACATACATATATACATATGAGCCTCTTGAGCCTCTGTCCCACCCCACTCCCTATCCCGCCTCTCTAGGTTGTCACAGAGCACCAGGCTGGGTTATCTGACACACAGAGGTGTATGTATGTCAAGGCTACTTTCTCAGTTCTTCCTACCCTCTTCTTCCCCCTGTGTCCACAAGTCTCTTCTCTGCATCTGTGTCTCCATTCCTTCCCTGCAAATATGTTCATCAGTACTGTTTTTCTAGATTCTGCGTATATGCTTTAATATGCTATATTTATTTTTCACTTTATAACTTACTTCATTCACTCTGTATAACAGGCTGTAGGTTCATCCACCACACTACAACTGACTCAAATCCCTCCCTTTTATGGCTGAGTAATATTCAATTGTGTTATATGTACCACTACTTCTTTAACCATTCATCTGTTGATGGACATCTAGGTTGCTTCCATGTCCTGGCTATTGTAAACAGTGCTGCAATGAACATTAGGGTACATGTGGCTTTTTGAATTGTGGTTTTTCTCAGGGTATATGGGGCTTCCCTTGTGGCTCAGCTGGTAAAGAATCCACTGCAATGTGGGAGACCTGGGTTTAATCCCTGGGTTTGGAAGATCCCCTGGAGAAGGGAAAGGCTACCCACTCTAGTATTCAGGCCTGGAGAATTCCATGGACCGTATAGTCCATGAAGTTGCAAAGAGTCAGACATGACTGAGCAACTTTCACTTCACTTCAGGGTATACCCAGCAGTGGGATTGCTGGGTCATTTAAAAGAAAGAAATTAGAATACTTTCTAACACCACACACAAAAAGAAACTCAAAATGGATTAATAACTTAATTGTAAGGTCAGAAGCTATAAAACTCTTAGAGGAAGACATAGGCAGAAAACTCTTTGACATAAATCATAGCAAACTCCTCTTTGACCCACCTCCTAGAGTAATGGGAATAAAAACAAAAGTAAACAAATGAAATCTAATTAAACTTAAAAGCTTTTGCACAGCTAAAGAAACTATAAACAAGATGAAAATACAACCCTCAGAATGGGAGAAAATAATTGCGAATGAAACAACTGACTAAGAATTAACCTCCAAAATATGAGCAGCTCATGTAGCTCAATATCAGAAAAACAAAGAACCTAATCAAAGATTGGGCAAAAGACTTAAACAGACACTTTTCCAAAGAAGACATTCATGTGGCCAATAAACACAGCAAAAGATGCTCAGCATCACTCGTTATTCAGTTCAGTTCAGTCGCTCAGTCGTGTCTGACTCTTTCTTACCCCATGAATTGCAGCACGCCAGGCCTCCCTGTCCATCATCAACTCCCAGAGTTCACTCAAACTCACATCCATTGAGTCAGTGATGCCATCCAGCCATCTCATCCAGGGTCGTCCCCTTCTCCTCCTGCCCCCAATCCCTCCCAGCATCAGGGTCTTTTCCAATGAGTCAACTCTTCACATGAGGTGGCCAAAGTACTGCAGTTTCAGCTTCAGCATCATTCCTTCCAAAGAAATCCAAGGGCTGATCTCCTTCAGAATAAACTGGTTGGATCTCCTGGCAGTCCAAGGGACTCTCAAGAGTCTTCTCCAACACCACAGTTCAAAAGCATCAATTCTTCGGCACTTAGATTTCTTCACAGTCCAACTCTCACATCCATACATGACCACTGGAAAAACCATAGCCTTGACTAGATGGAACTTTGTTGGTAAAGTAATATCTCTGCTTTTCAATAGGCTATCTAGGTTGGTCACAACTTTCCTTCCAAGGAGTAAGTGTCTTTTAATTTCATGGCTGCAACCACCATCTGCAATGATTTTGGAGCCCAAAAAAATAAAGTCTGACACTGTTTCCACTGTTTCCCCATCTATTTCCCATGAAGTGATGGGACCAGATGCCATGATCTTAGTTTTCTGAATGTTGAGCTTTAAGCCAGCTTTTTCACTCTTCTTTCACTTCCATCAAGAGGCTTTTCGCTCATTATTAGAAAAAATGCAAATCAAAACTACAATGAGATACCTCCTTTCACCAGTCAGAATGGCAATCATCAAAAAATCTAAAAACAATTAATTCTGTAGAGGATGTGGATAAAAGGGAACCTTCTTGCACTGTTGGTGGTAATGTAATTTGAAATAACCACTATGGAGAACAGTATCGAGAGTCCTTTAAAAACTAGGACTAAAACTACCATCTGGCTGCAGCAGCTAACTTGCTATCGGGAAGACAAAGATCAAATTATGAAGACCATAGAGGAAGAAAGGATGAGATGAAATATCTTTGCCCTCCTCTTTTGGAGGGCTTGTTTAGAAAGGGGTATGAATCAGTTCAGATGCTTCATGTTTGACTCTTTGCAACCCCATGAACTGCAGCACACCAGGCCTCCCTGTCCATCACCAACTCCCGGAGCTTGGTCAAACTCAGGTCCATCAAGTTGGTGATGCCATCCAACTATCTCATCCTCTGTCATCCCCTTCTCCTCCTGCCTTCAATCTTTCCCAGCATCGGGGTCTTTTCCAACGAGTCAGTTATTCACATCAGGGGGCCAAAGCACTGGAGTTTCAGCTTCAACATCAGTCCTTCCAATGAACATTCAGGACCGATTTCCTCTAAGATGGACTGGTTGGATCTCCTTGCAATCCAAGGGACTCTCAAGAGTCTTCTCCAATACCACAGTTCAAAAGCATAAATTCTTTGGTGCTCAGCTTTCTTAATAGTCTAACTCTCACATCCGTACATGACTGCTGGAAAAACCATAGCCTTGACTAGATGGACCTTTGTTGGCAAAGTAATGTCTCTGCTTTTTAATATACTGTCTAGATTGGTCATAACTTTTCTTCCAAGGAGCAAGAGTCTTTTAATCTCACAGCTGCAGTCACCATCTGCAGTAACTTTGGAGCCCAAGAAGATTAAGTCTGTCATTGTTTCCATTGTTTCCCCATCTCTTGCTATGAAGTGATGGGACAGGATGCCATGATCTTAGTTTTCTGAATGTTGAGTTTTAAGCCAGCTTTTTCACTCTCTTCTTTCACTTTCACCAAGAGGCTCTTTAGTTCCTCTTTGCTTTCTGCCATAACGGTGGTGTCATCTGCATATCTGACTTGTTTAGAAAGGGGTATGAAAGGGAACCTTTATATGGAAATAAAGTTGTTTTTTTTATAACTGCTATGACAAATACAGAAATATTTTTTGGATGGAAGGAAGTTATGACTGATAATAATACATTTTTTCTGATCTCACTTTATCTTCCAGCTTTGTTTCTTCATATAGGCAGCGAATTTATAATCCCTTAAAACAATCAAGAGGGCTGCAAGCTGCTAAAAGAGTAGGTAAAGTAAGAGTTTCTTTTGGAATGATCTCTCTTTCTCTCTCAGTCTCTCTCCCCCTTTTTTGTAAGTATCCCTATGCCTTCTGGTTCTAGAAACATGTAGATGAGAAGGGAATCAGAAAATTCTTCTTGGGTGGGCTATACTGGCAAAGAGGAAATGTGGATACCCAGAGTTCCTGGCTGTAATATCATTGGAATCCAATTAATTTCAACAAACCATCATTTGATCCAGTTTTTACAGCATAATGAATATCCTATGAACCCAGATAGTTCATCTATAGTGGTCTTCTAGAACTTTACTGAACCTTACTTTGTAAAGCATGATAGTCAGATGCACCTTCAGATGTTCCTTCTTAAAAGAACATGTATCTTAATTTCTACATTTATCACATCTTCTCTTCCAGGATACAAAATACTTGTACTGAAAATGGATAAAACCTTTGAAATATCTGTATGACATACTTTAGAATTATCTGGATTCTTCTTTATTTCATAAAGATTTGATGGCATTATTACACCATAAGGCAAACAATGGCTGTGAAGACTACCCAGTTTTAAGTTCTAATGCTGTAAGTGACCAATTATATAAATTTCTAAAGCTTCTTATTTTTCATCTGCTAAATCAAGATAATAAAACCTATTTCATAAGGTGATTACAAGGATTACATGAAAAGAACATGTGTCATGCTTCTCAAAATTCCTCAGAGTACTTTGTTCTGAGTCATAAAAAAATCATGGTACAGTCTCATGGAACATAAATTTTATTCTAAGATTGAGGAGTAAGGGGAGTCGAAATAATGTACTTCTTTAAAAATGGAAAATAGTGTTAAGATATTAAAACATCAGTTTAAAATTCACATGAATAAGTTAAACAGAAAACTTCAAAGAAATTTGAGTGTCAGCCAGCTGCCACAAATTTCATGCTGCTCTTGGATTACATATACTCTGGTGACAATTTTTAGAAGCAACGTATGCATGCCTTTGCATTGTCAAACACATAATAGATGCTCCATAGCAGTAAAGATAAAATTTCCTCATCTGGGTCAAATTCCCTTTTTAGTGGAAATTCCTCATGACGCTAGCATTGCACATGACACCAACTGTCGTAAATCCACAGGGATGAGCAAATAAATGATAATGCAAGACAGAATAAAGCAAACACATATGTGACAGAATCAATAATCTCTTGAACCTGGCTGACTGGGAAAGACAGGTCATTTGGAGGGGATTAAGAATTTTTTGAGAGTTGATAGCCTGAAGCAAAACCAGGGGCTATTTGTCCCATGCAGTCATTAGCTTTCTGAAATAGCAGCCCATAATCTCCTTACCAAAATGATGTACAAACACATTGATATAGTAGAGACACAGAGATCCTTGCTAATAAACTCAGAAGTGGGCAACTGGTGCTTAAGGAGTATAGAAATGCGCATCCTTCTCTTTCCCTCCTTTTCATCATCTTCAGAGATAGAGCAAATAACCCTAAATGAGTCATGCAGTTTCAAAAGTAGCTATAGAAACCATAATGCTTTCAAATTGAGGATTGGAACTCATTAAAAGGTAATAAAAAATTTAGTTGGTTCAACTCATGATTTTTTATCAAATAGAATAAGGCATTTTAGTGAAATAGAATAGAAAGGAAAATACCAGAGAGCTTTGTATTTAGTAAGAGTAAATATTGTTTCTAAAAATTTTTGTTTCAATTGTTTAGAAAATGGTTCCCTAGGTGTGTACCAGGCTAGTCACTAAGTAAAATGAATTTTTATTGTGAGTTGCAGGAATAAAAAAAAAAAAAAAAACTTGAAAACCCTTGATGGAAAACACCTTTTGATTTTACAGACAATGAAAGTAAAGCACAAAAGGTTTATAGGCTTTGCAGAAGCATACTGAATTTGTGTTAATGTTATGCCTCAAAGTAGTACTCAGGTCTCCCAGTTCATTCCAAGTTGATTTTTCTGTTTCTGCAAAGTTTTTATGCATTGTTAAGTGATGAAAAGCTTTGAAAATATTTTTTCTTTAAGAAATATACTAACGATATCTTAAATAAGCACCACAAATTTATGTCAAAGTACCTACATTTGTAAAAATATAAGGGAATATGTTTATCCCAATACATCTGTCCCTTTCCCTAAAGAAACTGTGGTAGACAGTTTCTGAGATGGCCCCCCAAGGATCTCTACCTCCCATGATTCATGCACTTGTGGAATTTCCTCCCTTTAGAGTGTGCTGAACCAAGTGATTCCCTTATAATAAATACACCTATGGACACCTTATCTTTGACAAAGGAGGCAAGAATATACAATGGACTAAAGACAATCTCTTTAACAAGTGGTGCTGGGAAAACTGGTCAACCACTTGTAAAAGAATGAAACTAGATCACTTTCTAACTTAACACCACACACAAAAATAAACTCAAAATGGATTAAACATCTAAACGTAAGATCAGAAACTATAAAACTCCTAGAGGAGAACATAGGCAAAACACTCTCTGACATACATCACAGCAGGATCCTCTATGATCCACCTCCCAGAATTCTGGAAATAAAAGCAAAAATAAACAAATGGGATCTAATTAAAATTAAAAGCTTCTGCACAACAAAGGAAACTATAAGCAAGGTGAAAAGACAGCCTTCTGAATGGGAGAAAATAATAGCAAATGAAGCACCTGACAAACAACTAATCTCAAAAATATACAAGCAACTCCTGAAGCTCAATTCCAGAAAAATAAACGACCCAATCAAAAAATGGGCCAAAGAACTAAATAGACATTTCTCCAAAGAAGACATATGGATGGCTAACAAACACATGAAAAGATGCTCAACATCACTCATTATTAGAGAAATGCAAATCAAAATCACAATGAGGTACCACTTCACACCAGTCAGAATGGCTGTGATCCAAAAGTCTACAAGCAATAAATGCTGGAGAGGGTGTGGAGAAAAGGGAACCCTCTTACATTGTTGGTGGGAATGCAAACTAGTACAGCCACTATGGAGAACAGTGTGGAGATTCCTTTAAATATTGCAAATAGAACTGCCTTATGTCCCAGCAATCCCACTGCTGGGCATACACACTGAGGAAACCAGAATTGAAAGAGACACATGTACCCCAATGTTCATCGCAGCACTGTTTATAATAGCCAGGACACGGAAACAACCTAGATGTCCATCAGCAGATGAATGGATAAGAAAGCTGTGGTACATATACACAATGGAGTATTACTCAGCTATTAAAAAAGATTACATTTGAATCAGTTCTGATGAGATGGATGAAACTGGAGCCAATTATACAGAGTGAAGCAAGACAGAAAGAAAAACACCAATACAGTATACTAACGCATATATATGGAATTTAGAAAGATGGCAATGATGACCCTGTATGCAAGACAGCAAAAGAGACACAGATGTGTAGAGCAGACTTTTGGACTCTGAGGGAGAGGGAAAGGGTAGGATGATTTGGGAGAATGGCATTGAAACATGTATACTATCATGTAAGAAATGAATCGCCAGTCTATGTTCAATGCAGGATACAGGATGCTTGGGGCTGGTGCATGGGGATGATCCAGAGAGATGATATGGGGTGGGAGGTGGGAGAGGGGTTCATGTTTGGGAACTCATATACACCCGTGGTGGATTCATGTCAATGTATGGCAAAACCAATACAGTATTGTAAAGTAAAAAAGTAAAAATTAAAATTTAAACAAAAATAAACAAATAAATACAATGGAACAAAAGTGATAAGATATTACTTCCAAAATTAGATTCAAAGAGGTTGGACTTCCATCTTGCTTGTTCTTCCTTTCACTCATCCTGGTGAAGCCAGCTGCCATCTTGGAAATTGCTGTATGGAGAAGCCCATGTAGGGAGGAACTGAGGGAATATCTAGCAACAACCAGACCAACAACTTGTAAGGACCTGAATTCTGCTAATAACCTCCCGAGTAAGCTTGGGAGCATCCTGACCCATGAAGTCTGAGTGGAGACAGCAGCTCTACCCCACATCTAGATTATAGTCTTGAGAAATATCCTGAGCTTGAAGATTAAGTTGCCTATGAATTCTGTACCCACTGAAGCCACAGATAACAAATGTTTGTAGTTTTAAGCCTCTAATTTATGGATTAACTTGTTATGCAGTAATCAGTTCAGTTCAGTTCAGTCACTCAGTCCTGTCTGACTCTTTGCAACCCCACGAATCACAGCACGCCAGGCCTCCCTGTCCATCACCAACTCCCAGAGTTCACTCAGACTCGCGTCCATCGAGTCAGTGATGCCATCCAGCCATCTCATCCTCTGTTGTCCCTTTCTTCTCCTGCCCTCAATCCCTCCCAAAACACTATTTTCCCCCACAGATACTAAAAAATATAAGAAAAGACCATGATGATTGTTCCCCAGTAGTAAAATGAATGATTATAGTTGCTCTTAACATAAGTAATCTCAGAGAGCATTGTTCATTGCAGCACTATTTACAATAGCTAGAACATGGAAGCAACCTAGATGTCCACTGACAAATGAATGGATAAAGAAGTTGTGGTATATATACACAATGGAATATTATTTGGCCATGTAAAGGAACACATTTGAATCAGTCTTAATGAGGTGGATTAACCTAGAATCTATTATACAGAGTGAAGTAAGTCAGAAAGAGAAAGATAAATATCATATTCTAATGCATATATACAGAATCTAGAAAAATAGTACTAAAGAATTTATTTACATGGAGACAATGGAGAAACAGACATGGAATAGACTTATGGACATGGGGAGAAGGGAGGAGAGGTTAAGATGTATGGAGACAGTAACATGGAAACTTACATCACATATGTAAAGTATATAGCCAATGGAAATTTGCTGTATGGCTCAGGAAACTCAAATAGGGGCTCTGTATCAACCTAGAGGGGTGGGATGGGGAGGGAGATGGGAGGGAGTTTCAAAAGGGAGGAGATATATGTATACCTATGGCTGATTCATGTTGAAGTTTGACATAAAACAGCAAAATTCTGTAAAGCAATTATCCTTCAATAAAAAAATTTTTTAATTAAAAAAAAACATAAAAAAAGATGAAAAATGAGGAACAGTGAGACAAAGGTACAGGACACTGAAATGTGAAGATATGGTTGACAAAAATAAAGTGTACAAGGCAAAGAGATGTTACTTTTTTTCTTTAATATAGGCATACTGGAAAACCTCATACATGGCTGATAAGAATATAAAATGGTATAGCTGCTGTGGAAAAGAGGTTAGCATGAAAGCATCGTCACTCAGTAATGTCCAACTCCTTGCAGTTCTATGGATTTGCAGCCCACCAGGCTCCTAAGTCCATGGAATTCTCCAGGCAAGTATACTGGAGTGGGTTGCCATTCCCTTCTCCAGAGAATCTTCCTGATCCACTAATTGAACCCGGGTCTCCTGCATTGCAGGCAGATTCTTTACTGTTTGAGCCATGAGGGAAAAGAAGTTAGAAGTTCCTCAAAGAGTTAAACATAAAATTTTCATTTGATCCCAACAGTTACACTCCTGGAAATATACCCAAGGAAATTAAACAAACCAGTCCACACAAACATTTATACAGGGATGTTCATAGCAGTATTTTTCATATTAGTCAAAAAGTAGAAGCAACCTAAGTGCCTATCAATGGATGAAGGGACAAACAAAATGTGGCATATCTATACAATGGATTATTATTCAGCCATAAAAAAGAATGAAGCATTGATATACATGCCACATGGGTGAACATTGAAAACACTAGGTACATGTACGCTAAATGAAAGACAAATGTGGTATGATTCAATGTATACGAAATGTTCAAAACAGGCAATTCCTTAGAGACAAAGTAGACCAATGAGTGTTAAGACCGGAAGAAATGACTATGACATAATTGCTTAGCAGGTATGGAGTTTCTTTTGGGATATTATGAAAATATTCTGGAATTAGTGGTGATGGTAAACAACACTATGAGTGTACTGAAAATGCCTAATTGCACACTTTAAAATAGTTAAAACTGTGAATTTGATTGTTACTGAATTAGGTCTGGCTGCTTACCACTCAAAATCAATACCTGAGAGAGAGAGACAAATGTTGGTAGAAAGGAAAATCGTTTTTAATAAGAATGCCAGCAATCTGGGGAGATGGTGGACTCAGTGTTCCGCAGAAACTACGTCTGAAGATTCTGCTCAGCTATGAAAGTTTTTAAAGTGAAAAAGAAAAATAACCTCAGTTAACCACTGAGATAGGGCATCAGAGTCATCACCATGCCCGACTCTGTACAGGCTTGTGTCTGCTTGTCGACTTCTTGTGATTGTGATCTTTCTTTAGATGCTATCTTGTGCACATAATTTGTTCACAAGATTACTAGAGAGAGATCTGGAACTCTGTTAATTACTTATTCTTCATTTCTACTTCTTTGATTTATGGAAAGAATCAACAAGGTAAGCAAAATTTTGTGTGACCAAAGATGTGAAAGGTATGCTAGGGCTGGAGATGTGCAGAGAATGAGGGTGTCCAGTTTAAGTTTGGTGACAAGACAGAGGAGCCTCCTGTGAGAGTTCTTGCCTGCCAAAGGCTGCTTAAATGATGGTATGTTAGATTTATTCAATTTTTTTAAAAAGGCAATCAGAGATGAGGGGATGACATAAGAGATAAGGAAATGAGACAAAACTGAAAAAAAGGACTCTATTATTTGTCCTCCAAAGGAGTTGTTCTATTGGCTTAGAGCAGTCACTAATCTAGTGAGTGAGGACCAGCAGTGCCATATAAGCCGATTTTATGGGGGAATTAACCCATGTGATTTATCACACCATCAAACAGTAAGTGCTTCCAAACAGGAATATATATTTTTAATACAACCTCATTAAAAAGCTGATGCACTTCTCAAAATCATCAGAACATTTTTTTTTCAATTTTAGAGTACATTAAGGCCAAGAGACTTATTTTCTTATATTTCTTTCCATGTAGGATTTGATAGGGGTCAAACATTTTATTCTTTTCAAATAATTCCCTAATGGGATTCTGTATATAACCTACTAGATAAGAAATTCTTTTAAGTGCTCAAAGAAAAATTAAAAGTCTATCATGAGATCAGAAAAGGAGAAAAGAACATTCCTTGAGTGGGATCTTTTAATCAGAATCGTAGATAGAAAAGGTATGTGTGTGATGTGGATTATTTTGATACTTTTCAGGAAGGAGTTCTCTGATGTCAAAAAGGAATGTATTAAGCCCACAAACTTTAATATTAAAGTATGTAGATTATAAACTTCCCATGTCTATTTATATATTCCTTTTCTTTCAAATTCCATATGTCAACTATCTCTGAAACTGTTTCTTTTGTTATAACTCTAATGGCAATTCTCTCTAATTTCTCAGGCTGCACACACTATTTCTACGTAGATGTTTTTTAAAATAATTCTTCACCTGGCTCTGGACCTCAGGTCTATGCATGAGGGTCATCCTACTCTAATCCTTACTCTCAAGTCAAGAGTGATTTTTCTAAAACAAGTATCATAGGCCACTTCAAATATCCTTTTTCACTACAAGAGGTGATCTCTTGCTTGGTCAATAAAACAATGTAATGGATCTTAAATAAGATTTTTCAGTGAAGTATAGAAAAGTCTAGAGGATAGAAATAAGAAAAAGAAAGAAAGGAAGAGGGAAAAAATGGAAGAAAAGATTAATGGAGAAGATTTGCTTTGGGAAACTTTTGTCTTAACTACAATTAAACAGTAGTTTATTTAATTACAATTTGTTTAGAATGTCTTACTGTCAGGTATCTATTGAACAATTTAAAAGCAAGTTTTACCCTGGTTTACAAAACCAGTTTCTCCTGGCTTTTTGCCTGCCTTTCCAGACCTTTCTTTTGCCTCTCCAGTCAGGTTTTTCTCACCTTTGTCTTTGATACTCTAAGAAAGTCTCCCCATCCTACCTGGCAAATGTCTGCTTATCCTTCATGAGGATCATTGTTGTTTAGTTGCCAAGTTGTGTCCAACTCTTTCAAAGCCCCATGGACTGTGTAGCCACCTAGGCTCCCCTGCCCCTGGGAATTTCCAAGTTAAGAACACTGAAGTGGGTTGCCATTTCCTTCTCCAGGGGATCTTCCCAACCCAGGGATCAAACCCACATTTCCTGCATTGACAGGCAGATTATTTACCTCTGAGCCACCAGGGAAGCGCTGGAGAAGATAATTCAATTCAAATGTTTCCTCCACAGAGAGCTGCTCAACTCCCAGGCAGCAAGCAACACTATGTGTTTCAGGCTGCCATCAACCCTATTCAAAGATCTTTAATCACACTTTAGTCATATGCTGAATAGTCTGGTTTTCTAAGGCTTCTAAAAGAATTCTGAGTAAGCACATTGTCTGATTTGTCTTAAGTACTCAATAAGTGAATATAAAATATATGAATAAATGTAAGTTAAATACTCTTCATGTGTTTACATACAATTATACTGCCTCTCGGTTAAAATTATTCCTGCAGAATTTTTGCTACTTATGCCATAAGAAGTAACAATTGTGTGGGAGAATGATCGCATGTGTGTGTTAGTCACTCAGTCATGTCTGATTCTTTGCGACCCCATGGACTATAGCCTACCAGGCTCCTCCCTCCATGGGATTCTCCAGGCAAGAGTACTGGAGTGGGTTGCCATTTCCTTCTCCAGGGGATCTTCCCGACCCAGGGATTGAACCCAGGTCTCCAGCATTCCAGGCAGATGCTTTCATGGACTGCAGCTTTCCAGGCTCCTCTGTCCATGGAATTCTCCAAGCAAGAATACTGGGGTGGGTTGCCATTCTCTTCTCCAGGGGATTTTCCTGGCCCAGGGATTGAATCTGGGTCTCCCGTATTGCAGGCAGATTCTTTACCATATGAATCACCAGGGAAGCCCATCAGTGCCCATCACTAATTCTGCTAACTCTAGTGCTTTCTACACTATGCCTTACTCCAGAGTTTAGCATTAGTTAGGAACATTCTGCATCCAAGTGCCCATGTTCAAAGTCCAGTTCCATAACTTCCTAGCTATGACTTTGGGCAAATTACACAGCCAGCTCTTTGCTGCAGGCAGCTCATCTGATGATGATAATAGTAAGGTTTAAATTATTTAATACCTATAAAGACCATAGAACTGTTCCCAGCATATAGTAAGAGGTCAATAAATATTAGCTATAGTTATTGCCCAAGTAAGAAGCAGAAAATCAATGCCTATAATTCAAAGCTTCTGCGCTAATGACTTTCAATTTGAAAACCACTATTTAATTTATCTGAAAGCCCTATTTGTTCTCTCTGTCCTCAGCTCCTTGATATGTATGGTACTTTCCTATGATAGTCACGTGGGCCTCTTGTCATTATCTCAGATTCAACTACTTTGGTTGTTAACTTCTTACTTCTTTGAGTTGCTCCTCCAGCTTGTAGATCACAAACTCTACATTTTATTCAAGCCGGGTTAAACATAGTTCTCAAAAATCAAGAAAAACATCTAGTCTTTTCATGTGACAAGAAACAGACTCAAAGTGGGGTCTTTTTGTTTGTTTGTTTATAAAAAGGTCATCTTTTTGTTTAAAGGCTGATAACATGACATATTGCCAGACTGTCAATTTGCAAATGCTAATCATGTTCTACTATAACCTGGTTGTTGATATAGATGTGTTATTTGTGAGAATTCATTACTCTGAACCCTTGTAATTTGAGAAGTTATCCTTCAATAAAAATTTTATTTTAGAAAAAGCTAAATTTATTTACACAAGGTGATGAATGACCTAGTAATATCTGTCTTCTAAGTCAGAGTCCTGTCTCTGCCACAGTATTTCTAGTGAGACAGACCTTATCTCCCTTCTCTCCCGTAGAACTCTCTTCCTTGATTAGCCAATCTCACAATACTATCCACTCAATTCTCCAAGCCAAAACCACAGAGTAAATATTGATTCGCCATCTTTTTTACTACCATCAATCATCAAGTCTCATTAATTCCACTTCTAAAATACCTTTGATGTCCATAAAATGCCTTGTCAGTCTCAAGGTCAGTACCCTAATCCTGGCTCTCAGCACTTTTTGCTTGGATTATTGCAGATGCCTCCTGACTCAATCCTTGGCTCCTGGTGGTCTCCCACCATCCTCCACAATGCCACCAGTGTGTGTCCTTTCTATGAATTATACCTGCTCATGAAGTTTATACACTTAAATGCAATTGATGTTTTCCCATTACCTTCAAAATGAAATGTAAACCTTTTGATAGAGTATATTCAAGTCTTCCCCAGATTACTCCACCCTCCATTTTCAAGGTTATCTCTGGCCATACCCCACTCATCCACCATAGTTTCCTGTTACCTGCACATTCCTCATCAATTTCCATGACTCCAAGGGAAGTTCACACCCCGACATCATCATTTCTGCACTTCTCTACTTAGAGAAATCCTGTTTACGTTCAACGCTTAGTTCAAATGTCAGCCCTTCTGAGGCTTTCCTTTCCCTGCCTGCTCTGCCTTTCCACAGAGAGCATCATAACCTTTTCAGTATTTTCACTTCTCTAACTCTGCTTTCACACTTTTATCATAGCATTACTGTGCAGTAGTGTAGTTATTTACACATTCATTTATGCAGAAAGTCTTTGTGCATCTGTCATGTCCCAGGGTCTCTGCTGATTTCTTGGAACTCAATAATCAGCAGGATAGGTAAGGAGTCTGTTCTATTTTGCTATCTAGACTAAGCTGCTTGAGGTTAAAGAACATAGCTTACATACCTTTGCATCCTTCGGTTGGGCTTCCCTTGTGGCTCAACTAGGAAAGAATCCACCTGAAATGCAGGAGACCTGGGTTCGATCTCTGAGTTGGGACCATCCCCTGGAGAAGGGAAAGGCTACCCACTCCAGTATTCTGGCCTGGAAAATACCATGGACTGTATAGTCCATGGGGTCACAAACAGTTGGACAGGATTGAGCGACTTTCACATTCACTTTCATCCTTAGATTAGATTAGAGCCTAACATCTAATTAGAAAATTTTCAGTTGAATTTATGCTCTCTAGGGAATACAGACTGGACTTCCCTGGTGTCCAGTAATTAAGAGTTCACCTATCCATGCAGGGGACATGGGTTCGATCTCTGGTCTGGGGAAACCCCACAAGTCATGGGGCAACTAAGTCCATGCACCATAATAACTGAAGCCAATATGCTATAGAGCCTGACTCTGCAACAAGAAAAGTCACCACAATGAGAAGGCCCACACACCACAATGAAGAGTAGCCTCGGCTCACCACATGGAAAGTAGCCTCTGCTCACCTCTGCTCACCAACCAGAGAAAGTCCATGATCAGCACCAAAGAACCAATGCAGCTAAAAAAAAAAAAAAGAATAGAGACTTGTACCACTGGTACAGAGAACAAACTGTGACACATAGTAGTTTTATTTTTATTATTAATGCAACCATTAATAGAGGTTTAACTAAACCGATTTATCAATTCTGTTTTCCTTCCCAGGGTCACTGCTTTAATCAAGATCCTAGATTAGTTTCTAAATAATATATGCAAGGTGAAAAGACAGCCTTCTGAATGGGAGAAAATAATAGCAAATGAAGCAACTGACAAACAACTAATCTCAAAAATATACAAGCAACTTATGCAGCTCAATTCCAGAAAAATAAACGACCCAATCAAAAAATGGGCCAAAGAACTAAATAGACATTTCTCCAAAGAAGACATACGGATGGCTAACAAACACATGAAAAGATGCTCAACATCACTCATTATCAGAGAAATGCAAATCAAAACCACAATGAGGTACCACTTCACACCAGTCAGAATGGCTGCGATCCAAAAATCTGCAAGCAATAAATGCTGGACAGGGTGTGGAGAAAAGGGAACCCTCCTACACTGTTGGTGGGAATGCAAACTAGTACAGCCACTATGGAGAACAGCGTGGAGATTCCTTAAAAAATTGCAAATAGAACTACCTTATGACCCAGCAATCCCACTGCTGGGTATACACACCGAGGAAACCAGAATTGAAAGAGACACATGTACCCCAATGTTCATCGCAGCACTGTTTATAATAGCCAGGACATGGAAACAACCTAGATGTCCATCAGCAGATGAATGGATAAGAAAGCTGTGGTACATGTACACAATGGAGTATTACTCAGCCGTTAAAAAGAATTCATTTGAATCAGTTCTGTTGAGATGGATGAAACTGGAGCCGATTATACAGAGTGAAGTAAGCCAGAAAGAAAAACACCAATACAGTATACTAACACATATATATGGAATTTAGAAAGATGGCAAAGACGACCCTGTATGCAAGACAGGAAAAAAGACACAGCGGTGTATAACGGACTTTTGGACTCAGAGAGAGAGGGAGAGGGTGGGATGATTTGGGAGAATGGCATTCTATCATGTATACTATCATGTAAGAATTGAATTGCCAGTCTATGTCTGACGCAGGATACAGCATGCTTGGGGCTGGTGCATGGGGATGACCCACAGAGATGTTATAGGGAGGGAGGTGGGAGGGGGTTTCATGTTTGGGAACACATGTAAGAATTAAAGATTTTAAAATTAAAAATAAATAAATAAATAAATAAATAAATAAATAAGAAATTGCCAAAATAAATAAATAAATAAATAAATAACATCAAACTCTAATTTACTAAAAGAACTTAGTTTTTGATAATTCTGCTATTGAATCAAATCAGTGTTCTAAGAAAATTAATGACAAAATATTTCTGAATGGCAAATCTTCTAATGTTAAAGAGCTTTGCTAAATTTCTGAAACGTAGGATAGTAAATAATCTTGATGACCAGAATTTTCAGTGGGAGCCCCTACCTCCTTTTCCCCAATAAGCATCACTGATTTGCTGTTTCTGTAGAGTCAGACCCATCTAGTATTCAAGCCAATCTATATTAGACTAAAGCAATCCATCAGCAACTTCTCCAAAAAACTTGTGTTCTAACATGACTTGCCTGACCTCTGGTTTTCTGTCTGATCACTTGGTCATTGTTTAGACTGTCTTAGGCTATCCTATTAGCCTAGGAACCCAGTTATCACTTGTGACTGAAATCTTGTCTTGAAACAATTGACCATCTGGCCTAAAACCCAGTTCCTTTATTATAAACAAAAATGTAAAATCTAGGGACCAACACCATGGTTGAACGGATAGCTTATCTCAGCATCACTTCCTGCTTTGTTGTCCTTTCTATACTGTCTCTACTAGTTTGTATTTCAAAGGCCTGATCAGGCTTTATGATTAAAATAGGACAGGTAATACACTACATTAGTTTAGAGTGGCCTGACCACAACTACTGTTATCTACTTCGTTCCAAATGAAACTGTGATGTTGCTCAGAATTTAGATACTCATGTGCTTTATGGAATGTTCCTCAAACCACAGAGTAAGTGCATATTAATTACTTCAAGACAATTATAGCAATTCCATTCCCACTGACAGCAAGCTTGCATGTGACATATCCCTAGTCAATGAGACCATCTATTGGGAGGCTTCAAGGAAAATACACCTTCAAGGACACAAAACAGGGACCTGTGTCTCCCTAACTTAAGAAGTTGCCATAGCTGATATATTGCCTGAGGCCACAGTAGTCATCTTACCACCATGGAAAAAAAACGGAAGAAAGAAAAGAAAACTTATAAGATTCTGAGCAGGAGTCTCACCTAATAACTCAAACCTGTAACACTCTATCTCACCTTCTTATATTTTCCTGATCATTTATGTCAATTTTAGTTTGGAATTTTACACTTACAGGCAAAGCCATCCTAACCCTTGGATTCAAGTTCCAATAAAGGCCTGAGGGCCTCACCACCACCCACAAGGATCCATTTTGAGTCCATCTAACAATGAGTGACTACAACAAAAACCTGGATGAAAGAACTATAATGAGTGAGGAAAACAGCCGTTTTCCAAAAGTAGCATCAGTTCAGTTCAGTTCAGTCGCTCAGTCGTGTCCGACTCTCTGCAACCGCATGAATCGCAGCACGCCAGGCCTCCCTGTCGATCACCAACTCCTGGAGTTCATTCAGACTCACATCCATCCAGTCAGTGAAGCCATCCAGCCATCTCATCCTCTGTCGTCCCCTTCTCTTCTTGCCCCCAATCCCTCCCAGCATCAGAGTCCTTTCCAATGTGTCAACTCTTCGAATGAGGTGGCCAAAGTACTGGAGTTTCAGCATTAGCATCATTCCTTCCAAAGAAATCCCAGGGCTGATCTCGTTCAGAATGGATTGGTTGGATCTCCTTGCAGTCCAAGGGACTCTCAAGAGTCTTCTCCAACACCACAGTTCAAAAGCATCAATTCTTCAGCACTCAGCCTTCTTCACAGTCCAACTCTCACATCTATATAGCTAATTTAGGTAACATTTTTGAAACAAAACAGTTTTAGAAATGACTGAACAGATTGGTAATAGAGTTTGACCAGGAGGGAGTATTGGTGAAGGTGGGTGTAGAGATCCTTATGATGATGGAACTGTTTAAGATCTTGATTTTGGAGCCAGATACAAAAACCTACAACATAACAAAATTATATAGGACTCCACGCACACATGGGCTTCAGTAGTAAAGCATCTGCCTGTGATCCTTGGGTCACAAAGATCCCCTGGAGAAGGGCATGGCAACCCACTCCAGTATTCTTGCCTGAAGAATCCCAGGGACTGGGGAGCCTGGCAGGCTACAGTCCATAGTATCACTAAAGTGACTGAGCACACACGTGCGAACACACAGGCATACACATGAGTGTGAGCTAAACTGCAGAAATATGAATAAGATCAGTGGATTGTATCAATTTCTGTATCCTAGTTGCAACTCCATATTATAGCTTTGTACATTGTCACAATTGGGGAGAAACTGGTAAAGGATACAAGAGGTCTCTTTGTCTTCTTTTTTATTTTTTAAAATTTTTATTTTTACTTTATTTTGCTTTACAATACTGTATTGGTTTTGCCACACATTGACATGAATCAGCCACGAGTGTACATGAGTTCCCATTCCTGAACCCCCCTCCCACCTGCCACCCCATATCATCTCTCTGGATGGCTAACAAACACGTGAAAAGATGCTCAACATCACTCATTATCAGAGAAATGTCTTCTTTTTTAAAACTTACCAAAAATCTACAATAATCTCAAAACTTTCAACTTAAAAAAACACATAAGAAGCAAGTTAAACACAGCTGGGGCCCTGTTTTTCAGTTTGTGACCCTACATAAGACAATATTTAGGTCATACCTGAATGGTCTAGTGGTTTTCCCTACTTTCTTCAATTTAAGTCTAAATTTGGCAATAAGGAGTTCATGATCTGAGCCACAGTCAGCTCCTGGTCCTGTTTTTGTTGACTGTATAGAGCTTCTCCATGTTTAGCTGCAAAGAATATCATCAATCTGATTTCAGTGTTGATCATCTGGTGATGTCCATGTGTAGAGTCTTCTCTTGTGTTGTTGGAAGAGGGTGTTTGCTATGACCAGTGCATTTTCTTGGCAAAACTCTATTAGCCTTTGCCCTGCTTCATTCCATATTCCAAGGCCAAATTTGCCTGTTACTCCAGGTGTTTCTTGACTTCCTACCTTTGCCTTCCAGCCCCCTATAATGAAAAGGACATATTTTTTAGGTGTTAGTTCTAAAAGGCCTTGTAGGTCTTCATAGAACTGTTCAACTTCAGCTTCTTCTGCGTTACTGGTTGGGGCATAGGCTTGGATCAGTGATATTAAATGGTTTGCCTTGGAAACAAACAGAGATCATTCCGTCGTTTCTGAGATTGCATCCAAGTACTGCATTTCAGACTCTTTTCTTGACCATGGTGGCTACTCCATTTCTTCTAAGGGATTCCTGCCCACAGTAATAGATATAATGGTCATCTGAGTTAAATTCACCCATTGCAGTCCATTTTAGTTTGCTAATTCCTAGAATGTCGACGTTCACTCTTGCCATCTCTTGTTTGACCACTTCCAATTTGCCTTGATTCATGGACCTAACATCCCAGGTTCCTATGCAATATGGCTCTTTACAGCATTGGACCTTGCTTCTACCACCAGTCACATTCACAACTGGGTACTGTTTTTGCTTTGGCTCTGTCTCTTCATTCTTTCTTGAGTTATTTCTCCACTGATCTCCTATAGCATATTGGGCACCTACCGACCTGGTGAGTTCCTCTTTCAGTATCTTATCATGTTGCCTTTTCATAGCATCTGGTCCCATCACTTCATGGGAAATAGGTGGGGAAACAGTGGAAACAGTGTCAGACTTTATTTTGGGGGGCTCCAAAATCACTGCAGATGGTGATTGCAGCCATGAAATTAAAAGACTCTTACTTCTTTGAAGGAAAGTTATGAGCAACCTAGATAGCATATTAAACAGCAGAGATATTATTTTTCCAACAAAGGTCTGCCTAGTCAAGGCTATGGTTTTTCCAGTGGTCATGTATGGATGTGAAAGTTGAACTGTGAAGAAAGCTGAGTGCCGAAGTATTGGTGTTTTTGAATTGTGGTGTTGGAGAAGACTGTTGAGAGTCCCTTGGACTGCAAGGAGATCTAACCAGTCCATTCTGAAGGAGATCAGCCCTGGGTGTTCTTTGGAAGGACTGATGCTGAGGCTGAAACTCCAATACTTTGGCCACCTCATGCAAAGAGTTGACTCACTGGAAAATACCCTGATGCTGGGAGGGATTGGGGACAGGAGGAGAAGGGGACAATAGAGGATGAGATGGCTGGGTGGCATCACTGACTTGATGCACATGAGTCTGAGTGAACTCCGGGAGTTGGTGATGGACAGGGAGGCCTGGCGTGCTGTGATTCATGGGGTCACAAACAGTCAGACACAACTGAGAGACTGAACTGAACTGAACTGATTTGCTCTTCTGCTATCAATATACAGATCAGTCTTGGTTCCTGAGGATAACAAAGCTGTTGCTGACTGTGTATCACCTCCCACAAGATTCTAGGTATTTCAGGAAGCATAAGGGCTTCCCTGGTGGCCCAATGATAAGGAATTTACCTGCAATGCAGGAGACCTGGGTTCAATCCCTGGTTCAGGAAGATCCCCTGAAGAAAGAAATGACAACCCACTCCAGTATTCTTGCCTGGAGAATTCCATAGACAGAGGAGTCTGGTGAGCTACAGACCATGGGATTACAAAGAGTTGGACACAACTGAGCAACTAACACTTTCACTTTTCACTTTCAGGAAGCATAATTTACTTCTTGAAGGGAAAAAATGTACTTCTTCAGGGAGATAGTGAGATAAAGAAGGAAATTTACAGTGAACATTAGTCATGAATGAAATAGTGAAGTGTTGTACCAATTAGTTGAAAGAGTTGCCGAGAAGTCCTTGCAAAGATGATAACTGTGAATCAAGCCAAATGCAGGGTAAATATCCATTCAATATCTACTAATGTTGTAAAGCATGTATATCAAAGTAAATACTGAAAGTCATCAGTGCACGGAACTGCAGAGAGATACATAAGGAACTGCTTTCCTAAATACTTTCCATGCTGGGGTTCTTCCTTTTTCCCTTGATATTCTTTTGTTGTGCCTCACTGAGGATAAAGGAGTAGAACACACACCCAAGATCTTAATGCCAGCAACCTTTTGTAAGAATTCATTTCTTTTTTCCTGTCTTGCATGCAGGGTCGTCATTGCCATCTTTCTAAATTCCATATATATGTGTTAGTATACTGTATTGGTGTTTTTCTTTCTGGCTTACTTCAAAGACACAGCTGTGTATAACGGACTTTTGGACTCAGAGGGAGAGGGAGAGGGTGGGATGATTTGGGAGAATGGCATTCTATCATGTATACTATCATGTAAGAATTGGATCGCCAGTCTATGTCTGACGCAGGATACAGCATGCTTGAGGCTGGTGCATGGGGATGACCCACAGAGATGTTATGGGGAGGGAGGTGGGAGGGGGGTTCATGTTTGGGAACACATGTAAGAATTAAAGATTTTAAAATTTAAAAAAAGAATAAAATAAAATAATATTATGCTAATTGGAGAAAAAAGAAAAAAGAATTCATTTCTCTCTCTGAAAGGTTTCAGGAAAAGCTCACCCTCCCACCTCAGCAGAGGAATTAAACAGATATGGTTTGAGTCCTTTCAAAGTTCATAATCTGAATTGTAGCTTGAAGAAAGCTATTCCCTATATTCCAGGTGAGTGACAATAACTTTACAAATAATGATTTTCTTCATGAAAACTCATAGAGTAAGGCCTAATTTGTAACCCTGGAGCTAAAACATTTGATTTTCTGTTTTGCTTATAATTTGATCCATGTATTTTTTGAAAGAATATACTCTCTTATGTAAGTTATAGTAAAAAGAAATAAGGCAACAATTTGGATAAACCTAGAACAATAAACCACTGTCTACATAGTCAGCTTAATATTTCAGTTTTTGTTACCAGACAGGCATAGACCTAATGACGACTTAAAAGATCAAGAAGCGCATTGGAGGGAAAGACAACAATTTTCACTCAGAGTCGTGTTCTAGACTGGCAGAAAAATACAAAAGATGGAAGTGTTTAATTCTGTTTAAGGTTATAATTCAATAAATCATAGTGCTTCCTGAGGGCCCTAAACCTAAGTCCCTGTGGTTATTCAATTTATGATTTTTTGTCAGTCTTTCTTCCAAATTATTTCTAAGCCCGTATTGGCATCAGATCTAACAACTGGATTTATGAAAAAAACCAAAGGCCATGTTGATACCTGTTCTAGGCTGTCAATGAAAGCCATCTTTGTGAATATACAATACTCACAGCAGAAATTCATTTAGAAAGGATAATATGGAACCAAAAAAAAAAAAAAAAAACCAGCTCCAAAATGATGTAATTTATTTATGAATTTAGCTAAAAGACCCATAAAACCAAATGACTCTACCTAGTAATTTTCTGTCATTGTATTGTTTATTATAACTTTCTGGTTCACAAGTGCTGCAATATGCCACAATTACTTAAGCTATATCTTTAATTAAGCATTAATAAAATATGAGTTGGATAATTATCCCAGCAATTTTATTATATAATTAGTGAACAAGTTAACATGAAATTGCACTATGAGACTTTATATAAAATTTAGTATGTGCATATATAGCTTAATTTAATGAGTAAAACCATCCTCAAAACAAAAATAAGAAGGATTTTTCTAGTGTTATTTCTAGAAGTAATTCCCAAGGAGAAGGAAAGTTTCTAAACTATCAGCTTAGAAATTTTAGAAGTGAAATTTTAGAAGTGAAAATAAGTGTGTCTATCTGTGGTTTTCATTCTCTGCCACTGTCCAAGTTCTCCTAACCATCCCTATCTCTCTATGAACCACCATTTAGAGCCTAGTAGGTCATGGAACATCTTTACTACAGAGAAGGAAGTGAATTGAAAGCCAGAGAAGATCTAAGCTATATGCCCAGTCATCCCACCTTTTGGTTCCCCTCTTCTTACTGACCTCACCCTCTCTGCAGCAAAAAACATTAATACTTTAATAATATGATAAGAAAATATTCACTTTATTGCTGATGGAACACATTTTTAAATAATTAATGTAGCATCATGACCATTTCTGTTGGTCCCTTATTATTTTCCTTTTGGAAGCTTTTTAACCAGTCTTATATATTTTTTTCCCAAATAAAATTTGTATAATTTTCTAACCTAATTTTGTTTTTTTAGTCTTGAGGTGTATTTTAGCTGATCCCTCATTTAATTTATAGATGAAATTGAGAATTGTCTTTTTATAATTTTATAGTAGTCAATCTTCTCCAAGAACAGAATATATCTTCCCAGTGTTTTAATAAATGGATGGATATTTAAGATTTTCTTTGTTTAAAGCTTAAAACTTTCTTGTTTAGTTTATTCTCATGTGTTCCGTTCCACTTTTGTTTATATGTATTATATATACATTGTGTGGATGTATTATATATACATTGTGTTGGTGTATTATATTTGTGTGTTCATAGCTAGAACTATTACTACATTATTATATTCTCTCTTGTTTCTAATAGATTTTCAGTTGATAACTTTCAATTTTTCAGACACAATACTTGCATATAATAATGCTTTTAAACTTCCTAAAATTTTTACTTATTTCTCTTTTGTCCATTGCATCAGCTTATAAGTCTAGAGATATATGTTTACAGAAGTAATAAAAGGATATCTTACTTGTCATAATTTCATAGGGATGTCAGATAACTGTTTTAACCTCTAATCAGAATGGCTTTTGTTTGCTCTATACATACCTAGAAATATATAAAGGTATACACACATGTCTGTGAATATATATATATATATATATATACACACATACACACATATGTCCAATTGTTGTTGTTGCATATATGCCTAATATAACTGTCACTGAATTTATAATAGACACCTCAGGGAGGAATATCTGTTCCTATAGGTTTTAGGTAAGATAGAAATTGTTTTATCAAATGGTTTTGGAAGACTCTTTTGAGGCAATTATATGATTTTTACCTGATCAATATAGCTATTATATTAGCATAGTTCCTAGTATTAAATTGTGCACGCTTGGTACAAATCTCACTTTTTGGTGCTTTGTTATTATGTTAAAGTATGATGAATTCTATATTTAAAATTATTCTATAGTATAGCTATTTTGGAAAACATAATGAAAGTTCCTCAAAAAATTAAAAATAGAACTTCTATATGATCCAGAAATTTTACTTTTGAGTATAGATCCGAAAGAAATGAAATCAGTACCTTGAGACTGGGTGCTAAGTTGCTTCAGTTATGTCTGATGCTGTGCAACGCTATGGACTGTAGCCCACCAGGCTTCTCTGTCTGTGGGATTCTCCAGGCAAGAATATTAGAATGGGGTTCCATGCCCTCCTCCAGGGGATCTTTCCAACCCATTATTTTTTATAGCTAGGTTCAAACATACATCAGTAAGAGCTTATAAGTCAAATGAATGTAAGTGTATTTAAAGGTATAAAACTAAGAACATAGAAGTATAATTAACTAAGATCAGTGATGAGGAATATGGAGGGGAGGAAGTGGTAATATAATAAATTTATCTTTTCTCAAAATGGAAAGTCAGTAGTTAACTTCTGCAGATATTAGAAATCAAATATATTATATATTGTGAACTGAATGTTTACCCTCTTCACCCCCAATTTATCTGTTGAAGCCTACCTGCCCCCACTCCCACAATGTGATGGTATTAGGAGGTGAGATCTTTGGCAGTTGATTAGGTCTGGGGCAAAGCCTTCATAAATGAGAGTAGTGCCTTTCAACAAGGCACAAGAGAGCTTACTTGGCTCTCTGCCTTCTGCTCTCTACCATGTAAGGACACAATGAGAAGCTAAGCTGGCTGTCTACAACTCAGAAGGGTGCCCTTACTAGAACTAGACCAAGCCTGCATCTGATCTTGAACTTCCAGCCCCCAAAACTGTGGGAGGATTTCTGTTGTTGATAAGCCACCCATGTTATGGTATTTTGCTATAATAGTCTGGGCTAAGGAATTATATAAACCTTAATTTTTTTTCATGGTCAAATCTCTGTGGCATTTAGACAATAGCTGTCAAAGTAAAAATGTGTACATTTTTGACCCTAAGCTTTCTTCGGGGAATTTTTTTATAGATATGGACTTCCCTGGTGGCTCAGATGGTAAAGCGTCTACCTACAATGTGGGAGACCTGGGTTTGACCCCTGGGTCGAGAAGATCCCCTGGAGAAGGAAATGGCATCCCACTCCAGTACTCTTGCCTGGAGAATCCCATGGATGGAGGAGCCTGGTGGGCTAAAGTCCATGGGGTCGCAAAGAGTCGGACACAACTGAACGACGTCACTTTCACTTTGTGGGCTTCCCTGGTGGCTGAGAGGTTAAAGCATCTGCCTGCAATGTGGGAGACCAGGGTTCGATCCCTGGATTAGGAAGATTCCCTGGAGAAGGAAATGGCAACCCACTCCAATATTCTTGCCTGGAGAGTCTCATGGACGGAGGAGCCTGGTAGGCTACAGTCCACAGGGTCGCAAAGAGTCCAACACGACTGAGCGACTTCACTTTCACTTTCACTTTATAGATATACTGGTGGCTCAGTGGTAAAGAGTCTGCCTGCCAAGCAACAGATGCAGGTTCGTTCCTTTCGTTGGGAAGATCCCTGGAGAAAGGAATGGCAACCCACTCCAGTATTCTTGCCTGGGAAATCCCATGGACGGAGGAGCCTGGTCCACTGCAGTCCATGGGATTGTGAAAGAGTCATGACTTAATGACTAAACAACAACAATACATTTAAAAAGCTATAAAATATTTATGGGGATATTTTTATAATATTGTTGGTAATAAAAAAGATTGGAAGCAATCTAAATGTCCACCTACGTAGGATTCATTAAATTTGTGTTAACTTCAGAGAAGGCAATGGCACCCTACTCCAGTACTCTTGCCTGGAAAATCCCATGGACAGAGGAGCCTGGTAGGCTACAGTCCATGGAGTCGCTAAGAGTCCAGCACAACTGAGTGACTTCACTTTCATTTTTCACTTTCATGCATTGGAGAAGGAAATGGCAACCCACTCCAGTGTTCTTGCCTGGAGAATCCCAGGGACAGGGGAGCCTGGTGGGCTGCCGTCTATGGGGCTGCACAGAATCGGACACGACTGAAGCAACTTAGCAGTAGCAGTAGCAGCAGATAATAAATTCAATGACTGCTAAAAAAAAAAAAAATTGAGTCAATTTTGAAACAAATGTCCAAGATATATAAGTGAAAATATAACCTTAGAGCATTATATATATATATAAAACAATGTATAACAATATATATAATATGCCATCATGTGTGTAAAAATATTCAAGAGAAAACCATCTGTATTTTAATTTGCATACAATATCTCTGAAAGATTATATATACACAAGGGAAACTGATAATTCAATTGCCTCTATGGAAGGAAACTGGGTGGGAGATTCAAGTGAGGGACAGTCTAATTTCTTCCTATAAGCATGCCCTCACTTTCTGAATTTATACCAAATATACATATTATTGATTAAAATTTAGTCTTTACTTTACAGCTAACTTGCTGAAGAGATGGATTTTTCCAAATTAATGGGAGATGGGAAAGTTGACTGAATCTAGTTTACAGGAGCGTACAATATGCTTTTGAGGAAAGTGGCTGTGAAGTGCTATGAGAGATAAGGAAATTCCCAGAACCAGACTTGGTATAAAGGAGGGATTTGCTTGGTTTTGTTTTTGAATGATAGCAGATATGGGAGCATTCTTAAGGACTAGAGGAAGCTGAAAAAAGAGTGAGGAGAAAATAATTGTGTCAGTTAGAAATTGACATGTATCAGACATGAGGGGCTTTCCTGGTGGCTCATCTGGTAAAGAACCTGCCTGCCAATGGAGGGATGCAAGAGATGTGGGTTTGATCCCTTGGTCTGGAAGATATCCTGGAGAAGGGAATGGCAAACTGCTCCAGTATTCTTACCTGGGAAATGCCATGGACAGAGGAGCCTGGTAGGCTACAGTCCATGGGGTTGCAAAGAGTCAGACATGACTGAGTGGACAAGTACACACACATACACACACACACATCAGACATCAGACATGAGACAACAGGGTTTCAACAAGATGGAAGTTTGTTTTTCATTCACATAACACAAAGTATAGAGATTAGTGGTCCAGTTCCCCCATGGACTGGGCCTCTTATCTTTTTATTATATCACTCTTAGCATATTCTCAAGGTCACTACATGATTGCAGAATGGCCAGTAAGGGGTAAGAACAAGTGAGAAAAAGAACATTCCTGTAAAGCCAAGGAGCCTGGCTTTGAGTTTGAGAGTTTCCTCCAAAACTCTCCCTGGCGACTTCCTCTTACATCTCACTGCCCTCACCTCTCACGGGGACCAGGGACATCAATCTGTAGCTGGGCACATTGCTGCCTAACAGAGAAGAGGGTTTTTCCTAAGGGAGCCAGGGTAGGAAACTATCAAGCATAGGAAAAATAGGTACTTTTCTCTACTACAATTTCAGGGATTGTGTAATATCCCAATCCAGTTCAAAAATATTGGCCTTTTAATGTGACATACTGACCTGAAGTCTTCACCATTAGAATTTTTACTTGGAGTTAAGATTTTGTGTTTAGAAACTTGGAATTAAGATGAATATTACTAAGTCGGAAGAGAGAGTTAATTTTCATGTAAACATTATCCCCAAACTCTAGAACACGAAGATGATCTGAATTGTAACTTTGTGCAGGTAAACCTAGACTGGGGTGCAGTATCTCTGAGCTTGAGAAAGCTACTCCAATTTCCTAGGCTTCAATGTCCTTGTCCCTAAAATGTAACACTTAGTCTCCATGAACTCTAAGGAATCCTTTATCTCTAAAGTTTTATGTAAATATTTTATTGGATTAGTTAATTTCCTTCTGGAATCAACGGGAATTGGTGCCCCCGTGGATCCCACAGGAAACAGAAGCTGCATACAGAATGTGAGGCTGCAACAGGTGCTCACATGCTAGGGCTACAAAGAGATCAGTAAACATGGGAACAAGCTCCTGCAAGGGGGCCTGGTCAGTCTGAAAACAGGGATCCCACTGAGGTAAATGACTGTAGAAAACCCAGAGTGGTACTATCAAGAGAAATAAATTTTGAAACAAATAAAAATTGATTCATTTGCTACTAAAGAATTGGGTTCAGAATGACTTGGTAATTCACACATACACATACATACATATTTACACACTCATATAAAGGTATCAGATAATAATTGAATCAGAATGATACTCAAGTTTGTCAAGCAGCCACCAAGTGTTTGCCTAAAAATAAAAACACTTTTAGGTGCTAATTAGTTCCATATAACAGCATCACAATCTTCAAGATTTTGCTTTGGTTCTAGCAAAGCTGAATGTATGAGGCATCCAGGTATTTAAGTGAAATCATGGCTTTAAGTGATTAAATATAGAAGAACAAAATGAGGCTATGTGTAAATACACTGGCAGTACAATGACATGTGAATCACCATGAAACAGGAAAATCTCCACATCATACGTCCCCAAGCTCTGAAGCATACTCTGAAGAAAGGGAAGTTCTCTGCACAGACACTCTCACCCCACCCCAATCCACCAAGACGGGACAAACTGGCTAGATGTTTCCATTGTTATTCAAAACTGGTTACCAAGAACAGTTGAATCTCTAAATGAAGCTCACAGCAAGTACAAACTATAAAAAGCATTCACTTGTCACTAAGAGAATATGAACAGGTTTAGAGTCTCTACTTCTCCACACTTCAAGTTTTCAAATGAGACTGTAAGGCGATTATCAAGGGATTTTGCAGGAAGATAACTTTCCTTCTAAATCTTTTCATCCAGGCGTGATATACAAACGTGCAATGTATCTTTTCTATAATTAAGTAAACGGTTCCCTTGCTTCATAGATCCTCAGCAACAGCAACAAATGACACCTACATGATCTTTCTGGAGGGGAAATAAATGAGGATTTATCTGTGACCAAGTAAACTCCTAGGAAATGGATATTTTAATTGAATGTTCTGGTAGTAGAAAAATTGAGAAAATATTGTATCATGTTTCTTCTTTATAAACCCCTTTTATCATTGTTTTGCATTCTAGCTCCACTGCCAAAACACTATATTACATTTTGTTACTTTGTCATCTTGCCTCAAGAAAAAATATCTGCCTGGGGAAAACTGATCAGTCAAAAGGGAATATGGGGTGTCTGAAGGGAAAAAAAACACATATATGTGTGTTGGCCCATGTATATATACACACATACATACTCCTTAAGTAATGCTACCACCAGAAGGTATTAGTTCTGATAATATTCAAATGCAATTCAGTTCAGTTCAGTTCAGTCACTCAGTCATATCTGACTTTTTGCAACCCCATGAACCACAGCATGCCAGGCTTCCCTGTCCATTACCAACTCCCAGGGTCCACCCAAACCCATGTCCATCGAGTCGGTGATGCCATGCAACCATCTCATCCTCTGTCATCCCCTTCTCCTTCTCCCCTCAATCTTTCCCCGCATCAGGGTCTTTCCAAATCAGCTCTTCACATCAGGTGGCCAAAGTATTTAGGATATCTAAAATAAGATCGAAGACTGTGCCAGGTTGTTATATATGATAATCTTTCCGTTCTATTTGCAATCGGCTTTTAGGAAATTGTCACCTGCCAGAGCTGACTTTGAAACTGGGACACAAAAATCATTTCTGCCTTCAATTGATCATAATCTAATAGTGAAGTGTGTGTGTGTGCTCACTTGTGTCAAACTCTTTGCGACCCCATGGACTGTAGCCCTCTAGGCTCCTCTGTCCATGGTATTCTCCAGGCAAGAATACTGGAGTAAGTTGCCATTTCCTTCTCTAGGGGAATCTTCCTGACTCAGGGATCAAACCCACGTTCTATTGCGTCTCCTGCATTGGCAGGCAGTTTCGTTACCACTCTGCCACCTGGGAAGCCCTCTAATAGTGAAACAGGTATGTAAACTAAGATAAATTTCAATAGACTCTGAGATTGCAAAAAATAGTCTACATATGTGTGAATGATTCATTCTAATTGGTAGATGGTAAGTGAATCAATTTTATTTGAGAAGGATCTAATGGAGTTCAACAGGAGAGAAGGGGGAAGGGTAAAATAATTCAAGGCAGTGAGAACATCACCTGCAAAATCACGAAGGTGTGATCATCCTGTTTTTAAGGACCCACGTGTAATTGATTGCTGTCAAAAGGTAAAATGTTGGGTGTAGTGAGAGGTGATACAGGTTGGTCAAATTAGGACAACCATTAAACTTTGAAGTAGTTAGGATGTGGGAATTTATCTTGAGAGGAATGGGCCCTTCAATGTGTTTTCAACAGAGGAGCAGTAAGATCAAGTTTGCTGCTCAGGAGAGGCAAAGTAGTTGCAACTATGTAAGAACCTGATTTAAGGCCAGAAGGCTAATAAGCAGTCATATTACAGCTTCCAAACTAGTGTTTCCAAAATTTCTCTAATCTTACCTGTGTGTTAATTTCATTTTTAAAGTGCATATGAGGGCTTCCCTGATCGTCCGTGGTTAAGAATCTGCCTTGCAGTGCAAGGACACGGGTTCAGTCCCTGGTCCAGGAAGATCCTACATGCCTCCAGTCCAGGCACCACAACTACTGAATCTGAGCCCTTAGAGTCTGTGTTCCACAACAAGAGAAGCCTCCAGTGAGAATTCTGCTCACCACAATTAGGAGGAGCCCCTGCTTGCTGCAACTAGAGAAAGCCCACGGGCAACAATGAAGACTCAGAGCAGTCAAAACATAAGTAAATCTTTTTTTAAAATACATTCAGTTCAAAGTGCAAAAATGCAGATTGTCAGGACTCAGCTCTCACTGCTGAGGGCGTGGGTTCAATCCCTGGTTAGGGAATTAAAATATCACAAGCTATTTGGCATGGCCAAAAAAAAAAGCACCAAAATGCTAGACCAAAAGGGTAAGTGGACTTCCCTAGTAGCTCAGCTGGAAGAATCTGCCGGCAATGCAGGAGACCCCAGGTTGTTTCCTGGGTCAGGCAGATTCACTGGAGAAGGGATAGACTACCCACTCCAGTCTTCTTGGTCTTCCCTAGTGGCTTGGCTGAAAGGATAAGTGGCAAAATTTCCTAGCCACTCTTGCCCACAAGCCACCCTGGCTCCCTCTCTGCAGGTAACCAGTATGACTAGGTTTTGCCTGTTCTTCCAGAGATATTAATGTACAAACACTTTATTCTTCTGCCCCTTTTTATTTTACACAAATAGTTGCATATTCAACATACTGTTCTGCACTTTCCTAATTTCACTTAACAACATCTCAGAGATATTTCTACATTCATGTACAAAAAAGAATGCTCAGTTTTTAACTACTGCATATATTTTCCAGTGTGTATATATCCTCTAATTTAATACTCCTACTGAAAGATAGATTAGTTCAGAGCTGCAATAAATACACTTGCACATGTTTTATTTTGCACACGAAGAATGATATTTAAAGGGTTCTGTTGCCATGATCTATTGTGGTGTAATAAACTACCTAAAAAGTTAGTAGCCTTCACCAACACTTACTGCTATATCTCACAATTTTGTGGCTCAGAAACTGGAAGCACTGGGCTGGGAGATTCTTTTGTTTCATGAGGCATCAAAAGAGGTCACCTTTTCTTATCCAGCCTGTGGAATAGATTGGTTAGATGGTCCAGCATGCTTCAATGACATACCTAACACCTTGGGAGCAATAGTTAGAAGGCTAAAATCAACTGAAAAAAAACTGCCCAAAGAGTTTCACATGACCCCTCCAGCATAGTTTCAACTCAGGATTATTGAACTTCTTATATGGAGCTTTGAGACTTCCAAAAAGAACGCTAACTCACCTTACTCCTAGCCCTCCCAGGTAGTGTTGTCATGACGTCCAGGTTGTTATTTTCAGGTCCAAGTACAGGTGGTGCTTCTCAGTGCAATAACTTGAGTGTGGTTCTCCTTGATCTGATAACTTGTGAAACTAAAAACAAAAAGAAAGTTATCTGCCATTCTTATACTGCCCCATCCCAGACACATGCATGATCCCGATACACAATGGCAATACAGAGACCAAATAATTGCTATGGATACTCTCATTCAGAAACGGCAGAAGAGGCAATAACAAAAAATACAATCTAATGAAAATATGTGCAAAGAACCTAAATAGACATTTTTCCGAATAAGATATACAGATGGCCAACAGCTACATGAAAATCTGCTCAATATCACTAATGATCAGGGAAATGCAAATCAAAATCACAATGAGCTATCACATCATACTCCTCAGAATGGCTGTTGATAACAAAAGACAAGTGATAAACAAGTGTTGACAAGGTTGTGAAGAAATGGGAACCCTTGTACACTATCAAGGAGAATGTAAATTGGTGCAGCCACTATGGAAAACAGTGTGAAGTCTTCTCAAAAATATTAAAAATTGAACCACCATATGAATCAGCAATTGCACTTCCCAGTTTCCAAAGGAAATGACAATAGGGTATCAAAGAGATATTTTCACTCCTTTGTTAATTAAAGCATTATTTACAATAGTCAAGACATGGAAAGATTTAAGAGTCCATCAAAAGATGGATATATGAAAGAATGTGGAGTATATGTGTGTGCATGCTAAGCTGCTTCAGTCATGTTCAACTCTTTGTGGTCCTATGGACTGTAGCCCACCAGGCTCCTCTGTCCATGGGATTTTCCAGGCAAGAATACTGGAGTGGGTTGCCATTTTCTTCTCCAGGGATATTCCCCACCCAGGGATTGAACCCGAGTCTCTTTTGTCTCCTGAACTGGCAGGCAGGTTTTTACCTAGGCACAACCTGTGATGTATTCCGTTGTATATAATGGAATATAGTCAGACAGAGAAAGGCAAATACTATGTGATCTCGCTTCTATGTAGACTTGAAGAAAAACAAACTCATAAAAAGAAAGCACATTGGTGATTGCCAGCGGCCTAAGGTTGGGAGAAATGGATGATGGTAATCAACAAGGGCAAACTCCCAGTTTTAAGATGAATAACTTCTGGAAATATAATGTACAGCATGGTGACTATCACAGTGAGGCCCTTCTCTTCACGACTTTGGCTTCCCTGATGGCTCAGACGGTAAAGAATCTGCCCCCAATGCAGGAGACCCAGAATCATTTCCTGGGTCGGGAAGATCCCCTGGAGAAGGGAATGGCAACCCACTCCAGTATTCTTGCCTGGAGAATCCCATGGACAGAGGAGCCTGGAGGGCTACACTCCATAGGGTTGCAAAGGGTCGGAAATGACTTAGTGACTAACACACACACACGGTGACTATCGTTAACAATACTGTATTGTATACTCATAAGTGGTTAAAACAGATCTTAAATATTCTCAATACAAGAAAGAAAAGTAACTGTGAATTAATTATTAGGTGAATTAATTAGCTTTATTGTGGTGATCATTATAAACCTTAAATTTTTACAAAATTGTATGTCAAATATACTTCAATAAAGCTGGGAAAAAAAGCAGGGGGAAAGGAAAGCAAAAGGAAGGCATATATTACCAGTGTCTTGATTAGGGGCCAGTCTTATTTTGCAGAAATATTCTCTGTGACTCTTGGCTTCAACTTTTAACACCTGGGAACTCCCCTCTTATTTACCTTTTATTTTACATAATAAATAACCCTCTTGAACTTTTTGCCTCTTGACCTGTTCATCCTTCTTTATGCTCTTAGACAGTTGAGGGTTCATAGTTTTTACTTTGTTTAAAATATTTCTGTCCCTTTTATTCCAAGTTGATGATATTAATACAACTATCTTATAAGCTTTGTGGGATTCTTATGAATCCTAGTGGGTTCTCTATATTGGGTAAAAACCATATCATAAATCATTCAAGACAGACTGTCTTGGGATTGGGATAAAGGTTAAAATGCTATGAGAAAATGGCTTTAAAATTCTTAGAAGGTATTTTGTCTAGTTGAAAACTTCTATGAGACATGCCCTGAAATATTTATAGCATTTTAATAAAGGGTATTATATGTATATCCTTGAGATTATCTCTACTCTGTGGTCATCTCTTAATTTGATAGCCTTTTAGAGAAGCTGTGAATGAGATACACTTACTTTAAAATGACTACTGCTGTATATTTTTTCTAAACTTTTCTTGAAAACTGATTTTTTCCTTTGTTTCTCATTTCTCCTCTATCCATGCTATATCATATAGGACTAAGAAAATGAAATGGCACTTTCAACATTCTTCCTGGACAATATCTCAGCAAATTTCACCAGTTAATTAATTATATATACATGTTATCATCAGTCAGTTCAGTTCAGTCGCTCAGTGGTGTCCAACTTTTTGTGACCCTGTGAATTGCAGCATGCCAGGCCTCCCTGTCCATCACCAACTCCTGGAGTCTACCCAAACCCATGTCCATTGTGTCAGTGATGCCATCCAGCCATCTCATCCTCTGTCGTCCCCTTCTCCTCCTGTCCTCTGTTAGGGACCAAACGACGGTCTCTAGGACCTGAGTCATATTTCCCAAAAAGAGACAGGATATGCGCTCATCCTGCCTGGCCAATCATGTAACGCCAGCTATTCCTGTAACTGAGACAAAGAACTGCCTGTATATAAGCCGCCATACTCCTTTGTTCGTGGCTCTTGTCGGATTCCCTTGTGTGAGATGAGACTTGAGCCCTAGGGTGCTAGAGATAAACTCCCTTCTTGCGTTTGCATTACTGTGGTGGACTTGCTCTCTCAGTCGGTTCGGAGATACGGGCTCGGAGCATAACATCCTCAATCCCTCCCAGCTTCAGAGTCTTTTCCAATGAGTCAACTCTTCACATGAGATGGCCAAAGTATTGGAGTTTCAGCTTCAGCATCAATCCTTCCAATGAACGCCCAGGACTGATCTCCTTTAGGATGGACTGGTTGGATCTCCTGGCAGTCCAAGGGACTCTCAAGAGTCTTCTCCAACACCACAGTTCAAAAGCATCAATTCTTTGGTGCTCAGCTTTCTTCACAGTCCAACTCTCACATCCATACAAGACCACTGGAAAAACCATAGCCTCGACTAGAGAGACCTTTGTTGGCAAAGTAATATCTCTGCTTTTTAATATGCTGTCTAGGTTGGTCATAACTTTCCTTCCAAGGGGTAAGTGTCTTGTAACACTTAAAGATGAGAAAATTCAAAACACAAACAATAATGTTAAGATTCAGAAATAAGATTCAGAAATCCCTTTAGCTCTGGGTATAGTCCAAAAGTATATTCAAAGCTAATGGTAAAGTTTTTGTTATGAAGTATACAAATATTAATTTTATAGGTATGCTTCTTACCAAATATAGGTACTGTGGCATGCTTTAAGTATTATATAATAAAAAACATTTAAGTGATTTGCTTTTCAATTTTATGTAACTGGAGAAATGCTAGTGTCACTAATAAAAAACAGTGGCATTAAAACAGATGACCTGATTCCATGACATGGGTCAGCCTTGCTTCATTTAGTCAATCTGCTCCACCATTATTCCTCTAATGATAGCTTCTTATTACTTCTGAATAACCAATCTGTCAATGCCTAGCCAGCTGAGTCAGAAGTTGGGCTTTTTATAAACCTAGAGCATCAAAAGTGAGTCATCTACTCACTTAGGGCACAGTTCATTTCAAAATTATCTTCCACCTCCTCTCACCTAAAATTAATCTGCCTATTATTTTATCCAAGGCTACATCATTATTATTATGCTGTATTAATAAATAATTCCCCCTAAATCACAATGTCCTGTGATTCCCTATCTGTTGAATGAAAGCATTTCATTGCTTAATGAAAAAATTATCTGCTGGTCTAGAGTAACAACATCTTTGCTCAGATTTCAAGTTGAACTGGACTTTCTCAACTCTGGGTATGATCAGTTCAGTTACTCAGTTGTGTCTGATTCTTTGCAACCCTATGGACTGTAGCACGCCAGGCTTCTCTATCCATCACCAACTCCTGGAGCTTACTCAAATTCATGTCTATCAATTCGGTGATGCCATCCAATCATCTCATCCTCTGTCATCCCCTTCTCCTCCTGCTGTCAGTCCTTCACAGCATCAGGGTCTTTTCCAATGAGTCAGTTCTTCCCATTAAGTGGCCAAATTATTGGAGTTTCAGCTTCAGCATCAGTCTTTCCAATGAATATTCAGGACTGATTTTCTTTAGGATGGACTGGTTGGATCTCCTTGCTGTCCAAGGGACTCTCAAGAATCTTCTCCAACACCACAGTTCAAAAGCACAAATTTTTCAGCGCTCAGCTTTCTTTGTAGTCCAACTCTCAAATCCATACGTGACTACTGGAAAAACCATAGCTTTGACTAGATGGGCCTCTGTCAGCAAAGTAATGTCTCTGCTTTTTAATATGCTGTCTAGGTTGGTCAAAACTTTTCTTCCAAGGAGCAAGCGTCTTTTAATTTCATGGCTGCAGTCACTATTGGCAGAGATTTTGGAGTTCAAAAAAATAAATTCTCTAACTGTTTCCACTGTTTCCCCATTTATTTGCCATGAAGTGATGGGACCGGATGCCATGACCTTAGTTTTCTGAATGTTGAGCTTTAAACCAACTTCTCCACTCTCCTCTTTCAACTTCATCAAGAGGCTCTTTAGTTCTTCTTAGCTTTCTGCCATAAGGGTAGTGTCATCTGCATATCTGAAGTTATTGATATTTCTCCCAGCAATCTTAATTCCAGCTTGTGCTTCATCCAGCCCAGCATTTCTCATGATGTACTCTGAATATAAGTTAAAAAAGCAGGGTGACAATATACAGCCTTGACATACTCCTTTTCCTATTTGGAACCAGTCTGTTGTTCCATGTCCAGTTCTAACTGTTGCTTCCTGACCTGCATACAGATTTCTCCAGAGGCAGGTCAGGTGGTCTGGTATTCCCATCACTTTAAGAATTTTCCAGTTTATTGTGATCCACACAGTCAAAGGCTTTGGCATAATCAATAAAACAGATATGGGTATGATATCCATCTTGATAGCCATCTTGAAAAATATTTATTGCAGGAAGAAAAAAGTTTCCAAATTATTATTCTTGAGGATTTTGGCAGCTTTTGTTTTTAAGTCTAAAAGCTTCTACTTATATGACTTTATCTTAAGGGAGATCTCACAGAAGAAAAGAGGCTGCAGCAAGCCTTCTAGGTTACAGAAGGAACTAAGGAAGAGACAAGTAGGTTAAAGAAATGAGATCAGAAATGAATGTCCCAATTCCCAGCCTTGGGATCAAACCTGGGGATCAAACATCAAATGTAAAAACGTACACAGACATAATGAAATGTATGCTGTGTGAGCTTGCAAACACTCTCTCCAGCAAAATAATCATTAATCTGGTAAAAACTGTCAAACAACTGAAGTCTTTGGAAATTGACTTGAGGATGGTACTAAACTGAGAAGCATTTATTTAAAAAAAATTGTATAATAACAGAAAAAACACTGATAACAGCATGAACATTTGAGCCAGAAACTGCTCCCATCACCTGTTTCTACTTCCTACCAAGTTTTCCAGGTTTATTCTGGTTGGACAAGGCCAAGAAGAGGTTGGTTACCTTCTCTCCAGCTCCCCAGCCACTTCTCAGTTATAAGGCATTCGTTTCACTTGGGACAGGTGACTTATAACCAACACCAAGATGTTTCAGAAAACCTATTCCAGGAGGATACAGCCAAGAAGATAAGGTCTCCCAACTCTATTCAGCTCTCACTTACAATGTAAAGGCTTTATCCTAGGCAGACATGTCAAACCATGAGCTGCTGGCCCAAAGGGCTAGAGCTTCCATAGTTACATCCTCTTCCCCACCATCAGATCATAGGGCAGAAGTTCCATGCCAACTAGGTTAATGGGACTATCTCAAGCTCTTTCTTAGTACAAAGGAGTCACTTCAGGAGAAGTAGTCCCTATCCTTCCCCCATTTAAGCTCCGTCATATCTACCAGAACTTCTGCTTAGTGGGGAGAAAAGATGAGGAATGTCAGCTTCATAGCATGCCTGCAGGGGGCAATACAATTTGGAACAACTGTATTTGGAACAATCCTGCTTAAAGACATCTTCCCTTCAATAAAGATTATAGTAGTGTACAATTAGAGAGGTAATTGGATCAATTGGATGCAAGGAGCAGCAAACAAACAGTAGACTCACCAGAAATTTAATAAGGAATGACAGGAGGAAAAAAGACAGGAAAAAAAAAAAAAACCAAGCCTGATAACATTATACTCATCCCAAGTGGAAGGTCATGCACATATACCAGGGTCAATCCACTCTGGAGCAATTGGAAAGCTATTAATCCCTGGCTAAAACCAGTGAAGATTTGAAATCTTCCTGAAATGAACAGAATTCTACTGACTCAGGAAGCTTAATCATAATACCTAATCAGTCACTGGCTGAAGACTAAGCCATGCTGACCCAGGAGCAACTACTAAGAGTCCAAGCTTAAAATTTCAAAAGAAGAGAAAAAATTCTAAGCACTGACATCAGAAATCACACACCTAAGAGAAAGAGAATTTGCAGAATTAATCCAAGCCATCCACAGTATTAACAGTAATAGGCAACAACAAGTCACAGGATAAAAATTAGAAATAGGCACTATAATATAAAATGCAATAATATAAAATAGCTTATTTTTAAGAAAAAGGGAGAAATGAAAGAAACATGAAATGTGGCCCATAAACAAGAAAGAAAATCCTATATGTTGAATTTAGCAGACAAAGATTTCAAGGGAGCTATTAGAAATATTCCATTCAGTTCAGTTCAGTTCACTCAGTCGTGTCCGACTCTTTGCAACCCCATGAATCACAGCACGCCAGGCCTCCCTGTCCACCACCAACTCCCAGAGTTCACTCAGACTCACATCCATCGAGTCAGTGATGCCATCCAGCCATCTCATCCTCTGTTGTCCCTTTTTCCTCCTGCCCCCAATCCCTCCCAGCATCAGAGTCTTTTCCAATGAGTCAACTCTTCGCATGAGGTGGCCAAAGTACTGGAGTTTCAGCTTTAGCATCATTCCTTCCAAAGAAATCCCAGGGCTGATCTCCTACATAATGGACTGATTGGATCTCCTTGCAGTCCAAGGGGCTCTCAAGAGTCTTCTCTAACACCACAGTTCATTAGCAAAGAACTAAAGAAAACCATCACTTAAAATGAAAGAAAAGCAGAATTCATCAAATATAGAATAGTAATAAGTATATAGAAATTACCAAAAAAAAGAAAGAACCAAATGTACTTTCTAAAGATGAATTACAAGCTGGAATCAAGATTGCAGGGAGAAATATCAAAAACCTCAAACCACCCTTACGGCAGAAAGCAAAGAGGAATTAATGAAGGTGATGAAGGTGAAAAAGGAGAGTGAAAAAGCTGACTTAAAACTCAACATTCAAAAAACTAATGTCAGGGTATTTGGTTCCATCACTTCATGGCAAATAGATGGGGAAAAAATGGAATCAGTGACAGACTTTATTTTCTTGGGCTCCAAAATTACTACAGACAGTGACTGCAGCCACAAAATTAAAAGACACTTACTCCTTGGAAGAAAAGCTATGACATAGACAGCATATTTAAAATCGAGACATCACTTTGCCAACAAAAGTCCATATAGTCAAATCCATGGTTTTTCCAGTAGTCGTGTACAGATGTGAGAGTTGGACCATGAAGAAGGCTGAGTGTGAAAGAATTGATGCTTACAGGCTATAGTGCTGGAGAAGACTTTTGAGAGATCTTTGGACTGCAAGATCAAACCATGCAATCCTAAAGGAAATCAACCCTATATATCCATTGGAAGGACTGATGCTGAAGCTGAAGCTCCAAAACTTTGACCACCTGATGCAAAGAGCCAAGTCATTGGAAAAGACCCTGATACTGGGAAAATATTGAAGGCAGGAGGAGAAGGAGGTGACAGGATGAGCTGGTTGGTTGTCATCATCAACTCAGTGGACATGAGTTTGAGCAATTTCAGGGAGATAATAAAGGACAAGGAAGCCTGACATGTTGCATCCATGGGGTTGCCAAGAGTCGTACATGACTGAGCATGCACACACTTGGCATCCAGCTTGACATGGAGGGGATTGTCAGTAAGCAATGGGTTAAACTGCTAATGTGGCATTTATAATTGGGTAACTGGTCTACCCTAATCAATAGTGAGATATCTTATATCTACAGATTCATACAACTAAAGAGAGCTCAGGTGTTTCTCTAGTATTTCATACTAAATTTAAATGACATAAAATAACTGCCTTTGCACATTTATATATATATGTATTTTTTAAAAGACTTTGTTTTGTTAATAAAAATTTGCTTTATAGAACAAAAATGTTTTAAGAATTATAACTGAATATTTTTACCAGTCCTATACAATGTAAAAGCATTTACAACATTTGCTTTCCTTGCATCATTTGTACTGAGAAAAGATTCTGGAAAGAATCTGAAGTACTGTAAAGCTGTCTTCAAGGCTATTTTTAACCTAAAAACTAATTGCTTATAATTGCCAAAATGCACTATAAATATATCCTTAAAACCTAAAACATTCTAAAATGAATGTCTTCAGTTATCTACTGACCAAATGATACTCAAATTAAATGTTTTCCAAGGAGTGATTTGGCCACCCTGATACTATTTCAAGTTCTCTTTGAAGCCATTGATTCTTTGGGCATTTGAAACCCTTCATTTTCTTCTTCTATGCTACCCACTCTAAAAACTTGTGATCACCTAGAGTTGAAACATTTAGGTCTTCTTCTTTATAGAAGGGACTCTAGTGACCAAAGGTAATTTACCCACTATCTTCAGAGTAACCCTAGAGTGTGGAATCTTAGTCATTTTTGCTGTGATGGCAGAATGAACTTCTAGAAGTTCATGGGCCCAGAGTGTCTTCTTCATATTTCTTGTTTGGACAACTACCTTGCTTATAAAACAAATAGAATGACTGTGTGTGTGTGTTAGTTGCTCAGTTGTGTCTGACTCTTTGCAACCCATGGACTGTAGCCTGTCAGGCTCTTCTGTCTGTGGGACTCTCCAGACAAGTATACTGGAGGGGGTAGCCGTTCCTTTCTCCACGGGATCTTCCTGACCCAAGGATAGAACCCCAGTCTCCAGCATTGGGACAGATTCTTTACTGGCTGAACCACCAGGAAATACCAAATTTTTAATTCTATCAGTAACTAAATTGGAAGAATTGTATAACATTTTGTGAGTATTTAATTTGCAAATATTTTAAATGAGAGCAATACTGGTAAGGAAGTGGAATAATGTAGAAGTTAGAGGAGAATCTCTGTAGCCTCATTGCTCTGTGAGTTTTCAACCCATCGTGTGTCAGCTGTTACTCAAAATCTTGGTTTTAAGTCTTTAAATCTTGTGCCTTGGTTTCTTCCTCCAATGGCCTAATAGTGGCTACCTCACTATTGTGAGTATGGAACAAATAGGTCTCTGTGAACATTCTTATAATATTGCCTAAGCTATGACAAACCTAGACAGCATATTAAAAAGCAGAGACATTACTTTAATGACAAAGGTCCGTATAGTCAAAGCTATGATTTTTTCCAGTAGTCACGTATGGATGTGAGAGTTGGACCATAAAGAAAGCTAAGTGTTGAAGAAATGATTCTTTTGAACTGTGGTGCTGGAAAAGACTCTTGAGAGTCCCTTGTACTGCAAGGAGATCCAACCAGTCCATCCTAAAGGAAATCAGTCCTGAATATTCATTGGAAAGACTGATGTTGAAGCTGAAACCCCAATAGTTTGGCCACTTGATGGGAAGAACTGACTCATTGGAAAAGACCCTGATGCTAGGAAAGATTGAAGGCAGGAGGTGAAGGGGATGACAGAGGATGAGATGGTTCGATGGCATTACCAACTCAATGGACGTGAGTTTGAGCAAGCTCCAGGAGTTGGTGATGGACAGGGAGCCTGGCATGCTTCAGTCCATGGGGTCACAAAGAGTCAGATGTGACTGAGCAACTGAACTGAACTGAACTGAGGACATATTAATAGATCCACAAATGTTAGCTACTAGTATAAATAGGAATTCCTATAAATTGGCACATGCTTTCTAAGAAGCCATTAGCTCCATATGTATCAAGAGCATAAAAAGTGCTTAAATTCTTCATGTAGTAATTTTCCTTCTAGGGAAACTATTCCCACAAAACTATTCCCACAGTCACTAATTCAAACAGTTATGTATAATAATTTTTACTAAAGCAAGAGTTTTATACAATTGAATACAACCTAAACCTCTAATATTTGGAACAAAATCAATAAAATTAAGACATTGATAATGAACTTTATAAACACAACTGAAATAATTGGGATGGTGCATTTATAATAGGTCAAGATAGAAAAATTCACACCTAATTTACTTTCCTGCTTTAAATCACTAGAAAGCTAAGTAAAATATATGGAAAAATTACTTTCAGATTTCAGACAATTGGCAGATCAGGACTGTGCTTCCTGGGAAGATGGAAACAAATAAATTTAAATATATGAGTAGCCCCAGTTTACTTAGAAGCAATCTCCAGGCCATACTGTAGTGAGGAAGAATCCAAAAGAACGTCACTGTTTTGCTGAGTAAAGATAAGTATCAGGAGATAAGCTGGAAATAAATATATAAGTCAGAAGCAGAGTAGAGACCTGTAGCATGCCTGATTAGTCGCTCAGTTGAGTCTGACTCTTTGGGATCCCCATGGATAAGTCCAGCATGCTCCTCTGACCATGGGGATTCTCCAGGCAAGAATACTAGAGTGGGTTGCCATTCCTTCCTCCAGTGGATCTTCCCAACCAAGGGATCGAACCCACATCACCCACATTGCAGGCAGAGTCTTTATCCTCTGAGCTACCAGTGAAGCCCAAGAATACTGGGGTGAGTAGCCTATCCCTTCTCCAGGGGATTATACTGACACAGGAATCGACCCAGGAACTCCTGCATTGCAGGCAGATTCTCTGTCTGAGCCACCAGAGAAGTATCTAGTATCTAACAAATGGTTACTAAGCACTCAAAGAAGCAGGAAAATATGATCTCTATGTGGCATATATACCAATCATTGGAAACATAAGAGAAATGAAAGAGATAAATGGACAAGGTTTAAAACATCTATTTGTAAATATGCTTCATATGTTTAAGTTATGGTATAAGTCATGAACATAACAAAAAATATAAAATGTAAAAAAGACCCAAGTAACTTCTAGAGATGATAAATACACTATCTGAAATTTAAAAATAAAACTACACAAAGAGGGATTAAGAGCAGATGAGATAATACAGAAGAGATAGTTTGAAACTTGAAGATGTGGTAATGGAAACTATTCAAAATATTTAGAATACAGAAGAGAAAAATGAATGGAGTATCAGTGACCTTGTGGGACAACATTAAGTATCTATGATACATGAAAATGGAGTCCCAGAAATCAAGAAGAGCAAAGGACAGGGTAGGGATAAGTGCCAGAAAAAGAGTTTAAAGAAATAATGGCTAAAATATGTCCAAATTTGATAAAAATATAAATCCACAAATGCAAAAAAACTCAATGAACATCGAAAAGAATAAGCTTAAAGAAAATCATACCAAGTTATAATCAAATTGCTAAAAGCCAGTGATAAAAGGAAAAGTCCAAAAGAAGCAAAGGAACAAAGGTAAACCAGCAGACTATGTGTCAGAAACGATGCAAGCTAGAAAAGAGCAGAGGCAGAAACACAAATGCTGTATGATTCCACTTATGATAAATACTACTTAAAGTAGTCAGAGTCATAGAATCAAGGAGTGGAATAGCTGTTACCAGGGGTTGGATTGAGGGAGAACGGGGGAGTTACTAATCAACATGGATAAATTTTCGGTTGCACAAGAAGAATGAATTCTTGATGTCTGCTATACCACATAGTATGCCTTGGGAGTGATAATAGCATTGTACATTTCTAAGATTTGCCAAGAAGGTAGATCTCATGTCAAGTGTTCTTTCTATAATATAAACAAAAATGAAAAAGTATCATCTGGAATTCTTTATCCAGAAAAAAAGAAGCAAAACTTCAAAGTTGAAGGTGAAATAAAGACTTTTAGAGAAAAAAAAATGAGGAAGTGTATGACTGAGAGTCCCGAACTGCATGAAATATTTAAGGAAGTTCTTTCAGCAAAAGGCAAGTGATATGGATGAAAGTTCCATCAATAGAAAGACATTAACAGTGCCAGAGATGGGTCTTGGTTGCAGCATGCAGGATCTTTGATCTTAATTACAGCATTAGTTTACATGCTGCAACTAAGATCCAGTGCAGTCAAATAAATACATAAATATTTTTTTAAAAAAGACCATTTCAAAGGTCCCATTAGGCCAAACCTGTTCTCATAATGCTATGATATTGCTTGTCTTTTCCATTCTCATTATCTCATGAATACACAGTGACGTTTTTCTGAGGTTAATTCATGTGTACGATGATTGTACAATGAAACATATCAACTTTTGGATGATCTGCATAAGTCAGGGAAGTAATGAATTTGAACAAAAACTAACGAGTATTCTTTTAAATCATGTATATGTAGAACATCTATTTTAATTGCAATATATATATATCAGTGTGTTTAGCAAAACGGCACCCCACTCCAGTACTCTTGCCTGGAAAATCCCATGGATGGAGGAGCCTGGTGGGCTGCAGTCCATGGGGTCACTGAGAGTTGGACACGACTCAGTGACTTCACTTTCACTTTTCACTTTCATGCACTGGAGAAGGAAATGGCAACCCACTCCAGTGTTCTTGCCTGGAGAATCATAGGGATGGGGGAGCCTGATGGGCTGCTGTCTATGGGGTTGCATAGAGTTGGACACGACTGAAGCGACTTAGCAGCAGCAGCAGCTTGATATGTGTTTGGATTTCACTAAATTTTTCAAAAACTGCCAGTTCCTGATCTTGCTTATAAGGAGCTTAGAAGTCACCATTCCATCCTAGCAGGTAAAAAGCTGAACAGACTGGGAAAAAAAATCAACAACTCTTCCTGGATCTACAGGAGAGAGGAGGAGGAAGAGCAAATCGCTGCCTCTGAGATTAAAAAGACCAACAGGCAAATAGCAACTTACTGGAGCAGAAAGACTCATCAGCAGAAACTATTGCAGGAACCAGGGCCAGGGTAGGAACACCTTAACTGCAATTGACAAAGTGCTGAAAGATCAGAGGAGAAAACATGACAGTTTAAAAAAATTTCAGAAAGACCTGTCATGGGACAAGGGAAGGGCACAATATTTTGAGCTCATTTAAGAGCTTGATCAGATTCCTAGGGAAGTTTTAGGAAAACATATTCTTGAGCTTCCAGAAGAAGGAGCAGAAGAGAACCCTTCTTCTGTATTTTGAAATACATCAGAGCACTCTTTCTCCTAACATTGCGTGCCGTTAGGGGAAACTAGTTAACCAAAGCCTAATACGGTCTATCATCAGAGCCCATTTGACCTGGAGAAAAGATCCACCCAAATCCCACTCCCTCAAGCCATCCTGTCTCCCTCAAGCCATCCTGTCTCCCTCAAGCCATCCCACTCCCTCAAGCCATCATTTCATCCTAAGAAATGAAAAGAAAACTGAGAAACACTTGTGAAGTTCATAACTCAAAGGCAGAGGCTCACTAAAAGACTGAGACCTAATCACAGGACTCTAGAACACTTCTCCACCCCACACACAAAACCCATGGGCATGTTACTAAAGGTCCATTTGTACCAGTCCCTTTTACCCAGTATGTCATATCTGACTATCAAGAAGAAATTACAAGCATATCACACTAAACCCTAACACAATAATACATACATCCCTTCCAGCTACATTTGGAATATTCACCAAGACATGAATTATGGGTCATGATACATTTCTCAATTAATCTGAGGGTTTAAATTCATTTTTTAAAAATTGGAAGTGGTTTCTGACCTGTGTATTTAAATAGAAAGCAATAAAGAATGACAGAAAAATCTCCAAGAGTTGAAATTAAATGATACAATTTTTAATAATATGAGATAAAGAAAAAACCATAAAATTAGAAAATACTTTTAATGGAAAAATAACGAAGGCACAACATACAAAATTTATGGAATGAATCTAAAGTAGTAAGAGGAAGGAAATCTTTAGCACTATGTGCTTATATTAGAAATAAAGAAGGCCTCAATGTGAAGATCTAAGTTTCAACTATTAGAAACTCACAAAAAGCAAATTAACCCACAGTAAACAGATTGAGGGAAGAAATACAAATAAGAATTGAAATTTAAAAAAAAAAGAACAATTGAGAAAACTCAATATAACCAAAAGCTGATTCCAGAAGATAAATACAATTAGCAAACCTCTACCCTCACTAATAAGGAAAAACATCAGCATAAAAGAGGGAACCTCACTACTGACAACACAGACTTGAAAAGAATAAGAGGAAGTATTTTGAATGTTCTTATGAGAATAAATTGATTATTATATAATAAATTTATTATTACAGAGGTAAAATAGAGAAATTCCTTAAAAGACAACCACCAAAGTTTACTCCAGAAGAAATAAATTAACATAAATAGTCTTATATGTATTTTAAAATTTAAATTAGTAACTAAACATTTTCCCACCAAAAAAAAAAAAACATACCCATCAGGCCCAAATTACATCAATGGTTAGTTTTTCCAAACATTTAAGGAAAGGAATAAAGGAAACCAATTCTACACAAAGAAAGTGCATAATGAAGTCCTTTAACTTATTTTACAATGAGAATTACCCTGTAATCAAACCACACAAAGATTTTAGCTTATAATTTTCTTGTCGTATCATTTAAGGGCTAAGTATAAAAATTCCTTAAGAAAAACATATAAGGCAGGATTGTACATCATAATAAGTGGGGCTTATCCAAAAGAATCAAAGTTAATTTAAGAATCCAACAATAGGGCCATTCTATTTCCAGTTTTTTAAGGAATCTCCACATTGTTCTCCATAGTTGCTGTCCTAGTTTGCATTCCCACCAACAGTGTAAGAGGGTTCCCTTTTCTCCACACCCTCTCCAGCATTTATTGCTTGTAGACTTTTGGATCACAGCTATTCTGACTGGTGTGAAATGGTACCTCATTGTGGTTTTGATTTGCATTTCTCTGATAATGAGTGCCAGAAAGAAAAATACCAATACAGTATACTAACACATATATATGGAATTTAGAATGATGGCAACAATAACTCTGTATGCGAGACAGCAAAAGAGACACAGATGTATAGAACAGAATTTTGGCCTCTGTGGGAAAGGGAGAGGGTGGAATGATTTGGGAGAATGGCATTGAAACATGTATAATATCATGTAAGAAATGAATCGCCAGTCTAGGTTCGATGCAGGATACAGGATGCTTGGGGCTGGTGCACTGGGATGACCCAGAGAGATGGTATGGGGAGGGAGGTGGGAGGAGGGTTCAGGATTGGGAACTCATGTACACCCGTGGCTGATTCATGTTGAGCTATGGCAAAACCAATACAGTATTGTAAAGTAAAATAAAGTAAAAAAAAAAAAATCTAACAATAGGAACTCATAAACAAATTAAAAGATAAAAACAATATGGTCATATCAGTAGATGCAGAAATAATATTTGACCATATTTAGTATCTATTCAAGACAAACTCCCAACATCCTAGGAATAAAGGGGAACTTCTCCACTCAGATAAAGGGCAACCATAAAAATCTATAGCATACACAAAGGTATAACAATTACTCCTTCTAAAATCAGGGATGAGGCATGTATATCCAAATGCATCACTTATATTCAGTATTAAACTGAGATCTTGTAAGAGCAAGAAGGAAAAATAAAAGGCAGAAGAAATGAAGTAAAACTGGTTCTATTCAAGGACATAGCTTTTCACATAGAAACCCGAAAGGTATCTTTAAAAAGATATTGGCTCTAATAATCAAATTTATCAAGTTTGCAAGATTCAAGATTAATATACAAGTCAACTGTATTTCTTATAACAACAAATAACTGGAAATTTAAAATGTTAAACTATCATTTATAATAATATCAATACTAGAGCATTTAGGGTTAAAAATTACAAAAAATTTAGAAAATTTGTAGATAGAATATGATAATATATTGCTAAAAAAATTAGAGAAGACCTAAATAAAATTAGAGATATACCATGATTATGGGTGGGAATGCTCTGTAGTGTTATGTTAAATCTTTCCGAATTGATACACCGATTTAACAAAATACCACCTAAAATCTCAGCAAGATTTTTTGTTGAAATTGTTAGACTGATTCTAAAAGGTATTTGGAATGTAAGAACTCAGAATAGCCAAACAATTTTTTAATGAGAAGAATAAATTTGGAGGATTCAGACCATCTAATTTCAACACAAAGTTATAGTAATCATTGCAATGTCATACTGAAACCCACACATATGTTGTCAACTGATTTTCAACAAAATTCAGGATATAACTGAGCAGAGTATAGTGTTTTCAACAAGTGATCCTAGAAAATATATGTATAAAACACAGCACAGTAGTCACCTTACACTGTAATCAAAATAGATCTTGTGCCACGTGCTAAGTCATGTCCAACTCTTTGTGACCCCATGGATTGTAGCCTTCCAGGCTCCTCCGTCTAGGTGATTTCCCAGGCAACAATATTGGAAAGGATGGCCATTTCCTCCTCTAGGTGATCTTCCTGACTCAGGGGTTGAACCTGCATCTCCTGTGTCTGCTGCATTGCATGCGGATTCTTTACCTTCTGACTCACTGGGGAAGCCCAAAATGGATCTTAGTCACGAGGGTAAGAACTAAAAGTATAAAACTTCCAGAAGAAAATGGAGTTGCAAACTTGGATAGGGAAAGATTTCTTAGAAAGGGCACAAAGAACAAAACATAAAAGACCAAAAGAGAAATAGAAGTCAAATGAGATATTATCAAAATTGAAAACTTTTGTTCTTCAAAAGGCATGATTATGAAAATGAGGAATGGAACCACCGACAAGGAAAAAACACTCACAGACTTTATATATTATAAAGGATTTGTATCTAGAATATGAGAGGAAACTCTTACAATTCAGTTTTTGAAGTTACAATAAAGAAAAATTTTGAATAGACACTTCAAATAATACATTAATGGCAATTAAGCACCTAGTTATGAGTTCAATTTTGTTTTCTCTTTCTATGTTGATGACTTAACTTCTAGTATCTCAGAATGTGACTGTATTTAGAGATTGGGTCCTTAAAGAGATGATTAAATTGAGGTCATTAGGGTGGGGTCTTAATTAGATTTGATCAGTATGTTTATAAAGTGAGGTGAAGTTGCTCACTCGTGTCCAACTTTTTGGTTGGAAAAAAGTTGGCCAACTACAAGCCAAGGACAGGGGTCTCAGAAGAAGCTAGCCCTGCAGACATTTTGGTCTTGGACTTCTACTCGCCAAGATATGTGAGAAAATATATTTAAATAAATGTATGCTGTTTCAGCCACCCAGTTTGTGCATTGTGATATCAGTTGCTCATTCGTGTCCAACTTTTTGAGACCCCATGGACTGTAGCCCACCAGGCTCCTCTGTCCATGGGATTCTCCAGGCAAGCATACTGGAGTGGGTTGCCATTTCCTTCTCCAGGGGATCTTCCTGACCCAGGGATCGAACCCAGGTCTCCCACATTGCAGGCAGAGGTTTTAACCTCTGAGCCACCAGGGAAGCCCTTTAAGACATAGCATACATAGGAGAAAGACCATGTGAATACATAAAAAAAGAAGATGGCCAACTACAAGCCAAGGACAGGGGTCTCAGAAGAAGCTAGCCCTGCAGACATTTTGATCTTGGACTTCTACTCGCCAAGATATGTGAGAAAATATATTTAGATAAATGTATGCTGTTTCAGCCACCCAGTTTGTGTATTGTGATATCAGTGGCTCAGCAGGTAATCTGCTCGCAATGCAGGAGACACAGCAACATGGGTTTCATCCCTGGGCTGGGAAGATGCCCTGGATCTTTGAGTGGCAGCCCACTCCAGCATTCTTGCCTGGGAAATCCCATGAACAGAAGAGCCTGGTGGGCTACAGTCCATAGGGTCACAAAGAGTTGGACACGACTGAATGACTAAGCAGAAGCAACCAAGTTTGTGTTATTGTGTTATGACAGCCCTAGTAAATTAAATACATACATGAATATGTTCAATATCACTGGTTATAAGAAAAATACAAATTAAAACATTCTCAAATGGCCGAAGTTAAAATAGGTTTCCAGCATTAAATGGTGGCCTGAATGGGGCAACTGGAATTTTCATATAGTGATGATAGGAATGGAAAAGGCACAGCCTCTTCGGTAAACAGTTCGGCAATTTGTTTAAAAGTTACATCTACACTCTCCACGAAACCCAGCAATCTACTCTCAGATATTTACATCAGAGAAATGAAACATATGTTCAATGAGTCAGAGTCAAGTATTCGTAGTTGATAAATTGATATAACCCCCAAATGAAAACAACCAAAATGTTCAACTGGTGAACAGATAAATTATCCATATGATAGTTATTAATCAGCAATTAAAAAGGAAAATATTATTGATATATGTAACATTATGGATGAATCCCAAACCATTATGCTTAGTGAAAGAAGCCAGACCCAAGACTAAACACTGTATGTTTCTATTTATGTGAAATTCTAGAAAAAGCAAAACTATAGTGACGAAAAGCAGATCGGTGGTTGCCAGCCCACCACCTCACCATCTGTGCTATATATTTTCTCTTTCTCAGGATTTTTGCTCACTCTTGGCTTCTTAATCTTCTTGGTATCTTCTGCTGCCATGTCTGCGTGTTCCTTGTATCTCAAGATCAATTTCTTTCTTTTTTTAATAATCCTTCCTTCCGTTCTTCCTTCCGTGCTTCCTTTCTTTCTTTCTGGCTGTTTCTGATCTTTGTTGCTCTGTGGGGTTCTCTCTAGTTGTGGTAAGTGGGGACTACTGTCTGGTTGCAGAGCACAGATTCTAGGGTGTGCAGCTCCCAGGCTCTAGAGCCCAGGCTCAGTACTTGTGGCACATGCGCTTAGTTGCTCCAAGGCATGTGAAATCCTCCAAGACCAGGGATAGAACCTGTGTCTATCCCTTTTTTACCACTGATCCACCAGGGAAGCCCATCAAAATCAATTTTGAGAGAAAGGATCAGATAGTTCCAAACTTTCTGACTCTAAATTACAACCTAAAAGTTAGTAATACTTCTTTGAGAGGTGAGGACTAATTACTTCATCTCCCCTTGAAATTGGGCTGTAATTAGCAACTTGCTTCTAACAACAAATAGAATGTGGCATATATGATGATGTGTGCTTCTGAGACTCAGTCTTAAAAGGCATATGAGTTCTTCCTCTGGTCTTTCTCTTGGATCACTTGAGGGAAAGAAGCCAGTTACCATGTCATGATAATACTCAAGCATCCCTGTGGTGGGGTCCATGTGGAGAGGAACTAAAGCTTCCTGCCAATATCCAGCAAGGAGCACAGTGTGCTTGTCATCAGCCAAGTAAGTGACAGTCTCTGAAATGGATGCTCCAGGCCCAGTCAGGGCTTCCCTGGTGGCTCTGAGGGTAAAGAATCTACCTGCAATGTGGGAAACCCAGGTTCTATCCCTGCACTGGAAAGATCCCCTGGAGGAGGGGAATGGTTATCCACTCCAGTATTCTTGCCTGGAGAATTCCATGGACAGAGGAGCCTGGGAGGTTATAGTCCATGGGGTTGCAGAGAGTTGGACACAACTGAGCAACTAACACACACAGCTCAGTTAAGCCTCAGATTACACAGCTCAGCTACCATCTTGACTACAATCCTAAATCAGTTTAGTTAGCCCTGAATTCCCAACCTTCAAAAAGGATAAGGTAGTGAATATGTATTGCTTTCAGAAAGTAAGTTTGGGGTACTTTGTCACACAGTAATATTTCCCCATAAGAGGAGTTGTGTGTGTGTGTGTGTGTGTTTTTTTTCTGTTTTTCCTAAACTTCCTAGGACTATCTTAGGGCCCCCAGCATAAAAATAACCCAATTGTGTTCTCTTAGCAAGCATTCTTGGCTTGGAAATTTACCTTAAAGCGAAGATAAAGACAAATAATATGCTTTTATTGGGCAATCCAGTAGCTTGTCTACTACATTAAGATAATATTAATAATCTGCCTAGTATTAACTTTAAAAATTCAGAAACCATTTTCTTCCATATAAACATTATTCCAAGTGAAGACAAATTATTTTAATGAGGGGTTTCAGAGAAGAGTAGAGCTCCTGACAGTTGGTTTAGAAGATATTTTTGCTTTGGGTTTCTAGGATTGCCACTGATAGTAGGGTAACAGTTAAAAGGCTAAGTCAGTTATCCTTCTTGGTCTCTAATGTACAGTAATATTTAATCTAACTTTGGTCAGAGACACCTTTGTGACTCTAGAGTCTATCCTGATATATTGCCACAATGAGTTTACAAATTCTCAGCTTCTCTGGAAAATATTTCCAGCCTGCCAATCGTGCCTGGTTAAACTTGCATAATTCTAGTAGTCAGGATCCAAGTAACTCATGGTTTTCTAAGTGGTTTATAAATCTGATTATTTTGAATTATATGATTTATTACATATTTACTACTTCACTACATATATTAACTACTGCTTTATAAATGAAGTTCTGTTTTCACAAGTGGTTCTGTTTCCAAGGAAGCTGAGACTCCAAATTCTAGTATGTGTGTGGAGAGTTATCCACTTCTCTTACAATTGATTATATAGCTTGTCCCAACACACCCACTTACTTGATATAATTTATAAATTCTTGACATCAATAAAAATTTATATTGGTACTCACCTAGGTAGACTAAATTTAAAGGAAATCCTCAGCATCAGTTTACTACCTTTTTCTGTACATTCAGCTTTCCCTTTAATGAACCTCTTTTTATTGGAATATCAGCACAGTAACTCAGAATGAAAGCATACTGATCATGGATCAGCCACATCATTTGATTGTATTGTGACATTATTCTTCCCAATACTCTTAGCTGAGTATAACTACAATAGCCACAAAGACACTTTTCTATGGGTTAACCTCTTTGCAGCTTAAAGATTCCTCAGGATAGAGTAAATATGAAATGAATCTAGCAGATGCTTATGTTGGATCAATACCTCTTTTATGAAGGTACTAAAGCATCTCATTTGATTACTGTTTGGAACACCAAGGCAGCAGGAATCATCTCAGTGGGCTCACTCTTCCATTATGGACCCAGGATAGAATACTCCTAAGAATCCATGACTTGCTTTTGGGAAAAACAAAAATAATGTTTCCTTTTCTGCTAGCTGAAGAGATGGATGTCAACGGAGCTAGTCTAGTTGTGGCCCCTCTTATTATTTAGTTGCCAATATATACTTCATAATTGGGAAGATCTCCTGGAGTAGGAAATGGCAAACCATTCCATTATTCTTGCCTGGAAAATTCCATGGACAGAGATGTCTGTTGGGCTACAGTTCATGGGGCTGAAGAGTCTGGTAGGCTACAGTCCTTGGGGCCACCAAGAGTTGGACATGCCTAAGCAACTGAACATATACACACACACACAAATATGCTTCATAATAATTTCACCTACCAAATCCATAATGATAAAGAGAATGTTATGATAGTAAATAGCTTCTGACTGCAGCAAATAGGTAAAAATAAACCTTTTCATGGAATTCTTACTGTTTAAAGATACAAACATATTTTTAAAGTTTCTGTTCCAAAGAGTGATGCCTTATTTCTTTTTAATTAGAACTGAAAACTGTTACATAGACAACTGACAGAGGCTACTGAAGTAGTGGGCATTAAAAGACTGAATACTACCTCCAAACCTCACAACCACAATTCCACATCCAGGTGGGAAAAAGAGAGAACAGATAAGATGAATCTATAATAACTGCTATAATTCTGATTAAAAATAAGTTTAAAATACTTAGAAAGATTCTTTAGCAATTTATGATAATGTATAACCATATTCTTTTCTCCTAAAAGACTTTTCCCTATAATTGTATTTACTCCTTGTTAAGGTGAAATATCACTCGACTTGAAACAAATATCACTTGACTTGAAACAGATGTGAAATTATCTTTATTAGATACTTTTCTTCGACATTGGTATTTTAACACGGTGATTAAACCAGATGGAAGACAACTTATTTTTTCCCCTCTCTTTAAAGATAGAGAGGAAGGAACTAAAACACACATGCACAACCAGGTACTTTCAGATTCTAGTTGCCATAACAACTTGTTGGCTTCCATCGCTAAATTATATTTTGATCACCTTTATGGATTTGTGTGTGTGTATGTGTGTGTGTGTAACAAGTAAGGGATTTATTTATTTCACTTAATTATTTTCCATTGAGGAAATTATTTTCCTTTTGGAAAATGGCTCATTGTCTATTAAACAAAACCAGGAGAGTACTAGCGACTCCCCCTCAAAACTATAAAGCACAAAAGCTCCCCAAAGAAAGCTTGGAAGTAAGATATTGCACTTTCACAGGCTTTTAATGATATTTTTTAAAGGTATTTTGTTTCCATGAAAATTAAATACTTTGGCTAGTTTTACAATGTGAGAAATAACCACTTTTTTTTCTGCTTCAGTAGACCAATTCAAAAATTGTTTATGATGACACCATCAAAACATACTGCAGTAAAATGCCTTCCTTCTGGCCTCTTTCATCTATTGTTTAATTGCTGTGTCTGAACACATCTGGAAAACAGTGAAATCAGTGGGAAGTATGAGGAGCTGGTAACGAAGCAAGTTGCTCCCTAGCAACAGCACTCAGGAAAAATAGGCTCGTTTGTCAAGTGGCCCCAAAGCAGGAAGTCAGGGGGCCCTGGGGGATGATAATGGCTTATACAAGGTGTGAAAGAGAAGTTAACATTTACCTTCCCAAAGTGGCATATTCAGTGTCCTCTATAAACAGGACACCCAAACTGAAAAGGAATGGAAAGAGCTATGATGGCTAAATGCACACTGATTCTCACACTTCTGTGACACAGAGAGCCAATTTGTGTGTATCCAATACATCATAGACTGTGGTTTTTGTAAAATGTCATTAAAAATATATTCAGAACAGTGAAATTACAAAGACATCAAAAAATGCAAAACTAGAGTCACCCAATGTAAGATCTTTCTGGTTAGTTGCCTTGTTGTTGTTGCTCAGTCACTAAGTCAGGTCTGACTCTTTGTGACCCCATGGACTGCAGCATGCCAGCCTCCTCTGTCCTTCACTGTTTTGGCTCACATTCATGTCCATTGAGTCAGTGATACTATCTAACCATTTGATTATCTGCTGTCCTTTTCTCCTTTGTCTTCAGTCTTCCCAGTATCAGAGTCTTTTCCAATAGGCCAGCTCTTTGCATCAGGTGGTCAAAGTATTGGAGCTTCAGTATTAGTCCTTCCAATGAGTATTTAGGTTTGATTTCCTTTAGGATTGCCTGGTTTGATCACCTTGCTGGACAAAGGACTCTCAAGAGTCTTCTCCAGCACCACAGTTTGAAAGCATCAGTTCTTCAGTGGTCACCTTTTTTTTTTTATTAGTTGCTTAACAATTTCATTGGAAGGACTAATGCTGAAGCTGAAACTCCAATACTTTGGTCACCTGATGGGAAGAACTGACTCACTGGAAAAGACCCTGATGCTGGGAAAGATTGACAGCAGGAGAACAAGGGAACAACAGAGGATGAGATGGTTGGATGGCATCACTGACTTGATGGACATGAATTTGAGCAAGCTCCGGGAGTTGGTGATGGACAGGGAAGCCTGGAGCGCTGCAGTCCATAGGGTTGCAAAGAGTCAGACATGACTGAGCAACTGAACTGAACTGAACAGTTTCTTTTTTTTTTTTAATTTTTATTTTTACTTTATTTTGCTTTACAATACTGTATTGGTTGTGCCATACATTGACATGAATCAGCCACGGATGTACATGAGTTCCCATTTCTGAACCCCCTCCCACCTCCCACCCCTTATCATCTCTCTGGATCATCCCTGTGCACCAGCCCCAAGCATCCTGTATCCTGTATCAAACATAAACTGGCGATTCATTTCTTACATGATAGTATACATGTTTCAATGCCATTCTCCCAAATCACCCCATCCTCTCCCTCTCCCTCTGAGTCCAAAAGTCCATTCTAAACATCTGTGTCTCTTTTGCTGTCTCACATGCAGAGTTATCATTACCATCTTTCTAAATTCCGTATATATGTGTTAGTATACTGTATCGGTGTTTTTCTTTCTGGCTTACTTCACTCTATATAATAGGCTCCAGTTTCATCCACCTCATTAGAACTGATTCAAATGTATTATTTTTAATGGCTGAGTAATACTCCATTGTGTATATGTACCACAGCTTTCTTATCCATTCATCTGCTGATGGACATCTAGGTGGCTTCCATGTCCTGGCTATATAAACAGTGCTGCGATGAACATTGGGGTACATGTGTCTCTTTCAATTCTGGTTTCCTTGGTGTGTATGCCCAGCAGTGGGATTGCTGGGCCATAAGGCAGTTCTATTTGCAATTTTTTTTTTTTTTTAAGGAATCTCCACACTCTTCTCCATAGTGGCTGTCCTAGTTTGCATTCCCACCAACAGTGTAGGGGGGTTCCCTTTTCTCCACACCCTGTCCAGCATTTATTGCTTGTAGACTTTTGGGTCGCTGCCATTCTGACTGGTGTGGAATGGTACCTCATTGTGGTTTTGATTTGCATTTCTCTGACAATGAGTGATGTTGAGCATCTTTTCATATGTTTGTTAGCCATCCGTATGTCTTCTTTGGAGAAATGTCTATTTAGTTCTTTCACCCATTTTTTGATTGGGTCGTTTATTTTTCTGGAATTGAGCTGCAGGAGTTGCTTGTATATTTTTGAGATTAGTTGTTTGTCAGTTGCTTCATTTGCTATTATTTTCTCCCATTCAGAAGGCTGTCTTTTCACTTTGCTTATAGTTTCCTTTGTTGTGCAGAAGCTTTTAATTTTAATTAGGTCCCATTTATTTATTTTTGCTTTTATTTCCAGTATTCTGGGAGGTGGGTCATAGAGGGTCCTGCTGTAATTTATGTCAGAGAGTGTTTTGCCTATATTCTCCTCTAGGAGTTTTATAGTTTCTGGTCTTACATTTAGATCTTTAATCCATTTTGAGTTTATTTTTGTGTATGATGTTAGAAAGTGTTCTAGTTTCATTCTTTTACATGTGGTTGACCAGTTTTCCCAGCACCACTTGTTGAAGAGATTGTCTTTAATCCATTGTATATTCTTGCCTCCTTTGTCAAAGATAAGGTGTCCATAGGTGTGTGGATTTATCTCTGGGCTTTCTACTTTGTTCCATTGATCTATATTTCAGTCTTTGTGCCAGTACCATACTGTCTTGATGACTGTGGCTTTGTAGTAGAGCCTGAAGTCAAGCAGGTTGATTCCTCCAGTTCCATTCTTCTTTCTTAAGATTGCTTTGGCTACTCGAGGTTTTTTTGTATTTCCATACAAATTTTGAAATTATTTGTTCTAGCTCTGTGAAAAATACCGCTGGTTGCTTGATAGGGATTGCACTGAATCTGTAGATTGCTTTGGGTAGTATACTCGTTTTCACTATATTGATCCATCCACTCTTCTGATCCATGAACATGGTATATTTCTCCATTTCTTAGTGTCCTCTTTGATTTATTTCATCAGTTGAACTGAACTGAACAGTTTCTAAATGCTTATCCTCAGTTTCTATCTGGACCTCCTTAGGAGTCAGAAAGGGGTCAGAGGCAGCACTTTTGAGTACAGACCATAACGCTTTAACTAGCTATGGTTTAGAGCTGATCTTCTCAAGCTTGTTGAGCATCAGGATCACCTGGAGAGCTTGTTAAGTGCAAATCCCCGAACACTTCCCTGGGAGAGTCAGATTCAGTACATTTGAACTAGGGGTGGATAATTAGCATTTCTAACAAGCTCATAGGTATTGCCCCTGTAGGAGTTACAGCACTACAGAAGACTTATATGGCACCAGTATGTCATCTTCTCACTGTGGACATGCCATGATACTAAAGCATAAAAATCCTGAGAGCTGAGGGAGGGTAAGATTACCCACGAGGCAGACAAGAAGCTAGAGCTTTAATCCCTTTAGTGGTTCATCATCATGCATCAACCTAGATGGATGGGATGGGGAGGCAGATGGGAGGGAGGCTCAAAAGGGAGGGGATATATGTATACCTATAGCTGATTCATGTTTAGGTTTGAAAGGACACAACAAAATCCTGTAAGCAATTATATTTCAATTAAAAAATAAAAATTTTTAAAGGTACATATGATGGCTTAGAACTCAAAGTTCTTCAAGATCTGCCTCATTTGCCATTTTTTTTTTCTCATTCTGCACTCCTTGTAAGCATGGAATTTATGCTTGAGACACAGAGAATGATGGGTAAACAAAGTTGATGGTGACTCTGACAGAATCTGATGGTTCTCCTGTTCTCCTGCCTTCTCATTTTTATTCCCTCTGCCTAGACAATCTCATGCTACCCCCAACTCTGATTCCTCCTCCTCTTATTCTTTTGTATGACAAATATTTTGAGCTACCTGTTAGAATTTTTATAAGAAGTTTAAATGAGTTCATGCATTTAGAAGGTTTAGTCGGGAAGTAGCTCATGACAAGGACTCCATAAGGATGCTGATGTTGGCAATGAAGATGGCAAGCAGAACAAGCTTATATAATGATCATTTAGTTCTTTGTTTTGTAACTACTGACTTTTAAGTCACTTCAATTAGACTGTGAAGTTCATTGGAGGAATTATATTTTTTTACATCAACATTTCCATTTCCTAGTGAGGTCTCTAAGATACAGGAAGGTCTTACAAAACATTTGCTGAAAAAAAAGGTAAAAATCTGAAGAGGTCATGACACACATCTATATTTAATCCTATCCTTTTTCCATGATGCTATGTTCCATCTTAATACAGTCTCCCTATCACAGTTTAAAAGCACACTAAAAAATCTGTCATTTAAAATAATCCTTGGGCAAAACAATTAAGTTATTCATTAATTAACTTGAATTATTTAAGATTTTTTAGAAATGGTTAAACACCCTTCATTCCTGTAAATTGTACCTATTCAGATATATAACTCAGCTCCCTCCTTAAGAAAGAACTTGTCCTTCAGCTTCAAGTAGTATAGTTTTAGGATCTGTCTCAGCTTTCAAGTGAAAGCTATGATCCTCTAAAACAGCTCCTTTTTGATGACTGAGTATAACAGGGAGCTAGGTTTGGCTTGGAGAAGGCAATGGCACCCCACTCCAGTACTCTTGCCTGGAAATCCCATGCACAGAGGAGCCTGGTAGGTTGCAGTCCATGGGGTCACTAAGAGTCGGGCACAACTTAGTGACTTCTTTTTCACTTTTCATTTTTCATGCATTGGAGAAGGAAATGGCAACCCACTTCAGTATTCTTGCCTGGAGAATCCCAGGGACAGAGGAGCCTAGGGGGCTGCCGTGTATGGGGTTGCACAGAGTCGGACATGACTGAAGCAACTTAGCAGCAGCAGCAGCAGCAGCAGCAGGTTTGGCTAGGTCTGCGTAGTTCTGGATTCCTTTACTGTATGTGTGCTTAGTCACTCAGTGTCCGACTCTTTGCAACCATGGACCGCAGCCCTCCAGATTCCTCTGTCCATGGGGATTCTCCAGGCAAGAATACTGGAGTGGGTAACCATGCCCTCCTCCAGGGGTTCATCCCAACCCAGGGATCAAACCCAGGTCTCCCATGTTGCAGGCAGTTTCTTTACTGACTGAACTGCCAGGGAACAACTCTTTTAATGAGAAGGCTTTAAACCTTCCTTTGAACTGTCGAAACTCTGATTTGCATCATAGTATGAGGCTCTGTCTCCCAAGTCTGCTGCTTTCCAACTTTCCTCTCACAGGTATCTGATCAGCAATGCTGTCTGAAGGATTTCCAGCCCAATTCTGCATCACTAGCAGCTCATCTTTCACAGGTGTTGCTTACTCCCTGTGTACATCCAACTTCATCTCATTTCCCTCCTAAGGGCATAGAGGCATAAAGATGCAAAATTATGCTTTTGGCTTTCTCAGAGGGATAGTAAGCATGGAATCAGACTGGAGTCTAGCTAGGAAAAAAACTTGAACAATGTATAAGTGAGACCTGATGAGCACAGCCCCTACTGATCTGAGATGAAGCATAAAAATGCATAATTGTGTCTTCTACTTGCTGAGATACTTCATTCTTTCCCCTTTAATAGGGTTCTAGCACTACTGTTATTTGAACCTCACTGTTTCCATCTTCATTTCTCTCCATTGTGTGTGTTCCTGAGGCTTCAAACTCCAGGACCAATATCCACAAGTTGTTTATATTCAGAGAGGCATCTGTGGGTGAGGAAAGACAATTTTAGATGTTTTTTCAACTATTTAACAATGAGAGCAGAAAGATATAGCCACATTTTCTTTTTAAATATAGACAAAACCTGCAGCTATGTCAACATTGGAAAAGGTAAATTTATTCAAACACCTAGTAATAAACTGTGAGGAGCATTTTGTACTAAATCAATGGTTCTTAGTTTTTTGGAGACCCAAATACCTTCAAATATGACACAAAATCTATAGACCTAATCCCTAGATAAAAGCATGATTATTAGAATGAAGAACTTAAGGTTTTGGTTCTACTATCATCCTTTCATTTTGATTAGTGTGGAAGAAGCACAAGCTGGAATCAAGACTGCTGGGAGAAATATCAATAACCTAAGATATGCAGATGACACCACCTTTATGTCAGAAAGTGAAGAGGAACTAAAAAGCCTCTTGATGAAAGTGAAAGAGGAGAGTGAAAAAGTTGGCTTAAAGCTCAACATTCAGAAAACGAAGATCATGGCATCCAGTCCCATCACTTCATGGGAAATGGATGGGGAAACAGTGGAAAGAGTGTCAGACTTTATTTTGGGGGGCTCCAGAATCCCTGCAGATGGTGACTGCAGCCATGAAATTAAAAGACGCTTACTCCTTGGAAGGAAAGTTATGATCAACCTAGATAGCATATTCAAAAGCAGAGACATTACTTTGCCGACGAAGGTCCGTCTAGTCAAGGCTATGGTTTTTCCTGTGGTCATGTATGAATGTGAGAGTTGGACTGTGAAGAAGGCTGAGCATCAAAGAATTGATGCTTTTGAACTGTGGTGTTGGAGAAGACTCTTGAGAGTCCCTTGGACTGCAAGGAGATCCAACCAGTCCATTCTAAAGGAGATCAGTCCTGGGTGTTCTTTGGAAGTAATGATACTAAAGCTGAAACTCCAGTACTTTGGCCACCTCATGTGAAGAGTTGACTCATTGGAAAATACCCTGATGCTGGGAAGGATTGGGGGCAGGAGGAGAATGGAACGACAGAGGATGAGATGGCTGGATGGCATCACCGACTCAATGGACGTGAGTCTGAGTGAACTCCGGGAGTTGTTGATGGATAGGGAGGCCTGGCATGCTGCGATTCATGGGGTCGCAGAGTCGGACATGACTGAGCGACTGAACTGAACTTAACTGATGAGTACATACTAGGATAATATTTTGCTGTATAAATGCATGCTTTTTACTCCCAATCATTAATTTCAACCTTTCTTCTACAAACAAAATGACTTTGAAATTATGACTTTGTGAAAGAAATTTTCAACAAAATAAATACACAAGCACATTAATACATATATATGTATATGTGTGTATATGTATGTGGTGGGGGAGGGGGTTTATAATTTAGTTGCTAAGTCATGTTTGACTCTTGTGACTCTATGGAATATAGCCCTCCAGCTTCCTCTGTCCATGGGATTCTCCAGGCAAGAATACTAGAGTGGTTGCCATTTCCTTCTCCAGAGGATCTCCCCAACCCAGGGATCGAACCTGGGTCTCCTACATTTCAGGCAGACTCTTTACTAAGTAAGCCACCTGGGAAGCCTCTATATATAGAGGCATATATATATATATATATATATATATACATGTACATATATATATACACACACACATACACATATACATATACATATACATATTTTCAAGGCAAGAGTACTAGAGTGGGTTGTCATTTCCTTCTCAAGGAATCTTTTCGACCCAGCGATCGAACCCAGGTCTCTCACATTGTAGACAGACGCTTTACCATCTGAGCCACCAGGGAAGTCCATATATACATATATATTTTTAGTATTTAGTTTTTCAAAGCTGGTCTCTTGGTTTGAACAATGTATTTGACAGAATACCTGCCTACCCAACTTTTTTTTCATCTTATAGCAGATGAAAATTCCTAGTGAATTTGGAAGAAAACAAAATTAGAGAAGTCAGTGTATGTGACTAACAGTGAAACTCCCCATCCAAAGGGAAGAGAAGGGGAGAACAACAAACATTTTCTGAAAAAAATCCAAGCACTTGACTACACGGTAAAGAAGTAAATACAAGTATATGTAAAAATGTCAAACATGCCGAGGCACTGAAATATCTTTCAAATATAAGAATGTTATTCTATTTTGAATAGAAGTGATTCCTGGTAACTGACTTAACTAATGCTGTATAACAGGTACCCCTCCCTCAGCTGAAATAGCTTAAACAAAACCTTTGGTGTAGCTCATGATTCTGAGGGTGAGAAACGTAGTCTGGGATCAACGGAATGGTTCTTCAGGTTTCTGCTGAGCTCTCATGCATCTTTAATCAGCAGCAGTGGGGACAGTCAGGTTCAGAGGCTTCGCTGGTGTTGTCTGGGCTCTTTTTCATACATGGGACATCCTAGAGGCCAGGAGAGTTGACACACCTCTGAAGCGTATAGTTGGCCACCTTCCAGCCAGCTAGCACTGTAAACAGAGGTGGGGGCTCTAAAGAGAACAAAGGAATCGTACGAAAGGCCTGTTGGGAACTCAAGTTGGAACTGAAAACCTGTTATTTCCACTACATTTATTTGCCAGAGGAAGTCACAAAGCCAGTGAAGATTCAAGGAGATGGCAATAATAATAATAATAATAATAAACTACCCTGTGATGGTAGAGGCCACAAAGTCACAATACAAAGATAGATTATGGACCAGAGAACTGTGAAGGATTGAGGCCATTTCCACAATCTATATCATTTAACAAATGATTTGGTTCTCCAAAGAAGACATACAGATGGCTAACAAACACATGAAAAGATGCTCAACATCACTCATTGTCAGAGAAATGCAAATCAAAACCACAATGAGGTACCATTTCACACCAGTCAGAATAGCTGTGATCCAAAAGTCTACAAGCAATAAATGCTGGACAGGGTGTGGAGAAAAGGGAACCCCCCTACACTGTTGGTGGGAATGCAAACTAGGACAGCCACTATGGAGAAGAGTGTGGAGATTCCTTAAAAAAAAAAAAAAAATTGCAAATAGAACTGCCTTATGACCCAGCAATCCCACTGCTGGGCATACACACCAAGGAAACCAGAATTGAAAGAGACATGTGTACCCCAATGTTCATCACAGCACTGTTTATAATAGCCAGGACATGGAAGCCACCTAGATGTCCATCAGCAGATGAATGGATAAGAAAGCTGTGGTACATATACACAAGTATGAGTATTACTCAGCCATTAAAAAGAATACATTTGAATCAGTTCTAATGAGGTGGATGAAACTGGAGCCTATTATACAGAGTGAAGTAAGCCAGAAAGAAAAACACCAATACAGTATACTAACGCATATATAGGGGATTTAGAAAGATGGTAAGGATAACCCTGTATGTGAGACAGCAAAAGAGACACAGATGTATAGAACAGTCTTTTGGACTCTGTGGGAGAGGGAGAGGGTGGGGTGATTTGGGAGAATGGTATTGAAACATGTATAATATCATATAAGAAACGAATCGCCAGTGTAGGTTCGATGCATGATACAGGATGCTTGGGGCTGGTGCACTGGGATGACCCAGAGGGATGGTACGGGGAGGGAGATGGGAGGGGGGTTCAGGATTGGGAACACGTGTACACCCGTGGTGGATTTATGTTGATGTATGGCAAAACCAATACAATATTGTAAAGTAACTAGCCTCCAATTAAAATAAATAAATTTAAATTAAAAAATAAAATAAATAAATAAATAAAATCATGAGCTCAGAATAAAAACGCAACACTATGTGCCTCTATTTTACAATGACTTGTACCATCATATCTACTTCTTACAGATAAATAGAAAAATTTGTCATTAGAGGCCCAGTGAGCACTGTGGTCTTTTGAAGTATAATGTTAACTAGCTCACCGTAGTATTTGCATTCAAGTGCCCTCATAGAGTCTTTTAGAGTCTGTGTCCTACCAGGTTAAATGTCCACATGGAAGTTTAAGTAAAAGTTTCTTAACAATTTCTGGCTGCAATTCTTTCCCTTGCTGATATCTACAAGGACATCAAAATGGAAACCTAAATCCTATCCCTTGTCTAACATTTGCACAATCTTGGCTTCATGCTCCTCTGGGTGGACCATACCCACATTTGTGGACCTACTCTTTGTGATCTGCTGCAATAACTGATGTGTCTCTCTGTGCACAGGTTCAAAGATTAGTGCCACAGTTTTAATATTTTGGAGGATTCTTAGGCCCCTTTGAGAAGCTTATGAAGGCTAGAGATCCTATAAAAACGTCTCTATCACACACTGACACAAAATTTTGTACATAATTTTGGGAGGACCACAGACTTCCTAAAACCTACCCATGGACCTTCTAAGAGTCTATGGACCCCATTTAGAGAAACATCCTCTAGATTATGGCAACATGTGCTCTTGTACCATGGCATTCAGCTAATAGAATCAGAGGCAGCAGGAGAGCATACGGGAGCAGTCAAAGGTAACCTGCAGGCACAGCCAGCAAGTTCTGCCCTCCTGAATGATGAATGTTCAGACATGATTTATTCCAGGAGAGAGAAATCCCTGGTTTTTCCCCTCAAATGTGGAAAAAAAGAAAAAAGAAGCAAACTGGCTAAGTGTGGGTCTCAAGATCAGTAGCAGAAGCACCACTTATGATCATGGCAGAAAAACAGTCCCTTAGGCCATATAGTAAGTTCCCTACATACAAACGAGTTCTTCTCTGAGAGAATGTTCATAAGTCCAATTTGTTTGTAAGTCAAACAAAGTTAGGCTAGGTACCCAACTAACATAATAAGTTATATAGTACTGTGCTGAAAAAGGTTTATGATACTTTTCACACAAATAATACATAAGAAGCGTGGTTTTATGTTTGTGCCCAATTTTCTTAACTTGAAAGTCATTTAAAATAATACCTAACTTCTAGTGAAGAATAAATGAAAACTTTAAATGCCTAATATTCCCATAAGACTTAAAACATCATAGGATGGGGTAATTGGGCTTCTCCTGAAAAACTGCTCTAACTTCCTTTTTTTTAATAATCAGAATTAAGCAGCCATTCATGTCTTCCTTTTTATTTCATTTTCCAGAAAATTCAGACCCCACTTGAGGCTCAGTTGTAACAACTAAGCTGAAACTTTGTCATCTTGGAACATGTAGTTTTCATTTCCCTGATATTAAATTTTTACTGTTATTTACATTTCCCCTCAGTTTCATTTCCTTTGTTAACATGAGCATTTTTATCTCATCTGTTCCCAGTCCTTTGTGGAGCAAATTCATAGAGGGAGAAAGGAGGGAGGGGAAGGAGGAGGCTGGGGAAAAGCTAACATGTTTGTTTCACAAATGCTCACTAAGCATTTGTAAAAATAAGAATATGGTTAATCTGGTTGTCCATAGCTTCTGAAACTGTTGCACTGAGGTGTTCAATTAATAAACTTTCTATCTGTAGAGTACCTTTACTTCCCCAAAATACTGTGCCCATGAGATGAGAGTCTCACTGGTAACAGTTCCATTATAGAGTCTTTTCTGGCCCTTTCCAGAAGGTACCAGTGAGAGCTAAGAAGAACAGTCTTCCTCCATCTCTTTCTCTCCTTTTATCACAGTTAGGATTATTGAATGTAATACACTGGAGCCTTGCTATAACAACCAATCTTTGCTACCAGCCACATAATTTATTTCCATACCTAGAACTATTCTTGTAAAACATCTATATACTATAGATGGATAGATAAATGGTAAGTGATAGCTGAAAGAAAAATAGTCTAGACCTCAGAGGAATCTAATAATTCAAACTTACTACAGACAGCCTGAAGATAGTTAACATCTATAGTATTGATTATATCAAGATTTAGTACTCTGGAAAAACCTCATAAAAAAACACAACATTTTGCTATCACAGGGGTTTGAGAGAGAGGCAATTAAAATGCAAGAAATGTCAGTATTGTTCATATGAAATTTTAGAAATATTTCCAGGAATAAGACCATTACCTCCTAAGAATGTATGTTTGGTTACAAATCTAGCTTCTGAAAAACCAGAGAATACTTTCTTCATTAAAAAGAGCAAAAGGCTATATACCCCCTGACAGCAATATGATCCAGGCTTATCCACTTAGTTTTTATGTTATAGCCCTGTAAGTGTTCCCACTGAAGGAGGTGTCAAGCCATGTGACAACCCTGACCAACAGAGGGCTCTGGCATTTCTGAGGACAAACTCTTCCTGCACAGAAAGTCTGGATTAGCTTTGGAGCACAGTGATTATAAATACACACCACACATTCTGTCCCTTCCACTCTGCATATTTCTCCTCTCTCTCTCTTTTTTTTTTTTTTTGCATAGGCAATCTCACTTTTCCCCAAAGTTTCAAATATTGCTTTCATGCTATAGCTTCCAAATTTACAGCTTTATCCCTGATTGATTTTTCTCTTGAACCCCAAATTCAATATTTCACCCTATCCAGAGAATACTCCACTTGGGTGTCCTGTGTGTGTGTGTGTGTGTGCTAAGTGGCTTTAGTCGTGTCCGACTCTTTGCGACCCTATGGGCTGTAGCCCACTAGGCTCCCCTGTCCATGGGATTCTCCAGGCAAGCATACTGCAGTGGGTTGCTGTGCTTTCCTCCAGGGGATCTTCCTGACCCAGGGATAGAAACCACATCTCTATGTCTTCTGCATTGGCAGGCAATTTCTTTATGAGCCAGATTTTCCTTGTCCCCCTTCCCTAGCTGTCTCATGAGGAATTCCATCCCCTGCCTGTTTGCTATCAGAGAATCAGCATGACACCCTGCAGACTTGAATGTAGGGAACAAGCTGGTAGGTTGTACAGGATAGACTCAAGCTTTGCACACCCTGCATCTCCCAGGTGGTTGTTGGTGGTGGTGGTTTTGTTTCATTGTTTTGTTTTCATTTTGTTTTTTGGCTGTGCCACATGGCATATGGGATCTTAGGTCCCTCACCAGAGATCAAACACACGCCCCCTGCATTGGAGCCACACAGTCTTAACCACGGGACCACCAGGGAAGTCTCCAGATGGTGGTTCTTATTCCCTCCTCTGTGCTCTCAGAGACTCCTACCTATGCCTCTACCAGAGAATGTAGCTCAATATTGTGTGGGCATTTATATCTTTCCCTGTCTGGGGTCTGAGCTCAAAGGATAGAGAAATGTCTTTCTCTCTTAATGTAATCGGCTCCCTATATCACGTTTCTGAATAAACTTTTCTCGAGTCATTTGGCAAATCTTTAGTGAACACCTACTATGTGCTAAGTGAAGGAGCTATAATTGTGATGGTGATAGACTTTGTCTCCACCCTTAAGTGGCTAGGAACATGGGCCAGAAGGGTAAAAGGTTGTTAGCGTGTATGTTCAGATGCTGTAGAAGTACACGAACATGAGGGAAATAGGGATAAGTTGGTACAAGTTTATAAATTAGATGTCCATTGGCAGAAGAATGGACAAGGAAGTTGTGGTATATATACACAATGGAATACTACTTGGCTATAAAAAGGAACGCATTTGAGCCCATTCTAATGAGGTGGGTGAACCTGGAGCCTACTATATAAAGGGAAGTAAGTCAGAAAGAGAAAGACAAATACTGTATATTAACACATATATATGGAATTCAGAAAGATGGTACCGATGATCCTACATGCAGGGCAACAAGGTAGACACAGACCTAAAGAACAGACTTTTGGACTCAGTGGGAGAAGGTGAGGGTGGGATGATTTGAGAGAATAGCATGGAAGCATACACATTACCATGTGTAAAATAGATGCCCAGATGCAGGAGGAAGTGTACCCAAAGCTGGTGCTGTGGGACAACCCAGAGGGACAGGGTGCAGAGGGAGGTGGGAGAGGGTTCAGGATGGGGGGAATACAGGTATACCTGTAGCCAATTCATACTGATGTATGGCAAAGAACATCACCAATATTGTGAAATAATTATCCCTCAATTAGAAAAATTAGGGCTTCCCACGTGGCACTATAATGGCATCTGGTCCCATCACTTCATGGCCAATAGATGGGAAAACAGTGGAAACAGTGTCAGACCTTATTTTGGGGGGCTCCAAAATCACTACAGATGGTGACTGCAGCAATGAAATTAAAAGACTCTCACTTCTTGGAAGAAAAGTTATGACCAACCTAGATAGTATATTCAAAAGCAGAGACATTACTTTGCCTACTAAGGTCCGTCTAGTCAAGGCTATGGTTTTTCCAGTAGTCATGTATGGATGTGAAAGTTGGACTTTAAAGAAAGCTGAGCACTGAAGAACTGATGCTTTTGAACTGTGGAGCTGGAGAAGGCTTTTGAGAGTCCCTTGGACTGCAAGGAGATTCAACCAGTCCATCCTAAAGGAAATCAATCCTGAATATTCACCGGAAGGACTGATGCTGAAGCTGAAACTCCAATACTTAGGCCACCTGATGCAAAGAACTGGCTCATTTGAAAAGACCCTGATGCTGCGAAAGATTGAAGGCAGGAGGAGAATGGGATGACAGAGGATGAGATGGTTAGATAACATCACCAACTCAATGGACATGAGTTAGAGTAAATTCCAGGAGTTGGTAATGGACAGGGAGGCCTGGTGTGCCTGCAGTCCATGGGGTCACAGAGTCAGACACGACTGAGCAACTAAACTGAACTGACTGAGGTGGCGCTAGTGGTAAAGAACCTGCGTGACAATTCAAGAGATATAAGGGACATGGGTTCAATCCTCGGGTTGGGAAGACTCCCTGAGTAGGAAATAACACCCATTCCAGTACTCATGCCTGAAGAATCCCATGGACAGAGAAGCCTGGTGGGCTATAGCCTATGGTGTTGCAAACTGTTAGACAGGACTGAAATGACTGAGCACACATACACAAAATAAATTAATTAATTAAAAGAATATTTTAAAAAGGATGAATAAGGTCTGAGTATAACATAGTGACTATAGTTAGTAATACTACACTGTATGATTGAAATTTGCTGAGAGTAGAATTTAAATGTTACCACACACACAAAGCAAATATGTAGGGTGATAGATGGTCTTCCCAGGTGGCTTGGTAGGTAAAGATTCTACCTGCAATGTAGGAGACACAGGAGATGCAGGTTTGATGCCCAGGTTGGGAAGATCCCCTGAAGAAAGAACTGGCAACCTATTCCAATATTCTTTCCTGGGGAATCCCATGGACAGAGAGAGGAGCCTGGTAGGCTACAGTCCATGGGGTCACAAAGAGTTGGATAAGGCTGAAGTGACGGAGCATGCAGGGTGATAGATGTGCTAATTGACTTTATGGAGGGCTTCCTTTCACAACGTATGCTTGCATGTTCAATTGCTCAGTCATGGCCAACTCTTTGTGACCCCATGAACTGTAACTCGCCAGGCTCCTCTGTCCATGGGAATCTTCAGACAAGAATACCAGAGTGGGTCACCATGCCCTCCTCCAGGGTACCTTGCCAACCCAAGGATTGAACTCCTATGTCTCCTGGATTGCAGGTGGATTATTTCAATGTTGAGCCATTGGGGAAACTCCTTCACAAAGCATACATATGTCAAATTATCACACTGTACACTTCAAATATCTTACAACCTTTTTAGTCAAGATACCTCGATAAAGATGGAGGGGAAAAAGGACTTGAGAAATTACTTAATCACCAGGAAGAAAGAACAGAAAACACAGCTAGGACTAGGGTTAGGCAAGCTAGTTGCTTAGAGCACAAAACTGAAGGAGGCTTTGACGCTTATATCCAGCAAGCTTAGGGTCAGGAACTGAATGAGCCCTTCCTTACATACTGTTTCCTGGGTACCTCACTCTAGTCCTGACCCTGATGGGAAACTTAAGATCTGCCTATAAATACTGAGTCCTTTGTAAAAGTATTCCAGGTTGGTAGGTAGTATTTTATAGCACCTGGGCAGATTCTTTCTATTAAAGGAAGTGCTTGAGATATTAAGCATAACCACTTCAGCTTGATTGGTTGCTGTGGTGATCAAAACCACCACAAATATAGGAATAATAAAAATTGGGGTAAACAGATGTGTTTATACAATATTAGTAGTGATGGTGCTCTGTGACAACCTAGAGAGATAGGATGGGGAGGGCGTTGGGAAGTCAGTTCAGGATGCAGGGGACACATGTATACCCGTGGCTGATTCATGTTGATGTATGGCAAAGACCACCACAATGTTGTAAAGTAACTATCTTCCAATTAAAATAATTATTTTTAAAAAAAAGTTTAGAATGGTGCAGGCACACTGGGAATATTCAATGAATGCTGTTGTTATTATTTTTTAATTCTTCTAGCTGTCCTTAGCAGATATACTCAAAACACATATTCCTATGGAGAATAATAGGTTGACCACCAAGACTGTCAATTTGAGATCAGAGATCTTAAGAATTAGTTGAGATATTTATATATCTACTTTCAGGACATTCTGCATAGACTCTTAAAACTCTTCAAAGGATCACAATTGCCCTCAAGAAAAAAAATCCAGCAGCAGCATCATAAGTCATAAGATTCCAAAAGAGGTTCAGATTGCACATCTAACTGCAATTCTTGCCACTCAGGTGACTTATTTTGATTGTGCAAAGGAACCCTAATCATTTTATGGTGTTGTCTCCTTAGTATAAATTCTATAAATATTGTCTCTATCAATGAGTATAAGGAAATAAAAATAATGACATATAGTCTTACTCTCTGTATCAATTCACTATCATTCTTGTTGTTCAGTCGCTAAGTCATGTCTAACTCTTAGAGATGCCATGGACTGCAGCATTCCAGGCTTCTCTGTCCTTCACTATCTCCCAGAGTTTGCTCAGATTCATGTTCATTGAGTCAGTGATGCTATCTATGTTATCCTCTGTCACTCCCTTCACAATTTGTCTTCAATCTTTCCCATCATCAGGGTCTTTTCCAATGAGTTGGCCTTTCACCTTAGGGGGCAAAGTATTGGAGTTTCAGCTTCAGCATCAGTCCTTCCAATGAATATTCAGAGTTGATTTTCTTTAGGATCAACTAGTTTGATCTCCTTGAAGTCCAAGGGACTCTCAAGAGTCTTCTCCAGCACCACTAATTCAAAGCGATCAGTTCTTCATCACTCAGCCTTCTTTCTGCCTAACAAACCACCTGAAATGCAGAATCTTAAAATAATAAACAATTATTCTTGTGCCAGAGTCAAGGAGTCAACTGGGCTCACTTAATGCATTTGTGGTCAACTATAGGTCAGTTTTTAGTGTTCAGCTGGCTACAGGGTTGTCTTAAATGGCCTTTGCTGAAATAACCAAGCTCTTCCACATGGTACCTCATCCTCTAGCAGACTGTTCTGTGAGCTGGGGCAGGGTTCTGAGAGAAGGAGCAAGTGCTCAAGGTTTTAGGCTTGGTTTGATCCACAGTCACTTTTACCAGATTCTATCGGCCAGAGCACATCATAAGGCCAATCCATATGAAAGAGTTGGAAAAACTGACCATCTCTTGCAGGGAGGAGCTGCAAAATCACATTGCAAAAAGGTATGGACACAATGTGAGAAATGGGGGCTACAAATTAATCTATTAAGATCCCCAAATATAAACCATCAAAACAAGAATAAAGCATTTCCCAATACAGCATACAATGCTAAGGTCCTGGGTGAGATGGCAAACATTCTGCTAACCTAAGTTCAGGATTTTAAGACCTCTTACATGAAGCAATGGAAATCACCATGTTTTTAAAGACCAATGATTATTTTCCTGAATTTCCCTAAGCTTGTATATTTGCCTAGTGTTCAAAAATCTGCTTCTTTCTTTCTTCAGTTCCTTTTTCTAGGCTTTATTTGCTTTCTATTTTTATTTGGTTTCAAGTCTTAATGATGCAGCTTAGCATTCAAGCAGCGGCAGCCCTCTCCCAGGGAGCTCTATTGTTTAATATTAATGTTCACCTAAAAATGAAGCAACACCCTGCTGCCTTCACATTCATTCGAAGAGAAACTCATTCCTAGAGGGACATAGGTTAAGAGTGAGGCTGCTGCCCTCATTTTGTCCTTAGGGTGCAGGAGGCCAAAGCGGGGTGCTGCCAGATGGAGGTGGGGAACTTGATCCTGCAGCCCAAGTCAGTGTCAGTTGCAAAACTCAAATCATCCAAGTGGGCAGGAAGTCACCTAGGCGATTCAGCTGGTGGGCGCCCATGTGAAAGGGAGAGATAATCATTAATGTCACTCCCGAGACAGAAAGGTCTTTACAGACAGAAATAGATTCTACCAGCACATTGCATGGAGCCTATTGAAGTGCAGACAGTGATCTGTAAAATGTTATGGGAGCAGTTGAGCTGACTTAAATCAAATTCAGCAGCATGTGATTAGCTGATGAAATAACTATCTTGTTGTGCTTTGGACTCTATGAAGTAACACGACTTTAAATTTTGGATGACAAGTCATTTCTACATATTAAAATGAACAGCTTTCCCCAAGTACCATATCCTCTGTGAAATTCTGCATATAAATGTTACCAGCAAAGAGAAAACAGAATAAAGTCAGCCTACCCTCTTACCTACCTGATACAATGCTCTGGAAAATGAAACAATGTCCTTTCTCTAAATTATCTCTTTCCAGGAACAATTTCCACTTCAAAGAAAGTAAAAAATTTGTTGATCATATGAAATAAGGTCTATAGCGGCAACCCACTCCAGTGTTCTTGCCTGGAGAATCCCAGGGACGGGAGAGTCTGGTGGGCCGCTGTCTATGGGGTCGCACAGAGTCGGACACGACTGAAGCGACTTAGCAGCAGCAGCAGGACAAAAGCTTTTCTTGGTGCCTGTTCATATTTTTTAATAGCTTATCCTATCTCCTTTTTTTTCAGTGAAAATATAATTGTGGCTAATGAGGGCCATTTTTGTTATCCAAAAAATCTTTAAGACTTCAACTATTGCTGTATTAATACATATGGAAATTTTATGTATGTGAAAAACAGAAGCCATATTTTATGCAGGTACCCAGATCTGTTCAGTCAGAAAACGAATGTGTGTTTTTTTATATCTTAATAGGCCATCAATACTCAAATCTTGATAAAACTTCAGCTGTTTTTCTTACCAATTCTTAGTACATGTGCATGATAGGAAATGCCAAGAACTCAGTAAATGGAGATATTGTACAAGTACAAAAGGATTATCTCTGTGGTTTTTTTAGGCTAAACGCATGACATGCAGCAGATCTTTCAGAAGAAGGCAGAATGTGATTCATAGGTCAGCCTGTATACTGACTTCTGGACCACTTGTTCCTGTTAAATGACTCAGATGAGATGACTGAAGTATCTTGTAAGTATGGATAGCTGGTCAGCTTGTAATCACACAAAGACAGTTCTGCACCACGTGGTACCAGTATTAGCCGAAGACATTCTAACTCACAAAGCACTTTCTTCTTTATTGAAATATCAGATCTTTACAACATGAGTTGAATTGCAGGTACTTGAGATTCAAAAGATAAGAGGGTCACTCCAAATACCTCAGTAAGTGGCCAAGCCAGAACCCCAAGCATGGGTGCTGTGGGTACACATTTAGTTTTCTATTATTATCAGTCTGATACAAATAAAAAGAATTCAGCCCCTTCCTACCCAGTCCCAACTCTCTGAAAAATGATTAAAATTTTTAAAGTCAAATTAAAATTAAATGGAATGTCTCAAGTGAAATTGTCCAGGATAAAAAGAAAAGCTTCGTTGTCACAGAAATGGCTTTCTAATTTTAATTGTCACAGACAACCGCTGAAGTTGAGTAGTGTCTCCCACACGACAGGGGAGGAAACAGCATCACCACGTTTGCTGGCCTGATGCCACTCTGCTCTTCTTGCCAATTCAGGATGGGAATGGCCCCTTACCCTCCTTTTATTGTTGCTGTTTAGTCACTAAGTTAAGTCTGACTCTTTTGAGACCCCATGGACTGTAGCTGGCCAGGCTCCTCTGTCCATGGGATTCTCCTGGCAATAATACTGGAGTGGGTTGCCATTCCCTTCTCCACGGGATCTTCCTGATACAGGGATTTAACCTGGGTCTCCTGCACTGCAGGCAGATTCTTTACCACTGAGCCATCAGGGAAGCCCTATCCTTCTTTCACCACAGGGCAAATCTAGCCAGATCTGGGATGAACTGCTTTGGAAACCAATAGCAGGACCTTGTTACATAGATTGTAAATTTGATTCACACTACATAGATAGCAAAGCCAGCTTTCAATTTGCCACCCTTGAAAATTCTCCCCTTAATTTTTCTTTAACCATAGTACAAGTCTTCCATTACACAATTAGAGATGAAAATATGGAACTAACACCTCTCTGGGGTTAATCTACCTATCTGAGTTCTGACCATTTCTAGTGCCCTTTTGCAACTCTACAACACCCCACAGATTGAAGTGAAAATTAAATGAAATAACCACCAGAATGTCCCTTGTGGTCCAGTGGTTAAGACTCTGTGCTTCCTTGGTGAGAGAACTATGATCCCACATGTCACCTGGCCAAAAATGAATAAATTAAAATAAAATAATAAAAAAAAGTAGTACATCAAGTGCCTGTTGATATATTATAATTAGCTTCTCCCTGTTTGCTCCTTTCTCTTTCCATTCCACTCAAATCTCTTTTGCTACTCCTCTCTTGAAAATGTTCTCTAGCACACGGTCTACTCACTGTTAACAAAACTCTATAACTAACACACCTTACAACTTTGCTCGTGCTGGTCCATTCGCATCAAACACTGTCTCCCTGCCCCAGCTTGGAAAATCCAAGTCCTACTTCTAATGCTCTTGCTGACATTCCGTGTTTAGCTTCTCCCATCACCAGCCTCACTTCCTGGCCCCCAATCTCCCTCCACTGATAGCATCCTGACAACAACACATTGTGATATGATATGCTGGTAACATGTATGCCTGTGAAGAAATTATAAGTCCAATAAATATAGCCTCGATTAAATAAGGGGAAGGTATCAAACTGATGATGCCCCCTGAAGAGAAAACAAAAACAGAAAAGGAAATGGTGGGAATAAAACCAAGAAACATACTTGACCTACTTACACTATTGCCTTGAGCCATGTCTGGAGGCATGTCTGGGCCTATTTTCATAAATTTCTCTAAATCCCTTGTTTTTATAAGAGAGCAAAATAGAGGCTGCAGCACAATATGAAATATGGCCTCTAGTGAGTATTTGTACATAAAAGTAGGTTTACTAGGATCCTTTACGTTCTATGGGTTGCTGAAGAAATAAATTTTCTTTTTTTTTTTTTGATAAAAAAATATTTTTAGGAAGATCAAGTGTTTGTTTTGCTTTGTTTCATTTCTTGATGTTTGATCCATTTGATTTGTTTTAAAGAATTACAAACACAAAAACTTATTTTTTGTGTATCCATTTTGGATTATATTGTCTTGCTTCTTTTTATGTATTGGGATAACTACTGGATATCACAGACACAGAATCGAGGCAAAAAAACAAAAACCTGTTAAAAAACACAACAGGGTCTGAGGCTTAGGGGCTTAGGGCTGTGTTTAAGTACATGGGTTTTGGAGCCATGAACGACCTTAGATGAGTTAAAAGTCAGTTTCAGTTTCTTTCCCTATCAATCAAGTGATGATAGTATTACCTGCTACAATTACATGCAGTAAGACTGGTAAAATGAAAAGCAAATGAGATTAAAACACATTGGGAACTTTAAAATCCTTAAATGAGATCGTCAACATACTTTATAATATTTCAGCTCAGAACAAGAGACAGATGAAGCAAGTATGAAAAATCTTGATTATCCAGGTAACAGGTATGCAGGTGTTCATTATATCATTTTCTGTACTGTGGTGTATGTTAGAAGGTTTGCATAATAAAAATGTGAACTACATATACTACTACATAGGGAATAAATGCTACAGTTAGCAGTAGAATCTGTACCTATAGTCCCATGATTTGACCTTTTATTTGTTAGCATTTTTTAGTATGATATTGAAGTTGTCTTCTTTTAATCTGTTTATAAAATAACTCGGATGTGTAAATTACTTTCACCATTATATGTGCCTCCATTATCATGACAAGACTGGTACTTTTAAATGTAAATTCTGTAGACATTTTTAAAGATTTCAGAAAGTTACAAATTTCAACACAATATTCTGAAAATGTTTCTAAATTATCTCTACAGGAATAGGGACAAAGGTGAGGGACATTCTAGTAGTGAAAGTCCAGGCCACTTCTCAGCCTTGCTTCCTTCTCTGTATCACATACCTTTGGGTGATTTTCACATCACTCCTTCTATCAGCAAAAATCTAAGTAAAATGTAAATAACTACTTTGATCACTGAATCCCAAAACTAACACATTCAGATCTTATATTATACTGATGTCGTTAATCACTATAGGAAATATACAAGATGAAAAGCATAACCTGGAGAAACTACATATCTTAGGAAATCTTATTTCATGGTCCATGGATTGACTTCTGAGGTGAATAAGACCTCCACTGGATGTCTGCTCTCCACTTTTGTGCCCAAAAGTGTGTTCTTTCTTCTTTCTCCCAAGTTCCAGGCCAGGGTTTCTGCAGATCCCATCCTCCTGGGAAGCCTGAGAGAATCTGATACCCTTGGTCTCAATGTTTCTTGACATCTCTTAAGGTCTCCAAAGCTAGTGAGCAACTTCGCTGGATCTTTGCCGTTCCAAGCAACATCTCTGATGAAATTTTCAAAGCAGATATTGTAGTTACCTGGATCCTTCTGGTATTGCTGGACATTTAATACACCATCTGCCCCAACCCCTTGATTCTGTCCAATTTCATCTATTTAATTAATTTAAAGTGAAGGTGTCTAAATTTAAATTTTAAATATTCAAGTGTCTGAAACATTTTTATTTTTAAACCAGTAGATGCAATCCAAAATTGAGAATCGAGGATCTCATTAAATATAAATATATAACAAGCTGGCTCATGGATGAGATTGAACAACACCTAAAGCAGATCTGATGTGGGGTGAAGGAAGGATTATGCTATAAGATTTCTGGAACTGGCAAACAATCACTCAGTGACTGAACAGTGTGCCCAATCTCTGGTCATTACAAAGGACTAGTTACATTTCAGAGAACGGAAAACATAGGACTAGTTCAGTGACAAATCCTCAAAGAATAATTGTTGTTATTATTGCAACAAGGACGTGGTCCAGTACAGGTTTTACATGCTCGCCCTTTAGAGTTCTCATGAACTCACTAACCCATTAAAACTTGGAAGTCAACAGGTCACTTGGAACTAGTTTGGTAATATAATAACAGACAGTAAAAGTAAGCATTCCATTTCTTCTAAATTATTTCCTGAAGGAAGGAAAATAGATGTCAGTGGAGAAGTGGGGGACTATTTTAAACCATTTTTTAGCCTGAGAGAATAGCAACTTCAATATGCCCTTGGAATACTCATTTGATGTAAACATGGCTGATTCATGTTGATGTTTGGCAGAAAACAACACAATACTGTAAAATAATTATCCTTCAATTAAAAATAAATTTAATTTTAAAATAAAAAATAATGAAAAAGAAAGTGAAGGCCAGAATACTGTGTCTTCTCACCTGGTTAAATCTACATTTCTAGAATATAGAGTAATTAAGGTAGCTCCTCTAGTAAGAAGAATATGAATTTTGCTTAATTCTCCTTCTTTTGTTTTGTATCGTTGAAAGTGAGGCTCCTTTGCCTACAATTTTCAAGACGTGGAGCACCGGATATCTCTGTAAATAACATTATGGCTACCATAGACATGCTGAAAGTCAGATTTAAGATAGCATAAATTAATCATGAACTTCCACTTGATAATCTGATTAGATAATTCTCAATTCCAGAAATGGTAGCTTTCCCTATTGTTCTTAAAGTCTGTGTTCAGGTATTTAACTGAGATCATGACAAGATCTCAGAAAGCTGAATTGCACGACTACTTGACTGATCCTGGACTAGCCACTGTCACATCAAACAGGTCGCAATTTCGCTTTCCTTACAGCAGAAATAAGTGCCATTAACATTTCCACAGAAAAAATACAGTGCAGAAATGCAGCTGTATGTGTAGCTTAGAAATTATCCATCAAAACCTACTGAGAACAATATTTGGAAGTCATTAACTGGATGCTATTGCTGCGTCTTGGTGCGATGCATGCTCAGTGATGTCCAACTCTTGCCACCCCCGGGCTATAGCACACCAGGCTCCTCTTCCCCTGGGATTCTCTAGGCAGGAATACTGGAATGGGCTGCCATTTCCTACTGCAGGGGAAATTCCTGACTCAGGGATCAAACCTGAGTCTCTTTGGTCTCTTGCATTGGCAGGTGGATTCTTTTCCACTGTGCCACCTGGGAAGCCCAGGTCCTATTAAATACACTTCCGTTGTTTCTCTTAAAAATATTTCTGACAATTTTGGATATCTGTATATTTCCAACATATTTATTTTCCTATAAAATCTGATACATTTTACCCCCACAAAAGAAAATACACTCTGACCCTCTATCTAAGGAAACAAGAGTAGAAAGTGATTGTTTCAGGCTTTTTTCACTCCCTTGAGTTACAAGAAGGGATCAAAACACAACAATATATAAGGCATGCCTCAGGGAAGATCTACAATAATACTGAACTGTTAGCTGTAGATTTGTAAAGTCCATGGCCAGTATCAGATATTTGAGATGAATTTAAACAGAGAATATTTTATTGTCCCTTATTCTGTAAAATACATTAAGCATCTAATGTGTGCTAGGCATTCGGCTAGGCTCTGTCACTAAAACAGCTCATTTAACCCTCACAACACACTGTGAATGGTATTAACTCCATCTTACAAGAGAAGCAAAGCAATTCTTCAAGGTGAAATAAGAAACTTGACCTGAATCACACAGTAGTGGTTTAAGCCTTCAACTCAAACCTCCCGTTATGAAAGCCATTGTTATTTTTCTCTCAGAATTGATTGACCATGCAACAATCCAATAGTTCTAGGGTTGATACAAACCAACTGCATACCTACAGAGCAGAAGAAAATATTTGCAATAAATAAATCTAAAAAGGATTCTATCACAAATATATAAAGAATTTGTACAAATCAATATGACAAAGAATAAACAATCCAGTTGAAGAATGGACGAAAGATCTAAATAGGTACTTCACAAAGGGGGATATCCAAATGGCTAACTGGCTTATATAGAAGTGTTCTTAGTCTTCACGGAAATGCAAATTAGAACTATAATGAAATGTGATCCTACATGAACCAGAATAGCTGAAGTACAACAGGGCTGGCAGGAGTCCAAATTGTACAATCCCTATGGAAAACTGGCAATGGTCACTAAAAATGAACATGCGCATGCCCTGTGTGTGTGTGTGTGCTTAGTTGCTCAGTCATATCCAACTCTTTGTGACCCCATGGACAGTAGCCCTCCAGATTCCTCTGTCCATGGGGACTCTCCAGGCAAGAATACCAGAATGGGTTGCTGTGCCCTTCTCCAGGGGATCTGCCCAACCCAGGGATTGAACCCAGGTCTCTTGCATTGCATGTAGATTCTTTACTCTCTGAGCCACCAAGGAAGCCTATGTGTGTCCTATAACCCAGCAATTCTACCCCTAGGTGTAAAGCCAAGAAATATACACATGTGTACCAAAATATGTATGTTCAAGTACATTCATAGAAGCACAACTTGTAATAGCCAAAAACTGAAAAATGTCTAAAGGCTCACAAAGTTTGGTCCATAGTAATAAACAGTGTGAGTTACTAATAACTATCTGTGCACATGTTAATTAGAACATTCCTTCAGTTAATTTATTCTGAATAATGGATCTGCTCCTCATTTATTCTCAAAAAATATGAAATTCATTTCTCTAAAATGAAGGTTTATTGTGTCTAAACCTTAGTATTCACATAAGTGTACATATATACTTATATACATGTATAATATATACACATAAATATAGGTATGTGTGTGTGTGTCTGCTTAGTCACTAAGTCATGTCTGACTCTTTGTGATCTCATGGACTGTAGTCCACCAGGCTCCTCTGTCTACCAGATTCTCCAGGGAAGAATACTGGAATGGGGCCACTCCCTTCTCCAGGGGATCTTCCCAACCCAGGAATCAAACCCAGGTCTCCTGCACTGCAAGCAGATTCTTTACTGTCTGAGCCACCAGGGAAGCCCAAATTTAGGTATATGTGTAATCAAATATATGTGTATGTATGTATACAAACAAACAGGGAAAAGAAAAAAATTATCTCTATATTGTTCAACAAAATTTTGTGCAAAAAAAAACTCAAAAAGTGACATTTTATATAATAAAGATTTTTTAATAGCAGTATTTTTAAATAAAGAGGACTACTGATGATATTTTAAAATAAAGGAACAGTTATTTCAGATTAGAATTTTTACATTTGATATATAAGCTGAAAAAATGTTTTTAGAAGTTCCTTTTCTTGATGATTCCACTAAATAGTGGATGAAAATGTTTTGTGTAATTTCTTCTTTTAAAAGTGAAAAGAGCAGTTTGATTATTTTTGCTCTGAGATGGTTTGGATAGAATATGTATTCATTATTACCATGATAATGTGACATTTTGGCAACCAAAATGCTAGGCACTTCTTTTTTTTTTTTAATTGAGGTGTAGTTGCTTTATAATGCTGTATTAGCTTCTGCTGTTCAATGAAGAGAATCAGCTATTTGTATACATATATCCCCTCCTCTTGAGCCTCCCTTCCACACCCCCACTTTCCATCCCAACCATCTAGGTCATCACAGAGCACCGAGCTGAGCTCCCTATACTATAGAGCAGGTGCCCACTAGTCATCTGTTTTACGAATGGCAATGCAGGGCACATCAATCCCAATTTCCCAGTTCATCCCAAACCCCTCCCCCACCCCGATGGCCACGTGTCCGTTCCCTACATCTGCATCTCTATTCCTGCCACTTCTTGTTAAAAGCTGTTTTCATGATTACATATATGGACTAGTCTACCTATATCTTCATTACTTCAGATTAGTTAATCTCAGCTTGATTGGGGTGTCAGGGAAGGTGATTCTCAGTTCAGAATACTAAACAAGTAACAGAATGTATTACCTCCCATATATTCCAGTGAGCATTGGACATAAATATTTTAACGCTACTTCCAAGTGACTGAAAGTCTAAAGTTTGTGAATAAATTATAAATCTTAATTAATCTCTCTAGCCTGGGTTTATAGTGTAGTGTAGCAGAAGGAATACTAACCTAAGAGCCGGAAACCTGGTTTCTAATCCCAGTCTCTTGGAAGATAGCAGGTCTCCTGAGCAGTATATTTCTGTTTTATCAATTCAGCATCAGTCAGACAAGGTCAAGTCTTGGATTCCCTTGAGTCTTTCAGCAGGCTAGGTCTGGAAGCTCTAAGACTTCTACTCACCTAACTCAGTGAATTAACCGTTCGTGCAGTCAAACACACGTGATGCTGTGACCTAAAATCACTGACCCGTTGCTACTTGTAGGTTACTACACCTGGTGAGGTCCATTCACAGGTGAGTTTACCCTTGGCTCTGTGTGTTTCCAAGTCTGTTTATGCAAGTTTTATATATAATTGTAGTTATTTAATTGAATCATGTAGTACACAAACAGATAACGTGGGAATGTAAAGAAAACAACTGTTTCTATGACTAAGTTGAACAATCTGAAGAAGATTGGTAAAATGAGTCTCAAGAAAAATTGCCTTTGAATTAGGTGTGTCAACGCAGCTGTAAAATAGTTTTTAAAATCTAAAAACATCCTACACTCAGCCTTGCATCTATTTTTAGGTTCTTACTATGTTTAGAGTCTGAAACATGAACTTGTAGGTAATGTATTAGGATATGGCCAATGTACAAACAGGCGCGTCCCTGGTGACTCAGTGGTAAAGAACCTGCCTGCCAGTGCAGGAGACACAGGTCCAATCCCTGGGTCAGGGAGATCCCCTGGAGAAATGGCAGGGGCATTTGGAAGGGAATGGCAGGGAAATGGCAACCTACTCCAGTATTTTTGCCTGGGAAATCCCATGGACAGCTACAGGCTACAGTAGACCCCTACCAGGCTACAGTCCATGGGGTCACAAGAGCTGGATACAACTTAGTGACTAAACAACAACAATGCACAAACGTGGCAGAATGTTAATCAGAAGTATAACCAAAGAAAAGGCATCTTCCAACATGGAACAACTGGGGCAACAATGGTATTATTCATGTTAGGTTAAAATCAAAGTTGAAGGTGTGTGTTGTAGGTCAGTTACTCTGGAAATAGACTGAGACAGATTTTCATGTGAGGAGTTTATTAGGGATCACTCAAAGGAACTACAGTAATGCAGTAAGAGAAGAACAAGACTGTAAAAGAAGAAGCTAAAATGCAATGTTTGCAACAGAAGTCTCAGAGTTGGGTAGTGGTGGCGGTAAGGGGACCATGTATACTCCCCTCACCTTGCACATTCACAGCTATTGGATGAGAGTCATCCCTTGGGGAAGAGGTGTAACCTGGGCAAGGTGGCCTCATCTCCCTTGGATTGAGAGTAAATATCAGGGAGGAACCCAACTGTGAGTCATCAGCAGCCTACACCTCCAGAAAGAAAGTAGGAAAATGAGCACTTCGATCCCAAAGTGGGAGTTCAACAATATACAGTTGAAAGGATATTTGAAAAGAGCTTAGATACCAAGAAAATAGACTCAATGAGCTACACAGTGAATAACTTAAATTGCATCTGTATAAACATTTCTGAGCATTATTAGTTGAGGAGCAACTCTAGTTAACTTTTTGTTGTTGTTTTAGTCGCTAAGTCAATGTCTGACTCTTTTGCAACCCCTTGGACTATTGTCCATAAGAATACTGTCCATGGGATTCTCAAGCAAGAGTACTAGAGTGGGTTGCTATTTCCTACTCCAGGGGATTTTCCTGACCCAGGATTAAACCTGTGTCTCCTGCATTGGCTTTTACCACTGAGTCACCTGGGTAACCCACAGTCAGCTACAGATCAGTAAAATGGTGTCACCATTTATCCTGATGCACAAGCCAAAGTTGTATTAGTTCTTCATTCTGCATTTTCTCTTAACTCCTATATATTTAATACAATTGATTACCCATGATGAATTGATGTTATCAAACTAAATCTCAAATATACCCACTTCCTTCCATGTTCTCTGCTAACTGTTATCATTTTCTAGTCAAAACTTTTACAACTCTTGACAAGGTTTCTGCTTCCACTCTTTCTAGTTTTCACTATATTTCTATATTCAGGGCCAGAATCATCTTAAAACACAAATCAGATTTGATCATGTCACATTTCTGATAAAACCTTTGAGGGATTATATTTGGGATAAAAGCTGGACTTCTTTCTCATGCCTCACAGATCCTAGATGTCATGGCCTTGTCAACCTCAGCAGCTTCACTTAATCCCTTTCTCTTACCTGCTCATGATTCCATCCACACGGGTTTACTCTGAGGTTTGCAAATACAGCAGGCTCCTGTCAGCCTCATGGCTTTGGTACAGAGTCATGGTCTACACAGAACACTCTTTACCCACTCTTTGGATGCCCTAGTCCTCCTCACCCGTCAGTTCTCAACTGAAATTTTGCTTCCTTGGGCAAGACTTCCTTGACTACAATAGAAAAAGTAAACTTGCACCTTCTTAATGGCAGGCCATTGTTTTTGTCCTTCATAACACTTATCACAAGTTATAAATAGTTCGTGTTAGTCGGTTTAGTCTTGTATACATTCATTATTTATTTTTACCTTTCCAACTAAAACCGGAGCTACATGAACATAAGGTGTATATCTTCTGCATATAAGAAAGCAAAGAGCATGGAGTAAGTATCTGTTGAATGAATTAATGAATAAATGAAGGGTAGAATTATTAGATCTGTGAGCTGCTCTTAATTTATACAAAACAAGGTCCCTTTGCAAAGGCATTTCTTCCCTCTGAAAATCTCAACTTTTGAAATTTTCTCACACACATGACAAGAAAAAAAGTATAACTATACCAAATCTCCAAAATAATTTTCTAAAATCAGAATAAGGTGGGGGTGGGCAGAGAGAAAAGGAATCTAAAAGAACAATACTCTGGTTCCTTATAACAACTTGCAAGATAATCCATGTTCTGTTCTTAAAATCTAATTACCATCATGTCTATAGGCCTATTTGATGACAACTAAGTTAAAACACACAGTCAGCAAATTAGCATGTAGGCAGCTGAGGCAGTAGCAAAAATTGGTAGACTTTCCAATATTGCTATCTTTTTACTCTGTTCTTGGGAGAAACACATAAAAGGAAAACTTTTATGTTTTTTTGAGTTAGGGTTCTCTGGAGAAACAGAACCAATAGGCTATAGAGAGAGAGAGATGTGTAAAAGAATATCTGTCCTAGGGATTGGCTCATGTCATTATGGAATTCGCAAAAGAATTCCCACAATCTGCCTTATGCAATTTGGAAAACCAGAAGCACCGTTAGTCTGAGGCCTGAGAACTGGGGGAACTGATGGTGTAAATCCTGGTCTGAGTCTGAAAACCTGAAAAGCAGGAACAGTGATATCTGGGCGCAGGAGAAGATGGCTGCCTCAGCACTAGAAGAGTGAGTAAATTTACACTTTCTCCACCTTTTCCTTATTCAGACCTTTGATAGATTGAAGGATGCCCACCCACACCGAGGAGGGTATATCTTCACTCAGTCTACTAATTCAAATGCTAATCACTGCCAGAAACAACTTCACAGACACACTCAGAAAAAAAATGTTTCCAGAGCTATCTGGTCAACCCAGTCAAGTTGACACATAAAATTAACCATCACAATATTCATATACACGTATCAACAAGTTTATAGTAAGCTGCATTTTTGAAAAGGCATCACTTCCTTAACTCTTAGGTATACCAGACACCACTTTCAGGAGTTTTTTAATATGATCTGTGTTCTCTGATTTTGCTCCTACTGTTTCTGAGCATGTATCATAATTGGCTTTCTCAGTTCCATAAGATTTTCTCTTTGAATACTGTTTAAATTCACCATCATCCAACTTTTTACTAAATTTTCATGGCGTTGTCTTTTTCATGCTTCTTAAAATTAAAGTGTGTAGTACCCATTTTATATCCAACTTGACAGCTCAAGAAAATTACTTTCAAGGAGTTCATGGACTTTTTGGAATACTCAGACCATACGAGGAGCACTCTATTTCATAAACTTAAAGGGTTATATCCAAGAGGATTAATTACATATGCTCAGTGTGAAAAAGTAATTGGAAAATCTCTTCATCTCCATTTCTTGATCGTGTATTTTCTCTTTCTCTGATAATGAAGAATTGTGAAATATTACTATCACCACAATTGCTGGTTGGTGGTTACTTTATTTACAAATTCCTTCTTCAACATTAACGAGTGTGCAATAGCTCTTCAAAATGATCCTGTTTATTTATAGTTTATTGTGAAGTGTTAAATCCTTCCTAACCTGACACCTCTGGGACATACATTATTGCTCCAGCTGTATTTACTTTCAAAAATGAGATTTAGGATGAATTACTGATCTGCTCTATCCAATGAAGTACATTCATCTACTGAAATTTCATTTACTCTAAATGACAAAGTGGTCGAGTTTTTGCTGCCTAAAGAATGGTCTTTTAAAACACTAGATAACATTAATAATTGACATTTAAAAGGTGCTCATTCTAATAGCTTTTGCAATTTCCAAATTTGAGGATTTAATTCATTTCATAGAAAGTACACTGAGAAAAATAAAACCTCACTAAGAAATAGATGTTAATTAGGCTTACTTTCTAACTAAATTTTTCTCTGTATTTGTCCCCAAAGAACTGCAAGTCATAAAAGTGTGAGAAATGTCACTCATACATGTATCTATGTCACAGTAAGATATTTAAATATGTTTGGTGGATTTTTCTATAATAGATATCAACATTTTAAATTTTTTGCTTATGCTTTGTAGTAACAATTTCAAAGAATTTGAAGTGGAATTTAAAGAAAAGATTTTGCTATAGAAATATTTATTGTCACTTGAAATAGTGAAAAATCCATAATATCAAAGGAACTTGGCTAAATAAATTATAATACATCCATGGAATGGAATATTATGTTGTCATTAAAAAGATGCTTTAAAGATCATATATGACTAAATGTATAATTTGTAATAAAATGTTTATCTATTCAGCAAATGTTTATTGAGCCCTCATTATGTTCCAGACACTGTGCTGGAACCTTAATAGTGACAAAGACAGACACAGTCACTGACCTTTAATAAGAAAAAAAAAGCATATGTTTGACAAAATCCAATTTATTTTTCATAAGACTTCCCTGTAGCTCAACAATAAAGAATCTGCCTGTGATGCAGGAGACGAGGGTTTGATCCCTGGGCTGAGAAGTTCCTCTGGAGAAGGAAATGGCAATCCACTCAAGTATTCTTGCCTGGAGAATTCCATGATCAGAGAAGCCTTGTGGGCTACAGTCCATGGGGTTGCAAAGAGTCGGACACAACTAAGCAACTAACGCACACATAATTTATTCTTATTTTAAATATATACACACGTAGAAACACTGGTGAACACCATACTTATTCTATGATGATAGAACTGCAAAAAAAATTTTAATTTTATTCCTTTTAGGAAACCATTTTGAAAATAATTTTTCGGCAAAATATTGCAAGTCCTCATATCCCAGCCCTCAGTATTACTCAAGAATATAAAAGCTGTACCTGATACATAAGCAGATGCCAAGACATCCCCAGCATCTAAGGTACAATGACATAAAGAAGAGTTTCTAGACAGCCAACTACCTTCACAGAGAACTTATATGCAAAGTGCTATGCAAATGCTATAATCTACTTTTGGGGCTGTTTTTCTTTTAAGAAGCTGCTTTCAATATGAAGCAAAATTCATGAGATATTTCAGGATCATAACTTAAGCTGAACAACAGCACAGACAGTTATTTTAATTACTATCTTCTAATAATCAATACTCTTGCTCTCACCCTACAAAATATTTGGCCACCAACCAATGTGACTTCAGGGTGAGTTGATTTTCACAGTATCTTGTCAACTGCACCTTGTCATTTATTGTGAGGTTTGGAGTTTTTTTCCTTTATTAAATCCAAGGTGAATTCAAATGAATAAAATAATGTAAATTAAAGAGCTTGGATGTTTAGTAAAACCTAAGGGAGATTATATTCATTCTGTTGCACAACACTGTTATAATGAAGACAAGACTTTCTCCCCAGTGCTCACTTTGCATGTTAAATGCTTTAATCATTTTGTGCATAAGAGCCTTCCTTCATTATTATTGCAACGTCAAGAAGGTCTAAGGTTGTGTTTCTTTTACAAAATGATAAGAGAAACCTGCATTTAGAAAGTCGTTTGTATTCAGGTGTCTCCAAAATTTTATATGCAATTTTTGATTGCTCCTGTCTGTTTGTTCATCATGATCTCCTTCTACCTGACAAATTAAATGAGGTCAAAGTTTTATGAACTGAGTGACTATATTAGATTTTCAACTATCGGGACTTGATGGATATGTTTGAATGTGTACAGAAGGTTGGGAAAAATATACTTGGCTGTTTGATCTTTACGTTTTTTTGTGTGTATTCTATTTGTGTTCCTAGGAGAACTTATTCAATTTTCCCTTTAGTAAAGATTATTGTTGAAAGTTTTGTTTGTTTAAATCAGTTTTGGAGACACAGTAGCTTAAAAAATGGCAACCCACTCCAGTACTCTTGCCTGGAGAATCCCATGGATGGAGGAGCCTGGTGGGCTACAGTCCATGGGGTCACAAAGAGTGGGGCAGGACTGAGTGAATTCACTTTCACTTTTCACTTTCATGCATTGGAGAAGGAAATGGCAACCCACTCCAGTGTTCTTGCCTGGAGAATCCCAGGGATGGGGGAGCCTGATGGGCTGCCATCTATGGGGTCGCACAGAGTCGGACATGACTGACACGACTTAGCAGCAGCAGCAGCAGGAGAATTTATTCAGTTTTCCCCTTAGTAAAGATTATTGTTGAAAGTTTTGTTTAAATCAGTTTTGGAGACACGGTAGCTTAAAAAACCTTGAAGCCACACTGAGTCTGGCTTTAATCCTTGTTTTTTATTTTGGGCAAGTTATTTAATCTAGGGCTAGTTTTCTCATGGTTACAAAGCGGAACTAATATCTATTCCACAAGCTGACCATTTGGAACAAATGAGATGATGCATGAAGGGCCTGAACACGTGCATGCGTGCTCAGTCACTTCAGTCGTATCCGACTCTTTGCAACCCTATGGACTGTGGCCTGCCGAGCTCCTCCATCCATGGAATTCTCCAGGCAAGAATACTGGAGTGGGTTGCCATGGCCTCCTGCAGGGGATCTTCCTGACCCAGGGATTGAACCCACGTCTCCTGCACTGCAGGGGAATTCTTTACTGCTGAGCCACCAGGAAAGCCACATGAGGGGCCTGTTGCCTAATAAATGATGGCTATTGACAGCATCACCTGTCGCTTAGTGCAGACTTACACTAGAAATATTACGTAAATGAGGACAGTGACTGATAGTTTATGTCCACTCTCAAGGATGACATGATGGCACTGAATCTGACTTTCTTCCTAAAACATTACAAAAGTACAATATCAAGAGAGAAAACATAAAGGTAGTTATTCCAGCCAATACTTTCTTTGCAGATAACAAATGATGTCTGGTGACCATTTTCTATGATCCTGAATGCCAACCAATAATTAAAAGCACAGGGTCCAGCCACCCTGTTTCATCTCCTCAGCCACTGTGACTCCCATTCTGCCCTCAGGGGGAGGATTAGCAAACACAAACAGAAATTTTTGATATTTCTTCCAGTGATGAACATGTATGCTTTTGGAATAGTAAGTTATTAAAATTAAAATAAATATTCATGAGAGTAAAAATAAAACTAGAGTGAGGAGAGGCTCAGAGCCCTAGCTATACAAGCTGTTTCACAAGCAAAGAATCAAATACTAATCAAGCAATAATAACGATTGCCAACTTAATATAACACTTACTACATGTCAGGTATGTTGGCTGTAGTCACATCCTTATTTAGATTATCTTGGTTAACTTTCACCATAACTACTATGAGCTAGTGGTTATTATAATATTATGCCCATGCTACATATGGAAAAACAGAACTTGAGAAGTTAGGTAGACGTGCTAGTCATAGAATCAGACCCTGCATAAATTAAGATCTGAAATCAGACAGTATCAGTGAAGAGTCCCTCTCTCCTCCATGTGGTTCCTCAGCTGCCTAGACTTAGCCAATATATTAGGGAAGAAGTATTCAGATTAAGAAAATCTGAATACCTGCTTCAGAGCAGCATGACAGATCCCATCCTTTCCCCATCCCATCCACAAAGATGAGAATCCTAAGGTCAAATCCTATTGAGGGCCATCTCAGGACCTTCAATCAGTAATAACTTGCAAATAAGGGAACTCAGTATTGATAACTTACTCTGGATATTCTGTTATTCAAGTACTTTGCTGTCTTAGGTCCTTTATTACTCTTCACAAATCTATGAGATAGGAATTATTATTATCATCATTGGAGAAAACTAAGATTTTGAAAGACTAAGAACCTTGCCCAAGGTCATATAATTAATGAGCAACAGGGTGTTAGTCACTCAGTCATGTCCAACTCTTTGCAACCCTGTGGACTGTAGCCTGCCAGGCCCCTCAATCCATGGAATTCTCCAGGCAAGAGTACCAGAATGTGTTGCTATTCCCTTCTCCAGAGGATCTTCCCAACCCAGAGATCAAACCTGGGTGTCCTGCACTGCAGGCAGATTCTTTGCCATCTGAGTCACCAGGAAGCCCCCAGCAACAGGATGGAGCTGGCTCTCAGATCCAGACCACTCATGCCAGAGTCCACACTTTAGAAAAGCACTTCCGGCTAATAGAAAATATATACAAATATTGAAGACTTTTAATAAGACCAAAACCTATGATTTTCATCTTTGAATCCACAGCCCCTAGAACTGAGCCTGACAGTTGGCATCAATAATCACAGATGCTTTAAAAACATTTACTTTGAGCCAAGCACTCAAGGTTTTTGTATAGATACCAACTCATGCAATCTTTGAAACAACTCTATAAGAAAGATACTGTTATTATATCCATTTTTCAGGTGAGAAAACTGACAAGTGAATGCCAAATGGAAAAAGGCTGGGAAAGAAGGGAGGGAGGGAGGAAGAGAGAGGAAAAGAATATTCAGAAGGTAGACACTTGCTTCTCCAAACAGATTCCTTCTGTAAGCCTGCTCATATTAATACGTGAAGCTCAAACATGTGCCATACAAAAGAGTTCCCACAGCTTGAGCTTTACCTGATATAGAGACAATGAGTGGTTTCATATGATTCAGAGTTTAGATCCCAGGTGCATCATTAGTCACTGTTCTGATTTAAAATGTCATCAAGACTCAATGGCTTTTCTGGGCATATAGGCACAGCTGCACCAACCTGTTTCTGTAAGTCTTGAGGTGGTTTATAATGATGTGTTGCACACTCACTCAAGGCAAAGTCACTACAAAGCTTTCTGAATGTCTTTTCTCAAAAAAGCTAAAGTTGGTATCCATAATCACACAACGGGAAGCATTCTAAAGACAACTAGGGCTGGAGGGAAGTACAGGGGCAGAATCAAGCCTGGCAGAAGCTTGGGATCTTAGCAGATCCAAGGAACATGTGAAAAGAGATCAGGGAGTCAGGCAGGACTAAACAGCTCATGGAGCAAGCCTTGACTCTCTTGTCATAGAGCTGCTGTTTAGAATCAGGGCTACCATCCCCAGGGATCTTGCGGAAACTGGAAGTCAGAGTGGGAAGTTAGAGTGGGACTGCAAGTAAGGACAGGAACCCAGCTCTTAAATTTGGATTACACTTGATCTCAGTCATTTAAACTAATAAATGAGGTGTTTTTTCTTGTAGGCTTTGTTTATGCATCTTCTTGCTGCTGCTGCTGCTAAGTCACTTCAGTCGTGTCTGACTCTGTGTGACCCCTCTATGGTGGGCAGCAGCCCACCAGGCTTCCCCGTCCCTGGGATTCTCCAGGCAAGAATACTGGAGTGGGTTTCCAGTCCCTCCTCCTGGGGATCTTCCTGACCCAGAGATCGAACCCAGGTTGTCTGCATTGCAGGCAGATTCTTTACCATCTGAGTCACGAGGGAAGCCCCATGGTGCTGCCTTAAATTCTAAGATTAGTCTCAGAAGCTAGTAAAGGGCTGGATTTTCATGTGTCTGTTTACCTTGAGTTCAGCCATCTCACTTACTTCTATTGGCTTTTCAGTTGATTTTGACAGGTCAAAATAAGGCATCCTTTGTAAATGACCATGAGGCCTCCATTCTCCCAGTCACTATAACCTCCTCTTTTCATCTTCTTCACATTAAGGAGGATATTGAGAATATTACAGGGCCCCATTTTCTCATCCAAAACTCTTGGTACCATAGTTTTTGGGAATTCAGAATTTTTCAAATGATAAAAATGTGTTAGTAGAGTTTCCTATAATATGGTATGAGGCAGCACTCCCTGACTAAACATATTAATGCTTCTTTCAGCAGTAAGAGGAATGTTCCTTGGATGAATAGAGGAAGTATAGCATCTCACAGAAGTTCAGGGAAGGTTTTGCTACATACAAGTTATTAAAGGAGAAAAAAAAAAACTTCTGTTTTTCAGAGCATCGGGATTTCATAATTGCAGAAAAGAGACCTTGAATATTAAATAAGAAACTGTGGCTATAATGAGACTCCTTTTTGAGAAGGGACAAAAATGGATGAGATTTAGGTTGTTTTTCTGTGAAGGAGGGAAGTGCTATAAGACAATGAGGTTAGATGGACAAGAGACAAAAGAAGACCAAAGAAACATTCCCCAAAGGACCAGAAGCAAGCACATGGACCCAAGTAGAAAGTCCTATCTCCAGACGTCACCCTTAGATCTTTCACTCTTACACTGTTACATGTCCCAGAGCACCCCGGGACATGTCTTACTAAAAACCACCTAACGCACTTCTCTGGTTCCCATTCAGTCATAAAGTCCTGAGATTTAGATCATGGCTTTAATATCTTTACATCCCTGTATACACCTTGCCTATAACCTGTATCTGTAGCTGTTTAATAAGCTCACCTTTGGGGAATTAATTCCTTTGGGTATGCAAAAATAGTGAAGTAGGAAAAAAAGGGAAATATTTTTGGAAGGCAGTAATCTTGGCCATGCCATACACAACATGGATCGCCCGATTCCCTGACAGCAGTCACTAAAGCACAAGTCTGAGGAGTCACAGCAGACTTGGGAAAGTGGAAAGGATGGAGGAGGCTTCAGTTACTCAGCCTAACTGTAGAAAATGAACAAACACTTGACCTTGATGATTTATGTGGTCACTGCAGAGAAAGAAGTGCTCCCTGAGCAAGTGTACTTCCTCATAAAATAGCTCCGGGTCCTATGAATTCCACCTTTCAACATCACTGTAAAAATCTCTTGGGTGGAAGCTGTTCAGAAGAAATTCCTTAATAACTCCCAGCCCATAACTCTCGGTCACGCTTCTCTCTCTTCTCTCTCCAGTTCAGTGATGTGCCAAGATCAGCCTCTTCTCGTCCTCCCTTCATCTTGCCAGTCCTTGTTCCTGCCCACCTTCTGTTCACCAGCGTCCTTCTATATTCATAGGCACCTTCTCTCCCAAGCAAGTATCTGCTGGACATGCACATCTAATTGTCTGATGAATCTCAAGTTCAGTACGTCCACAATCAAATTCATGGCATTACCACAATCCACTACTCCCCCTGACTTTCAAATGTTTATAAACTACATGGCCAGTTTTCCACAGACAAATTTTTAAATAATCATACCTCAAAGAACATCAGATTCTAAATTCCTCTTCATTTTTATTTACATTCTCCCAATCTCCCACCCAGGCTATTTCAATAGTTTCTGCACGGCTCTCTTTTTCTTCAATTCATCCATCACATCAATAGCAATCTTAATCAGTTAGGAATTGCATTCAGCTGTGAATAATAAACCTCTGCAAGCTTTAAACAAGATTAGGGTATATTTTTCTCTTTGACTCAGGTTCCCTCCAACTTTGTACTCCACCATCCTCAGGGAGGGCGTCTTCTTCTCAGACTTTAAAGATGGCTGCCAGAGGGCTTGCCTGATGGCTCACTGGTAAAGAATCCACCTGTCAATGCAGGTGACGTGGGTTCAATCCCTGGTCCAGGAAGATGCCACATATTGCCGAGCAACTAAGCCCGGACATCACAACTACTGAGCCTGCATTCTAGAGCCCAAAAGGGCAGTCACTGAGCCCACCCGCCCTAGAGCCCAGGCCCCACCATAAGAGAAGCCACCACAGTGAGAAGCTCCTGCACTGTCTCTAGAGAGTAGCCCCCGTTCCCCACAACAAAAGCCGGTGCAGCAACGAAGACCCAGCACAGCCAAAGATAAAATGTATAAATAAGTAAAGAAGATGGCTCCTGGAATTCAAACCATCTTTTCATTCCCAGGAAAGAAGAAAGACCTAAAGGAAAAGGGGCATGACATCTGAGTCGGTAAGAGCTTTCCTAGAAACTCCCGAAATAACTCCTGCTTAGAATAGAGTCTCAGGGCCCCCAAAGCTTCAGGGGAGACTGGGAAACAAAGTTTGGGGGCTGGCATTCATCATTCTCCCTAAACCTGAGGCTGAGGTAGTAAGAAGGGTAAGAAGAATGGTAAGTGGGCAAAATCAGCCTGCCAGTCAGTATTTCGAAAATAAATTTTTGATATAAAACAAACATCTTACATAGCTTCATTACCTACAGAGTTAAGCCTAAAACTGTAACAACATGTTCAAGCCTTTCCAGGATCTACCCCCAACCCATCTCACCAGCTCTTTCTTCTACTTCTCAGAGTAGTAGTTCCAAAATTTTAATGTGCTTATGAATCACCCGAGGAGCTGGTTTTAATAGGTCCAGAATGAGATCTGCGTTTCTGAATTGCTAACAAGTTCCCAGGTGATGTTCTTGCAGCTGGCCCCTGGAGTGCAAAGTTTTAGAGCAGCAGTTTTCTACCAGGAGCCTCACTGTCCCCAGGAGACATTTGACAATCTCTGGAGAAATTGGCATGTTACAACATGGGGTTTGGGGGTGGTGTGGGGAAGGTGGGCACTGCCAGCAGCTGGAAGTAAATGTCCATGGTAGCCACTGGCTTAGTGCCTGACACACTATTGAATGGGCTCCCTTTTATTTGTATATAACACATAGGTGCTTAATATTAAAATGTATATATATATATATACATACACACACATACACAGTTGCTTCAGTTGTACCCAACTCCTTGTGATCATACAGACTGTAACCAGCCAGGCTCCTCTGTCCATGGGATTCTTCAGGCAAGAATACTGGAGTGGGATGCCATGCCCTCCTCACGTGATCTTCCTGACCCAGGGATTGAACCTGAGTCTCTTGTGACTCCTGCATTGCAGGTGGATTCTTTACCACTGAGCCACCCACCTGGGAAGCACATATATATATACACACACATATATATACACACACACATACATATACATTCTAAGCCTTTAAGAAGTTGCTCTAATGCAATTAACTCACCATAGTTCCATCTTTCCTAGTCTTCATTGTAACAACCAACAGTGAAGATTGTAACACCTTCCAGTACTCATAAAACCCAAATATAATTCCTACATACAGGTTTTAAAATGAAGAAGAAAAGAAAGTTAAAAAACCCTCCTTTAGGGCCACTGTCCGGCTTTCATTAAACTTTCCCTGATTCTTTCAGGTCAGGGTTCATGGACCAGTACCTTTGTACCTGGTTGCCTGAGATTAAAACTGAGTAATAGACCCTCTGTGCCATCAATACAATCCTAATGCATTTTTCATTATGATGAACTCCCACTTGGGCCCTCTTTCTGAGGTTCAGGCAGAGGTAAAAGAGGCATGTCTTGCTTGTTTACTAGCATTTAAACAAGATTGCTCTTTTCCAACAAACGATAACAATTTTGTGCTTAAGATGATTTCTGGGAAGGTAGAAATATTGTATTTATTTGACCATCTGTTAGGAGAGCACTGAGTCAATAGAGCAGGCTTCCAACTGGTTCACATTTCAGAACTTTAATAAAATATTTTAAGCAAAGGTCACATGGATAGCCCATTTTCCAGTAAATAATACCCAAACACATACACACATGCATACTTATCACACATTCTTATACATACACTTACATGCATGTAACTGCTCACATGTGTACCAACATGCACACACTGTGAAGATACACATACATGTATACACAAGTATATACTCAGATGCACACACATGCATATACACATATACGCACACCCATGTACCCACACACAGGCACATATATATATATGGATGTGAGAGTTGGACCATAAAGAAAGCTGAGAGCCGAAGAATTGATGCTTTTGAATTGTGGTGTTGGAGAAGTTCCTTGGACTGTAAGGAGATCAAACCAGTCAATCCTAAAGGAAATCAACCCTGAATATTCATTGGAATGACTGATACTGAAGCTGAAACTCCAATACTTTGGCCACCGATGCAAAGAACTGACTAACTGGAAAAGACCCTGATGCTGGGGAAGATAGAAGGCAGGAGGAGAAGGGGACAACAAAGGATGAGATGGTTGGATGGCATCACTGACTTGACGGACATGAGTTTGTACAAGCTCTGGGAGTTGGTGATGGACAGGAAAGTCTGGCATGCTCTAATCCATGGGGTTGCAAGGAGTTGGACATGACTGAGTGACTGAACTGAACTGATATACCTGAAGTAGGCTGGAAAGTAAACTCTCAAAGATATGAGAACCTAATCCCTGCCACTTGTTATCTTATTTGGGGAAAAGGTAATGGATTTAGAAAAGGCAGAAGAAGCAGAGATCAAATTGCCAACATCCATTGGATCATAGAAAAAGCAAGATAATTTCAGAAAAACACCTACTTCTGCTTCATTGACTACGCTAAAGCCTTTGATTGTGGGGATCACAACAAACTGTGGGAAATTCCTAAAGAGATGGATATAACAGACCACCTTACCTGCCTCCTGAGAAGCCTGTTTGCAGGTCAAGAAGCAATGGTTGGAACCTAACATGGAACAATGGACTGGTTCCAAATTGGGAAAGGAGTACATCAAGAATGTATATTGTCACCTTGCTTATTTAACTTATATGCAGAGTACATCACACAAAATGTCAGGCTGGATGAATCACAAGCTGGAATTAAGATTGCTGGGAAAAATATCAACAACCTCATGTACACAGATGACACCACCCTAATGGCAGAAAGTGAAGAGTAACTAAAGAGCCTCTTGATGAAGATAAAAAAATGTGAAAAAGCTAGCTTAAAACTCAACATTCAAAAAACTAAGATTATGGCACCTGGTCCCATCATTTCATGGCAAATAGAGGAGAAAAAATGGAAACAATGACAGATTTTCTTTTCTTGGGCTCCAAAATCACTGTGGACGGTGCCTGCAGCCATGAAATTATAAGACAAATGCTCCTTGGAAGAAAAACTATGATAAACCTAGACAGCATATTAAAAAGAAGAGACACCATTTTGATGACAAAGGTCTGTATAGGCAAAGCAATGGTTTTTCCAGTAATCATGTGAGAATGTGAGAACTGGACCATAAAGAAGGCTGAGAGCCAAAGAATTGATGCTTTCGAACTACGGTGCTGAAGACTCTTGAGAGTCCCTTGGACAGCAAGGAGATCAAACCAGTCAATCTTAAAGGAAATCAGCCATGACTATTCATTGGAAGGACTGATGCTGAAGCTCCAATACTTCGCCCATCTGATGCGTAAAGCCTACTCATTGGAAAAAACCCTGATGCTGAGAAAGACTGAGGGTAGGAGGAGAAGGGGGCAGCAGAGGATGAGATGATTGGATGGCATCATTGACTCAATGGACATGAGTTTGAGCAAACTCAGAGAGATAGTGAAGGACAGGGAAGCCTGGCATCCTGCAGTCCATGGGGTTGCAAGGAATAGGACACCACTCAGTGACTGAACAACAACAATGTTACTAAGGAGCTTCCCTGGTGGCTCAGAGGTAATGAATCCTCCTGCCATGCAGAAGCCACAGGTTCAATCCCTGGGTCGGAGAGATCCCCTGGAGGAAGGCATGGCAACCTATTCCAGTATCTTTGCCTGGAGAATCCCATGGACAGAGAAGCTTGGCATGCTATAGTCCATAGGGTCTCAAAGAGTCAGACACAACTGAAGCAACTTAGCATGCACACACTCAGTGTTACTAAGGATCTTGTGATGGAGAGATCATTCTCACTCTGGACTGTCAAGCTGGGTCCTAAATGCTATCACTAGTGTCTTTATAAGAGAGTGCAGGGGGAGACTTCACACACACACACACACACAGAGAAGAAATTCCATATGAAGCCAGATGCAGAGACAGGAGTGCTGTGGCCATAGTCAAGAACTGCCCAGTGACCAGATGCTGGAAGGAAGGATCAGATTCTCTCTTAGAATGTCCAGAGGGACTGCAGCCCTGACTACACTTTGTTGTTGTTGTTTAGTCTCTCAGTTGTGTCCAACTCTTTGGGACCCCATGGACTGTAGCCCACCAGGCTCCTCTGTCCATGAGGTTTCCCAGGCAAGAACACTGCATTGGGTTGTCATTTCCTTCTCCAGGGGATCTTCCAACCCAGGGATCAAACCCATGCCTCCTGTATTGGCAGGCAGATTCTTTATCACTGAGTCACCAGGGAAGCCCTGCCTATAGCTTGATTTCAGCCCAAATTTCAGACCTCTGGCTTCTAAAACTATGAGAGAATAAATCTGTGTTGTTTTAAGCCATCAAGTTTGCGGTAATTTATTACAGCAGCCCCAGAAAACACCCGTCAATATATGCACACACACACACTCACATATGTACACAGTCATATGGCCACATATACACACATGCACACATATGTACACAGACATGAACATACATACACATTCCTATACTCACATGATTGTATATCTGTGCTAACAGGTTAACTTGGTTATATCTAAAACACCTTCAGTGAAACCCCAAACTTGAATCATACTCCTCTCAAATAAAATAAATATGTAATAATTTTTAAAACGGTGTCAAAATATTAGTAACAATGAGAGGAGGAAATCATGAACCTGTCCCTATATTTCATCTTCCACATAATAATAATTACTCACATTAGGCAAAAACCTGTTAGGGGTCAAGCCATTGAGCTAATTGCTTCAGAGGTATAATCAACAACCATACACACAGGAGGAACAGAGGGGCAGAGAAGTGAAATGAAGTGAAAGCCACTTAGTCGTGTCCTTTTTGCAACCCCATGGACTGTACAGTCCATGGAATTCTCCAGGCCAGAACACTGGAGTGGGAAGCCTTTTCCTTCTCCAGGGGATCTTCCCAACCTGGGGATCGAACCCAGGTCTCCCATATTGCAGGCAGATTCTTTACCAGCTGAGCCACCAGGGAAGCCCAAGAATACTGGAGTGGGTAGCCTATCCCTTCTCCAGATGACCTGCCCAACACAGGAATCGAACCGGGCTCTCCTGCACTGCAGGCAGATTATTTACCAACTGAGCTGTCAGGGAAGCCTGAGGGGCAGAGAAATTGAACAAATTAAGGTCACAGACTGATGGAGCTGAGGTGGGAACCCAGGTGTTAAGACTCCAGAGGCCACATTTTAAACAAAAGAAACAGTGTCATTTAAAATCTCAGTATTTTCTTTAATAAACACCTATGTGTTTAGTTCCACATTCTGACAGCATTGCTACTGTATTTCCACGCCACAACATCGGTGCATGTTCTGGTACCGCTGCTAACTGCGTCGTCTTCACTGAAATCAGAGTTCCATCTGATAAAGGCCTCTGTCCCCGCCCCAGCCCCCAACGTAGTATGAGGCCTTTTTGCTACTGTAGAGACAGGATATGTGCTAAGCACGCAAAGACCTAAGCCTCTACTTGCAGCATCTCCACTGGGCTTCCAGGGTGCCTTAAATCCTGCTCCCTCCACTGGGCCAATTGGAACCACACAGGCTCTTACAGCTCTTTCTTGTGACTGTGATTTTGGAAATACTGCTATCTTTCTGTTGCATATACATAAGGCACATATTTTGGTGCACAAATAAAAAGTGTGTTGTTACTACATGTTTATTCTAAGGTCTATGTAAGCAAATCAAAACATAAACTTGTAAATATCTCAAGGTTGCAAAAGCAGAATATTCAGGACAGACAATCATGAACAGTCACCTAGACTTTAAGCCACAGCTAGTCAATAATTGCCTCCTTTTATCCCCACCTTTTTCTGTAAAAAGCTGTTTCCGGAGCCAGCACTGGCAGCCAGTTCCAGTTTGATGCTGCCCTATTCTGATTGATTTTTACTCAGATAAACTCTCAAAATTTTAAACCTACCTCAGTTTTATCTTTTAACAGCATAAAGGGAACAGCTGAGTCAAATGCCAGGCTCAAAGGTTGAAAGTAGTTCTGGCCACGGGCGTGAATTCTGGGCCATTATATCAGTGGAGACAAAGGAGGGTTTAGTCCTTGGATTTATTTTGATTTTTTTTAAGCTGTAAATGCAGGAGGAACGAGGCCTCACCTTGTACCTCCCTGTTCTCCCTCCCTCTCCTTCTTTCATTTGTTGTGAGAGGGCAGCTCAAGTGAAGGTGACAACCCTAATCAGAGACAGGGTGAGGATGGCAGGAGCAAATGGAAATGTCACATCCAGACAGACTTGGGAGGGAAAAAAAACGTAATTGTGGCTTCTCACAGGAGAATATCAGGCAGGAAATGGCAGTACTCTGAGAGATAAGCCACAAGCCTCCCCTATCTGAGGATCTCAGTGAATCCTGATGGATCCCGGAGGGCAGCAGAATGTCTGGAAGATTAAGCCAGGAATAAATGGGAGAAAGGTGGTGGGGAGGTCCTATGTGTGTGTGTGTGGGCGGAGGGGGGGGGAGGGGGGGGCAGGGGGGGTGTGGCTCTTATCCACATCGAATCGCAGCAATGTCAGGGTGTCACTCACTTCCCTCCATGGACAATGGGGAAACCATGACAGTCTACTGTAACCACAATCCCTGCATGTGCTTTTGTACAGTTTTCCCCTTTTTCTAAAGTAGAATGATTTACACCACATGGATGAAACCTTTCCCAGTAGATAAAATGACAACCCGTGGGTACTGTTTTGATATGGTCTGTTATATCTCAGGGTTTACAACCAATTTCTCTTGCTTCCTCTTCTTGGTTTAAAATAGTTACAGTGCTAGAATACAGGTGTTTGCTCTCATATTTTGAAATCTGTGAATGTTTCTTAAATTTGAACAAAAAAAATTCTATACAATGTTTAGCTAACCTGGAAAATGACAATTGAAGAAAAGCTATAAAGATTTTAAAATTTAATAAAAAAAAAATAATAAAAAAGAAAAAAAAAAAAAAAGAAAAGCTAAAATAATTGTGGGAACTCAGTTACAGAAGACTTTCCTTTGTTTTATTTCTACTGTTCTTTCCTTCCTTCTATCCTTCCTTCCTTCTTTATTTATATATTAGCTGAAGAGCAACTATTTGTGGATTGGAGTTGTTCCCTCTGTTGTGGGCAGGTTTTCATGATGCTCTCTTTTGGAACACAGAGGAAAGGCCAATCCTCACTCTGTATTTAGAGAAAACCGAACACAGAGGTCAAGGACAGATGAGATATTGGGGTGAATCATTTTGTCTTTTGCCAAACTATCTGGAGAAGAAGGAGAAATGTGTTCCCTAAATGTGGAGTAGACTCTAAGGCTGATGAAACTTGTACTTAGTAGCTGAAACTGTAAGACACAGACTGTTATTGACCCAATGATGACTTCTTGTCAGATATATTTCTTTTTCTTTAAACTTTGTTTCGCCTTGCTTTTGTTCACTAAAAAGATACTATTTCTTTTTAGAAGAAAGAGGGTACCCTGCCCCTCTACCTAAATATTAAACCAAAGTACCTTTGTTCAGGACCCTATCTACCTGTGTTTGGCTACAGGAAGGAAGAAATTAACATATTGCTTCCCTGGGGGTGGCCATTCTAGGGGATCTACAATATTAATGGCCTTTTTACTTCCTCACCTTCCCAATCTCTGCTCTAAAAAAGAAACTGGCACCCAGACCCTGATAAGATGGTTATTTTGAGACACTAGTCTGCCATCTTCTCAGTCAGCAGGCTTTCTGAATAAAATTGTGTTCCTTGACCCAAAACCTCATCTCTTGGCTATTTGGCCAGTTGTACAATGAGTAGAAGGAGCTTGGACTTAGTAACAGGAGTGCTCATCATTAGGATTATATTAAATTTGGGGTTGGCCAAAAAAGTTCATTTAGTTAATGAAGACATTGTTCAATAAAGTTCTTGGTGAAAATTTAATCATGTCTTTTATTTTACTTAAAACCAAATGAAAGTTTTGGTTAACCCAATTGCTGGACCATTGTGTAAGCCTTACATGAGCTTTGAGAGATTGACAGGAGGCAGTTGGTTTAGCTTGGAGCTTAGAGAAAAAAGTTTTGAAACACCCGCAACATGACTTGGATGATCCTCCTGTTCCTCTGGATCAGACAATACACGGATGTATGACCTAGGCAGTAGGCAGACAGGTTACAGAACATAGAAGCATTCCTCAAAGGTCCTCAGGAGGAATTCAGTTCAGTTCAGTTCAGTCGCTCAGTCGTGTCCAATTATCTGCAACCCCATGGACAGCAGCATGCCAGGCTTCCCTATCCATCACCAACTTCCGGAGCTTACTCATACTCATGTCCATCAAGTCAGTGATGCCATCCAACCATCTCATCCTCTGTCACTCTCTTCTCCTCCTGCTTTCAATCTTTCCCAGCATCAGGGTCTTTTCAAATAAGTCAGGTCTTTGCATCAGTTGGCCAAAGTATTGGAGCTTCAGCTTCAGCATCAGTCTTTCCAATGAATAGTCAGGACTGATTTCTTTTAGGATTGTTTGGTTTGATCTCCTTGCAGTCCAAGGGACTCTCAAGAGTCTTTTCCAACACCACAGTTCAAAAGCATAAATTCTTCGGCACTTAGCTTTCTTTATGGTCCAACTCACATCCATATGTGACTACTGGAAAAGTCATAGCTTTGACTAGACAGACCTTTGTTGGTAAAGTACTGTCTCTGCTTTTTAATATGCTGTCTAGGTTTGTCATAGCTTTTCTTCCAAGGAGCAAGTGTCTTTTAATTTAATGGCTACAGTCACCATCTGCAGTGATTTTGGAGCCCAAGAAAATAAAGTCTGTCATTGTTTCCACTGTTTACTGATCTATTTGCTGTAAAGTGATGGGGCCAAATGCCATGATCTTAGATTTTGAATGCTGAGTTTAAGCCAGGAGAAATTACTTGGCAAGAAAACATCAAGAATAAAACACCCTCCTGAAGACAGCTCTTTGCATGTGGGGATATAATTTTTAAATCTTTATTAAAAGTGCTTAATTTGTTCCCTGATTACAGCTTATTTCTACTCATTTTTAATGAAGCAAGCATTTTTTTTGGACACATTTCATTTTGAAAGGTAGACAAATCTTAAATAGAAAGTTATCAAATATGGACACATCCATATAACCATAACCTATATCAAGACATAGAATATTTCTGGGCAAAACTCTCTGCTCTCCTAAAGGTAAACACTATTCCAGCTTTCATCACTATAAAGCAGCTTTGCCTGAAATTGTACTTTCTATGAATTGAATTATACCATGTGTGATCTTTTTGTGTCTGGCTCTTTTTGCTCCATGATTGTCACTGAGATTCATCAGGTTACTGCATTCTTTTTATTGTTGTGAGGCATTCTGTGATATAAATATATAAAAATTTAATTACCCATTCTAATGATCATGGACATTTTAGTTGTTCTCACTTGGGGGGTATAATAAACAACAGTACTACTCTATAAGAGTATATGTATAACATGTTGTTTGGTGTATATTAACACTCAGCTTCTGGGGGATATATGCTCAGAACTGGTGCTAAGGACTAGAAAGAATGGATACTTACACCTTTAATGGATACTTTTTACCTTGGCTATTCTAGGTCTTTTAATGTCTAATATATGTTTACAAAGTGTTTTTTAACAATTTACACTTCCACCACCTCTACATGGGTGCCAATATCTTGTATTGCTTGTTCTTTTTCTTTTAGCCATTCTACTTGGTGTATAATAGTATGTAGGTGTAATTTAAATGTGTTTGAACTTATGATATGGAGCATCTTTTCATAATGTTTCATTAGAATGTTCTCCTTCATAAAGTCACTATCTCTTGTTTTCTGTCATTTTTTATGGACTTATAGAAGATGATAGAATGGATAGACAGATGATAGACATCTACTGATAAAGATAGTTAACAAAACATGCATCTAACATTATGCACTTCCAGTCTTCTCCTAGTATGTGACTTGCCTCTTATTGTTTTAACTAGAATGTCTAATTTTAATGAACTCCAAAATTTACTAATATATTCTTTTGTGATTGCATGAAAGTCACTTCAGTCGTGTCCAACTCTTTGGGACCCTGTGGACAGTAGCCCACCAGGCTCCTCTGTCCGTGGAATTTTCCAGGCAAGAATACTGGGACAGGTGGCCATTTCCTTCTCTAGGGGATCTTCCCAACCCAGGGACTGAACTCCTGTCTCTCATGTCTCTGGCACTGGCAGGCAGTTTCTTTAACACTAGCAGTACCTGGGAAACCCTCTTTTGTGATTAATATATTCTGATGAAAACTTTAGGAAATCATTTCTACCCTAAATTCAAGAAGATATCCTTCTACATCTTATTCTCTAAGCTTTGTTTTTTATCTTATACATTTGGGTCTGTAATACATCTTACATGAATTTCTGCACATAACATGAGATGGTGGTCAGTGTTAATTTTTTTTTCCATGTGGTTATCCAACTGACCCTATCCTCCCAGACCACCTTCCTCCCACATATTGCTTCCTGTGTCATAAATCAGATGAACATATATGTGTGGGCCTGTTTCTGGGCTAATACAGTCATTTCTATGACAACATAATAAATAAATCTTTATATCTGCTAGTGTAAGTTCTCCATCTTTATTCTTTTTCAAATTTGCCTTGAATATTCTAGGTCTTGTAAGGTCTCATATGTGTTTTAGAATTACATTGTCAATATCATACACATACACATACCACTGAGATTTTTAATGGGATACTATTGAACTTATGTTAACTTATGAACAGTAGTGAAGCATATGCCTGCCAATGTAGGAGACTCAGGAGCCACTGGTTCGATCCCTGGGTAGGGAAGCTCCCTGGAGAAGGAAATGGCAACCCACTCGGGTATTCTCACCTGGAAAATTTCATGGAGATAAGACCCCAGCAGGCTGTAGTCCATGGGATTGCAAAGAGTCAGACATGACTGAACACACATGCTTTGAACTTATAGGCCAATTTAGGAAGACTTTATATCTTAATAACATTGGTCTTCATGAAAGTTCTTCCTTTTAATCAGGTCATCTTAATTACTCTTAGCAACACAGTTTGCAGTATAGAGGTCTTATAGTTCTTTCTGTAGACTTATTCATTAGTACTAAAGATTCTTGTTATTTTTATTAGATTTATTCCCAGATACTAAATAGTAATCAAAAGCAGAGATATTACTTTGCTGACTAAGGTCCATTTAGTCAAGGCTATGGTTTTTCCAGTAGTCATGTATGGATGTGAGTGTTGGACTGTGAAGCAAGCTGAGCGCCGAAGAATTGATGCTTTTGAACTGTGGTGTTGGAGAAGACTCTTGAGAGTCCCTTGGACTGCAAGGAGATCCAACCAGTCCATTCTGAAGGAGATCAGCCCTGGGATTTCTTTGGAAGGAATGATGCTAAAGCTGAAACTCCAGGACTTTGGCCACCTCATGTGAAGAGCTGACTCATTGGAAAAGACTCTGATGCTGGGAAGGGTTGAGGGCAGGAGGAAAAGGGGACAACAGAGGATGAGATGGCTGGATGGCATCACGGACTCGATGGATGTGAGTCTGAGTGAACTCCGGGAGTTGGTGATGGACAGGGAGGCCTGGCGTGCTGCGACTCATGGGGTCGCAAAGAGTCGGACACAACTGAGTGACTGAACTGAACTGAACTAAATATTCTTGCTATTTTTAATCATAACTTCTACTTGGCTGATGTTAGTTTATAGGAATAAAACTGATTTTTATTTTGATATTGATGTGTGTGCAGTAATCTTACTAGATTCACTCAATAGTTCTAGTAATTTGTACATTCTTTGAATTTATATACTCTTCTATATGTAATAATATCACCTGCCAATAATGGTAGTGTTGTTTTTCCTTCCAACCTTTATAAATTTTATTATTCTTTATTACCTCGTTGCACTGGATACCTCCAGTACATTGAACAGAAGTAGAAGCAACAGACATCCTTGTCTTGCTTCTGAACTCAGATAAAGCAATCAACACTTTACCACTAAGAACTGGCTTATGTAGGTATACTATACCACATTTGGAATGTTCCTATTTGTAAATTGATAAGCATTTTTTAAACTTATGAGCATTAAATTTTAAAAAATGCTTTTTTGGTGTAATTTGAGAAAATCATGTTTTTTTTCCATATTTGTGCAAATATGAAAAATTACACTGATTGATTTATACATAATAGTTAAATCAACTTGGCATTTCTAAAATAAACCCAGCTAGATCATGGTATAATTTGCTATTAATATATCTCGAGAATTGATTTGTTAATGACTTTTTAGGATTATTTGTGTGTGTCTATATTTGTGAAAGAAATTATCCAGTAATTTTCCATTCTTATAACATCTTTATCAGGCTTTTATCTCAGTGTTTTGCTGAATATACAAAATTTGTTGCAAAATATTTCCTTTCCAACTTTTCTGGAAGAGTTTTTTTTTTTTTTTATCTGATATTATTTCTTCTTTACATATTTGAAAGAATTTGCCAGTGAAAATATCCAGAGCAGGATTTTTTGTTGTTTTCCTTACTGTTGTTTCTTTTATGAAAATGCTTTTAAATAGAGACTTGCTATTTTAAAGATAAATATAGAAAGATTTCATTTCTGATAATTGTAAAGTAATTCATGTCAGACTGACCCTTTCACAGATAACAGGGTTAAACCCTGGACAAAGTACAATAAAGATAAATACTACTTAAAAGTACTAGAGAGCAAGAACGAAAATAGCAGGTTTTAGAGGGAAGTTGACATTCAGGAGAGGATAGCATGCAAAGTTTAACCTTTTTTTTTGTTTGTTTTAAGCAACTGAAAGCCAGAGGACAGACAAAAATAGGCACCATACATGGTTAAGAAAATTTCAGTAAAAGGCCAATAACGCTCAGAAAGAAGAATTCCACAGGAATCCACATCCAGGGTGTGTCCAAATATCTGCCAGCCATGAACCACACATGTAAACATCAGACTCAAAGAAGCCCAGCTAAAGACAGAACTGGGCTGAGATTTGAGCTGTTGTCCAAGACACAGTATTAGAGTCCAGCAAAATTCAACCAAGTTTAATGTTCTAAAAAAAAGAAGAACAAGAAGAAGCCCACAACACTCTTTGGAGATAAGTAACAGAGTCTAAAGTGCTACTACATAATGCTCACAATGTCCACTGTACAACTCCAAATTACTCAACACTAACAAAATGTGATCCAAAAGAATAATGAAAAAAAAAGAACATGTGATCCATTCTCAAGAGAAAAGACAGTCAACATAAACATACTGTAAGATGATCTAGAAGTAATATTTGGCAGATAATGACGTTAAAGCAGCTGTGTAAGTATGCCCTGTAAGTATGTAAAGCAGCTGTGTAAGTATATGTAAATGACATACAGAGAAACGTAATCAAGAAAGAAATAAGAGCTATAAAAATCAAATAAAAATTTAGAACTGAAAATATAATGTGTAAAACTTTAAAAAGTCATCAGATTGCCTTAACAAGAGATTTGAGAGGAAAGGAGAATATCAGCAAATTAACAATGAAGATACAGAAATTATCTGATCTGAAAAATAGATTTAAAAAATGATAAGGTTTGAAAAATAATATGAAATGATCTACTATATGTGTAAATGGAGTCTCAGGAGATAAGAGAGTGATGGGAGAAAAAAAAACTGTAAAAATAAACAAATGAAAGAGTGATGTATCAGGGCAAAGTCTATTCATTTCTTTTAATTTCTGCTTTACAAATTACCACAATCTTAGTAGCTTACAACAACACACATTAACTATGTCACAGTTTTTTAAGTGCAACATCTAGGCAGGCTCAATTGGATTCTTTGCTTAGAGTCTCACAAAGCCAAAATCAAGGTGACTGAGAGTCACCCAGGCTAGGTTCTTACCTGGTGATTCTAGGGAGAGTTGGCTACCAAACTCATGCAGGTGGTTGGCTGAATTGTTTCTTACAATTTTAAAACTGAGGTTCCATCTTCTCCCTGGCAATGAGCTGGAGGTCACATTCAGTGATGCGAGGCCTCTCTCGGGCACTTCCATGTGATTTCCCTTCATCTGAGCAAAGGGGAACCTTCCTTATGTCAAGTCCCCTTCCTTCTTCAAATCTCTCTGACATCTGTGACCAGCCAGAGGAAGCTATCTGCATTAGTCAGCTAGTGAACAGATTAGGGCCACCCAGTTACCTAACTTTTCCCATATACTGCAGCTTCTTCATGAAAATGATATCTCATCATATTCACAATCCTGGGGAGAAGACAGTAAATCTTTGGGAAACACCTTGGGATTCTTCCTGCTGAAATAGTAAAAGAAAGCTGAGTTGATTATATTAATATCAGATAATTCAGACATAAAAAGAAAATTTTAATAATAATAATTGGGTTAGTTTAAAAAGAGAAATAGTAGTCATGTATAAATATACATAGATGGCATTACCTATTCAATGGACATGAACTTGCACAAACTCCAGGAGATGGTGTTGACTGGCAGGGAGATGGTGAGGGACAGGGAGGCCTGGCATGCTACAGTCCATGGATTCACAGAGTCAGACATGACTTAGTGACTGAACAATAACATTAATATAGATAAAGCAAAAATGGACAGAATTAAAGGAGAAAATTGGCCAAAAGCATAGTTGATGAGTTTAATGCCTCTCTCTCAAAAACTGATGAATTAAGTAGACAAAATTTAGTTAGATAAATGGTCCTGCTGCATATTCTACATTCAAACCAGAAAACATGAACACCATCAAAACTTTGACCTAAGATGGCTCAGATGGTAAAGCATCTGCCTGCAATGCGGGAGACCTGGGTTCAATCCCTGGGTTGGGAAGATCCCCTGGAGAAGGAAATGGCAACCCACTCCAGCACTCTTGCCTGGAAAATTACACAGACAGAGGAGCCTGGTAGGCTACAGCCAATGGGGTCGCAAAGAGTCAGACACGACTGAGTGACTTCCCTTTCTACCCTTAGCAGTGCTTCCCTGTAGCTCAGATGGTAAAGAGACCCAGGTTCAATCTCTGGGTCAGGAAAATCCTCTGGAGAAGGGAATGAAACCCACTTCAGTATTCTTGCTTGGAGAATCCCCATGGACGGAGGAAGCTGGCAGCTGCAGTCCATGGGGTCACAAAGAGTTGGACACAACTGAGCAACTAACACTACTACTACTACCCTTAGTAACTTCTGAATACATATAATTTTAAAGAGTACATGGAACCAATACAATATTGTAAAGTAATTAGCCTCCAATTAAAATAAATAAATTTATATTTAAAAAATAAATAAATAAAGAGTACATGGGCTTCCCTCATAGCTCAGTTGGTAAAGTGTTTGACTACAACACAGGAGATCTAGGTTAGATACCTGGGTCAAGAAGAGATCCTGGAGAAGGAAATGGCAACCCACTCCAGTATTCTTGTCCAGAGAATCCCAGGGAAAGAGGAGCCTGGCAGGCTATATAGTCTATGGGGTCACAAGAGTCGGACATGACTGAGCGACTAAGCACCCACACACATAGTACATTAACCAATAGATTAAGCCATAAAGAAAGTTTAAGAGGATTATGGTCATATGTTCATATGTTCTCACTACAAGATAAATAGAGTTCCAGGTGTAGAAAACAAACTTATGGTTACCAGGGGGTAAGAGGGAGAGGGATAAATTGGAAGATTGGGATTGACATAAACACACTACCATATATAAAACAGATAACTAGTAAGGATTTCCTGTATAGCACAGGAAACTCTACTCAATACTCTGTAATGGCCTACATGGAAAAAAAAAAAAAACATAAAAAGAGTGAATATACGTGTATATCATAACTGATTCACATTGCTATACACCTGAAACTAATACAACACAGTGAATCAACTATACTCTAACATATATATGTTTGTATTATATATATGTATATATATATATGAAAGTGAAAGTGAAGTTGCTCAGTCACCTCTGACTCTTTGTGAACCCATGGACTGTAGCCTACCAGGCTTCTCAGTCCATGGGATTTTCCAGGCAGGAATACTGGAGTGGGTTGCTATTTCCTTCTCCAGGGGATCTTCCCAACCCAGGGATTGAACCCGAGTCTCCCACATGGTAGGCAGACGCTTTACCCTCTGAGCCACCAGGGAAGCATATATACATCTATATATATACATATATAAACAGAATTTGGAAGTCAAAAAACACACTGCTAAATAATCCATGGATCAAGTAAGAAATCACAATGAAAATACATTTTTTTAAAAAACTTTGAATAGAATGATAGTGAAATACATATCAAAATCTATGTATCTCAAAGAAAATATAAAGTTTTAAACACTTATATTAGGAAATAAGAAAAATAAAAAAAAATCTGATTTAAAATTCTACCTAAAAAAAGAAAAACAAAGGAAAAAGAAAGGAAATAATCAAGAGCGGAAATTAATGAAATAGGAAATAGACAGATGACAAAGAAAAGTTTAAAATTCCAAAGCTATTTTTTTGAAAGATCAACAAAATTATTTTCTTTAAAATCCCTCATTAAACTGATTACAAAAAAACAATACAAGTCACCAGTCTCAGGAACGAAAGAATAGTTATCACTACAGGTTCTGCAATCATTAAAAAGAAAATAAGAGGATACTATGAAAAACTTTATGCCAAACAATTCAACAATTTAAGTAAAATGAACTGGCCTCTTCCCATGCACACAATCTACAGCCATATACAGCACAATTTCTGAAAAAAATCCAGAAACTAGCTGAAGAGCAATTTCTACAGAATTGATGAAAAAAGAAAAATATTGAAATGGGTAGAAAAGTCCGAGACACACTCTTGGCATAAACCCCACCTGGCACAGCAATGTACAATCAGCGGGGAATATGCAACTCTGACCCTCCCACCACAGAGTTAAGAACTGTAAAAAAGTGAAAGGGTTAGTTGTTCACTTATGTCTGACTCTTTGCAACCCCATGGACTGTACCCCACCAGGCTCCTCTGTTCATGTAATTCTCGGACAAGATTACTGGAGTGGGTTTCCATTCCCTTCTCCAGGGGATTTTCCCAACCCAGGGATCGAACTTGGGTCCCCCACATTACAGGCAGATTCTTTACCATATGAGCCACGAGGGAATCATATGAGACCAAATATCTAGTGCCCCAACTTTTAAGACTCCTACCTGAAGTAGTTTTGATATACTGTATTATCATAATTTATTCTCAAGATCATGCATTATGGTCTAATGTCCATTGTGACTTCTTCTTTTACTAATAATTTCTAAACATCTGGAGAATTTTCTAATTACATTTACATTATTAATATCTAGTTTAATTATACTATGGTTACAGAATTTGTTCCATATTATTTCCATCCTTTGAAAATTGTTGTCTTAACTATGGTCCAGCATAGGGTGTATTTTGTAAATTTCCCATTGACATTTGAAAAAATACTCATTCTGAATTTGTTGATGTAAAGTCCTATATGTGTTATATAATTCAATTTCTTAGTTGTAAAATGCAAGTCTTCTAAATCTTTAATGATTTTTGGTGTCTGATTCTTTTGTCCATAAGTTTCATCGCTGATTGTAAGTGTGTTTATCTTTCCATATTCTGTTAACTTTTGATTTAAATATTTTGAATATTGTTACTGATGGTGTACAAACTTAGGACTTTTGTATATTCTGGTGGAATTGAAATTAAGAACTATGAAATATTATCTCAAGTTATATTCTATCTTATATTAATATAGATATTAATATATTAGTGGGGTTAGTGTTTGAATTATATTTTTTCCATGCTTTGCTTTCCAACTATTTTTGTGTCAACCTATTTTCAGTATGTTTTTTAATAAAGAACATACATTTGTGTTTTGAGGGTTTTTTTAAATTATTATTCAGAATGATACTTGCTAAATTGGGTTGCTTAGTTTATTTATATTTATACAATTTAAGAAAATAATTGAGATTATGCCTAGAACCTTATTATTTATTTTCTACCTTTTTGCTTTTTTCTTTGTTGCTTTATTCTTTTCCAATCCTCATTTTAATGAGTCAAGTACTCTTTATTAGTATCTTTCACGTCTCTTAAACACTTTTGTATTATTATTTAGTGATTACCCTAGAGTTTACTATGCACATGGTTGACTTACTACAATTAACTAAAATTCCCAAACAATGTAAGGAACCTACAAGCATTTGATTCCACTCATATCCTTCTGCCCTTTTCCTTACTGTTTTTTTATATCTTACTCTAACATTCATTAGAAACTTACAAGACATTACCATTGTTATTGCTTTAAAAACTCAATATTATATTATCTCTACCCACACATGTATCTTTCAATTGCATTTTACTGTTTTATTGATTTATCCCTTCCTACAATTTCTGTCAAATTTCACTTTTCTTCAATCCAAACTTCTGTGAATATTTTTGTATTATAGGTGTCAAATATTTTCCTTGTCTTAGAAAGTATTTAGGAATCAATTTTGAAGGATATTTCCACAATGTATATGATTCCAGGTTGGCAGTCCATCCTTTCAGCTTTTTAAAGATGTGAAGAAATTGTCTTCTGATTTTCACATTGCCTGCAGCAAAGTTGGTTATCAATTTTATTATTGCTGTTTTTTGGATAAAATGTCTTATTTTTTTCCTCCCTACTTTTCAGATTTGTCTCTGGTGTCCAGCAATTTGACAAATTTAGCTTTCATAAAAGTTTTTTATATGAAGATGTTTTAAACTATTTTATAAAAGTTTATCTAATTGTAATACCTCTAATCAACTGCCCACAAGATAAGGAAAAGGAAAAATGTAGACCTCAAACTCAGTTAATTCTATTATCCTTTTTCAGCAAGAGAATTCCTAACCATTGAGAACTGTACTCCTAAATCTCATTTTAAAAAGACCTAAAAAAAAAATGTAATATCTGGAAAAATAGTCACCTTAAGAAAAATACTCGAAATTTCTGAATCCTTTCAGTAGTCAGTGTCATTTTCAAGTCCATCCTCAATTTGTACCTTAGCAGAAGTAGCAACTACTGTGTTTTAATCAGATACAAAGGCAAATACACAGAGTTGGCCCTCATTATTCATGGATCTGTAGATTTTTAGTTTGCCTACCCATTGAAACTTATTTATAACCTCAGAATCAATAGTTATGATGTCTTCGTTGTCATTGATGGGCATGTGCAGAGTAGTGAAACATGAGTCACCCACTGTGTACATTCCCAATGAAGATCAAACATGGTGAAACTTTGCCACATTTCATTTCTCAGATTGTGAACAGGTATCATTTTCTTGGTCTATTTAGTGTGAGCGGTTTTGACAGGGTTTTTGCATTTGGGGGCATTTTTGCTTTTTGTGCTATTTTGTGTGCATTTTGCTTACTGTGCTATTTTAAACGGTCCTCAGGCATAACACTTAAGTACTGTCTAGTGTTCTTAAACACACCAAGGCTAGGATATGTCTAATGGAGAGAATATATGTGTTAAATAAGATTTGTTAAGGCATGAATTTTGTGCTTTTGATTATGAGTTCAATGTTGGTGAATCAACAAAATATATTAAATAAGGTGTCTTTAAAAAGAAATAAAACACATGTAAATAAGATTACACAACTACCAAGAATAAAAAGAATTAGCTACAAGTAGAAAAGTTTTGAAAGAAGTAGTAAAATTCAAGCAGAATATAAATATTCACAGATTTGAAAAATAATCTCTAGTTATGATGGACACGAGTTTGAATGAACTCTGGGAGTTGGTAATGGACAGGGAGGCCTGGCGTGCTGCAATTCATGGGGTCACAAAGAGTTGGACACGACTGAGCAACTGAATTGAACTGAACTGAACTGATGAACTGGTGAAGTTCAACTATTAATAAAACTCTGCAAGAACATGCAACTGAGTATTTTCTGAAGAAAAAAAGTGAAATTAAACCTCATTTGTAACTTATTTTTGGAGGAAGGGACTTCTTTAGGTTTTTAATACATTTCTGAATGGAAATATATTCTCTCTTAAAATGCCAACAACACCTGGACTTGCTACTTCTATCTTTCAATCCTTATTCCCATACACTGAGCGTACTTACAAGGTCTGCATAACTAAAGCTATGATTTTTCAGTAGTCATACATGGATAAGAGAGTTGGACCACAAAGAAAGCTGAATGCCAAAGAATCAATACTTTCAAATCGTGGTGCTGGAGAAGACTCTTGAGAGTCTCTTGCACAGCAAGTATACCAAACCAGTCAATCCTAAAGGAAATCATCCCTGAATAGTCATTGGAATGACTGATGCTGAACCTGAAGCTCCAATATTTTGGCCACCTGATGTGAAGAGCAACTTACTGGAAAAGACCCTGATGCTAGCAAAGATTGAGGGTAGGGAGAGAAGGGAATGACAGAGGATGAAATGGTTGGATGGCATCACCAACTCAATGGACATGAGTTTGAGCAAGTGCTGGGAGATGGTGAAGGACAAGGAAGCCTGGTGTGCTGCAGTCCATGGGGTCTCAGAGTCAGACATGACTTAACAACTGAAAAACAAGACAATAATCAATGAAGTAGAGGCTACTTTATACACGGTCATATTAGGTGATATTCATTCTACACTGTTCTGGCTCTTTGGGAATAGTGTAGGAAAGAGGTTCAGAGCCCATACTCAGGCCAGACCTCTGAGCTGGAGTGTAGCCCTTTCACTTACCAGCCATGCAATGTTAGACATGTGTGTGTGTGTATGTGTGTGTGTGTCTGTGTGTTAGTCTCTCAGTTATGTCCAACTCTTTGCAATCCCATGGACTGTAGCTCACCAGGCTCCTCTGTCCATGGAATTCTCCAAGGAAGAATACTGGAGTGGGTAGCCATTTCCTTCTCCAGGGAATCTTCACAATTCAGGGACAGAACCCAGGTCTCCCACATTGCAGGCAGACTCTTTACCATCTGAGTCTCAAGGGAAGCCCTGATGTTGGATATACTATTTAAATTACATGTCCTTGAATTTCTTCATTTATAAATCATGATGAAAATATTATCTCAAAGAGTTAGGAAGATAATTAAATAATTAACATTTCTAGCTGGAATCAAGGTTGCTGGGAGAAATATCAATAACCTCAGATATGCAGATGACACCACCCTTATGGCAGAAAGTGAAGAGGAACTCAAAAGCCTCTTGATGAAAGCAAAAGAGGAGAGTGAAAAAGTTGGCTTAAAGCTCAACATTCAGAAAACGAAGATCATTGCATCTGGTCCCATCACTTCATGGGAAATAGATGGGGAAACAGTGGAAACAGTGTTAGACTTTATTTTGGGGGGCTCCAAAATCACTGCAGATGGTGATTGCAGCCATGAAATTAAAAGACGCTTCCTCCTTGGAAGGAAAGTTATGACCAAACTAGATAGCATATTCAAAAGCAGAGACATTACTTTGCCAACAAAGGTCCATCTAGTCAAGGCTATGGTTTTTCCAGTGGTCATGTATGGATGCAAGAGTTGAACTGTGAAGAAAGCTGAGCGCCGAAGAATTGATGCTTTTGAACTATGGTGTTGGAGAAGACTCTTGAGAGTCCCTTGGACTGCAAGGCAATCCAACCAGTCCATTCTGAAGGAGATCAGCCTGGGTGTTCATTGGAAGGACTGATGCTGAAGCTGAAACTCCAATACTTTGGCCACCTCATGCCAAGAGCTGACTCATTGGAAAAGACCCTGATGCTGGGAGGGATTGGGGGTGGGAGGAGAAGGGGATGACAGAGGATGAGATGGCTGGACGGCATCACCAACTCGATGGAGATGAGTTTGGGTAAACTCTGGGAGTTGGTGATGGACAGGAAGGCCTGGTGTGCTACATTTCATGGAGTCGCAAAGCGTCGGACACAACTGAGAGACTGAACTGAACTGATAGCACATAGAAGAGTGTCTGTCAATCACACCTGATAAAAATGGCTCAGCTGAGGTAGGAGATAGACTCCCTGGGCTGGGTTGCTGGTGTTTGTCATATGGAGTAAAATTGAAGCTTTGCTTTCTCCCAGACACTTCAAGGACAAATCTAGTGGCATATGATGAGCTCTGCTGAAATAAAGAGGTAAGATGACCACTCCAGAGGTTAAGGAAACTTCCCTGACCGCACAGGCACAGAAAGACTCCTTGGGGGTCAAAAGGTAGGGGTGTGACTCCATAATAGGTGATGCCAAGACCCATCGGAGAAGGCGATGGCATCCCACTCCAGTAATCTTGCCTGGAAAATCCCATGGAGAGAGGAGCCTGGTAGGCTGCAGTCCATGGGGTCGTGAAGAGTTGGACACAACTGAGCGACTTCCCTTTCACTTTTCACTTTCACGCTTGGAGAAGGAAATGGCAACCCACTCTAGTGTTCTTGCCTAGAGAATCCCAGGGACGGGGAGCCTGGTGGGCTGCCATCTATGGGGTCACACAGAGTCGGACATGACTGAAGTGACTTAGCAGCAGTAGCAAGACCCTATAGGTCTCTATGGTGGAAGCCATCTTAGCAAAAAGTTGTGCACACTTGTAGGAAGGGTCCCAAAGCAGGGTGGGTGTGAGAAAAGAAACAAGATAATTACCCAGAGGTAAAGAAAGACCCAGAAGAACTGTCCTACATAAATGATTTAAATTACCTCTTAATGTGCTCCTCTTTCAAGATGCCTGCATGCCTCTCTGGTTGTGTATTTCTGCTTTGCTTGTGACTTTGTTTTTCTGTGTGGTCTCCTATATGTTGTATTATATCTCTAACTATAAACTTTGTACTCGGTTTTGCATTTTGCCTCCTTGAAACATTCCTGCTTTCAAACAGGGCAAGAGTCAGGGAACTTTGCTTCTAGCTTCTAGCCCCTGGTGAACTAGCAGCTAGGTTCAATTTCTGGGCAGGGAAATAAGATCCTACTTCAAGACTCCTGTCTCTCTGAGAATACAGCTATCATCATTTTTATTAGCAGTCCTGTGTACAAGATAAATTTGCACTAGGTGAAGATGTGAGTGTCTGAATTATCATACTGAAGGTGTAATGACTTGGAAGGGGGAACTTGGACCACTCTGTGAGACTGTGTCTTTCTCCATTTTCTGCTCAGCATCCAAATTATAATGCTATGTCTTAGATGTAGATATTGCCTGCCTATTGATCAGAGTTACTTTTATAGAACTTGAACCTGATTTTACAATTTCCCCCTTAAGACCTTTCAATTTCCCATGCACACAGAACCTTTCAAACTTTACTGTAATCTGTCTCCAACCAAAGATATCTTGATTCAACTGTATCAAGAGAAAAATATGAGAGTAAAGATTTCTACCATGTCCCATACAAGGATATAAGGATCATGCCTAGAGTACTGAGTTCAGCTCTAGATAATGTACTGCCTAAACATCATCAAGAAATAGCAGTTTGAACAACACCAAAGCAGAAAGAAAAGAAAGGACTGCCCTGGTGGCTCAGGTGGTAAAGAATCTGCCTGCAATGCAGCAGACCCAGGTTCAATCCCTGGGTCAGGAAGATCCCCTGGAGAAGGGAATGGCCATCCACTCCAGTATTTTGGCCTAGAGATTCCCATGGACAGAGGAGCCTAGCGGGCTACAGTTCAGGTGATCACCTGATCACAAAGAGTCGGACATGACTGAGTGACTAACACTCACTCACTCAAAGCAAGAAGAGAGGATTCAGAATCAGATCCTTATGAACAAATCAAGGATTAGCCTAAAAACAGACCATTTAATGGGAAAGACAGAGGAGGAGAGTCACGTGTCTGTTCCTGTTCTCCAGGAAGTGTTCTGACCTATCTCTGTGTGAAGGTGGAGGACATGAAGATGAATTTCCACTTACCTGTATGAAAACACAGCAGGCTGCCTCAAAGGAAGTCTGTGACTTAAAAAATGAGCTTAAAATGTTACCTTGCCTCTTAGAACTGTATTCATCTTTGAGTAGTTCTGATGAACGAAGTGGAAGCTGGGAGAATATGTAAACCAGGAGCAATAGTTTAAAACCAAATTCTAATCTTACCCTTTATGGATAATCATGAATATGTAGTGTTCATGGGCAGTCTCCAAACACCTTCCAGATAGTAAAAGAGGAAATTAAAAATACATAAAGAATTTTATATATCGTAATACTCCTTCTGTTTGCAAGCAAAGACAGTTTCCAAGCTCTTCAAACCACACAATTGAGGTCTTACTTTTAAAACTCATGTAAACACTGCAATAGTCTGTCATTCAAAATCAAAGGTCAGTTTAAATCTCATTCTTTATCAAAACTCAAGTTTAAAAGATTCAAAGAATATTTTGGCCTTCACAATTCCATTTCCTCATTTTAGAAAAAGCAAAACTTGACTGATGTTCAATTAAATCTGCAGACTCAAATGTTTCCCAGTTTTGCATAGGGCCTTTGCAAAGGATTAATATACTAACTATTGTTATCTTCTAATCTTAGAAAAGCCTTAAATAGGCAACAGTGTATCAGGGACAGAAAACACTACTCCCTTGCAATTTGCAAAAGGAGTCTCTGAAAGCAAAACAAAACAAACAAAAAATCTTCTGCCTCACAATGCTGAGAAAATGTTTAAGGAAGAGAAGAGAAAGAAGTTTTTATATATCCTCTTGTTAACATTCACAAATTACTTTTTTAGTGACATTACAATAAGATATATTTAAACTTAAATTTACATCAGTAAAGTAATGTAATAATGTTAATCATCACTCTTAAAGCTGAACAAAGGCGTTTTCACAAGAGAAACATTTTCTCATATTCCTTCACAAAGTTTCCTCTCAATTGGCTCTAATGAATTTGTTCTCCTTGCAGAGTTGCTGATATTAATATCCTGCAAACTTCTGTCTCTACAGAGTGTTTTTCATAGTGAGGTGTTGAAATAGGGGCAAGCACAGATTATCTCCTAAATCAGTATTTCTCAAATTTTGCAAGCGTCACAATCACCTGGAAGCCTTGTTAAAACCAAGATCGCTTCTATGTCCTGCCTACCATCAACAGATGAATGGGTAAAGAAGATGTGGTATATATATACAGTGTAATATTACTCAGCCATAAAAAAGAATGAATTTGAACTAGTTGTAGTGATGTAGATGGACCTAGAGCCTGGTATACATTGTGAAGTAAGTCCGAAAGAGAGAAACAAATAGCATATAATTAGGCATATATATAGAATCTAAAAAATGGTACCTATGAACCTATTTGCAGGGCAGGAACAGAGATGCAACCTTGAGGACACAGTGGGGGAAGGGGAAGTTGGGATGAATTGGGAGAGCAGCATTGTCACATACACTCTGAAAAGTGAAAGTGAAAGTCACTTAGTCGTGTCCGACTCTTTGCGACCTCATGAACTATACAGCCCATGGAATTCTCCAGACCAGAATAATGGAGTAGGAAGCCTTTCCCTTCTCCAGGGGATCCTCCCAACCCAGGGATCGAACCCAGGTCTCCTGCATTGCAGGAGATTCTTTACCAGCTGAGCCACAAGTGAAGCCCAAGAATACTGGAATGGGTAGCCTATTCCTTCTCCAGTGGATCTTCCTGACCCAGGAATCAAACAGGGGTCTCCTGTATTGCAGGCGGATTCTTTACCAACTGAGCTATCAGGAAAGTCCATATATACCATACCGTGTGTACAACAGAGAGCTAGAGGGAAGCAACTGGATAGCACAGGAAGCTTAGCTCAGTGCTCTGTGATCACGGGTGGGGGTAGCAGTGAGATGGGAGTGGGTGGGAGGGAGATGCAAGTGAGAGGGGATACATGTATACTTACAGCTGATTCATGTTGTTGTATAGCAGAAACTAACACAACATTGTAAGGCAATTATCCTCCAAAATAAAAATAAGCAAAAAGACAAAAAAGAAGATGATAATGGGATACATGTAATATAACGTAATATACAAGTTGAGTAAAGAATCTGCCTACAATGCAGGAGACCTAGGTTCGATCACTGGGTTGGAAAGATCCTCTGAAGAAGGGAATGGCAACTGAATCCAGTATTCTTGCCTGGAAAATCCCATGGACAGAGGAACCTGTTGAGTTACAGTTCGAGGGATCGCAAACAGTCAGAAATGACTGAGCAACTAACACTACTACCACCAAAAAAACAGAGAAGAGATTTCTGACCCACCCCTCCTCCAGAGTTTCTGATTCAGTATCTTTCCAAGGGGCCAGACAACATGCATTTCTAACAAGTTCCCAGGTGAGATAAAGCTGCTGGTCCAAGGACCACAGTTAAAGAACCACAGCCCTAAATTCCACTTCTGAGTCATTTATCAAGAGCTCTCAAGCCAATCTCACTTCTCACTCAAACCTCAAAGACAACCACTTATTTGGGGGCTCTTTTACTTACTCAACTAGGAAAGAGGATTCTAGTCACCACAGTATTGTGCAAGACACTCGCTTTTTTTTCTCCTGCTCACTTTTCAAACAGTGATTCCACAAAATCAAAACCATCTTCTCTCTCTCTCTCTCTCCATTTCTCCCTTTTTGTCTCATGGGATGGTATCTTTGGTTCTCTAAGGATGTCATATCTATTCTTCCCATTTTTAGGTGCAAAGATTTAGTCAAGACCCAGCCCACTGTTTCCATGAACATCACGATTAGATCAGAGACCTATAACCTCAGCCTCTTTCGTCTTCCTGGTGGGTCATATACTTACATTTACTCTTCTGCCTTTTCAGTCTCATATCCATAATTGTATTCCAAGACTAAAAATTATTTTGTTAAGTAGGAACAAAATACGTCCTGCCTCTCAGTGCTTACTCATTTCCAGCAGTTTTTTTCTCACTTGAGAAATGATTCAGAGCTGCTTCTTACATTTGTTACATCTATTAATTGTCAGCTTCAAAGCTGCCCAGCATCTTGCTCACTTTCATTGTTAATCCTGCTAACACGCCACTCTCTCCATCGGGAAGCCTTGACCCTCTTCTTCAAAGTGAGCCCTTCTTTCTCCTAAGATGAAAGCTCTTAACATGACTTAAAACTGGCCTCTCCCACAAAGACTTTACAGACCCAACTCAAGATCCTATAACTTTAGCAATTCTTTGATAGTGCACACAACCCAAACATATTTGTGTGTACATGTTTCTGGTGATGTTGCCTAGTTCAATTAGAAAATTTCTCCAGGTAAGGGACTCCTTCCTTACTTCCTTTGTTACTGGTACCATGAACAGGATTCTGACCACACAACTGTGTCAAGTAATTAGAAGCATCTTTTTTTTTTTTTTTTTTTTTTGCCTATGTGACATGAAGGATCTTAGTTCCCCAAACCAGGGATGGAACCAGCACCCCGTGCAGTGGGAGCATGGAGTCTTAACAGCTGGACTGCCGGGAGATTCTCAGAAGCATCTTTGTTTTAGAGATGAACTAATGTAACTCCAGTATTCTTGCCTGGAGAATTCCATGGACAGAGGAGGCTGGTGGGTTACAGTCTATAGGGTTGCAAAGAGTCAGGCACGACTGAAGCAGTTTAGCACACACACAAAGTGGCACAAACACCTGTACAAGTGACTCTTTTGTTCCATCCAATCCCCCTGGACCACACAGGCCTCTTGTGACCCTTGTCACAAGCTCTGTTACTGCAATTATGGGAAATATTATCCTAATGCCATTTACCTGCTTTTAAAGTACAAAAAGCCACTTCCCTGGTGGCTCAGAGAGTAAAGAATCCACCTGCAATGTGGGAGATGTGGGTTTAATCCCTGGGTTGGAAAGATCCCCTGGAGGAGGGCATGGCAACCCACTCTAGTATTCTTGCCTGGGGAAATCCCATGAACAGAGGAGCCTGGCGGGCTACAGTCCATGAAGTTGCAAAGAGTCAGACATGACTGAATGCCTAAACATAACACAGACTACAAATTATTTTGGGTTGAGAACTAGAGCATAAAAATATTAAGTCAATTTATATAAACTTGATAAAATTTCAAGAAGTAAGAATATATAGATAGGTGGATAAGTTAGGTGACAGACAATTAGGTAGACAGACAGGTACGGAGAGCCAGAAAGACAATCTCTTTATAACTTTTTATTTTATATTCAGTATAGTTTATTAACAATGTTGAATTAGCCTCAGGTGGATTGTAAAGTTATTCAGTTATACAAATACTTGTATCTATTCTCTTTCCAATTCTTTTCCCATTTAGGTTGTTACACAATGTTGAGCAGAGTTCCCTGTGCTATACAGTAGGTCCTTCTTGGTTATTCATCTTAAATATAGTAGTGTGTACATGAAAGACAGACAATCTTAATGAATGCTAAGGGAAAGGAAATGTAATACTGAGTAACTCCTAGGAAAAAGTGTATTGAATTTCTGTTACTCTCAGGGCCAAAGAAAGATGAATTCATCTTACGTAAGTGAGGGTGAAGAATGGATGAGACTTCATCATACAGTGTTTGTTGAATCAATTCATTTTCCTGAGTACACATTCTGGTTTCAGATGCTATGTATGCCAAGACAGTCCTTTCTGTGCTAAAGCACACACAGTCTAACGGAAAATAAAATAAACTACAGTACAATGTATCGAGTGTTTTAAGTTATGGCATCAGACACTTGCTTGCAGGAGGTTAACAGAGGATTGGGAAATGAGAAAGTGAGGCTGGAATATTTTTTGAGGTGTTTGCTGAGAGCTGATAGGTGTGAGATAGATTAGCAGAATAAAGAGAAAGGAAGATTTAAGTGGGTAAAGAAGATGATTTGTAGGTTGCATGTGTGTGTGGTAGCCACTCAGTCATGTCCGACTCTTTGTGACCCCATGGTCTGCAGCCTGCCAGACTCCTCTGTCCATGGAGTTCTCCAGGCAAGAATACTAGGAGCTAATGAAAGGAGTAGCAGAGAACTTAAAGAAAGAAGAGAAGTGATGGAGAGTGACAAACAGACTTTTATTTACCAAGTCCTGGTCTGAGTGTGAAAATATAATATTTTAATCATTCAAATCACTGATGGATTTTTATTGCCTTCCTTTGCATCACTGAAATCTTAAGGTAAAATGGTAAGCTATCCCAAGAAGGCTTATGAAAAGGTTAACTAAAACATTTAAAATTATTGAGGAAATAACTCAAAACATATGAATAGCTCAATGTAAAAATATCTATCACAGTATAATATATAAGAATGCCTTTGACACCAAGATCCAAAAGAACTGTTATTATAAAGCTACATGATGAAATGTGATACAACCATTGACATTTTCACGAAGATTTTTATAATACTATAACAAGAATTTTTACTGCATAGGACATAGAGAGGGAGAGAAGAGAAAGGAGGGATAAAAAGAGGAAGAGAGGAAAACAGTAAAGGAGATGGAAGATGAAGAGGAAGATGAAGTACGAAGAAAATTTCCTACTCCATTCCTACTCCATTTCCTACTCCATTTCCTATTCCAGGGATATTCCTGAGCTAGGGATTGAACCCACATCTCCTTCATTAGCAGGAGGATTCTTTTCTACTGAGCCAGCAGGGAAGCCCAATGGACGGACACCTACAGGCTATCTGATATGACTTCGTTTTAGACCAATTATTTTAACATTCAATCCTTACTCAGCTGCCTAATGATAAACAAGAGTTAGTCCCATGTTTTCCAGGATATGTTTTTGGTAACAATTATTCTAGAGGAGTATTAACAGATGTTGCATACACCAAAATTAGTTTCCTAGTAAGGGAAAATTGAGCAATCCTAGGTTAAACTGGCTTCTTATTCGTAGCAGGAATTCTCAGAAACTAAGGGTAATGGGCAACATGAATCTCCAATTAGGTATACATATTACAGCATTTCACAAATGTATGTGACCACGAAATATTTCAGTGTAGTGGAGTTATTCCATGGAGCTAATTTAATGCCAAACACATGTGCAGGAATTTTTCACTTATAATGATAGCAGTTACTTTTAAGGAACAAAACAAAATTACTTGAAACATTAGCAGCATACGTCTCTGTGACATTAGATTAGTGACGAATTTCAGAAACCCCTTCTACTGTCTTATTTTCAGCTCTGACTCTGCCAAAAAGTCTTCTCTTCCCAAGGATTAGCTGAGCCATTAATTTCAATGCCCTGCCTTCCACTAGACCAACCCACATCATTATTTTGGCTCAGAATCCTTCCTGAACTTCATATTCAAGTGTCCAACTCCCTCCTAAGTAGTACTTTCTCAGTAGTTCATTGTCACAATATGACCAACTCTCTCATATCACAATATACCAAACTCTACTAACCTTCTGTCTTTTTTATCTTAATGATAAAATAGCTCTCAAGCTGGAATCTAGTGGTCTGCTCTCACTTCCACAGACTGTCCCTTCATGACCAACTTGTTCCCTTGGCTTACTCATAGTTTCTGATCCTCCATTACTTGGCCTGTGAGACACCAGGTTAAGACCTATCTCTATCTTATTCTTTCTAGTCAACTCTCAGCCAATTATTGCAAGACTTACCTGGATCATTTACTTAGATTTTCTTATTTGAAACATTAAAAAACAACAAAAAAAGCTTCAATTTTTTTTTTTAATGCCATCACACAGATTGCTGTTTAATCTATGAATTTATTGGGGAAGGGCATGGCAACCCACTCCAGTATTCTTGCCTAGAGTATCCCATGGAAAGAAAAGCCTGGTGGGCTACAGTCCATGAGGTCACAAAGAGCCGGATACAACTGAAATGACTTAGCACACATGCACGCACTATGAATTTATGAGTCAGACTCAGGCACTTCTGAAAGAAGTGGGAATTTTAAAATCATAAAATATGTCACTTCAACTCACTGATATTGGAAAAACTGGATATAAATTCTGAAATAAAGTAAAATAATTATTAGCTACTTACTTCACATCAATAAATAAAATATTCCAGATAAGATTAAAGATCTAACTGTACTTAAAATAGCTTAGTAATCCTGAGATGAAAAAGGTGGAAAAGACTTTGTAAGGTAAACTTGAAAGCAGGAATAATAGGTATAATTATAGATATAATATAGGAAAAACTCCTGAAGTAAAAACCTGAACTTGCAAATTAAAATAGCTTCCTTTGTAGCATTCACAGTGATGATAAAAGGCCAGCATCTAAAATGGCTTTAATATTTTCTAAATTCCAAGGATAAGGAGAGAATTCTAAAAGGAATTCAAGCAAAAAAAAAAAGTTTCCCAAAGAAAAGAATACATTTTATTTAAGATTTCTTTGAGCAGTAACAATATGAAACAAATCGCCAGTCCAGGTTTGATGCATGATACTGGATGCTTGGGGCTGGTGCACTGAGATGACCCAGAAGGATGGTACGGGGAGGGAGGAGCGAGGGGGGTTCAGGATGGGGAACACATGTATACCTGTGGCAGATTCATGTTGATGTATGGCAAAACCAATACAATATTGTAAAGTAACTAGCCTCCAATTAAATAAATAAATTTATATTAAAAAAAATAACTTCAGAGTTCAGTTTAATGTTGGACAGGACGTGAGCGTTTCCTGGAGCAGTTCTGTCTACAGGAAGAGCATTAAGAAATTTGAAATCATCTTTGCCATCATGCCAGCAGTAAGAGGAGATTGAGAAAGTCCTTGAGAAATGCACCTGGGAGTCCTGGTCTGCGTTTTCCGGCAACATTTGCAGGATCAATAATAATTAGCTAGGGCAGTCCTAAGATGGCAGAGGAATAGGATGGGGAGACCACTTTCTCCCACACAAATTCATCAAAAGAACATTTCAACACTGAGTAAATTCCACAAAACAACTTCTGAATGCCAGCAGAGGACATCAGGCACCCAGAAAAGCAGCTGATTGTCTTCGAAAACAGGTAGGAAAAAATATAAAAGACAGAAAAAGAGACAAAAGAGGTAGGGAGGGAGCTTAGTCCTGGGAAGGGAGTCTTAAAAAGAGAGAAGTTTCCAAACACCAGGAAACACTCTCACTGCCGAGTCTGTGGCGAGCCTTGGAAGCACAGAGGGCAACATAACAGGGAGGAAACATAAATAATTAAAACCCACAGATTACGAGCCCAACGGTAACTCTCCCAGCGGAGAAGCAGCACAGACGCCTGCATCCGCCACTAGCAAGCGGGGGCTGGGCAGGGAGGCGCGGGCTGCATTGCTTTACAAGGATCAGGCCAAATGCCCCTAATGCCCCGAGTGTAACCAGAGCAAGCTAACTTGGGCTAGCAAACCAGGCTGTGGGACAGCTACCACGCAAAAAGCTCTAACATAAGACACTGCCGGGACCGCGCACAGAACAAAGGACGAAACAGAATTAGCCGGCTGCTGACCGTCCCCCTCGGGTGACAGGCAGCCAGAGCTGGAAGGGCCAGAAGGGGGCAATCACAGCCCCAGAGAGACATTATCTACGAAACTGCAAACAGGCTTCTTTGCTAACTAAGACTTCTTGGGGCTCTGGACAGTCATCATTCGCCTGAGAAAGTACGCCAGCTATACACCCAGAAAACTGAGCAGCAGGGATGGGAGAGGCGATAAGTCGCAGCGACTGCGCTCGCCAAACACCTGAGCTACTTGGACCTGGGAAGGGCACAAAACGCAGGCCCAACCAGTCTGTGCCTCTGGGGACTACCTGAGTGCCTAAGTGGCTTAGACCTGGGAGGTGCATTCAGCCCAGGGCCTGCCTCAGAGGGTTCCCAGCGGAGCAACCTAGAGCCTGAGTGTTGTGCGCAGTGAGCGGGGCCAGGCTCACCAGTGTTCGCAGGCTCACTGCGAACACTCACCAGTGTTATTTGTTTGCAGCATCCCTCCCTCCCCACAGCGTGACTGAACAAATGAGCCTAAAAAAATTGTCCTCCACTGCCCTCCTTGTGTCAGGGTGGAAATCAGACACTGAAGAGACCAGCAAATAGAAGAAGCTAAAACAGAGGGAACTGCCTTGGAAGTGACAGGTGCAATAGATTAAAATACTGTTGTTAGTACCCACTACATAGGAAGGGACCCATAGATCTTGAGAAATATAAGCCAGACCAAGGAACTATCTGAAAATGAACTGACCCCACACTGCCCACAACAACAGAGAAAGTCCTAGATATATCTTTACCATTTTTACGCTCATTCTTTTTATTTTTTTGACGTTTGTTTTTTCTTCTTTTCTTTTTCTTCTTTTTTGAGCACTTTTTAATTTTTAAGTCCTCTAATTCTCTTTTAGTTTTCATTTTTTATAACCTACTATTACTTCCCCCCCAAAAAAGACCCTATTTTAAAAGCAAACTTCATATATATATTTTTAATTTTATTTTATTATTTTTTTAAATAATTCTTGTGACTTTTTTCTTTTTCTTCTTCTTCTATTTTTTAATATTGTATTTTTGAAAATCCAACCTCTACTCTAGATTTTTAATCTTTGCTTTTTGGTATTTGTTATCAATTTTGTACCTTCAAAAACCTGATCTTCAGTACCCATTTATACTTGAGACTGAGATTACTGGCCTGACTGCTCTCTCCTCCTTTGGACTCTCCTTTTTCTCCACTAGATTGCCCCTGTCTCCTTCCTCCCCCTTTTCTTCTCTACCCAACTCTGTGAATCTCTGTGTGTTCCAGACGGTGGAGAACTCTTAGGGAACTGACTACTGGCTGGATTTGTCTCTCTCCTTTTCATTCCCTTCTTTTATACTTCTGACCACCTTTGTCTCCTTCCTCCCTCTCCTCCTCTCTGTATGATTCTGTGAACATCTCTGAGGGGACCAGACTGTGGAGCACTCATAAGGAAGTGATTACTGGCTAGCTCGCACTCTCCTCTTTTGATTCTACCTCATCTCATTCAGGTCAACTCCAACTCCCGCCTCCCTCTTCTCTTCTCCATGTAACTCTGTGAACCTCTCTGGGTGTCCCTCAATGGGGAGAAACTTTTCATCTTTAATGTAGATGTTTTATCAACACTGTGGTATAGAAGGGGAAGTCTTGAGACAACTGTAAAAATAAAACTAAAAATCAGAAGCAGGAGGCTTAAGTCTAAATCCTGAGAACATCAGAGAACTCCTGACTCCAGGGAACATTAATCTATAGGAGCTCATCAAACGCCTCCATACCTACACTGAAACCAAGCATCACCCAAGGGCCAACAAGTTCCAGAGCAAGACATACCATGCAAATTCTCTAGCAACTCAGGAACACAGCCCTGAGCTTCAATAAACAGGCAACTCAAAGTTACTCCAAAACCATTGACATCTCATAACTCATTACTGGATACTTCATTGCACTCCAGAGAGAAGAAATCCAGCTCCACCCACCAGAACACTGAGACAAGCTTTCCTAACCAAGAAACCTTGACAAGCCACTGATACAAACCCACCCACAGTGAGGAAACTCCATGATAAAGAGAACTCCACAAACTGCCAGAATATAAAAAGGCCAACCCCAAAGCAGCAATATAAACAGGATGAAGAGATAGAGGAATACCCAGCAGGTAAAGGAACAGGATAAATGCCCACCAAACCAAACCAAAGAGGAAGAGATAGGGAATCTACCAGACAAAGAATTCTGAATAATGATAGTGAAAATGATCCAAAATCTTGAAATCAAAATGGAATCACAGATAAATAGCCTAGAGACAAGGATTGAGAAGATGCAAGAAAGGTTTAACAAGGACCTAGAAGAAGTAAAAAAGAGTCAATATAATGAATAATGCAATAAATGAGATCAGAAATACTCTAGAGGCAACAAATAGTAGAATAACAGAGGCAGACGATAGGATTAGTGAAATAGAAGATAGAATGGTAGAAATAAATGAAGCAGAGAGGAAAAAAGAAAAATGAGAAAATAGAAAAAGAAATTCAGGAAACAATTCCATTCACCATTGCAACGAAAAGAATAAAATACTTAGGAATATTTCTTCCTAAAGAAACTAAAGACCTATATATAGAAAACTATAAAACACTGGTGAAAAAAATCAAAGAGGACACTAACAGATGGAGAAATATACCATGTTCATGGATTGGAAGAATCAATATAGTGAAAATGAGTATACTACCCAAAGCAATCTACAGATTCAATGCAATCCCTATCAAGCTGCTGCTGCTAAGTCACTTCAGTCATGTCTGACTCTGTGCGACCCCATAGATGGCAGCCCACCAGGCTCCCCCGTACCTGGGATTCTCCAGGCAAGAACACTGGAGTGGGTTGCCATTTCCTTCTCCAATGCAGGAAAGTGAAAAGTGAAGTCACTCAGTTGTGTCCAACTCTTGGCAACCCCATGGACTGCAGCCCACCAGGCTCCTTCATCCATGGGATTTCCCAGGCAAGAGTACTGGAGTGGGCTGCCATTGCCTTCTCCCCCTATCAAGTTACCAGCGGTATTTTTTACAGAGCTAGAACAAATAATTTCAAAATTTGTATGGAAATACCAAAAACCTTGAATAGCCAAAGCAGTCTTGAGAAAGAAGAATGGAACTGGAGGAATCAACCTGCCTGACTTCAGGCTGTACTACAAAGCCACAGTCATCAAGACAGTATGGTACTGGCACAAAGACAGAAATATAGATCAATGGAACAAAATAGAAAGCCCAGAGATAAATCCACATACCTATGGACACCTTATCTTCAACAAAGGAGACAAGAATATACAATGGATTAAAGACAGTCTCTTTAACAAGTGGTGCTGGGAAAACTGGACAACCACTTGTAAAAGAATGAAACTAGAACACTTTCTAACACCATACACAAAAATAATCTCAAAATGGATTAAAGATCTAAATGTAAGACCAGAAACTATAAAACTCCTAGAGGAGAATATAGGCAAAACACTCTCCGACATAAATCACAGCAGGATCCTCTATGACCCACCTCCCAAAATACTGGAAATAAAAGCAAAAACAAACAAATGGGATCTAATTAAACTTATAAGCTTCTGCACAACAAAGGAAACTATAAGCAAAGTGAAAAGACAGCCTTTGGAATGGGAGAAAATAATAGCAAATGAAGCAACTGACAAACAACTAATCTCAAAAATATACAAGCAACTCCTGCAGCTCAATTCCAGAAAAATAAACCACCCAATCAAAAAAATGGGCCAAAGAACTAAATAGACATTTCTCCAAAGAAGACATACAGATGGCTAACAAACACATGAAAAGATGCTCAACATCACTCATTATCAGAGAAATGCAAATCAAAACCACAATGAGGTACCATTTCACACCAGTCAGAATGGCTGTGATCCAAAAGTCTACAAGCAATAAATGCTGGAGAGGGTGTGGAGGAAAGGGAACCCTCTTACACTGTTGGTGGGAATGCAAACTAGTGCAGCCACTATGGAGAACACTGTGGCAATTCCTTAAAAAACTGGAAATAGAACTGCCTTATGACCCAGCAATCCCACTTCTGGGCATACACACCGAGGAAACCAGAATCAAAAGAGACACGAGTACCCCAATGTTCATCGCAGCACTGTTTATAATAGCCAAGACATGGAAACAACCTAGATGTCCATCAGCAGATGAATGGATAAGAAAGCTGTGGTACATATACACAATGGAGTATTACTCAGCCATCAGAAGGAATACATTTGAATCAGTTCTAATGAGGTGGATGAAACTGGAGCCGATTATAGAGTGAAGTAAGCCAGAAAGAAAAACACCAATACAGTATACTAACACATATATATGGAATTTAGAAAGATGGTAATGATAACCCTGTATGTGTGACAGCAAAAGAGATGTAGATGTACAGAACAGACTTTTTTACTCTGTGGGAGAGGGAGAGGGTGGGACGATTTGGGAGAATGGTATTGAAACATGTATAATATCATATAAGAAATGAATCATCAGTCTAGGTTCGATGCATGATACAGGATGCTTGGGGTTGATGCACTGGGATAACCCAGAGGGATGATATGGGGAGGGAGGTGGGAGGGGGGTTCAGGAGTGGGAACTTATGTACACCTGTGGTGGATTCATGTTGATGTATGGCAAAACCAATACAGTATTGTAAAGTAAAAAAATAAAAATAAAAAAATAACTTCAAATTCTGAAAAGTAGAAACAGTACAATTTGCTTTGACCAAGAGGCAATGAAAGAAGGAAAATATTTTAAAGTGTAAATTTTTAAATCCTATCAAATAGAAATTGGGGGAAATAAAACTACATTGTTCTACATAATTCCTGGGACAAAGAAGATATCCAAGATCTAATTATAGACTATTTAGAAAATAAGGATACTAATAGGGAAATCTAGTTCCTGACAGATGATGAACTAGCTTGAGCTCCTGGGTTCCTCAAAGAAAAAAATAAGAAGTAAATAGTAATGAAAGAAGAGCTCACATCCAGGAACTAATCTGCGAGAACCCCTGGTAGAGAAACAAAGGAATAATCTCCTGAAATCTTTCACCTGGACAAAGAAGAGGCCATCTCTGTTGATTTTCTTAAGCTCACCAAAAGATGTAGTAGCTAATGCTCGGGTTCACCACACTTCCTTACATATAACAGAAAGACAATTATAGCCCTAGCGGAAACCAAGCTCACAGGCAAAAGAACAGCTAGATGATGAGAACGTGACAAATAGTATCTTAAAAGATGCCCACACCAATATGTATATCCACTCCCACACTCTTCTTGCAATGTAATTAACATTTTCTCTCTGCCCAAAATATATGGTCTATGTTCTTTCCTCTTGAATTTGAGCAAACTTATGCCTGCCTGAAACAGAGGAGTAGAACAGAAGTGATGCTCTACAACTTCTAAGGTTAGGATGAGGAAAAAATACAGCTCTTTCTCTCTGTCTCTGTCTGTCTTGGAACCAAGCCACCATGTTACGAGGAACCTCAAGCCAAGTGAAGAAGCCGTGTGGGTTTTCCTTCAGACAGCCACAGCCAGGCCTCTAGCCAACACCTACATCAACCACCAGAAATGTGAGAGATTGTAATTCACATAATTCCAGTCCCCAACATTCAAGTCTTCCCAGCTGAGGACGCAGATGACACGAGGCAGAGACAAGCCATCCCTGCTGTACATTGTCTGAATTCATGAACCACAGAAACCATGAGAAACCAAAAAATATATTATTGTTTTTAAAATCATTAAGTTTTGAGGTAACTTGTCAATAATTTTTTATAGGGCAATAGATTACTAACTCTGTAGTGCATTCACTGCAAAGAAGAGTTTTATCGCATAAAGCAGAATTAAGAGCAAGAATAAAAGTCTCAAAGAACTAGGGTAAGTTTTAAATAATATGAAACAGACCACAAGTCAAAAGGGAGAACCAAGTGGAATTACTGGATATTGAAAATATAATAGTTAAAATACCAACTGTAATAATGAAATAAAGAATCTACCCGTGGTGGATTCATGTCAATGTATGGCAAAACCAATACAGTATTGTAAAGTAAAATAAAGTAAAAATAAAAATTTAAAATAAATAAATAAAAAGAAAAAAAAAACAAAGGAGGAATAAAGAAATGAAAATTCAGAGAGAGAAAGGATAGAATAAGATGCCTATATACAGACAATAGATGTATACAGATAATAGGAATGCCTGTATACAGATAATAGAAATCCCAGAAAATTACAAAGAAAAAGACTAGAGAGATGTTTAGAGGTATGTCAGTTCAGTTCAGTTCAGTTCAGTCACTCAGTCGTGTCCGACTCTTTGAGACCCCATGAATCACAGCACGCCAGGCCTCCCTGTCCATCACCAACTCCTGGAGTTCACTCAGACTCACGTCCATCGAGTCAGTGATGCCATCCAGCCATCTCATCCTCTGTCGTCCCCTTCTCTTCCTGCCCCCAATCCCTCCCAGCATCAAAGTCTTTTCCAATGAGTCAACTCTTCGCACAAGGTGGCCAGAGTACTGGAGTTTCAGCTTTAGAATCATTCCTTCCAAAGAAATCCCAGGGCTGACCTCCTTCAGAATGGACTGGTTGCATCTCCTTGCAGTCCAAGGGACTCTCAAGTCTTCTCCAACACCACAGTTCAAAAGCATCAGTTCTTTGGCGCTCAGCCTTCTTCACAGTCCAACTCTCACATTCATACATGACTACTGGAAAAACCATAGCCTTGACTAGACAGACCTTTGTTGACAAAGTAATGTCTCTTCTTTTGAATATGCTATCTAGGTTGGTCATAACTTTAATTTCATGGCTGCAGTCACCATCTGCAGTGATTTTGGAGCCCAAAAATAAAGGTATGTATATTTCCCTAAAGTACAGAATGATTAAAGATCATAAATCCAAAAATCTATACAATGCAAAGCCCGGCGTGTGGGCACAGTTTTGTGCTTGGGCCAGCTCGCTGCTCCAAGATTACACCAAGATCTGCAAGGATGCGGCGGCGGCGGTGCGGGCCTGGCCCAGGAGGGCAGCTGTGTAGTTGGGGCTGCTGGGTGGCGTGGCGGCCTGTTGCTCCCTGGCATCGAGCAAGGCAGCCTTCGAGGAGGCGCTGCTCCACACGTCGGGGACCCTCCTGCTGCTGGCGCCCGCCACTTGCAACCGCGACTCGGAGGCGATCGTGCAGCGGCTGCTCCGGCTGCGGGGTCGCGGCTGTCTGCGCCATTGCCCTTCGATGCCCAGGCCAGCCTCTACCAGGCTCGCTGTCGCTACCTGCAGCCCCGCTGGACCGACTTCCCGGACCGGATTCTGGATGTGGGCTTCGTGGGCCCCTGGTGGGTGCTGGGGGCCCGGATGAGCAACTACGACATCAACGACGACGAGTTCCTGCACCTGCTGGCTCACCTGCGCATCATCAGGCCCCACCAGCTGCAGTCGGAGGCCAATGAGCTGCTCTTCGACGAGAAATACAAGCCCGTGGTGCTCACCGATGACCAGGTGAACCAGGCGCTGTGGGAGGACCAAGTTTTACAGAAGGAGAAGGACCAGCTCTCCCTGAGCCAGCCTGACTCTCTGCTGCCTTCGGACGTCGCAAGATGAAACTCAGACCCCCTGGGTCCCGACCGGGCTCCCGGCCCCCAGCCTCGGCAGAATGCTGGCCCGGGAATGTGCAGTTGGTGCGTGTGAGCCTCAAACACAGAGTGGTGGAAGTAAATTATTTGCAGCGTTCTCTCCCTGGGTTTTCACAAAATCGGGGGCCTCCCTCTCACCTATTCGCTGTGAGCGGATGGCTCATTGAGAGCCTCCCTGGTCTAGGAGTTGGGGAGAGCAGAGAGACGTGCCATGTCGTCTTAATCACTTCCAGAATTGGTAAGACACTTTAGACAGAAATAAGCAGATTTTCTTTTTAAAATTTGACCTAAAAGGTTTATTCTCTATTTCCATGAGGGACATGTATTTTTTTTTTTTTTTGGTTTTAAGTAATTGTAGTCTCAGAAGAAATTGGAACAATAATCGAGACATTCTGTGTAAAGGTTCACCCGGCTTCCTGCAAATGATAACATTTCACACTGTCCTTATTGTTCCGTTGCTAACTCGAGTGGGACTCTTTTGCGACTCCGTGGATTGGAGCCCACAAGCCTCCTCTGTCTGTGGGATTTCTAAGGCAAGAATACTGAAGAGGGTTGCCATTTCCTTTCAGTAACCTTGAAAATACAGAATCATTTGGAAAGGAGTATGTCGCTAAGCGTCGGACACGAATGGGCGACTTCACTTTCACTTTTCATTTTCATGCATTGGAGAAGGAAATGGCAACCCACTCCAGTGTTTTTGCCTGGAGAATCCCAAGGACGGGGGGAGCCTGGTGGGCTGCCATCTATGGGGTCGCACAGAGTCAGACACGACTGAAGCGACTTAGCAGCAGCAGCAGCAGTATACAATGCAAAATTGATAGTTAAGGGAAAAAAACACTATATACATGTTATAGCAGGGGCTTCCCAGGTGGCACTAGTGGTAAGAACCTACCTGCCAATGCAGGAGATGTAAGTGATGGAGTTCAATCCCTGGGTTGGGAAGATCCCCTGGAGGAGGGCATGGCAACCCACTCCAGTATTCTTGCCTGGAGAATCCCCATGAACAGAGGAGCCTGGTGGGCTACAGTCTACAGGGTCACAAAGAGTTGGACATGACTGAAGTGACTTAGCATGCACATGTTATAGCAAAACTTAAGAACATCAAATTCATAGATAATGGATGATTTTTTGCTTTTTTGTGTGTTTTTCATTGGTTTCCTATATTAAATTTATGGTTAGAAAACAACACAAAAATATTTGGGAAGGTTAGGAATCACTTTCTCCAGAAATCCTTCCCTATCCATCTTCCTCTGAGGACAGATTAAGTGTCCCTATTTTTGCATTTCATAATATCCTGTTCACATCTCAGAAGTTGTTCTTACCATGCTGCATCTATCCCCTCCTATTAGCATGTTGTTGTATGTTGTTGTTGTTGTTGCTGTCTTGTCCAACTCTTTAGAAACCCTGACTGTAGCCCACCAGGCTCCTCTGTCCAGGGAATTTCCCAGACAAGAATACTGAAGTGAGTTGCCATTTCCTTCTCCAGGATATCTTCCTGACCCAGGGATTGAACCCTGGTCTCCTGTATTTGCAGGCAGATTCTTTACTGCTGAGCCACCAGGGAAGCCCATTAACAGTGTTGAGTGATTATTAACTAGAGTGACACATCAAAACCCCAGGGAACTCGTTTTGTTATTGATGATGGAGTTTCTTAATCCACTTGCTCAGGTTCCACTGCAGGGCTTCTAAATCTAAATCTCTAGGAGTGGAATGCAAGATTTAAAAAAATACACCAAGATTTACCTTCTTCAGAACCACCAGTCTAGTGGAAGGGACTATATGTTTGTCTCTGTGTCCTACAACTTTACACAGTACCTGGTATGTAGGATATGATCTGAAAATATCAGTTGAATGAACACGTGAAATATGACTTTCAACATGTACAAGCTTGTGACATTTGTGTCTCCAGAAACCACAGCAGTTTGTTTTGTGGTATGATCACTCAATTTCATTTATTAATCCCCTCGTTGTCTTCTGCACTGTCTAATACTCCTATGTATTTTGTCACAGATCAAGTTTTATTTCACTATTAATATACTGTCAAGGACCTTGGTTTCAAATGAACATTTTCTCTCTAATGCTAGATATTGGACAGCTTAGATTGACATTTCTCGTGTATCTCTGCATTCCAAATTTAGGTGTGGTACAAAGTTGTTTTATTCCATGGACCAGATTTCTCACCTTCTTCCAGAATAATATTATGCAGGTTTCCGGGTTTTAAAAAAAGGCACTAAGTTTGGACCTCAGAAATAGAAAAGGGATTAAAATTGCTAAATGTATCAAGAAACCAATAACTTGTCCTTCTTTAGAATTTCAAACAAGAGTAGTAAATATTATCATTAAATGTGGAAGTTTTTATAAAACAACTGCTTATTTTCCACTATGCTTTTTGAGAAGAATCCACATGTGGGTCTCCAGCCACAGTGATTATTTTAGCTTTGAAATGGTTAGGAAAATCTAGACAATCCCTTGGCAGTTTTAATACCTTATACTTGTAAAAAAAATCTTCCAATTTTTTCACATACATCATTCCATCAGGACATCAAAGCAACCCAACTAGGTTTATATAGCATTAGTATTGTTCCTACCTTACAGATGAAGAGCTAGCTTGAGATTTCAACCTGATAAGTGATTGACCCAGATACTCACAGCAGAGCTGAGATTAAGACCAGGTCATATGCCTTCCTACGTGGCGCTGGTAGATTCCACCCAAAGAATCAACAGTTACTTATATAATTTTCCTTTGATCTTGAGACTTCCTAACTGGCCCAGTGGCTAAGACTCCCTGCTCCCAATGCAGGGGGCCCAGGTTCAATCCCTCTTCAGGGAACTAGATTAATCCCACATGCCACAACTAAGACCTGGCACAACCAAATACATAAATAATTTTTAAAAAAAATAATAATTGTACTGTCCTGTCAAGTTCACTACTCACTTCCTTCCATTGGAATCTGGGGAAGAAGCATATTCATTGGAAGGACTGATGCTGAAGCTGAAAGTCCAATACTTTGGCCACCTGATGTGAAGAGCTGACTCACTGGGAAAGACCTGATGCTCAGAAAGATTGAGAACAGGAGGAAAACGGGGCAACAGAGGATGAGATGGTTGGATGGCATCACTGACTTAATGAACATCAGTTTGAGCAAACTCTAGGAGGTTGGGAAGGACAGGGAAGTCTGGTATGCTGCAGTCCATGGGTCCCAGAGAGTCTGACATGACTCAGCTTCTGAACAACAACACATCTTCAATCATAGAAATGGTGAAAGAGAATAAAGGACACGATATCAAGAAAAGAAACTTCATATCCTGATGTGATGTGTTCCCTATGTATTATATTCATGTGAAGAAGTGTCTCCTTTTCATAATTTAAAAAATATTTACAATTTTAAAAGCCAAGTAGCATATTTCAAGGCACAGTCAGCTCTACACAGTATTGATAAATGGAAACACTTGTGGTATGCCAGGAACTTTGATGTTTGCTATAAATCCAATTTAACCCTCACTTCAGTCCTATAAGGATGACATTTACGCTATCCCAGCCTTCATATGAGGTAAATGCAGAGCCTATTCTCTGTGCCAGCAATAATTATGAAAATATGTTAAACATGACCCCATGCAAAACTAGATTTTGCGAAAGTGAAATGTCCACGCTTCAGTAGGGAGGTGGGGGCCTGCATGATGGACTGATATGGAAACTTGTAGGAAGTTAACACCCAGAGAAAGTATATAAAACAGATGTGGAAATTCACAGAGAAGTTCATGGTGGAACTCTGTGTTGTGAAAATGAGAGAAAAAATTTTACACTTACCTAAGTCCAAAGGACTGTGACAGGAATGAAAAAGTTCAATGAAACACTGGACCACTTAGATGAGAACAACTGAGCCACCCCAACAAGACAAAAGGAGAGTTTAAGATTCATCTAAATTCCAAATTTCTTATATATATATTGGCCATGCCATGACTTAGTTGCCACACCAGAGGGTCTTTTTATTTTTTTATTCCAGTTGAAGCAAGCAAAGAGTTAGTTGTGATATGTGGGATCTAGTTCCTTGATCAGGGATTGAACCTAGGTTCCCCGAACTGGAAGTGTGGAGTCTTAGCCACTGGACTACCAGGGAAGTCCCTAAATTCCAAATTTCTTTATAAAACTCTGCATAACTGACAATGGGCTTCCCTGGTGGCCATTCTTTAGACAGTGGCAGATTTCTTTAGATGATAAAGAATCGGCCTGCAATGCAGGAGACCTGGGTTAGATCCCTGGGTCGGGAAGATCCCCTGGAGAAGAGTATAGCAACCCACTCCAGTACTCTTGCCTGGAGAATCCCATGGATAGAGAAGCTTGGCGGGCTATGCTCCATAGTGTTGCAGAGTCAGACATCACTGAGCGACTAACACTTTCACTTTCCTGTAACTTACTAGATAGGTTAAGAGGGACAGACTAATGATTCTTGCAGAGGTTTCCTGTTTCTAGAGTTAGAGTTATAAAATTTTATAAATTCACACTTGATTTTAATACTTAAAATAAATTCCAACAGAGAAGGAAGGAACAGCTGATTCACTCTGTTTTGGTAGACTATTTTCCATTAGATTTTTTTGTGAGCAGCCATTAGCAGAGTTCCAGGGCTGTGAAGTCAGAGAACATATGCCACGCAGACTTTGCACCACATTGGTGGGCCAACAGTTTATTCTGCCTCGCATGCCCTATACAGTGGAGCCCAGGACAGAGCTCCTGTCAGCCTTGAAACCTCCTGCTGACTCATTCTTGGTTTTCTCTATGAGATCACAGAGCAGAACAAGAAATGCCTGGGGGTAAGAACTCCACACAACTCATTCCAGACCAGCTCAGACACCTGGGTCTCCACTGACTCTGGCCGTTCACACAGGTGAGAAACAGCAGAATTTCCTCATTAAATGATTTCCTCTCCTATCAGATCCAAGGTGAATTCAATAGCAATCACCAGGGTTTCTCCCTTAGCCATCTGCTTCAGCTGCACTTGGAACTCTGGGGCAAACGGACTGTGGAGACCCAGATTGAAACTGCCTTTCCTCCTAGTCTCATGAGCCATGGTTTTCAGCAGAATTTGTAAGATATTTGACAACAGGCAAAGGAATTAAAGTAAAAAGGACATTTCATTCAATATTCATTTATTGAGTGTATACCATGACCCAGGCACTGTGCTCACACTAAGTATTTTCTAGATTTACGTCCAACTTGAATCATTTCAAACACATGTTAAATCATGCACGTGCAGTTGAGGTACAATAAGAAAGCGTCATGACTCTTAAAACATACTGCCATTCAGAAAACGACCATCTAACTGCAAATGGTGTAGCTTCTCCATCAGGAATTGGAGGGAGGAAAGCAAGAGACTACTACTGTGGGTGAGAATCCCTCAGAAGAAATGGGGTTGCCATCATGGTCAACAAAAGAGTCCAAAATGCAGTACTTGGATGCAGTCTCAAAAATGACAGAATGATCTCTGTTCGTTTCCAAGGCAAACCATTCATTATCACAGTAATCCAAGTCTGTGCCCCGACCAGTAATGCTGAAGAAGCTGAAGTTGAATGGTCCTATGAAGACCTACAAGACCTTCTAGAACTAACACCCAAAAAGATGTCCTCTTCATTATAGGGGACTGGAATGCAAAAGAAGGAAGTCAAGAAACACCTGGAGTACCAGGCAAATTTGGCCTTGGAGTACAGAATGAAGCAGGGCAAAGGCTAATAGAGTTTTGCCAAGAGAACACACTGGTCATAACAAACACCCACTTCCAACAACACAAGAGAAGACTACACATGGATATCACCAGATGGTCAATACCAAAATCAGATTGATTATATTCTTTGCAGTCAAAAATGGAGAAGCTCTGTACAATCAGCAAAAACAAGACTGGGAGTGGACTGTGGATCAGATCATGAACTCCTTATGCCAAATTTAGACTGAAATTGAGGAAAGTAGGGAAAACCACTAGACCATTCAAGTATGACCTAAATCAAATCCCTTATGATTTTACAGTGGAAGTGACAAATAGATTCAAGGGATTAGATCTGATAGACAGAGTGCCTGAAGAACTATGAATGGAGGTTCATGACATTGTACAGGAGACAGGAATCAAGACCAACGCCAAGAAAAAGAAATGCAAAAAAGCAAAATGGCTGCCTGAGGAGATCTTATGAATAGCTGTGAAAAGAAGAGAAGTGGAAAAACAAAGGAGAAAAGGAAAGATATACCCATTTGAATGCAGAATTCCAAAGAATAGAGAGATAAGAAAGCCTTCCTCAGTGATCAATGCAAAGAAATAGAGGAAAACAACAGAATGGGAAAGACTAGAGATCTCTTCAAGAAAATCAGAGATACTAAGGGAATATTTCATGCAAACATGGGCTCAATAAAGGACAGAAATGGTATGGACATAACAGAAGCAGAAGATATTAAGAAGAGGTGGCAAGAATACACAGAACTGTACAAAAAAGATCTTCATGACCCAGATAATCATGGTGGTTTGACCACTCACCTAGAGCCAGACATCTTGGAATGTGAAGTCAAGTGGGCCTTAGAAAGCATCACTATGAACAAAGCTAGTGGAGGTGATGGAATTCCAGTGGAGCTATTTCAAATCCTAAAAGATGATGCTGTGAAAGTGCTGCACTCAATATGCCAGCAAATTTGGAAAACTCAGCAGTGGTCACAGGACTAGAAGAGGTCAGTTTTCATTCCCATCCCAAAGAAAGGCAATGCCAAAGAATGCTCAAACTACCACACAATTGCACTCATCTCACACGCTAGTAAAGTAATGCTCAAAATTCTCCAAATCAGACTTCAAAACTACATGAACCATGAACTCCCAGATGTTCAAGCTGGATTTAGAAAAGGCAGAGGAACCAGAGATCAAATTGCCAACATCTTCTGGATCATGGAAAAAGCAAGAGAGTTCCAGAAAAAAATCTATTTCTGTTTTATTGACTATGCCAAAGCCTTTGATTGTGTGGATCACAACAAACTGGAAAATGCTGAAAGAGATGGGAATACCAGACCACCTGACCTGCCTCTGGAGAAACCTATATGCAGGTCAGGAAGCAACAGTTAGAACTGGACATGGAACAACAGACTGGTTCCAAATAGGAAAAGAAGTGCGACAAGGCTGTATATTGTTACCCTGCTTATTTAACTTCTATGCAGAGTACATCATGAGAAACGCTGGGCTGGAAGAAGTACAAGCTGGACTCAAGATTGCCAGGAGAAATATCAATAACCTCAGATATGCAGATGACACCACCCTTATGGCAGAAAGTGAAGAGGAACTAAAAAGCCTCTTGATAATTGTGAAAGTGGAGAGTGAAAAAGTTGGCTTAAAGCTCAACATTCAGAAAACAAAGATCATGGCATCTGGTCCCATCACTTCATGGGAAATAGATGGAGAAACAGTGGAAACAGTGTCAGACATGATGAAAGTGAAAGAGGGGAGTGAAAAAGCTGGCTTAAAGCTCAACATTCAGAAAACTAAGATCATAGCATCTGGTCCCTTCATTTCATGTCAAATAGATGGGGAAGCAGTGGCAGACTTTATTTTGGGGGGCTCCAAAATCACTGCAGATGGTGGCTGCAGCCATGAAATTAAAAGGTGCTTACTCCGTGGAAGGAAAGTTATGACCAACTTAGACAACACATTAAAAAGCAGAGACATTACTTGACTGCACAGACAAAAGTCTGTGTAGTCAAAGCTATGGTTTTTCCAGTGGTCATGTATGGATTTGAGAGTTGGACTAGAAAGAAAGCTGAGAGCTGAAGAATTTATGCTTTTGATCTATGGTATTGGAGAAGACTCTTGAGAGTCCCTTAGACAGCAAGGAGATCCAACCAGTCCATCCTAAATGAAATCAGTCCTGAATGTTCATTGGAAGGTCTGATGCTGAAGCTGAAACTCCAATACTTTGGCCACCTTATGCAAAGAACTGACTCACCGGAAAAGACCCTGATACTAGGAAAGATTGAACACAGCAGGAGAAGGGTTGACAGAGGATGAGATGGTTGGATGGCATCACTGACTCAATGGACATGAGTTTGAGTAAACTTTGGGTGCTGGTGATGGACAGGGAGTTGCAAAGTCCATGCTGCAGTCCATGGGATCACAAAGAGTTGGACACAGCTGAGTGACTGAAGTGAACTGAACTGAAGCAAGAGAAAGAAGCTTGCTCATTGCTGCTTGCATTCATTCATATTCTCTCCCCTTAAAGGGCTAATCAATGATTTGATATTCCAAATAATTAAAACTTCATTAAAAAATAGATAATCTTAGGATTTCCCAGGTGGTCCAGTGGCTAAGTCTTAATGCTCCCAATGCAGTGAGCCCAGGTTCGAACACTGGTCAGGGAGCTAGATCCCACATGCTACAACAAAGACCTGGTACAGACAAATACATTAAAAATAAATAAATAATTTTTAAAAATAGATAACCTCTAAATTGTTGCTGTTGTTTAATCACTAAGTTGTGTCTGACTCTTTGCAATCCCATGGACTGTAGCCCACCAGGCTCCTCTGTCTATGGGATTTCCCAGGCAAGAGTACTGGAGTGAGTTGCTGTTTACATCTCCAGGTAACATTTCTGACCCAGGGATTGAACCCGTGTCTCCTGCTTGGCAGGCAAATTCTTTACGACTGAGCTGCCTTGGAAGCCCCAACCTCTAAATACTAAGACTTTAAAAATTTCTCACTTTTTTTTTTTTTTGCAGCATACTGTTAGATGGTAAATTAACAGAAGCCATGTCTGCAAACCATGAAAGAGTTAAACAATAAAATTTTGTTTATTATACACAGAATGACTTAAAAGAAAATAAACCCTCCTCAGTTAAACCAGATTGAGATAAACTTGAAAAGATAGTGCTTGATAAATATATAGATGAATAAGAAGAGAGCAAGTCTAAGATCCTGATCTATCATACATCTTCCTTCACTATGAATGATTTCATTTGCTTTTTAAATAGATAAATACAAAAACAGCATTTCCCCCTTGGCAAGAGAGTAACTGTTTTGTATTATTTACCTAGGCTGCATCTGTGTTTCTAAAAAGAACAGTAAATACATTTCTGGAGCAAGACATGTTTCTGTGATAATGTGAGTAATGCTTCTTAAACACTTTGGAGATTATTAGAATGCTTTCCAGAAGCTGTTATTGAACTCGCTTTAGCAGGAACAGAAGATAAAGATGAAGACACACTCTCAGCATTTTTCACTAAACTATTAGTAGAATAATGTGATTGGAAGTCTGCCAGGAGGGTGGCTGCCAGAAAGTGAGGCCCAGGACTCTGCCCAGGCATTTGGAAGGCAATCTGGTCCCAAGCCAGTCTAAAAATTCCATAGGACCAGAATGCCTTCCTCAAGAGGACCCTATAAATAAAAAATCCAGTCTGAGTGACACGGCCTACCCAAATACTGGGCTAACTTTCAGCCTCCCTGAGAACTTACATTCACAATATGGCTGCTGCAGAGTCTTCCAGTTGGTGCTCAAAACTTAATTGGGGATCACTTCACAGGAGTGCCGCAGTGAAAGAAAATAGCTGCTAAGTTTCGGTATTGTATACACTCCCTTCCAAGCCAGGATACACTTGGAAGAATCATAGCTCCAAGCAAAAGCCTTCTTGGATCTCTCAGATAACCTGGAATTTATGGTGGTGGTGGTTGCATATATGTACTCACCATTCTGTCATTCTTCTGAATATAAGACAGATTCTTTCATTTGTTCAACAAGATTTATTGAGCTGCTATGATATCTGTTTGTGGAGCTTATATTCAAACATGGGGAGGTGGGGAGACAGAAAAATAAATGATTAGTAAATACCCATATAATGTTAACTTGATTGATTTCACGGGTTAGGAAGAGAATGAGAGAGTGCTACTAATCTGAATGCAGATGATCAGAGATTTTGCTGAGAATGATCCACTTATAATAAGAATTATATGAAGCATTTGTTTGTTCTAGTTAATCTTTTTTATTTTTTGTTTGTTCTAGTTACTCAGATCTTCAAAGAATTTTTTCTAAGTCATCACATCATATAGACATATTTTTCAACTTTGACATTAACTTACATAAAAGTTTCATTAATTTTTTCATCAGTTCTTTTAACATTAGTTGAAAAAGTGACTACCTCCAAGATTTTTTCATTTATAATATTTTCCTAAGAAACTCTATGTATTTGGCAAAATTTGCCTGCTTGTTTCCACTTAATTGAAATATTTATTCTAATGATGGCCAACAGGCACATGAAAAGATGATCAACACTGATAGTTATTAGAGAACTATAAATCAAAAATACAATGAGGTATATCACTCCACACCAACCAGAATGACATAATTAAAAGGTCTACCAATAACACATGTTGGAGAGGGTGTAGAGAAAAGTGAACTCTCCTACACTGCTTATGGGAATGTAAAGTGGAACAGCCACTATGAAAAACAGTATCAAGGATCCTGACAAAGCTAAAAATAGAGTTGCCATTATGATCCAGCAATCCCACACCTGAGCACACACCCAGATAAAACTAAAACTCAAAAATACACAGGCACCCCTATGTTCATAGCAACAGTATTCACTATAGCCAAGACATGGACACATCCTAAGTATCCATTGATAGATGAATGGATATAGAAAATGTGGTACATATATACAATGGAATACTACTCAGTCATAAAAAAGAGTGAAATAGTGCCATTTGCAGCAACTTGGATCAACCTGTGGATTACCATACTAAGTGAAGTAAGTCAGAAAGAGAAAGACAAATACAATATGATATTACTTATATGTGCAATCTAAAATGTGACACAAATGGACCTCTCTATAAAACAGACCTATAGACATAAAGAACAGAATTATGGAAGCCAAGGGGGAAGCAGGGTAGAGGCAGTATGATTTGGGAATTTGGGATTAGTAGATACGACTATTGCACAGCCTGGATAAACAACAATGTCCTACTGTGTAGCACTGGGGATTATTTAATATCCTGTGATAAACCATAAGGGAAAAGAATATGAAAAAAAGAACACATATACATGTGTAACTGAATCACTCTGCTGTACAGAAGAAATAAACACAACATTATATATAAACTATACTTAAAACAAAAAAAAATCTCTACAGATTTTCTTTGACCCTTTGTTGTTCAGTCACTAAGTTGTGTCTCTTTGCCACCCCATGAATTGCAGCACACCAGGCTTCCCTCTCCTTCACTATCTCCCGAAGTTTTCTCAAACCCATGTACAGTAAGTGGGTAATGCCATCCAGTCACCTCATCCTCTGTCATCGCCTTCTCCTCTTGCCCTCAAGTTTTCCCAGCATCAGGGTCTTTTCCATTGAGTTGGCTCTTCACATCTCTGACCCTTTAACCCAGTGCTTATTGATATGTTTCCAGAATTTACTAAAATAGTTTCTCTCTGTTCCCCAGGACTTTTCCAAGTAGTAAATTCCCAGGCCTGTGACATCAGAACATCATGACTTTCAAATTCACCTTACCCCCTAATTGAACATTTCTAAAATTAAATATAAGAGGCAGTCCTAAGATGGCAGAAGAATAGGACAGGAAGACCACTTTCTCCCCAACAAATTCATCAAAAGAACATTTGAATGCTGAGTAAATTCCACGAAACAATTTCTGAATGCTGGCAGAGGACATCAGGCACCCAGTAGAGAGGCCCATTGTCTTTGAAAGGAGAAGTTTTATCAACAGTGCTGTATACATAGAGAAGTCTTGAGGCTACTTTAAAAATAAGACTGAAAACCAGAAGCAGGAGGCTTAAGTCCAAATCCTGAGAACACCAGAGAACTCCTGACTCCAGGGAACATTAATCAACAGGAGCGCATCAAACGCCTCCATACATACCCTGAAAACAAGCACCACTCAAGGGCCAACAAGTTTCAGAGCAAGGCATACCATGCAAATTCTTCAGCAACACAGGAACACAGCCTTGAGCTTCAATATACAGGCTGCCCAAAGTTACTCCAAACCCACTGATATCTCATAACTCATTACTGGACACTTCATTGCACTCCAGAGAGAAGAAATCCAGCTCCACCCACCACAACATTGACACAAGCTTCCCTAACCAGGAAACCTTGACAAGCCACCTGTACAACCCAACCCACAGCAAGGAAACTCCACAATAAAGAGAACTGACAGAATAAAGAAAGGCCACTGCCAACACAGGAATATAAACAAGATGAAGAGACAGAGGAATACCCAGTAGGTAAAGGAACAGGATAAATGCCCACCAAACCAAACAAAAGAGGAAGAGACAGGGAATCTACCTGATAAAGAATTCTGAAAAATGATAGTGAAAATGATCCAAAATCTTGAAAACAAAATGGAATCACAGATAAATAGCCTGGAGACAAGGATTGAGAAGACACAAGAAAGGTTTAACAAGGATCTAGAAGAAATAAAAAGAGTCTATATATAATGAATAATGCAATAAATGAGACCAAAAACACTCTGGAGGGAACAAATTGTAGAATAACGGAGGCAGAAGATAGGATTAGTGAGTTAGAAGATAGAATGGTAGAAATAAATGAATCAGAGAGGAAAAAAGAAAAGTGAATTAAAAGAAATGAGGACAATCTCAGAAACCTCTGGGACAATGTTAAACGCCCCAACATTCGAATCATAGGAGTCCCAGAAGAAGACAAAAAGAAAGACCATGAGAAAATACTTGAGATAATATTTGAAAACTTCCCTAAAATGGGGAAGGAAATAATCACCCAAGTTCAAGAAACCCAAAGGGTCCCAAACAGGATAAATCCAAGGTGAAACACCCCAAGACACATATTAATCAAATTAACAAGGATCAAACACAAAGAACAAATATTAAAAGCAGCAAGGCAAAAACAACAAATAACACACAAGGGGATTCCCTTAAGGATAACAGTTGATCTTTCAATAGAAACTCTTCAGGCCAGGAGGAAATGGTGGGACATACTTAAAGAGATGAAAGAAAATAACCTACAGCCCAGATTACTGTACCCAGCAAGGATCTCATTCAAACATGAAGGAGAAATCAAAAGCTTGACAGACAAGCAAAAGCTAAGAGAATTCAGCACCACCAAACCAGCTCTCCAACAAATGCCTAAGAATCTTCTCTAGACAGAAAATACAAAAAAAAGTGTATAAACTCAAACCCAAAACAATAAAGTAAATGGCAACAGGACCATACTTATCAATAATTACCTTAATGTAAATGGGTTGAATGCCCCAACCAAAAGACAAAGACTGGCTGAATGGATACAAAACAAGATCCCTATATATGTTGTCTACAAGGGACCCACCTCAAAACAGGAACACATACAGACTGAAAGTGAAGGGATGGAAAAAGATATTCCATGCAAATAGAGACCAAAAGAAAGCAGGAGTACCAATACTCATATCAGATAAAATAGACTTTAAAACTAAGGCTGTGAAAAGAGACAAAGGACACTACATAATGATCAAAGGATCAATCCAAGAAGAAGATATAACAATTATAAACACATATGCACCCAATATAGGAGCACTGCAATATGTAAGACAAATGCTAACAAGTATGAAAGGGGAAATTAACAATAACACAATAATAGTGGAAGACTTTACTACCCCACTCACACCTATGGATAGATCAACTAAACAGAAAATTAACAAAGAAACACAAACTTTAAATGATACAAAAGACCAGTTAGACCTAATTGATATCTATAGGACATTTCACCCCAAAACAATGAATTTCACCTTTTTCTCAAGTGCACATGGAACCTTCTCCAGGATAGATCACATTCGGGGCCATAAATCTAGCCTTGGTAAATTCAAAAAATTGAAATCATTCCAAGCATCTTTTCTGACCACAATGCAGTAAGATTAGATCTCAATTACAGGAGAAAAACTATTAAAATTTCCAACATATGGAGGCTGAACAACACGCTGCTGAATAACCAACAAATCACAGAATAAATCAAAAAAGAAATCAAAATATGCATAGAAATGAGTGAAAATGAAAACACAACAACCTAAAACCTGTGGGACACTGTAAAAGCAGTGCTAAGGGGAAGGTTCATAGCAATATAGGAATACCTCAAGAAACAGGAAAAAGGTCAAATAAATAACCTAACTACAACTAAAGCAACTTGAAAAGGAAGAAAATATGAACCCCAAGGTTAGGAGAAGGAAAGAAATCTTAAAAATTAGGGCAGAAATAAATGCAAAACAAACAAAAGAGACCATAGCAAAAATCAATAAAGCCAAAAGCTGGTTCTTTAAGAGGATAAATAAAATTGACAAACCATTAGCCAGACTCATCAAGAAACAAAGGGAGAAAAACCAAATCAATAAAATTAGAAATGGAAATGGAGAGATCACAACAGACAACACAGAAATACAAAGGATTGTAAGAGACTACTATCAGCAACTATATGCCAATAAAATGGACAACTTGGAAGAAATGGACAAATTCTTAGAAAAGTACAACTTCCCAAAACTGAACGAGGATGAAATATAAAATTTTAATAGACCCATCACAAGCACAGAAATTGAAACTGTAATCAGAAATATTCCATCAAACAAAAGCCCAGGTCCAGACAGCTTCACAGCTGAATTCTACTAAAAATTTAGAGAAGAGCTAACACCTATCCTACTCAAACTCTTCCAGAAAATTGCAGAGGAAGGTAAACTTCCAAACTCATTCTATGAGGCCACCATCACCCTAATACCAAAACCTGACAAAGATGCCACAAAAAAAGAAAACTACAGGCCAATATCATTGTTGTACATAGATGAAAAAATCCTTAACAAAATTCTAGCAATCAGAATCCAACAACACAAGAAAAAGATCATAAATCATGGCCAAGTGGGCTTTATCCCAGGGATGAGGGAAAGATTCTTCAATATACAAAGCAATCAATGTAATACAACACATTAACAAATTGAAAAAATAAAAGTCATATGATTATCTCAATAGATTCAGAGAAAGCCTTTGACAAAATTCGACAACCATTTGTGATAAAAACTCTCCAAAAAGCAGGAATAGAAGGAACATACCTCAACATTATAAAAGCTATATATGACAAACCCACAGCAAACATTATCCTCAATGGCAAAAAATTGAAAGCATTTCCCCTAAAGTCAGGAACAAGACAAGGGTGCCCACTTTCACCACTACTGTTCAACATAGTTTTGAAAGTTTTGGCCACAGCAATCAGAGCAGAAAAAAAATAAAAGGAATCCAAATTGGAAAAGACGTAAAACTCTCACTGTTTGCAGATGACATGATCCTCTATATAGAAAACCCTAAAGACTCCACCAGAAAATTACTAAAGCTAATCAATGAATATAGTAAAGTTGCAGGATATAAAATCAAAACACAGAAATCCCTTGCATTCCTATACACTAATAATGAGAAAATAGAGAAAGTAAGAAAACAATTCCATTCACCATTGCAACGAAAAGAATAAAATACTTAGGAATATATCTACCTAAAGAAACTAAAGACCTATATATAGAAAACTATAAAACACTGATGAAAGAAATCAAAAAGGACACTAATAGATGGAGAAATATACGGTATTCATAGATCAGAAGAATCAATACAGTGAAAATGGCTATACTACCCAAAGCAATCTATAGATTCAATGCAATCCCTATCAAGCTACCAATGGTATTTTTCACAGAGCTAGAACAAATAATTTCAAAATTTGTATGGAAGTACAGAAAAACCTCGAATAGCCAAAGCAATCTTGAGAAAGAAGAATGGAACTGGAGGAATCAACCTGCTTGACTTCAGGCTCTACTACAAAGCCACAGTCATCAAGACAGTATGGTACTGGCACAAAGACAGAAATATTGATCAATGGAACAAAATAGAAAGCCCAGAGATAAATCCACACACCTATGGACACCTTATCTTCGACAAAGGAGGCAAGAATATACAATGGAGAAAAGACAATCTCTTTAACAAGTGGTGCTGGGAAAACTGGTCAACCACTAGTAAAAGAATGAAACTAGAACACTTTCAAACACCACACACAAAAATAAACTCAAAATGGATTAAAGATCTAAATGTAAGACCAGAAACTATAAAACTCCTAGAAGAGAATATAGGCAAAACACTCTCTGACACAAATCACAGCAGGACCCTCTATGACCCACCTCCAAGAATATTGGAAATAAAAGCAAAAATAAACAAGTGGGACCTAATTAAACTTAAAAGCTTCTGCACAACAAAGGAAACTATAAGCAAGGTGAAAAGACAGCCTTCGGAATGGGAGAAAATAATAGCAAATGAAGCACCTGACAAACAACTAATCTCAAAAATATACAAGCAACTCCTGCAGCTCAATTCCAGAAAAATAAACGATCCAATCAAAAAATGGGCCAAAGAAACGACCCAATCAAAAAATGGGCCAAAGAACTAAATAGACATTTCTCCAAAGAAGACATACAGATGGCTAACAAACACATGAAAAGATGCTCAACATCACTCATTATCAGAGAAATGCAAATCAAAACCACAATGAGGTACCATTTCATGCCAGTCAGAATGTCTACAAGTAATAAATGCTGGAGAGGGTGTGGAGAAAAGGGAACCCTCTTACAGTGTTGTGGGAACGCAAACTAGTACAGCCACTATGGAGAACAGTGTGGCGATTCCTTAAAAAACTGGAAATAGAACTGCTTTATGACCCAGCAATCCCACTGCTGGGCATACACACAGAGGAAACCAGAATTGAAAGAGACACATGTACCTCAATGTTCATCACAGCACTGTTTATAATAGCCAAGACATGGAAACAACCTAGATGTCCATCAGCAGATGAAGATAAAAAAGCTGTGGTACATATACACAATGGAGTATTACTCAGCCATTAAAAAGAACACATTTGAATCAGTTTTAATGAGGTGGATGAAACTGGAGCCTATTATACAGAGTGAAGTAAGCCAGAAAGGAAAACACCAATACAGTATACTAATGCATATATGTGGAATTTAGAAAGATGGTAACAATAACCCTGTATGTGAGGCAGCAAAAGAAACACAGATGTATAGAACAGTCTTTTGGATTCTGTGGGAGATGGTGAAGGTGGGATGATTTGGGAGAATGGCACTGAAACATGTATAATATCACATGTGAATCAAATTGCCAGTCCCGGTTCAATGCATGATACAGGATGCTCAGGGCTGGTGCACTGGGATGACCCAGAGGGATATTATGGGGAGGGAGGTGGGAGGGGGGTTTGGGATGGTGAACATGTGTGCACCCGTGGTGGATTCATGTTGATGTATGGCAAAACCAATATAATATTGTAAAGTAATTAGCCTCCAATTAAAATAAATAAATTTATATTTAAAAAAAATTTTTTAAACTGAAAGTGATTAAAAAATTAAAATAAAAATAAAATTAAATATACCACCCTATCTTCCACCATCCTTCTGAACCACATATTGCAGCTTAATTTCATCGTTTCCGTTAATGGAATCACCATTATCCCTTTCACTGAGATTTAGAACTTCTGAGACACCTTTGAGGAATAATGGTACTTCATGTTGTTGCTTTGTCTGTGTCTATGTGTGTGTGTGTGAAGTTATTCCATTAGAAATACAGTTAATATTTGCTTATATAAACTTACTCTTAGAGTTGTTGTTATTCAGCTGCTAAATTATGTCTGACTCTTTGACACCCCATGGACTGTAGCACTCCAGGATTCCCTATCCTTCACCATCTGTCAAAGCTTACTCAAACTCATGTTCATTTTGTCAGTGATGCCATCCAACCATCTCATCCTCTGTCATCCTCTTCTCCTCCTGTCCTCAATCTTTCCCAGCATCAGGGTCTTTTCCAGTGAATCAGCTCCTCACATCAGGTGGCCAAAATATTGGAGTTTCAGCATCAGTCCTTCCAATGAATATTCAGGGTTGATTTCCTTTAGGATTGACTGGATTGATCTCCTTGCAGTCAAGGGACTCCAGGAGCCTTCACCAGCACCACAATTTGAAAGCATCAATTCTTTGGAATTCAGCCTTTTTTATGGCCCAACTCTCACATCCAAACATGGCTATTGGAAAAACCATAGCTTTGACTACACGAACATTTGTTAACAAAATGATGTCTCTGCTTTTTATTTTATTTTATTTTTTTTATGTCTCTGCTTTTTAATAGGCTGTCTATGTTTGTCATAGCTTTCATAGCTTTCCTTCCAAGGAACAAGATTCTTTTAATTTCATGGCTGCAGTCACCAACTGCAGTGGTTTTGGAGCCCAGAAAAATCAAGTCTCTCACTGTTTCCACTGTTTCCCCATCTATTTCCCATGAAGTTATGGGACCAGATGCCATGATCTTAGTTGTTTGAATGTTGAGCTTTAAGCCAGCTCTTTCATGGTCCTCTTTCACCTTCATCAAGAGGCTCTTTAGTTCCTCTTCACTTTTTTTTTTTTAATTTTTATTTTTACTTTATTTTACTTTACAATACTGTATTGGTTTTGCCATACATTGACATGAATCCACCACGGGTGTACATGCGTTCCCAAACATGAACCCCCCTCCCACCTCCCTTCACTTTCTGCCATAAGGGTGATGTCATCTGCATATCTGAGGTTATCGATATTTCTCCTGGCAACCTTGATTCCAGCTTCTGCTTCATTCAGGCTGGCATTTCTCATGATATACTCTGTATATAAGTAAAATAAGCAGGGTGATAATATACAGCCTTGACGTGCTCCTTTCCCAATTTGGAACCAGTCTGTTGTCCATGTTCAGTTTTAACTGTTGCTTCTTGACCTGCAGGTTTCTCAGGGGTTCGGTAAGGTGGTCTGCCATCTATTTAAAAGCTTTCCAGTTTGTTGTGATTCACACAGTCAAAGACTTAACCTATATAGTTAGTGAAGCAGAAGTAGCTGTTTTTATGGAATTCCCTTGCTTTTTCTATGATCCAAAGGATGTTGGCAATTTTATCTCTGGTTCCTCGGCCTTTTCTAAATCCAGATTGTATATCTGGAATTTCTCAGATCACATACTGTTGAAGCCTAGCTTGAGGGATTTTGAGCATTACCTTACTAGCATGTGAAATGGGTGCTATTGTGGAATAGTTTGAACATTCTTTGGCATTACTCTTCTTTGGGATTGGAATGAAAACAGATTTCACTTATCAATTGACTATAACTAGATCAAGAAAACTATATTCAACAGGTCACTTTCAAAAGGTGATTGAATAGATTCAGACTCCTATGTTAAACACAGTTTACTCCACTAAGAAAAGGAAGATAATTCTCTGAGTAAACATCCTAATAAATGTAGTTGTTTGGTTTTTTTAAAACAATCAATCTGAAGTTTATTAAAATATCAGTCCTTGGACCTGGTAAAACAAACCATTGACTCACACAGGAAAACCCTGTTTGTAGTATACAAATTGACAGAAATTCAACTTTAGAATGACAAGATAAAGAAGTACATTTAGCTTACACTTGTGATGTAATGGGTTTAGCTTCTATTTCTGTATGGTACCTATGGATATTGTAGAAGTCCTGGTGGCTCTGTGGTAAAGAACCCGCCTGCCAATGCAGGAGATGTGGGTTCAATCCCTGGGTTGGGAAGGTTCCTGGAGTAGGAAATGGAAACCCATTCCAGTATTCTTGCCTGGAAAATTCCATGGACAGAGGAGCCTGGCGGGTTACAGAATTGGACATGACTGAGTGACTAAGCATATATCATGAACATTATCTATTCAGTCACTAACAAAAATAAATGTATTTTTTGATGCTTTTTCAAATGACTTAGTACAACCTTGATCAACTCACTACATTGACCATGGGACATTCCCTCATAGATTTGCTAACTAATAGGGAAGCTTTGCTCAGGCTATCTAAACTCAAGATGCAAACAAGAATGCTTAAAGATGTCTCTCTTCTTTCTTCAGTGACACAGGTGTTCCCCCACTGGCCCAGCCATACCCACACAGCTCTAGTCAATATTTCGTTCCGTCTCCAAAGTCATTATGTGATTCAACATGTCATTTTGTTTTTATTTTTGTAAACTTATATTTTTTAAACTAATCAAGAAATTCTCTAAGTTTTACACACACACCTCCAAGAAAAACAAATTGCAGAGAAGTCACATCTGAAACCTCCCCATTGGAAGCACATGATGCTTATTAGGAAGTCTAAAGAATGCACTTCCAAGAATCTGTTTAACATCACTTAACATCCTCGGACAATAGAAATCTTTTTTCAAATAACACCTTTAAGATATCTGATGAACAAAAGGCTGAAAGAAAACCCTTTGGGAAGCCTTTGCCCTAAAGTTTGAATTCTTTTACTTACTGATCCTTCCTTCCTAGAACTTCTCCATCACCTTCTGATCATGGCCAACTGCTCTTCTTTACCCCAGAAATGCACCTTATATCCAGTTCCCCTATTTCAAGATGTTTGGCAGCTCTCCACACAGCTAATGTTTCATGCAAAGCTAAGAAAAGAAAATGAGGAAAAACAGTGACCTTATATCAGAGGCATGATGTTCCTGGAGAATTGAGTACATTATGACACCCCTCAAACAACACGTTTCACAAGGCATGGCACATCTGTCATCTTGAGGGCAGGATTACATCCATCTTGCAAACTGAATTGCTCAATAGTTTCATGCTCTAAAAGGTTTACTCAGTAAACAATGAGTATACTGTTAAATGCTGATTTTTATTTAATTAGGTGCTAGACAAAATAAGTTACAAATATTGTTCTTGTCTTCAAAAAGTTTACAATTTGTGAGACAGAAAAAAACACAGACTCTACAGAATAATATAAGCATCCAGTGATAAATTGAAATCATAAGTTACTTAACCCACAAATGTGTGCTAAGTCACTTAAGTTGTGTCCAACTCTTTGAGACCCCAGTAGCATAAACTGTTGAGATCATGGAGATAAAAAATCTTGTAAAGAGATCAGATTCTTAAAAGATTTGAGAGACATAAACTATATCATAAGAGAATGGGAACTATAATACAGGGTATGGCAGACATTCTAAGAAGGCTGCCATGATCCTTAAGGTATTCACGTGCTTAGTTGCTCAGTCATATCTGACTTTTTGTGACCCCATGGACTATAGCCTGCCAGGCCCCTCTGTCCATTGGGATTCTCTAGGCAAGAATACTGGAGTGGATTGCCATGCTCCTTTGTGTAATTCCTCTCCCTTGAGAGTAGAAATGACCTGTGGCTTACTTCTAGCCCCTGGAAAGTGGCAAAGTTGATTGGATGTGCATGATTACAGGAGCACATAGCGCCCATTTACTCGAATCCCTTTCTCTCTGTTGCCTGCTTGGAAGGAGCAACCTGCCACGAATCTTGAAACTATAAAGAATAAACTCTGCCAACAATCCGAGGCAGCTTGGAAATAGATCCATTCTCAGTTAACCATCTAGATGAGAACTCAATTCATACAGGCTAACATCTTAACTCTATCTTTATAAGACCCTAAGCAGAGGATGAACTGGATTGTGCTGGAACTCCCAATCTACAGAAACTGTAAGACAGTCTATGCATGCTATTTTAAACTATGACGATGGTAATAATTTCTTAATCAAAAGATAACCAATATACAGATGTTCAAAGAGAATAATACATGATTGTAAACAATAGGACTGTTTTCATAGAGGAGGTAGCCTTGTTACAGATGCAATGAATGTTAAGAAATGATTGTGATTTGAACCCTTAGAGCAAGGAATAAATGTCTCGATTTCAGTTCAGTTTAGTTCAGTCACTCAGTTGTGTCCGACTCTTTGTGACCTCATGGACTGCAGCACGCCAGGCCTCCTTGTCCATCACCAACTCCCGGAGTTTACCCAAACTCATCTCCACTAGTCGGTGATGCCATCCAACCATCTTATCCTCTGTCATCCCTTTCTCCTTCCACCTTCAATCTTTCCCAGCATCAGGGTCTTTTCCAATGAATCAGCTCTTTGATTCAGGTGGCCAAAGTATTGGAGCTTCAGCTTCAGCATCAGTCCTTCCAATGAACACTCAGGACTGATCTCACTTAGGATGGACTGGTTGGGTCCCTTTGCAGTCCAAGGGACTCTCCTGAGTCTTCTCCAACACCACAGTTGAAAAGCATCAATTCTTCGGTGCTCAGCTTTCTTCACAGTCCAACTCTCATACCCATACATGACCACTGGAAAATCCATACCCTTGACTAGAGGGACCTTTGTTGGTAAAGTAATGTCTATGCTGTTTAATTTGCTGTCTAGGTTGGTCATAACTTTCCTTCCAAGGAGTAAGCATCTTTTAATTTCATGGATGCAGTCACAATCTGCAGTGATTTTGGAGCCCCAAAAAATAAGTCTGTAACTGTTTCCACTGTTTCTCCATCTATTTGCCATGAAGTGACGGGACTGGATGCCATGACCTCAGTTTTTTGAATTAGGAGCTTTAAGCTAACTTTTTCACTCTCCTCCTTCAGTTTCATCAAGAGGCTCTTTAGTTCTTCTTCACTTTCTGCCATTCAGGTAGTGTCATCTGCATATCTGAGGTTATTGATTTTTCTCCCGGGGAATCTTGATTCTAGCTTGTGCTTCACCCAGCCCTGTGTTTTTCATGATGTCCTCTCAGTTCAGTTCAGTCACTCAGTCATGTCCGACTCTTTGCGACCCCATGAATTGCAGCATGCCAGGCCTCCCTGTCCATCACCAACTCCAGGAGTTCACTCAAACACATCCATAGAGTCGGTGATGCCATCCAGCCATCTCATCCTCTGTCATCCCCTTCTCCTCTTGCCCCCAAGCCCTCCCAGCAGCAGAGTCTTTTCCAACTCTTCTCATGAGGTGGCCAAAGTACTGGAGTTTCAGCTTTAGCATCATTCCTTCCAAAGAACACCCAGGACTGATCTCCTTCAGAATGGACTGGTTGGATCTCCTTGCAGTCCAAGGGACTCTCAAGAGTCTTCTCCAACACCACAGTTCAAAAGCATCAATTCCCTCTGCATATAAGTTAAATAAGCAGGGTGACAATATACAGCCTTGAAGTGCTCCTTTCCCTATTTGGAACCAGTCTGTTGTTCCATCTCCAGTTCTAACTGTTGCTTCCTGACCTGCATACAGATTTCTCAAGAGGCAGGTCAGGTGGTCTGGTATTCCCATTTCTTTCAGAATTTTCGACATTTTGTTGTGATCCACACAAAGGCTTTGGCATAGTCAATAAAGCAGAAATAGATAGTTTTCTGGAACTCTCTTGCTTTTTTGACAATCCAACAAATGTCGGCAATTTGATCTCTCTTTCCTCTGTCTTTTCTAAATCCATCTTGAACATCTGGAAGTTCACGATTCATGTACTGTTGAATCCTGACTTGGAGAAATTTGAGCATTACTTTACCAGTGTGTGAGATGAGTGCAATTGTGTAGAAGTTTGAACATTCTTTCGCATTGCCTTTCTTTGGGATTGGAATGAAGACTGACCTTCTCCAGTCCTGTGGCCACTGCTGAGTTTTCCAAATTTGCTGGCATATTGAGGGCAGTACTTTCACAGCATCATCTTTTAGGATTTGAAATAGCTCTACTGGAATTCCATCACCTCCACTAGCTTTGTTCGTAGTGATGCTTTCTAAGGCCCACTTGACTTCACATTTCAAGATGTCTGGTTCATTCCAGGTGAGTGATCACACCATCGTGATCATCTGGGTCATGAAGATCTTTTTTGTACAGTTCTTCTGTGTATTCTTGCCACCTCTTCTTAGTATCTTCTGCTTCTGTTAGGTCCATACCATTTCTGTCCTTTATCGAGCCCATCTTTGCATGAAATGTTCCCTTGGTATCCCTAATTTTCTTGAAGAGATCTCTAGTCTTTCCCATTCTATTGTTTTCCTCTATTTCTTTCCACTGATCACTGAGGAAGGCTTTCTTATCTCTTCTTGCTATTCTTTGGAACTCTGCATTCAAATGGGTATATCTTTCCTTTTCTCCTTTGTTTTTCACTTCTCTTCTTTTCACAGCTATTCATAAGATCTCCTCAGACAGCCATTTTACTTTTTTGCATTTCTTTTTTTGGGGATGGTCTTGCCCCCTGTCTCCAGTACAATGTCACGGACCTCCATCCATAGTTCCTCATGCACTCTATCTATAAGATCTAGTCCCTTAAATCTATTTCCCACTTCCACTGTATAATTGTAACGGATTTGATTTAGGTCATACCCAAATGGTCTAGTGGTTTTCCCTACTTTCTTCAATTTCAGTCTGAATCTGGCAATAAGAAGTTCAGGATGTGAGCCACGGTCAGCTCCAAGTCTTGTTTTTGCTGACTCTATAGAGCTTCTCCATCTTTGGCTGCAGAGAATATAATCAATTTCAGGGAGCTATTAAATTTAGAATGTTAAATTAATAAAACTATGGTATGTCCATAAGAAACGGCTCATACTTAATAGTGACAAACTCAAAAATTTCCCACTATGATTAGATACAAGGGAAGGATGTCCTCTTTCAACATCCATTCCATTTGAACATTCTACTATAACTCCTTACTAATGCAATATGGCAGAAAAGAAAAGAAAAAATATACATATTGTGAAGGAAGACAAAAAACTATCTATTTCACAGATGACATGAGATCATCCGTGTGGAAAATCTAAAAGAATCAGAAAAATAAAACTCTGGGAACTAATTAGCCATTCTAGCAAAATTTCAAGATGTAAGGTTAATCTATAAAGGCCAATTGCATTCCTATATACTAGCAAAGAACAAGTGGAATTTGATATTTAAAATACAATATCATGTATATTAGCACCTAAAAATTAAAATTGGTTGTTGTTTAATTGCTAGGTTCTGTCTGACTCTTTGCAACTGGACTCTGTAGCCCACCAGGCCCCTCTGTCCATGGGATTTCCCAGGCAAGAATACTGGAGTGAGTTGTCATTTCCTTCTCCAGGGGATCTTCCCCAACCAGTGGTCAAACCCACATTGGCAGGCAGATTCTTTACCACTGAGCCACCTGAGAATCTCAGTGTTCTTTGCAGGATAACCTTAATTATTACACTGAGGACTTTGTCATTCATTTGAAGAGGAACTAGAAGTCACTGAAGATCTTTGAACCGGCAGTGATGTGACCAAACTGTCTTCAGGGAAGATTTTTCTGGAAATACAAAGTCTACATATTATGTTGGAGAAAGGAGAGAAAGCCTTTCCAGAAACGTTTCCAGAAATGTTTTCACAAGTAGAAGTGAAAGAGCTTAGCAAGTGCTTAACATGGAAGGACATAAATGATTTGAAGGTTTCAAACCTAACCTTCTTACCTCTCAAGAACAGATAAAAAGATCCATAATTGGCCACAGGAAAGGAAGGATAGAAGCTATTAAACTATAAGATGGTGTAGCCACCTAGCAACTTTATGAGCATATCTTGATGAAACAATCTTATCCAAATGTCCAAATACCTCACTGAAAATGTTTCCAAACAAAGTAAAATAATTCTATGTGGCCCTGTTGGAAATAAGAGTGAGTCAAATACTGCCTGCTATCAGCTATGTCCACACAATGTCCCATAATCTTTCATACACATGACTTTGGATAAAATATGAGCTGAAGTTAATAATTTTGTTATCATTAGACTACATTTCTCAAATGTAAAAGCAATGTGATTTTTTAAAATATAATTAGATACCTGACACCTATCTTTAGTGATAGGTGAAAAAAAGAGAATAGAGGGCTTCTGATTTTCAGCCAGCTAATTACAGGTCACCAGATTACAGGTAATGCAGGAGAGCTACAAAACCCAACATTTCTATTTCCTCCCTCACAGACATTGAAACCAGCCGTGACAAAGCTGTCATTCTCCTTTGTGAGACCAAGGTGGGATGGCAGGTTTTAAATAATGCATAAGCTACTAACATGCCTGCTCCTATCCCTTTCAAAAAATGGTGGAGTGTCTCTTTTATAGTCCACAAAGAATTGAAATCATATGGTGAATCCTGACAATTGCTTTCAGGAGGAGCTCTTGGCATGAGCTGCAGGTTCTTCAGTTTGCCCATGGCGGGAACGCGGACTGCCACTGCATACAGATGGTCACAGGGCCTGGAGAGCGTCCTAGCTGCAGAGTTTTCCCAGGGCAGGACGAATCCATACCAGCTTAAAATCCTGCCTCAGCTGCTTTCTCACCAAATGGCATTTCCCTCACCCGTTTCATGCCTGTCCCATGAAGCCAGGTTAGTATTGTACGCAAATCAGCAGTGCTCTTAGAGAAATGGACAACTCTTTCCTTTACCTCTGAATATAGATCCCAGGCTAAGTAGATGGAAAACAAGAATTAAAACAAAATTAGCACTAGCTCTCAACTGCTGGGCTGCACAGATGAACAAGGACATTTCAGTGTTTCCCTGAGAACTGGACTAGAGAAAATCTAGGGGCAGAGATGGGGGAAACAGTCACTGCCCCGTGTAATGGGTCCCCTTCCCCGTTTCCTCTCTTCTCTTTGTCTCTGGTTCCTCCCTGGGCTTTCAACTTTCAGAACAAATTACTCCAAGATCATACGAACCCAAGCATCTCACTGTGATCCCTGAATTCAGAGTAACTCTAAGAGCAACATCCTCCTACATGAGATTTCTCATACTGCTGCTTTGGTTTTCCATGTATTGGGTGTATATGACTTTCTCTACCAGGTTAAAGCCATAAGGAAGAGAATGTGTATGATTCCCTGGTGACCACCTAGATTCCTTCCTGGACACAGTGCTAGGGACATAACAGATTTTCAGGACATACTAGTGAAGCAAAAGGTTATTTTAGGATAAAATATTTTTCTTAGAGGAAGAGATTAGCTAAGATGTATCTAGGGTTTCCCAGAGGTAAACATAATTCCTTTAAAGGAAAGAGGAGTACGAAAGAGTCAGTCGTGTCTGACTCTTTGTGACCCCATGAACTATAGCCTGCTAGGCTCCTCTGTCCATGGGACTTTCCAGGCAAGAATACGAGAGTGGGTTGCCATGCCCTCCTCCAGGGAATCTTCCCCACCCAGGGATCAAACCTATAACTCCTGTGTCTCCTGCATTGCAGGTTGATTCCTTAAGGCTGAGCCACTGGGGGAGCCCCAAGCTAGGGATCAGGGGCTGAACATTCACACTGTCCATGGTGCTTTCATTGCTAAAGCCAAATGTCTTAATCTAGCCAAGACCATGGAAAACTCTTAATATAACTCAATGGAGAGTTACATATTAGAGATGATAAAGAGAAGACAAATCAATTTTTCAAGGCACATTATTTTATTATTTGCATGACTTTCTTTTGGAAATGTACATTTCAGTCATTTATCTTCCTAGTCACCTAGGACAGCTTAGTCTCTTGTCTCATAGCCCTGGGTGCTAACGTATTGGTTGGCTGATCTCACAGGCACAGTGGTAAATGATCCTAACCTTAATTTATATATGAATAAACATGCACAAAGGGGTCAAATATGTAGTTCAGGGCCTCAAAACATAACAGCAGAAGTTACAAACTGAGCCTTGTTCTGCTGTGACGTGATGTATATTTAGTCTTCAGTCAACACATACTGCAGAGGTGCGAAGCATGTTACAGACCTCTTTTTGAGATCCTAGACCTGCCTGATTTGGGGCAACTCACTTTATTTCTCTCCCATCCAGTTTTGACATCATAAAAGAAGACAATTCCTAACAAGCAGATGTATTAGAGACACATCTAAAACAATGGCTCTTAAACTTCAGAATCCATTAGAATCACCCATAGACTTGTTAAAACACAGGTTTCTGGACCCCAGCCCACAGTATTCTAATCCTGTAGCTCAGGAGTGTATGTGTGAGTGTTCAGTCACTAAATCCTGTCCAACTCTTTGCAACCCCATGAATTGTAGCCCACCAGGCTCCAGTACTCTTGCCTGGAAAATCCCACGGACAGAGGAGCCTGGTAGGCTGCAGTCCATGGTGTCGCTAGGAGTCGGACATGACTGAGCGACTTCACTTTCACTTTTCACTTTCATTCATTGGAGAAGGAAATGGCAACCCATTCCAGTGTTCTTGCCTGGCGAATCCCAGGGACAGGGGAGCCTGGTGGGCTGCTGTCTCTGGGGTTGCACAGAGTTGGACACGACTGAAGCAACTTAGCAGCAGCAGCAGCAGCAGCAGCAGGCTCCTCTGTCCATGGGATTTCCCAAGCAAGAGCACTGGCGTAGGTTGCCATTTCCTTCTCCAGCGAAATCTTCCTGACCGAAGGATTGAGCCCACATCTCCTTACATTGGCAGGCAGGTTCTCTTCCACTGAGTCACCAGGGAAGCCCATTATAATTGGAGATATGTCTCAAACAGTGGTTCTCAAACATCAGAGTCCATTAGAGTCACCCGCAGCCTCGTTAAGATGTGTTTCTGGGCTCCGGCCCTCAGTGTTCTGATTTTGCAGTTCAGGAGTAGCAGCCAAGAATTAGAATTTCCAATAAATTCTCAGGCAATTCTGATGCTGAAGGTCTAGGAACCACACTTCGAAGAGCTTTGGTCGAAAGCAACTAACATATATTAGATATTCAATAATCAGTGGCTATGATTATTTCTGAAGCATAAAAAGCAGTTTAATGAAATACTCAATGACAGAGAAGATATTGAATATACACAGATGATATAACTAAGAGTACAGGTCCTGCCAAGTCAGAGCCCAGATGGAAGGTCGTCTCAGCCAGAGCAATGCTGAGAGATTCAAGAAGGAAGTGCTGCTCTGTAGCTTTTATGACAGAAAAAAAAAAAAAAATCCTTCATTTTACACATGTCTTCTAGATGTTCTTTAATGGCTCATACAATACACTGTATGGAAATGATTTACATGCCTCTCTTCTTCCTGTTCATGTGTGACCTCTTCCTCTGATTGTGGTGAAACTTTAATGACCAAGGAGTTGAATGCTTAGCTTTAATGGGAGTTGCCCGTGTTAATCCCTTGTGCATAACTGGAAGAATTAATTTTATCTATTAAAATTTTTCCAGATTTAGCCCTTACATATGTGATATAATGTCGTGTCAGAAAAATTCTGTCAATGTGTTTTATATAAAAGTGAACACATGGAAGTTGGAATCTTGGCTCATAAATACTACTGAATACCTAATAGTATAATTTTAAACAATGCATGCACACATACAGGGGCAACTCAAGAAGAAAAAAAAAACTGCCTAGTAACACAAAAATGTCTTTTGAAATTGTACAGAAAAAAAAAAAAAAAAAAAAGCAAGTACTGAACCAGATGTAAGTTTGAGATTTGGGGCCAAACCTGTGTTCCCTAGTGCTATTAATTCTTCCAGTCAAGAAAACTCCGAAGGAGCAAAGATAGAACAAATATTCCTACTCATCCACCCTTCATATATGAGATTCACTGAGTCTGTCCCTCAACTTCTCTCTCTCTCTCAAATGTCCCCTCTTTCCATTTCCACTTCTCCAGTTCAGAGTCTCAGTACTTCTCACCTAGATTATTTCAATAACCACTTAATTCTTCATAGATCTAGCCAAGGACATCTTATATCTAATGCCATATGATTTTTTCTTATCATGTCAAGCATCTATCCATAAGGCAATCATTTGCCTTAAGTACAAACCTGGCCTGGCAATCAAATTTTCATGACTTAGACCCAAGCCCATTTTCCAGTGTTTCACTGAACATGATATTTTTACATTCCTCTCACCCTAGCATTATTGAACAATCAATGACTTCTAGCAAACCTTGTGCTCTCATCCTTCTGTGTTGTACCCTGCATTATATTTCTTTAAATAATAAAAAATAGTGTTTTATTATTTATAAAACAATATCACAAGAATAATCTCAATTTATCCCCCAAACATTAGAGCTGTAACCTAGGCATTTTCCTTTCCATGTAACAGAAGAGTAAATAGAGAATTAGAGAGATTATATATTGATAGAAATAGTACAGGAGAGCTACCATTACAATAATTCTAAAACAAAATCAAACCACACATACACACTTGGGAATCATTCCGGAGTTGGACAATCTCATCTTGCAGATCATAATAAAGAAAGAAGTTGCAAGATCTATATATCAAAAAGGTTCATCTGAGAATGTGTCTTGATAGAATGATAGAATGTGAATCAATTCAATGATAATGACATTTAAGGCAGGGTGATGTCGAATGAATCCCAATTGCCTGAAAATATGGATCTTCTATGGAGCAACCATGTAGTCTTATTGACAAGATCATAACTAGTGGATATGTGTTCATTTCAAACTTAGGGAGTTTTTCACCCCCAGAAAACAGAATCTTCTCTCTTCTTCCTTTCCTAGGTTTCTACTCTTTGGCTTCTATATCTTCTTACCCCTCAAAAAAGGAATTGAAAAGTCTGTGATAATGCTAGCCATCTTCTTGCTATTTAATGTTGTTGTCAATAAAAAGTAAATTTATTTTATCACAAGGGAATGGGTATATAGGAGTTTCCAACCTATACACTCTAAAAAAATACAGGATTTGACTGCAGGACCAAAATTATGTCAAAATTATCTAGATCCTTGTTGAAAATGCAAATATAAATCAGAATCTTGAGAAATGGGGCCCAGAACTACGTTTCTCAAACACATCAAAAGATTCTCATGCTCACTAATCTTTAAGAAATAAGACATCTTCTACTTATATCAACAATGGAATAGCTTGTATGAAATCAAACTTTCTGCATGGACAACCATAAAAGATGCATAAAACATAAAACATTAAACAGCTGTACAAAGGCATATGTACAGCAAAAGCAAAAGCAAGCAAACAATGTTGGCTTAAAGAATTAACATCCAGGAGAGAAGAGATGAACGTTGAGGTAAACCCCCAACTACCCTTTTTAGCTTTGATAAATAAACCAAACAAAAAACTACAGCTGCAAGTTTATGGCAGTCACACTGGGCTTGGAAGTGAATTCTCAAGGCAACTTGGAATTGGGAAGTCAAAATTCAGCAGAAAAGAGAACTATAGAGAAGTAAACCAATGTTCAGCTTGACTTGTGGCCTTTTAGATATTGGCAGAACAGAGCAACAGGTAGAAAAAGCCAGCATAAAGCTGCTAAGATCTTTAAAAGCTAAGTGGAATTCCACATCCTCCCAGAGCTTGGAAGCCAAACTATGAATTTAGAGACCTCCAAAGTACCAGGGTATTTCCCAGGCTTTCAGGTAAGAGCTCAGAAAGATAACACACTAGTAGGAGGAACAAAACAGGAAGAAGCCTGTCTGAAAATCACCCCCCCAGTTCATCTCATCATTGATTGGACGCAGATGATTGGCCTTTACTTTGACTGCCTTCTGGAAGAAAATAAATTATCTCAGAAAAAAAACATAATATTATTAATATCTTCAGTTTAGATGCATAATATCAAGCATGTAATCCAAAACTTCCAAATATGATTGGACATAGGGTCAAATGAGACAAAGAAAAAACAGATAATTGTAACAGACTCATCATGATACAGGTATTAGAGTGACCATGGGAGATCATTAGAATGACTGATTTGTGCATTAAAGAAAAAGTATAAAATATAGAAAACTTCAAAAAGAACGGAACCTATAAAAATAATTATCTAGAACTAAAATTAAGAAATTACAAAATGAGTTTAATAACTAATTAGACACAGTATAAGGGAAGCTCAGCTCAGCGGTAAAGGATCTCCAGAAGACACAGGAGATGTGGGTTTGATCCCTGGGTCAGGAAGATTCCCTGAAAGAGAAAATGGTGACCCACTCTAATATTCTTGCCCAGAAAATCCCATGGACAGAGGAGCTTGGTGGGCTATAGTCCAATAGGTTCGCAAAGAGTTGGACCCGAATGAGCAACTGAGCACGCAAGGGGATATTAATGAACTGAAAGAGACCAGTATAAAATATCAAAACTAAATCACAGCAGGATTCTAAAGAGAAAAGAAGTGTGTAAAGAACATATGCTGCTGCTGCTGCTAAGTCGCTTCAGTCGTGTCTGACTCTGTGTGACCCCATAGACGGCAGCCCACCAGGCTCCCTTGTCCCTGAGATTCTCCAGGCAAGAACACTGGAGTTGGGTGCCATTTCCTTCTCCAATGCAAGAAAGTGAAAAGTGAAAGTGAAGTTTCTCAGTCATGTCTGACTCTTAGCGACCCCATGGACTGCAGCCTACCAGGCTCCCCCGTCCATGGAATTTTCCAGGCAAGAGAACTGGAGTGGGGTGCCATCACCTTCTCTGAAAGAACATATGTGACTAGGTAAAATTACCTGTGCTGTGTTTAGTCACTCAGTCGTGTCCAGCTCTTTGTGACCCCATGGACTATACACACCAGGCTCTTCTGTCCATGAGGATTCTCCAAGCAAGAATACTTGAGTGGGTTGCCATGCCCTCCTACAGGGGATCTTCCCAACTCGGGGATCAAACCCAGGTCTCCTGCATTGCAGGCAGATTCTTTACCATCTGAGCCACTAGAAAAGCAAGAGAAGAGAAAAAATGTGACATAAGAAGTATTCAAAGAGGTAATGACCTGAAGAAAAACAGATCCAGCAGGGAAAAAAATTTTTAAAAAGAAGATGCATTCCCTTCAAAGGAGCAGCAATAAGGTCTAAAGCTAACCTGTCAACAGAAATGACAGAAGGCAGGAGACAAGGGAAAGAAATATGTAAAGTGTTGAAAGAAAATAACTATAAATCAAGAACTCTTTATCCAGTGAAATACCATTAAAGAGTAAAGACTAAGTATATAGAAATACTTTAGACAAAAACAGAGAAAAATTATTGCCACCAGGTGGGCCCCAAAATAAATCCTAGAAGAAGTTCTTCAGGCAAAAGGATAGCAGTTAGAAACATGGTAATAAAAACAGCAAAAATCTTTGGAAAAAATTAAAATGTTGGTAAATATAAATGAATACTTAGTATGTAAAAAGCAATGATCATTTTTGGGGAGGTTGAAAAATACATGTTGGTTAAAATAAATGACAACAATTGCATAACGTTTATGAAGAATGAAAAGTACTTATTACATACTGGGTCAAGTATACAAGTTGCAGCCTCTAGGGTAACAAGAAATTGGATAGTAAATGAATATACACCTAACAGGTCATGGGTCAAATAGGAAAAATAATAAATATGTGGGTTTAAATATACTGATTATATTAATTGTAAATGAACTAAATGCCACAATTTAAAAACTTATTAGACCAGATAAAATAAAATATATGCTGCTTATTAGAGATACTTTAAATATAAAAATACTGAAAAGTTAAAAATAAAATGATGGAAAAACATCTGCCATGCAAACACTAACCAAAATAAAACTGATATTACTATAATAACATTAGACAAAATAGTCTTTAAGATAACAGGAGAAGCAGTGGCACATTTCATACCAATAAAATTATTGATTCTACAGGAAAAAATGACAATTTTCAGTGTGTAAATGTCTATCAGCACATTCTCAACATATATAAAGCAAAAATTGCTGGATATAAAGGAGAAGTTGACATATCTACAATCACAGTTGGAGGATTTTATTCAGCAACTGGAAAAAAGCCAACAAAAAATAGTAGCAATAATTACTTTGGCCACCTCACGCAAAGAGTCGACTCATTGGAAAAGACTTTGATGCTGGGAGGAATTGGGGGCAGGAGGAGAAGGGGACGACAGAAGATGAGATGGCTGGATGGTATCACTGACTCGATGGACGTGAGTCTGAGTGAACTCTGGGAGTTGGTGATGGACAGGGAGGCCTGGCGCGCTGCAATTCATGGGGTCGCAAAGAGTCGGACACGACTGAGCGACTGAACTGAACTGAACTGAATTAAGATAAATGACACAACTGAGGGACTAAGCACACAGCACAATATCATTAAAAACTTTGACTTAATTGGCATATACAGAATATTATACCTAACAGCTGAGGAATGCACATTCTTTTCAAACACAGATCAGTTACCAAAATTGACTATGTGCTGTGCTGTGCTTAGTAGTGTCCAATTCTTTACCACCTCATGGACAGTAGCCTGCCAGGCTCCTCTGTCTATGGGGATTTTCTAGGCAAGAATACTGGAGTGGGTTGCCATGCCTTCCTCAGGGGATCTTCCCAACCCAGGGATTGAACCCAGGTCTCCTGCATTATGGGCAGATTCTTTACCATCTGAGTCACCAGGGAAGCCCATGAATACAGGAGTGGGTAGCCTATTCCTTCTCCAGGGGATCTTCCTGACCCAGGAATTGAACCGGGGTATCCTGCATTGCAGGCAGATTCTTTACCAGCTGAGCTACCAGGGAAGCCTGATCATGTATGGGCCATAAACTAATACTAAAAAATTTTAAAGGCTTGAATTCATATAGAGCACGTTTTCTAAACACAGTGGAATTAAGCTAGAAATCAATATTTTAAAAAAGACAGAAGATCCAGAGATATCTAGAAAATAAGCAATAGACTTCTAATTAACCCATGAGTAAAAGAAGAAATCATGATGAAATTTATTAAGTCCTTTGAACTAAATGAAATTGAAGATATGATATAATAAAAATTACAGAATATAGCTAAACTCATAGTTAGAGGGAATATATAGACTTAAATGGCTATATTACAAAGGAAAAAAGTGCTTAAAACTAATGATCTAAGTATTCATCAATAGATGCTAAAAGAAAGTGAAACTGAAGTCGCTCTGTCATGTCCGACTCTTTGATACCCCATGGACTGTAGCCTACCAGGCTCCTCCATAGAATTTTCCAGGCAAGAGTACTGGAGTGGGTTGCCATGTCCTTCTCCAGGGGATCTTCCCGACTTAGGCATTGAACCTGGGTCTCCCGCATTGCAGGCAGACGCTTTACCATCTGAGCCACCAGGGAAGCACCCAGGAAAACTAGAAAAGAACTGTATATTAAATCTGGGGAAAATAGGGAGGAAATTATAAAGATCAGAATTTAATGAAATAAAAATCAAATGTACAATAGGGAGAATTTTTTAAGTTTCTTTTAAAAGATTAATAAAATTAATAAATGACTAATTAATATTACCGAGCCTGATAGAGAAGGAGGGATGGAGAAAGCAGGAAAGGAGGGAAAAAAACAAATTACCATTATCAAGTGTTTTTAAAAAATGGATTCTTTTTTTAACTTAATATTTATTATTTTTTTCTTTCTTTAAATATAAATTTATTTATTTTAACTGGAGGTTAATTACTTTACAATATTGTATTGGTTTTGCCATACATCAACACGAATCCGCCACAGGTATACATGTGTTCCCCATCCTGAACCCCCTTCCCTCTTCCCTCCCTGTACCATCCCTCTGGGTCATCCTAGTATACTAACACATACATATGGAATTTTAAAAAATGGATTCTTACTCTAAGGATATCAGAACAATACAGTGGATAAACAACTTTAAGACAATAAATTTGAAATTTTAGTTGAAATGATCAGAAAATACAACCTAAACTGAAAGAGGAAAAAGAAAATCTGAATAACTCTTTGTTTAAGAAATTAAATCTATAATTAACGTTTTTCACAAGGAAAATATTAGGGTGACATAACAGCAATTTTAGGAAATTTAATCAGTGAAATTCACCACATTAACAGAATAAAGAAAAAAATGTTATATGCTCATCTTAGCAGATGCAAGAAAACAAACAAACTTTAATTAAAATCCACTCTACTTCATGACAAAAATCCTTCAAAAACTAGGTATAGAAATGATCTTCCTAATGTATACAAAGTATTTACAAAAAAATATAGAGAAGACATACTTATGTTAACATATTAGAAAATTTCCCCTTGCAATCAAGAATGAAACAAAGGTGTTCCTCTGCATTATTCCTTTTGTCAATATATAGAAGTCCTTGCTGATAAAATAGGTCAAGAAAAAGATTAAAATTACAAGGACTGGAAAGCAAGAAATAAAAGTATCATTATTCACAGACAAGATGAAGAAAATTCTAAACTACAGAAAAAGTATGAGAATTAGGTAATGAATTTAACAATGTGAGATGCACAATCAATATATAGCAAAAGCAGTATATTTCTAAGACTATCAGAAACAAAATACATAAGAACAAATGTAATTACACTTCTCAAGTTTTTACACACACACAACTTTGCGGAGAGAAATTAAAGACAAAAAAATAGAAGTGGTATGTATCATACTCATAAATTGGAAAATACAGTATATAAACAACTCACCAGCAACATGACTGACTGATTCAAAGCAATCCCAATAAAAATCCTAGCAGTATTAAAGCATTTGTTTTCTAGACCAACTGCCATTACTAATAGTTGTCAGTCAGGATTCCTGAAAAATGGAAACTTAAATTCTTAAAGATTTGCATGCAGTAAACTTTGGGCAGTGCTCTCAGGAACAACTCTGAGGAATGAATGCCACAATATGGGGCACAGGAACGGGTTCAATTGCAATGCAATAGCACCAGACTCAGTCAATCCTGTGATTGTGGTTTCAGTCTGTTTGCTCTCTGACACCCTCTCTCAGTGCCTACTGTCTTACTGGGGCTTCTCTTACCTTGGATGTGGGGTATCTCTTCACCACTGCTCCAGCAAAGTGCAGCTGCTGCTCCTTACCTTGGACATGGGGTATCTCCTCTCTGCTGCTCACTGCTCCAGCGCCTTCACACTGGTTTTAGAAAAGGCAGAGGAACCAGAGATCAAATTGCCAACATCTGCTGGTTCATCAAAAAAGCAAGAGAGAACCAGAAAAACATCTATTTCTGCTTTATTGACTATGCCAAAGCCTTTGACTTTGTGGATCACAACAAACTGTGGAAAATTCTGAACAAGATGGGAATATCAGGCCACCTGATCTGCCTCTTGAGAAATCTGTATGCAAGTCAGGAAGCAACAGTTAGAACTGGACATGGAACAACAGACTGGTTCCAAATAGGAAAAGGAGTATGTTAAGGCTGTATATTGTCACCCTGCTTATTTAACTTTTATGCAGAGTACATCATGAGAAACGCTAGGCTGTATGAAGCACAAGCTGGGATCAAGATTGCCAGGAGAAATATCAATAACCTCAGATATGCAGATGACACCACCCTTATGGCAGAAAGTGAAGAACTAAAGAGCCTCTTGATGAAAGTGAAAGAGGAGAGTGAAAAAGTTGGCTTAAAGCTCAACATTCAGGATACTAAGATCACAGCACCTGGTCCCATCACTTCATGGCAAATAGATGGGAAAACAGTGGAAATAGTGGCTGGCTATTTTGGGGGGCTCCAAAATCACTGCAGATGGCAACTGCAGCCATGAAATTAAAAGGTGTTTACTCCTTGGAAGGAAAGTTAAGACCAAGCTAGACAACATATCAAAAAGCAGAGACATTACTTTGCCAACAAATGTCCGTCTACTCAAGGCTATGGTTTTTCCAGTGGTCATGTATGGATGTGACAGTTGGACTATAAAGAAAGCTGAGCACCAAAGAATTGATGCTTTTGAACTGTGGTATTGGAGAAGACTCATGAGAGTCTCTTGGATTACAAGGAGATCCAATCAGTCCATCCTAAAGGAAATCAGTCCTGGGTGTTCATTGGAAGGACTGATGTTGAAACTGAAACTCCAATACTTTGGACACCTGATTTGAAAAGACCCTGATGCTAGAAAAGATTGAAGGCAGGAGAAGACGGGGACAACAGAGGATGAGATGGTTGGATGGCATCACCGACTCAATGGAGATGAGTTTGAGTAAACTTTGGGAGTTGGTGATGGACAGGGTGTCCTGATGTCCATGGGGTTGTGAAGAGTCAGACATGACTGAGTGACTGAACTGAGCTGAACTCAGCCAATTCTAAAGGGAGTTCTGGAGCTGGGATGCCTACTCATAATCCCTCCAACTGTGGCAGGGCGGCTAGATATTTTACACTAGATACAGGCTGCCCCTAACGAAGGGGGTGTATTCTTGGGTTAGACAGCTTTCTTTTTTCCAGAGAAATTCTTGAGATCTTCAGCTGTAAGCCCTCAGCAGCCAACATTCCAGGCATTTGGGGGAATAGGTGCCTCAGTCTTGAAGGAGGAACACGCAGGGACATACCACAGCATCCACTACAGTACATTACAGGCACAATTTCATTTATTTCTTATAACAACTCTACAAGAAAAGTGCTTTTATTTTCAAATGGCCAGTGTAGAACATAAACAGCAGTTAAACAACTTATCCAGTATTGTACCTGTACAATAAAATAAAACCTGTACTATTCACCCCTCATTATGACTAAGGTAAAATTGATGAATGCTTACATCCTGTTAATCATACTTCAGTTCAGTCGCTCAGTCGTGTCTGACTCTTTGCAACCCCATGGACTGCGGCACGCCAGGCATCCCTGTCCATCACCAAATCTGGAGTTTACCCAAACTCATCTCCATTGTGGAGAAAGCTATGGCACCCCATTCCAGTACTCTTGCCTGGAAAATCCCATGGACAGAGGAGCCTGGTGGGCTATAGTCCATGGGGTTGTGAAGAGTCGGACATGACTGAGCAACTTTCACTTTTCACTTTCATGCACTGGAGAAGGAAATGGCAACCCACTCCAGTGTTCTTGCCTGGAGAATCCCAGGGACGGGGGAGCCTGGTGGGCCACTGTCTATGGGGTCACACAGAGTCAGACACGGCTGAAGTGACTTAGCAGCAGCAGCAGCAGCAGCATCTCCATTGAGTCGGTGATGCCATCCAACCATCTCATCCTCTGTCGTCTCCTTCTCCTCCTGCCCTCAGTCTTTCCCAGCATCAGGGTCTGAATGAGTCAGTTCTTCACATTAGGTGGACAAAGTATTGGAGTTTCAGCTTCAGCATCAATCCTCCCAATGAATATTCAGCACCGATTCCCTTTAGGATTGACTGGTTTGATCTCCTTGCTGTCCAAGGGACTCTCAGGAGTCTTCTCTAATACCACAGTTTAAAAGCATCAATTCTTAAGTGCTCATCTTTCTTTATAGTCCAACTCTCACATCCATACATGAGTACTGGAAAAACCATAGCTTTGACTAGACAGAACTTACTAAAGAAAAAAAATTGTCCTCACATCTGGAGAGCTAAATTTATCAAGAAGAAACTGTTATTTATCTGAAGTCTAAAAATACTTAGATAGTCTGTTACTTTGAATGTCTTCTACCTAATGCTTTTAAATTATTCTATACCCATAGAAGGGTTTTCTCCATCAACAGATATTTTAATAAGCAACTGAGAGTACATTGTTCAGGCCTTTTAATTATACATTAAGTCAAGGCATTTATTAAACATCCGCTATCATCATGGCCTTATTGTTCTAAGCACTGAGGGTATGGAGGCTGGGCAGGGGAATTAAAAGCTAAAACCGCACAAAATTGAGGGAAATGATTCTTGCCTGTTAGTTTTGTTTATTCTCCTCAGCCAAGCAAGCAATAAAACTAAAATTGCAGTAGTGCTCATAGCATGAGGCCTCCTGACATATGAGATTATTTGTGAAAAACAGCATTTAAAGTCAATAATTTCATTAATACAGGGATTCTAATGAATGTTAGTTACCCTAAAACAATGCAGGAAATTGGATTACTTGCTTTTCTTTGAATGATAGCCAGTCATCACCTTTTACAGTTTTCGGGCATCACAGCTTTTTTTGTATATTGTTTTATTAGTGCTATTGAGATATAATTTATATTCAGTAAACTATACATATTTGAAGTGTACAATTTGATAAGTTTTCACACATATGCACACCTGTGAAACCATCCTAAAAATAAAAATCCTAAAAAAAAAAAAATGAACAAAATAATCACCCATAAAATTTTCCTCTTGTTGCTTTGTAGTCCCTCTTCCCATCTTCATATCCTACACCCCATGCCAACATGAGATTTATCCATGTTGGGGGATTATCATTCCTTCTGTCACTGAGTGGCATTCTATTGATATTTTCAAAATATATCACAATTTGTTTATCCATTCACATGTTGACAGACATTTGGGTTGTTGTCAGTTTGGGACTGACAGAAGCCAAGCTGTCCAAGTCTTTATTTGGACATAGACTTTCAGTTGTTTGGGATAATTATTATTATTTGGGAGGGGAATGACAGGATCATATGGTAGGTATATGTTTAACTACTTAAAAAATTGACAAATGGTTCCCAAAGTGATTGAGCCATTTTATATTCTAACAATAAGGGAGAGAACTTACTCCTCCCATCCAATCGAGAGAGGCAGGCAACACTACAGATATTCACCGTGGAAAGATTCTTCTTCCTCCACGAAGACTTCTGACCCATGACCAGACTGCTTCAAGCCAGTATGGTTTGTCTGTATGATTCCTCACTCAGCCCTGCCTCCTCCACAGAGAAATACTTCATGCTCCAAGTTTCATGCCCACAGGATGTATACTTACTTTTCTGCAAACAGGGAAAGTTCCTCTCACCTTGAAAAAGTGTGCTTTACTGATCTGTTTAGAATCGAATACATATCTATAAAATATTTTCAGTAGTTCTAGAAATAAATGCCTTGGATTTTTACATACTTCTCCAAACCGATAGATATGTGTCCTTGCTGTGTGACAAAATATTTAGTAAGACATGATCCCTAAAACTACATATAGCTCTTCAGTAGACTCTGGTCCACACCCAACTGAGTAGGATCACAGCTCCACTTGCCTTAGACACTTCACATTGTTAAAGTAGCCTAAAATACCACTAGCATTCTTGATAACCACCTCATAACACTGGTCAGCTGTAAACACTTTAGGCAGTTGCTCTGAGAATTTTCCACACAAATAACTGCCAGGCAAAGTTTCTCTGTGTACTTCCAGAGTGCTTTTTCAACTTTAGGCCCAACTTGATATTTATTCTACTATATTTCATCTTTCTCATTTTTTCTCATTAATCATCCATCAAAATAACATTTGAATCCCTACTGTCAAAAATGTTAGCTATTTCTCATCAGTTCTTATTGCTCATGACTTGCTTTCTATCTCATCAACTCTGCTGACAACATTTTTGAACAAAGCATATTCACAGATGGGACCCAACAGCACACTATTAGAGACTTCAGTCCAGGCTGATCTTAACCAGTTGTTTAACACCATAATCCAGGGATCAGCGAACCACAGCCTATGGGCCAAACTGGACTGGCAATCTTTCCATAGAGAAAGATTTATTGGAACCTCTGCCACTCATTCATGTCTGTCTACCTATGGCTGATTTCACGCTACAATGGCAGAGTGGAGTAGTTGCAACTGTGACCATGGGCTACAAAGCCAAAACTAGTCTCTGGCTCTGACTAGCTGTAGAGCAGAAACAAACTCAACACTGTAAATGGAGCAACTATACTCCAATTTCTAAAAAATGATGAACTTAATATGAAAATATGACCCCAAAACTGTCAGGATGGAAATTATAGCAATGGCTTAATAAATATCTAAATGGTTTAATGGTTTAATTAGATAGTTCAATAGATATCTAAATAATAAACTTTTAAGTGGTTTAATAAATGTTTTTCTATTAAACATTTATAAAAGTTGAGCTTACCCTACTTCTCTGGAAAGTCTACCATTCTCCATGATAATATACAGGGGTTCCACAATCAGATAGGAAAGTCATTGCATTTAGCTCTTGTAATATTAGAGCAAAATAGCTACTGTGCTATTTCTATATTTAATACCAAAGTACTGATAACAATATCAGTGTTTTACCTTTCAAAATTATTTAGTGGTATGAAATTTAACCAATCAACTGAATTGTGCATTTATAAAATATAAAATTTTTTAAATATGAAACAAGAAGACAGATAAATGTATAAATGTGTATATTATACAAACATTATTCTTTTAACATAAATTATTATCTCCTGGCTCTGATGCCTTGTCTATCCTTACCCTCCTCTAAGAAGGGACTCTTGGGTTGTCATCGTTCATGTAGGTCTGAATGGGTTTCAGAAGCTTTGAGCTGAGCTGACTCCCTCACAGAGGTCTCAGGACTGCTACCTTCCAACAGAATTCTGCTCTGCAAAATGGGGACTTGTTGACATAATTAGTCTTCATCTTCCCACCAGCTTATGGGTTCTAGTATTGGTTTAGTCTACATTTTCCCCCAAAAGAAATGTCTACCCATATTAGAGGGTTTCTTCTACCAGCTCCATGCTTACTCTTCCCCATATTTTTAAAATGTTTTTATTGGAGTATAGTGGCTTTACAACATTCTGTTAGGATCTACTGTACAGCAAAGTGAATCAGCTGTATCTATACATACATATGGGTGTATGTTTCCCCTCTTTTGTATTTTCTTCACACAGAGCATTGAGTTGAGTTCCGTGTGCTAATTATACAGTAGATTCTCCTTAGTTGCCTGTTTTACAGATGTGTTAATCACTCAGTCGTGTCCAACTCTTTGTGACCCCCGAGGACTGTAGCCCACCAGGCTCCTCTGTCCATGGAATTCTCCAGTCAAGAATACTAGAGTGGGTGGCCATTTCCTTCTCCAGGGGATCTTCCCAACCCAGGAAATGAATCTGAGTCTCCCACATTGCAGGCAGATTCTTTACCATTGAGTGATTACAAAGATGCCTCATTTTATAAATGGTAGTATATATATGTTAATCCCAAACTCCCAAATCATCCCACTCCCACCATTCCTGCTTGGTATTCATAGATCTGCTCTCTATGTCTGTGTCTCTATTTCTGCTTTATAATTAGATTGTCTATATCAATTATTTTCAGATTCCACATATACGCATTAACATATGATATTTGTGGTACATATTTACAATGGAATAGTACTCCACCCCATAACAAGGAATGGAATTGGGTCATTCATAGAAACATGGATGGACCTAGAGACTACCATACAAAGTGAAGTAAGTTAGAAAGAGAAAAACAAATATATTCCTCCTATTTTTGAGTCAGGGATTGGGCTGGGGAGAGGTGAGGGCATGGAGTTGTTGCCAGAGCTGAGGGAGAGAAAGAATATGAATTTGTGACAAGAAGGGTAGAGGAGAAGATGACTGGAAAAAGAAATCAAAGAGTGGAGGAAACTGCTGACCAGTGGTTGGAAAAATGGTATCACACCAAGCAAATTCTTTCATTTGGGTCCTTACAAAACAGTAAGTTAAAAGTATATGGAGAGTTTTACTCAGGTACTTTAAAATAGCAAGCCATATTGGAACTTTAAAAAACAATCATGAGAGGCTTCAATGGTGGTCCAGTAGCTAAGACCCTGCAGTCCCAATGCAGGGGGCCAGGGTTCGATTCCTGGTCAGGGAACTAGAAACCACATGCCACAACTAAGAGTTCACAGGCTGAAACTAAAGAACATCCAGGCCGCAACTTAAAAAAGATTCCACATGCTGCAACTAAGACCTGGTGCAGCTAAGTAAATAAATAAAATTAAAAAACAGTCATGAAATAGTTGAAGACTGTAAGGGCCTCCTCTATTCTGCTATCTTACTTCATGCCTTCATCTCTCACCTTCACTAACACAGTGACCTCTGAAGCACGTGTTTCTGCCATACGACCATAGGAAGCTCTTTCTCAGTGCTTCAGACCCTCTCCAGGTTCCTCACCACCCACAAGTACAACCCCAAACTTTCTAAGGCATTGCTTTCAGCGTTATAATCTATCACTTCTCCCCACAGGCCCAACACTCCAATCATAACACACCGTATCTCCCTGAGCAGAGGCTGTTCCTGTGTCTTTTACTTCTTTCCAGAATGACCCTCACCCACTTTTCAATCAGAATCACTGCTATTGATCCTCCAAGAAGATGATCATTTAATTTGTTAAGCAGTCCTTCCCTGTTTTTCAAGGCTACATGAAGTGTTTCTCTTCTGTATCCCAAGGCTTTTTAGTGGGACTTTTAATATCATATTATAGTCACTCATTTATACATGTTTCCTCAAACTCCTTGAGGAAAAAACCTTTCTTTCTTCAGTTTTGTGTCTCTAACTGCTATCACAGTGCCTCCCACATGGCCAGTGCTGAGCTGTACTTAATGAATGAGGAAATGGATGGATGAGTTCATTCAAAAGAGCCTGATCCTTTTTCATAACCTCTCTATCCATGTTAAACTCCAATTATGCTTTAATCATATTTATTTGATCCTTTCCATAGTTAGATGTGGTCAGATCATCTGCAATTTCTATACCTGCAGTTTGAAGCTTCTTTAATTTCATAATTTGAAATCCATTTTAAATAGATCTCTTCTCCTAGTTTACCTCAAGTCAAATAAATGGTAAATTAAGCCAAAAGATGGCTCTGCTCACTTTCACATCCATCAACACCTCGCTTCCCACTGGGGCTGGTTCTGCTTCATGGCCATTCCCCTGCACATGTGACTGCATCCTCCCGAGGGGCCCTTCTCGATCAGCCATGTACCCATCATTACAAGTGTGCCTGTCACTGCAGACTGCTCCCACTCTCTCACCCCTTTGCTCTTCTCCTCTGCCTGTTTCTTTGTCTACCCCACAAGGCCCTTCCCTCTGTATCACATGGCAACATGAGGAGGAGGCGGGAATCAGAAAACCCAGATTGCAGACCCAGGCCCACAGTAACCAACAGAATGTGTGCTTAGCCCCATCCAACACTTTGCAACCCCATGGACTACAGCCTTCCAGGCTCCTCTGTCTGTGAGGATACTACAGGCAAGAATACTAGAGAGGGATGCCATGCCCTCTTCGAGGGGACCTTCTCAACCCAGGAATTGAACCCAGGTCTCCCTCATTGCCGGCAGATTCTTTGCCAAGACACCAGGGAAGCCCATGAATACTGGAGTGAGTAACCTATCCCTTCTCCAGGGGACCTTCCCCACCCAGGAATCAAACTGGAGTCTCCTGCATTGCAGGCAGATTCTTTACCAGCTAAGCTACCAGGGAAGCCCAGCCAACAGAATAACTTGAGTAACAAGAGGACCCGTCACTGCTGTTGAAACAGCTAACGTCATCATATTAACTGTTTCCCTTGTGTTCTGATTTAACAGTCAAAACACCCTGCAAGGTACATATGAACATATCCATTTTAAAGATAAGGAGGAATTTCCTTGATGATCCAGTCAGTGGTTAATAATCTGCCTTGTAATGCAGGGAATGCAGGTTTGATCCTGGTCAGGGAACTAATATTCCACATGCTGCAACTACTGAGCCTATGCAACACAACTAGAGAGTCCCCTGCACCAAAAGGAAAGATCCAATGATGCAACAAGGATCCTGCACACCACAGTTAATTCCCAATGCAGCCACATAAACCACTAAATATTTTTTAAAAGATAAGAAACTGAAACTGAATGTCCCATGCTTACTTGGCATGGAAGCTGTGAACTCCAATAGGGTAGCATGGAGGAAGCCAGGCAGACAAGGGTTCAACTCCTGACTCTGTCATCTATTAGCTGGCCCATTGCCAGCCAATTCCTCATTATAAATAGCAGTTTGGTATTTATTAAAATGTGGATAATACTACCAGCCTTGCAGCACTGTATATGATTGATAGGTGAGAATTTGTGTAAACAGCGTGGTAACTGGCTCACAGTATGTGCTCAATAAATGGTAACTCAAGATGACATGATGACACCAGGCTTCGAGCCTGCTTATAAAGACTGTGTCCCCATGATGTTCTGCCTCTTGGGTAGTTAATTTCTCCATTTAGGAAGGAAGTAAAGAAGATAGCTGTAGGAATTATAAAGGCCTTAGCCACTTGCTATGACAGGCTTGTCATTTAACCTTTGACTCTCAGTTTCTTCATCTATAAAATGAGGAGTTTGGAGAATCTTCCTTTACAAATTCCTTGGGGTTTCTGAGGGTCTGATTACATAAAGCAGAATATTTTCAAAAGGCCCACATATAAAGAAATCTCTCCATGGGGATTAACTGATTAGGACTTCCTCACACCACTACCTCAGAAATGTTTAGTTTAATAGAATAAATAAGAAACTAAAACTAGAAAACTAGAGAGAAAATAGTATACATTTCAGGCCCTAGATATCAATAGGTAGTGTAAGAAGACAGTCAAATGGAGGTGAGGCCCTCAGATAACCCCATGTCAGTGTATCTGTTTCCCAATTCACGAAGCCAGACCTAAGAGTGCGTCTGTTCCTATGGTCTGAAAACTAGTGGCTTCCTTTTCTTGCCTAAAGAGTAGATCTCAATCAACTAGGAGAAAATTCCCATAGAATTTCTTGCTTTATCTTCTAAATTAGCTTCTTATTCATTTGTGAGTTTTTTCGTGTGTGCCAGTCTTCAGATACTCCTAATAATATATATCCCAAAGCTTGGAAATTCCCTGGAAAAGGTAGCTGTGGATGATACTAATGTAGGACAAAGAGAAAACTGATAACACTCACATATGAAGAATTACAACATCCCAATTTTAATTCTAAGTTTTATTCTCCTTAATTTAAAACAGCACTTAAAGGTTTTGCATTCTTGTAACACCAAAGCACCCAAAATTTACGCATTTATTTGTAGAATACGTAGTATATGTCATACAGTGATAGAAACTGAGATATCAGAAGTAGACAAAGGAGAAGGAGGAGGAGGTGGGGAGGAAGAGTGGAGGTAGAAGGAACAGGATCAAGAAGGATATTGCTCTTGCAGAGCTTATGATAAGTGATCAAGATCAATATACCCAACACATTAGAGATGCTCAATAGTTATCTGCTGAATTGATTGCACTCCCCCAGCTACTCATTTACATATAGAAACTATTCTTTATTTTGTACCAAACTGGCATATAAAATTCCATCAGTAACTTATTGAATATGTCCTCAACCCAAATAATATAATTGGTTATGAGAGTTCTGAAAAGTAATTTACAATAATAACATTCAGATGTTCAAGGATTTTTAAGGTAAATTAAATACATTATTTTTATAACAAGATCACTTTTACCTGTTTGCTTATAATATACCTTCTTAGCTGAAAGAGAAAGGAGCAGAATTAAAATTAGTGTGTTGGAAATTTCTCATAAACCTGGGAACATCCATGAGAGTGTGCCTTGCATATGACCACCATTCCTGCATGGGTTCACTTTAAAAAAAAAAAAAAGAAGAAGAACTAATAGTCAAATAAAGACCCCATATTTTCAACTCCTCATAACAAACCAGCAAAAAAAAGCAATCTCAAAACAACTGAGAGACTCTCTGGCATTCTCATCCTTCCTATTCATGTTTTCCCTCATCCTTTCCTCCTCCTCCAATATCATTTTAAACCTTTTACAAACTCCATTTCTTCCCAAATTTCCCATTCCATTTGAACTCTTTTGTGTGTGTTTGTGTGTGTTCATCTTCCACCCTTTTATAGTTACCTTTTCTTTCCCATGTTTTTCTTGCTTCCTGCTCACCTCACTCTCCAAACCCCACTGGGGAGTGCAGGCAGCAGAAAGTAGCAGTTGTGGCTAAGAGGCTGGACAGGAAGGGGCAGAATGAAACAAACCTGATGAGCTGTATGAATAGGTCAGCCAAGAGAGTTTGTTAACTTGAGCTTATAACACAGGCAGTGTTGGGGGAGATGACATGAGGAAATTTAATCCAAGAAGAAATTAAGCACACACTGAATACCTGGTCAAGGCCCATCTTGATCTCATTTTTCTTGGAAAGACATTTTCGATGTTGAGAATTAAGTCTCATGCTTCTAGGACTTCCCTGGTGGTGCAATGGCTAACACTCCATGCTCCCAATGCAGGGGGCCCGGGTTCAATCCCAGGTCAGGAAACTAGATCTCACAGCCTGCAACTAAAGATCCTACATGCCACAGGATCAAAAGATTCAAAAGATCGAAGACCAACATGCCACAACTAAGACCTGGTGCAGTCAAGCAAATAAATAAATATTCAGAAAAAAATATGATTATCTTCATCCAATCTCAGTCAGTATTTCCTGTACAATTATTGGAGTACTCTCTTCACTCCACCATCTCAAAACTTCCTTTGTCATCCTTCAAACTTTCCTGAAATCTGCACATTTTCTTAAGAAAGTCTCCCTCAACTTTGAAGTAGTAGAGATCATATGTCCTGATATTCAATTTTCAATACATTATTCCCCATTCTAAATAAGTTTATATCTTTTCCTTATAGGTAATACAACTACTCAAATAAAAGCTAAACATACTTACAACAAATCTCAAATGGACTGGGCAATGCAAGTTACTTCACTGACTAAAAGTTTACATCTCAACTTTTTTTTACTAGCAAGCTTCTAAAATCTCTTTTCCCTAAAATTTTTCTTCAACCTTGTGGATATGAGAAATGGAATATTTCCCATCATATCAGTCAACAAAGGATGTCACATTCATCAGCAACTGCAGCCACCATGGATGGTGAGCTGGGGAGTCCTGAGGGATCTCAGGAAAGAATACCTGCCATCCACCAGCCATCAGACAGCAACCACTCCCCACTGTGAGCCCTGAGGAAACTCAGCATAGGAAAATTCAGGATACTCATCATAAAGAGGTGAGTACCTGTCAAAAGAAATGATTTCAGTGAAACCAGATTCTTGCATCTTCCCATACATAGAAAAGCACTAAATTCTTTAACTTGAGATATCTAGATTCCCTTTAATTCACAATAATCTTTTGGCTTTCAGACTATCTGCCCTTCATTGCAAAAATTCTATATAACCTGCCTCCCCCTCTAGCCTCCTCAGAGCATTCTCTCAGGGTTACTTGAGATGCTATCTCTTGGGCTGGAAGTCTCAAAAATTCCCACCAAATAAAACGTAACATTCAACTTTTAGGTTGTGAATATTTTTAACTCCACAGATACTATGAGCCTCTTGAACATTCCATTTTCTAGACGTCATCCCTTTCCCTCTCCAGGCATAGCCAATTGGGTTTAACTCTTTCAAATACCTTCAGTGGGGTCCTTTCATCTGAATCAATTCTAAACTCCTCAACCCTCACCTGAGCTAATCATCCCTCTTCTTCACTCCCCTACCCAGACTACTGAGTTCTACTATTCTGTTCAGGAAGGGAGATCACCTGATGGTAATGGTGGGATATCACTGGGCTCTTCAGCACCACTTGTTAACTTGATACACGTCAATACTAACTTCTAAACCCTCAAGATGCTATTCCAATCCTTCACCTTTCTCCTCAAGAATCAATCAACACATTTCATAGACGTTGACCCTGTCTCATTCTCAGCTTAGAGGTTTATCAGAAAGAAGAAAAATCCTCAGCCTCTCAACTCTCTTCATAAAAACCTACTTACATTCCCATTCTTATACCCCTCCTTCAGGCTCAGAGAATGAACCATCTTTTCAGAGCATTCAGGCTTTATTCCCTCAAATTTTCTTATCACTTATTGTTCTCTCAGCTTACATACACTCTAAAGTTTTTCAAAAAATAAATATTGGGTAAATGACTTGGTCCAATCACTAATCCAACATTCCTCCTACCCTCTATTTTTCTTCTCCCTTCCCAGTCAACTTCCTTGAAAATTTCCTAGAAAATGTGTTATACTGACTTACACGCCTTCAATTTCCAGCCTCATGTTTAAAACACTTCACTAAAACTAGGCTTAAAGTTGTCAGTGTATACCTAGTATAAACAGGTGGAGAAGGTGATGGCACCCCACTCCAGTACTCTTGCCTGGAAACTCCCATGGATGGAAGAGCCTGGTGGGCTTCCGTCTATGGGGTCGCACAGAGTCGGACACGACTGAGCGACTTCCCTTTCACTTTTCACTTTCACACATTGGAGAAGGAAATGGCAACCCACTCCAGTGTTCTTGCCTGGAGAATCCCAGGGACGGGGGAGCCTGGTGGGCTGCCATCTATGGGATCACACAGAGTCAGACACGACTGAAGCGACTCAGCAGCAGAGGCATCAGTATAAACAGGTATAGTTGAAAACACAAATAGCATTATAACACACACATGTCATCTATCTTCTTTATCTTCCAAAGGGCAACCATCTTCAAATTTTACTTTTGGATTTTTAGTTCAAAACTCCTAAATAATAGGCCCATGGTGTCATCTCTTTATCAATTTGAGAGAGTATTTGTTAAATTGTTATTATGAGAATTTACACTCTTCACCTTATCTTGTTACACAGTTATAACACAAATTCTGGTTATTTTCACTTCAATATTTATATTTCTACATTATACAAGCTGTTATTTCATACTGAGCCAAGTCACAAACTAAAACTAGATCTCCTTACTTGAACAACTTTTGTTTTGTTTTGTTTTTACTTCAATTTTAAAAATCCCAATGTTTTCATTTGCTCATTTTCTCTGTATTTTGAATAACATCTCAACCTTACCATCGCTGTAAGAAGCCCCTTCTAACAGACTTTCTCATCATAAAACTTTATATTTTTTCAAAAGTTCTTATTTCTTCTGAGAAATTCCTCTTAGAGCACTCAGTCCTTTTCCTCCAACCTGGACTAGTTATTCCACAATAGACTAGTTCACTATATAGCAGTTGATCTGCAACTTCTCACAGAATTGTCTCTTTCCAGCATTTCATGTCATTCTTTTTCTTGGTTTGCTCTCTCATTTTCACAAAGCATATATTCCAATATATGAGAATATACTTGAGAAAGGTTACTTAGGAGGTAAATTTTAAGATGTTACATATCTGAAAATGTCTTTATAATCTGATTTTGTGCAAAATTCTCGGTGCTCAGTATTTTGAAGACATTGCTTCTAACTTGTTTTAATCAAATAATATGCTGAAAGGACCAGTGACATTTCAAGTCCTCACCCAATCCAAAGGAATTTTTTTTTTCTTATGGAAACTGGGAATGAAGGATTAGAGACTTCTAAAAAGACATTCTTGCATAAGAGCAATGCAAACACCGGCAAAATTGTTGAAATCAGCTTTCCAGCAGTCTGAAAACTAACCAAAGGCTAGTAACAATATAATGAGTGTTCAAGAAAAATGACTGAATCTCAGTAATAACAATGATCTTTATAGCATTTTAATGTATTCTAATCCTATCTCCCTCTTCCTAGCTCTATGATATCCTTCAAAATCAACCACTCCACAATCATAGTAAAGCAAGCAGCAGTCACTTGTGAGTAGAATAGGTTTAGAGACCATCCAAATACCATATTTAGAGAACTGCCATTATTTGACATGTCTGTCATTTACGGGAAAAACCCATTCTCAGAATTTGTTTTTATTTGACCTGACTCATATCTCATTCAGTGCCTGCAGCCTTTTCTATGGAGCATTTGTCAAAAACAATCAGCAGCAGTTGTTTAACATCACAGCTGCCTGAGGCAGCATTACCAGTTGGGGTAAATAAGAGACTTAAAGGAAAAATCTGGGGAATGAGATGTTCAAACTTTGAACATTTTATTATTGGAAATCTAGAAAGCCACGGGTATGTATAGGACTAGACATGGTCAGAGTCATGCATATATCCAGGAAAGAACTTGAGAAGGTCCTAAATTGATCTTGACACACTACAAAAGCAATGAAAGCAGAAATGTAGACTGCCTAACTGAGCATTGAATGAATGTTCCAGAACACAATCAGAGCCTGTTGCAAAGGTTGTGTGTCTTATTGAACTATGGCATTTAAGAAAATCTTTATTCAATCATTAGTTTATTACAGAATTAGCTGAGGAGGATTACTAAATAAATAGCAACAGCAAATCTTCATAGAGAGGAAGAATTTGATTTCCCAAGTTGTCAAATTATATTATTTTAAAACTCTAATTTTCAACAAAAAATGATGAGACACACAAAAATACAAGAAAACATGGCCCATACACAGAAGAAGTAGAAATAGAAACTACCCTTAAGGATCTGCAGATGATTAACTTAGTAGACAAAGACATTAAATCAACTAGTTTAAACATATTCAAAGAATTAAAAGAAACCATACCTTTTTAAAAAAGAAAAGCTAAAGGAAAATAAATAAAATTTGAACCTGGTTCAAAATTTGGAAAGGAGTACGTCAAGGCTGTATACTGTCACCCTGCTTATTTAACTTATATGCAGAGTACATATGCAAAATGCCAGGCTAGATAAAGCACAAGCTGGAATCAAAACTGCCGGAGAAAATCAATAACCTCAGATATACAGATGACACCACCCTTATGGCAGAAAGCAAAGAGGAACTAAAGAGCCTCTTGATGAAGTTAAAACAGGAAAGTGAAAAAGCTGGTTTAAAACTCAACATTCAAAAAACGAAGGTCATGGCATCCAGTCCCATCACTTCATGGAAAATAGATGAGAAAACAGTGGAAATAGTCATAGGTTTTATTTTCTTTTTTTTTAATTTTTATTTTTAGTTTATTTTACTTTACAATACTGTATTGGTTTTGCCATACATTGACATGAATCCGCCACGGGTGTACATGAGTTCCCAAACCTGAACCCCCCTCCCACCTTCCAACCCATATCATCTCTCTGGATCATCTCCATACACCAGCCCCAAGAATCCTGTATCCTATATCGAACATAGACTGGCAATTCGATTCTTACATGATAGTATACATGTTTCAATGCCATTCTCCCAAATCATCCCACCGTCTCCCTCTCCCACAGAGTTCAAAAGTCCGTTCTATACATCTGTGTCTCTTTTGCTGTCTCACATACAAGGTTATCCTTACCATCTTTCTAAATTCCATATATATGTGGTAGTATACTGTATTGGTGTTTTTCTTTCTGCCTTACTTCACTCTGTATAATCGGCTCCAGTTTCATCCATCTCATTAGAACTGATTCAAATGTATTCTTTTTAATGGCTGAGTAATACTCCATTGTGTATATGTACCACTACTTTCTTATCCATTCATCTGCTGATGGACATCTAGGTTGTTTCCATGTCCTGGCTATTATAAACAGTGCTGCAATGAACATTGGGGTACATGTGTCTCTTTCAATTCTGGTTTCCTCGGTGTGTATGCCCAGCAGTGGGGTTGCTGGGTCATATGGCAGTTCTATTTGCAATTTTTTAAGGAATCTCCACACTGTTCTCCATAGTGGCTGTACTAGTTTGCATTTCCACCAACAGTGTAAGAGGGTTCCCTTTCCTCCACACCCTCTCCAGCATTAATTGCTTATAGACTTTTGGATCACAGCTATTTTGACCGGTGTGAAATGCTACCTCATTGTGGTCTTGATTTGCATTTCTCTGATAATGAGTGACGTTGAGCATTTTTTCATGTGTTTGTTAGCCATCTGCTGTCTAGGTTTCTCATAGCTTTTCTTCAAAGGGGGAAGTGAAAAGGAGAGAAAAGGCAGAAAAAATATTTTAGAAAATAAGGGTCAAAAACTTCCCAAATTTGATAAAGGACCTTTACCTACACATCGTAGAAGCTCAGTTCAGTTCAGTTCAGTCGCTCAGTCGTGTCTGACTCTTTGCAACCCCATGAATCGCAGCACGCCAGGCCTCGCTGTCCATCACCAACTCCTGGAGTTCACTCAGATTCATGTCCATCGAGTCAGTGTTGCCATCCAGCCATCTCATCCTCTGTTGTCCCCTTCTCCTCCTGCCTCCAATCCCTCCCAGCATCAGGGTCTTTTCCAACGAGTCAACTCTTTGCATGAGGTGGCCAAAGTACTGGAGTTTCAGCTTTAGCGTCACTCCTTCCAAAGAAACCCAAGGGCAGATCTCCTTCAGAATGGACTGGTTGGGTCTCCTTGCAGTCCATGGGACTCTCAAGAGTCTTTTCCAGCACCACAGTTAAAAAGCAGCAATTCTTCAGCACTCAGCCTTCTTCACAGTCCAACTCTCACATCCATACATGACCAATGGAAAAACCATAGGCTTAACTAGATGGACCTTAGTTGGCAAAGTAATGTCTCTGCTTTTGAATATGCTATCTAGGTTGGTCATAACTTTTCTTCCAAGGAGTAAGCGTCTTTTAATTTCATGGCTGCAGTCACCATCTGCAGTGATTTTGGAGCCCAAAAAAATAGTCTGACACTGTTTCCACTGTTTCCCCATCTATTTCCCATGAAGTGATGGGACCGGATGCCATGATCTTCGTTTTCTGAATGTTGAGCTTTAAGCCAACTTTTTCACTCTCCTCTTACAATTCAAATTGGATAAATTCCAAGAGAGTCACAGCTTAAAACAGCACAATCATAGTAACACAAAGAATGGGAAAGGGAACAAAGCTAAACAGAAAATAAAATTATATTCTATTGAAATTAAGTTGAGCATATCAACTTCGTTTAAATGGCAGTTTCCCAATCTCTGTTTGACAGAATGTCCTGATTTGCCTCAAGTCCTCCAGTGCATCCACCTCATTGCTCTTGGTGTGAACTAGCAACACAACTATCTCCCTCTCCTGCTCAAAATTCCTTAAAAGGCTACAAGGTATAATGTGCTACTTTGTGTGGTGTATGAAGTTTATCAAGATGTGGTCTCTGTCTACCAAGTTCCTCTTCTCCTTTAGTCCAAATACCATCTTATTTATACTCCAGCCAGATTAATACACATGCCATCAGAGAACTGCAAATACCTGCACAACTTTTATACCTTAGCACATGATTTTCTCTGTAAAATATCCTTCCTCTCTGTGCCCTTCTGGAAAACAGCCACTTAACCTTCAAACTTCATTTTAAATCAGATGTCCAGTCTGATGTGATGGGACACACATACACACATCCTTCTCTTCTGCTGTCTATTCCTGGTATCTGAGGTCACCACATGCCACAGTAATTATTTCCTTATGTAAAATTCCCACTCCTTTAAAAGTCTATATCATGTGTTCATCAGACAGTCTTTCAACTCATTTATTCTTTCAAACATTTACTGAGCAACAGTTCTGTTCTAGGTATGAAATACTAACCAAACAAAATACCCCATGCCTTTAAGGAAAAACAAGACCATATATTTATCTAATTTTAGATTTTATGCTATATATCACTAAGTATACTTTAAGTATATTCTATACCTTGGATGCAAGAACCATGTCATACACATTATTCTAGAATCGTCAGCACTTAACAGAGAATCTTGCATGTTGTGGTCATTTGATTTTATCATAGTCTTTGAACTGATCTTTGGTCTTCAGTTTTGCTGATTCCCACCCCAAGCTGTTCTTCATTAGAAACTCAAAATAATATTTCTAAACTATAGGGCTATATAAGTCATGCCCTGGTTTTAAATATTTAATTATTCCCCTTTGCTTTTAAAACAAAATTTGTCTTCCTCATTAGACTATAAGCTCATTAACAAAGCTTCATCTTCCTTTTGTAACCTCAGTAAAGAGCCTGGGACCCAAATATTTGATAAAGACATATTGGTTGGATTTGTTTAAATATTGGTTGAAATTAATGGATGAATCTTAGGATTTGACCATATGTTTTATTCAAAGATGTTTTAATTTCCTTGGATTTGGAGCAATTAGAACATGACTTGTATAATATCTATCTTCTTCATTTTTATGTCACCAATATCCTGGGTGCATCAGTCTCACCTGACCTAGTGGAAAGGAACCAGGACTTATCTACAGTGTGTCAGATCAAGCATAGTCATGTGTTCAAATACATAACAACTGATCACAGTTTTATTACACTTAGGTTAACTGCCTGGTGTTTGAAAAGTAGACAATAACAAAAAATAGATTGTCTAATGCCAAATTTTTGCTTAAGAATCTTTGCAGTTTTACAGTTTCCTGGATTCTGATGAATATCTTACAAATAAGGACACACATCTTTCTCTAAAGAACTTAAAAGTAACTGTCATTCTTCTTCATCAAAGGAGGATATTGAGACAGAGAGGGTGAGCTATAAAACCAAGGGCACAAATATAATCATGAGAGCAGTTGGTAGTGACATAAACAGAGTCAGATAACGATTCACAGAACACAGCGAGGAAGGCCAGGAATACTAAGCAGGGGAAATGATGGGGATATTAGACAGATAATTCTACAAACCGACATGCCTCATCCTAAACAATAAAACCCCTGACCACACAAGCAGAGAGACCAAATCAGGAATAAGAGAAGTAAAATCTGAAACCACATCTAAAATCACTGTTTTCTCACTGAGGTTATAAAACAAGAAGAATCCTATGGACAAAAATCAAAGATCCTGCTCCTAACAGATTCTTTACCCACAGACCATGCTCATCAGGAATCGGCATCTATATTTTCTTAGACAAGCAATATAACCTAGTCCATTTAGCACTTTCTAATATGCAGACTCTTCTCATTTTTCATTCTGAAGCTATAGCCTGGTACTCAATCTCATGGTTGATGAACCAAGTTCCAGGTTTAAAATTCTTTCTAAAAGGGCAGAGTCTCACCCCACTTTGGGGGTGAATCTGCATTCCTTAATTTTCCTCCAATGGATTTTGGTTTCCCAAGTGTCTTTATCCTCTGCTCTTCAAGGTCCTAATCAGCTGTATGACTCTTGTGGTTGAAGTCACAGCCTTGACAGTCCTAACCTGGGGAGAAGCTGCACTTTCTTATAGACTCTGAAACTTCAAGAAAATCTACATTGTATAAGGGCTTATGTTGAATTTATGAGAAAAATCAAGCAGAGTTAAAGACCACTGACCTTTGAAAAATGTTTCTCTCTGACCTGGTAACTAACAAAATCATCCTTTAAATTATTTCTTATAGAAGCACAGAGAACAAGTATAAAGAAACAACCCCTACAGATAGAGTCCAAGTCAGGAAAAAAGAAGAGGGGGAGGGTAAATTCTGTTCAGCTATACTGACTCTTCTTACTGGAAGGTGATATGTGGGAAGAAGCTCTGGATTCCCTCTTTCCCACTAACCCCCTCTGTTGGCTATATCAGTGATCAATATGCAAGTCACTGGAAATATGTGAACTTCTAAGTGCCACTTGAGAGTTTAGTCTTCAAGAAGGGAGAATAGCCTATGTTTCATACTGTGACTAACAATGATTCTAGCAACAATACTCATGATACTACAAGAGATCCCATTATGTGTACATTTCAGGACTTAAGCTAAGTGAATCCTACTCTTAAGTACTCTTACTTTCAGCACCTCTTATCTTCAAAAGATAATCCCCACCATAGTGTGTGTGTGTGTGTGTGTGTGTGTGTGTGTGTGTGTGTGTGTAGGCTCACAATGGAATGTTACTCAATCATAAAGAGAAAGGAAATAATGCTATTCACAGAAACATGGATGGACCTAGAGATTGTCATACTAAGAGAAGTCAGAAAGAGAAACACAAATACCATATGATATCACTTATATGTGGAACCTAAAATACAACACAAATGAACATATCTATGAAACAGAAACAGACTCACAGGTACAGAGAAAGGACGTGTGGTTTCCATGAGGGAGGGAGAGTAGGCGAGTGAAGGCTTGGGAGTTTGGGATTAGCAGATGCAAACTATTATATAGAGAATGGATAAACAGCAAAGTCCTACTATATAGCGCAAGGAACTGTATTCAACACCCTGTGATAAACCATAATGGAAAAGAAAGTGAAAAAGAATATATATGTAGAACTAAATCACTTTGCTGTACAGCAGAAATTGACACATTATAAATCAACTATGTTGGTTGGTTGTTTAGTTGCTAAGTCAAGTCTGACTCTTTTGTAACCCCAAGGACTGTAGCTCGCCAGGCTTCTCTGATCATTGGATTTCCCAGGTAAGAATACTGGAGTGGGTTGCCATTTCAACACTTCTGAAATTCTCTATTAACCATTTGAGTTTTTCTCTTTCATCACATCCATGCATCTCAACCAGCAGAGCATTTGATTATAATTGTTGAATCGAATGCTCTGAGTACAATGCTCTGTGTACTGTAACAAACTATAAACTCTACCAAGTGTGCCTCTAAGGTGGGGACAGTCAGCCTTTGACACTGTCAAGCCAGCATATCTTTACACCCTCTTGTTCCCATTCTGGAGGAGGAAGTGTTTCTGCTTTCACAAGGGCCTTCAGATCGAGGGCAGTGTACAAATATGCTGGAGGCCACTCCTCTCTAGCAAAATAGACTATGGCTAATACAATTTGGTTTGAAAAGGCTTACCAAAACTGTCTCTCCTACTCTGCCTAACATCCTTTCACATTGTCACACAGCTTGAGAATCTGCAAAATAGATTTGTTTGGGTTACTAGCATTTGCTTTCAAGATACCAACACTCCCAGGAGGCTCATTCAATTGCTTTATACCTAAAGTCAAGCTGAGATCAACCATCACACATAAAACATGAATATGGATGCAGGAAGAAAAGAACAGCTTTTGCAGCAAACAAGACTTCATCATAGAATGTTAAAAATAAATAAATAAATAAAAATAAGGACTTTAGACAGTCAGTGGTCAGCAACAGGGCAATAGGAACAGGAGTGGGAGGGGAGCAAGAGAAAGACTGAGCACCTTATGTGCCGGAATTAGCTCATTTTGTCCCCAGACAACACTATAATGTGTTATATTCTTATATACTTTTTTTTTTCACAAATGGAAAAATGGAGCTCAGAAAATTTGTGACTTTTCCAAAATCTCCTAGTGACAGATCTCTGTCCAGGACGAGGATTTAGGTGTGTCTGACTCCAGAAACCATGCTCTTAACTAGAGTGAGTGTTACCTGGAACTGACTAGTGGAAAGAGGGAGCAGGACTCCTGAGTCAGAATAGGAGTAAGGACCACCAAGACCAAGCTGTCTCTCACATGTTCCCCAATTGCCTTAAATAGCTAAATTCTAACTCAGCAACATTGTCTTTAATTGCTTCCTAGGGGTTCAGGAATAAAGAATCCTCTGCCAATGCAGGAGACACAGGTTTGATCCCTGGGTTGGGAAGATGCCCCATAGAAAGAAATGGCAACCCACTTCAGGATGCTTGCTTGGGAAATTTCATGGACAGAGGAGTCTGGCAGGCTACAGTCCATGGGGTCACAAAAGAGTCAGACACGATTTAACGACCAAACAAGGAACAACAGGTCAGTGAACTTCAGGAAATGACAATTTTTCTTCTATGATCTTACTCTGATAGAGTGTATCAATTTAGCATAAGCAGAATAACAGCATTTTTGAAGATTCTGGGTTCTACTTCCTTTTTCTGGTCCCTCAGGCATCTACTACCCAAGGGTTAAGAGCATGGACGATAGAATCAGAAGAGTTCTAATCCTTGCTCCATCATCTACCAGTTCCTTCCCTGGTGGCTCAGATGGTAAAGAATCCACCTGCAATGTGGGAGGCACAGGTCCGACTCCTGGGTTGGGAAGATCCCCTGGAGAAGGGAATGGCTACCCATTCCAGTAAGCTTGCTGGAAAATTCCATGGACAGAGGAGACTAGTGAGCCACAATCTATGGCATGAGCTTGCAAAGAGTCAGACACGACTGAGTGACTAACACTTTTTCTTTCACTTTTCAGCTTCTCTAGGCCTCAGCTTCCCTGTTTGAAAAATGGGGTCAATGAAAATGTCTGTCTCTTAGGATGAAGGTGATGACTCAGTGAGATGGTACACTGGGCATCTTGGGCACATTGGGCAGACAGCACTTGATAAATAAGTGTCGGTTATAGATTGCTTTACTTGAAAACCGTTTTTAGTTCTGGATGCACGGGCATGTGCCTGCTCAGTTGCTCAGTCATGTCTGACTCTTTGCGACCCCATGGACTCCCCACCAGGCTCCTCTGTCCATGGGATTCTCCAGGCAAGAATACTGGAGTGGGTTGCCATTTCCTTCTCCAGGGGATCTTCCCAACCCAGGGACTGAACCCATGTCTCTGCGTCTCCTGCATTGGCAGGTGGATTCCTTACCATTGGGCCACCTGAGAAGCCCTGTTTTTGGTTCTTATGGTATTTTTAGGTTCCAAAAATTTAGAATTATTTCTATATGGATAAAAGACATATTTTTTCAATTTTGCAAAACTATTTTAACTGTTCATTTAACATAACAATATATAAGCCAGAATTTTAGAGACAAAGGGAAATTATGTCTTTTAACAAAGGTTTTGTTTTTTTTTTCTTCCTCAATGGATTGAAAATTAAGCAGTGAAAGCTGTAGCTATTTTCTCAAATTTAGAAATATTCTTAGGATTATGGGGACATGTGGTATAAGAGACTAAGTATTGCAGTTTGGCTTATACTGTTCAAGTTCAGTAAAATCTAGACATCATAAATAACGCTATATAAATTAATCTTGATTGACCTACAAAAGTATTTCTGCAACTTACGTCTTCTTAAATTCAGTTCCATTCTTTAACATCATTCCATTAAGCTTTAACAAGTAGTTTAATGCTTTTTTCTCCCAAGTGTAAAATATAAGCTAAGAAATAACATGCTTAAAGCAGCATTTTTGATCTGGCAGTTTTCAATTTTTCAGTCAAGAATATGTTCAACAGGCCAGAGATGTACAATTCCCTAAGCAGGTGAAAAAAACGTGATCGTGAAATGACAGTTTCCATACCATTTTCAATGCACATTTTGTGCATCATTTTTATGCATGGGAGTTTGTTTTTATATATTTTCTGGAGAAATTTAAATAAGCATTTCTATGTTTAGCTTCCAATTATCATAAGATATGTGAAAGAAAATATGGAAATTAAAGGCCAAGGATATACTTATCTAAGTGAAAAGCACTAAGATTTCAAGGCTGATTATGACCTTCAGGAACTTTTGTCAGTCTTAATGAGAGTCTGTCCAAACAGTGATGAACATGTCTCCACAACGGGTCCTGAATAGGACCTTGTGTTTATGTATAAAGTGAATAAGTTCATTCATCATCAGCTTGTTGCTCATATCGTTTACAAATATTTTCTCTCATTCCATAGGCTGTCTTTTGTTGATAGAAATATAAAAACCTTAGGAGGAGGATGTGAGTGTTAAATGACAGAATACATTACTAATGGACTTTCAACAATGTTAGACACTCAGCCATTGCTAAAAACACGCAAGTGACTGTTCCAGTTTTTCTTGTTTTACAGAGGACAATGCAATGAGTAGGGAATCAGTCATCTAGCCAGGTTTGAAACCCAGGATCCCATTTCACAGTAAGTTTCAATCACAGGATGCCCCTAAATATCAGGTAGCCCCTGATATTTTCAATATCAGGTAGCCCCTAAAAATGTAATACATTTAATTTGTGTAATATCAACACATCCATAGAGCATAGACCTAGTACCTAAGCCCTCAGATTACATTTAGATGTGGCTCTAAGCATTCAGTTCCACAAAGTAAAGAGTAACTATTGTATGTGCTTCTAAAACGATGGTCTAAAGGGCTTCCCTGTGGCTCCGCGGTAAAGAATGAGAATTTACCATGGGATTCTGGAGAATCCCATGGATAGGGGAGCCTGGTGGGCTACAGTCCATAGGGTTGCATAGAGTTGGGTACAACTGAAGCAACTTGGCATGCACGCACTCATGATGGTCTAAAACATAAAAACAGCTAGAGCTTTATTTTAAATAGACTAGATACACCCTTGGTATTCTGAATGCACAGATCTGGTACACAGTTTCCTCTGTATTGAGATCTCAAACGAATTTGCAGACATCTGTCTATAAACTTTAAAAACTGGTAACCAAAAAACTGCAATTATTTTGCAAACCCTAAGTCAGACTTTCAGCCAATGTCCATCTACAACCGTGGATGGTCACCACACCATCCCCATAGCCTGAGTGCAAGCCATAAACTGAAATGTCAGTCACTATCCTGGGACTATCAGTGATGTCATCAAGAGCTGGGGGTAGATTTTTAGCCTTAATATTCTAAGTTTGTTGCAAAAGCAACAGAAAGAAATATGTCACTAGAATGTTCTAGGTCAGGCTCTGCTAAAAGGGTGATGATTAATGTAAATACATCAGTCAAAGGAGACACGTGTTTTCTTCTGGCATTGCTTCTGAAATACCTGGTAAGAGACTCCACAGAAATATGGAGAGAAAACATGGAAACTGAAAGAACTTTTAATTTCTTCCTGGAAGAGGAGCCAAAGGATGTTGCTTATCAGGTATCAAACCAGAGAAACTTTCAGCTTGATAAAGTCAGTCACCATCTGGCTACCTTGGGCCACAGCTCAGCCAAGCCTCAAGACAATGCCATAATCTGCCAAATTTGGCCATAATCCTGACAAAACCTGAGTAACTGAGGACAAGTGTTCCTCCTTAACACCATAGAAGTCAAAAGCCTAGGGCTTAGAAATAATTTAATCAGTGTCTTCTGTGTTATCTATAACAGGTGGCACCAAGATGATAGGGACAAAGTAGGTGATTAAATAGTTAATCCCACTAGGGTATTATATGTAGAAAAAATATGGAAGACCCCTGTAAATTCATGATTACTCACAAAAGCAGGTTCGCTTAACCACAAAAGCAAGCAGGCTTGCTTAGCAACAAAAGCACATAACTCTAGAAGCATGAAATATGCCCCAAAACAGTAAAAAATGGTGGCATGAGACTCACATACTGCCCAGTGAGCTCAGAAAGTTAATGATCCTTAGACATGGTCTCTGCACACATAAAATGCAATAATTTGTGGACCTAGCTTGGCACACAAAGACAAGAAAACTCCCCTGGTCAACCTGGAAGAGGAGCTGATGATGGAAGCATGACGTTTACTCAAGAGAGACAAAGAAGGTCTTCTCCACCTCCCCAGTTATCCTTTGATTACAAACCTGTAGCCCAGTAAGTTCTCATGGCATAGCATTTCTCACGTGCCTGCTTGTAAGCCTATACCAATAAATCATTTCTTAGCTACCACTTTGCTCTCCCTAAATTCTTCTCTGCACTGAGACATAAAGGATTACATACCAGAGATTTTTAGAGCCCCTGCTGCTGCTGCTGATGCTGAGTCGCTGCAGTCATGTCCGACTCTGTGTGACCCCATAGGCGGCAGCCCACCAGGCTCCTCAGTCTCTGGGATTCTCCAGGCAAGAACACTGGAGTGGGTTGCCATTTCCTTCTCCAATGTATGAAAGTGAAAAGTGAAATTGAGGTCGCTCAGTTGTGTCCGACTCTTCACGACCCCATGGACTGGAGCCTACCAGGCTCCTCGATCCATGGGATTTTCCAGGCAAGAGTACTGGAGTGGGGTGCCATTGCCTTCTCCGTTAGAGCCCCTACATGACACCAAATGGTTTCAGAGATGGACTTTTAACATTATCTAATTATAGCAAAAGAGGACAAAACCAACTCTGACTTCTCTGTAGTAATCAATCGATTTTGGAAATAATTCAACATAGATCAATATTAAATGATGACAGATGATCATCATTTAATGATACCATGGTATATTTTATTCAGTATTTTATTATTCCCTTCTATGGTTTTATTATTCCATTTAATAAACACATGTCAAAACAGTTACTTTGCCAGGCATACTTCTAAGCACTTTACAAATATTAGTTCATTTCCTCCTCATAATAACCTTATGAAATAGACACAATTGTCATCTTCATTTTACAGCTTGTGAATGCTGGCAGTTATGTGCCTTGAGCTTCTAAAAGAGTTTAAAACAGGTGAAATAAAGATATTCAAGAAGACTAGATTTCTCTAAAAGTGACATTTTAAAACACAAATAAGTAAACAGTAGTCCTATCAACATAAAACAGGCTCAGGAATCTGGAGACAAAAGTATAAAATAGCCCTCCAAAAAATTCTCTGAAAGGCCAAGCCCTAATTATTTTAATGTTACAGACCGCAACTAAAATATAGGTGTGTGTACGTATGTGTTAAGTCGCTTCAGTCATGTCTGACTCTTTGAGACCCTATGGACTGTAGCCCACTAGGCTCCTCTGTCCATGAGATTCTCCAGGCAAGAATACTGGAGTGGGTTGCTATGTTCTTATCCAGGGGAATCTTCCTGACCCAGGGAGTTAGATTCAAATGCCAGTGGCTTTCAGGCCCACATTCCAGTTCTCACCACCTTCTGGAGTTCTTGCTCTCTCACTCTCTCCTTGTCTTTGTTATCTCCTTCTCCGTCTCACTTCTCTCTGACTCCCTCAAAGAAGTAATTACCAGAGGACTCTCCTCGCTCTGATAAACTGCAGGGGCTAATGATGAGATTGCAAGATAGGGGTGCCCATTCTGCAAGGATTTACTTCAAAGGCACAGCACATCAAAGGGACTTGCCAAGAAGCCCTGAGATCTTGCTGAGCTGGGCTGGCCCTCTTCTCCTCTCACCTCCTTGCTCAAACTTCCACTTAGGGACTACAGCGGAAGGTATTTCATAGTTAGCTCCAGACAGCTGCCTTGCTCTGCACCATCTGGGGAGAGTGAGAGAGTCATACCAGGTGTCCCATTTTTTGTTTTGATTAGGTAAATGCTCTCAAAAGATATCACTGAATAATATTATCACCTAATTCTCCTGGAGTTTCTTTGGCCTCAGGGTATTAGACAGTAGATTTTAAATTAGGTAGCATAAATGCAATGAGGATTAGTGCCAGGGTGGCCTGGTGCATTGAGTGATAGAAGACACCGGGGTGCTGCCTCTGTGACATCATCAAAAGTATATTACAGGAGCAGCTACAACACATGTTACAGGGAAAGAAACAAAAGAACTTGAAAGCATCTCTCACACTGCAAAACCAAATGAAGACTTTCTCTTTCAAATTGGGTCCTGTTGACAATATAACAAATATCCAGATGGAAACTGAAAGGTTCTGATTGTCACGTCGATTATTATTTCAAATGTATGGGTTGATGTTGTCACACCAGTGAAGCATTTGGAGGCTTTTCTTTGTCACTTTTCATCCACATCTTGGCTGTGCTTTAGCTTCAACCTCAGAGTTGTTTATGAGTCTCTCTTCCTCCTTAATATCAAAGCCCACTGCACACTTCCCTCCACATTCTTTCCACTTCCCAGCCCAAGCCCCACCCAGAAGGACCAGTGAATGTTGCCTGAATGAACGACGAAGAATAACACAGAACGTAAATGAAGTCCTTTCGATGCAACTTTTTCAAGACCTGAAATTGATCTGGAAGATACTTTCCCTAGCATGCATTGCCTAATTCCAGCACAAATGGACCCCCAAAGTCCATTTTATGTCAGACTGTGGGGAATTTTTGCTAACCATTTGTTATATGTCTTATTGTCTTATCTTCCTAAGAATGTGAACTTGGATTATAAACAGTTGACAATAAAAATCTAGATTACTTTCTACACAGCCTACCCATTATGTGATTCTACAGTACAAACAGGGTAATAGGAAAGAACTTGGAGACAAAATACCTCTTTCTTCTCTCTGAAGATTGAAACATATGATTGACTCATGCCCAGTGTCATGTTTAAGGGAGTTAGAAAAATTCAACATTAGACTTATAGTGCTGTCATCATGTTACACATGCTGCTAAAACCCATCTTTTTCTAAACCTCCTACAGCTTTGGATTTGCAGGGCTATCTACAATAGAGATTTACTTTCTAACGTGTTCAGACTGCAACTGCAATAAACCAGTTATTTTCAGCTGAAACTCATAGAACCCAATTCAGACCCTGATTCTTTTCCTTTGCCTCTGAATACAAAAAAAAAAAAAAACTAATCAAATTATATGGTCATGTTATTTGATGTAGAAAAAACATTGGACAAAATCCAAGACCATTCATGATAGAAACTCTCAACAAGTTGGGAATAGAGAGGTTTTAGCCTCCACTTGGGGCTTTCCTGATGGCTCAGTGGTAAGGAATCCATCTGCCAATTCAGGAGATGTGAGTTTGATCCCTGGGTCGGGAAGATCCCCTGGAGAAGGAAATGGCAACCCACTCCAGCATTCTTGCCTGGGATATACCATGGTGGGCTACTTCCATGGAGTCACAAAAAGTCAGACATGACTTAGTGACTAAACAACATGAGCAGCAAAGCCTCCACTTGATAAAAAGCATCTACAAAAAGCCTATTCCTAACAGCATACTTCATAGTGAAAGACTGAATGCTTTATAACATCAGAAACGAGGCAAGGAAGTCTGGCGTCTACTTTTATCACTCTTACTCAGTGCACTACTGAAAATTCTGGTCACTGCAATAAGGTCAAATAAATAAACAAAAGGCATAAAAGTGGAAAGGAAGAAATAAAACTGTTTGTCTTTGCATATGGCATGATTATCTACATAGAGGGCCCCAAGTATTAATAGTTTATAGAAATCATCCTAGTAAGTTCAGCAAGATCAAAGAATACCAAATCAACACAAAATCAATCACGATTCCACATACCAATAATAAACATGCAGAACCACAATTAAAGTCCCAAATGCCATTTACAATTTCTCCCCAAAGTAAGTAATATACTTAGGTATATTCAAGCCACAGTACGTGCAGAAATGATATGCTGAAAATTACAAAACACCGATGAAACAAAACAGTGCCACGAAGAAATACAAATCAAATACTACAACATCAGAGTTTAAAAGAGTTCAAAGCTAAGAGGAAAGAGATTTAAGGTAAAGAACACAATGTAGACTTGTAATCTCAATTTCCCAGTAATCATCTCAGTAAACTGACCTTTAATGCAAGCAAAATATTTGAGCAGAAAGAACACTAGTGTTAGAGTTTAATAATATTTGGATATTAATCTTGGCCCTGGGAATGCCAGTTAAGTGCTCAGTGATTCCAGACAAGAGTTATACACATTCAGCTTCCTCCTCTGTAAGTACGAAATAACTGCACCTCCCTCACAAGTATATTGGAAGATTGAATTATGAAGTAAACAGAAAAGCAGCTGGCCTGGAGCCACTTAGGAAGAATGCAGTATGTTCCGTCCCTGGTAGCTATCATTTTATTCGTGCTAACTGAGGCACCAAGCTGTGGTCAATCTCCAAGTGATGGGGAACATCTTATTTTCACTACCAGAAGGTATGAGAAGTGAAGATGGTCATTTACTGAACACTTACTATTGGGCTTCCCTGGTGGCTCAGATGGTAAAGAATCCACCTGCAGTGTAGGAGACCTGGGTTCAATCCCTGGGTTTGGAAGATCCCCTGGAGGAGGGCATGGCAACCCACTCTGGTATTCTTGCCTGGAGAATCCCCATGGACAGAGGAGCCTGACTGGCTACAGTCCATGGGGTTGCAACGAGTCAGACATGACTGAGCGACTAAGCACAAGCATCGTCCAGTACCAGGGCTTCCTAGGTGGCTAGTTAGTGGTAAAGAACCCACCTGTCAATACAGATAGACTTAAGAGACTTGGGTTCGATCCCTGGGTTGAAAAGATCCCCTGGAGAAGGAAATGGCAACCCACTCCAGTATTCTTGCCTGGAGAATGCCATGGAGAGAGGAGCCTGGCAGGCTGCAGTCCATACGGTTGCCCAGAGTCAGACATGACTGAAGCAACTTAGCACGCACGCACGCATGTCCAGTACCAACAGTTTTACAATATTCAAACATTCCATCCCCAGGCAATACAGAGAGGAAGGCACAGTTAACTGCATTTTAGAGACAAGAAAACTGAGCACAGTCACATTCCTGCAGATCATTCATTCCGTGGGTCACTAACAGAACCAGGGTAAGGGCCTATCTCCGAGGGCTCCCTTATCCAAATGCCTTTACCCCAGTCTGCCCAAGGCAAGAACTGCCTGCACCCCTTCTCCCTGGTTTAACAGTTTAACCTAAAAGCTGGCCTGCAATCTCTCCCTCTAACTCTTGTTTTAGTTGCAGGGGCCTGTAGAGTACACAACCCATTTTCAGAGAACTGAAAGTTGGTGCCTTTGCACACTAATGAATTTTTAATGCTTCCTTGAGCAAATTCCTTCTTTTATTTTGTAAAATTTGAATTAGCTTCTGTGTTAGCAGAAGTGACTGAAAAGTTCTGAGTTTTATGATATGGAAACCTTTGTGGTTTGTGTATATATTGTAAGAATAATACATGAAAAATGTGACTGCCATGGGATTAACCTTAAATCTTGTCACTAAAACTCAGTAAAGACTGTTGAACTCTAGTGGGCACCTCACAGATGAAGGGAATAGAGAAATAGAGAAAAGCAGAGGAACAGGTTGGAAAAGATGAAAGGAAAATTTTGCAGGATTCCAAACTGAAATCAGGTCTGCTGAATAAGATTGCCAGTGATAATTCATTTTTTAATATTTATATATTTGTTTGGCTCTGTCAGGTCTTAGCTGCAGCATAGGGGATGTTTTGTTGTGGCACGTGGGCTCTCTAGTTGAGGTGCACAGGCTTAGTCACCCCACAGCATGTGGGATCTTAGTTCCCCGACAAGGGATTACACACTCATGGCCTGCATTGGAAGGTGGATTCTCAACCACCAGACCACCAGGGAAGTCCCAACCAATGATAATTCTTATTCCACGTGATACATCATCATTACCATCATCCCACTACTCAGAGCTCTCCTCTATGTTCTCACCTGTTGTACACCAGCCATTCGCTTTATAAATGCATACAAGTCTTACATTATCCACACTTCCTTTATATTTGTCAATTTTGAAACTTTTTCTGAACTGGTTGGAGGGTAGATAACAGATCATACTGATGAAGAGTCTAGGCTCTGAGTCTCTATCCCAGTTATGTTTCTTATTAAATAGATAACTTTGTGGGGAGTTATTTAACCTCTCTGAGCTTCCAGTTCCTCAACTATAAAAGGGATTCTAATAATAGCATCTACTTCATTAGACTGTTAGAAGGATCAAATGAGATAATGAAACACCTCCAAAGGACAGAGCCCAGGATTCTGGGCACTCCTGGTACCTAACATGCATCATCAACAATGGCATCAGCATCAAATTGTGAGTTCAAAATTGCGGTGATGCAATTATACTTTATACAGAACAGGATCTTATGTGATGTTTGCTGGTATTAATGATACAAAATGATGACACTCCAAGAGCCAACCAGATGGAGAAAATGTCTCAAGAGAAATTGTTTAAAGTGTAATTGGAAGACAGTTCACAATAACCCACTGTATATAATGGGAGTTAAGAGCAAAGCCTTGCCCTTACACTTCCTGTTTTTGTATATTGTACCTTTTCTATTTCCTTTTTTTAAATTGTCTCAATTGATAAAATATTCCATCTTATTAAATAGCCAGTATTCCCCAGTTACCCCATGAGAAATAAGAATAGTAGAGAAAGAAATAATATAAGGTGACAATAGCACATTCTTTCATATTTTTACTTCATTTGGTATCTTATTTTTCCCCCAAACGTGATATAATTATATGTCTGAAAAGATGTATTCTTCATGATTTCAGACTACAAGAGCATGAAAAAACCCCTCCCATTAATTTATGACAGTTTGTTTTACATACATATGGGAAAGTTCATTTGGCTTGAGCTTTTTTTCAGACCCCAAGGAGGCTGCTATTGATTTAGTACTCCACTAGAATACAATCTGCAAAACACATAACATGGGAAAATCTAATTATGGTAATAAGAATCAAGCATGCATAATTCCATTAAAAACCATCACTGCTCCCCATACATCATGATATTTTTTTTGCCACTTTTACGTTCATTAGGAGAAAATTATCTGTTAGTGGTAAGTGGACTATAAATACACTGTTTACATTGAAAGTGGAAAAAAGCTAATGTCACGTTTCATGTCAAAACAATTACTGCTATTGGTATTTCCTTACTGTATTATTTCAAAAAAATGTGTAATGAAAGCCAAACTTTGCCTACACTGAGTGGTTATCTGAGTTTCCACTGAGGAAGAATCTCCCCCTCACTATTGTTTGTGGGTAGATATTTGAGTTCAGGCTCACATGTTATCAAAAGTTACCTTACTGGTCCTTACTATCTATAATGGGCAGCTGTCTTCTACCTGTAATCAACTATGAAGACAAAAATTTTGTTTTTTATTTCTGCAGAGAACAAACAAGGAACCATAATACAAAATGCTTTAAACAAAAGTTCAAAGGGATCCCACAGTTTCAGAGGCAGAACAGATAACTGAGGTCTATTCCAAACTTCCAGCAACCAAAAGAATCTCCAAAAATAGATGTTTCCAGTAAGGAGCCCACTGCCTCAAAAGATAACCTATTCTACTTATGAATAATTCCGTGAGGAAGTTCTTTGCTGGTTTGAACAGCTTTGTCACTCTTATCTGTTGGGCAAGTTCTTCTATGTAAACATAGATTAGGACCAGGTAGACACAGATGAATGATGTGAGAGAGATGGAAAAATTAAACAAATTGAACAAATACCATGAGTAGGAAATATTTATGTACGATAAAATATGAAAAATTGGCTCCCTTTCTATTATCAAAGAGACATAAATGGATACAATAAATTGCCATTTTATCTATCAAGCTGATAGATATTTCTGAAAAGTAACACATGTTGGAGAGTTGGATGAAGAATAAGGAGTGGGGAATAGGATCATTTATACAATGATAGTGGAGTGTAAATTGTTATAAGTTTTCATATGTGCATTTTTGCAATGTGTCAAGAGCTGCAAACATATGTTTACCTTTGACCCTAAAGTCCCATTTCTATTAATGGACTCTCAGGAAAAAAGTACATGATAATGTTCATTATAGCATTATTTCAATATAAAATTAGAAATTATATAAATATTAGTAATATTTTTGTGACCCTGTTTAATGCAAAAGAGTTCAAGGGGTTCTCAGGATCAAGGCTGGTTTATACTGGATGCCTGAAACTCTCCTGTCAGCTTGTTTAAAAGTCACTTTTGTGGAATTAGTCAAAGCAGGTCCAGAAATGCACAAAAAAAGGAAGTAATAAGTTTTGAATTGTCATCCTGCATTACCTTCCTTCACACTGTGATCTTCATGAAATTCCCAGTCTTTGCTAACCTGATGTCCCTTACTCACAAGAACCATCGTCATTTGAGCCTCTTCATGAAGAGTTTCAAAATTAGTTTCCAATAAAATAATTAAGAAATCTTACATATCATTATTACCTAAGTAGCTGAAATTCCCTTTTAACATTTTAATGTGGACTGAACTACAGTTTCAATAGGGGCATTCTACTAAAGGTAATTATGTTGCCATTACTTTAAATTACATTAATGTTCTTGAATACTACATATTTTGCTTTTTCTTTATTCAGAACTTAACTTCTCCAAAAATGATTTAAGGAAAAAAGTGTGATATTAACTGTGATTTCATTCAAATACATTAAGCAGGAAGTAAATGTCCACTGAATTACATGTAGGTCCCAGACATGTGGGAATAGAGTTTATATGGTTGAATGTAGGTTACCTTAATTGACAGTCCATAAATCCTCTTTATTTTACTTTGCTCATGCTAAATGATAGTAATCATGGTAGAAGTCATACAATAATAAAATTTCTTACAGCAAGCACCTACTACTTAAATCACAGCACTACTTAATTAAAACTAGGGCTCTCAAATGAGAAAAATTACTTGCTGAGTACAAAGAGCACACTGTTCCTTCATCAAATCACCTGTATGAATGAAAATGCCCACGTATTACATTAGAAGCTATGTAAATAAAATTGAGCTAAAAATCAATACAGGCAAAACTGAAGGGACTAGAAAATTGTGCTTCTGTAATAGTGACAAGATTTGTAATAACCTGGGGGAGGGAAAAATAGGCATTTCTTTATAGGAGGCAAGGGAGAAATATGACATGAAAGCCAGAGGCTATGCTGAGCCAGTGAAACTGTCCATTATTTAAACTGCATGTGGTGACACTCACATCAACTGGTGTAGCAAGATGCATCTAAAAGCAAATGATGTGAGGGATTGAGCGTGAAATACACTGTGGGATCCTGTACTTGACGGGAGGCACAGGTGTGTTTTGTCTTAGGAGAATGTGCTACTGGAAATGCAAACCTTGAAAGAAGGCAAAGTAAAAGCTGAATGCACTAGATCTATGATTCCAACCCTGTTTAAGACTATTAACAACTAGGCCAAAAATGTGGGAATAAAGATTCTCATAGTAGAAAGAGAAAGCAGGGCAAAGGAAAAAAAAAAAAGGAGACAAGAAAATGAGAGGAAAGGAGTGCAGTGTAAGGGGATGACAAAAAATGAAAAAGCAGAGGAAAAAAATGAAGACTATGGCAAGGAGACATATCTAGGAGACAGGTAAAAGCAGGCAGGTCCAACACTTCCAAAATGTTGAAACTGTATTAATCAAACTGGAGTGGGAATTGGCAACCCACTCTAGTATTCTTGCCTGGAAAATCCCAAGGACAGAGACGCCTAGAGGGTTACAGTCCATGGGGTCACAAAAGAGTCAGACACAACTTAGCGACTAAACAATGACAATATTAAACAAAATCTCCAAAAAAGTTTCCCTGCTTCCAGACAAAATTGTAAAATCAATGATGATGGTCTTCATCATGCCTACTCTAAGCCTGTATTTCATGGATCTCAAGTATTTTCTTAAAGGGACTGAAAATAAATGCTCTTGGCTTTAGGAACTACTCAACTCTGCCCTTCTGGCATAAAAGCAGACATAGACAGTGTGTAAGCAAATAGGTATGGCTGTATTCCAATAAAACTTTATTTACAAAAACAGGCAGGAGGACAGATTTGTCTAATCAGCCCATAGTGTTCCAATCTTACTATATTGTATAGCTCCCTTTAGCACTTCCTGCTAAGCTTTGCCCTATCACTCAATGGCCCACTGACTCTCCATAATTTTTACAATTTTGCTGCCTGTCTTCACAACCTATCTTCCAATTTCCCCTTGCATTATAGTAAGTCTTTCTGTATCTTTCAGTTTGCAACTAACCACCATGATAAAAATTTCCTGCTTAGAAACTCAGGCAAGGGAGAGCATCACAGCCTGGCAGGCACCACAAGATCCATCTATCACTAGATAGACATATCCCAGTTGAACTGTGCTTGGCTCCTGTCCAATATCTATACTGTTATTTGTTCATTTATTCAAGAATTGGTACCTGTTATGCGCTTTAACCTATACACAAGGTTAATTGGAAAAAAGGTGACTTTATGTGATACAACCTAAAGTTGGGTAGAGATTACTTCCATGCCCATTACCTTCCTATCTTTTCTCACCCATCAAGTCATTAGGTAGCCATGAGTAACCTCAATAGTGAGAAAATCAATCTGAAATGGGGAGGTGGCACAAAAACTGGGAAAGACTAAGAGAGAAGTTATTTGAGGGCCAAAGTCTTGATAACTGAGCAGTTACTTCTCACTGGAGTTTCATTTCTGGTGGTCCTTCACTTCTAGGCCATGTTGGGTAGTAGGCACCAAGGAGCTCTGCCCCAGTAAGAGAGAGTTCTGCCCCAGTAAAACCAATTTATCAGAAGAAAGACTGTCTTTACTCTTTCTTCTTTAAGTTTATGTCATTTTGCAAAGAACTTCTAAACAGAAATGGTTCATGACTTCCAATCCTTGCTACCAAACTATAGTAAAACTTTTGTTAAAACAAGTAAGATTCAAGAGTCTGCTTAAGGCTATGGAACATCAGAATACATCAAGTTAATCTTCCCATCAGGAAGCTATATAAGGATAAAATATAAGGACATCTGCTTGAAGGCAACAAATGGTTACCATGGAAACACAAACAGCCATGATGTAGGCACTCCAATCTGCCTTCAAGGGAGAAAAGAAACAACCGAAATGTCCATCAACAAATGAATGGTAAAGAAGATATGGCACACTGAAATATTATTCAGCCATAAAAAAGAATAAAATAATGCTATTTGCAGCAACATGGATGGACCTAGAGATTATCATACTAGGAGAAGTAAGTCAGAAAGAGTAAGCAAATACCCCAAAGAGTAAGACAAATTTATGTGTGGAAGCTAAACTACGAAACAAATGAACATACCTATGAAACAAAATCAGACTCACAGATTTAAAGAAAAGACTTATGGTTGCCAAGGGAGAGGTGGGTGGGGAAGAGAATTGGGAATTTGGGATTGGCAGATACAGAATATTATACATAGACAGGATAAACATCAAGGTCCTACTTTATTGCACAGAGAACTATATTCATTATCCCGTGGTACACCATAATAGGAAAGAATATGAACATTTCTCCAATTCTTTCGCTATCCCATGGACTATATGTAGCCTGCCAGATTCCTCTGTCCGTGGGACTTCAAGAATAATGGAGTGGGTTGCCATTTCCCCCTCCAGGGGATCTTCCCAACCCAGACATCGAACCCATATCTCCTGCATCTCCTGCATTAGCAGGTGGATTCTTTACCACTGAGTCACCAAGAAGCCCACTTTGAGGCACTTTGTCATACAGCAGAAAGTAAACACAATGTTGTAAATCAGCTATGTGTTTGCATGTGTGTGTGCATGCTCAGTCGTGTCTGACCCCTGGCAATCCCATGGACCGCAGCCTACCAGGCTCCTCTCTCCATGGAATTTTCTGGACAAATACTAGTGTATTCTCTACTCCAGTAGAGAATTTCTAGAGTAAAGGGCAACTCTACAAGATCCTACTCTACAAGATCTTCCCACACCTGACAGTGAACTGGCCTCTCCTCGGTCTCCTGCATTGGCAGTGGGATTCTTTACCACTGAGCCACCTGTGAAGCCTGTAAATCAGCTATACTTCAATATAACCTTTTTTTAAATGAAAATAAAATCTACTGGGGAAAAAGAGAACAAGGTGCAAAAATTGCAGTTAGCCAACAGCCGCCACATCACAATGTGGAATCTAGTGAAGCACTCATGCTCGGGCCATATCCTCTCCTGGCTACTCCTATCCAACATGGAAGTCTCCTAATGAGCACGCTTCTTACCCTGAAGCTCGTTAGCAGCCTAGTTGAGCCTATCTGGAAGCTGTTCTGGTCTGAGACACTTCCTACCTAATCTTATTTCCTTCCTCCTCTGCTCTCACAGGCATCAGACCCGCCTCATGGTCTGTCCATCCACTCCTGCTCTCTCCACCATATGATGCAAATTTACCAACCTCACAAATGATGACACTTCCACAGTAGGGCAGCCACATTCCACAGGAGCCTAATAAATAGTTTTTTAATCAAATACTTCACTATGCCTGTCACCAACAGCTTGTATAAGATAGAGAACTGCTTCCCACCATGTGAATCTTTGGTGTGTTTTGCGAGCAAAATGGCTGCAGTTTTCTATTAGCGGACATGTTTTTCCTGAATGGAAATGCATAATTTAGGTTTAATAAGACTTTTCAACATAAGCTGTACATACAAATGTGTATTTTCTCCTTTCCTTGTGTTTACAGCATGAGATAAGCTGTAGACCAATTTTATGTAGCTATTTTATATGCAAATAGGAAGTTATTTTTGTATGTTTTCGGTTTTATAGGAGACAGGCAAGAGAATCTCAAGTAATGCAGTTTTCCACTCTAGTCAGAGAATTGACTTTTCTATTTTCTGCTTTCTGCAGGCAGCTTTATCTCTTGACAGCTGATGAAAAATATTTCAACATTAAAGTCTTGAGAAATCAATACAATTTGGTAAATGATTTCATTATTTCAAAGTGAAATGAGCTCATTTTGGCATTTTGAGCATGAGCTGAGATGGTCAGCTGACCTCTTCCTCCATTCAAAGACAAGAGGCTGGATAATTCCTAGGCTCCCCACATGGACAGATGGGAAGACGCTCTATGGTAATGGTAACTCAGATCAATGATGGCACCTGCCTCTGTCCTCGTAGAGTAGGAATGGGGATTTCATTTATTGGCTGGCATTAATGACCATGAAAAGAGTTGAGAAGTGGATTCTGACATGAACAGACTACAAATTCAAGGCTGGAGCTTTGTTTTTGGCAAGAGGAACAGATTTGGAAGAACCCACAGGCCTAACAGAGCTAATAGAGAAAGCATGCTGTTGATCCAATGATTCTCCGGCAGGAACCAAATCTGCCTTGGCCAGTGGCACATTGAAGGAGCCAACACACCATTAGGCAGAGGCTCAAGTAAGCAGGTGGTTTCTGTCAATGGATGGCCTACAAGTGGACAAAACAGAGTGCAGAGGACGAAAAGAAGATGATAGGTACACAAGAGGTAGAGGTTGGAGGCAGTCTCTATGGATGTCTTACTGCAAAAGGAGGCAGAAATTGGGAGTTCAGCAATTCTCTGGTCCTGAGATGACTGAACAGAGGCAGTATTCCAACTGAGAGGAAAAGAAGTTCTAAGCTCAATCACCAAGACTGAGCAAAATCTACTTCCAAAATGCAATAAAGGGCCAGAGCAAAACACCAGCAATTCTTCTAGACTACTTACTCGGGATTCTTCCAATCCCTGCTGAAGAGGAGTACCTGGTCTTTTGCGGGTAAGTGGCTAAGAGGGTTGCTGGAATTTAGCCCAGTGAATTCTAGGGGATTCTGTAACAGAAAAGCAGACAGAAGGTGTAGGTGAAGGGTCTATGCGGGATTGGAAAATAATGGGTCCTGATGAACCTCATTGCCATCATCTGAAAATTAGGATATAATATCAACTCCCAGAGTTGTTAAAATGACTGAATGTAAAATGATTAGCTCAGAGTTAGAGCTCCAAGGATATGGGTAAACCAGCCCTATCAGCTACTCATACCAAAACCATTCTCTAAATTTGGGAGGTTTCAAAAGGTTGTGAACATTGTGACAACAATAGCTGACATTCACTGTGTACTTATCACGGGCCAATGACTGTCTTGGTTCTTTACAAGCATTATCCCATTTCATCCTCTCAACCCTAGGAGGTGTGTAGTAGTATCAACTCTACTTTCCCACTGCTTAGTCACTCAGTCATGTCCAACTCTTTGCAATCCCATGGACTGTAGTCTGTCAGGTTCCACTGTCCATGGGATTCTCCAGGCAAACATACTAGGGTGTGTTTCCATGCGCTCCTCCAGGGAATCTTCCCAATCCAGTGATCAAACCCAGGTCTCCCACATTGCAGGTGGATTCTTTACCAGTTGAGACACCAGGGAAAAACAGGGAAGTTGACTGACTTACCCAACATCATACATTAGTGAGTAGCACAGCAGGATTTTAATATAGGTTCAGGAGCTCTGCTAATAGTTTAGCTACACATAACACCATACTTCCACCATGGGGGGTTGGGGGGGGGGGGCATGGAATAGAGAAAACTATACCAGAGCAGGAACTGGTCCATTCAGTCTCTATTTGGAATACCAGTGGTAAACCACAATGAGACACTAGTGAAACTAGTCAAACCATGGCAGCTCATTTTCACCTAAGTTTTTCCAGTAATCGTTTTCCTGGCTCTGCTCCTCATGGCGCTCTTTCAGCACAGCCATGGCAGGAGCAGGGAGTTTATGGCCAGGGGCTTTTTATTACCCATCATGAACAATGACAGTGTTGGCCAGCATCATTTCTGGGTGGTGGTCCTCTGTGGTACACACATACAAGCAGCAGCTGCATCATTTTTCCCCTGATCTGTAAATTCCACATATTAAATCATCATGTAACCTGTCGACAGACACTTTAAATATCAGCTTATGCCCCTTCCCAAGCATCTGAAAGATTTCATATGATTTCCAAAGGAATCCACTTAAAAGGACTTTTGATGGTATTCACTAAAATAAAATAAAAATGAAAGAATATTTTAAGCAGCAGCGTGACACTCTTTATATATCTGGAATGTATTTTATACACTTTGATGTAATTCTTTGTACTTCTACATGAGTAATTCATGCTCATTTTAGACAAATTAGATCATCTAAAATCACCTAAAATATTACCAACCAGAGCTGATCATTATGCTTCATGTTTTTGCTTTCTAAAGTTTTGTCCTAATCATTTAACATTTAGTAAAAATAGAAATATATTTATCATATTTCTTTTGTGTAACTGCCTCTCTTAACTATATTCTGAATATCTTCCCATGTTCTATATGAAATTATATTTTTATGACTACATTTTTTTTTACTTTATTGTTGCCCATAACCTATTTCATCAGTCCCCCATGGTTGAGTACTTAGGTTTCCAATTTCCCTTATTTCTTCCTAAAAATACATCATACATTTAGCAAATTAACATTTAACTGTTATGCAAAATGTTTTTTCAGTTTCTAGTTTGCCTTTTAACTTTATTGTGGGCTTTCATTCAGAAGTTTGTTTTTAATTTTGATCTAGTTGCAATGCATGAACATTTCAATTGTGAATTCTGCCTTTTTGCACCATGCTGAGAAAACCTTTGAAAAACAACACTCCTCCTTACCCTTTATTATACAAACATACATGGCTGTTTTCCTCCAACATCTTCATGACTTCAATTTTTTCAGTTAATATATTTCTGAAGGAGTAGATACTATTGATAATATAATTGTGGAAAATCACATATTAAAAACTGCCAGATTGCTTGCTTTCTAAGAAAAATACAAAGATGAATCTGCCTTGCAAGAGAAAGGGGCCCTTGTTTATTACAAAACTCAAAGTAGAAGACATTGGAGCTTCTTCTGCAAAACAAAGAATTTAGATTACATTGCCATAAAAGCTGATAAAACTGTGGGAATCCTTTATCATGTTATCTTAGAGACATGGACTATTATGTCCAGTATAGGTGTGTCTGGACCACCTGTGACTAACAGGTATATCCAGAGAAACTGGCTTGAAGTCATCCCTTCTCTTCACGTATAAGGTATCTGTGGATGCTTTGCCTTCCCACTGCTGCTGCTGCTGCAGCTAAGTTGCTTCAGTCATGCCTGACTCTGTGCGACGGGGCAGCCCACCAGGCTCCCCCGTCCCTGGGATTCTCCAGGCAAGAACACTGGAGTGGGTTGCCATTTCCTTCTCCAATGCATGAAAGTGAAAAGTGAAAGTGAAGTCGCTCAGTCGTGTCCAGATCTTAGCAGCCCCACAGACTGCAGCCTACCAGGCTCCTCCGCCCATGGGATTCTCCAGGCAAGAACACTGGAGTGGGTTGCCATTTCCTTCTCCAATGCATGAAAGTGAAAAGTGAAAGTGAAGTCGCTCAGTCGTGTCCAGCTCTTAGCAGCCCCACAGACTGCAGCCTACCAGGCTCCTCCGCCCATGGGATTTTCCAGGCAAGAGTACTGGAGTGGGTTGCCATTGCCTTCTCGGTTGCCTTCCCACTAGCTTGTTATAATTCAGAGTTGACTACCTCCACAGCTTCATCTATTTCTTCAGAGGATGGAAAAGATATTTTTAATCAGAGGGTACACTGGTCAAAAGAGACAATAAGTGCCATGGCACTAATAATAGCATTATATTTCCAAAACATGTAATTTGACTACAGAGATTTTTTAAGTAACAGCTAAGAAACCAACATGTAATATGCAAATTACAAAGCCTTGACAAGATATTACATGCTTCTTCTTTCACTTATTTCATTTCTAAAGCAAATTTTTTGAGGTCCTACAATGCCTCTACAGTAAAACTTTAATAAGTTTAAAATCTATTCATTATTCCATGGCCACCTTTACACCATCAGTCAGGGATATCACCAACTTCCCCCAGTAAGAGGTTTTTCCCCTTGGAAGAATCTGTTCATTACAGTAGTTAACAACTAGTCAGTTAGCAGGGAGCCCTAACACAAGGCATGCGACAAGTTAATGGTGTAACAAATCAGTCCTTAAGCTAAATGGTCAGTTTGTACAGTATAGTATTATTGCTTTATTGAATCCAACTTGAAGATTTACAGCAGTCACATTTTATTTCAGGTACAAGATGTACAAATGGAACACAGAGGGGTGAAGTTTTGTTTTATGCTGCTTTCATTAAGAACAAAATTGCATGGTGAAATCAGTTAGTATATATCTCGTTCCAAGGGACAGCCAATTTTCCACTGAGATTGGAAACTCTTGGAGCTTTTTAATCCTAAATCTTACTCTGGGAGCACAAGGTGTGCGAGTTACAGCATGTTTTGAAATTGTTTAAAGTAAAGCATCGGTGGTAACAAGTATTTATCCCTTTCTCCTGAGCAATGGACCATCTCTTGATGGATGGCACATAGCCTTGAATCTACATCTACTTTGATAATCAAATCTGTCTGGGGTTTTTTTGGCCCCAAATGCTAAGGTATTTTTTCTTCCAGTGAATATCTTTTCAGAGAAAATATGTAGCATTATAAACATAGCTGTCACCAAATGACCTGTGACACAATCAACTTTATCACCTAAAAGCCCAAAGCTAAAGACATCATGATTTATTTCATAAATTTTGTTTTCCATCCATATTGTATGTCAAATACTTTTCAAGATCTAGGAATAAAGCTGGTACCAGTCCTCATGGAGTTTATATTCTTACAGAGAAGAAGGATTTTTTAAAAGATAAATATATCAAGATAATTTTACATGTAATAAGGATTATAAAGAAAATAAAATTTACTTAGAAGGAGTTCTGGGTGAAAGGTAATTGCCAGTGTTAAGAGTGTAAACTTTGTTATTTGGAGAACTGTAAAAAACTAATCAATCAAGAGTCCCATAAGTAAAAAGAAAGATAAATAAGTATTTCACTGAACACTTAGAAAGCATCCTTTTATATATTTTCAAAGTCCTGCCTGTTGCTTTTAGTTTCTCTGAGAAAACTTTCTTTCTCTTCAGAACAGAAGAGCTACAGCAAAAGATTAAAGCTTAAGAATTTAGGGGTAGTGTGTGCTTAAGATTCCTGCTCAGTACCCAGTACTATGTACAAAATGATTTTTATAGTAAGAAAAACAATGATGAGAAAGGTCAGAATAGCTGGGGTTTGGGAATAATTGCTTGGTTGAGAGCTATAAAAAGCTATTAAATCAGTGCACTAGAGGATAACACATTTTTGTTATTCTATATGATCATGAGCATAACAGGTCAACTTCGGGAGATAGGGAAGGACATGGAAGCTTGGCATGCCACAGTCCATGGTGTCGCCAAGTCGGACATGACTGAGCAACTGACCAGTAAGTGTACAGACTGATTCTGGGCTTCAGCATATTATCACTTAATATATTTCTGTTCTAGAGTTGCAAATCCACTAACTAACTTTTAATGTATTTGTTGTTCAGTTGCCAAATTGTGTCCAATTCTTCATGACCCCATGGACTGTAGCACACCAGGCTTCCCTGTCCTTCACTATCTCCATACAATAAACTGTTAGACTACGTGTGTGAAATAATATCTGAAAATCCTTACTTTCCAGGTTGGGTACTCATGAACCAGCAATGAGAAAGAAAAGGGTTTTTTAAAGCCTGTGTTCAAAAAGCACACCTACTACTTGAAACATTTTAAGAATTAATTCTGCCAGTATGGGTTATTTCATTCTCATAGTGTGATCAGCAAGGTAAAACTTGGGTTTGACAATATACAAACAATTTACGTAAGACACGTATAGCTCAGACCCTATGATATGTTTGCATAAATCTAAATATCATTTTAAGACCCCTTGTTCCTTGCTTCACTGTTAATTTTCCCGAAGACAGACCAACAATGTTCTACATTAATTAATCCATTTATAAAAACAGACAGAGCAAAACAAAGCCCATTGTCCTTGCCCTCATGGAACTCATTGAAAATTAAATAAGAATATCCTGCCATAAGCTCTCCTGCCCTTGGCAGAGGAAGAGAGGTGTATCAATCAGGGACCTAGTAGGAAACAATTGGCAAGTTTTAAAAGGTGGTTGAACAGAGTGTGAAGAAGGAAACATCTTGCAAAGATAGAGGCAGTTAACAGAGACCACTGAGGATTGAAGAAGAAATCTGAAGGCCAAGAATCAGGGACTGAATTAATGTCATTTCTAGGCTAAAATCTCTGCAGAGAATTTAATCCATACTTCCAAAAGTTTCGAATCTCAGGAGAACTTGCTTTGGCTCTTGGTATTCCACTGGTCACAATATTTAGACCCCAAATAATCTTTTGAGCAAAGCCCAAGGAGCAAACATATTACGATAAAAATGTATCTCATAAGTGAATTAATTCTTATATTTTGAAGAATAATAATCATTGCAATTCATTGTGGGTAGTAGGAATTCTAAAGACTATCTCACCTCATTCCCATTTAAAAGTTAATAAAAAGATATTTTTTGAATAAAAGAGCAGAGAAATGTAATGTAAAACTTCCCCCAAAAGAAGATGGTTGTGATATAAATGTTTTGGTCTACAGGCACAAAAGATAAGCTATTTAATCCGGAGAGTTTCAAATGACATTGATTTCTTTTCTTTCCAAATTGATTATAGAGTAACTCTTACACAGAGAACCATAACCCCAGAGGAACCCTCTTAACCCAAAGCCTACATGAAGAAAATTGCTGCTATGGCTGCCAGAGGCCCAAAGAATCATGGGTAGAAATGGGATGCTCAGCTGACTACACAGTAAGACTCTTCTCTCACCTTCTTCTGCCAGACTTGATGGTCTTGTTTGCTTCCCTCTTGTACAGAAAGGGGTCTGGAAACTCATGACCAGTGGCTGAAGATCTGAGAATGGATGAAGAACAAGGGAAAGATTCAATAATGAAAATGAACAAACTGAAGTCTCACCAAGGGCAGAGACATCTATCTGATTTATAAAGAAGATAATAAAAAGGCACTGTGATATTCGTGATACACACAAAGAAATTTTGCTGTTAACAAGATGCCTCATTTTAATATCCTCAAGAGCATTAGTTTCATCACAATTTTTCATATCTACACTGTAAGGCTACTCCAGGAAAAGGCAACTGTGGTTCCTCTTTCATTCCTCCTTGTGAGCTCATGGGTGGGTGTCCTTGTGATCTAGTCATGAGTCTAAATTCAGTGATTTGAATGGCAATGCACTGTATTTTAAGATGCAATTTTCAAACAGTTACAAGGATGGGTTAGATGAAGACATGATCTTTACAGGTGCTTATTGCTGATTTTGTTGCCCTTTATCAACTACTATAAAGGTTGCTATACTTTATCAACTTGTAAAACCTAGAAATGAAAGGAGATCCATATAGAAAATAGAAATGGATGCCTCACACCAGACGGACACTAATGTGGACTCATTCATCACAAAATTTTCAATCAGGTTGATAAAGATTCAAGCAGAGGTTTTCCCAGAAAACAGGCACAGCAGAGATCAAGGGGATCTGATGTAAAAACTCCTATGGGAAACAACTCAGTCTTTACTTACCTGTCCCAGTATTTTTCATTTTGAAGGGAATTAAAGAAGCACAAGCTGGAATCAAGATTGCCGGGAGAAATATCAATAACCTCAGATATGCAGATGACACCATCATTATGGCAGAAAGTGAAGAGGAACTAAAAAGCCTCTTGATGAAAGTGAAAGAGGAGAGTGAAAAAGTTGGCTTAAAGCTCAACATTCAGGAAACGAAGATCATGGCATCTGGTCCCATCACTTCATGGGAAATAGATGGGGAAACAGTGGAAACAGTGTCAGACTTTATTTTGGGGGGCTCCAAAATCACTGCAGATGGTGATTGCAGCCACGAAATTAAAAGATGCTTACTGCTTGGAAGGAAAGTTATGACCAACCTAGATAGCATATTCAAAAGCAGAGACATTACTTTGCCAACAAAGGTCCGTCTAGTCAAGGCTATGGTTTTCGCAGTGGTCATGTATGGATGTGAGAGTTGGACTGTGAAGAAAGCTGAACGCCGAAGAATTGATGCTTTTGAATTGTGGTGCAGGAGAAGGCTCTTGAGAGTCCCTTGGACGGCAAGGAGATCCAACCAGTCCATCCTAAAGGAGATCAGTCCTGGATGTTCATTGGAAGGACTGATGCTGAAGCTGAAACTCCAATCCTTTGGCCACCTTATGCGAAGAGTTGACTCATTCGAAAAGACCCTGACGCTGGGAGGGAATGGGGGCAGGAGAAGGGGATGACAGAGGATGAGATGGCTGGATGGCATCACCAACTCGATGGAGATGAGTTTGAGTGAACTCCAGGAGTTGGTAATGGACAGGGAGGCCTGGCGTGCTGTGATTCATGGAGTTGCAAAGAGTCAGACACGACTGAGCGACTGAACTGAATGCAGAGAAGCACCATTGCCATAGAAGGCAACTGCAACAGACGTGAGGACTGAACAATGAAAATAACACCCAAAATATACCACATTTATTTCTGTAAAGTCACAAATTTTCTTCTAAAACCACTAGAATCAGTATGTGTGTGGAAGGTGTGTGTAAAACAATTGATTTCATCAAAATCGTACTACCTGAAGAATGCCTTCAAGATACTAAATATAGTGCCTGTGTCTCTTCTGACTGATGGTTTCTGATAGTTCTTTCCCAAAACACAATATATATATTTTCCCAACATGATAGCAGATTTCATACCTTGAAGTGCATGACAGAAAACTCTGTGTCTTCATCCAAATAGTTCCAAGTTCACAGGGAGAACACAGATTAACATGCTGTCATTTTCTTTCATAAACAGTGTCTAAAGACACAAGGTAGAGTAGCTATTTTTTTAGCTATAAGAAATGCTTTTTGTTTTTTCTTGCTCCTTAATCTGCATGTTGAGAAGTCTTCCCAAAGGTTCAAAAAAATTGGGAGACCCTTCCCACAGCAAAATTGTGAAGCAAGAAAACTTTGGCTGACTTTGCCATATGAACCTCATCTTCATTTTTTAACAATAAAATAGTACCAAACACACACACACACACACACACACACACACACACACACACACACACACACACACACACACACTTGGTTAGGTAGAAAACATTGACTTACGTAAGAATAATTTATAAAAGGCTTATGATTAAACCAACATTGATTAGTAAACATTTGTTGCAAAAAGCACTCACTAGTTTTCATAAATTCTCAAATATATAATAAATTATATGTTATAGCATCTAGTGTAAAAGCTAAACTGATAATTAGGTAACTTCACTAAAAAAAAAAGACTCAGGGACATATACTAAAATTAAAATCTATCCTTTCCCTCTCCAGATGTTCCCCCAAGTACAATTACATGCATCTTATTGTGCAGACAGAAGAGACCAAGTGTCTCCATGAAAAGTCATCTTAAAGACGTTTGGTTCAAGATAGCCAACTGAATTCACATCTCTAATTCCATTTCTCTACAGATTCCCATTCAGATATCTAAAGAAATATAATCAGCAACCACTGCTGGAAATTAGGTAGGAGCGCCATCCACTTACTAGAAAATTTCAAACACTTTCCAAAAGAACAAGATTGAGGTATAGGCCTACCAAACTAAAATTGCTAGAAGTGATGAAAAAAGCTGTGCAGGGAGTAGTTGGGAGAACCCTATCATAACTTAATTAACCCCTTCTTCACCCCTCCCCAGTAGCTCAGCCAGTAAAGTATTCGCCTGCAATGCAGGAGACCCCAGTTCGGTTCCTGGGTCAGGAAGACCTGCTGGAGAAGGGATAGGCTACCCACTCCAGTATTGCTGGGCTTTTCTTGTGGCTCAGCTAGTAAAGAATCCGCCTGCAAAAAAAAAAAAAGAAAAGAATCCACCTGCAATGCTGAAGACCTAGATTCGATCCCCGGGTTGGGAAGATCCCCTGGAGAATGGAATGGCTACCTACTCCAGTATTCTGGCTTGGGGAATTCCAAGGACTGTATACTCCATGGGGTGGCAAAGAGTCAGACACGATTTAGAAACTGTCACTTTCACCCTTCAAAACAGAAGAGGAAGAGGGTTATTACCTCCTAGAAGGCAGTGATAATCTAATCAATCACACAAAATGTCAGGAAGTGGCCAGAATCCAGAATCCTCATAGATCCACTTAAGCTCTCTGGCTTCTATGCGGTACTGAGCAAAATGGTAAGTTGACCAGTTGGGGACATTACTGTTCCCAATATGAGTCCATTTCCCTGTTGGGGCAGTTACCTTCAGGAGACTGGGAAGTATCTTCAGCAAATGAAAGAAGGGAGAATTTTGCCCTTCTGATTCCACCTTCATAGGTGATATGACTATTCTGCTTAAATACCAATGTATTTCATATTTATCTTTGTGAATAAAGATTAAAAGCTGAACAAAATTAATTAGAAAATAGAAAATCAATAAAATCAACTAATCAAAGAGCTATTACTTTAAAGCAAACAAACAATACAGTGAATAAAGCCTTGATAAGGCTAACTGATCAAAAGGAGGAAAAATAGAAATATAACCAGAATTATCTTATTTCTGAAATATAATTATTTAAAATTTATCTCAATATATTTAAAAATAAAGAATCTTCCAGGAAAATATGATATATCAAAACTATGGTTCTGATTTGACTAATATGGTTTGATATGACTAATAGATGCTAATTCAGAATGTTCCAATAATCACAGATTTTAAGTTGCCAAAGAAATACCACCTTCCTCACCTCTGTTCATCTAACCTAGATATTTTAATGGTTTGAAAATCTGATCATTCCTGTAGTATTACTGTTCTGGAGCACAGAAAAAGAAAACAGAGATAACTACAATTGTTTTTATTTAGTTAACTGGCTAAGCCTACTACCAAAAACCAAAAAAAAAAAAAAAAAAAAAACCCATAAAATAAAACTACAGAGCAACTTCATTTGTGGATACATATTAAATATTTCCAAACTATTATCAATGATGTCTAGCAGCAAAGTAGGTGTACATTGATAGGTAGGTAGATTGATAAATAGTTTTACTGTTAGTATAAAAGATATACATTCGCCTTATAGAAACCAAACAACTCAAAAACACAAAACAAAAATCACTTAAATTTCCATTATCAAGGTACAACCACTGCTAACATTTGAATAAACATTCCTCCATTTTCTCTCTATATATACATACATATAGTTGAGTGTAAACAATTTTGTGTGAAGGGAATCATTATGTATGTACATAATATATGAAAACTGATCATTTTACTCAACAATAAGTCATGGACATTCATCCATGTCAATAAATATAGATCTACACCATTTGTAATGGTCACCTATTATGCAATTGTTTTTACGTACCATAATTTATTTAACCAGTTTAATGGATGTATGGGTTGTTTCCAATTTGGTGCCACTATGAATAGCTCTATGATACACTTCTTGGGCATAAATCTCTCCCCATTTTGTGATTACTCTCTAAAAATAAGGTCGCTGCAGGGAACTCTACTCAATACTCTGTAATAAGCTATATGGGAAAAGAATCAGTTATATATATATATATAACTGACTTACTTTGCTGTACGCCTAAATCTAACACATTGTAAATCAACTATATGCCAATAAAAATTAATTAAAAATAAAATTAAAGTTAAAAGTAAAAGGTTGCTGAATCATATAGCATGTATGTCTAATACTTTTCTACGACTAGATTGCCCTCTGGAAAAGCCAGGAAAGTGAAAGTGTTAGCTGCTCAGTCGTGTCTGACTCTTTGCAACCCCATGGACTGTAACCTGCCAGGCTCCTCTGCCTATGTAATTCTCCAGGCAAGAATACTGGAGTGGGTCGCCATTCCCTTCTCTAGGAGATCTTGCTTACCCAGGGATCAAACCCAGGTCTCCTTCATTGAAACTCGATTCTTTACAGTCTGAGCCACCAGGGGTTATACCTATTTATAGTTCTATTAACTGTGCTTGAGAAAACAATCGCCTCACACACTCACCAGCCCACGGTATTGTCAGTTGTCTGGTAGCAGACAATGACTTGAGAAAGGTTAAGACCAACTGTGTAGTAACTTTACTTATCATTTCTAACATTTATTTATTCAAGAAATAATATATTAAATGCCCATAGGTACCAGAAGTTGGACCAGGTCTAACCACTGCTTATTCCCAATAATCAATGAGAGAGGTGTGGCCACTGGCCTCAAAAAAAAACATTTCCTGAGAGGGGTGGAAAGACACTAAATTAACAAATGAATAACAAGAAAATAATATCATGTTGAGATTAGTGGTTGGCAGGAAACTAAGGTATTTTAAGAACAATGGGAGAAGGACCTACTTTGGACAGGAGAGTTAGAAACTGCATCTCTGAAGAAGTGATGCTTCACCTGAGATAAGAAATGTGGAGCAAAATAGGTCCTAAAGCAGAGGGAACCACCCAAAATGGATATAAGGCCAGAAAAGATTCTAAGGCAAGAAAGAAAGTATATTCAAGGAAAGCAGAGAAGTCAGCATACCTAGAGAACAGCAGAATAAAGAGAGACCTGAGGGGGAGGCAGGAACCAGGCTTGCCACAGCCTTGAAGACCACAGTGAAGACTCTGAGCTATCTTCTAACTACTGTGGGAAGATGCTGAAGGACTTTAAATATGATAGAATTAGATGTACATTGTACAAAGTCTCATTATCAACTCTCTGAAGATTACTTCAGTGATTCTTGGCTTAGAGAGGTGAATAAAGAGTGATACTACTCACTGAAACGGGGAGGCCCAGGTGAGAATAGGTTTGAGGGTAGATCCAGTGGTCATGTATGGATGCGAGAGTTGGACTGTGAAGAAGGCTGAGCACCAAAGAATTGATGCTTTTGAACTGTGGTGTTGGAGAAGACTCTTGAGAGTCCCTTGGACTGCAAGGAGATCCAACCAGTCCATTCTGAAGGAGGTCAGTCCTGGGTGTTCTTTGGAAGGAATGATGCTGAAGCTGAAACTCCAATACTTTGGCCACCTCATGAGAAGAGTTGACTCACTGGAAAAGACCCTGATGCTGGGAGGGATTGGGGGCAGGAGGAGAAGGGGACGACAGAGGATGAGACGGCTGGATGGCATCACCAACTTGATGGACATGGGTTTGGGTGAACTCCGGGAGTTGGTGATGGACAGGGAGGCCTGGCTTGCTGCAATTCACGGAGTCGCAGAGAGTCGGACATGACTGAGCAACTGAACTGAACTGAACTGAAATAGCCATTTTACATGTGTGCAGGCGGCTTCCCCAGTGGCGCTAGTGGTAATGAACCCACCTGCCAATGCAAGAGACGCAAGAGAGGTGGGTTCAATCCCTGGTTTGGGAAGATCCCCTGGAGGAGGGCACAGCGACCCACTCCAGTATTCTTGCCTAGAGAATCCCATGAATAGAGGAGCCTGGCAGGCTACAGTTCATAGGGTTGCAAAGAGTTGGATATGACTGTAGTGACTTGGCATGCATACATGACATGTGAAGGTAGAAATCTTCATGAAACGTCTAAGTGAAGATGCAACATTAGCACTGGTGTGTATAAGTTTGGGGCTCAGATTTTTAAAAAGCTGATATCTATTTGGGAATTTTAACCATAGGGTTGGTATTTAAACCATGTAATTGGATAGGTTTATCTAGGGAAAGAGTAAACATTGAGAAGCGATTCAGGGGAAAAAAAATAATTAAGAATAAGAGGTACACCAGAGTGTAAGATTTTGGCCAAAGATAAAAGTCTAGAAGGAGATGGGAGTAATGTCAGTAATAAATTGACATGTTTTTAACTAAAAAAATATTTTAAGCTGTATAAACCAGGAATATAAGGATTTTAGAACTCAGAAAATACCCAGTGCCATTTTTCACACTAGGGAAAAAAAGGAACAAATCATGCGGTCAGTTTTGTGACCTTTTAGATTTCACTACTTCAGACTTTGTGCGAAATGGTGTTGAGTCCTCTGAGGTCACCTTGGACCAAGGAGAAGATGAGAAAGCTGTCCACTCCCTGTGATGGAAGTGGCTGAGAGCTCCTCAGTGGGGGGCAGAGAGGAGACAGAAGGAAGCTGGGAATGTGCCAGGGATGGGGGACTGGCTCCCATCTCCTCCCACCAAGAAAAGCATGCAAACGTTCTCCGTAACCATGATCTCCAGTACCAGCGGTATGAGAAGAATCCACGCTTCCTACTGAGGAATGGGGAATCTTTCCTTCCTTGGGAAAAACATAAAGCACTGGGCATCTTAGCATAGGATCTGGCCTATTCACCCCTGTAAGTTTCTGATAGAAAATACCAGCCTCTGGCAAACAATAGTCTTCACACATGTAGCCTCTGGTAAGTCAGGAAAATTTCCGTTATTGGTTTTCTTGTTCTTCATCAACATATAACTGGGAAAGAGAGCTCCAGGGGGATTCCTGATCAGAAGCATGAGTCTTTATGATAAAAAAAAAAAAATGCAACCACAGAGGATGGCACCTGTACAGCAACTCTATAGACATTGTAATGCAGCAAATTACAACGTTCTAGCCAAAACAACATTTAGATAATGATCAATTCCTATTACACTGGGTCAAATACAAGCCCCAAAGAATGGGAGACACATTTATCTTTCAGTGGCCTGTGCAAATCCCTTGGTGGAGGGTGGGGAGGGGATGCGAAAGATCACTTTTAAAAAATCAATATCTTTATTGATTAATCAAGCTACTGTGATTTATCGGGCACTCATTCATTTGTTTGTTACAGTCATCTCATGCATTGCCTCTGACTGTGATAAATGGTCTGGACTCTTCTTTTGAAAAGAGAGATTTTTAGCTGTTGTTCCTGCAGTGTAGGCCTTTTAGATGCCTGCATATCTGGTTCCACGGCAAGTTCAAACTTGCAGACTGCTGTGGAGTGTGGCCTTGAAAATATCAGACACTCCCAATGTAAAGAGATCAAAGAGCAGCACGTGCAGACATCAACTCTGGATACTTCCAAAAGGAAAACAGAAAGCTGAATCAGAAGCATGCTTGATAGCCAGGACATATGATGCTAACCTGGTGAGGAGTTACTATCACAGGACAAGCCTGGCTTTTGCGGGGTCATTTTCTGTGTGTTCTCATTATGTTGTTTGTGCTCAGTCATGTTCAACTCTTTGTGGCCCCATGGATTGTAGCCCTCCAGTCTCCTCTGTCTGTGGAATTTTCCAGGCAAGAATACTGGAGTGGTTGCCTTTTCCTCCTCCAGGGCATCTTCCTGAGCCAGGAATCAAACACATGTTTCTTGCATTAGCAGACAGATTCGTTACCACTGCACCACCTGGGAAGCCCCTCTCGTTTTGTTACCAATAGACTGATTTCTATAACTGCACTGTTTTACAAATGTTATATATATCTTTATTTTTGTCTCCAAGGTCCCTTTTAACTGCATTCAGTAAATATGATCCTTCTTTGCCTCTGGATGAAAAGTCTATTGTAAGATATTATTGCTTATTCTTTTTTCCTTTTTATGCTTATTCTTGGGTAATCGGTTCACTCTGACTACTTTAAGACAATGCAGTGGCACATGCAGTCATAAGAATGTCCAGTTCAAGATATCCAAATTCCAGACTTGGAAGTTCCCTGCTGGTCTAGTAATTGGGATTCGGCACTTTCACTGCCATGGCCCGGGTTCAGTCCATGGTGGTTGGGGAACTAAGTCCCATGATGCAGCCAAAAACAACACCCCAAACACCTCCAGACCTGACTTAATGTTCTAGCTGCTCTCCTTTATGTAAGGGAAGGGAGCGAGGTACTTTCTGTAATCTCAACCCACAAGCTTCTGCCCCTACTTAACTCCCAGGTGCTGGGTCACAAGCTGAAGCAGGAGAGGTGAGAGTGGATCAGTTCTTCCCCAGGTAGGAGGCTTCGCACGCTCTGGTCCTGCCACATGGTGAAAGCTGCATCCCCCAGACCCTGATGCTGGGAAAGATTGAGGGCAGGAGGAAAAGAGGGTGACAGAGGATAAGATGGTTGGTTGGCGTCACCAACTCAATCAACATGAGTTTGAGCAAACTCCAGAAGATGGTGAAGGACAGGGAAGCCTGGCATGCTGCAGTCCATGGGGCTGCAAAGAGTCAGACAAGACCAAGCAACTGAACACGTGGTATTCAGCAGACAGATAAAGGTGACATCTTCTCTCCAGGGATACTTGCACTGGCTCCTCAGAAATTCCCTGCTAGACTTGCTGGCCTACAGGTACTCTGTCCCTGGCCACGTAAATATCCATTCCAAGAGGCCTCTTGGAATCCTTTCTCAGGCCTCGGCTATGCTTCAGAAGGCTTTCTGCTCACATTCCCCTCACTCTTCTTGCTGGCCTACTGGACCCTCAATAAGCTTCTGGCTGATCTTGGTCCCTCATGGCCCACATCTAGACCTCCCTTCCCTTACAATCAGGAATTACAAATCAATTTCAATGGGACATCAAAGATGATCCAGCATCCTAGGTTGCCCAAGTTAAGCCTGTTTTTACTACTGAAAGTAACGTGAATCAGGAAACCTCACAGTCCTGGGCAAACTGAGACCCTAGCATCAGGTTTTCTTGGCTGCACCTCTACTTCTCACCCTCTGATGGCTTCCAACAGTCAAACCCACCCAAGTCCGCCATGTACTTGACTTTCTTGGTCCTTAGCCTGGTACAAGTTCTGTATGTCTCCTAACCACAAAGCCTGGCTTGGAAAACTCAAGGAAATCCTCTTGAAGACCCTCTTGTTTGAGAATAGAAGGCAGCACCCCTCTCTGCTAAATCAGAGGGCACATCTCGCACACCCACAAGAAGAAGCTACCAGGGTCCAGGGAGGCTCTAGGTTTCTAAGATTATCCTCACTGGTGAACTGATGTGTTGAAAGCATCTTCTTGAGAATTTATTTCCAATTAAGTTCAATTAAGTGGAAAGCTTACATCTTTTCATTTACGTGACACAGATTCACTCTTTCAAATGCAGGAAGCTGTAAGCAATATACCCATTCCAGTGGGCCTCCCTACTGGCTCAGATGGTAAAGAATTCACCTGCAGCACAAGAGACTCAGGTTCAATCCCTGGGTGGGGAAGATCCCCTGGAAAAGTGTATGGTTACCCACTCCAGTATTCTTGACTGGAGAATCCCATAAACAGAGCAGCCTGGTGGGCTACAGTCCATGAGATCACAAGAGTCAGACACGACTGAGCAACTAATACTGCTACTGCTACTATAAGCAACATACACCTCTGGGCCTCACCCACGATCCCTTCCTGAAAAAAGTTGCCTACTCTCCAAAGTTGTATGTCTCCTTTTCAGCTATATATCAGAGAAAATGACAATGCTTGAGGACCTAGTGTGGATCACGAAGTGTCCATCCAAAGTGCCTCCTTGGGTGGCACAGAGCAACTCAGCAGATCCCAGCAAGTCCACTTGGCACCAGGCTCACTATGGCAAGTGACTGGACTTGGTGCTGGAGATGAAACATGGTGCAAGAACATAACACTCTATTTGTATGGATAACAGTTCAGTGCCAGCATCTAGAGTTTCACAAATAATTTTTTCCCCACAGACCAAAGATTCCCAGGTCTCTCCATTTCATATCATTACTAAGCTTAGCTGAAGTGGGGGAAAAAAAAAATGCCTCATTCAGCTACTCTTTTTCTCATGCATCTAGTAAAATAGCTCTGCTAGAACTGTAGTTGACACTTGGGTCTCTGGGACTAACTTGCCAATTCCCTTAAAATTCCACCATCAGTCAAAGGCTGCACTATTTCTCACTGCCATTTTCATTCTAAAAACTTGAGGCCTTTTGCTACCTGGGCCCAGATTCACACTAGAGATTCCAAGCACCCAAACTGCAGTGTTCCCTGGACACCCCTCATGAAATTTTTCTACTTCTCTTATCCTGGGCTCCTAGCCAAATTCCCACATCTCATGACTTTGTCCCTTCAACCCTGCACATCTGTTCCTACTTTAGGGTTTGTTTTTTTTTTCTAGTAGGCTGATTGCTCAGATCCTGCCAACCAGAAACAACTCTTCCTGATTCTTCCCAAGTTCTGTTTGTTTCTACATGCAGAGAAAAACCTTCATGTGTTCCAGTTACCTACCTCAGCATCGTTTTCATTATCAATGGTTCCCATTGACCTCTCCAAAATGATCATACCCCCGCTCAGGATGCCACTACTCTAGGAGTTGTATTTGAGCATGCAGGTCTTCCTAGGCAGTACTAACATAAAACCACAAAATATCAGTAATCAAAAAAACTTCAGTTCATTGGGCTGCAGCCAGATGAAGATAATCTCAATTACACATATGACTTTACAAAGGCTGTAATATGCAAAAGAGCTGATGCCAGAGGTCACATGCATAGCGGGCAGTATAATGATGCATTTTCTTCAATCATCCTTAATGCAAGCTGATGCCATAGTGACCCAACCTCCTCCTCTATGAGGACAGAAAGAGAACAAGAATATCAAGGCCATGTCACAACATATACAAATGTTAAATCACTGCATTGTACACAGGAAACTAATATAATATTGCATGTCAAATATACTTCAATAAATTGTTTTAAAATAAAAACCAGCAAAACAAGATTTTAAAAAAAGAATCTCAAAGTGTCTGTCTAATGAGTGCCACACATCCCAATATGTGCAATAATAAGGAAAATGAACTCTAGTACAAAGACTCTAAGTTAAAGAATGGGAGGTTATAGAAGTTTGGTCCACAGGTAGTTCACTGATGACCTCTGAGGATGCCTCCAGTGCCATTTTTTCAGGAAGTATACAGAGCCCCAGGGTTGGGGTGGAAACTAAGACAGACGTGGCCTCAATGCTCACAGGCCATACCAGAGTAGGTAAACTAATATTAAACAAGCAGTTACTATAACACACAATCTCTCCTGTAATAAGACAAGTAGGGTTTTATAGGAACATATAAGAAGAAATATGTACGGAATGAAACAGGCTGGTCAAGGAAGCCCTCTCTAGGGAAATAATAGCCTGGACTCAATAGACTGGCAGGCACAAGTGCCATACTATTGGATGGAGGGATGGATGGATGGATGAATGAATGAATGAAACTACAAATGAGCTAAATATCATCGCAGATGTTCAGGGTGCTTGAACTAAATTTTTGCTTCACTATGATCATTTGATTTTGAGACTAAGTAAATATGTCACTGAATTGATATAAACATCCCTCATACACTGATCCTTCAAACTTACCCATCCCATCAGGGGAAATAAGTATAACATGCTTCTTATTATTATCATGATGAATACATCTTAACACTTATGAATAACTTACAAATATTCATTTTGCTCTATATCAACTTAGTAGCTTGTAGTTGAATTCAGATGGAGATTGTTCTCTTTCACCTAAATTTTCCACTGACTTAACTTTAAAAATATACTCCATTAGAACCATAAGACTCAGTTGCAATGACTCAGTATATTCTTAACGAGAGCTGTTTCTCAAACATTTTATTACATCTCTGGAAATTTTCAACTAGTAAGGCTTTGTTTCAAAAAAAGTTCAGAAAAGCAAAAACGAACACTGGCAGCCCCATGAAAATGGAAAGAGGAGAGTCCTCCAACAAAAGTACAAAATCCTTTTAGATTCACAACGAGTCACAGTCCCTGGCTACGTGCCTCTAGTATGCAGGGTAGCTGGAAACACAGCCCATGCTCACTGCCAGCGTCACTCCACCTACCAACAGGACAAAAATGTTCCCGGAGACCGAATACATTTCAGAACGGGTAAGCATTCTTCATCAGTAGTTTGTAGTGTCTTTTTCTACCTAACCTCTCTCCCTATTCTTTCAGGAAAGCAGGGGAAAATGGGTCTCTGGGGCATTTGCGTGTTTGTTCCTTCCAGATACTGTCAAAGTGACAGGAGCAGCCAGCAATCATTTGAACTGTTCTCATGAAGACGTATCTCCTCCCTGCTTTTGGCTTAAGAAGGCACTACTTTCCTTTAGTGGATGATGATGTATTAAATAACCTATAGCAGATGGTGTAAAAATATCAGCCTCACTAGAATTCTGGATGTGTTGAGAAAGTCACCCTAAAGGCATTTGCTCTCAAGTTTCCTTTCCACTCATTCCAGCCAAGGGCTCATAGGGTCTTCTTGGGGCTCTGAAGTCAGTGGCGACGAACATTGCTCAGCCAGCCAAAACATCACCCATGGTTGGAATGAACACTGTATTTAAAGACATAAAACATGAAGTTCACCTTCAGAAGAAAGATGTTAGTGACTGTTGTTTCTGCATTAAATTCTCCCCTCAGATCTAAGAGTGCTCTCAAAATGCTCTTCCCATGACTCTTCTCAGTGCCCAAGTGAATGGCCTAAAGAACCATCCAGGCTTCATCTGAAGGAACTTCCAATATGTGGCAGGGAAGTGATGAAAGATTTTCATCAGAGACATGGCTTAAGGACATGAATCAGTGAGTATGTATGGGGGCTTCCCTGCTGGCTCAGTGGTAAAGAAGCTGCCTGACAATGCAGGAGACACGGATTCGATCCCTGGTCTGGGAAGATCCTACATGCTGCGAAGCAACTAAGCCTGTGCACCACAGTTACTGAGCCTGTGCTTTATAGTCTGTCCTCCATGACAAGAGAAGTCACTGCTATAAGAAGCCCTCACACCACAACTAGAGAGCAATCCCCACCCCACCGCAACTAGAGATAAAGCCTGCGCAGCAACAATGACCCAGCACAACCAAAAAGCAAAAAATAAATATTTAAAAAATTGAGTATGTATGACTTGGAGAATTGTCCCTACAAATATGGCCCTAGGGATGGCATCTAGGGATGGCAGAATTCATTTTTATTATTAACTGTAATAATTATCTCTAGTTAAATTTCATGAAATTAGTAAAAGTTAAGTTGTTTTAGTGGCTATCTCATGATTTAGTAAGAAAGGTCTTTTATTAATTTAATTTGCATTCATTATTCAGAGAGCCACAGAGCAGCCAGCTTGTAGAATCAGTGTGTATCTGACCAAAATCATTAGGTCAGCAGAATGGACTTTCTTCTCAATCTCAATCTAATGGGAAATGATACCGTGTGTAATGTGCCAATGTGATGTCCAGCGAACGTAACCCATGTGCCTGACAGCCTCCAGTTTCTCCATGATCATGATGGACACTCAGAACCCTGGGAAACTCTCATGGTCAACACTCACAGCCTGGCAACAATTAAGGCACCTGGACACCATGAACTGACCATAGGATCATCACATGATATCAGGTTCAGAATCCCAGGCCATCCCTCCTTCCCAAGACCCTCATCACCAGATGGCTCTTTCCTGCACTGTCTTCTCCTCAAAGTTCCCACCTCTTTTCCCCACCCTCATTCTCTGCAATCACCTGGCTTCCAACTTCACTGTTAGTTGAAACGATTTGAAGAGAACTCCATAGCTCCCATAAGCACATCCAGACACCCTCCTGTACTGGGGTCCAGATCCTCTGCTCTTGTTTCTGTCTCTGGGCTCTTCCATACCCCTAAAGTTGTGGCTCAGCTGGTAAAGAATCCACCTGCAATGTGGGAGACCTGGGTTCGATCCCCGGGTTGGGAAGATCCCCTGGAGAAGGGATAGCCTACCCACACCAATATTCTGGACTGGAGAATTCCATGGACTGTATAGTCCATGGGGTCACAAAGAGTCGGACACATTTCATTTTCAAAGTCAGACAGCCAACATATATGCTGAACCACATTCTCATTTATCCAGCGTTATCATTCTAGCCTTTCTCTTTCTCTTGCATCATCAATTCATCACTCTCACTGATTTTTCCCATTAGCCTAGGGAATACTCTTATTTCCCCCATTGTAAACTAAAGACAACCCTCTCACAATCCCATTTCACCCTTCAGCCACTACCCATGTTTTTCCTCCTCCCTTTGCAGCAGAATTCCTTCAATTAGTTGTTGACCTCATTGCCTGCAGTTCTTCTGTTTGCTCTTAGCCTATGTCATCAACCTTTTGCTCCTACAACTGCACACACAAAAAAATGTACTTACTATTGTCACCTTTATTCTACTACACTTTTCACTTTCATGCACTGGAGAAGGAAATGGCAACCCAGTCCAGTATTCTTGCCTGGAGAATCCTAGGGTTGGGGGAGCCTGGTGGGCTGCCATCTGTGGGGTCACACCAAGTCGGACATGACTGAAGTGACTTAGCAGCAACAGCATATTGCCCAAATCTTTGGGGATCACCCTTATCAATACATAAGCCAGTCCTGGGAATTGAGAAACAATGAAAGAATCCATCATCCATCTTGATAAACTGAAGATTATGTCTCTGGGTCCTCTGCTCCCCCTATGATGCAAGATCTTTTTTCAACTGAAATTTCCTTAACAAACATATTACACAAATTAGCAGGTATATAGGTCAATGAATACCACCCTGAATAACACAAAATTGAATTTACTCCATTCCCTGCCTCTTGTGTACATACACAGTGAAGGGATTGGTGGGGCATGTCAGTTGGCATCTAAACCTTTTCCTGCCATATGGGGCAGTCATCAAAAAGGCAACATTAATTTATTTGAACAGATTTGTGTCATTGTCTCTCTTAGGAAAAAGGGTCAGAAGAAAACTACTGCTTTTGTTCAAAAATATTCCCCTCCACTAGCCAGGCCTATAACTGACTACATTTGTTAAGTATTCGTCTTTAAGGGTTAAAACATTGCTGTCCAATAAGTCTATCAGTTACCTAGCCATCACATTAATAGATAAGTGACTGACATTCATTAATACATATCAGAGAGTAGGGCCCAGAGGAGGGAAAAGAGTTTGGGAGAGAGGAAGAACCCTTGTGGCATGAGGTCCTGGTGAGGAGTGAGGGGGAAACTGTCACTTGGAGAGAGGGTTCCCTGCCTATGGCATCTAAGGAGCCAACACCATCAAAGGATGTGAAGACAAGACATAGAAACAAGGGGCAGAAGAATATGGCGTGCTCAGCTTTCTAAACACTTTTGCCCAAGAGTAATCCTGCCTTTAAGATGCTTGACCTTCATTCTTGCCTCTCAAGGCTACTGTCTTATTTTTAAGCTCCTAAGAGATTACATTCTGATAGAAATGATAGCCCCTGGAACATTATAATACCTATTTTGAGTAAAGGAACAATAAAGTAGGTTATATTTGTTGACTTGAATTGGCTTTGCATCATCTTTTTCCTATTTAAATGTATATTCCTTACATTTTAAATGCATCCTTCCTCCCCTTTTTTGGTCTTTGTGTCTAGTATCCATTTTTTTTTTTTTTCTCAAATCTTGCCTTTCTTTACAGGATGGTGAATGTTCTCCACCTTCTAACTTATTATTCTCTAGTTCAACATTTTCCATTCATATGTATATTATTCTCCCCAAATTACCTGATTACCTGTACTGCTTAAGCAAACATGGCTGTTTTGTTTGCTTGGGGTTTTTTTTTTTTTTTTTTTTTTTACCATTTTTTTTGTTTTGACCTCACCAGTAAGCATGCAGATTTTAGTTCCCTGACCTGCAGTCAAACCCACACCTCCTACATTGGAAGGATGGAATCTTAACCACTGGATTGCCAGGGACATTCCATGCAAATGGTTCTAATAAAGCCAATGTATTCTTACTTTCTGGTATATCGATTACCCTCATCTCAACTAGTAATAGAAATAATTCCTTAAAAAATCAGGTGGAGGGATTGAGGCCAACCTTGGAACAAGACAGAAATTAATCTTCTCAGGACTGCAGTTCCCAACCTTAAACTCAATAGAAGGGTTACAGCTGGGATCTTAGGATGTTAAAATCAGAGTGAAATTTAGAAAGAACTGTCACACACCAACACCTTAGCATCCTGATAACATGATGGATGGGCAGAAGGGTTGGAGAAATTTTTTTCCAGAGTTTTAAAGCTGCTACTGCTAAGTCGCTTCAGTTATGTCTCACTCTGTGTGACCCCATAGATGGTAGCCCACCAGGCTCCCCTGTCCCTGGGATTCTCCGGGCAAGAACACTGGAGTGGTTGCCATTTCCTTCTCCAATGCATGAAAGTGAAAAGTGAAAATGAAGTCGCTCAGTCATGTTGGACTCTCTGTGACCCCATGGACTGCAGCCTACCAGCCTCCTCCATCCATGGGATTTTCCAGGCAAGAGTACTGGAGTGGGGTGCCATCGCCTTCTCCAAGTTTTAAAGCTAAACTCTCACAAAAGTTTTTACTAGGTAATATTTTTTGGTCAGAGACCCCAGACAAAGATTCTGGGACAAGGATGTATATGCAAACAATAAAGTAAGGTTCCCAAGAGAAGTAGTGAGGTCAGTAACTAAGGTCTGGCTGGTGAGGGGTAGGAAGTACCGAAATCTCCCAGGGCATCTGACTCTCTCCGTGAGTGCAGGCAAAGCAATCCAGAAGCCCACAGGCAGCAGGCTGAAAGCAACCAGCAGGAACAGGCCATTATGAGGAAAAGCTCATCTGTACCATTTTTCATAGAGAATAGACTCACGGACACAGCAGGGGAAGAGGAGAGTGGCACAAAATGCAAGAGTAGCATCGACATATATACACGACCATGTGTAAAACAGATGGCTAGTGGGAAGCTGTTGCAAAGCACAGGGAGCTCAGCTCGGTTCCCTGGAGGGGTGGAATGGGGGTGGGCTGGGAAGGAGGCTCAAGAACGAGGCATTATAGGTATACTTAACGCTGATTTGTGTTGTTGCACAGGTGTATGGCAGAAACTCCCTGAAGGAGGCCAAGGCAACCCACTCCAGTATTCTTTCCTGGAGAATCCCCATGGACAGAGGAGCCTGGGGTTACAGTCCATGGGGTCACAAAGAGACATACACAACTGAGTGACTAAGCAAAACATGGCAGAAGCTAACACAACATCGTTAAGCATTTATACTCCAATACTAAAATTTTTTTAAAAAATTTCGAAAGACAAAGAAGCAAAAGCTCATAGGAGCTGAGGTTGCTGCACTCAGAAGGAAAAGAGACCCCAAGCAAAGCATCAACAGTGTCTGTCCCAGGCATTGTCTCCAGCTCCACAACTCTCCCCTCATCCTATCACAGCAGGATGGGAGAATGATATTTTCCCCTTTGGTCCCCTCCTAGGGCTTGTGCAATTAACTTCTAGTATTCTACATTTAAAATATCATACTCAGATTTCACCCTAATCATGTTACTTCCCTGATGTGGCTCCCTGTGGTTTAGAGATTCAAGTCCAAACACTTCAGCTTGATAGTCAAGGTTTTCAAAGACATCCTAAACTCTACTTAGAGGCTAGGTTCCAAAAATGAGGAAAGATGTGTTTGAAGCAAAGTGTTAGCAGTTTCTCTTACATCTGACACCTTTCTACCTCCATCCTTTGCTGAAGCCAACCAACCTCCCAGTACTGCCTAATCAGCAAATCTCCATCCATCTAAGTCAACCTTGCAAAATCTGACTCTCAGTGTGTTGTTTGGTACAATCCTTTCTGGTCACATTTACTTAAAATAAGACCTTATCCTCTGAGTTACCATTACTAGTTTTGTTTGAACTATGCATTTGGCAATACTAATCCTGTGAAATCTTTCCTTTGAAGTTCTTTACTGATTTTAATTAATAGATTTCATTTTTTTAGGCTAGTTTTAAGTTTATAGAAAAACAGAGCAGAAAAGTAGGGAGCTCCCATATATTCCCTGTCTCCTCTGCCTTCAATTTCCATTATCATCATCTTGTATTTGTGTGGTACACTTGTCACAACTGTGGAACCAATACTGAGCCAAACTAATCTATTAGTTCACAGATTTCACTCTTTGTGTTGTCCAGTTCTCTGAGTTTTGACAGCTGCACAATGTCCTGTATTCCCCATTATATTCTCATACAGAAGAGTTTCGCTGCCCTAAAAATTCCCCTGTGCTTCACCTGTTCACCCCTCCCTACTCTCCATCTGAACCCTTGGCAACCACTGATATTTTTATTGTTTCCATAGTTTTGCCTTTTCAGGAATGCCTTATTCAGCTATTTTTAAATCTCACTACTATTCAAAAGTTCATGCACTTGTTTCCTACTTCCTCAAACAGATGAGAAATTTCTCATTATATATCTATTAGCATTTGCTAGAGAAAGAGCCATGTGCCTGTAGACCTTAGTAAATATGCACTGATTTTATTTGAATGAACTTGGAATCATCTCTCTTTTCTCTCTAGGAAAATTATTAAAATACCTATATTTTGAAGTGGAGAATTGCCTTTCCAGTATGAGACAGATAAAGGCGGTTAAAGATAAAGACAAGAAATCCTACCAAACAAAATGAACAACAAAAAAATGTTGACAGATGAGGATAAAATACACTAAAGCCAATAGGTGACAGAAATAAATTGATTAAAAATACAGCAGGGAAACCTGTGAATAATATTAACAAGAAATTTCAATATCTTAAGAAAATTGGAACTGATAATTTATGGGGAGGCATGAGAAAAAGGGACTTCCCTTGTGACTCAGCTGGTAAAGAATCCACCTGCAATGCAGGAGACCTGTGTTCGATCCCTGAGTTGGGAAGATCCCCTGGAGAAGAGAAAGGCTACCCACTCCAGTATTCTGGCCCAGAGAATTCCATGGATTGTATAGTCCATGGGATCTCAAAGAGTCGGTCACAACTGAGTGACTTTCACTTTCATGTATGGATGTGAGTGCTGGACCATAAAGAAGGCTCAGTGTGAAGAACTGATGCTTTGGGCTTCCCTGATAGCTCAGTTGGTAAAGAATCTTCCTGCAGTGCAGGAGACCCTGGTTCGATTCCTGGGTCAGGAAAATCCCCTGCAGAATGGAAAGGCTACCCACTCCAGTATTATGGCCTGGAGAATCCCATTGACTACATAGTCCACGGGGGTCACAAACAGTTGGACACAACTGAGTGACTTTCACTTTCTGACTTTCTTTTCTGATGAAATAAAGATTTGAATAATGATGAGTAAGCCATATTAATGGATGGAAAGTTTCAGCAATATATAAAAGTCAATAATTCCAAAACTAGCTTACGGCTTATTTTTAAGTACCTGACAACATATTTCTCAAGCTCATCTGAAGAAAATAAATGATATGAATACCCAAAAAAGACTGTTAAAGAAAAACAAGAAGGAGCTTTCCTAACAGATATGAAAACATACTAATGATAAAGGTAAAAAGTTTAGATTCTAAAATGACTATGATTTTTGTTCTCTAAAACATGTCAAAAGCCAAAATAAGTTTCATAATTTTTAAATTATAAGGGCAATTAAGACAGAGCTTAAAGAGAAGAGATAGGATCTAGAAAATAGAAATTTAAAAAAAATCATGAAGTAAATAAAGGATTGTTGTTGCTGTTGTACAGTTGCTAAGTCGTGTCCAGCTCTTTGCGACCTCATAGACTGCAGCACACCAGGCTCCTCTGTCCTCCACTATCTACCAGAGTTTGCTCAAAGTCATGTCCATTGAACCAGTGATGTTATCTAATCATCTCATCTTCTGCCACCCTCTTCTCCTTTTGCCTTCAATCTTTCCCAGAATCAGGGTCTTTTCCAATGAGTTGGATCTTTGCATCAGGTGGCCAAAGTATTGGAGCTTCAGCTTCAGCATCAGTCCTTTCAATGAATATTCAGGGTTGATGCCCTGATTGACTGTTTTTGATCTCTTTGCTGACCAAGGGACTTTCAAGAGTCTTCTTTAACACCACAATTCAAAAGCATCAATTCTATGGTCCTCAGCCTTCTTTATGGACCAACTCTTACATCTGTAATTGCCCTCAATAGCATATTGGACACCTTTCGACCTGAGGGTGCTCAGCTTCTGGAGTCATATCTTTTTGCATTTTCATGCCACCCATGCGGCAAGAATACTGGGGTGGGTTGCCATTTCCTTCTCCAGTGGACCATGTTTCCTCAGAACTCTTCACTATGACCCAACTGTCTTGGGTGGGCCTGCACAGCATGGCTCATAGCTTCACTGAGTTAAGCAAGCTCCTTCCACACTACAAGTGTGTGATCCTTGTATGTGCCCTCAGTCATATCTAATTCTTTGTGACCCCATGGAAGGGGAAAATAAAGGATGCTAATAGATATATTAATACTAAGACTAGGGTATAGTAACTAAACACTCTTTATGAAGAGGGCTATTAAATACTTTCATTTTTTTGCGTTGCTATGCAAAAAAAAGTCACTAAAATCCTCAGTAAAATGTGTACATAGACCCATACAATCATGCCACAAGGAAAGAATCCTGAAGACCTGAGGAACAAATGATGTATCAGCCATGTTTCCATGAAGTAAGCAGTACCCACTTTGCATATTTCTAAAAGAAGGGAGTTTAAGAGAGAATATTATATACCTTCAAAATCTTTGGAATGGCTGAAGAAAAGGAAATCAGAGAGCCACAATAAGGCTTTCTCCTTGAAGATCATAAATACTAGTGCAGCCGGGACCCAAATTCTGCTCTGCTGAGACCTTAGCTGCTAACATCATAAGCACCCTGCATCCGTGAAACTGGTGACTAGATTGTGAAATGTGCATGTGTGCGTACTCAGTCGTGTGCAACTCTTTGCAACCGCATTGGCCATAGCCTGCCAGGCTGTTCTGACTATGGAATGTGGAATCCGGGCATTCCCAACACCCACATGCTGGAGGCCACTTTCCACCAGCTGCCACAGAAGAGTGGCATCAACTCCCATTTTCACCTTTCAAAACTCATTCTTGTGTATCTAACTGACACAACCCAATTCACATTTAGGAACAAGGGGCACAATGGATTTTACTTTCCCAACCACTCTGAACAGAAGGAGGATAAAATGGAGCCTTTGGAAGCATGTAAGACATTTAAGCTAGAGAAGAAATATAAATGGTACATTTTTATGGAAAAAGAAATTTCCATTTTGCTTCTCATTAAAGAAATAGAAATTAAACCAAAATAAGTATGATTTTCTTCTAACATTTTAATGATAAATCCTGAAATAAGTACAGTGAGATGAAAATTCTCATGCACTACAAATGAAGAGGAAGTAGGTACAATCTATCTCCATAGCAACTTGGCAATAGGTATCTAGACCCTTGGGCTTCCCAGGTGGCACTAGTGGGACCTGTCTGCCAATGTAGGAGACACGGGTCCGATCCCTTGGTTGGGAAGATTCCCTGGAGGAAGGTATAGCCACCCATTCCAGTATTCTTGCCTGGAGAATCCAATCCCATGGACAGAGGAGCTTGGTGGGCTACAGTCCATAGGATGGTAAACAGTTGGACACAACTGAAGCAACTTAGCACAGAACACCATATATCCAGATTCTTAAACATGATTCCACCCTTTCACACAGTATTCTACTTTCAGGGATCTATCAGGAAATAATATGGTCTCCAGTTTATAATCAGGAATATTGGCAATCATAAAAATAGGAAGCTATATTTATAAATGTGAAATATTAAAATTAACTAGTGCCCAACAGAAAGGGAAATACTTAGATAAGTTGTATTACCTCTATGCAACAGATTTTTACAAAGCTTTGTAATGATGTTGGAAAGTGCTCATATGAAGTAAAATCAAGTAGGGAACAAAAATATTTAGCAGATATGAAGCTAACTTTTCTAACTATTCACAAACTTGATGTAACAGAGAAGAGACTAGAGGAAAACACATAAACATGCTAACACTCTACCTCTGATGGAGCAAGGATGATGATGACTAAACTTAATTTTCATCTTGTCAGTGCTATGCATTTTCCAAATATTCTAGAGTGAAACTACACTTTCTATAGCACTACTACAAACCAAAAATTATCATTAAAAAATCAAAGTAAACTTCTGAGAAATTAACTCTTCCCTTTCTCTCTAGTTTGAAAATGTTTAAATATATTTTAGTAATTAAGGATCTCATCACAATTTACAATTAAGTCATAACATGCCCTTAATTGGGGGGAAAAGAAAAAGGAGAAGAAGGCGGAAGAGGATGAGATAGTTGGATGGCATCACCAATTCAATGGACATGAACTTGGGCAAATTTCAGGAGATGGTGAGAAACAGGAAGGCCTGGCATGTGGGAGTCCATAGAATCTCAAAGAGTTGGACGTGACTTAGCAACTGAACAACAATTTGGGGAAGTTGTATTTTTAAAAGTCATGGAGAGGAAGATAGAGCAAGACTGGACTGAAAGTGGGCAAAGATACTGTGTCAAGTTCACAGCTGCCAGACTTCTGAGCCTCCTCACCTAAGACTAACCAGCAAACTCATTGGACACGTTTCTTTTCACATCTTTTTCACCAGTTTAAATCCTGCAGAGCATTGAGAATCTCAGAAGAAAGACAAAATAATGAGATTTCTCCTTTTGTAAGATTATATTTGCTTCTTGGGCTTTCCTGGTTGCTCAGATAGTAAAGAATCTGCCTGCAATCTAGATCTGGGTTCAGTCACTGGGTGGGGAAGATCCTCTGGAGAAGGGAACAGACGCTCCAGTATTCTTGCCTGGAGAATTTCATGGACAGAGGAGCCTGGCGGGCTACAGTTCATGTGGTTGCAAGGAGAGGGACACATTTGCCTCTTACAGCGAAACTTCCAAAGAAGGCAATGGCACCCTACTCCAGTACTCTTGCCTGGAAAATCCCATGGACGGAGGAGCCTAGTGGGTTACCGTCTGTGGGGTCGCACAGAGTCGGACACGACTGAAGCGACTTAGCAGCAGCAGCGAAACTACATGAACATATAAATCTCTCGAATGTCAAGATTTTGTGTTACCTCCTTAAGAAACAAGTTTTAGAAAACGGTGAATACTAATCCTTCCATCTTCAGAGACAATTTCACAAAAACAGTGGATCCAGGGTGGTCAAATGAGAACCGTGAACAAAAGTGAATCAAGAGCATTGCTTTATGCAAGAAGACCTCAACACTAGAGGCCTCGCAGCTGTCCCCGCCCCTCCATGGGTATCCAGGGCCACTTCCTTCTTCCTTTCCCCACAGGCCTCTCCCCTCTTCAAGTGTCCACAGCGCCCTCTGCTGTTTCGGATCTCTTCTGCACCACACCAACGGGTTCAGTTCAGTTCAGTCGCTCAGTCTTGTCCGACTCTTTCAGTTCAGTTCAGTCGCTCAGTCGTGTCCGACTCTTTGCGACCCCATGAATCGCAGCACGCCAGGCCTCCCTGTCCATCACCAACTCCCGGAGTTCACTCAGATTCATGTCCATCGAGTCAGTGATGCCATCCAGCCATCTCATCCTCTGTTGTCCCCTTCTCCTCCTGCCCTCAATCCCTCCCAGCATCAAAGTCTTTTCCAATGAGTCAACTCTTCGCATGAGGTGGCCAAAGTACTGGAGTTTCAGCTTTAGCATCATTCCTTCCAAAGAAATCCCAGGGTTGATCTTCAGAATGACTGGTTGGATCTCCTTGCAGTCCAAGGGACTCTCAAGAGTCTTCTCCAACACCACAGTTCAAAAGCATCAATTCTTCGGCGTTCAGCCTTCTTCACAGTCCAACTCTCACATTCATACATGACTACCGGAAAAACCATAGCCTTGACTAGGAGGACCTTAGTCAGCAAAGTAATGTCTCTGCTTTTGAATATGCTATCTAGGTTGGTCATAACTTTTCTTCCAAGGAGTAAGCGACTCCATAAATTGCAGCGCGCCAGGCCTCCCTGTCCATCACCAACTCCCGGAGTTCACTCAGATTCACGTCCATCGGGTCGGTGATGCCATCCAGCCATCTCATCCTCTGTCGTCCCATTCTCCTCTTGGCCCCAATCCCTCCCAGCATCAGAGTCTTTTCCAGTGAGTCAACCCTTCGCATGAGGTGGTCAAAGTATTGGAGTTTCAGCTTCAGCATCAGTCCTTCCAAAGAACACCCAGGACTGATCTCCTTTAGAATGGACCGGTTGGATCTCCTTGCAGTCCAAAGGACTCTCAAGAGTCTTCTCCAACACCACAGTTCAAAAGCATCAATTCTTCAGCGCTCAGCTTTCTTCACAGTCCAACTCTTACATCCATACATTACTACTGGAAAAACCATAGCCTTGACTAGACGGACCTTTGTTGGCAAAGTAATGTCTCTGCTCTTGAATATACTATCTAAGTTGGTCATAACTTTCCTTCCAAGGAGCAAGTGTCTTCTAATTTCATGGCTGCAGTCACCATCTGCAGTGATTTTGGAGCCCAAAAAATAACCCCACAGAAAGGAAAGTGAAAATTTTGAGTCACTCAGTGTCCAGCTCTTTGCAACCCATGGACTGTAGCCTGCCAGGCTCCTCTGTCTATGGAATTTTCCAGGCATGAATACTGGAGTGGGTTGCCATTCCCTTCTCCAGGCTATCTTCCCGACCTGAATTCAACCATATCTTCATCTAAACCCAAGGTCTTGATTGCCTTTTCCAGACTATTTCTAGGTCTCTGGCCTCCTTTTGTTACTTACGTGGCAATTAATTCACATAACCAAAAGCTATATCCTATTAGTTTCGTTCATTGCCATTTTGTTAAGCTTATTTTAAGAACAGCCTGTGTTACATATTCCAGAGAATCCTGGCTTTGGCTGAGGCAAAGTTCCAACAAACACACAGACTAGACGTTGTTACCAACCTGGGAACAAGATGTGTGAGCGTTTGCTCTAATGTTGACCCTTTGTAGAGGTTCTGCTGTGAGGCTGAGGAATGCTTGTAGTCTGGCTGACGGTTTTGTCTCTCATAAAAAGCTGAGATGATTATTTCCATGTATAGTCCTACAACTATAAAGACAAAATGCCATTTTCCAAAACTCCACTTTTCTCATTGTCTAACATACTCTTGAATTAAACCATCATAGTTTATCGATCAAAATCACTCTCCCTGCTTATGTACAATTGTAACTATATATTGCTACACTAATGGAACCTAAAACCATGGTGTAGTCTTATTGGAATTAAAGAATCTTCGTTGTGTGAATTTTACCTCAATAATAAGCCTCTGTGCACCAAATTGATTAGATTTCTTATAAAAGACTAGCTGCCGTTGCAAATCCAAAATAATAGATGGTTGACATGTGACACTAATAGTAGCCAATAAAACAGCTTCAGGAAAATTTTCCCAAATGCTTTGTAAATTGATTATCTATAATACCCTATGATAAATTGCCCCATAATGTCATCTGATGGCTATTTATTTAGGCAGAAATTCAGTCTAGGGAATTGGAGAAACAAAATCCCAGCTCTGCAATGATGATGGTAATACAATTTACAATCTTCTGGAATAGCCAATATTTAGTGTGGCTTACTAATCTTTGTCTTTGCCCATTTGCCTGAAAACAAGACTCCTAGTAATATAAGTTTGGTCAGGAGATAAAGTTATTCTAAGTAGTAATTTGATAGACTCTCTAGCAGAGCCTCAAAGAAATCAACGTTTTGGATTGCCCTATTTCACTAACAGGACTAGCCATTAGCCCAGGCTTCCAGGGTCAGAATGTGTTATCTTCGAGTTGTCCTTTTCAAGCAACAGACACTTCAGTTCTCACTAACAGAACTGTCCCTTCCTTTCAATGTCTCTCTCACACAGCCCATCCTTTGACACCTCACAACCCAAAGACAATTTGTCCTTATCCCTCATTCTCATTCCTGCAGCCCCTCCTTCGCTTGGCCTCTTCACCTGTAGATTACTCCTCCATTCTGCCTTATGAATTCCCACACGAATCTTTCGTCAGGGGTTACTCCTCTATTCCTAATGCTTCAGTGAGCCTTATTTACCCAGAACAGCAATTTTGCCATTGCTTTTCCACATGACATACGTATGTGCCATACAAGCTGGAATGTAAGATAAGCAGTCTGGCTCCAGCAGTCAAGTCTTTACGTCCCATCTTCATTCTGTGCCTCCAGCCAGAATTAGTTCCGCACCCTTGTGCATTCCTATTTTGCTTTATTCCCTTGAAATGCATCATTCGTTGCTCTGTATCAAACATATTTATATATATATCATATATAGAAGGCAGACTTAGAAAATGACCTCCAATGATTCCCATTTTTCGATATTCATAATCTTGTTTAATTCCCTTTCCTTGAGCGTGGGCTAGGCATAGCGACTTGCTTCTAGGAACAGAATATGAGGTAACAAAGCGATGTGGTATCATTTCTTAGTTGTACAAGAGTGAGACCACAGTCTTGCTGGCAGGCTCTCTCAATTGCCTTCTAGACTGCACACTTTGATCGAGTGGGATCTCCCATTGAAAAGGACCACGTGGCAGGCATTGTGGGTAACCTAAGGCTAAACTCCAACTAGGAACTGAAGCCTTCAATCCAAAAGCTTTGAAAGAACCGAATTCTGCTGGCAACCATGTGAGTAAGCTTGGAAGTGGAACTTTCTTCCCAATCAAACTTTCAGATGCCAACGAGCTTTGGCTGACGCCTGATTTCAGCCTTGTGAGGGACCCTGAAACTTAGGACCCAGCTAAACCATGCCTGGCTTCCTGGCCCACAAAGACAGAGATAACATTTTAAGCTGCTAAATTTTAGGTAAATTGTTGCACAGAAATAAAAATACACGCATCTTACTTCATCTGCTTAACTGTAGCCTTCCCTAGGCAGAAACTGAATGGTAAAGCTAGGCATGAGCAGAGTACCCAAAGTAAATGTTTATGCAGAGTAAATGCTAATGTGTGCTAAATGCTAATTGAGAAGATGACTGAACAAAGGACTTTTTCAAAGCAAGCCCAATTTTCCCAATTGTAGAAAGTAAATATCATTTAACTCTTTCTAAACATGAGGATTACATATAAAGTTTATATGATCCTTTAATGTCAGACTCTCTATTTTGATTTCTGCCTTTTTCTCTACTCCCTCCGATTTACTTTTTTGTCTTCTTAGCAGAGATGTGTTCAGGTCATCTTACCATCTACTTAACTAAGGGAATGCATAGTTCATAGAATGATAAACAATAGCAAACAAATTTATTTTTGAAAGATTATACCAAACAAATACAAGTTTCTCTGATAAAATAAATGCCCTTCAATGATAAAAGGAATAGAGATGTCCTCAATACCAGTTAGGAGGCTTTGAGCTACAAATAACAACGAAAAAAAAAGGAATGATTCACAGCAGGAATGTATTTATTTCATACATTATAACCCTGTTGACTTTCAAGATTGAAAATCTAGTAGGACATCAAGGACCCAATATTTTCCCATCTTACTACCCAGCTCTTCTCAGAATATCTCACTCATGGTTGCAAAAAGGCTGTAACTAGTCCAGTAATCACATCCAGATACAAGAGTATCCAGTGAAAGAAAAGCATCTCTTCTTATGTGTCTCTCTTTTAACAGCAAAGAAACCATCCCCAGAAGCATCCAACTACTTCCCTCTGCATCTCAGTGATCAAAATTTGGTCATAAAACATGTCCTAAATTAAACTCTGATGAGGGAACTAAGATGATACTAGGGAAGGGATGGACACCTGAAGAAAACTGGGATTTCAATCAGCAGTCAAAAGGGAGATGTCTGTTTACACCCACAAGAGATGACACAAAGTAATGTATAGTTTGTCACAAAAATGTGCTTATATGAATTCAGCAAAAGAAACAACTATTATTACCTTGAGTGGTTTGGTATTATGATAAGAGACTTACAAATTAGGATTAAAATCATTATCCATCCATAAAAGTTGTCTACCTTTTAATAACTGTATTAAACTTTGCAACTGCAGTAATGGTACCATCAGTTGTCTTGTTAGTTATTTAGTTCTTATTTATGAACAATATTATGGTCTTAATTTTTTTCCAATCACTATACTAATGGATTTATAAAAATTCATAAGGCTGTAATCAATTTTGAAACTTTTCTTTTCCTGGTAACCCTGGGTGACAAATAAATTACTTTCCCATTGATTTCATATGCTCTTAATTACCTAGGTTTATACCTGGTTCAAACAAAAGAACAGAGGGGCTTCCAGAAACCAATGGTGCAGCTAAAAGACTTCTAAAAGAGGAAATACACTCTGGAATCCGATAAGTAGTCAAGTTCATTGACTTGTCTAGTTACTTGAGAGACAGTATGTCATTGTTGTTAAGAATGCAGAATTTGGAATCAGATCTAGATTTAAATCTCTACCCCATATTGTATTAAAGATGCATGCTTCTAACCTCTGTAAGCCCACATTTCTCCATCTTAATAAGGATCATCAAACCAACCTCATGAGGTTGTTATGAAAGTTAAATTAAATGATGTCTGTAAAACACTTAACAGAAAAAGTCAGTGTTAGCTATCATTATTACTTAAGCTGTTTTAATAAATATTTCCCAACCACAGCCCATAAACTAGTTTCTTTCCACTATCTTCCAGGGCTGGGCTGTAAGAAAAGATTGGAAGCTAAAGTCCCTTGGCATGGAAATAATGCAGAGGCCCTTTTAATACTGGGTTCTAACAGGTCACATCTCTCTCCTGCTGGTTGAGAACAGAGGCAGCAAGAAACATGAAAAAAAATGAAAGCGTTATTCACTCAGTCATGTCAGACTCTTTGCAGACCCATGGACTATAGCCGGCCAGGCTCCTCTGCCCATGGGATTCTCCAGGCAAGAATATCTGAGTGGGTAGCCATGCCCTCCTCCAGGGATCTTCTCAGTCCCAGGGATGGAACCTGCACTGCAGGCAGATTCTTTACCATCTTAGCCATCAGGGAAGCAACCTAGATGGCCTCAAACACTTGTCATCCTGAGACATTGTTCATGTATTTGCTTCTTTGTCCCTCGCCAAAAGGCTCAGATCTCCTCTTGGACTTCCCTGACTGACCTTCTGCATGTTGGGGTTAGCTCTTCCAACCTAGGTTCCTTATCTTCTCAAGTGGTTCCCTGGCCTTGGACATGAGAAATGTTATGTGCATATGCCCTCTCCTACCTTCCTTCTGGAGTGGGCAAGTCTAAAAGCATCTTTAAACCTCCGCAGGTATTTAATTCTATGATGTCTTAACCAGAGTCACTAACACCCTCAGGGAGCACTGAATTGGGCCAAGGAACAAAGGATTTGAAAAGATGCTTCTTTCTTCAATTTTTATTCGGATTGACAATTGAGGTTTTGTAAGTGAATCACGGTTACTCCACTTTAAAGGAATCTGAATCCATTTGAGGTCACTTAATTTCAAATTCAAGCAGCTAAATTGACTTTACCCACCATAATCATGGGGTTCTGCTCTTAGATCTTATTTCATAGGCTGTAAAGAGCACTCAATTCTGCTCCGGTTATTTGTGTTATTTATAGCCCCCAGACTGGTTGTACAAGGTGACGACATTCCCTGATATGCTCTTGCTATTTATGTTCTAGTCTATTTTTTTTTTTTGCTCCAACAACTTTTTCCCAAATATATTTTATTAAAGCAACATTAGCATATTTGAGTATGAAAGAATCATCACTACTCATTTTCTAAATTATAAGAAATTTCAACTGTCAATACAAAAGTTAAAGTCAGCATCTTGGGATGCTATTACTTCAATAATTATCTTATTTGACCTGTCATATTGGATCAAAAGACAATCTTTTTTAGGCATCACTGCCTGAATTAGAAGAGTATCCCATTTTAAAAGAATCATAATAGAAACATTACTTAACATACAAAAGTTCTTTAAGAACTTTTTGATAAAGAGCATAATAAAAATTGAAAGTGTGTGGTTTGGATGGGATATACACATTAACTCAGTAAAATATACAAACATATGCTGATATTTCAGTCTTAACTAGATGAGTGAATTGTACACCAAGAATTTTTTTTGGAAAATTTGGTGACTAAATTACCACCTGGATAATGTAGATGGATAATGTTATCCCACACATGGGATCATTCCAATATGAATGAAATATATTTTGTAAAAATGTGTTGATGTAGACTTTGAAAAATTGTGTTGCTGGAAGCCAAATCAACCTTTTAAGGGTGAAAATAGGATCTTCTCTAGGGAAAAGAAGCCTACTTCCTGGGAAGAGGTCTATCATAGGACAGAATGAAAAGTCAGTGGAATGTGATTAGATTAAGGGAATTCCATGCCCCTTTATCTGGGTGTGGAAGTCAGTAAGGCTGGAATTCCAAGTTATGAAGACACCTGGCATACTTCTGGTAGAAGGAAAGGTCATAGAAATGGAATGCTGGCCTCTACCACATAGAGGCAGACGGCAGCCAGATGGTGTCTAAAGCTGTATAATTGTGATGTTATTCTCTGTCTAGACTTTCTCTTTCCAGGTCCCTGCAACTTTGGGGGTTGGGTAAAGTTACAGCCTGACCTCTACTGCCCACTAGAGGATAAAGAAGAGCTTAACTGATGCCGAGAACTGAGTCAATGGGAAAGACCCTGATGCTGGCAAAGATGGAAGACAGGAGGAGAAGGGGATGACAGAGGATAAAATGGTTGGATGGCATCACCAATTCGATGGACATAAGTCTGAGTAAGCTCCAGGATTTGGTTGATGACAGGGAAGCCTGGTGTGCTGCAGTCCATGGGGTCACAACGAGTCAGACACCACGAAGCAACTGAGCTGACTGACACCACTGAACCGACTGACCTTACACTTTGGGGGCGGCTTTCTTACCGAAGGGCAAGCACACGTGCGTGCGCACACACACACACAGAGCCAGAGTGATTGCAGCAGCACTGGGCCTCCTCAGAGGAGAAGCAGCTGCAGTAAGCAAGCAAGCTATGTGGGTTGAAGTCAAGGAACCCCAGGTATCCACTGGTGAACTCATAAGAAATTAAACAATTTAACTGCTGTTTTAACCAATTTTACCAGGATTCAATTTAGTCAAGCTACAATCTAGTCTTTCTTTTCCTATTGAGCTGGCTTGTTGTTTGTTTAAACTCATTGTATTAACTGGTTCTCTTACAGTTTGCAATTTTAGCCTATCAGAATGAAGAAGTGTAAGGGGAGAAACCTTTTAGGCTTCTTAATGTTCCTCAGACTTTTCGAGTCCCTCACACTCCAGGGCAAGATATCTTTTCCCCTGAGATCTTAAATCTTTCTGCTGCCACACTTCTTCCTGTATTACTTGAGACAAATTTAAGGAAAATTGGTGAAATGGTTATCCTTGAGTTCCCAACAAGTCAATCACAAAGAGAGAGGTCTGAACTTGTTCTAAGAAAACTGTTCTGGTTAAGATCTAGTGAAACGTTAGTATTTCACTCAGTGTTTTCACAGTTATTACTCCATTGGGCTTCCCTGGAGGCTCAGATGGTAAAGAATCTGCCTGCAGTATGGGAGACCAGGTTCGATCCCTGGGTTGGGAAGATTCCCTGGAGAAAGGAAGAGCTACCAACTCCAGTATTCTGTCCTGGAGAATTCCTTGTACTGTATAGCCCATGAGGTCACAAAGAGTCGGCCACGACTGAGCCACTTACACTTTCCTTCTCAACATAAAATGCATTTAAAGACAACAAAATAAATATATTCAACTTATGTCCTTATTTTATCACCTCAAGAAACCTATTTGGGGAAAACAAGTGCTTCCTTAAGCATAGTTTATTTTCATAAAATAAGACATGTATATCAGCTTGCTTGTGAACCTAATTTGATTAGTAAAAGTTTATAACCAACACAAGAGTGATAGAAGTTGGAGTTAAATATCTCACCTGGAGTGTTTCCACATACTGGTTCAATATATTGCATATATGTTTTATTCTATTTTTTAACCTTCTTGCTGACAAAAGCTTTAAAATGCACAGGCAAAACTGGATATAATGTAAACCAAAGATTTTGATGACACACCTTATTAATTCTATGTGTATATATATAGCTTAGTCTTCAAAACATACAGGATGCTTGGGGCTGGTGCATGGGGATGATCCAGAGAGATGATATGGGGTGGGAGGTGGGAGGGGGATTCAGGATTGGGAGCTTGTATACACCCGTGGTGGATTCATGTCAATGTATGGCAAAACCAATACAGTATTGTCAAGTAAAATAAAGTAAAAATTAAAAAAAAATAAAATAAAAACAGATTAGAAAGAGAAAAAAAATGAAACAAGTGATAGCAAAATAAAACAAGTGCACCACTGAAATCTTGATGAGATTAGATTAGAGGAAGGGACAAGCTGATTCTGTACATCAACAACTAAATAGGGTCAACTGTTTACCTGTTTGGGACAAATAAGAGAAATGCCAACTAACAAGTTATACACCTTTAAATTGTTTTCTTCCTTTAGGTGCTCTATGTTTCCACCTTAATTGTTTTGTATTTTCTGTCTAGAAGGAACAGCCATCAAACAGTGACAAGCCTCTGTTAATGTTTTCAATAGAATCAACTGCATTCCCCACATTCAATAAAAAAAAATAAAAGGAATAATTGGCCAGGGAATGGCACCTGTGGGCTAGAACTCTTCCCTGTATAGTATAAAGCTTGCTGCATAATTCAAATCATCTTAAATCTTAGTGTGGCAGTATCTCTGATCTTAAGAAAAGTTTCATTTTCTTAAATCTTAACCTTAGAAATTAATTCCTTCTTGTCCCAGATAACAGCCAAAGCAGGAGAAATTGTGTAGCACACAAATTGAGCATAATGCTTGACGTTTCAGACAATGCAGTAGAATCCCTAAGGGGTAACTCGAGTCTTCACTGCTTGCATGTTGTATGTCAGTAACCAGGTTAAATCTCAAACAAGAACCTTGTTTTGGTATAAATGATCACCTCGATATCTGTTACATTTGTGGCAAAGCTACTCCTTTTCATTTTGTTTTTGAGACAATCTGAAATTTCTCTATTGGCTTCCATCATTGAACAAATAATTTAGAGAGCCTAATATGTGACAAGCAATATTGTAGGAGCAGAAGAAACACGCCAGAGAAGGCCCTTGTTCCTACACGGATCATATCCTACTGAGAGGAAGACAGACAGTAAACAAGCAAATAAATTAGGAAGCCAATTTCCGGAGACGGTAAAAGTGCCATGCAGAGAACAAAACAGCACAGTGACAGACGGGAGCTTTTGGTTGGGCTGCAGAGTTAAGACTTTGATGATAAAGGAGCTGGCCCCTCAAAGAACAAGAGGAGTGTCTCATGGAATCGGGAGGCCCAAGGAAGGAATGGGGCGTCTGCTGGAGGAAAAATGGAAGAAAGCCAGGGTACCTAGAGCATGGTGTGAAAGCTAGGGAAAGAGACAGGAAAGGTCCTCAAGTTTCATGATTTCAATCCCCAGCTCCACTGAAATCAGAGTTCCAACAGCATTTTTTGTACTGCTGTGGTAGCACTCACTGAATGCAGTTGGTGACGACTATAGATTGAGTTGTGTCCCTGCAAAATTCACATATTGAAACCCTAATCCCCAGAATGACCATTTGGGAGATAGGGCCTCTAAAGTTAAATGAGGTCCTAATTCAACAGGACCGGTATCCTCATAAAAAGAGGAAGAGGGACTTCTCTGGTGGTCCAGGGGTTAAGAATCCGCTTTGCAATGCAGATTAGGTGGGTTCAGTCCCTGGTCTGGAACTGAGATCCCACGTGCCGAGGAGCAGCTAAGCCCAAGTGCTGCACCTATTGAAGCCCTAAGCACCCTGGAGCTCATGCACGGCAACTAAGCAGTCCATGTGCAGAGCCAGAGATCCAGCACAGTGCAACAAAGCTCCTCCGTGCCTCTACTAAGACTCAACGTGGCCAAACAAACAAATAAATATTTTTTGAAATAAATAAAAACAAAAAGAGGGAGAGACAACAGAGAGCTCTCTCGCTCATTCTTGCTGTCTGCAAGCATATAGAGAAAAGACCATGTGAGAGGATGGAAAAGAGGCACCTGTCTGCAAGCCAGAATACACCTCACCAAAACCTACCCCGCTGGCACCTTAGTCTTAAACATCCAGCCTCTGAACCGTGAAAATATAAATGTGTGTTGTGTAAGCCATCCAGGCTGTGGTATTTTGTTGTGGTAGCTCAAGAAGACTAACACAGTTACCCTACCTGAAACACATTTTACAAAAGGGAAAAGAAGGTGTTGGTCGCTCAGTCATGTCCGACTTTTTGCAACCCCATGGATTGCAGCATGCCAGGCTTCCCTGTCCCTCACCATCTCCCAGAGCTTGCTCAAACTCATGCCCACTAAGTTTTTCTTCAACATACAGAAACTATAAATGTATAGAAAATAGAAAAATTTCAAACATTATAGGAGGAAAAAATATTACAGATATTCAAATACAAATAGAAAAAACATACATATGACAAGATATTTATCCAAAATGAAGAAATTAAAATTAAAACAAATTCAAGAAATTACTTATGCTGATAACAGTAGTAACAATTTTAGAACATGCTGATGTGATTTTGGTTAATTGATACAATGAATCAATGCTGGTGAAATGAATCAAAACAATTCCTTTATGGAAAACAAAATTACAACATGTAGCAGGAACCCTAATGATGTTTAATCACCTGAGTTAGATTATTATTCCTTAGAATTTCAATAGAAGCAAAATGATAAAAGCATACAACTCATCACAGAACTATCTGTTTAATTAAACAGAAAGAAACCTACCTACATCCTTAATATTATAGAAATAGTTTAAGGAAATTATATATCAGGATGATAAAATATTATATGGTTGTTCATGCTCAGACACTTCTGACTCTTTTCAACTTCAGCTCACCAGGCTCCTCAGTCCATGGGATTCTCCAGGCAAGAATACTGGAGTGAGTTGCCCTTTCCTCCTCCAGGGATCGTCCTGTCCCAGGGATCAAACATGGGTCTCTTGCATCTCTTATCACCACCTGGAAAGCCATTATATCCTCACAAAAGGTTATAACTTTAAAGATTTTTGAGAGACTTGGAAACAATATAGCATAATGGTTGAAAACACAAGTGTTGAAATCAGATGAACTCCAGCAAGCATTGAATACTATCTTTGTGACACACAAATATGTGAACTAAATTTACTCAACTGTAAAATGGAGAAAAGAGGGGCGCAGTGCACAGTATTGAACACATGGTGTGCCAAGTAATGTTCTAAATGGATCACAATAAACCTTCATTATGCATGAGATTTTATATTTATAATCTTCCTATTCCATAACATTCGTGACCCCCCAAATTAATATTCCTGGTGCTTTCAAGATCATTGGCAGACATGGGCAGAGCAAAGCAAATGTCCCTGAAAACTGCTGCTTAGCCTTCCTATTCGGCTCTGATAGAAGGCAAGCAGAGGGTGGAGGTGGTAAGGGGGAAGTGCGGGCTGGGCAAGGAGCTTGGGATCTGGGGCCAGTGGGAGGGGATTTGAGTCTCACTTGTAGCAACTGTTAATGGAGTGGCCTGGGGTAAGCCCAGGCAAGTCATATGAATCCGTAATATTTTCTCTCTTGAAAACTTAAAAAAATTGCATCTTCCATGATGAGCTGTTTTTAGGATTTAAGATTACGATCTTTGTGACAGAAGTGTGGCATATGTGTGGGTGTGTATGTGTTTCCCCCAGGGATGATGGTTCAGTATTCATCCATGTAGTGTCCCAGGAACTTTACAGGATCTAATTACCACAAACGACAGGAGTTGGATGTTTGTGTATTGACTCCTGTAATCCTCAAACAAATCCTCTGAAACAATACAGAGATAAAAACTGGGGGAAACTGCTACCTCCCCCAAGGCTGTGGGAAGGGAAACGAAGGGATGCATGACTGCAGGGGCCTCCTAGGAGAGCTCCTGGTGGCAGAAGGAGCTGCCACCCAGGCATACGGCCTCTCCTCACCTAAGGCAGGTATGAGGTGAAAGAAATGTTAGTTGGTCGGTCATGGTCGATTCCTTGTGACCCCATGGATTGCAGTCCACCAGGCTCCTCTGTCCATGCAATTCTCCAGACAAGAATACTGGAGTAGGTAGCCATTCCCTTCTTGAGGAAATCTTCCCGATTCAAGGATCAAAGCCAGGTCTCCAGCACTGCAGACAGATTATTCACCATCTGAGCCACCAGGGAAGCCCAGGTAGGTATCAGTTCAGTTCAGTTCAGTTCAGTCGCTCAGTTGTGTCCGACTCTGTGACCCCATGAATCGCAGCACGCCAGGCCTCCCCGTCTATCACCAACTCTCAGAGTTCACTCAGATTCATGTCCATCGAGTCAGTGATGCCATCCAGCCATCTCATCCTCGGTCATCCCCTTCTCTTCCTGCCCCCAATCCCTCCCAGCATCAGAGTCTTTTCCAATGAGTCAGCTCTTCGCATGAGGTGGCCAAAGTACTGGAGTTTCAGCTTTAGCATCATTCCCTCCAAAGAAATCCCAGGGCTGATCTCCTTCAGAATGGACTGGTTGTATCTCCTTGCAGTCCAAGGGACCCTCAAGAGTCTTCTCCGACACCACAGTTCAAAAGCATCAATTCTTCGGTGCTCAGCCTTTTTCACAGTCCAACTCTCACATCCATGCATGACCACTGAAAAAAACCATAGCCTTCACTAGACAGACCTTAATCGGCAAAGTAATGTCTCTGCTTTTGAAAATGCTATCTAGGTTGGTCATAACTTTTCTCCCAAGGAGTAAGTGTCTTTTAATTTCATGGCTGCAGTCACCATCTGCAGTGATTTTGGAGCCCCAAAAAATAAAGTCTGACACTGTTTCCACTGTTTCCCCATCTATTTCCCATGAAGTGATGGGACCAGATGCCATGATCTTCATTTTCTGAATTTTGAGCTTTCATCAAAAGGCTTTTTAGTTCATCTTCACTTTCTGCCATAAGGGTGTAGGTATAGGAGATGGCAATAGGTGGAGGCTGGGGTCTTTAACCACTGTTGGAATTAATTGTCCCTGCTGTGGCTATACTGTCAACCATAACAACAAAAATAAGAAAAAAAATCCCTTCTTCCTGCTTCTTTTTCAATTCCAACCACCCTCCTGTTTTCCTATGGGCAGAACCTGTAAACAAACTGGCAAAGGAGTCTGGGAAATGCAACCTGCAGAATCCCTGCTCCAGGATCTCAGAGGAGAGTAAAAAGGTAGACGTGCAGCTGAAAGATCTGAGAGAACATTTATTAGCAGAGGTTCCTCAGAAACCAGAGCCTAAAGCAAAATCTTATGTGCTGCTCTGTTCTTACAGCATTCAATCCTAGGAAAACACTAGGGATAAAGCAGGACAGGACAAGGCAGGACAAAAGAGAGGGGAAACAGCAGCATGTCTGCAGGTTGCCCGTGACCACTTGGGATCACATCAAACCGGTCACTCCATCTCCTGGAACTATCTTCCAAGAAGCCTATGAGCTGTGGGGTCTCAGAAGGAGAAAAGAAGTAAAGTTTATCTGCTTTCTCCTCTCTTGCATTGGTCAAGTCTTGGCCACTTGAGCATACACTCCCCACATGATGCCACACTGCCCAAGCACAGGGGCAGAGTGGGTTTTGCAGAAGCTTTTGCCTCAAGGGTGCTAAAAAGTTAATAAACAGAAATCTAAATTAAACAGAATTGGGGGACTTCCCTGGTGGTCCAGTGGGAAAGACTATGCGTTCCCAAGGCGGGGCGGTGGGGGCGGGGGGGTGGGGGCGGACGGGGGCTAGATTCATCCCTGGTCTGGGAACTAGATCCCACATGCCAGTGTGGAAGACCCAGAGCCACCAGAAATAAATAAAAAGATTTGGGAGGCCAGAAGGGGGCGCTCTCGTGCCTTGTGAATGTAGCCCAGCAAAGGAAGACAAGAGATTCCTCTTACCTCATGGCAACAACTCAGCCAATGGAAAGCCATGGACTCTTTGTTGACTAGAGCCCTCCCAACGTTCTTCCCCTTGTATATAAAAGGATGTTTCTTCCCTTGCCATGACAGATTTGTACATAGCTCACTATGGCTGCAAACCCTAAATGGTAATTCTCTACTGAGCCCAAATAAACCCATTTTTTGCTGGATAAACAAACTGTAATTTATTTGTTTTCAATCAACAAGGGCAACAGAGAAAAACAAGGCTGGAGGGGACAGGTTGAAAAGGCAGGCAAGAGACAGGCACCACTGGGTGGTACTCAAGCAAAATCTTTTGCTTCAGATGTGGTCATGAAGAGATACACACTTTGGCCTTAACTGTGGCTGCTGTAAACCAAGCAGCCAGAGGCTCCAAGACAGCTGGAGAACCAAGGTGGTGCAGAAACATCTAATGTAGTCAATGGTGAGCAGGGGCATTCACCCAGGTGTATGTGCTTCAGTATTTGGGTATATCCAACATCATGCAGGGGTACAGGAACACATATAATTCACAGGCCAAACCAGACATTGAGCTAAGCTGAACAGGGCTCTGGGATAAATGCCATAAACCATGGCTGTGCCAGACAAACTGGACGTCTGATTTCTTTAGGTATAGCTAGCAGAATGTAAAAACTGAATTTTTGTTTAGATGAGGCAGAGGAAATGTTTTTAAATAGGTTTTATATATATATATTTTTTTTTTACTTTAACATTAATTTGTAAAATTGTCATTATGCAGATAAAGTTATGGAGATGATAGGCCATATTTATACTATTCTGGCCCTTATATTAGGAACAATACAGATTTTTTCTGGCTATGAATATAATTCACCTCTCACCTTCTCATGATCCTGCCTCCTAATTCTTAGGGCTTCCCTGGTAGCTCAGCTGGTAAAGAATCCACCTACAATGCAGGAGACCCTGCTTTGATCCCTGGGTTGGGAAGATCCCTTGGAGAAGGGAACGACTACCCACTCCAGTATTCTGGCCTGGAGAATCCCTTGGACAGAGGAACCTGGCAAGCTACAGTCCACAGGGACAAAGAAAGTTGGACACGACTGAGGAATTTTCACTAAAGACTAGCTGTTTCTGAATCATCCAAAGAGAAGACTAGCACCTCTGTTCAGTTCAGTTCAGTTCAATAGCTCAGTCGTATCAGACTCTTTGTGACCCCATGATTTGCAGCACGCCGGGCCTCCCTGTCCATCACCAACTCCTGGAGTTTACTCAAACTCGTGTCCATCGAGTCGGTGATGCCATCCAGCCATCTCATTCTCTGTCACCATCCCATTCTCTGTCACCATCCCCTTCTCCTCCTGCCCCTAATCCCTCCCAGCATCAGGATCTTTTGCAATGAGTCAACTCTTTGCATGAAGTGGCCAAAGTATTGAAGTTTCAGCTTTAGTATCAGTCCTTCCAAAGAACACCCAGGACTGATCTCCTTTAGAATGGACTGGTTGGATCTCCTTGCAGTCCAAGGGACTCTCAAGAGTCTTCTCCAACACCACATTCAAAAGCATCAGTTCTTCGGCGCTCAGCTTTCTTCACAGCACCTCTGTAGTTACCTTCTAAAAACATTTTTTTTTTAATTTTTGCTAATTACTACCCTGGTGGCTCAGTTGTAAAGAGTCCACGGCCAAGGCAGAAGGCTCAGGTTCAATCCCTTAGTCAGGAAGATTCCCCTGGAGAAGGAAATGGCAACCCACTTCAGTATTCTTGCCTTGGAAACCCCATGGACAGAGGAGCCTGGTGGGCTCCAGTCGATGAGGTCACAAAAGAATTGGACACAACTTAGTGACTAAACAGCAACTAAGCACAAATGATCCCAAGCAGAAAGCCCATAGTAGAAAAGGCATGTTTAATGTTAAAGGACAAAAAGCATTCTGACACCTGTTAAGATGGTCAGGAAGACTTTCTCAGGACTACTGCAATGGGGTTATCGCCACGGAAGAGACAGATGGGGCTCAACTCCAACTATGACAAGGACAAGTGGAGATTTATGGCCAAGGAGCAGAGTGAAGGGGTCAGTAGATGGACAATTACAAAGAGAAGACATCAAAAGTAGGAAGAGTTTTGCTAAATCTACTTAACAGGATCCTTGCTGAGAGCAGACCAGTGTGACCAGATATCAAAGGTGATCAGAAAGCAAGAGTAGGGGGTATTTTCTCCAAACTGATTCGGCAGGGTTCCTGCTAAGACTGGTCTTGGAAAGGACAAGATGTGGAAACCTGAGATGAAGATCCAGTCAAGAACACTTGCATGCATGTGTGTGTGCTAAGTCACTTCAGTCGTGTCTGACTCTTTGTGACTCTATAGACCATAGCCCTGGAGAAGGCAATGGCAACCCACTCCAGTACTCTTGCCTGGAAAATCGCAGGGATGGCGGAGCCTGGTGAACAGAGTCGGACACGACTGAAGCGACTTAGCAGCAGCAGCAACAGACCATTGCCCACCAGGCTCCTGTCTGTGGAATTCTCCAGGCAAGAATACTAGAGTGGGTTCCCATGCCCTCTTCCAGGGAATCTCCCTTCCCCAGAGATCAAAGGCATGTCCCTTACAACTCCTGCATTGGCAAGTGGGTTCTTTACCACTAGCACCACCTGAGAAGCCCTGAAGAAAGCTTAAAGGAGTCTAACTAAAGCTTGGTTGACGAGAGGTATGTTTTGGTCAGAAGGTAATTAATGGAGAGAAACAACATGGAAAAACCCCTTTCCGAATACTACATACTAATATACTGATACTGGCTCCTACTATCAGCTTTCATTAAGTAGGTGATCCCATCTTTATCGACAGTATTCCATCCTTATATTCGTCATTTTAAAGGCTACAATTTGCCTTGCACATATTCATGGGCAGGTATTTCTGATATGATTTCAAGGAGAACAAGTCCCTTTTTAAGGAAAGAAGAATGGGCTGTGCTGGGGCACTAATGGATTGCAGCGGGAAGCCCACTGCCGGGCATTTTGTCTGCAGGGTGCTCAGCTGGGCAGCGCTCAGGACCCCAGATGCAAGCTTCAGACAGTCGTCTCCAGGCAGCACCATCTGCTTCCATGGGAATCTCCCCAGGCGCTGGGTTGGCAGCTTCAGGGTGGTGGTGAGATTGGCCCTGTGGGGAGCATGTTGCTGGGAGGCTGTCAAAACTTTTCTCAACACTTGAGAGCTCATTTCCTATCATCTACCAGAGTCAGCATTTGACTAGACTTTTTTCTTTCAGGACAGTAGCAGACTGTTGAGTTCTCCTTAGCAGGAACTTAGCAGAAAGTAAAACTGAGCTCAGTTATCTCTCCTTACTATTGGGAGAATCCTGTTTCTCCCTTTGGGGCTTCCCTAGTGGCTCAGGTGGTAAAGAATCTGCCTGCAGTGTGGGAGACCAGGGTTTGATCCCTGGGTCAGGAAGATACCCTGGAGAAGGGAATGGCAACCCACTCCAGTATTCTCACCTGGGAAATCCCATGGACAGAGGAAGCTGGTGGGCTACAGTCCATGAGGTCACAAAGAGTCAGACATGACTGAGCAACTACTTAGACTTCAATTTGACTCGTGGAAGATTCATATTTCTTCCTTAGGAGAGTCAGATGCAATGTGCCTCAAAGGGTGCTCTGCAGACGTCAAGTTTTCGCAAAATGCTCCAAGAAAAAAAAGGGTCCAAAAGCCAAATAAGCTTCAAAATGCTGCCTATCACATCTCCTTCTTAGAGATTCACCATGCACTTTCAGTAGTAATGCCCCTGCAGTTAAAAAAAAATCCCTTCAGGGACTTCAGTGGCCCAGTGGTTAGGAATCTGCCTCCCAATGCAGGGGACGGGAGTTCAATCCCTGGTTCAGGAGGATCCCACATGCTGCGGGGAAACTAGGCCTACATTCCTCAACTATAGAAAAACCTGCATGCCATTTCGAAGAGCCTGTGCTCCACTCCGAAGTATCCCGTGAGCTGCAGCTTAGACTCATCACAGCCAAAAAATCAAACAAATACATATTTCAAAAATTTCTTTAACATGGTTTAGTCCAGTTTTTCCCAAATTTAGAAGGACACAGAATTTCAACTTAATTCAGCTACATGGCAACATGTAAAGGTGTAGCTTGCTCCCAGAAAAGCGATCATCAGAATACAGCAAGGCACAATCAATCATCAAAAGGCCTTGGTAGCCTTGGGGCAGCCAGCGAGAGCCGCACCAAAGAGGACAAATGCCTTCCATTTCTTTAATTTTTTGTGGTTGTCAGAATATGGTATGTATTTTATGAGATGGAGAGAATTCATTTATTCTTTTCTTCATTTCAAGAAATATTCATCATGGCCCTGCTGACCCCTCTACAGGGCCAGGTACAAGCAATCCAAGTCACATGGCCATAGGTTATACTCAAACCAGAAAGACACACATTAAAGAGGTATTTATAATGAAATGCAACGAGTGTTACCCTAGAGTCAGCATTTGCCTGTGGGTGTTGTCTTTAGACGTCTTCTTGATTAGTGAGACCTCGCCTCGCCTGGAGACCAGGGAAGGCCTCTCACCAAGAAGGCTTCTTCCAGCCCAATGAGGCAATGCCAGCAAATATATCCATCGGATGTTGGCTCAGAGCAAGAGGAAAGGCACTGCAAGCAAAGATGAAAGATGAGGAGCCTATCGTGAGTGCTTCTGTGGACTCAAAACTCAGAACTCATGACAGCCCACCACTGCGTTTAGCAACTCAACAAAACTGCAAAATAAGGGTAGACAATCTTAAAGACAGAGACCATTTCAAATAATTTGGTATTCTCTTCATCACTTAACTATGCCAGGCCTATCATAGACACATTATGAATTTTAAACAAAACATAAAACTGTATTACACAGAGGTACTAGTGATAAAGCTATCACACAATAGGCATTCAATAACTATTTTTAGGAATGTACAAAACTCCATTTGTCTATTTATACAGATTATTACCAAGCCAGATAGCTATAGGAACAATGGATCTGCTATATCCAAGCACCCAGCTACAGTAAAATCCTTGATATATAAAATTCAAAGTCATTTCCTATGTCATTGAGAATCTTTTACCTCATAAAAGAAACATTTCATTTCCATACATCAGGATCATTTGCAGCTTTACAATTTTAAAAAGTAATTTTTAAAAGATAGCTCAGATTATAAAAACTGAGAATGTAACAGAAAGTCGTACTTGTTGAGCCTCTTATATGCCAAGCTATTTGCTCAGATCTATACATTTAATCTGTGCACCCCTTGAGGGTGACGGTAAAGTTTACTCAAATTGCTTCCTGTAACCCCAGTACCTGGTGCTATGCTGGTCCTAGTAAGGGCGGGGTAAAAATTTGTAGAATGGAGGAAAAGGAGAATAAATGAATTGTGTCCATTTCACAGCACAATGCTCAAGATAAACCTGTGAATGAGATACCACACTCTCAAACGCTTTCAGGAAGATATTGTCTTGAATCCGTCTCAAGATTGCCCAGTGTTGGAGCTAGAAGTGCTCTGAAACTTCTTAATTACCTCCTGGGTAATGGTTTACCTCATACTGCTATTCTACGTGAATGGAGCATTAATAAGCATATCTACTTCACCTTGTCAACTGTCGCTTCAAATTTCTAGGTAACTATGTATTTAAGTTCTTGGTAAAGATTTGTAGCATTCGTGGTTCAGCACATGCACGATATTATCCTCCATAACCATAAAAATGTATCTCCTCCTACTCCACACCTTGACTACGATCTTTCCTTTTCTTGTCAGCTGCTCTGACTCTCCTTATACACATAAATGCACACATGTGCACACACACTACTTTCCCAGTGCTTCAACTAAGGCGAGTTTCCCTGGATACTTTGATTCTAAAACTTAAATTTGACTATGGGGAATTATAAAGCTCAGAAACAAACAAAAAAAAAACAGCAATTGAGCAGGGTAGGTCTCCTGCCATACTGCTAGTTAACTTTCCCGGTTTTACTTAAATCTTCTCCTTATTTCACTAATGAAAATTAAAGGCCTCCTCACCTTATTTATGCAACAGGATACCTCCTTCCTAGTACCTCAGATTTGAGGTTACTTATCCTGGATAGCCAATGGGATCGTCCCTTGACTATCACATCCTTTGTTTTGAGAGATGCCTGACAGGGCAACCACTGCAGCCATTAAAAGAGTTAACCCTTTAGCCAAGAAAGGTGGACTTTTATTCCTAGAAACCGAAGTTTGCATCGCAAGCTTCAGGGTTTTCTGAATGCTCCATTAGGGATGGATTATTTAGCAGGTACATTAGAATTCTTCTAATAATGTACACCAGTGAATTCTGTTGAGTATTGAATTAAAAAAAACCTGATTTGACTTTCTTAAAATTCTATTCAAACAACGATAGGTGAGAAATTAAATGAACATCTCATATCTGTGCATATATCAACTCTCTCAAAACACAGAGTCGAATAGCCTGGATCGAGTGCAATCTATTTTCTCTCTTCTGTATGAAAGAGAAGTGTTAATGAGTACAGAAATGTCTCTCAAAGTCAGGAAGCCAAAAGGAGGAGGGAAAAATTAAGATGAGGAAAATTCTCATGAAGACTTTTGCTCCCTGAAAAATTAAGGAGTGACATTCAGTATGAAAGTCAGGCTTTGCAAAGAATGGATTTCTTTGCCCACACATCTTTACATGACTGTCCAAGACTGAGATGTGATCTTTCCTCCCCTCGGAGGGACAAATGAACAGGTGAGTAGGAGTCTCCCAGACTTCACCTTCGGGAATGGGCAGTAATTCCCCTCTTTGAAAGAGATTTAGTTCTGGGAAACCTATACATCAAGGAGGACAAGGCAAAAATCCCGGTTGTTTCCTGCAAACTCAAAGCATTCTGTGTCCTTTGTTAAAAGATACTGATGGAGTAGAGGCTGCAGTCATCTGTGGCCACCTCCTGTCGGGTGATTGATGTCACTGCGGCGTGTGTGGCCTGGTGGGCTGGCAGGCTGGGGAGAAGCCCGCGGCTCCCACCCTGCAGCGCCTTGGAACAGGATGGATTTGTGGGTAGAAAAAAATCAACAGCTATAGAAAACAGACTGATGGTGGAAATAAATCGATAATGATTTTAAGAAAATTAAACCTGGTTTGAAAAGGGGTGAAAAGCACCTTTGAAAGCCCTAAGGCTCTAAGTAACAGAGAAGGGGGCTAAATTTAGGACCCCTTGGTGTTTTGAGGTTTTGTTTTTTTTCCCAGTCACCAGCGCTTTGATTCCACGTGGACTTTCTCTAACTCCTTATCAGCTCATTATCTCAGATGACAGGGTTCTGGGCCTTCACCGTAGAAACAATTGCTCAGAGAAGAGAAGTAAATGGAGGTGGACCTGGGTTATCTTTTATTTGTATCCGTGGGCTTTAAAGAATTACTAAGTGAAAGTCGCAGGGTTCTGTCAGGGACACACACACACACACACACACACACACACACACACAGAGCAGCCCAGAGACATTTTTACAAAAGAAGGAAGGACACAAACACTGTAATCATTGAAGATTTTCTCTTCCATGTCTGTGGCCATCCAGTCACCACGTGTTACCCTACTGGCCCCCCAAATACCTCTTTTCAAGACATGCATGTAAGTGAATGAAGAACAAATTCTGAGGAACACTCAACATTGAAATCCCTCCCCAAATGACACAGAAAAGCCCCTTAATAACATTTTAACTAGATTTATATGCTTTGTAAACCCAGCCCCACAAATTAAGGCCTTTATTTTTATTAGCACATTGATGATCCTCAGAGATATAAATATCTTTTGGCTGGAAAAATCTCTCCAGTGTTCCATACAATTCCTCAGAACAGGAAATGATGTGACTCCCAACGGCAGTCCTACTTGCTCACAGAAAGCCACAGAAAGGTTCAAATTTGTCCTAGCCCCTGCTCACAGCTCTGCCTGCTCCATCTGGGGGTGACAGTGGGGGCCCTGGGGTCTGGCACCATGAGGAGAGCTCTTTAAAAGACAGTGTGTTGGCCTCACTGTGTCTGGTCTGCCCCAGGTGCCATGCATGCATATAAGTCTCTTCAGTCGTTTCAGACTCTTTGCAAACCTATGGACTGAATGGAACCGGTAAGGAACAAGAGACTTTATTGACCTCTCTCCCCTTCCCTCTCTCTTTCCTCTCCTTAACCCTTCCTATCCTTCTCTGTTTTTCTAGTCCCCCGGTCCTGGACGCAGGAATCTGGTCGAAGGGCCCTCAGCCTGAGCTGAGGATTAGAGACCGATCACCTCCTCTTGGCAGAGAACTCGAATTCTGGTTCTGGTCTGGTCTGATTTCTGGCAGGGCCGAGTTCCAGTCCTCCCTTCTCTGGAGGTCCAGGGAAAAGTCCCATAACGTCTGGGCATCTGTAGGTGGCAGGAGACGTCTGTAAGGCCACCCCTTTCGCCCCCGCTCTCCTGCCTCCTCCCCCTTCTTTCAACCTGGCTTCCTTTCCTCCCTTGAAATCTCTGATGTTAGTACTTGGATCTGAAGTTCTGTGCCTCTATAGGAGGTTTTCTGAGAGACTGTATTCTTGTATTTAAGGGCTTCCCTGGTGGTGCAGAGGTTAAAGTGTCTGCCTGCAATGTGGGAGACCTGGGTTCGATCCCTGGGTCAGGAAGATCCCCTGGAGAAGGAAATGGCAACCCACTCCAGTATTCTTGCCTGGAGAATCCCATAGACAGAGGAGCCTGGTGGGCTACAGTCCATGGGGTCACAGAGTCGGACACGACTGAGCAACTTCACTTTCATGGACTGTATGTGAAAGTGAAAGTGAAGTTGCTCAGTCGTGTCCGACTCTTTGCAACCCCGTGGACTGTAGCCTTACCAGGCTCCTCTGTCCATGGGATTCTCCAGGTAATAGTACTGGAGTGGATTGCCATTTCCTTCTGCAGGGGATTTTCCCGACCCAGGGATCAAACCCAGGTCTCCCACCTTGTAGAGAGACACTTCATCTGAGCCACCAGGGAAGTCCTGTATAGATTATGGTAATGTATGGACTGTAAACATTATGGTAAACCCCTCAAACAGCACTGGCTGATTACCAGTGGCATCTCCAGTTTGGCTCCAGGCCTCTTACAAAACTTGTCTTTTCCTACTATCCAACTGATGAACAAAGCAATCCTACAAGGTAGGCAGGGCAGGTATTTTTGCTGACCACATAATTTACATATTCCTTAAAATGCTAAGTGATTTCCCTAAGGCACCACAGCTGAGGCAGAGTTTGTAGGAGAACTCAGGCTCTGATACTTGGTCCAGTGTTGTTTTGGCTACAGGCTCACTCTGATAGCTCACCTACAGGCTCAGCCCTGATAGTTGGTAAAGAATCTGCCTGGGTGGGGATAATTCAATGGAGAAGAGGTAGGCTACCACCTCCAGTATTCTTGGGCTTCCCTGGTAGCTCAGCTGGTAAAGAATCCACCTGCAATGTGGGAGACTTGGGTTCAATCCCTGGGTTGGGAACATTCTCTGGAGAAGGGAAAGGCTACCCACTCCAGTCTTCTGGCCTAGAGAATTCCATGGACTAGTCCATGGGGTCCCAAAGAGTTGGACACAACTGAATGACTTTCATTTTCACTTTTGCTTCCCACAGTCTACAAGAGGAGGCTTGAACTATTCTCGGGACACAGAAAGAACAAACTCTCCCCTAGGAGAGCGAGGCAGATGGACTGAATTTTGTCTCCCTTCCTGAGAAAGTTCAGTGGCCATAACAAAAGAAAGTGAAAGTTTTATTTGTTCACTCGTGTCCAACTCTCTGCATCTGTAGCCTGCCAGACTCCTCTGTCCATGGGATTTTCTAGGCAAGAATACTGGAGTGGGTTGCCATTTCCTCCTCCAGGGGATCTTCCTGACCCAGGGATCAAATTCGGGTCTCTTGCGTCTCCTGCATTGGCAGGCAGAATCTTTACTGCGCCACCCAGGAAGCCCCATGTTAATGAATACTGGAATGTATTCACAAGGGTCCTTTAAGAGAGAAGCACAAAGATCAGAGGAGGCCATGTAACCAAGGAAGCAGACCCTGGAAAGATATGAGAGAAAAAGAGACTGAAGATGCTAGCTCTGAAGACGGAGAAAGGAAGGGGGCCATGAGCCAAGAAACCCAGGCAGTCTCAAGAATTGGAAAAGATAAGAAAATGGATATTCCCCCATAGCCTCCAGAACAAATGTACTCCCATCAACATGTTGACTTTAGTCTATCAATATCTCTGTTAAACTTGTGATCTGCAGAACTGTAATATCATAAATTGGTGGTGGTGGTTTAGTTAGTAAGTCATGTCCGACTCTTTGTTAGGACGAAACTGAAGCCAGGACAGGCTCTAAGGGGCAGGCTAGGCCTGAGGTTTAGTCTCTAGGAAAGCTGAGGCACTGGGAACTCCCGCAAGCAGTGTAGCTCGACCAATCAGAAAAAATCCCCATAGTCCCCCCGCCCACGCCAGACCTGAGCCAATCCGGATAGGGATGCGAGGTTAAAAGTCCCGTGCGCACATACGGTTTAACCAATCAGCTATGCTGTTACAGGAACAAAGAACCGTCTGTATAAAAGTAGATGTGATTCAGAGCTCGGGGCTCTCGTCCAGACTCCACTGCGCTGGATGAGACTTGAGCCCTAGCTAGCAATAAACCCCTTCATGCTTTTGCATTGCTGTGGACGTCTTATTCTCTCAGTTCTGGGGACTCGGACTCTGGGCACAACACTCTTGTGATCCCATGGACTGTAGCCTGCCAACCTCCTCTGCCCATGGGGATTCTCTAGGCAAGAATACTTGAGTGGGTTGCCAGTTCCTTCTCCAGGGGATCGTCCCCATCCAGGAATTGAACCCAGGTCTCCTGCATTGCAGGCAGATCCTTTACCAACTGAGCTATGAGAGAAGCCCCTAATATCATAAATTAGTATTATACTAATTCATGAAATTTGATGTAATTTGTGGTCAAAGCAACAGGAAACCAATATATACCATATGCCAGTGTTCCCTCTCAGTATAAACAAAATGTGTTTCCATGAGCAAAGTGAAAGTCACTCAGTCACGTACAACTCTTTGCAACCCCATGGACTATACAGTCCATGGAAATCTCTAGGCTAGAATACTGGAGTTGGTAGTCTTAGGTAGTTAGAATAGGAAACAGGAGTCCAGTATGGCAGCGGCTAAAAGACAAGGAAGGGGAAAGCCCTCGAAAATAGAACAAAGGAAGATCCAAGGACCAGAGTGAGGACCCCGGGGTAAAACAAACATCCCTCCTGGCTAGCCCAGTTTACATGGGGCCAGGGCCGGGGGAGGAGAAAAAACAGATAAAAAGAGGAGGCAAAATTGAGTGGGAGGCCTCTCTTCTCTTTGAGTCTTTTGGGTTGGCATGCCCTCACACCTTGAGGATGCATTTTCCTTTATTTTCTAATTAAAACGGAGCTGTAATACAGAGCTGTAACACAGGTCATCCACTGGTCCGTTGCTTCAAACTTTTGTTGCAACGAGACAGAACTGAGGAAATTACGAACTCCCCGTACAGTAGCCTTCTCCAGAGGATCTTCCCAACCCAGGCATCACACCCAGGTCTCCCGCATTGCAGGTGGATTCTTTTACCAGCTAAGCCACAAGGGGAACTCTTCTGTTTCTGTGAAACTGGAACTAAACCCACCACTTGCCATCTTGACCCACTGACATTTGAAAACAACTGCAAAAGGTAACGATTTTTACTTACAAGAAATAACAGGGACTACTTACTGCTTCAGTTCAGTCACTCAGAGGTGTCCAACCCTTTGAGACCCAGCAGACTGCAGTACGCCAGGCTTCCCTGTCCAATACCCAACTCCTGGAACTTACTCAAACTCATGTATATCAAGTTGGTGATGCCATCCAACCATCTCATCCTCTGTCGTCCCCTTCTTCTCCCATCTTCAATCATTCCCAGCATCAGGGTCTTTTCCAATGAGTCAGTTCTTCACATCAGGTGGCCAAAGTATTGGAGTTTCAGCTTCAGCATCAGTCCTTCCAGTGAATATTCAGGACTGACTTCCTTTAGGACGGGCTGGTTGGATTTATTGCTTAGTATGAACCATATGCTATTTCTTCCAGCCCAGCGTTTCTCATGATGTACTCTGCATAAAAGTTAAATAAGCAGGGTGACAATATACAGCCTTGACGCACTCCTTTTCCTATTTGGAACCAGTCTGTTGTTCCATGTCCAGTTTTAACTGTTGCTGCCTGACCCGCATATAGGTTTCTCAAGAGGCAGGTCAGGTGGTCTGGTATTCCCATCTCTTTCAGAATTTTCCTCAGTTTCTTGTGATCCACACAGTCAAAGGCTTTGGCATAGTCAATAAAACAGAAATAGATGTTTTTCTGGAACTCTCTTGCTTTTTTCATGATCTAGTGGATGTTGGCAATTTGATCTCTACTTCCTCTGCCTCTTCTAAAACCAGCTTGTACATCTGTAAGTTCACAGTTCATGTATTGCTGAAGCCTGGCTTGGAGAATTTTGAGCATTACTTTACTAGCATGTGAGATGAGTACAATTGTGTGGTAGTTTGAACATTCTTTGGCATTGCCTTTCTTTGGGATTGGAATGAAAACTGACCTTTTCCAGTCCTGTGGCCACTGCTGAGTTTTCCAAATTTGCTGGCATATTGAGTGCAGCACTTTGACAGCATCATCTTTCAGGATTTGAAATAGCTCAACTGGACTGAACTGAACTGAACTGATGAAACATATAGTCTGTCTAGTCAATGCTATGGCTTTTCCAGTAGTCATGTATGGATGTGAGAGCTGGAGCATAAAGATTGAGTGCCAAAAAATTGATGCTTTTGAACTGTGGTGTTGGAGAAGACTCTTTGAGAGTCCCTTAGACTGCAAGGAGATCCAACCAGTCCATTCTAAAGGAAATCAGTCCTGAATATCCATTGGAAGGACTGATGCTAAAGCTGAAACTTCAATACTTTGGCCACCTGATGCAAAGAACTGATTCACTGGAAAAGACCCTGATGCTGAGAAAGATTGAAGGTGGGAGGAGAAGGGGATAACAGAGGATGAGATTGTTGGATGGCATCACCAATGCAATGGACATGAGTTTGAGTAGGCTCTGGGAGTTGGTGACGGACAGGGAAGCCTGGCGTGCTGCAGTCCATGGGGTCACAAAGAGCTGGACACAACTGAGTGGCTGAACTTAACTAATGGCCATTTGTTGTTCTAGAATCTGTGTGTGTGCGTCATCTCACTGAATCCTCTCCATAAACCAAGTTATTGTGCCTCACCTCCCTCCAGTATAAAGTGGGTACAACAAAAGCACCTTTTTCATATTCTCTGTAGTGATCAGCCTCCCAACCTGGCCCCCAGAGATCACAGTGATACTGTGACTTATAATATGAAATACATATTTGATCTTTCCTGGCACAGAGCTCCCAAAACACTCAGAATTTCCTAATTGATTAGAGCAATAAGGTAATCTTTTTTTGCATAATACTTGGGTTTTGTCCTCAGTTCCTATAATAGCTTGAGAGTGAAGAAAAAAAGACTTTTGTTCATCATAGCAAGCCCCTTACAATCACATCTGAGTTTATGTTAATGGGGTGACTTTTGGAAAGCCTTTAAGGATGGGAGGTGGTTGCCAGGGAAACCATAGGGATTAGAGGGTTGAAAATTTCACACCTTCTCCAATTCCTTCCCACCTGCAGAGAAGATGCTTGAAGTGGAAGAGATCACCCATGACCAATGATTTTATCACTGTGCCTATATAATAAAGCCTCTGGAAATATCCAAAAGGGTAGGGTTCAGAGAGCTTCCAGATCAGTGAGCTATGGCAGTGTTGGGGGGATGATGCCCAGAGAGGGCCTAGGAGCTCTGCACCCCTTGCCACATTCCTTGCTCTATGTGTCTCCTCCAGCTGACTGCTCCTGAGTTTCAGCCCTTTATTCAATTACTAAATCTAGTAAGAAACTGCTTTCCTGAGTTCTAGCAAATGAATGGAACTGGAGAAGGGAATGGTGGAAACCTCCAATTTATAGCCAATCAGAAGCACATGTAACCACCTGAACCTAAAAATGGTATGGTCAGAACTGAGGCCTCCAGCCAACAACCAGCGCTGACTCATCCAGTGTGTGAATGAACCACCTTGGAAGTTGATCCTTCAGCCCTGGTTAGGCGCTTTAGATGACTGTCACCCCAGGCAAGATCTTGACTATCACCTCATGAGAAAACCTGAGATCAGAACCACCAGGCTAAGTTCTCCCAAAGGCCTGACCCTCAGAAACTGGGTAAGACAATCAGTATCTGTGATAACTTTAAGATAACAGTCATTAATTACACAGCAACAGATAACTAACACACTTGTTATGAGAATAAAATTAGTTAATATTTTAACCAAAATAAAGGGTACTTAAAGTAGTACATGGCATATGGTAGGCATTATTTTAAGAGTTCATTTAAAAATATGGATGCTATGAACTGGCTTCCCAGGTGGCACAGTGATAAACAATCCACCTGCCAATGCCGGGAAGATCCCCTGGAGAAGGAAATGGCAACCCACTCCAGGATTCTTGCCTGGAGAATCCCATGGACAGAGGAACTTGGTGGACTACAGTCCATGGGGCTGCCAAGAGTCAGACACGACTGAGCATGCATGTCATATCACATCACGTCACGAACTGGATCCTCATAGGTGATGAGATTACAAAGATAACAAACACATATTCCTGCCCACAAGTAGCTCACATTGAGGGGGCAGGGGAAATTAACATATGCACAACTGATGTGTTTTGCACAGCACAGCTGCAAATGAATTTGAGAAACAGTCAAATGTATGGAAGATTTAATAAGCCATTAAAATGTACATATTTCAGTAAATTTATATCAACATAAAATGTTTCAACAATTAAAATGAATACGCCAAGTAGTTTAATTTTCCTGTAATTGTTTTTCTCTCACTTCTACTTACTTGTTCCCTTAAATTATACACCAAATAAATTAAGACTAGGTCATGTCTCCATGTATTAATAACTTGCAATTGGTATTTTCAAGGAGCTTTGAATATTAAAATTGCCATTGTTAATTTATACTATTAATTTCTGCACTCTCTATCTTTAAGCCAAATGTTGAAGTCTTTTAAAAAACATTCAAAGCACTCAAAAGGTAAAATGAAGGATACTTTTAAAGGAAGCTTATTGTGTTCTTTATTTTCTCCATATCTTATAAGTCATTTGAAAATGACTCTACCATATCAGGCTTTACCAAAGTAATATTGTAAAACAGGACTATTTTTTTTGTGAAACATAAATCAAAATTATCCAGATGAGTCAATGAGACAGAAACACCACATCCATATATATCTCTGATATTTTTGAGCCAAGATATCCAGCAGTTAAGAACACTGATCAGTACAATAAGTTTCTGCAGGGTTTTTTTGTTTGTTTGTTTGTTTGTTTTAGCACTTACCACTGAGGTTCTCACTACTTTTTTGCAAAGTCTGTCACTGACAGAGACAAAGTCAAAATATTCTTTTCGCTACTAAAGAGTACATACTGAACATTTATTTTAGCATGTAGAAATGCTCCAAGAAAAGGGAGAGTAAAAGAAGAACACCTGTGACTCTACAAGGACAATCTCCAGTTTCATGGAACACTGACATTGTCGGAGCTGTCGCCTCTTATAATACCTGCCTGCAGTTAATTTGATTTCTCCATTCAAGTTAAAATGAATTGCATAACTGAACAGCTGAATACTTTCCATCTTATTAAGCCAATGAGTACGTTATCCACTGTGCCCTTCCAGTCATCCTAACTGAGCTCTCCACTCACGGCCCAGAGGTTTTAATTGCACAACCAGCTGTTATTGTCACTTGAGGCCCTGTGTGGAGTAATTAGTGAGAAGATACTAAGTCAACCCAAGAGAACTCTGGTAGAATTACATTCTGCCCACAGATGTGCAAATCATTGGGGTGTGTGTGTGTGTGTGTTTGTATGTGTGTAGATGGAGATAGAGACAGTTTTAGCCTTCAAAACCACCCATATTCCTTCAAAGCTGTGTTTTGGAATAGGGACAATAAATTTCTGGCCAGAAAAAGTTGACCCACTCAAGTGAGTGCTCCAAGTGATGGAGCAGTTCATATGTGTGTAGACACAAGGACTAGAGAATTGTGGGAAGATCAGAGGTATGTGAGAACAGCAGGAAATGGAGTCTAGTTAGAGGGAGGCAGGAACTGGATCTAGAGTGGTTCCGGTAGGACTGTGATGGGCTTATATGTGAAGACAAGGAGGCTGGATTCCAACTTGAATATGAGGACACAGCATGAATGTGTATGTGTGTGTTATATGTGTGGTGTGCTTTGGTGTGTGTGTGGGGGGGGGGTGTATGTGTGTTGGTGAGCAGATCAGATTTGTCTCTTAGAAAGATAACACTGGCAATGGCGATGAGAAGAGATGAGGATGTACCATAAGAAGTAACGAGCCAAATAAATAATTGGGAATGTTAAGAAGACAAAAAGACTTTACTTAAACCCATTTTTGAGTAATGAAAACAGTTCTCATTAAACTAAATAATCTGGGACAATTAGGAAGGGTGGGAGGGAGGAAAGATGATAGGGGAAGGAAGACGAAGGAAAGGAAGGGTATTAATGGGAAAAAGGAACAGAATGGGGAGATTTCTAAAATTTAAAGTCAAATATATCTGGTAGTCAACTTTTTTGAGAATGAGTGAAAAGATAGAAAAATATCTTGATAATTAGTCTAAGAGAATGGTGAAGATATCTTAAGGAGATGTAGTTGGATATATGTAGTCTGCAATTGAAAATGTGGTTCTGGGGCTTAGGAGAGGTCAGGGTTAAAGAGGAAAAATTTAGTCATCATCAGAAAACAGAAAGCTCCTTCTAGTAAGCATTTATTGGGAGGAAACGATTTTCTCTACCTTTCTAGGTTCTTCTGGCTGCTCTAATAACTAAATTGACACAAGACAGATTAACAGGAAAAATCAAATTTTAATTTTGGCCATAGAGGAATTGCAGTACTTGGAGGATCAGAGAGGTGACCAAAGCAGGCAGCTTCTATACCTTTCAGACAAAGAAACAACACATTTGTGAAGAACCATCAAGACAGAGAAGTTTCCACCTGAGAGTAGTAAATTAGGGAAGACGTAATATGACTGTTCATGCAGCCTTCTCGGCCCTAATCTCTCTAACTTCTGGTGATAAGGGTGCCTTCTATCCCAGCACAAAGGGTACCTTCACACGGGAAATTTATTTCCTGATTTCAGTGGGACAGAGAGGGAACAGAGTGTCCTTCTTGAACCAGCTGTTTCTTAAGTAACCTTAATTCAAAATAATCACTATGCTACTTTGGCATATTTGGGGGAGGCCTGCCCTCAGTCTTAACACACCCACCCTCTTCTAGGACCTCTGCTATCTTCTATCTATACATGGTCTCATTTAATTTAAAAAAAAAACTTATTAATGAAAAATTACCTTTCACAAACGAATGACTAAGATTCAGGAAGATAAGTAACTTCCTCAAAATCATAAGGTTAGCAAGTGATTACGCTAGAACACCAAATCAGTAGATATTCAGCTTAATTTCTGCTGAATCCATCTTAATTTCTGCTGAGTTCATTTTTCTAAGTATGTTAGAAGACCTCATTCTTTCAGGAGGAATAGCTGTTAGTTAAATCAGAGAATTGTTTTTTAAAATGTTGCTGCATGATGCAAGGAGCTCAAATCCAGTGCTCTGTGACAACCTAGAGGGGTAAAATGGGGTGGGAGGTGGGAGGGAGGGTCAAGAGGAAGGGGACATACATATACCTATGACTGATTCGTGTTGCTGTATGGCAGAAATCAATATTGTAAAGCAATTCTCCTCCAATTAAAAATAAAGTTTTAAAAATAAATAATGTATAGTAAAAAAAATGTTGCATATAAACTTTAAACAGTTCATTTTAACTTGAAGTATATATGTATATACAGACTGCATACTTTGCATATACAAAGGTAATTTTATACATATAAGCTGTTCATATATATATGAAAAGAAGTGAAAGTGTTAGTCACTCAGTTCAGTTCAGTCATTCAGTCATGTCCAAATCTTTGCAACCCCATGGACTGTAGCACCCCAGGCTTCCCTGTCCGTCACCAACTCCCAGGGCCTACTCAAACTTATGTCCATTGTGTCATTTATGCCATCTCATCCTCTTTCATCCCCTTCTCCTCCTGCCTTCAATCTTTCCCAGCATCAGCATCTCTTCCAATGAGTCAGTTTTTCGCATCAGGCGGCAAAAATTTTGGAGTTTCAACTTCAGCATTAGGCCTTCCAATGAATATTCAGGACTGACGTCCTTTAGGATGGACTGGTTGGATCTCCTTGCAGTCCAAGGGACTCTCAAGAGTCTTCTCCAAAACCACAGTTCAAAAGCATCAATTCTTTGGTGCTCAGCTTTCTTTATAGTCCCACTCTCACATCCATACATGACTACTGGAAAAACCATAACTTTGAGTAGATGGACCTTTGTTGGTAAAGTAATATCTCTGCTTTTTATGATGCTGTCTAGGTTGGTCATAACTTTCCTTCCAAGGAGCAGGCGTCTTTTAGTTTCATGGCTGCAGTCACCATCTGCAGCGATTTTGGAGCCCCCTAAAAATAAAGTCTGTCACTATTTCCATTGTTTCTCCATCTATTTGCCATAAAGTGATGGGACCAGATGCCATGATCTTAGTTTTTGAATGTTGAGCTTTAAGCCCACTTTTTCACTCTCCTCTTTCACTTTCACCAAAGGCTCTTTAGTTCTTCACTTTCTGCCATAAGGGTGGTGTCATCTGCATATCTGAGGTTATTGATATTTCTCCTGGCAATCTTTATTTCAGTTTGTGTTTCAACCAGCCCAGCATTTCTCATGATGTACTCTGCATATAAGTTAAATAAGCAGGGTGACAATATACAGTCTTGACATACTCCTTTACCTATTTAGAACCAGTCTGTTGTTCCATGTTCACTGGTAGCTCAGCTGGTAAAGACTCCACCTGCAATGTGAGAGACCTGGGTTCAATACTTGGGTTGGGAAAATCCCCTGGAGATGGGAAAGGCTACTCACTCCAGTATTCTGGCCTGAAGAATCCCATGGACTGTAGCCCAACAGGCTCCACTGTCTATGGGATTTTCCAGGCCAGAATACTGGAGTGGGTTGCCATGCCTTCGTCCAGGGGATCTTCCCTCCTCCAAGGGATTTAATTCATGTCTCCCACATTGCAGACAGATTCTTTACCATCTGAGCCACCAGGGAAGCCCAATGGAGAAACACACCCATTAAATCGCACCCATTATTCACATCCATCCTCATTGTTTATGATTTCCAGTTTGTATTTCTTAAAGAAGAAAGAGAATTTCTTAAAGAAGAAAGATATTTGTGAAGCAAAATGAGTACAGATGGTTTTCCCAATATACTTCTGTTACATTTCCCACACCTATTTTGACAGCAGTTTTTAGGAACTCAGGTTTATCAAATCTTTCCAAACATTCAACTTAATTTTCATAAGAAAATAAGAACTTTTCATAAGAAAATTTTCAGAACTTTTCTGTACTCAAAGTTTAACAGTTTATTCAGTATTTGAATAAATGTGTCACATAGCAAGTACAATACAATCAAAATTAACTGGTCTGGAAATAAACACAAGTTGCAGGTAAGAAGACAAATCAACTATTAGAAGTATAAATGTGCTGACATGCATGAAAATTGTGGCCTGCAGTGTACAAGGGGTGCCCAGTATTACCTGTACAACAGGGCTTATATACCATAAGAGAATGAGCGCATAGTCAAGCTGGTGAGGCAGTTCAGCAAAAATCTGCTAAGAGTGCTCCTACTCTAGCCTTATGGCATGAGAATTAATATTTGGAATGATAATCCTAAATTATAAACATTCTCAGTACATAAATCATTGTATGCTAAAAAAAAAAAAATACGAATACCCCATGGGGAATTTAAAATCTAGTCCTTGGCCTAAAAGACCCTTAATCATAAAAGTATGCAAACTAATATCTATTGAATATCCCAGGCACTATTCTAAGTGTTGCTGTTATTGTTTAGCTGCTAAGTCATGTCCTGCTCTTTGTGACCCCATAGACTGTAGCCCGCCAGGCTTCTCTGTCCATGGGATTTCTCCGGGCAAGAATATTGGAGTGGGTTGTCATTTCCTACCCCAAGGTCTCCTCCTGACCCAAAGATCAAACTCGTATTTCCTGCCTTGGCAGGTGGATTCTTTACCTCTGAGCCACCAGGGAAGCCTATTCTAAGTGTTATGCATGTATTATTTCATAAGTACTAGTAAGACCTTCACTTGTCATGCAAAAAAAATGAAGCACAGAGAGGTAAAACAATTTCCAGAAGGTGACCCATTGAGTAAGTGATGGATAAAACTCAAATCCAGGCTGCATCAGGCTATTAACCCAAGCTATTAGCCACCATCATATATCAATAACGTACCCTGTGCTAGGAACTGGACTGTGCCATTCATATAGTGTATCTAATTTTGATCCTCAGATAATACTTAAAGATATATATTAGTAGCCTCATTTTACACAGTATGTCATGTCACAGAGATATGAAGTGGAAATTCAAATACAGATTATTTAACTTAAGTTTTCATGTTTTTATGCGTCACTATCTCACAGTATTATCTACAAATTAGCATGTACTAATCTGCATGGAAAATCCCTGAAATCAGCAGAGAAGCTAAAAATACATACTATATTGCAAACATATACATATTTAAATATATATATATATATATATATATATATATATAACTCAAAAATCAGTTGGTATGCTTCAAAGAATCACAGGGTACCATAACACTCAGATTAACTACCCTAGTTCTAAATAATAGAAAACTACTTGCCTCACAAAGAAAATAATTAAGATAAATTTAGACAATTTTATATGATTATAGAAAAATTCAAAATTTATAAAAGTGAAATGAAAATAGGAAAAAGTATCCATAGATCCATTAGTAGATACAATCTCTGCTAACATTCTTATATAATATCTTCCAAATTTTGAGTGTGTGCATAGAGGAATTTCTCCTACAGATAATGTTTTTAATGTGAATTGGCAATAATGTAATCAAATAACTAGGGTACTTCATGATATTTTGAGGAGGAGTGTTTTGGTGACTTTGTGCTTTGTTTATCATCCTTATGGGTGACTAATGCGATGAGAATTTGAAATAAATTCTTACCGAGATGGGAAACATATCTTGGCTTTGTTCCTATCTCTCTCTGGCTGCTGCCGCTGATTTTCTTTGGCACATTCCTCCTCCTCTAACAATTAAATGCTGGTTTGCCTCAGGGCTCTACATTGAGCACTCAACTCTTTTTACTCTGTATTTTCTCCAAGGTGACCTGATTCACTCCTGCAGTTTCCATATTCCTTATGATCTGATATTTCCCTCATTTGTATTTCTAGTCCATTCCTCTCCTCTGAGCTCAAGCTCTGATATCTGCAAACATCTCCTTGACATCTCTAGCTGGTGATGTAAAGTCCGTCTCAAAGCCAGCTCTTACAGTGCCCCTTACCTCCATTCTCCTTCTTGTCTTTCCTCACTCATGCAGTTCATTAAGTCTGAGCTTTAAGACTCATCTGTGGCATGGCCCTTTCATTCCTATTCCATAGCTAAGCATTCCTACAGTCTATACCTAATGCCTTCAAAATCTGTCTTGAATCTGTCTACATCTCTCCAGGTCTACCTTTGATCAAGTAACCATCTTATCTCAGTCTAGGAGGCAACAGCTTTTAAAAAATTATTTAATTATTAGTTTGGCCGTGCCAGGCCTTAGTTGTAGCACGCAGAATCTTTAGTTGTGGCACGTGGGATCTAGTTCCCTGACCAGGGATCGAACCCTTGGGAGCACTGAGTCTTAGGACAACCAGGGAAATCGCTAGCAAGCAATAGCTTTACGTCATATATTTTTCCAAATAGAAACGGAAAGAATCTTTCTAAAATGAAAACAGATCAAGTCATTCCATTGCTTAAAACCTTACCATGGGTTCCCATTGCACCCAGACTAAACTCCAAACCCCTTAACACAATCCGTGTTGTTTTATATGATCAGCCTTTGTACTTCTCCAACCTCATTTCACTCCATATTCAGTTTGCTCCTCTTAAGATACCTTCTTCCAGTTCCTCAGACACAGTGGACCCTCTCCAAAAAAAGAAAAACAATTCTGTATTATCGAAAGTTGAACAGTGGCTTCCAGTCTGGACAAGAAGGCACAAATCTGTTTCTCTCTCTTCCTTCCCAAGAGACAATATAAACCTGGAAATAAGGCAGGGAGAACTCTGAACGGTGGTAAGAAGGAAATCTTGTTTGGAACCCCAAGACTGGAGGAACAACCCAGAGGAATGATGCCATATGCCTCTCCCTGCACAGCACAATTTGTAAGTCACCCAGACCCAGCATGTTTTGACTTTCCATTGTTGTTGTTGTTCAGCCGCCCAGTCATGTCCGACGCTTTGCAACCCCATGAACTATAGCATGCCAGACCTCCCTATCTCTCACCATCTCCTGGAGTTTGCCCAAGTTCATGCTCATTGCATTAGGGATGCCATCCAGCCATCTCACCCTCTGATGCCCTCTTCTGCTTCTGCCCTCAACCATTCCCAGCACCAAGCACTTTTCCAATGAGTCATCTGTTCGTACTAGATGAGCAAAATACTGGAACTTCAGCTTCAGCACATCAGTCCTTCCAGTGAGTAGTCAGGGTTGATCTCTCTGAAGATTGACTGATCTGATCTCCTCGCTGTCCAAGGGACTTTCAGGAGTCTTCTCCAGCACCACAGTTCGAAGGCATCAAGTATTTGGCATTCTGCCTTCTTTATAGTCCAGTTGTCATAACCATATATGACCACTGGGAAGACCATTGCCTTGACTATACGGACATTTGCCGGCAGAGTAATGTCTCTGCTTTTCAACACATTGTCTACATTTGTCATCACTTTCCTGCCAAGAAGCAATCACCTTCTGATTTAATGGCTGAAGTCATCATCCACAGTGATTTTGAAGCCCACAAGGAGGAAATCTGTCACTACTTCCACCTTTTCCCCTCCTATTTGGCATGCAGTAATGGGGTCAGAGGAGAAGGCAATAGCAACCCACTCCAGTACTCTTGCCTGGAAAATCCCATGGATGGAGGAGCCTGGTGGGCTGCAGTCCCTGGGGTCGCTAAGAGTCAGACACGTCTGAGTGACTTCACTTTTACTTTTCACTTTAATGCATTGAAGAAGGCAATGGCAACCCACTCCAGTGTTCTTGCCTGGAGAATCCCAGGGACGGGAGAGCCTGGTGGGCTGCCATCTATGGGGTCACACAGAGTTAGACACGATGGAAGCAACTTAGCAGCAGCAGCAGCAGGAGCAATGGGGTCAGATGCCATGATCTTAGTTTTTTTAATATTTAGTCTTAAGCCAACTCTTTCACATTATGAGAAATGCTGGGCTGGATGAGTTACAAGCTGGAATCAAGATATGCAGATGATACCACTCTAATGGCAGAAAGCCAAGAGGAACTAAAGAGTCTCTTGATGAGGATGAAGGAGGAGAGTGAAAGAGGCAACTTTGACCTCCTATCCAGCACCAAAAGCCAGGTAGTCTCCTTCCTCCCCTTGAAGCAAAGGGAGTCCCTCTGACAATATCAAGCAAACCCAGAAGAAGGGGCAAGAGAGATCCATCAGGAGCTCAATTAACAATAAGTGGCCTGAGAAGCCATTCTCCTTTTCCATTGGGCCTAAATCTCACCTTTTGGGGACTTCCCTGATGGACCAGTGGGTAAGACTCCATACTCTCAATGCAGAGGCCCAGGTTCAATCCCTGGTCAGGGAACTAGACCCCACACACCACAACTAAGTGTTCACATGCCACAACTAAAGCACCTGCATGCCACACAAAGATCAAAGATTCTGCATGCTGCAACCAAGACCCAGCACTGCCAAATAATTACATAAATAATTTAAAAATTAAAAAATAATAAAAAATAAAACTCCCCTTCTCCACTGAAAGATATCAGCTACCTAGGGGTACTGAAAGATACCCAGGGGTGCTGCAGGATGCCAGACACCCAGGGGTGCTGAAAGAGGAAGCCAGGCACAGTAGGTAGCATGGTCCAGGATGCCCCCTTGATCCCAGAGGCCTGAAACTCTTCCCTCAGCTAGAATATGCTTGGCATCCCAGCCTGGGGAACCCTCTCCATCCCCTCAGCAAGCACCAGCAGGTACGAGACCCAGCAGCAAGAGATAAATCAAGCTGATCGAAATAACAGTGCAACAACTCTGAAAATTAAGCTGTGATTATAACAACAGCTCCCCTAAAAGAAGGCTGGGATCTGCATGCTAAACAGCAAGACAGCCTGCCACTAAAGAAAAAATTTCCAAGGTACAACTGCATTCCTTGGCTCATGGAAGATGGCTTCTTCCATCTTTAAAGAAAGTAGCATTGCATCTTCAAAACTCTCTGATTCTCCAGCTGCTTCTGTTATCACATCTCCTTGTATAATTCTCTGCCTCCTTCAGTAAGAACTTTCATTTTTATATTGGACCCACTGGTTAATGTATGATGTTCTTCCCATCTCAAGAGCCTTAACCTAATCACATCTTCAAAATCCCTCACTTACTCACAGGTCTCAAGGATTTGAACATGGATATCTTTGGAGGGTGGGGTGTAAGGAGCCTTCTGCTTTCGATACTAACAGATTGTGATAAACCATTCTGTATATCATAATACTCAAAGCAACCACTATAAAAACCATATAAAGAAATACATTCAGAACCACAATAAACAGACATAAAAAGATATACTTGGAAACACCATAAATAAACCAAGATGCTATCCTAAAAAATAGTCAAGTAATCTACAAGAAAACAAAACAGAGAAACAGAATAAAATCAAGAAGGAAAGAAATGGAAGAAAAAAAAAACATTAAAAAGGCAGACAAACACTAACATATCAATATTACCTTATATATAAATGGCCTAAATGCACCAATTGAAAAACAGCAATTGGCAGAGTAGATTTTTCAAAATGACCCAACAAGTGCTGTTTAAAAGAAACTTACTTCAAATTCAATGACAGGTATACTGAAAGTAAAAGGATGGAGAAAGTCACGTAAAAGATACAGAATCATGTAAGCATTACATTTAAAAGGAGTGGCTATATTAACATTTGATAAAGTAGATTTTAGAGAAAAAAAATACCTAGAGACAGAGAAGGACATAATGATACAAGTATCAATACACCAGAAAGACACAACAATCCTAACTGTATACTCAGCAAATAGCAGAGTCTAAAAATACTTGAACCAAAAACTGACAGACTTACTAGACAGATAATTGGCAAAGATATAGGAAATCTGAACACATTCAACCAACTCAACCTAATCAACGTACATGGAAAGGAAGTGGCAACCCACTCCAGTATTCTTGCCTGGGAAATCCCATGGAGAGAGGAGGCTGGTAGGCTATAGTCCATGGAGTTGCAAAAGACTCAGACACAACTTAGCGACTAAACAACAACTACTCAAAAATAGCAGTATATATATCTTTTTCATCTAGATCATATCCTAGGTAAGAAAACAAACTTAAGAAAAAATTTAATTAAACAACATACTGCTAAATAAGCTATGAATAAAAGAGGAAGTCTCAAAATTTTAAATACATATAGAATTTAATGAAAACAAAAATGCAACATATAGTTTCTAAAGCGAAGCTAAGAAGGAGATTTATGGTATTAAATGCTTGTATTAGAAATGAGGGGAGGTCTTAAATTAATCATCTAACTTCCTACCTACAAGAAACAAAATGCAAAGAGCAAAAAACCTAAAACAAGTAGAAGAAAGGAAATAACAGAGGAAGATATTAATAAAATTAGAAACAGAAAAATAACAAATCAAACCAATGAAATAGCAAGCTAGTTCCCAAAATATCAATAAAATTGGTAATACTCTAGGAGGACAAAAATAAAAAGAGAAATTACATAAATCACTAAATATCAGAATATTACTATAGATTCTGCAGTCAGTAGAAAGATAATAAGGGAATATTATGAATAACTTTATGCACATAACTTCTATAACTTCAAAGAAAGGGACCAATTCCTTAAAAAAAAAAAAAAACAGCTATCAAACCTCAACCAAGATAAAAAAAAGACAACAAAAACAAAGACTGAAAGAATAAAGAAAATGTAAGCCAATAGATCTCATAAACATTGATGCAGAAATCCTTAAAAAACAATAGTCTGAATCCAACTATGTATAAAATTGTACATCATGTCTAAATAGAATTTGTTCTAGATATGCTAGGCTGGTTGAACTTTTGAAAATCAGTCAATGTCATCTACATCAAAAACCTAATGAAACAAAATCATAAGATCATATCAATCAATACTGGAAAAGCATTTGACAAAATCTAATACCTGTCAATGATAAAATCTTCAGCAACTAATGAATATAGTGCTAATGTTTCAACCTGTAGGCTGACGTCTATGGGGTCGCACAGAGTCAGACACGACTGAAGCAACTTAGCAGCAGCAGCAGTGAAAGACTGAATGCTTTCCCAACTGGTTTGGGAGCAAAGCAAGAATGTTTACTCCCACTACTCTTATTCTATGTAATACTGAAAGTTCCAGTCATTGCAATAAAACAAGGGAAAGAAATAAAATGTATGCAGATGAGAAAGGAAGAAGTAAAACTGATTCCATTTGCAGATGTTATGACTGTTTATGAAGAAAACTCCAAAAATACTACATAAAAGAAAAATTCCCAAAACTAATAAATGATTATAGCAGGTTCATGGTAAACAAGATCAACACACAGTCAGTTGCATTTCTATGAACTATCCTTGAACATGTAGAAATAAAATTAAAACACAATACCATTTACTAAATTTCTAAAGAATATGAAATACTTGGATATACACTTAACTGTACAGACTGAAAGTAGTTCAGCCTATTTGACTCTTTGGGACCCCATGGACTATACAGTCCATGGGATTCTCCAGGTCAGAATACTGGAGTGGGTAGCCTTTTCCTTCTCCACAGGATCTTCCCAACCCAGGGATTGAACCCAGGTCTCCTGCATTGCAGGTGGATTCTTTATCAGCTTAGCCACCAGGGAAACCCAACTGTACAGCCTAACATATTACAAAATGGGAATGAAAGAAATTTAAGATCTAAGTAAATGGAGAGATATACCAAGTTCATGGGTTGGAAAATTTAGCAAAGTTGTCAATTCTTCCAAAATAGATCTATGGGCTTAATATAATGCTTATCACAATTCCTACAAGGCTTTTTGTAGTCATAGACGAGCTTATTCTAAAATTGATATGAAAAGCCACAAACCCCAGACAAGCTCAACAATCTACAATCATGATAGAGAAGTATCAAGTAGGAGGAATTACTCTACCTAATTTTACTGGGCAGATTATTAGCTCCCCAAATAAGGAATATATGTCCATGTCCCTGAAGATACTATATGGACAAACAGCAATTATTTTACATTTCAGAAGATATGATGAAGTTAGAAATCTTGAGAGAAAGAGCTCAACTTGGAGCACATGCATGCATTTGTGCATACTCAGCCGTTTCCAACTCTGTAACCCTACAGACTACAGCCCGCCAGGTTTCTCTGTCCATGGAATTTTTCAGGCAAAGAATGCTGGAGTGGGTTGCCATATCCTCCTCCAGGGGATCTTCCCAACCCAGGGATCGAATCCTGGCAGGCAGATTCTTTTACCCCTGAGCCACCAGGGAAGCCCTGGTTTATATGAGTGGGCTCTAGTTACAATTACACATATCCTTATAAGAGAGAGGAAAGGGAATTCTGGGATAGACACACAGAGGAAAAGACATATTTAGATGAAATGTGATGTGAAGACAGAGTTAGAGATTGAAGTGAGGCAGCTACAGTACAAGGAAGGCAAGAACTGCCAATAACCACCAGAAGCTGAAAGAGTCTAGGAATAATTCTCGCCTAGAGCCTGCAGAAGGAGCAAACGCTACCTACCTACACTATGATTTCAGACTCTGGCCTCCAGGACTGTGAAAGAACACTTTCCTATTGTTTTCAGCCACTAACCGTGGCCCCATGAAGTTAATACATGACATTAAGACTTATAAACATGGCTACGGTAATCAAAAAGGTGTGATATAGACAGAAGGATAGAAATATAGACCAGTGGAATACAGAGAATCCATGAATAGATTCATACAAATATGCCCAACTGATTTTGGACAAAGGTGCAAAAACAATTTAATGGAGCAAGAAGAGCCTTTTTAAGAAATGTTGCCAAAGTAACTGGACATTTAGAGACAAAACAGGAACCTTGACTTAAACTTCACATCATAGACAAAAATTAACTCAAAATGGCTTATGGGATTGCATGTAAACTATAAAACTTTTAGACAAATGAGTAAGAGAAAATCTCTGGGATTTAGGGCTAAGTAACAAATTCTTTTCATACTGTTCATGGAGTTCTCAAGGCAAGAATACTGGTTTTCCATTGCCTTCTCCAGTGGACCACATTTTGTCAGGCTCTGACTAGCAGGGACATACCCTTCAACTGTTCCATGTAGCCAGAGGACATGCCTAGCACCCTGGTTGTCCCACTGGTGGTCCTCTTGAGTGCTTAAACCTTCACCAGCACTGGGTGTTGGTCAATGTGCTGACCAATATCCCAACCAGGGCCTGGGCAAATACCCTGCTGTAGTCGTTGGCTGGAACCGAGCGATGTTGGAGGACACCCAGGAGAGAAGGGTTCCCCGGCCCCTCCGCTGCTGCCGGCCACCCTGGGGCTGGTCCACCACCCAGGAGTCGTGTGGAGTAGAGAGCTCCCAGCCCTGATCATTGCCACTGGCTGCCCTGGGGATATAGTGAAGGACAGGAAAGTCTGGTGTGTTGTGGTCCATGGGGTCCCAAAGAGTTGAACATGACTGAGTGACTGAACAACAGTAACAAGCTTTTAGACATGATATCAAAAACACTATCCATAAAAGAGTATTTTCTAATCATGCGTGTGTGTTAGTCACTCAGTCATGTCCAACTCTTTGGGACCCCATGGACTGTAGCCTGTCAGGTTCCTCTGTCCATGGAATTCTCCAGGCAAGAACACTGGAGTGAGCAGCCATTCCCTTCTCCAGGGGATCTTCCTCACCCAAGGATCAAACCTAGGTCTCCTGCATTGCAGGCAGATTCTTTACTGTCTGAGCCACCAGGAAAGCCCCTTTATAATCATAAAATTGATAAATCGAATCTAATTAAAATTAAAAGCTTTTGATCTACAAATACCCATGTAAAGAGAATGAAAAAATAAGCTACAGGCTCACGGAATATATTTATAAACCACATATTCAACAAAAAACTAGTATCTAGAAAAGAAAGGATTCTAAAAGTTCAATCATTTTTTAAAAACCCAATTAGAATATGAGTCAAAGTCACAGGCATGAAACCAAAGAGAATGTATAGATGACAAATAAGCACATGAAAGTATTTCAATATCATTAGCAAATGGGGAAATACAAATTAAGAGATACCACTACACACCTATCAGCAAGGCTAAAATAAAGAATAGTGTTAGTACCACATGCTTTTGAGGATGAGGAGAATCTAGATCATTCATACATTGCAGGTGGAAGTGTAAAATGATACAGTTGCTCTAGAAAACAGCCAGTGGTTTCTTACCAATCTAAACATGCCATTACCATATGGCCCAGCAAGTGGACCCTTCAACTTTTATTCATAAAAAGTGAAAATCTATATTGCACCAAAAGCAACACATGAATGTTTGTAGAAGCTTTCTTCATAACAGCCAAAATATGGAAATAACCCAGATGTCCTTCAAAGGATAAATGGTTAAACTATGGTACATGGATTCCAAGGTGTAGTCCTCAGCAGGGGAAAAAAAAAAAACTATTGATTTACGCAACAATCTTGATGACTCTCCAGGGGTTAGGCTGCAGTGAAAAAAGCCAATTCCAGAAAGTTACATACTGTGTGGTTCTACTGATATAACATTTTAAAACGATAATATTTTAGAAGTGGAGAACAGACTAATGACTGCCAAGGCTTAAGGTAGGAGAGAGGGTGACTCCAAGGGGACAGGAGGGAGGGAGATATGGTGATAAAAAGGCAACACTTGGAACTTCCAAATAAAAATATTTTACAATAAATAGAAATTGTTTATAAAGAGAAGCAACCTGGATAATGTAACTCTAGTGAGTATTCTGAAGTGATTTATCAATCTACATAGATAAATTTTACTAGACTGTAAGAGTCACCCATCATTTTGCTTTGTAAAGAGTGAACTTACATCAATTAAATTCCTTCTAATAGATGTCTGCTGTCAAATAAAATAAATCTTTTGAAGGATTTTTTGAAACTCTCATAGCACTTATTATTTGAATATTAATACCATATATACACTCTGCTACATGATCTTTTTAAATTTTTATTTAGAATCAAATCTACGAAAATGTCTTTCATTTTTGCTCCTCCAACTTACGCAGTTGTCTTGCAGATCTGAGAACACTCATAACTGTTGGGAACCTATTTCTTCTCACACTTGACATAGGGAATACTTGTTCACACATCCCCTTATGTGTTTTTAAAATTGCTAAATGAACATCAATTATGTCTATCTCTTGAGTTATATCAATCTGAACAAAAATGCACTGCTTTTATTGACACCATTACTGCAGAGTTGTTAATTAATCTGCCACTACTGTCACAACTTCATATATAGATGAGCGCCAGTTGAGAAATCAGTTATTTAACCATGCATTCCCCTAAAATGGTAGAATGTTAAGTCTTTTACTAAATGAAATTTTTGCTTTCAAGTACAAAAGCAGTAAATTCTCATTACAGGAAACACAAGTAAAAAATTAAAGTGCAAAGAAATCCAGAAATTTTTCTACCCATAGAAAGTCACTACTAATGCATTAATCTCTATAATTCAAGATTATTTGTATGCCTGTGTGTACATGTATCCATCATTATTTTAAAAACAATTTAATAATGTTTTGTATAGCATTTGATAATTTGTTTCAAATAGCAATACATTATAAAACATACTTCCATGCAAAGAGAAGCATTTATGTACCATCTCAACTATTTATATAGTATTCTGTTAGATAATAGATCTTTAATTTAACCAATTCCCAATGACTGGACATTTAGGCTTTTTCATTAGTTTGCTATGATCAACAGAACTAGAGCTAAATATTTTACACATTATTATTAATTTCCTTAGGATAAATTGCTAAAAATGGATTTACTTTATAACTTGGTGACAAAATAACTAGCAGAAAGAGTATAGCAATTTGTAATAACACCAGTGACTTTTCAAAAGGCCAGAGATAGAGAACAACTCTGTCCTTACCTTCACTGGTAAGGACACTGGTAAGGTGATGGTATCCATACACACACACACACACACACACACACACACACACACACATATATGGTGATGATTTATGGCTGCCAATATAAAGGCTAGAAATACCATATTGTTTTTATTTTCTTTAATTATTAATAAAGTTGAACATTATGTTCCCTTGTGCATTGGATTTTTCAATACTTTTTTGACTGTATTCTTAAACAACATCTTAAAAATTTTAAGTGTTTCATATAATGAAGACATTAATACTTTGTCACATGTTATGCATATTTAACACTTAATTTTTATTTCTACCATTTGGATATTTATTGGATATATAGATGATTTTCTGTTTTGTGCTATCAAGTCTATCATATTTCTCTTTGGATTTCTTCTTCAGATGAGGCAAGTTTCTTCCTTGTTTCTAGATTATATAAATGCTCTCTTATAGAAAATCAGGAATTGGAAGCCACACTGAGATACTTTATAGTTCAACCCCATCATTTTACAGTTAAGGAAAATATATTCCTTTCATGAATGTCCTAAGGCAATGCCTTTAATTTCTGCTACTGTCAAGACTAGAATCCAAGTCTTTGTCCCTCCAGCTGTTGGAGAATTAAGCAGATGAAGGGTCTACTTCCTTCTGAAAGAGCTAGAGTGAGATGCTTTGGCTGTTGACAACGGGATGGGGTCAAGTTCGGAGGGAGTCTCCTTGCTCACCTCCCACACTCTCTACCCCAACTCAGGCTCTGCTTTCAAATCCTCTGAAAGGTGGAGAGACCCAAGAAGACCCTTGAAACAGTTCATGGGTAAAGAAAGATACAGTCTTCTAACAGCCACTGAATGATGCAGAATGCTGAGAGATGTGAAGAATGTGGAGTTTTGCAGATATCCACCACAGCTTCCTCAATTAAAAAAAAAAAAAGATATTGGCTTGGAGATGATCACAGTGTATTTACTTTAACATCTGTTAGACGTGGTCCATGTCTTCTGAATTGGGCAATAGGAAGAAGGCGATTTACAATGACAAATTGCAGTGATTCTTGGTGACTGGAAGAACTCTGATGTGTTTCCTTGGCCAACACATGCGCATTTGGGTCTGGCAAGCTACTTTTTCCCTGGTGGCTCACACAGTAAAGAATCTGCCTGCAATGTGGGAGACCAGAGTTTGATCCCTAGGTCAGGAAGAACCCCTGGAAGAGGGAATGGCAACCCACTACAGTATTCTTGCCTGGAGAATCCCATGGACAGAGGAGCCTGGCAAGCTACAGTCCATGGTGTTGCAAAGAGTCAGACATGACTGAGCAGCTAACACACACACACAAGCTACTTCTCTCAGACCCCAAACCACTGTATTTCCTTAAGTTTGGCCTATAAGGAAATGTTTCCAAGTCTTCATACTTTCCATCAGGCTGATAATATTAAAACTGCAGTTCTTTTCTTAGGATTTGGGGATTAGCAGAGGCCAACCATCCTCTGTTGCCCTTGCCAACCAGCTACAGGGTGCATGCCGAGCAAAGATTATATGGTATTCTAGAAGTAAGACACACATTAAATGCCAAAAACAGCCCTGTTTTTCAACCAACACCTGTCTACCTCATCAGACAGCAGTGGTGATTAAGATTGATTTAATCTGCATTGAAGCAACTCTTTCAGTGAAGGCGGAAGGCGTCTGCAGATGAACCTGGCACCAACAGTAACTGCCGCATCCTCTGCTCACTGAAATCATTTAATGAGGACTGCATCGCTGTCTCCACGCTGTGCTGAGAAGAAAGCTCGGGAGGTCAGGGCAGTCACCACCTGCTTATCAGGATTAGCGACCACTGTCCAAGAACTTGACTTTAAAGTGCTCCATTATCCAGCCGGAGCAAGAAATTCTCCAAGAGATTATGGAGAGGGAAAGTGGTTTTGCTGTGACCCGGTTAAAAACTGAGGCAGAATGAAAGGCAGACATGGGGAGGAGAGAAAGGGCTGATCCTGCCATGAGTTACTGGAAAGAAAGGAGGAGCCAGACACCAACTGATATTTTCAGATGAAACAGAATAAACCTGAAACTTTCATATTCATTCACCTGATTTGCTATGGGTATGAGGTCTTTTAAAACAACTCCATCTCTGAACCAAACTAAAATTATTTTCCCTCTTCCCCTCCCCTTAAAAAAAAAAAAAGTGATCTTGAAGAGAAAAATCCTTCTCTTAACCATTCTTGCACATCTAATTATGGCACACACCACTTAGTGCTGTGATCGGAACCATTTTAAGGAGATGAAGATTCTTTTTGCTCAGTAGGGGAGGGATGGAAAGGTCTGGCTTTTCAGGAAAATATAGATGGCCAAATGAATGTGACTTGAAACAAAATCAGCTTTGGCTCTGCTGGAAACTGACCCTCTGACCCTGTGCTTCCCGGTCCTCCACCACCACACCCACAGGCCTCCATTTCATGTTTCACCCTGGCGGGTCCCCAGGATGCCCGGCTACAGATCTCCCTCCCATTAGCTGCAGGAATCCAGGATATCCATGGCAACCGGTCTCTAACCCCAGGGAGAAGGCAACAGAATTGAAAGGCTCCATTCTGTTTCTACATCTACAGCTCAGCGAATTGACAGCTTGGTGGTTCCCTCAGTTCCATTAGAGTAGGAGATCTTTCTCTCCCTTCCTTTGTGTCATCTTTTTACCTGGGTAGGTCTTGACCAAGGTTAAGGGATTTTTCATATGGGTATCTCCCCCCGCTTCCAGCTACTTTTGCCCCTACCCTGCAGCCAGCTTCTTAAACCATCCTGGCTTGGCAGCATTTTTCTAAATAAAACACAGCATCATCCTGCTATGGGTCTTTTTACCTTCCTACAAAAACATCCCTCATTTGATGTGCACGTTGTGCAAGTGACAACGGATACCTGGTTTTGAGCAAACCAAGTCCTTTGTGAAACAAGATCTTATAAAAAGCAGCAGAGAGATAATAATTTTGTCATGAAATTAAGTTGTGGCATCAAATAACTATAATCATGTCTATGTGATTGTTTGTGCCACAAACACTTAGATGGTAGCAGATTGTGTAGTACTCTCGTTGTTTGCCAGTGGAGCCGGAATAACTAATTTGCACTCCATGCCCTGTGGAATGGCAGCTGAGTCCCCACTGGATATGGGGAGACTTGACAGAAGCAAACCACTAGGTCTGCAGAATCAAAATGAGACAGTAATACTATGTACAGTACACAATCTAGAGTCTTATGTTGCATCTGTAGTTGCCCAGTAGGATTATAAAATGAAGGCAATCTGCCAGTCAGGATTTCTTAACCCTTTGGAGTAAAGGAGACCCCTTATGAAACCAATAATATCTATAGATTCTCCTCCCAGGAGGACATACATATGTGCGAAATGGGAAGTTACATGGCATTTCCTGTTGTTCAGAGTTTGGGCAGAAACCTGAAAGGATGAGTATACAATTCACATCAAGAACTTGGCATGTTCTCTGCGATGACCTAGAGGTGTAGGATGGCAGAGCAGGAAGGGAATATATATATACTTACAGCTGATTCGCTTTATTGTACAGCAGAAACTAATACAACATTGTAAAGCAATTATACTCCAACAAAAAAAAATTTTTAAATAGAAAGTTCTTCCAGTTTAGATAAATTATGTGTAGATTCTAACTATAAATAGATAAACAATAGTATGTTTCCCAAATTATAAAGTATATGTTGTGTGTGTGTGTGTGTGTGTGTGTGTGTGTGTGTGTGTGTGGCTTGATAGACTAGATAGAAAAGATTCTTTCCTGCTAATATTAAAATAGAAATTATTGCATTTATTTTGAATATATACTTAATAATATGTTCTTTACTCTTTCATTCTTGCTAAATAAAAAGGAAAAAAAGAACTTAGCACATCCTAAATAGGGAAATCATTCCCTAAAATAGTAACTCCTAAAGTATAGGGACACATGGAGGTACACCAAAATGTCTAAGGAAGCACACAGCCACAGATGGTTTTAGGAAATTAAGTTCTAGATTTTATAGAGAGACATATATTTTCTTTCCACACTATCCCCTCACTACTATTTCATGAGAAAGGTAAATGTCTCACCCATCTCCAGCTCAACTTTGGTGTTCTGTCTGGGCTGTGAACAACTCCATGATCCCAAGGAGACAATATATATATATATATTCATATCTGTTAAGCTGCCCTTCACTATGCCCCAGGTTTGGACCTCAGCAGCATATTTTACATGATTTTAAGAATGGAAAAGTGGATAATTCCAAGTTTACTGCTAATAGATGAATAGTATATTTTTGCATTAAAAGAAATTGAGAGTATTAAGTTTTCTTGAACATGTATTCAGATTGCTGATTTTTTTAACTGTGCCAAAAGATTTTTTTAACTTGTGCCAAATATCTCTTCAATTTTTTTATTGCTTTCTGTCATTCTGTCTCTTCTCAATTACTCACTACTACCCTGTAATTTTGTCTGGACTTACTTAATGGGAAGGCATTGTCCATTTCAGTGCAATAATGCAATTAAGAGATGAAATGAATCTTGTGTAACCTCACACTTCATTTGGGTCCAATACTTTCTTTTATTGTTGTTGCTGATTTCCACTAAATCCTTCCTCATCCTCAAAACTGAAAGACACAGAAGAAAGTAGAGAAGGTGGTGGAGGAAGAGGAGAAGGAAAAGAAGAAAGGCCTCACCGTTTTTCAGAAAGCAGATGTCTGATAACAGTTTATTGTTATGGTTAGGATGCATTCATAAGAATGTGTAATATTTTTATGCTTTTATCAAGTGAGTACTAATAACTGTTGTGATAACATATTTTAGAAGAAATTTTCTAAAAATATCTTATGATTACAGGAATTTAAATTTTTAAACTTAAATATGCATTTTTATTGAAGAAAATGATGAGAATAATGGGCTGGAAAGCTTCAAAACATATTACAAGAGGAAAAATTCTTTGGGTGAAGTGAAATTGGAAAAAAAGACTTCTGGGGGAAAATGGAACAATATAAAATCTCTGTTCAAAAAACAAAGAGTTATCTATTTTATTTGTGGAAGGTATTTTATTTACTGAGGTGGGAATGGGTCATCGTGAGTTATCTAAAAGATGGCAGAGGGCATCAAGTTACTATGTATCCACCAGTTACATTTAAAAAAACAATGTAGTAGCTTTATTTTAAAATATTCAAATTTGTAATAAGTAAAAAATTACATCCTTTGATATGATTTAAATTTATGACTAAAAAGTTTAGATAGCAACATTAAAAAAGGAGCACACAGTTGAAATTTCAAAATAAGTTTCAGTGGTCTGTAAGTCAAAGAGCTGGCAGATCAGTGGCCTAAGATGGGTGAACAGTGGCACCAAAGTCCACCCATGAACACCCACCAGGCTATTGGGAGAAAGCGAAGAGACCGCGGTTTCCTTGGAGAGATTTCAGTGTGATGGGCTTCATTCTCAGGTGAGGACTTTCCTCACCTGAGCAAGAAAGAATTTGTGGCTCCAACTACAGTGAAGAGAAGATGAAGGGCAGTGTTGAAACAGCCACGCTTCCAGAATCTGACATGGCAAATGCTGTATGAATTCTCAAATGGGCCAGAGGTACACCTCATGGGAGAGCTGAGCTGGATCATCTTGAGAGAAATTCTCCCAATAACCTGTTGGAAGAACAACACAGAGGGGCTAGTCTCAGGAGACAGGGGACCTGGGGAAATAGGGGTAACGGTAATGATCAGATGTGGCCACCAGAGCAGGCAAGCTTGAAGGCAAGCAAAATGCAACTTGGCAACTAGCCATGGGGAGGTCTCTAAAAACACAAAAGAGCCCCATGAGAAAAGGGCCAACTTCTGATCTCGCTCACAGCTGGAGGACATCAACACCAAATAAAAAATGAATCCAAGATAAAATCTCTTTTCTTTTTCTTACCTCTTTCCTTCCCTGAAGACCCTTCAAAAATAGCTGTCCAATAATGAAAAAAAATAGAGAAGTAACCAATCCTTCCTCCCACTGGAAGACCTAAATGTAAGACCAGAAACTATAAAACTCCTAGAGGAAAACATAGGCAGAACACTCTCCAACATAAATCACAGCAAGATCTTCCATAACCCACCTCCCAGAGTAATGGAAATAAAAGGAAAAATAAACAAATGGGACCTAATTAAACTTAAAAGCGTTTGCACAACAAAGAAAAGTACAAGCAAGGTGAAAAGAAAGCCCTCAGAATATGAGAAAATAACAGCAAATGAAACAACTGACAAAGAATTAATCTCCAAAATATATAAGCAGCCCATGCAGCTCAATACCAGAAAAATGAAAAACCCAATCAAAAAGTGGGCAGAAGATCTAAACAGAACTTTCTCCAAAGAACACACACAGATGGCCAATAAATACATGAAAAGATGCTCAACATCACTTACTATTAGAGAGATGCAAATCAAAACCACAATGAAGTACCATCTCACACCAGTCAGAATGACCATTATCAAAAAAGTCTACAAACAAATGTTTGATAGGGCATGGAGAAAAGGGAATCTTCTTACACTGTTGGTGGGAATGCAAACTGGTACAGCCAATATGGAGAACAGTGTGGGGATTCCTTTTAAAACTGGGAACAGAACTGCCATACAACCAGCAATCCCACTGCTAGGCATACACCCCAAGGAAAACAGAATTGAAAGAGACACATGTACCCCAATGTTCATTGCAGCATTACTTACAACAGAGAGGACATGGAAGCAACCTAGACGTCCATTGGCAGAGGAATAGATAAGGAAGTTGTGGTATATATACAAAACGGAATATTACTCAGCTATAAAAAGGAATGCATTTGAGTCAGTTCTAATGAGGTGCTTGAAACTGGAGCCTATTAAACAGTGAAGTAAGTCAGAAAGAGAAAGACAAATACTGTATATTAATACATACATATGGAATTTAGAAAGAAGGTATCGATGATTCTATATGCAGGGCAGCAAAGGAGACACAGACGTAAAGAACAGACTTTTGGACTCAGTGGGAGACGGTGAGGGTGGGATGATTTGAGAGAATAGCAATGAAATATGTACATTACCATGTGTAAAATAGATGACCGGTGCAAGTTCGATGCATGAAGCAGGGCACCCAAAGCCAGTGTTCTGGGACAACCCAGTGGGAAAGCGGGGGAGTGGAGGTGGGAGGAGTGTTCAGGATGGGGGAGACACATGTATTCCTGTGGCCAATTCATGCTGATGTATGGCAAAAATCATCACAATATTGTAATTATCCTCCAATTACATAAATTAATTTTTGAAAAGAAAAAGAAAAAAATTCAATAAAAAGATTCAAAAAGGTTCCAGCTCTTATTCTCATTTTATCTTCCTTATTATATTTAATATGCAAAAATACATATTAAAATTTATTTTTTATGTGTTGTGATCATAAGGTACTTTGTATTTAGAAAATTTCTTCTGAAGTGTGTTATCATAATTCTCAAGAATCCCTGATCAAAGCATAACCACTAGGAGTGGAGAGAAACAAATTGGATTGGAGTTTGGTGTTAATATGATTTAAAAACTAGACTGGACATTTTATTATCTAAGCATGACCAGAAAACACCTTGAGTCCTTACCAAATTTCTTTCAGTGAATAGAGAATAATTAGAAGAAACAGTCCAAATGAATAAGGTTGTGATGAGAAACTTTCCTCCTCTACCCTATTGTATCTAATATATCCTTATTCAATACATTGTTATATGCTTCCATCAGCAGGAAGACTTACAGTCACCCACGACATCTGGACTCACTCGTGAGGCAAGCAGTGAAGAGGAGGGAAGGCTCTCTGTGAGGGAAAAGCCAGTATTAAAAGGAAACTGAGTTTAAAAAAAAAAAAGAAGAAGGGAAGTGAGTTGACTTACTATTTATCTGAGAGATATCAGAACTGGAAGAGAATGAGTTCACTGAACGAACTAGTTTAATTTTCTCTACCCACCAATATGAGGATCGGCGGAAAGAAGATGGAGAACAATTGTATCACTTACTAGAAATAAGGAAAGCTACACTTTTGCACATTGAGGTTGCACGCTTAAGTTACTACAAACATGTGGAGCATGACTAGAGAATTGAAAGTGATGAGGTCATTGAGGAAGATGTATTCACACCTTCTCCATTTGGAGAAAGGGATGAACAGGAGACACAATAGCACCAACATCTAAGGGGTTGCCCTCCAAAAAGAGCCCACTTGGAAGAGGAGATTAAGCAGCTATCACATAGGAGAAAAAGTAAAGGCATGCGTGCCAAGAAAAGAATTTCTCAGAGAGTGGTCTACATCCTCAAATGCTGGCCAAAGTCCAAGCACTGTATGAACTGAAAAATGTCCTCTCGGTTTAGCAACAGAAAATAGAGTCAGTGGCTTTGGCAAGAACAATTTGACTAGTGTGGCACAGGCAGAAACTGTATCTAAGGGACTGTTTTTTTTTTTTTAATGTTTAGCAGTAGAGATGCTTAAGAGTACACAACTTTTTCAAAAACTCTGGCAATAAAGAGGATGTGGTAGATTGTATTTGGAATTATTCACTTCCCTTATTAGAGGATGACTGTGCATCCCTACCCATTAACTTGTAACTTGCAGTGCTTCCCTATAGGAGGTGGGTATCTCTCCATCCTATCGACTCTGTGCCCAGTCAAATAGTCGGCTTTGGGAAACCGAGTGTGAGTAGAGCAGGAGGGAATAGTTAGAAAAGGAAATTTTCTCACAAAGATTTTTCTTTTTCCTATGATGGGAAAGTGTAAGGCATGTTTAAATGCAAATAGGATGGGACTTCCCTGGTTGTCCAGTGGTTACCTGGTTACCTTCCAATGCAGGGGACATGAGTTCCACCCCTGGTCCAGGGACTAAGATACTACACAGTGAAAGTTGTTCAGTTGTGTCCGACTCTTTGTGACCCCACAGACTATACAGTCCATGGAATGCTCCAGGCCAGAATATTGGAGTGGGTAGCCACCATTCCCTTCTCTGGGGGATCTTCCCAACCCAGGGATCAAACCCAGATCTCCAGCATTGCAGGTGGATTCCCCACCAGTTGAGCCACCAGGGAAGCCCCAATGTCAGGGGGCAACTAAGCCCATGCACCACAACTACTGAGCCCTCATTCCCTGGAGCCCTCACGCCACAACTGGAGAGCCTGCACATCACAACTAAAGAGAAGCCCTCCGGCCACATGGAAAGATCCCACATGCTGCAACTAAGACCTAACACAGACAAATAAATGTGTGAGTGCCTGCTAAGTCATTTCAGTCATGTCCGACTCTGTGATTCTACAGACTGTAGCCCAGGAGGCTCCTCTGTCCATGGGATTCTCCAGGCAAGGATGGTGGAGTGGGTTGCCATGCTCTCCTCCAGGGGATCTTCTCAACCCAGGTATCTAACCTGCATATCCCACATTACAGGCAGATTCTTTACCATCTGAGCCACCAGGGACGCCCCAGCCAAATAAATAAATATTTTTTTTAATGCATGCTTAAAGATACAGAAGAGATGGGATCATCAATGTAGCAAGAATCTTGAGAAGACAGAAAGAGATTGACCTCCAGTAAGAATGAAGATAACTTGCCCATTGGAGGAAACTCACCTCTCCCATTCACAAGAAATAAGGAGGAAAGGATGGGTGTGAAACAAGATGAGTCTGCAGGTTAAGAGCTGGCACAGAGTCAAAATGGTATCTAATGGCTCCTCAAACTCACTTGATGAGGGATAGGGTAAAGACAGACCAGGATGGGAAAAGGAAAGTGGTATTTGGGGAGAATGGTGGAAAAACGCTTTTTGCTATTTTTGCTTTTAAGATACCCTAGAAAACCAGAAAATCAGGTAACTTTGGTCTTAAACTGAGGGGTGTCATCAAGACAGAAGGAAGGAAGGAGAAAGAAAGGAGAAATAACAATGCTGTGGTGGGGAAAAAGTCTTCTGAACTTGGAATCATACAACATGGGAAATTGAGGTTGGTGATCATAACATTTTGTGGCTATAATATTTACTGTCAGGTGATTTTTCCCAGCTCCACTCAGCACAGAGACATAGGAATGGTAGAGGCAAAGTTTGGGCTCCATGAGGCACATGGGATGGAAGGTTAACTGGAGAGGGACTGAGGATATTGGTAAGGAAGTACTGGATCAGGTTATCACAAATGTCAGATTTTTACACTAGCCCTTCAATTTTCCTATTATATCAGCTGCCTTAGTGTACATTATACACTGAATCCTTTATTCTTTGCAACAACCTTGGGATTATTACTTTATCATACGTCACATAGATAAAGGAAATGGATACTCAGAGATACTGCACAATTTGGCTAAGATTACCCAGCAAGCCACAGCACTGGAAGTTAAACCCCTGTTGTATGATTCCAAATTCAGCAGACACTTTTCCCACCACAGCATTGTCATTTCTCCTTTCTTTCTCCTTCCTTCCTTCCTTCCAAGTCTCTATAACACCCCTCAGTTTAAGACTAATGTTACCTGATAAAGACTTTTGTAGGAGATCCAAGTTGCTGATGAAAAACGTGAAGCTTTCAGGTATGATTTCTAATTTCTTCCCTAAGCTGTATGAAGCTAATCTATAAAGACCTCTAGCCATGTAGACTCAAAACAGAAGCCTAGTTGTCATTCCATTCCCTACCCTCCCTCTCATTCCTATTTTTCACTCTTGTAAGTTCCCTTGCTGAAGAAACAGGATACAATAAACTAAATCCTTAGAAGCTCATTTTAAGCTACCTGCTTGCTTCTGTTAGGTCCCTTAAAGAATAGTGCCAGATTACAGTGTCAGAAACCCCAGGTGACAGCAGGCAGGGCTGCTGTGTGTTGGCTTCAAGGGCATCACTCATAGGTATATTCTACATGAATAGCGTTCCCTGGAAGGATGGAGCATGCAACCGCCCTACCAACTTCCAGGGAAGGTTGGTCCAACCTTGGTGTGAACTTGTCACATGGCCAATGCTCAATTGTTGACATTGTAGATGGGAGATTTTCCAGATGGGTCAAATTTGAAAATATTCTAACCCACAAACCCTGAAATCCCTTTTTTTTCTCTTCTCACTGTACAAATTTCTCTTTCACAACATTCATGGGACACAAAGTCTGGTACCTCTCTTCTGCTTTGCTAGCAATGGAGCTTTGGACATATTTCCCCTAATTAAGTTATTCCAAGAGGGGAAGAGACTGCTCATCCCCTTGCAATATTCAGTCCATCATTTCTCAATAATAAGGTTGGATTGCACCCTATTAATTATACAATGGTGATATTTTAGCTGAGCACAATGCCTCCAAGGACAAAATGTTATATTCCTCAGGGTTTCTTTTGCAGGTACAACCTGTGGTCACATAACTAAATTCTGGCCAATGAGATAAAAGTAGAAGTATTGTGGGTAACTTTTAAGAAGTATACTTAAAGGAAGTGCTTCAGAATATCCTCACTTCTCCTCCTGCCTGGAATGTGAAGAGGATACTTAGATCTTCAGCAGCCACCTCAGACTCTGAGGTAAACTCAAGGATGGAAGCCATTTTCTCAATATGGCAGTGCCCTAAAGAGTCTCAGTCCTTAGAGATTTCATGAAACTGCCTACAAAGAATTTCTTTGTGCAAAAGAAAAAACTCCTTGAGGGCTGAGCCTATTGTATTTTTAAATCTCTACAACTTGCAGTTGAACATAATTTCTAAGTGGTACAGAAGACAGATGAATTTAAAGGTAGATTCTCATTTTTAACTAAACAGAACTTTTTTCTACAGTTATTTTATAAATGAATCAATTTTTTAAATACAGAACAACAACAACAAAAATAGCATATCCAGAGGGGAAAGCACTTTTGGGTCATCTTATCCAGTAACATGCTCTCCACACAAATACCCTGACACTTCTTGGGTTGTTTCATCCTTCCTCTGACTCCACCCAGTCTTACATTTTACATTTCAATTTGACCATTGTTTCATTTATCGGAATTTTCCATGGACAATCCAATGTCCAAAATAAACTGAGATGGAAAATATGTCTCTACATGGATTGGCCATCCTTTCCGTTCATTCTGGACATTTTATTTTCCTTCGTCGCTGCGTAAGGCACTCAACCCAGTTGCTTATCTCCTTAACCGTGTATAAAGAAAATATGTTTTCCAAGTTACAGAGTGGGTTTGTCATGGACATCAGCAATAAAAATAATAAACAAAGTAAATAGTCCCAGTATTAAATGATGAATTTCCGAAAGTATATTTATGTCAGGGCTCCCATAGACATAATGTCCAGGAGACAAATGAGCAAAACATAACAAAAGCATATAACATAACATTTCCATGATCTGACCCCAAGCCACACCAGCCTCCCATTTTTCCTGGAAGCCTAGGATGGTACAAGGTCCTCTTCTTCAGATTCCTCTACCCTTCCCCCTCCAGCCAAAAACATTCACTGGAGCCCATATAATTGCTGAAAAGTCCTCAGAGAACATTTAAAAGTCCTCCCCTCCCGCAAGAAACACACCAGATGTTCTGCTCTAGAACAGCAGAGGCTCTCACTGATGAGCATCACAGTGCCCGCCAACCCCAGCTTTCCTTCCTAAGAGCTCACACATCGACCAGTGACCGCTTCCTCTACCATTGTCAATATTCCAGTCCTCGAGGCTCCTGCCTCACCATCTGATTACCAAAATACCTTGTTCAGAAGTCATTTTTCTAGGTGTAAACTTAAAAAGGATTCCTGTGGTCTACCTCCAAACACTTTAATCTGCCATTAAAAATTCTTCACGGTTTGATACCCATGTCTCCAAACTTGCCTCCCCCATTCTGTGAGATACAGTGAGGCTCTGGTCAAATTGACCTCTTAGCTCCCAATTATTTTGTCACAGTCCCCTGTGACTGAAGTCATGATTTGCCCTTGATTTTTCATTTTATTTACTTACTTTGTTGACAACATTTCCTACACTGAGGAAGCTACATAAATAAAAGAAAGGTTTTACTTTGTTTTGTTTGGGATATATTGTAGTCTATCAGGAAAAGCATGGACCTTCCCAACCTACCACATCGGAGATCACAAGCTCTCCTTAGTTGCTTGTTTTATGGCATGGCTGCTCAATGAGGCTACAATTGCCAGTCTAGTTGAGGGCATGAATTCTGACTACCTACATACTGTTGAATTCCTACCACCTGACAGAATGTTTGACAGAGCAGGTGAATGAATAAATGCTGCATGTCTGTAACTGCCAAGTAAGTTTTGTAGGAGCACAATTCAACCTAAATCTCTGACATAGTTTCCTTGGGTCTGTTTTTTTCTCTGTAGAATAGGAAACTCTTTTCATGCAACAAATAAAACTTCTCCACCCAATCTGTACATTCTCCCTAAGATTTCCTAATATAGTAAAGTATCTTTGTCCTCCAGATAAATGATGGTGATGCAGAATAAAATACTGAGGTTATAAAACATCTAATGCAGTCCCTGGTGTACACTCAGCACTAAATAATATTGGGGGAATGAATGAAGGTAAGGAAGAAACAAGTGAAAATAGGAAGATGAGATCAATTAAGGCAGAAAGGAAGATGTAACAAAGACAACTCATTGTCCCCAATACTTATTCTTCCCTTAATCTGCAAGAAGAAAATTTTTAGCTGAGTAAACATGGCTGGCTAGAGTAAAGACTTATTTTCTGACTTCCTTGCAGTTGGATATAACCATGCATTTACGTAGTGGCTGATATGTAAAAACAAGTTTTTGTGGACCATCTTCCTGGAATATTTTCCAAAACACAACAGCAACAAAAAAACTGCTAGACCATATCCTTTTCTAAACCTTCTGTGGCTTCCCAAGTGAATCAGTAGTAAAGAATTCACCCGCCAATGCAGGAGCCATGGATATTCAAATATCCCCTGGAGAAGGAAATGGCAACCCATTCCAGTGTTTTCGCCTGGGAAATCCCATGGACAGAGGAGCCTGGCAGGCTACTGTCCACAGGGTCACAAAGAGTCAGACTTGAATTGGTGACTAAACAACAATCCTCCCATACCTCTGCCTTCATCCTCCCTAGGGACTTTGTGAAGCAAAGCCACAGTAGCAGACCTAGATTACTTACCATTGGCTTCTTGCATGAAAGGAAAAGTAACTTCGACCTTGTTTGAGAGTCACAGTTAAACCTTCATTCTAACTAATCGAATCAACAAGATAGGGAAAACGGCAGAAACAAGGGAAGGAAAATAGGCCCCGTGACAAATTACGATCCTACCTTCAAGAAACATATGGTCTGGAGGCATAAATACTTGAGACACGTGTTTTGGTTACATTCTGGGTCAAAGAGACAAAGTAGCTACCAACATACTGCTTGCTTCCTGTCTCAAAATTAATCCTACCAAAAGTCTTAAAGAGGAAGGGAATGATTCAACTACCAAGATCAAAAACTGTGACAAGTAAGGAAGAAGCTGAAAACTGAATTGGAGGAGGAGGGCTGGGTGACTAGAGGGTAAGCTCTTAAATTCTGCTTTTATCTCTCCCTCACCTTGCTCAGAGACAGTCTTTGCCTGGTACTTTACTGCAGAAATCGGTCCCAGCACAGGCCTCGTGGTAACGTCAGCTTAAAGCAAACACTGCATATGCCTGGAATGTTAATGAAGGTACCTGGGAGCCGATCAGTTGATCTGGAGCTTTTCTCACTCCTCAGTCCTCTCATCTAAGGCAATGCTTATCTACCTCCTCCCATAGCTGCTCCTCTGAGGGTTTATTTTTTTTTATTTTTATTTTTTGTTGTTGTTGTTTATTTATTTTATTTTTTTTAATTTTAAAATCTTTAATTCTTACATGTGTTCCCAAACATGAACCCCCCCTCCCACCTCCCTCCCCATAACATCTCTGTGGGTCATCCCCATGCACCAGCCCCAAGCATGCTGTATCCTGCGTCATACATAGACTGGCGATTCAATTCTTACATGACAGTATACATGTTTCAATGCCATTCTCCCAAATCATCCCACCCTCTCCCTCTCCCTCTGAGTCCAAAAGTCCGTTATACACAGCTGTGTCTTTTTTCCTGTCTTGCATACAGGGTTGTCATTTCCATCTTTCTAAATTCCATATATATGTGTTAGTATACTGTATTGGTGTTTTTCTTTCTGGCTTACTTCACTCTGTATAATCGGCTCCAGTTTCATCCATCTTATCAGAACTGAATCAAATGAATTCTTTTTAACAGCTGAGTAATACTCCATTGTGTATATGTACCACTGCTTTCTTATCCATTCATCTGCTGATGGACATCTAGGTTGTTTCCATGTCCTGGCTATTATAAACAGTGCTGCGATGAACATTGGGGTACATGTGTCTCTTTCAATTCTGGTTTCCTCGGTATGTATGCCCAGCAGTGGGATTGCTGGGTCATAAGGTAGTTCTATTTGCAATTTTTTAAGGAATCTCCACACTGTTCTCCATAGTGGCTGTACTAGTTTGCATTCCCACCAACAGTGTAGGAGGGTTCCCTTTTCTCCACACCCTCTCCAGCATTTATTGCTTGCAGATTTTTGGATTGCAGCCATTCTGACTGGTGTGAAGTGGTACCTCATTGTGGTTTTGATTTGCATTTCTCTAATAATGAGTGATGTTGAGCATCTTTTCATGTGTTTGTTAGCCATCCGTACGTCTTCTTTGGAGAAATGTCTATTTAGTTCTTTGGCCCGTTTTTTGATTGGGTCGTTTATTTTTCTGGAATTGAGCTGCATAAGTTGCTTGTATATTTTTGAGATTAGTTGTTTGTCAGTTGCTTCATTTGCTATTATTTTCTCCCATTCAGAAGGCTGTCTTTTCACCTTGCGTATATTTTCCTTTGTTGTGCAGAAGCTTTTAATTTTAATTAGATCCCATTTGTTTATTTTTGCTTTTATTTCCAGAATTCTGGGAGGTGGATCATAGAGGATCCTGCTGTGATTTATGTCTGAGAGTGTTTTGCCTATGTTCTCCTCTAGGAGTTTTATAGTTTCTGGTCTTACATTTAGATCTTTAATCCATTTTGAGTTTATTTTTGTGTGCGGTGTTAGAAAGTGATCTAGTTTCATTCTTTTACAAGTGGTTGACCAGTTTTCCCAGCACCACTTGTTAAAGAGATTGTCTTTACTCCATTGTATATTCTTGCCTCCTTTGTCAAAGATAAGGTATCCATAGGTGTGTGGATTTATCTCTGGGCTTTCTATTTTGTTCCATTGATCTATGTGTCTGTCTTTGTGCCAGTACCATACTGTTTTGATGACTGTGGCTTTGTAGTAGAGCCTGAAAAGATGAAAAGTTAACCCAAGACTTAGGTAAAATGCCATCATTGGTGACAGGGTGGAATCAAGGGCTGGGACATGAGCTCATAAGGCACAATAACTAGACATCTGAGGAGCACAATTACTATACAGACAACAGAAGGAACAATATCTGATGCAGAATTGTGGGAGTGACAAAGAATTTTAAAATAAGCATGGCTTTCAATATCTTTGAGAAGAGAAGACATTGGTAACCTGAAACATCAACAGGAAGTCATAAGAAAAGGAATCCACTGGAAATACTAGGTATGAAAAAATGTAAGAGTTGGATTTTTAAACAGAGCAACAGGACAAACAAGTAGGATGGAAAGTGCTGGAGTACAAATGTGTGATTACACCAAGACACTCCCAGGAGGCAACAAGATACGAAAATAAGTACCCAAAGAAAGTCGGCTCACCATCTTCATTATCTGACAAAATGTTTATCAATTTGGTCCACCAGGTCCACTCTCTGAACCTCTGTCTGTGTTATAAGCTCCTTTGCGGACGACTTCCAAAAGCAGGTAAAGGTGAGAAGAATAAACATAGCTCTTACATGCGCCTTGTTTCTTCTGAACTTTCAGGCAAAAATCTCAGAGTGTAGTCAGACATCAGGATAGTTCAGTAGAAGCAGGTTGGTAACACGAATTCCCAGTAATTTTGGGATCCTACTGCCTAAACAGACTTCCCAGGTGGCACAGGGGAAAACAATCTGCCTGCTAATGCAGGAAACTCAAGAGATGCAGGTTTAACTCCTAGGTCTGGAAGAGCCCCTGGAGTAGGAAACGGTAATCACTCCAGTATTCTTGCCTGAGAAATCCTATGGATAGAGGAGCCTGGTGGGCTAAAGTCTATGGGGTCGCAAAGGACTTGGATACAACTTAGTGACTAAGCACTCATACACTGCCTAAACATCCACTTTGGCAATATCTCAAAAAATACCCTTAGGCAATGTCATCTTAGCTGTCTGTCTGATAAAAATAAGGAGGATGAGTGAGGGAGTGTCTTTCTTTCCTCTCCAGTTATTGTGCATACAGATACACCCTTCCAGAGGGATGCTATACATGATGATACACAGGACTAGACAGTGAGCTATCCAAAGTCATGGACAAAGTCTATCTCCAAGAAAGCAGTCAATACTGAGAGTTGAATTCAGCTACAGGGCACACAGAGAAGTCATTATGTCTCAAAGCACTGTTGGGATGTGAAATATACTATATGTCTCAATAAAAATCAAGTATAAAAGATAAATTGACTCAAATACTTTTTTTAAAAAAAAGTACTGTTGCAGTTAATGTGATAGAAATATACTTGATACATTACTGTGAACACAGAGGATATAATTTGATTCAAGTATAGTTGCAGCCTACTACATGTTTTTCATGACAAGCACTTTTTTTTTCAAATTGAACCCAAAATTCAACTTTAGTTATAAATCAACAAGCATTTTGGAACTTCAACTTTCAAATATACTGTAATTTTCAGACCTCAGAAACATGAGAAAATATTTTTGCTCACTTTTCAAAAACTGGTCAAATAGTAACTAAGGAAAATCTACTTTAAAAAGATCACCACTTAAAATTTCCAATATCCATACAGGTTTCAACAGCTAGGCATCTGTCTTCAAAAACATCAAACGTTTGACTAACATCTTTCAAATGTACCTGCCACTTGGGCACGACTGACGGAAACATTTGTATGATGGGTTTGGGGACCTTTTCCTACACTAGCAATAATAATCTGTGTTTTCCTCTGCTGTCATCAAAGCAATTTGGGTCTGAAAAAGAGCTTCTCCTGCATAGAACCTGGTTTCTTCTTCTGCTGAATCCTGCAATGAAGTCATCCCACTCTTGTGTTTACGACGCCACAGTCTGTTACCATGAAAATGATTGCAATGTCATAAATTCAGCATTTCAACTTTTCAGCAGGATCAAGGAGGAAAAGACGATGAGGTTGTTTGAAAGGAATGGTACAAGTGCTTCTGGTAATTAGCTGGAGGGACATGGGAAAAGCATATTTTACAGGGAGAATGAAAGCTTTTATATTGGTCCAAGTCCTTTAATTTAAGCCCAGAAAACTGCCTAGCATGTTGCCCATGAAGGTTCTAACATATGACCTCTGACTTCTTTTACCAGTAATCACTGGGGACCATGACAAAACCAGTGGACTTCCATGCCCTTCATGAGCTAAAATCTCTGTTCTTTCAAGTCAACATGAAGACCTTGGACCAGAGTTTGAATTTTCAAGTTATGGTCTCCAGACTTTTGAGAAAAGAATGGCTTGAAATGTTGCCTTTGGAGTTTTTTCCTACCTAATTGTTTTTAATCTCATTTTTAGTAGATTTTGCCATGCCACACAACCTGTGGGATCTTAGTTCCCCAACCAGGGATTGAACCCAGGCCCTTGGCAATAAAAACATGGAGTCCTAACCACTGGACCGCCAAGGAATTCCCTTTATATCACTTTCGAGCAGGAATTTTATATCACTTTGGAAAAGTAAATGGAACATAATTGGTGATTGAATTCAAAAATATAATTTTGAAGATAAAAAGAAAAACGTTACTCTCAGATTCATGAATCTTCAGAAGTAATCTTTCTGCATTTTGCTCTTTCTGGTGCTCTTTCTTGTGTAACATAATCATTTTGATTCTTATCTCTTCCTATTTGTATAAAACATGCTTCACAGGGACTGCGGCAGAGACAAGAGTTAGCCTAAGACCCTAGCACATAATACAAGGACAGGAACCATAAGTACCTTCCTGACTCCTGACCTTCAATCTAATCCTCCTTCAGCCACAACACGGTCTAGTGTCTGAAGTGCTCTCTAATAGCTTCATTGTTTATTCTGGTTTGGCCTCCATCCTAATGTCAGTAACCTCTTGAACTTTCACTACCACACTTTCATAGCACTTCTCCATGTCTCCTCTTTTCAGATTCATCGTTCCTGACTTGATCATTAAACACTGGATTTCCCCAAGCCTCCTCAGTGTTCACCAAAGCCCTCATCCCTTCTCTATACAATTCCCCCACCCCAATCTCATCCAAATCCACAGCTTCAAGTACCAGCTCTATTCTGTAACTCATATCTGTATTCCTAGCCCTGACTTCTCCCGCTGGGCTATATAGTCACAAAGAATTGGACATGACTGGGCAACTGAGCACAAACGCACCATGCACACGACCACAGCTCATGCCAGTGCCACTGCAAGGGTCTCAGAACTGACCTTCCATACCCGTTCTAATCTCCTGCAGTCTTTTGTCTATGCTGCAGCCAGGGTAATCTTTTCAAAATCCAAATCAGAACATATTATCTTCCTGCTTAAAACACTTCCACATTCTCTTGTAATAAAAGTCTAGTTGTGATGGATAATATAGGTAACTAATGAGAACTTACTGTATAGCACAGGGAACTCTATTCAGTGCTCTAAATCGGTGACCTAAATGGGAAGGAAATGCAAAAACAAAGGGGAGACATACAGCTGATTCGCTTTGCTGTACAGCAGAAATGAACACATCGTAAAGCAACTATACTCTAATAAAAATTAATAAAAATAAGTTGAAGCTCATGAGGACTCCACCACTGACTGGTAAATTTCATTCCTGTTGCATAAAATAAGGAGTCATTAGTTTTGTCCCCTCGTGGTTTATCATCAGTTTTGAAGAATTATATTCTGATGCCTTTGTTTTTCTGAAATCTGTAGCTGTAGGTACAGTTTCCTTATCTGTTTGCTCTTCACTGCATTTGCAGCTCTTTTTAATATGTTGAGAATAATACATTTGTTTTAGCTTCACTAAAGATGAAACCTCAGTTTAAAAAATATTTTTTCTTTTTTAACTCCCCAGACTTTGCCTCTTTCTTGTATTCCAGCCACTCAGACTTTTTCAGGTTTCCACCTGTTTCCTTTCACCTCAGGGACTTTTCCTATGCTGTTCCCACTTTCTGAAACATTCTTCCACCCTGTGTACCCTCCACCCTTTACCTAGTTTATATTCTCATTCATCCTTAGATGTCACTTCCCCTGGGAAGCCTTCCCTGACTCCAGGCTTAGAAGTCAGCTAAATACCCTATTATAATCCTTCACAGAATCACATTCTTTCCCTTCAAAGCACATATGTCAAAGTACAAGTATACAATTATTATAATAGCCATTTAACTAATTATAGTTACTGACATAACTCTACATGGAAACACACAAGATATCTACTTTTGTTTCCAGTATCTCCCAAGCTCTTGGCACAGCACCCAGCACAGACTATGTGCTCAAGATAGTTTTTTGATTTATGATTGACATTCTAATTGCAAATCATTGAAATGTAATCACAAGTGACACTGCAAAAACTATTTTTATTTTTTAAAAAAGGTAAACATACACCTACCAGCCAGGCTTCCCTGGTGGCTCAGTGGTAAAGAATCTGCCTGCCAATGCAGATGTGGATTCAATTCCTTGTTTGAAAAGATACCCGCTAGAGAAGGAAATGGCTACCAACTTCAGTATTCCTCCCTGGGAAATTCCACGGACAGAGAAGCCTGGCGGGCTACAGTTCACGGGGTGACAAAAATGTCGGACACAACTTAGTAACTAACCAACAATAACATCTACCACCATTTCACACCACTTCACCCTTCCACTGCTAGGTATTTTTTCTTAGCATCTTTATTCCCAATAGCCAAAAAAAAGAAAGAAAGAAAAAAGAACTAGAAACAATCCATTGCACAACAGTAGAATAAACAAAATGTGAAATATATAATAAAATACTAATTCCACAACAATATACGCTTGAAGGTATCGTTTATGCTCAAAAGAGGTCTTTTTAAGAAAAATGAACTACTGATACACATAACAGCATGCTGCTGCTGCTAAGTCGCTTCAGTGGTGTCCGACTCTGTGTGACCCCACAGATGGCAGCCCGCCAGGCTCCCCCGTCCCTGGGATTCTCCAGGCAAGAACACTGGAGTGGGCTGCCACTTCCTTCTCCAATGCGTGAAAGTGAAAAGTGAAAGTGAAGTCACTCAGTCATGTTCGACTCTCAGCGACCCCATGGACTGCAGTCCACCGGGCTCCTCCATCCATGGGATTCTCCAGGCAAGAGCACTGGAGTGGGGTGCCATTGCCTTCTCCACATAACAGCATAATGAATCTCAAAATCTTTATGCTGACTTAAAGAAGACATGCACAAAAAGTATGTGTATCCTGTATGATTCCATTTTTACGAAGTTCTAGAAAATGCAAACTAAACTATAAGGATAAAAATATGGTTGCATGGGGACAGTGGGGAAGGGAAGATGATTACAAAGCAACAGGAGAGGATGTTGGGGGACTTTGGGGGATTAAGCAAAATGCTATCTTGATTGCGGTGGCCCTTTCATGTGTGTACACATATGTCAAAAACCATCAATAGTATACTGGTCAGACTTCAATCTTACATATAAGACTTAAATCTTACATAAAAGATTTATATAAATTTATAAGTATATAAATTTATACTAGCAAAGGAAAGATGTGGGGATAAAAAAGGGATCTTAATTCCAGGAGTTTACTATTACTTATTTAATTATTCAACAAATATGTAAGATTTCTAACAGGAACCAAGAAAATAAAACTAAGAAATCCTAGAATATGTAACTAGAAAACAACTCTAAAAATATTATGTCTTCCCATATGCTTTGGGTAAATTCAGGATAGGGCTTCCCTAGTGGCTCAGACGGTAAAGCATCTGCCCACAATGCAGGTAGACCTGGGTTTGATCCCTGGGTTGGGAAGATCCCCTGGAGAAGGAAATGGCAACCCACTCCAGTACCCTTGCCTGGAAAAGCCGATGGACAGAGGAGCCTGGTAGGCTACAGTCCATGGGGTCGCAAAGAGTTGGACATGACTGAGCAACTTCACTTCACCTCACTTCAAATTCAGGATAGCAAACAAAATATTTCTACTTAGATATTTATTTGCTGGGAGTTATTGAAGAATATCATGACTTTAGTCCCAGAATCTTTGAGAATATATTATACATAATGACTTTGAAAGCTTCCATGACAAGAAATTAAAATAAATCAGAAGCAGCATAATTGTTTTAAAGGCAGTTATTTCTAACAATTAACATTAGTAAATAACTCCCCCACTCTTTAACTTCCTTTCTGTGTAGTTTTCACTGGACTTTAGCAATCTGTGTGTAAATAAAGGCTTTAAATATTTTTGCTATAGTCAAAATTTTATATCCTCTTAGTTCTACAATATGGAGGAGTCAGCCATTTCAAATTTTTGCAGACTTAATAGAATATTAATGGCCCTAATGATTTTTAAATACTAGTTGCAAGGTTGTTTAAAATGACTGTGTCATAGTAGCGATCAATAAGATAATGAATGTGAAACTACTCTGTACATAGCAAAGGGCTACCTGAGCTTAAGGGAAGAGATAAAAATATTTCAAAACTATCTGTCATTTGAAAGAATAGAATGTATGGTAAACAATCATCACTTACTCAAACACAGGAAGCATTAAAAATCAAAATTAGATTGGCCTAGGTCATTTAAGAAAAGGGAAGGCCAGAGTCTTAAAATAGGGTGAGATAATTTCCCAAGTAGGAAAATAAATCTTTCTGAAAGTATTCCATTTTTTTAAAGGGCCAGAACAAAAGGTTCCCTCAATATCTTCAATGCAAGACTACAATATCTAGAACAAAATGTTTTCATAGATGGTTCACAGGAACAAATAGTTTCTGTGTCAAGTAAGTCTCGGTCACTCTGAGTTAAATTTAAAAGGCTATTCAGTCATTTTCATAGACTCTAATATGATAGTAATATGAAAGAGAGGATAATAGGAACAGAGAAAAATATGTAGTGTTTTCAAACTTACTTGACAATAATTATTTTTGTCTCAAGTCTTGTTCTGGATCTGTGAAAGAATTTTAATCTCAAATGGATAAGGTGAGGGATAAGAAATGGAGAATTTCATGCATGTGGCCTTAAGAAAAGGAAACGAAGGCTGAGTGAATGGCCGATTTACAAAAGATGGGAACATCTTCCCATCAATGAGCAGCCGCCAAGAATCTCTCCCTACCTTGGAGCCAATGAACCCACTGGGTGGACCGCAAGGAGGCTGTTCCTTTTTCTGCACTCCAGTAGGGTAAAAGCCACCTGCCCCAGCACCTCCTGGGACTCCAAGCCACTTGCTGAAGTCTGCCAGTTTCCAATTAATTGGGGTTCCTCTGCTATCCTCAAATAAACTCTATTTCTGGTTTACCTCGAGCTTGCATCCACTAACATGGTCACTTCTTAACTAGAAACAGCATGAATGAACTGATACAGGTGATTTAGAAATTCAGGAACCCTGATGAACATCATAGTATATCAATCTGGCAAAAACACAGCAGTAACTTCGACCATGTTGGTGTAAGTGACTAAGATTACTGATTACCAATGCATTGCATAACAGGAGCACTGCAAAAAAGAGTCTGGTTACAGAGAAAAAAAGGAGAAGCATGTGTCTACGTGGCAGAGCAAATTGTGGGAATAAGAGTTGCTATTAAGTTGGCCAAATAATATCTATTTCATGAAATCCACCTTTTGAACTGTGGTGTTGGACAAGACTCTTGAGAGTTCCTTGGACTGCAAGGAGAGCCAACCAGTCCATCCTAAAGGAAATCAGTCCTAAATACTCATTGGAAGGACTGATGCTGAAGCTGAAACTCCAATACTTTGGCCACCTGATGTGAAGAGCTGATTCATTGGGGAAAAAAAAAAATCCTGATGCTGGGAAAGATTGAGGACAGGAGGAGAAGGGGACGACAGAGGATGAGATGGTTGGATGGCATCACCAACTCAATGGACATGGGTTTGGGTGGACTCCGGGAGTTGGTGATGGACAGGGAGGCCTAGCGTGCTGCGATTCATGGGGTCGCAAAGAGTCGGACACGACTGAGCGACTGAACTGAAACTGAAACCTCGTGTGAAAATGGAGAGTTGCAATGAAAGCAAATTTCAAAGAGGAGGAAATGATAAAGGACTTTTGGACTCAGAGGGAGAGGGAGAGGGTGGGATGATTTGGGAGAATGGCATTGAAACATGTATACTGTCATGTAAGAATCAAATCGCCAGTCTATGTCTGATGCAGGATACAGCATGCTTGGGGCTGGTGCACGGTGATGACCCAGAGAGATGTTATAGGGAGGGAGGTGGGAGGGGGGTTCATGTTTGGGAACGCATTTACACCCATGGTGGATTCATGTCAATGTATGGCAAAACCAATACAGTATTGTAAAGTAAAATAAAGTAAAAATTAAAATAAATAAGCAGGGTGACAATAAAAAAAATAAAAAGAATTCAAGAACCCAGTGACAGCTACAGGTAAGTGCTCCTGAAACACGTATTCCTGGAGCCCTGACCACCTGCACGAGTTCTCTGTGAAAGCTGTCTTGCCCAGTCCCTGGGTGCCTGTGCAGAGTGGCAGGTTCCTATACCCTTCCACCACATCCCTGAGCATGCCTCACCTTCTTCAGTGGCCTGAGAAATCAAAGTCACTTTCTAAATACCATGCTAGAATGTGGAGACCCTGGGAAGTGATTCCTGGGCACAGGGCTTCTGTGTTCAGCTGAGCAATGGGACCCAAAATCCAGTCTGTATTATCCTCACCAAACCATGGGTCCTGGCATTGTGCTGCCTGTCTGGAGAAAAACAGTCTTTGACTTCAGCAAAACAAACAAAAATGGTCTTTTGACTTTTACTGGTGGACTGGCCAAGTCTGTTTCTCCTTCTCTCCCTCCATGCATGGAGGAGGTCTTTCTCTCCTCCTCACACAGCCACCCTATCAGATTCTCCTGCCCTGCTCAGTACCATCAGCCTGGACCCTTTGCCCAGTTTCTTCCACTCGACTTGCCGGAAAGGGCCTTGTGGATCTGGTGACATAAAGAAAGGACTTCTCTTCAGCATACTTGAGCCTGAACCTGTTAGCCTGGAGAGGCTAGAAAGGCTTTTCGTCTCTCCTTCCTCTTTCCTTGGCAGAAAGTAGCAGAAGGTTTCAGAAAAGGAAATAGGACTGCTGAAGAGTGGAAACATAGCCAGGTATATTTCAAAAATAAAATTCCTGTTACAGAATTGATTGGCATAATCCAGTCTCTGGGTAGAACATTCTTGGGCCAAAAGTCATTCTTTTTGGTCACTCAACACAGCCAGGGAGAGGAGGGTGGGGTTACAGGATGTACAAGGGGCTGACCGCTGGCTGTGGGCAGAGGAGGTTATCTGTTGTTAAAGGAAGAGAACTCGGTCTGGGTAGACCCACCCTGAGAAATCTACTATGGCTCTCTAGCCTTGAGGATAATTTTTACATGATTTAAAGAAACCCTCCTTCTTTAACTGTTCACGTTGGATTTTATATCCCAACTCTTTGGACTATAATAATTTTCATCTGTACCTTGTTTGAGTTTAAAGTCTCCTTTTAGGTGTGAAACTGAGAGGCTTTATAAGCATTTTGGTAAAGACACAGTGAGGGAAATGACAGTGACTTATCGTGGTCTGTGCCTGTTTTCAGCTCCTAATAGCAAGCACACCTTTTAGGATGTTGTCACACTGATAGCCATGTGGCCTCCCCCTCATAGGAATCCATAAAGGAAAAAATAAGCAAATCTATCAAAAGGAGGCTAGCTTGACAGAGAAGTGATTCTTCCCCGACATCCTTCCCCAGGTTCTCTACCAGTTGTTATGCTCACCTATACCAGGAAACGATCTGGTCAAACCTGTGACTCTCACAATAATATTCAGGAAGGGAAAAACAAAAACAAAAGATTTAGTTAGATACTGACAAAGTAATCAGCTTTTCCCCAGGAAAATTAAAGGTCTGCGGTGCTATGTGTCCCTTTTTTATGGTGCTTTATATCCCTAATGTGCATGGTGGCGGTAGCTTTCAGACAGAAAGCTTTGACTGAGAGTAGGGACTTCACTGGTGGTCCAGTCGTTAAGATTTCACCTTCCAGGGCAGGGGGTGTGGGTTCAATCCCTGGTCAGGCAGCTAAGATCCCACATGTCTGGTGGCTAAAATAAATAAATAAGACCAAAGCAGTACTATAACAAATTCAATAAAGTCTTTTTTTAAAAAATGGTTCATATCAAAAAAAAGTTTTAATTTAAAAAAGAAGGCTTTGACTGAAGGATGGTGAGAGATTGGAATGGCTAGAAAAAATGAGAGAGAAAACATCTTCTGTGCTTATCAAGAACCCCATGCACCAAGGCCAGCAGTGAACTCCCCCAGCCTTCTAAAAAAATGTGATTTCGGGACAAACACCGAAGAAAAGTGAGACTTTACAAGGTGTGATGGCGAAGCTCAGACAAGACAAATTAAATCAGACTGGCTCCTTTGGAATTTCACTTCCCATTCGTTCCAAGAGAATTCCCAATGCTGATTTCTTCCACGTTAGGATGTACTTAGCCCTCATTTCTAAGGTCTACTCTGCCTGCCAGGACAATTTTCATTCATCTCCGGGACATCCGGCTATTCAGTGGTTTCATTCTAGGAAGAGAAAGCACACACAGTGACCTGTGTAGGAACAGGACACTGCTGACCTCCTTCTGGAATTCTCAGTAGACTTCTTCCCAGCTCTCTGTATAAACTGTTTGCAGCTGGGTATTTTCCTTCTTGTGAAACAAGACTGTCTTCCCAGCAGAACAAGACCTATTTGATGAATGGTGGCAGAGGGCTAAGGTGGAAGCAGGTTTTGATTGCTTTGATTGCAAGAATCCGGGAGTTTAAAAATGACCTAGAAGGCTTAACCCCTTCTTATCTGTGCTACAGTAAATGATAGAACAACAAAAATATTATGTTTATACTCTGACACAGGGTAAAAGACAAAAATAGGTGTTTTTCTCAGTGTGTTTGAAGCGCTGTTACCATATTTAGAATCTTTCTTTAAAAACAATTTTATTACAGAAATAATTCATTCATATATCAGAGCAAAAAAGATTCAAGCAATGCAGAAGCATAGAGTGAAAGATACAAGTCCATTTTTCACCCCTCATCCACTCCTGCTTTCTCCTCAAAGGTAACCAGATTTACAGTTTGCTGTAGATGTTTCTACTTAAATAACACATGTTTCCTGAACAATCTTTTCCGCCTGTTGCTTTTTTCACAGAACAGTGTATATTTTAGGTCCTTCCCTGTGAGTGTCTACAGGTCTGCCTCATGGTTTTTAATGGCTGCAGCATTGTGGTGGTTTGATACAGAAGAAAATGTTAATTGTGTCCCCATGGCTAAAAGAATTTTGAAAAACAAGTGTTTGATTTGCCTGGATTTACAGTAACTTCTTGAAAAATTAAGTGGGAACTTGCAGAGGGATGCTCAAATTGCTCGTCACTGAAAAATCATTCAGCGAAATGAGGCATAGAACTCACTGCCCTGGGAAGGCAGCCTGGCATGGACCCTGCCCTGCATCTTCCTGGGTCTGGAGGGAGGGAGCTCTTTGGCAGCACTTCTCTGCTATTCCTTCTCCAAACATATTGGGTTCAAGTAACTTCCAATCTTGACACTGCTTTCCATATAACCTGTATTATCCTGTAACCCTGTGAGTCCCTAACCCAAAGAGAAGGTTGTTGGTGGGAAAAATCAAAATGAGAAATGGAAGAAGAGCAATGGTGATGTGTTACATTGATTTTTCTCACAGTGCTTACTTGCTTTCCATAAATCTTGGAATGACTGGGCAATCTTTCAATAAATTAGGTGTTGTCTTTTTCCAGGGACTGGACCCAGGCTCTCAGCAGTGAACGCACAGAGTCCTAACCACCAGACCACCAGGGAATTCCCAGATCAGGTGTTCTCAATTGGGTAACTCATCTCCTGACAACATTGGTCTCTCTTTTCCCCATGAATGATTACCCTCCTGCTCTGAGCAAGTGAAAGATTCCTTAACCTTTTTGGTAACCAAGTTTCAGTTCTGACAGCAGACTTGCACCTTCAGGAGTTTTCTAGCGAAAAGTTCCTTTTTCAGAAAAGCATCATGAAAGCCTGAAGTTTAAGGGAAAGAGAAAAAAAAAAAAAAAAAAAACTAATTGCATCCTATAACACACTAGGATCCTACACTTTTAAGAGCAAATGTATTTTAGCTTCTCCCCGGGAGCTAAGAACACGGTCATTTCACAACAGCTTGTAATGAATTAGCCCAATTCTTTGATCAATGGCATCAAAGGCCTGTGATAGCACCAATAATATAGACGTTAGAAAATTTTGCATTGATTTAATGCCTGAAATCAATCAACCTTTCACCATTCTGTTTCCCTTGCGTTGCTCGTGCAGACTGGGAGAACATTTAGCTCCCCATTCTCCAGAAGGGAGTGAGACCACTGGAGAGACTAGTTTTCTATAGCTACTAGATTTGAAGTCACTGAAAGTTACAAGGGATAAACTTTTCAGTAAAAAAAAAAATCTTTCTGCAAGAAAATGTCAAAATTCAAGTGGTCATTGCCTTTGAAATGGCCCTATTTACAGAACTTTCCAGCTTCGTCTCTCTTGCAATCTACTTTGGTTACTCCAGGCCAATGGCTGAGGTTGGCAGCCAGGTCTTCCAGCCAAGATTGAGTCCGAATGCAACTCAGGCTCCCTCCACATTCCTTTTGTTCAAGTAACTTTTCCAGGGCTATGCAGTCAGGCCAATTATCTTAGAAACAGGCAATTATAACCAGATTCACAGCTCCCTAAAAGGGTAAGTGCATTCCAGTAACAATTTCTCATGAAAGAAAACAGTAATTGAAGGATTGGCAAGGCTACTGCAACAGACCAAGACCTCTGGAAAGACATTTAATAGCACACGCACACACGCCTACACACACACACACACACACACACAGTCCACTTGCTTTCCCACTGGAGGAATTTTTCCTTTCCACCCAGATCTACTAAATATTTTCTGGGAGAAAAATACAGGCACTAGAAAGCAAAATAGATGACGGTATGGCTGGTCTTCCAGGTTCTGGTCATGCATTGTTCCTTAATATCTGAATCTGTTCATCTCTTGCTCACATATTGTTGAACGTAAGTCACAACATAAAATATTTGCGAAATACTACTCCTGAAATAATACATGGGTGAAAGTACTTTAGAAAAAGTAAGTTGTTCTATGTACTGAAGGTAAACATAGACTCTTTTGGAGCCCAGTTCACATCTTCATCAATAAAACTGAGTACCTGCTCACCCCAGGCATGAGGCAACCAAATCTACTTATCTAGATATTTTGCTTTAAGTCAGTAATAACCCTAGACCTAGATCTTGACGGAATACAACACATGCTTGAACATGCACGCACAGCTTGTGTGCACATATTCAAATCCATACACACAATACTTTGGCTTCCTTGTCCAAAGGCTTTTTCTCCCAGGTTGTTGTTTAAGTTGCTAAGTTGTTTCCGACTCTTTTGCAACCCCCTGGACTGCAGCCTTCCAAGCTCCTCTGTCCATGGAATTTTCCAGGCAAAAATACTGGAGTGAGTTGCCATTTCCTTCTCCAGAGGATCTTCCCGACCCAGAGATTAAACTCGCATATCCTTCATAGGCAGGCGGATTCTTTACCACTGAGCCGCCAGGGAAGCCCTTTTTTCCAGAACTAGATGATAAATTGTTTGAGCATAAACAACTTGCTCGTCTAAGTATTCCCAACAACACAGACTATACAGCTTTGCACATCACTGCCATCAGTACCTCGTTGTGGAAGTGATTAACCGTCAGATATTCATGATAGCTTTTCAGATATTGGACCTCTGAAACACGTTATAAGCATGTGCTTTGAGAAGAGTGGTAAATACACTGCCCACAAACATTTGTTTTTGCCGGAAGGAAAAAATTTATATAATTGTTTTTCTTCGTGTATGTATTTCTTCCTTTTGGGCAAAAGTAAATGTTTGTGGAATATATTCACCTAGAGTCACCCACACAGCCTGTGTCTATGTGTCTATCCTTTGGGTCTTCTTCCCAAGGGTATCTGGAGAAAGAGAGCTAGGAAAGGAATGGAAAGTGTGCACTTTCTCCTGTGGCTATCACGGCCACTCACTCCATTTGGTTCTGGAAAATAAGAAAGACAAACCATTCTGGGTGAGAAAGGGGATGTCTGACCTTGCTGCTTTGTTCCCCGCCCCCCACCCCCGCATTCAACCGGAGTATTAGGACAACAGGGAGACAAAAGGTAATTGAGCTGGGATTCTGGGGGAAGCATTTTGTAAGTGAATAAAAGGCCACAGTGATGAGTTCCGTGGCAGAGGGGGTTTCCAAACACATCTCCAGAGAATGTGGAGTGAACCCAAACAGAAAGGCTTTCTTTCTCAACATGCATAAAATACTGGGTTTAATATTTGCCTCCTGCCTGCACAGGTTAACACAGGCTTTAGGCTTGGACAGCAGAGCCCAACGCGGTGCCGCTGCTCCTGGGCGGCTGAGAAGGAACCGAGCGCCACCTAATGGCGGCAGGTGCAAGGCACGCCCCGCATCCTTTTGTCAAGAGGACTTTTGGAACCCGCTGCTCCAAAGTTAGGCGCCAAAGAGAAAAGAGGAAGTGCACCCCTTTTCCATCCCTTCCCAGCTCTCCTTCTCCAGATATCCTTGGGAAGAAGCAAAGGAAAGAAACCGACACGTTCCCTTGGAGAAGCAAGGCAGGGCGGGCTTTGGTTTCTCTGGGGAGAGGATAAAAGAGGGCGGATTCCTGTCTCCGTAAAAGAGGCTTAAATTTCCTCCCCGGTCTCATCTCAGAGAGCTAGTGAGGTTGCTGGTTAACTGAGAGAGGGCTGAGGGGTGACCTGGAGCAAAGGGACAGTGGGACAGGGCTGCAGGCAGATGGGCAGGGGGGCTGCACCATGAGCCTTGTTGAACCCTGGACCAGAGGAGTTTTCACTCCCAAGCGGAACAAAAGCCCCGCCTTCCTGAGCGTTCGTGATTTCTGCTGGATTGAAGGACAACCCCAGTGTCTCCCCTAGACTACCAGGAGCTCACCTGCCCCCAAGAGCGTGTATCTCCGCAGAGGGACCTATTTTCAGACCTTAAAATAGTTTGACCTTCAGGGCATTCCTTGATTCCTTTTCTTATTTTTCTCTAGCATTTATTGATTTACTTATTTTAGGCTTGCTGCCTGTGGCCTTTCTCTAGCTGCAGTGATGGTGGGCTATTCTCTAGGTGCATTGCACAGGCTTCTCATTGCAGCGGCTTCTCGTTTCAGAGAACGGGGCTCTAGAGCAAGCGGGCTCAGTAGTTGCAGCCCACAGGCTTAGTTGCCCTGTAACTCGTGGAATCTTCCCCAACCAGGGATTGAATCCATGTCTCCTGTGCTGGCAGGTAGATTCCTAACCACTGGACCACCGGGGAAGTCCCAGCTACAGGAGGGGCTGCTCCACCACAAGCAGCCATCCCCCCTACCCCACCCTGGCCCACCCTCATCCTCTGCTCGCCCACCAGCCAGCGCAGGAGACATGGATTCAATCTCTGGTTGGGGAAGATTCCACGAGCTACAGGGCAATATTTAAGACCCTTTTTTAGGAAACTAAATCTGAGCTATCTGAGCTACCTGTAGTAGCGTTGTTCAGTCACTCAGTCGTGTCCAACTCTTTGCAACCCTGTGAACTGTCCTTCACTGTCTCCTGGAGTTTGCTCAGACTTATGTCCATTGAGTCAATGATGCAAGTAGGTTCCCTTAATGAAGCAACATGCCACCCCACCCCACCCCCACCCACCAGCTATGACTTGCTTCCATCAGCCCAGCCTATTCACTTCTAAGCAAGTCCATACTTCAGGGGAAGGCATGAAAACTACCCTGCTGGCTCACGGAGGCACTTAAGTGACCATCTCAGACAGAATCAAGTGGCTCATGGCAAGAACAACTGCATTCTCTTAGCTCCTCCTTAGGACCTGGATCCTCAAGCAGTTCTTTCCTGTGGCCCCAGGGACCCTCTATCACCACCACCTCCCCACAGTGAGCGGGCCACTGATGCACTCCTGCTCTGGGTCTTGTCCTAGGTTCTGGCTGGTAACTGCAGCCTGAATCTCTATCACTCCTGAATATGGAGTTTCATCTTGCGCTCCAGGATCACTGAGCTCCATTCTTGAATGTTGATCAGCCATCTGTGTACCTGGACCACTAAACACTAAGTGTCCTTCTCGCTCTGATTGGGACCCCCGGCCACTTTCATCTCATCTTGAACTCCATGTGTGTAAATGACTTGTTGATTTTAACTGATAATGCTATGGTTCTTTGTACAGTGTGCCCAAGTGCCTGGCACATACAAGATACATGCACAGGAAATATGGAAAAACAAATGTACAAATTAATAAATAAATGACAATGGTATCACCCAACTGACATCACCCCATGGGCAGCTCTCCAGAACCAATTCATTCCAATAGGTATATAGTGTGCCCGGACCTGGGGTCCCTGGCCCCTGCCTTCCTCGTGTAGATATTGAATTGAATCTAAGTTAGTGTCCTAAGTCTTCCTCTCCAGAGCCTGTGGCGGATGGTGATCCAAGTTCTGGGTCTTTCAGAAACATCCAGTTACAAGAAGGCAGCCATATCCCTGGTGAGTTCCCAACTTGTGGCAGAGGTGGTGAGAGACAGGTTCAGACCCCGCATCCCTAAAGACCACCACTGTATTTAACTACTACATATAGAGAACTTACTTCTCTGTGCAAGCGAATGGTGAAAGTGTTAGTCACTCAGTCGTGTCTGACTCTTTGCGACCCCATGGACTCTAGCCTGCCAGGCTCCTCTGTCCATGGAGTTCTCCAGACAAGAATACTGGAGTGGATAGACATGCCCTCCTCCAGGGGATCTTCCCAATCCAAGGATCAAACCCAAGTCTCCTGCATTGCAGGCACATTCTTTATGGTCTAAGCCACCTGGGAAGTCTCCTTTGTGCAAGACCTTTATTGAATCCTGATAAGATGACTATGGTTATCAGCTCATTTGACCCAGGTGAAAACTGAGACACATCAATATGATTCCCTGTCCAAGGCCACACAGTGTCAAGGCTAGGCACTGAGCTTTCGCAGACTGACTCTAGAGCCCATGTTTTTATTCTCTCTGCCACCCTGTCTCTCCATCTGTGACCACTCTATGACTATTCTAGAAGCCCTGTCAAGAAGACAAGGATAATCTGACACAAGCCTAATTACAAGAAAACTCAAACCAAGCAACAAGCTGGTCTTTTCATCTATTCTTTGCCCCAACAAAGTACTATTTAACTCAGAAATGAGTCTAAGCCATGACCATCTTTTTGCTGAGAGGTAAGTCTAAGGCAGGGGCTAAGTAGGTTAGTATAAGTAGAGACTCAGAAAAAGAGCAGATGTCCTTCAAGAAATAAAATTTTAAGGATATGATTATTTGCTTGGGGAAGGAGTTAAGAGAGAGAAAGCAAAACCTAGAATGTCTCCAACATTCTTAGTACTGTTGACTGTGTACATGATGCCACTTTTAATAAGGATTAGGAATGCAGTGAAAAGAGTGGGTTTTGACAGAGCAGGAGTGGAAGTTTTGACTTACTTTTATATATTGTGAGAAACACATAGAAAATTCAGACATGCTTTTCCAAAAAATCACAAAGACTATAAAAATAGAGCCTTTACAGAACTGCAAAACAATCTGAAAACACCTCAGACCCACAGAAATGTCCATTTACTTAAAATTTCATTATGTTCTGCTCACAGTCTTGACCCAATTTATCACTGAACGCACTCATTTGCACACAGTTTCACATGTGACTTCACAATTTCAAACTTCCACATGGACCCGATTACCCCTCCAAAGTCAAGGCCATGCTTCTGGCCAGGGTAGCCCGGGGCGGGGCAGAGTCCCATCTGCCCTCCAGATTCTGCTTTTCCCCCCAGGAGGCCTCTGGGAAACCAGGCTGTGGCTGGGGAATGCGTGGCAGGCAGGCCCCAGGTGTGGAAAGTAAGCACAGATGCTGTCTGAACCTCGCCCAGGACGGGGAGGGCCAGCTGGGCCAAGCTCAGAGTGACTCAGGAGATCAAAAAATTGATTTAAAGTATGAGTAAAAAATTTGGAGTAAAGGCATCACAAGGTCTAATATTAGATGCCCATGAATCTCCCCTAAGACTTCAGTTGGTAGTCAGTGAAAGCGACAGTTGATACAGAAGCACTCTGTGCAACCCCATGGACTGCAACCCATCAGGCTCTCTGTCCATGGAATTCTCCAGGCAAGAATACTGTAGTGGATTGCCATTCCCTTCTCTAGGAGAATCTTCCAGACTCAAGGATCGAACCCCCATCTGCTGCATCGCAGGCAGATTCTGTACTGTCTGAGCCATCAGGGAAACCCAGAAAAATATTAGGGTGGAACAACTCAGAAATCCCCTTCTTGAAGAGATATTTCATTGTAGAGTAGATGATACACAACAGACTTACTTCCATGGTTGGTATCATGCGATCACATTTAGCCAGTTTTCCAGACTCACACTCAACTCTTTGCCGTCATGGCCCCCCATCCTTTGCTTTCCAACTCCAGCCTCACTGGAAGCTCATGTGAAGTATAGACCCACACTTCCTGTTACAGACAACCTGTGGCCATTCCAGTGTGCTATCAGCAGGAGCTACACGGCGTTTGCTCTAATTTCAGTGCAGCCAATCAAAGGCGCCTCTGTAATAAGTACAGAGGAGGACAGGGTTGCCAAAAATAAAAATACAGGAAGCCCAGTTAAATCTGAATTTCAAATAAACCATGAATTCTTTTTAGTCTCAGAAGATCTTATGCAATCATTGGATATATGTATACTATGAAATTATTTGTTGTTCATCTTAAATTCAAACTAACTGGGCATTCTATTTTTATCTGGGAACCCAGCAGATCTCCACATAGTGTGGATTTTGACAGTTTTAGGGCTGGGAAAAAAATCCCCTACAATGTACAAGAGTCCACAGGAAAAGCAAACAATAAAATAACAATAAGCTACTGCTAAATGTAATTTTATAAAGGCCTGGGAATCATCTCCTCTCAAACTCTGCCAGAATCTCCTCCTCTTTCTGTTTTCCTCATCTTAATGAAAGGCACTATCAATCACCCAGTCTGAAATTCTGGGAGCCATCCTAGACTCGGCCTTTGCTGTTAACCCCGACTCTCACTAGACTAAAAATCCACCTCCTAACTAGCTTTTGAATTCACCCCTTCCTTCCGTTGCACTGTTCAAGTCTCTTAGACAAAATATTGCCAGGCTTCTAAGTGGATCTCCACCTCCATGTGACCCTATTAAAGTGAGCCTGGAGACAGATTCATCTAAAATCCAAATCTAATTGAGTCGCTTTGCTTAAAGATCTTTGACGACTCCTTGCTCCAATGATGTGCCTCAGCGCTCTGCAGGAGCCAGCTCACATGGCTCTGTTTGTCTCAACTCTGCATTCTGTGACACCAGTTGATAGCTTGTAACTGATCCAGGTGGGGATATTCATACCACAGGAAACTGACCAGCGCTACAAATTGAGGGCCTTTTTTTTTTTTTAAATTGGAGAGCCTGTTGTTAAATATTTACATCCCAGTCCTGCCTAGGTCAGTTAGGATATACTTGGCTGCAAGAAATAGAAAACGTGACCGATGACAGATAAACCACCAGTACATCTCAAAACATGGTTCCAGACTAGAAGCATGAACAGCATCTGGGAACATGTTAAAAGTAAAAATTCTCAGGACTTACCTTAGTTAGACTCTTTGAATTCAAAGTGGAAAGCGGGGTTGGGCCCAGCATGAATACACGAATACATGTTTATGTATTGGGTTGGCCAAAAAGATCATTTGGATTTTTCTACACCATCTTGTGGAAACCCAAATGAACTTTTTGGCCAACCTAGTGCATTAATGGAAGAGGTTGTAAAAGTACAGAGTCTGATTCAGTGGGTCCAGAATGAAGCTGGAGATTACACATTTTTAACAAGCTGCCTCGTGATGCCAGTACTGCTGGTTTGCCAACCACATTTTTAAAGTAGCAAGGGCTTAACCACAAAAACATTAGTCATTTATCTAACAAGAAGACTAGAAGCAGGCCATGCAGGACTGGATCAGTGGCTCAGAGAAACCACTGTGCCCCCTTCCTCTCAATTCATTCAACTGGTAGGCTGATAAATGTTAGCAACTAGCTGGGCTGGGGGCACCTGCTGATTTGCAGCATTTTGATTGTAGTATTTGCCACTTTCCATGGTATAAATACTTCCATATTAGTTCATTTCAATCTACGCAATGTGATGTTAACTAGTTTGTAAAGTTCTTGAAAATTTAACAATCAGATCTCATAAGCCAGTGTAAGCTGTCTGGTCCACCACTGGATGTAGAGCTGTGACCCAGGGTAAAGGGATGGGTACTGCTCAACTCATGGGGATAAAAGTGCTCTGAGCATGGGGGGTCCATGGCTTTTCAGACACATGGCAAGTCAGCAATATTTTATCAAAGGCCTGTGGATGAACAGCAAGCCTTATTACTGGTTTAACTCATTCTAGACAGATAAGGGGGCTTCCCAGTTGTCACTGGTGGTGAATCACCTGCCAATGCAGGAGATGCGGGTTTGATCCCGAGGTCAGGAAGATCCCCTGGAGAAGGGCATGGCAACCCACTCCAGTATTCTTGCCTGGAGAATCCCATGGACAGAGGAGCCTGGTGGGCTACAGTCCATGGGGTCACCAAGAGTTAGACACGACTGAAGCGACTGAGCACACACACAGAGACAGATGGGGACTGTCTGACACAGTACGTCCCCTGCATACAAAACTTCAAGTAGCAAACTTTCAAAGACATGAATGAGTGTTTACATGTCAAATCACATAAATTAGCTCACGTGTCTGGCATACACTGTCACATGGGTGCATCCTATACAAGGGGTTGTCCTTTCATGTACTTTACTATAGAGTACTATAGATAGTACTGTCATGCAATACCTTTATTTCAAGCTCAGGATGTATGCAGACATCACTGGATCATTTTTTCAAGAGGGTGGATAGAACTGAATCCAGCAAGGAAGCAGAACCTGTGCCATCAGCATCAGGCATGAGTGAAATTGCAGCTTGCCCTCCATCTCCTATTGCTGATGATCATTCAGCTGCACCATCTCCCACCTCCCCTCCCTCCTCCAGATAGTAACTCTTCTTGCCTGTCCACTCAATGCCAGCCCCTGTATGCCAGCTGTTGTACTGTCCTATTGTACTTTTCAAGGTACTATATTGTCAGATTCAAAACGTTTTCCTTAAAGTGTGTTTATTTTTTATGTATTATTTGCGTGAAAAGTATTATAAACCTATTACAGTACAGTACAGTAATAGGCTTATAATACTTGTCACGCAAATAATACAGCCAATTGTTTTTGTTTGGGTACCTTGGCCAACTTTGTTGCACTCACGAACAAATTGAACTCATGAATGTGCTCTAAGAACAGAACTCATTTGCATGTAAGGGAGTTTGTATTTAGAAATACTGGATTAATACACGAAGAGTGAGGTATAGAAAACCTATGGAAGGTGAATATTGTTGACGGGGCTTGGGGCTGGCCGCCCCTCAAAATGTATACACAGACAGACAGACAGACAGACACACGTATGTATCTCAATAGCTTCTTAGCTGATCTTCATATATCATGGTGAAAGGCTGAACACTTTCCCCCTAAGTTCTGGAAAAGACAAAGATGTTCACTCTCTCCATTTGATTCTTCTACTCAACATTTTTACTGAGAGTTCCAGTCAGGGTAATTAGGCAAAAAGGGGAAAAAAGCATCCAGATTGTAAAGCAAGAAGTAAAACTCTCTCTATTCACAAATGACATGATCTTACACGTAAAAATTTCTAAGGAGTCCATGAAATGCTATTAGAGCCAATAAACAGTTTCAGCAAAGCTGTAGGATACAAAAATCAATTATCTTTTAAACACAATTAATTGTCCAAAAATGAAATTAAGAAAAATATTCTATTCACAATAGCATAAAACATAATAAAATACTTAGGAATAAATTTTTTTTAAAAAAGCCAGACTTGCACACTGAAAACTAAAACAGGGGGATAGGGAATGACTGTTAATAGGTAAGGAGTTTCTTTTGGGGCTTATGAAAATGTTCTGCAATTTGATACTCTGATAATTGTACAACTTTGTGAATATACTATAAAAACAACCAAAGTGAATACCTGAAAGCTGGAATGTATGGGATGTGGATTATATCTCAATAAAATGTTATTTTTTTAAATAGGGCCGAAGAAAGCAATAAGACATATATTCATTCTATCTACATTAAGAGCACCTCTTAGATGACAAGGGCCTTCTACATAAGGATATCCCAAGTGCCTGGTAAACATGTGAAGTCCAAAGAAAACAAATACAAAGAGAGACCAGAATCTACATTTTTAACAGACATGCAATTTTTACATATACTGCTATTAGAAAACAATTCATATATTAAAAATCTATAAAACACAAAAGACACTGTCCTTACCCTCAGGAAGGTTATCAAATAATATTGGATAATGTGTCCCCAGTCCTGAGATTCTCTGTCATTAGTTATGGCCTTTGGAGTTACCAGGGGTAATTTAAGCAAAGATCAAGCTGAGAGTATAGATATTTAATTATACTCAAGATGCTTCACAAGAAAAGAAAGCCTAGCTCATAGAGTACATTACTGACCAAAATGTACTTAGGTCATAAGGAACCCTATCCCCCAGCAAAATATTTCACATTGTCTACCAGTTTCTGGCCTCTATGCATAATTATAATTATTGGAAGAATAGGTTATTATCAGAAGAGCTGGAGGATTCAAAAACTTCACCTCAAGTTCAAAAATGATTGTCTTCTACAGTCCTTGACTATCTTCTCTCCATAAGTGTTTGGAATCTCATGACCTTTAGTATAAAACACTGAACATCTCAGCTCCAAAGTCATTAACACAAGCTCCTTCTTAAGATACAGGATCAGTATGCAAGCAGAAATTTCACTTTCCAGCATCTACATATCTACAAGTGTAAGGAATGTATGAATTTCCCTGGTGGCCCAGTGGTCCACCTGCAATGCAGGAGATGTGAGTTTGATCTCTGGATCGGGAAGATCCCCTGAAGAAGGAAATGGCAACAACTGCAGTATTCTTACCTGGGAAATCACATGGACAGAGGAGCCTGGCGAGCTAGAGTCCATGTGGTCACAAGAGAGTCAGACATGACTTAGCAACTGAACAACAACAGCAAGAAATGTAGATTTTTTTTTTAATTGGAGTATAATTGCTTTACAATGTTGTGTTGGTTTCTGTTGTACAACAGAATGAATCAGCAATATGTATACATATATCCCCTCCCTCTTGAACCTCCCTCCCACCCACCCCCATCACAGCACTCTAGGATATCACAGAGCACCAAGCTGAGCTCCCTGTAGATCTTTACCTCACATAAAACTACAGTAAAGGCATACATTCTATGAAAATGGCTCCCTCTGAATGACACAGTTTAACAGAAACAGAGAATTATAACATTGCTTAATGTAAAATCACAAAAACTTACTGAATGCCTAATTTTTGAAGCTAAAGAAAGGGAACTTTTCCTCCAAATCAATCTGATGTCTCTTTATGTGGAAAGTCTGTTACATTTCCCCATTTCAAGAAGATATTTCCTCTGTTTCCTTCTCCCCACAGATATAGCTTAAGCATAAATATAACGAACAAATAACAGTGCCACCAGAATGCAGAAGTAAAAGTGAAAGTCACTCAGTTGTGTCCGACTGTTTGCAACTTCTTGGACGATACAGTCCATGGAATTCTCCAGCCAGAATACTGGGGTGGGCAGCTGTTCCCTTCTCCAGGGGATCTTCCCCACCCAAGGATCAAACCCAGGTCTCCTGCATTGCAGGCAGATTCTTTACCAGCTGAGCCACCAAGGAAGCCCCAGAATGCAAAGTCCCTGTCTATCTGCAGGAGCCAAGTCTGTGAGGGACAATTTGGCCTTGTGGTTACAAGAGAGATGGGCCAAGCCATGCACCAGGGTACCGAGCACTGGATGTGGATTCTGAAGTCCTGAACTGGAATTCTAAGTATTATGGTTTGCTGGGTATTTAATGATTATGTAAAAACTGCAAAATTCCCCTAAGGGCCCTGAGCTCCATTTCCTTATCTGTGAAATGGATCTCTTCTATGGGATCTTCTGAGGATCAGAGGACTGAGTGGATGCTGTGGCGCACTGCCCCCTATCTGCCCCCTTTCCCTCAAGATGAAAGCACTTATTAGTTTCCTTAGGTGCTAAGAGTGTAGGACTGACTTCTCACCCAGGGACTGTCCTGGGATGAAGACAGCTGCTCTGGGACACACCTGGGGTCGGGGGGGCAGGGGGATTGAGGACAGAGGGACTAAGCAATGTGCATCCATTAAAAAGAGATTGTGTGTATGTATGTGTGTGTGTGCACACTGCATGCGTGCTGAGCGCTAAGGCGCCTCAGTCGTGTCTGGCTCTTTGCAACCCTTTGGACTGTAGCCAACCAGGCTCCGCTGTCCATAGCATTCTCCAGGCAAGAATACTGGAGTGGGTGTCCACACCTTCCTCCAAGGGATCTTCCCCACCTAGGGATCAAACCCACATCTCTTACATCTCTTGCATTGGCAGTGGCGTTTTTTACCACTGAGCCACCTGGGAAATATTCAAGTCCAAAGTCCTGCCCCAACTTCCTGCAGCTCTGCAGAACCATCCCACCACCAGAGCTGGGTGGGGAGAGAAGTACGGGGTCCTAACTGCACTGCTACCCAGCTCCTCTTGGCTCCAGCTTCCTTCCTCACTCTCTGAATGCCCTGCCTGCCTGCCAGCCTCAGAGTCTACTTCCAGAAATGCTGCAAAAAAGGAGAAACAGTAAGTGCCCTACGAACAACTCGCATTGTGAGATCATATTTGTTAGGCCAATTTGTTCATAAGTCCAACAAAGCTAGCCTAGCTACCCAACCAACACAATCTCGCTACGTAGTATTGTACTGTAATAGGTTTGTAATACTTTTCATGCAAAAAATCAAACACAAAAGAGGGGCCAGGGGTGTGGGAGGGAGGTTCAACAGGGAGAGGACATATATATATACATATGGCTGATTCATTTTGATGTATGGCAGAAACCAACACAATATTGTAAAGCAAACAAAAATAAATTTAAAAAATAAAGACAACATTTTTAATCTTATCAGTAGAGTACCTTGAAGGGTACATTAGTAAATTACACCAGCTGGAATACTGGGGCTGGCATTGAGTGAACAGGCAAGAAGCGGTACTGATTGGAGGAAAGAGAGGAGGGGGGAAATGGTAGAGCTGAAAGATCGTCAGCAATAGGAAACAGAGGGCAAGATGCAATTTCACCCATGTGTGACACTGATGAAATGCACATTTGCATCTTTGAAAGTTTGCGACTTGAAGCAGATTTACTCTAAAGTAAATGAGTTATGTTTTGCGAACCAGAGGTTGCTACTTGAATGTTTGACGTAGTAACCCCACCCTCTGGGTGCATTACAGTAAATCAGTCACAAAATGGCTGCCCTGTACCCCCAAGAGCTAAGAGGATCCAACGCCCACTCTTAACCATCTGGGACTGCTGCTGCGACTGCTGCCCTTTTATTTACTGACACTTGGAAAACCGCCGCCTGGCTTTGCAATCTGGTCCCACCATTTCTGCAGGAAAAGACTTGAGATCTGCCTATAAACCAATAGCTAGGGTTTCCCAGGTGGCTCAGTGGTAAAAAATCTGCCTGCAATGCAGGAGGCTTCAGGTTCGATCCCTGGATAGGGAAGATCCCCTGGAGGAGGAAATGGCAACCGATTCCAGTACTCCTGCCTGGAGAATCCCACAAACAGAGGAGCTTGGCATGCTATAGTCCATGAGGTTGCAAAAGAGTCGGACATGATGGGTGACTAAACAACAGCAACGGAGAAGCTAGCATGCTCTCCTCCCACAACTGTGAAGTTGATTTTCAGCTCCTTCATTCTCCTGGGTCATTGGCAAAAGACTCTCCCAGAAAGCCAAGGTGCCTGGGTCTTGGGTATGAACCTAGGCATTGCATGCACAGGGCTTTTTTCCTTTTCTCCATTCCCAGGCTCAACAGTAACCCTTGTTCTCCTCTCCCTCATCTTTGACAAGGACAGGGGCTTCCAAGTTATTCATGATACCAGCCTCTGTGCATTCCACAAAGCTGCTATCCCATTCCTCTGTTAGTCAGCCATATCCCCGTAGAATTGCAAGGACAAGATCAACTCTTTCTGTTCTTTCCTTTTGGGTTTGTATAGTTCCCTTTAATGATGATCAGACTCAAGAAGGTGAGGCAGAATGGGTGCTCTGGGAAAAAGAAATCCCGAAAAGATATGGAGAAATAAAGTGCATAATTTTTTTCTTTACAGGAATGTAATCTAGTGCAGAGGAGGCTTTCCAGGTGGCGCTAGTGGTAAAGAATCCGCCTGCCAATGTAGGAGACATAAGAGACATGGGTTCGATCCATGGGTCAAGAAGATCCCCTGGAGGAGGGCATGGCCACCCACTCAAGTATTCCTGCCTGGAGAATCCCATGGACAGAAGAGCCTGGTTGGGCTACAGTCCATGGGGTTGCAAAGAGTCAGATACAACTGAAGCAACTTAGTATGCACACACGCAATCTAGTGTGCAGGATATACTCTAATGGGCTGGGTTGTTCTCTGATGGGCAGATCCTAATCTAGCAGGTCAGATGTAGTCTAGAGTACAAATTTGGTTGCTTGGGAGACAGGCAATGTATCCCACAGACCGAAGGACACTCATGAGGGAGTATAGAGAGGAAAGGCTGGAAAAGGACATGGTGTTTGGATTGTTGAGGGACTTAAAGGCCAGTCCCAGGGGTTAGATTTACACCACAGGCCAGTTGCTTTCAAACTGATACCCCATGGAACTCATCCCATGAGACCCCTGGGGAGAGAAACCTCTAGAGGTGCAGACAGGAGTGTTCTACGGCCAAATAAAATATGGAAAACAGAACCAGCAAAACCAACATCTCCTTGAGCATGTTTGAGGCTCACAGAAACTACCAACCCCAAAACTAACCTGTTTGACTTGTTTTCCCCACTGCTTTCACATCTGTGAAACCTTTATATTAGTTAAAGGCAATTACCACATTCTGTGGGAGCATGCTTTGGGAAATGTTGGCCTAAGTTCAGTTCAGTTCAGTCACTCAGTCGTGTCCTACTCTTTGCGACCCCATGAATTGCAGCACGCCAGGCCTCCCTGTCCATCACCAACACCCGGAATTAACCCAAACTCATATCCATCAAGTCGGTGATACCATCCAGCCATCTCATCCTCTGTCATCCCCTTCTCCTCCTGCCTCCAATCCCTCCCTGCATCTGAGTCTTTTCCAATGAGTCAACTCTTCGCATGAGGTGGCCAAAGTACTGGAGTTTCAGCTTTAGCATCATTCCTTCCAAAGAAATCCCAGGGCCTAAGTTAGGCATTAGTAACGGAAGATGACTGAAAGAGGAAACTGACATAACTAATCCAACTGGGAAATTAATTTGACGTTCAAGATGTACTAGAGAAGAGAAGGGAGAAAGAGATCCTTAAAGAGGTTTAGGCAAAAGTCGAGATCAAGGAGTACAGATGCAGGCCAAGGGGGCTCTAGTAAGAATGGAAAAGAGTAAAAATTAGTGGAAACTATTGGCAGGAGTTAGCAGAAATTTTTTACTGACTGAATTTATGAAGATGCCAAGGGAAAAGGTAGGAGATATGGTTTAGTGCCTGGTTTCTGGTGAAAAGTTTCATGGCTGAGAGAAACAGGTAGAGCAGAGGGAGAAAGCTAACGGATTGGACCTCAGATGTGGAAATTTGCTATTTTCATGTTCACTGGAAACTTGTTTCTCTTCTTTTACTCTGTATTCCCCAAGCCTGAGCCATGATAAGCTCTCAATTAATATGACTGAGTGAGAAGGACTCCAACAGGGAATATTAGTAAAATATGTAAGGGGGAAAAAACAACAAAACATGGGACTTCTGTGCCCAAGAATAGTACTGAGTCAGTGAAAAAGGCTGCAGATAAAACAAAACTGAATCATCTTAGTCATGCACGTCATTTAACTCTAAATCCACATGCAAAATAGGAAATGAGGGATCCTGAGAGCCATAAAAAGCAATGATGGAGAATGGAGTGTCTCTTTTCAAGCACTAAATGAGTTATATTTTAAAGAAGACAAATGGGAAAATAGACACACCAAAGAGGATAAAAACAGTCATCAGTAGGGTGTAGGAAGGAATAGAGAAAGCTAAGATAGTGACTGAAATTATGTCCAAGAAAGAAGAAAAGAAGTGACTACAGCAAAGCCCCTAAATGTAAATTGGATTTTAAAATATATTTGATATGTTTATATGCTTAAAGCTTATTATTTTGTATGTGAAAAATACTCTCAACCTCAAGAAAGAGGAGGAGAAAAGGGGAGCTTTAAAAATTGCATGCTTCAGGCTCGTGGAAATCTATTGTCTGCCAGCATCAGACATGGTATTTACTTCAAGCCACATTCAGCCATGTACAGTATTTCAAAAGTGCCACCTAGTAATTTAAAATGACAAGAAAAATAATATAATGGATGCATGCCTGATTTCTCCTTCTCCCGTCCCACAATAAAGGTGAGGGGTCTGAAGCCTCTTGATTATTCTCTCAACAGAAGCAGCAAAGACTCTGAAAAGAGCAAAGTTGGATTGGATTTCTACTTGGATATTTCCTTTGATGACCTGGAACTCACTGATTCATTCCTCGAGAAGGGAAGGAACAGGTTCTGAGGGCATGAATATGGGGCAGGCCAATAGCCTGGTGGGGCTTCTGTTTTACCCTCTGTGTGGAGTCCTTTCGTTTTCAGGAATGTGTGCATAGGAACTTGTAGAATACTATAACCAAATCCAACCTAGTCACTTATTGAAAGAGGAAGCCTAGGAGAAAGTAAAGCCAAGAATATCTTTTTTAAACTCAGGGCTCATCTTTTATTTATTTTTTAAATCAATCTAGGTAATGATATGCATCTGTGCTCAGTTGTATTTGACCCTTTGTGACCCCATGGACTATAGCCCACTGGGTTCCTTTGACCATGGAATTTTTCCAGGTAAGAATACTGGAGTGGGTTGCTCTGTCCATGGAATTTTTCCAGGCAAGAGCACTGGAACGGGTTGCCATTTCCTCCTTCAGGGGATCTTCCCAACCCAGGGATTGAACCCACATCTCCCTCATTGGCAGGCAGATTCTTTAGCCTAGGAAGCCCCTAGGAAGTGATAACCAATGACTAACAGTATCACAAAAACTGAGTCAACCAGATTTGATAGAAGTACACAGCACCACCTTCACAAGGATTCTTGCCCAAAAAAATTCAACCCTTGTCTGATCAATCCCTTAGATCGAAAGCCTGTGCTACAGGAAACACACCCAACAACAGCATGAGGGTGTAATCAACAAAAGTCAAGTTATGGGAAAGTCTACAAAAGGAAGGATCACATTTTGTCGACAATGTAATAACGAAGAAATTAAGAGCCATGGCAGGAATGTTTTAAATTAAAAGAGACCTAAAAGACATCTAAACCATCTAAATTGCAATGTATGGACTTTATTTGGAAATTCAAACAAACTGTTTAAAGATATGTAAAACATCAGGAATCTATGAATATTGGATATTTGTTGATATTAAGCAATTGTTATTCATTTTTAAGGGGTGAGTATTGGCGTTATGGGCTTCCTTGTTGGTTCAGCAGTAAAGAATCTACTTGCCAATGCAGTAGACTGGAGTTTGATCCCTGGGTACAGAAGATCCCCTGGAGAAGAAAATGGCAACCTACTTCAATATTCTTGCCTGGAAAATCCCATGGACAGAGGAGACTGGAACGCTACAGGCCATCAGGTCACAAAGAGTTGGACGACTTAGCAACTAAACAACACCACATGTTGTTATGGCTATGTTTAAAAAAAGGACTCTTGGAGTCTCATTTGACTCCTCACTCCACTAAACTCATGCCGCCCCAACAGTGAGACCCTACAGCTTACGGATATCAATGTGGAACCCAAGAGAAAAGCAATAAATTCTTGACTTCTAAAATCAAAAGGCACAATCCTAGTGTAAGATATCAAATATTTGAAAGTGCATACAAAAATGTTGTTAAAGGATAGTTCTTAAATTATTTAAACCATGACACAAATCGACGTGTCAAATATTTTATTCAACTAATTCATTAATGAGGGAACCACAAAGATGTTAAAACCAGTTCTAAACAGAATCTGAAGAACAAATATATGTATATTTATACACATATGTGGGCATCCCCAGTGGCTCATTGTTAAAGAATCCACCTGATAGGCAGGAGACACAGAAAATGATGGTTTGATCCCTGGGTTGTGAAGACCTCCTGGAGAATGAAATGGCAACCCACTCCAGTATTCTTGCCTGGGAAATCCATGGACAGAGGAGTCTGGTAGGCTACAGTTGGTGGGGTCGCAAAAGAGTTGAACATGACTGAGCGACTAAACAACAGTTCAGTTCAGTTCAGTCGCTCAGTCATGTCCGACTCTTTGTGACCTCATGAATCGCAGCACGCCAGGCCTCCCTGTCCATCACCAACACCCGGAGTTCACTCAGACTCACATCCATCGAGTCCGTGATGCCATCCAGCCATCTCATCTTCTGTCATTCCCTTCTCCTCCTGCCCCCAATCCCTCCCAGCATCAGAGTCTTTTCCAATGAGTCAACTCTTCCCATGAGGTGGCCAAAGTACATATGTATATGTATACAAACACAACCAGGAATGCTAAAATAAATTTGCTCACAGATACAAAACTATTATATTATAGAGCAATAAAATATAATATTGGGGTCATGTTTCCATAAATGAAGACTAGCAGTTGCTCTAGGTTTGTCTAGTGATAAAAATTCATTTGTATTGCCTTGGACAAGAATAATTTGCATTACTAATAGCTTTCTAACAAGTTAACTTCTTCCCTACAGTGACATAAAAGAGATAAATCAATAGAAAGGCAATCAAGAATCACACCCTATGCATCACGCAGTCCCCATAGGGTCCACCAGACTACAATTTCTCGAACTTGGCGCCATTAATACTTTGGCCCAGGCAACTCTTTGTTGTGAGAATCTGTCCTGTGCCTTGTATGATGTTTGGCAGTCTGCCTGGCCTCTACCACTGGATGCCAGTAGCACATGCCATGCCCAGCTGTGACAATCAAAAATGTCTCCAGGAACAGTATGCACATTTCTTAAAGAACTAGGAGTAAGTTACTATATAATGCAGCAATACCACTACTGGGCAAATACCCTGAGGAAACATAGCAGCACTATTTGCAGTAGCCAGGATACGGAAGTAACCTAGATGTCCATTGACAGATGAATGGACAAAGAAGTTGTGGTACATATATACAGTGAAACATTATTCAGCCATAAAAATGGAATGATTTGAGGTAGATGAACCTAGAGCCTGTTATACAGAGTTAAGTAAGTTTGAAAGAGAAAAGCAAATATCATATAGTAACACAAATACATATGGCATCTAGGAAAGTTTATCTAGGATACTAATGTATCATTCTGCAGAGCAGGAATAGAGACTGAGACAGAGAACAGACTGTGGACACAGCAGGGGCAGGAGAGGGTGGGACAAATTGAGAAAGCAGCATTGAAATATCTATATTAAAATATATAAAACAGATTAATGGAAAGTTGCTATCTAACACAAGGAGCTCAACATGGTGCTCTGCAACAACCTAGAGGGGTGGGATGAGGTAGGAGGTGGGAGGGAGATTCAAGAAGGAGAGAATATGTGTACACCTATGGCTGATTCACCTTGATGTATGGCAGAGACCAACACAACATTGTAAAGCAATCATCCTCCAATTAAAAATAAATGATTTTTTTTTAAATGTCTCCAGGTAGATCCTAAGAGTTCTCATCACAAGGAAAAATGCTTTTTTCTTTCTTTTTTCCTCTGTGTGTGTGTTGTGTATGTAAGATAATGGATGTTAACAAAACTTATTGTGGTAATCATTTCACTATATATACAAAAATTAAGTCCCAATTTTGTACACATTGAACTTAATGCTGTATGTCAATTATATCTCAGTAAAACTAAGAAGCACAAGCTGGAATCAAGATTGCCAGGAGAAACAGCAATAACCTCAGATATGCAGATGATACCACCCTTATGGCAGAAAGTGAAAAGGAGCTAAAAAGCCTCTTGATGAAAGTGAAAGTGGAGAGTGAAAAAGTTGGCTTAAAGCTTAACATTCAGAAAACGAAGATCATGGCATCTGGTCCCATCACTTCATGGGAAATAGATGGGGAAACAGTAGAAACAGTGTCAGACTTTATTTTGGGGGGGCTCCAAAATCACTGCAGATGGTGACTGCAGCCATGAAATTAAAAGACACTTACTCCTTGGAAGAAAAGTTATGAACAACCTAGATAGCATATTCAAAAGCAGAGACATTACTTTGCCGACTAAGGTCCGTCTAGTCAAGGCTATGGTTTTTCCTGTAGTCATGTATGGATGTGAGAGTTTGACTGTGAAGAAGGCTGAGTGCCGAAGAATTGATGCGTTTGAACTGTGGTGTTGGAGAAGACTCTTGAGGGTCCCTTGGACTGCAAGGAGATCCCACCAGTCCATTCTGAAGGAGATCAACCCTGGGATTTCTTTGGAAGGAATGATGCTGAGGCTGAAACTCCAGTACTTTGGACAGCTCATGCAAAGAGTTGACTCATTGGAAAAGACTCTGATGCAGGGAGGGATTGGGGGCAGGAGAAGAAGGGGACGACCCAGGATGAGATGGCTGGATGGCATCACGGACTCAATGAACATGAGTCTGAGTGAACTCCGGAAGATGGTGATGGACAGGGAGGCCTGGCGTGCTGCAATTCATGGGGTCACAAAGAGTCGAACACGACTGAGCAACTGAACTGAACTGAACTGAAAACTGAGGGGGAAAATGTCTCCAGATGAGAACCCCTCTTTAGACAAAGCTCCATACTCCATTTAAAATACATGTGGTAGTCTCTCTTGCCAATTCCAAGTCCTAGGCAATGTTTCCTGACAAGTCAAAACCAAATTTTCCCCTGTGTTTTGTACTCACTATCTACACTAGAAGCTACTTTCTAAAGTAGAGAGAGTCCTCAAAGAAAGCCAGAAATATTCTGAACTCCCACTCTCTTGTGTTAAGAACAAGGACTGGAACAACTTTAAGTAAAAGGATTCAGTGCTACATTTAAGTCTTTAATCCATTTTGAGTTTATTTTTGTATATGATATTAAAGAATGTTCTAGTTTCAACAGTTTCAAAATTATTTCCAGTTTTCCCACAGCACCATTTATTGAATAGACTGTCTTTTCTCCACTGCATATTCTTGCCTCCTTTGCTGTAGATTAATTGACCATAGAGGCATGGGTTCATTTCTGGGCTTCCTACCCTATTCCATTGACCTATATGTCTGTTTTTGTGGCAGTACCATATTGTTTTGATGACAGTAACTTTATAGTATAGTCTGAAGTCAGGCACCCTATTTGCTCCAGCTCCATTTTTCTTTCTCAAGATTGGTTTGGTTATTCAGGGTCTTTTGTGGCTCCATACAAATTTTAAGATTTTTTTGTTCTAATTCTGTGAAAAAATGCCATAAAGACCTAAATGTAAGACTGGATACTATAAAACTCTAAGAAGAAAACACAAGCAGAACACCCTTTGGCATAAAAAGCAGTAATATCTTTTTCTATCCTTCTCCTAGAATAATGGAAATAAAAACAAAAATAAACAAATGGACCTAATTAAACTCAAAAGCTCTTGCATGGCAAAGGAAACAGTTTTAAAAAATGAAAAGACAACCCAGAGTGGGAGAAAAATATTTGTAAACAATGTGACCAACAAGGGAATTATCTCCAAAACTTACAAACAGTTCATGCAGCTCAATATCAAAAAATTAAAGTAAAACACAATCAAAAAATGTGCAGAAGACCTAAACAGACCTCTCTCCAAAGAAGACATACAGATGGACAAGATGCACGTGAAAAGATGTTCAGCATCACTAATTATTAGAGAAACGCAAATCAAAACTATGAGATACCACCTCACACCAGTCAGAATAGTCATCAAAAATTTTACAAACAAAGCTAGAGAGGGTGCAGAAAAAAGGGAACCCTCCTACACTGATGGTGGGAATGTAAAGCAGCTACTATGAAGAACAGTATTGAGGGTCCAGAAAAAAACTAAAAGTAGAGCTACCATGTGGTCCAGCAATCCCTCTCTGGGGCATATGGAGAAAACCATGGCTTGAAAGAATACATGCACCCCATGTTCATTGCAGCACTGTCCACAATAGTCAAGGCATGAAACCAATTTAAATGTTCATTGACAGATGAATGGATAAGGAAGATGTGGGACATAGATACGATGGAATATTACTCAGCCATTAAAAAGAACGAAATGTCACAGCAACATGGATGGACCTGGAGATTATCATATTTAGTAAAGTAAGTCAGATAGAGAAAGACAAATATCATATAATATGACTTATATGTGAAATCTAAAAAATGATGCAAATGAATGTATTTATAAACCAGAAACAGACTCACAGATTTAGAGAATGAACTTACAGTTACCAGTGGGGGAAAGGTATTTGGGATTGACATGCACACCCTTCTATACTTAAAACAGATAACAAATAGGACCTACTGTATAGCACAGGGAACTCTGCTCAATACTCTGTAATAATCTAAATGGGGAAAGAATTTGAAAAAGAATAGATGCATGTCTATGTATAACTGAATCATTTTGCTGTACACTTGAAATGAACGCAGCATTGTTAATTAGTTATACTCCAAAATAAAATTTTAAAAAAATTTAAAGGATTTTGGAGGAGAGAGAACCTGAAGGTCTTCTCACAGGTATAGTTCAGGGAAAGAGCCCACCTCTGAGAAAATTTCCCACATATGCCGTGAGCAGTAGAAATACCAGAGGATTCACCTAGGCAAGGGAGAGCTGGAGACAGCCCCTTGAGTCTGATAAGATCTGAGTTCAAACACAGTTTGGGACCTAGCTTTGGTCGAGAGAGATTGAGTCAGAAAGCATAAGTTGAAGTGTTTCCAACAGAGTGTAGCCTGAAGTTCATGGAAAAAGATGCCCTGTGACTGGGTCAAGTCTGAACAGACTGAAAAATCACTAAATGTGACTGAAATTCCCAGGAGAATCTGGACTGAGTTCTACTCCACATTCAGACTCGGAGTTCAGGGCACCGAAATAAAATTTTATAGACAATAACATTTTATTTTTGCACACTCAGGTTGGTGACTATAAAATCTGTACCAGTACAGGCATAGGAAAGCTAGTCCCTGGACTGATGAGAAACCTGAGTTTTTCCTCAGATAGACATGAAACTTGCTTAGTTAAGACTGAACAATAACCAGCAGAACAATCTGGCCCCTCTTGGAAATGAACCATCCCCTGAAACTGTAGGAGCCGTTGGCTAATGCTCATTGCATGGTTGTGAACTCTCACAAAATGCCAGCAGCATAGAATGTAAATAACAGCTGGCTATTTTTCTAGATTATTTCTTTCTCATTCTTCTTGGCCACCATATCACAAACAAATGAGTTATTTTCAGAAAATAGGAACATCCAGAAAACAGATATTCCAAGAGTCCAATCTGCTGATGGAATTCCAATTAGAACTGTAAATCATACATAGAGAGAGAAGCACTAACATGTACCCACTACCATGTGTAAAACAGATAGCGAACAGGAAGCTGCTGACTAGCCCACGAAGCTCAGTTCTGTGCCACGTGATGACCTAGAGGGGTGGGATGGGGGCTGGGCAGGATAGGAGGTGGGGTGGGAGGGAGACTTAAGAGGGAGGGGATTTATGTATACTTATAGCTGATTCCCACTGTTGCATAGCAGAACCTAATGCAACACTGTGAAGCAATTATACTCCAAACAATAAATAAATAAATCATACATATACTTAATGACTGCTCACTGAGCATTTCATGTGCTAGACGCTGATCTAGGCACCAGAGACAGGGAAGTGACAAGTGGGTTAATATCTTGCTTTCCTGATGTTTATGGTCTAGAAAGAGAGACAGACATAACTTCCCCCAAAATAAATGGATATATAATATGATAGGTACTAAAGAAAAATAGAGCAAGGTAAAGGGACACAGAGTAACATATGTTAGGTGAGAATTCTGGGAAAAATTTGAACAGAGTCATGAATAAAAACAAAGGAACAATTTACTGGCTATTGGGGAAAGAGGGTGCTAGATGGAGGGAAGAATGAGTTGGAAAACCCAAAAGTATGAATGTTCTTGGTCTATTTGAAGAGCAGAAAGGAAGCCGCTGGGAGAGGAACAAATGAGCAAGAACAGACTGTGAAAGGAGCTGAGGACAGAGAGGCAGATGGCAGCAAGCAGCAGCAGTTAGCAAGGTCATGGTAAAGACTTTCGGACTTTATTCTGTATGTTTTAGTGGCTCAGTCCTGTCCGACTCTTTGCGAGCCCATAGATTACAGCCCTCCAGGCTCCTCTTTCCATGGAATTCTCCAGGCAAGAATACTGGAGTGAGTTGCCATTTCCTTCTCCAGGGTAACTTCCTGACCCAGGGATCAAACCTGGGCCTCCTGCACTGCAATTCTAATGAGATGGAATCTTGCTGGAGAGAAGCACAGAATGATACGACTTATGGCTGATTGAAAATGAACCACAAAAGTCACAAATGGAAGCAAGGACACTGCCGAGGAATTTTTGCAGGTGATCATCTGGAATTGGTGTGGTAATAAGTGGAGTTGGAGAGAAATGGTCATAGTTAGGATACATTCAAAAGGGAGAGCTGGCAGAATTTGCTGATGGATTGAACATAGGGCGTGATGAAAACAGAGAAGTCAAAATAACTCCCAAGTTTTTGGCCTGGAGTTGTCATTTATTAAAGATTAAGAAAAAAGTAGTTTGGCAAGAGAGTCAAGAATTTGGAAATGTTAGATAGACATTGGATATTTGAGTCTAGAATTTAGGAAAAAGGTTAGAGGTGAACATATTATATTTGTGAAAGTCATCACCATATGGATGGTATTTAAAATCATATTCTTTGATGAGTTCTCCAAGAATACTTTTGTCTTGAAGGATTTCCAAATGTACGAGGAAAACATCATCAATTTGCAGACTAAAATTCAAATTCATAGAATACTTTTTAATTTTTAACATCTGCTAAAGAAGAATCTCAACTAGATATGAAAAAAAAAAAAGTGTTTTTATCATGACAGATGGTGCTCCAGTTAGGTTAGGCCAAAAATCTATATTTATTAAAATTTTAAAATAATAGACTAACATTTCTCATTTTATTACTTTGTTCCATTGTATGATAAATATTGAAAATAGTTGTGCTGGGTTTTTTGAAGCAGACTATACAAAGTAATACATGAAGATTATTAATCATTGTTAGTTAATATAATTGTTAAAATAAACAGCAGGCAAAAGAGTAAGTGATCTTGTGTTCTTGGCCAACACTTTTTGAATCATGAATGCACTTCACAAAAATTACTGTATTCTTAAATCCTATTCAAGATTTTCCTGTTCAAGGCAACACTTGTCAAATATTCAATAATCAAAAACAAAGAGATAATGTGATTTATGGCTACTCATAGATATCACACTGCATATGAATGAGCTAAATTTGAAGCACCAAGGAAAGGAAAATCTTATTTGTAACCTAACCTAGCTATACAAGTGCCAAAATTTATGGTAAAGTTGAAATGTTTCATACTACACATAAGTAATAATTCTACACATTTTTAACATGAATCTATATGCAGAAGGTTTTAATTGTGATTAGCAGTGTTATATAAATTTGCTGTGAAAAATACAAGGAAAATTTAAAGAACACTTTGTTGATATTGATAAATTTAGAGTTACTTATCAATTTATAAAATTTCCTCTTTGAAGTCAATGTTAATAATATTGCACAGACACAAGAATTAATGAATTTATGTAACCTGCACAGATGTCACTTCAAAACTCCTATTTGACTTCAAAGTTAAATTGATACTTCTCTGAACTAGGAACTGCATGAATGATGTAGGCTCGAGTGAACAGTTGTTGCGAGACCATCTGCATGGTGATGGTGCTGGAGACAGCCCCGTTAAGGCCTCAAATGAAACTCTGAAGATACGGTGAATGCTAGTAGAGATCTTTGCCTGTGGCTGCCTGGGACAAGCCTGACACGTATGTTCCCTTGCTTATTAAACACGCCAACTACTAACCAGAAGTGGTTTTTCTGCCTCTGTTTCCATCTCTCCTTGCCCTCTGTACAGAATGCAGTTTCAAATTTCACCCAGAACTCTTGAGGTGGTTGTTATTGTTCACTCACTGACTGTGTCTGACTCTTTGCAACCCCATGGACTGCAGAACGCCAGGCTTCCCTGTCCTTCATCATCTCCTGGAGTTTGCTCAAACTCATGTCCATTGAGTCAGTGATGCCATCTCATCCTCTGTTGTCCCCTTCTCCTCCTGCCTTCAATCTTTTCCATCATCAGGGTCTTTTACAATGAGTTGGTTCTTCACATCAGGTGGCTAAAGTATTAGAGCTTTAGATTCAGCATCAGTCCTTCCAATGAACATTCAGGACAGATTTCCTTTAGGATGGACTGGTTGGATCTCCTTGCAGTCCAAAAGATTCTCAAGAGTCTTCTCCAACACCACAGTTCAAAAACATCAATTCTTCAGTGCTCAGCTTTCTTTATGGTCCAATTCTCACATCCATACATGACTACTGGAAAAGCATAGCTTTCATATAGACTATCCTCAATAGATTTTAAAGGTAAAAGGGCCTGAGAATAAGGTACGAGCCATCTATCACCGATGGATGTTATTTGACCTCTCTTTCCTTCCTTTTCTCATATTATGAAATCAGTGGTTCTCAGCCTGAGGATCCTGTCAGAATCCCCTGAGAAATTTTGCTAAATGCACATTCCCATCTTTGGGGGATCCTTGCCCTCCACGGCTAGGGAGAGACTGAGGGTGGGGAGGAAGAAGTGTGTGGTTCACAATTGCCACAAAAAATGATTTTGAGAAGAACTTCCTGGCTGAGTCCCACAGGCTCCACCACTGAAGTGCCCCACCCCTCATCGTACTCCCCAGCCAACTAAAACAATTCCTGATTCTATGGCTTATTGAATCATAAAAGAATCTAACAGATATAGCATAATACAAAGCACCTCTTGCCCACTGAACTCAGTGATATATGACCGCAGGTAGCCTGTGGAGGTCAATGAAGTCCCACTGCCCCCCTCCCTTAAAATATCCTTAACACCCTCCTCTTAACTTATTCAAATCAGTTTCACATGCAAACCAGAGCCAAATTAGAGAATTAAACCTAGCAGACAGAACTGTGCTAAACATTTGCAGAATAAGCACATAGGAAAGTACAAAAATCAGTTTTTATTATGAAATTTGTAAAAGCAGCTCGCTTCCAATTTGGACTCTTCTTGCTAATGAAATCATTTTTCTCATCCTCCCAGCTGTGCGGGAGAGTGAGTTGTCACAGTCCCCGCTGTCAAGCTCCAGTCCCACTGAACCTAGAGCAGTCACTGAGGCCTGTCCCCCACCATACTGAATTTAGGGGGTCTGGAATTTTCATCAGCCAGAGCACATTCTGTGTGTATTGTCTGTCTCAAATGTTTGGACACCAGTCAGCATATATGACAGGGTGCCTGACGAATGGCAGTTCAACCAACAAAGGGTTTAAAGTGTTCCTCTCTTCCACTTAGCATTTATAGAGTCAAGTGTTCCTTCAGGATTATTTTGTTTTGAGGATACATTCTGAGATTACATCTCCAGCTAAAAATTGCATTTCTAAATAATAATGTGTGAAAGAGATTGCCTGAAAGATTTTGCCAGCCTTTCTGAAAAGATGCCAGTGGATGAGCCATCTATGTTAGAAAATTCGAGATTGACAGTAAAATGATATGTAAACACAAATGGAGACAACACTTTTGTTCACTTTCTGCAACAGAAGTTTTGAAATCGCTTTTTCGTGTATATGCTTTATAAAACAAATTCCAAAATGGAGGACAAATTATAATTAAAATGTATATTCAGAGTACCATAACAAAAACAATATATAATCCAGTGTCACTAAATTGAATGCATGGCTTGTCACCAGCACCTGCATTTCAGAAAGTAAGCAAGTACTGCAGGTGACTAGAGCGTGCACACTCAGTCGTGTCTGCTCGTTGTGACCCCATGGACTGTAGCCCTCCATGCTCCTCTGTACATGGAATTTTTGCAGGCAAGAATACTGGAGTGGGTTGCCATTGCCTTCTCTAGGGGATCTTCCCAACCCAGGGATCAAACCTGCATCTCTGGTGTCTCCTGCAATGGCAGGTGGATTCTTTAGCACTGAACCACCTGAATAGATCTTTCTGTAAAGTTACCTGTAATTGAGTTTGAAGTGAAACAGAAGATAAAACATATAGACAAGTCACACTGTTTTTTCAAGGATATTCTAGTTCTGGCATACTTGGTTTATATTTTTATTCTACAGTTATGGATTTATCTTCTTTATACATTTTTATTTTTCTAGTTTAACATTATATTGGGTTCCCTTGATGGCTCAGTGGTAAAGAATCCACCTGCAATGCAGGAGGCATGTGTCCAATCCCTGGTCTGGGAACTAAGATCCTGTAGGGGAGTGGGGTGCTGGGGCTCAAGGCGGGAGGCAGGGGTGTAGGCATCCCTGGCGGCTCAACTGTAGCTAATTCACCTGTCAACGCAAGACACGTGGGTTCAGTCCAGATGCGGGTTCAATCTCCAGAGCCCCTGGAAAAGGAAATGGCAACCCACACCAGTATTCTTGCCTGGGAAACCCCATGGACAGAAGAGCCTGGTGGGCCACAGTCCATGAGGTCGCAAGGAGTTGGACACGACTTAGCAACTAAGCAACAACAATGAATTACATGTCATTTTTGAGGAAAATAAGAAAAAATAAAGTCATGTTTTGAAATATTATCTAGAGATAGTTTTTGATAACTCTCTCTAAAGTGGACTTTATGAGTACGGACATGTGTGCACACATGTACGTGTGTTGAGAAGAAATTTTAAAACAATATTTGCTCCAAAAATTCTTGCATCTATAGATGACCATAACAAACTATCTTGGAATAAATTTTCCTTTTTCAGGAAAGAGTCACTAGACTGACTTCTCATAGCTACTCAAAAGTAAAGGATAGCAATCATCTACTGCCTAATGGAGAGATACAGCAGAACCTTCTGGACTCTGACAGTCTTGCCCTCCCCATATTCTTTGATGTGCAGAGTCATCATCTATGGAGAAGGTAGACAAATCTGTGTACAAGTCTAGGAGCCTCCTGGGAGGGAAAGAATGTGAGCATGGTATTTTCCTGTTTGAAGTTCAAATGTTAGAATATTTGGGATGATTCTGACAATGGCCTGGTGATAGGAAAAGACCAGAGGATTCCAAATGGAGTTCTTCAGGCTGGTAGGAAAATTGTGGGGTAACCCAGTCTCTCAAAATGCGAGCCTGAGGTCCAGGGGAAAAGCTTTACTTTCCAGAAGAAAAGCTTGTCCTCGGTATGGCATGTGGTTGAACTTAGAAGAGCCAGGAGACTCAGCAAGTAACCTAATTAGATGCAAAAGAGGCCACCGTGAGATTCTGAGCTTAGAACCCCATGTGACCTATGGAGATATCTGAAGCTACAAACACATGCTGCCTCCCAGGGGACAGAGGCATACAGGAGAGTACAGAGATGTGTGACCTAGAGATGGAACTCACTAAAGGATCAGGGAGGAAGGCAGGCACATGGACCCAGTCAACCAAACCAATGACTGCTAAGACGAAACCCAACAAGGAACCAATCAGACTGTGCACAGACTGTTTTAGACCAAATAAGCCACTGAGGTTCTTGAACAATTTCAGGTGAAATAATCCTCAAGAAACTATGAAACTTCTATCATATCTCTGGAGTCCCAAACTGTCTTAGAAATTAGAAGGATGTGACTCGATCTGTAACCCAAGCTGACAAAGTGACCACGCCAGTAACATGAATGCATTTGTGTGTGTGCGTGTGTTTTGAAATACAGCATCACATGAAACATACTGATTTTCTGTGAGGCTTATTATGCTGCTGCTGCTGCTAAGTCACTTCAGTCGTGTCCGACTCTGTGCGACCCCAGAGACAACAGCCCACCAGACTCCCCCGTCCCTGGGATTCTCCAGGCAAGAACACTGGAGTGGGTTGCCATTTCCTTCTCCAAAGGCTTATTATATATTGACTCAAATATCCATTCAACAAGCATTTACAAAACATTTATGATATACCAGGCACTGTGTATATAAGGCACTGTCTAGTGAGGGTTTCATAGGCAAGAACAATAAATTATGGCACAATTTGATAAGTGTCCTTTCATTAAGAAATAAACAAAGCATCGTGGAAGGCCAGATTAATAGTATATACAAGTGATTTATATTCCTTTTTCTCTGACTACTCAGAGAAATCTCAGCCCAATCTCCCTTCTTTTCTGATTTGCCCATAAGGAGGGTAGCCAAAGAAGGAATGAAAGCCCAGTAGGATAATTTGCATGTCAAACGGTCAAGTCAGATGAAGACTGATGACTTGATGACATCAATGGATTTGGTACTTAGAAGGTCACTGGCGAATCATTCAAAAAGCCTTTTTGTGAATACTGCAATCTTTGCATCTCAGTGAGTTAGGACCTAAAATAAAGGTGTCTTTTGGTAGAACTTAGTGAAGAAGTGTTGCTAATTCTAGAGATTTACACAAATAGTAGTGTTTATTAGTCTACTTCTATATCTCTTCCACCTTCCCTCTCCATCAGAGCAAAGGGAATTATCTACTCTCTCCTTTTGGAAGGGCTTCCCTGGTGGCTCAGACAGTAAAGAATCTGCCTGCAATGCAGGAGACCTGGGTTCGATCCCTGGCTTGAGAAGATGCCCTGGAGAAGGGAATGGCAACCCACCCCAGTATTCTGGCCCGGAGAATCCCATGGACAGAGGAAGCTTGGTAGGCTGACAAAGGTTGGACATAACTGAGCAACTAACACTTTCACTTTATTCACTGCTTTTGGAAACCTCCTTTGTTTCCCAGGGCAAAGGAAGGGATGGTCTTGCCTCACTCAGAGGACCTCACTCCCCTCTTCCTGGGCAGCCATGGCCCCTCCTCTCTAGTTGATATAGTTTGCATATGTGAAGAAGGTTTTATCTAAGAAGTTTAAGGGGTTAGAGCTCAGCCTTGAAAAAAAACAAAGGGAATTTTTTCTTTTTTCACTCAGTAACCATTACTCCTCTCTGTCAACCAACCCCTCTAGACTGTGTTCCTCTGACTTTCCAGATTCAATATGGTACCTGCGTACTGAGGATGACGAAGAGAGAAAAGGATTTGCAGTTCTCCCAATTCCATGCTTAGAATTATTCCTTCAGCTTCCCTTAGTGACCTTCCACCTCTTTGCAAGGATACATTATACAAATTTTAAAATGGAAAACTGGCTTCAGGAACTTGGAGCTCTCCAAGCTGCTGATATTTCTTTTTTTTTTTTTAAATTGGAGGCTAATTACAATATTGTTGTGGTTTTTGCCATACATTGACATGAATCAGCCACAGGTGTACATATTCCCCCCCTCCCACCCCCTCTGAGCCCTCGTCCCACCTCCCTCGCCATCCCACCCCTCTGGGTTGTCCCAGTGCATCGGTTTTGACTGCCCTGTTTCATGCATCAAACTTGGACTGGTCATCTATTTCACATATGGTAATATACATGTTTCAATGCCATTCTCTCAAATCATCCCATCCTCTTCCCCCACAGAGGATAAGGAGGATATTTCTTTTAAAAAATTACCTGATGGATATCTTCATTTATGTAACTCTACCTGGTTGAAATGGCAGCTGCCCACTCAATTTCTCTTTAAAAATCCACAAATGTGTGTGGCAATAATTGTAGGTCCACTGGAAGCTGATCTGTTTTTACAAAGTGAAAGAGTCGCCATCTAAAACCTATAAACTGTCACAGTCTGTCATCATTGCAAAGTTGCAGTCACTATTTAAATTAGACTGTGAACGACTTTTTTTTTCCTCTGTGATGGCCTTTCAGATGGTGATGTGCCATAAGCCAGTCACAATAAACTGGCACTAAGCCTTCTCAATCCATTAGTCCTGCCCATAATTTGATGCTTTCAGAAAGCCTATAGATGATATAAAAAAGATTCTGTCCCTGTTTATGCCTGTTAGGGAAAAATAAATCCAAGAAAATGTTCTTGACATAACTACCTGAATATGAGCTAGACATTAGGGCTGCTGCAGGTGGAAAAAAAAAATCAAAAGCCTCACTTATTACCAGCTATGATACATCCTTGGTGAGAAATCTCACTTTGAATAGGGCAAAAGTTATCTGTCACCTTTGTTTAGTATTCAACAGTTCATAAAGCCTTAAAGAGAAATATTGTCATTTAATTTTTACAATATTATGATGCCTTGGTAGAGCACGTAGTCACATCCTTATTTTCATTTTACATATGAGAAAAGGGAGATTAGGACATGTTTGGTGACTTATCCAAAGTTACAACAGAGTTGGTAAATAACAGAACAACCTAACTCCAGCTTGTATCTTCAAAGCTCCTCTCTGCTAAAGACTGCTCTTGAGTCTTCTCTTGCCTTAACATCTTTTGCATAATAAATTCATTTGGTTCAAAAAGATGAGTAGTCAAGTTCAAGAGGCAGAATCTCAGTGCAGCACTTCACACACTTCTCAAGCTGCATATTAGAATTACCTGGGGAGCTTCTGACGATCCCGATTCCCAAACCACATCCTATCTCAAATACATCAGAATACCTGGGGGTGGGACCAGATGTCAGTACTCTTTTAAACTCCCAAGAGATTACAATGGGCAGCCAATTACACTATTTCCAAAAATCCCTGAGCTCTGGAAATCTCCTGAGAAGTGTTTAAAACAATAGATAGCCCATCCTAGCCCAGAAGATGTAACTTCATTAGATAGAGGTAGAACTCAACTCAAAATTTAAAACTTGAAATTTTTAAAAAGCTCTTCCAGTGATTCTGACGCATGCAAAGTTTAAGAACAACTGCTTTAGTGGGTAGGAAGTTCAGCTTTTGAGTTAGAACACATGTTTTGACAGCTCTTGTGCTCAATTGCTCAGGGGGGCCCAGTTCTTTTAAACCACATGGACTGTAGTCCATCAGGCTCCTCTGTCAGCGGAATTTTTCAGGCAAGGATACTAAAGCAGGTTGTCCATTTCCTCCTCCAGGGGATGTTCCCTACCGAGGGATTAAACATGTGTCTCTTGTACCTCTTGCATTGGCGGGAGAATTCTTTATTACTGTGCCACCTGGTACAGTATAGATAAGTTAGTGAATTTGCAACTACAGATAAGTTAGTGCATCTCTCAAAGCTTCAGTTTCCTCATCTATATCCCCTGGAGGAGGGCATGACAACCCACACCAGTATTCCTGCCTGGAAAATTCCATGGACAGAGGGGCCTGGTGGGCTACAGTCCATGGGGTGACAAAGAATAGGACATAACTGAGCACAAAAAGGAGGTGATAGTACCACTTTTCTTTTATAGGTTTTTTGATGGTTAAATGAAATAATGCAGCAATTGTCCAAGTGTGATGCCTGGATTAGCAACATCAGCGTAATTGAGGATGTTGTCAGAAACACAAAAATCATCATTACACCCACACCTATTGAATCAGAAACTCTGAGAGTAAGGTTTTATCAGCTTTTAACAAGAACCACCCCCCTCCTACTCAGGTGACTATTATGCATTAAAGTCTGCTCATTGACATGATGTTTATAACGTGACTAGCCCAGTTTCCTGTACACAGGATGTGCTAACAAATACTAGACATTCTGTTGTTATTGTCAACATCATGGATGTCATCCACACTTGTGTAAAAGGCTTCCAAACCATGGTAAAATAACTTCCAAAATAACAGCTGGAAATGAAATTACAACCAGCCAGAAAGAGCAAGTTCAATGTCAAGATGACTACTACAATTATCAGGACAAATGGTCTTTGTCCTCATGAACCATTCAACATTCCAAATAAATTGCAACCACCTGACTGTATCATTTCTCTTTTTAAAAACATATCAATTGTTTTAATTACCCATAGTACGGAGTTTGAAATCAGGCTTTTCCTTCCTCACCAAACTGTTATATACAGCCTTCTCCCTCCCCATCTATGTCCCTGTTTCCATGTCCGAGTTTTGAATAAGCCATGTTTCTGTCAACCTGCTGCCCTTGTAAGAATGATTGTATCTTTGGAAAAAAGAATGCAAAATAAGTCAGAAATCAGTCTACTAATCAAAATAGGCCTATTGAGCTCCTATCATGTGTCTACTGTGTCCCAAGGAAATGGCTGGGGCTTGTGGGTTAAAAAAAAAAAAAAAAAAAGACCTTACCTTAACTAATAAGAGGTAGAAAAAAAGTAAAGACACCAAACAAATGGTCGCAAATAATTAGATTACTATGCAGGTGCAAAATTCTACAAGAGAGAAGTGCAAGATGCTAAGGAGATGAATCTGGGATCCATCATGCAGTTGGCAGCAGCAGCAGATGCTGGCAGGGACAGAGCAAGACTGAGAAATGATGATTAGCTTGAGACTGACGATGTGACAAGAGCATGGGGTGGGTATGTTGCGGTCATCTCACATGGAGGGAATAATAAGGTCCAAAGGTGGAAAGGAGTACAGTGGATCCGCAGATAGTCTGGCCAGGACAAATCAAAGTTGAAGGCCCAAGACCACTAGTCTCTATCAGCAACAGAATGGAATAGGGTGATGTAGGTGGCACTAGTGGTAAAGAACACACCTGCCAGTGCAGGAGACCTAAGAGACACAGGCTCGCTTCCTGGGTAGGGAAGATCCCCTGGAGGAGGAAATGGCAACCCATTTCAGTATTCTTTGACTGGAGAATTCCATGGACAGAGGAGCCTGGCAGACCACAGTCCACTGGACATGACTAAAGCAACTTAGCACTTAAACTAAAATTAGCTTTATTCTCTAAGAACCCAAGAAAATATTTTTAGCTCATACTGCTGAAGCTTTGGAGAACTAACAAGTGATTCAGCCATGAACACAAGTCCAAAGCCCTTGGATTATTTTGGACCCCATTCAGATTCCAAATCTCATCAAAAAAATTAGGCAGAACAAATGACATAGAAATGCAATAAAAAAAAATTTTTTTTTAATTATTTTTGCCTTAAGGAAATAAAGATGTAAGCCAATCTTTTCTTCTCCTGCAATGTTTGTGGGATCTTAGTTCCCCAACCAGGGACTGAACCCACGCCCTGGCAATGAAAGCAGAGTCTTAACCATTGGATGACGAGGCAGTTCCTCAAAACCAATCTTACATTGGTCTTCTATATTTGAAAGGCTTTTATATATATGAAGATAATCTGTTTTTCTTCATCTCCACTGAGAACAGAGAAAGAAGAAATGTATTTAAAGAGCAACCTTCAAAATACAGGTCTGGGGTCTTTCCTGATGGTCTAGTGGCTAATACTCTGCGCTCCCAATGCAGGAGGCCCGGGTTCCATCCCTGACCAGGGAACTGGATCCCACATGCCACAACTAAGAGTTTGCATGTCACAACGAAAGAACCTGCACGCTGCAGCTAAGGCCGGGTACTGCCAAGTATATAAATATTTTTAAAAATTCAAAATATATATAGGTCTAATAGAAAAGAAAACTAGGGTCTTTAGCTTTCTTTAGGGAGACTTAAGTGGTGTCCCTGCAGACATTTCTAAATAAGCTAGATTTCCCTATACTGAAGATATTTTACCTGGAAGCAGAAACTACATGATTTCTTGAAGCAGCTTGCCATAAAGTTCATTTCAAAGGAAGTTAAGATCAATGCAAGTAAAATTGAAACAACAGTGTCATCTAGCGGAAAACTCAGTAATAGCATTCAATATATTTAATACCAATCTAAGATAGAAAAATTCCCTATATACTCCGAACTTTCAAACTAATTAATTTTTTAAACCTAAATGCAAACCTGTTTCAAGGTCATATTTTCCAATTCATGCCTCAGCCACATATGCTTAAGGGAAAAACAAGCCCCAGATCCTCTGGCCAATGGATGTCTAAACCCTCCAGAGGGGCTCACAGACAGTAACATAAGTAGTTTGAGAGTTACAGTTTAAAGGCTAAACCCAACAGAAAAGGAATGTTTTAATTAAATTCTTAACAGCTACACTCCTCATGTATGTCTTGAGTTTTCCAGATTTCAAGACGAGTACAAATCTCTGTTGCTGAGATAAAGGGTGACAGCTGATGAGAAGGATCAGAAGCCAAAATGACTGACAAGATGTTTTGGCGGCCCTTGTCTTTTCCAATGAGTCAACTCTTCGCACAAGGTGGCCAACGTATTGGAGTAGATGGACTGGTTGGATCTCTTTGCAGTCCAAGGGACTCTCACGAGTCTTCTCCAACACCACAGTTCAAAAGCATCAATACTTCGGCGCTCAGCTTCACAGTCCAACTCTTACATCCATACATGACCACTGGAAAAACCATAGCCTTGACTAGACAGACCTTTGTTAGCAAAGTAATGTCTCTGCTTTTGAATATGCTATCTAGGTTGGTCATAACTTTCCTTCCAAGGAGTAAGCGTCTTTTAATTTCATGGCTGCAATCACCATCTGCAGTGATTTTGGAGCGCAAAAAAAAAAAAGTCTGACACTGTTTCCACTGTTTCCCCATCCATTTCCCATGAAGTGATGGGACCAGATGCCATGATCTTCATTTTCTGAATGTTGACTAAGCCAACTTTTTCACTCTCCTCTTTCACTTTCATCAAGAGGCTTTTTAGTTCCTCTTCACTTTCTGCCATAAGGGTGGTGTCATCTGCATATAAGGGGACGACAGAGGATGAGATGGCTGGATGGCATCACCGACTCGATGGACATGAGTTTGGGGGAACTCCAGGAGTTGGTGATGGACAGGGAGGCCTGGCATGCTGCGATTCATGGGGTCGCAAAGAGTCGGACACGACTGAGTGACTGAACTGAACTGTTAGTCTCTTCCAGGTAACCTCTCTCAGTAAACCTTCTGGGAAATGCCGCATTGTTTTTGGTGGTTTTCCTCACCCCTGCTTTGTTGTCAGTCAGAAAGCTTAGGTTCACAAGATACTACAGATTGAATGTGTCCCGCCAAAATTCCAAGATTGCAACCTAATCCTTAATGTGATGGTATTTGGACATTGAGCCCTGGGGATGTGATGAGGTCATAGGCTCAGCTCTCAGAAATAAGACTGTCATTGCTGTTCACTCGCTGAGTCTTTGAGACCCTATGGACTGTAGCACACCAAGCTTCCCTGTCCTTCACCAACTCTGGAAGTTTGCTCAGATTCATGTCCACTGAGTCAATAATGCTATCTAAACCATCTCAGCATCTGCCACCCTCTTCTTTTGCCTTCAATCTTACCCAGCATCAGGGTTTTTTCCAATGAGTCGGCTCTTTGCATCAAATGGCCAAAGTATTGGAGCTTCCACCTCATTCCTTCCAGTGAATATTCAGGATTGATTTCCGTTAGGTTTGACTAGAAATAAGATCACTGCCATATAAAAGAGACCCCAGGGAATTCCCTGATGGTTCAGTGGTTAGGACTCTGCTTTCACTGCTGAGGCATCAGTTCAATCCCTGGTCAGGGAACTAAGATCCCACAAGTTCAGCCAAATTAAATAAAATGATTAATTTGAAAAAAATTTTTTAAAAAGAAACCACAGAGCTCCTTTCCCCTCCTGCCATTTGAGGACATAGTACAGCTCATCTATGAACCTGGAGGTGGGTTCTCACCAGACACTGGATCTGCTAACGCTTTGATCTTGGACTAGATCAAAGAACTATGAGAAGCAAATGCTGTTTATATTCCACTCCGTCTGTGATATTTCAGTTACAGCAGCCTAGATAGACTAAGACACAAGCAGTGCCTGATGCCAATAAAACATATGTGGGACATACAAGATCTTGTCGAAAGTGAACGAGTTCAGGTATATGTTAAGTGGCTCAATCACGTCTGACTCTCTGTGATCCCATGGACTGTAGTCTTCCAGGCTCCACTGTCCATGGGATTTCCCAGGCAAGAATACTGGAGTGGGTTGCCATTCCCTTCTCCAGGGGATCTTCTTGACTTAGGGATCGAACCCAGGTCTCCTGCATGGCAGGCAGATTCTTTACATTCTGAGCCACCAGGGAAGCCCTGAGCCACCTTGCTAATACAGGCAAAAAGGTGCCAGTTATCAGTGGATTGCTTATGAGATCTAAATGTACCCTGTATTCTTTGCTTTGCAAAAATCAAACTGGACCTTATAGTCTACCTTTGCAGCTTGCATGATGATAAAATTTTAACTGTCATAGAGGGTTCTGGGAAGACACTAGGGTAGGAAGGGGTTCTGCCTCCTGGTTGCAGGTACCCCTCTGGGTCTGCTCCTGCAGTAGACGAAGCTTTCACAGGCCCTCCTTCTGCAGCACTAGCTGGCCACCAGTACATGATGCCTCCCATGCATGGTCTTCCCCACACTCCCTAGGAGCACTTCTCTGTGGAGGGCCACTGGCTTGGCACTTTCCTATAAGAGCCTTCCCTGGGACTCTCTCAGGGAGATTTGCAGAGAGCTCACCCAGGAAGCCTCAGCCATGCCTTCTCCAGTGAAGTTGGGTTTCAGTTCTGAGATGAGGGGGTGATGGCTGCCAACAGGCTTTTCCAGATTTGTTCCTTCCCAGGTGCTCTCCCTTAGCCTTCAGTAGGTGCCCCCTGTATCTGCCCTTCTTTTATTCTCAACAGTTCTTTTTACCCTTTATTAGTCAATTTCCATTATTTTATTCTAATTCCCTGTTGCAGTTAATAAATGTCTATATTGCAAGCATGCATGCTGAGTCCCTTCAGTTGTGTCTGACTCTTTGTGATCCCATGGATCATAGCCCAACAGGTTCCTCTGTCCTTGGGATTCTTCAGGCAAGAATACTGGAGTGGTTTGCCATGCCCTCCTCCAGGGGATCTTCTGGACCCGGGGATCGAACTGGTGTCTGCCTGTGTCTCCTGCATTGCAGGCAGTTTCTTTACTCACTGAGTCACCTGGGAAGCCCCAAATGTCTGTATTATGTGGTCCCTATTCAAATTACTTGTGGTTTATGTCTCCTGACTGGACCCTGATACATACACTATTCAATAAATGGTAGCTAGGGACCTATCAGTTTTCTGCAATCTGGAATTTCTATAACATGGGATTCCCCTTAAAAAGAAATAATATGAAATTACTCATACAAAATTAAGTACATAATTTTGGGGGGATCTCATGCAAATAAGCGGAGAAGTCAATGGCAACCCATTCCAGTACTCTTGCCTGGAAAATCCCATGGACAGAGGAGCCTGGTAGGCTGCAGTCCATGGCGTCGCAAAGAGTCAGACACTACTGAGTGACTTCACTTTCACTTTTCACTTTCATGCATTGGAGAAGGAAATGGCAACCCACTCCAGTATTCTTGCCTGGAGAATCCCAGGGATGGGGGAGCCTGGTGGGCTGCCGTCTATGGGCTCACACAGAGTCGGACACGACTGAAGCAACTTAGCAGCAGCAGCATGCAAATAAGGGACTCTGAAACATGGGCTTCACAGTAAAGACTGTAGCCCGCCAGGCTCCTCTGTCCATGGGGATTCTCCAGGCAAGAATACTAGAGTGAGTTGCCATTCCCTTCTCCAGGGGATCTTCCCAACTCAAGGATCAAACCAGGGTCTCCTGCATTGCAGGCAGATTCTTTAACATCTGAGCCACCAGGGAAGCCCCAGTAAGCCCAGCACTGAGCGGCAATTGTCTTCTTAAAGGAAATGTGTGAAACATATGTGTCTCAAATTACCTTCTTCCTCAGCATCACGATGCTGAAGAAGCAGAATTAGTTACCTCTACACTTCACATGTAGAGTCAGCTCCCTGGTGGCTCAGACAGTAAAGCGTCTGCCTGCCAGGCAGGAGCTCCAGTTTTGATCCCTGGGTCAGGAAGATCCCCTGGAGAAGGAAATGGCAACCTACTCCAGTATTCTTGCCTGGAAAATTTCATGGATGGAGAAACCTGGTGGGCTACAGTCCATGGGGTCACAAAGAGTTGGACACAACCGAGAGACTTCACTTTCACACTTCACATGTAGCGTGTTTTGAGGAATTGCTCATCAAGAAATGCCAAGGCCTGCCCAACAGTCTGTCTTCATGCTTTCACATGTCTTTCCCCCACCACCCCAGACTGTCTCTGTTGCTCCTTTTCTGACTCTTCAAGGTTTTTCCATTCAACTGCTTTTCTGCCTGCCCTCCCAGGCTCAAGTAATTCTTTCCTTACTTTTGCACAAATAAACCTTAAAACATATATTATGGAACGCACCAAAGTGAAATGTAAGTATTTTCTGTGTCTCTCTCTCTAAGTACAGTGCACACATTAGATATTCAACTAAATGCAAGTTGAATTAAATGATTCCAATTTCAGATGTTAAAAAAAACACCTGAGATTAGTCATCGCTCTTTAAATCAAACCTTGTGGGTGATGATTCCTCCTATTCAAAGTTCTGACAATGAGATTATTAATATGAAGCGAGGTACTGTTTTCCAGTTTCAATTTTATAGACATTAATTCTACATTGCATAATGCATGTGTTAATCTAACAAAATAAATTCCCCCAAAGATGATTTGAACAAACTAGGTATCAAAGAATCGAACACATCAACACAGTGTTTTGAAATGACTTTCACTTAATGATATTAACACAGAAGTTACAGCCACAATCAGTCATTTTCCATCTTGTATTCTCCCAATAAAAAGGAAGCCCATTTTGTAGAAAGTTTAGATCATTCTGTTGAGGGAAAATGACCCAATATTTTCTTTTCTTTTCCCTGATATTTTCTAATAATACTGCTTAATTACATAATCAAACACCATTGAGGTAAAACACTGCCACTTCTTCCATCCATTTAACAAGTCATCCAGCCAGTCAGCTAACAGCACAATGCTAAGCACAGGTCTAATCTCAGAAATCCCACATCTGATCTAATTGGTCCCTTCTTTTTCCACATTGTTTCTTGAAGTAAAGAAAAATTTATTTACTACCTCACACATGCATGTCCCTAGAAATCCCTAAACAGATTCAGATTCGATCAAGTCAGACACGTTTCTTTTCAGTTATACACATAAAATCTGGAATCATGACAGATAAATTTGATTTATGGCCCATCTTGAATCTGTGTATTCAGAATGTTTCCACAGTTTCATTTCCTGTCCATAAGCTCATTAGAACAAAACACTGGAACTCTGATGCCTTCCTACAAGGACCATCTTTTCAAGTCAGAGCCAGAGGGCAAAGCTAGAGAAAGAGATGAGGAGCAGAGCTGGAGAACATGCAGATAGTTCCTCTTCTTGACCTTCCCCCAAAATCCCTAAAGTGGACCACCATGTGGGCTTTTGAATGGGGATGGCACCTGGGGGATACAGATTCCTACCCAGGGATTTTCTTAACATTTAAGGGAAATCCATTAGAACAGAGGTGGATATTTCTTTAATTAATTGTGTAGCTACAAGGAAAAAAACAATCCCTAAGGGTTGTAAGTTAGTTCAGATATAGGAATCCAGTAAGAAGTCAAGAGGAGTTCACAGTCCCTCTCTGGCTTTCTTTAAGGTCCTCTTCACGTAACTTTTGAACACTAAGCTCAGAGACCAGAAAAATTAATTATCTCTCCCTGCTTTCCTTATTCACTCTTCACAACTTGACCCCACCCTCCAATCTTTAAATATCCTTTGTTTTAAAGGCACCCCATGGGTTCATCCCTGCCTTGCGGGCTAAGTCGTTCAGTTATCCTGTCCATCTCTTTGAGACACCGTGGACTACAGCCTACCAGGCTCTTTGTCCCTGGGATTCTCCACTCCAGTGGGTTGCTATGCCCTCCTCCAGGGATCCTCTCGACCCAAGGATTGAACCCACATTTCTTATGTCTCCTCCATTGGCAGACGGGTACTTTACCATTAATGCCACCTGGGAAGCCTGTCTTTATTCGATGACTCATTCCTAAATTGATTACCTCAGTAAACCAATATAAGAGGCATTCTCAACTTGAACAAGATACCTCACACTGCAAGATTTTCTGAGACTTGAAGATAATGTAATATAAATAAACCTGCAAAGACTGCTAGCTGACCCAAGGAGGTCTACAGCAGATTGTCAAAAAATTGACAGGAAAAATTCTGCAGTCAGAACATGTAGCATTTGAGCCCCAACTCCATCACTTACTAGATGTGTAATTTTATTTTTTTCTTCTGTAAAATAAAGATAAAATTATACTTTACTTCATAGAAATATCGCAAAAATTAAGTGAGATAATGCATATGAAGTGCATTGATATGGTTACTTATCAACAGTGATAGTTCATCTTGATAGTGCGCTTGTTGCTCTGTCAGGAGCTTTTCATTCCAGGGAGATGCTCCAAGGTGAGTTTAACTATGATTTTTTTCTTATTTTCACGTGATACTTTTCCATAGTATAACTGTTCATGGATCAGACCATCCTTCAGTGTTCTCTCCCAGTTGTTCAGCAGTCATCTGCTACAAGGGCCAACTGTTTCAGGAGTGGCAGAGCCAGCCCTCTGTAGAGACAGGACAAACTGGAAACATCAGATATTTCACAACTGCACTTAATAAAGCTACTTCCCTTGTGGCTCAGCTGGTAAAGAATCCACCTGCAATGTGGGAGACCTGGGTTCAATCCCTGGGTTGGGAAGATCCCCTGGAGAGGGGAAAGGCTACCCACTCCAGTAGTCTGACAGGACTGAGCAACTTTCACTTTTACTCTTTAATAAAGCCGCATTTACAAATCATGAATCTCTTCTCTTTCTGCGCTCTAGGTTACAAAAAGACTAGATTTACAGATTTTACTTTTTGTGGCTATGAATATTAATTATTTAAGATAGCACAGTGGGTGGTGAGGGAATTGGTGATTCAGGAAGAAGGGTCCAGAGTAGAAAACACAGCTTCCTAATTTGCAGGTGACATGACTCCTTAGATACAAACAACAAATAACTTCATGATTCCTAACTTTTATGTCTTTGGAGCGGTGAGCGGCGGCTGTGTGGCACTGGAGCAGCCAAGAGGAGATACCCCACATCTAAGGTCAGAGTAACCCCAGTAAGATGGTAGGTGCTGGAGTGACTGTGAGGAGATACCCCGCATCCCAGGGCAAGGGAGAAGCCCTAGCAAGATGGTAGGAGGGGCGAATTTACATTTAGACTCAAACCCCATTCCTGCCAGAGATGCTAAGAGGGCTCAAACAAATCTTGTGCACACCAGGACCCAGGGACTCCATAGAGACTGAGACAAAACTTGTGTTTGACCGTCCCCTGTGATGGTATGGCTCAGCAGTGGGCTGCCACAGGGACAGGGGCTCTGGGTGCAGCAGACCTGGGTATGGCATAAGCCCTCTAGGAGGAGGTTGCCATTAACCCCATCATAGAGCTGCCAGAACTTAGACAGAACTGGGAAAAAGACTCTTGGAGGGCACAAACAGAACCTTGTGCACCAGGACCCAGGAGAAAGGAGCAGTGACCCCAGAGGAGACTGACCCACACTTGCCTGTCAGTGTCCAGGAGTCTCCAGAGGCATGGCTTGGTGGTGGCCTGCTTCAGGGATAGGGGCACTGAGTGTAGCATTATATTCATGGGATCTTTTGAAGGAGGTCGCAATTATCTTCATTACCTCCGCCATAGTTTGGCCCCAGGTAAATAGAATGGAAATTTGGCCTTGGAGTACGGAATGAAGCAGGGCAAAGGCTAAAAGAGTTTGCCAAGAGAACACACTGGTCATAGAAAACACCCGCTTCCAACAACACAAGAGAAGATTTTACACATGGACAACACCAGATGGTCAACACCAAAATCAGATGATTATATTCTTTGCAGCCAAAGATGGAGAAGCTCTATACAGTCATCAAAAACAAGACCGGGACCTGGCTGTGGCTCAGATCATGAACTCCTTATTGCCAAATTCAGACTGAAATTGAAGAAAGTAGGGAAAACCAATAGACCATTTAGGTATGATCTAAATCAAATCCCTTATGATTATACAGTGAAAGTGAGAAATAGATTTAAGGGACTAGATCTGATAGACAGAGTGACTGATGAACTATGGACAGAGGTTCATGACATTGTACAGGAGACAGGAATCAAGACCATCCTCATGGAAAAGAAATGCAAAAAAAAGCAAAATGGCTGTCTGAGAAGGCCTTACAAATAGCTGTGAAAAGAAGAAAAGTGAAAAGCAAAGGAGAAAAGGAAAGATATAAAAATCTGAATGCAGAGTTCCAAAGAATAGCAAGGAGAGATGAGAAAGCCTTCCTCAGCAATTAATGCAAAGAAATAGAGGAAAACAATAGAATGGGAAAGACTAAAGATCTCTCCAAGAAAATTAGAGATACCAAGGGAACATTTCATGCAAAGATGGGCTCAATAAAGGACAGAAATGGTACAGACCTAACAGAAGCAGAAGATATTAAGAAGAGCTGGCAAGAAAACACAGAAGAACTGTACAAAAAAAGATCTTATGATCAAGATAATCACGAGGGTGTGATCACTCACCTAGAGCCAGACAACCTGGAATGTGAAGTCAAGTGGGCCTTAGGAAACACCACTACAAACAAAGCTAGTGGAGGTGATGGAATTCCAGTGGAGCTATTTCAAATCCTGAAAGATGATGCTGTGAAAGTGCTGCACTCAATATGCCAGCAAATTTGGAAAACTCAGCAGTGGCCACAGGACTGGAAAAGGGCAGTTTTCATTCCAATTCCAAAGAAAGGCAATGCCAAAGAATGCTCAAACTACCGCACAACTGCACTCATCTCACAAGCTAGTAAAGTAATGCTCAAAATTCTCCAAGCCAGGCTTCAGCAATACATGAACCATGAACTTCCAAATGTTCAAGCTGGTTTTAGAAAAGGCAGAGGAACCAGAGATCAAATTACCAACATCTGCTGGATCATGGAAAAAGCAAGAGAGTTCCAGAAAAACATCTATTTCTGCTTTATTGACTATGTCAAAGCCTTTGACTGTGTGGATCACAAATAAATTATGGAAAATTCTGAAAGAGATGGGAATACCAGACCACCTGACCTGCCTCTTGAGAAACCTGTATGCAGGTCAGGAAGCAACAGTTAGAACTGCACATGGAACAACAGACTGGTTCCAAATAGGAAAAGGAGTCCATCAAGGCTGTATATTGTCACCCTGCTTATTTAACTTCTATGCAGAGTACATCATGAGAAACGCTGGGCTGTCAGAAGCACAAGCTGGAATCAAGATTGCCGGGAAAAATATCAATAACCTCAGATATGCAGATGACACCACCCTTATGGCAGAAAGTGAAGAGGAACTCAAAAGCCTCTTGTGAAAGTAAAAGAGGAGAGTGAAAAAGTTGGCTTAAAGCTCAACATTCAGAAAACGAAGATCATGGCATCTGATCCCATCATTTCAGGGGAAATAAATGGTGAAACAGTGGAAACAGTGTCAGACTTTATTTTAGGGAGCTCCAACTTTCCTGGTGACTCAGAGGTTAAAGCGTCTGCCTCCAATGTGGGAGACCTGGGTTCTATCCCTGGGTCAGGAAAACCCCCTGGAGAAGGAAATGGCAACCCACTCCAGTATTCTTGCCTGGAGAATCCCATGGATGGAGGAGCCTGGTAGGCTACAGTCCATGGGGTTGCAAAGAGTTTTTCAGACACGACTGAGCAACTTCACTTACTTACTCACTTAAAGTCATTGCAGATGGTGATTGCAGCCATGAAATTAAAAGATGCTTACACCTTGGAAGGAAAGTTATGACTAACCTAGACAGCATATTCAAAAGCAGAGACTACTTTGCTGACTAAGGTCCATCTAGTCAAGGCTATGGTTTTTCCAGTGGTCATGTATGGATGTGAGAGTTGGAATGTGAAGAAAGCTGAGTGCTGAAGAATTGGTGCTTTTGAACTGTGGTGTTGGAGAATACTCGTGAGAGTCCCATGGACTGCAAGGAGATCCAACCTGTCCATCCTAAAGGAGATCAGTCCTAGGTGTTTGTTGGAAGGACTGATCCTGAAACTGAAACTCCAATACTTTGGCCACCTCATGCAAAGAGTTGACTCATTGGAAAAGTCCCTGATGCTGGCAGGGATTGGGGGCAGGTGGAGAAGGGGATGACAGAGGATAAGATGGCTGGATGGCATCTCCAACTCAATAGACATGAGTTTGGGTAAACTCTGGGAGTTGGTGATGGACAGGGAGGTCTGGCGTGCTGCGATTCATGGGGTCTCAAAGAGTCGGACACGACTGAGTGACTGAACTGAACTGAAATAGCATGGAGGGAGTACAGCTCCACCAATCCACAGATATTTGGATTAAAGATTTACTGAGTGTGGCCCTGCCCATCAGAACAAGACCCAGTTTCTCCCTCAGATAGTCTCTCCCAACAGGAAGCTTCCATAAGCCTCTTATCCTCCATCAGAGGGCAGACAGACTGAAAACCACAATCACAGAAAACTAACCAATTGGATCACATAGACCACAGCTTTTTCTAACTCAGTGAAACTATGAGCTGTGCCGTGTAGGGCCACCCAAGACGGACGGGTCATGGTGGAGAGTTCTGACAAAATGTGGGCCACTGGAGAAGGGAATGGCAAATCACTTCAGTATTCTTGCCTTGAGAACCCCATGAATAGCATGAAAAGGCAAAAAGATAGGATACCAAAAGATGAACTCCCCAGGTTGGTAGGTGCCCAATATGCTACTAGAGATCAGTGGAGAAATAACTCCAGAAAAATGAAGAGATGGAGCCAAAGCAAACCATTCAATATCACAGTAATCAAGTCTATGCCCCAACCAGTAACTCTGAAGAAGCTCAAGTTGAACGATTCTATGAAGACCTATAAGACCTTCTCAAATTAACACCCAAAAAAGATGTCCTTTTCATTATAGGGGACTGGAATGCAAAAGTCAGAAGCCAAGAGCTACCTGGAGTAACAGGCAAATTTGGCCTTGGAGTACGGAATGAAGCAGGGCAAAGGCTAATAGAATTTTGCAAAGAGAACACACTGGTCATAGAAAACACCCGCTTCCAACAACACAAGAGAAGACTCTACACATGGACATTACCAGATGGTTAATACCGAAATCAGACTGATCATATTCTTTGCAGCCAAAGATGGAGAAGCTCCATACAGTCAGTAAAAACAAGACCGGGAGCTGACTGTGGCTCAGATCATGAACTCCTTATTGCCAAATTCAGACTGAAATTGAAGAAAGTAGGGAAAACCACTAGACCATTTAGGTATGACCTAAATCAAATCCCTTACAATTATACAGTGGAAGTGAGAAATAGATTTAAGGCACTAGATCTGATAAACAGAGTGACTGATGAACTATGGATGGAGGTTCATGACATTGTACATGAGACAGAGATCAAGACCATCCCCAAGAAACAGAAATGCAAAAAAAAAACAAAATAGCTGTCTGAGGAGGCCTTACAAATAGCTGTGAAAAGAAGAGAAGCAAAAGGAAAAGGAGAAAAGGAAAGATATAAAAATCTGAATGCAGAGTTCCAACGAATAGCAAGAAGAGATAAGAAAGCCGTCTTCAGTGATCAATGCAAAGAAATAGAGGAAAACAATAGAATGGGAAAGACTAGAGATCTCTTCAAGAAAATTAGAGATACCAAGGGAACATTTCATGCAAAGATGGGCTCAATAAAGGACAGAAATCATATGGACCTAACAGAAGCAGAAGATATTAAGAATAGGTGGCAAGAATACAAAGAAGAACTGTACAAAAAAGATCTTCTTGACCCAGATAATCACGATGGTGTGATCACTCACCTAGAGCCAGACAACCTGGAATGTGAAGTCAAGTGGGCCTTAGGAAGCACCACTACAAACAAAGCTAGTGGAATTGATGGAATTTCAATGGAGCTATTTCAAATCCTAAAAGATGATGCTGTGAAAGTGCTACACTCGATGTGCCAGCAAATTGGAAAACTCAGCAGTGGCCACAGGACTGGAAAAGGGCAGTTTTCATTCCAGTACCTAAGAAAGGCAGTGCCAAAGAATGCTCAAACTACCACACAATTATCTCACATGCTAATAAAGTAACGCTCAAAATTCTCCAAGCCAGGCTTCAGCAATACATGAACCGTGAACTTCCAGATGTCCAAGCTGGTTTTAGAAAAGGCAGAGAAACCAGAGATCAAATTGCCAACATTCACTGGGTCATCAAAAAAGCAAGAGAGTTCCAGAAAGACATCTACTTCTGCTTTATTGACCATGCCAAAGCTTTCACTGTGTGAATCACAATAAACTGTGGAAAATTCTTCAACATATGGAAATACCAGACCACCTGACCTGCCTCTTGAGAAATCTGTATAAAGGTTAGGAAGAATCAGTTAGAACTGAACATCGAACAACAGATTAGTTCCAAGTAGGAAAAGGAGTATGCATTATGAGAAACGCTGGGCTGGATGAAGCACAAGTTGGAATCAAGCTTGCGAGGAGAAATATCAATAACCTCAGATATGCAGATGATACCACCCTTACAGCAGAAATTGAATAAAAACTAAAGAGCCTCTTGATGAAAGTGAAAGAGGAGAGCGAAAATGTTGGCTTAAAGCTCAACACTCAGAAAACTAAGATCATGTCATCCAGTCCCATCACTTCATGGCAAATAGATGGCAAAACAGTGGAAACAGTGGCTGACTTTATTTTGGGGGGCTCCAAAATCACTGCAGCCATGAAATTAAAAGATGCTTACTCCTTGACTGGAAAGTTATGACCAGCCTAGACAGCATATTAAAAACCTTAGACATTACTTTGCTGACAAAAGTCAGTGTAGTCAAAGCTATGGTTTTTTCCAGTAGTCATGTATGGATGTGAGAGTTAGACTACAAAGAAAGCTGAGCGCTGAAGAATTGATGTTTTTGAACTGTGGTGTTGGAGAAGACTGTTGTGAGTCCATTGGACTACAAGGAGATCAAGCCAGTCAATCCTAAAGGAAGTAAGTCCTGACTATTCATTGGAAGGACTGATGTTGAAGCTGAAACTCCACAACTTTGGCCATTTGATGGGAAGAGCTGACTCATTTGAAAAGACCCTGATGCTGGGTAAGATTGAGGGCAGAAGGCGAAGGGGAAGACAGAGGATGAGATGGTTGGATGGCATCACTGACTCGATGGACATGAGCTTGAGTATACTCTGGGAGTTAGTGATGGACAGGGAGGCCTGGTGTGCTGCAGTCCATGATGTCCCAAAGAGTTGGACAGGACTGAGTGGCTGAACTGAACTGAACGTGTTATGGTTAGCATACAGACTTAATTTTTACCAAATCTGCATAATCCTTTATATTAACACATCTTTTCTGTCTTTTGACTAGAACAACTAAACTAGTTAACTGTCAATTGAATGAGAGGCAACGTTAAGAATAGAGCCAAACTTCTTGAGAACATCAGGCATGCTGACTCTTGGCCCTTTGAATGGTGTCCTATTACATTCGTTAATCTGAATGAAGTGATGATCACTCCAATTATCCATGAGTTACTAGCCACAAAACAGACACACACACACACATACACACATCTACGTAACAGAACCAACTGTACTAAAATATCCTTCTCTTCCTTCTCCTTGGGCTTCTGGAGGGAAGGATTCTTGCTTACTGGAAGAAGATAGGGAAAAACTGAAACAAGCAGAGAGGCTGGTGTGGTCTCTAAAATAGAGAACTAGAAAGCTCAGGATGAGTGTTGGGGAGAGTTTGGGTAGATAGCTGAGAGTAAACGATTCCACCTGTGGGAGAGTCAAGAGAATTTTAAGAAGTAGAGCTGTGGTTTATAAATTGGGCCTTTTATTTTTCCCTAGAAATTTATTTCAGTGTGAAATTTGAAAGTTACAGCAAGGTAAGAATGGGTTACACAGAGCTTTGGCAAAAATTTGGGTTATACTGCCCAAAGTGGAAAATTATTACAGCTTCAATAGAAGTATGACCTTGTATATATTCAGCAAATTTTATTATTTTACCCATGGTACATGAATTCTCTAGGCTTTCCAGGGAGACACTGAACTAGATTAAAAGTTATTTTCCAGGTATTGTCTTATGATCTAGGGGCCAAACTGCATCTAAAATGCATGGAACACTGAAATTCTGTTAAAAAAGAAAAGATTTAATTTATATTGCTCTACCTAGATAATCTATGTGTGTGCATGCCAAGTCACTTCAGTCTGACTCTTTGAGACCCTATGGACTCTAGTTCGCCAGGCTCCTCTGTCCGTGGGATTGGCAAGAACACTAGAGTAGACTGCTATGCCCTCCTCGAGGGGATCTTCCCAACCCAGGGATTAAACCCATGTCTTTTGCATCTCCTACATTGGCAGGTGTGTTCTTTACCACAGTGCCACTCGGAAAGCCCGAGACGGTACAGATAAGCTTAATTCACTATATACTACTAGGAGGTGCAGTCTAAGCATTATTTTACTTAATAATAAAGGAAATCCTAAATACAATATAATCTCTAAGGCACAGATTTTAGGAAATAGGAAACAGTTGGTATTTTTAATTCATTTTTAGTAGGTAGTTGAAAGACTAAAATCACATGATTCTATCTAAAGAATTTATAAAACTATATAAGTATGGAAAATGTTAGTAAAATCAGGTTAATTTTAGTAGCCATTTAAATATTAAGCTTATAGATATTAGAGATTTCTAAAGATATGTGTACATTATAATATTAACAATACCAGGTATTGAATTGTGTTTATGACTATATGTTATAAGGCACAGAAATGATAACAAAAGAAATATTAATACATAAATGTACTAATAGTTATTTGTAGCTGGTAGTCATGAAGTAAGTTTTCTTAAAATTTTCAGGGTTTTATAATTCCCTAACAGAAGCAGAAGATAAGAAGAGGTGGCAAGAATACACAGAAGAACTGTACAAAAAAGATCTTCATGACCCGGATAATCACGATGGTGTGATCACTCATCTAGAGCCAGACAACCTGGAATGTGAAGTCAAGTGGGCCTTAGAAAGCATCACTATGAACAAAGCTAGTGGAGGTGATGGAATTCCAGTGGAGCTATTTCAAATCCTGAAAGATGATGCTGTGAAAGTGCTGCACTCAATATGCCAGCAAATTTGGAAAACTCAGCAGTGGCCACAGGACTGGAAAAGGGCAGTTTTCATTCCAATCCCAAAGAAAGGCAATGCCAAAGAATGCTCAGACTACCACACAATTGTACTTATCTCACATGCTAGTAAAGCAATGCTCAAAATTCTCCAAGCCAGGCTTCAGCAATACATGAACCATGAACTTCCAGATGTTCAAGCTGGTTTTAGAAAAGGCAGAGGAACCAGAGATCAAATTGCCAACATCTGCTGGATCATGGAAAAAGCAAGAGAGTTCCAGAAAAACATCTATTTCTGCTTTATTGACTATGCCAAAGCCTTTGACTGTGTGGATCACAAGAAACTGAGGAAAATTCTGAAAGAGATGGGAATACCAGACCACCTGACCTGCCTCTTGAGAAATCTGTATGCAGGTCAGGAAGCAACAGTTAGAACTGAACATGGAACAACAGACTGGTTCCAAATAGGAAAAGGAGTACATCAAGGCTGTGTATTGTCACCCTGCTTATTTAACTTCTATGCAGAGTACATCATGAGAAACGCTAGGCTGGAAGAAGCACAAGCTGGAATCAAGATTGCCGGGAGAAATATCAATAACCTCAGATATGCAGATGACACCACCCTTATGGCAGAAAGTGAAGAGGAACTCAAAAGCCTCTTGATGAAAGTGAAAGAGGAGAGTGAAAAAGTTGGCTTAAAGCTCAACATTCAGAAAACAAAGATCATGGCATCCAGTCCCATCACTTCATGGGAAGTAGATGGGGAAACAGTGGAAAGTGTCAGACTTTACTTTTTTGGGCTCCAAAATCACTGCAGATGGTGATTGCAGCCATGAAATTAAAAGACGCTTACTCCTTGGAAGAAAAGTTATGATCAACCTAGATAGCATATTCAAAACAGAGACATTACTTTGCCAACAAAGGTCCGTCTAGTCAAGGCTATGGTTTTTCCAGTGGTCATGTATGGATGTGAGAGTTGGACGGTGAAGAAAGCTGAGCACCAAAGAATTGATGCTTTTGAACTGTGGTGTTGGAGAAGACTCTTGAGAGTCCCTTGGACTGCAAGGAGATCCAACCAGTCCATTCTGAAGGAGATCAGCCCTGGGATTTCTTTGGAAGGAATGATGCTCAAGCTGAAACTCCAGTACTTTGGCCACCTCATGTGAAGAGTTGACTCCTTGGAAAAAACTTTGATGCTGGGAGGGATTGGGGGCAGGAGGAGAAGGGGATGATAGAGGATAAGATGGCTGGATGGCATCACTGACTTGATGGACGTGAATCTGAGTGAACTCTGGGAGTTGGTGATGGACAGGAAGGCCTTGCGTGCTGCGATTCATGGGGTCGCAAAGAGTCACACATGACTGAGCGACTGAACTGAACTGAACTAGATACCAGCTAAAGGCTTCCCTGGTGGCTCAGACAGTAAAGAATCTGCCTGCAATACATCTCATGATGTACTCTGCAGCAGGCCTGGGTTTGATCCCGGTTGGAAGCTTAGTTGGGAAGATCACCTGGAAAAGGAAATGACAACCCACTCCAGTATTCTTGCCTGGGAAATCTCATGGATAGGAGTCCAGCAGGCTGTAGTTTGTGGGATCTCCCAGTACAAGCGACAGACTGGAACCTGCCTTTGTTGTGTTCAGTGGGTAGAGACTTATAGGACTGAAGCCTTAGCTTGGAGAATCAAATACTAACTCCAAGTAAATTGTGTCAGAATGGAATTAAATCATCGGATTCTCAGTTGGTTTTACAGAACTGACTGCTGAATTTGTAGAAAACCCACAAATCTGGCATTAGAAGTGTTAGGAGTTTGGAAATGTTGTGAGTAAAGTAGAAACACAGGAATGCTTTCCTTATGCAAATGGGCCTTTCTCTCTTTGCCATGCTTATTCATTCACAGAATGATGATCATCCACAAGAGAGAAGCTGAGTATAGATTCACGAGGGCAACAGTTAAGAGCTAAGCATTTGTAGAAATACACTTGAAGAAACAGCATTTATCTGTTCAGATTATAGACTTTTAAAAAATAAACTAGAATTTTCAAGTGAAATTTATTTTCTTGGTTAAACTAGAAGAAAATATGTAGCATTCTTCTCTGTTTACCATTCCAATGAAAAAAGGCAAGACTATAGAGAAAATGAAGTCCCTATATGCCAACACCAAGAGTAAAGAGGGGAAAATAACATATTCATCTTTTTTAAAAAACAAGGCTAACCATGCAGTTGCAGCTACTTCACTTGTAATATTAGTCAAAACAAAATTTTACTAGGGCCATTAGTTTTGTAGTATTTCTTTTAGAAAGCCATCTACGAGATGAAGAGGGATTATGAAAGACTAAAGAGCAAAACTAGAATTCGCTTTCCATGTGCCTTAATCTAGCTGGAGTTTTGGAAAATCAGTTACCAAAGAAATCACACAACTGAGCAGACCATTAAGCTCTAGTTTATTGTTGTCTGGTTGCTAAGTTGTGTCCAACTCTTTGTGACCCCATGGACTGTAGCACGCCAGGCTCCTCTGTCAATGGGATTTTGCAGGCAAGAATATGGAGTGGGTTGCTATTCCCTTCTCTAGGGGATCTTCCTGACCTAGAGATAGAACCCACAACTCTTACCACATCTGCACTGCAGGCAGATAGTGTATTGCTGAGCCACTGTGGAAGCCGATTAAGCTCCAGTTGAAATCCATCTTCTACAAATGAGAAAACTCAGCTCTTAGTGAGTTTTCTCACTGGTCTCAGGTCAACAAATACTCAGTGGAGGAGCCAGAACTCAGCCAGACTTACATGCTGACAAATCCATGCTCCTGACATTGGGTAATTTCATCCTTTTTGTCTAGTCCACACTCATCCTGAACAGTCAAGGCAGGCTTAAGGTTCTGGGAAGCCCTGTGGTAGAGAATTCTGGTAATGCTGCTCAATTTCTTGTCTCCCAAACTTACTTGGCCATAGGACCTGTTTACCTTTTAGCAGCTATAAATGTTCTCCGGAAATAAATTTCAGGGAATCCTGAGATAGCCCAAGGATCCCAGCTATAGAACCACAGGGACTAGATCTCACAGATGCTACCAGCAGTTCATGTGGTTACTGATCCCAAAATGCATTGGGGGAACCATTTCTTCTATGTGACTTGCCATGGACACATGTACACTTGGGCTGGTGACAACTCAGCTCAATAAAATACTTACAAAAGCATAACATGGACTGGGGCTATCAGACTGTGCCAGACACAAGAAAAGGCACCCTGCACAACAAAACGGTGCACAGCTGTCATGCCTTCCAACGATCCTTCAGAGCATTGGTGCCCTCTCTCAGGAAGTGGTGTTTTGCTTGTGACAAAGACTTTCTAAGCAGAGGACTCTGCTCATAATAAGTCTTGCCCACTTCCTCCAGGTTTAAGAAGAGCAGAGGAACAGAAAAATACAACTGTAAGCAAGTATATTTTCCAAATTTGTGCTTGTCTTCTGGTCTGCAATCCTTTCATAGAAACAGCATACACAGTGTATTCATCTGATTTTTTTCATATCTAGGACAGTTTATTCAAAGGCATACATGTTTGATAATAAACTTAGCTTCAGAAGAAATGGGAAGAAAAACCAAGCATATTAACCGATTCATGTCACTGATACATCCCTTCCTGCCTTGTCCTGTGACTTTAAAATAAGTGCTATTAAAGTACTAATGAATGCCCTAATTACATAGCTTTAATAGACTTATTAAACAGTAAATGGTGATTTCTTCTCATAAGTACCCAATTTACTACAGAAAAACTAATTAATTTGAGGCCAGAGAGGATTCAGAAAGAGTGATTATTGGCCAGACAAAATAGATTATAAATGTATAAGGAAAACTGAATGTGCCCAAGTAATTCCCACATTTCATTTTGTAAAGTCCCTGAGATGTTCCTGAGCTTAGACTGTAAGATGTGTTTTTAACTGAAATGGTTATTTCTAAATAATATCATGTTGTACTGAAAATAACATTTGTGAATGTACAAATTAACAATTTCCCAGATTGAGAAGGGAAACAATGTAAGACTACATAAGAATTTTACTTTGCAAAAGACAGCTTGAATGTTAGCAATATTTGGGTACCTCTTAGAAAAAATACTCTTTCCTTGTGTTTAATAAAGCAGTAGAATTTTTAAGAAAACCAATCTGCTCAACATCCAAGCTACACATTCTAGGATTCCTTCTGTATAATGAAAACAATCATCTAAAACAGGTGGGAAGGGGAGGGTGGGATGAACTGGGAGATTAGGATTGGCTATCAGTTCAGTCACTCAGTCGTGTCCAACTCTTTGGGACCCCATGGACTATAGCACACCAGGCCTCCCTGTCCATCACCAACTCCCAGAGTTTACTCAAACTCATGTCCATCGAGCTGGTGATCCATCCAACCATCTCATCCTCTGTTGTCCCCTACTTCTGCCTTCAGTCTTTCCCAGCATCAGGGTCTTTTCCAATGAGTCGGTTCTTCACATTAGGTGGCCAAAGTATTGGAGTTTCAGCTTCAGCATCAGTCCTTCCAATGAATATTCAGGACTGATTTCCTTTAGAATGGACTGGTTGAATCTCCTTGCAGTCCACGGGACTCTCAAGAGTCTTCTCCAACACCACATTCAAAAGCATCAATTCTTCAGCGCTCAGCTTTCTTTATAGTCCTACTCTCACATCCATACATGACCACTGGAAAAACCATAGCTTTGACTAGACAGACCTTTGTTGGTAAAGTAATGTCTCTGCTTTTTAATATGCTGTCTAGGTTGGTTATAGCTTTTCTTTCAAGGAGTAAGCATCTTTTGATTTCATGGCTGCAGTCACCATCTACAGCAATTTTGGACCCCAAGAAAATAAAGTGAACTGTTTCCACTGTTTCCCCATCTACTTGCCATGAAGTGATGGGACCGGATGCCATGATCTTAGTTTTTAGATATATACACTTTGTAGATATATACACTACCATGTGTAAAACTAATAGCTAGTATGAACCATACAGCTAGTATGAATAGCTGGATACCACAGATGGGTGGGATGGAGGTGGGGTGGGATGGGGGGTTGGGAGGACTGTCCAAGAGGGACGAGATATATCTATACATTTAGTTGATTCACTTCATAGTACAGTAGTAACTAACAACACTGTAAAATAATAATATTTCAATATAAAAAAAATTTAATGGTTAACACATGTCACTTACCTTAATGAGTTTGCTCTAGTTCAGGGCCCTGAAGTTTCAGCAATTGATTTCATTAGCACACAAACCACAGATTCACCTCTCATGGATGGACTTCCAAAAGCTCAGTCCTGAGACTGATGTTTAAAATCAGAAACCCGAAGAGAGATTTATACACCCATGTTCGCTGGAGCATTTCTCATAATAGCCAAAGGTAGAAGCAACCCAGGTTGCAATCCACTGACAGGTAAATGGGTAAACAAAATGTAGTGCATGCATACAATGCAGTATTAGCCTTAGAAAGGAAGGTGATTCTGATGTATGCTACATATGAAAGATCCTTGGAGACATCATGCTGACTAAAATAAGCCAGTAACAAACAAGCAAAAATACACTGAATCTACTGAAGTGAGGTACTGCTGCTGCTGCTAAGTCACTTTAGTCCTGTCCGACTCTGTGTGACCCCATAGACAGCAGCCCACCAGGTTCCCCCGTCCCTGGGATTCTCCAGGCAAGAACACTGGAGTGGGTTGCCATTTCCTTCTCCAATGCCTGAAGGTGAAAAGCGAAAGTGAAGTTGTTCAGTCGTGTCCAGCTCTTAGCGACCCCACGGACTGCAGCCTACCAGGCTGCTCCGCCCATGGGATTTTCCAGGCAAGATTACTGGAGTGGGGTACTACAGTAGTTGAAATCATACAGTCTGAAAGCACAATGGTTGCCAATGGCTGGGAGGAGGGATGCAAAATTATCATTTCAAAGGTACAGAGTTTCAGATCTGCAAGATGAAAAGATGGATGGATGGTGGTGATGGTGGCAGGAAGTGAACACTTGATGCCACTGAACTATACACTTAAAAATTATTGGTGCCAAATTTTATGTTACGTGTATTTTATAATTTTACAAATTCAGAATTCCTGTTTTTAACTTACATAAAAAAACAGACTCTGGCAGGGGCTCCAGGATCTGTGCTTGTGTAACTAGCCTGGCTTCTGAATCTCTAAATCATAAATGAAAGACTGCTCTCAGGACATACATTCAAACAAAGGGAGTACAATGAACTGTACGTTTGGGGCCTCTGTCCAACACTGACACATCATTCTCACTTTGGGAACAGACTTGTGAGAGCCAGCCAGAACACTAGGATTCTGGAGGTCAGGACTTGCTGTGTCCATTTTAACAAGGACAGCTTTGCCAGGGGTCTTGGCTAAGGTTCTCTCCTCTGGACTGCCTAAACCTGCCTGGTTTTCTTTCTTCTGTCTTTCCAAGACTAGTCAGTCCTCTTCTGATTAATCCTATCATTCTTTAGCTCTATACGTGTGTGTGCTTAGTCACCCAGTCATATCCGACTCTTTGCGACCCCAAAGACTGTAGCCCTCCTGGCTTCTCTGTCCATGGGGATTCTCCAGACAAGAATACTGGAGTGGGTTGCCATGCCCTCCTCCAGGAGATCTTCCCAACCTAGGGATTGAACTCATGTCTCCCGCACTGCAGAAGGATTCTTTACCATTTGAACCACCAGGAAAGCCCTCTTTAGCTCTATAAATTATATTCAGTTAGATCGCAGTTAAAGCTTTCAGATTCAAGTGCTATTCAATCTAAAGTAACCTTACAGATGAGAGCAAAAACTGTTGATTTCACCTTAAAAGATCTCATGTTTCCTTATATGAGGTTTCAGGGGATATTTCTTTGGAATACCCAGGTATTGACATTTATAGATTTTACCCATGGTTCGGTTCAGTTCAGTTCAGTCGCTCAGTCATGTCCGACTCTTTGGGACCCCATGAATCGCAGCACACCAGGCCTCCCTGTCCATCACCATCTCCCGGAGTTCACTCAGACTCACGTCCATTGAGTCCGTGATGTGTGTCAGGAACGGTGGTGGTAAGGAGATACCCCTCATCCAAGGTAAGGAGCAGCGGCTGTGCTTTGCTGGAGCAGCCATGAAGAGATACCCCTACATCCAAGGTAAGAGAAACCCAAGTAAGATGGTAAGTGTTGCAAGAGGGCATCAGAGGGCAGAGGCACTGAAACCATACTCACAGAAAACTAGTCATTCTAATCACATTAGGACCACAGCCTTGTCTAACTCAATGAAACCAAGCCATGCCTGCAGGGCAACCCAAGACAGGTGGGTCATGGTGGAGAGGTCTGACAGAACGTGGTCCACTGGAGAAGGGAATGGCAAGCCACTTCAGTATTCTTGCCTTGAGAACCGCATGAACAACATGAAAAGCCAATATGATAGGATACCAAAAGAGGAACTCCCCAGGTCATTAGGTGCCCAATATGCTACTGGAGATCAGAGGAGAAATAAACACAGAAAGAACAAAGGGATGGAGCCAAAGCAAAAACAATACCCAGTTGTGGATGTGACTGGTGATAGAAGCAAGATCCGATGCTGTAAAAAGCAATATTGCATAGGAACCTGGAATGTCAGGTCCATGAATCAAGGCAAATTGGAAGTGGTCAAACAAGAGATGGCAAGGGTGAACGTCAACATTCTAGGAATCAGCGAACTAAAATGGACTGGAATGGGTGAATTTAACTTAGATGACCATTATATCTACTACTGCGGGCAGGAATCCCTCAGAAGAAATGGAGTAGCCATCATGGTCAACAAAAGAGTCTGAAATGCAGTACTTGGATGCAATCCCAAAAATGAAAGAATGATCTCTGTTTGTCTCCAAGGCAAACCATTCAATATCACAGTTATCCAGTCTATGCCCCAACCAGTAATGCTGAAGAAGCTGAAGTTGAACAGTTCTATGAAGACCTACAAGACCTTTTAGAAGTAACACCCAAAAAAGATGTCCTTTTCATTATAGGGGACTGAAATGCAAAAGTAGGAAGTCAAGAAACACCTGGACTAACAGGCAAATTTGGCCTTGGAATGCAGAATGAAGCAGGGCAAAGACTAATAGAGTTTTGCCAAGAAAATGCACTGGTCATAGCAAACACCCTCTTCCAACAACACAAGACTCTACACATGGACATCACCAGATGGTCAACACTGAAATCAGATTGATTATATTCTCTGCAGCCAAAGATGGAGAAGCTCTATACAGTCAAAAAAACAAGACCAGGAGCTGACTGTGGCTCAGATCATGAACTTCTTATTACCAAATTCAGACTTAAATTGAAGAAAGTAGGGAAAACCGCTAGACCATTCAGGTACGATCTAAATCAAATCCCTTATGATTATACAGTGGAAGTGAGAAATAGATTTAAGGGCCTAGATCTGATAGATAGAGTGCCTGATGAACTATGGAATGAGGTTCGTGACATTGTACGGGAGACAGGGATCAAGACCATCCCCATGGAAAAGAAATGCAAAAAAGCAAAATGGTTGTCTGGGGAGGCCTTACAAATAGCTGTGAATAGAAGAGAGGTGAAAAGCAAAGGAGAAAAGGAAAGATATAGGCATCTAAATGCAGAGTTCCAAAGAATAGCAAGAAGAGATAAGAAAGCCTTCTTCAGTGATCAATGCAAAGAAATAGAGGAAAACAACAGAATGGGAAAGACTAGAGATCTCTTCAAGAAAATTAGAGATACCAAGGGAACATTTCATGCAAAGATGGGCTCTATAAAGGACAGAAATGGTATGGACCTAACAGAAGCAGAAGATATTAAGAAGAGGTGGCAAGAATACACAGAAGAACTGTACAAAAAAGATCTTCATGACCCAGATAGTCATGATGATGTGATCACTAATCTAGAACCAGACATCTTGGAATGTGAAGTCAAGTGGGCCTTAGAAAGCATCACTACAAACAAAGCTAGTGGAGGTGATGGAATTCCAATTGAGCTGTTTCAAATCCTGAAAGATGATGCTGTGAAAGTGCTGCACCCAATATGCCAGCAAATTTGGAAAACTCAGCAGTGGCCACAGGACTGGAAAAGGGCAGTTTTCATTCCAATCCCAAAGAAAGGCAATGCCAAAGAATGTTCAAACTACCGCACAATTGCACTCATCTCACAAGCTAGTAAAGTAATGCTCAAAATTCTCCAAGCCAGGCTTCAGCAATACGTGAACTGTGAACTCCCTGACATTCAAGCTGGTTTTAGAAAAGGCAGAGGAACCAGAGATCAAATTGCCAACATCTGCTGAATCATCGAAAAAGCAAGAGAGTTCCAGAAAAACATCTATTTCTGCTTTATTGACTATGCCAAAGCCTTTGACTGTGTGGATCACAAGAAACTGTGGAAAATTCTGACAGAGATGGGAATACCAGACCACCTGACCTGCCTCTTGAGAAATCTGTATGCAGGTCAGGAAGCAACAGTTAGAACTGAACATGGAACAACAGACTGGTTCCAAATAGGAAAAGGAGTACACCAAGGCTGTATATTGTCACCCTGCTTATTTAACTTCTATGCAGAGTACATCATGATAAACGCTGGACTGGAAGAAACACAAGCTGGAATCAAGATTGCCGGGAGAAACAGCAATAACCTCAGATATGCAGATGACACCACCCTTATGGCAGAAAGTGAAAAGGAGCTAAAAAGCCTCTTGATGAAAGTGAAAAAGGAGAGTGAAAAAGTTGGCCAAAAGCTCAACATTCAGAAAATGAAGATCATGACATCCAGTCCCATCACTTCATGGGAAATAGATGGGGAAACAGTGGAAACAGTGTCAGACTTTATTTTGGGGGGGGGGGGGGGGCTCCAGAATCACTGCAGATGGTGACTGCAGCCATGAAATTAAAAGACCCTTATTAAAAGTTATGACCAACCTAGATAGCATATTCAAAAGCAGAGACATTACTTTGCCAACTAAGGTCTGTCTAGTCAAGGCTATGGTTTTTCCTGTGGTCATGTATGGATGTGAGAGTTGGACTGTGAAGAAGGCTGAGCGCCGAAGAATTGATGCTTTTGAACTGTGGTGTTGGAGAAGACTCTTGAGAGTCCCTTGGACTGCAAGGAGATCCAACCAGTCCATTCTGAAGGAGATCAGCCCTGGGATTTCTTTGGAGGGAATGATGCTAAAGCTGAAACTCCAGTACTTTGGACACTTCATGAGAAGAGCTGACTCATTGGAAAAAACTCTGCTGCTGGGAGGGACTGGGGGCAGGAGGAGAAGGGGACGACCGAGGATGTGATGGCTGGATGGCATCCAAATATTTAGTTAAAAGCAAACTTTTTCCTCCGTTCTATACGATTGGTACTGAAGGTCAACACTTAGTTCTATTCTCAGGAGCCACCAATTATGGTATGAAATGTTGATGAGAATTACCAGGAAATGAGACAAAACACAGCTTAGGGAAAGGGGGACCAGAGTAAGAAAATAGAAATGAAGCATGAGATACAACACAAAAGAATAGAGAGAAAATAAAAGTGTGTGCATTATGGAGTATATGCATATAGAACAGATAATATTACCAAATCTCACCAACACAGCCTGTTGATAAATAGAGCTGAGCTTATTATCACAGTAAGGGAGAACACCAACTCTACAGAGCTTTGTTTGTATCTCAGAAGCCAAGTTTAGTTTCAGGTAAGTATTTCAATGTAGAACTTGATTAAGACTGATAAAGATCAGGATATAATAGTTTAAGACTGGTGAAAGAGCAAGGTGAGAATTTTGAAGCAAGAAATTCAAAGTGTTTCAGGGTATAAATTTTCTATTGAAATGCTGAAGGGTCTTTTGGGAAGTTCCTGTAATGAAAAATAAATTAATTTGCCTGAATAAGCGTCTCCCAGAATAGTAAAATTATGCCAATGAAAACAATGCAATAGTAAAATCATGTTCAGGTAGCCCATAAGCTGTGCAGGGTATATAATCTCAGTTCTCAGTATAATACATACATGTGTAAATTTTTAATATGTAATATACTTTATCAACTGCTATATTACACAGCTCCAGGGACCACTGTCCATATCACAGTCTGGTAAATAATGTTCCTGAATTAGGCAACGTGAGATCCCTATTATAGCTGTAGCATGTATTAAAATAAGTTTAAGGTAGAGTCTAATACACTGCATATGACATAAATTATTTATAGCACATACCATTTAGCATATATTTATGATAAACATAAAGCACCAGAGTCCCCTTACAACTTAATGAAATATCATTCCATATATTCTGATTTTTTTTTCCCATAGGAACTGTGAATTTGTCAAGTAGGAAATTACTCAAAGAAGCTAAGAGAGGCATTTTTGAGGTTCTAACATCTAGCAAAGTACGTGACCCATACTACACCACCAAGGAACACAAACGCTAAATAATATTAAGCCTACCTCTCAACTGACCGAAAATTCATTAACATGTTTTTTTTAAATAACAGAGTAATGATGATGTTAACTTTTTAAAAATATATATACATAATCCCTTCTGGGGGCACTGAGTCCTATGTGAAGGTCAGCAGGACCCTCAGGGTAACCAATGACCTTACACCCTGGTCTATAGTGGGGGAGTTCAGTTCCTCCCACAATACAGTACAGATGGAAACGTGTCCTGAAGGAGTGAGCCGGACAGAGTACAGGGGGAAAGGAGCGCTTCCGGACCACCCAGGACAAGAAGTGGCCAGTGCAAAGCTAAAGGGTGGCTGGTTCAGGAAACGATGGAGCTTAACCATTTGACTAGGGCAGAGGACAAGCTGGACAGGTGACAGGAACACACTCATGGAAGGCCAAGTGTGTCACCTCAAAGACTGGATGATCCTGGGAAGAAGGAGGAGCCTTCGAAGGGTTTTAAACTGAGGATAAACTTGATGAGAGTCACGTTTTCGGAAAGTCCCTCTGCCCGAGGTGAGCGCAGTTCGGGTACGTGGTAACAACCCGTATCCGGACAGGCTCCCTTTGCCATACCCTCTACGTAGGATTTGTGGCATATCTGGTTCCTCATGGGTCAAACAAACACCAACAAGCTCAATATCTGTGACTCTGGAGCCCCAGGAAATGGAGGTTGATCTCAGTTAAAACTCTAGCAAGGACGTGAACAAGGCACCTACCTGCAAGAGCGATAGGGTTGTCAATGAACCACATTCTTCTTGGATTCACAGCGAGCCAAACGCTGAAACGCCGAGGTTTGCACCAGAGAAAGGGCTTGTCCCTGAGACAGCCAAAAGAGGAGATGGCAGAATAGACCTCAAATGTGCCTCACAGGTGAGGGGCTCAGGATGAAGCTGAGACATGGGGAGCGTGGAAAGCCAGCTGGAGAGAAGGAAAACGTGCAGTAATTATCATTCTGCGCAGGCGCAACTAAGCTGCACGCTTCTTAACAGGGCACCGGTGCTCTGTGGGTGGAGTTTTTGGCCCTCTGAAACGTCACTCATCTGATATTGCAGCTGCTGCTGCTAAGTCACTTCAGTCGTGTCCGACTCTGTGCGACCCCATAGACGGCAGCCCACCAGGCTCCCCCGTCCCTGGGATTCTCCAGGCAAGAACACTGGAGTGGGTTTCCATTTCCTTCTCCAGTGCCTGAAAGTGAAAAGTGAAAGTGAAGTTGCTCAGTCATGTCCGACTCTTCACGACCCCATAGACTGCAGCCTACCACGTTCCTCCGTCCATGGGATTTGCCAGGCAAGAGTACTGGAATGGGTTGCCATTGCCGTCTCCCCATCTGATACTAGCACATGCCCAGTTGGAGGAGCACTGATCCAAGCAAGTCCTAAGCAGCTGGAGCTCTAACTGGACACAGCTGATTCAAAGTTCCTGAAAACAAGTTTGCACAAATGTCGTATTGTTTAGGCTACCTGATGCTTGGAGGACATGCAAGTTTTCCTAAAAACAATTAAATTTACCTTGATTAGTGTAGGCAGGTTAAATTTGTTAGAAAGTAAGTTGTTTAACCAATCAGGCTTCCCAGGTGGCGCTAGTGGTAAAGAACCCACCTACCAAAGCAGAAGACATAAGAGACATGGTTGATCCCTGGGTGGGGAATATCCCCTGGAGGAGGGCATGGCAACCCCCTCCAGTATTCTTGCCTGGAGAATCCCATGGACAAAGGAGCCTGGTGGGCTACAGTCCTTGGGGTTGCAAAGAGTCAGACACCACTGAAGCAACTCAGCAGACGGGCACATTATAACAGATCTGTCTGGTGACTACCCTTGGTTTCAGGGATTTCAGGGGGAAATGGACGAATATTTAGCAGACAAAGCTAGCAGATTTCAGTGACCAACTATATCAAAGAGAGAGAGAAGTCTAGGATGACTTTCTTTTCCAAGGTCACTGCCACAGACCAGGCTTTTACTATTTTTTGGCCTAGATTTTGAATGCATTCACTTAACTACAGTTTCCCAGGGCCCAGCTTCTGTCCAAATATACTAGGTGGATTGGAGCAAATCGAAGCATGTCACTTGCCAGGTTACTGGTCTTCATGGCTCCCATTTCTCAACAGGTGAAGTTCAAACTCTTTTAAAATATCTGTTAGCTATCTAATAGCTACGACCTTCATGATGAGAGCCCTTGCTTGTCAGGAGACTTGTCTCCCACCACCACCCTGCCCCACCTCCATGAGAACACTAACTGTACTTTGGGATTAAGGAATGAGTTGTGATCTCAGAAATATGTCATCCTTTCTCATTCATCTATTGTTCAACAGAGGCCACTCCACTTCCACTGGCTCTTCCAGGCTCAGTGAAGGCATCACCTCCTTTGAGGACTTGCCACCCACTCCAAAGCGCTGTGAGCCCCTCCTGGCAGCTTGCGTGTAGTGAGTCTGGTCTGGATTACCCAGCATATCTGTTATAGTGTAAATTCTCTTGTTTTCTAATTAACTCCTTCCAACTACACCACAAGCTCATGGAGGTCAAGGACTGTATCTTCTCCACAACTGAATACTCAGCATCTAACTTGGCTTACAAAAACTATTTGTTGAGTGAAAAAATAAAAGGGGTAGAGCCAAGACTCAACCCTCACCTTAAATCTAGTGCTTTTCTCAACATATCACAGCAAATAAGAGTGATACATCATGGTAGAGTATTTAAGAGACCATTCTATTAATACTTAATGCCTACACTGACTCCTCAAAATGCTTAATTACATGTAGTGCAAAATATTTCAGTTTTAGTCCTATAGTTAGCAAAAGGATACAGTATCCATTTATTGAATTACAAACACACTTGAAAATATTCTGATGATACCTATTTTATATAAACACACTCATATCTATCAACAAATGCCCTTAATCTTTTTACTGAGGAGTTAACTCAATTTTAGTTTTGTATTTTCTTATCCTCTTTCTCTCACTTGCCATCTATGTGGGTAAACAGAAAACAAAAGGGGTAAATGCAGATCTGTCCATATGGTTATCTTTTGTCTTTTTATACCTATCAGCAAAAGTTTCCATTGGGAAAGCAGCTGAAAATTAGTAACGGACAATGTACTTTCATTGCAGCCACGAAATTAAAAGACGCTTGCTCCTTGGAAGAAAAGCTATAACCAACCTAGACAGCATATTAAAATGCAGAGACATTACCAACAAAGGTCTGACTAGTCAAAGCTATGGTTTTTCCAATAGTCATGTATGGATGTGAGAGTTGGACTATAAAGAAAGATGAGCACCAAAGAATTGATGCTTTTGAACTGTGGTGTTGGAGAAGACGCTGAAACTCCAATACTTTGGCCACCTGATGCGAAGAACTGCCTCATTGGAAAAGACCCTGATGCTGAGAAAGATTGAAGGCAGGAGGAGAAGGGGATGACAGAGGATGAGATGGCTGGATGGCATCACCTACTCGATGGACATGAGTTTGAGTAAACTTTGAGAGTTGGTGATGGACAGGGAGGCCTGGTGTGCTGCAGTCCATGGGGTCCCAAAGAGTCAGACACAACTGAGCGACTGAACTGAACTGAATGTACTTTCATAAATGTTTCTAACAATTATCTTTGTTGTCTCTGATTCAAAGAATTATCAGTGAACAAATTTTAAGTAGCAACAATCCAACCCATGCAGATTTTGTAAAGGACTCTAACCAAGGTCTTCTCTCTTATTACAAAGGTAAAACCAATAAGCCAAGGAAACAGGCAGCAATGTATTTATTGGAAATGAACTAGACATTACATTAACCAAATGAAGATGTAACAATGCATGAAGCATAATCGGCGCAACATTTAAAAGATCACAAAATAAAAAGAAAATTCATTTTCAAAAGAAATATTGCATCCAAGGCAAGCCCTGAACACCAAAATACAACTGATAACATTGACTGTGAAGATCCAGAATAAAATTTAAACCAAACAACTGAAAGAAAGTTTCTTTTCCCAACTTGAAGGTTCCCTGGCTACCACCTGTGTATCATACACACCAGGTAATTTTCATCACCAGACAGTAACCAGATGCTATTTATCATATTCCTCATAAAAAAATACCTCTCCTACAAATAGAGAAATTTGAGGGAAATCCAAGCAACAAAACAGTTGGTGGCCCCAACTGATTAGGTCAGCATTTTCTAGAATCTAGAAATTACATTAACTTTACTAGTAAGACTTCATTTTCTTCTGAGAAACTGCCTGGATGAGAGGGTGTGCTGATTGTAACATTACATTTACTACACTACACTGAGTCACTACATTCCACTGAGTAACTGGTCGGTCGTGGGGGTGAGAGGGGATGTTCAGATCCTTATCCATTCATCAAACGTTTCTGAAACTTTCAGAGCTTTACTTTTCTACTCTGTAATACATTGTAGCTTGTGTATAACAAACTCCCTTTGAAGAAAATTATCCCAGATAATCCATCTCTGATAATACAAGTACTGCAAAAAGCAGTGATGAAAAATATTGTTTGGAAAGGCAAAATTGCTGCATCCACTTTCCCAGGCACTGTCATAGAATCATCTCTGAAATGGAGAAATTCCATGTGTAAGTTAAAAATTGCTTTCCTTCCATTCACCCAGCATGCATGAATGTCTTCTTATAATCTCTCTGTAGACTGAGAAAGTCAGGAGTCCAAATGCAGAACTGTAGGCTTTAGAAAGGCTTTCTCCTTCCCTTCCCATGGATTTCAAGTTTGTTTTAAACACTCCACAGTTCTCATAAACGCTCATGTGGAAGGGGAGGATGATTACAACCTTATCAGACCTGTCAATTGACAAAAAAAAAAAAAAAGTATCTCAACACAGTCTCTCATCTTTAGAAAACCAATCATAATTGCATTTCCTTACCCTCCATTTAAGGTAGAGAGAACTGAGACAAGAGTTCCCACATTTTAGTGGGAAATGGCAAATCCTTGTCACTAACTATGGCACCAAGTAGTTCATTCAGGAGAAATTTCAATAAAAAGGTAGAAAGTTAATCTTGACAATTAACGTATGCTCAGTCGCTCAGCCATGTCCAACTCTTTATGACCCCATGGACTGTAGTCGGCCAGGCTCCTCAGGCCATGAGATTTTCCAGGCAAGAATACTGGAGTGGGTTGCCATTTCCTACTCCAGGGATAGACACTTTAGGTCCTAAATTAATTTTTAAGGACTGATATGTTTAGTTTAACAAAACGCTGGTCTAATATACTAGAAAATTAGTACTGTTCTCTTTCACCTTGAGCTGGATGGGCAGACTCAGCCACTGTCTTGTTTCCTCCTTACACACAACTAAAGTAATGCCTGACCAGACTCAAAATGCATGTAGATGTGACATGCTCATTGGCACAAAGCAGGCAGCAGGGGAAGGCCCCTACTTTCCTGAAAAACTCAGAGGAGATTTACTGGCAATCAGTCATTTTCCTCATATATATATAATCTCAGTAGATTTTTAAGACAGATGCATATAAAGTTACACAAATGTTTCCACCTCTCCACCACTGAGTGAAACATGCCATTCTTTGGAGAAAAAAATACATTCATTTTTTTCAAGTATATTTCAATATACAAAGATGTTCTAGCTTTGTTTCACTACAAAGACAAACAGATGTCACATGTGTCCAAGGGGAACTTCATTTTAACTTCCCTTTGTTGTGGATTTCATGAAGTTTTGATTTCTTTTTTTTAAAAATTGCTCTAAATATGCATCTACTTTTATCTGAAAGCATGAACTCTTTATGTCCATTTTATATATATGTACATAGTCAACAAGGATAGCAAAAAACAGTCTACATATGTACAATGGTTTAGAACTGGCATGCTCTGAGGACAGCAAGGGCCACTGGCTCTGACGGGCTCACAGCTGATTCAGTGATTGTCAGCTCTGGTGGCCAGCGCTGGGCCAGCAGCATGCAGACTCCTCCAGACTGTAGCATCCTTGAATGGTCACGTCCTGCTGAGGTGGCAAGTCTTCATGGCTTGTTTCCTGTCTTGGCTTTGTTGTTAGGGTTGCAGTTTAAGTCCCTCAGCAGTGGTTCGCAGTTGGCTAGAATATCTGCAGGCAGCAGCTTCCAGATCTGCTCCACTGCCTTCTGATAAGCCATCTTCTCCTGTTCCAGAGTCCGGATCAAAGACTTCATTTTGGTCTCTCTGGTTAAAAGATTTTCCAGGTTGGACTCCAAAGTCTGAATTTTAGCATGAGCTATCTGTTTGGGGCCAAAACAGAAACACAAAATCCACCAAATCAAAAATCTGAAGGTTTTGGTTCATTATCACAGCAGCAGTCAGAACTTATATATATTAGCTAATCATATCATATTACTTAGTACATCTTAGTATAGGAAGCAAATACTCTGAAACCATCCACGACATGGCGATTTTTTATGGTTCTCAAAAATATAACTAGAGTTTTGTATAACAAAATACATCTCATTTCACTTAATACACCAAAAATGCAATATTGAATCATCATCCCTCAGGAGTGAGGGCACTCACTCCACACACAGGTCTTCTGCTCGAGTGACTGGAATCTGACAGGGAAAAACAGGAGATTCCTGACACTGCCCTAAGGTGTTAAAAGAGGGTTTTTTGCCCTCTGCGTGGAAATACAGGGTTTGCTCAACACATACGTGGGATCTTATCAGTTTTTACAGGTGTAAAAAACTGTGCCCACGTAACTTGGGGACCAGAGGGGATGACAACATTGAACTGTGAATGAAAAAATTTGTAACCATTAATAAAAACCATTATAACATAAAGTAGGTGCAAACCCACTTTCCCTAAATAAAGAAATGTTCAAATAATCATCACTGAAACATCCTAGTAATAAAGGACAACAGCCTGTTTATTTTTCTTTCTGAAAATAGACACTGTTGTCTCTTTTTAAAAAATTTTTTATTGGAGTATAGTTGCTTTACAAGGTTATGTTAGTTTCTGCTGTAAAGTGAATCAGTTATACATATACATAAATCCCCTCTGTTTTTGGATTTCCTTCCCATTTAGGTCACCACAGAGCACTGAGTAGAGTTCCCTGTGCTATACAGTAGGTTCTCAGTAGTTATCTATTTTGTACACAGTACCCATAGTGTATACATGTCAATCCCAATCTTCCAGTTCATCCCCCACCCCATCCTCCACCTTGGTATCCATCACGCGCACATACACACACACACACACACACACACACACACACACACACACACACACACACAATCTACAAACAATAAATGCCGGAGGGCTTCCCTGGCAGCTAAGCTGGTAAAGAATCTGCCTGCAAGGCAGGAGACTCCGGTTCAATTCCTGGGTCTGGAAGATCCCCTGGAGAAGGGACAGGCTACCCACTGTGGTATTCTTGCCTAGAGAATTCCATGGACAGAGGAGCCTGGTAGGCTACAGTCCATAGGGTCACAGAGTCAGACACAACTGAGCAACTTTCACTTTCATATAATTAACACCTCACACAAAGATATAATTTGGTAAATAAATGCTGGAGAAGATGTGGAGAAAATGGAACCCTCCCACACTGTTGGTGGGAATGTAAATTGGTACAGGCACTATGGAAAACAATATACATGTTCCTTAAAACACTGAAAAATAGAGCCTCCATATGATCCATCAATCCGACTCCTGGGCATATATCCAGTGAAAACCATAATTCAAAAAGATACATACAACCCAGTGTTCATTGCACACTATTCACAATAGCCAGAACATGGAAGCAACCTAGATGTCCATCAGCAGAGGAATGGATAAAGAAGATGTGGCACCTATACACAATGCCACAAAAAGGAACAAAATAGTACCATTTGCAGAGATGTGGATGGATCTCGAGACTGTCATACAGAGTGAAGTCAGTTTGAAAGAGCAAAAACAAGTATCACATAATATTGCTTATATGTGGAATGTAGAAAAATGGTATGGATGAATTTATTTGCAAATCTTGTTTAAAAAATGATCTTTAGCAATGCACTAATACAACATTGTTGGCATTGTTTTGAATAGAAAAAGGCATAAAATGTTCTATGGGCCAGAGCTAATATAGATGAAATGAAGGAGGCCAGTGTTTCTTCTTGGGGAGCAATTATTCTAGAAACCCCTCATTTCTAAACTATTACTCTCCTAGCTATCCTTCAGAGGAGTTACCACACATCAAAACAGGGTTTTAGTGTTCCCTACTTTGGAGACATACAGTGTTGACAAAGTGACAGGTAAGCAGAAACCAAGGAGCCATTGGGTACTTAAGTTGTAACTCAGAATCCCTCTCCCCACACTCCCTATCCCCTACCTCTTGGCTCCCTGGTAGCTTTACATTCTCACCTCCCCCTCCTCTGATCACATGGAAACCCCACTCCTTGAGGCTTGGATACTTCATATAGGTTACAGCATACTTCATAAAGGTTACAGATGTGCAATATTGCTGCTACTGCTGCTGCTAAGTCGCTTCAGTCGTGTCCGACTCTGTGCGACCCCACAGACGGCAGCCCACCAGGCTCCCTCATCCCTGGGATTCTCCAGGCAAGAATACTGGAATGGGTTGCCATTTCCTCCTCCAATGCATGAAAGTGAAAAGTCAAAGTGAAGTCGCTCAGTCGTGTCCAACTCTTAGCGACCCCATAGACTGCAGCCCACCAGGCTTCTCCATCCATGGGATTTTCCAGGCAAGAGTACTGGAGTGGGGTGCCATTGCCTTCTCCACCCTTACCTGCAAACGCCATTATTTTCACCACCTGGAGAGGCCCCATATAGGTTACAGATGTGCAATATTACTTTACACTAAATCACTTGTCACATTTGTAAGAGTGCACTGATAAATAAATACATAGTTTATATTCTAAAGAGATCTTGAAGAGAAAATTAGAGATACCAAGGGAACATTTCATGCAAAGATGGGCTCAATAAAGGACAGAAATGGTATGGACCTAACAGAAGCAGAAGATATTAAGAAGAGGTAGCAAGAATACACAGAAGAACTGTACAAAAAAGATCTTCATGACCAGATAATCATGATGGTATGATCGCTCATCTAGAGCCAGACATCCTGGAATGTGAAGTCAAGTGGGCCTTAGAAAGCATCACTACAAACAAAGCTAGTGGAGGTGATGGAATTCCAGTTGAACTATTTCAAATCCTGAAAGATGATGCTGCGAAAGTGCTGCACTCAATATGCCAGCAAATTTGGAAAACTCAGCAGTGGCCACAGGACTGGAAAAGGGCAGTTTTCATTCCAGTCCCAAAGAAAGGCAATGCCAAAGAATGCTCAAACTACCACACAATTGCACTCATCTCACAAGCTAGTAAAGTAATCCTCAAAATTCTCCAAGCCAGGCTTCAGCAGTACATGAACCGTGAACTTCCTGATGTTTAAGCTGGCTTTCAAAAAGGCAGAGGAACCAGAGATCAAATTGCCAACATCCGCTGGATCATGGAAAAGGTAAGAGAGTTCCAGAAAAACATCTATTTCTGCTTTATTGACTATGCCAAAGCCTTTGACTGTGTGGATCACAATAAACTGTGGAAAATTCTGACAGAGATGGGAATACCAGACCACCTGACCTGCCTCTTGAGAAATATGTATGCAGGTCAGGAAGCAACAGTTAGAACTGGACATGGAACAAAAGACTGGTTCCAAATAGGAAAAGAGTATGTCAAGGCTGTATATTGTCACCCTGCTTATTTAACTTTTATGCAGAGTACATCATGAGAAACGCGGGGCTGTCAGAAGCACAAGCTGGAATCAAGATTGCCGGGAGAAATATCAATAATCTCATATATGCAGATGACACCACCCTTATGGCAGAAAGTGAAGAGGAACTAAAAAGCCTCTTGATGAAAGTGAAAGAGGAGAGTGAAAAAGTTGGCTTAAAGCTCAACATTCAGAAAACGAAGATTATGGCATCCAGTCCCATCACTTGATGGGAAATAGATGGGGAAACAGTGGAAACAGTGTCAGACTTTATTTTGGGGGGCTCCAAAATCACTGCAGATGGTGACTGCAGCCATGAAATTAAAAGATGCTTACTCCTTGGAAGAAAAGTTATGACCAACCTAGATAGCATATTCAAAAGCAGAGACATTACTTTGCCAACTAAGGTCCGTCTAGTCAAGGCTATGGTTTTTCCTGTGGTCATGTATGGATGTGAGAGTTGGACTGTGAAGAAGGCTGAGCGCTGAAGAATTGATGCTTTTGAACTGTGGTGTTGGAGAAGACTCTTGAGAGTCCCTTGGACTGCAAGGAGATCCAACCCGTCCATTCTGAAGGAGATCAGCCCTGGGATTTCTTTGGAGGGAATGATGCTAAAGCTGAAGCTCCAGTACTTTGGCCACCTCATGTGAAGAGGTGACTCATTGGAAAAGACTCTGCTGCTGGGAGGGATTGGGGGCAGGAGGAGAAGGGGACGACAGAGGATGAGATGGCTGGATGGCATCACTGACTCGATGCACATGAGTCTGAGTGAACTCTGGGAGTCGGTGATGGACAGGGAGGCCTGGCATGCTGTGATTCATGGGGTCGCAAAGAGTCGAACATGACTGAGCAACTGAACTGAACTGAACTTATATTCTGAAGTAACTATGAGAGAGCTCATCCTTAGGTAGGTTGATAAGGAGTCCAGGGCCCTTGAGGAAGAAGGGTCCAAGGCCTTAGAGAAGGAGAAAGGGGTCTGAGACTCTCAAGGAGACAGGGAGGAACGGAACATTTTTTTCTACATTGCTTTGTCTTAGCCAATATAACAATGTATCTTGCTCAGGACATGTTTCTCCTTAACAAGAACTCCTTAACAAGATTCTGACTAATCTTGTTATTTTAAGATGTATATTATGGGAGTGGGTCTGGTAAGACCTTTCTTTCTATTGTTAGCCCCAATCCTGTTATTTTAAAATGTAAATTGTGGGAGTGGATCTGGTAAGACCTTTACAACCTTGAGACGTTCTTTTGATTTACTGTAATAACCAATTGAAAAAGTATATAACTCCCTTGCTGAAACTAGTAAGGGGGGCATTCTCAGGCCCCCTCTGATGTCTATGTCAGAAGCTTTCCCTGTCCCTTTTTCACTTTAATAAAACTCTGGTACACAAAAGCTCTTGAAGGATCAAGCCTGGGCCCTGGCTAAATCTTCTTTGGAGATCAACACATTAAGCTATCAGCTGCAAATTTCTTCATGGCAAGGATTACATGTTACCTGTTTTAATTCAGTTTTCTTCTTTCCATTTCTGTGAGTTTTACTCTAGACAGTTCCCATCTTCCCCAATCAGATTTCTACAAATAATTGCTAGCTGGTCTCCCTACCTTCTCTCCCCATTCTAATCTGTCCTCATCAAGGTTTTTCCAGACTGATCTTCCTAAAGTACGGTTCAAAAATTTTGAGAGATTTCTCTCTCAACATGATTAAAGCTGTGTTCTTCTTCTTGACCTTGAAAGTTATTTACAAATCCACCTCCATCATGTTTACCCCACTTCTCCCCAATGTAAATCTTAAGTGGATTTAAGTTTCCTCTAAGTTCTGCCATATTATCTAGCTTTCAACACTCCCCACTCCTCACTCATTCCTCCCATCAAGCCTCTAGAGTCCAGCTCAAGCCCCAAGACCTCCAGAGCTTTCCCAGTTCCCTCTAGTCAATCCCTCCCAACTTGAACTTAAACCAAACATTCAAAACCCAGTAAGTTTTGAATCAGATTCTGCTCTGAACTGCCATTTAATTATTTTATGAGAGGAGATTTTCTCTCCCAACTGATACTTAAATCAGCCTGTGCATTTGTAGCCCCCAGGGCACTTGGACACAATCTGATACACAGGTCAACAGTCTGCAATGGCTCAATCTACAGCACAGCTCTATCCTTCCTGGGATGGTTCTATGCAGGAGAGGAGGCACTCAACAGCTTTTATGGTCAAATCGTCATCTCTTTACCTGTAACTTTTCTAGAAGGTCCATGTTTTGTCTTTTCAGTTGGCTGTTGGCCCTCTCCAGCTTCTCCATGGGCTCACTCTCCTCGCAAGCATAGGAAGATTCTTGAAGTTCATCCTGTAGCACGTGATACTCCACCTCATAGGCATGTAACTGTTTAGAAATATCCATCTCAAAAACCTGCAGTGAAAACAGGGGTCAGTCTGACCTTCAGGATGTACACAAAGATACATCTGTGTATCTAAGGTACTTCATGTAGATTTCCCAATACTTCTTAATGAGGAACAGCATGACATACCAAACAAAGGGAACTGTAACAAGTGTGACTGTCAAATAAGGACAAACAGATGATTTCTATACAATTGAAACATTTTCATGACAAGGCCAAGACACTAGAGAAGTTAATGTCCAAAGATATTTTGCAACTAAAATATACATAATCTAGGAATGGTCTCCCAAAATGTTGCCTACCAGATACACATGAGTAACTGAGTAACCCTTTTACAAGTTGGAGATCATCTTTGCTGGTTAATAAACAAAACTGCATAGGGCAGTTCTATAATAGTAAGATCAAAAGCCCTTCTAATTATTTGTCAAGGAGGTAGAAAGGGCTTGTACTAAATATTTTCATCCATTTTCTAATCCATACAAGTCTCTTAGAATTCACTAACATATCCTACCAGAGAGAGAATCTTAAAATTGCACACCATGGAAACTATACATACGTATTCAATCAGTCAGTGGTGTCCAACTCTGTGACACCATGGACTGTTCCTCTGTCCATGGGATTTTCCAGGCAACAATACTGGAGTGGGTTGCCATTTCCTTCTCCAGGGGATGTTCGCGACGCAGGGATCAAACCCGCATCTCCTGCATTGGCAGGTGCATTCTGTAGCACTGAGCCACTTGGGAACTGGGCACTGTATAGAGCTGTTTAATTGCAGCTGCCTCTGCTCTCCCATATTGTCACCATTAGGAAGACAGTTTGCTTCAAAGTTAGAGAACAAGTAACTCCTCCTTAGTCTAAACTTGCAAGAGAAAGTGAGTTGCCATTTAAGCATTGGTATCCACACTAACGCTGTTGGGAGAGAAGAAACCACAAAAAATCTCACTGACTTACTTGCACTACTACTATTAGAGATACTAAAATCTTAGAATTGAAATGATATTTCGTGACAATATTGTTATTCTTTTTAAATAAGCATCTTTTTTTACCCCTACCCAGTGAGTATGAACACAGTATGACTATACTATACAACCCTTAAAAATGAGAGCATTGAGATATTTATTGGCATGCAAAAATGTCCAATACTCTACAAATATTTTAATAAAAAATCATTACACAACAGCATGTACAGTATAATTAGAGATTGTAAGAGGAAAAAGACTTTGATGCAGGGAGGGATTGGGGGCAGGAGGAGAAGGGGACGACAGAGGATGAGATGGCTGGATGGCATCATTGACTCGATGGACGTGAGTCTGAGTGAACTCCGGGAGTTGGTGATGGACAGGGAGGCCTGATGTGCTGCGATTCATGGAGTCGCAAAGGGTCAGACACAATTGAACGACTGAACTGAACTAAACTGAACTCTCTAAGCTCTATCTTCAGTCTTACCACCGATCTAAATTGAAAAACTCATGAATCATCACAGGCAAGGACTGAATCACCTTGCCTGGGCACAGCCACACAATGTCACAAGGAGAAATTACACAATAGTTTCATTTCTAGGTAAAATGTATCTGATCAAATTTAAAAATGGTCAAGCAAAACACATGTTTATGCTAAAACATTTAATAATATAATTAGTAGAGAAACTGCTATATAATCTTGTACCTTATTATTACCATTTAAATCATACCTGGGTAATTATTTTTTCCATTTCAGATGAATTCATATCGGGGAGAGTGATTTTAAGGAATTCAACAATATTTTCAAAGTTTTCACATTCCATTATGAGTGTCTCTTGGTTGCTCAGCAGGCTTAGGGCAACCTTAAATATAACTTCAGTTCCCTGAAGAAAAATAATATCTGAAAAAAAAAAGATATATAATTTTCATGATCAAAATGATGCCTCTACTATTGTAAAACGTGACCTCTGTGTGTTAATGTGGTTTTTTGCATTGTTGTGTGTATGTGTGTGTGTGTATGGTGGTTGTTTTAATTACTGCAACAAAACCACAGGATATTTTAAAAAATAAAACTGGTCAAAATAACCTAGTTTGAATTAAATAATAATATGACAAAAACAAATAATGAGTTGTTTAACTATTCTTCTTACTTATTTAGGAACCTCAGATAAGGTCAATGTAAAAAGAAAAAGATAAATTGTATATTTGTTTGTCCACATATTTATAATTTTTAGTGCAGCAGCAGCAGTTGCAAATTTAACAGAGACTGATATTTAGATTTTCTTCATGAGGAGAATACAAAAACAAGTCAACATAATCAATAGTTTAGGATTATTTAAACTCTCATTACCATAATATAAAACTACAAGAACCAGTTAATATGTAATTAAACCTGTACTAGGGAAAAAAATTAAAGACAAAAAAACTTTAAAAGAAAAATCAAAATCAGGGTATAACCTAAATCAGAACAGAAAAAAAAGGCTACCCTAACTCTGAAAGTGAAAGTGAAGGTGCTCTGTCCTGTCCAACTCTTTGTGACCCCATGGACCGTAGCCCACCAGGCTCCTCTGTCCTTGGGATTTTCCCAGGCAAGAGTACTGGAGTGGGTTGCCATGACCTTCTCCAGGGGATCTGCCTGACCCAGGGATCAAACCTGGGTCTCCTGCATTGCAGGCAAACGCTTTACGTCTGAGCCACCAGAGCTTCACCCTAACTCTGAACTTTGCTCCATACAAATGTAAACACACAATAGTTTTGAAAAGTACCAAGTACTTTTGTATGAGCATTCCTCTCAATCCATGCCATTCTGTAGTCAGTAATAAACAAGAGGGGGTTGTTAAAAATGAGGGAACCATGAAACAATCACTTCAAACACGGTCATTCTTCTTGCTCACACATCTTTCCCTTTGCTGACAGTCTCTTCTTCACTCAGTTCTAAGAATGGAGTGGCTACTGTAGAGCTGACAGCATCATTCATATTCTCTTAGCAAAAAACAGATGACTGGGGAGATATGTTTCCTGAATTCAGATATCAAGCGTCCTAGGGTAAGTCAGAGAGAGATACCCTAAATATCATTTTAGATCTGATAAGCTATTTCCTGATAAGGACATATATAAATGAAAGGATTCATAGAAGACCTATAAAGAGAAACCCAAGCTCCAAAGAAAACTTCCCTGGAGAAAAAGCAATCGTGTATGCTCAATAAAAATATGGAAATTTGGTAAATATTTGATTCTGGGCATCCTTGTTTTACTCTTTTGCTGCACTTTGCCTACAAATTGTATCAGCACTAATGCAGTGTCTAATTTTTAAAGCCACAGCCCCTAGTAAGAAGGACACAGTACACTGTAATCTGGTGTTGCTGCTGCTAAGTCGCTTCAGTCGTGTCCGACTCTGTGCGACCCCATAGATGGCAATCTGGTGTTATGTATACATATTACATGTATTACTATATCTTCAGGCTTCCCTGGTAGCTCAAATGGTAAAGAATCTGGCCACAATGTAGGAGACCTGGGTTCAATCCTTGGGTTGGGAAGATCCCCTGGAGGAGGATATATCTTCAAATTTGAAGTTTCTCCAAATAACTTTTTTTTTCCCTGATATATTCTCTTTATTCTATTTTAGTTCATTTTTTTTTCAATCCTGGTAATGACCTACAAACAGGCCAATACTTAAAATTTGACCAAAAGCTCCAATTTAGCAAAAGCAAAGATATAAATACTGTCTACTTGCACCACGGGTACCAGATAGATGAGTGGAACAGAAAAACTGGAAGCCTCTTCTGAGGTCATCAAGCTCTCAACATTAGAATAAACCTCTGCTAAAGAGTAGTTTTTAAAAAGATGGTTTGCTTTTTAAATAACAGATTTAGACAAACCTAACTGAAGAGGTGTGATAGACTTAAAAGCCTCATAAGGTAACATAAGCTGTGTCACACTCTCTTTTTACTACACTGTGGAGCAAAGCAGCAACTCAACAACTTGCCCTGGGTCCAACCAGCTGTGCACCCAGTGTTAGAGATGGGCACCACCTCTATACTGGCTTGATAGGAGGGCACTTAGAGCAATAAAACAGGAATTCCAATTACCTTGTTAACAATAAAAAGTCACATTAACAAGTGCCATTAGAAACAACATTGAAAGAGGTTGCTTCCATTAACCCAGTCAGAGAACATGCTGTTTCTCTGTGCTTTAAATCCAGGTTGAAGAGGACAATGGGGAAGGAAAAATAAAAAAGATAGGAAAGATGTGCATAAATATCTGAAAAAATTATACAGTAGAATTCCTTAGTTCATTTTTTTTTTAATTATACTGTGATTTTTTTAGGTATAAATGAAAATAAGAATTCCATTATAGTTTACTCAAATACAGGAGCTCAACTCTTCTTTCCCTTTGCATTTCAATTTAAGACTAAAATGGTTTCAAATTACTCTCAGAATGGAGCCAGGCACATTTATTAAATTCCATTAGCAATTTGTGATTCTGTGACACGATGCTAGATAAAACAATTGGAGCACCTTATGGCTAGAAGTATACCCCTTGGAATAAATAATGCTGTTTCAATTAATCATTGGCATCTCTTACCAAACACTCTGGCTACAAATCCTAATGGAAATTGAGAGGCAAACAATGTGAGGAACCAGGGGGCAGCATAAAGACTGGGGCTGATTTCATTTTCTTCAAGATGATTGTAGAGATCTCTGTGATAATCATGAAGGAGCCTGGACAGCTGGTACATTTGAATCTAAAGTTAATTTGGAGAAGAAAAATAAAATATTATGCATTTATCTGAGTACACATAAAATAAATACTGTTTAATTTCATTACTCTAATATTTAATAACTAACTCAGGTATATTAGAGAAACAAAAGCAATATTGTTTTATTATTATGTTAAAGCTGACAGATCCAAGTTCATTTAACGAGATCACAAAGCAAGTCACTGTAAGTCCATCTATGACTAGAGAGCACATTTCTCCAACACGTGTGTTTTGGTATCACCATATATACATGGAAATGGTAATTATTCCTCCTGTAGGAAGGTATGGCTTTTGGAATTTAGTCAGAACCGTCCTGGCTCAGGACTCTCATGGAAGGTCCATTCTAATTTCAGACCAGTTCCAGAAAAGCTTCCATTCAAGAGAATCTACCACATCTAATTCAGAAGCAAGACCTTGTCTCTCTTTGCTGGGTCCAGCACTGGATTTATGACAGAACCCACCAGGCAATCTGCACTGCTAGGATACTGTCAGGCTTAGAAGGTTAAGGAGCCAGAACCCTGAACTGTGATTTCTAATATCTAAGATATTCCAGCAGCACAGTTTCTCTTGACACAGGAGATTAAAGCAAAAAGTGCAGTCCGAATGTTTATATAAGTACTGAAAGAAATTATTTCACTTAGCTACTGAGCTGGTTATTCATATTTAAAAAAATATTATAAAGACAGCTTATAGTAACTTTTAAAGTCTTACATTTGGGTAGTTAAAAGTAAAGCAGTAGCAAATAATAAACAAATCTATGATTTGTGCTTTAATTTAAAATTTTATCTACAGAGTAACAGATTGAGTCATGAGTCCTTTATCAGTTACATCACCTTAACTTCTTGGTGTGAAATACATTCAACATTTTCCTAAATCTAGCAGAACTTCTTTCTCTAGATATCATCAAAATATCATTCTTAAGTAGTATAAAAATGGCTTAAAATAACCAACTATATTATGAATTCAACTGTTTTTCAGAGCACAGAACTAAAAATCAAAGTACTATACATAAATATAGCAAATGTTTGATCTCTGTCTGTGGTAACTAAGGTTCCACACAAACTGTAAAAGGAAAGAATTAAAGAGCCACTGGAAGTCATAAAATAAGTTTAGCAGCAGTCAAGCAAAGAGGTTTAAAAAATGAGATTATAATCTCATTAAGTCATGTTGAAAAAACATCGTAAATTTATTTCTATTAGGCCACATACAGTTTGGAAACTAGAAATACTGGGCTCTAAGTATTGGTGTTGTTGGTAGTACAAAAAACAAAGATATCTATAGCAGAATAAAAAGAAAGCCTATCATCAAAAACATTCTGTCCTTGTTCATCCAATATCTTAACACAGAAGCAATATGTTTTTTGTTTTTTTTTTTAGTAGAACCTTATTTTTTCCCTACATTCTAAACTGGGGGTTAAGAATATTTCTTACATCAAGGTATATTTACATTAAATTTCTTTTGACAAATAAAATATAATTCAGTCTTCCTTCCAAGGAAACTTTCATAACAAGATGCCATTTGCTAATAATACACAATTTTTCAATTCTACCTTAGAGATAACATGAAAATCTTCCAATGGAAGAGACAGAACTGGAGGAAGGGAGATGCAGAGAGTCGGGGAGAAGCAGAGACCAAAGACTTCAGATAAAAAGATGCTTTACACTTAGCATAGAAAACAGCAGACACAAATATGATGGGCTGTCCATAGTTAAAAGAGCCCTCAACCTCCTCATTTTACAGATAAGGTGAGTGCCTGCTAGTGAGAAGGAAAGATATACTCATTTGAATGCAGAGTTCCAAAGAATAGCAAAGAGAGATAAGAAAGCCTTCCTCCATGATAAATGCAAAGAAATAGAAGAAAATAATACAATGGGAAAGACCAGAGATCTCAAGAAAATTAGAGATACCAAGGGAACATTTCATCCAAAGATGGGCTCAATAAAGGACAGAAATGGTAGGATAGAAGCAGAAGATATTAAGAAGAGGTGACAAGAATACACAGAAGAAATATATAAAAAAGATCTTCATGACCCAGATAATCATGATGGTGTGATCACTCACCTAGAGCCAGACATCCTGTAATGTGAGGTCAAGTGGGCCTTAGGAAGCATCAATATTAACAAAGCTAGTGGAGGTACTGGAATTCCAGTTGAGCTATTTGAAATCCTAAAAGATGATGCCGTGAAAGTGCTGCCCTTAATATGCCAGCAAAACTGGAAAATGCAGCAGTAGCCATAGGACTAGAAAAGGTCAGTTTTCATTCCAATCCCAAAGAAAGGCAATACCAAAGAACGCTCAAACTACCTACCACACAATTGTACTCATCTCACACGCTGGTAAAGTAATGCTCAAAATTCTCTAAGCCAGGCTTCAGCAATACATGAACCGTGAACTCCCTGATGTTCAAGCTGGTTTTAGAAAAGGCAGAGGAACCAGAGATCAAATTGTCAACATTGATTGAATCACTGAAAAAATGAGAGAGTTCCAGAAAAACATCTACTTCTTCTTTATTGACCATGCCAAAGCCTTTGACTGTGTGGATCACAACAAACTGGAAAATTCTTCAACAGTTGGGAATATCAGACTACCTGACCTGCCTCCTGAGAAATCTGTATGCAGGTCAAGAAGCAACAGTTAGAACTGGACATGGAACAAAGGACTGGTTCCAAATTGGGAAAGGAGTACGTCAAGGCTGTATATTGTCACTCTGCTTATTTAACTTATATGCAGAGTACATCAGGAGAAATGCTGGACTGAATGAAGCACAAGCTGGAATCAAGACTGCTGGAAGAAATATCAATAACCTCAGATATGCAGATGACACCACTTTTATGGCAGGAAGTGAAAAAGAACTAAAGAGCCTCTTTATGAAAATGAAAGAGAGTGAAAAAGTTGGCTTAAAACTCAACATTCAGAAAACTAAGATCATGGTATCTGGTGCCATCACTTCATGGCAAATGGATGGGGAAACAGTGGAAAGAGTGAGAGACTTTATTTTGGGGGGCTCTAAAACCACTGCAGATGGTGATTGCAGCCATGAAATTAAAAGACGCTTGCTCCTTGGAAGAAAAATTATGACCAACCTAGACAGCATATTAAAAAGCAGAGACATTCCTTTGCCATCAAAGGTCCATCTAGTCAAAGCTTTGGTTTTTCCAATAGTCATGTATGGATGTGAGAGTTGGACTATAAAGAAAGCTGAATGCTGAAGAATTGATGCTTTTGAACTGTGGTGTTGGAGAAGATTCTTGAGAGACCCTTGGACTGCAAGGAGATCCAACCAGTCCATCCTAAAGGAAATCAGTCCTGAATATTCATTGGAAGGATTGATGCTGAAGCTGAAACTCCAATAGTCTGTCCACCTGATGCAAAGAATGGACTCGTTTGAAAAGACCCTGGTGCTGGGAATGATTGAAGGTGGGATAAAGGGGACGACAGAGGATGAGATGATTGGATAGTATCACCGATTCAATGGACATGAGTTTGAGTAAGCCCTGGGAGTTGGTGATGGACAGAGAAGCCTGGTGTACTGCAGTCCATGGGGTTGCAAAAAGTCAGACATGACTGAGCGGCTGAACTGAACTGAACTGCTGTGCCCAAGCTCACACCGTGCAGGTAATCAGAAGTCCTATCAAGTGATCCTAAGCCTGTTGCCACTTCCAGTTCTGAACATCATGCTGATTGAAAAAGAAACACTTTCTGTTCTAGAAAGTAGGAAAGTATTGCATCTCACTTTACAGATCAAAAGGCTCTATTTCCCGTTAAGATTCCCAGTCTCATGGCCTCTAAGAACACTGTCCCCAAAGATTCTTAAACATCTTCATTTTCATAACTGTGGACAGGAAATATTTCTTGGTAATTGAGGGTCATATTAAATCAACATATAAATCCAGTGTATATGAATTTTTATAATGTCAAATTGATGAGTAAGTTCTTCAAATTGGAAGAAGGTTGCATTTTTTAAGTGATGTCTGTATCTACCCTTTTAATTTATGAATCAAGACCATGCGACTCCTTTCTTTGAAATTTTAATGGCAGATTCCAAACTGTTACTTCTGAAAATCAAAGCTACTGAAATCTTACAAGGGTACCAAATGCTTCCTATACAATATGGCACAGTAAACTGTTTAGAAATAAAGTAAAAAATAAAACCTTCCATAGTCATTACTATTTCACTTGCGGAATGTTTATAGACCTACGAATAGTCATCAACTAGGAATCAACTGTCAGATCATAAAGAATCCACCTGCAATTCCAGGAAACCTGGGTTTGATTCCTGGGCTGGGAAGGTCCCCTGGAAAAGGGAAAGGCTACCAACTCCAGTATCCTGGCCTGGAGAATTCCACGGACTGTGTAAGTCCATGGGGTCACAGTGTTGGACACGACTGAGAGACGTTCACTTTCATGAATCACTGTATTTGATTTTACTACCCTGAAATCAGAATTTCTGTATACCCTTCATAAGAACTGACAGCTGAAACCCAACATTGAGAGCAAAACCCTATCTCCCTGCCAAAAATTCCATCTTGAAGAAGTATTAAAAAATGGAGCACTCCCTCTCTACTCATCCTCTCAAGAAAACGCCACTTACTATAACATTCATAGAGTGAAAATAAAGTATCACTTTGCCCAAGGATTGGTAAGATTGAAATACTACATGCAAATACTGATCACTGGGAACCAGTAAAAAGTATATTTTAAAAGCACTTTAAAATATTTTAGTTCTTATCTAAAGCATAATATTATGACGAACTCAGCATCATGTCTACCTCATTTCACGGGAGGAGAACCCTGACACATTTTTCTCCTTAAAGCCTTTCTTTATATTTTTATGTCTGAAAGCTTTAAATTGCAAGGTAGTGGTTGTTTAAGATATCCTATCTACAGTGAAAATTTGAACTTTTTGTTACAAAACATCAAGTTAAGGAAAGTGAAGTTTAAACTAGTGAGGAGAAATGTATAAACAGAAAGTTTGAAATGTAATAATGGCAGTGAATACACTACTTAACTGAAAAATCTTAATGTTCTTCTTCAGAACGTAAGAAAAGCAGAGTGAAAAAGTGCCACTGACGCCAAACACGTTTTCCGCTATAAAGCCCTGTCTGCTCTTAAGGTGGACGGAGACAGAAAGTTTGAGAAGAAACACAGTATATATATTTGCCATTGATGCACTCAAAGCAAAAGAATAAGGCATTATAGTTTTAGATTTTAAATAAAATATCTATGATTCTTTTCAACTGATAAGGTGAGGGAAAGTGAGCAAAGATGATACTTTCTCCAGGCAACTGGTATGCTTAGGAAATAGGGACTTGCGGACACATGCAAATGGCTTATTTATCTGCTTCAGAAACTATGAAAAAGTTACTCTGCCTATGGGTGTCATACACTTACCGGTTTAGCAAAATCGCAAATCCCACACTAAAACCATGAACTAAAACATGCCTCTGCGTTTATCCAAGTTCCAAGACCATGGGCCCAGATTTCTTTAAATCTTCACTGTAAATCAGAAGAGGGCTCTGCTAAGATTTTTACCCATTTCTTGTGAAGACCCACCACTCACCTGCAGCGACATCATGTCAGGTCGGTACTGCTTGCGGAAGCCCAGGTCATACATGAGGAATTTCAGCATTTCAAAGGCTTGCTCTTCACTCATGTGCAGAAGCAAGACTCCAGCCACAAAGCTGATCCCCTGACAGTAACCCACTTCTTTGTCCAGTAATGAGTAGGCTTTCAAGAGATTAAAGAGCGACAGCTGCCCTGCCCCAAGCTGTGTTGAAAAGTAAGGATGAGTAGGAAATGTTCTCCCTGCAGAAGAAAAAAGAAAAATATTTTTGAGATGCCCTGATGCTTTGGAGTCCAGAGTGAAACTGCAATTCAGCAATTTTGAGGAATAAATCAACACTCTTTTCCAATACTGAATACCGCCTGGAGTACCTACCCCTCTAACTGAGTCTTTCTCCCTCTAGAGAGTCCCAAGTCCTCTTATCATATACATGGAGATCATCCCATCTCCAGGTATATGATAGAGGAGCAAATAACTGATGCTAATAAGCACTTATTTTTAGGGGAAAAAAGTTCATAAACAAATCAAAGACATATTCAGAAAAGATCTCAGGAAATAGAATATAAAACTTATTCTGATTGTAAATCAAGGTTAATTCTAAGTTCACATAGAAACCACCCACTAACTGAAAACAAACCATTCAATCCTAAAGGAAATCAATCCTGAATATTCACTGGAAGGACTGAAGCTGAAGCTCCAGTACTTTAGCCAGCTGATGCAAAGAGCTGACTCATTGGAAAAGACCCTGATGCTGGGAAAGATTGAAGACAAAAGGAGAAGGGGAAGACTGAGGATGAGATGATTTGATAGCATCCCCGACTTAATGGACATGAATTTGAGCAAACTCCAGGAGATACTGGAAGACAGAGGAGTCTGGTGTGCCACAGTCCACGGGGTCACAAAGAATAGAACACAACTTAGCGACTGAACAACAACTGAAATCAGAATTCTACAGACGGTATCATATAATTTAAGAAGAAATCTTAGTAGTCCATAGCAGATTCCTTTCTTCTTTTCTTATATTATGACAGAAGAGGGACTTTTTTGGGTTGTTTTCTTTTACAGTCAGTCTATCATTCAGGAAATGCCCCAGTTTTTGTTTGTGTTTTTTTTTTTTCTTTTCAAGTATTCTTGGCTTTCTGTTTCTTAAACTACCTCCATCCATGAGTCGGACATGACTGAGTGACTGAACTGAACTGAACTGATCCATGAGCCATGCAGACCTCTTTTATTTTCAGTATAATCCAAGAAGGTCAAGGATAATGAAGGGCCAAGCTGATTTAAAATAAATTCCCCTCTAAAATTCACTTCTGTGTACAAAATTACCATAGAGATGCTTCAGCAAGCAAGTTAGTCCTGGATCACTAAAAAGTTGGTACTAAACACTGAAACAAACCCATCTTCACCCCTAAAGCTGTATACAGTGGTTTGGGACTTTCCTTGTGTCATGAAAATGAAGGGAGTGTTAGCTTCCTTGTGCAATGATTACTTATGATGGTTAGAACTTGTAAGAAGGCCAGATTTTTTAATGTTTTCCACCAGATTTGCTTAAAAGTGATTCTCCCACACACACACCCAGCAACTGATAAGATTATTTCTGCAGAGCAAATAAAGGGGAAGATATGAGAAATTAACAAGAACGTGCTAAGGAAACACAGATGACTATGAGCAAAGTCAAATAAGCAATTTTTTAAACTATCATTTTACTTTTTCACGTAAAATGCTTGCTACAGAAAACTATAAATATACTGTCCATCCAAGATATTAATTCTGGTTCCATTTTTTTCCGACCAGGCTTTTTTTTCCCCTGTAACATGATCTCATCATCTCCTTATCTTTTAGGATATCTTGACTAGCTCTAAATTAGACATCCCAATTTCTAGACTCATTATCTGTTTCCAGTCACAGAACTACACATCTGCAGGGATTCACGGTGATTGACTGGTTCATTGTCCTCATTTAAGAGAGAGGACTGAAACTCAGAAGCAAAGTAATTTGCCTAAAACTACTGTTCAGTGGTAACATTAGGACAAAAAATGAAGTTTTCAATTTCTCAGTAAAATTCTCCTTTTCAATTCTACTGGGCTCAAAAAATATTAACTTAATTGGCCTTTTCCCAACAGAAGTTGTTTGTCATCCAAAGGAGCAGAAGTCAGTTTTGCCCTGTGATTTTTATACAACCTGAAATGAAGTGACCTCTCAATGTAAAGTAATCCCTTGTTTTCCCATATGGGCTGAAATAACATATCTGGCCACCTTAAATAAATCAACTTTTAGGGATATATATAAGATAATTCAAATGTCAATGTCAATTTAATTCAGTAAGTTGCATATTTTTAAATAACAGAATGTAACATTAGAGAAAAATTAGAGACAACATTATTTTTTAAATTATTACACCATTTTGCTTTCCATAAGTTATTTGAAACTCAGCTTTTAAAAGGGTGACTTTATAATGCTGCCATAAATTCTGGAAATTCACATAACAGTAGGACAGTTAATTCCTATTTCATCCTCCAAAGATGTATTCATAATTTTCCACAACCTAACCACATACTGTATTGCTTTTTAAAGGCTTATTCAAAAGCTTGTTTTCAGCAATATGTCCAGGAATACTTAGTAGACTTTGTTAAATTTTCTGGTGCCCCTTTAAACCTGCTCTAGCCTATTTCAAGACCACTGCTGACTGAAATAGTAATTGTCTATCTCAAAGAAAAGTCAGTTGTTCAAAAAACAAGAACTGAGAGCACCTGAGAACATGACCTTTATAATGATTCAAATACAAGATGACTCTTTTCAGAGTACAAAGTCGAGGATAAAGACTTCACTCCACATGCAGGCATTCAGGGTATCTTCAACCAGACATAAAGCCGATATGCCCTCAGGAAAGAACAAAGTCAGCAACTTTGCAGACTAACAGATTATCTTTATCAACACCAAGAACAAAATTAAAAAAAAAAAAAAAACTCAATGAAAGGACCTATTGTTTACTTTCATAAATTAGAATCAATACGGCAGACATACCTAAATCCACGAGGATAGCATGCTGCTGAGCTGTGAGCTGTTTTAAAAGCTCTTTATAGGATATGTCGGGAGGTTGTTGTTTATTAGGCAATCTGTGTCTCAGACGATATTGCAAAGCTAGGAACTGCCAGATTTCTCCTCGTCGACTTTTGGGAACACCTGCAATCAAAGAGATAAGAAAGCAAGGCCTTGAAGACTGGAGTGATGTTCCTAAATCACAACTGATTAACTATAATGCTTCAAATAGGCAGCCATACTACTACATACACACAGCCATACATACACGTGTCCTGTGTCCCATGCTAACCACACAGTATGCAAGCATATTTTGACAGATTTAATCCTCTAGCTGCTGCCTTACAAAAGAAACCCTCAAATAATGAGGAAAATAATGGCAATATTAACAAGAACACCAGCCACTACTGATTGAGAGCCTAATACAACATGTATTGAGGAGGTGTAGCTTTTAAGCATTGCAATTACAGAAACTGCACCTCAACTATTCACAGGTGCTTAATGAGACAGGTAATTACTACTATCTATACTTTACAGATGGCAGAGCTGAGGCAGAAAGAGGCTAAGTCACTTCCCAGGTTCTCATAGCTAGTGCAGTTGAGAATCCAAACTCTAGTTTCAGAGGCCAAATTCTAAAATACTGAAATGTATGACTGTTTATTTTCACCTTTTATTTGGTTTGAAGCTAGTAACAAATGCTAATATTCATACTCTGATTTCTAAACATCTGTCATTAAAAAGTAACTTTGTAAAAGAGAATTAAATAGCATTTTTATGGTCCACAAAAAAATGAAATAAAAATGGTAAATACAATACAAAGGGAGTGCTCCAGAATGTCACTTAGCCTTTGAGAAGAAAGTAGCTAGGCTATACAATGCTTCCTTCATTCATATATAATGAAATAGTAACTCCAGTGTCCTTGAAAACCAAAAACAAGCAATTCAAAGTATGTTAAAACTATGTTTTTTATGCTAAGGGACATGAAGTAAAGCACTGGGAGGGACATAATTCAATTCTCTGCAGGAAAGGTAACTTTATTTCACTGCTTTCAGTCCAAGAAGACTAGATATGGGATAGGTTCCTGAGTTCTAGCTGGGTAGAGGAAGGTTTAATGGCACTAATCTTTTTGGAATGCAGTGTCACAGTCTGCAGAAGCTGAAAGTATTCTTGTCCAAAAACTACACTCCAGGCTCCTGAACATGAATTATAAGGTCCTCCACAGGGTATTCCTTGAAACTACTATTTTTAGTTCCATTACCTCCCATTCCCTGCCATATTAAGTATACACTAAGTATTCACATACTCAAGAAGCTTATGGTTATTGTCAGACCTCCAGTTTTTTGTTTCTACTGTTACCTTTATGGAATTCCAAGCTCCTCCAGTTGATCACCTAGTATTTCTCCATTTGTCTTTCAGGAATGAGCCTGTATGCCATTCTTCTGCAGAAACTCTCCCTAACATCTCTAGGAGTAAGACTCCCTTCTCACATACTATGTGACTCAGACTGTAATATTAGCATATTGGATTACAGTTAGTACTATATATCTGTCTATCTGTATATCTGTCTAGTTTCCTCACTTAAATGGTGAACTCCCTGAGAATAATCAGCATATTTTCATCTCTGAATGATGAAATCCAAGAATATACCTTGCTACTTATGTATGTGTTGAATGAATGAATGATCTTACATAAAAAGTCATTTTTAGAGGGTAACTTGCCCATTAAATGGATCACTGTTAAGGAGAGGGCTGTTATGTTAACCATCCAATAACAATTCCAAAAAGGTAATTCACTTAATTTATTCATTTTTGGCTGTGTTGGGTCTTCATTGCTGCATGCAGGCATTCTCCAGCTGCAGCGAGAAAACAGTTGTGTTTTCTCTGTTGCAGTGTGTGCACTTCTCACTGTGGCTACTACTCTTGCTGCAGAGCATTAGCTCTATAGCGTGGGCTCAGTAGTTGTGGTGCATGGGCATAGTCGCCCCACAGAATGTAAAATCTTCCCAGACTAGGGACAGATCTGTGCTCCTGCACTGGCAGGCAGATTCTTAACCACTGGACCACCAGAGAAGTCAGGTAATTCACCTTAGTTAAATATTTATTGAGCATCTAACATACAGCAGAGAATAGAGCAGGGCATTGAAGAAACCTCATCATTGAGAGCTGAATAAATCCATTCTCAGGAAAATTAGTCTCATTCATTAGTCTCATTCATGCATTCATTTTTAGGGCTTCCCTGGTGGCTCAGAGGTTAAAGCGTCTGCCTCCAATACAGCAGACCTGGGTTCGATCCCTGGGTCGGGAAGATCCCCTGGAGAAGGAAATGGCAATCCACTCCAGTATTCTTGTCTGGAGAATCCCATGGACGGAGAAGCCTAGTAGGTTACAGTCCACGGGGTCGCAAAGAGTTGGACACGACTGAGCGACTTCACCATCACCTTCATTCATCTAGTAAATAACATGTAAGATGCTGTCTTAGGTGTTAGGAGTATGGGGGGGGGGAATGGTGAGAAAACATTTAACAGATAAACACATAGATACAAAATTATAAACTATGGGAAGGACAATTAAAGGGAAAAAATCATGAGAAAGAATAACACAGCAAAACTATTTTATTTGGGCTTGGGGGGGGCACTCGGAGGAAATGGTATTTAAACTGAGAGCTGAGGGAGAACAGGATTCTCCAGGCTGGGAGTGTAGGCAGCAATCACTTTGGCAAGAAGAATGTATGGAGGCCCTGAGAGGAGCAGAGAAAGGGGAAATAAAGGAGGAGTGAGAAGAAGATGTGATGGAAAGAAGGGGAGCTGGGAAATGGGGAGAAGGTAGAGAGGACAGAAGAGGGAGGGAAGGGAAGCTGGAGCATCTAATCAAGAAAGAGCCAGTGAGATTTCCCTGGTGGTCCAGTGTTAAGAATCCACCTGCCAATGCAGGAGACGTGGGTTGGATCCCTGGTCCGGGAAGACCCCACGTGCTGAGAGGTAACTAAGTCCATATGCCACAACTCCTGATGCCCAGTACCCTAGAACCCATGCTCTGCAATGGGAAGCCGTAACAATGAGAAACCCATGCACTACAATTACAGAATAGTCCCTGCTCACCACAACTAGAGAAAGCCTGTGCGCAGCAATGAAGACCCAGCGCAACCAAAAATAAATAAATAAATAAATTTTTTTAAAAAGACTAAGGGTTAATACGAAAAGCAAAAACAAAGCTTTTAAAAAATATAGAATATCTTTATTAAAAAAAAAAAAAAGGAAGAAAGAAAGAAATGGCCTGTGCCATACCGGGATGCAAATTAGTTAGCATCTTCGGAGCACAGGCTACAAGGTGGGGAAAGGTAGAAAATGAGATGAGAAATGAAAGAAGGAGAGATCAAGGAGAGCTTTGGGCACAGTGCTAAGAAGTTTCAACTCTGTTTTATAAGAAATGGGAAGATGAGCACCTCTAAAACTTCTCTGTAAGTCATACCAAAGAACAGTATGATATACATCTCACACACATTTGATTAGCCACTATTTTGTCTCCCAAACAATGCATTCAGTGGAAATCTCTGGGATTTCCATATCTTCAACGGAAAAGAACAGGTACCAGGTTTGTAAGCACAGCATCTTACAAAATTAATCTTAATTTTAACTTAATTATGCAACAGCTTCACATTATCATAGGCTTTTAAGATTCATGATCAAGTTACACTGGGATCTTTATTTTATGCCCAGCAGGTCATAGAGATTCTCATTTTAATATATTGAATCTGAGTCACAGAAACTGCAAGTAAGCAATTCACACGTTAGTTTTAGTTTTAAATTTAAGATGTTTAAATGTCAGTCATTTTATATGACAAAGTGGCAGTGCAATATGAGGCTGAATAAAAGCAATGTTCCAAAAATAAACAAAAGAAAAAATAGATGGTAGGACAACTGATTGCTAACTAATAATATAGATTTGTATAAACACATGCATGTAGGTGAACATATATATATAAATAAATACTTCTGAGCAAATAATGGGAACGAGTCAAGTTTATAAGTTTGAGATATTTTTATGGATATGATCAAAGATTTGTACTAATGCATATGCTCTTTCCTCAGTAAATGATAACTCTTGAGTTGAAAACAGCTGACTGAAAAAGCAGGAAACTGTAGAAAACGTGCCTGCTATCTCCTCAGGGATAGGACTGCCGTTAGCACCACGTTCCTACCAACATAGTCACTAACTACAGGAGGAAACAAACTACTTTCCTTTTTTTTATAGGTAAAGACAAAGAGAAAATTATGCTTACACTGGATGAGTCAAAACAATCTCTGAAACTTTTCAAAAAAAAAAAAAAAAAGATGATTAAGATGATCCAGAATACCTTCTTTAAGAGAAGTATGAATATCTTCCATATCACATCTGATTTTAGCTCTGCAGTTTAACAACTTCTTATCCCAGATTGTTAAGACCTCCTTCTGACATGCGCCAACTTCTTCATAATCCAATTTAACTTTTCTGGACTGCAGTTCATCTCTGCTTGCTAAGAAAGAAAGAGTTTGCATTAAGACTAATACGTTTTAAAACACAGAATTTGTAATGTTTTATTGCCTTTGTAAAACCTCAGCATATGACTTTTAGGAATCAACCACTAACATTTTCTCAAAATAAAAATTTTTGTAAAAAATGGAAGATACATGAAAAGTTCTCAAATTTTGAGTCATTTCATGTATTAAAAAAAAAGAAAAACAGGAATAACTTCTAAGGAGGTTTTACTCTATATCTTACAGATGACAAGTCTCCTAGGCATAAAAAACAAACCATGTTTTCCAGGCTAGAAATTTCAACTATTTGACAAATGTGATAGATAATTACAAAAGTGACAGTTTGCTGTTTCATTGTTAATACCGTTAAAATGTTAATATTTTATATCCTATATCTATAAGAGAATAATGCCTCAGGCTAACCTTGATTTGATAAATATTTGATCATGATAGCCTGATACATTTTCATAATTATTTCCAGAGTTACCCACACTGTCTTTAGCCACACAGACACTAGGTTACATATTCCTGCCTCCATTTTTAATAATCTTTAAGAGGAAAGTCCATTTCACTGAAGTTAACATTTTCATTTTTCAAAATAATACAAAATTTTCTCTGACTTGATTGTCTAAAATCTAAGCCCAGAGTTCATTAAAAGAAATGTTTATAAAAGCAACCAGTATCTACACCTCAGCTTTATCTTGAAGAATTGATTCCAAAAAGGGAGAAGGGTGAAAAAACATGGAAGCATATTTCTTCTCTCTCATTAGGACCACATGGAACGGAAGTGCTAAGTGTAACCTGTAATCACTGAAGCTCCAGGGCTCAGTCAGCTTACCTCCTGCAACACAAATCTCTGTCAGGCATCCAAAGTCCTCGACAGCACAAAAATAGCAGAATGAGTATTACTCTTTACTTAATGGTGAAGCCGTTTCAAAAGAATTAAACCATCTTATAATAGACTACTATTCTGTCAAGGCAGTAAAAATTTCTACTTAAAAGTCAACACATAATCAAAAGATAAATCAAACTATCAAAAATTCCTCCTAGATACCACTAGATGGCTTTCTAGCATAGTTTAGTTTTGCTTTTCAATATCTGCCGAAGAACTGACGCTTTCGAACTCTGATGCTAAAGAAGACTTTTGAGAGTCCCTTGGACAGCAAGGAGATCAAACCAGTCAATCCTAAAGGAAATCAACCCTGAATATTCATTGGAAGGACTGATGCTGAAGCTGACGCTCCAACGCTTTGGCCACCTGATGCGAACAGCTGACTCACTGGAAAAGACCTTGATGCTGGGAAAGACTGAAGGCAGAAGGAGAAGAGGGCAACAGAGGATGAGATGGTTGGATGGCACCACTGATTCAATGAACATGAACTTGGGCAAATTCTGGGAGATGGTGAAGGATAGGGAAGCCTGGGGTGCTGCAAAGAGCCGGACATGACTTGGCAACTGAACTGCAACAATTTGTTTTATATTTCTCTAGGATTATCATAGAGAAAGCTAATAGTTAACATAATCCAACATATAACTTTACAAATTATATTTTTCATAATGGATGAACCATATTATTTCCTCAGATTTTTTTTGTCCAACCTTCTCTGGATCATTATTCACTTACAATAATACTAACCATCATCTACACCCTGAGGATAACGTGCTAAGTAAGAAAAGTTAATATCTGCCCTGGTTACCCAGGAAAGAACAGAGAACTATGAAAGAATGCTTATCCATTAGCTAACATTTGTAATGTGTTAAGCTATTTTTTTTTTGGTCTTTGTTCCTTAAGTACAGAAATAAAAACAGAACTGACAAAGGTTTCTGATCATATATTCTAAATGTCACCTCTTCTCTTTTTCTGTCAATTTATACAGCCATATATAACACACAGAATATGCAGTCATTTATAGTAAAACATTCCATTTCTTTATATTAACTATATATTTGAGAAATACAATATGGTGTACTGGGAAAAAGCCTAAAAACTGTGGTAAATAAACTGGAATTTTCATACTTGTTTGCCAATATAACACTGTTTGACCTCAGGTTAATTTTCTTAGCATCCCCAAGCCAGTCATTAAATCAGCTGCAGAATGAAAAATGGAGCTAAATAATCTCCAAGGTCATTTCCAGTTCAAACAGTCTATGATTCTAAAATTATCCATTAATATTTAATATAATACTCTACTGCACATACTCCTGTTAATGAAATACAATTTCATGGTTTAAATGTTTTAAGAAAATAATAACCATCTTTTTTCAACCTCTTCTTCTGTTTATGAGTTAGTTCAAGATATAATCAACTACAAAAAACATAAATTAAATTCCTTTCAAAATCTATGGAAGCTTGAATGGGCATACTATTTACCACATCAAACTTTCAAAAGCTATGTTAATAACAATTAATTGCTTTTTTAATTTGAAAGAAAAGATTTGTTTCCTAAAGATATATAAAAGTCTTATAAACTTTTCATTCTGCTAAGAATATAGTGTTAAGCAAAAATAAGTTGTGCCCTAGCAAACTAAAAAGCAAAAGATTTAGTGGAACAATAGATATAGTAAGAGGAATCTTTAGATGCTGAACACAGAATTGGGAATACCTGCCTATACTAAAAGAAGCTTCATTGAAAGACAACATAATAAAAGCAAGTCAGAGAAAAACCTAGATTATAATTTTCCATTAATCTTAAAAGTCAAAGGCCTACATAAGCTAAACCATTCATTTTATAAATGTGAAAAAAAGGCCCTTTAAATTAAGTGATTTGCCCAAGATAAGGGCTTTAAAACATTTTTCAGATTTTGGTACTGTCTATACATCTCCCTGTGTGTGATTCTATCAGCACTAGGGTAAATGTCATCATTATTTCAGAGTCTGGAAAACACATTCTAATGCATTTGGTATTCATAAACTTAATAGTCAAGCACTATGAATAGTTCAATAGCTGCTATAAACTGTCCAATTAAAATTTTAATGACTTCAATATGATTTTTAAATAGAAAATTCATAAAACAGTAACAAAACATAGCACTTTTGATTTGTCAAGAGATAATTAGTTGAATTGGATACAATATAACTTATTTGAAATAGGAATATTTCTTATATTATGAATACAGTTGACCTGAAGCTTGAAGAGAATTTACTTTTTCATGTTTAAGTCTTTTTTTAAATTATACACAAAGATGTTAAACTTTAGTCATATTAAAGCCACTGACTTCATATTATATACATTCTATTACCTTCTATTACTCTATCACCCAAATATACTCAAAAGGCATCTGATGTTTTAAATCTATCAAACAGAAATACAGATTTCTTAGGCTAACCTTTCCCCTGTCATGACCACCTCACGAACTAGAAAGAAACAATCTTCATCAGTAGCTATTCTAGTAAAAGTGTGTATACAGATTGAGAATGAGTGTGGGGGAGAGTATTAACAAACTACACCTTTAAATTACAGTATCATATCATGCCCTTTGGCCCCGTTTGAATAGCTAACCTTCAAGTTTCTGGTTTTCTTTTTCCATTCGAAGCAACAGGATCTGCTGGTGTATAGCTTTTCTCCACAAACACCTCAGTTCCTCCGACTTATTTCTCTCTTCACCCTTTTCTGGGTCATCTTCATCAGACATGAATATCATCAGTGGTTCCTCCTCCATGGTTGGAGCAAGAGGGGACAGTGGCAGCAGCTCACTCCGGTCCAGGCCATCTGCAGAGAAGAAAACAGTGAGAGGCATTCCAAAGTCGTAACCCAGACCACACAAGTCCTCTCTGGACTCGACACTCTCTCCTGTGTTCCACCTTTAAAGCCATACACAAAGCTGCGCCCCCCCCCCCCACCGCACCCCACCCCCCCCTCCCCAGTAAACTCTCCGTTTCTGGAACTAATGATTTGAGTCAATTCACTAGACTGAATTCCCCTTTCAGATTTCCCTCTGCTGAAATGAAAGCATGCATGATGTCACTACTTCTTCTTTCCGCACAAAATGACCTATAAGATAGGTGCTCCAAAATGACCTGGCCTTTCCCAGGGTTCAACACTTCCGCAACTGACAACATCTATGTATATTCTCTGAGTGTGCAAAACAAAACAAAACAAAAAACAACTGAGTGACTCTGGGCACAGCCTGGCTCAGAACTCTCTGCTCACTCCTGAAACGAGGGACTCAGTCGTGTCCAACTCTTTGCAACCTCAGGGACTAGAGCCCTCCAGGCTCCTCTATCCATGAGATTTCCCAGGTAAGAATACCAGAATTGGTTGCTGTTCCCTTCTCCAGGGGATCTTCCTGACCCAAGGACTGAATCCATGTCTCCTGAGTTGGCAGGTGGATTCTCTATCACTGAGCCACCCAGGAAGCCCCTGCAACACTATTACCCAATTTCCAGAGTTCATTCTCACCCTCCATTCCAGGCCATCTTTTGCATGGTTGCCAATTTATTTTCCTATTAACAAACATGATTCTGTGTCTTAAAACATTTCAGTGGTTGCATATATGCTAAAGTCCAAACTCCTGGGAATAGCACATTGATTGCTTTAGAGTTTGGCCTCAATCTTTCCAACCTCGTCTCCATCCTCCATTCTCTGCTTTCACGATGCTGATTTTCTCATGACTCCCTGACCCACAAAGTCCTCTGCAATGACTCTAGCGCTTTTCTGGTCCCTCTTTTCAAAAGTTGTTTCTTCCAGCAATGAGTTTAAATAAAATACTTTACTTTTTTTGAAAAACATTCTCTGACCACCCCAGCAGAGTTAATTTTGCCTCTAGAAACGTCGTTTTCTTGGGTTGTTTTCTCTATTAATTGACCTCTTCCCTAAATGGCAGCCCACTCCAGTACTCTTGCCTGGAAAATCCCATGGACAGAGGAGCCCGGTAGGCTATAGCCCATGGGGTCGCAAAGAGTTGTATACGACTGAGCAACTTCAAACACTACTCTTATTATTTACTTCCTTAATAATTTTTTTAAAAAAATCTTACTGTATGAAATTAAAACTTAGTACATTTGAATTTTGCTTTCTTGGTTTTAGAACTGCCCTCTAAATACCACTCAATTTTGACACATAGGGATCTAATCATATTTTCTAGTTTCTAGGAAAACAGTTTTCAGTTTCTAAACACATGAAATTTTTTAGTTATCCTCTAATTCTTCCTCTTCCTTTCCTCCTTTCCTTCCTTTTTTCCTTCTGCAGTGTGATCAGAGAATAAAGTATGAATAATCAAGGTTATCTGGAATTCATTTAAAAATCTTTACAGCCAAGTATATAAATAATTTTTACAACTATTCCATGTGTGCTGAAAATAAATAAATGTTCAATTGTGTTTCTCAAATATTATCTATGTTTAATTTCTCTACACTTAATTTTCAGAGAGAAGTATGTTAAAATCTCCCATGAAAGTTATTTATTCATTTCTCTCTCAAATTCTCTTTAGTATTATTTTAGTGTTCTCATCATCCTTAAATCTTTCTGTTCTTTGTTACACTTACTTTGCCCCCTTGTATATTTTGCTTTCATTTCTTATAGGTCTCATATGGAAAGAGAGCTGCTGGGTGACGTCTACAGAGCGTACCTACATACACTTCTATATCGTTCAGTGTTTCTATATGACTTTGTTTTGTGTGACTCGTAAAAAATGCTGCTTTTCCAAAAATAAAAAGATCTCTGACTTCTTTTCTATCGCTACTCTTAGTTCCCTCTGCATGATGAAGTAGGCCCCCAAACAGGTTTTGGAAATTCCTTCCTTCCTTCCTTCATTCAACAACATTCACTGTATGTCTAACAGGTTCTAATGATACATGACTATCTCGATATCCACTAGCTTGGAGGTAACAAAGAGACGTTACTTCTCTACTGTAATCATTTAATTCTCTTTGTACAAAAAGCATCGCCTTCCATTGCCGAGTCTACCACAGTAGTGAGAGGTAAGTGACTGGCGAACGAACCCTGCTGCATCGCGGAGGGAGATTTGCTCATGGGCGAGGCAACCCTGAGGAAGATGCGCTGCCGCCAGGAAACTCGGCGAGGAGTGACAGGGGTTCCTCCAGCGTTTAGGGACTCATTGCTGCAGGTGGACGAGGTCCTTTTTCTCCCCTCTCCATCACTGTGGAAAACACAGAAATAGATAACTTGTAAAGGAAACTGCGTAACGTGATCTTTCATAACAAAACGGTAGCACAAGGCATTCACAAGTTCTACCAGGGGCAAGCACAAGCCACAGGCAACATGGAGCGATGCATCGCGAGGCACAAGGATCACCCAGGCCACGACATCCCGGGACAGGTGCAGTCCAGGCACAGCCCACCTATCAGAAGCTCACCTGTTTCTACTCTTTCCATAGGAGCCAACCACTCCAAGTTCTATCCTGAGCAATAGAAGCGCTTATACAGAGGAGCAAAGGCTGCTTAACTAATGACCTCATCATTTGCTGAAAGAATTTTAATTAGTAGTATATTCTAAACATTGTAAATACTTTGTTAAAAGATCATAAAGAGCTTTTCTTATAGCTATTATAGAACGGACTGATAAGATAGCTTCTAGTTGCCTCTAACTGTTACAATCCATCTCGAAAGTGTTAACGACCAATAGTTGGATCATGATAGAAAATAACCTGAACAGACAGGACAGTCAACCTTGGGATTACTGTTAAGTGATATATTAAAGAAAAAACTGTGGCCAAATCAACTGGATAGGTTGCTTTTTAAAATACTAAACAGATTTCTTTAGAGCAGGACTTCTTAGAGACCACAGTATGCAGGCATGCACTGGACTCACCAAAGGCAAATAGTATACAGAAATTCCCTAACTTGCTTAAATTATTTGACCCCAGAATCACTTTCTGTAACTTTCTTAGTGGGGCAGGGGTGAGGTAGGCAGTTGGGGGATGTCACATCTTTCTACCTTAATGGTTTGTAACATGAACATACAGTAATGCTGGTCTGCTCTAAGAATTTTATTTTCTGGAAAAGAGTACTCTAAATTCTGCTGGGGCTATCTGCAGGAAAAGGTCATTTTTTTTTAGAAGGTCATTATGACTCAAACTTAACTTTTGAGACCAATTATGTTAGCAGCTGAAACACCATGCAATAACTGTTGCCACTCATGGTGGTGGGAATATTTTGCTTTTTTACATTTTAAAGTCTCTGAGCTTCCTGAGAGAATGATGAACAATATTTGCATGTGGTGATTCCAACAAGTGAAGGTGTGAAATTTCTGATGGAACCAAGCAGTGTTAGTAGTTAGTGCAGAAATGAAACTCAGCTAGAAAAGCCACCACCTCAGTCACATACTCAGAGGAACTCCCTAAGGCTGAGACAATCAGAATTCAGAAGAGCCAGTCAGCCCTTGTCTGTCGTATTTGTATTTACTTTGCATATCCATACTAACAGTTATCAGGTCATTCAGTTGTTTCTAATCTTGATCTGTCTTTCTAGATTAGGTAAATTAAGGTTAGGAAAAAGACATACTTTTGAGCTACTTCACAGACAACAAGTGACATGCTGAACCATGATACTTCAGGAAGTAGCTGATGCCCATCCCAGTAAAGTCAAGCCCATTTTGTTATGTATCCTGGATAATGTTATAACTTTAATATGAGTCCACAGTTCACCACTCTGTAATACTGACTGAATATGCCCACCTTTACTTCCCCTTTGGAAAGCCTTAATTCAATATTTTCCTTTTGAGAACTATAATTAATTCTATATATAATAGCTATATCCTAAGAAGCATTCTTAACTGTACCCTGTATCTTCATTTGTATAACACTATTTGTATAACTGTTTGGCAGTTATGTGTTACATGCCCGACTCAAGGATGTATTTCTAGCTCCTAGTATAGCAACTGGTAATTAATGGTAAGCCCTCAACAAAAGGGGTTTCCCTGGTGGCTCATTGGTAAAGAACGAGCCTGCCAATGCAAGAGATGTGGGTTTGATCTCTGGGGCAGGAAGAAACCCTGGAGAAGGAAATGGCAAACCACTCCTGTATTCTTGCCTGGTAAATTTCATGGACAGAGGAGCCTGGAGTGCTATGGTCCACAAGGTCACAAAGAATTGGACTGCTACTGCTAAGTTGCATCAGTCGTGTCCGACTCTGTGCGACCCCATAGACGGAAGCCCACCAGATTCCCCCATCCCTGGGATTCTCCAGGCAAGAACACTGGAGTGGGTTGCCATTTCCTTCTCCAATGCATGAAAGTGAAAAGTGAAAGGGAAGTCGCTCAGTTGTGTCCGACTCTTCACGACCCCATGGACTGCAGCCTACCAGGCTGTCCATGGAATTTTCCGGGCAAGAGTACTGGAGTGGGGTGCCATTGTCTTCTCCGAAAGAATTGGACACGACTTAGCAACTGAACAACAAACTCAACAAATATCTGTGGAATACATTGATATTGCTGCTGTTGTTCAGTTACTCGGTGGTCTCCAGCTCTTCGTGACCCCAGGGACTGGTCTTCACTATCTCCCGGAGTTTAATCAAACTCATGTTGACTTGGCTTGTCAGGAATAAATTCCTTGACAGGTCAGGAATAAATAAGAGACCTACGTTCTTAAAATCTTTTGTTGATAGTCATGATTTTCAAGTTTTTCTGGCAAAAAGTTCTAATAGCTTCATTCCCCAAAAGCACAGACTAAGGTATCAATGGTAAGTACTAACAATGACAATACATAATAAACAACATAAGGCACCTTTTTTTCCAGATAGTAACACACTGACATAAGAGTATCCAATTTATAAGTTAATCCTAAGATGCTAAGTGACTTATGTAAAAGCAACAATTTCAATGCCTCACAGGATAAATGTTCAATAAATAGTAGTTTCTTTTAATGCTTAGTATATCTAACAGCAAAATTAGAATAAACCAAAGCAAAGGGATTCTGAAACTTTTGTATTTTAATGCTGGAATTAAAAAGATCTTTTCAAATTCAGTGTTAATAACAAAGCAAGTGTCTGGGTAGTACTAAAAGTACAATTGAGAAGAACCCATGTCATTTTCATTATTGTCTGTAAAATATACAAATTTGGGGGAATAGGTTATAAAACTGGTGCATAATGCACCCTAATATCAGCTTGCTGTTACAAATTTGAAAATTTCATAATATCTAAAACTTAAAATTCCGTAATCAAAACAAACTGCCAAAAAGACACATTTTCCTCATTTGTCTGGAATTTAATGGCCAGTAATAAGCCAAAAATTAACCGTCAAAATATAAGATAATGTTATATGAAAAGGAAGAATTTATATAACAGACCATTGACCCTTTATCATGTACTAGAAAATGACATCCTGAAAAAGCAGTTTGGTGGCCAAGATAAGGCAAAAATTTCCGTGCTTCATCTACTAAGAAAAACGTGTATCCAGAAGTCCGGGTCCAGAAAAGGGTTTCAACAGGCAGTGTGTACGTGCAGCTTATGGCACTTTACTTTTTGATTCAGATTTAATCATCAACCTAACATTCCTAAGGCAGTAATTTTAAGAATCAAAACTGTGTACATCAAAATTCTTATTTTCCCTATGGTTGATTCTTATTGATGTATGACAGAAAACCACAAAATTCTGTAAAGCAATTATCCTTCAATTAAAAAATGTAAAACAATTATGAAACTCATAGAAGAAAATATATGAGTAAATGTTCAAGATTTTGAGTTAGATTAAGGCTCCTTAAATATGTCACCAAAACCACAAGTAAAAAGAAAATATTTTTTAAAAAATTCTTTCTCTCACTTTGGAAACTTCACCGGGCTGAGGGGGTAAGTTTTTGTTTGAAATTTTTAATTTGTGTTTGTTTTTTGCCTTTTTTTTTTTTTTACTACAATATTAGTTTTCACTTCAGTTTCTCCTTTAAGTAATCCTAGGTAATGTCCACCTTTGGAGTAAAATTAAGAACAAAATAACATGTGTTTTTTTATAGTAATAATAAAGCTAAAACAAACAGACATACCATGTGCCAGGCACTGTTCTAGGCATTTCATAAGTATGAACTCATTTCAACCTCACAGCAACTTTATGGGGTAGATGGTATTACAGTTCCTATTTTTAGTGAGAAAACTGAGGCAGAAAGAAGCTAAGTCATTTGCCAACAGTCTCAGGGATATAGTGAGGGAGTCAGGATTCAAACCCAGGCAATCCAGAATCCAGACACTTAAGCTCTATAGTTTACTATGTCAAGGTAAATACCCTTTGCATTAGTTCAGACAAAGCCCTATTGGTTCATAAAAATAAAGCTGTTAGAACTCCCAGGTTCCCCTGTACTTCTAAGGTAAAAAAAATCAGTCTGTAATTAGCATTAAGTCTTTAGGTCAGCACTTCTCTTTCCTTTTTTTTTTAATGGAATAATGTCATTTTACATTATTATAGAGTATTACTATATTATGTGCTCATTTATGTAAATGTCTCACTTCGTTTTCTTTTGAAACAACTGGATTTCAAAATGTAAACACTTTTTTATTTTTAAATAGGAGGATCAAATAGAAAACACATTAATATATATACCAACATATATTGGAGAAGGAAATGACAACCTACTCCAGTATTCTTGCCTGAGAAATCCCATAGACAGAGGATCCTGCTAGGTCCATGGGGTTGCAAAAGAGTCAGACACAACTAATCCACTAAACAATAACAACAAAAAGAAAACCATTTAACAGAAATCTGAAAAGCCTTTCTCTTTGTAAATGCCTCAAGAAAGGCAGTGGAATAACACGGTATTGCAATTTGAGAGTTTTTCCCACAAGGCCCATAGTACAATTTAATTCATAATTACTTTAGGTGGACTAATAGCTTATGTAAGCCCTGGTTTCAACTGGGTACCCATCTATCATCCTATGGAATATCTTTACTAATTAAATAAAACTGAGAATGAGCTAATCGAGTGGAAATCAATTAAGCTGAATCAAATCAGATAGATTCATCAATGTGTAAAACAAAAAAGAACACGAACAAAGAATTTTATTTCCTAAACTCTAGACTGAATGAAAAAAAATTTTTTAATTAAGTTCTTTGCATTGGAATTTTAAATATCTCTAGGGAGCTCATTTGCTTACTCACATTCTTATAACTCAATGTTATATAAACTATATCAAGCAAGATATTAAACATTTCTGGGGTTCAGTCTAACCATATATAAAATAATAGGCCAGATGACCCCTAAGGTAAAACACAGACCTACTTCCATGCCTATAGTAGAACCTTCTAGAAGGACACAGAAAATCTTAACATTTCCGTCAGGCTTTTGGAAGTAGATAAGAAATATTACTGAAATGGTCTTACATGCAACCATTAAAAAATGTAGGTCAATTACAAGTCTCAGTCACTTTTTATCTTATCAATGTGGCCCCAAATAATTTTTTTCTTTGAACATCTCATGCTAGCCCAATCTTTTATACTGGATTTTAACTCCCATTAGAAAGAAATCTAAATGTCAGTGACCCCAACAGGAAGATAGGAATGTCTGTTTTCCACTGGGCTTGTGATATGAGCAAAGCATGGAAACTAGGAAAGAATAATCATTTTCAGTTAAGCTATTCAGCAGTGATTCTGGACATTTACCACAAAAAGCATGTGTGTCAGGAGGAAGAAATGTCATCACAGATGTGGTCAGACTTCCATAAAAAGGAAGTAGGTGTTTTCCTGTGTCCAACCCAGTGGGAGGTCTGGAAGGCCACAGCAGTGTCTCAAAGTAACCCATGTGTCAGCAATTAAGATGAACAGAAATAGACTAAGAATATTTTTCGGTGAAAACCAGATTTGATTTCTTTTAGGATTCTTATTTCTGCATCTACTTGGGATTTGAAATAAACTCCTTAAATGTACATATTTACCTCCAAACTAGCAAATTCACTTACTCCCATTAGTTTCAAATTTGAATTAATCTCTACTGAGGGCCACAGCAGAGTCCTAAGGAAATGTCAACGTGGAATAGAGTAGAAACAGGATTTGTTTACAATCAATCTTTTATATGATCATTCATAATCTTCGATTACACCAGGAGTCATTTTCCCCCTACTATATTACCCCTCACATCACCCGAAAGATGGCATGCATGGAGAAGACAGCCAAAACTGATTTTTTAAGTGAATGGTAATAATCAGTTAGAAGAATTAATAAACTTGTAAATGAAAATATTTAGACCTCTAATCACCTTGATTCTGAAGCAGTGTCTTGTCTAGTACCACAGGAAGACAAGGAACGGCATTAGCACAGAAAGAGAGTGATGTCCAAAACCAGGATTTAGGATAAAAAGGCATTCCCATAAGACATCAATAAAGTACAAATAATTTCAATATTGTACCATGAGTAATTACACTATTTTTATCAGATAATATGAGAAAACTATAGAACCAAACTACACCACAAAGTACTTGTCAGCAAAAACCTATTTTGTCACTGAAAAGTTTTAGAAGTAGATGAAATGACTATCATTTGACCAGTGAATTTCAATATAAATTTTTCAAATATAGGCTCAAAAGCTGAGAAGCAACAATAAGGAGGAAACAGATGCTTGTTTATAAAGGATATATTATATTTGCTAAATGGACGTTATGTAAATATACCATCAGATTATGCATAATTATATTTCAGCTACTACACAATGAAATAATATTAAATTTTTAAGAATTAACTTGAAGTAAGGTAAAACAAAATATATATGTACTCCCTTTCCTTTAGCATTTCACTGTTGTACAAATGAACCTACTTCTAAGTAAACCATGATATTAAAAGTATCTTGGCTTCTTTTTCTCAGCCTGCTTAACAACAATAATCTACATGTTTTTAATAATTAAAAATAGTGGTCCTGGAGAAGGATGCCTAATCTGAATTTCCAATTTCAAATGATCATGCTCTTTAAATAGTATTTGTTAACCTATGTGTTAACCTACTCTATACTTTGAAGTGAAGTCGCTCAGTTGTGTCCCACTCTTTGCGACCCCATGGGCTGTAGCCTACCAGGCTCCTCTGTCCATGGGATTTTCCAGGCAATAGTCCTGGAGTGGATTGCCATTTCCTTCTCCAGGGGATCTTCCCAACCTGGGGATCGAACCCGGCTTTCTGGCACTGTAGACAGACGCTTTACCGTCTGAGCCACCAAGGAAGTCTGTAAATATTTACAGATCCACACTATGCCTCTAATAAGATATGAGCTACTCAAAGGAAAAGTATATTCCATAGTTTTATGGACCTCTCCCTTTCTATTTTGAATAGTTGCAGATATCATGGTAATTGTGTGCATATGATGTTTTCTCTGAAACCAGTGATAATGAGACATGTAGAGTTCAGAAATTCCTGGCTTAAAGCCACACTCTTGAATATCTTCATTCTTAGCAAACACACACTGAAGGATTCAGAGTAAAGGGACATGTTATCTGCAATCTACTCACAAATGGCTTAGAATAACAAAATATATATGCATATACATATGCATGTACACATGGAAACAAACAGAATGATAAAGCAAATGTGGCAAATGTTAAAAATGGATGAATATGGATAAAGGTTTAGCAGTTCTCCATAATACTTTTGCAATTTTCCTATAAATCTGAAGCTATTTTATAATACTAATTAAAAAAAAAACTCTCTCCAAGGCTGTAGTAAATTTATGTCAAAGTGACTGACTAATTGAAATAAACCTCTTAAGAGTGAATTCTGTCCAACTATTTTGCTACTGTGTAGATAGTTACTAACAATGCACAAGTATGTACCAATGTGGACATGGATAATATCCAGGGAGCGTGCATGCATGCTCAGCCACTCAGTGGTGTCCAACACTCTGTGATCCCATGGATGGTAGCCCACTGGGATCCCGTGCCCATGAAATTCTCCAGGCACAAATACTGGAGTGGGTTGTCGTTTCCTCCTGAGGATATCTTTCCGACCCAGGGATTGAGCCTGTGTCTCCTGCATCTCCTGCATTTGCAGGTGGATTCTTTACCACTGAATCACCTGGGAAACCCCTATCCAGGGAGAGTACCCTATAAAAAGCAAAAAGCTAGAAATAACCTACCTGTCCACTGGAAAAGGAATGAATTGTGATGTAGTAAATGAAATACTATTCAGCAATATAAATGAATAAAGTGAAGTACACATAAAAGAATACATCTCATAAACCATTACTCAGTGAAAAAAGCCAGATATAAAAGAATTTATGCTGTATCATTCCATTTATAGAAAGTCCAAAACCAGGCAAAACTAAACTATGGTACCTGAGGTCAGGATGAGGAGTAAAGATTGGGTGGGGAAATGGGAGGAGCTGCCAGGGTGCTGGCAGCATTCCATGTGTTGACTGAGTAGGGGTGATGTGGGATGTTCACTGTGATAATCCATGGAGCCAGATGCTTACACCTGGCATAATCTTTAATGAAATTTTAAGCGTCTTTTTGGCCTATTGATTCTAAGCTGTCAAATTACAAAACACTGTACAAAAAGGAAACAAAAACATACCAGAAAGTGCAACTCTGATTTTTTTAGAATTCCTCAGAACCAAGAAAACACTACAAATTTCAGAAGATAGGATGTTTTTAATGATCCTATAAACTTAAAAGTTTTCCATATGTCTAAATATAGCATTTAAAATAAGATCACCACAAAGAGGTACATTTTTTTCAATGCAAAATTAAATATTTGCCCTCTGACTTCAATACTCTCCTATGAGAATGAGGTGTAGTGGGCTAAGGTAAGCTCGGCACAAGAATAATACATACACCTCAGCAGAAATTAACAACTATAATAATCTTTTATAGTCACTGCTTTTTTACTCTAAAACCTATTCACAGCTAATCCTTGACCTTCTTGGTGGCTGTCCCTAATTGTCACCTTCAGACATGGTTCTGTTTCTGGAAGAAAACAGGAATTCTCTAGATGTTCTCCTTAACATAACAGCAGGAACCTGAAAATGGGTGTCACTGAAAGTGCTATATAGATAGAACTATAGAGCTGAGGTAGACTGAAATTTTTAATGTTAACATGTAAAATGTTTTATCGGTTCTCAATTATCGAAACTATCAGTTCTCTAAATTCATTGCATATTCCATATACATAATGCAATTGTTATGGTTTTCTTCTTCTCACATAAGGTTGAGCCTGTAAAAACCTTTTAAAATCAACTCTGTCAACTTTCTTCAATAGAAATTCAATATTTCAGCATAATTTTGTACTAACTCAAAGGACAGTTCAGATTCAAAATTTTATTAATCCAATATTAGTTGCCTGCCTTGGGATGAAAAGAGCTTGACATACATGGACAAAAGACATTCAGAGATAATTCAAGGGTTATTATAATTTAACAAGTTAATGCACATTGCCTAATTATACTAACTTTTTAAATTCCCTATGTCTGAAAGAAAGGAGGCCAAAAGAACACCCAAGAAAATTTTAGTGGCACGCAGGCTGGTTGACAGCATGTATCCCTCTCCTTGACTGCAAGAATTATCAATTATCAAAAAATAGAAACAACCCAAATATCCACTAGCAAGAGAATGGATAAATTGTGATGTATTAAATGGAATGCTATACAGCAAGAAAAAAGAATGGCTCAAGCTACACGTAAAAATAAAAATGAATCTCAGAAAATTCTAAGCCAACAACAACCCCTTGAGAATTTCTAGCTTAATCCACTGCCTTCCAAAGGCTAGAATATCCCACTGAGAATGTGCAAGATCAGTAAGAATTCAGAATTTCAAAAATTATCTAATGGTAATTCTCAAAAAAAAATCACCACACTTAATTTTGTGTAGTTATAACAGCAAGGAACAAGATTTAATAGGTTATACATTTTCAATACTGGGGGACAAAAACAAAATAAAACTGAATGTCTACAGAATTCAAGAGATCCCTCATTCTGCCAGAAAGAGCTGTTATCAATATGATCCTGTAGCCATTATGTGACTAACACTGAGATTCAGAAAAGTAAGTCTATGTCATTGAAAAACCAGTGAAACACCTAGGAAATATTCTATATACTTAATAATAAAAATATATAATATCCATTACGTTAGTACAGCTGTTTAAATAAGTGACTTTATATTTCCAGAGAAGCTAAAAATAAAAAAAGAGAGAGACATGACTGGGGAGGTTTGCTTAGTATGTATTTGCATAGGTCTTGCCCCAAACAAAATAAAGGTCAGACTCTGGAGCCCAAGGCAAAGAAACACACAAAGAGTACAAAAATATAGTCCCCAAAGTAAGATAATCATGTCATCTAAAAGCTTTGAAACACTTGTTTGTAACGGTTTTCTTCAAATTAATTAGAACTGGAACCAATATATTAGAAACTGATTAGAACAGGCACAACACACAGATGCATTCATGTCACTCAAATCAATTCGCCACTTTTTAGTAACATATCAGTATATCACTGCAGAAAGGTTGCTTTGCAAACAGAGGACACTGATCTCACCTGATTTCATTCTCATACTGTGGGGATAGTCTACCTGAATTCTGGTAAAAGCTTTTCAGGAAAGAGGGGGCAGTGAAGGAAGGGGCAGAGAAGGAAGTGTGAAGACTTGGAAGACTGGAGGAAGAATTACAGTCCTTGTGCATGCGCCGAGCTGGTGGAAGGATGCTGAGTACAGAAAATACAGCAAATTCGTCTTAAGTTATATTCTGGAACAATCTTCATTCACTATGAAATAGCATATACACAGGTTCTTGCTATCACTGTAATCAAGGCTGAATTTATATGGAAAAAATTTATATGCATGCAGTTCTCTATTAGATGATGATGACCTGGTTCATTGTTTCACAAACTGAATTCCTCATCTATGCAGCGTTTCTCAGCATATGTGTTTGTCTCTAAAATGCTCTTAACAATTTTAGGACAAAAAGTGTTTATTTTGACTTGCAAAATATCCTTCAAGGGGAAAAAGTAGGAAAGCACAAATAATTACAGGAAACAAGCTCCAGAAGGAAAAACTGATCATCAGTAGTTCAAAGACTTAATTATTTTAAAGATATAAACGCTTCTAAAAATTTAAGAACAACATGTTTGGTTGTTGGGAGTCATCATAATATCATTGGCTTAATGAATGTTAATGACCATGTTCTTTCTTGCAGCCTGTAGAATTGTGCAGCCATGGTTTTATCTGAATCCTTAAGTCACCTACAAAGATTTTTTTCCAGAAGATTCTTTTCATAGCCAATGTTTACCATGATATAAATAGCATCTTCTCATATTGACAGAAATTCTTTGAGTATATACATTACAAAATGTGGAAAACATAAGAAAATATAGACATCATTTGTCCTTTAATAATTTAAATTCTTGAAAATAACTTTTCCTGGAAAAAGATATTTAATGCCTTGGTTAAATATAAATGATCATAAAAAGTGCTTGCTATATACATACTTAGTTCTTTTTCATAAAAGAAAAATCTGAGGATAATTAGTTCTACTATTTTTATATATCTTAAATATCTTGTTTATAATATGAAATTATTTTTTTTTAAATGAGAATTTAATTATATTTTTAAAAGAAATGCTGGTAAATTTAATAGCAACTAATTTAAAAATTAATCTTCTTTTTTACTTAAGAGTTCTGATTTTATTTTTTTCCCTCTGACTGGAATCCCCATCAAACTATTTCCTAAACCAAACTCATAGGTAAAGAAGAGAAACAAAATTAGAACTAGGATATAAATTCTGATTTGTACTATACAATAAGAAGTATAATCATTCTACAATTGCAAATTTTATTATCTCTTATCAAATGCTAAATTATTTTGTTAAAGTATTTCCTAAATATCATATGAGTTAATTTCTAATGGATGCTCATGTCAATTATGGTATATGCATTCTTCTTTATAAACATCATTTTATTCTAGATAAAATTTTTAACAATTTTCACATTTGGTGATAATTTTTATGAAATTAAATAACAGCCAAATTTTACCCCATGTATAAAGGTAATATGAGTGATTCTTTTTAACCTTTGTGTTTTTCATTGTAAGCTTACAGGAAGCTCAGCTATGTTATTTTCAAATTTGCTGCTTCATGAATGCCTTCATAGGAGACACTGAGGAACATGTATTGTCAGCAGGTTTTTCAGATAAAACAATGGCATGATATCTTGTTTTCTGCATTTTTTTCTAGGAAAAAAAAATACTTGCATCCAAAATGTTTAAACCCTGATCTTTGGGGATGCCTTAAAGCTTGCCTGCTTCCCTTAGTGACAAAGGTTTTGATCATTTAATTTACTTTTCTGGTCTCCCTGAAAACTAAACACTGGCTACAGCAGGAAGTCACAAAAACTCTTGACTCCACAGTGGTCAGAACACAGGGACAGGAGAATCTGGTTTCAGTTTCTGGAGAGAGGTTTGGACTCACCTGCACTGTTCGCTGGAGCTCTGCCTCAGAAGAGGGGAGCGAACCCCATGGGCCTTCCCATCCTGCAAATTCAGCTTCCTCTTCGTGCTTGAAGGTGGGTGGCTGAATGTGTGGGCCCGTCTTCGAAACTGCGGGGAGTCAGAATCCTCTTCAGGGAACGTCTGCCAAGCTGAGGACAGGGGGGAAGCTGGCGGGGTCCCTGGTGGAGAGTCTCCTGGAGAGTAGTCCTGAAATGCAAAAAGTCAGGCCTTTCTTTCCTACATGGATCATGGCAGACCTGTTCAGACACAGCTCAAAAGGGACAGAGTGTCTCTTCTGCCTCCTGAGTCATGACAAACTGTTGTGTGTGTTTTTTTTTCTTTTACTCAATCCATGCTGAAGCCTAATCACTATCACCACAGCCCATTTCTTCTGATAAGCAGCTGTAAGACAGCAGCCTTAAAGATAGGCCAGAAAGTGAAAGGGATGATAAGAAAAGGTATTCTTTCCTGTCACCCCTTCTGGTAAAATGCTACAAAGCTACTGTACTCCTTGTTACCAGAAAGATGAAAAGAGATCCTGACCAAAAGAGGGTGGAGTCTGTATTAACATATCTACTGATTTCCGTGACATCTCTGTTGCACGCTTCCTGTACTGTCAAACAATATAACAACGCTTAAGTGTCCAAGTTTCATGGCAAAGACGTCAGGAAAATAAAATAAAGCCTGTTAAGTATCTTTCCTCACAGTGGATGTTTCTAACTACGTGGTCCCTGAGGTAAAAAAATTTTTAAAGATATGAAAAACAGGAAATGAATGAAAAGTGAGCTCTGCCGGAATGCCTCTCATACTGCATGGGTCGGCAACATAAATCTTTCAATTTAGACAAGTATGCTGTTTATACTCTCCAGAACAGGCTCCGCTGTAGAAATCTGTAGCTTGATAAACACGGGTTAGGGCTCATGGACTCATAACTGTCCTCAATTCTACCGACAAAAAGTTTAGTGAAAATATTTTAGTATTTTTCCATTAAAAACAAATAGGTTGCTTCTGCCTCAGGTTACATGTTACAGGAAACAGGAAACCAAACTTAGTGAGAATTGTCTATGAGATAAAGAAGAGCCTAATGTTGCAGTTAAAAGGGTTAAACATAGAGGAGGGGGAAGTAATATGAGGAGAGAACAAAGGCTAAAAAGATCGCCTTATAAGTACAGCAATTATATGGTTCCTTTCTCTATGGCTTTGGATCAACAGTTGTTCAATACTGTTCCCCAAAATATACTATCTCCAAACAGTCAACAGCCTGAGAGAACAGAGTTAGTCAGCCAATAATGTGTTCTGTCCCACCAAGAGAAAGCTTCAGTTGAATAGATAGAAATGTCAACTAAAAAATGATGTACGACTTGAGAGTTGTGAATTAAGTTTTATTTGGGGCAAAATAAGGACTGCAGCCCAGGAGGCAGCATCTCAGATGTATGACCTTAAATTCATGGTTAACACCAGACTATGGTCATTTAAGTTTAAAGGCTCCTCTATGTTGGGAAAGGTTAAATCATACTAAAAATGATCAGTCTAGTAATTATGAGACAAGGCTGGGTACTTTATGAACTATGCCTGTTATTACCCTTAGACAGAGTGATTGGTATGGAACTCTGTGGATTTGTGGTACTAATTCATGGCCTTGATATCTACAGGGATGAATACAAAGGTGTAACCTGGGATTCCCATGAATTTAACATCATACATGTTAATAAATTAGAGGTAACCCCAACCAACCTATCACTGGTATGACCCCAGTGGGTTAAAGATCTGTATTCTACTAGTATGACCATTTAGCAGCTTTTGTGTGTGTGTGTGTGCGTACATGTGCCTTCAATGGGGTTGGAGGATGTAATTGACCATATCTAACTCTTAACATTACTGCAGATGGTGATTGCAGCCATGAAATTAAAAGATGCTTACTCCTTGGAAGGAAAGTTATGACCAACCTAGATAGCATATTCAAAAGCAGAGACATTACTTTGCCAACAAAGGTCCATCTAGTAGTCAAGGCTATGGTTTTCCCAGTGGTCATGTATGGATGTGAGAGTTGGACTGTGAAGAAAGCTGAGCGCCTTAGAATTGATGCTTTTGTACTGTGGTGCTGGAGAAGACTCTTGAGAGTCCCTTGGACTGCAAGGAGATCCAACCAGTCCATCCTAAAGGAGATCAGTCCTGGGTGTTCATTGGAAACTGTTCATTCACTGCTAAAGCTGAAACTCCAATACTTTGGCCACCTCATGCGAAGAGCTGACTCACTGGAAAAGACCCTCATGCTGGGAGGGATTGGGGGCAGGAGGAGAAGGGGAGGACAGATGGAGATTGAACCCCATGCTGCTATAACTATTGACCTTCAACAGCCCCTGAGGGAGTCCAGGGTAGAATGAGGCACTCTGTGCTCCAGGGAATCTGGTGGGAGAGGTCTTTAGATAGTGGGATTTTTTAGGAACAGATTTTATTATCTCAATCCTTGCATCTCCTCATATCTAGAGAAGCACTAAATCCCTTCATGGTGACATCAGATCCTCCTGACTAACAAAAACCCTTTCGTAAAATGAGCGCTTATGGTATTGAACTCCCCCTTCACCAAAACCTTATATTGACTTTCCGCACTGCTGCTTTGGAGCAGTCTCTCAGAGCTATCTGAGATAACTGCCTCCCAGGCTACAGTCCTCATTTTGCCCCAAATAAAACTTAACTCAAAACTCTCAAGTTGTAGATCTTTTTTTAGTTGACAGAAAGGAGCTAATATGCAGAATCTTCTTTGAAATAATAAAAGCTCATGAGTTATTTTTTAGAAGTCATAAAGGACTCATAATAAAATAACTAAGCAAGCATAATACCATATTCATGTTTGTTTTAGCCAAGTTGAAACAGCAGAAAAAAGGAGAGCTCCACTTGCGTACCTTCTCTGAAGCAACACTGTTAGATCGTTCAAAGCTGTCCACACTTCCAAGCCGACCTCTCATTCTGTTAGCTCCCTGTGTGAAGAGTAAAATTAAATCATTCACACGGTTTGAATTTTTACTTTAAAATTATAAAAGGCAACTGTCAGTTTGTGTTAGTATGAAATCCATCCTTTGGGGGTTCACTCAAATTTGTTGGCAGCACTGCCCATAGCAAACACCCTCTTCCAACAACACAAGAGAAGACTCTACACGTGGACATCACCAGATGGTCAATACTGAAATCAGATTAATTATATTCTTTACAGCCAAAGATGGAGAAGCTCTATATAGTCAGAAGAAACAAAACCAGGAGCTGACTGTGGCTCAGATCGTGAACTCCTTATTAACAAATTCAGACTTAAATTGAAGACAGTAGGGAAAACCACTAGACCTTCAGGTATGATCTGAATCAAATCCCTTATGATTATACAGTGGAAGTGACAGATAGATTCAAGGGATTAGATCTGATAGAGTGCCTGAAGAACTATGGACGGAGGTTCCTGACACTGTACAGGAGGCAGGGATCAAGACCATCCCCAAGAAAAAGAAATGCAAAAAGGCAAAATGGTTATCTACAAATAGCTGAGAAAAGAAGAGAAGTGAAAGGCAAAGGAGAAAAGGAAAAAAAATACTCATTTGAATTCAGAGTTCCAAAGAATAGCAAGGAGAGATAAGAAAGCCTTCCTCAGTGATCAATGCAAAGAAATAGTGGAAAATAATGGAATGGAAAAGACCAGAGATCTCTTCAAGAAAATTAGAGATACCAGGGGAACATTTCATGTAAAAATGGGCACAATAAAGGACAGAAATGATATGGACCTAACAGAAGCCAAAGATATTAAGAAGAGGTGACAAGAATACACAGAAGAACTATAGACAAGATCTTCATGACCCAGATAATCATGATGGTGTGATCACTCACCTAGAGCCAGACATCCTGGAATGAGAGGTCAAGTGGATAGTGGAAGCATCACTATCAACAAAGCTAGTGGAGGTGATGGAATTCCAGTTGAGCTATTTCAAATTCTAAAAGATGATGCTGTGAAAGTGCTGCACTCAATATGCCAGCAAATTTGGAAAACTCAGCAGTGGCCACAGGACTGGAAAAGGGCAGTTTTTGTTTCAATCCCAAAGAAAGGCAATTCCAAAGAATGCTCAAACTACTGCACAATTTCACGCATCTCACAAGCTAGCAAAGTAATGCTCAAAATTCTCCAAGCCAGGCTTCAACAGTATGTGAACCATGAACTTCCAGATGTTCAAGCTGGATTTAGAAAAGGCAGAGGAACCAGTAATCAAATTGCCAATATCCGCTGGATCATTGAAAAAGTAAGAGAGTTCCAGAAAAACATCTACTTCTTCTTTATTGGCTATGCCAAAGCCTTTGACTGTGTGGATTACAACAAACTGTAGAAAACTCTTAAAAGAGATGGGAATACCAGACCACCTGACCTGCCTCTTGAGAAATCTGTATGCAGGTCAAGAAGCAATAGTTAGAACTGGACATGGAACAACAGACTGGTTCCAAATTGGGAAAGGAGTTCGACAAGGCTGTATACTGTCACCTTTCTTATTTAACTTACATACAGAGTATATCATGAGAAATGCTGGACTGGATGAAGCACAAGCTGGAATAAAGATTGCTGGGAGAAATATCAATAACCTCAGATATGCAGATGACACCACCCTTATGGCAGAAAGCAGGGAAGAACTAAAGAGCCTCTTGATGAAAGTGAAAAAAGGAGATTGAATAAGTTGGCTTAAAGCTCAACATTCAGAAAATGAAGATCATGGCATCTGGTCCCATCACTTCATGGCAAATAGATGGGGAAACAATGGAAACAATGAGAGACTTTATTTTGGGGGGCTCCAAAATCACTGCAGATGGTGACTGCAGCCAGGAAATTAAAAGATGCTTGCTCCTTGGAAGAAAAGTTATGACCAATCTAGACAGCATATTAAAAAGCAGAGATATTACTTTGCCAACAAAGGTCCGTCTAGTCAAAACTTTGGTTTTTCCAGTAGTCATATGGATGTGAGAGTTGGACTATAAAGAATGCTGAGCACTGAAGAATTGATGCTTTTAAACTGTGGTATTGGAGAAGACTTTTGAGAATCCCTTGGACTGCAAGGAGATCCAACCAGTCAATCCTAAAGGAGATCAATCCTGGGTGTTCATTGGAAGGACTGATGCTGAAGCTGAAACTCCAATACTTTGGCCACTTGATGCAAAGCACTGACTCATTTTCCCTGATGCTGGGAAAGATTGAAGGTGGGAGGAGGAGGGGACAACAGAGGATGAGATGGTTGGATGGCATCACTGACTCGATGGACATGAGTTTAGTAAGCTCTGGGAGCTGGTGATGGACAGGAAAGACTGGCGTGCTGCAATCCATGGGGTCACAAAAGAGTCGGACATGACTGAGCAACTGAGCTGAACTGAACTGAACTGATTAACAGCCCTTCCAGCATGGTAAATAGAACTGTTCACCATCTATTTCCATTATTTCTAAATCAGCCGTCAGATAACCAAATACTCAGACCAAGCTACTGAAGTGACTTTGGTTACAAGGTTAAACATTATTCACATATAAGATGAGAGAGTTCCATGAACGTGATGTCACATATAGGTAAACACACGTGGAAAGTAAAGCACAACAAACCACAACAGTTATAAAGAAAATGGCTTATTACATACAGCTCCCTATAAGCTAGATCATAACTTACATTATAGGATGATAATAAGCACAGGTTAAAAAAAGAAAATGCATCCTAAAATGTATGGATTTATCTTCATTCATTATTCCATAAAACAAAACTACCTCAGGAAAGCACTTCTCTCCAGAAGACTAGATAAAAGTCTGCTTCGGTATTGGTGAATTGGCTCTTTACTTTCTTTTTACACAGTTTCTTCGTATGGATTTCACAGATGATCTAAGAAAAGTACCAAAGAGATCATCTCATCTATTTCCCCCACTTTACGTAGGAAGAAACTGAAGCCAAGTATTGAAGAAAAGAAGATGGAAAGGCTGGTTGGGAACCACATCACATAGAAGGTCTTAGGAGACAAAATAACAGACTAAGAAGTTCTACATAACTTGGGAAAGTTCTGAAAAGAGTAACTAGAAATACATCAAGTCGGTGTGACAGTAACTCTGCACAATGAAAAAACACCCAATATTTTTATAGCGCTCTACAACATTAAAGAGTGTCTCCAAACATTCTTGGGTTTCATTTGGTGGGGAGGGAAAAGGCATTAAGCTTCACTTTAATTGTTAATCAAAGTAATACCTGCACAAAGTTTCAAAAGTCAAACTAGGGACTTCCCTGGTGGTCTAATGGTTAAGAATTCACCTTCCAATGCCAGGGACACAAGTTTGATACCCAGTTGGGGAACTAAGATCCACAATGCCAAGGGGCATCTAAACCCACGTGCCACAATTGTAGAAGCCCTCATGTGCTTCAACGAAGACCGAGCACGGCCAAAAAAAAGTCAAACTGTACTACAAAACTTGTAACGATAAATGACAATCACCAGATCCGTCTCTCACACACTGAATCCCATTCTTCAAAAGTAAGCACTTGAAATTAAATTTATGTTAATGCTTCTGTTGCTCACTTTAATGCTTTTGTTGTTCAGTCATCAAGTTGTGTCCAATTCTTTGCAACCCCATGGACTTGCAACCCCCAAGCACGCTAGGCTTCCCTGTCCCTCACCATTGAATCGGTGGTGCCTTCCAACCATCTCACCCTCTGTCGTCCCCTTCTCCTCCTGTCTTCAATCTTTCCCAACATCAGGGTTTTTTCCAGTGAGTTAGCTGTTCGCATCAGGTGGCCAAAGTATTGGAGCTTCAGGCACTATCTATTGACCTCCTACTCTGGAAGATGAGACTTTAGAATTCTAACTTCATTCAGTCAGTCAGTTCAGTTGCTCAGTCATGTCCAACTCTTTGCAACCACATGAACCGCAGCATGCCAGGCCTCCCTGTCCATCGCCAACTCCCGGAGCTTACCCAACTTCATGTCCATTGAGTCAGTGATGCCATCTAACCATCTCATCCTCTGTAGTCCCCTTCTCCTTCCACCTTCAATCTTTCCCAGCATCAGGGTTTTTTCAAATGATTCAGCTCTTCACATCAGGTGGCCAAAATATTACAGTTTCAGCTTCAATATCAGTCCTTCCTTACCTATCACCATACACAATTCTCTCTTCCCTTCTTTTCCCAGTAGACTTAGATCACAAGTTTCAGTTAAACTAATATTTGGTTCTTAGATTTTTAGACCTTGTAAATATTGTCTGCACCTGAGCTACATATATATTTCACTATTAATACAACTCACATCTTGTACAATTTGTTTTTCAGAAAATCACCTGAAACAAGTGAAAGTGTCAGTCATTCAGTCGTGTCTGACTCTTTGCAATGCCATAGACTGTAGTCCACCAGGCTCTTCCGTCCACGGAATTCTCCAGGCAAGAATACTGGAGTGTGCAGCCATTCCCTTCTCCAGGGGATCTTCCTGACCCAGGGACTGAACCCAGGTCTCCTGCATTGCAGGCAGATTCTTCGCTATCTGAGCCACCAGGGAAGCCCCATAACTACCTGAGTAATCACTAATTTGTTACTACTAATTTATTTGTTTATCATTTATTTATCACCATCAGGGCTTCCCAGGTGGTGCTGGTCATAAATAACTCGGCTGCCAGTGTAGGAGATGCAAAGGACGTGGGTTCAATCCCTGAGTCGGAAAGATCCCCTGGAAGAAGGAATGGTTACAACTCTAGTATTCTTGTCTGGAGAATCCCACGGACAGAGGAGCCTGGAGAGCTATAGTCCATAGGGTCACAGAGATTCAGACACAACTGAGGCAATAGCACTAACAACCACATTATGGGCATCCATCACATAATGCGTCAATTACATTTTTTCTTTTGCTTTGAGCAAACCATTTTTGAGACTTCTGTCTTCCTGTCCCAGTCTGGACTGGTAGAAATTCAGGTTTGCCAAATAGATGTTTCCAGTATTCTCCTTCACTATCAACCTAGAGATTTCCTCTGATGCTATCTTCTGTTGAAATTTCTGTTTCCCTGGGCCATGTCTTCCTCTTTTTCAGCTTACTTCTTCATTTTAGCAGAACATAGATTCCAGGTGCTTTCTGAGAAAGGGAGACTGGGAAGTATTTTTTTTAATTTATCAACACATGTCTGTAAATGCCTTTGTTCTTTATTTATACTACACTAATAGTTGGGCTGAATATACAGTTCTGCTTGGAAACATTCCTTCAGGCTGTATTAGCAGTGCTCAAGTGTTTTCTGGTACAGAAGTCTAATGTCATTGTGACCTGACCCTTATGACCCTGTTATTTCTCTATGGAGGAGAATCTAAGTTTACCCTTGGGCATTATGAAATTTCACAATGAATTGCCTTGGCATGGCTTTGTTCAGGCTTTCTATTGTGTATTTCCTGAGTTTATTAAATTTTGAAACATGTCCATTAGCTCTGAGAAATTTTTTCAATGATTTCTATGAAAATTTCTGCATGTATTTTCTTTCTGGAACTCCTACCCCTTGGCTTTTGGACCTCCAGACAGATTCTTTAACTGTTTGCATTGTTCTCTTATTTTCCATTTCTTTCTCATTTTGCTTTACTTTCTGGAAGATATTTTTTCAACTTAGTTTCATTGCCTTCTATTGAATTTCTCATTTTATGTTCACTATCAGAAAGTTATAAAAGTTCTATCCTGTTCTTAACTGACTCTTTTGTATTTATGGTGGCCCTCTTGTTTCATAGAAGCAATACTTATTCTCATGTGTATATATATCACATATATATGTGTGCGTATATATATCAATTATAGTTTTCTATCTCTGGTGGCTCTGTCAATACCAACTGTATCAATCATAAAACTAATAGCTGCATCTAATATTACCAAATGCTTACCATGTGCCATGTATTATGTAAAGTATTCTATCAGGCATTACCTCATTAATTCCCACAACAGTTCTAATGAAGTAGATACTTAATTTGGCTCAACTTTATAGATAAAGAGACTGAAGCTCTGGTAGCTGAAGTAGCCAACATTTACACAGTTAAAAAACTGAGCAGCAATTTGAATTCAGGGAAGACAATTTTAAAGTGAGGCTCTTGAGCTCAATACTATTTCCTAAAGATAGAGCTTTGTGAAAAGTAAAATTACGAATAAAGCCAAGTAGCCTACATTAGCTGTGTTATTTTGTCAATGTCCTAGAATTTGATCAAGGCTCTTTCAGTTCTTCAGTTCTATACTATAACATGATAAACTATAAATGTGGCTGATAAATTATGGGGTTCGAGTTTGGGGGCAAGAAAAACGGGCCATGTTGCTTTCTGCTACTTTTTTAGCTGCTACTTATATGCCAACCGGCCTGGTTATTTCAAACAGGCTATTTGCTCACGATAGAGAAAGCATTCAGATGGATATCAAACCATTTCCATCGTTAAAAAAACACTGTCACACATATTACTTGCAGGAGTGTTTTATCCATAAGTTTTTCTTAAAGACAAAGAAAAATAAACTTACTTTAAAATTTACTCTACGACAATTGTTTTTTTTTTTTTTGACTTTTTATTTTTTTATTTTTTTTTTCTCCAGAGCTCCAGATATGTTTCTTTTTTTTTTTTTTTAATTTTAAAATCTTTAGACAATTGTTAACTCACACATTTTAACAAATAAAGACAATGGCTATTACTCTGCAGAAAACATAAAATAAGGCCTTTTTTCCAACTCATACTTTATATTAATAGACAGTTCTCTTTTAGAATCATAATTAATATACTAGTAAATATTCCTCTTTTGAAAACCTTCAATTTGAGAAAAAGCAACAGACAAACAACAAGAATATAAGACTCCATCCTCTCAGTTTTGAACAGATAGCTTTTTCAGTTTTACTACATTATGATTTAGTAACAGATGTGTCAAGCCTTTTCCTTTGGACTCACTTTTTAATTGTTTATGAACTGAGCTTTAAAGCATTTTGCAAATGTATCCTATTTCATAAACAGCTATAGTTCATTAAATGAAATATTCCAACATTTAAAAATAGCAGCAATTATGAGCCAAACTATGACTGGAGGGTCAACTTTCTACTATATCACTCAGAGAGAAAAAAATAAAAATAAACTGACAAGTTTTAGAAGTGGGCAAAACCCATTTTCCATGTGTAACCTCTGAAACAACATGGTTAGCTGCCAGCCTTTCCAAGAAGTCCATTCTTCTGCATATGTTGCAAGTAAGACCTTGTTAGGTCACATAAATTATGGCATTTGGCAGCACTTTGAGACACAAAAGCTACAGTATCCACCTTGACCAGAATAGACTGGCAGTGCCCTTGCTGGAAATTCATTACAGCTGATCAAGGCTATGGAGCGGCACTTCAAAGTGTGTCACGTAAGTACTGTGTGGAATGCCAAGGTACTCGGTAGGATAATATCCTTGTGTCATTTGTCAATGACAAGTTCCAGGGCTTACCACTGCTGTATGTACCACCTCATATCCACAGTGTGACATTTTCCTAACATACTGACATTTCATCCTCACGGCAATGGACCCTAATCAGAATGGATGGGAAATGTTTTCCCATTTCACGAGTGGAGAAAAAACTGTTTAGAAAGGTAAATAATTTGTCCAAGGGCATAAATATAAAATGTGCTTGGGCAAGATCTTGAATTCAGATCCCTGACCACCCCATAAATGATCAGTCTACTAAAATTCTCACTCAATACTATGGGAGAGAGGGAGAAAAGGAGAGAGGGAAGGACTGAGAGAGAAAGAAAGAACCTAACTGATTTATAAATGTTGATGACAAGGAGATAAGGAAGTTTTATGAGAAGTTACATTAACACACTTGTGATTAATCTTCTAGAGGCTTTTTCCTGGGTTCTATTTTCTGCTAATAAAATAACAGCATTGTCAGATGACCATGATTGCTATAGGGCTTTTGTTAAAATTAGAAGACTTCCATCATTAATAGAAATACCCATAAAGGATTTTGAGTTCTAGCAGAGAAATAAAAATAAGAATACCAGACATCAGAAGTCACTGTTCCAATGCACTACTATGTTGACTTTCCTACCTTTAACACTTTGGAAGATAACAGGTAGTTATTTTGTAGACTGTATCTCAAAGTGGGTTTGTTAATGTTTCCTTATGATTAGATTCAAGTATTGCCCCTCTGGCGGGAATACCACAGAAGTGCTTCTGTATTCTTTGTAGCATAGGATTTTAATTTTGTCCATTGTTGATGATGTTCAATTTATCATTTGATTAAGAAGATGCCTGTCAGCCTTTTTCACCATAAAGTTACTATTTTCCCCTTTGTAATTACTAAGTATTCATTCTATCCAGTAAATATCCTGATAATGATCAAATTGTCAATTTATTTTTCACATCTGAATAGACTAAGTTTCCTTTCATACAGGAAATGGATACCCACTCTAGCATTCTTGCCTGGAGAATTCCATGGACAGAGGAGCCTGGCAGGCTGCAGGCCATGTGGTCACTGAGAGTCAGACACAAGTAGGCGACTAAGCACCTTAGTACCTTCCTATTATACAACAGGCTACTGTCTGTCACTGTCAATTATTGTGACGCTCAAATTGTCTCAGATGTCACCACTGGAATCCTTCAAGGTGTTTATGTCTTTGTGACATCCTGCCATCTCTCTTTGACAACTTCTTTATTATCTAGAATGCCAAGGTGCTCTGGACTTCTCTCGTAATTTCCATATAGTCCTGGAACTAGCCATTTCTGCCAGGATCCTGGATCCCTCTTTGTTTCTGTACAGAAACCGAAATCTGAGTCCTAAATCAAAAATCTGGTCACCCAAACAGACTTTAACCTGGTCACCCAACCAAGCTTAATTTATTATCTGACATGTATAGAAAAGCTGTTCCCAGTGCCTATCAGTGGACTATATACACACATTTACACACATACACATATATTAATACATATATTACATACATATTATATGTATGTGTATAATATATGTATATGTTATCCTATTGCTCAAAACAGAAAAACCAAGATTCCATACTGCTACCTCTGAGTTGAATTCAACAGCAGCAGAATTCATTCTAATTCCCTCTCCCCTTTTAACTTTGTAATTCCCTTCTCCCAGAATCCCACTATCCCTCAACATTTACATATTTGGTCAGTTCCCTGTATGTAACCAGTCTGCACAGTTGGCACCTCACCCCACCCAGCTCCAGCAACACCACGCAAGGCACCATCCTTGTACTGGGCACCTGGAATGCTTTCTCCCCTCCACTCTGCCTCTGACACCCCGTGCTGAGCCATCCTGCCCCAGGGCACCCTCTTCACCTGCTCATGCTCCACTTGTAGCAACCAGTTTGCCCCCACAGGCTGACACCCTCCTCATCACACTGTGGTTTCTGCACGCTGCTTTGGGCCACCCACCCCCACCACCACACACAGCACCCATTCAGGCTATATCCTTGCCCTGAGCCACTGTGTCTCCTCTGCCTTACAGACCCAAGACATACACCTTGCTATGTCTTGTCTAGTAGCTTCAGGAGTGAACTGTTCAGGAAGATGAAAATGAAGAGGAAGAGAAATCATATGCTATTTTTAAACAGAATAAATAAATTCACTGAAGAATACACACATTTCTGTTAAACTACAGCTAAATTTTTTTCATTTTATTTTTAAGTGGAGGATAATTGTAATATTGGGATGGTTTCTTTCCATAGAAGCAACCTAAATGTCCATCGAAAAAGGAAGGATAAAGAAGTTGTGGTAGATATACACAATGGAGTATTATTCAGCTATAAAGTGAAATGCATTTGAGTCAGTTCTAATGAGGTGGATGAACCTAGAGCTTATCATACAGAGTGAAGTAGGTCAGAAAAAGGAAGACAAATATAATGTTTAATGCATATATATGGAATCTAGAAATGCTTAAAGTTTTCAGCATTCCCTCTCAGCTCCTAAGAATCAGTAAAAGAAAGACCCCCATTATAACTTTAAATGGTAAATGATAAAAAGTTCATACAAGATTGGACATCAGTATTCTATTTCCCCTCTACTATACATATATCTCAACTACTAAATGACTACTGTTCAAATTCAGATGAAGATGCACAAGAATAAATCTAGATCTGAGAATAAAACTTATTTTGAGAGATTATTTTAAATAAGCATTAACTAACTTAAAGTTATCTTAGTAGTTTTGTTTTTTTTTAAGGAAATCTTCTGTAAGCCAGTTGAGAATGAAGCAGAGTAATTAGACAACACATAATATCTTGAAGAGCCTCAGTTTAATCTTACCCTTGAGAAGATATTTTCCAGGGAGCTAGTTAAGGATCTCTTAGCTTTATTTTTCAGAATGTCAAGTTTGAACCTTCCACTGCTTGTCGCATTTTCCGGGATTGTACTATTTGAAATAGTCTATGGAAAGAAAAACATTAATTTTGGTTTGGAAAAACTCAAGGTTAAATGAAGCTTTAAAGACAGGCTTATGATTAAACCATTAAAAAGCGCAAGAATTCTTCTGGAGCTCTATTAAAGAAGTAATAATTTAGGTTCCACATCATAAGCACACAGATTATAAGCAAATGGGTTTTAATATTATAAGCAGTAAAAAAGATAGAAATAAGATCTTTCATTTATGCCTTTCCTCTCTGCTAATATATTCTTGCTGCATTTAACAAAAACTAAAGATGTCACTTTTTATTGCTGTTATTTTGATTAATAACTATATTCATGCTTTTCCAAATTGCATACTTTATATCCAAATTACCAAGGAAAACACAAGAAACAGTTTTCAAAGAACAAAGAATCTTTTAGTAAAGCTGGATTCTGCTAATGCATTTGTTATAATTCGCTTTTCATTTGCGAGTGGGTCATCTATCTTTTCAGTCAACAAGTACTCCCTGATAGTACTAAGCTGTATGAGAACCTACAATATGTCCACTATATAAATTGAGATTCTCTAAATATTTTATCCTATACAGACATAAAAAGCTACTATGTATATCACATGGTTCTTCATGCCAGAAAACTTCCAAAAGAGAAAACTTTGTCCTTTGCCTGTGGAGGAAATATCCTCACATGTAACAGTGAAAAGAAGCAACACATAAATATCAAACACGGAACCATGAGCTGTGGCTCTCAATGGTTAGGAAGAAAAAGATACACAGGATTTAATGTGGGCAGGAAAAAAAAAAAAAGGGTGAAGACTTTCCCAACACCGGGAATGATGCTGGCAAAATCATAAAGGCTGGGATGCTCACAGGACGGGATGTCAGTACAGATAGTTGACTGTAACAGAAGGAAGTGAGTGGAAAGTGGGAAAGTGAAGCTGGAGATAAAACGTTGATCTTAAATGCTGGATAATTAGGAAGAATCACTGATTACAATTTATAAGCAGAAGAATATCACTGTGAAAGTAATGTTTGGGGAAGATTTATGTGAAAAGAGTGTTCAAAAGTCACCCGAAGGACTGGGAAATCAGAGACTGGAAGATCAGATGGGAGGCTTCAGCACAGTCTACACAGGAGACAACAGAGGTCTGTAGTGGAGTTGGTGCCACAGGATCTTCTAAGGAGTTACTGATAAACAGTGGATCGGAATGAGGGCTGGACTGGGTTCTGGCTGTGTATAGGACTAGGATACTCATTATTCTAAGGCTTTGGGATGAATGACACAACTGAAATAGGGAAATCGTATTGTCACTGAGCGCAGTGCCTGACAGAGCAGCTACTCAGTGAATTTACTGTTGTTGGGTCTCTAAGCCGCAGAAGGCAATGGCACCCCACTCCAGTACTCTTGCCTGGAAAATCCCATGGACGGAGGAGCCTGGTAGGCTGCAGTCCATGGGGTCGCAAAGAATGGGACACGACTGAGTGACTTCCCTTTCACTTTTCACTTTCATGCATTGGAGAAGGAAATAGCAACCCACTCCAGTGTTCTTGCCTGGAGAATCCCAGGGGCGGGGGAGCCTGGTGGGCTCCCCATCTATGGAGTCGCACAGAGTCGGACACGACTGAAGCGACTTAGCAGCAGCAGTAGCAGCAGCAGCAGTCTCTAAGCCATGTCCCACTCTTTGCTACCCCATGGATTGTAGCCCGCCAGGCTTCTCTGTCCATGGGATTCTCCAGGCAAGAATACTGGAGTGGCTTGCTATTTCCTTCTCCAGGGGATCTTCCCAACCCAGGGATCGAACATACATCTCCTATACTGCAGGCAAGTTCTTTACCACCGAACCACCTGGGAAGCCCACTCAGTGAATACTAGTGGAAGGAAGAAAGGAAAAGAAAGAGCAAAGGAGAGCAAGAGGAAGGAATTTAAGTATACTGGCAGGAAAACATACATAAATTGTTAAAACCTCCTCTGTGACCTTGAGTTCTCTCCATCATATAGAAAATTTGTGTCACGACTCACATACTGCCTTTGGCCTTCTGGTCAACATGACTATTATCATCAATGACCGATTTAAGCAAACCCGTTAACAGATTTTACTCTTTAAATTTCTTGACCTTCTTGTGTCACTGGACATCACTGATCTTACTTGAACTTTTCTCCTACCTTGGTCATACCATAATAAATCTTTCTACCTCATTATTCCCTTTCAGTCTATTACTGGCTCCATTTTAATTTACTCATTGCCTAAAATGTGGGTATCCCTCAGAACACCCGCCTTTGACTTCAAACCTGTGCCAAAGCTCACTGTCTTCTGTATTAATAATGTCAACTCAAATTCTACGAGCACCAAATCCATTTTCTAATTATATCTCAAACACACTTGCAAAATTGAATTTTTCTTTCTTATTTCCATCTTCTGCCCTACTCTTGTCTTCTTTGTGTATTTCTTAGCTATTACACCCAGTTCTTCCAAATTTGAAACCCTGAAGTCTCTCCCAGCAAGACCCTTTCCCATCCTAAACGTATCTATCCAATCAGTCACCAAGTCCTAAGGATTATGCTTCCCAAATAGCTCTTGACTCAGTGCCTCCCTTACGTCTCCAGGGCTCCAGTTTAGCCTCTAAGACAAAATAAATTTTTCAAGATAGAATCATTCAATCTATTTATGTCCCAGTGCTATCTCTGTCTAGAACATACTTATATATCACTGTGCTAACCACACTGTACTTCCATTTTCACTTCATTTGATTACATGTTGGTTTTTCCTTCTTAACAGTTAGAGGTCAGATAAGAGCTGTCATTATTCATCTCTATTGCCTAGTACATAGTATGTACTTGATAAATGAATCATTTCTCACATAGTCTATTACCAGTCTCCCAATTCAAAAATGTTACTTCAGTCCTGGCACTGGTAACCCCCTCACTCCCCAACCAGCCCCATAAACCGACCATCACTATGACAGAAGAGTTATCTCTTTAAAGTACAAATCTGATTTTCTCTTGCTTTTACCTGAAATCCTTCAATGACAAAGTCAGGCATAGCACTTAAGGCTCTTTATCATCTCACCACTGCTTAGCCTCCAGCCTTATCCCCCATCAATCCCCAGTTCAGTTCAGTTCAGTCGCTCGGTCGTGTCTGACTTTTTGCGACCCCATGAATCACAGCACGCCAGGCCTCCCTGTCCATCACCAACTCCTGGAATTCACTCAAACTCACGTCCATTGAGTCGGTAAAGCCATCCAGCCATCTCATCCTCTGTTGTCCCCTCCTCCTCCTGCCTCTCAAGCAAACCCTAAAAACCCAGTATGTCCTTGGAGGGCCTGCAAGGAGTATGTTCACTCATGGTCACAAAGTTACTGCTTAACTGCTCAGTGTTCCTTCTTAAAACACAAATCCTCAACTGTTCTGATTAGAAAATTTTATCTCCCCTAAAATTCCAGCCCCACCCTCCCCCTAAAATCTCTTCCTCTCCAATTCTTTCATGCTTTCCTCTACCCTCACTCCCTGCTCTGGTTCCAAAGCAAACACATAGCCACTTCATGTTCACTGCACATTCTTTTAAAAAGCTATCTTGTTGCCTGTACTACATGTATCTATTAATATTTATGGCTGCAAAGAGTCAGAAAGGACTGAGCAACTAATACTTTTCACTTTTAATATTTAGGTTTGCATTCCCTTTTGGATTATTTGAGCTTCTCTCTGCAGGCTGTATCATCATTGATGTCTTTTTTGTCACATTATCATATAGCTTGGCTCGTAGAAGGTCCTCTAGAAGTACTTGTACAATAAATAATTAAGGAATCACTTATCACATGGCAAGTGATTTGTTCTGAACAAAATGAAATAAAAATATAACCTGAATTAGTGTTATTGAGGTAAATATGTCATAATTTCCTTAGATGTCATTGCCAGTGGTCTTGCTTTATCTACATGCAGCTGAGAACACATTCTAAACCATGTGCACAGAAATATCATCCCTTAGTTTGCAATCAGGAGCGCCGTTTCCATGACATTACTTCTTCTTTGCATGTTTGCTTAATATTGCTCAAGGCTGTGTAAGTTTTTAATGAAATAAGATGTTCATATGGATTTGAAATAAAATAATGGATTAGTATTACTAAAATATACACATTCATTCTAAATCATGAGCATTTGCTATTACTGGTTTTCTATCAAAATTCACAATTTTTTTACATTTTAAAAGCATCAAAATTTTATCTCCATGTGCCAATGCTTGCTAAAATTTACTATAAAATTTCTGAGATGCTAGGAGGGAAAGAATGATTAGGGCTTAACCCTAAAGATGAGAACACAAAGCAAACAAACTCCTTTTACAACTTCTATGAAATTTTGACTGAATATATGAAAAAAACAAAAATCAGTCAGGGAGCAAACATCTCACCAATGGGCCTTCCCCGATATGAACATGTGTCTTCTGCTTGGCTTCGCATAGCTGCCTCAGATGTAAAATCACAAGTTCATTCTCCTCCTGGTCATTGACTGCCTTCATTTTCTGTTGAAGACAGACCAACAACAGTACATTATGGGAAGACAACATCCACTGTTTTATTCTCATTTAATTTTATCTGTCTGGTAGACAAACATAAATAAAGCTAAGCACTTAGCTGCTCTTAGGAACAATAGGGGCTTCTAGTAACTATCAGAGAACATAGTGGGATACCTATCTTTCATTTCAGATAGAGAAATGGAAATAGAAACTCAAAAATCAGGATCCAATTCTCATTCTTTATATCTTATTTGTGAGGACTATAAATCATGTTACCTGAACACGTTCAAAGATGTCAGCTTGCTCGTTATCTGTCAAGGATGAGAGGTGCCTCTGTATTACCAGCTTGGCTCTTGGTGGGTAGAGACCTAAGGGAAATGATGGGGATTCATGTTAAACAGGTTCTAGCCAAAGAGATATATATGTTAGTCACCCAGTTGTGTCTGATTCTTTGCGACCCCATGGACTGTAGCTTACCAAGCTTCTCTGTTCATAGGATTTTCCTGGCAAGAATACTGGAATGGGTTGCCATTTCCTTCTCCCAGGGATCTTCCCAACCCAGAGACTGACCCAGGGAATTAGAAAGAAGAAAAAATTCTAGGAACTTCTCAGCTCTGCATTTCTTTGTGCAATATACAACAAAATGCTGGGAAAATCTGTGATCATGTCCAGAAACACTAACCCTGGGGACTGAACCCTGAACTGGCAGGCAGATTCTTTACCACTCATAAATATGTATATATATATGTGTGTGTGTGTGTGTGTATATATATATGTGTGTGTGTGTGTGTGTGTGTGTGTATATGTGTGTGTATATATATATATATATATACACACATACATAAATAAAATGCACTGCAGGTTGTCCCTTCACCAGCAGGCTCTGAAGTTAAACCTTCTCAAGGAGTTGTGTTCCTGCCTACAAAAAACCTTGGAACACTGCAATGAAATAATTAAATGGAAAATCTCCTCACCAAAAACAATGACCCCTATGAGTGATCTTGAAGTCAGACTTATTAACAAAAAATGTCTCAGTTCAGTTCAGTTCAGTCGCTCAGTCATGTCCAACTCTTTGAGACCCCATGAACCCCAGCACGCCAGGCCTCCCTGTCCATCACCAACTCCCTGAGTTCACTCAAACTCACATCCATCGAGTCGGTGATGCCATCCAGCCATCTCATCCTCTGTTGTCCTCTTCTCCTCCTGCCCCCAATCCCTCCCAGCATCAGAGTCTTTTCCAATGAGTCAACTCTTCACATGAGGTGGCCAAAGTATTGGAGTTTCAGCTTTAGCATCACTCCTTCCAAAGAAATCCCAGGACTGATCTCCTTTAGGATGGACCAGTTGGATCTCCCTGCAGTCCAAGGGACTCACAAGAGTCTTCTCCAACACCACAGTTCTAAAGCATCAATTCTTCTGCACTCAGCTTTCTTCACATTCCACCCATACATGACCACTGGAAAAACCATAGCCTTGACTAGAGGGACCTTTGTTGGCAGAGTAATTTCTCTGCTTTTTAATATGCTGTCTAGGTTGGTCATAACTTTCCTTCCAAGGAGTAAGCATCTTTTAATTTCATGGCTGCAATCACCATCTGCAGTGATTTTGGAGCCCAGAAAAATAAAGTCTGACACTGTTTCCACTGTTTCCCCATCTATTTGCCATGAAAAATAGCTGCCATGGTTAGCTGTTGACAGCTAACCAGACACCACTGAAGGTACTAACAAACTTAGCCATCCTAGAAGCTCTTAGGATACTATTAGCCTTAGCCAAAATCTCTAAGCTTAAAACTGGACATTCAAAAAAGAAAAAATAACCACTAATATTAAAAAGCAGAGCTGAAGCTTATTAGGTAGGAAGCTCTCCCCTTTATGCAGGTCTTGGTAATGAAACTTCAAGGACATCATTAGTACTTAGGGACATTTTTTAGTGTTACAATTTTCCCAATAAAATGTTTATATTCTTATATCATGTTATTCATATATCCATTGCACTTCTACACATAATTTAGATTAAATCCTCAAGCACACATCTTTTCCATAAAAACATTTTGTTTTAATTTTTTTAAAAGGGGAAGTAAAATTCATATTAATAATGATTTGCCTGATTATCCATTTTTAAGAAACAGATCTACATAGTTAGGGGTCACTTATAATATTGCTACTGTACTGTGATTAGAAAGAGGTTATCCAGCTATTCATATTTAATGACTCTTAAAGGTAGACTGCACTTTAAAATCCCTAGGAGAGATTTACCACAAAATATGCATTGTTTAAAAAAAAAAAACTAGAATTCCTATCATGGTGTGTAGAACATGTACAGGGCCACCACTGGACCTGTTTTAAACCACTGTGTGGTATATAATGAGAACCAGAAAGAAGAAAAGCTTCTAGAAACTTCTCAGCTCTACATTTCTTTGTGCAATATACAACAAAATGCTGCGAAAATCTGTGATCACGTTCAGTTCAGGTCAGTTCAGTCACTCAGTCGTGTCCGACTCTTTGCGAGCCCATGAACTGCAGCATGCCAGGCCTCCCTGTCCATCACCAATAGAATGTATTATTAATATTTAAATTTTAAAATATTTCCATACAAATCTTGAAATTATTTGTTCTAGTTCTGTGAAAAATATCGCTGGTAGCTGATAGGGATTGCATTGAATTTGTAGATTGCATTGGGTAGTATACTCATTTTCACTATATTGATTCTTCTGATCCATGAACATGGCATATTTCTCCATCTATTAGTGTCCTCTTTGATTTCTTTCATCAGTGTTTTATAGTTTTCTATATATAGGTCTTTAGTTTCTTTAGGGAGATATATTCCTAAGTATTTTATTCTTTTCGTTGCAACGGTGAATGGAATTGTTTCCTTAATTTCTTTTTCTACTTTCTCATTATTAGTGTATAGGAATGCAAGGGATTTCTGTGTGTTGATTTTATATCCTGCAACTTTACTATATTCATTGATTAGCTCTAGTAATTTTCTGGTGGAGTCTTTAGGGTTTTCTATGTAGAGGATCATGTCATCTGCAAACAGTGAGAGTTTTACTTCTTCTTTTCCAATTTGGATTTCTTTTATTTCTTTTTCTGCTCTGATTGCTGTGGCCAAAACTCCCAGAACTATGTTGAATAGTAGCAGTGACAGTCAGCATCCTTGTCTTGTTCCTGACTTTAGGGGAAATGCTTTCAATTTTTCACCATTGAGGATAATGTTTACTGTGGGTTTGTCATATATAGCTTTTATTATGTTGAGGTATGTTCCTTCTATTCCTGCTTTCTGGAGAGTTTTTATCATAAATGGATGTTGAATTTTGTCAAAGGCCTTCTCTGCATCTATTGAGATAATCATATGGCTTTTATTTTTCAATTTGTTAATGTGGTGAATTACATTGATTGATTTGTGGAATTAAATAAATCTGATTGGTGAAAAATGTGTCTCAGTATTATTTTAATATAATTATCTCTTATTTTATATCAAGCTCTACATCTTTTTTATATTTTTAAAAGCCCCTTGCCCATTTGGGTTGTTTTTTTTTTTTAATATTTTGTTGTTTATTTCTGAGAGCTCTTTACTTTTTTGATAAATTAAAAGCTTAGTCTGTGACATGAGTTGCAAATATTTTGCCCAGTTTGGTTTTTAAGTTTTTTTCTATTTTGGTCTTTTGATATTGCTAAGGGTTTTTGCTTTGTTGTGTAGAAATTTTAAAAACTTTATTGTTCTATTGTTCAGAAACACTAAAATTCATTTTGATGGTGTGATGTCACACACTACCACAGCTTATTATTTGCTGGCAAAGTCTCCTCAGGCCGTATATTAAGAAACTGATTCACATGAGTGGGGTTTTTTGGTTTGTTTGTTTTATGTTGGTTATTATTCCAGTATGTTATTAGCATGTGTAGGAGGATAAAAGATTAAAAAGGAGAAAAGTAAACAGGGTATTTACTTGAAGTATGTAACTAAATCTATAGCCCAGGAAGTTTCCTCAGTCTTTTATTTCAATGGAAGAATTGCAAACAGCTGTATATTATTTATTTTCAAACTATGCATGCCCCCTACACTGCCTTGAATTTGATTTGGCTTCCAATTTGGAATCACTGATTAGTGAATTAACCAGTCCTGAGAGGTAAGTATATTATTTAGCCCTCACACAAGTTATTGTAGGAAAACAAGATTGAGGATAACTGTTCCATCTCCACAATGCTCAGCATCACTTTGGTTTCACGTGCTGAGGATGGGTCCTAGAGATGGTGCTCTCAGACACTGCTTCCTGGATTCACTCTGGTCCACCAACATGACTATGCTACTCTTCCTGGTCTATGTCCTTAATATAGGCATAGAAGAAGTTGGCATACGTATCTACTCCTTTTCTTTCTTTCTTTTTTAGTACAAAAAGAACTCCATATTAATGCAGCCAAATGTATTGACAGGACTCTATAATTCTGAGTAAGCTACATGAAATACTAATATCTAGATACTCCTAAATACTTATATATACTCCTATCTTTTTCACTTTCTACTCACATTAATTTGTGTTGAATCTGAATACAGTCCTTTTTCCCACTTTATACTTTGTACATAACACAAGTTCAGAATCCACAGTTATCCTGCCCCAATGAAAAAAGCCTTTGGGGAAACACACTGATGCCATGGCTTCAGGACAGTGTGATCCTGAAAATCCTTGCTTTCTGATATTCTTCCAGAAAGAAGCATCAAGTTGCTGTGGAATCAGATCGAACAAGTTCAAATCCTGATTCTGCCCCTCCTAAGTAGTGAGGATGTGATAGTTATTACCCACTATGCATTTCAGTGCCTGTTCCTTATGAGTAAAATGAGGATTAAAAACAGCACCTATCTTGTGGGATTTCTATATGGATGAAGTGGTCCAAGATATGGAAACCACAATAGTGCTGAGACACAGTAAGACACAGTAAGAATATCTGTCTTACTGTTATTCCTTTCATTTTTACTATCAGAGCACTGCCCTATCTTATATTCTCTTAGCCTAATGTCAAAGACAGGGTAAAAAATTGTATCAGAAGGTGTTAGCCAAGGCCTTAGGAAAAGAATCTGTGTGAATCTTTCTCAGTCAATATGAACCCTTCCTTTGCTCCTTTCAGATACACACATACCTTGAAGTTTGTGGACCTTAAATTTCAGTCCATTCAAGATCTTGGGATGGCCCTACTAATTCTGGATGTATAGTTTGCATTCTCTTTCTTTACAGAGATCTCTAAAACTAAAATTTTTAAAGGAGCTTTTTTTAAAATATGATTTGCATAATTTCCTACTGGTGGTTTTATCTTTTTCTTACAGATAATAACAGTCCTCACAAATACCGAACAGCAGTCTGCTATCTCCTCATTTGTTGCTCATCATTTAACTTCCAAGTAAGCAGTTGTTGTTTTGTAAAAATGTTAAGATTTTATGAAATCAAATCTGTCAATGTCTTCTTTTGGTAGTTTCTGCATTTCTGTGTCTTAATAAAGGCTTTCTCGTTTAGGGACTAAATAATATTTTTATTTTAATGATTTTAGCATTTTGCTTGTTTACATTGAAGACTTTGATCCCTCTAGAATGTATTTTCAGTAGATACATAGAAGGAATCTTTGTCTCTCTGGATGGCAAACTGATCCAACACCATCTCTTGAATCACTCAGACTTTTCTCCCCAGACTTATATTCCCTTTACCATACATCAAAAATTGTTCCATTTTTGTAAAGGTTATATATATGTTTGAAAACAAGGCATTTCTATAAAATATTATAAATTTTAAAATTTGACTGTTATATTTAAATAGTCCTTATTCACACAGGTGAGTGGAAATTCAAAAAATTTTGCCATGTGCCTATGATTTTCCTGCCTACTTAACAGATATCACAATTTACACTTATTATGGCTCATACATTCTCTGCTTTATTCTATAGCTCAACCTCTCCCCATCAACATTAACATCTATCATACTGAATTACATTTACTTGTTCCCAAGCCTGCCTTTCCTTCAGACTATAAACTTCCTGAAGGCACAGTCTGCATCTCAATCATCTCTGCATCCCCAGTGCTGAGCACACTACCCAGAACATGATTTTGGGTAGGCCAAAAAGTTTGTTTGGGTTTTTCCATAAGCAGATTTAGAAAAACTTGAATTGACCAAAAATTTTTTGGCCAGCCCAACAGATACTTAACAAGTGTCTATTAAATTGTGTGTCCTCTCAGGTGCAGTAGCTTTCAACCTTTTTTATTAGGGGATAAGGAGAAGAAAGGAAAACTGAGCTAGAATCACCTGTTCCTCATGCCCCTCTCACTCTTCAGAACCCTTTTTTTTTTCAACTTGCTTTATGACATCATGTCTATTATCTGGGTGATTTTCAAATGTCCCTCAAAAGTTAGGAAACTTTCATTCCTGTTCTAAACCTTTAGGGAAAAGAAAACACATCATCAAGTGAGAAGAGAAAAAAATCTATAATCAACATTCTGGGAGGGTTTGTCTCTCTTCATTCATTCAACAAATATTTGGTCAGTTCCCACTGTGCACACAGTAGAGTCTTAAGAACTGTGGGAAATGCAAGTTCCTCCCTGGAGTCTGCCTCTGGAAAAAAAAGTTAAAAAATAAAAAAAAGGAAAAAGAGCCAAGCACCTAGGAGAGACTGACTGCACAAATTTGACTGGATGTGAGAAATGATTCTTAGGGCTCTTGGTTCACCTCAAAACAAAGAAGCATTCAACAACAGTAGCAACTTTCTCACTTCCTCAACGCCAAAGCAAACTCCTGTCTGCCAAGGCCAACTTATACTATACCTTCGATCCTTTCACAGAGCTTATGCAAAGAGTGCATGGGGCAGGCCTCACACAGCTTAATCTGGGTCTTGGCACTCTGCAGGGCAGCGGCCGTGCTGAAAGCCTGTTTCAGAGTCAGCATTACCTCATCAACCTACAAGAAAAACAGAGGCCAGGTCTGCAAACGTTTGCCTTCAGGGTAACATATTAAAAGCCCAATAGCAATGTGAGGCTTTGTTGATGCCTACTAAATCTTAATAATGTAATTTGATGATAGAGAGAAAACATTGTCTTGAAGTTAGACCTTCAATTAATTATACATAAAATTGGAAACTGGATGAAATAAGACTATTTTAATATGTATAGTACAACAGTACTGACCTGTTACTTGAATGCTGTTTTTGAATCCCATGGAGTACTATGCTATCAGTTAAATGATAGTCAATCAGAACTTTGTTTTCTTTTTTAAAATTTTATAGAATTATAGTTGATTTAGTTTTGTTTCAGGTAGACAGCAAAGTGATTCAGTTATACATATATATATATTCATTCTTCATCAGATTCTTTTCTCATACAGGTTATCACAGAATATTGAGTAGAGTTTCCTGTACTATACAGTAGGTCATTGTTGGTTATCTAAGGTCTTTGTTTAATTAAAGTAGTTTATCAGATAAAGATATCTTTGGAAGTTTTGCCTGCAATGCATAGGAAGCAACAAAATAAATCTAACATTCACTTGTGTTAATACGTATCTTATTGACTTTATCCTTTTGGATCATTTTTAGTGCAACAACTGAACGTGTGTTTAACCAAAGTTCTGGGAGAAACCAGCTCAATAAATAACATGGTAAGTGGGAGGGAGGTTCAAGAGGGAGAAAAGATATTTATCAGTTCAGCTCAATTCAGTCGCTCAGTCGTGTCCGACTCTTTGAGACCCCATGAATTGCAGCACACCAGGCCTCCCCGTCCATCACCAACTCCTGGAGTTCACTCAGACTCACGTCCATCGAGTTGATGACGCCATCCAGCCATCTCATCCTCTGTCATCCCCTTCTCCTCCTGCCCCCAACCCCTCCCAGCAGCAGAGTCTTTTCCAATGAGTCAACTCTTCGCATGAGGTGACCAAAGTACTGGAGTTTCAGCTTTAGCATCATTCCCTCCAAAGAAATCCCAGGGTTGATCTCCTTTAGAATAGACTAGTTGGATCTCCTTGCAGTCCAAGGGACTCTCAAGAGTCTTCTCCAGCACCACAGTACAAAAGCATCAATTCTTCGGTGCTCAGCTTTCTTCACAGTCCAACTCTCACATCCATACATGACCACAGGAAAAACCATAGCCTTGACTAGACGGACCTTTGTTGGCAAAGTAGTGTCTCTGCTTTTCAATATGCTATCTAGGTTGGTCATAACTTTTCTTCCAAGGAATAAGCGGCTAATTCATGTTGATGTATGGCAGAAACCAACACAATACTGTAAAGCAATCTTCCTCCAATTAAAAATAAATATACCTTTTAAAAATTAAAAAAAATAATAATCTTGGGGAAATTCTATGAAGGCTGCTGAAGTTTCTTTTCCTAGCGTTCTACTGAGATATAATCGACATACAGCACTGTATAAGTCTGAGATGTACAATATGATTTGACTTACATGCATCATGAAATAGTTATCACAATAAGTTTAGTGAACATCGTCATCTCAGATAGATGCAAGATTAAATAAACAGATTTTTTTTTTTGGTCCTTGTGATGAGAACTCCTGTCTTTTCTCTATGGCTTCTATTTATTAATATTAACATTTTGCTTCTGATTTGTGACACTAAGAACTTCTGACATCGTCCTGTCTAATAGCTGGGTCTCACCACTAGGTCAAGAGCTTGAAAACTGCCAGCCTGTTTCTTCCTTGCTCTTCCAATGACTTAGTCAAGAAGTTGGACTCTAGCATTCTGATTTCCTGGTTGTTTCTTGGAGGTCAACCAACAGCTCATCCTCCAGGCATTGTTAAGCCAACTTCAGGCCACGTTTCCTCCTCTGTGGCACAATCATCAGAGGAAAGTGTAGTTTTCTCACCCACTGTAGAACTGAGGTCAAAGTCTAAAACCTGCATGGGGAGCTGTATAGTACCAGGGCCTCATCCAAACTACCTCTGATATTCAAAACCATTCACATGCTTTATAAACTATGCTTTGTCTTGTTCTGTTTTTATTGAGGTAACATTTGTTTACAACATTATTTAAGTTTCACAGTACAGCATTTAATTCAACTTCTGTATACACAGTGTCCTTAGCACCAAAGTCTCACTTCCATCTGTCACCATACAGTTGACCCCTTTACCATTCTGCTCTCTCCCACCCCTGGTCCCTCTGGTAACCACCAATCCATTCTTTGAGTGTATGTGTTTGTTTTTGTTTTATTTTTTATACTCTGCATATGAGGGAAATCATACTTATTTCTCATAGCATAATACCTTCAAGGTCTAGGTCCAGTCATGTTGTCATTAATGGCAAGATTTCATGTTTTTATATGGCTGAATAATAATCCATTATACGTATATTATATATATATATATTCCCTGGTGGCTCAGATGGTAAAGAATCTACCTGCAATGGAGGCGACCTGGGTTCAATCTCTGCATTGGGAAGATTCCCTGGAGAAGGAAATGGCAGTATTCTTGCCTGGGAAATCTCATGGAGAGAGGAGCCTAGCAGGCTACAGACCATGGGGTCACAAAGAGTCAGACATGACTGAGCAACGAAACACAGCACATACGTGTGTGTATATATATATACACACATCACATCTTCTTTATCCATTCATCCACTGATGGACACTTCCACTGATACCATATCTTGGCTCTTGTAAATAATACCACAATGAACAGAGCAGTGCATATCTTTTCAAATTAGTGTTTTCAGTTTTTTCAGATAAATACCCAGAAATTGCTAGGCCACATGATAATTCTATTCTTAATTTTTTGAGGAATCTCCATATTGTTTTCCATAGTGGCAACACCAGTTTATATTTCTACCAAAACAAAAGGCCAACAGCCACATGAAAAGATGCTTAACATCACTAATTTTTAGGGAAATGCAAATCAAAACCACAATTGAGATATTACCTCACACACATATCAGAATAGCTATTACCCAAAAGATAAGAAATATTTAATAACAAGTATTGGAGACGATGTTGAGGAAAAAGAACCCTCGTACACATAAGCCCTTTTTAAAAGGCCTTTTTCTCCCTTCCCTTATGGCCTGGTTTAAGAAAAAGTTATTACTTAAAGGAGTTACTTCACTGTTGCATCTGAGTGTAGGAAGAACCTGGAATAAAAAGAAAATTTATCCACAAGTCCATTCTCTATATCTCTATTTCTGCCCCGCAAATGGGTTCATCAGTACCATTTTCCTAGACTTCATATATATGCATTAATATAAAATACCTGTTTTTCTCGTACTTCACTCTGTATAACAGGCTCTAGGTTTGTCCACCTCAGTTCAACTAACTCAGATTTGTTCCTTTTTATGACTGAGTAATAATCCACTGTATATATGTTGCACAACTTCTCTATCCATTCACCTGGACATAGTGGGGGAAGGAGAGGGTAGGACAAACTGAGAGTAGCACTGAAATCTAATGCCTGCATGCATGCTAAGTTGCTTCAGTCATGTCTGACACTGTGTGACCCTACGGACTGTATGTAGCCTGCCAGGATCCTCTGTCCATGGGATTCTCTAGGCAAGAATACTGGAGTGGGTTGCCTTGCTCTCCTCCAGGGGAATCTGCCTGACCCAGGGATCAAACCCAAGCCTCTTACCTCCTGCATTGGCAGGTGGGTTCTTTATCACTAGTGCCACCTGATATAATACCATGGATAAAATAGAAAGCTAGTGGGAAATTGCTACATAACACAAGGAGCTCAGCCTGGTGCTCTGTGACAACCTAGAGGGGTGGGATGGGGGTGAGATTCAAGAAGGAGGGGATATATGTATATATATAGTTGATTTACATTATTGTGTGACAGAAATCAATAAAACATCATAAAGCCATTATCCTCCAATAAAAAATTTTAAAAGACACTTTATTCTTCTGATATTGCTTAAAGGACCAAGTAGCCAGTGATTAGCCAGCTATGTTTTACTATAACTTTTTAAGAAGCTCATCAATAATTTTACATCATTCTATGTACAAAAAATGAAGTATTCATAATCTGCTCTTTTATACTATAATTTAAAAAAAATAAAGATTTCTAATGCTTAAAAATAAAAGCACTACATGCTTTAGTGACTTTGCATTTTCATTTCATTTGCCTTGTTATGTATTGTATTCAAAAGCAATTTCAATGACTTACATAGATATTTACCATTGTTTTCTTGTTTCTCATTTATTTAAGGCAGTGAAGGGGTTAGTCATGTGTTTAACTTTCAGGTAGATTTATTATTTATTATTTAGTAATAATGTAAAAGGCCTCCAATGGAAATACTGAACTTTCATGATTTTTTAATCCATTTCTAGACAAAACGAGATCATTTCAATGGTGACTGAAATGTGGCTACTGATTTCTCCCAGCCATTAATATTACTAAAATTTTACTTGTAAAATTTTCAGTGTTTTACTTTGTTTTAATCTACCATTTTATAGATGGTTTATAAATTCTATGATGGTATCAGAGCAACTAAAAGTTAAATTAGTACTATGAAGTTAAATTCAGTTCAGTCGCTCAGTCGTGTCAAACTCTTTGAGAGCCCACGGACTGCAGTAGGTCACGTTTCCCTGTCCATCACCAACTCCCTGAGTTTGCTTAAACTCCGGGAAATTAAATTAGCACTGTGAATAACTTAATTGTTTTAGTTTAGATTCAGCAACAACAAAAAATCCTAGGAAATGTTAAAAGTTTAACACTAAAGGAATGAGTAAAGAGAAATCAACCATATGGAACAAAAAGAAAGTATTCTTAGTGTGACCATCAGAAAAATTAAATTTCCAGAGAAAATTATGAGATGGAACAAAGAAAGCTAATTTATAATATTAAGGAGAAATTCCATAATGAAAATAGTGCTCATAAACATTTCCCTACCAAGCTTAAGTTCTTATGGCATTTAAGAATGAGAATCACAGAATATATAAGGACTTCAAAAGATTATCTAGCCTAATTCTCTGGGAAAATCTACACTCTTAACCCCACACAAAGCCTGGGTCTTGGTAATGTGGATTTTTTTTTGAGGGGGGAGGGGTGTTGCTTTGTTTTACTAGTTTTACTTTCCCTGGTTACTACTGTGTGGATCTGTGGATCTGAGGAGTTCTACTTTTTCTGTCTATGAACAGTAGTCACTTCCATTTTTTTCATACCTTTTAAACCACTTTTGGAGAAAGCAGAAATTATATTTTCCAGAAATCTCAAATGTGGTTAAACAAGATTAAGCCACCTGTTTTGCGTTATTTTACAAAAGAAGGAAGGGAGGGAAGGAGGAAGCAAGGGAAGGAGGGAGGGAGGAGCACTGAGCATCTAAACTCCCCGAGTAACCCTCCAGGGCCCATCTGAACTCTACACAGTAAGTCCCCTCTACAGGAACCCTTCAAGTTGGGAACCTTCAAAGACATGAACGTGCGTTCTCATGTCAAATCACGTTAAGTTAGCACACATGCCTGGCGTACATTGTCACACGCGTCCAGCCTCTACAAGTGGTTGTGCTTTTGTGTACTTTACTGCACAGTACTGTTGTGAGCAACAGGGGGAGCTTACTAATGAAGACCTGATAGAACTGGAGGCCCAGAAAAAAGACAAAGACGAAAGGAAGAAGTCACTGAAGAACCAAAGAGATTCATGACACAGGAAATGGCAAGGATAGTTTCTTTATCTGAGCAGGCACTGTTAGTTTTTGAGACCCAGCACTCAAACATAGACCGGTACACAAAGATTGCAGCAGCTGTTCAGGATGCAATCTAGTGTTACTGTGTTATCGATGGTGAGAAAAAAAAGAGCTAATACCTGGACATCACTGGATTGTTTTTTCAAGAGGGTAGATGGAATTGAATCCAGCAAGGAAGCAGAACCTGTGCCATCAGCATGAGGCATGAGTGAAATTTGAGATTGCCCCCCATCTCCTATTGTTGATGACCCTTCAGCTCTACCATCTCCCACCTTCTCTCCCTCCTCCAGTCAGTAACTCTTCTTGCTTGTCCACTAGATGCCAGCCCCCATGTCCCAGTTGTTGTACTGTACTACTATACTTTTCAAGGTACTGCACTGTAAGATAAAAAGTGTTTTCTTTATTGTTTTTGTCTGTTTTTTATGTATTATTTGTGTGAAAAGTATTAGAAACCTATCACAGTACAGTACTATATAGCCAATTGTGCTAGCTGGGTACATAGGTTAACTTTGCTGGACTTAGGAACAAATTGGACTTACAAACACGCTCTCAAAATGAAACTCGTACGTGTGGGACGTATTGTACTGTTTATCAATTCATAACAATCTCTACAAAGAAACAAGAGAAAAAGCTAGTTGCATATTCTCTGTGCTCAGAGTAGATAAGTCAGCATGTACAGTTTTGCAATATTTTGTCTTTCACAACTACCAAGCCACATCAATCATAACACTGCTTAGACCTATATAATATTTGACTGTTCTATATGTCAGCTGCTGGAACCATCCTCCTTTATACAGGAAATTTATATTTAATTTTTCCTGTAGCTTGCAATTCTGATGCCTCACCATTCAGTTAAGATGGTTACTGATAAAAAAGAGTGAACAGGATTTCAAAGATTCCAGCACAGGCCCCTTCTTAAGAATAATGATGCCAGCACTAATATTCTGATGCAACTTCAATGTAACATGAAGACATTCTCAGCCAGTCTTGGCTGTTGCCTGAGCCACAGAACTTCTCAAGATGGAAAAATGCAGCATGTTCCTAGACTTTCAGCTCTGACTCCCTGTTCTGAAAACTCATCCTGAGTTTTACATGAGAGGAAAATAAAAATACTAAAAAATACAAACAAAACAAAACTTGTAAAAGAGGTTAGAAATCAGAAGGTTTTACAGTTTTCCTCTTGGTGGAGGTTATCCAGTAATCAGAAATTTGTTGTTGTTCTTTTTGTTAGTCACTCAGTTGTGTCCAACTCTTTGCGACCCCATAGACTGTAGCCTAGGAGGCTCCTCTGTCCATGGAATTCTCTAGGCAAGAATACTGGAGTGTGTTGCCATGCCCTCCTCCAGGGGATCTTCCCAACCCAGGGATCAAACCTGGGTCTCCTGCATTGCAGGCAGATTCTTTACCATCTGAGCCACCAGGGAAGCCCTCATCAGAGATTAACCAGCACCTATAAAAAGATTACCTGAAGTTAAGAATAACACACTCTATCACTGAAAAATATACTTACCAACCCCTGCTCTTCTAGAAACTACTGGGGGATACAACAGTAAGGACAGCCTAACCTTGTAGGATTCACCATCCAGTGGGGTGGAAAGATATGTGAACAAACACACAAGATAATGGATTTGCAGCAACTGTTAGAGATCTATGAACAAAGCACAGCAAGAGCACTGACAACAAAGCAAGGAAAGGGGTCAATTCCTGGAAAACAGTGTCAGAAAAGGGGTTACTAGGAGTTTATCTTTAAACAGAGTCCTAAAAAGTACACAGTAGAAAAGAAGGGGAAAGGAATTCAAGTCAGAGCTGAGTAAAGGAGGCCTGCTTCCCATCCAGTGAAGCAGGCGAGAAAAGAATGTGAAAATGGATACGGAAAGAACATACACAGTCTCCTTGTATAGTAGCGGGGTGGACCCTCAAGGCTGGCACAGTTGCATTCCCCACCCGATGGTATGAAAGCACTGAGCCCTGGCTCTGCCCTCCTCTCACAGGCAGACCCCTCACTCCACGTAGCCAACAGTTGGCTCAGAATGTCAGCAGCATTTCTGTGAGCTGCACCACCCACGTATCTCCTTGATCTTATGTGTCCTGTGCATGAACCATTTGTGGCTTCAGTAGCAAGCCAGATAAACGCAACCTCACATCAGTCGTCACAGCAGCCTCTGGAGTCTGGCCTAGAGACAGCTGGGCGCAGAGGACAGCATGTGGGAGGACACAGCGGTGAGAGGGAGAGCTTTCAGGGGGACTGGAGAAGCGTGAGGTAGGCCCTTCTGCCATGCTAGACCATGTAGATTTTGTCTCTTAATAAGGAAGCATAAACTGGTCCTTAGTGAGAAAATTTTGTGAGAAAAAAACTGCAACGTAAGGTAGGATATAGACAGATGACAGTAAACCAGTGGCAGGAAGACTAGTTAGGACACGAAGGCAATTGTCTTTCTAAAGAAGGCCCAGACTTAGATACCAGACAGAGAGAAAAAGGAAAGCAAGATGGACATAAGGGACACTCTACCTTTGAGTTTATAGCAAGGGTCCCCAACTGTGGGACCACAGACGGATACCGGTCCATGGCCTGGTAGGAACTGGGCCTCACAGCAGCAGGTGGATGGTGGGCAAGTGAACGAAACTTCATCTGTATTTACAGCTGCTCCCCATCACTCGCATTACCACCTGAGCTCTGCCTCCTGTCAGATCAGCGTGGCATTAGATTCTCACAGGAGCACAAACCCTACTGTGCACTACACACGAGGGATCTAGACTGCATGCTCCTTCCTTTTCTTTAGTTGCACGAAAATTGCTTTACAATGTTGTGTTGGTTTCTGCTATGCAACAATGAAAATCAGTCATAATTATACATATATCTCCCAGTTACAAAGTCCTTAAAGAATTATCCCAAAACCAATCCCAGCCCCCCTCCATGAACAACTGTCTCCCATGAAACCAGTGCCTGGTGCCAAAAAGGTTGGGGACTGCTGGTTTGCAGGATTTTGTAAACAGGTGGATACAGATGGCTCAAAAGGATGCATTATGATTCCTAAATATGGAAGTTGTGTAAATGGAACAGTCAAAACAAAATATGACAGGTTTTGGAAGGGTAGGAGAGCAAGGCTCTGCAATGGAGGAAGAATCAGTCTTAGGAGGAGGGACTGAGGAAGGAAGGAAGAGGGGCAAGTGGGGCAGTGGATGGGTGGGGAAAGGGGCAAGATTACCCTACCTTCTCATTTTCTACCTAAGTCTTATTCAGTTGGCATTTTCCAGGATTGTGTTCTTGGCTCTCTTTAGCCTTCTCTCTTTTTCTTCCTCCTGCATACTCATCAAGCCCCACACCTTCAATCATTCTTTATACAATAACTCCTTAATTTCTATCCCAAGCCCTAAACTAAACCTATATAATACGGTGGCCACTTGGCTATCAACATGTGGTTTTCATTGGTATGGCTAACTGCCTAAAGTGAGAACAAAACTTTAAAAGGATCCCTCTTGGGTAAAAACTGGTGAATGCTACATTCCCTAGTCAGAAAGTGTCTTGGCACCAATTCATCTCCATTTCTTCATTATTCCTCAACTCAGTGTCCATGCTGGGACCATGGAAGGCAAGAGTTACTAGAGAGGATTTAAAATGGATGACCAGCAAGGTCCTATTGTATAGCACAGGGAACTCTGCTGAATGTTATATGGCAGCCTGGGATGGGAGGGGAGTTTGGGAGAGCATGGATACACATATATGTATAGCTGGGTCCCTTCGCTGTTCGCCTAAAACTATCACAACGTTGTTAATCAGCTATATCCCAATACAAAACAAAAAGTTTTACAAATGAGTTAGCAAAGAGGATGGCAACATGCATTAAGGAGGTGTGGAGAATGCAGCCTGGCTTACTTTGTTCTAAGTGGTGGTATTTCCCTGGGGAAAATCGAGGGGGAAGATGTACGTCTAATAAATGCTGTGCTTCCAAGAATGGTCATGTATACATCTAAAGATTTCTGCTAAAATGGTTAGGAGAGGTAACTCAAGTGGAAGAATACATAAAAAAAAATTTAGGGGAAAATACTGACATATTTTTAGTCACTCAGAACCATTTCCAACTTCGTCTTACATATTTCTTCGAAAATTCTAACTGTTCCCATTAAAGAGGGAGTGAGAATGCTGGAGAGAAAAATTAGCTTCCAAATTCCAAAGAAAGAAAATCAAGGCTAAAAAGAGACCATAAAGAAAGTGTTTTTAAAATGAGGACAGGGGCTGACGAAATACAGAGAAAAAAACAAAATCACTGTCTACCCTGTTGAAATAAGCATTATCTACTCTGAGATGTTAGAGCAACTGAGAGAATAAAAGGTCTTCTTTATCTTCTTACATGAGCAATGGAAAAAGTAACCACTCTGCTTCCACGATCAGGCTTTTCCTACCTTTTAAAAAAACAGCCAACTCATTGGAAAAGACCCTGATGCTGGGAAAGGCAAAAGGAGAAGAGGGTGGCAGAGGATGAGATGATTGGATGACATCATCGATTCAATGGACGTGAACTTGGGCAAACTCCGGGAGATGGTGAGGGACAGGGAGGCCTGGCATGCTGCAGTCAATGGGGTCTCAAAGAGTCGGACACGATTTAGCGACTGAACAACAAGAACCACCACCTTTGAAAAATACTCCCAGTAATATTTCTGGATTTGTTAAACTCAGGAAAATTATCTAGGCTGAAAAATTGCCAAGATAATCTGGTTTTGTTTTTCTATTGTGGTTCTGCCTCATCTCCGGTTGCCCTCCTCTTTTTCCACTGATGGCCATTCCTTGAGGCTTGGGTCTGTCAGAGACAAGTCTCCCAGGAGTCAGAGGTTTGGGGAGGAGCCTGTGGACAGCAGTCACCCCACTTACCAGAGATTCACTGGCACACTGGAACACGTAGCAGATATACTGGCTCAGTCCAGGCTCCAAGGACTCCCGACAAATGAAGCCGAAGTGATCAACATGCTTTATACCCTAGAGAGGGAAGAAGCGGGGAGTTTATAAGATTATGTCCATTTAACCAACACTATGGAAACAGTTCTGTGCTTTCATACTTTCATGAATTTCTCCTTCACAGCACTGTGATAGGGGACATAATGTCAGAGCAAACTTATATGGCAGACTTTTGATACATAAAATAAAGGGTGAAACCAGCTCAGATTGCTTTGTTTCTGGCAAACACTCTGTAACTCGGGGCCACAGAAGGAAAAACAGGATGGCACGATCCATTGTCTCTTGTAATAAAACCACCACCCAGTGTTTGGCAGTACCGGAGTTTTCAATTTATTGGTCGTCATTGAGCAAGCAGTCTGATGATTCATCATAAACCCTGTTCTTATTTACTTGAGATTAAGAATCATAAAACTGACAATACTCTACTGAAATGGCATGCAATTCCCTAAAGTATGCATTAGAAGTACTAGAACATTTATCTATTTATAGACATTCAAGGAGTCACACCTGTTAGAAGATGAATACATTAAAGAAATTACTGCAGATGTCAATGATTCAAATTCACAAATCTGTACTTTCTGAACACAGACTAAATAACCTCAGCTACACTTTATAAAAAAATTCTGAATCATTTGAGAACTTCAATCAGCCTGAATACATACACACCAATTAGCAGCCAGTAGTACCTTGTGTCCTGGCGTGCTGCAGTCTGTGGGGTCGCAAAGAGTTGGACACGGCTGAGCAACTGAACTGAACTGAACTGAGCACCTTGGTACTTTAACAGAAAGCACGGTACTTTGAAAAGTCAGGAAAACCAAAAATTTAAAGTTGTCCTGCAATCACTTAAATTCCAGGGAAAAGGAAACAGCCTTTGGGGTCAGATCTGTGCTTCCACCTTGGCTCAAGCAATTTACTAGGTATAAGATATTGTGATGTGTTGATAAAAAGTATCTCGGAAGTTCCACTTCTCGTTATAAAATAGTAGTCACGGCACCTATTCCCCCAAATTTTTGAGATTCAGAACTAAGAAATATCTTAGTTCCTTGCATGTTTGATAAACAGTAACCACAATTCTTATATTAATAAGCTTCACCTATCCAACAGATATGGAAAAAAGAAATCAGCTCTATAAAAAGAAAAAGTTAATAGGAGGAATTAAGTTATACAGTCCATGAGGTGAAAGTAAATTCCATCTGATACAACTCATTCATGATTATAGAATTTCTTTGACTTGGGACTTCCCAGGAGATCCAGGTTAAGAATCTGTGCTTCTACTGAATAGGGCACGAGTTTAATCCCTGATCGGGGAACTAAGATCCCACATGCAGCCAAAAACAAATAAGTAAATAAAATAAAATGGAGAAATAGCATCATCTTAAAAAAAAAAAAACCTTTGACTAACTTGGCATTAAATGGGAAAAATGCATAGTACCTCACCAGCTCACCAAGTTTTCAGGCAATGGCAATGTTCCAGTAAAGAAAACCACTCCCTTATTCCTCATGCTTGCCAAAAATCCAGTCCTACTGATTTTGAAGAAAGAAGCATACGTAGGGGTACATGTGAGGAGCCTGATGGGCTACAGTTCATGGGGTCGCAAAGAGTCACATCATGTCGTGTGTTTAAAAGTATGCCTGTTGCCAAATGCAGCCACCCTCTATCAGTGCAATTCTGTGGAAAAGCAATATGAGTTGGCCACACAGTGAGTGGCAGAGATTAACCTGACAATTATTCTGATCAAAGGCCTTTACACAAAACTTCCTCATATTTCAGTCAATTCTTTTTCTTAATTCTTAATGTCACTACAAAGCTTGCTTTAAAAAAAAAAGAAAGGAAAAGGAAAAATCTTGTTTGAACTGCCAGTTTATATATTTGGTTTGGCTGCTTCTTTTTTCCTTCTTTTTCAAATTTTTTTTTCCCTTAAATGTTCAATGAGCATTGCTAGTTTTCTTCCTGCAAGACTTGGGGTGGGGCTAGAGAGAGGCACAGCCTTTTCCAATGGCGACTCTTGCTCTGGGAAACAGGAAACACACAGCTTTCCACACAACTCTCTCCTCAACACTGGACATAAGGCCCAATACACAGAAATATTCATTCAACATTTATTGAACACCTAAGCATTAAGCTCTGTCTTAACACATCTTATTCTCTGATGCTCTACAGCATAAGACACCCACCCTCACAGACCTTATGATCATGCAAAGACCCCAAGGAAACATGTCGTTACAAGAATGCTTCAGTTCAGTTCAGTTCAGTCACTCAGTCGTGTCCGACTCTTTGCGACTCCATTAATCGCGGCACACCAGGCCTCCCTGTTCATCACCAACTCCCGGAGTTCACTCAGACTCACATCCATCAAGTCAGTGATACCATCCAGCCATCTCATCCTTTGTCATCCCATTCTCCTCCTGCCCCCAATCCCAGCTTAGTAAATACCATTTTTCAGTTAAAGTGACTCATCTTTCTACCAAGTTTTTGGTCCCTTAAATAGGAATTTAGAAATTTTTAATATATTCACCGAGTCAGATGCTGCCTTTCTCAATTATTAGAGTAGAAAGCTTTTATCTTCAGAACATAATTTTAGGTTTCCGTATAATAGCACAAATATTAAAATAAAACGCTAGAAGTGAAACTACATTAGCTGAGTCTGAGGAGAATAATTAACAAGATGTACAAAAGGTTGTCATTTTCCAACAGAAGAATATCTGAACATCCTACCTATGGCAGTGCTAACTCCAAAATTCAAAAAAAAAAATTTTAAATAAGCAGCCTTTCAACATTAAAACACAGGAAAGGGCCTTGGCAAGATCCAAGACCCTGAAGGTACATCTAAGTTACACCTATTAGGAAATAAGTTATTGCTTCTCTATTCCAGGGACCTCCTCAGAGGCATCCTTGCATTTTTAACTTTTCCATATTCAGATTCAGATATTCCCTCCATTCCAACCTCTTCAGAAAAATCTCCCTAGGTTTGCCATATAGTTAGGCAGCTCTAACTTTTGGATAGCTGTACTAACTTATTATATTACTATGGTACTTAGAATACTACTTTATGCCTGATATGACCTCAAGCACATATAATTGTATTGATTATTTTTAAAACTTTCATATACACAATATAAGAATTAACAACAAGTAAAAGGCCAACGATACATACACAAACCTTCTTTTCAAACTTTAACATTTACAACAACAAACTTGAAAGCACTAGTTCTCCTCTTATTACCTATTACGGTATAAAGAGCAAACATGACTCAGTGATGCCAAAACCTACTGCCCAAGATTCTGAGGAAAACTGAGAAGATATTTCCAAAAGAACTCACCACCGCAAAAACTCCACTCACCCCTTTGATGAATGGATGCTACGAGCAGACAGGGCTGATGACAGTGAGCGTAAAATATTATGATACTGAGAGACCTGGACCCAAACACATGAACACTCTGAAGATAAATCCACTTGGCAAAAACAACCACATTATTGTAAAGTAATTAGCTTCCAACTAAATAAATAAGTTTTCAAAAAATAAATAACATTTGAAGGGATTCAATCCCAGTTATTTTATGGTTAATTGAGAAACAAGCCTTAACTGGTTTCCTCAAACACTATAATCTACTTCAATACATACCTGGGAACAAGAAGAGATATCTTTAAAATTCTTCTCAAGCACAACTGATTTAGTGTCCGGACTGATAAGGTTAATCTCAAACCGTCCAACCTTAAAAATAAAGCATTCCAATTAATTTCAACTTACCAAGAACCTAATATCTTAGTTTACAATTAAATATTTGACCAATAATACAGATTCAAATGCTCTATACAAGATATATGGGCTTCCCTGGTAGCTCAGCTGGTAAAGAATCCAACTACAATGCAGGAGACTCCAGTTCGATTCCTGTGTCAGGAAGATCCAGTGGAGAAGGGACAGGCTACCCACTCCAGTATTTTTGGGCTTCCCTTGTGGCTCAGCTGGTAAAGCATCCACCTGCAATGCAGGAGACCTGGGTTGGATCCCTGGGTTGGGAAGATCCCCTGCAGAAGGGAAAGGCTACCCACTCTAAGATTCTGGCCTGGAGAATACCATGGACTGTATAGGAATACACAGTGTCAATACCCAACCCCACCAAATTTACAACCTCAGTTATCAGTCATCTGAAAACATTTCTTCCTTTCATCTAGAATTTATGAAATAAGCTGCTCTTAATTTAAAAGAAACCATTTTTTTCCAAATTAGAAATTGTCTTTTCAAAAAATATGCAACCTTTCCTCGCTTTATGTTTTCTAAAAATACCAATTATTTAATTATAATTTAAAATTTGCTTTCTCACAAAGGATCAACAGAAAGATATACTTGCAATTGGGCAGATAATTTTTTTAAACTTTTAAATAAACAACCATTTAGGAAAAAATTAACAACATGGACTCTGGCTAGCTAAGAAAAAGAACAAATCAAGAGAGGAAACTCAGGGGACTTCCCTGGTGGTCCAATGGTTAAGACTTCACCTTCTAAAGCAGAGGATGCTGGTTTGCTTCCTGGTTGGGGAACTAAGATACCACACGCCTTGTGGTCAGAAAGCCAAAACATAAAACAGAAGGAATACTGTAACAAATTCAATAAAAACTTTAAAAATCATTCACATTAAAAAAAAAAAAGCTTAAAAAAAAGAGAAGAAACTCGTTAATATATTACCAAAGAAAAGACTATAGACACTTTAATCACATGCCTCAAGTTATCAAGAACAAAACAACCATGAACTTCTGATAAAGCAAATATTACATCCTGGGACTATTTACCAAGGTACGCAGTGTGATTTCCTTCTTAAGGACTCTTTGCAATGGGATAAAAGGACCGTCACTCCTTTTTCAAGAAAACTCAAATCTGAGGAAAACTCTAATCCTCAAAGCTGAGGATTAATTAAAGAACCTCTACAGGGCATTGTTAGGAATTCAATTCTTTCAAGTGGAACTGGACACTTTCTATACCCTGTACAACTTCAAAAACTACTCATTAGAATTAAGAATCGTGTTTTACACCTACAATATAGCTTGCGCCCAATCATTTTAACAACTGATCCAATAAATTATCAGGCCTGTGATGTTTCCTAAACCTCTCCTTTGTATGACAGAGTAAATTGGTATATCCTCATCTGAAGATACAACCGTGAGTCTCTGGACTTTTCTTTTTTTCTCTCTAGAAAATTCTCTCTCCTTCAAGAAGATTCACACTCTCCCAGATTCACATCTTCAAACCCTTCTGACTTTCTGCAGTCATTAAAAAATCATAATAATAAATAGCAACATTTACTGAAGAATCATGTATGTGCTGAGTCATGTCCAACTCTTTGCCACACCATGGACTGTAGCCTGCCGGGCTCCTCTGTCCACGGGATTTCCAGGCATGAATAGTGGAGTGGGTTGCCATTTTCTACTCCAGGGAATCTTCCCACCCAAGGATTGAACATGCATCTCCTGTGTTTTCTGCACTGGCAGGAGGATTCTTTACCACTGAGCCCTCTGGGAGGCCCTAGTGAAGAATCAACCTAAGGCAAACGCTGGTGATGCTAAGATGCCATGCGTGCTTAGTTGCTTCAGTAGTTACCAACTCTTTGAGACCCTATGGACTGTAGCCTGCCAGGCTCCTCTGTCCATGGGATTCTCCAGGCAAAACTCCCGGAGTGGGTTGCCATGTGCTCCTCCAGGAGATCTTCCCCACTCGGGGATGGTACCCCGTCTCTTAGGTCTCCTGCGTTGGCAGGCGGGTTTTTGTTTTGTTTTGTTTTTTTACCACTAGCGCCATCTGGGTAACCTCTGCTAATTTCCCCAACCAACTTTCCCTGATGCTCCTTCAACTGCTTTTCTCTCTTTCCCTCCCTGCCCTGCTCCCTTTTCTCTTACATTCCCCGTCTGCCTCTCACCCCTTCACTACTGTCCTTTGCTCTTTCTCCAACCTGCCTTCTCTGCTGCCTGGGGGACATGACAGAAAAGTTGGATGGTTCCAGATTGAGGACCAGGGAGAAGCTGGCCGCTGGGCTGCTTCCGGCTATAGCAAAGGAGGGGGAAACACCGGGAGAGCCGCCGGCCAGGACAGCACCTGAAACAGCATGGTTCTGTTCTTCTCCGAGTCCGAGGGCTGCACGTGGCTGGGCGCGCTGGCGTGCCTCCGCCGCGGCTGCGGCTTCTGGCTGTTCTCGTGAACTTTCCTTTGCAGGACCCCCGTGACGCTGCTGCACCGAGACCGGAACTCTTGCTGCTCATCGAAGCCCGAATCTTCTAAAATCCTCTCAGGGAAGCAGACTCGCGAGCTGGATGGCCCAGGCTGGCTGGGCGCGGCAGGGAAGACCGGGTGGGTGTCGGCGACGCCAGCCCCTTCTTCCGACAGAACGTCGGCGGGGCAGGCCGGCGTTCGAGCCTCGGATCCCGCCTGGTCCTCGCCCGAGTCCCCCGCGCGCGGCTCGCCCTGGAGCCGCAGGCGCTGCTGCTCGTGCAGGCTGAACTTCTCGATGCAGTCGTCGATGAGGCTGGACGGCGCCTTCTTGTGGGTCACGGTCACCCTGCCACAGTACAGGACCTCGAACTTCTGAGAGTTGTAAAAGGCGTCCTCGTTGTCTTTGCTGGGTTTGGCATCCTCTTTCATGGCAGCTTTCGATAACTGCCTTATGCTGCTGATAACATCAGGAACCTGGAAAATAATTCACAACAATTATTATTATCACACGGAATGCATTCTCATGGTAAGTGATAAAATACTGAAAGTAATAGATCCTACATAAGATAAAGCATGGGCTTCCCTGGGGGCTCAGTCAGTAAAGAATCCGCCTGCAATGCTGGGGAACCTGGGTTCCATTCCTGGGGTAGGAAGATCCCCTGGAGGAGGAAATGGCAACCCACTCCAGTATTCTTGCCTGGAGAATCCCCATGGAGAAAGGAGCCTGATGGGCTACAGTTCATGGGGTCACAAAGAGTCGGTCATGACTGATCAGCTAAGTACACAAGACAAAGCATAAACTTAAATTACACTATCGGATTAAGTGATATAAAGATGAGACTGAAAAATTTTATCACTTTTATAATTTCCCCTTTTAAATGTATTCATTCCCCCAAAACAAAGCCATGAGACTCCACAAGCCGCTGCAACCTTTAATAAATTACCACAATATAGCCTTTGAGCACTTCTAAAAGGTATTATTATCACTGATTCAATGGACATGAACTTGGGCAAACTCCAGGAGATGGTGAGGGACAGACAGGCCTGGCATGCTGCAGTACACGGGCTTGCAAAGTGTCAGACACTACTTGGCGACTGAACAACAACAAAAAGGAGCAAAAGGTTAAAATTAAATTTAAAAAATAAAGTATAACATGGTTAAAGTACCAACCACCACTGAGATGAACTAATTTATTATGAGCTTCAGCTGAAAGGAATGGAAGTTCCAACAATAAGACTAAAATTTACTTTCTGAATGAAGAGATTAAAATACAGACACCCCTCACCAGCATTAGCCATCAGAGAAAATGCACATTTAAACCATAGAAAGATACTATCTTTTACACACCTATTAGAATGGCTAAAATCAAAAGACCAAGTACCGACTAGAATATGGAACAATTGGAACGCCCATACATTGTGTGCAGAAATGTAAAATGGCACAAGCACCTCAGGAATTTGGCAGTTGCTTAGAAGTTAAACAGATCTATCTCACAACCCAGCCATTCCACTCCTAGAAATTTAGGTGAAAGCCCCGAAAATATATGTTCACAGAAAGCCTTGTTCACAAATATTAACAGACGCCTTTGTCACAACATTCCCCAAATCAAAATGACTCAAATATTCATCAACAAGTGAATGATTGCTAATTGTTAAGGAAATGTAAAGCAAAACACAAGAAAATATCAGCTTATATCTGATAGAAAGATAACTGCCAAAAAGATAAATGATAACAAGCGTTGGAGAGTACATGGAAAAAAGGAAATGCTTGAGCACTGTTGGTAGGAATGTAAATCAGTGCAGTCACGATGGAAAACAGTATAGAGATTCCTAAAATATTAAAAATGGAACTATCATATGATCCAGCAATTCCACTTCTGTGTATCTATTCAAAAGAAACAAAAAATACTTTCTCAAAAAGATACCTACACCTTCATGTTCATCACAGAATTATTCACAACAGTAAAGACATGGAAACAACCTAAGTTAACCTAGTGAAAGTGAGTGAAAGTCGCTCAGTTGTGTCTGACTCTTTGCAACCCCATGGACTATGCAGTCCATGGAATTCTCCAGGCCAGAATACTGGAGTGGGTAGTTGTTCCCTTCTCCAAGGGATCTGCCCAACCCAGGGATCGAACCCAGGTCTCCTGCATTGCAGGCGGATTCTTTACCAGCTGAGCCGCAAGGGAAGCCCAAGAATACTAGAGTGGGTAGCCTTTAAAAAAATAAATAAATAAAGTATATATATACATACACATATATACAACTATATGACTTGAACAAGAAGCTAAGTCACTCAATCAAATATTGTTTAAATAGCTATGATTTAAAAAATCTAAGATGAACAAAATATTTTAGGATATGAAAACAAATAGAAAGCTCAATAGAAAGTTGAAAATATAAAGTACAAACTTCCAGTTACAAGAAAAGTAAGTTCTTGGCATATTATGTACAGCATGGTGACTAGAGTTAATAATACCATATTGTATATTGAAAGTTGCTAAGAGAGTAGATCTGAAAAGTTCTCACAAGAAAAAAAGATCTGTAACCATTTGAGGTGAGTGGTGTTAACTAAACTTATGTTAATCATTTTGCAGTATATACTGTATCAAATCATTATGTTGTACCCCTTGACCTAAATACAATGCTATATGTCAATTATATCTCAATAAAACTGAAAGGAAAAAAGTGAACAGATAAACTAAAGGTGGTACTGTTGCTGTTTAATCACTCTGTCGTGTCTGACTTTTTTTCCACCCCATCTACTGTAGCCTGCCAGGCTCCTCTGTCCATGGGACTTCTCAAGCAGGAATACTGGGATGGGTTGCCATTTCCTTCTCCAGAGGATCTTCCCAGCCCAAGGATTGAATCTGCATCTGCTGTATTCACAGGCCGATTCTTTATCACTGAGCTAATTGAACTGAACTGAATTGAAAGTCGCTCAGTCAGACTCTTTGTGACCCCATGAACTCACTACACAGTCCATGGAATTCTCCAGGCCAGAATACTGGAGTAGGTAGCCTTTCCCTTCTCCAGGGCATCTTCCCAACCCAGGGATCGAACCCAGGTCAATCCACATTGCAGGTGGATTCTTTACCAGCTGAGCCACAAGGGAAGCCCAAAGGTGGTACATTCACATAAAATGGAATACAACCCATTATCTCCCATCTGGTTTTCTGCAGTAGTCTTTTAACTGGTATCCCTTGCCCCCTTTAATGTACTCTCAAAAGTAAAAAGAATCCTTTTTAAACTTGTCGTGGTGCTCATCTGCAAATCCTCCAAGCTCCCCATTTCTTGAGTAAAAGACAAAATCCTTACAGTGTCCTACAGGGCTCTCACTCTCTGCACATGACAAACAAACAGATTAAATGTGCACTGTGGCTACACATCCCCCGTGTGACCTTTAGGTGAACTTGCATGTCATCTTTTCATCCTCACCCATTTCCTCGGACGTTACTCGTCCCAGCCCCCTCCCTCACTGGCCTCCTGGTTACTGTTTGGACATGCCAGGCACACTCTTCCCTGAAGGTCTCTGAACTCCAAGCTCCTCCCCTAGATAACTGAACAGTTCACTCCTCACCTCCTTTAAATCCATCTCTAGTGTCACCTCGAGGTGGCATCTGTCCCCTTCCCCAAAAGACACACACCCATGCTCTGACAGCCAGCATTCCCCTGGAATTCCACCCCCTCTCCCGCATTTTATTACTCTCTATAGCACTTACCCCTTTGAACATTCGGTGTAATTGATTTGCTAGAATGTAAGCCGTTAGGAGGGTGGTGATTTCTGGGGTTTTTTCCCACATTTTCCCTTGTATCCCCATAGCCTAGAATAAGTTTCAATATAAAGTAGATCCTCAGTATGTGGACTTGGGACAGGGGAAACCTTTTCTGGTAATTTTTACCTTTGGGAAACAGAGATCATTTTATATGCAGGGTTGCTTCACCTTCAGACACACATGGTATTTCTTTAAATCTACCAGCAACCATTCTAAAACCAGAATTTCTTCTTTTTCACATAATTATTCAGGATATATGGCCAGAGTAATCACAGTTTAAAATTACAAGACTTTCCATTTGCTAGCAGAATATTTCCTAGGAAAGAATAAAGTCCAAATGCTATAGTTTCAGTGATTCACCCCGAACACTTGACTTATCTCCAGGGAAGTCAGATGCTTTATACTAACACATGATCAGCAACCTTAGCCCTCTGTCATTTTCTTTTTGTTTTAGTATCTGACAAGGGCCAAAGCTATGGAGACTGACCTAGACATTCAACCCTGTAGAATGTCTATACAGTGATTCTAGTGGGTTAGGCAAAACCCCTCCTTCCTCACTAACCATATTTTATCTAATACTTTTCATCCGATTTTGCGACTCTGCTGCTGCTGCTGCTAAGTCGCTTCAGTCGTGTCCAACTCTGTGCGACCCCATAGACGGCAGCCCATGAGGCTCCCCCGTCCCTGGGATTCTCCAGGCAAGAACACTGGAGTGGGTTGCCATTTCCTTCTCCTTTTGCAACTCTAGTGCACTTAAATTTCCAAAGTCTCTCTATGGAGTGCATAATAAGAAAAATATTATCTGTAGGATGTTTTTGAACCTGCAGAATTTTTATCTTGTGACAAATATTTTAATGATGATTAGAGTTATATCCTATCACTGAGACTGAAAATATAGTCAGTTCGACCTTAGTTGTATCAGTTCTTCAATATTATATGTTTGTACTTTTTCTCTACTATTATATTGAGAGATATTATGTGAAGAACTGATTAGTGCTTGAATTTCTATAGTCCCACAGGACACTTCCCCGTGACCGCAAGTAAAAGCTCAACGTCTAAATATAATCCAGTTAATGACTCAGTTGATAGAAGCAAAGCTTATCACTTTGACTAAGCTGAGTAAGTAATTTAATCCTCCAATAATTTGAATCATTAATTGCACCATAAGACATAGATTCTAGTTGCCTTTAATATCCTCTCTGAGGTCATGACTAAATGCAGCTTTCAATGACCTGGGCTGCAAAGAGGCTCTAACTATGAAACTGATCTAAAAACATTCCACTCTATTTTTTCTTCTAAGTGTAATCACACATGTAAGTTATCATTATACAGCCCCTGCCTACACAATCAGCACCCATACCAAAGGGACACTGATAAAGTTAGGACAGTAAAATGTCCTTGGTAAGGAAAAGAGTTATCAGAGGACCACGAAAACTTTCTGCTGAGACATTTATTTAAGAGATCAATCAGAAGCAACACAAGAGAAAAAAATCTCTATCCAGTACTTGCACGTACCCAAGACATTCTGGGAAAACAGTATTCTTCTATGTTGCATGAGTGCTCAGTAATGTCCGACTCTTTGTGACTCCGTGGACTGTAGCCTGCCAGGCTCCTCTGTCCATGGACTTTTTCAGGCAAGAATATTGGAGTAGGTTGCCATTTCCTTCTCCAAGGGATCTTCCTGACCCAGGGATTGAACTGATGTCTCCTGCATTAGCAGGAGGATTTTTTTTACCACTGAGTGTTAACTGACGTATATTTAGATTTATATGTGCTTTTCAATGAATTTGACTCCTTGCATGTATTGCATCTTACAACATCTCTTTTTCTCTCTAACATTATACTATAAGCCCTTAAGTGAAAGACTGATTTGGGATGACTTTGTGTCTTACCTAGAGTTTTTTCCCATGTGACCATTGGGAGAGAATTTCGTGCTCAGAAGAAACTGATTGACAGCTGTCAGCAAACAGAAGCATACAAATAGTGAACAACTACCAAGAACCCTGATGAAAGTTCTCCAGGACTGAGATAGGTTTAGCAAATTCCTGTTGCTAATTCATGAGAAACCTGGCACTCCCCAAAATGAAGAGCTGACGCTTTCTACTCTCCTCAATGCTCGCTCCAGCGAGGAAGTGAATGTGTGTGCCAGGAATGTCTCCAGATGCTGAGACACCTCGTTAAAAGAATAACTCTAGGTATTCTTACTCTTGTCATGGACACACCACTGCTTAGAATCTGTCTACATGTCACAGAGTCTGATGCAGATTCAATGCCAATTCAAGGCGAAAGTTTTATTTTATGCCAGCACATAATTTTAACACACAAATACAATATTTAAAAGGGAATTAATAATCCCTCTACTCAGGAATTAAAAGATTTATGGGCTTCCCTGGTGGCTCAGATGGTAAAGAATCTGCCTGTAATGCAGAAGACCCAGCTTCAATCCCAGGGTCAGGAGATCCCTTAGAGAAGGGAATGGCTACCCACTCCAGTGTTCTTACCCTGAGAATTCCATGATCAGAGGAGCCTGGCAGGCTACAGTCCACGGGGTTGCAAAGAGTCTGATGCAGATTCAGTGCCAATTCATGGCAAAAGTTTTATTGTATGGCAGTGCACAATAACAATATTTTTAAAAGAATGAATAACCCCTCTACCCAGGAATTAAGAGATTTATACTCTATCCCAGATCTGCCAGGAATTTGTGTCATTCTGCACCTGAATTTCCTCCCCAGTAAAATGGAAGACTAGATAGATGCTCAGTAAGATCTCATCTAAATCCAGATTTCTATGGGCTCATTTTTGCATTGATGCCATATAGAAACAAAATAATATACATTAAAAGGAGATGGAAAATCATCTCTGTCATTAAGCCAGAAATATTGTAAGTTATTGACATTATTCATTTCCATTAACAGACAATAAGCAATTCAACAGGTGATAAAATAAATTGGGCTTTTTTCAAATGCCTCATGACATTTAGAAAAAGCACAGTGCCACCTTTAGCCAGTGTTTTGTCCTTACACTTTCAGTGATATCATGTCGATGTGTGGCAAAACCATGACAATACTGTAATTATCCTCAATTAAAATAAATTAATTTTTAAAAGAAAATAGAAATTTATTAGAAGTATAATTTCTAAGAGAAAAAAAGGATATAACCTCAAATATCAAAATTCAGACATTAAAGCAATTCCTCACTCTAGAGAAAAAAAATTGCCACTAGGTCCCTGGATGTCAGACTGTTGTTTCTCATTAATTAATTACCATAATTAGTTATCATACTCCAAGAAATCCAATGGTATGGTTAAAGTAACTCTCCACTTAATTTCAAAATAAAATAAATTCTACAGCCACCCCATGCTGATGTCTAATGGCCTAAGCAAACCCAGGGGTGGGAAAAATCATCTGGATACTGAAAAACACAAAGGAAAAGATACCTTTGGTCAGGAAGCCAGCAGAAAATTGGAGCAGTTCTCCAAGAGCTGCGAATATGCCAAACTGATATAATCCTCAGTAGTAGCACTCTGTCACACTTAAGAAGTTCTCTTTCATTCTAGATAAGCCAGCAGTAATTTTGCTGTATTTGTTCAAGTCCACGTTATCACTGTGCAGCCAATTATAAAACTTCCCGGGAAAAACCGTTATTGCTTCAAAAGTAAAGCATTTCCTGACTGTGCAGTCAGGAAACACACTGATTGTTCAGGGCTAAAGAATAGACTCTCTAGCTTTCTTTAAAAAGAAGCATTTAAAATTTGAGTACCATTGTCTTTCTTATGCTATTTAAATAACCATAAGTGCCCAAGGCTTTTTAATTATGAAAGTAGGAGAAAATTAATCTACAATGTCTTCTTTCCTCATAGAATTCACTGATAAACAGATGAACTTCAGCAAACATTTAAAAAGTGGATACAAATATGAATATGAAAATAAGCTTCTTAAAGTAAAATATTCAAAGTAAAGAAAATAACTGGGTAAATTCTTTCACAACTAAAATGATCTTAGCTATTTGATTCATTATTATAATAATTATAGTAGGCACAGCAAGATTTCTGTCAGCACAAAAAAGAGTCATATCTGACTCTTTACGACCCCATGGACTGTAGCCCACCAGACTCCTCTGTCCGTGAAATTCTCCAGGCAAGAATACTAGAGTCCGATCCAGGGATTGAACCCATGTCTCTCCTGTATTGGCAGGTGAGTTCTTTACCTCTAGCACCACACGGGAAGCCCTCACAAAAAATAGGGGAAGGGTATTTAAGAAAAGATGAGGAAGAATACGAGGAAGCATTTCAAGTAAACTGCAAAAACCTGACAAATGAGAAGAACTGATCATTTAAACTAGTCCCAATCAAAGAGAGACAGTAAGGAAAAGAAAATGTATTTGCTTTGAAACTAGTATATGCCATTAGGGAACAGGTAGATTTCCTTTCTAATTCTGTTTTACTTAAGAAGCTATTAAGATTAGTTCAGCATTTTAAGAAAAGACTAATTTGGTCATTAAATATCATAGTTTCTGTTTGGCTTTTAAAACTTCATCTTCAATCAATGGAAAGTAATTTTGGAAGCTATATATGTGCCCTGAAATAGCTTACTTACATCAAGGGGAAAAAAATCACCATTATTGAAGAACCCATGAAGATGTTCCAGCTCCAGTTACTTGGGAGGGCTGCTCAGTCTGTGTTATCATTCTTAAGGTGAGGTTGTCTGATAATCTCACTAAGAAATAAAATTGATTTTTAAACCATTTTAACTTTTATCCAAAAGTATTTCAGTGATTCTTTGTATTTGGTTAAATATATGTTATTATTCTATGGTAAATTTGGCACAGTAAAAAAGGTATCTGATTATCACTAGGTCTAGAATCAAAATTGAATAGAAAAATACAGTAATTTTAAAATCACAGAATTTTAAACTTAAAGGGTCCCTTATGGAATCACCAGTCCCTACTATCTTGTTTTACAGATGTGGAAACAAACGGTTTACATTAAAAGTTAAACCAAGAAAGAAGAAAATAATGAGATTACAAGTAACGAGACTCTTTGGAGCCAAAGAAAGCAAGAATATCTCTACCATTTACACAGCAGTCAGACAAGTTGCTTGAATTGGAATCTTGGGCTTCAGCCAAGGCAGTTTCCTCTCAGACTAGACTTTGGTTCTTAGATATTCTCAGTTCCTTTGCTCCAAATGGAATTTTTGGCTCATCTCTTCTCTGCTGCTTTCCTGGCAGCCTCTGCATTAGCTCAAGCATCAGAGACAGAAAGTCCTTAAACTTCCTACCAAAGGCTCCCCTTCCATTCTGTCTCACTGCATATCTTTGAATTCCTTCCCCAAAAGATGTGACTTGTGCCTCTATGACCATTCAAAATTTGAAAAAGTGATCAGATGTAAAATAAATAAGGGTAACTCATAGGAAATCCAAGGACTCATGTTTTATATAGATATATTTTTTAATTTATTTTTAATTGAAGGATAATTAACAATATTGTGTTGGTTTCTGCCATACACCAACATGAATTAGCCATAGGTATATATGTATATATATATATGTCCCCTCCTTCTTGAACCTCCTTCCCACCTCCCACCCCATCCCACCACTCTAGGTTGTCACCGAGCACCAGTTTGAGCTCCCTGCAGGGACTCATGATTTTGATTAAGAGAATGGAATATCCTTCGTAGTGGCTGACTTTAGGGAAATAAGACAGGGAATAAATAAACAGGGAAATAAGACAGAAGATGGGATGGGTGAGAAGTTAGATGGCAAAGGATAGACAAGGACAGTCCTTTTCAAATTCCATTTCAAAAACAACACCACTCTTTTAAAAGTAGATTAGTCCGTAGCATAGCATATTAGAAAAGCACATAACAGGCAGTTAGAGGTCTAGCGTTTAAAGCTCATTCCAGGAGCTATGACTGTCTGTAGAAAAGATGCCATATCTTTCATAGTCTCTTGGTTTTAAAAATGAGAATCACAATGTTTATTTCAAAGGTAAACTGGGAAAATTAAACTAAATGTGCAAAGTGCCTGACACAGTGCTGAGACAGTGAAAGCATTCAACAATGTTTAATTAAATCTAACATGTAAGTCTGACGTGCTGTGCAAGAAGATGGAGGAAGTGAGAAGCTGCTCCAAAAAAAAAAAAAAAAATCCCTTTATGAAAGTTAAATTGTAGTAGGGGGTATAAAATAAATAAGTGAATCATAAAGGATCTGAGATAGTGAAAATTGCCAATGAGAAAAATAATGCAAGGAAAAGGGTACAGAAAATTTGGAGGAGATATCAGAATAGTTGCAACTTTAAAGAAAAGAATCTGCATAACACATTTGAGTAAAAAGCTGAAGTCAGCAAGAAGGAGAGCCTTACAGGTATCTGGGGGAGGAACATTCCAGGCAGATAGAACACCAAGTGCAAAGGCCATGAAGCAGAGATTCGTCTGATGTGTTCAGGGAAGAGTGAGGAGTCAGTGTGGCTGGATGTGGGTGAGGGAGCAGAAGATTACTGAAAGCCCTTGTGGGGAGCAGGGGGCATCTACATCCTGCAGGGCCTTGAAAGGACTTTGGCTTTGACCCCTTGGTGAGACAGAAAGCCATTGCAGAGTGCTGAGTTACATGTTTAAAGAATCCCTTTGCCGGACTCAGATGATAAAGAATCCACCTGCCAATGCAGGAGACCGGGGTATGATCCCTGGGTCAGAAAGATCTCCTGGAGAAAAGAATGGCAACTGTCTCCAGTATTCTTGCTTGGAGAATTTCATGGACAGAGGAGCCTGGTGGGCTACAGTCCATGGGGTCACAGAGTCAGACATGACTGAGAGATTAATACTTTTTTATTTTTTGCCTGCTGTATGGAGAATAGATGGCAAGGATGTGGGGGTGGTGGTGGGGTGGTGGTGCAGAAGCCTACCATTCTCAGGGTGAGCCAGGGGTGGTTCACACAAGAGCAACAGCAAGGGAAGGGGTAAGAAGGTACAGGCTTCTAAAGATCATTTTAAAGCCATGGTCTACATGATCTGTTGATGGATCTAAGATGGACTATAAAAGAAGAGGAGGCATGAATGAACTTTATGGGTTTTGCCCAGAGGACTTAGAAAAATGTAGCTGCCGTGAAACAGGATGAGGGATGGGGGTGGCTTAAGAAGTAGGAGCTTCATTTTGGATTGTTAATTTTGGAAAAGCCTACAGACATCCAAGAGGTGATGCCAGTAGGCAGTTGAGTATACATGTCTGGAGCTCAGGAGTGTGGACAGAACTGAGAAAGAAAAACTGGAATATATATAAATGGCAATTAAAGCCATGAGATTAGAGGAGTTAATCAAAAAAGTGAGCACAGATGACACAGAGAGACAGAGCAAGAGGGAGAGAGATATGATGAGCTAGACACAAGAGTAATATCTCTAGGAACCAAGCTGTGACACAATGCCTATAGTTTGGGAGACAGAGAAATATAAGTAAAGAAAATACAGCAAGAGCCTGGGATAAAACCAGAAAAGAATGGTACTGTAATCAGAAGCCAAGTAGGAAAAGTTTCCCAGAAAGAAGGAGTAAGCGCTAGGAGATCGTTGGTGATTTAGACAAGAAAAGTTTTGGTGAGGCTTAAGACTCTACACATTGACAGCACCAGATGGTCAACACCGAAATCAGATTGATTATATTATTTGCACACAAAGATGGAGAAGCTCTATACAGTCAACAAAAACAAGACCAGGAGCTGACTGTGGCTCGGATCATGAACTTCTTATTACCAAATTCAGACTTAAATTGAAGAAAGTAGGGAAAACCGCTAGACCATTCAGGTCTGACCTAAATCAAATCCCTTGTGATTATACAGTGCAAATGAGAAACAGATTTAAGGGCCTAGATCTGATAGATAGAGTGCCTGATGAACTATGGAATGAGGTTCGTGACACTGTACAGGAAACAGGGATCAAGACCATCCCCATGGAAAAGAAATGCAAAAAAGCAAAATGGCTGTCTGGGGAGGCCTTACAAATAGCTGTGAAAAGAAGAGAGGCAAAAAGCAAAGGAGAAAAGGAAAGATATAAGCATCTGAATGCAGAGTTCCAGAGAATAGCAAGAAGAGATAAGAAAGCCTTCTTCAGTGATCTATGCAAAGAAATAGAGGAAAACAATAGAATGGGAAAGACTAGAGATCTCTTCAAGAAAATTAGAGATACCAAGGGAACAGTTCATGCAAAGATGAGCTTGATAAAGGACAGAAATGGTATGGACCCAACAGAAGCAAAAGATATTAAGAAGAGGTGGCAAGAATACACAGAAGAACTGTACAAAAAAGATCTTCACGACCCGGATAATCACGATGGTGTGATCACTCATCTAGGGCCAGACATCCTGGAATGTGAAGTCAAGTGGGCCTTAGAAAGCATCACTATGAACAAAGCTAGTGGAGGTGATGGAATTCCTATTGAGCTATTTCAAATCCTGAAAGATGATGCTGTGAAAGTACTGCACTCAATATGCCAACAAATTTGGAAAACTCAGCAGTGGCCACAGGACTGGAAAAGGTCCGTTTTCATTCCAATCCCAAAGAAAGGCAATGCCAAAGAATGCTCAAACTACCGCACAATTGCACTCATCTCACATGCTAGTAAAGTAATCCTCAAAATTCTCTAAGCCAGGCTTCAGCAATACATGAACCGTGAACTTCCAGATGTTCAAGCTGGTTTTAGAAAAGGTAGAGGAACCAGAGATCAAATTGCCAACATCTGCTGGATCATGGAAAAAGCAAGAGAGTTCCAGAAAAACATCTATTTCTGCTTTATTGACTATGCCAAAGCCTTTGACTGTGTGGATCACAATAAACTGTGGAAAATTCTGAAACAGCTGGGAATACCAGACCATCTGATCTGCCTCTTGAGAAATCTGTATGCAGGTCAGGAAGCAGCAGTTAGAACTGGACAACGGACAGACTGGTTCCAAATAGGAAAAGGAGTACGTCAAGGCTGTATATTGTCATCCTGCTTATTTAACTTATATGCAGAGTACATCATGAGAAACGCTGGACTGGAAGAAGCACAAGCTGGAATCAAGATTGCCAGGAGAAATATCAATAACCTCAGATATGCAGATGACACCACCCTTATGGCAAAAAGTGAAGAGGAACTAAAAAGCTTCTTGATGAAAGTGAAAGTGGAGAGTGAAAAAGTTGGCTTAAAGCTCAACATTCAGAAAATGAAGATCATGGCATCCAGTCCCATCACTTCATGGGAAACAGATGGGGAAACAGTGGAAACAGTGTCAGACTTTATTTTTTTGGGCTCCAAAATCACTGCAGGTGGTGACTGCAGCCAGGAAATTAAAAGACACTTACTCCTTGGAAAAAAAATTATGACCAACCTAGATAGCATATTCAAAAGCAGAGACATTACTTTGCCGCCTAAGATCCGTCTAGGCAAGGCTATGGTTTTTCCTGTGGTCATGTACGGATGTGAGAGTTGGACTGTGAAGAAGGCTGAGCGCCAAAGAATTGATGCTTTTGAACTGTGGTGTTGGAAAAGACTCTTGAGAGTCCCTTGAACTGCAAGGAGATCCAACCAGTCCATTCTGAAGGAGATCAGCCCTGGGATTTCTTTGGAAGGAATGATTGTAAAGCTGAAACTCCAGTACTTTGGCCACCTCATGCAAAGAGTTGACTCATTGGAAAAGACTCTGCTGCTGGGAGGGATTGGGGGCAGGAGGAGAAGGGGACGACAGAGGATGAGATGGCTGGATGGCATCACTAACTCGATGGGCCTGAGTTTGAGTTCACTCCGGGAGTTGGTGATGGACAGGGAGGCCTGGCATGCTGCGATTCATGGGGTCGCAAAGAGTCGGACACGACTGAGCGACTGAACTGAACTGAACTGAGGGCAAAAGCCTTCCTGGAGTAGGTTCAAAAGAAAATTTCAGGAACAAAATCCAAACATTAGGTACAGGCAACCTTTTAGGGATGTAGCTGGAGGTACAAGTGAGTCCAAAGAGGGTTCTCTTATAGATGGGAGAAACGACAATATTCAATACAGAATTTCCAGCGTGCGTTAGTTACTCAGTTGTGCCTGACTCTTTGAGACCCCATGAACTGTAGCCCGCCCGTCCCTCTGTCCATGGGACTCTCCAGGCAAGCATACTGGAATGGTTAGCCATTCCCTTCTCCAGGGGATCTTCCCAGCACAGGGATTGAACTTGGGTCTCTTGCACTGGCAGGCAGATTCTTTAGTGTCTGAGCCTTGAGGGAAACCTTCAATTTTCAATAGTGAAGGAGAAATGGATGATGTGGAGAATGAGAGTAGAATTGCTAGCAACATCTTTAAGTAAGCAAGAAGGGACTGAAAGTAGGGAATCAGCGGAAGAACTTGAACTGACCCAAGGAATGGCTAGTTCATCTCAAAAGGTGCAGACAGAGGAAGACATAGAGGTCAGAGTTTGGAGAATTTCACCTCTGAATGCTTTAATTTCTTAGGAAAATTGAAAGCATGATCGTCAGCTGAGGTAAGGAGGGGAAGAAGATCAAATAAGTATTGATCAGTAATCATTTAATTCAAGGCTTACTGTGGGCAAAACTGTGAAGTGATGTTATCTTTAGAACTCTCAGGCTACCCTTTCTGTACTGTGATGATGTAGAAACGTGACTCCTACAACTCTTTCATGGAGAAATTTGCATTTAACTGAAGGTTTAACTTGAGAACTCAAGTATCTTAGATGAAATTCAGGAATCAACCAGAAATTAGAAGAGAGGGTTTTGTACCCTTAAGTGAAATAATACAGGTTAACTATTTTTTCTGCCTAGGATGAGATGAGGAGCTAACCCATACAAGTAACAGTTGTAATAAAAACAGGGGGCTTCCCAGGTGACTCAGTGGTAAAGAATTCACCTGCCAGTGCAGGAGATGCATATTTGATCCCTGGGTTGGCAAGATCCTCTGTAGGAGGAAATGGCAACCCATTCCAAAATTCTTGCCTGGAAAATCCCATGGACAGAGGATCCTGGTGGGCTACAGTCCATGTCTGGCTCCAAAGAGTTAGACATGACTGAAGCAACTGAGCAGGCATGTATACATGTATAAGAAATAAATTTTGGAAAAGGTTTGCATGTGGTAGGGGAAAAAAATGTTCTGTACCTTACCAAAATAAGAATAACACAGTGTGAATATAGAATATTTGTATCACTTGTGAAAAATAACTTTATATTTCTTTTTTTCAGATATGGATATTTATACAGATATGACCAAAAAAGGTGAAACAAGCAAAGGCATCAATGAAAGAAAATCAAACTTATTACAACCATGTCATCAAGAAAGTTAATCTTTCATTTTTAAACTGTAGAAAAACATAATGAGGCCTCTAGAAAACAATCCTGAAAAGTTGCTATTTTTTACTTATGCTGGCATTATGAAATCCACTTTCAAATGCAGCATAACCTTCCACCCAATCACAAAACACTTTCATGGTAAGATTGACCCACTATGTATTTATTCAGCAGAAGATTTTCTATTCATCAAACCGGTCCTATTATTTGCTTAATGCTGACACTTTTAAAAATATACAGCTCATAATCAATCAGTCTCTAGCAAGACTAAGATCAGAGAGAGGACACAAATTACTAATATTAGAAATGAAAGCAGGAACAGCACTCCAGATCTTATGGAAAATAAAAGCATAATAAAAGAATACTATGAACCACTCCATGACCAGAAATTTGATATCCTAGATGAAAGGGAAAATTTCTTTAAATGACATAATCTGCCAAAACGCAAGAATAAATAATCTGAATAAGCCTAAATGGAATAACTAGTTACTAATCTTCTAAAACAGAAAGCACATGGCTCAGATGGATACACTGGGGAATTCTGTCAAACCCTTAAGAAAGAAAAAGTGGTACCAATCCTCCATAATCTCTTTCAGAAGATAGAAGCAGAGAAAATACTCCCTAACTCATTCTATGAGGCCAGCATTACCCTAATATCAAAACCAGGCACAAACATCATAAGAAAATTACAAACAATATCTCTCATGAATATAGACGCAAAAATTAACAAAATACTAGCATAACAAAAAAAATGTATAATAAGAATTATACACCAAGACCAAGTAGGTAGGTGGTTCAACATTAAAAAATCAATTAATGTCACATCACATCAACAGACTAAAAAAGAAAAATCACATGATCATATCAATAGAAGCAGAAAAAGCATTTGATAAAATCCATCACCCATTCATGGTAAAAATTCTCAGCAAATAGGGAATAGAATGAAATTCTTCAACAATCTAGAAAAAAAACTACAGCTAAGATCATACTTAATGGTAAGAAATTCAAGGCATTTCCACTGAGATCAAGTACATGCAAGGGTGTTCCTCTCACCATTCTTTTCAACATCATATTAGAAGTCCTTGCTAATAGTCAAGAAAAGGAAACTAAAAGTATACAGATTGGAAAGGAAGAAATAAAACTGTTCTGAGATGACATGATTGCACAAAATATGAAATAAAAATTTACCAAAAAAAAAAAAAAAACCCTCCTGGAACTAATAAGTGATTAGAGCAAGGTTGCACAAGGGGCTTCCCTGGCATCCAGTGATTGAGACTCAGCAGTTCCACCTTAGGGATGCAAGTTCTATCCCTGGCTGGGGAACTAGGATCCCACTGGCCAGGTGGTACAGTCAAAAAAAAAAGTTGCATGATACACGGTTAATGTAAAAAAGTCAACTGCTTTCTATATGTGAGCAATGAGTAAGTGAATTTTGAAATTAAAAGCCCAATATCATTTATATTAGCAACCCAACAATGAATACTTAGGTATAAATCTAACGAAATATGTATAAGATCTATATGAGATTTACAAAACTCTGATAAAGATGATCAATGAAAAACTACATAAATGGAAAAATATTCCATATTCATGAGTAGGAAGACTGTCTGTTGTCCAGATATCAACTTGATCTATACATTCAATGCAATCACAATCAAATCCCAGCAGGTTATTTTACAGATATTGAAAACTTATTTTAAGTTTATATCTAGAGGCAAGCAACTCCAAATAGCTAACAAAAAGTTGAAAGAAAAGAACAAAGTTGGAGGACTGGTGCTATCTGGATTCAAGACTTACTGTAAAGCTATGATATTCAAGACAGTGTGGAATTGGAAAAAGAGTAGAAAAATAGGTTCATGAAACAAAATAGACAGCCCAGAAATAGGTTCACATAAATATAGTCAACTGAACCTTGACAGAGGACAGAACAACAGAGCAAAGATAGTCTCTTCATCAAATGGTTCTGGAACAACTGGACATCTACATGCCAAATTAATCTAGACACAGACCTTACACTCTTTACAAAATTAGCTCAAATCTAGAAAACTCAGATGACCTTGGGTAGGGTGATGCTTTTTTAGATACAAAACCAAAGATGCAATCTATGAAAAATTAAATTAAAACTTAGTTCAAATTAAAACTTCTGCTCTATAAAAGACAGCATCAAGAGAATTGGAAGACTAGCCACCGGTTGGAAGAAAACATTTTGGCAAAGACACAGCTGATAAAGTCTTGTTATCCACAATACACAGTTCAGTTCAGTTCAGTCGCTCAGTCATGTCTCTTTGCAACACCATGAACCGCAGCACACCAGGCCTCCATGTCCATCACCAACTCCCAGAGTTTACCCAAACTTATGTCCATTGAGTCGGTGATGCCATCCAACCATCTCATCCTCTGTCGTCCCCTTCTCCTCCCCACCCTCAATCTTTCCCAGCATCAGGGTCTTTTCAAATGAGTCAGCTCTTTGCATCAGGTGGCCAAAGTATTGGAGTTTCAGCTTCAACATCAGTCCCTCCAATGAACACCCAGGACTGATCTCCTTTAGGATGGACTGGTTGGATCTCCTTGCAGTCCAAGGGACTTTCAAGAGTCTTCTCCAACACCACAGTTCAAAAGCATCAATTCTTTGGCACTCAGCTTTCTTTATAGTCCAACTCTCACATCCATACATGACTACTGGAAAAACCATAACCTTGATTAGATGGACCTTTGTCGACAATACACAAAGGACTCTTAAAACTCAACAATAAAAGAAGACCTGATTAAAACATAAACTAAAGACCTTGACAGACATCTCCCTCCAACAGATATTCAGATGTCAAATACGCATTATGAAAAGATACTCCACAGCATATGTCATCAGAGAAATACAAATGAAAACAAGATACCACTACACACCTAATAGAATGGCCAAAATCTGGAACACTAACAACACCAAATGCTATGAGGATGTGGAGCAAAAGGAACTTTCCATATACTGGTGGTGGGAGTGAAAAATGGTTCACTCACTTTGGAAGAGAGTTTGGTGATTTCTTGCAAAATGAAACATACTTTTTTAAAAAATAATTTTATTTATTTATTGGCTGCCCTGGGTCTTTGTTGCTGTGCAGGCTTTTCTCTAGCTGCAGCAAGCAGGGGCTAATCTCTAGTTGCAAAGTGCTGGCTTCTCTTGTTGTGGAGCACAGGCTCCAGGCAGGGTGCGGACTTCAGTAGCTGCAGGTCCTCAGCTCTAGAGAACAGGCTCGATAATTGTGGCACGTGAGCTTAGTTGCTCCAGGGCATGTTGGATCTTCATGAACCAGGGATTGAACCCATGTCTCCTGCATTGGCAGGCAGATTCTTTACCAGTGAGCCACCAGGGAAATCCAATATATTGGGTTTCTTTTTACAAGACTAAGCATACTCTTACTATACAATCCAGCAACCTTGCTCCTTGGTATTTAGGAATTGAAAACTTATACCAACACAAAAACTGGCACACTGATGTTTTAAGTAGGTGTATTCAAAATTACCAGAACTTGGAAGCAACCAAGATGTCCTTAAGTAGGTGAATGAATAAATTAAAACTGTCGTACATTCAGACAATGAAATGTTATTCAGGGCTAAAAAGAAATGAGCCATCAGGCTATGAAAAGACATGGAAGAAACTTAAAAGCACATTACTGAGTGAAAGAAGCCAATCTGAAAAGGCTACCTGTTGCATGATTTCAATTATATGATGCTTTAGAAAAGGCAAAGACTATGGGGGCAATACAAAGTTTCAATGGTTGCAGGAATGGAGATAGTGGAGACAAAGCACAGAGAATTTTACAACAGTGAAAATACTCTGTGTGAGACCGTAATGGCGGGTGTATGTCATTATAAATGCGTCGAAACCTGAAATGTACAACACCAAGAGTGAGGCCTAAGGTAAACTGGGGACTTGGGGGACTATGATATGTCAGTGTAGGCACAAATGGACAGTTCTGATAAGTGATGCTGACAGGGAGGAGCCTATGAATGTGGCGAGGCAGGGGTGTACAGGAAATCTCTGGACCTTACATTGCAAATCTTTAAATTACCCTAAAGAAATAAAATCTGTTTTCAAAAAGTACACAGTTCAACATCATTTGTATTTACTACAATAAACACTAGAGGGAGCTTTCCCTCACGAACTAGTTTACCTAAGCCAAAAACAAAGGAAAAAATTTTAAGTTTTTTATAATACTGGAAAATACCAGTTTATGAAATACCATTTATTACCACTGCTCTCATTTTAGTCTTAAAATATTAACCACTGGCTAGTAAATTAACTGGAATTTTAACTGATTAGATTTATTAATAAGTTAATAAACTGAAAAAATTAGAGTATGTCAATATCAACCCTTCAAAACATTTAATCTGTTAGATATTTTCAAACAGGACATAATAAACCTAATAAAAAAGATATGTCTTGGTTCTTTATCGTAACATATGAAAGCATAGTCATCTAAACAAAACGCTAAAACTGGACACTTGATAAGTAGTTTTAACTTATGAAACGTCTGAACTCTTGAGAAGAGAGCTTTTCTGAGCAATGCTGGGTTGTGAAACAGAACGAACTCTGGAAAAGAGGCCAGAGACAAGAGGTTAAACCCAGAGGGACCTGGACGGGACCAGCTCCAGCTGAGATTAAACGATAAAGCTGTAATGTTATCAAAAAGCAAAAAGTGTCATGAGTTTCTCAGAAACCTATTTTTGTCCTGGCCTTCCTTATTACTTCAGATATTTATACCCCACAGCAGTGATGAATGAGCATCTTGCGAAGGAGAATAATCCAACATTCTTGAACTTGTGTTCAGAGGCATTGGTGACTTGTAGACCTTATCATTAACCCCTAAATGTGCGAATTTCTTCCTTACACAAAGAAGAAAAAGTCTTAGACGACTGCTACTCAAGGACAAAAAGGAAAACGTATGTTTGCTACTCTCCAAAATTAGGCTGGAAGGAAAGGCAATCACAAGCATCCAGGGGACCTCCCAGTGGTGGCCCAGTGGTTAAGGTTCCACGTTCCCCATACAGAGGGCCCAGGTTCCATCCCTGGTCAGGGAACTATGATCCTACATGCTGCAACTGAGTTCACAGACAACAACTAAGCCTGTACACAGTGAGGAAGACCCAGCACAGTCAAAAACAACAAGCAACCAGATGCTGGATCTCTGATCTGACTTGCCCTCTCTGTGGATGAAAGGAAAAGCATGTCTCCGCATAGCAACTGTGTCTCCGCATAGCAACTGTACATCTTGGAATCCTCTCTGTGCTCTTCAACCCTCCCAGTGGAAGAACTCCTGAAAACAGTGTGTCATAAGGCACTCTTTCTCTCGGAGAAATGAAAAATTAGTACAATAAAATCTTGCATCAAGACTTTCCTTTGGGACCATCATTCCTTCTTTCTCTGTTAAGGACATGGTGATTGTACCTAGAAAAGTTTCTCACCAGAAAAAAAAATTTTTTTCACAGCTGATATAACCTGTTTAAAGATACGCTTCTTTGTTCAGTAAATATCAAAGATCTCCCCCTTGCCCTTCTTTGTGTGATCTGCCTAATCGACACCAAAGGAAACCATATAATGATTGCTGTTGTTCTGACGCTAAGTCATGTCCAACTTTTGGTGACCCCGTGGACTGCAGCAAGCCAGGCTTCCCTGTCCTTCACGGTCTCCCCAAGTTTTCTCAAATTCATGTAATGATTAAGGGGATGCAAAACACTCCAGCGTCCTGTCATCTTTGATTGCAGAAAACAATGAAAAGCTTGAGTCTTTCAGACCTAGAGAAGGAACACTTTCTGACTATGCACCTTACAGGCATCTGACTTAAAATCAGATTAATAAATATAGTACTCCCCAAGCATAACCGTTTACCTTTGAGGTCTCTGAAATGTCACCAGATTGCTTGAAACCACGTGGATGAGTGCACTGTGACATGATTAGCTTTTACCCAGCAGAAGCGCAGTCCTACCCACCCCTGGACATGACCTGTGGACAGATATCTCCTCTCCCCTTCAGAACTCAATCACATGACACTGCTACCTTTCAATTAGTTGATCTTTCATAAATTTGTTAAGATTTCAAGTAAACATTGGTAACTCAAAGCCTCTACCCCAAAATTATTTTCACTTACCAGATTTCATGCATGTAAAACATTTAACTGGTAAATTGTAATTCTTTAAAAAAAAGGAATATAAAAAAAAAAAAGAGAGAATTCTAAATAGAAGGTTTGGCACTGAAATATTCTTCATGTGATAATAGTCTTAATTTTTTTAATACCCCAAATGCATTTTCATATCTATTTCAAAAAAATTAATAGTTACAGCAATGCTTCATGGCTGACATTATAATCAACTTGACTGCAGATAAAAGAAATTAAAGAAATCTGTTTGGTGGCAATTAATAATTAGCTTGTATACTGTGATAAATGGCCAGAATTATTTTTCATTAAAATTTTCCATGGGATCTACCTTGCAAAAATTCACAACTTCAAAGTCAGAAAGCACTCAAAGCAAACTAGCAGTCCTCATACTATCAGTCCTCATTTTTCATACATGTGATGGCTTTCCAAAAAAAGATGATTCTTATCATTTATCAGCTGAAATAGGCACGGTTTTATCTAAATAGCACCCACCTCAATTTAGAACAAATGGTTCTAGTGGATGCTGTCAATGTTTGCACCCTTCCCGAGCCCAATCTCCAAACCCCTCACAAAGCAGACCACAGTGAAGAGCATTTAATCTCAGTGGATCCAGTGACAGATATAGGGTTGGGCACATGACCCAAGTCAGGTCAATCTGAATAACTCCCTAGTATTTCTCAAACAGGAGGTGAGATATTCATACAACTGTTTTCCATGTGAGTTCTTGAGCTGTTGAGGAAGTTAGTCTGGTAAAACAGGTGGCCATATCACTTCACTGGAGAAAATTAGTCTAGAGTAATACAAAATGCCAACATCCACTGGATCATGGAAAAAGAGAGTTCCAGAAAAACATCTATTTCTGCTTTATTGACTATGTCAAAGCCTTTGACTGTGTGGATCACAATAAACTGTGGAAAATTCTGAAAGAGATGGGGATACCAGATCACCTGACCTGCCTCTTGAGAAACCTATATGCAGGTCAGGAAGCAACAGTTAGAACTGGACATGGAAAAACAGATTGGTTCCAAATAGGAAAAGGAGTACATCAAGGCTGTATATTGTCACCCTGCTTATTGAACTTATATGCAGAGTACATCATGAGAAACGCTGGGCTGGAAGAAGCACAAGCTAAAATCAAGTTTGCCAGAAGAAATATCAATAACCTAAGATATGCAGATGACACCACCCTTATGGCAGAAAGTGAAGAGGAACTAAAAAGCCTCTTGATGAAAGTGAAAGTGGAGAGTGAAAAAGTTGGCTTAAAGCTCAACATTCAGAAAACGAAGATCGTGGCATCTGGTCCTATCACTTCATAGGAAATAGATGGGGAAACAGTGGAAACAGTGTCAGACTTTATTTTGGGGGGCTCCAAAATCACTGCAGATGGTGATTTCAGCCTGAAATTAAAAGACACTTACTCCTTGGAAGAAAAGTTATGACCAACCTAGATGGCATATTCAAAAGCAGAAACATTACTTTGCCAACAAAGGTCCATCTAGTCAAGGCTATGGTTTTTCCTGTGGTCATGTATGGATGTGAGACTTGGACTGTGAAGAAGGCTGAGTGCCGAAGAATTGATGCTTTTGAACTGTGGTGTTGGAGAAGACTCTTGAGAGTCCCTTGGACTGCAAGGATATCTAACCAGTCCATTCTGAAGGAGATCAGCCCTGGGACTTATTTGGAAGGAATGATGCTAAAGCTGAAACTCCAGTACTTTGGCCACCTCATGCGAAAAGTTGACTCATTGGAAAAGACTCTGCTGCTGGGAGGGATTGGGGGCAAGAGGAAAAGGGGACGACAGAGGATGAGATGGATGGATGGCATCACTAACTCGATGGGCGTGAGTTTGAGTGAACTCCGGGAGTTGGTGATGGACAGGGAGGCCTGGCGGGCTGCGATTCATGGGGTCGCAAAGAGTCGGACACGACTGAACAACTGAACTGAACTGAACTGAACACAAAATGAAACCTAGAGAAAAACAAAATTAAAGCCAAGACTTAGAGAGAGTCCTGGGGTCTCAGGCTGTAGACATCCTTGGAGATGTGACTAAAGTGTTGTTGCATGCATGCTAAGTCGCTTTGGTCATGTCTGACTCTTTGCAACCCTATGGATGGAAGCCTGCCAGGCTCCTCTGTCCAGGGGATTCTCCAGGCAAGAATACTGGAGTGGGTTGCCATGCCCTCCTCCAGGAGATCTTCCTGACCCAGGGATTGAATCCACGTCTCTTTATATCTCCTGCATTGGTGGGTTCTTTACCACTTCTTGCCACTTGGGAAAGTGAAAAGCAAAAGTCACTCAGTTGTGTCTGACTCTTTGTGACTCCATGGACTATACAGTCCATGGAGTTCACCCTTGTCTCTAGGAGTCCTGACTAGTATATAAGTCTATGAGAATATACATTAACATAGATGTTAAAAAGCTATTAATATTACATATAACCTGTTGAAGCCAATTGTTGGGATGGGGTTCATCTGCTATGACTGAAACACAAAGCAACAGTTGATTACACAAAACAGAAATTTTTTTCTCTCTCATAAAAAGTCAGTTGACAGTACAAGGCTGTTTTGTTTTGACATTGTGTCATTAAATATTGAAGACTCAGGTTCCTTCTAGCTTCTTGTTATGCCCTGGGGGACTCAACCCCATTGTCCAAAACAGTGGCAACTGTATTGCAAGCAGAAGTAAGGAGTAAATAACAGAAAAAGAGAGCGAGAGGTATGTACACACACACGCACACAAATATAATGGACACTCAAGGTTTCTTAAGGAAGTTGCCCCCTCGAAACAATCTACTTACACCCCACTGGCCAAAACTAGAGAAAGTTATAGCAGTAAGGAAAGCTAAGAAATGTAGTCCTGCTTCTGGATGGCCACATACCTAGTTTAAAATTCTATTTATTAAAAAAGAAGAGAATAGAAATCAGGAACAATCTGCATTCTTGTCATAATCGTCAATGATTCATCAGGAAAAAAGGCATCAGTCAGAGCTGATCAAAAAAGAAAAGTGGAGATTAGCTAGGCCAGAGTGTTTAAATCATGGGACAGTTCTGAAAAGAAGGATCTTATGTCAAAACTGAAGAAATGCATACTTAAGAGTGGACAAGGTGTTTCAAAACTCTTCCAAAGGAAAGAAGCAGAAAATCTTCTGAACAACCCTCCAAGACAATCATGAGATTACAGTTTTTCAAAGATAACAGAGCACTTCTGATGTCCATGACAGTAAATCCCATTCAAAGCCAACACTGAAATTTATAAATATTTTTTCCAAATAGAACCATGTTGGCTGGTGGTTTCAAAGTCAACTTTTACAGTTCTTAAGAGGGAGGAATGGGGGCACCAATGCACAAAATAACCATATAAATCTTATTTCAACCTGAACCTACCCCTTTCATATTATACTGGTGCAGTCACATAGCACATTTCAAGTACACAGTAAAGAAATGTAATAGAACTCATTAATAATTTTTATACAGATTATGTGCTGAAACTACAATATTTTAGATATACTAAAGTATACTACTAAAACTAACTTCATCTATTTCTTTTTACTTCTTTTTTAAAATCCCTTGACTCAGCAAAATTTTATTGAACAAATGTTATGAGCAAGGAAGTATTGCTATATTAACATATTATATGGAGAAGGAAATGGCAAACCACTCCAGTATTCTTGCCTGGAGAATTCCATGGACTGGGGAGCCTGGTGGGCTACGGTCCATGGGGTTGCATAGAGTCAGAGGTGAATGAAAGGCCAACCCATGCTATATGAATAGAAAGGAACTTGTAATGCAGATGAGGCTGACACTTCCTTATATATTTTTAGAATGTTAACTTAATAAGTTGAAGTTACTTTGAAAGGATGATAACAGCATTCTAAGTATCATTGGAGGAATGTGAATAATAGGATTTTGGTGCCTTCATCAGACTTTTTCCAAGACAAAGATAATTTTATTTTGATAGTGCAAGACTCTGGGACTCTGGGAATAAAATTGGCTGTATGCATACAATTGTATGGAACTAGGTTTGTTTTATTTTGTGAAAGCTGCTACTCTACATAAAAGATTTTGATACAGTAGTTTGTTTTAATCCCCTTTTATATTTGTATTTGGTAAGGCCTAAGTATGACAAAAGGTCTTCTGCAAATACAAGGTAGTACTGTGTTCTGTTGGAATCTGAGTTCATTCATTGAAAGATTTATTTTCAAGTTTACCAATTGTTTATTTCCACTAACGTTTGAGCATATTATTTTATATATGATGGGATTCCAGGGTGGGAATGGAGTACTTTTTCTCTTTTGATTTTTATTTTAAAAAATTACTTAACTCCACTTCAGTGTTGTGGTTTAGTAAACTTGTTTTGCTTTATGGAGGAAAGTGTTAAATTTTATATTTTAAAACATATTTCTCTATGATTAAATATGATTTCTGAATGTTATTTTTACTTGTATTTTGCTTTTGATATGGCCAGATATTCAGCTTTTTTTTGTGTGTGTGATAGTTCCTAATGTTTTCAGAAAAATAAAATTAGTTCCCTAAAGACAAAAAAAAAAAAAAAAAACATATTATATTAGTTTCAGGTATATAACATAATCAATAACCTCAGATAGGCAGATAACACCACCCTTATGGCAGAAAGTGAAGAAGAATTAAAGAGCCTCTTGATGAAAGTGAAAGAGGAGAGTAAAAAAGTTGGCTTAAAGCTCAACATTCAGAAAACAAAGATCATGGCATCTGGTCCCATCACTTCATGGGAAATAGATGGGGAAACAGTGGAAACAGTGGCTGACTTTATTTGGGGGGGCTCCAAAATCACTGGAGATGGTGACTGCAGCCATGAAATTTAGATGCTTGCTCCTTAGAAGGAACGTTATGACCAACCTAGACAGCATATTAAAAAGCTGAGAAATTACTTTGTCAACAAAGGTCCATCTAGTCAAGGTTATGGTTTTTCCAGTAGTCATGTATGGATATGAGAATTGGACTATAAAGAAAGCTGAGCACCAAAGAATTGATGCTTTTGAACTATGGTGTTGGAGAAGACTCTTGAGAGTCCCTTGGACTGCAAGGAGATCCAACCAGTCCATCCTAAAGGAGATCAGTCCTGGGTGTTCATAGGAAGGACTGATCCTGAAGCTGAAACTCCAATACTTTGGCCACCTGATGCAAAGAACTGACTCATTTTATTTCAATTGAACAGCACTGCCTTAGAATTCTGTCCTCTGTATACCATTCAAGTTAAATTTTACGAACTCTATCAAAAGCCTATCCTGAATCCTTCAAATAGAAATTATCTCCCTCCCACTCATGGCATACAGTAGGCACTCAATAAATACCTACTGAATAAACTGCATGAACACTTTGTTTTACCCTCATGGTACCTAACATTAAGACTCGTATGTAATCTGTCTTCTTCCATGTGTCTCCTACAAGATTCTGAAATTCCTTGCTTAAAACTCTCTCTTGTCTCATAATCTACTTCCTGGACACACCGTCTGTCCACTTCCCTGAACTGTTCTTTCTCCTGCTGTCCAGCTCTTAAGTCACTTCTAAACTTATCTCCAGTGAGTTATATTCCTTCCTGGACACCCCTGAAGCACCACTTCAAACCAACTTAGCAGGAAGTCTCCAGTTTCTTGAAAATTTGACTTCAGCTTGTCAACATGAAAAGATGAAAGGGGAAAAAAAAAAAACAGTAAAAAGACATACGATTGCAAAAGATAAAAATATGAGCCCATGTTTATGAAAATTCAATTATAGTAAAAAATATTTTCTTATACTGATGCCAGTTGAATGGCTTTCTTGTGATTCATCTATAAGTTTGTGGACTGATTGAGGGAAAAAAAATATTTTAAGAGAGGCATTTCTTCAACATTTCTGAAATACAATTAATCTCTAAGTTATATATTTTTAAAAAAACCCTCAAGTTATGGTATGATTAAAAGAACCTAAGGAAAAATCTTTCAGAAACCTCCTTGCCCTTCTGAAATACTCCTAAAGATTTTGATGACCTATAAATATTGGATAAACACAAATGCTGACTTTTAGCCCAGTGAACAGAATGTGAAGAACACAGCAGCATCACAAATAAATCTTCGCTGCACATTGCCTCTAGGGCATAACTGCCATATCAGCAAAGATAAGGTGTCCTCAGAGAATTGGAACAAGTGAGACCAAGAACAAAGCTATGCTGCTCTTCAGCCTGGGAGGTCCTTTGCCTACATTCCCCTCTGACTAACACAATAGGCCTGGAGGCCCTTCAAAGCCCTTTCCAATGGGTGCCTGGCCCAAGAGCCCAGTAGCCATAACACAGCCCTTCAAATTGCCCACAGCATCCACTGTGTCCCCCTTGAAAGACACTTAACGTATCATTTTTAGTTACCAATGGCTTCTGCCCAGATGTGTCTCATGCCTTTTTCTCTGTCTCTAGCACAAACCCTATGGGTCACATTCAATGTATATTTGCAAAAGTGAGTGTACAAATGAATGAACAAACAAAGAAAAAATGGTGGTTGTGCCCGCCTTCCTAAATCAGAATACTAAATAAGTTCTTGCTCAAAACCAGAGTGTCTTCACTTGGGGAAACAGTACTAATCAAATTATGAATGCCACCTACTCTAAAAGCAGGTGTCCACTCTAAAAGGAAAAGCTGATAAGAGGCTTTGCATAGCCATCACTAAAGTAAACACTGGAACAACTTGCAAATGAATATTGGGAGAAGTCAGCTCTTTGTAAGTACTATTTGCTTCCTACTTATTTTGTGCACTTTCTAGAAAACAGTAACTTTTATCAAGTACTTGTTATGTGCCAGGCACTGTTCTAAATGCTTTACATATTTTATCCCTTTAATCCTCACAACCATCTTGGAGGTAATTCTATTATTATCCTCATTTTACTGATAAGAAACTGTCCTAGATTCTGTAGATTTACATAACCCACACTCTAAATCATGCTAACTGGATCAAGACAGTGAAGATAACAATTTCCAACCTTGAGAGAAGGATAAGATCAAAGGTGATTTCATGATAACACTAAGTTGATATCAAACACTGGGTTTCTTATGATTAACTGTGTACACTACAAAGTCGCTGCAACCTGCTATGATCTTAAACAATCTGAAGTGTTTTTATCAACATCATCAGTCTAATTCCCTCTTGCAAGGATTATCCACAAATACTAGACAGAAAACAAAAAGGTTAGTAAAATTGCTAATGTACAATCACATTACCAAATATCTAATATCAGTATCTACTAGGTCAAGCTACCAATAATACCACCTTAATTAAACATGTAGATTCAAATGACTACATTAAAGTTTAGGGCAATAAATTTGGACCACAAACCACAACTACTGTTTAGCATGTCTAAAAAGAATGCACTATAAGAACAGTTTTTGCAAACACACTATACATGCTTTATATGGTTTTCCTATTGGGCTTTCCTCGTAGCTCAGATGGTAAAGAATCCTTCTGCAATGTAGAAAACCCAGGGTTGATCCCTGGGTCACGAATATGGTTTTATAAAACATCTGCTGTAAAATAATAAAATGTGGGTTTATATAGCTTTGTTGTTTTTTGAATGACACATGCTCACTGTAAAATAATAAAATAATAAAATAAGTACAAATGAGAAAAAACTCATCCAAAAATGAATGAAATTTTAGTGAACATCCTCCAGATCTCTTTTATGCACATATAATTAAGGAATAATATTTTGAATAAATAGGATGGTTCAAAGCATCAGTTTTGTGACCTCCTTTGTGCTTGAAAACATGCCCTAACCATTTTCCATGTCAATAATTATAGATCTTTATCATCCTTTTTAAAGTGCTCTCTAGAACAGCAATTCTCTTTCTTTAAAATGAGAGACTTCAAAGAACTTTTGTGCTTGTGATTATGTTAATATTTGTCATTTAAAAAATTACAGTTGAGAAAATTAAATATTTTAATTCATTTAAAATACATTTAAAATTACATTTAAATTAGATACATTTAAATAAAGTACATTTAAAATAAAAACAAATCATTTGCACATGAACTTAAATGATGTAATTTCACTAAAAATAATGAATAATCCCACTCCTTGGCTTGTGGCTCCTTCCTCCACCTACAAAGCCAACAACAGGGATCCAGTCCCTCTTATATCGCATCTTTGTAAGCCATTCTTCTGCCTTCCTCATTTGCTTTTAGGGGCACATGTGAATACACTGGGCCCACCTGTATAATTGAGGATAAGCTCCCCACCTCAAGATCCTTAACCTTAACCACATCTGCAAAATCAGTTTTTCAACCTAAGGTGATATATTCAGAGGTCCCGAGGAATAGGGCACCAAAATATTTGGGGTCATTATTCTGCGCACCATACAACCCATACAAATTCACAAATGCTTTCCTCTGGACAACCACGGTATTTGTGTATACAGTTCCTATGGTGTCACGTGTATTAAAAAGATGTGTTCTCAATGGACAAAATTCAATAAGTTGAGTAATTTCTACTGATCCATCAAGGATATTCTCAAATGAACCTGGCCTTTTTTTTTACTGTGAATTCTTGGTGGTGACAAATATAATGACTACTAGTAAAGTTTGGTGCCACTACACTGATTCATGCTAAGTCATCTGTAGTTTTATCTACCATTGCTTTCAGACAAGTGGTACAAATGGTAACATAGTGAAAAGGACACATTACATTTTAACATTATGATGAAAGTAGTTTTGCTGACCCACTGAAAGCATCTCAGGGAACCCAGAGATCCACAACCACATCTGAGAATCACAATTAATATTCTACCATGCCCACAGCAGTAAAGTATAAAAACATTAAACCTAACTTATCTCCACTGAATTCAATTATCTGTTAAACTTAAGGACATATAGGTTATAATCAAATTTTAATGCCTTCCAAAATTGTTCAAACAGGCTCCAATACCAGCTCTCCGATTTATGGCTCTGTGCTCTTATACAAATGTATTACTAACTTCTCTAGAACTTTAATCTTTTTTCATGTATAAAATCGCTTAATGAGACCTGCTTCAAATGATTATTGTAAGGATTTACATGAGAGAATATATATGGTTGGCACATAAGTGCTCACTAAATGGTAGCCATTGTTTCTCATCATCTATCCTGGGTTCAAATATTTTGGTTTTTTAATGGACAGATTCCAATATTACAGATTTTTTTTCTCATACTTAAAACAGGAAAGTGATATGCCTACTTGAATCCTGTCTTTCTGACAGCTGAAACCATAAGATGTATTTCCAGGGTTGTAGATATTCCTCAAGGAAGTCAAGGCTTGGAATGAAAGTTTAAGGATGCTGTATGTAAACTTCAAAGAGATTTACAAAGAGATCAGAAAATTACAGCAGATCTTACAGTATTAATATATGAGTCAGCAGTTATCAAAAGACAAAGCCTCATCTTTCTCTATAACTTGTTTTGTCGGAATCATTGTATATGTGTAAGTGAGTGTGTGTGTGTGTGTGTGTAGATAGATGAATAGATAAATAGACAAAATACATATTATTTTTGTATATATATCCAAAAAAAGCTTTCACTAGTTCCTCTTTCCACATCTAATCACCTATCTGCATGTTTGCGCCTTTATATTCTGCCTTGCCACCCATACTGTGAATGAACACATTGCTGGTGAAGGCAGAAACACACACATACACACACACCTTGGACATCAAGAGGCCATCACCTCTTGCTTACTCCTGAAACCTGTGCCTTCTGAGTTTTTGACCCTCATCCTACTAAGTTGGTCTCTGGAATGCTACACTTAACCACCCGTTAATTACAGCAATTAAGATTTTCAATATTTATATAATAAAAAGTATATAAGGCTTATTGTGTGCCAGGCCCTGTTTCAAACATTTTGACAAATATCAACTGAGGGACAGGCTTAGCTGATCAGATCCACCAGATAATATAATGCCCACTACCACCCATTTGGTTGCTATGAACAGGCCAAGTCTACAAAATGTAGACATTCCAATACCTTATAAAGTGCTTTTCAATTAATTCTAAGTTGACTTGTAAAATTACCTTATTAGGACAACACGTTATAATTAACTTTCAAAAGCAAACACAAGTTTACTATCATCTCAGACCAACTTATTTTGAGCTCAAATTCATACCACCATATTATTTTCTTACTCATTAACCTAGCTTTAGCAGAATCATCATCTAGATTACACAGATTTTAGATCTTGCCATGGTCTTTATCAACTCTGAAAAATAAACATCATCATCAAACACAGAAGGTCATCAAAACCATTGACATTCATGAAAAGAACAATGGTAATTTTGGCTGTTTATGAAATCAGTTTGTTAGATGTTTCAAGTGTAATAGTTTAGAAAATCAAAAAAGAAAAAAATGAGTGCTCAGCAAGAATCACCTATATGTCAAATACTTGCTAGAGTATTACTAAATAACACAAATACTTATGTTGCATATTTCAAATACAATAGAAGCCAGATTTGCCAGCCAATCTTTTTAAGAAAATTAAAAAGAGTGTAGCTAGCTGTTTTGCCTAGTTCCTATTTTATTTCTCAGTATAAGTCAAATCAAATATGTTTTTGCCAGTGACTCTGAACCCTGGAAGCAACACTACTGTGCTTTTACTTCACAAACATAATGTAGACTTTGAATTGAAGAGAAACAACAATAGAAACAGGACTATATCTAGTTAATTTCATTCAACAAACAGTATCAAGCAGTTGCTATGTGCAAAACTCTTGTTAGATTTGGCAAAGTGTACAGTGGGTGGAAATATCACCATATTCAAAAAGATTGCATCCAGTTATACACAAATGTTACCTCAATTTTAAAGAATAAGTTTTAAAAGATGATTATCTCAGGAGGAAAAAAAATGATTGTGTTATTAGATTCAGTATAAAGCTTGCCAAGTACACAAAAAACCATTTACAGAGGAGAGGCACTAAACTCAGAGATTTTGCACACAGAAGTGTGTGAATTAAAAAATGAATTTATCAAATTTTAATATATTTTCTGAAAAAATATTGCCATTCCTTTATGTATTAAAAAAGTCCTGTGAGGGAAGTTAAAGGACAAAGTATAAATTTCCTAAAATCCAAAGAGAGCTTCCTTGGTGGCTTAGTGGTAAAGAATCTGCCTGCCAATGCAGAAGACACGGGTTCAGTCCCTGATCCGGGAAGATCCCACGTGCAGTGGAGCAACTAAGCCCGTGCGCCACAACTATTGAGCCTGTGCTCTGGAACAAAAGAAGCCACCACAATGAGAAGCCCGCACAGTGCAACCAGCCCTCACTCACCACAAAGAAATGCCCGCACATGCAACGAAGACCCACACAGTCAAAAATAAATAAACACAGATTTTAAAATAAATGAATACAATCCAAAGAGACAGGAACCCAGGAGGTACACATACTAGTTGGTGTCAACCAGGCAGGGGGTAAGGTTAGGCCAGAAAGGGATTCATCTACTGCTATTTCTCCCCAGTGCCTGCTTCCCATCTCTGCAGAATATTTAACCAGGAATGATGTGTAAAATGCTAACTCTTCAAAAGCACTTCCCAGGTAGATCAGCCAGCAGAGAATCTGCCTGTAATGCAGGAGACCCTAGTTGGATTCCTGGGTCAGGCAGTTCCCCTGGAGAAGGGATAGACTACCCACTCCAGTATTCTTGGGATTCCCTGGTGGCTCAGATCATAAAGAAACTGCATGTAATGCCAGAGATCTGGTTTGATCCCTAATTTGGGAAGATGCCCTGGAGGAGGGCATAGCAACCCACTCCATTACTCTTGCCTGGAGAATCCCCATGGACAGAGGAGCCCAGCAGGCTACAGTCCATGGGGTCACAAAAAGCTGGACACAACTGAGCAACTAAGCACAGCACACTATAAGACTTCTTTCACACTTGTGAGTAGTGAAGTTCAGAAGTCATAATATGAAATGCATTCCTCCAACATTATAATAAAAATAGCTTTATCCTATCAAGTGTTAGCTGCTCAGTCCTGTCCAAGTCTGCAACCCCATGGTCTGTAACCCACCAGGCTCTTTTGTTCACAGGATTCTCCAGGCAAGAATACTAAAGTGGGTGGCCATTCCCTTCTCCAGGGGGTCTTCCTGACTCAGGGACCAAACCTGGGTCTACTGCATTGCAGGCAGATTCTTTACCATCTGAGCCACCAGGGAAGCCCCTTATCCTGTTAAAGGCTATGCATATGAAGAGTCTTTGTATTATATGATGAGTTACTAGAAATAGCAAACCTACAAACAGTTAAAGCAGTTCACAATCCACTAAAGAAAAAAAAAAAAAATAACACCTTGGTATGTATCCTGGATCACTCCAGATCCAATTAATTTTTGTGTTACTTCCATTTTCATTGGTTGGCCTCTTTAAGTTTCCTCATTTGTGTACAGGATCAGATTGTTTTTGCAACGCACTGGCTCTGCACTTTCCGACGGGGCACCTTGTTTGTCTCATGACCTGCTATTAATGTAGTTCCTGCTTTCAGGCAATGTTTTCCACAGGGTTATTTCCCATGCTGATAACCTAGGTAAAGGGTAAATGCTTAATCCAGTCTCTTTCATTATAAATCACAAGCTTCAAATCTCACACCTCCACAGGTGCAGAAAAAATTCAGTACAGACAGTTCCAGTCACTATACTAAAACAATAAAATGCATTTTTCTTGCAGGCATGAATGCTGTTAATGGAGTTTATATCTCAACCTTTTACTATCTGAACAGCTGTTTTCAAAGGAGGGATAATAGAATTGACCCAAGAGCAGCACCACTACCACCTCTCAGAAACCTTTTCAGATCTTGTTAACTGTGTTTTAAAAAGATAAAGTTCAAGTTCATCTACAGAAACAAACTGTTTTGAAACAAGCTCTGAACAATGTGCCTTTATCTCACTAGGGAAAAAAGTAAAGAGATTCTTAAATAAAGACTGAAAAAGGATACTTCAAACCTTTTGGCATTTCCCCCCCCCTAAAGGAGGCTTATCTATTTGCTTCACAAGAATGATTTCCATACAGGAAAAATTTTTACAACTTTGTCATCTAACAGAATTAATTATCAATACATAAAAAAAACAACGAATGTCTGAATGCAATTCCTACAATTCAAAAATATGAATACCAAAAAGAAAAATTAAACAATGATGAAATAGACAAACAATTATAACATGGAGTTTGGGGGGAAAAACACAAAACCTAGTAGCATATCCTTTATATTTATTAAGAGCATAACTGCAGAGCATAGAGTGTTCTGAGTACTTAGGTATTTCTTTTTCTACAGTGTTGAAAAAATATTCTTGTCAAAGAATAGACACATTTTCAGATGAGAAAAGAGTTGGGTTTTCAGCAACTGTGAATCTGGAAAGATCCCAGCTTTGGAGGACATCGGATCTCATTGTCTTCCCGGTCCTTCAACCCTCCCCCAAAGCCCCTCAATCGTATGTCTTGATCCCCACCCACCCAAAAAAGATTCAGAAGGTTCACCCATACAAATGTTTTGGAGAAGCTATTTTAAAATATGCTTGAACAAAACAACACAGTAAAATAAGAAACAGGAAGTCACAGGATGAAGGAAACAGTGACTCCAACCTCAAGGGCTGTGCCACAGGCACCCATGCCATCAGTCCCACTGAACAAGATAGCAGAGAGCTATACTGGGTGAGAAGTACCTAGGAAAGGAAGGGCTTTCAGGCTGGCTAGCAGGCTTGAAATGTTAGAAGAATATAAGGATATAAACTACAGCAGAGAGGGCAAGAAAAAATTGGTAGAGATTCTGGGAAAACAAAAGCAAACAAAAAAAAAGCTAGAAAACAAAAGACGTATAATCATGGCACACTGATGCTTTGGTGAATGTTTACAGAGTTACAACAGCATGACCTATTACTAATGATCAAATCTTAGAATCAATCTAAAAACAAAGCATGAAATTAACTATGGGCACATCATACTGTAATGATATCAATTTTATCAACATAAAAAAGTACAGACACCAGAAACTAGAAAGTGGAAGTAGAAGACAAGAGATTTTTAAAATGCAAAGGTTGTAGAATTGACATAGAAATTTTAATAAATACCATTAAAGAAACACTAATTTGAAAATATACACGTACCCTAATGCACATAGAACATTAATTACAAATGCCAACATATGGAAGCAACCTGAGTCCATCAACAGATGAATGGATAAAGTGCTTTAAAAAGATGAAGTTCACAGCTTTCTTATCCATTCATCTGCCAATAGACATCTAGGTTGCTTCCGTGTCCTGGCTATTATAAACAGTGCTGTGATGAACACTGGGGTACATGTGTCTCTTTCAATTCTGGTTTCCTCGGTGTGTATGCCCAGCAGTGGCATTGCTGTGTCTACGGCAGTTCTATTTCCAGTTTTTTAAGGAATCTCCACACTGTTCTCCATAGTTAGCATTCATACACCAACAGTGTAAGAGGGTTCCCTTCTCTCTGTGCCCTCTCCAATGGAATATTACTCAGCTATTAAAAAGAATGCATTTGAATCAGTTCTAATGAGGTGGATGAAACTGGAGCCTATTACACAGAGTTAAGTAAGTGAGAAAGAAAAACACTAATACAGTGTATTAACATATATATGGAATTTAGAAAGATGGTAATGATGACCCTATATGCAAGACAGCAAAAGAGACACAGATATAAAGAAAAGACTTTTGGACTCCATGGGAGAAGGCAAGGATGGGATGATTTGAGAGAACAGCACTGAAACATATATATTACCATATGTGAAACAGATCGCCAGTCCAGGTTCGATGCATGAGACAGGGTACTCGAGGCTGGTGCACTGGGATGACCCTGAGGGATGGGATGAGGAGGGAGGTGGGAGAGGGGTTCAGGATGGGGAACACATGTATACCCATGGCTGATTCATGTCAATGTATGGCAAAAAACACTACAATATTGTAAAGTAATTAGCTTCCAATTAAAATAAATTAATCAATTTTTTTTTTTTAAAGATTAAGTTCAGAGACAAACTGTCTTGAAACAAGCTATGAACAATTTCCCTTTATCTCACCAGGGTAAAAAACAAAGAGATTCTTATAGACGGGATACTTCAAACATTTTTGCATTTTATTTCCTATGAGTGTAACATATATATAAAAAAGAATGAATGAATATATTAAAAAAGAATAAAATTTTCCCATTTGCAACGACATGGGTGGACTTGGAAGGTTTTATGATAAGTGAAATAAGACTTACAAAGAAAGACCAATACTATATGATACCACTTATAAGTCTAATTCATTTTATATTGGAGTAGAAGACCAGGTAACTTCTCTCAGTTCACAGCTTTCTGCATCTGAGAAATCATACCCAACACACTTCATCTGCACCTAGACATGATTTAGCAAAGGAGATTCTGCTACTTGAGTCTAAATCACAACATTCTATCTGTTGTGATAGAATGAGACTGCTGGGCATCTTAGAAATGGGTGAGTATATTTTTCCTGTCAAAGGATGTAAATAATTTGTGGACAGAATTCAGACTGTGGTGGATTAAATATATGTCCATAAATTATTTCATGGGGCTATTTCCCATGTCTTAAATCTGGACCTGTGACTGCTCTAACCAATGGAATGCAGTAGAAATAATGTCCTGAGATTTCTAAACCCATGCATTAAGAAAGCCTTCAGCTTCTATTTTTGTACGCTGATGAAAAAATAGTTGCCATATAAGAAGTCAGACTACCATGAGGCTGACGCGCTATGAGGAAGCTAAAACTGTCCATGCGGAGACACCACAGAGAGATTCCTGGCCAACTCCAAGTTGACAGTGACCTCAGCTGAGGCACCAGACAGGGAAGAAGCCATGCTGAAGATGCCAACTCTGTCAGATGCCACATAGAGTAGCGAGAGCTATCTTTACGAAGTCCTGCCCGAACTGCGCAATAGTGACAACTAAATAATGGGTATCGGCTTAAGCCAATTTTAAGGTGACCTGTTATGCACTCAAGAAAGTAAAAAACGTCTAATTTCTCCCTCTCCCTTCACTCTGCAGTTCATGAGGTTGCAAAGCTGGACACGACTTACTGACTGAACAACAACAACCACCAACAATATACAAAATATCTTAATTTCTCTCTCTCTACGTCCCCAATATTGCTCTAACAAGCTCACCCTCCTCTTTACTCCCACTATTTATATTCAGTCTAAGCACTCTGAATGAATTACTCCAGCAACTTTCTAATATCCCTTTACCACTCACCACCACCCTAGACATTAATCATTCTCCAAATTACAGTCAAAGTTGTCTTTCTAGATGCAAATCTAATGTCACACCTGAGCTTAAAATCATCACTAGCTCTCCCGCACACATAAGAGATATCTTAGCATGCATACAAAACCTTCCACAATTTGGATTCAGACCACCTCTTCAGCTCCACGGCCCATTGTCTCCCACAGGCAATGAGCACTCCAGAAACAGAATAAGCCAAGTGTGAAAAATCCAAGCATAGGTTCTGGAATCTGGAGGCATATATGTTGTTGTTCAGTCTCCAAGTCATGTCTGATTCTGCAACCCCATGGACTGTAGCCCACCAGGTTCCCCTGTCCATGGGTTGCCATGTCCCTCTCCAGGGGATCTTCTCGACCCAGGGATCAAACCCATGTCTCCTGCATTGGCAGGTGGATTCTTTATTGCTAAGCCACCAGGGAAGCCACAGATGTTATATAGGCTGCCACCAATTAACCCTATGAACTTGGCAATCACTTGAAATAGACTTTAGCTTCCTTTACATACACATTAAAAGTGAAAAAGGAGAGGGAAAAAGTTGGCTTAAAACTCAACATTCAAAAAACTAAGATCATGCCATCTGGTCACATCACTTCATGGCAAATAGATGGGGAAACAGTGGAAACAGTGAGAGACTTTATTTTCTTGGGCTCCAAAATCACTGCAGATGATGACTGTAGCCATAAAATTAAAAGACACTTGCTCCTTGGAAGAAAAGCTATGACCAACCTAAACAGCATATTAAAAAGTAGAGACATTACTTTGCCAACAAAGGTCCAGCTAGTCAAAGCTATGGTTTTTCCAGTAGTTATGTATAGAGTGAGACTTGGACTATAAAGAAAGCTGAGGACAGAAGAGTTGATGCTTTTGAACTGTGGTACTGGAGAGGACTCTTGAGAGTCACTTGGACTGTAAGGAGATCAAACCAGTCAATCCTAAAGGAAATCTGTCTTGAATAGTCACTGGAAGGACGGATGTTGAAGCTGAAACTCCAATACTTTGCCCACCTGATGCGTAGAACTCACTCATTGGAAAAGACTTGATGCTGGGAGGGATTGGGGGCAGGAGGAGAAGGGGACAACAGAGGATAAGATGGTTGGATGGCATCACCAAATCGATGAACATGAGTTTGAGCAAGTTCCAGGAGTTGGTGATGGACAGAGAAGCGTAGCATGCTTCAGTCCATGGGGTCGCAAAGAGTCAGACACAACTGAGCCACTGAACTGAACTGACATACACATTAGTGTTAGACAAGAACTAGATGATTTCTCCTTCACTTTCCATCTCTATATGCTGTAATTCCCCCAGTTCTTTTGCTGTTGTTGCTATTCAGTCGCTCAGTTGTGTCCAACTCTTTACAACCCCATGGACTTGAATTTTGGAAATTAGAAAGAAAGAAAATGTGTTTCAAAGGGGGGCTTATATATACCATCCTTCTCCTTGGCCCCAAGCCCTACCCTCCTGCCTGCTTGTCTCCAGGATCAGCTCTCCTTATCTGTTCTTAATTCCCCCTTTACTTTGTCCTGTTATCTTCACAAAGCCCATGCTTCCTTCTCATGGTCACCCTCACGATGATCCGGTGAGCAGAGTAGGGGAGGGTACCTGCTGGAATTTGCACGCATGACTGTTTATGAGTCACATACCTCACAGGTAAGAATCACCTTTAGAAATATTTCCAAGTCAGTACATGACATTGAGTGATCTTGACATTAGGCAGTATTTCAACAGCTGAAAGTGAAGTACAATCAGAAAGAACACAATATTCTAACTTCAGAGACATAATCAATTCTTTTCTATCAAAAGTTATGTATAAAGTTTAAAAATATAATACTCTGGCAAGAAGACATTTTCTTCTTAAAAATAGTTAGTAGCATTTGCAGATTAATCTACAATTTCTCACCCACAGAATGTAGCATATTTATTGGCCAGATTAAGGAAGATGTTTTTATACATTACTGTTTTTTAAACTCCTAGAAAGTAAAGGCAAGAAATTCAAACTACTTTTAGAATGTGTCTTTAAAACTTGAAGTCATACATAAAACTACATTGTAAGCTCCATGAAGATGGATGCTTTTTCAGCCCTGGAGACTAGACTATTTGTGAAATTAATGAATGAGTTGATAAAAGGGAATATGAAGCAATGAGGTATTACTCAAATTATGAGAATCTGTGGACTTTTGCTCAAAAGTACATTTCACATAAAAATTCAGACTAGCACCTCCGAAAACATGTAGATCTTGAACTGTTCTCCTATAAAGTTACTTAAACAAAGCTATGCATATTCTGTAGGATGTCTAACAGATGTCTAACAATGTCAGTTCAGTTCAGTTCAGTCGCTCAGTCGTGTCCGACTCTTTGTGACCCCATGAATTGCAGCATGCCAGGCCTCCCTGTCCATCACCAACTCCTGGAGTTTACCCAAACCCATGTCCATCAAGTCAGTGATGCCATCCAGCCATCTCATCCTCTGTCTTCCCCTTCTCCTCCTGCCCTCAATCCCTCCTAGCATCAGGGTCTTTTTCAATGAGTCAACTCTTCGCATGAGGTGGCCAAAGTATTGGAGTTTCAGCTTCAGGATCAGTCCCTCCAATGAACACCCAGGACTGATCTCCTTTAGGATGGACAATGTCAATCAAGGGGTGCCCAAAGTCAAGGATATGCATGACATGAATTCTAGCAGAACGTTTCCTACCTATAGACTGGAGGGAAGGGGTTGAATAATTTTATTAGCAAGCAATTTAAAACATTTTTATATGAAAATAAATTGGATGTATTAAAAAATAGACTAAAATCTGCATTAATTCTTAACATAAGCAAAGCTTCAAAAACATTTAGAACTTGTAGGAGACTGCAAAGTTGTCACCCCCATTCTCTCCACATGTACAGCTATACTTTCCTCTGACCTTAAGCTTTGGTTGAAAAGTTCAAAAAGATTGAATAGAACGTTTCAGCATTCTTTCAATGTAAGAAAGATCCATTACATAATAATGACTCTACTCTAATAAAATGCTTCCATTCTCAGGTAATGGCAGCAAAGGAAAGGATAAAATATTTAAAGGTAAACTTCTATCATTGGAGAAGGAAATGGAAACCCACTCCTGTACTCTTGCCTGGAAAATCCCATGGGGTCGCAAAGAGTCGGACACAACTTCACTTCACTTTTTTCATCACATTCTCTATTTTAAAAGTCATCTGCCTACCTGATTCTATATATTTTATTTGGTATCTAAAACTTTAAAAAACATTTTCCATGTGGTCTTCCACTCTTTCATAAACGCATGCATGTGTGCTCACTCGCTTCAATTGTGTCCCACTCTTTTTAACCCTATGGACTGTAGCCTGCCAAGCTCCTCTGGGATTCTACAGGCAAGAATACTGGAGTGGGCTGCCATGCCCTCCTCTAGGAGTAAACATATACTCACACACAAAATATTATAATCTGTGATTAAAAGATTTCTATAAGTCATTTTACATAGCAATTTTAATTCAGATGAGCACAGAATAAAGGTACCCCAATAAACTGACCCAAAAAATGTAAAGTTGAGAAAGCCTAAAAACATACACTGCCTAAGAACAAAAAAGAAAAACAGAACTCACAGAGAGGTAAAGTTACACACACAAGATGTCTGAACTTCTGTCTCCAGCCAAAAGCAGAGGAAGTGTGAAGCATGCTAGCCACTGGGCCTTGGGTGAATGGAATGCACAGTCCAGTGTCACAGAATTTGTGGCATTTGCAGTCATGAGGAAAGAGCACACAGCTCCCATGCTCCAGGGCTCCTCTCTTCAGGGCTGCTCCAGGAATGCAGGTCCAAAATAAACCAAACCAGAACACTGAACTGCCTTTCACCCATGGATGATGACCTACTCCTGTACCTGGCCAGGTATCATAGATCCAAAATCAACAGTTTTAATTCCTCCCTGTCCACCACATCCTCAGCTTCACATCATCACTGTTTTTCAGAGAAAAATGTGTGGATTCTTTTGGTGGGGAAACAGCATGAAAATAATTATTAGTTCTAATTTCACAGGTAGTAATAAAAATGTTCACTAACAACTGGCTTTTATCATTGCTAAACAAAATGTTTTTATTATGATATCCATTACTTATATTGCTTAAAATACATTCTGAAAGACAGTGAGGGTTGTGTGGGGTTTTTTATTTTTTGCACATTACCATGTTCACAATTTATTAAGTTTTTACTAATTTTGATCTGGTAGATACCTTAATGAATAAAGACAAGTGTAAATAATTTTGCTAAATATGCCAACATTTTCAAAACTCACATGTTGTTGCAAAAAAATTAATATATACAAAGAAAGTAATTTACTACTTACTACTATTTGCTTTTTACCTAGTTTTATTGAGATATAATTGATATACAACACTGTTTTAGATTTATAACATGATTTGATTACTATCATTTCTATATTTCTGATGATACCAATTTCAATTGCATTAGATTTTATCATGGGAATTTATACTTTTTCCTCTTCCTAAGTGTACTATGACATTATAAAAGAACCTAATACTTCATCTTTCTGTGTTTCTGTTAAATTTGTTGTGTTTACCATTTAAAGAATTCAAATTGAGAAGAAAAACACATATTCAAGTAGGACAAAGGATATGAATGTATAATCCTTTTTTTACTGGTGTATAGTTGCTTTACTTTATACTAGTTTCAGGTGTATAACATTGTGATTCAATATTTTTATAGATCATACTCCATTTAAACTGTTATAAAATACTGACATTTCCCTGTGCTGTACAATATGTCCCTGTAGCTTATTTTTCTATACCTAGTAGTTTGTGCCTCTACCCTACTCCTATCTTGCCTCTTCCCCTTTCTCTCTTCCAACTGGTAACCACTGGTTTGTTCTCTGTGAGTCTGTTTTGGTTTTGTTATATTCATTCATTTGCTTTATGTTTTAGATTCCACATCTAAGTGATAACACACAGTATTTATCTTTCCCTGCATGACTTACTTCACTAAACATAATACCCTTTAGGTCCATCCATGTTGCTGCAAATGGAAGAATTTCATTCTCTTTTACAACTGAGTCGTATTCCACTATGTATATCACCATATTTTCTTTATCCATTCATCTGCTGATAGCATTCAGGTTGTTTCCATATCTTAGCTATTGTAAGCAAATGCTGCTATGAACATTGGGGTGCATGTATCTTTTTGAAGTAATGTTTTCATTTTCTTCAGACATACCCAATCACAGAATTGTTAGATCATATAGTTGCTCTATTTTTAATTTTTTGAGAAACATCCATAATGTTTTCCAGAGTGATGGCACCAATTTAGTCTTACCAACAGAATACTAAGGTTCTCTTTCCACACAACCTTGCCAATATTTGTTATTTGTGGTCTTTTGGATGATAGACATTCTGACAGGTGCAAGGCGCTATCTTATTGTGGTTTTGATTTGCATTTCTCTGATGATTAGTGATGTTGAGCATCTTTTCATGTGCCTGTTGGCCATCTGATGTCTTCTTTGAAAAAATGTCTATTCAGGTCTTCTGCCAATATTCTAATCAGGAGCAGATTATTCTTAGGAGAAGTGGTAAAATAAAGATAATTGAAAAGTGAAGAAATATAGATTAAATCAAGAAGATGTTAGTTTTGGAAATGATTATTAAAAAAAATTATACACAGTGCTGGAGAAGATCCAGCAAAATGAGCCCTTGATGGTATAACTGTAAATAAGAATAGACTTTCATAAAACAATTGGGCAAAATATTTAATACCTTCATACAACTTGACTTTTTAACTTTCTAACTCCACTTTTAGGAATCGAGCCACCACCACCTCAAATTAAATATAGAAATATTTCTGAAAATTATTAAATTTGTCTTAAAAATAAATTATTTTTTCAAAAATCCTTTTAGAACAAGGTATAAACAAATGATACAGCCATTCATCAGAGCATTACTAATTATTAGAAACAATTTATATGATATATATATCCCACATGAAAGAAATAGGTGAATTACAGTGTATTCATTCTGAGTAATAAAAACAATCATTAGTTTTTGAAAAGATGACACAGTAAGAAAAAGTAGAATACAAAACTGTATACATGGTATCATTACAATATAATTCTTTTTTTGTTGTTTTATTCTAGAATAGTTTTAGATTTACAGAAAAAATGTCAAGGTAATAGGAAGGCTTTCCATATAATTTAAAAACAATTTCTCCTGTGGTTAACATCTTCCTCTAGCATGGTAAACTTATCACTATTACTCAGCCCATAATGATACATTTTTATTAACCAAAGTCCATGCTTTATTCGGGGACTTCCCTGGTGGCTCAGATGGTAAAGAATCTGCCTGCAATGTGGGACACCTGGGTATAATCCCTGGGTTGGGAAGATTCCATGGAGAGGGCACGGCAACCCACTCTAGTATTCTTGCCTGGAGAATCCCATATACAGAGGAGTCTGGCGGGCTATAGTCCATGGGGTCACAAAGAGTTGGACACAACTGAGCGACTAACACTACATGCTTTATTCAGATGTCCTTAGCTTTTCCCAAATGTCCTTTTCTGTTCCAGGATCTCACATCACATTTAGTAGTCATATTTTCTTAAGCACCCCTTGGTTGTGACAGTATCTCATATTTTCCTTGTTATTTATAGTTTTCAGACATACAAGGCATTTTGTAAAATATTCCTTAACTGGGACTTTCCTTATTTTTTTGTCATGGTTATGATGGGTTTTGAGGAGAAAGGTCACAGAAGAAAAGTACTGTTTCCAACAACACATTTAAGAGACAACATGGGAAAAAAGAAATATAACAAAATGTTAACCAGAATGTTTAACAATAATTAAGTTGAGTAATGAGGGTCTATGAGTAATTTTTTTCTTCCATCATTGACCTAAATCACTTTTTTAAATGCTTCACTAAAACCATTTTTATTATTATAAAATGAAATACCTAAAAAGAAATCATATAGTTAAAAATGGAACAATAGCAGAAATATGTCATCTGCTGTCCCTCCTCCCATGTCTCAGAAATGGGTGGCTACACTTGTCTACCAGCTGCTGTTTCTCCTCTTGTCACCAGAAGCCGTGTAATTGATTTGACAGCTGTTGAATGACTTCTAGGTACTGGTGCATCTATTCAGGCTAGAGACAGAGAAGGGCAAACTGTTTGGGTAGGGCTGTCATTCTTTCTGACATCTTCTTATATATAGGGCAACATGCAATACACCATTATGTATATGAAAAAGGAGAACTCAGCCCATTAAATTCTAATCTATGTGGAGAAAAGATCATGAACTATTAGGTGAAAAAAATCAAGTTGCAGAACAGTGTAAATGGTAGGCACAATTATTATAAATAGAATATATAAATGTCAAATCAATTTCATATATGTATTTTTTAAGCCTAGAAGGGTGTGCATCAGTCTGCAACTTTCTGAAGGAAAAGAGAATTAAAAGGGAAGTTGATTTTTGGCTTTCTTACTGCTGATACATTGATATATTATATAAACTCCACCATAAAGCTTCTCTATATTTTAAAATGCTGTTTAAAAATGATAAAAGATGCTTATGGAAAGTTTATATAATATGAAAAATTGAAATGATTAACACTTTCATTTCACTTTTTCATATTACATCAACTTTACCATAAGCATCTTTTATCATTTTAAAAACCACTTTAAAATATAGGGAAGCTTTAAGCCAAAAATTCACCAGTTTAAAGAGTTAAACTAACCACCATATACAAAACTGGGCAGAGTTGCAAAGAGTAAACCAAAAGAAGGAAGTTTCAAAAAGTTTCCGAAATGGCATACCAAGATTACAATTCTTCACTCAACTTCCAAGAATGTAAATGGCATTTTTGTGTGTTTAGATCCTTTTGCAAATTGAAAATAAATGCAGCTGTCTGTATTCTTTGCACATCTTTCTCTCCCCAACCACCAGTATTTTAAGAAGGGTGTTCATGGCAAGTACTAGCCATAATTTAATTAGTTCACTCAGGCCTTTCCAACAGCTGCAGTGTCTAAAGGCAGCCAACTGTTAAGGCAATATGCCCACATGTTCCTTCATTTTTTAATAAGCTGATTTGATACACATATCTCAAGAGAATCTGTGAAGAAACCTATTCAAGAGTCCAACTCAGAGATGTAACAGTAATCATCTTCACAGCTACTCACAGTGAATGGTGTGCTCCTTGTAATTGTATTTTTTACATTTTTTATTATGTTGAAGATCATCGGACATCATCTGGACTTGAAAAATGGCAAAGGTATCCGTGTTTCTACTCAACTCAGCTTCTCTGACTTAAAGCATTGCACGTCTTTGTAAAAACACAAATAACAGACAGCACATTTTATGCCTTGAAACTCCATTTCTATCTCAGCACAATTTCATCAAACTAAATGTAGTTAGTGAAACACAGAGTACCAAGAAAATGGAACCCTGGGAAGTAAGTGGTGATGAGGCTAAGAGACTCGGGAAAGACGTGGCATGGCCAGCCCAAGGCAACTCAGAAATTTCAGAAGAATGATGGGACCTGAGGAAATTCTTATTTTTAAGATATATAGCTCTATTTACTAAGTTTTCAAAGTTCCTAGGAGAATAAAATAAATAACAGTGATTTATTAGAGAAGCAGAGAGCTCAGGAAAGATCAGGCAGTTTTCCCCTGTATCAGATTGAAAAGATTCTGCATGGCAAGATACTATCTCATACATGTGGTTTATCTACCCACAAGAAAGGTTAGTTAGGGTAAAGCGTCTGCCTCCAGTGTGGGAGACCCAGGTTCGATCCCTGGATCGGGAAGATCCCCTGGAGAAGGAAATGGTAACCCACTCCAGTATTCTTGCCTGGAGAATCCCATGGACGGAGAAGCCTGGTAAGCTACAGTCCACGGGGTCACAAAGAGTCGGACACAACTGAGCGGCTTCACTTACTAGATTTAGAAAATGAATCTAAGGCTATGAAGGACTTAAGGGAATCTAAGACTTCTGGGACAGAGACCCAACACCTCGGGGGCAATGAAGAATCTAACACCTTCATTCAGGTACTTCTAGAATTCAGGCAACCTAGATCATTAACACCCTAAGAATATTGAAAACTTACAATTCTTATCATTTCTCAATAGTTCTTGATAAACTGAAGCAGGTAATGCAGTTGAATAGCTGCCCAAAGCTTCAGACATGTTTCTGATCTACATGTGTAAGGAGAGGAAGCCATCCAAACAGGCCCCCATTTGTCAGCACTGGTAAGAGGGTGCTGGCTACGAATTCTAGCGTGCTCTCCTTCAAGAAGCCGTTTATCGCTCTGCACTTCTATTCACTCAACCCATGTTTATCTGGGTGTTATCCTATGCCATGGCCTGTGCTAGGTGCTGGATTTAGAAGGCCAATGAGCCACAGGCTCTTCCTTCAAGGATATTTAAATCTCCAGGAGGATGTCCTGTTTTTTGCCAGACTAATTCTTTCCAAATCTCTTCCTCAAGTAGTCAGAAAGGTTACATTTCTGAATTCTAAAAAAATGTTAGTCATAGCAATGGAAGCAAAGCTTTGAATCTTCCCAAATCTCCACATGAAAACAGAACAACTGATACCAAAACCAAAACCCCCAGACAACATCCACAACAAAACCAGGTGAGAGAGTATCTTCTTGAATCCCCAAATACAAATCATTTGGTAGAAATCACATGCAACTACAAGACTTGCACAGTCCCAGATTCTCGAAAGAAAGAAAGAAAGTGAAGCAGTAAGGTGACTAAGGAGCCTGAGAACCAGAGGAACCAACAGGTACTTACTACAAAGCCTGGCTGGCCAACGTCAGAGCAGCAGCTGAAACTGGAAGGCTTTTGGCTACTCCAAAAACAGATGAATGAGAAAGCCAATGGCCCAGTCTAAGAGGCTAAACTCTGGAAACTGCTCCCCTCAGCACTCACACTCAATATGGGGACTCAGACTGACAAGAAACTGCTAGACATGAAATGAAACTTGAGTAGAACAGGAAAAGGAAAGAGAAAGTCCAGAGGAAAGAAGAGAATAAGCCAGGAAATCTCACAAAATAAGCTACTGCATTTTTTAACAGTCTTATGAATATATAATTTACATATCCCAAAGTTTGCCTTTTTAAACATAAAATTCATACATTTTTAGTGTATTTACAAAGTTATGCAGTCATCAGGTCAGTTCAATTCAGTGGTTCAGTCGTGTCTGACTCTTTGCAGCCCCAGGGACTGCAGCATGCCAGACTTCCCAGTCCATCACCAACTCCGAAAGCCTGCTCAAACTCATGTCCATCAAGTTGCTGATGCCATCCAACCATCTCATCCTCTGTCATCCCCTTCTCCTCCTCCTTTCCCAGCATCAGGGTCCTTTCCAGTGAGTCAGTTCTTTGCATCAGGTGGCCAAAGTTTTTATAGCTTCAGCTTTACCATCAGTCCTTCTGATGAATATTCAGGACTATTTTCCGTTAGGATTGACTGGTTGGATCTCCTTGCAGTCCAAGGGACTCTCAAGAGTCTTCTACTATACCACAGTTCAAAAGCATCAATTCTTTGGCACTCAGCTTTCTTTATGGTTGAACTCTCACATCCATACATGACTACTGGAAAAACCATTGCTTTGACTAGATGGACCTTTTTCAGCAAAGTAATGTCTCTGGTTTTATACATGCTGTCTAGGTTAGTCATAGCTTTTCTTCCAAGGCGTAAGCATCTTTTAATTTCATGGCTGCAGTCACCATCTGCAGTGATTTTGGAGCCCAAGAAAATAAAGTCTCTCACTGTTTCCATTGTTTCCCCGTCTATTTGCAATGAAGTGATGGGACTGGATGCCATGATCTTAGTTTTTTGAATATTGAGTTTTAAGCCAGCTTTTCACTCTCCTCTTTCACTGCAGTCATCACCATTACCCAATTTTAGAACATTTTCAACACCCCAGAAAGAAACCATGTACCTGTTACCAGTCACACTTCCAAATCCTCAGCCTTCCTCCTCTCACCCAACTCCTAAAAACCACTGTTTTCTCTATTCACAGTTTTGATTATTTTACATAAATGGTTGTTACACAATATGGTCTTTTATGACTGGTTCCTTTCACTTAGCATTTTTTGAGATCCATCTATGTTGTAGCATGTATTAGTTTTTCATAAACTTCATTCCTTTTTATTGCCAAATAATATTCCATTGTATAAGCATACCACTTTTGTTTCTCTGTTCATCACTTAAAGGGCATTTGAGGGGTTTACACTTTTTGGCTGCTATGAACAATGCTGTTGTGAACATTCATCTTTAAGTTTTGCATACACTATGTTTTCATTTCTGTTGGAACTGTTGAATAATATGGTAACTCTATCTTTAACCTTTTGAGCAATTCCGGACTATTTCCCATAGTGGCTGTTTGATTAATGTTTTACATTCCTGTCAACAGCGTATGAAGGTTCCAATGACTACTTCTTTGTCAACACTTGTTATTGTCTGTCTTTTTTGTCACTGCTGTTCAGGTAGGTGTCAAGTAATAATCTGTGGGTTTGATTTGCATTTCAATAATGGCAAAAGACACTGAGCATTTGACCATTTGCATATCTGCTTGGGGAAAATGCCACTGACATACTTTGCCCATTTTTAATTGGATGATTTGTCTTTATTATTGAGTGGTAATAGTTCTTTATATATTCTGGTTATGAGTCCCTTTAGACATATGATTTGCAAATATTTTCTCTCATTTTATGCATTGTCCTTTCATTTTCTTGGAGGTAAAAGTGTACAAACTTTTAATTTTGATAAAGTCCAGCTTAGTCTTCTCTTTTGACCTTTATATTTTGGAGGCCATATCTAAAAAAACATTGATTAAATCCAAGGTCATGAAGATTTGCTCCCACATTTATTCTAGGAGTTTTATAGTTTTACCTCTTACATTTAGATCTATGATCCACTTTAAGTTAATTTTTGGATAGTGTGTGAAATAGGCTGCAAGTTCATCCTCCTGGCTACAGTCCATGGGGTCACTAAAGAGTTGGACATGACTTAGCAACTAAAACAACAACAACAATATAGCTTTTCCAGCGCCACTTGTTGGAAAGATAATTTATTTCCCCACTGAATTCTTTTAGCACTCTAGCCAAAAGTTAATTTACAATAAATGTAAGAGTTTATTTCTTGTCTTGGAATTCTGTTTATAGATCCATATGTCTATCTTGATGTGAGTACCACATTGTCTTGATTACTATAACTTTGTATTCTGAAACTGATAAATGTGAGTCCTCCAACTTTGTAATTTTTTTTAATGCTTTGAGTATCCTAGGTCTCCTGAATTTCAGGATAAGTTTGCCAATTTCTGGAAAAAAAAAAAAAAAACTAGCCCTCCGGATTCCAAACATGATTGCATTGAATATGTTGATCAACTTGAGGATGCCATTTTAGCCATGTTAATTTTTCCAATCCACGAACAAAGATGAATTGCCATTTAGTAGATTTCATTGTTTTTCAATAACATTTTGTAGTTTTTAATGAACAAGTCTTGTACTTCTTTTCCTAAATTTATTTCTATTTTGTTCTTTTTCATGCTAGTGTAAATGTAATTGTTTTTTTAACATCATTTTTGGCTTGTTTATTGCCAGATGGAAATTTCTGGTCTTAATCATTTCACCTAGAGCAAACTCTAGATTCTCTCTCTCCATTTCTCACTCCCTTGCATCCAAATATATTAAAATTCCAGTTTTTCAGAAACAGCTACTGGTAAATTATCAGTCTTACCCTCAAGAAAACTTTTATTAGACGTTTTACTTTGAATACATGCATGTGTGTGTACATAATTATACACATATGTGGGGTTTTTTTACAGTTAATGAATCTACAAACAGAATCTTACCAACATTCATATTACAATAATGGTAGATTATGGGAAATTTTTTCATCATTGCTAAATTTGTTTCCAAATTTTTTCTATAGTTAATATGTACAATTTGTTTCTATTTTTTTAATTCATTTTTTAAAGTGTTTTTTCACTTCTGTCAAGCAAGTTTGTCAACTGCCCCAATTTAAGACTAAGAAAATGACTATAATTTCAGTTAGTATACATTGATTTCAGTAGTCTTAGAAAACATTTGATTCTTTTCCAGTGTGGATTCATTCAAAAATACTCATTAGACTTTTTTTTCCTTCAAAATACTCTAGCTGATAGATAATTTAAAGTATTTGAGCCCTTCTTGAATTTTTACAAGTTGGTTAGTTCACTCCAGCTTGAGGTGCAGTTTGATTGAGACTAATCCTTGGTGAAGTTTCACAGTAAAACAAACAAACTCCTAAATATAGCTTTAAGGGACAAAGCCATAAATCTCTTCAACAAACTAATATTCTGCTGCCTAGAAACATCTTCAAAAAGGGCATAAATGTTCTCTGTAATCCATCTTTTAGAGATCTGTATAACATCAATTAATGAATTTTACAACCCCCTTCTCCAGATAGCTATAAAAGTCCCTTCTAATCTTAGGATGTTAAGTTACTACTGTCAATTTATCCTTATCCTGTTCTGTCACCTCTGGGGGAAATGAATCTGATGCAAAACTTTTAAATGTTCCAATCTACTTCACAGAATTTATTAAAAATTTCCTCAGTTTCAGGATTTTGATATTTGTTCTCCAAATTTATTCTTGTTTACTTTATCCCTATTTGCCACAGTCCTAAACTTCAGTTTGAGAAGGCAATGGCAACCCACTCCAGTACTCTTGCCTGGAAAATCCCATGGACGGAGGAGCCTGGTAGGCTGTAGTCCATGGGGTCGTGAAGAGTCGGACATGACTGAGCGACTTCCCTTTCATTCTTCACTTTCATGCGTTGTAGAAGGAAATGGCAACCCACTCCAGTGTTCTTGCCTGGAGAACCCCAGGGACGGCAGAGCCTGGTGGGCTGCCGTCTGTGGGGTCACACGGAGTCAGACACAACTGAAGCAACTTAGCAGTAGCAGCTAAACTTCAGTTGCCTATTTTGTTCAAAGGAAATCAAAGTCCTCTGGGAATACTGTTGTGAGCTTTAAATAAGCTGATATACATAAACCCCTTAACACAGTGTATGCTGGTGATAATCACTCAATAAATGGTAGCTCCAATTAGCTCTATTTAATACATTTTCAAAATTTTCTATATTCTATCCCCCTTTCATACTCAAAGTTGTTCAGTCTGTCTTCCTCTATGGTCTGCTGAAGCCACACCCTCCCTTAATGTGTATAGTAATCTAAGGGTGGACACACCTCAGTGTTATACACAGTAGGACAATGTGCCTTCTGTCTCCTTCTCCTCAGCTGACTCCTTAACAACTGCAACCCATAGCCCTAGTGAATTACACCCCAAATAAACTAGGAGCCAATGAAGACTAGAGGTCAAAACTATAAATAAACTCCACACGTGCTATATTTGCTTAAGAAGATGGGTCGTGGCACACCACGAAGAATACTATTACATGATGTGCAGTCAAAAAATTAAACCCCTGTTTTGTTTCAGAACAACCACATGGAAATTAACAGTGAAATCAACTGCCTTAAAAGTACTGAAAGGGGAAGTTCACAACCTATATTTTAAGCATAGATATAAAATATTTTCACCAATCTCAAATGCCAGACACTTCACACAGACCATGACTCCAAGTGGCAAAGGCTATATAAGTCCACAGAGATAAAGAAGCCAAAAGTACCCTAATGTTGTGCAGTGTATTTTGCAAGTGTTTCAAATATTCTTCTTCAAAGCTGTTCTTTACTTTGCTTTACTGAGCCCAAAAGGCAAGCAGATGGTAAACATGACAACTCAAATTTTAATGCAGATAATTAGAGTAAATAAAATACACACTATCATTCTTCCCACCTTTACAATGTAATGTAACAAAATGAAACAGTTACCACTTGGTAGGAAATGTGAGGTCTTCTGTAAAACCCAATTAACATTATCAGTATTATAGCTGGTATAATTATATATCAATGCACTCAATATTCCAGCAAATTTGGAAAACTCAGCAGTGGCCACAGGACTGCAAAAGGTCAGTTTTCATTCCAATCCCAAAGAAAGGCAATGTCAAAGAATACTCAAACTATCGCACAATTGCACTCATCTCACATGCTAGTAAAATAATGCTCAAAATTCTCCAAGCCAGGCTTCAGCAATACGTGAACTGTGAACTTCCAGATGTTCAAGCTGGTTTTAAAAAAGGCAGAGGAACCAGAGATCAAATTGCCAACATCCGCTGGATCATGGAAAAAGCAAGAGAGTTCCAGAAAAACATCTATTTCTGCTTTATTGACTATGCCAAAGCCTTTGACTGTGTGGATCACAATCAACTGTGGAAAATTCTGAAAGAGATGGGAATACCAGACCACGTGACCTGCCTCTTGAGAAATCTGTATGCAGGTCAGGAAGCAATAGTTAGAACTGGACATGGAACAACAGACTGGTTCCAAATAGGAAAAGGAGTACGTCAAGGCTGTATATTGTCACCCTGCTTATTTAACTTCTATGCAGAGTACATCATGAGAAACGCTGGACTGAAAGAAACACAAGCTGGAATCAAGATTGCCAGGAGAAATATCAGTCACCTCAGATATGCAGATGACACCACCCTTATGGCAGAAAGTGAAGAAGAACTCAAAAGCCTCTTGATGAAAATGAAAGAGGAGAGTGAAAAAGTTGGCTTAAAGCTCAGCATTCAGAAAATGAAGATCATGGCATCTGGTCCCATCACTTCATGGGAAATAGATGGGGAAACAGTGGAAACAGTGTCAGACTTTATTTTGGGGGACTCTAAAATCACTGCAGATGGTGACTGCAGCCATGAAATTAAAAGATGCTTACTCCTTGGAAGAAAAGTTATGACCAACCTAGACAGCATATTCAAAAGAAGAGACATTACTTTGCCGCCTAAGATCCATCTAGTCAAGGCTATGGTTTTTCCAGTAGTCATGCATGGATGTGAGAGTTGGACTGTGAAGAAGGCTGAGCACCAAAGAACTGATGCTTTTGAACTGTGGTGTTGGAGAAGACTCTTGAGAGTCCCTTGGACTGCAAGGAGTTCCAACCGGTCCATTCTGAAGGAGATCAGCCCTGGGATTTCTTTGGAAGGAATGATGCTAAAGCTGAAACTCCAGTACTTTGGCCACCTCATGCAAAGAGTTGACTCATTGGAAAAGACTCTGATGCTGGGAGGGATTGGGGGCAGGAGGAGAAGGGGATGACAGGGAATGAGATGGCTGGATGGCATCACTGACTCGATGGATGTGAATCTGAGTGAACTCTGGGAGTTGGTGATGGACAGGGAGGCCTGGCATGCTGCGATTCATGGGGTCGCAAGGAGTCAGACACGACCGAGTGACTGAACTGAACTGATATGATATACCAACAAAAGCCTTTGCCCTATGAGGCCTTTAGGATCCCTCTCAAGCTTACAAACATTTGAGGGAAAGGACTTTTCCAAAAATGCTTCAGAGGCTGGGACATTTTGAACAAAGAAAGTGTTTAGAAAGAACAGTACTGGAATTGTTGTATAATACTGTAGTAATAGCCCCAAGCACAGGATGTTAACAGTGTCTCTTAAGACCCTAGGGCTCAAAAAGTATTACCTCTACTGGCAATATTAACTTTATTTAATCCTAAAAATTTTCAGAAGACTAAGGGTGGTTTCCCAGATAGCTCAGTGGGTAAAGAATCTGCATGAAATACAGGAAACAAAAGAGACCTGTATTCAATCCCTGGGTCAGGAAGATCCTCTGGAGAAGGGCATGGCAACCCACTCCAGTATTCTTGCCTGGAGAATCCTGTGGACAGAGGAGCCTGGAGGGTTACAGTTGGGATTGCAAAGAGTCAGGCGAAATTGAAGTGACTAAGCACAGCACAGCAAGGATAAATCAGTCAGCTTGCCTGATTATATTCTCAGGTTTTTATGTGAGACAAGGAGGATTCTACACCTAAGCCAGGGAACAATTCCAACTGAATCCTGGATGATGCTGTTAAAAGAGTTGACTTTATTAAACAAACACTAGTTCATTGTAGAAAGTCTCCATAAAGAGCACTGAAATCTCCTTCTACATACGAAACAACTCAGGGGCATGGCAAAAGAAGACTTCTCAATAAAGTGGACTAAGAGGTGAACTGCCTACAAAATCAGACTGAGAAGCCCATATCACATTCTAGAAGAAGGAAGAAGCATCCACTGAAAGATTTTTAGTATGTTGAAATGATGGAAGTACTTAGAGAAAATAGACACAATTAGACTAGTTAGGATGCTATGTCAATAATCCAGATATGAGGTGATCCAGCTCTCGACTAAGGATTTGGAAGTAGAAAAGTAGAAATGCATACAAATACTATTCAAAGTCAAAATGTGAAGAATGTTTGAATGAAAGGGTGGAAAGAAAGAAAATCATGGTAAAGTATGAGGTTTGAGGAGAGGTCACTGAATTTCTACCTTAGATTAAAGAGGGATGTCAGAAGAAATAATCAAGACTTTAAGAGATGAATTCATTTTAGACATATTGAGTTTGGAGAGACATAAGACATTCAGTCGCAGTCAGTCACCAGCACTGGTAGCAGTTATGATGTAAGAGACCCAGTGACTACCACACTGCTGAGAATGGCTAACACTGGGAAAAGTATTAGATTGATGAAATTTCCCTCAGAGGTCACTATGTTCTGCAAAAACAAGTTTATCAAGCCATTTTTACATAGACATACCATTTGAAAGTACTTCTAACCTTGGCACTCTTTTCCTTAATGCTTTAAACTGTGTGAACACAAAAAAATAAAATAACAGATAACCAAATGCAGTCCTGGCAAACAGCAAAGTGTGTATCACATTATAAATACAAAATTCATTCTGTTGCTTGAATTTATTTTAGACTTTGATTTTTCAAACGTTTTTCTTACATTAAATGACTTTTTCTTTCCAATTATCTTGTGGGGAAGATCACACAATTTGTTTGGATCAAAAATATTAAGGCTGGTTTACAAGGAGGAAAATTTCTTAGGTTAAAGAGTTTTACTCGATCATCTCCTGATATTTTTGGTTTGGTATATACCACCTGAACCAAAAATAATCTTAACTTTTAATTCATGTTATTTCTGGCAGCAACAGGAAGCAATCCATCATGGAATAAAGAAAATGACAGCTCAAATAAATATCAAGTTCCTCCTTAACCATTTTAAAGAAAAGCATAACTACTTTGTGAAATTCAAGGGTCAAGGGACTGAGTGATATGACTTGCTAGGAATTTTGCAATATATTTTGATTTATAACTGAAATTAGGAAGCACATTACTTATATAAAGCAAACTCATGAAGAAGTTTAACAAATACTTGGTATAAACCCTTGATCCACAAATCAAAATGACTACTCTTTGCAATAAATACTATGGCATGTTTCCCTTTATTTCCTCCCACTGTAAGAAGTAGAATTTGCACATATAAAAAGCAATCACTCATTCATCAGTAGTGACAAATATATCATACTAAAATCATAAAATGTTAACAAAAGGAGAAGCTGAGCATGAGGAATGTATGAACTCTATGTGCTATCCCTGTAATTTTTCTGTAAATCTAGAACAACTCTAAAATTTTAAATTCTTTTTAAAAAATCACTGTACTTTTATGCTTTTTAAAGGTCATGTTTTGCTTTAGTCTCAGAACCAAATATTCACTCGATACATACATATTGAACAAATGGGTACATTAAGCTTTGCATAATATACAAAAATGACTAAGACCTGGGGACTAAGACATCAGGACATGCATGCTTAGCCACTCAGTTGTGTTCAACTCTTTGCGACCCCCACAGACTACAGCCTGCCAGGCTTCTCTGTCCTTGGGATTTTCCAGGCAAGAATACTGGAGTGGGTTGCCATTTCCTTCTCCAGAAAGACATCAACTCTCTCTAATTTCCAAGATCTCACCCTCAAGGACTTTAATGTCAGGAGAAGAGATAAGACTGAGGACACAAGCTACAATACACAAAAGTCATAAAGCAACTTTTCCTCCCTCTGGTGGTTCAGTGATAAAGAATCCGCCTGCCAATGCAGGAGCCACAGGAGACGTGGGTTCAATCCCTGGGTTGGGAAGATCTCCTGGAGAAGGAAATGCAACCCACTCCAGTATTCTTGCCTGGAGAATCCCATGGTCAGAGGAGCCCTGCAAATCTATTCAGGCAGGCTGAATCTTCCTTAAATCTAAGGCCTCACAGTTGTGTGCCAGGTGTTGTTGGATAATGAAAAGTCTCTAAAAGAGTCTCAATTCACATAGAAACCAAATGCCGTACTTCATTCAAAAGTAGGGTGTCACCCTCCCCTGGCTCAGACCTGCTGTTTTCTCTTCCTCTGACTAGCAGCTTTCCTTGGCTGGCTCCTGTGCAGTTGCCTGCGACCCCCTTGGGGAAGGCAGAGAAAGTCTTAATGTGTTGGTCATTCAGTCCTGTCTGACTCTCTGCGACTGTATGGACTATAGCTTGCCAGGCTCCTTTGTCCATGGAGAAAGTCCAGCCATTCACTTCTCCAGGGATTTTGCTGACCCAGGGATCAAGCCTGGGTCTCCTGCACTGCAGGAAGACTCTTTACCATCTGAGCCACCAGAGAAATTCTTAACTGCCCTACAAATACCTATATTGCTTTGCCATTCAGATGCCCAGAGATGTCTCCTCCACCTACATATGGGCTCCCCGACCCATCTGTGACCAACGCCAGCATACCTTCTCTGGATGGTCACTTACAATTCCATGGAATATCTCCAGCCCACTGTCAGTGGGAAAACAGACTCCCCACCCACTGTTCTCTACTCTCTGCCACTATCTCCATCAGCCAGCTTCTTCCCTTGAGATTCCTCTGCCATAAATGTTACATGGTCCTCTTTGTTCCGCAAGCTGCAGAGAACACAATCAGGCTCCCTTTTCTTTCTTTCTCTCTCCCTCCCTCCCTCCCTCCCACCCTGACTCTCAGAAGCACAAATGGATATAATAAGTAAAAATAACTCAAGGCACTTTTATAGTAATTCAAATTTGAATATGAACCTTACCCAAGGAACCCCTTTACTATGCAACTGACTTTATAATTCCCTCAGATAATTGCTTCAAAAAGTTTGGATGGAACTTATTCTGCTAGTCAAGTTCTGTTGCAATCTAAGAGGTGTTTTTAAGCAATCATCTGGCCTCTTTACAGTTCTGACCTCTTCCAATTCCAGTGCTGGATTAAAAAAAAAAAGTTGTTGAAGTTGTTGCAACATTCTTACCCCCCTAATTCCTTGGACTGCTACCTAAAAATGCATCTATCCAGTTTTAATCTGATCTTAAATCACAGATTCTACCAAATTTGAAGTCTTATAGCCTATTACCAGCTTTAAGAAAAAACAAACCAGAAGAAGACAAACATCTTAGTTCAGATTAAGCACCCCCTGATGTTGGTGATGGACAGGGAGGCCTGGCGTGCTGCGATTCGTGGGGTCGCAAAGAGTCGGACATGACTGAGCGACTGAACTGAACTGAACTGATGTTATATGGGAAAAGCTATTTAAAATAATATTAAATGAGGAAAAGTATTCTTCCAAATACTCTAACAGATGTTGTTTCTTACATTACAGAAGAAAATGAGGGGGACTTCCCAGTGGTCCAGTGGTTAAGAATCTGCCTGCCAATGCAGGGAACATGGGTTTGATCCCTGGTCTGAGAGCATCCCACATGCCGCTGGGCAACTAAGCCCGTGCAACCTAGAGCCCGCGCTCCCCAGAGCCCGCGCTCCCCAACAAGAGAAGCCACTGCAATGAGAAGCCCATGCACCGCGACTAGAGTACCCCCTGCTGGCTGCAACTAGAGAAGGCCCACATGCAGCAACGAAGACCCAGCACAGCCAAAAATAAACTGAAAAACTTTTTTTAAAGGAAATGAGGGACTTCCTGGTGGTCCAGTGGCAAAAACTCCCAACTCCCAGTGAAGGGGGCTCGGTATCGATCCCTGGTCAGGAAACTAGATCCCACATGCCGCAACTAAAGAACTGGCATGCCCATTGAAGATCAAAGATCTGCGTGCTGAAACTAATACCCAGTGCAGTCAAATAAACAAATGAAGGAAATGAATGAGAACCACATGGTGGTAAACGGGTGAATAACAATTTACAATCTGCTGAAGGATGAGACTGGCAGGCATCATATATTAACTGGCCTCCCAGCCATCACTGCTTTACGGGTGGTGGTACATTCGGGATTCACAAATTGCATTAAATTCAAAAATCTTTACTGAGTGCTTGGCTTGATACCAGGCTATATGCTATAAAGATTATTTTAAAAAGTATATGATACAGTGGCTGTCCTCAGGGGTGATAAGATATATACAAATAACCACTGAATACCACATAAGATAAGCACTAGAAAAATATGCCACTACGAGATTACATTTTCTGAAAGGATTAGAAGACCTCATACAGGAGGAGGCTTTTGGCTAGATTTTAAAGGAAAGAGCAGGATTTCATGGGGGCAGAAATGGGAAGACTGCAGTAATAAACACAAAGGAAGAGGGGGAAAATAAAGAATGGCTTGTAAAACATTTTAGAAGAAAGGATAGCACCAGAGAACGACAAAGAGCTTGGATCTGGAGAATTCCTCCAAAAAGAGTGAGAGATGAGTACTGGGTGGAGCGGCAGGAAACAAAAAGGAAAAGGGACTCGTCTTATTTCGAAAACACTTGATCCCAGAGAAGGAAGTTCCACTGACTGACGGCTGCCAGCCACTCCTCACCAGCTGCAGCCAGCCCTGCAACTACAAGGCCCTATCTATAACACGTAAATCCTAAGCATGGAGTTCTGGATTTTAAATTCTTGGTTTTGAGCATAAGTTTTGAATTTTAAAAGGTCTGAATTTCTTTTCAAAGTGCTGCTGCAGTACATACATAGTCACCAAATCTACATGTGCAGCCTTCCTTCTGTAGTTTGAAACTACCCAGGTCTCAAGGGGGATTTGATGAGCTAAGCAAATGAGAAATTTACAAGTGCTAAAAACAATCTGAAATGCAGATCTCTCTAGTTTCAAGAAGATGAAGCGGGAATCTTAACCAGAGGGCTATTAAAGCTCCCTGGAACATAATCAGAAATAAGGAAAGCTTCAAATAACCCCATACAATTTCGCCTTGTGAGATCCTTGTGAATTCTATCCAATGACAAAGTAACAAGTCACGTCTAATAGACTGAAGTACCCAGATGCCATGGGAACAGGAAGAAAGCAAGAAATCGTTCAGGAAGGAGTGAACTACTTCTAGCGAAGAAACGAACGTAGCACATGCAGGAGCTGAACAAGGCCATTAGTTATTAATAGAACACGGAACTTGAGGGAATAGAAAATGCCAAGAAGTTAATACAAGTAGGAATGATTTAAGCAGGCTTACACACTTGGCCATTATTAAGAGCCCAACCTCAGGTATTCAGACAGTCAACAAATAAAACTCTCTCTTCATTCAAAATTTAGATGTTTACCTCTCAACAGAAACCCTACCCACTTACCCCAAATGAAGCACGAAGAACATCTTGGCAGCCATGTCACACTGGCTTTCCAAGTTTCTTTCAGAGAAATGATGAGCTACAGGAACAGCTGGGCACCACAGCACAGCAGAAGCATCAGAGATGTTTCTGCAAATCTTTCAAGGGAACAAATGATGCCTCAGAACACTGACAATAAAACAAACCCTTGACTTCACAAAGTTTTTTCTGGTCATTTTATTTGGCCACATACAATCTCTCCATCCTTGGATTCATCATCGGTTTTGGTCTGTGATTGCCATTGGTTTTGGCCTCTCTGACCCTATTTTCAGTCTCCCTAACTGTGGGGTCTTATCCCCAAATAAGCTGACCAAAGTCCTTGAGGATAGGCATTGAGTTCCACTCATCTTTGCAACCCCCGAGGGTCTGGTATAGAGTCTTCAGGGATTTCTTGTAGAATTGGAAGCCCTGTTGCTAAATATTTCTTTGGAGTATATTTATACATACTTTCCCATTACAAAATGTTCTATAACAAGGATTGTAGAATAATTGTTTCTCCTAGGAACAATTACACTTCAAAGGAGCCCAGCTATTCCATCGGTTGTGTGTAGTGTCAAGGAAGAAAAACATGATATAAATCAGCATATCATAGACTAGACAAATAGAACTTCTCTAATAAATCTTGTTTTCAATGCAGCAATTGTGGGCTTTAGAAATGTGCCTCATTTCCTTTCTTATTAAAAACAAGTAAAACATTTTTTTAAATGAAAACAAGTAAGGAAATATTTTGACAACATTTTTAGCAAAAGAGAAGATGAAAGTATCAATGGCTCAGTCGTGTCTGACTCATTGCGAACTGCTCCTCTGTCCACAGGATTTCCCAGGTAAGAATACTAGAGTGGGCTGCCTTTTCCTTCTCCAGGGAACCTTCCTGACTCAGAGATTGAACCCCCATCTGCTGCACTGGCAGGTGGATGCTTTACCACTAGGCCACTAGGAAAGCCCCCAGCATAGGTTCATGGGTTATAAAGACTGTGTACTAAAATGTACAGTTAGTAAACAAAGGACTATTTTTTTTTTAACTTTTTGTTTTGAGTTGGGGTATAACTGATTAACAATCATTGTGATAGTTTCAGGTGAACACTGAGGGACTCAGCCATACATATATTTGTATACTAAGGGCTGTTTTTAATGACACCTATTGTGTTTCCCTGGTGGCTCAGCTGGTAGAGAATCCATCTGCAATGTGGGAGTCCTGGGTTCCATCCCTGGGTTGAGAAGATCCCCTGGAGAAGGGAACAGCTACCCCCTCCAGTATTCTGGCCTGGAGATTTCCAAGGACTGTATATTCCATGGGGTCGCAAAGAATCGGACACAATTGAGCTACTTTCACCTTCACTTTCACTGTAATACTTCCCTGGTGGCTCAGACAGTAAACAATCTGCCTATAATGCAGGAGCACGGGTGCGTACTAAGTCTGAATCTTTGCAGCTCACTGCACTGCAGCCCACCAGGCTCCTGTGTCCATGGGATTCTCCAGGCAAGAATACTTGAGCGAGTTGCTGGGCCCTCCTCCAGCGGATCTTCTCAATCCAGGGAACGAACCAATGTCACTGGCAGGCGGTTTTTTACCACTAGTGCCACCTGGTAAGTCCGTAATGCAGGAGATCTAGGTTCAATTCCTGGGTTAGGGAGATACCCTGCAGAAGGGAATGGCAACTCACTCCAGCATTCTTGCTGGAGAATTCCGTGGACAGAGAAGCCTGGTGGGCTACAGTGGGTGGGGTTGCAAAGAGTCGGACACAACTGAGCCATTAAAACACATTGTAATACACAAAGACCTTATTAACACTTCAGTTCAGTTCAGTTCAGTCTCTCAGTCATGTCTGACTCTTTGCAACCCCATGAATCGCAGCACACCAGGCCTCCCTGTCCATCACCAACTCCCGCAGTTCACTCAGACTCATGTCCACCGAGTCAGTGATGCCATCCAACCATCTTATCCTCTGTCGTCCCCTTCTCCTCCTACCCCCAATCCCTCCCAGCATCAGAGTCTTTTCCAATGAGTCAACTCTTCTCATGAGGTGGCCAAAGTACTGGAGTTTCAGCTTCAGCATTATTCCCTCCAAAGAAATCCCAGGGCTGATCTCCTTCAGAATGGACTGGTTGGGTCTCCTTGCAGTCCAGGGGACTCTCAAGAGTCTTCTCCAACACCACAATTCAAAAGCATCAATTCTTCGGCACTCAGCTTTCTTCACAGCCCAACTCTTACATCCATGCATGACTACTGGAAAAACCATAGCCTTGACTAGATGGACCTTTGTTGGCAAAGTAATGTCTCTGCTTTTGAATATGCTGTCTAGGTTGGTCATAACTTTTCTTCCAAGGAGTAAGCATCTTTTAATTTCATGGCTGCAGTCACCATCTGCAGTCATTTTGGAGCCCAAAAAATAAAATCTGACACTGTTTCCACTGTTAACACTTAGGGGGTTAATATTGCTGATCTACATCCATTGTGAACTACTGAGCAAAGATGAGTCCATCTGTCCCTGACCTCACAGAGTTCCTTGGGATGCTGTCTGAAAAATACAGTATTAAGGGGGAAAAAGTCAAAATAATTCAGGCCTGAAATCAGAAAGCCACTGCTTCTGGGACAACTACAGGATAATATTAGAGCATCCTTTTTCTTTCATAACCAAGATGAGAAGCTGTAACAAACAATGCCAGATAACAATTTCCTTTATCTCCATCTTAAAATACCCTTTGATAGTATGTTATCTATCATCTATTTATAAAGCCAAGATCCATTAATCATTTCAAATGGAAAATTAATTACTTTTGGATCAGAAGAAAAATCAGAAGTTCCTTTGAAAATATTGAGAATTTCTACTGTATATTTTTCATTATCAAAGAAAATTCTTTCAAAAGTTCAATCCTTTCCAATATTTAAATCCATCTTTTAAAAATTGCTATACTTCTATTACACATTTATTCAGTTATCTTTCTTAACTGTCCAGGAAGACAGTGAAAAGGACCTTTTCTGGGCATTTATGTTAAAGCTAACATCAATGTAATGTGTCTTCTAAGAAAAATAGTCTTTTCTAATAAAAATAAGGATGGAGGGATCTTCAATGCATTTCTAAATGTCACAGAATAGGAGATATTTAATGTGATACTTTGTCTATGAAGGAAAATACAGAATTCGGTCAACTATTTTTAGGTTTTAAAATAATTTTTGCTTTAGTGTTCCACCAGTTTGTAGGTCTAGCCACCATCTGTTTACCAGTTTTCCTTTAATTTACCTGATAGTTTTAACTCAAATTATATTTTCAAAAAGTCAGGCCAATTTTAGAGCTGCAATCTCGACTAGTTAGACTAAATGACCTAATTGACAGAGAAAATGTATTATAATGGCATTATACCAAAGCTAATCTTGGGAGGGAAAGTTTCAAAAACCAATAACAGTCTAAATTAGAAACTAAAAACATTAGCCCCAAGTAATAATCACAAACAAGATCTACATAGGCAGCTGGTATTTGTCTTCAGTCAAGAGAAAGTTGCTACCATTTTATTGTAATTTTACCTATATTAATGCTTAATTTATATGGATATCTATATATTTAAGGGTCTCTTCTCTGTTTAAAGCTAACTGCTAAGTTTTAGGGAAATATCTCAGTAAATTTCCATATAGTTGATTTCCAAAAGAAAGGGACACAATAACATGTATATTTTCCCCCTGGTTAATACAGCAGTAAGAACACAAGGAAGCACTGTTTTAAACAAGAGGTGATTTGTTAGCACTAGTAACTTGCTACAATTTATGCAAGAGAGAGGGTTTTCTTTTCAAATTGAAAAAATAAATATATAAAAAGACAATAAAACTGTAAAAAAGAAAAGTGAAGTCGCTCAGTCGTATCCGACTCTTTGCGACCCCATGGACTGTAGCCTACCAGGCTCCTCTGTCCATGGGATTTTCCAGGCAATAGTCCTGTAGTGGATTGCCATTTCCTTCTCCAGGGGATCTTCCCAACCCAGGGATCGAACTCAGGTCTCCCGCATTGTAGACAGGCACTTTACTGTCTGAGCCACCAGGGAAGTCAAGGAGGAAACTGAATAACTAAGTTGGAGGGGGAATAAACCCAAGCAGGTGAAGACATCAATCAATTCCAGACACTATTTACTCTACAATTCTAGGTACTGAAGGCTGGAGAAGGAAGGTTTCTCTGTGAAACCATAAACAAAAACTTGCATGATCTAGTAATGCCATAGCTACTTCTGTTCAGTCTCCATTTTAAGACTTTTCTAGTATAATTCCTTTGGGAGCAGGTCTTTACTTAATTTTTATACCACAAGTTTTATTCTCTCTCAACACAAATTAATTTTTTTAATTACAAAACATTGATCCAAGAACATAGTCATTTAATGAATTTTAAATCTTTTAATTATATTGGCTTTTTCGCAATGACCTTTAAAAAATTATTTTAGATCATGCTTAAGGCAAGTCATTTTTTCAAAACTAACACAGGATTGATTCCTGTCACTAAATGATTTCACAAGAAGCATCAGGCATACAGCTAACAACTGAGTGGAGGTTAAGCTTTTTTGTTTGTTATGTTTGGCTACTGCAAACCCTGTGATCCTAGACATATTAGAATAAACACATATAAATCAAATAATGCTTTTCTTTGTCACCTCAAATTTAAATCTATTTCCGAGCAACACTAGCTGAGATTCTAGGAACTACTCAGCCACTGGCTCAAGTTCTTACCTCATGGAACAAATGTCTACACAGGGTTGAAGGCAGTCTTGCTCAACTCCATGTCTGGTAATAACCACAAAAGGCTTTTGATTGCCCAAAAACTACATGAAAGGGGAAACATCCCCAAATCAAAAATCTTTAAACAAAAGGAGAAAGAGTGAACATCGGCAAACACTAACTTTGAAGCACCATGTATATCAACATTATTAAGACAAATCTTTCAAAGTAGCCCATCAACCTCACACTGCTGTCGACCACTCTTGAGGCTTGAGCCTGGCCCCTGCTGCAGAGAGACCTCATGGGCACTTGCCCTTACTCCCACATTCATCTCCTCGAATTGTTCACAAACATCACTCTCCTCCAGACTTGATGATCACATAAGGGGTGAGACCACTGGTCTCATTCATCTTTGCATCTACTACAGCATTTACAACAGTGCTTTATTCACAATTTAAATAACTTTCTGTTGCTTAGAAGAGTAAAAAGAAAATGCTAAATTATGTTTCTCCTAATAATTCATTTTGTGAACTGTTCATCAATTGCTGATGCACTTTGGTAAACACTCCCCTAATAGTTTTGAAGTAACTTAGAATACACCCCTAATAGTGTGTGTGTGTGTGTGTGTGTGTGTGTGTGTGTGTGTGTGCGCGCGTTAGTCACTTAGTCGTATCTGACTCTTTGTGATCACATGGACTGTACCCCACCAGGCTCCTCCATCCATGGGATTTTCCACGCAAGAATAATGGAGTGGGTTGCCATTTCCTTCTTTAGCAATAGGAAAAAGATCTGAAAAATGTATGAACCACAAAAATAAAGTCAGGAAGCAAATAACATAAAACTTGGTTTTTAATACTTGGTATTCTCTATAGGTATAAAAACCAAAGATTGTTAAAATGCAGCCTTTATTAAAGGAGTACCTCAGTACTGTTTATTATAGTTTGGGAGGGTTTGGGGCGGGGAGGACAAGAAGGAAAACAAGCTAAGCTCACACGTTACAGTGTAAAAGCTTCACCCCCAGAGACAGATCTCAAACATACATCTGTTTTGTACCATTCTACACTCAGGTCTGATGTTAACTACCAAATCAGACTTTTTAACGAGGAAATTTTGAAAATTTACTTAGGAATCTGTCATGTGTTTTACATATCCCTCCAACACATTTCTGCTCTACCCTTACTTTTTAAAATCATATATATAATAACAACTATTGGAAAATTGGAATGGTGTTTACTGATCTGAATCTATAAAAGAGTTTTCTTTAAAAAAAAAAAGGTCAAGAATTAATGTGTAACCATTTCATTCAACTAAAGCTGAAGCTCCAGTACTTTGGCCACCTTATGCGAAGACTTGACTCATTGGAAAAGACTCTGATGCTGGGAGGGATTGGGGACAGGAGAAGAAGGGGATGACCGAGGATGAGATGGCTGGATGGCATCATGGACTTGAAGGACGTGAGTCAGAGTGGACTCCGGGAGATGGTGATGGACAGGGAGGCCTGGGGTGCTGCGATTCATGGGGTCACAAAGAGTCGGACACGACTGAGCGACTGAACTGAACTGAACTGAACTGAAAGAACACTAACATTCTTAGACGCTAAGTCACTCTGTCTATAGAATCAAAGACTGAACAGCACAGAAACAAAAACATAATAGGCAAATGAGAAACAATTCTATTCCAGAGTAATTTTGGAGACACAGTTCCCTGAATGAGTTCATTGGTTCACTCTGAAACGGAATCATACAGCACATGAGGCAGTATTACAACGTCTTTGCCTTCTTGGAACGGAGCCTGTCACAAACATACACAGGGCAGATGGAGAGAGAAGTAAATAGGAGAATACAAGTTGTCACTGAGACCCTTTTCATCACACACTTCCTATGGCTCCCATATTTCCAACCATTACAGCTTTGGTGTTTAGTTGCTAACTTTAAGAAAAATAATGATGATTGGTGCCCTACTAGCTAAAAACCAAAGCATCCTAAAGATAAGAATACATTAACTGTGGAAACTGCCACTGCTGAATCACCTATCATCAAATCTCTCATACTACACGTCCAGATTACCGTTACGTGGAGTCAAAGTGGTGACAATCCTAGCTTTGTGTGAGAAAGTTTTTGGTTTTCATTCTTAAGCATCAATGAGGAAGCAAAATTACCACACCATGCCTTCATGTCATAAAATCACCCACTAGAAAAAGGAACTCAAGGAAGCTTAAGGAGGCTGAAGTCTTTTTCCTGCAAATAAAAAGTGGGACACAGAAAGGATTTGTACCTGAAGAGTCCCACAAGATCTCACTCTGTTTCATTTCTACCCCAATTCTCAGAGCTTTGGGGAGAACTGGCAGAAAGAAAAGGGTGAAGTCATATTCTGAGGGGTTTACACAATTTGCTTGCCAATGGAAAGACTAAGAGGAGGCCAGATATCTTCTCCTGTGAGAAGTCCGAAATTACAACTGACCGCTGAACAACCTTCAACAGGAGAATGTTGGATCCCACCAAAAAAAGATACCCCACATCCAAGGGCACAGGAGAAACCCCAGCAAGACGGTAGAAGGGGCAAAATTGTGCTTAAAATCAAACACCATACTTGCCAGAGACGCTCGGAGGGCTCAAACAAAACCTTGTACGCACAGGAGACCCAACAGAGACTGAGCCAGACCTGCCTTGAGTGCTTGAGTGTCTCTTGTGGAGGTATGGGTCAGCAGTGGCCTGCCGCAGGGGCAGGGACTCTGGGTGTAGCAGTCCTGGGTGTGGCATGAGCCCTCATGGAGGAGGTCGCCATTAATCCCACCATAGAGCTACCGAGCAGATGACCCACCAACTGCAGAACAATTATACCAAACAAATTCTTGCACTGTTAAGAAAGTTCTAGGACCCACAACAGATTTCCCAACCTGGGGGTCTGGCAAAGGGACTGAGAACCTCCAGGGAATTTGACTTTGGAGGCCAGTGGGATTTGATTACAGAACTTCTACAGGACTGGGGAAACAGACTCCTGGAGGGCACAAACAAAACCTTGTGCACGCCAGGACCCAGGAGAAGTGACCCCACAAGAGACTGACCCAGACTTGCCCGTGAGTGTCCCAGAGTCTCCGGTGGAGGCATGGGTCTGCAGTGGCCTGCTGCAGGGTCGGAGGCACTGAGTGTGGCAGTGCACACATAGGACCTTTTGAAGGAGGTCACCACTATCTTCATTACCTCCACCATACTTCGGTCTCTGGTCAAACAGCAGGGAGGGAATACAGGCCCGCTCATCAACAGAAAATTGGATTAAAGATTTACTGAGCATGGCCCTGCCCATCAGAACAAGACCCAGCTTACCCCTCAGTCAGTCTCTCCCATCAGGAAGCTTCCATTAGCCTCTTATCCTGATCCCTCAGAGGGCAGGCATAACGAAAACCACAAGCACAGAAAACTCATCAAAGTGAACACATGGACCACAGCATTGCCTAATTCAATGAAACTATGGGCCACGCAGTGTAGGGGCCACCCAAGATGGACAGATCATGGCGGAGGATTCTGACAAAATGTGGTCCACTGGAGAAAGGAATGGCAAACCACTGCAGTATTCTTGCCTTGAGAACCCCATGAACAGTATGAACAGGCAAAAAGAGATGACACTAAAAGATGAACACCCCAGACTCGTAGGTACCCAATATGCTACTGGACAAGAGTGGAGAAATAACATCAGAAAGAATGAAGAGACGGAGCCAAAGCAAAAACAATGCCTAGTTGTGGATGTGACTGGTGATGGAAGTAAAACCCAATGCTGTAAAGAACAATATTGCATAGGAACCTAGAATGTTAGGTCCGTGAATCAAGGTAAATTGGATGTGGTCAAACAGGAGATGGCAAGAGTGAACATCAACATTTTAGGAATCAGTGAACTAAAATGGACTGGAATGGGTGAACTTAACTCAGATGACCATTATATCTACTACTGGGGGAAGAATCCCTTAGAAGAAATGGAGTAGCCATCATAGTCAACAAAAGAGTCCGAAATGCAGTACTTGGGTGTAATCTTAAAAATGACAGACTGATCTCTGTTTGTTTCCAAGGCAAACCATTCAATGTCACAGTAATCCAAGTCTATGCCCCAACCAGGACTGGAAAAGGGCAGTTTTCACTCCAATCCTGAAGAAAGGCAATGCCAAAGAATGTTCAAACTACCACACAATTGCACTCATCTCATGCACTAGCAAAATAATGCTCAAAATTCTCCAAGCCAGACTTCAACAGTACGTGAACTGTGAAATTCCAGATGTTCAAGCTGGATTTAGAAAAGGCAGAGGAACCAGAAGTCAAACTGCCAACATCCTTTGGATCATTGAAAAAGTGAGAGAGTTCCAGAAAAATAGCTACTTCAGCTTTATTGACTACGCCAAAGCCTCTGACTGTGTGGATCACAACAAACGGTGGAAATTTCTTAAAGAGATGGGAATACGAGACCACCTGACCTGCCTCCTGAGAAATCTGTATGCAGGCCAAGAAGCAACAGTTAGAACTGGACATGGAACAGCAAACTGGTTCCAAATCAGGAAATGAGTACATCAAGGTTGTATATTGTCACCCTTCTTATTTAAATTATATGCAGAGTATATCATGCAAAATGCCAGGCTGGATGAACCACAAGCTGGAATCAAGACTGCTGGGAGAAATATCAATGACCACAGATGTGCAGATGACACCACCCTTATGGCAGAAAGCAAAGAGGAACTAAAAAGTCTCTTGATGAAAGTGACAGAGGAGAGCAAAAATGTTGGCTTAAAACTCAACATTCAGAAAACTAAGATCATGGCATCTGGTCCCATCACTTCATGGGAAATAGACGGGGAAACAACGGAAACAGTGAAAGACTTCATTTGCGGGGGGGGGGGGGGGGGGGGGGGCTTGAAAATCACTGTAGATGGTGACTACAGCCATGAAATTAAAAGACACTTGCTTCTTGGAAGAAAAGTTATGACCAACCTAGACAGCATATTAAAAAGCAGAGATATTACTTTGCCAACAAAGGTACATCTAATCAAAGCTATGGTTTTTCCAGTAGTCATGTATGGATGTGAGGGCTGGACCATAAAGAAAGCTGAGAGCCAAAGAATAGATGCCTTTGAACTGTGGTGTTGGAGAAGACTCTTGAGAGTCCCTTGGACTGAAAGGAGACCAAATCAGTCAATCCTAAAGGAAATCAGTTCTGAATATTCATTGGAAGGACTGATGCTGAAGCTGAAACTCCAATACTTTGGCCACCTGATGCAAAGAAATGACTCATTGAAAAAGACCCTGATGCTGGAAAAGATTGAAGGCAGGAGGAGAAGGGGATGACAGAGGATGAGATGGTTGGATGGCACCACCGACTCAATGGACCTAAGTTTAAGCAAGCTCTGGGAGTTGGTGATGGACAGCGAAGCCTGGCATGCTGCAGTCCATGGGGTCGCAAAGAGTCAGACATGATGAGTGACTGAACTGAACTGAGAAAAAGGATCAAGCCTACAACAGACATCAAGTCCCTATTCATAGTTTGTGAATATCAAAAATATCACAGCAGTAATTTTCTCAAACTTAGCATTTTGTGTGCCTTTGCATGTGTGTGGATGCATGCTCAGGAACAGGAATGCACATATAAATGCATAAACATAGAGGAAAACAATGCAAAGAGGCATAAGACATTTACTCATATTATAATGTCCATTATCAAAGGTCATGGATGAAAAAGAGCAGATATGCATACATCTTTATATCATTTCACCATTTCATTATGTACCATCACATGGAGTAAAGAACACATATAACAAATGTTGGTGAGCATGTGGAGAATTGAAAACCCTCCTACACTGTGGGAATGTAAACTGGTGCAACCACTGTGTCTAACAGCATGGAGGCTTCTCAAAAAACTAAAAATAGAAGTACCATATGATCCAGCAATTCCACTGTTGCACATATATCCATCAAAAACAAAAATACTATTTCAAAAATAGTTCATAGAAGCCAAGGTATAAGAGCAACCTAAGTGTCAATCAACAGATGAATGGATAAAGATTAAGTACATATATGCAGTAGAATATTAAAACAATGAAATATTGCCATTTGCAGTAACATGGATGGAATTGATGGTATTATTCTAAGTGAAATAAATCAGACAGAGAAAGATAAATATGTATGATATCACTTATATGTGGAATAAAAAAAAAAAAAACAATAAACTAGTGGCTAGATCTAAAAACAAGCAAACTCAGAGATATAGAGAACAAACCAGTAGTTACCAGTGGGGAGAGGCAGGAGAGGAGGGGCAAAATAGTGGTAAGAGATTAAGAAGTACAAACTACTACACATAAATAAAACAAGCTACAGGATATATTGTACAGCAATGGGAATATAGCCAACATTTTATAATAACTATAAATGGAGTATAACCTTTAAAAACTGCAAATCACTATACTGCATTCCTATAATCTGTATAATGCTGTGCTGTGCTAAGTCGCCTCAGTCACGTTGGACTTTTTGTGACCCTATGGACTGGAGCCCACCAGGCTCCTCTGTCCATGACATTCTCCAGGCAAGAGTACTGGAGAGGGTTCCCATGCCCTCCTCCAGGGTATCTTTCACACTCAGGGATCAAACCCACGCCTCTTATGTCTCCTGTACTTGTTGGCAGATTCTTTACCACTAGTGCCACCTAGTAAGCTAGAGTCACTAGCTTCCCTATAAATTAGGAAGCCAATTTATATAATACTAATTATCAATTAGGGCTTCCCTTGTGGTTCAGATAGTAAAGAATCCTCCTGCAATGCGGGAGACCTGGATTTGATTCCAGACAGCTGAATAAAGATGCGTCCTCTTCAAATGCCAGCTCTCCATTGGCAGGTTCCCTTTTGTTACTGGCTATAAATGTCTTTTTTTTTTTTTCACCTTTTGACCAATGAAGAATTGGTTCCATTTCACTGTGCCCAAGAATTTAGTCTGGTTTCTACAAAAACTGTACACAAGACATAAAATCTAATCATTCTTATTCTGTTCAATGGCCAATGCTCATTTTCTAATACCATTTTTCATCTTAATAAAACATATATAGAATATATCAGAAACTATAACAGTGAAAAATTAAAGCAAACTAAAATGTATGAGGACAATAAAATTTTGATACATATTCTTAAGTATTACTTTTGTTTAAATTATCTGTCTGGTGATAAAAATTCAGTTCTTGAAACAGATATTTTGTGACTTTTCCAGGAGGGCTCACTAACCATAAGTATGACATTCATGGTTGTAAAATTTAATTAGTAGTAATCTAAGAGTATTCTGAGCAACCTAAAATATTAATTATTGTTTTACATACTCTGAAGAGGAACTCTATGATAACTAGAAAGGACAGTCTCAAGAGAAAATTACCATACTAAAGAAGAAACTGAGATTATCATTCTAAGTGAAGTAAGTCAGAAAGAGAAAGACAAATGCCACATGATAGCATTTATACGTGGAATCTAAAACATGCCACAGCTGAACTTATCTATGGGACAGACTCACGGACATAGAGAACAGACTTGCAGCTGCCAAGGGGAGTAGGGTGGCGAAGGGATGGATGGGGAGCTTGAGATTAGCAGACACAAACTATTATATACAGAATGGATAAACAACAAGGTCTTACTGTATCACACAGGGAGCTGTATTCAATATCCTGTGATGAACCATAATGGGAAAGAATATGAAAAAGAATACACACACACACACACACACACACACACACATATATATATAACTGAACCACCCCGCTATACAGCAGAAATGAACACAACATTGTAAATCAACAATACCCAAATAACATAAAAATTTTAAAAAGAAACTAAGAAAGTTCCCCACCCCTTTTTTTTTTTTTTTACAAATAAGCCTAAGAGAAAATACAAAATTGATTAGAGGAATTACCAGATTAAAAAAATTAAATGTCTTTTAAAGTGATCAATAAATGAACAAATGAGGTGGTCAAGGGACAGATCTCAGAGACAACTCTTTTAAGGCGGAACAATGCAATTCTAAAGCTATACAGCAATTACAGATGCCACACCAGAATTCCACAATCCTGCATCAGGATTCCTACCACCATCCCCTGATTACTTCATTCATTAGGTAAAAATCTTAAAAGCCAGATTGAGTGGGAGGCCCTACTTAAGAAAGGGTACACATTTTCACTATCATGCCATCAACACTGCCTTTAAAACTCCAATGTGAAAATAATTCATCACCCTGTTAATCAAACATCAATAAATCAAGTTATCAATGTTTATGGGAATTGGTTATTTAAAGAAATCCTACATAGCAATTTACGGTGACCTTGAATATCTTTCTATAAAATGAATAGTCCCCATTGTAGAGGGAACATCAGTGATTGAAAGATAAAAATCAAGCCAAGCAAGAAATCTGTGTTCTCATCTCAACTCTATCACTGAAGCTGCTGTGTGGTCTCCAGCATGAAATTTAACTCTCAGACAAAATCTATCTTCCTATCTATAAAACTGAGATAAAGACATTCATCATGACTACTTACCTGGCAGTTGAAAGATTCATATGACATGACTTATAAGAAGATGCTTTAAAAATCATATCCAAATATATTAGCTACTACTTTCATTTCTTTCTAGAGTCAACGCAGATTAAGACAGACTGTCAAAGAGAAATACTCCAATTTTGATGCCTGAGCAACTACTAAATTGTTATCCCGTGCCAATGTCTAAAGAAAACATATAAAAGTAGAGCAAATAGATTCAGGGAAACCACACTGCGCAGTAAGAATCTATAAAGTCAGTGAAGTATCATAATAAAAAGAATCAATATCTTTTAACATTTTATATGGGATGTCTAAGTCATCATTACTATTTCTTGTCTATGATATCCTTAGGTTTGATGATGTTTTCTTTCAAGTAGCATAGCACACAAAGTTAAAAGTTTATAAATGTCTTACCCTACTCTTTAAAGTAAGTCAGTATGGAAATCAACAGCCCAGAGAAGATAAAGGAAACCTCCCCTTCCATAAGGTATCTTATCTCTTATCTTATGGAAGATATCTTCCATAAGAAGATAGAGCAAACCTCCCTTTCCATCACTGAAAGCAAACCTTACTTCCACCTGATCACAAAAAAGAATCCAGTTGCACAGCTCAGTTAGTAAACCCAAGGTCCTGCCATGGAACAGAACTTCTGGGCTGTGTTTATAAAACAATGATCCAGACTTAACCCAGCACTTTCAGGATCTTCTGGTCTGACCTTGCAAATCCAAGGCTTCAAGGCGAAACAACTGAGGTGCAATGTGCCAGGAGTTTATAGTTACATGCTCAGGAGTTTATAGTTCTGTCAGATAATAAAGTCTAGACAATTTTTCTTCAGAAGAAACCCCTGGTAAAATAAAGTTATCAATTTAAATGATCCCCAAATCTATTTATGGTTAACTGCTCTCAAAATGAAAAAGGAAAATCCCTGGGTCAAACCAGAAAAAATGGTGGGGTGGGGGGGAGGAACCTTAATATACTTGCTATAAAACTGAATGCTGGTGACCTCTCCAAATTCATATGTTGAAACCTGCTCCTTCAACATGATGGTATCTGGGAAGTGATTAGCCCTCATGAGGCTCTGCCTTCATGTGTGAAGATACCCCGGAGAGGTCCCTTACCCCTTCTGCCATGGGAGGTTATAGTAAGAAGACAGACACCTATGAGCCAGGAAATGGCAACAATGAATCTGTCACCACCTTGATCTTGGACTTAACAGGGACCAGATTGCAAGAAAAAGGTTTGTTATTTCTAAGCTACCCAGTCTATGAGATTTTTGTTAAAGCATCCTGAGTGCACTAAGACAACTGTGAAATGCAAAGACAACCCCTGAAAAACCAAAGGGTGAGAACCCAGAGAATGGAGTAGTCCTGAAGAACTTGTAATCTATACAATAAACTTGCCCCAAATGGGGCTTTCCTGGCTGAGACAGTAGTACCAGAGACTGCCTGCAATGATGCAGGAGACCCAAGTTCAATCCCTGGGTGAGGAAGATCCCCTGGAGAAGGGAATGGCAACCCACTCCAGTATTCTTGCCTGGAGAATCCCATGGACAGAGGAGCCTGGTGGGCTACAGTTCTTGGGGTCACAAAGAGTTGGACACCATGAAGCGACTAACACATCCACTTTCATTCTCCCAAAATACCCTTATGGAGAAGGAGGAGAACTAAAATTAGTCTTAGTTCATATTGGCTTCCCCGGTGGCTCAGATGGTAAAGCGTGTGCCTGCAATGCAGGAGACCCGGGTTCGATCCCTGGGTTGGGAAGATCCCCTGGAGAAGGAAATGGCAACCCACTCCAGTACTCTTGCCTGGAGAATCCCATGGACTGAGGAGCCTGGTAGGCTACAGCCCATGGGATCTCAAAGAGTCGGACACGACTGAGCGACTTCAGTTTCAGTTTCATATTGGCTAAAGGTACTTAGTTCAATATTGGCTAAAGGTACTTCACTCTAAATCTCCAGAAAAAGATTGAGCAAAACAATTTATTCATTATTCTATGAGTAAGCACCCTGGTGAAAATAAAATTAGAACAAAGGCATGTGACAGTGGAGAATCTGAGTTTACAGGGAACATTCTCACAGTATCTGTAGTTATATCTTATCACAGATTTACTCTGTAACTGGAAATTACAACATTTTATTATCTGGATGAAGAGATGACAAAAATTACACTTTAAGTTGGAAGACATTCCTTTCTCACTGTGAAACGCACATGTCTTTAAAGACTGAACACTTCCTAGTCTGCAAATGGAGTTTAATTTAGCGTGGTTTCATTGCTTCAAAATGAAATAAATGGGATTTTGTGAATTCTAAACTAAAGAAGCCATTTCTCTACTTTGTTCCCTCACCTCACCTAAGCACATACTTCAAATCTCTTTTATTTCTTATAGCTCCATCTTTTTTCCAGGTAGAATCAGAGTCACCACGTGAATTCAGGAAAGAGGTCATTACAAGGGCTTTTCTGATGAAGTGTTGTTGTCTTACACCAGCCTAGTACCCCAGCTCATCAGGAGGCAGATGGAGAAATCACAACTTACCAAATGTTTATCATACACACAGATGGCTGTTTCTGTTTCAAATCTTGCATTCCTTTATGATCCCATTTGATCTGAGTGGATGCGAACACACGCTCCCTCAAGGCATAGCAACCCCATCTCTGTCCACCCACGCCTCCCTTTAATACGGCCAACTGGGTTCCTTCCCTGGGTGTGTTTGCTCAAACTTGCCTTCCCACACTACTCCCCACAATTCTGTTGATGTAACTGAGAAAATCCTTGCTGATTCTCATTCAAAAACAAGGTGTAGCAAAGCCTTGTGGCTTAAAATGGGCTGGACTCAAAGTCAGGTCCTAGGGAACACTGGCAAACAAACACCCACAGCAAGCTTAAGCTGAGCTAATTCTGGGGGTGTTCCAGGCAGAATAAAAGGGAAATGAGGTTGTAATGGGCTTTGAACAGCTTTCCTAAACACTTCTAAACAATCAATTATAAAAGATGGCCTAGAAATTATAACTGATAGAATTTTCTAGTTGATTTGTAGAAGCAAGTAACATGTACCAATTATTATGAGCAATCTGGATGTTGGTTTTGTTATGCAATTTTCAGCCTTGAGAACTCTGAGGAAACACATGTCATAAGACTATCAAGCATATGGGTGGTAGGATTATAGGAAGATTTTTGGTACATTTTCTAAATGATCATCATTACTTTAATGCTCAGAGTTAGGCAACAACTGTAAAGATAAAAACAAAAGGCATTTTAAGTTTCATTCTTGTTACCAAAGATCTTTATTAAGAAATTATCTGCATAAAATCCAATTGTCTGCTGATGAGTGGGGCTGTGCTCCCTCCTGGTTAGTTGTTTGGCCTGAGGTGACCCAGTCCAGGAGCCCTATGAGCTCTACGGTAGGGCTACTGACAATCTCCAAAAAGGACTTATGACAACACACGATGCCCAGAACTGCTGCTGGCTGTGCCCCTGTCTCCATGGCAGGCTACTGCCGACCCACGCCTCTGCAGAAGTCCCTCAAACACTCACGGGTAGGTCTGGCTCAGTCTCTTGTGGGGTCACTGCTTCTTTCCCCTGGGTCCTGGTGCACACCAGATTTTGTTTGTTCCCTCCAAGAGTCTCTATTTCCCCCAGTCCTGTGGGAGTTCTGCAATCAAATCCCACATATAATTAGCAGTCAGCAAATCCTTCCCTTGTCATTCAGTGAATTAAAAAAAAAAATTTTTTTAAGAATTTACAGCGTACCTGAATGTGAATTGGTATTAAAGGTTTCAGACTATGTTCCAGAACAGAATACAGTGGAAAACATAAACTTGTGCACATATAAATTCCAAAATAATATGCAAAACATTAAGAAAGCAGTACTGAGAGGAACTATGAAAAGAGAAAGGCAACTTGGTTCAGTCTCAGGGTTAAGAGTGGACTTTTTCGAAGATCTGAATTAGCCTGAAGTGAGCCCACTGCATGAGTAAAACGTCGTCAACTGGAGTGGGAGAGAGAAAGATTCCAGGCAAATATTCTCCAGTGAAAAGTGGCAGAAACCCAATTTAAACTGGCTTAAGCAAATAAAGAGAACTCATTTTCTTTGTTTAACCAGAAAGGGTCAGTGACGAACTGGCTTTATAGACAGCTGAAACCAGGGATCCTCCTTTCTCTTGCCACCCTTGGCTTCCTTCCCTCTTGGCTGCAGGAGCCCCTTCCAGTCCTGTCACAGAAAAGCATGGACTCGCATGTGAAATATCCAGAGAAGAGTTCTATCTGGTCTGGCCCATGCCCAGAGCTAGAGCTGTGGGCAAGATGTAAGTGAGCCATCTGCACAGAAGAGGCTCTCCAGCCTGGGAGCCAGGAGAAACCATGACCGCAAGTTTCACTAAAACCACATGTTCTGAGGCGTGTGTTTCTGTAGTGGACTGTAGCCCTGTACAGAGAAAATAATGCCCACAACACAACAGGACTGTCAACAACCACCCAGTGAAATGGAGCGTCATGGATGAGGCAGAGAAGAGCATTAGGGAGGACAAAGAAGACAGAGGTACCAGCACCCAGTTAGCACTATATGGGAAGCTGAAGTTTGGACTGGGGAGGTGTGGGCATTTACAGCCACTCTCAGATAAAAACGAAAATGGCACAGAGAAAACAATTCAAAAGATGACACTAATATTTAAACTGTTTAAGAGGGTAACTGATGCTTTGGAGTTGGACATACTTTCTAACTCCTCATAAACATAGCATATGGTTGGTATTATCATCTTCCATTTATGGACGAGTAAACTGAGATGGGTTATCCGTAAATGGAAAATGATAATACCAACCATATGCTAGGTAAACTGAGATTGTGGAGAAGGAAATGGCAATCCACTCCAGTATTCTTGCCTGGGAAATCCCACGGACAGAGTAGTCTGGCGGGCTACAGTCCCTGGGACAGCAAAGAGTCCACATGACTGAGCGACTAAACAACAACAAAACTGAGATTGAAGACTTAACCTGTAACAGGAGTCCGCAGCCTCTGGGCCACAGACCGGTACTTCCTGTCAGGTCAGTGCAGACATTAGATAAGAAGTAAAGTGCAAAATAGGATTTTTAAAGAACTTATAGATTTTGTCCACAATCTGTTCTCACTTCTGTGTTAATATTTTCATCATTGCATGCACACACAGTATGTCATAAAATAAAAACAATCAGCTTTCCTTGTTAAGAAATGAAAATGCCAAGATTTTTTCCTCTTTTACAAACATTGAGGTATATGAGTGTAACATAAAGGCAAAAAAGTTCTTTAATCTAGTAAATAAATTAAGAGAGATAGATCTTTCCTAATAGATTTGACTCATTTGTATACCATATATAATACTATCTACACAGAAGCATACTAAAAGGTAAAAAAGACTCACTGGCAAATTACAAAGCTTCAAACAGATAACTAAAAGATATTTAATATATAAGATTGCAAAACACTTCAATAATACAGATTCAATCTAAGAAAGGATATGAGACACTGTACACTTTTTAATCAGTAGAATGAAAAAGTTCAGAGAACTTCACAGACTTATAAACGGTTACTTTCAATACTTGTAATTACATTTACCACATAAAGAGGAGAGAGAAAACATACACAATTACAACACCTAAAAAAAATAGTCTGATATCACTGATATAATCAAAACCTCTTCAAATACTGACATGATTCCTTTATGTTAACTTCAAAAGAAGATTTCATCAATAAAAACTCTAACAGGGGTTTCTAATTTGATCTTTACAATCTTTAAATATGAGATTAGAATGTTAAGGCAAGCAATAAACCATATCACGAGGGTATCATGTTGTTTCTATTGCTTACTTTTAAAATATGAGATTAAGTTTCTCAATGCAACAAGTTTAAACTTGCCACAGAAAACAGAGATAATACCTTATTCCTAATGCATTTGCCTATCCATGTGAAGTTGCCAGGATGATCGTCTACTTGGCTGGCATATCTGACATGTTCATTGAGGCTGAAGCTTCAGCCGGTCTAGTTGTGGCCAAAGACGTATTACATCTGATCAGGGGACTACATGGTAAAGATGAAGAAAGCAGCCAACTCAATTGGAAGGTTTGTAACATACAGGGAGATTAAGCAAATATGTAAATATTTGAGAATATTAACAGTTGAGGATAAGGAAAGACAAGGTTCCCACTGATGAAAAAGGGAGTAACAAATTAAAGCGGGAGTATAGAATAATCTGCAGTGTTGGGTTGGAATTGGAAGTATTTGTGTGACTACCTGGTTTTAATATTAGTAAATATCTTTAATAATATTAAAAACTCAAAGTTTTTAACAGACAAAAATATGTAGCCACAGAAATTGTTGTTTAGTCGCTAAGTCGTGTCCAACTCTTTGAGATCCCATGGACTGTAGTATGCCAGGCTTCCTCGCCCAAGGGATTTTCCAGGTAAGAATACTGGAATGGGTTGCCATTTCCTTCTCCAAGAGATCTTCCCAACTTAGGGGTTGAACTTGCATCTCCTGCATTGGCAGGAGGATTCTTTACCACTGAGCTACGAGGGAAGTCCAGTCACAGAAACAGATGTATATAAATGTATATGCATGTTATGGACTGAATTGCATCTCCTGAAACTTCCTGTGCTGACGCCCTAATCTCCAAAGTGATGGTATTTGGAGATATGACCTTTCAGTTCAGTTCAGTCGCTCAGTCATGTCCGACTCTTTTGAGACCCCACGAATGGCAGCACGCCGGGCCTCCCTGTCCATCGCCAACTCCCGGAGTTCACTCAGATTCACGTCCATCGAGTCAGTGATGCCATCCAGCCATCTCATCCTCTGTCATCCCCTTTTCCTCCTGCCCCCAATCCCTCCCAGCATCAGAGTCTTTTCCAATGAGTCAACGCTTCGCATGAGGTGGCCGAAGTACTGGAGTTTCAGCTTTAGCATCATTCCTTCCAAAGAAATCGCAGGGCTGATCTCCTTTAGAATGGACTGGTTGGATCTCCTTGCAGTCCAAGGGACTCTCAAGAGTCTTCTCCAACACCACAGTTCAAAAGCATCAGTTCTTCGGCGCTCAGCCTTCTTCACAGTCCAACTCTCACATCCATACATGACCACAGGAAAAACCATAGCCTTGACTAGATGGACCTTAGTTGGCAAAGTAATGTCTCTGCTTTTCAATATGCTATCTAGGTTGGTCATAACTTTTCTTCCAAGGAGTAAGCATCTTTTAATTTCATGGCTGCAGTCACCATCTGCAGTGATTTTGGAGCCCCCCAAAATAAAGTCTGACACTGTTTCCACTGTTTCCCCATCTATTTCCCATGAAGTGACGGGACCGGATGCCATGATCTTTGTTTTCTGAATGTTGAGCTTTAAGTCAACTTTTTCACTCTCCTCTTTCACTTTCATCAAGAGGCTTTTTAGTTCCTCTTCACTTTCTGCCATAAGGGTGGTGTCATCTGCATATCTGAGGTTATTGAGATTTCTCCCAGCAGTCTTGATTCCAGCTTGTGCTTCCTCCAGCCCAGCGTTTATCATGATGTACTCTGCATAGAAGTTAAATAAGCAGGGTGAAAATATACAGCCTTGACGTACTCCTTTTCCTATTTGGAACCAGTCTGTTGTTCCATGTCCAGTTCTAACTGTTGCTTCCTGACTTGCATACAGATTTCTCAAGAGGCAGGTCAGGTGGTCTGGTATTCCCATCTCTCTCAGAAGTTTCCACAGTTTATTATGATCCACACAGTCAAAGGCTTTGGCATAGTCAATAAAGCAGAAATAGATGTTTTTCTGGAACTCTCTTGCTTTTTCCATGATCCAGCAGATGTTGGCAATTTGATCTCTGGTTCCTCTGCCTTTTCTAAAACCAGCTTGAACATCAGGAATTTCACGGTTCACGTATTGCTGAAGCCTGGCTTGGAGAATTTTGAGCATTAATTTACTAGCATGTGAGATGAGTGCAATTGTGTGGTAGTTTGAGCATTCTTTGGCATTGCCTTTCTTTGGGATTGGAATGAAAACTGACCTTTTCCAGATATGACCTTTAGTAGGTTAAGTGCTGATGAGGTCATGAGGGTAAAGTCCTCATGATGGGATCTGTGCCCTTAAAAGAAAAGAGAAAACCCTCTCTTGTGCTCCCTCTCTCTCCTCATCCACCACGTGAGGATATAACAAACCAGGAAGAGGGCTCTCACCAGACACCAAATCTACCAGCCCCTGGGATCCTGGACTTCCCAGCCTCCAGAATTCTGAGAAACAAATGCTTGTTGTTTAAGTCATCCAGTCAGTGGTATTTTGTCATAATAGCCCAATTTAACTAAGACAACACATACATACATATAATTTATAAGTCTGTAGGCTGAGAGATCCTAGAAGCTAAGACGCCCAGGAGCAATGAGCACACCAATTGTCCAGGTCTTGACTTCTGAACACCATCCTCCACTACAGGAATATGGGGCTCCTTGAAGAAATGGCTGATTCTCAGACTGGGGCAGGGTAAATGAGCCTGAAATGTGCTTCCATACCAGAATAAAACATTCAGAGAATGATGAGGGCATCGAAAACGAGATAGAAGTCAGTGTGAAGGAGCTGTAATGGTCAAATCTGAGACAAGTTGATCTCCAAAACAATAATGTCAGTAACAGATTATAGCCCCTTGTCCAAAATAGGAATCCATGAATTTCCGCCAGTGGAAAAATAGAAAGATAGAAAGATACAGATAGATAGATAGACAGACAGACAAACAGATAGAGTATAGCTCAACTTGATACAGAATGCCAACTAATTCCAGAAGATAGAATAATGGAATTTAAAAAATACCATTTCTCAACCATCATGGTAGTGATGGATTCAGGTGAGAATCATCAATAAAAATTAATTTAATTTTAAAAAAGAGTTATCAATGAAAGCTAAGGCATAAGAATCTGGAAAGTATCTCCTCACAAAATTTGTTGTTGTTCAGTTGCTCAGTCATGTCCAACTCTTTGCGACCCCATGGACTGCAGCCCACCAGGCTTCCCTGTTCTTCACCATCTCCCAGAGTTTGCTCAAACTCATGTCCTCACAAAATACTAACAATTAACTGACAAGTACAAATTCTTAACAAAATTCTCTTTCTGGAGAAATCTGGCAGGCACTATCTTGACCAAGTGATAAAAGCTATCATCACCAAATCTACGGGACAAATCAACATCCTGTGTCTCTGGGTATGATGAAGGACACACCTCTGTGGTATTCCTTCCAAAAATGCAAAAATTGAATCTAATCAGGAGGAAATATCAAGTCCAAATTGAGAGACATCCTACAAAATAACTGGACTCTTCAAAAAGTAAGCAATGCTGTGCAAAAATGTCAAGATAAGAAAAGAGAAGAAAAGATTAAGAACTACTTCAGATTGAAGGAAACTAGAGAGATATTAGATCTGGATCCTGGACCTATGAAGGGTATTATGGAGATCATTGATGAAATGTGAATGAAGTCTGTGGATTAAATGGAAATAATAGATCAATGGTTTTTCCTGAGAGTGATGCTAGTACTTCTGTTATATCAGCATGTCTGTTTTTAGGAAAAACACGCAAGTATTAACTGGGTAGGGCAACTTGCTCTCAAATAGTTCAAAAGTCATAAAAAATGTTAAAATATATAAAGAGAGAATTATAAGGCAAACTTGGCAAAAAAGTTAATAAGTGGAAAATCTGAGCGAAATAGGAAAGTTCTTTGCAATTTTTTAATGTTTCCATAAGTTTGAAATTATTTCAGAACAAACAAAAACTTTTTAAAAGTAGTTTTTAAAAGTTCTACTTCACTTGGCTGAAGTACACACATTCCTTAAGTCCACAGGAATATTACTCCCTTCAAGCAAACTCCTTGAAGTTATACTCTCATTAGAGTCAATAAAAAATGTGGAGTTATTTCTAACTCTTCCACAAAACATCAATATGCAACTTTTCAGACTTGATGCACTAAAAAGTAACTGGTGTCTTTAAAAGTTCTGCAGTGGATAACAGAAGCCCAGAAAATAGCTAATTCACCAGTAGCAGCTAACTCCTCTACAAACCAAGCAGGCTGTCATGGATCCTGACCTAATCACTGAGAAATCGCTATTATTCCCTGTAAACTATTGGAAGATACTGTAACTTTGGTTGCAGGCAGAGGTCTGCCTAAAGAGTCTCTACTGGTGCTACAAGTCACTTATAAACCTGATTTTTAAAATCGTTTCTAAATAATTTTAGAGAAAATATATCTGCAGTTTTTGCAATTTGTGGGAAGTGGTGTTAGCCTAGAAGATACTGAAAAAAGCTAAACTAATATGCAAAAGGCTTCTCCAGTGGCTCAGTGGTAAAGAATTAGCCTGCAATGCAGAAGACACAGGAGACGTGGGTTCAATCCCTGGTTCGGGAAGATCCCTTGAAGAACGAAATGGCAGCCCACTTCAGTATTCTTGCCTGGAAAATCCCATGGACAGAGGAGCCAGGTGGGCTATAGCCCATAGGGTTGCAAAGAGTCAGACACAGCTGAACACAGCATAGCAAGGCAAAAAGAAAATCGGTAGACTTTCCCATCACATTCCAATTTACCATCATAAACTTTTTGTCACTCTGCTTTATCCAATAGTTAAAATGATGGTGAACTGCTCTTTCAAAAGATAACTTTCACCTTCTGAATTTTCATAGTCAGACTTTTCTCTTGAAGTTGTATATATTCTGTTCATTAAAATTTCCTGGGAACTACTGGGAACTTACAACTGATAAAGAATAAAGCAGATAAGCACCTCTATTAATTTGACCATTAAAGAAAAACACATTCCAATTTCTTTGAGCAATGCTCACATTCTGTTTTCTCTAGAAACATGTCTTTGAATATTAGCTGCTCCTAAAATACCCACCTTAAGAAAGCCTAGTCACTTGTAACTGCCTAAAGGTGGGGAAATGAAAGCGCCCCACCCCAGTATATAAAATGGGGCAAACCCAACAACATCCTCCCTGACACTTAATGTTTTAAGAAGCACAGCCATCAAACTTGTAACTGAATTCTATAACAATGGTATAAAAAAGCACATGGAAAGCCACATAACTCAATATCCAAGTTATAATCAGTAAAATATTCCAGAACATTTTTACAATGTTATGATTTTCATCCAAAAGCATGCAAGTCTCTTCACTTACTCTTTGTAGCAGTTTAATACTGACTTCATCTACTATAGATAAACAGTGGCTAATCCAATTCCCTTAGATTCATATTTTAGAAAATGTAGAAATAGTTTCCCACAGTTATGTGCCTGTCTAGTAAAGAAGGGCATAGGATGAGATAAAAATATTTATGGTTTGAGGTAATTTAGGTGGAGAGCTACATTTTTTAGTACCAAATATTTAACATGCTGTAGCATTCTGTGCACCATACATTTTGAGAGCAAAGAGTTTAGCTTCTGCCGCTATAGATGAGCTAAAGCAACATAACAATCAATGCTTCTCTTTGAACGTTCTATAAATATATTTCCCAAAGAGAAAATCTCTAGAAAAATTGTCTTGTTCCTCACCCAAGAGCTAATTCCAGTTTCTTGATGGAAACTTCAAGTGAAATTTGCCATCTTCATGCTAAATTTACACATAAATTTTAGCTCTTAGAGTATCTTATGCTGATTTATATTCATTTAAGGTGAAGAACTGTGATAAAAATTTATGTTTTTTACTTTTAACAGTTCATATAAAATACAGTGTCATCAGCCTGAATATGCTACTTGGAACTCTGAAAACCAATAAGCTTGATTGTTCCAATAAACAAATTATACTACTTACTCAAAGATAATATATATACAAAATAATAAGGTTGTCTAACATGGAGAATGTTTAACAGAAATTATAAACCGCTGACTACATCTAAATCTTACCATAGATAAAGACTTAACTTGTGGTTGCTTAGAATTCACCTCTGAATCTAGTCTTCTTTCTGTCAATTACTATTTCTGCTTTATTGCCTGTTTAGGAAAACTAGTTTTTAAGAGAATTTAACCAGTGATAGACAGAATAATGCCTCCTCTCAAAGATGTTCATGTTGTAATCCCCATTAACTTACATAGCAAAAGGGGCTTTGCAGGTATGATTAAATTAAGGATCTTGAGATAGATTATCCTGGATTATCCCAGTGAGACTAATGTAATCACAAGGGTCCTTATAAGGGAAGGAGACAGGCAAGGAAATCAGAGAAGAGACAGAAGGGTGGAAACAGATGTGGAAATGACGCAACGGCTGGAAGGGAGCCACAAGCCAAGGAATGCAGGCGGCCTCCAGAAGCTGGAAAAGGCAAGGGACAGATATCTCCTTCCAGATTCTTCTACCTCCAGAAGGAAAGCAGCCCTGTCAACACTTTAGTCTCTTAGACCTATTTCAGACTTCTGACTTCCAGAACTATAATTCAATAAATTTGTGCTGTTTTAAGCCTCTAAGTTTTCATTAATTGGTAACATTAGCAATAGGAAATTAACAGAATCATTTTTTAAAATTACCTACAAATGGTCAGTATGAAATAGACTTGTATGTATACAACATTCAAAACTACTTAGAAAATAATATGCTAAATGTTAAAACTAATGTCTGATTTTATGAGGAATTCTGAGGACAGTTCACTATCTTTAGACAAGCATTTTTTGATCCGCTATTTGCCAAACTCTGGTATTTAAAAGATGTACAATATAAATTTATCAAGGCAGAAATTCTCACCTTCAAGTACTTCTAAAAAGTCACACAAGCGAACGAACATTTACAATAAGATGATAGCACTTTGGAAACAAGAGAAGGACATTTCCATTGAGGGTGGGGAGTACACAAATGAAATGGCCCTGGGATTTCTTTGGAAGGAATGATGCTAAAGCTGAAGCTCCAGTAGTTTGGCCACCTCATGCAAAGAGTTGACTCATTGGAAAAGACTCTGATGCTGGGAGGGATTGGGGGCAGGAGGAGAACAGGACGACAGAGGATGAGATGGCTGGATGGCATCACTGACTCAATGGACATGAGTCTGAGTGAACTCTGGGAGTTGGTGATGGACAGGGAGGCCTGGCATCCTGCGATTCATGGGGTCGCAAAGAGTCAGACATGACTGAGTGACTGAACTGAACTGAAATCTCCAAGAAGGAGTAAGTCCCTTGAGAAAGTCTGAGGCTATGCTGAGCCAGGTCCCATGTGAAGTGGGCTGTAAGCCATGCATAAACTTGGACTCACATTTCAGGTAATGAGAAACCAGATAGGGGGGTTAAGTAGCAGAGTGACTGACAGAATTACATTTTAGAAGGGAAAAAAAGAAAACAACGTGTGCTCTGAAAGTGTAAAGCCTAACCTAAAAGCAAGATATGTACAGTGAAGCCTGAACCTATGTTTGTAACCACCATATTTTCATATTCATTCACAAACATTCAGTGATCAAATGACTACCTTCTATCAACCAGGTGCTTTGCTAAGTGCTAGGTGATGAAAAAAAAAGAGAGACTAGGACATAATCAGTGCTTTTAAGAAAAAAAAACTATACCTCTGTATACACAATATACAAAATGGATACAGTGAAAGTATCTCTGGGGACTCATCTAGAAATCATATTTTCAAGAGTAGGCACCAAATTCATTCCACAGGAACCACAAATTAATATGAAGAAATGATTATAATGTGCTTACTTTTCAAAAATCAAGCTAATCAATTTCAAGGTGCTTCCCAGTACTCTTTCCTAGGAAACCCCATGGACAAGGGAGCCTGGCAGGCTACCATCCATAGGGTTGCCAAGAGTAGGACATGACTGAAGTGACTTCACTCACACACACAATAAATCTCAAAAACGGAGGTAACTGCTTTCTCACAAAAAAATTTAAATAGCTCCCCACATATACAGAGGTACCTTAAAAGCATTATATTTTTTAATCTCTCTGAAGGGATTAAAAATAAACCTTCTTCTTTGCCATAACTCAAGAAGGCCTGTGTAACACAGTGCACAAATAGCATTCAACATCGACTTTGCTGGAAAATTACAGTCGTGACAATTTGAACTAATTTAAAATCACAAGCTTTAACAAGATCAGTTAAATACAGAGACAGACTCTACAGCCTTCCCCCATCCTGCCAGTAAAAATCAATCATCACATTCTCTCTGTTCCCACCACAATTTCCATACACCCCCCCTCCCAAACTACAGCAACCATCACAATCTGATCTTGATACAGTTTATGTGTCTGTTCCACTCATAGAAAGATAAACAAGACTCCATTACACAGCATGTACCTAACGGTGCAGTGTAGCTACACTCAATCTTTAAGCTCAATCAACGTGACAAAGAGAACAGAACTAAATATAGCTAATAATTATTAAAATTTCCATCTTAAGGCTACCCAAATAATGATTTCAGAAAACATTTGAATACTTCATAAACATCACAATATACACTATACCTGGATACTTTTGGAACTTCCTCAATGAAATAATGAGTAACCTCAAAACAAAAATGTCAGGTCTCGAAGAAGAGGAAGTGGTATTTGGGTTTTACCAAATGCCACTTCACATTTAACCTCTTAAAACTTCAGTTTTTTCATCTGTGAAACAGTGCTAATAATAAAACCCATCCACAGAATAGTCTTAGAACGAAATAAAATGTTTAGTAGAGAATCTAGTATGTAATCAATGTTAATAAATGTTAGTCATTGTGGTTGTTAGAACTAATGTTTTTATCATGAAAATCCTAATGTAATGTTACTATAATGAAGAGTCTAATGATCATCACTAGCAAAATACAACAATACTAGAATACCTCAAAATAGAAAACAACTGTAAAATCACTTATTTTTGGTTTGAGAATATAATGTAAAACGAACATTTAGATTTAAGTATGACTGATTTGGGAGGGGGGTGGAAATGAAGAGAGGAGAGTGAAAGGTGACAGAAAAAAAAAAAAAAGAAACACAGAAAACAGTGCAGACTCCCTATTCTGCCAAAGCTGAAAACTGTTTCCTGGGGTCTTATACAAGCGTTAGTCTCTCAGTCGTGTCTGACTCTTTGCAACCCTATGAACTGCAGCTCACCAGGCTCCTCTGTCCATGGGATTCTCCAAGCAAGAATACTGGAGTGAGTGGATAGCCATTCCCTTCTCCAGGGGATCTTCCCGACCCAGAGACAGAACCCGGGTCTCCTGCACTGCAGGCAGACTCTGTATCATCTGAGCCACCAGGGAGGCCCCTTTGCTGGTGTCCTGATCTCTGCTAAAAACAGCAGCAACACTCAGCCTGATGGAGAGCACCTTTGCAGATAAACTGCTACAGGTAATTACTTCTCTGTTTATTTTATAAATATCATCATAACTTCTCTGGGCTTATGTAAATAACTAGTTACTTAGGCTTAGAGGCCCCTAGTTGAATGTGGGCAGATGAAAAAGAAAATACAGTGGCCACAATTTGTCACTTACAAATAACTTTGTAACAGCTTTGTTTCCTGTTAAGTTTAACCATCAAGAAATTAAAAGGCAAGTTCTGCCAGAGTTTCTAAAGTTTACTAAAAGAATATGAAAATTAGAATAACAGACACAACGGCAGTTAGATTTGGCAGATGTTTGGTTTTTAACAAGATAATGTTTGTACTTCCATATGAATTCACAAAATGTTTCAGTATTTTGGTTAGAATCATTTGAAAGTAGTAACATGAAACAAAAACATAATTATATATAAATCAAAGCACACTACCAAGTGTAGGCAAGATCAAGGAAATGGTTGGAAAAGTTCTCATCACAGCATTTCCAGATTATGGGAGAGCTGGGTTTCCCTATTAGAGGTCAACCAAGCACTTATGAAGCTCTGCCTTTCAACCACCATTCTAGAGGTGAAGTCATAACTGAGCCAGCAGAAGCACTTGTTGCTCTTTCTTTTTTCTACATTGGTGATTCTCATCTAAGGTGAAAGAAAGACAGCTCATCAGAAGCCCCAGGGAGGCTCCATCCCTCACAGAGCAGAGAGACGCCTCCTTCTTCTACTTCATCCCTGAAACTACTTTGTATTTGCCAGGGAGTCTTGCCCTATCAGAATAAGACCCAATTTCCCTCAAAGTCAGTCTCTCCCAAAAGATATTAAGAAGAGGTAACAAGAATACACTGAAGAACTATACAAAAAAGATCTTCATGACCCAGATAATCATGATGGTGTGATCACTCACCTAGAGCCAGAAATATTGGAGTACAAAGTCAAGTGGGCCTTAGAAACCATCACTACGAACAAAGCTAGTAGAGGTGATGGAATTCCAGTTGAGCTATTTCAAATCCTAAAAGATGATGCTGTGAGGTGTTGCACTCAATATGCCAGCAAATTAGAAAAACTCAGCAGTGGTCACAGGACTGGAAAAGGTCAGTTTTCATTCCAATCCCAAAGAAAGGCAATGCCAAAGAATGTGCAAACCACCACACAGTTGACCTCATCTCACACACTAGCAAAGTAATGCTCAAAATTCTCCAAGCCAGGCTTCAACAATACCTGAACCATGAACTTCCAGATGTTCAAGCTGGATTTAGAAAAGGCAGAGGAACCAGAGATCAAATTGCCAACATCTGCTGGATCATCAAAAAAAGCAAAAGAGTTCCAGAAAAACATCTACTTCTGCTTTATTGACTATGCCTAAAGCCTTTGACTATGTGGATCACAACAAACTGGAAAATTCTTAAAGAGATGAGAATACCAGACCACCTTATCTGCCTCCTGAGAAATCTGTATGCAGGTCAAGAAGCAACAGTTAGAACTGGACATGGAACAACAGACTGGTTCCAATGGGGAAAGGAGCTCGTCAAGGCTGAATACTGTCACCCTGCTTATTTAACTTACATGCAGAGTACATCATGTGAAATGCCGGGATGGATGAAGCATAAGCTGGAATCAAGATTGCCAGGAGAAAGATTAATACCCTCAGATAGCCAGATGACACCACCCTTATGGCAAAATTGAAGAAATAAAGAGCCTCTTGATGAAAGTGAAAGAGGAGAGTGAAAAAGCTGGTTCAAAACTCAGCATTCAGAAAACCAAGATCATGTCATCCAGTCCCATCACTTCATGACAAATAGATGGGGAAACAGTGGAAACAGTGAGAGACTTTATTTTTCTGAGCTCCAAAATCACTGCAGATAGTGACTTCGGCCATGAAATTAAAAGGCATTTGCTCCTTGGAAGAAAAGCTATGACCAACCTAGACAGCATATTATAAAGCAGAAACATTGCTTTGCCAACAAAGGTCCATCTAGTCAAAGCTATGGTTTTTCCAGTAGTCATGTATAGATGTGAGAGTTGGACTATAAAGAAGGCTGAGCACAGAAGAATTGATGCTTTTTGAACTGTGGTGTTGGAGAAGACTCTTGGGAGTTCCTTAGACTGCAAGGAGATCCAACCTGTCCATCCTAAATGAAATCAGTCCTGAATATTCATTGGAAGGACTGATGCTGAAGCTGAAACTCCCATACTTTGGCAACCTGGTGTGAAGAACTGACTCATTGGAAAAGACCCTGATCCTGGGAAAGATTGAAGGTGGGAGGAGAAGGGGATCACAGAGGATGAGATGGTTGGATGGCATCACCATGTCAATGAACTTAAGTTTGAGTAAACTCCAGGAGTTAGTGAGGGACAGAGAGGCCTGGCATGCTGCAGTCCATGGGGTCACAAAGTGTTGGACATGACTGAGCAACTAAACTGAACTGAACTTGCCCTACTTAGAATCACGTGTGTGAAAGTGTTAGTTTTTTAGTCATGTCTGACTCTTTGCGTCCCCATGGACTGTAGCCCACCAGGCTTCTCTGCCCATGGGATTCTCCAGGCAAGAATGCTAGAGTGCCATTTCCTCCTCCAGGGTATCTTCCTGACCCAGGGATCAAACCCAGGTCTCCTGTATTGCATAGCCATCAGCAATCACAGAGACCAGGAAAAATGAATCTAAAGGTAAGACATGTATTCACCTGGTGCGTCAAGCACTTCAGGCCACTAACTCTGAAATCCAGGTGGAGGGAATTAGGACATAAGGCTTGACAGGGTTTCCAAGACAGCGCTGGTCATAAAAATTTAAAAAAAAAAAAAAAAACCTGCCTGCCATTTCAGGTAGACCTAAGAGACTTGGGTCGATCCCTGGGTCAAGAAGATCCCCTGGAGGAGGGCATGGCAACCCACTCCACTATTCTTGCCTGGAGAATCCCATGGACAGAGGAGCCTCGTGGGCTACAGTCCATAGGGTCACACAGAGTCAAAAACAACTGAAGTGACTTAGCACACACATAGAAGCATGAAGGGGTAACTTTTGAAGTTTGTGTAAAGCATTTATAAGCAGATAAATGAGGAAAAAAACACCTGAAAAAAGCACTAGCTGTTAGAGTAACAGAGAACAAAGGCAAAGTAATCACAGATTTTAGGCACTCCCAAATGCTCAAGGAAGTAAAATCATATTTAGTTGCTAATAAAATAATATTTAGCTGCTATATCAATGGTTCTCCTTAGTAAATAAAGAAATACTGTGATCATCAATTTATAAGAGAATAATAAAGTACAAAAGAATATGAGAAAAGGCTTTAAAAGTTTAATAATTTCACACTGTAAATAAGAAGTCAAGTTTTGTGCATGTTTCATTTATTTCATGAATACCTTGATGGAACATGGAATCTTGGGTTTAAAAAAAACTATAGTGTATTCCACAGCTTTTCTAAAAGCCTTCTAAAGACCTGTAACACAACTCAAAGGAGAAAAAAATAAAATAAAATGTATCTTATTCTATAGGGTTGATCATTTTATCCCTGCAGTCTGTATGTTTGTTTATAAACCTAATTTTAAGTTTTGTGTTAGTATTGTGTTATTATATTAATTTATAATGTGAATTAATTATGACTTTTAATATTTCATTCCTGGAAGGAAATTATATTAATGACAACCACTTACTGATTCCTTCCTATGAAATGAACCAGAAAATTTTGCAGTTCCTTTTTGTACATGATCTCATTTAATCCTCACAAAATCTGTGAATAGATACAATCTTCTCTATTTTTCAAACAACACTCAGAAAGAAGTCACTTGCTCAAGGTCAGAGATGTTTAACCAATGAAAGAGCTAAATGTCAGCAACAAAGTTCTGTGAATCCATGCTTTTTCCTCATACTATATTGAAGCTATAATTTTTGAATGATATTTCTTTGATATAACCACACAGATAATGCTATTTCTCACTTTTACATCTTTACGGAATTTCAAAGAATCTTCAGGTATATGCTATAGTTCTCTGTGTCCCATACAGCACATAGAACACACCACTGTTCTGGAAAATATTCTGGAAAATGCTCAAGTTGTTACTGAGTAACTTTATTTTTACTCAAAATGGCAACAATCTTAGTTTTGTTATCTTTTTTATTAATTTTCATTGGAGTACAGTTGCTTTACAATATTGTGTTAGTTTCTGTGGTAGACTGATACAGAATAATTAACATCTTGAAATGTGCAGAACAGACCACTTCCTGGTCCACGTGGCCCAGTGGACTTCTTGTAGAGACGTATGAACTAGATATGGACCTTGAGCATGTTATTGCCTCATCTGTACCAAAAGACATAATAACATCTAGTCATCTATTGTATTTTTCCCAGAAACCACTGCAAGCATCCCATGACACAATATATGCATAACGCTTTCTAAACTGTTAAACCATCAGTGAACATGAGCACTAAAACCAGCAGGTTCACAGCAGCTACTCACCCAGAGTAATATCCAGTACTGCCAGTATTCACTTCATCTAAGTTTGGATCTATGATTGGTACAAAAACAAAGAAAAAAGTCTGGATTGGCAAATTTACAATTTATTAACACACAACATGCAAGGGCATGTTGATTGATGGCACAAAAGTTTTCAAGGCTTGAAAAAGTGCCATCAAGTGGTGAATGGAACTTACCACTGCTTCCCAGAAAGTTCTCAAATATTGCTGCCATCTTACTATCATACTTGCAGTTTAGTTCAATGACTGCTCATTCAATAAGCTAGATTGAAAGTCTAGAAACTTCCGTTTTTGAAGAGTTATTTCAGGTAATCCTGAGTCATGGTTGCTTTGAAAATCATTTCAGTAATCTCACCTTCCTATAATTATTATCCTTAATAATAAGCCTGTCCTTAACCAGGCTTCCCTGGTGGCTCAGATGATAAAGAATCTGCCTGCAACGTTAGAGACCCAGGTTCAATCCCTGGGTCGGGAAGATGTCCTGGAGAAGTGAGTGGCTACCCACTCTAGCATTCTTGCCTAGAAAACTCCATGGACAGAGGAGCCTGGCAGGCTGCAGTCCATGGGGTCTCAAAGAGTCAGACACAACTGAGCAACTAACACATACAATCAAATCTAAGATGCCACAGACAGTAAGACACATCCAGATTGCAGAGATATTAAAGTGGGGAGAACATAGGTATCTTAGAATTAATGAAATATACTTAAGTCAAAGACTAGTGTCTTTATTTTAGAACAAACCAGAACACTAAAGGTCATCCAGTGTAGTAGCACCATGGACATACTTGTATAATCTAAACAGCAACAGGACATTGCTATATCACCAGTCATTTAGTTAAAATTACAAATTATTTATGATACATATATATATATTAATATCAGGGCTTCCCTGGTGGCTCAGACAGTAAAGAATCTATCTGCAATGTAGGAGACCCAGATTTGATCCCTGGATTGGGAAGATCCCCTGGAGAAGGGAATGGCTATCCACTCCAGTATTCTGGCCTGGAGAACTCCACAGACAGAGGAGCCTGGCAGGCTACGGTCCATGGGGTTAAAATTAAAAATTATTTATGATATCATATGTAGGTTAATATTATATGTGTTAATTTTATATAATATCAATGAACTTGGTACCTAATTATAATCAGATAGTATATATAATTATATGTATTTAGTTCAAATATGTCAATGCATATGCAAAATTCTTATGAAAGATAGGAATTTCACAAGCTGTGATATGAGTGACATTTTCACATTTTAGGAGTCATAATTGGAGCACCTTGTGCTAAAATTTACATAATATGTTGCATCTTTAAAGACTGGTTTAGTTTGTTTTTAAAAGACGAGGAGGTAGCTTGATAAAGTTTATTAGATACTAATCATGACCTGGGAAAGTGTTTTAGCTCACTGGAGAACACTGCCTGTTTATTATCTTATTTTCTCATTACCAAAACACTTGGCTTCTCTACAAAAAGCCTACTCATTTCACATGCTTTATGATTTACATTTTAGTACTTCATCTATTTAGCCAAGAACCATAAATCAAATACTCTTTAATTCATATGTTCAATATAAAGTAAAAAGTGTTTTTTAAAAACTAAGAAATCAAACTAATAAATGAATTCAGTAAAGTTTCCAGAAATATAAATCAGTTGTATTTACATACACTAACAAACTATCTGGAAGAGAAATTAAGAAAAAAACCTCATTTACAATTGCATCTGTAAATGATCTGGCAATACTCCCTAACTTAGTAATCAAAGGCAGCGTCACCAAAAACAGAACAAAAGACACTGAATGTCTTTGGTGCGATGAAATGGAAAGAACTCAGTCTCACTTATACAACATTCTAGTCATAATGTTTAATCTGACTCTAACAGGAAACACAATCTGACAAAACCAAACTGGAGGCATTCTATATGAAAACTAGCCTGTACTCTTCAACACCATCAGTATTATGAAAGATCAAAGGCAGCAGGGGCTTTTCTAGATTAAAGGAGACTAAAAAGACATGACAACCAAATGCCAGGTATGCTCCTTACTTGAATTTGGATTGGGGAAAACTGGAAAAGGACATTTCTGGGACAACTGAAAAAATTAGAAGACAAACTGTATACAGTTAACAGTGTTAAATGTCTTAGCTATAATGACAATAGGGTGGTTGTGCAATGACTAAAAATGTCTTTGTTTTTAAAAAATACATGTTGACATACCATGTCTACATTTTACTTTCAAATGGTTCAGCATTTAGTAAAGGAAGTAATATGAAGGTCCCCAAATGTTAAAAACTGGTGACTTTTCATGAAGGGATACTGTGTCAATGGTATTATTTCTTCCACATTTTATAGACTTAATTTTTTAAATAAAATTGAAGGAAAAAATGTATAGCTTATGTCTGATGTCACTATGTTACCATGGCCTTTAGTTTCCTCCTCTAAATCTTTTTTTTTTTGGTATTAAATTAGAAAAAAGTCTTAATGATCATACTTGGTGCTTACAAAAATATTCAATGAAACTGGATTCAAACTCCTAGTTGCACTATAAATTAGCAAAACTTTAGGAAAAGCAACTTAAAAGTAGGTGTATAGAACCAATCAAAACTACTCTAATTCTTTCATGCTTACACTGCTAGTGATAAATTTAAATTTACCAAATGTAAATAAGGAAATTTTTGCCTGTAATATCTCCCAGTTACTTGTAGGTTTGCCACGCACCACATCCATTGGCTGAAACAAGTAACCTCTGGAACCATGTGCAGTAATAGTATAAATTTGTGCACAGCATGGTTTATACTTTATATCATCTATGCCTCATTTAAAAAAAAAAAGACTTTAGCTTTGAAACTATATTTTACTACTCACTTAAAACCTACCTCTGGGCTTCCCTGGTGGTCTCGTGGTTAAGAATCTGCCTGCCAATGCAGAGGACATGGGTTCAATGCCTGGTCTAGGAAGATTCCACATGCTGTGGGGAAACTAAGCCCGTGGGGCGCAACTACTGAGCCAGCATCCTAGAGCCCCGGAGCCTGGACTAGTGAAACCCATGTCTCTAGAGCCAGTGTTCCTCAACAAGAGAAGCTCCGCAGTGAGAAGCCCACGCACTGCAACCAAGAATAGCCCCCACTCGCCACAACTAGAGAAAGTCTACACACAACAACAAAGACCCAGGGCAACAAACAATAAATAAACAAATGCATCTTCAAAAAAGAAAGCAACAAAAATACTCCTGGCCCAACCAGGCTCCCATCCCCTCTGGACCTACTGACAGAGATCTTCTTAAGGCCTCACATTCGGCCTTTTTCTAGTTTTTTTTTTTTTTTAAGTATCTGAACTAACTGGAGATCAAGCAAGTAGAAGCCAAATACATGTGATTCTGCTATACCTAAATTCCTACCATCATCTCACAGAATAACGATGTGCCCTTAGCTTTTATTGAAGGTGATTTCACAAAAAGTCATATTTAAAATGCTTCCGTATCCACTGTAAAACTGCAGTCGCTCCAATGTCACATGAAGTCTCAAATGACAAATTTCATTTAGAACCCAGTGTTGAGAAAAACTGTTTCCACTGAGAAGCTGTCATTTTTCTCTGCTTTTAGGTTACTTATCAGATGTTCCTTATTGCTCTGCTGCTGGGAAGCCTAAGAATCAACCCTGACACTGAATAAACATGACATTAACACCTGTAAATTACATATTAGCCTCGGTCTCCTTTCCTTGGTTCCAACTGTCCACTTCTGTTTTATTAACAGTCTTTACTAGATGTCATTCCCTAGTGCTTTTAAGAAAGAAAGTGCAAGTCGCTCAGTCATGTCCAACTCTGTGACCCCATGGACTACACAGTCCATGGAATTCTCTAGGCCAGAATACTGGAGAGGGTAGCCTTTCCTTTCTCCAGGGAATCTTCCCAACCCAGGGATCAAACCCAGGTCTCCTGCATGGCAGGCATTCTTTACCAGCTGAGCCACCAGGGATGCTCAGTAAGAAGGAAGAAAGTTTTAAGAAGGAAGATCAGTATAAATAAAATTTTAATATACAACACAGTGATGAAAACAGAGGTGATAGTTGCACCACATTATAAATGTACTAAATGCTACTGAATTATACATTTTATTTAAAATAGTTCACTTTATTTTCTGCAAATTTTATCTTAACTAAAAAGGAGTACAGCATAATCCCAGCAAGTAGCATACGGTTGGCTGCCAAATAATCACACTACCTTCTTCCCATTTTCACTGCGGTGTGTGGAGAGAAAACTACCCTGTTCTCTGCCCTGAGTATTGTTTCTCCCTCCCTCTGCTCTGTTATGCTCCACTACAATTCTCAGTTGCTCAGTCTATGTTAAGCCTTAAACATTCTCTTGGACCAGCAATTTCTGAATGAGCCTGCTTTGGGGGCTCAAATGAATTCTTTTTTTCAAAGATTTTTTCATAGAATCCCAGTACATAAATCAAATAAAACCAGCTGCTCCAGTTGAAGATAATTAGTGAGGGGTCTAAGACCTCCAGACAGTATAGCCCTGGGGGTCCTCCTTGAGTTAAAACCACAGGCCACATAGAAAACTTGAAGCAGACACTTTATGAGCAGAAAAAGGACTTTCATATGACATTTCTGGAAAACCACAACTAAAATGTTATCTCCTGTGATCCAGATAATTACTTCTCTCCACCTTACACACATATGAAGGACTGAAGCGTTTTAAGATAGTTTAACCTACACCAGTTTTGCTGGTGAAAATTACTTGTTGGCAATTTGCAACAACTTTTATAGACAGGTTAGGCAATGGAATGTAGATTAATATTTAATCAGAAAAAATTAATTAATAGTTCTTCAGTTCAGCTCAGTCACTCAGTCATGTCCAACTCTTTGTGACCTCATGGACTACAGCACACCAGGCCTCCCTGTCTATCACCAACTCCTGGAGCTTGCTCAAACTCATGTCCATCGAGTTGGTGATGCCATCCAACCATCTCAACCTCTGCGGTCCCCTTCTCCTCCTGCATTCAATCTTTCCCAGCATCAGGGTCCTTTCCAAGGAGTCAGTTTCTTTGCATCAAGTGGCCAAAGTATTGGAGCTTCAGCTTCAGCTTCAGCATCAGTCCTTCCAATAAATATTCAGGACTGGTTTCCTAATAGTTCTTAGAAAAATATGAAACAAAGATGATTTTTCTATAAATCACCAATTGTTATTATTTTTACTGCTACAGATAATCAGATTTGAAATGATAGTTCATTTTTAAATTGGTATTTTAATTCAGCTTTGCCAATCAATGTGACAAGTTTTAGAAAGGTATGCTCATTGTTTCCTAAATATATGCTCATATCATATGTTCATAGTTTGAACATATGGAGCTTTCCTATATTAATTGGGTATTTTGATCATAAACTCCAAATAGTCTACGAAATGGGTACAAAAGCTAATCAGATCACCCACTTCTGAGCAGACAATAGTACATTCCGAGTAACTCCAGACATTATAAGTTGCATTCTAGCATATATTCCTTGGTGGCTCTGATGGTAAAGAAACTGCCTGCAATGCAGGACACCCAAGTTTGATCCCTGGGTCAGCAAGATCCCCTGAAGAAGCGAATGGCAACCTACCCGGTATTCTTGCCTGGAGAATTCCACGGACAGAGGAGCCTGATGGGCTACAGTCCATGGGGTCACAGACATGACTGAGTGACTAACACTTTCACTTCACTTTCATATGTATTTCTAACTATATGTTTACATTATAATATAAAACATTCTGCATAAGTATTAATATATTTACATATTTAATATAACACATAAAATATATAACATAGATTTTATATATATATTACAAATAGGAAACAAATTACACAAAGACAGACCTAGCTGTATGTTTACACATAGCAATTAAAAATTATCTATTGATTCTTAAAAACTTGATTACAGTGCAAATGTGCACATAATAATGATTATTATTTTATAGAGTATCTCTTGTTTGTAGACACTGTAAAGCAATTTGCTTCTTCTCTAATAACAGTCCTATTACCTCCATTATACAGACAAGAAAACTGAGACTCAAACAAGTTAAGTGATTTACTCATATACTTCCAGGGGGAATCGAAAAGTCTGTAATAAGAATTTGTCTGGCTTCTAAATCCCTGCAGTTTCCCAAGTGATAGGAGTATCCTTGTTATTCACAGTGGGTCCTTCAGTCCTTACTCGATAGTTTACACTTCTAAGGTGATGGGTGGTAAACCCAACAAGAAGACTCATGAGAAGGACCAGTCACATAATTGGAGGGCGGGGCTTTGTGATAACCTGAAAGGGGAGGGGGCTGGAGACTGAGTTCAATTATTCATGCCTATGTAGTGAAGACTCAAGTAAAACTCTAGACAACTGGGTAAGCTTCCCTGGCTCACCCCAATACACAATCCTCTGTGTATTGCCACATAATTATGTTTCAGGATGTAAATCAGAGTTCTGAACACATATCAGAAGAAGATAAAGTTACCAATACTATCCTTTTCATTTGTAATTTCCCAGGAGGAAAAAATATAACATATATATATATGTTTAAAAATGACAGAAATAGCCAAGGGGTATTATCAAAAGGTTTAGCACTAACGGGCTTGAAAATTCTTTCTGAAATTATAAAGAAATGTATGGATGTGAGAGTTGGACTGTGAAGAAGGCTGAGTGCCAAAGAATTGATGCTTTTGAACTGTGGTGTTGGAGAAGACTCTTGAGAGTCCCTTGGACTGCAAGATAATCCATTCCATTCTGAAGGAGATCAGCCCTGGGATTTCTTTAGAAGGAATGATGCTCAAGCTGAAACTCCAGTACTTTGGCCACCTCATGCGAAGAGTTGACTCATTGGAAAAGACTCTGATGAGGATGAGATGGCTGGATGGCATCACTGACTCGATGAACGTGAGTCTGAGTGAACTCCGGGAGTTGGTGATGGACAGGGAGGCCTGGCATGCTGCGATTCACGGGGTCGCAAAGAGTCGGACACGACTGAGAGACTGAACTGAACTGAAAATTAAAATATGTTACATGCAGAGTCTTAGGAACATTGTTATTGCATTAAATGAAGTACACCTCTAGAGGAAAGATGGCAAATCTGACAGCACAAAACAATGAAGAAAAAAGAAACAGAAAAGGCACAAGAAATGAATGGCAACTGTGACCACTATGATGTAAAAGTACCAGTTCAATATACACAGGTTTAATGAACACATAAAATGAGAATTATGAAAATACTGGCATTAGTAAATTACAGTCTCCTCTATTAAAAAAGCAAAATTTCAAGAAAATTATTTTCAAATGTATTAAAACTCTTACCAGTTGCACAAGTTTTATTATTCATATCTCCAATGTACCTGCCACAAACTGGTCACAGTGAAAGACTTCTGAATTAAATCTGATATAACATTGCTTTATGAATAATATAAATAAGATTTTTAGGGAGACCAGTTTTTGTTTCCAAGTATCCTTAAGCATAGAGATGCATACTTAGAGTTAAGCTGGCTACGAATTCCCTAAGAATCTCTAATAAGTAATACATTTCATATATCATAACTTTTATTTTCAACACAATAAATTATACAAATAAAACTCAATTTGGATTGTGCACAAATTCCTGTTTTCCCACCCAAATACTGCCAAATAATTCAGTTCCACTCAGACAAATTTAAACCAAGTTATTCAATTTTCTTACAACAATACTAATTATAAATATAGTAATGCCTATGCTTCCACTAGGGAGAAAAAAATTTTTTATGTTTTAAAAGATGCTCATTTAATGATGTGAATAGGAAAAAAATCATAAGGGGATTCTGATACTTGGAATTGCCAGCAATAAATAATGCAAAAGCAAAAACAAAAGGAATATTTTGTGAAATACAGTTATTTCTAAAAGTGAATCATAAAATAAATCTCAATTGTGATTTTTTAAACTATATGATCTACTATTCTAAAGTGTAGCTTACACTACCTACTTATTTAATATGGCACTTTCTAGTTTTTAAAATTGATATCAACGTTAGCATCAGTTCAGTTCAGTCCTTCAGTCATGTCCAACTCTTTGTGACCCCATGAATCGCAGCACGCCAGGCCTTCCTGTCCATCACCAAAACCCAGAGTTCACTCAGACTCACGTCCATTGAGCCAGTGATGCCATCCAGCCATCTCATCCTCTGTCGTCCCCTTTCCTCCTGCCCATAATCCCTCCCAGCATCAGAGTCTTTTCCAACGAGTCAACTCTTCTCATGAGGTGGCCAAAGTACTGGAGCTTCAGCTTTAGCATCATTCCTTCCAAAGAAATCCCAGGGCTGATCTCCTTCAGAATGGACTGGTTGGATCTCCTTGCAGTCCAAGGAATTCTCAAGAGTCTTCTCCAACACCACAGTTCAAAAGCATCAATTCTTCGGCATTCAGCCTTCTTCACAGTCCAAGTCTCACATCCATACATGACCACTGGAAAAACCATAGCCTTGACTAGACAGACCTTAGTCGGCAAAGTAATGTCTCTGCTTTTGAATATGCTATCTAGGTTGGTCATAATTTTTCTTCCAAGGAGTAAGCGTCTTTTAATTTCACAGCTGCAGTCACCATCTGCAGTGATTTTGGAGCCCCCCAATATAAAGTCTGAAACTGTTTCCACTGTTTCCCCATCTGTTTCCCATGAAGTGATGGGACCAAATGCCATGATCTTCGTTTTCTGAATGTTGAGCTTTAAGCCAACTTTTTCGCTCTCTTCTTTCACTTTCATCAAGAGGCTTTTTAGTTCCTCTTCACTTTCTGCCATAAGGGTGGTGTCATCTGCATATCTGAGGTTATTGATATTTCTCCTGGCAATCTTGATTCCAGCTTGTGTTTCTTCCAGCCCAGCGTTTCTCATGATGTACTCTGCATAGAAGTTAAATAAGCAGGATGACAATATACAGCCTTGACGTACTCCTTTTCCTATTTGGAACCAGTCTGTTGTTCCATGTCCAGTTCTAATTGTTGCTTCCTGACCTGCATACAGATTTCTCAGGAGGCAGGTCAGGTGATCTGGTACTCCCATATCTTTCAGAATTTTCCACAGTTTATTGTGACCCACACAGTCAAAGGCTTTGGCATAGTCAATAAAGCAGAAATAGATGTTTTTCTGGAACTCTCTTGCTTTTTCCATGATCCAGCGGATGTTGGCAATTTGATCTCTGGTTCCTCTGCCTTTTAAAAAACCAGCTTGAACATCAGGGAGTTCACAGTTCACGTATTGCTGAAGTCTGGCTTGGAGAATTTTGAGCATTACTTTACTAGCATGTGAGATGAGTGCAATTGTGCGGTAGTTTGAGCATTCTTTGGCATTGCCTTTCTTTGGGATTGGAATGAAAACGGACCTTTTCCAGTCCTGTGGCCACTGCTGAGTTTTCCAAATTTGCTGGCATATTGAGTGCAGCACTTTCACAGCATCATCTTTCAGGATTTGAAATAGCTCAACTGGAATTCCATCACCTCCACTAGCTTTGTTCATAGTGATGCTTTCTAAGGCCCACTTGACTTCACATTCCAGGTTGTCTGGCTCTAGATGAGTGATCACATCATCATGATTATCTGGGTCGTGAAGATCATTTTTGTACAGTTCTTCCGTGTATTGCCACCTCTTCTTAATATCTTCTGCTTCTGTTAGGTCCATACCATTTCTGTCCTTTATCGAGCCCATCTTTGCATGAAATGTTCCCTTGGTATCTCTAATTTTCTTGAAGAGATCTCTAGTCTTTCCCATTCTGTTCTTTTCCTCTATTTCTTTGCACTGATCATTGAAGAAGGCTTTCTTATCTCTTCTTGCTATTGTTTGGAACTCTGCATTCAGATGCTTATATCTTTCCTTTTTTCCTCTGCTTTTCACTTCTCTTCTTTTCACAGCTATTTGTAAGGCCTCCCCAGACAGGCATTTTGCTTTTTTTGTATTTCTTTTCCATGGGGATGGTCTTGATCCCTGTCTCCTGTACAGTGTCATGAACCTCGTTCCATAGTTCATCAGGCACTCTATCTATCAGATCTAGTCCCTTAAACCTATTTCTCACTTCCACTGTATAGTCATAAGGGATTTGATTTAGGTCATACCTGAATGGTCTAGCGGTTTTCCCTACTTTCTTCAATTTAAGTCTGAATTTGGTAATAAGGAGTTCATGATCTGAGCCACAGTCAGCTCCTGGTCTTGTTTTGTTGACTGTATAGAGCTTCTCCATCTTTGTGTGCAAAGAGTATAATCAATCTGATTTCGGTGTTGACCATCTGGTGATGTCCATGTGTAGAGTCTTCTCTTGTGTCGTTGGAAGAGGGTGTTTGCTATGACCAGTGCATTTTCTTGGCAAAACTCTATTAGTCTTTGCCCTGCTTCATTCCTCATTCCAAGGCCAAATTTGCCTGTTAGTCCAGGTGTTTCTTGACTTCCTACTTTGCATTCCCATCCCCTATAATGAAAAGGACATCTTTTCTGGGTGTTAGTCTGTGCAGGCACAGGAGGGCCTAGAGGAGCCATCCCACATTGAAGGTCAGGAACAGCAATGGTAAGGAGATACCCCTTGTCCAAAGTAAGGAGTAGAGGGTGTGCTTTGCTGGAGCAGCCATGAAGAGATAGCCCACACCCAAGGTAAGAGAAACCCAAGTAAGATGGTAGGTGTTGCAAGAGGGCATCAGAGGGCAGACACACTGAAACCATACTCACAGAAATCTAGTCAATCCAATCACACTAGGACCACAGCATTGTCTAACTCAATGAAACCAAGCCATGCCTGTGGGGCAACCCAAGACGGGAGGGTCATGGTGGAGAGGTCTGACAGAATGTGGTCTACTGGAGAAGGGAATGGCAAACCACTTCAGTATTCTTGCCTTGAGAACCCCATGAACAGTATGAAAAGGCAAAATGATAGGATACCAAAAGAGGAACTCCCCAGGTCATTAGGTGCCCAATATGCTACTGGAGATCAGTGGAGAAATAAATACAGAAAGAATGAAGGGATGGAGCCAAAGCGAAAACAATACCCAGTTGTGGATGTGACTGGTGATAGAAGCAAGGTCCAATGCTGTAAAGAGCAATATTGCATAGGAACCTGGAATGTCAGGTCCATGAATCAAGGCAAATTGGACATGGTCAAACAGGAGATGGCAAGAGTGAACGTCGACATTCTAGGAATCAGCGAACTAAAATGGACTGGAATGGGTGAATTTAACTCAGATGACCATTATATCTACTACTGCGGGCAGGAATCCCTCAGAAGAAATGAGTAGCCATCATGGTCAACAAAAGAGTCCAAAATGCAGTACTTGGATGCGATCTCAAAAACGACAGAATGATCTCTGTTCATCTCCAAGGTAAACCATTCAATATCACAGTTATCCAAGTCTATGCCCCAACCAGTAACGCTGAAGAAACCACTGAAGAAACTGAATGTTAGCATAGATATTCCATTTAAAAATTTTATAAGACTTCTACAATATACAAAAACATTGTTCATATGGACTTAAAACTTCATGCAAAAATTGCTTCCAACTTTTAACTTAAGGATTTTAAGTAAAAGATACTATCATTACCAAAATTAAACAGACTTTTATCTTGCTATATGTATTCAGCTTCTATAGAGAACATATAGAAAGAAGCTGCTAGACACTATTAAGCAACAGGCAGCTTCAAATTGGCAGACCACTTTTCAATAGAATTTATGGGTGGAATCTGGCATGTTGATACAAGGCTAACTCCAAATACAGACAAGCAAGACCTGACAAGAGGCTGCAAGTTCCTGGTCCTTCTTCCCAGGGTTTACAACAATTTGACCTAAAGGCACACATCTTTAAAAGATATTTTTTGCTTTTGAAATATATCTGCAAGTTACTTTAGATAATTACACTGAAAACGTACTCAAATATAGTCTTTTACATTTGTCAGATTCATTTATCTAATCCCAAACTATTACTTCTACTTTGAAAATTAAGTACTATCTAGGAAAAATGCAAACATGAACACCTGTTTTTCCTAATTAAATATACGGTTACTTTTTTAATCTACTTCTGACTCTTTTCAGAAAATATGAACTGGTGAAAAATCCAAATTTAAATTTTCATTGTCTAATTTAGAGAAATTAGAGAAGGTAAAGACTGTTTCTATGTAATTAATCAAAAAGATCAAAATACCTGGTTTTCTCTCTCTCCCATCCTGTCTTTCAAACTACATAACTCACTGAAAACTGAAGGACCTTTCTCAATCAATCTTCCCGTAAATAAGTTAATGAATTAACCCTTACCTTCAGTGCCTCTGTAAAACATGCAAGTCCCATGTGCCCACAGCCCCAGCCAACTAGTATTTAGGGGCCCATCTTCCATGCAGGAAAGCTTACCCATTTGCTAAGTCGCTTCAGTCGTGTCCTACTCTGTGCGACCCTGTAGACGGCAGCCCACCAGGCTCCCCCGTCCCTGGGATTCTCTAGGCAAGAAGACTGGAGTGGATTGCCATTACCTTCTCCAATGCATGAAAGTGAAAAATGAAAGTGAAGTCGCTCAGTCGTGTCTGACTCTTAGTGACCCCATGGACTGCAGCCTACCAGGCTCCTCGTCCATAGGATTTTCCAGGCAAGAGTACTGGAGTGGGGTGCCATTGCCTTCTCTGTGAGAGATTTAACCCATGCCCCTAGTTAAATCTTATAAGTCTGTTGTGTTTGTCCCCAGTCCTGTTTGTACTCACTATACAGGTATTCAATAGCTGCAACTGTAATCATATTCAAGTAATTACAATAAAAACTCATAAAATTTTTTCTAAATGAAAAAAAAAAAAAGATGTCTTACAGGACTGAGGCAAGTCTCTGAAACAAAAAACTGCTATCAAATCAGGTACAGAAGAAACATCCATAAAGGCAAATGAGAAAAATTATAAAATTTTAGGATGACTTGACAGACCAATTCATAAGTGCTTTTACATTCTGATTCCATTTTAAAGGAATCTTTGAAGTATGATTTAGTAAAAAAAAAAAAGTAGAAAAAAGACTCCACTACCATTAACATATCCATTTACAAAGCAAGGGCCTTGAGGTGGACCTACCTCAAAGTCTAGCAAGTGTTCAGCTTTACTCTTACTTGACATAGTCTTTTATGGAGAAATGTTCTACATCTTAATATGGATGGTGATCAAAGAAGATATATATTATACCCCAACTTAAGACTTAAATTAATTGGTTTTAATTAAATTAAGTTTAATTTAATTTAATTAATACAGACAGACCTTAAGAGAGTCTCGACCTTAGCACTACGGATATTTTCAATGAGATAATTCTTTGTGGGAGGAGGTTTTGTTCACTGTAGATTGTGGGTGTCTAGAGAATCCCATGGACAGAGGAGCCTAGTGGGCTACAATCCAAGGGGTCAAAGAGTCACATACAACTGAAGTGATGTAACACACACACACACACACACACACACACACACACACACACACAGATAGCACCCACAGCCCCAGTATAACAAAAATGCCTCTGTGCCATGCGTGCTCATTCGCGTCTAACTGTTTGTAACCCCATGGATTATAGCCCACCAGGCTCCTCTATCCATGGAATTTTCCAGGCAAGAATACTGGAGATCCTCCAGAGGATCAAACCTGCATCTACCATATTGGCAGGTGGATTTTTTTTACCACTGAGCTACCTGCCTCCAGACATCACCAAATGCTGCCTGGGGGATAAAAATCCACTACCCTCCCCAGTTAAGAAGCATTTTGTTTAATTCCTTGTCTAACTAGAAGAATATAGTAAACCTTTCTTATGACTTCTCAAAGCCTGAATCAGAGTACAATCAGACTATGACTTAAAAATGAAAACTAGAATCCCTGACCTACAAGGACAGGGGAATTCAAAGGACTTCCACTTGTCACAAGCGATATTTATCCAAGTTGCCTGATTAGAAGAAATATTTGGGATGCTTATCAACATGCATCCCAAGATGCTTTCACTAGAAATAAGGTAGGTCTGGGATGAGGCTTAGAAATCAAATTGTGTGACAAGCACCTCAGGTGATTTTTTATAAACATGCAAGTTAGAAACATACTCTAAGACTTCTGTATACACCTTAGGTAGAAAATGTTTTGGTTATACTGCATGACAAAAATGCTCAACATTTCCACAAGCATAATAAATAAGGCTTTCTCTTTTTTAGCTCATACTTAAAAACATAAAGTAAAGTAAAATAAAATAATATAAAGATATACTAAAGCTGAAAAGAATCTGTATGCAATGCAGGAGACCTGGGTTTGGCTCCTGGGTTGGGAAGACCCCCTGGAGAAGGAAATGGCAACCCACTTCAGTATTCTTGCCTGGAGAATCCCATGGACAGAGAGAGGAGCCTGGCAGGCTTCAGCTCATGGGGTCACAAGAGTCAGACATGACTTAGCGACTAAACCGCCACCGCAAAGCTGAAACACCAGACATAGGAGCTGTCTAATAGTTTGAGAGAGACCAAACCAATGGCTAAGGTCTCCCCTGGGCCCAGCAGATAGATGGCATCTCTGGATTGCAAGACCTTGCCTTTCAAACCTAGAGCAGCAGAAAGAAAAAGCCCTGGGTTGCTGGTCAGTCGCTCAGTCACGTCTCTTTGCAACCCCATGAACTGTAGCCCACCAGGCTCCTCTGTCCATGGGATTTTTTAGGCAAGAACAGTAGAGTGGGTTGCCATTTCTTTCACCAGGGGGGTCTTTCCAACCCAGGGATCAAACCTGCATCTTTTGCATTGGCAGGCAGATTCTTTACCGCTGAGCCACCAGGGAAGCTCTAGAGAAAGCCCTCTGTAAACTTAAACTGGGATCCCGTTTCCAATAAACCTTTTGGCCAATCTTTTGTTTCAACAAACCACTATCTCTTGTCACGATCTGCCCTTACAGCAACTCCCCACTGTCCACAAGTGCCCCTAATGACCCGCTCACTCCTTTGGAACACGTGCTCCTACCAGCAGGCCCTCTGGCTGGGCACGCTCAGTGATGGGCTCCCATCCCAGCAGGAAGGAGATCTTTTTTTATTTTAACCAGCCTGGGGCAAGCACTGCTTAGCTTCAAGGCTGTCTTCTTTACACCAGTTCTTTGTGTTCCCTTCTCATCTGCCCTTCACATTTCTCTGCCTTCTCTTCCCCACACCAGACAGTGTGTTCATTCCCACTTGCATCTGATCCCTGACCTGTTATCTTGCCTTTATTTCTCTAACTGCATTTCTGACAGATTGTCTGGCTTAGTTTTCTACGGTTCCCTCATAAAGGTGTGTTTTTATGCCTGGCCACTCCAAACTAATCATCATCACAACTATAATCACAATCATAATAATGGATTACTATCATGAGAACCTTTCCTCTGTTGCAGGCATTTTGCTGCTTGCTTTACATGAATCATCTTATTTCTTTTCCATAATTCTGAGACAGAGGGACAAATATTATTCCTACTTTATAGACAGGGAAAAGACTTGAAAGAATTTGCTAGCTCTCCTCATTCCCTGTGGTCTCTGGGCTCTGGCACTGCCTTTTTTCCTTGCTTTTCTTCCTCCAAAATACATGCACACTCTCTATTTCACTTCCCTATACCTTTCCTCTTCTGTATAAAATAGAACATCTTTTACCCAGTTCTCTATGGAGGACCTAAATGCTTTCTCCATGTTCTTTGTATAAAATAAAAGTAGTACTATTTGCTGTCTTTAATTATTTAATGTTTTTTCCTTTGTGTCTTTTCTTGTCCAATTACAACATAAACCCCTAAGGCCCTGGTCAACTGTCACACTTCTTAGATACATGGATACACAGCACAGTTCTACTCAGGAAAGAACCACTTCGAACAACAACAAAAAGTATATATGTTGTTGAAATCATTTCAATAAAGCGTACAATGAGTGCGAAATACATATGAGTCATTGTGTCAGATGCTAAAGGTAGAAAAATGGCATTGTCTCCACCTTCAATGCCTTTACAAACTAGCAGTGGAGAAGGGCTTGCAAATGAACACTGAGGACGTACGATAACTTTCATCATACAGAGAGGGAGAAGAAACCTTGACCTGGGGGCTGGGGGTCGACTGCAAAGATTTTATAGCAGAAATGAGTAGCATTTGTGATTATTAGGACACCATACTACCAGGAGAGTGGATAAGAGGACATTCCCAACAAAAAGACCAGTCTGTGAACATAGAGATGTGAAAGGGCAGGTGGGCAAGAGGAATAGTAAAAAATGTCAAGAGGCTGGAAGACAGAGCTGAGGTATAGGATGGGAGCCGGGGGAAGGGGCAGAAGGGAAGCCACATTAAGGAGTGTGGGTGTTCTCAGAGTAACTGGGTTAAGCATCAAAAAGGAAAGAAACAAAGACTGAAGTCAACAGTCAGACCAAATTTACCCCATCGATGACTAGAGTCTTAGGGACTAGACCCTAGCATTCTAGAAGATGGAGCCACATCCATTCAGTGTTTCCATGAGTAATCAACATGACTTTTCATCATCACCTTCAATACCATCAGTGATTTCTTAAGTCACTAGCTTACAAAAGAATGCATCTAAAATTCTGCTGTATGGGAATTCCCTGGCAGTCCAGTGGTTAAGACTCTAAGCTTCCACTACCAGGAGACCAGGTTCAGTCGCTGGCTGGGGAACTAAGATTCCACAAAAATAAAACTCTGCTCTGTGTTTGGGGGCCAGTGAGTGTCTGTACCACAAAAAGTAAGCAGTAAAGCAATGAGGAGCTCATTATCACCTTACTATGACTTTTTTTTTTTTAATGTTTTTTACACCTCTTGGAATCTACAATATATTATAGCCTAAAAGAAATGCAAGTGATAGCTCACAAGAAAAAGGACTTAAAGACAATGTTTATTTGTTCCTCACCACATTCCAGAAAGGACTCCAAGTGAAGGGCTGTCTGTGGATTTCTGTTACCATACAGTCTTGAGCTCCCATTTCCATATATAATGAGGCTATCAATCTCTTTAATACTACAGCTTCAAAAAGTACGAGGTGCTATACACTTTATAGCTCTACCAAGCTGTGCTTTCAAAGTGGCGTGATTACATTTCTGAGCATGTAAATACTCTTGGAAATCACCATAAAGCCATTTAAACAAATTTTTTACTTGATTAAACCCATGAATGCCACCTTCTTTATAGAAATTTAAGAATGACAAAAAAAATCACTGTCATTAAATTTTCCTAATCACTGAGTTCTTCATTGCTACATCTACATAGATGTATTGACTTTAAAAAGTCTCAAATTAACAGTCACATTTCATTAGGAACATAAATGCATCCAAAAAAAAAAAACCTCTCTCTTATTATTTGCCAGTTTTTAAATTCTAGAACTAGGGCCTGAAATTTCTGCATTCTTGGAGACTAACTGCTCATCTCATATCAGGGGATACAGAGAGGCCCAACAATTGTGTATTCTCTGAGGAGCTTTCCCAGGTAATCAACACAAGCTTATGCTACCATATCTGTTTATCTCTTCCTGCAGAAATCACTTAAACCTTTTATCCCCAGTGGCTAACACACTAACCTTACACTTGATTAGCCTCAACCGATATTTGTAAATGGCCTTGCTGGAGCTGATAACAATGGTGGTGGCCAGAAAACTAAAACTCTGACAACTATGAAATTTTCACGGCTTCCACTGTCTAACACATAACTCCAAATCATGCTCTAAAAATCCTTCACCGACACCATTATTGTTTTTGCTCTTCTCCAATGGACGAATGCTTAAATATAAAAGCCAGCTCAATTAAGGAGAGCAAATTGAAGCCAGAGGAACAAACATGTATGTGTCCAATGTTCTAAAGTTTAATATGATACTTAAGACAATTACCAACATCTCAAATAAGCAAAGAAAACATTATTATATTTACAACCTATTTTCCTCCTGGGGAAGTTAAAGTAGAAATCTCTCTCTTAGGAAGAAGAAGAGTTAATATGCTGCCTTCTTCCAGGATTAAATGTTCTCCTTCTGCCACTCATAATCCTGTGACAGTAGATGATGGAGGGGGAAAAAAAAAAGATGTGGCAAACTAGAGCTGAATCGCCCCCAAAATGCCTGAAGCATCGTGTTCCAAAGCTGAGAGAATCATTGCTGCCTTGGGCAAACTGCCTGGCTGCCAGTGCAGCCCCAAATGACCATAAATAAAGCCTTAATTACATTAATTAGAGAAATTGCTTTCTGCAGAGCATCTCTGCATTTAGGGGCCCTGTCTCAGCTCTGGAGCCACGACCCTCTCCATGGGCTCACCCCCTCCCAGACATCTCATCCCCCCACTGCTTATAACACAGCACCTAATTGTGCTTCAGTGTGTCCATGACTCATTTCTTCTCCAAGCCCCCCTCTCATTGTTGATAACAGGCATCATCCACTGCCATTCTATCCTCTAACTTGGCCAAGCACGGGTAATAATGTCCACACAGTGACTATAGAGCACAGCCTGCGGACTGGAGGTTGATCTGCCACCTGATTTCTCATGGAATTGCCCGGCTACTGATACGTGAAGTGATACTGTAACTGCTGTTCAAGTATCAGATGCTCTAATAACCATCAATCAAACACCTAGGCATCTGGCAACTGTTAATATACTCACAACATCGCCAGCAGTCAGACGCAGTGTTTTGACTCTCACTCTAGACAGAAACCGTGATAACAAATTGACTAAAGGTAGTATCAAGAAGCAATAGTGTCCTGATGGCAGCTGAGGCATTTTGGGCTGCAGCCACCCCTACAGTACATGCTATTTCCTGGGCTTAAGCTAACTGAAGTTGGTTCCTGGAGGTGTCATCAAAAACCCTGGACAGACTTGTGAACACAGTGGAAGAAGACGATGGTATGAACTGAGAGAGTACCACTGAAACATATACACTACCATATTTAAAATAGATAACCTGTGGGAATTTGCTGTACATCACCGGGAGCTCAAACTTGGTGCTCTGTGACAACCTGGAAGAGTGGAATGGGGTGAAAGGTGGAAGGGAGGTTCAAGAGGGAGGGGACATATGTATACCTATGGCTTATTCATGTTGATGTATGGCAGAAACCAACATAACATTGTAAAGCAATTATCTTCCAATTAAAAAAAAAATTAACTAATTTAAAAATAAAACCCTGTACAGCAATCATCCCCAATCTTTTTGGCACCAGGCGCTGGTTTCATGGAAAACAATTTTTCCAAGGACCAAGGGGAGAAGGGAGAGTTTCAGGATGATTCAAGGGCATTTATTATGTTGCTGCTGGTCTGACAGGAGGCAGAACTGTAATACGAGTGATGAGGAGCAGCTGTAACTACAGATGAAGTTTCACTCATTAGCCCAGCACTCACCTCCTGCTGTGCAGTCCACTTCCTGGTTTGGGACCCCTGCCATACAGGAAGGGACCTGGCACCCCCTAAAGCAGAGGCTCCCCAAATCCAAGCTGCAGTAAGTGCCAAGCTGTCTGCTCCCCAGTTGCAGTTTTGAAATAGCTTTCCAGGTCTCACCCTAGAGATTCTGATGCAGTGTTTCTGGAGAGGGGCCTAAGAATCTAGTAGATGGTATAGTTCTCTTAAACACCCCACAAGGTTCCCATGTGCAACTGGGTTGAAAAACATCCTCAGATCACCCTTTATAACCCCTGCTGAGATTCTGATCAGACCCAATGTTGGTCAAAATGGTTGCCAATGGTCTAGAAATCACAAATACTGATGGAAGGATGTCATCTCTCTTAGGAATCTTCGGTCAGAAAAAGAAAAGGTGTGCAAATCACTGCTAACATTCCAGCCTTCTCATTTTACAAATAGGATTTCTGACCTAAAACCTATTTCTCCCCAATTCCTCCAACCAGCCTTCTTCTTATCTGTAAATGGTAACAAACTCACCCATTAGTTAAAAAAAAAGTCAGGGGACAAGCCTGGTGGTCCAAGGGTTAAGACTCTGCCTTCCAAAGCAGGAGGCGTAGCTGTGATCCCTGGTCAGAGAAATAAAGTCCCACAAGCCATGGGTAAGGCCAAAAATTAAAAAAAAAAAAAAAAAAGAGTCAGCAAACTTGGAAATCATCCTTAAGTCGGTGGTTATCAGGCTTGTTCCGGTCAGAGTCCAGGGACAGTTTTTCCCAGACGTCTCCAGAGCACTTTCCTCTGTATCACCATCACTCTGGCAGCGAAACAGCAGTTCCAGTTCCAGTTCCAGGCTTTAACTCTGCACACAACAAGTGAGGAGACTTCTCTCATCTTGCCCTGGCACAAATGGGTGCATTCCCTGGGACCACTAGGTCTCCAGGTACAAGCTTATAAATTGGCTTTGGACCAGTGTTAGTTGCTTAGTCATGTCTGACTCTTTGTGACCCCATGGACTGTAGCCCATGAAGCTCCTCTGTCCATGGAATTCTCCAGGCAAGAATATTGGGGCAGAGAGCCATTCCCTTCTCCAGGGACCAGATTCCTGGACAAATCCTAGAGCTGCAGAGGAGACCAGTCTTCTGTAGCACATGGGCTGAGTGGCAGAGGGAGCTTAAGAGAATTATAAAATTTGATTAGAAAAAGAGAGCTGGAGAATCTACTTCACAACCCAGTCTAAAGTTTCCTCCTTTTATTCCCTCATAGCACCATAGTCTTTGCCTTCATAGACTCTATCACCTTCGAAATTGGACACTTGTGGACACGTAATGGCACCCCACTCCAGTATTCTTGCCTGGAAAATCCATGGACGGAGGAGCCTGGTAGGCTGCAGTCCATGGGGTCACTAAGAGTAGGACACGATTGAGCGACTTCACTTTCACTTTTCACTTTCATGCATTGGAGAAGCAAATGGCAACCCACTCCAGTGTTCTTGCCTGGAGAATCCCAGGGACAGGGAAGCCTGGTGGGCTGCCATCTCTGGGGTTGCACAGAGTCGGACACGACTGAAGCGACTTAGCAATAGCAGCAGCAGCAGCTAACATTTACAGAGTACTTTGAGGTGGCACTGTTCTAAACAGTTTATATCAATGGACTCATTTAACTTTCACAACAATGCTACACTTTCCATATTACAGATGAGGAGACCAAGATAGAGAGAGAGGCAGGAACTTCCCCAGAGCATGGAGCCCAATGACGGTAGAGCTTTGAGTCTCAGTGATCAGACTCCAGAGGCCAGGCACTCAGCTACTACAATGTGCTACTCTCTGTATTCAGTTTTGTCTGACTCCTCCACAAAACTCTAAGAAACATGAAGCAGGGAATGTGTTTATTTTATATAGATCAGTTTCAATGGAATGCCAGGCACACAGGAAACATTCAATTCCCCTGATAACTGAACAAATGAATAGATGTTGAGAGAAGTAAGTGAATGGGGTGATGGACAAAAGAACAAATGGTAAAGCCATGATCCAGATTAACAGAGGGCTTCCCTGGTGGCTCAGATGGTAAAGAATCTGCCTACAATGCAGGAGACCTGGGTTCGATCCTTGGGTTGGGAAGATCCCCTGGAGAAGGGAATGGCAACCCACCCTAGTATTCTTGCCTGGAGAATTCCATGGACAGAGGAGCCTGGCAGGCTACAGTCCATGGGGTCACAAAGAGTCGGACATGACTGAGTGATTAACACTAACTAACTAACTAGATTAACAGAGTGTTCGTGTTACATGATTAATCACAGAAGAGTGGAGCCCAGAGCTTTAATTTCCTGGGTCCAGTCTGCCTTCTCTAGTTGAAGGTCTGTTATCTCTGTTCCACATGGTCACACCTGCAGAGTCAATAATCTTTTCTTCTTTGCAAAGTCACCAAACAGCAAATGAAAACTCCAGTAGGAGACAGTCACTTCTTTTGAGAGAGATCATATGTGAACATGTCCAAAATAGAGAATGATTTGAGTAAAGGATGGGATTTTCCCCACATTTAGCCTACCTGCATTAGACAAACACTTTGTTCATTAAGAGTAAGACCTCCGAACTGAAAACATACACAAAGTCCTTTGTAGTATCAGGTACTGAGGACATTTCAACATTTTTTTAAGTCAATAATTTTAGTAAGCTATTCAAAGTCTCCACTTGATTTAGGGATATCTGAGTATCTGCAGACCATTTGTTTTAACTCCTTTTCATGGTGACAGCGTGACATTTAAAAATAATTCATCTGGAAAATGTAAACAGATAAGAAAAAATTACAGGGCATACACATGTCAGTTCCCACTGTCAATGTCTGGAAATGATTCCACTCTCAAAAAAAAAAAAAAAAAATCACTGCCTGATAACAGCAAACAAGGTCTCCAGAGAGACAATAAATTGGAACAACCACATCCACACAGAAGCTATCCATCTTCCTGGTTCCTAAGTAAATAGGGGTAATGTGAACAGGGTAAAAGGAATCCACTGCCAACAAGCACCAGCCTTCAAGCTTAGTATGTACATTACAGCCTCTCCTTCCTCAGAATAGGCTTGTGAGTTTTTCTTCCACTCTGGGAGCAAAGAAAAACAACATGCTAAATAGCCAAACCTGCTATTAAACTATTTACATGCTTGCCTTTTGCCATAATAAGCAGCTACATGTGCTATCTTGAAAAAAAGGCACCATCAGCAACTTCCCTGGTGGTCCAGGGGTTAAGACACTGCACTTCCACTGCTGCTGCTGCTGCTAAGTTACTTCAGTAGCGTCCGATTCTGTGCGACCCCATAGACGGCAGCCCACCAGGCTCCCCTGTCCCTGGGATTCTCCAGGCAAGAACACTGGAGTGGGTTGCCATTTCCTTCTCCAATGCATGAAAGTGAAAAGTGAAGGGGAAGTTGCTCTGTTGTGTCTGACTCTTAATGACCCCATGGACCGCAGCCTACCAGGCTCCTCTGTCCATGGGATTTTCCAGGCAAGAGTACTGGAGTGGGGTGCCATCGCCTTCTCCGACGTCCACTGCAGGGGGCATGGTTTCAACCCCTAGTCAGGGAACTAAGAGCCCCCAGCTAAAAGAATAGAAACAGAAAAGAAAAATGCACCATCAGCAATACCTACGTCTTCAAGCCAAGCCTACTAATGAAGAGTTGGCTTTCAAAGATCATCTCCATCACTTAAAAAAAGGGAAACGACAAAACAGAGATGCTCATTCAGTAAATACACAGGGCTCCATCAATGAAGCAGAGGCATCTCCTACCCCATACAAGGGACCAAACGTTCAAAAAAATGCAGAGATGCTCATGGGTGGAGAGATTATGCCTGAAGGCAAAGAAGGAATGAGGAAGAGAAGAGACGGGCATCTCTATAAAGGTAAATAACTTTGGCACTTTTAATTTTTCCTGGAAAAATAAGATCATCTTTCCTTGAGTCATTTTTTTCTTTCTTTAAAGTTGACCCCCAATCCATGGAGATACGGCTGCCAAGCATGAATACTACCTTTTGTGTAGCTTGGTACATGCCTCAGTAGCCACTGAAAACTAAAGCTAACCTATCAACGGCTCGTATTACAAACATTAGATAAAAAGAATACAAAGGAAGTAAACAGACAGACAAGCCAAAACCACTCTGTCACAAGGACATGCTATTTAAGCAAATAAAAAATCCAGAATACAAATCATACATTTTATTATTGGTCAACAGTTCACCGTGGACATGGGCCATATTTTTTTTTCTTTGCCATCCCTGGTTACCCTGGTGTCTTCTTGTCATTCACTCACTTAACTTTTTTGACTTAAAAAAAGAATTTTTTTTTTTTGAGACACCTCTTAAGCACTTCCCTGCCCCTTTAAGGATAATGTTTAAAAGGTCTATTTTAGATTTGGGAGTAAAACACAGAAGCCATTCAAAGTATTTTGAAAATAAATAGCCTTCCAAATGAGACCTTATTTCCATGGAGAAGCCTAAATAACATCTGAACTGAAACTAAAATATATCCAAATCTTGCAAGGGTGTATTCACAACACCACTCTTGCTGATCATCTTCCAGGTGCCTGAAGGTTTGATTCACGTTATTCAAACATTCACGTTTTCTCACGTTGGCTGCCTCACTAAAATTCTCGTGTTTTCATATGGGAGGGGAAAGGTCCATCTCAAATGAGTTTACAATTTTGTTTTCAGAAACTGCATAATTTTACTTATTTTTAAAATATCTGCTTATTTCAAAAATATCTGCTTAAACCACATTTAATACCATAAGCAGTATGATATCTTTAAAATTATAAGTATTCATAAGAAAAATAATATTGTGCAACCAATAAAATCAACACTTCTTAAAGTTAAGGAAAAGCAACAAGTATGAAGGCACATGCATGATACTGCCAGGAGACTTTAAGTTCTCACCAGTGGATTTAAATTCCTTGAGGGTAAGGGCCAATTCTTACTCTGCTTAATTTCAACTTGTTAGCAATAACTTTTACTTTAAGACTAGATCCAAGGATCGGAGAAGGCAATGGCACCCCACTCCACTACTCTTGCCTGGAAAATCCCATGGACGGAGGAGCCTGGTAGGCTGCAGTCCATGGGGTCGCTAGGAGTTGGACCAACTGAGGGACTTCCCTTTCACTTTTCACTTTCATGCATTGGAGAAGGAAATGGCAACCCACTCCAGTGTTCTTGCCTGGAGAATCCCAGGGACGGGGGAGCCTGGTGGGCTGCCGTCTCTGGGGTCGCACAGAGTCGGACGTGACTGAAGTGACTTAGCAGCAGCAGCAGATCTGAGGATACAACCATGACCAGACAAGATTGCTGTCTCTTTGGGGCTTACATTCTAGAGGTGGTGACAGTATTCAGAGAAAATGTTTTTTAAATTAATTTTAAATGTGTGAATGCCAAAAGGAAAACAAATAAAGGGCTGAGATAGAAGTGAAAATTTGAGATATCTACCGACTTTATTAGATGGAGCATTGTCAGAGGCCAATCTGAGGATGTGTTATTTGCGAGTCAAGCAAAGAACTGAAACCTGAGAATGGCTAAGAATGGAAAGCACACTTGCGGAGACTCTGCAGTGATCTCAGTTGGACTTGGCTAAGGATGACTGAAATGTAGGGAGCATGTGGAAAGGGGCAGTCCAAGAGGAGACTGAGGGGGCGGCCAGGGACGGGGGAGATGAAGGGGCTGAGCCAGGCAGGATGGCGTGAGAAGAATTTGGATATTACTCTGAGCACAAAGGGAATCTGGTCTGGTTTGTGCTTCCATTGAAGAAGGGACTGATAAGAGAGCAAGAGTAGAGCAGAGAGAATAGTTGAGAGGAGTCTAATAGTCCCAGAAAGACCTGACAAGAATTAGACCCAGGTGGTGGCAGTGGTCTTGGAGAGACATGGACATACTAAAAACCAAGTTTTGGACTTCCCTCACAGTCCAGTGGTTGGCTCTGGGCTTCCACTGCAGAGGACACAGTTCTATCCCTGTTCAGGGAACTAAGATCCCACATGCCCAGTGCAGCCAAAAATTAAAAAAAAAAAAAAAAAAGTCAGTGTTGAAAGCAGAATCAACATGATGACTTCCTTCAATGAGGATTGTCCTTCATGAGGACTGTCCTTGGGAAGTGAAACCTAGGACTCAAATATAATTCCCAGGTTATAAGTATCAGCAACTACATATTCACAAGCAGATGTCAAGTAAGCATGTAAATGCTGAAAGAAGCTGGCACTCTGAGCTATACGGACACATTTAAGGGCCATCAATAAAAAATTTACAAAGTGGGCTTCAGAAAAGGCATGAGGTTCGGAAATCCAGATGGGCTGCTACTGCTGCCTTGCATCCTTAGGAAAATTACTGACTTAGTTTTCTCATCTATTAAATGGAGATAAAAATACCTATTTTTAACAGGATTGCTAGAGAAGGGGTCAGCAAACATTTCCTATAAAAAGCCAGATAATAAAAACCTGGGGCTTGGTTGGCCATAGGGTCTCTGTCAAAAACACTCAGTACTGTCACTGCAGAACAAAAGCAGTCATAGACAATAAATATATAAATAGATGAGTTGGGGGGGGGGGGTGGTGTTCACAGAAACTGTGTTTCCAAAAACAAAGGGAAGAGTGTGTCACCCCCCAGTCTAGAGCTGTGGTTGTCAGAGTGTGGTTCTGCACCAGCAGCATCAGTATCACCGGGGAATCGTTAGAAATGCAAATTCTGGCCCCACCTCAGACTTACTGAATCAGAAACTCTGGGGATGGAGATCCAGCAATCAGCATGAAAATGAACCCTCCAGGTAATGCATGCTTAAGTTTGAGACCCTCCAGTCAAGAAAACAAACATATTTTTATCCTGCTGTTGTGTGAAAACTGTCTACAGCGTAACGATGTTGAATTGGTTCACAGTGCTTTTCAGGCCTACTATACCTTCTCCTCTTCTGTCCATTCTATTAATTTTTGAGTTTGATATTGAAACTCCAACTAAAAAAATCTTAATTTGTCTACTTAAAAAAATATTTGTATTATATAGTGGAACTATCTGTAACTTGGCTCTGTATTTTCCAAGTCTCCCACTAAATGTGCTATCATACTTTCACAATTTAAAAAATAGAAAAGAAAGGGAAAAAACGTCAAAGATTGAAAAAGAAACTAAATACATATATACTGCTTAGAGCTAATATTATCATGAATATATATCTATTATTTTTTAACATGGCTCCTAGAAGTTTAGAACATACTTTCCAAAGATAGAATCAAACACTGGATAATTGTGGTGGATCAAGCAAAAGAGAGATAACAAATTCTGTTAAACTACAAGATGGGCTTAAGTTAGAATAGTTGAGAAATTGAAATTTTTGTTTTAAATATACTTTTATTCCAAAGAATTTCAATACTACCTCATATATTAATTAAGCTAGATTTAATTGGTCATGTTCACACTCCAGTTATTAAAATGAACAATATAATTTCAACATATATTCACCCTAACTTTCAACAGAAATGAAAGTTTAATATCAATTAACTTCCAGATTCCACATGTCATATTAGTTATTGGTTAGTGGTATTGGCTAGTTATATTAGTTATTAGTTATTGCTATAACTAACACACTTTTTTTAAAGGAATATAGAGCAGGCAATTTTATCAAATGCCATTATTATTTTAACAGAACAATTTGGCCGTTTGAATTGAGGATCAATGGGGGAAGTTAAAATATAAAGGGCTGTCGAAAAATAAAATATAACACCACCCACTTTCATATTGCTTTATCAGTACTATTAGAAACTAGACAAAAATCTAGTTTTCTGAATTCAGCCTATTGAACCTTCCTCAAATGAGATATAGAATTATGGGTGAATATAGAGGGATCGTGCCTACTACCTATCACCACTAGGCTACGTTCCTGCCAATAGATCGTAGCAAAATTCCATATGAAAACCAAAATAAAATCAGTAAATAATGGCTAATAGCTTTGGAGGGAACCAACAGGAAGGGGTAAGGACCAGACAACCAGATCATCCCTCAGAAGGGGGAAGACTAGCTTCCAAAAGTGGAAAGAAATTCAATCAAACAGGCAGTGCACAATATTAAAGAGTCCAACAGTAGACACTGGGTAGTCTCCAAAGTGGAGGGTGCGGCGCGTGCAACACACAGTACTGGGGAATCCCACCAGGTATAAAGCACTTGCGTGCATGCTAAGTTGCTTAAGTCCTGTCCGAGTCTGGCTCCTCTGTCCATGGGAGTCTCCAGGCAAGAGACCTTGCCTTGCCTGGAGTGGGTTGCCATGCCCTCCTCCAGGAGGTCTTCCCGACCCAGGAATCGAACCCACATCTCACATCTCCTGCACTGGCAGGCAGGTTGTTTACCACTAGCACCTCTTAGGAAGCCTCGTATTAAGAATATGTTACTGGAAATCTAGGGAACAGAAATACTTGCAGAACCAAGCAGGAAAGCCATCAGTTTAATTTCAGGTAAACTCAAGAAAATCCCTCGAGCTGCCTAGCTAATGAGAATTAAATGGCTGAAGTCAGGGAAAGAGGTGAATTGAAAAAACTGGGAGCTGTCTGAGGCCAGAAGATAGATTTGCTTGTTGCTTTGTAAAACCCTAAGCCATAAATGTATCTGTCTACATTGTATAACCTATTATGGAAAATGTGAGTGAAGATACAATTGTGAGATATAAAATATTACTTGATTTGCTCAACCAGAAACACTGTTTGACTTGCAATCTGAAATTGATTTCAAACTACTCAGAAGTTATATAATACTGACAGTACAAAGTTTCATGTTCTAACTTTGACAACTATAGAAATTCCTGTAAAAATTCTCAAGAGTTCCAAAGTGAGGACTATCCAACTAGTTAAGGGCATCCACAAAATAAAAGATCTGAAGCAGCAAATTTAGGCTTCTATATTTAACCAGGAAGATCCCATTACTAGGAGATCCTCTTTCCAACCCAACCTCTTACAAGAAATAAAATTTGAAAGGGATCAGTAATTTGGAGAAGAATACCTCTGTATCTTTTTCGTAGAGCTGCAAACACCTGTGATAAGATTATCTGAAATTAAACCCACCAAAATTTTAATCTCATACTTTTTTCCCTCTCTGTCATAGGATCATAGATGATTGCAGTCATATGAAATAACACCTGAAAGTTTAAGCCAGGAGTTTTCTGAACTTAACCTTTGGTTGTTAGAATACTTTTAAATATAAATTAAGATGTTAATGTAATTATTTTACTGTTACTTTAAACATGTTCGCAAAAATCTAGACATAAACTTTAGACACAGCTCTAGCTTTTAAACAATTTTCAAACCAAAGCCAACTTATAAAATAGCCACGAACACAAGTATAAAACCAGTAACAATTACACTAATGAGCTAAATTCAATGTGACGAACGATGTTATTTTCCCAAACGCATGCCTATGGCACTGGCTGCCAAAGCATGGGTTCAGCAGGCTGATGTTACTGTGAACCCATGAATGCTGTTTTGAACCACCTTTCCCTACTTGAACTCCTGCAAAACCATATATCAGCCCATCAGATCACTGGGATTAATGTAACCTTAAAATTTACATATTCTTTCCCTTAGGCTCCTCCATCCATGGGACTCTCCAGGCAAGAATACTGGAGTGGGTTGCCATTTCCTTCTCCAGGGGATCTTCCAGACCCAGGGATTGAACCCAGGTCTCCTGCATTGCAGGCAGACTATTTTACAATTTCACACTTTATAATTATATACTTTGATATTACAATACATTTTTATAATTTATACTTTCTACTTTGTTATACTTTACAATATTTATATCCTTTAAGGGTCAATAAAACAAACACATGGTTGTACCCATTCTTAAATACATATCCTAAAGAATCTTTATTCTAAACTAAAGTAGTTATCAGGGCTTCCCTGGTGGCTCAGACCGTAAAGAATCTGCCTGCAGTGCAGGAGACCCAGGTTCAATTCCTGGGTTGGAAAGATCACCTGAAGAAGGAAATGGCAACCACTCCAGTATTCTTGCTTATAGAATTCTAAGGACAGAGCCTGGTGGGCTACAGTCCTGCTACTGCTACTGCTAAGTCGCTTCCGGTGTATCCGACTCTGTGCGACCCCATAGACAGCCTCCTAATGGGGTCGCAAAGAGTAGTACATGACTGAGCAACTAACACTTCAGGTCAAAGTAGTTACAGGGTTGCAAACAAGACTCTCACAGTTTACTTCCCTGCCACTCCTAAAGACACAATGTAAAAGACTAGACTTCAGCTTCACCAGTCTAACAAATCATACAACTTTTCACTTTCCATTAAAACAAAAATACACACTGGCAAAACTATATCCAAGCATGCATTTAGCATTTCATTATTATTTTACAAATTTAATGACTACATTTAAATGTGGAGATTTTTAATTAAAAAGTGGTGGAGGGGATGGACAAACTCTGCATGATCTCACTTATACATGGAATTTAAAAAGTCAGACTCATAAATGCAGAGAGTAAAATAGTGGTTATCAGAGGCTGGGGGATGGGAGACATGGGGAGATGTTGGTCAAAGGAAACAAACTTCAATTATGCAGGATGAGAAAGTTCTGAATATCTAATAGAGAGAATGGTGACTATAGTTAATAATATTATATTGTAGACTTGAAATTTGCCAAAAGAGTAGATCTTAAGTTTTCTCACCATACACACACAGAGAAAACAATACCTATCTGAGTTGATGGATATGTTAACTAGCTTGATGTGGTAATCCTTCCATTTGATATGTATATCAAAACACTACATTATACCTTTAAATATGTACAATTTTTGACGGTAAAGAATCTGCCTCCAATGCAGAAGACCCAGTTTGATCTCTGGGTCTGGAAGATCCCCTAGAGAAGGGAACGGCAACCCACTCACTGCAGTATTCTTGCATGGAGAATTCCATGGACAGAGAAGCCAAGTAGGCTACAGTCCATGGGGTTACAAAGAGTCAGACACAACTAAGCGACTAACACACTTTCACTTTTGCTTGTTAATTATACTTCAATAAAACTAGAAAACAAAATAAAATAAAACAACTATATATTTTTTAAAATGGGGAAAAAGTGACAGCATAAAGTTTCCTATCACTAACAACTAAAATCAGATTTTTAGAGTAGCAGATAAGAGAGCTATTCACACAGACTGAAAATTGCTTCTACCATTACAAGCTTTGTGTCTTTAGGGAAATATTTAAACTTTCTTTAGCTCAGTTTTCTCATCTGTAAAATGGGAGGGAGACTGATACATACTTTACACTGTTATTGTGAAGATAAAATGTGATAGCCTAGGACAAGCACTAAGGGCAGTAATATCATCCAGCAAGAGCTCAACAAAGGTTAGCTTTTAAGCATTAAAAAGCTATTTAGATAGACATACTATGGTGTATGTTAGTAATCACATTACACCCTTAAAGTAGCAAGCCAATGGCATGCTTAGTTGATGCCTCCCAATGAATTACTAAATTTGTGTTAATATTTTATATAGACCATAATTCAAGCAAAATCCTTTATCTGGTCAATTCTGAATGTACTACAAAATTAGTTTATAATTGACCTGTCCCTCATTTTACAGGGGGGTATATCTAAGTAAAAACATGGCATGCGGTGGTGCATAGGAAGTTGCTTCAGTCGTGTCCAACTCTGTGCGACTGCATGGACTCTAGCTCACCAGGCTCCTCTGTCCATGGGGATTCTCCGGGCAAGAATACTGGAGTGGGTTGCCATGCCCTTCCCCAGGGGATCTTCCCAACCCAGGGATTGAACCTGTGTCTCCTACATTGGCTGGCGGGTTCTTTGCCACTAGCGCCACCTGGGAAGCCACCACAACATGGCAACACAGCCCAAAAGAAATGGGCATCTAAAATCACTATCTAGATGATTTTAACAAAACAAACAAAGCCGTGAGATTTAAAAAGGACAAAGGAGGAGGAGGAGGAGGAAGGGGAAGGAGAGAAAAGAAAAGTTTGCAATAATCACTCAGAGTAGTCATAATCTTTTTCACCAAACTGTCAATTCTGTTTCTTCTTGCCCGATTTTTTTCTTACTAGACAGTATATTACACATACTGATGTTTTACATGTTAGTTCTGCAGATTCAGATAAATAAAGCTTTGATTTTTACAAAAATTTATCATAATTGAACATTAGAATATATTCCTTATAAATTGATTATGCCATCTGAAGAACCTAAAACTTTGGCTTGAAAGGTAATGTTTTCAGTAAACATATGGCTAGTCTCAGCATGTCTGGCAGAATAATGTCTATCTAGAAATGGCAACCCACTCCAGTGTTATTGCCTGGAGAATCCCAGGGATGGGGGAGCCTGGTGGGCTGCCGTCTATGGGGTCGCACAGAGTCAGACACGACTGAAGTGACTTAGCAGCAGCAGCAGCAAAGAAAATATGTGAAGCTATTAAGCTATAAAATGAAGAGTTTCTTAAAAATCTTCTGTAGATATTATTCCTCTCTACACTCACCCTGAACTTGCAAGTTTGAGAATAGCTGCAAAAATAACCAAGAGAATAGAAAGGATTATATACCCAACCAGATGAACAGAATCACCGAGGGCAGTGTTCTCAAACTGTGGTCCCCAGACCAGAGTCTGGACATCATCAGAGAACTTGATAACATCAGAAACTGAGGGTGGGGGCCACCAGTCTGTTCGAACAAGCTCACCAGGTGATTCTGACATACACTCAAGTTTGAGAACCTCTGGTTTATGATAAACAAGCCTTGATACCAACACCACCATCTTCACTATAACATGCCATTCACAAGTGGGAGTCTCTGGGTATACATTTTTACCTTTCCCCTAGATATGGTAGTCACAGTCCTACCACAAAGCCAAGGCAGATTAGATCCACCTCAGATTAGAAAGGGAGAGAACAACAAAAGTGACTAGAGCAAACACGAGGGAAGAAATCTACCTGTCTAGAATAGCACAAAGTACTTGGAAAGCATAGAGAGAGATGTGAAAATTTCAAGATTTCTATTTCTTTGGTTTCCTTGCTTGTATATTCCCAGAGCCACTGATCCTCAACTCTGACAACAATAAAAATGATCTTTTGAAAATATATGGGTAAAAATTGGTTATCTGAGCAAAGTTCAGAAAATACTAAATATTTTAAAAGAAGCAACAAACCCACAGGCTTAGAGAACTTAGAGTTGAAAATAAACCATGTCGAGTTCACTTTTTAATTTTAAGAACACAATTTGTAAAATCTCTTTGAAAGTACATTCTTGTGAGCTTCAAGGAATATATACACAAACGAAATCAATGAAAATTACAGCAATCGTGTTTCTGTGTTTTAAATGACTACTCATTCTATAATCTGAAACACATGCTCTTGAGTCTCATGCAAATGATAACACATGTAATCTCTAACAAGCATTATGCTGCTGCTAAGTCGCTTCAGTCGTGTCCAACTCTGTGTGACCCCATAGACCGCAGCCCACCAGGCTCCCCCGTCCCTAGGATTCTCCAGGCAAGAACACTGGAGTGGGTTGCCATTTCCTTCTCCAGTGCATGAAAGTGAAAAGTGAAAGTGAAGTAGCTTCTTTTCGACCCCATGGACTGCAGCCTACCAGGCTCCTTTGCCCATGGGATTTTCCAGGCAAGAGTACTAAACACTAACAATTCTTATTTTTAATATAAAATATATATATATAACATAAAACAAGTTCTGCATTTTCATGGGGAAATGGAGATGATGCTAAATATGTAGTATTTTCTGAATGCTACATTCAGGCTCTTTCTGAAAGTAGATAAAGGCAAGTACTTTGAAGAATATTAGTGACCTTCCCAAGATTTTAGGTATAGAATCAGAGGTTCTTGGTTTCTCCAACCAGTTTTAAGTCTAAGACTCAATTTATGCCAGTGCAACTGTTTTTTAAGTTACGCAGAGTTAAGCACTTTTCAAATACCCAACCTTGGCTGATGCATGCTGACTGACATTCCTCCCATGCAAGACTACACAGGCTTGAATAAATGGGAAGCAATCTGTATTGGCATATATTTGAACTGGAACTAGTTCACTTGCTCCCAACCCACACCTCTCTTTGCACCTGGGAGAAATAGCTCTGCATCAGAGCATTATGGCAGAGCACTCCTCCAGGCTAAGGTTTAGCATCCTTAGGCTAACTCTTACCCACCAGGAAGGTGTGGAGCCAGAGGGCACATCACTTTGGCAACTCCCCACAATAGACCGAAGCGACTCCCATACACACAGCACTCCCATCTTTGAGGTCACCCTCAAAAAGAGATCCACTCCCGAAAAGATGTGTGAGTAGATATGATGCAAAACGTCATCATTTTATATACAGAAACCATATCCTCCATTTCCGTGACTTGGCAGAAACACAAACTTTTCCATTTATTTATGGTCATCTATGTTCCTGTTTGCCCTAAACAATCCAGTTTTATAGTTGTTATGCCAGTGTAAGTTTAACGACACCTCCTTTCTCATAAAATTGTCCTGCATTAAACAATAAGTTATATGGGCATCCAACAGACAGGTCTGTTTCAGAAAAGGGACAGCCAAGAAAGACAAAGCAGAAGCTAGTTTACTTGGGGATGTTTTCAGGACTTCTGCTCCAGGCTGCCTTCCATATTTTGTTCAGGGACTGTAGAAAATACTTAGGAGATTTAGCCATAATCTTAAAGTCCAACTAAATAATTCTCTGGGGCTTCCTGATGGCTTAGTGGTAAAGAATTCGCCTGTCAATGCAGAAGATGCAGGTTCAATCCCTGGGTTGGGAAGATCCCCTGGAGAAAGAAATGGCAACCCACTACAGTAGTCTTGCCTGGTAAATTCCATGGACAGAGAAGCCTGGCAGGCTACAGTCCAGGGGCTTGCAAAAGAGTCAGATATGATTTAGCGACTAAACAAGAACAAATAAGTCTCTACTTCAAATATAGAATTCAGTGGCAAAGCAAACAGCAAATTTTCTTCCTTCTCATTTCATAGGTGCTCAGAAAAATCCAGAGATTCTACGCTATATGAGGTATACTGCTGGATGGAAATAATGTGATGAATTCATCCTCAAACAAGTTCAACTGTGGAATCATCACTACTGGGAATCTGACTTATAAATTCTGCCTTCCAAATCATTCTAACTCTCCTCACTATTTCAAAAGGAAATGTGACAAAGAGCACACAGTATCTAATGACTGCACTTGGCCACTCAGCAAATATTTATGCGCAAGATCAAAAGTGGCCGCCCTTAGATCTCTGAAGCCAAACTTCAGATGTGTTTTGTTTAGCCCAGATAGGATTCTTAAATGTTTAAAATACTTGCTAATACTTTAAAATGTGGACTCATATGTAAAAATCCAAATTTCCATTTTCTCTTGAGAAATCAGAAGTTTGGTCAACACTGAGCTTATATTCTGTTAATGTAATTTCCATCTGGAGCTGAGCAGCACCTTGAGAAAGAACTTCCCTATTTAGTCCTCCATGGACCTCACTCAACCATCCTCCCAGCCATTGAGGTTTGTAACCCTTGATTTATGGCTGGAGATAATTCTTAAGTAGACAACATCTGGCCTTTCAAATTAATGATCCTCTGCCAGGGGCTCTCTAGGTTTGGGGCAAATAGTAATCTACATCTTTAGATCAAAGACTCAACTAGGAAATGACAATAAACAGGAAAAATTTGTTTCTTCTTTCATCAAAAAGCCATTTGGCTTCCACTGCTCCTACATAGCAGGTACATAAGCTTACACATGCTATTATTTGTAATGTGACAGCACATTCAGCCTCTCAAATCTAAATACAAAAAGGAAGGTAAATAAAATGGGATATTTTAATTGAACTTCAATAAGTCCAGGGAAAACTCAATAGCTACTGTTGAGAATTTAAGGTGCTATAACCCAGAAACAAACTTTGACCATCAGTGAAATTAGCAATGATGTGTCATGCTTCAGACCTGAAGAAAAGAACCATCAAGAATCTTGAAATATTCCTTAAAGTCCTAGAAAAATGCCACTACTTCCATCTTACTCACAGAACCCAAAAATCTTAAAACAATAAAGATAGTGATAAATACAGTACTACAACAGTAGAAATAAAGAACATGCTGCCCTCCAACTTCAACATAACTGACAGCTAAAAATAAATTTTGAACACATAAGTATGAAATGAAATTCATTTTAATCATGGTTAGGATTCTGAGATCATCTGTAATAAGGTATTTTACCATAATGTAACAGAGGTCCCATAAATCAAAATCGCTCTCTTCACACTGGGAGTTCTGAGCATATTAAGCTAGCTTACAAAGTAACTGATGGAATCAGAAGATATTGAACTTTTATTTTCTTCAGCTGAACTATAGGCCTTTTGTGGAAAGCTATTAAACAGACAATCTTTCTGTTACAGATACTGCTGCTGTTGCTGCTAAGTTGCTTGAGTCTGGTCCGACTCTGTGAGACCCCATAGAGGGCAGCCCACCAGGCTCCTCTGTCCCTGGGATTCTCCAGGCAAGAATACTGGAGTGGGTTGCCATTTCCTTCTCTGTTACAGATACTAGACGCTTTAATTTTTGAAAATTCATATATTCTAGTATCATATGAATTTTCAAAGCTTAAAGCCTTACTTATAGAATGTTTTTCTCATCTGACTATTAATTGGCCAGCTGCTAAAGAAACTGGCCACAGAGTACAACTGGGACTTTATTGATTTATATTTAGACATCACTATTTTCCCAAAGAATCTAAAGTACTTTGTCCAAACAAATAAATAACTCAAAAATGACAGCATCTCAGGGACTTTTGACACGGTAAAAAAAACTCCTTACACATTTGTTTAAAAAGGGGGGGAGGGGGTGCTCTTTTTCAAGACACAACCAAAATGTGGTAAAAACTGTTTAACTATCTCTCTCCAGAAGAAAAAAAGGACTGTGTCCGTTTCTTAAGGAAGTAAAAACGTACTGTTTGGTAACAGGCACCTCGATTTCGTAAACTCTAGAGAAATTATATTAGAAAAGACATTTTTCGCCTCTTCTAAGACACTGATTTTTAAATCAACCAAGTGGGTATTGATTCTGTTTCCAATTAGTGTGTAAAAAACGGAAAAAAGAAAGAAAAAAAAAAAGAAGACTTTCCGCTCAACATCTAAACGCAGGTTCGTATTTTGCTGACAATCTGACAACGTCTAGTAACTTCTCCCTAAACCCGGCTCTGAAACATCTTCCCACATCGGAGACCTGCAGGTGTTATTGTGACGAAGATGTAACCATCAAGGGACTAAGGTACAGGACTCGACCAAGACCCAGGGTGAGTGCAGGGGCCTTTAGGAACCCAACCCTCTCCCGCGTACACTCAAACACACACCTGCACGCACTCACACACTCGACCAAGGCCGGGCATGCCGTCTCTCCAGTCACACCCCAAGACGTCGGGATCCTGCCAGGACGTGCGCTGCTCCCCGCATCGGCCTAGCTCCTCCGCCGTCTCGAAGCCACTCAGCCTCCCTCTCTCGTCCTCGTTCCTGCGGGTCACCTGCTCCCGCTGCCCCATCCGCACCCAAAAGCCAGCTCCCGGACTCGGGGTCCGAGGAGCGGGACCAGCTGCGCTCAAGTGCGCCACGCGGAGGGCGCGCGCCAGCAGCGGGGCCAGAGCCTGTCCTTAACGTGGGGTACCGGCGCCCGCTGCCCCGCCACTCCTCCCGGGTGTGTCGGACCCTCCCCGGGGCCTCGGAGCCGCGCGGTCTTGCCTGATTGGGGTCTGCAGCGCGGAAAACGTGGCAGGCCATCTGCGACTCCGGGTCGTCGGGCTGCGCCTTGATCAGGTAAGCAAAGTAGGTGAGGTCCTGGCTGTTGTGGATGAAGCGCGAGATGTGTTGCGCCTTGTGCTCGAAGATGAACACGGCCGGGTTGGGCTGCGCCGCCGTCGGGCCGGAGCCCCCAGTGGCCCCGACGCCCGGCGCGGGGACGCAGCGCAGGAAGGGCGCGCTGAGCACCAGGAGCACCTCGCGGGCCGCCGGCGCCCCGCAGCCGCCCGCCTCGGGCTTCTGGCTGCGCCGGCGGATCTCGGCCATGAGCCAGGGCAGCATGGGTAGCGTGGTCCTGCGGTCCAGGCACGACCCCCCTACGTACCACAGCCGGAACCTTTTGTCGTTCGGCTTCCCGGGGCCAGGCTGCGCCGGGGCGCCAGGCTCGGGCTCCAGGGGGTGCGGGAACGGCTCATCCTGAATGCAGCTGGGGGGCTCCATAACTCACTCCTCCCGAGGAGGGCACGCAGGCGGGGGGAGAGGCCCGCCGCGCCCCCCACCCTCCCAGTTCTCGCGCTGAAGGCGCCGCCGAAACTGTGCCAACTGCTGCGCCGGGCCGTGCGCCCTACTCGGCGAGACCCCGAACTCCGCGCCCTAGCGGCCCTGCCCCATGCGGCACTTCTCCGGGCGCGGCTCCCGGGCTTTGGCGGCGGGCACCCGGGCAGCGCCGGGCAGCAGGACTGGCTGAAGAGGGCGAGTTAAATCGCCATCCTCCTTTCTCGGGCTCGCGCGTGGGGTCAGACCTCCCCGTTCCTCGTCCGCAGCTCCGCGGGGTCCGAGGGCCCTCGCCGCCCTCTCCGGCGCTGCAGAGCCGCTGCGGCCGCCGCTTGCCGCGGGCGGGCACGGGGAGGCTGGGCGGGGAACCGGCTGTGGGCGGGCGGGAGGGGGTGACTTGGGGCGGAGCTGATTCCTACCAGGGTGACCTGCTGTCACCTGGAAGGTCGGGGCCCCCGGGCTTCGGCGCGATCTGTCCTCCTGGAGAGCCTGCGAGAACTATTTCGGTGGAAAATAACAAAAACCAAACGTGGCCTCGCTGGGGCCGCTCCTCCTCCGGTCGCTGCAGCCCAGCTCGCTGCTCCTCCTCCTACTGTTCCCGTCCCTCCCTCGCTTCTTCCTTCCTTCCAGGCTGGCTGCTTCTTTAATCGGGCTGCCACCCCGCCTCCGGACGGGCGGGCGGGCGGAGAGTGTCGTCTCTGAAAGCTTATCTGAGAAGTCACCTCTTTGCCTCTTTTTCCGGCCGCGGTCCCCGACCGCTCCTCCAACCCGCCCCTCGGGCAGCAGTTCTGCTCCCAGCGCCGGCCCTGCCCCGACCAACTCGTCCTCTCTCGGGTCGCCGAGATCTTGGTCTTCTTTTGGGCGTCTCTGCTGCCCCCTGGAGAGGGGACCATTCTCAATGGGACCCTAAGACTTTTTTTTTCAAGTAATCATATTTGCTTGGTTTCAATTCCTTCTAAAGTCTACATGATTTCTGATTCTTATTTCCTAATAATCTCAAAAAAATACTCATGTTTTAAATCACGAAATTATGATGAATTTTTTTCCGTTTCAAAAGAAATTTATTTATGATTCTTTTATTAACACGTAGGGGCTTTGGTTATCTGAACAAAGAATATTTTTTTTTAAAGGAAGGTTTTTTAGGTCTTTGTTTTTCAAGGGAAATGAACACTTGTTACACCTTTGATTTTGACCTCAAGCCCTAATCAGATCTACTACCCTGGCGACCTAGAAGGAACTTTGTTGGCTCTGATACGCTTTTCCCTTTCTTAAGGCTCTTGGTAGATTCTCTCTTTGATGCTATTCTCTTAACGTCTCTATTGTGTTGAGAATATTACATAAGTAAAGTGTACTCCATCATTCCCTGTTCAAACTGCTTTGTCTTTTAGGGTCAGCGTTGCGCTTAGTCACTCAGTTGCATCCGACTCTTCCCAAACCCAACGGTAGCCCGCCTGGTTCCTCTATCCATGGGGATTCTTCAGGCAAGAAGAGTGAAGTGGGTTGCTATGTCCTCCTCCAGGGAATCTTCCCAACCCAGGGATCGAAGGCAGGTCTCCTGTATTGTAGGCAGATTCTTTACTGCCTGAGCCACCAAGGAAGGAGCTAAGAGAGGGTTATTGTAAGATTATATCTTTGCTGCCTCCTCAACCTACTTCCCCTCACTCAAAATGCTTAAATATTATTACCCCATATCTGTTTGGAATGGGTTGTCTAAATAAACACACCTGACAGGTTATACAGTGTGCACAAGACAATATGCCACAAAACATTGCTCTCTTCCTTTCTCTCACAGAGGTATTCAAGTTCCAAAATAATTTCCCTCCATGTTCCATGTCCATCTGTCTTTTGGTTTTTCCCAGTCTTATCCAAAGCACTCTCGTTCCTACATTCTTTACCCACTACCTCCAAGTAGTGCCTTCCACTGCACCTCTGAAGTTGGAAGATTGTGATCCCAAGTCTTCAAAATTCCAGAAAACAATCTGGTCACATGGTAACAGCAAAATACAAGGCCTTGCCCAACATTTCAAAACACTGCAAACTTACAAAAATAAACTAGAAAAAGTTTTGATTAAGTCCTATTTCCCTTGTGAGAGCATTTTCCAAACAAAAGTTATTTTTTATGAACCAAACACATTTGACAATCTACACCCATATCAAGGTCACCAGTCACTGACCGTAGGGGAGACTGTGCTCGTGCTTAGTCGCTCAGTCCTGACCAACTCTTTGGGACCCAGTGGACTATAGCCTGCCAGGCTCCTCTGTCCATGGAATTTTCCAGGCAAGAATACTGGGGTGGGTTACTCCAGGGGATCTTTCCAACCCAAGGAGGGAACCCAGGTCTCCCACATTGTGGGTGAATTCTTTACCATCTCAGCCACCAGGGAAGCCCAGGGGAGACTGTTACATGAGCGAAAGAAAAATACGTATAAAAACAGAATAGAGAAAATGAGGAGCTGTTTCAGTTTCCTCCAGGTGTCAACCCATTCTTACTAACTGAGTGCAGTCCAACAGCTGTAAATGTCAACCCTCCTTCAGGACAATTTGCTTTTCTCTACCTGCCAGACCCGCTCCACCAACATTCCCTTGGCCTTCTCCTCTGAGTTCTGGCACAGCCCACGCTCTCATCACCTTCCCCACTAGGATGCTGAAGGTGATTCAAGACTTTCTCCTCCGAGGTCTCCTCCAACATTTTTATCTGGATGAGTGTATTGTCCATCCAGTGGCTCAGATGGTAAAGAATATGCAGGATACCTGGGTTCAATCCCTGGAGAAGGAAATGGCAACCCACTCCAGTATTCTTGAGAATCCTGTGGACAGAGGAGCCTGGTGGGCTACAGTCCATGGGATTGTAAAGAGTTGGACGTGACTGAGCCACTAACATGCACACTTTATTGTCCATCTTGCAGCTTCCCAGGGGGCTCAGACAGTAAAGAATCTGCCTGCAATGCAGGAGACCCAGGTTTGATCCACCAGAACTTGGTTCTGGTCTTCAGATATGCTCTCGCATGCTCTCAGGTGAAAGCCGTGACATCCTCCAGCAGCCTGTTGATGACAAAGCAGAAAATGCTCCGAATCTTCCTATAGGGCCAGCACTGCCACTTCCACCCGTGCTTCTACCTAGCCCATGTCCAAGGTGAACATAGTTCCTGCCTCCTCTTCAGAACTGCACCCCCCCATCTGCCCTAGGATGGCTGATCAACAGTCACTGCTCAAGTCAAAGCCACCTGCACTACTTGTCAATAGTATTTTAGAATTATCTTTTAAAAAATCTCCCTCTACTTATTTTGCTTTACAACTTCTCTGAAAGGAAACAGAGTTGCATGCAAACTGCATGCAAACACAGTCACGATAAAGTATTTTTAACTCCAATTTCACTTTAAGATGTAACATGGTAAGACAAACATGCATCTTCGTAGCTTTTAGTGCAGCCAATTTCTTAAAATATGGAAAAGTTCCATTTTATTCACTGTAATCTACCCAGTTCAGAGCTAGTACAGAGATGTCTCACCCTTTTATATGCAGTAATATGTCAATATATTTCCAAGGAACACAAAAAACATTCTAGGGAAAATCTAACCATTCTAATTATTAAAAAAAAAAGAAGGTTCTTTTTTTTTTTTAAGTCTGGCTACCTTTATTTAATTTTTTAATAGAAATTTACTTATTTTAATTGGAGGCTAATTACTTTACAATATTGTATTGGTTTTGCCATCCGTTGACATGAATCCACCACGGGTGTACATGTGCTCCCCATCCTGAATCCCCCTCCCACCTTCCTCCCCATCCCATCCCTCAGGGTCAACCCAGTGCACCAGCCCCGAACATCCTGTATCATGCATCGAACCTGGACTGGCAATTTGTTTCACATATGATAATATACATGTTTCAATGCCATTCTCCCAAATCATCCCACCCTCACCCTCTCCCACAGAGTCCAAAAGACTGTTCTATACATCTGTGTCTCTTTTGCTGTCTTGCATAGAGGGTTATCATTACCATCTTTCTAAATTCCATATATATGAAGGTTCTTTTTTTAAAGAAAATTGGACTTTTGTTCTTTTTACTCACTGAATTATAATTAAGAGGTAAAAAGTAAACAAAAGAAGTGGGAAAAACACTGAAAGTTCTCAATTTTCTCCAAAGAACTTACAGGAAAAATGAAAATCTAGGTTTCTCTCTCTCATTTTTTTCAGTTTAATGGTATTCTCACTTTCTATAAAGTTCTGGAACTATTTTTATCCTTTATGTAGGATCACAATGATCAATTATTTTTCCTACGCTGAATTTCTGGGTGCACCCTGATAGCTCTCATAAATAAAATTTAAGCTCCAAGATAAAGACATTATTAATGAGTTAGATTTACTCAGCTGGTTTACTCACACCACCACGCCTTTGTGCGAAGTAGAACCATGTCTCAAGAAGCAGAGAAAAGTTCTTGGAATGTGATTAAAACATTCTAGAACCTTATCAGAAACTCTTATACAGATCCATTTCCCTAGGCCACATATTTGAGATCTATAAAAGAGAAAGAAAAGAACAGAGATCTGGGGAAAGCACAGAAGTCTTGTGGGTTCTATCAAATCAACAAGCTTGGGAGCTAGGATTGAATTTGGAGCAGCCCTGGCAGGCCATTTCCTACTGGTGAAAGAACACGATGCAATAAACAACATCTACTTATTGACAGAAACATAGAAGAACTGTCTTTTATTACCTAACATCCTAAGCGTGATTGTTTCCTTCTCTGGCACGCCCTCAGCCATTTCTTTGTGACTTTTTTGTGTGATGTTTATCTTATCAGGCATTAATGAGCATTATTACTATTTACCAATATCTGATCCTCTCTGTATCCTGACACATGGGAAGATAGGCAAAATCATGAGACTTGTTTTGGCAGGAAAATGTGATCAGAAGTGGCTTGGATCACATCTTGAGTAGAAGCATTTATGGCCAGTAGTCCAGGCCCCAGCTCACTCTTGCTGTCCAGCCTGACTCTTCCCCTTCAGTGATCATGGCAGAAACGTCCACCATGGAGGTTCCTTGTGATCATAGCATCAGCACATGAAGGACAGCTGTCCTGGAGAACCTCCCAGGCACACAGCACACTTCCTATGAGTGGGAAATAAACTTTTTTCACTTTGTTAAGCCACTGGGATTGTGGAGTTGTTTGTTACCTTGTTGTAATCTATTCTATCCTATTAAGTAAGATTATTATACTGTGATATATAAGATATCTTATCTTATATAACTTGCTTTATTATCATTTATGGGCTCCCAGGTGGCGCTAGTGGGAAACAACCCATCTGCCATAAGAGACTCCAGTTCCATCCCTGGGTCAGGAAGACCCCCTGGAGGAGGGCATGGCTTCCCACTGCAGTGTTTTTGCCTGGAGAATCCCCATGGACAGAGGAGCCTGGCAGGCTACAGTCCATGGGGTCGCACAGAGTTGGGCACAAGTGAAGCGATGTAAGACACACACATTATCATTTATACATTTGGTTTATTGCATGAATGAACCACATGGTAAACTATTACTTTCTTACTATCATTGTATCACCTGCAGAAACTTAGAAAATTGTATGCACATTAAAAAGTGTTCAGTTATAGTCTGACCACTGGAATTTAGAAAAGGACAAGAAGAGGAAGATACAATTTAAAATGTTTGGTGGCTATTATACCAAAAATCTGCAGTTATATGATGTTTACTAAATGGTGAGGTAATAAATCATCCTCTGACACCCCAACCCTTCCTCTTCCACTGCTACCCCTCAAAAAGGCCAAAGCATATGTTCATGAGAAGCACATCTGACAATCTGAAGAAGTATCTACTAAATAGCCCTGTAGGCACTGCTACCAATGTATCTGAAAATGTACTTTATATATATTTTTAAAGTGCTCCTTTAATATCCCAATATTATAATGTTTTCAGCATTGACTAGAAGTTGTAACATTCAGTCAAATCCTAGTTTAAAAATTGTACTACATGAGAATTATAAGAGCCCAAGCTAGCACATAAGATTGGAAAGATTCATTGCAACCTCTGAGCTTGTTTCCTTTCTTCCAAGCACTAGTGTGCTCTCTTTTTTTCTCTCTGTCTCTCTCTTGCATTCTGTGTCCTCCCCAGACATCTATTTTTTCTTCCCTGCATAAAAATCTCTAACTGAAGATACATATTTCCTAAAGCTCAAAGCACAAATCTTTCCAGTCTTATAATTGCTGCCCATGGTCCCCCCATTCCCTCAGCCAAATAATCCTTCGATTCCCAATGTATTACATGCTCAGTTCTTCATGGGGCGTCATAAGCTTCTTTTTCTCCCTGATGGCCCTTGCTTCCTGCAGCCGACAACTTGAATTTCTGTCATCTTTCACAATGGAAATACTCATCTATTGTTCATGACCCAAGTCAAGAGTCATGTCTTCTGTGAAGTTATTTCTTACTTCCCCAGTCAGAGTTAGTGGCCCTCTTTTCTTTTTTGTTTGTTTGTTTTTACTATGTTTACTACTGTAGCTCTTATTACATTTATAATTACTGGGTGATTTGTCTGTGCCCCCCCACCCCCATGAAGACAGCATCTTGAGAGAAAGGATTATTGGTTTTGTGCTGTATTTTATTCCAGCTGAAACTGCAGTAGATGACACTTATTAGGGTCTTAATAAATTCATTCCAATCCCAAAGAAAGGCAATGCCAAAGAATGCTCAAACTACCTCACATTTGCAGTCATCTCACATGCTAGTAAAGTAACGCTCAAAATTCTCCAAGCCAGGCTTCAGCAATACGTGAACCGTGAACGTCCGGATGTTCAAGCTGGTTTTAGAAAAGGCAGAGGAACCAGAGATCAAATTGCCAACATCTGCTGGATCATTGAAAAAGCAAAAGAGTTCCAGAAAAACATACATTTCTGCTTTATTGACTGTGCCAAAGCCTTTGACTGTGTGGACCACAATAAACTGTGGAAAATTCTGAAAGAGATGGGAATACCAGGCCACCTGACCTGCCTCTTGAGAAACCTGTGTGCAGGTCAGGAAGCAACAGTTAGAACTGGACATGGAACAACAGACTGGTTCCAAATAGGAAAAGGAGTACATCAAGACTGTATATTGTCACTCTGCTTATTTAACTTATATGCAGAGTATATCATGAGAAACTCTGGGCTAGAAGAAGCACAAGCTGGAATCAAGATTGCCAGGAGAAATATCAATCACCTCAGATATGCAGATGACACCACCCTTATGGCAGAAAGTGAAGAAGAACCAAAGAGCCTCTTGATGAAAGTGAAAGAGGAGAGTGAAAAAGTTGGCTTAAAGCTCAACATTCAGAAAACTAAGATCATGGCATCTGGTCCCATCACTTCATGGGAAGTAGATGGGGAAGCAGTGGAAACAGTGGCTGACTTTATTTTTGGGGGCTCCAAAATCACTGCAGATGGTGATTTCAGCCTGAAATTAAAAGACGCTTACTCATTGGAAGGAAAGTTATGACCAACCTAGACAACATATTAAAAAACAGAGACATTACTTTGCCAACAAAGGTCCATCTAGTCAAGACTATGGTTTTTCCAGTGGTCATATATGGATGTGAGAGTTGGACTATAAAGAAAGCTGAGCACAGAAGAATTGATGCTTTTGAACTGTGGTGTTGGAGAAGACTCTTGAGAGTTCCTTGGACTGCAAGGAGATCCAACCAGTCTGTCCTAAAGAAGATCAATCCTGGGTGTTCATGGGAAAGACTGATGTTGAACCTGAAACTCCGATACTTTGGCCACCTGATGAGAAGAACTGACTCATTTGAAAAGACCCTGATGTTGGGAAAGATTGAGGGCTGGAGGAGAAGGGGACAACAGAGGATGAGTTTGGATGGCATCACCAACTCAATGGACATGAGTTTGGGTAAACTCCAGGAGTTGGTGATGGACAGGGAGGCCTGGTGTGCTGCGGTTCATGAGGTCACAAAGAGCTGGACACAATTGAGCAACCGACCTGAACTGAACTGAAATATTGAGTGAATAAATGAATAAATGGCAGATGAGAATTTAAGAATCTAAAGTTGAAGAGGGGATTTCTAATATCATGGAGGCAATATGCCAAAATGATTTAATTAGCTAATTTCAGGTAAATGTACTAACTATATCCATCAGCTAATTAAAAATACTAGAAAATAACAGAATTCCCCTCCAAAATTGTGGTAGCATTCTGACTGGAAATAGTAAGCAGAGTACAAGTGTTTATGACTGAATAACAATTTCAGATACTATCAGGACTTTCCCCTATTGTTCCCTGTGACCTTTCCCAACCCAGGCAACCTAAGTGTTGCTTATTCAGGCAAACGATGACACAGCAGACTACAGATAAGAAAAGAGTCCATTCTTAGCTTTCAGGTTTAGAAAGCTAAGAACCTGGCAAAGGCAAAAGATTTTGAATACTCTGTGCTCTCAGAGTCAGTTTCTGTTGCTCTTCATACTGGAAAAAAAACAAAACAAAAGTTTTCCCAAATTTGGGAGATAGAGATGAAGAGAGAGGAAATAAATAAAGGACAGTTACTAGAAAACTAGATATAAAAAGTATGGTTTTCAAGTCAGTAGAATATTGATCTATCTAGTAGGAAAGGAAAGGGAATAAAAAGAGGAAAAGATGAGAAAGGAAACAAAATTAAAATGTGGTAATTAGGAAACTTAAAATAGTTTGGCTACAGTAACTCCATACAGTAACTATAGTAAATGTAAGTTAGTTACTCTGATAGATCAAAAGATAAAGACTTAAAGATCCAGAAATATGTTGTCTACAGAATCACTTTTAAAACAAAAGGATATTCAAACAATTGAAAATAAATAGAAGAAAATATATTAGGCATACATGAATGAAAAGAAAATCAGGGTTGTGGTTTCAGTGTCAGATTAAATAGAATATAATGTAATGAAGGGGGTCATGAAGAAATATTTGCCAGTATAAGGATTAAGAAAATGATACTATACTTAAACATTTACACCCTAAATTGCTGTCAGATACAAAAAAACAGCATCAAAAATAATGACAGGAAAAAAAAATAATGATTTTAACAAATCATTCTCCGATACTATAAAATTAAACTAAATATAATCAAACTTCTAAATTTTAATAATATGATTTACAGTTTAAATATATGTAATGAATAAATGAATAGATAATACAAATTTTTTTTTAGAACACCTGTGAAAATAGCTAAAAAATGACTGTGAACCACATCACCCAGGAAGCCCATAAATTCCAAAGGATTGCTATTATATACAATATGTTTTCTGATTAGTATTCAAGTTAATTAGAAATTGAGAACATAGGTTTACAAATCCATGTATCTGGAAAGTAAGAAACATGACATTAAATAATCCTGATTAAAAAGAAAATTTTAAATGTATAGAATTAAGTTTAAAAAAAATTGTCTGTCAAAACTTATAGAATACACATAAATGTATTGATTAAAGTATACTTATCAAAATAAAAAATGAAAATAAATGAACTAAGAATTCAGCTTAAAAAAAAAACAAGAAAAATGTTCTGGAAAAACCCAAGGAAATAATAAGTAAAGAAGGAATAAAGTTAAGCCTAGAAATCAGGAATATAAGGAATGGGAAAATAATAGAAAGGAATAGCAAGGAAGAATGTTTACATATCTATTGAGCATCTATGTTCTTTTAGAAGATTTGGTGATCATATTTTTTTGCCTATTTTTAAAATTAGGCCCAAATCATAGAATCTCCCCATATTAGGAAGCATAAAATTTTGTTCAACATACATTTTCTATATTTCTCCCAGTTTATCATTATCTTTTTGGAACATAACAAAAAGAATACAGTTGGGTTTTTTTCCAAATGCTCATGGAATAGTCAAAGAAATTAACTGCACCTTGTCTTTTAACATAATTTATGATGTCTTCACAAAAATTGAGATAATTATTCATTTACTTCAGCCCACACCCTAAATACCAGTGCTACTTCTTAATATTCTTGATAGATAAATGGATGGCAAGAATTATAAAAGCAACATTTTTAATTAGATAATTGAGGTATCAAATAAGTGAGTAGTGAGAATAATGTTGTAGAAAATGAACACAATGCATAGCAAAAGATTGCTAATCAAATGCACAGTGCTTGGCACACAGAAGGTGACTAATGAAGTCTGGTGAAGGAACATGTTTAGAGCTCTCTTGAATGCCAAAGAACAGAATCAGTTTCAGAAGTTAAAAATTTCTGCAGAGGAAACAGTTTTTTCTTCTACCATAAGGCTGGGATAATTTTACAATACCCATTTTTTGTCTTATTGCATAATTCTGAAGTGCCTCAAGTGGTCTGAAAAACTCTGTTATCATAAAAACCATTTGAGGGATGAAAAGAAAGAAACATAGGGTTAAAATTAACAAATGTTTTTTTGTTAAAAAAACAAATGTGCCTTTGTTTTAATGCGCATTTTCAGACCAGACAGCTCCACACCAGCCAAACATATGAAGTCAAGTTACAAAATACTATTTGAATGACAATATTAGTATGGAGAGATTAATCACTTCCTGCACTATGTACTGTTTAATTATTGAGTGAAATTTCACATTTATGCTCTTCAGAATTACATGGATTTACATGGATGTTGTTGATGCTGCAGTATTGATGCGGCAATAAAATTGTCCCCTGTAAAAATGCTTCCTGTTTAATTAGTATTTCTGAAAGTTAAAGTGAAAGTGAAGTTGCTCAGTCGTGTCCGACTCTTTGCGACCCCATGGACTGTAGCCTACGAGGCTCCTCTGTCCATGGAATTTTCCAGGCAAGCGTACTGGAGTGGGTTGCCATATCCTTCTCCAGGGGATCTTCCCAACCCAGGGATCGAACCCAGCTCTCCCGCATGGCAGGCAGACGCTTTACCATCTGAGCCAGCAGGGAACCCCTTTAGTACTCCTAATGGTCCCTAAAAAGCTTAAAAATAAATCTATTTTAAATCTATCATGGGAAATTATTCCACATTTTCCTTGCTGATTTTAAAATGCATCAATCAAGCCACTAATATAGAGATTAAAATGAACAAATATACATGTAATAGTTTTAAAATCAATCTTTATTTTGAGTTGGTAATGTATATAGAGGGTAGAGAGTTTGAAAAGTATAAAAAGATAAATACACCAAAATGTAAGTCTCCCTTCCACTCCCTTCCCCAGATACCCATTTCTTTCTGGAAACAGCCATTGTTACAAGTTTATTATGCATGGATCTAAAAATGAAGTAATAATAATAGACATCATCTGTTGAATATTCAATTCTGCACCCAGGTTCCTCACAAAAATCATATGAGATAATTATTATTAACCTTACTTTACAAATAAGAAAACAGTCATACAAACATTGATTTTTTTTTTTTTTTTTTAGGGTCATGCTTTGTAAGTAGGAGAATTTCGGTTCAAACAAGGGCCATTACTCATATTTGTACAGGTTGTACTCAAACAGATACTATACTAGAGAAAACAGTTAAGAAGACGCTCACTGAACAAGAGGGCTTCCCTGCTGGTCTAGAGGTTAGGAATCTGCCTGCCCATGCAGGGGACGTGGGTTGGACCCCTGGTTCAGGAAGACCCCACATGCTGTGGAGCTACTAAATCCATGCCCCATAGCTACTGAACCCTCAGTCTAGAGCCCGTGCCCCACAACTAGAGAAGCCCGCCCACCGCAAGGAAGAGTAGCCCCCACTCACTGCAACTAGAGGAAGTCCTCCCACAGCAGCAAAGATCCAGCACAGCCAAAAATAAATTAGACAATTAAATAAATCTTAAAAAAAAAAAAAGAAAGAAACTAGCTGAACTGATATGAAGGACAGGGAAGACTGGCATGCTGCAGTCCATGGGGTCGCAAAGAGTCAGACCCGATTTAGCAACTGAAGAATTGGGTAATTGAGATTTGTCACCCCACTCCAGTACGCTTGCCTGGAAAATCCCATGGATGGAGGAGCCTGGTGGGCTACAGTCCATGGGGTCGCTAAGAGTCGGACACGACTGAGTAACTTCACTTTCACTTTTCACTCTCATGCTTTGGGGAAGGAAATGGCAACCCACTCCAGTGTTCCTGCCTGGAGAATCCCAGGGACAGGGGAGCCTGGTGGGCTGCTGTCTATGGGGTTGCACAGAGTCGGACACAACTGAAGTGACTTAGCAGCAGCAGCAGCAGCAAAGATGCCTTTAAAAGGTCTTTAAAAATTAAGAATACTTTATTTACTTATTAAGTAATATTTATGGAAAACTTACTATGGTCCAGGCACTGGAAACATAGTTGCCATCTTCACATGAGGAAGGCAGGCAAAGGAAAAGCAACTACAACATTATGCAGTATACAGAGTTGAGATCATGCCATAAAAAAACTCTAAAACATGTGACATTGATTCTAGGGCCATGAGGCAGATGGGAAGGAAACTGTTAATGGAGGCAGGTATAATAGCAAGAAAACAATTTCAGGAGACTAGGGGGAAAAAAAGGAAGAAACTGCTATAGAAGCTTAAAAACCAGTGACCTATGTTATGTAATGCTAAAAGTATCGATTGCAGTAACTTGAAAGATAGTCCACCCAATAACATGGTGGACTTCTGGATTTGAGCAGAGGTTTCAAAGAGGAAAATAGAGTGTTCATACTAGTAGAAGGAGCTTCAAGAAAGACATAGGCTCGGAAAACAACTGACCACTTTGTAAGCAGAATTTAAATAGATTGTAGGGGGGGCTAGAATTAGTCAAATATAAACTCTTATTTTCAGCTTCTCGAGCAAATAAAAGATTTTCAAATTAAAACATCACCTAGGGATAAAATCAAAGTTATAAGACACTTTTATAAGACTTCTAAGCAATCTAAATTGGTGCTTTCTTGGGCTGAATAAAATGGCTTCTCAAAAGCTTAAAGATGTAGGTCCACAAAAGCCTGATCCCAAAGTAAATTAGTCTAAAACACGGAAGACTGTCTTGAAAACAAGTGTGGGTTTGGCTTCTAGAGCATGGAGTGGATTTTCACCTGGAGTATAAGAAACTCCCAATATTCTTAAGGGAACTGTACTAGCAAAAGTACTGCAAGCTTGGGCTAACAGGAACCATGACTATTCAGATCGTAAAGAAGTTTCTGGGTTCCTAACTTTATGCATACAGGAACAGGCTAAGAAAGTTGCTAAAGGGGCATACGGGGAGATGAACTGCAATTGGGCATTTGGAATTTTAAACATCTGTGGGTTATCAGAACAGAGAAATCAGAGGAGTTGAACATCTCGTTCTGAAATTTAGGAGACAGATCTGGGCTAGAGATATAAATTTGAGAATCATCAGCCATATGAAGTAACAAATCACAAATCCATGCTTTCAGCTGTGGTTGAAATATCGGCTAAATCTTGAAACCCCCACATCACGAATGTTATTCAGTGAGAATCTTTAACAGAAGCAGAAAATCGCTGACACAAGTGCTTTTGAGGACACGGAGCACTGGGCTACTTTTACAACACTATCCTATTAGTCAGGTCCTAGAAAGAAAAAAATTCACCCTTGACGGATTCAAATAAGATTTTAGTGAAAGGAGTAACAAGGTGTAGGCAAAACTGAGAACAGGGGATACTGAGGCCCTGAGAGACTTACAGCAGTCGGGGAACCCATATCACACCTATGACTGAAAAATCAAGAGTAGCAAATGGTGTTAATGGAACTTGAAGGGAGCACTGCCCAGCAGAACCTATACAGTAAATCTACACACGAATGAGTTCCACTCCAAGGGCAGGCTCATGGTCCAATTTGTTCATAAGTCAAGCACAGTTAGCCTAGGTACCCAACTAACACTATCAGCTATATAGTATTGTACTGTAATGGGTTTATAATATTTTTCACACAAATGCATTAAAAACACAAGCAAAAAATTTAAAAAAAATTTTTTTTTAATCTTACAATACAGTATCTTGAGAAGTACAGTTGGCAACCCACTCCTGTATTCTTGTCTGGGAAATCCCAGGGACAGAGGAGCCTGGTGGGCTGTAGTCCATAGGATCGTAAGAGAGTCAGACAAGACTTAGCAACTAAAAAACAATAACAGTGAAACAGCTGGTATACAGGGACGGGCACTGAGTGAACCGACAAGAGTTACTGACTGACTGGGAGACAGCAGAGCTGAGACCATCAGCAACAGGAAATGGAGTGCGAGCTGCAATGTCACTCACCTTTGGCATGGCATTGGACATGTTAATGCATGTTTGAGTCTTTGAAATTTCACAACTTGAAGGTTCGCATGTAGGGGACTTACTGGGGGTGGGAAGAGCAGCTACTGCCAAAGATACAGCATAGAGAAGGGAGCAAGCAGAGAAGAAATGCCCTGATCTTGCTGTCCTCTTGTATGACATCTCCTGCTGGTATACATGCCCCTGGACAAGCCAAAGGGGCACAAGTGATACAATCCTCACAGAGGACAATTTTCCAAGGCAGAAGGCAAGCGGTTATAATTCAAATATCAAAAATGTTAGAGTATGTAGCACTAGCCTAGTGGGGAGAAGTTGTCCAATTTATATATGCAGGTTCTGTATCATAAATATGAATCACTGGGCAGTTTGCTCAGGACAAAAAGAACCATTTTGTGATATGCTATTTTTAATTACAAAAGGATTACGATCGTCATCTTCTTCAGAATGTAACATTAACTCAAAACAATAGATACTGCAGTTTATTTTTCATATTTCATACCTTTATCAATTACATCAGTATTGCATGAAATTGTATCTGCTAGAATATTTGTTGTAAGAACTGACTCTACACACCAACTTTGTAATATATATCCAGCATTGTGATGCCTAAGATACTAACAATAAACCTTAAGATACTAACAATAAACCTTAAGATACTAACAATACACCTAATAACTGCTCTGTCACTTCACTGGTATTTAATTGGCATGAAACAGATTGCTAATTGGGATTCATTAAAACATTTATTTTGGCTTTCTCCTTATAGACCTATTTACACAAAACAGGCTTTGTGATCCCAACAACTTCATGTCTAAACACATGTCAAAGCATTTTTCTTACATGATCTGGATGATAATTTCAGTCTGAAGAGCTGATGACATCAAACAGAGAGGGCTGACAATGAGAAGGAAAGATGTGTAGGAAACCCTGAAGACCATCAACATTTAAGGGAAATACAGACCAAAATGTAGCATGCAAAAAGGCTGAGAAGGATGAACCAGAGACACAGGAAGAATGTGGTTTCCCATGGAAACCCAGGGAAAAAAAAAAAGTGGTCCACATTTTTAAAAGGTGCATACAGATCAAATGAGGTGAAGACTGAATGGTTCCCCTCCATATTTAGCCAAATGCCATGTTATTGGTGACTACAGAAAATGTACTTTTAGTAAGAGCAGGAGAATGAATGAGAGATGCAGACATTAAAATACTAAGTATAGACAAAATTTTAGAGGTTGCTTGGCTGTGCAGAAAAGAAAAAAGGCTAGGAGCTGAAGAAGGGGGTAGGGAGACAGGAGATGATTTTCAATTTGGTTCAGTTTAGTTGATTTTTGACTGAGACTATTGAGCACAGTTAAATACTACTGGGAAGAAGCAAATGGAGTGAGAGAAGCTGAATATACAGAAGAGAAAAGAGTTACTCAAAAAATGGAACAAGGCATCTGTTACAAAGTAGATGCTTGGTAGGTATCTGTTAAATAAACGAGTGAATTCCTTTATAAGTAGGGAGGTATTTAAGACAGTAACCAAGTGAAGGAATTATTTGTAGACATGAGGCATGAGATCTCTTCCATCAAAAAGGCAGAAAAGGAGGACACAGTTGTAGATGCACGTCATTTGGTAGATGTGAGGTCAAGAATTTCAGAAAGTTCTATTAGATGGTTTCTATTTTCTCTGTGAAATTAATGAATCATTTGAGAGATAAAGTCTGAGGGTGGCAGATTGGAAGGACTGCGAAGAATGACAAAGGTCTCTGAATAGTATTCTGAAAGGATGCTTCAGAGAGAAGCCCCTTTAAACAGCTGCCAGCCTCTGCAGTGTGCATGGTGGCTGGTGAAAAGGGTTGCCCAGTGCATGCTCCCACTACAGAGCCTCAGGGTCCCATCCGGTGAACTCACCATTACCTGGCATCCTTCCCTGTTCCTCCCTCACTTGAAATTCTTGGCCACAGTCTTCAGTATTTTTTCTCTCCTTTGTTCCTGTCACTGTTCCATCAGATTTGGTGGGTACTGATAGCACCCTGGGGGCTTCCCTGGGGGATCAGACAGTAAAGAATCTGCCTAAAATGTAGGAGACTCAGGTTTGATCCGTGGGTCAGGAAGATCCCCCTAGAGGAGGGCATGGCAACCCACTCCAGTATACCTACCTGGAAAATTGCATGTACAGAGGAGCCTGGTGGGCTACAGTCCATGGGGTGGCAAAGACTCGGACACAACTGAGTGACCCTGAACACACACACACACACACACACACACAGAGATACACAGAGCTAGTTCATGACCTTGGACCATTCTGCCTCCTAACCTGGGCAATCATGGTTCCACTGGAGGACATTTTTTACAGCTCATTACAATTCTGAGACCTGCTGAGCCAGATATGACCCTATCAACAAGGTACCTGCCAGTCTTCAAAGGATCAAACTAGGCACAAGATCTAAGAAGGCAGGGAAAAATATGAAAGTGAAATTTGCTCAGTCACGTCTGACTCTTTGCGAACCCATGGACTATACAGTCCACAGAATTCTAGAGTGGGTTAGCCTTCTCCTTCTCCAAGGGATCTTTCCAACCCAGGGTTTGAACCAGGTCTCCCACATTGCAGGCAGATTCTTTACCAGCTGAGCCACAAGGGAAGCCCAAGAATACTGGATTGGGTAGCCCATCCCTTCTCCAGCAGATCTTCCCGACCCAGGAATTGAACCAGAATATGCACTGCAGGCATATTCTTTACCAACTGAGCTATCAGGGAAACCTGGTAAGAAGGCACAGAACCCTACTTCATTGTCTACTGAGTCTCTACACAGAACTTGAGTCATCTTTGCACTGACACCCTTGCTCATCTAACCTGCTTAAGTCCTAAGGCCTTCAATCCCTCCACTCTCCCAGGAACCTGACAGAGGAAAGGACTTGTCCCTTTGAGAGGAGATGCTGCTTGAAATCTACATCAGTATGACCTTAGCAAACAGCCTCAACAAGGAACCTTTATTAGGATATAACACAGAAAGCCTAACATGTCCCCAAAGAGAAAACAGTCATAAGATAAGCAGTTTTGTTACAACATTCAGAGGAACTCCTAAATCTGTATACATGTAAATATTACAGTCCAACACAAGAGTTGAACAGACATAAACTACATGTCAATTGTAGTTATGAAGAGGTGGCAAGAATACACAGAACTGCAAAAAAAGATCTTCATGATCCAGATAACCACAGTGGTGTGATCACTCACCTAGAACCAGACATCCTGGAATGTGAAGTCAAGTGGGCCTGAGGAAGCATCATTATGAACAAAGCTAGTGAAGGTGATGGAATTCCAGTTGAGCTATTTCAAATCCTGAAAGATGATGCTGTGAAAGTGCTGCACTCAGTATGCCAGCAAATTTGGAAAATTCAGCAGTGGCCACAGGACTGGAAAAGGTCAGTTTTCATTCCAATCCTGAAGAAAGGAAATGCCAAAGAATGTTCAAACTACTGCATGATTGCACTCATCTCACACTCTAGGAAAGTAATGCTCAAAATTCTCCAAGCCAGGCTTCAGCAATATGTAAACCATGAACTTCCAGATGTTCAAGCTGGTTTTAGAAAAGGCAGAGGAACCAGAGATCAAATTGCCATTGTCAACGTCTGCAGGATCATCAAAAAAGCAAAAGAGTTCCAGAAAAACATCTACTTCTGTTATATTAACTATGCCAAACCCTTTGATTGTGTGGATCACAACAAACTATGGAAAACTCTTCAAGAGATGGGGATACCAGACCACCTGACCTGCCTCCTGAGAAATCTATATGCAGGTCAAGATGCAACAGTTAGAACTGGACATGGAACAACAACAAACTGGTTCCAAATTGGGAAAGGAGTACATCAAGACTGTATATTGTCACCCTGCGTATTTAACATATATGCAGAATACATCATGCAAAATACCGGGCTGGATGAAGCACAAGCTGGAATCAAGATTTCTGGGAGAAATATCAATAACCTCAGATACACAGATGACAACACCCTTATGTCAGAAAGTGAAAAAGAACTAAAAAGCCTCTTGATGAAAGTGAAAGAGGAGAGTGAAAAAGTTGGCTTAAAACTCAACATTCAGAAAACTAAGACCATGGCACCTGGTCCCATCACTTCATGGCAAATAATGGGGAAACAATGGAAACAGTGACAGACTTTATTTTGGGGGGCTCCAAAATCACTGCAGATGGTGTTTGCAACCATAAAATTAAAAGACGCTTACTCCTTGGGAGAAAAGCTCTGACCAACCTAGACAGCATATTACAAAGCAGAGACATTACTTTGCCAACAAAGGCTCGTCTAGTCAAAGCTATGGTTTTTCCAGTAGTCATGTATGGATGTGAGAGTTGGACTATAAGGTAAGCTGAGCACCGAGGAACTGATGCTTTTGAACTGTGGTATTGGAGAACTCTTGCGAGTCCCTTCAACTGCAAGGAGATCCAACCAGTCCATCATAAAGGAAATCAGTCTTGAATATTCATTAGGACTGATACTGAAGCTGAAACTCCTATACTGTGGCCACCTGATGCGAAGAACTCACTCATTGGAAAAGACCCTAATGCTAGGAAAGATTGAAGAGGAGAGGAGGATGGGGATGAGAGACGATAAGATTGTTGGATGGCATCACCGACTCGATGGATATAAGTTTGAGTACTTTCCGGAGTTGGTGATGGACAGGGAAGCCTTGCGTGCTGCATGCAATCCATGGAGTCACAAAGAGTCAGACACAGTGACTGAACTGAACTGAACTAATTAACAATGTGTATATAAGTATTTTTTAGAAACTAGGCAATTTTAAGTCAGTTCTCAACAAAATTTCAGAGAATGCAACATAAATTATTGGATAATATATATAGCTTCATGAAAAACTTTGCCAAATAACTGATAATCTAGTATTGAGATTATGAAAGAGAAAACACTGGCGTACGCGGCTTAGGAAATTTATTTTAAGCAAAAGTGGAGGGAGGAGGTGGAAGAAAGAAAAAATGACGTCTGAAAAGTTAAAAACACTCCAAAGAGTGAGACCACCTCTGGATTATATAGTTACAAAATTTTTCCTTCACTTTGCTCTAATGTATATGAAAAAGTTATTTAGACCACGCAGCATTTTTTACAGTTATGGCTATAACTCTAGAGGAGAACTAGTCATCTGTTTTGGATCATTAAACTCAGTTGTACCTTTGATTAAAATTCCTCTCTTCTCTCAGCTACTCACTGTGATGCTCCCTGTTTTAAAGTAATTCTCCCTTGTTAAATGATGCATTGCTTCCTTATTAAAAAAAAAAAAAAGGCAATGAGAGGCAGATCGCTGAAAAAGGCTATTATTTTTGTATTACTTTGCAAAAACAATAGAAGTCCTGGAACAGGGAAGCTAGAAAATCTGTCTCGTTGGACCTCATCTGTTATAAAAGAAGGAAAAACTTATTTTCAAAATAAGCAAAGGAAAAAACAGGACAAATCTCATGTGGAGTTTTCATCAGAAAAAAGAGAAGGCGCAGAATAAAATCTTCACAAACCATGACAAAAACACTTCAAAAAGACATGCTGACCAAATGTGAAACTGTAAAATCTAATATTTCAAAACAAGCTAAAAGAAATTAAGAGAAGTATAGAAGCTATGAAAGAATAACATAAATTAGCATTAGAGAAAATAAAAAATAGCCAATGCAGAATCCAGAATTATAAAGCAAGGAAGCTGAGACCTTTGTTGAGTTTCTGTCTGCCCTTTCTTTCATCTGGCCCATCAAATTAGCCCATTATTTTCAGGGCTAATTCTGTGTTTGCCACATGCCTGTGCGGTGCTGATAGAAATAGCAAATTAAGCACATGGTAGCTTTCATTGAGCAAGAAGGCAATGAGAAAGCAGAAAAACAGCAGTGAAGGCAAAGAAAAGGTAAAAGCTGAGAAAAGTCATCTTGAGCAAACAAAGGCGGTAGTTTCATTCAGCTCTAGTCAATTATTGATATGAGAGAATGTACATGGATTATTTTGGGGCCTGCTAATTTTTTAAAAGACTCTCAAATTGATAAGTTTTATGGAGTTCAAAAGCACATTTCTGCTGGACAATTAGATGTGTGACTCTTAAACTGAGGCTAAAGAAAAACCACCTATTTATTTATTTAGCCATTCATTTGCTCACTATTCAGTTTTATTGTTTGATGTTTTAATGATTACATAATTTATAATAAGGCACTTTAAAGGATGATCATTTTATTTTGTTATTTTACAATTTTATTCATGTTTCACATATATTAGAGTGTGATTCCTGTCTTCAAATGTATACCTTGACTTGGGAGAGTTTTAATGTTTAGATTATTTATTCTGTTCATCTTAACATATCCCTCAGTCTTATGGTCAGTTTCTTTTCAAATGTTTTAAATATTTTAGTCAAATTATGTCATACAATGATTTATACAAATTTATACAAATTTGTCATACAAATGATTAATACAAATTTAGTCATACAATGATTTGTATGTAAAACTACTTTTAGAAATTTGTTAGCATCAAACAAGCATCTTTTACTGCCTATTATGGAGCAAGCTGCTTACCAATTCATATATCACTAATCAGAATATAAAAAGCACATTATCTGGCTGAAAGTATACTTTAATTATAGTAGTATGTATGATTTATGCCAGCTGTATGATAAAAATTGCTCTATGGTATATCCTGGTCTCCCATCTTGAAGTAAGAACAAGTATATTTTTGGACTAAAAATGCTAATGTTTTTAAATTTTTTAGTAAAACAAGGTAAATTATCAGGATATTAAAAAACCCAGCTTACCTATTGTACAGCACAGGGAACTCTGCTCGATATTCTATAATAACCTATATGGGAAAAGAATCTGAGAAAGGATGGAGATATATATATATGCATAACTGAATCACTCTGCTGTACATCTGAAACTAACATTGTAAATCAACTATACTCCAATATAAAATAAAAATTAAATTAAATTTAAAGTAAAATTTTAAAAAGAAAATATAATTTTAAAATATGATTTTTAAATGTAAGACAATTATAAATTATATAGAATTTAAATTATCAATTATATATAATTTTATAAAATTAAAAAATTTTAAACATAATATAATTTTAAAAATAAAATATAAATCTATATGGAAATTTTCACACAAATAAAAAGGACAATGGTATAATCCAACTCCAACAATTATTAATAAATGGCTAATCTTTCACTTACACTCCAATATCTAAATGCTTATGGGTAGAAACAAACTCCTCAGCTGGTTTTTACTCACCCTGTAATTTCAAAATCACTGCCACAGGAAATCTTATCTCCTCAAGGGCATGACCAATGTCATTCTCCTCAGTATCCTTGACTCTTGGTATGTGTGCTCCAGAGGAGACACCAAATATATGAATGGTGAATGGTTAGATGTCTACACTAAAAGCAAGGGGTTTTTCACACCCATCTACGAGTGGCATTTTTAGCAAGAAATAAAAAATACCCTCTTTTCTCATCCCCCAAACTAAGTTACTGCTTCTACAGTGTGAAGGGGTTTGCACATGTTGGGAGGAGGCAGTCTGCTTCTCCAGGGTTTCCCACATGCCCTGCCATTTCTTTGTAAACTCCTATGGGCCAGAATGTTAATATCTGTCTGAATTCCTCAAACCTGTTGCTTAGTCATCATGGCTCAGAATCTGAAATCAACCTATATCCTGCAGTTATGTCCTTAATAATAACAGTTCTTTAGCAGCACATCTTAAATATTTCTTTGCCCTTTCCCTTGGCACAGAAATGTGAAACACAATGAGATATGTAAGTGCTTTTCTTTAACAAACGTTCTTCATATGCTGAAACAGGAACTAGCTGAAGATTAATAGCTACCTTCTCCTGGGGTACTTGGAATTCAAAAGAGAATAAATCAGGATCAAGTTAATCAAGCTATGCAATCCATAATATTCAGTATTTCTGTGTGCTATGAAATGGTTACATCAATGACTGGAATATCCCCCTTATCAAATACAGAACTAGTCAAATCGGTACCCTTAATTGGAAAATAACACATAGAATAGTAAAATTCCATTTAAATGATGGCAAATAAGTTCTTATTCAAATTTGAAAACCTTAATACTTAAATTCTGAAATTCTTGATAAATATAGTAGAATAAGGTCTTCCCAGCTGACGCTAGTGGTAAAGAACTCTCCTGCCAATTCAGGAAACCTAAGAGATGAGAGTTCAATCCCTGGGTGGGAAAGATCCCCTGGGTGAGGGCATGGCAACCTACTCCAGTATTCTTACCTGGAGAATCCCATGGACAGAGCATCCTGGTGGGCTACAGTCCATAGGGTCGCAAAGTGTCAGACACAACCGAAGCAATTTAGCGTGCATAGTAATAGTAGAATGAATAGGCTAAATTTATACTAGCATCATTCATTTGGGGAGAATTAATACTAATATTAATGAATGCTCACAAAAGTTAGATTATTTCTTTAGGCAATATATAAGAAGTTATTTAGTAAGTTACCTCTAGAATTTTTAGAAGAGTTCACTTATGCCTGTGCAGAAAAGAGTTAACATAGCACTCCTGACTGCTTATAGTTACAGCTGGCAGGGTTGGCCCTTCATTGGCATCTGGGAACTTGGATTCGAGGAGAATTCCCACCATTGACTGATATGAGCAGTTCACTGTGTCTCAACTGTTTTTACAAACAATATAATTATGCAATCCTCTGCATTCCTTCTGGGAGTTTGAAATTTGGATACATGTCAGGCAGGGGTGCCCATATGATAAGCTCCCAGTTAAAAAAAAAAAAAATCTAGGATTAGAGTCTCTAATGAGCTTCCCTGGTTGGCACTGTTTCATACAATTAGACACAACTTGTTGGGTGAGGGATTAAGCACATCCTGTGTGACTCCACTGGGGAACGAATCTGGGAAGCTTGCAACACTTTCAAAAATATATATATACTTAAAAAGTAACTGAAAGTGAAGCAAACCATTTCTAGATTTAGCCCCATGTGCCTTTTCACTTTGCTGGTTTGCTGGTATGATTATATGCTGAGTCCTGTGATTACTCCAAATGAATTACTAAAACTGAAGGTAGTCTTGAGTACCCCCCCACCCCAAACAATCCCCTAATCTACTTTGGAAAGAACCACTTAATCTGAGAATTAGTAATCTGTACCCCCAATATGAGAAATAGCTTCTAAATGCATTACCAATGAATATTTAAGTATTTCCTAAGCATTGTAAATCAAGACATGCGTAACAACTGTAATTATAATTTGTTCTGCTTTTGGTTACAATGTTGCAAGCCATTAATAAGGATTTTTTTCCTAGTTATTGTCAGAGCAAGTCACCCATGATTGCTGCTCTCTGTATCAAGCAGGACCCAAGGACAAAATTCAGATCTCTTTTAACTATTTAGGCTTATCTTGAACTTTGTGTTTTACTTTTATCTAACCATGTCTCTCACAAATGCTTGGGGTTTTTTGTTTTGTTTCGTTTTTTAACTTTGAAAACTAATAGTTCAGTTCAGTTCAGTCACTCAGTCGTGTCCGACTCTTTGCGACCCCATGAGTCGCAGCATGCCAGGCCTTCCTGTCCATCACCAACTCCTGGAGTTCACTCAGACTCAAGTCCATCGAGTCAGTGATGCCATCCAGTCATCTCATCCTCTGTCGTCCCCTTCTCCTCCTGCCCCCAATCCCTCCCAGCAGCAGAGTCTTTTCCAATGAGTCAACTCTTCGCGTGAGGTGGCCAAAGTACTGGAGCTTCAGCTTTAGCATCATTCCTTCTAAAGAAATCCCAGGGTTGATCTCCTTCAGAAAGGACTGGTTAGACCTCCTTGCAATCCAGAGGACTCTCAAGAGTCTTCTCCAACACCACAGTTCAAAAGCATCAATTCTTCAGCGCTCAGCCTTCTTCACAGTCCAACTCTCACATCTATACATGACCACTGGAAAAACCATAGCCCTGACTAGACGGACCTTTGTTGGCAAAGTAATGTCTCTGCTTTTCAATATGCTAATTGCAACCTAATCTAGGCCACTGTACAGGACAGTGCCCTATATGTATGATTCTCTGCACTGAACTCAGCTATACTGCTTTCATGTGTGTGTGTGTGCGCTCTGTCACTCAGTTGTGTCAAACTCTTTGTGACCTCATGACTGTAACCCACCAGGCTTCTTTGCCCAAGGAATTTTCCAGGCAATACTGGAGTGGGTTACCATTTCCTACTTCAGGAGATCTTCCCAGCCCAGGGATTGAACCCCTGTCTCCTGCACTGGCAAGCAAACTGTTTCCCACTGTGCCACCATTTTCCTACTCATCTTTTATGTGTCCTAACTTCCACAGTGTTTCTCTCTCTCTCTCATTGCAAGTATAATTGCCAGACATTTCAAAACAGTTTAGATAAACCATACAGGAAGGAAGGGAGTACTGAATGCACAATAAATCCAAAGAAAAAATAGTGGGGAAAAAAGGCTAAGCCCTTAATATCAGTAAATGAAGATTAGTCAATATACAACTAATTTTATATGTGTCCATAATATCCATGTGGCTCTTCCCCTCCTTACCTTTTTTTAGTTCTTATAATCTCTAGTAGTGCAGCCTCTTGTGAAGAACGTTGAATTTGAAGCCACGGGTAACTAGCTTACTAAAGGATCATCGTGAAGACTAAGATGCAGTGAAAATGGGGAATTTCCAATTTAGAATTTCTTTTCTTTCCATGGACTTGCTTGACATGGAAGTTCAATCTCAAATGTTGACTCCTGGTTACCACAGAAGACACTGAAGGCCAACAGTTTCTTTTCAGTCATTTCTTCATTTCATGAGTAAACCAAAGAACATCCGTGCGCACTAAGTCGCTTCAGTCATGTGCCCACCAGGCTCCTCTGTCCATGGGATTTTCCAGGCAAGAATACTGGAGTGGGTTGCCATGCCCTCCTCCACGCCCAACCCAGGGATTCAACCCGCATCTTTAAAGTCTCTTGCATTTCCAGGCAGGTTCTTTACAAGTACCACCACCTGGAAAGCCTCATAAAGAACATAGTAACCATGGTTAATAAACCAGAGAGAAGTACCAGTGCTGAACCTGATGAAGTCATCTGAGGAGGCTCATCTCTTCAACAACTCTCCAGGTAGTAAGAGAATCACCATTTGGTTTCAATTTGGCTTTTAGCTGGGGAAGGAACTTTATTGGTAAAGGAGCTCTGTTTCTATAAGACCAATAGTCTATTTTCCCATCTCCCTTTCAGGAACACACATGCTCACTGCAGCCATTACAATCCCAATAGCAGCAGCCAGCTGAAAGCCAGCAATTTTCAGTGTGAAATATAAATCCTGCCACTTACTGCCCACATAAGGACAAATAAAGCAGAAAATTGACAAGAAAAAAATCTTTATCCAAGAGCAGATTCGCTTAGGAGCAAAGTTGTCTCCATCATATCCAAATACAGACCCATGTAGGAACCAAAAGCCAATATATCTGCCCAGCCCCCATCCACACCCAACACACACTGGTGGAACAGAGACAGGAAAACATAAGGGACAAACTCCATCTTACTTGCTTGCCTACTTACTTATTTGAAAGATGAATGGGAGACACAGCTCCCCTGATCCACAGCAGTGATGAAATCCTGCCAGGAAGGAATTATGAAGATCTCCTGCCCAAGGTCACATAGCTAACTCAATTTCTTCAGTTTTAAAGAACAGATAATAAATTCTCCACTCTACTATACTGTGGAAGAGGCTGATCCAGTAATGCTTGTTATTAACTATCTGACTTCCCCCAATAGATTATAAACTTTGTGAAAATTGTTCACCACTATATGTGAAGTGATTAGCAAAGTGTGAGTTTGCTAATATTCAAGAAACGTTTGTTGAATGAGGACTTCCCTGGTGGTAAAGTGGAAAGGAATCCACCTGCCAATGCAGGGGACACGAGTTCAATCCCTGGCCCTGGATGATTCCATGTGCTTAGAAGAGCAACTAAGCCCGTGTGCCACCACTACTGAACCTGCACACTTACAGCCCATGATCCATAAAAAAGGCACCACGATGAGAAGCCTGTGCACCATAGCGCAAGAGGACTCCCTGCTCTCTGCTAGAGAAGCTCGCATGCAGCAGTGAAGACCCAGTACAACCAAAGAGAAATAAACAATTAAAAAAATTTGGTGAATGAATACTAGAGACTACTTAGCCTTTATATTTTCAGTGTCAATTAATAAATATTTTGAGTTATACACTCATCTTCACTGAATATATTCATCTTCACTGAATTTGGTTAGCATGAATCATTCCTCCTAAGGCAAGATCATTGAACTGATGGAGTTTCTTGAGATGTTGGCCTAATAGAGCCACCTACATTATCTACAAAATGCTGTGTATCATATGTTTACTTCTTGTTTGCTTGCTATTACTTCAGAAGCAGACTTGAATACTGGATTAATCATTTAATTGCAGTCCTTGGTTTGTGGCACATTTTCATCATTGTTCTAAATCTAGCTTTTTTTTTTTTTTTTACAAATTTTAATTTATGTATTGACTTAATGACATAATGAAGACCATGAACTTACTTCCCAACCTGAACAACTAGGCATGACCAGTTTACATCTACTTTGGTTCCTCTTCTCCCCTGCCTCTATCTTCTAGCTTGAAAACTAGAGGGAAACACTGACCCTGCTTTTGGTTTTCCTTCCCTTTATTTTTATGTTTTTATATGCATATGTTGTTGTTTAGTCACTAAGTGGTGTCCAACTGTTTGTGACCCTATGGACTGTAGCCTGCCAGGCTCCTCTGTCTATTGGTTTCCCCAGGCAAGAATACTAGCGTAGGTTGCCATTTCCTTCTCCAGGGGATCTTCCCGACCCAGGGATCGAATTCATGTCTCCTGCACTGGAAGGCAGGTTCATTACCACTGATCCACCAGGGAAGCCATGACCAGTTTGAGTACTCCTCAAAACTCCCAAGGTCAACAAAAACAAGGGAAATCTGAAACACTGTTACAGACAAGAGAAGCTTAAGGAGAAGTGATGACTAAATATAATATCCTGTCCTATACAGGATCCTGGAGTAGAAAAATATATTACGTATAAACCAAGAAAACCTAATGTATCAACACTGGTTCATCAATTGTAACAAATGTACCACACTAAGGTAAGATATTAGGGCTTCCTTTGGACTGCAAGGAGATCAAACTAGTCAATCCTAAAGGAAATCAGTCCTGAATATTCATTGGAAGGACTGATGCTGAAGCTGAAGCTCCAATACTTTGGCCACCTGGTGCGAAGTACTAATTCATTGGAAAATATCCTGATGCAGGGAAAGACTGAAGGCAGAAGGGGATGACAGAGGATGATACAGTTGGATAGCATCACTGACTTGATGAACATGAGTTTGGGCAAGCTCCAGGAGCTGATGATGGACAGGAAAGCCTGGAGTGCTGCAGTTCGTGGGGTCACAGAGTCTAATGAGCTACTGAACTTAACTGAATGTAAGATATTAAGGGAAATGGTGTGGAGTATACGGGAACTCTCTGTACTATCTTTGCAATTTTTCTAAAATTTAATAAAAAATAAATTTTAAAAATTATTTGAAAAGATAATTCTACGTAAGTACTTTTAAAGACAAAGCACAAGCATGATGGAAGTTTCAACTGTCTTGGCTTCTGCTCACATAAATCTGGTGTGTATGTTAACCTGTCTCAGTAGAAATGAAAGACAAAAAGAAAATATTTGGGTTTTACTTAATGAGCTTGGGGATAATCTGTTTCTCTTTGGAAATTAAACGATTTATACATTTTCTAACTGGAGGATGAAGGATTTTCCAAAAGTTTACATTTAAGTCGTGTTTGAAACCTGAAACACATTTTCCCACAGAAATGTTACAAACAGTGGTTAATTCCTAGGCTAACCACTGAAGCTCCTTAAACTCATAATAAGCAAAATGGATGTTTTCAATGAAAAGTGTAAAAACTGTACTATGGGGGAAAAAAAAACACTTGCCTTTGAAATTCAAAAGATAAATTTAAACATGCAATTTAAATTTATTCTCATTAAATTCATCACCCAGTGTTTGGACTAGAGGCTTACTCTGGGCCTCTTTGCACATAACCTTGAAACACCAAGAATGAGCATGGGAGAGAAGAGTGGAAGGTGTTAAACTCGCGTGGGTGGGCGATGGAAAGATTCTAAGCACAGTCTGGGAAGTCAAGTGTATGGTTTTAACTCAGATTGGGCAGGCAGGTTTCTACTCTGATTTTGGGGGAGCGGGGGCGGGCAGGTACAATGAAGTTGCTTGAATATTCATTGGAAGGACTGATGCTGAAGCTGAAGCTACAACCCTTTAGCCACCTGTTGCAAAGAGCCAACTCATTGGAAAAGACCCTGATGCTGAGAAAGACAGAGGGCAGCAGAAGCGGGTAACAGAGGATGAGATGGTTGGATGGCATCATGACTCAACAGACACGAGTTTGAATAAACTCCAGTAAAGGACAGAGAAGCCTGGTTCACTGCAGTTGCAAGGGGTCACAAGGTTGGACACAACTGAGCAACTGAACAACAAAATGAAGTTGGTACCCGAAAAGACAGAAGTAGGGACAGAAAAGGGCTTTGCCGTCTTGCAATCCTACGATCTTGAGTGTGCTACCTCGTAAAGGGTGGGTAACGGAGTACATCTGTGGGCAGCTGGTAAGCCACAAAAGACCAGTCGGCTAACCCTTCATGCTGGTGGGGTCTGAGTACAAGGATCAGCAGCCGCAGGCAATAGACCTGGGCTCCTCACACTAGTGTGCTACCAAGCAGAGGACCAAGAAAGTGCATTCACGTAACAGACCTGCGGGTATGCTGACAGGGTATGAAGTGGACTGAAAATTCCCAGTAGGGAGGGTCAGAAGAGGAAACAAAGGTAAGAGGTAGAAATGACGTTTCCTGCAGTGGTGCCAGCCAAAATGTCAGACCCCAGCTGGGGTCATCATTTCTATAGCACAGCGAGGCCTGTTTGATGTATTTCAGGTTTGTCTCCTGGTTTGGGGATGCACTACACATTTGTTAAAGACATAACATTATACCATGAAAAGAACTGTTAAGGACTTTTCAGAAGCATACATAAAAACCAACATTTTTATCAAGTATTTTAACAATTTCTTTCAGTCTTTATTTTTTGGCCACACCATGTAGGATGCTGGATCTTAGGTCCTCAACCAGGGATGGAACTTATGCCCTATGCATTGGGAGCATGGAGTCTTAACCACTGGACTGCCAGAGAAGTCCCTCAAGTATTTTTTTTTATAAAATGGTATTTTTCAATAATGCAATATGAACTTAAAAGTAAGTTTTTTATTGCTCTTCCTCTCCCTCTTCATATGCCCTCTCCATCAATGCTTACAATCCGGTAAACATCTTTCCTTGATTTCCCTAATTTTCAATTAAGAATTCAAATATATATTGAGCACATTTTACACAGTTTTATGAAATAACTGTATGTGTTAACAGCAGGTGTATTGTCAATACATATTGATAATGGCAGGTGAGTGGTATGCTAGAGCAGAGATACAATGAATTTATTCAACCATTTATTCTTTATTATAGACAGTTGCTGCTTCATTTTGCTTTGTACTGCTTGAGGAAATGTTACAGTAAAAATCTTCATACAAATATCTTGTTATTCAAGTTTATGCTTACTTGCTGTTGTAACGAACACTCTAAAAATCTCACCAGCTTACCACAGCAAGAGTTAGTTTCTAGCTGACATCACTGCCTGGTGCAAGTCAGGCTGTTACCATGAGTGTGCCTCCAGTCGTGATTCAGGGGATCCATCTTATGGGTTTACTATCTCAGATTTTTTCATTTCCAGCAGTCAACATGAGAGAAAGCTTGGAGGCCAAAGAAAGGTTTATGACAAAGACTGGATGTGGTTTGGGACACGTCTGCCCCAGATTCCACTGGCTACAACGCAATCAGAGGCCCCAAACTAACTGCAAGGGAGGCTGGAAAATGCAGCCTTCTTGTGTGCCCAAACTGGAACTGGGTGAACATTTAGCCAAATTTGCAAATGTTTTTATATAGATTAGTGGCTTTATTCCAAAGGATGTATTTCTCAACTGCAATTTCTGAGTTGTGAAATTTCTACATAACGTGTGTGTCTACATCACTTTGCAAAAAAGACCATAACAACTCCTATCAGCAGAGTACGAATACTCAGCACCATTTTTACTTTTCTAAATCTCCCTTCCTTTCTAGTGCTGAAAGACTAGAAACTCAATTGACCAGATTCCTGTGTCAACAGGATCCTGGTTTAACGTCCACCAATCAGAGGCACTCTCACTGAAACTAGAAGAGTAAAGAAAGCAGGCAGCCTTTATTTCATTCGAACATCCTGACAGATGGCAGAAATGGCCTGTATAGTGGCTTCCAGGTGACATCCTGCATTGTGCAGAGAGTACTGGCAGGGGCTTTCCCTGAAATTCCTGCACTACCGGATTTTCTAAAAGCTAGCAAAAATTTCTCCTTATTCCTTCAGTCTTTCTCACAGTTAAGTGAACATCTCATTTCTTATATAAAAATATCTTCTTACTTCAAATATTTAAAGAAATTTGTTTGTAGACTAAGAGCTAACTTACACATCAACATAGTAGGTCTTTTGTTTAGGACCTATTTTTTTCTCACATGTGATTTTTTAATTCTTATATTTCAGATATATTTGTTTTATATTACAGTTGTGGAATTGCTGTCTTCCCAAGCCTTAATTAACATACTCTGTAACACTTCTAATTTTTATATTTTAGTTAAATTGTTAACTCATCTGAAATTTACTTTTGTATGTGCTGTCACTACTAGTATCATTTATTAAATTGTTTTCTCATCCAACTGAAATACCATCTTTGTCTCAAATGTCTTGATCTATTTCTAGGCCACATAGTCTATTCCAGTGATCTGTTTAACTGAGAAATGCCATATAGTGTCAACTGTTGTGGTTTTATAAAATTTTTTAACTGGTTTACAAATCTAAATTCAAGAGATCACCTAACACAATAATCTGTGTTACCAGGTTAACTCAGTTGTATATAAATTCTTAATAAAACTTATCTTTCTATGTCTGCATATACTTGAGCTTTCTACAATATTAATAACAGAAATATCTGAATGCTTGGCTAATATAAGGGAGCAATGGCCAATCCTAACCTGATTCCAAATTTTTTTGAGAAGCAGCAGCCTCACTCTTCTCACTAACTGCTTTCATAGCAAATGAATGTTATAAAACTGAATTTGTAAAGTAACATTATCCTAATCAAATACTATTTTTGCCATTTATATATACTTTATATATAAGACTGTATATAAAGGCATCTATGTAAGAGCTTGTTTATAAAATGGGTAACACTACCAGTAATTTTTAAAACTGTTGGTTTAATACATAAACTTGTGTTGCTTTTACTATTATTCAACTGTTATTTATTTTTTTATTAAGATATAATTCACATACCACAGAATTTACCCTTTAAACTATCCAAATCAGTGGTTCTTGGTACATTCACAAAGTTGTGCATCGATCACCACTTTGTAATTCCTGTTTGTCTGATTTTTTTTATTATTATTTAAAAAAGTGGAAAACCAAAAGTATAATTTTCATTCAATAAATATCATTCGATCCTTAAGCAGCTTTGTTGCAGAAAGTGAAGTCCGTGATTTTAGATTACTTTCGGTTTAGAATCAGTTTTCACACAGTTTCAATAATTGCAGCAATTTCCTTGAATTGTCTGTAGAAATTCTGAGGAGAGAGGGGGAAACAATATTAATTTTGCTTTTAGAGGATTCTTTAGTTCTTTTAATTATATCTGTCCAGCGGTGGGTCTATAACTTATTAAGTCTGCATTTTAATGTTAAATCCTCAACTATTATTATTCGAAGCTTACCATAAGAAGCAAAAGGTGTAATCTGGTGCAAGCAAAAATACTACTGTAGGGTTGAATAATTAGCTCATAAATAAACTTTCTGAAAGCATCCAACAAAGTTCTTTAGGACCACACCACAAAGATTTATTAAATGTCCAGCACTATCATAAACAATAAAGACTTTTAAAAAATGACACATTGGGTCCCAGGCTTTGAATCAGTTTTAATTTAGTGAAAGACTGCATTTCAGGGTGATTGATAGAGGCTGTCTTGTCAATTACAATAAGAGAGACCCAACACTGATAGCAGCTTATATGCATGTGTGCTCAGTGATGTCTGACTCTTTGCAATCCCATGGACTAGGGCCTGCCAGGCTCTTCTGTCCATGGGATTTTCCAGGCAAGGATACTGGAGTGGATTGCTCTTTCCTCCTCCAGGGGATCTTTCTGACTCAGGGATCAAACCAGCATCTCTTGCGTCTCCTGCATTGGCAGGAGGATTCTTTACCACTAGCACCACCTGGATTTATATCCTCATATTTTCCCTCTTCTTTGGACTTAATTCTCTATTTTGCTTCTTAAAAGAGTATGTGTATTTTGTTTTAATTCATGCGTAAATTTATTATGAAGGAGGAAGTAAACATTTGTTCAAAAACATATACTGATGATCATAATTTCAGCTGCTGCTGCTGCTGCTAAGTCGCTTCAGTCGTGTCCGACTCTGTGCAACCCCATAGACGGCAGTACATCAGGCTCCCCCGTCCCCAGGATTCTCCAGGCAAGAATAGTTGAGTGGGTTACCATTTCTTCTCCAATGCATGAAGGTGAAAAGTGAAAGTGAAAGTGAAGTGGCTCAGCCGTATCCAACTCTTAGCGACCCCATGGACTGCAGCCTACCAGGCTCCTCCGTCCATGGGATTTTCCAGGCAAGAGTTCTGGAGTGGGTTGCCACTGCCTTCTCCAATTTCAGCTACTAAAAAGATATTAATCAAAAGCTCAAAGAATGTTCCTTCATCCACAGTTTTGTAATGGGACTAACAGGCTCTGACTGCCTGGTTAGCTATCAGCCATGTAAGAACTAACTTTAAAAGAGCTGTCCCATTTGTGATCTTTTTCCTGTGAAAATTTTAACAGGTGGAATCTGGGAGCAAAAATGCAGCAAAGAAAAATAAGAATTAGGCCAGTATTATAAATTACAAAAGGACTGAGACCTGTATTACTTTTTGAAGTGGATTTGGTCTTTATATTCAGCTGAAGGCTACTCATATATCACAATACACTGCATTTATTTCTTTTCAACCAAGTCTTAACTGCTTCCAAGACACCACTTCACATTAATAGTGTTGAAGCATGACGCTTTTTCGTTCTAAAGTGGACATACCAGTTCTAAGAGAAAGAAATTAAAAGGAAAGAAAATCCTTAAAATCACTACCTCAAAAAGATATCTGCACTCTCATATTCAATGCAGCATTACTCACAATAGCCAAGGTATGGAAACAACCCAAGTGTCTAGTGACAGATGAATGGATAAAGAAAATGTGGTGTGTATATATACACAGTATTATTCATCCTTTGAGAAGAAGGCAGTTGTGCTATTTTTGACAATATGGGTGAACCTGGAGGACAATATGCTAAGTAAAATAAGCCAGACACAGAAAGACAAACACTACATGATCTTACTTATACGTGGAATCTAAAAAAAAGTGAGATTCATGGTAACAGAGAACAGATAGCAGCTACCAAGGCTGGGAAGGTAGAGGACATGAGGAAATGCTGGTCAAGAGGTAGAACTTTTCAGTTACAAGGGAAGTAAGCTCTGGAGACCTAAGACATAGGTGCTGGCCACAGTTAATAATATAATCACTACATACTTGAAATCTGCTAGGGAAGAGATTTCAAGTTTTTACCACACACACACAAAATGTTAACTACGTGAGATGATGGATATATTAATTAGTTTGACAGTAGGAATCTTTTCATAATGTAAACATATACCCAAACATCACATAGTATACCTTGCATGTATACAATTTCTGTCAATTTTACCTCAATAAAGCTGGGGGAAAATACAGTTTGCAAAAGAAATCAAAAGTATCCCAGAGGGCTTTCCCCTGTGGCTCAGTGGTAAAGAATCTGCCTGCCAATGCAGGAGACCTGGGTTCGATCCCTGGTCCAGGGAGGTCCCACATGCCTTGGAGCAACTAAGTCTGTGTGTCGCAACCACTGAAGCCCGCATGCCTGTCCTAAGAGAGGCCCATGTACTGCATCTACCCCCGTTTGCTGCAAACAGAGAAAAGCCCGGGCAACAGTGAAAATAAACAAATTACAGAAAAGCATCCTTGAGTGGTATATGAGGAGATTTTCTTAAAATAGAAGTCCGGGGTTCCAGTTCAAGATGGTGGAGTAGAAGGATGTGCACTCATCTCCTCTTGCAAGAGCACCAAAATTGCAACCAGCTGTTCAACAACTATCAACAGGAGGACACTGGAACACACCAAAATACCCCAGATCCAAAGACAAAGAAGCCCCGGCAGAGGGAGGGGCACAATCACAATAAAATCAAATCCCATACCCACCAGGTAGGCAACCCAGAAACTGGAGAACAGTAATACCGAGGAGGTTCTCCCACTTGTGGAGGTTCTGAGCCCCATATCAGGCTTTCCAGCCTGGGGATCTGACAAAGGCACTAGGAATTCCCAGGGAATCTGACCTGAAAGGCCAGCGGGATTTAACTATAGGACTTCTGTAAGATGGGGGAAACAGAGACTCCAGTCTTGGAGGGCACAAACAAAACCTTTTACACACCAAGACCCAGAGTAAAGGAGCAGCAAGCCCATAGGAGACAGAACCAAAACTACTTGCGAGTGTCAGAGAGTCTTCTGTGGATGCGTGGGTTGGCAACAGCTCACCACAGGGATGGAGGCACTGGTAGCAGCAATCCTGGCCTTCTAGGATTAAGGCCTTCCTGGCCTTATGTCCCCCTTGGCATAAGCCCTCTTGGAGGCTGCCATTAACACTATCATAGAGCCCATAGACCCCCGGGGCTGGGTCGCCTCAGGCCAAATGACTAACAGGGAGGGAGTGCAACTCCACCCATCAGCAGATAATTTTGGATTAAAGATTTACTGAGCAAGGCCCTGCCCACCAGAGCAAGACCTAGCTTTTCCCACCTTCTCCCTCCCATCAGGAAGCGTACAGATGCCTCTTAGCCTCATCCACCAGAGGGCAGACAGACGAAGCAAGAACCACAGTCCCATGGTGAGTAGGACAAAAACCACATTACAGAAAGTTAATCAGGATGAAAAAGCAGTTATAACCCAAACGAAGGGACATGATACAAACCCCCCAAACAATTAAATGAAGTAGAGATAGGCAACTTTCTAGAAAAATAATTCAGAATAATGATATTGAACATGATCCAGGATCTCAGAAACAGAACAGAGAAAATACAAGAAATGCTCACCAAAGATGCAGAAGAACTAAAGAGCAAACAGAGATGACCAGCACAGTGGAAGGGATCAAGAGCAGAGCAATGGAGGCGGAAGCACGGATGAATGACCTCAAGGACAGAATGGCAGAAACCACTACCACAGAACAGAATACAGAAAAAGAATGAAAAAAAAATAATGAAGACAGCCTAAGAGACCTCTGGGACAACATTAAAGCACCAACATTTGCATTACAGTGGTCTCAGGAGGAGCAGAGAGAAAGGACTTGAGAAAATATTTGAAGAGATAATAGCTGAAAACTTCCCTAAGAGGGGAAAGGAAATAATCAACCAAGTCCAAGAAAAGCAGAGAGTCCCAGGCAGGATGAACCCAAGGAGGAACACCCCAAGACACACAGTTATTAAACTGACAAAAAAAATTTTAAAGCAACAAGGGAAAAATGACACACAACATACAAGGGCACTCCTATCAGGTTGTCAGCTGATTTCTCAACAGAAACTCTGCAAGTGATGGAAGGGAAGAACCTACAACCAAGAATACTCAGCAAGACTCTCCTTCAGATACGATGGAGAAGTCAAAAGCTTTCCAGACAAGCAAAAGTTAAGAGATTCAGCACCACCAAACCATCTTTTCATGCTAAAGGAACTTCTCCAGACAGGTTGAAACACAAGAGAAGGAAAAGACCTACAGAAAATACACCTAAAAGAAAATGGAAATAGGATCATACATATCGATAATTACCTTAAATGTAAATGGATTGATGCACCAACCAAAAGACAAAGACTGGCCAGGCAGATGAAAACATATGCATGTATGCACTTCAACTTACCACATCACTCTGCTTGACCCCCTAAAGTATATATAATTCTTTTATACTGTTAGATTAATCATGTTCCCATTATGGCTTGCAACTGTAATTATCTTTTTATTTTTTGTCTGGCTTTTGATTGTGAAAACAGATAAACATCTTTTACTACTGTGATTATGGAACTATTACTCACTTAATACCATTGTATCATGACTGGTCAACAGAAAAAAATAGAATTCTGTATCACCAAAATTGCTATTTAATAGAAAAATTTGTAATCACTTTTTAAAATCCAGATGCATATGAGAATTATCTTGGAATTTGCTAAAAAATACAAATGCCCAGGTATTACTATTCTTCCTCAAAACCCCAGATATGTTTCTAATGAGCAGCCATGTGTAAAAACAACTGGACTATATGATGATCTTTTATTTCTACCTAGTTTGTTCCATTTTTCCTATTCCATATTCAGTGCTCCCATTTCACTTAGTTTATGCTTTCCAATGTCTCCAACTTTTCTCTCTCTCTCTTTTTTTTGAAGTTCCTTCTCAAGTCTTTATCAAGTGTGGTAGAAAAGCTTCTGTATACATATATGTGTATGCTGCTGCTGCTAAGTCACTTCAGTAGTGTCCGACTCTGTGCAACCCCATAGACGGCAGCCCACCAGGCTCCCCTGTCCCTGGGATTATCCAGGCAAAAACACTGGAGTGAGTTGCCATTTCCTTCTCCAATGCATGAAAGTGAAAAGTGAAAGGGAAGTCGCTCAGTCGTGTCCGACTATTAGCGACCCCATTGACTGCAGCCCACCAGGCGCCTCCATCCATGGGATCTTCCAGGCAAGAGTACTGGAGTGGGGTGCCATTATATATATATATAGTATGTGTAATATACGTATATTTTAGAAAACATAAATTTTGTCTAAAAAAATTATGACATTTTGATTCCACTTGATTTTGTATGAATAGAATGCTAGATTTCTAATTTAAAAGAAACAGCAGATATACAACAAGCAACAAAGGTGTATTGTATAGCACAGGGAACAACAGTCAATATCTTGTAATAACCCATAATGGAAAATAATCTCAAAAATAACATATGTATATGTATAACTGAATCACCCTGCTGTGTACCTGAAAAACTGTAAGTCAACCATACTTCAATAAAATATATATATCAAGAAGAAAAAAAAAGAAGTCTGGGACCAATATATTTTCAGTTTTATAAAGAATTCTCATTACATTTCCATTTCATTAATCATGGTGGCCTTTCTTAGATTATTTGACTTTTTTAGAGTAGGAAGAGCTATAAGTAAGAATTCATATCTATTCACTCACCATAGGTATCAAAACGAACAAACAAAAACAAAACTCTAAGGTCAGTTAAATTAGCCAAAGACAAAGCATTTCCCTGTATGTACACTGAGAAGAAAATCTGATTTCTCATCTACCTTCTTTCTCCCTTTCTTGCTTACAGAAAAGAGGTGAAATAATAATATATATAATGGGCTTCCCAGGTGGTGCAGTGATAAAGAATCCGCCTGCCAATGCAAGAGACTAACAGTTACAGGTTTGATCCCTTGGTCAGGAAGATCCCCTGGGGGATGAAATGGCAATCCACTCCAGTATTCTTGCCTGGAGAATTCCATGGACAGACGAGCCTGGTGGGCTTTACTCCATGGGCCCAGAGAGAATTGGACACATCCGAGCAACTGAGTGTGCATGTGCACACACACACTAAAAATAATATATATAACATGATTCTAAATATAAACTACTAGGTGACTCAAAACCCTAGCAGATAAAATTAGCTATCAAGTACTAGTATTAGTGATCTGATCTGCATTTAGTAAACATTATTAGAAAATTCAAGGTCAATACTGTTCAAAGGTAAGATTAATTTAGCTTTATCATTCTTGAATGTTAAGCCTAAGAAGAATAAAACAGTTAAATACAAAGTAAATATCCTGCTAGAAAAAATGCAAATTTCTTAAATACACTCACAGACGAGTACTACGGAAGTGATGGAGTGTCAAAGTATACAAATTCAAATGTTATATTGAAAATAATATATTAATAATTCCAAAATAAAACAAATGGAGATCTTTTGTATGTGTTAATAAATGTAAAGCACTCAAAAGAACTGCAAATCAAGTTAAAATTTTTTCTTAAAAATGATTTTATGTATCTTTTTAAGCAGCAGTTATAGAATAACAGCTAAAACCGAATGCATTATATCACAAACCTGAAACTGTGGGATTGTCATTTCAAAGGACTTGTTCTTCACTTGGCCTGAATGATCTGCCACTTTGAGCATCACTGCAACATAAGGATACTTAAGAGATCTGCAACTGTCGGAGCTCACAGCCATACCCAGCTTCCACTGAAAATCTATGAGCTGTAATAAAAGAGTTCACAATAATACACCAGTTACAACATTGTCCTGAATGCAGATATTTATTCACATTTACTGCTCTCGAATTCAAGTTTTAATTTCAAGGCCAATCATAATAAAAGAAAATGTCTTCAACTTAATATTGTTAGGGGGATAATAAGCAAATGAACATGGAAAGAGGCAAAGGGACACAAACAGGGTTGGAAAACAACAACACTGTCATAATTACAAAAGGGAAAACACAAAAACAAAATTTTCCACCAGATGTGAAATGGAGGTAGATGTGTCAATATCATTTTCCTTTGTTTTTCAGTTTGCTTCTGTCCTTAAGGGGACTTTTGAATCATCTTTTATCTCATTTTCCTGTTCCACATATGTCCTTCCTGCATTTCACAACCCGAAAGTCCTAAAGTGGAACGTGAGTTATATACCATCTTCATATTTGACTGAGGCACACATGAGAACAATTCGTTTCCTTCCTCATCTCAGTCCTTGACCTGAAACCTTACACTAGCGTGAATACTGGGGAAGGTGGTTTTAGATTTCATCACTGCTGATGGATACTTGGCAGGTGATGTGCTAGGCAGTTTACATGCATTAAATGCCACACTGAATCATCATAACATTATAAACTATTATTTCCATTTTGCAGGTGATAAAACTAAATTTCAGAGAGCTGACATAATATGCACAAGGTCACACATTTCCAGACTCATAGCTAAAACCAAAGTCTTTTTGACTCCAAACAGTACATGCTTATTGACTACTGGTTGCCTCAATACCTTCTAGCTAATTCTTTTCAATGATTGCTCAGTGTTTCCATGACATAAAACAGGACTGGATAAATGTAGCCCTTAATACAGAGTTCAAACCTTAAGACAGTATACGGAAGAAAATTTTGTATCTTGTACCCAAAGCTTAGGCAAATAGGTAGGATACAGTAGGCACTTACCAAAAGTACCTATTGACCAATACCTTTTGTGACCAAATGAATGCTTACTGGGCAAACAGCTTTACTTATTAATACCATTTTTTTAAAGGTGGGTTTACCATAAGGACCAAACTTTCCTCCCATGTTCAGACTGGCTTTAGACAAAATCAACTACAGTATGAAGGCCAGGCTGGTCCTGATAAAAGGTTAACATCTTTGATAAGTAAAAAGGATCTGTACAGGTCCTTTTTAAATAAAAGTTTCCCATACAAAAATAGAGAAAGGATAATGGGTAAACAAGAAAAGAACTACAAGCTGATAAATATATGAAAGGAAACAGGAAAATGCACATTTAAACCACAAAGAGATATCACTACACACCCACCAAAATAGCACAATTTTAAGTTTGACGATTCTAAAACTGGCATGGAAGGATGTGTCACAGTGCACTGATGGCAGTCTAAACTGGGCCAGTCTTTCAGAAAATTAGCTTCACTTAAAGTTATACATGTCCAGAGATCCAGTGAGTCAATTACTAGGGATAAAACTTAGAAAAACAAGATACTTATATAATACAGTTCTCCTAAGTTATATTAAAAACAGCCCTAAACTACAGATACTCAGATGTTCATCAGTAATAAATGAAATGCTGCAGAGCAATGAAAATGAACGAACTTCAGCTACCCTTAACACAAAAAATCTTGAGACAAGTCAAAAATTTCATTATTCCATTCACTTAAAAACTTGAAAAAAAGGAAATATGATATTGTTTACATATGCGTATACAGATGGCAAAACTGTGGAAAAAAGCAAGGCTATGATTATCACAAAGGGATAATCATTACCTCCAGGGAGGAAAGTGGAGAATATTTGATCGGAGAGGGGCATATGGTGAGCTTCTAGGGTACTGTGTGGCAGTGGTTTAGTCACTAAGTTATGACCAACTCCTGTGAGTTCACAGACAGTACCCTGCCAGGCTCCTCTGTCCATGGGATTTTCCAAGCAAGAATCCTGGAGTGGACTGCCATTCCCTTCTCCAAGGGATCTTCCTGACCCAGGGGTCAAACCTGCATCTCCTGCACTGCAAGGGGATTCTTTACCTCTGAGCCACCAGGGAAAGGTAGCTGTACTTTGTACTGTTGTATTTCTTGCGTTTTGACTGTAATTACACAGATGTTCACCTTTAAATTACCCATTTTTTCGGTAACTATTTGAGGAGATGGAGGTTGATTAACTATACTATAGTAATCGTTCTGCAGTATATGTATGTCAAGTCATTATGCAGAGCTGTACTTCAGTTATATCTCAATACAACTAGAAAGAGTAAAATTATTCATTAAATAATTCATATGTTATGGATGTTTCGGTATATGTGTTCCCTTGCACATGTAGCAGAAGAAGGGGAGGATATGTCAGTGAGCTCCACATTTCTGGTTGAAAGGAAAATTTTATTGAAAGGAAAGCATTAGTGGGAATAAAGTTAAGGTTTGAAGAATAACAGAACTGAAAATGAGAGGGAAAAAATGTTTTATATATTCCTTAAATATACATAGAGCAAAGAACAAATGCTTGGTAAATATTAAGTTGAACCAACTAGAGATGAAAACAGTTGATATGTGGCTAAGGGGCAGGGCATTTATTTGTCTTCAAGTGAAAGGTTCTTATAAGAAAGTATGGAAAATAAAGCTGACAAAAGTTCAAGAATCAAGAAGCCATAACTTTTTGCAAAACTGTGTAAGTTTTCAAAAGTTAGAGTTGACTATTTAAAAGTGTGGGTTTGAATGCAGGGGTCCACTTACACACAGATGCTTTTTAATAGTAAATAGCAGAGTACTACACAGTCTGCAGTTGGTTGAATCCACATATAGGCAGAGGAACCCAGGATATGGAAAACCAACTATAAATTACATATTGATTAATCCCTATACTGTTCAAGGGTCAACTGTATTTTATCTTATTATGAAAAACATTATCATGTCAAGTTATTTAAACTTTTCCAATTGGCAACAAGTACTCACTAAAAGTTTCTGAGTACAGAGAACAGCATGAAAGTATTGATTTAAAAATATTCATCTGGTGGCAGGAGAACACAGTAATCCAGGTTCAAGGTTTTCTGTACCGGAACTACAGTGGTGACATGCAGGATTAGGCTTATCGATAAAAGAATGACTTGACAGGTCTTGATGATTGTCTGCAGGGTTAAGGGAGGTATCAAACACAACTATAAAGGTTTGAGCCTGAAGAATATATCATATAGGAACCAGGGCTTTTTATATTTTAAGTCTAAAAGTATTATCAAAACATGATAATTAACCTATATAAGAAAAGAATCTAAAAAACAATTAATATATGTATATGTATATATAACTTAATCACTTTGCTGTACATCTAAGCACAATATTGTAAATCAATCATAACCAATAAAATTAACACCAAAAAAAGGGATAAGGAATATCTAAATAGGAATGTTCACTAAGCAGCTAGAAATTTCAGCACAGACTTCAAGGGAGTTCATGATTAGAGATATCATTTTACATCAGTTAGATGGTGACATTCAGAAACCTAACCAATCATTTTTTAAATGTATTTGGCCATACAACTCATTGATGCAAGAAGTTATATTTTTACTGTCCACAATAAAATGATAGAGTAAAATATTGAAAAGTGAAATAAAACTCTGGATTATCCAGAACATTTCAAGCAGAACAGCAATTAAAGAACACAACGTTGGAATTCACTGACCATTACGATGGAATCGGCAGATGGGAAAATTAGGGAGAGCTGTCATTTACTGTGGGGAAAAGAGCTTTTCACATGGGGAAAACAGCTGGGATTAAGTTTACGGGATGAGAATTTCTCAAATTCTAGACTGAATATTTACATGCAAATTAAAAACAAGACTTCTAAGAAGTGTGTTGAGCCTCAAATAGGAATTAGCTGCAGAGAAGATTTTCAAAAAAAAAAAAACAGGGCTGTGGAGAATATTAAAAATAAAGCAATATAGTTCAAATTTCTTATAGAATGAAGGAAGCAATTTAAAAAAAAAAAACAGAAAAAGCCAGTAGTAAAAAAAAAAAAAAAATGAGAATATACATAAGTAAAACGAATACAAAGAAAAAAAATCAAGATTCAACTATAGATAAAAAGATTAAAAGACAAAAAGATTAAAAGGATAAAAAGAAATTAGCTGTAGTCTGTCACACTATTAGTTGACAACCTGGCTTATATCTCAACATTCAAAAAACTGGCACCATGACTTCATGGTAAATAGGTTGGGAAAAAATAAGAACAGTGGCAGATTTTCTTTTCTTGGGCTCCAAAATCACTGTGGATCGTAACCTCAGCCATGAAATTCAAAGACATTTGCTCCTTGGAAGAAAAGCTATGATAAACTTAGATAGCATATTCAAATATTCAAAATCAGAGACATCACTCTGCCTACAAAGGAACATATAATCAAAGCTACAGTTTTTCCAGTAGTCATGTATGGATGTGAGAGTTGGACAATAAAGAAGGCTGAGCATTGAATAATTGATGCTTTCGAATTGAGGTGCTGGAGAAGATGCTTGAGAGTCCCTTGGACAGCAAGGAAATCAAACCAGTCAATCCTAAAGGAAATCAACCCTGAATATTCATTGGAAGGACTGATGCTGAAGCTCTAGTGCTTTGGCCACCTTACACAAAGAGCCAACTCATTGGAAAAGACCCTGATGCTGGGAAAAGACTAAGGGCAAAAGGAGAAGGGGTTGACAGAGGATGAGATGGTTGGATGCCATCACCAACTCAATGGACATGAGTTTCAGCAAACTTCAGCAGATAATGAAGGACAGGGAGGCCCAGCATGCTGCAATACACGGGGTAGCAAAGAGTTGGGCACAACTTAGCAACTGAACAATAACGAGAAATTATGGCTGAAATTATCAGTAACATAAAAACATCACAATAAAAATTGTGTACAAAGAAAAAAATTTTAAGACCATTTCAGTTTAAATTTAACTTTTATTTTTCAAAATACAACCTAAGAGAAAATTTAAAAAATAATCATGCAAAACTGTGCTATCTGAAAAACTATCGTCATATTCCTATGTCCTCATTCCCAGTTTTTGTATGCAAGTTTTATAGCCAGAATCACAAAATACACACTTATATGTTCTCTCCTTTTTTAAATGACAGTTTTCAAATGGAAAGTATTCTGTACACATTAACTGCTCTCTAAAGTACTATAAGGAAAAGATTGGTTAAGCAACTCATCCAAGGATACAAAACTAATAGAGCTGGTATTCAAATCCAAATTTGTCTGATTCCATATCCCAGCCCTTTTCATTATATCAATACTTAGCTGCAACAAGACAATGATTCAGAATTACATAAAGTTCTAATAAGTAAAGAAAAGCAGACAGGTCTGGGATGGGGCAAGAATGTTGAGCATCTTCTAAATGCTAGACCTGAATTGTCCAATACAGTAGCCACGAGCCACCTGTGAATATTATTAGCTCTAGCCTAAGTAGACAATGTTTGCTAAGCCTTTCTCATCTTGCTCAGCAGCACCTTCATCCATGCTTTGATTTTCTTCATAGGACTTATTGATTTTATTTAGTTGCTAAATCGTGTCCAATTCTTTGTGACCCCATGGACTGTTAGCCCACCAGGCTCCTCAGTCTGTGGGATTTCTCAGGCAAGAATATTGGAGTGGGTTGCCATTTCCTTCTCCTGGGGATCTTCCTGACCCAGGCATTGAACCTGGGTCTCCAACACTGGCAGGCAGATTCTTTACTGCTGAGCACCAGGGAAGCCTTTAGAACAGTTTCTAAAATCATGGTAATTATGGTTCATCCCCTATGTCACCATAGGGGGATCTAGTTACTACTGAATCTACTATAACATTATCTGATCTGATATAAACTGAATGTTCCAATAAGTTATCTGTTGAACTAATATGTTTAGAAATTGAGGGGTATATGGCAAATGATCTCCAAAGACAGTTTCCAACAACTAATGCCACTCCTCTCTGTAAGTACACATCACTCCTCACATCAAGAAGGGGGGCTTATTTTCTCCCTGCACAAATCTGAGCTGTCCCTGTGCTTGTTTTGACAAGTAAAATATGACAGAAGAGGTGCTCTGGAACCTGTGAGCCTGAGCCTTAAGAGAACTGGAAGCATGTGTTTCCTTCTTCATGGAATGCTGGATCTTGGGACCTACCCACTTGGAACCCAGCCATCATGACGTGAGCAGCCACATGAGGAAGAACCAAGTCATGCCTATGATCAGCTCAGGCCAGGTCGTGACTAGCACGTGAGTGAGACCTCTTCACTTCTGGCCCAACTAGGCTCCTAGATGACTGAGGTCCCAGCTGACCTGAGAAGGCGTAGAAACCACCACCCAGCTAAGCCCAGTTAACCCACAGACTCATGAAAAACAATTAAACAGCTGTTTTAAGTCACTAAGTTTGGGGTGGTTTGTCATGCGGTGACAGATAACTCAAACAGAGCAAACACAACTAGCTGGAAATAGCTTTGTTAATAAACTTACTACGATATATGATGATTTATCAAAAATGAAATCTCAAAACTAGCTAATCTTAACTCTATTCATTTTTAGAAACTGTAGTAAATACAAATAATTAAAACAATGTTTTAATGACCTATTTTCCAAGTGGCTCAGGTTTGAAACTTCAGTTAATTTTGATTTTTCTCTCTACAACACAAAACACTTACGAATTCCTAGGTACTCAAGATCTGATTTCAGTCAATGCCACTGATATTTACTCCCTCCTTCCCAATCTCACCATTACAAAGTCTTTTAAAAAGCCTACCTTCAGACTTTGCTGGCAGTCCAGTGGTTAAGAAACCACCTGCCAAGGCAGGGGACACAGCTTCAATCCCTGCTCAAAGAAGATCCCACAAGCCACGGGGCAACCGAGCCCGTGCACCGCAATTACTGAAGCCCCAGTCTAAAGACCACGAGCCACAACTACTGAAATCTGCATGCCTAGAGTCCGTGCTCCATAACAAGAGTGGCCACTGCAATGAGAAGCCTGTGCACCGCAAGGAAGAGTAGCCCCCACTCACAACTAGAGGAAGCCTGCATACAGCAATGAAGACTCAAGAGCAGCCAAAAATGAGATAAACAAATGACAAAAAAAAAAAAAAAAAAAAAAAGCTTGCCTTCAATTTTACTGCGGCCCCCTAATTAGTTTCTTGCCTTTGGTCTTTCTCAGCTCCAATCCAGAGGAGACTCTACTTATAAAGGAACCAAACCTAGCATCGCAGGTCAAAACCCTACTGCCTCGAGAACTAGTTAGAACCCTTCCCTTGGCAGTGAAGTCCCCTCACAGCACAGTCCCAAGTCACTTTCGTGCTCAAGCTGGACCGCATCCTTTCTTTACATTATCTTTCAGTCTTTACACTTTTGTTCATGCTGCTCATTCCTCTAGAATACAACTCTCAAAGGTCTATCTAAAATTCAAAATGCCTCCCAGTTTTCCCTGCTCTGTGAAGTCCTTCATGGTTTACTCAACCTTTCTATGAATGTTCATGTCACTTTTTACACCGCAGCACTAAGAACATTCTGCCTTGAACAGTACTCATCTGTGGATCTGTCTCCCTCCCCCACCATCTACTAGACTGTAAAATCCCTGAAGGGAGTTCATACATCCTCATGTGACTTGCAGGTCCCAACACAATACACAGAAAAACAAGAACAGTCATGCATTTTATAAATTATTACACAAACTGTACAAAAATTTAAGTCACTGTCTCATATATGTTATGTTAGGTGACGATAGTGGTAAAGAACCCACTTGCCTATGCAGGAGATTCAAGAGATGCAGGTTCGATCCCTGGGTTGGGAAGATCCCCTGGAGAAGGGAAAGGTAACCCACTCCGGTATTCTTGCCTGGAGCATCCCATGGACAGAGGAGCCTGGGGCTAGAATCCATGGGGTCACAAAGAGTTAGACATGACTGAAGCGACTGAGCTCGCATACGTATCTCATAAATAGGAAGAGGGAAAATGGCACTAGATGTCATGTGTCAATACACATCCTTCTGTTGATTCATACTACAAAATTAGCAAGAAGGAAAGCAATAAAATGTGGCAACAATCATTCATTTATAAGGAGTTCTAATTAGACATCTATAAAAGGGAACCGTGAATTAGTTCAAAACAATGATTGTAAGTATTGGAATGTGAAGCAATGAGTAACCTTAGACCTTCTGGTGCTGGACAAGATGGGATGGTTTGTTAAATTTAACAAGTTCAGACTCAAGTCGACAGACCTGAGTTTGAATTTCACCTCTGCATCCTTCTGGGGGTATCCTTCTGCATAACAACTGAGGGTAGGGGGTGGGGTAACATTTTAACTCACACCTGTCTACACCTGACCTGCCTCTTGAGAAGGCAGGTCAGGAATCAACGGTTAAAACTGGACATGGAACAACAGACTGGTTCCAAATAGGAAAAGGAGTACGTCAAGGCTGTATATTGTCACCCTGCTTATTTAACTTATATGCAGAGTACATCATGAGAAACCCTGGGCTGGAGGAAGCACAAGCTGGAATCAAGACTGCTGGGAGAAATATCAATAACCTCAGATATACTGATGACACCACCCTTATGGCAGAAAGTGAAAAAGAACTAAAAAGCCTCTTGATGAAAGTGAAAGAAGAGAGTGAAAAAGTTGGCTTAAAGCTCAACATTCAGAAAACTAAGATTATGGCAATCTGGTCTCATGGGAAATAGATGGGGAAACAGTGGAAACAGTGTCAGACTTGATTTGGGGGGGCTCCAAAATCACTGCAGATGGTGATTGCAGCCATGAAATTAAAAGACGCCTACTCCTTGCAAGAAAACTTATGACCAACCTAGATAGCATATTCAAAAGCAGACACATTACTTTGCCAACAAAGGTACGTCTAGTCAAGGCTATGGTTTTTCTAGTAGTCATGTATGGATGTGAGAGTTGGACTGTAAAGAAAGCTGAGTGCCGAAGAATTGATGCTTTTGAACTGTGGTGTTGGAGAAGACTCTTGAGAGTCCCTCGGACTGCAAGGAGATCCAACCAGTCCACTCTAAAGGAGATCAGTCCTGGGTGTTCATTGGAAGGACTGATGCTAAAGCTGAAACTCCAGTACTTTGGCCACCTCATGCAAAGAGTTGACTCATTGGAAAAGACTCTGATGCTGGGAGGGATTGGGGGCAGGAGGAGAAGGGGACGAGAGAGGATGAGATGGCTGGCTGGCATCATCAACTCAATGGACAAGAGTTTGAGTAAACTTCGGGAGTTGGTGATGGACAGGGAGGCCTGGCGTGCTGCGATTCATGGGGTCACAAAGAGCGACTGAACTGACTGTCTACACTGAGCCTCCCAAGAATTCATCAATTACAGTTTGGGTTTTCCTACCCTGGCACTGGATTTTATGGCGGTTTGTGTTGCGGCAATTTGCAATTCTTTGTATTCACCTGTCTCTCCAATTCAGGGGACAGCAGTTTGCCCTGTGACCTCACTCCTCTGACAAATCCAAGAAGTGTTCATTCCAGCTTTTCACTTATTTTAAAGCAGAGTGATGACTTCCAAACTCCTCACACACTGGACCAGAAACCAGAAGTCAGTCACTTTTTATAATTTTATTCATAAAAGTCCCAACATCTTTGGTTAGATTTATTTCAAGGCACTTATGACCTACTAATGTTAAAAATGACATATTTTCAAAAATATTTTTCAACTCTGTCTTTGAACTACAGAAAAACACTGAATCATCTTCCTAAACTCTAATATCATTTCTAATAATCTACTTGTAAATTATCTTGGCTTTTTCTATGCACAATCATATAATGTGTGAATGAATGCATGAAGGGATGTGGAGCACACTGAGTAACAATCCCCTAAGATGTTCACATTGCAATCCCCAGAAACCTGTGAATATGTTACTTTACATGACAAAACAGACTCTGAAGATATGTCTAAATTTAGGATCTTGATGTGGGGAGGTTTTTCTGGATTATCCAGCTGCGCTTTAGAAGAAAGTGGAGAAGGGTCAGCATCAAAAAAGGCAACATGGTGATGAAAGCAGAAAGACAAGTGATGACAGAAGCAGAGGCCGGAAGGATGCCCTTTGAAGATGGAAGAGGCCACAGGGAAGGAATGTAGGAAGCTGAAACAGACAAGGAAGCAGATTCTCCCCTAAAACTTCCAGAGGAAATACAGCCCTGCTGGTACCTTGACTTTAGTTCGATGAGACTAATTTTGAGCTTTTTCTTAAATTTATTTTTTAATTGGAGGAAAATTGCTTTAAAATGTTATGTTGGTTTCTGCCATACAATGCAAATCAGTCATAATTATACATATATCCCCTCCCTTTTGATAATTTTGAACTTTTGATCTCCAGCACTATAAGAATAAATGTGTTGTTTCAAACAGACCTTCCCCTTCACCCTCCCCCCTCAAAAAAAAAGGTTCAATGTTTAAAACTCTGTAATCCAGTATACTTCAGTCTCAGGATACCTTACTCAAATAAACATAGGACTTAAAGTAAGAAAATGGTTGAGATGATTTATGACAGACTGAATTAAAGTTATTAAGCAATAACTCTGACCAAAGCCCCCTGTTGACTACTATCTGCTTTTCCCCCAGTCTCTCAGGAATCCTCAAAATCAACAGCAAGATCAGCTGGAGCCAGATGTCAGAGGGCAGTCAGTGGACATCTCTCAGTCCCTATGTTCTGCTTATTTATCTCAGCCCTTTCTTATATTTGTGTGGTCGTGGGTAACTTATATGTTTAAAATACTCTTTTAGTACTCTTCTGGGTAGTGTTACAGGTTACTTGCTAAAAACAGTTTACTAGTTGAAACAAGACAGGAACTCTTGCAAAAAAGTAACCGTCCTAAGATATGCTTAAAAATTCAAATTCTTATCCCAAGCGTAAAAAATACAAACACTGAAAGGTTAGAGGTAAACTCTTCATCTTCAACAAACTGCTTTTTAAGGGCTAAGAAAATGTTTGCGGTGCTATCTTTGTAAATTTTAACAATCTCTTCTCTGTATATATTACATGCCCAAATACTGTGCACCTAGAGTCGAATCAACGGCGCTTAATCAAGGAAGATTAACATCTGGTCTGTACTCTTCGGGCTGTAGTGGTTGGGGGAAGATTAGTGGCTACAACCTCAGGAGCAAAGTGGAAGAAGCAATCAGGAAGGCAGGACGAAACTCAGGGGCTCGTGGACACAGGCCTTGGTAGAGGGGCGTGATAGGAAAGGCTCACGGTGGCATCGTCCCGCAGCTGCCGGCGGCGGGCGAAGGGTCAGGTTCAGTCGCCCGTCCCTTGCCCAGCAGAGCCAGGCGGAGGACTCACTCACCTGGTTGGTAACCTGAAATGAAAGCAGAAAACACAATTCAGGGAACAGTCTTTCTTGCTTCGGAGCCCGCTGCCCCAGTTCCTTTCAAGCCAGGCCTTACCTTGGACTTAGCATCCAACTGGGGCTCACTGGACTCCTCCATAGCACGGTTCAGGGTTCCCACCATCCACTCTGGTGGACGCTCCCAGAAGCCTCAAACACTTCCGCTTCCTCTTCCCGCCCCTCGAGGCTGGCTCACGCAGGGTACGTTGGGGGGGGGGCGGATAGAAACATCTTTGTATTATTCTCCTTAGTCTCAATAAGACATCAGGTTTATGGAGCCGAACAGTAATAAAGAAAATAATGTAAAGGAAAAGGTTTTAATATTTGGCATATAACCTGTGCAGGGAAAGAGCGACTATCTTTAGGATGCCGCAGCCCCCTACCTATCCTATAGACATGGACTCATCCTGTCTGCCGCCCACAGCGCCCTCTGCGCAAGCGCAGACTTGTGGCGGCGCAGACTGGTTAGAAATCAATGCGAGCTCAGTTCAGTCTCGCAGTCCTGTCCAACTCTTTGCGACCCTATGGACTGCCAGGCATTCCTGTCCATCACCAACTCCCGGAGTTTACTCAGACTCATGTGCATTGAGTCGGTGATGCCATCCAACGATCTCGTCCTCTGTCGTCCCCTTCTCCCGCCTGCAGTCTTTCCCAGCATCAGGGTCTTTTCAAATGAGTTCTTCGCATCAAGTGGCCAAAGTATTGGGAGATTCGGCTTCAGCATCAGCCCTTACAGAGTCTGATTTTTTAAAAAGGAGACCTGATAGATTAAATGCCTGGCTTATAGAAACATGATAATATTACGCTAGTCATGATTTTTTATTGGGGGTACACTTTTTAATCCATACTGCCGACAAATGAGGCCAAAAAAGCGTCTGCAATGCAGGAGACCCAGGTTCGATCCCTGGGTTGGGAAGATCCCCTGGAGAAGGAAATGGCAGCCCACTCCAGTATTCTTGCCTGGAAAATCCCATGGATCGCGGAGCCTGGTAGGCTACCATCCATGGGGTCGCAAAGAGTCGGACACGACTGAGTGACTTCACTTCATTTCACTTCAGTTCAGTTCAGTTCAGTCGCTCAGTCGTGTCCGACTCTTTGCGACTCCATGAATCGCAGCACGCCAGGCCTCCCTGTCCATCACCATCTCCCGGAGTTCACTCAGACTCACGTCCATCGAGTCCGTGATGCTTGAGTATTGCAAAAAGGCTATGTTTTAGGATGGTTGCTTGGCAATGAAACACAGGCTAAAGGCATATGACAGGGTCTCTACACATAAAGAAAGCTGGACATATTCCTACTGGGATAAATATAAGACAGTAATCATAGTGGTGTGCCATGAATAAGTTACAGGTGTGCAGAGAAACACCCTCTCCAATAGCTCTAGGGAAAGACGGGTGGAGCCTTGTCTTAGAAGATTCCCTGGGCTAGTTATGACTGCTTTGCCAACCTTATTTTATTAAGTCAGGTGTTGAAATCCCGGATTTCATCAATTGTTAGCTGCATATTTTTTCTCATTTGACTCCTCAGAAATCATACTGCACGTTGCATCAGATGGCTCCTTACAATGGCAGATAGCCAGGCAGCAGGTGTGACTCAGCTGTTTTTGTAGGTGTGTGCATGAACTTGGTTATAGCCATTCAACACTTCTATTGAATTATGGGTATTGTTGGCTGTGTACATACTATGTTCAAACACCATGTGAAATGTCTTTTAAAAGATTATGCTGTGATTTGCATAACAGAAAGCTACCAGGAATGGAACCAAGCAGGAAAGAGAACAGTAGGTTGGCTGTAAACTTATACCACTAGGCAAATATGGGTTATTGGAAGAAGGACCAAAATTCCACGTCTTCTTACAAATCAACCGAATTACAATTTCCAAAAACGTGAGTAGACTTAAGTAAATAAAACAAAAAGGTTGGGAACTTCCTGGTGGTCCAGTGGCTAAGACTCCTCGCTCCCAATGCAGGGGCCCTGGGTTCGATCCCTTGTCAGGGAACTAGATCTCACACGTTGCAACTAAAAAAATAATTAAAAAAAAAAAAAGGTTGCTTATCTCAGTTCAAGGTTGGAGAAGTTGCCAGATCCCTCAGAATACAAGAACTTGACAAAATAAGAGCAGTTTTAGGGTCTCAAATGCTTTTATTAAGACATCAAACATCAATTTGTCAAAAACTTCCTGATGTGTTTGAATAGAAGCTGCTGAATTTGTAATAGTTGCTGGAAAAATGAGACTATGAGTATAGTCAAGTTGGAAATAACATTTTTGGAGGTAACAACTACATGTTTTTACTTGGTTATTTGAATTTGGGGCAGCTGTATCAACTGACACCTGGTTACTCCCCTGAATTTGAGTATGAAAATTTGGGGCAGATCTAGCAATTAGGTGTTGCTGTATAAACCCTGGGGCCACCACCACCACAAATTCCCAATGTCATATTACAAGCAAACATTTATTTAGCTTATATGTCTTGGGGGTTAGCAGTGGGTTGGCCAATGGAGGCTGGGCTCAGCTGAGGTGCTTCTGCTGTGTTCCAAGTGTCTATTACTCTCTTCCTGGAACCAGCAGGCTGGCCCAAGCTCATTCTGCTCCAGGTGATGATACAAGTACAAACAGCAGGCAGAAGCTTATTTAGGCCTGGACTTGGAACTGGAATACCATTATTTCTTCTCCACTTCATTGACTGTAACAGATCACATGGCTGAACTCAAAGTCAAGAAGTAGGGAGATATACAGTTGATTAAAGCAACCACAAACACTGAGTTAGTAAATGTCAAACCATTGCTCCTTGTGGGAAAAAGTTCTTGTGAGCCTCTGGTCACATTTTAATCAACCGATCAATACATTTTATGTATATTTTTGTTTAAAGTCACCACATTTAATCTATATTATTGATTCATTAACACTGATCCCAGGGCTAACAACACTATAACTCATGCCTGAAGGAACTTACCTAATATATGTATTTTCTCTACAAGGCACGTCATAGTTTTCCTGTGTGTGGGAATACAAAACAGCACATGAGCACAATGCTTGGGGCCTTTCTATACAGTGAAATCATCAACAAAAAGCACAAAATTGCAAATATATATATACATATATATATATGGCATTAAATAGACTGTATAAAGGATTCATTGCCAATACAAGACTTCAAACAAGGTGGCAGAGCACAGACTTGCTTGACGTCAGCTGGGAACTCAATATTTTTGCTACTCCAGGCATGTCTGTAAATGACCTTGAAAGTGACATGCATAGTGATGTGGGGGTTACAAATAAATGTAGACAAACAGATAAACCAAAACACAGAACCTATGAATAATGAGAATTGACACTACTTTGCTCCTAGTGGAAAACACTTCAATGTTATATGGCAAAGGGTATAGATAAAGGGAGAATTTTAAAATGGGGGCCTTACATATAACTGAATGACTTTGCTGTACACCAGAACAGAACACAACATTGTAAATCAACTCTACTTCCATTTAAAGAAACAAAAACAAAACCCCCAAACATGGGGGCCAATAATACATCATGGGCCCCATCTTAGACTAACTGAATCAAAGTTTGCATTTCATATTCCCCAGGTATTTGTATGCACATTCAAGTTTAAAAAGTACTGGCCTTATGGATACATGCATACATGCCAGAGGCTGGGAGTTAAATCCTACAAACTTCAGAGGCTACTACATGAAGTTTTTATGGGTCCAAAGGCCTAGGGCATAAGAGGACAACCTCTTCAAGGTGAAGAATTGGCTATTGCACCCTGCAATTTCTCTTAACGGGCAAAAACGGAGCACTTGGTGGGTTTCTGGCGTTTGGAGGCAGCAAATGCCTCATTTGGGAATACAGGTGTAACACATTTATGGGTGATATGGCTGGCTGCCAGTCGGAATAGGTCCCTGAGCAAGACAATACTCTGCAGCAAGTCCATGCTGGAATGCAAGCTGCCTTCTGTTTGACCCTATGTCTCAGCAGATCCAGGAGTCCTAGGCAAGCCATAAAAGGAGAGTCAGAGTGCAAGACCTCACGATTCCGGAGCAACATCATTCCCCTGACAAGTCATTTGACAAACAGCCCCTGGCATGCCACTAAGAGCCTGGCTGTGCAACTGAAGTGATGATGCAACTGTGGCTGCTCATCAAGAGCTGGGCATCTCAGATTTAACAACTCGCAGCTGGGTGGACATAGCAACAGTCTCTCAGATCGATAAGGAGAACGAGGACTCTTGGAAATTCCTTGGAAGTTGAAGAATGGTGGCCAGGAGAACATAAGTGGGAGAGCTGGAAGTTCCTCAAGCAAGGCAAACTCAATGTAATAATCTTTTCCCCACTCCCTAACTGCTCATCTTCCTGCTTTTCGTCTCTTGGGTGCAGCAGTAATACACTCTATCCCAGGTCAGATCTCTGGTGTCATCAATGACAACCACGGCTCAACAGAAGGATACCGCCTTCCAACAGAATCTCTTTAATCTGTGTCTGTCCCTCCGTCTCCATGGCTACTGTCTTAGTTAAGTCTCTCATCATTTTACTCTGGCAAATTTCCCACGTTACTGAAAATAGCATTTCTGCATATCTGATTATTCCATTCATTCCTCAAATATTTATTCGGCATCTACTGTGTATCAGGCATTGGGTTAGGCTTTGGGGAAAACAATGTGAAGAATTAAAAAAAAAAAAGACAGTACTTCAGGCCTTACGGAATTAACAGCCCGAAAAGAGAGATGAAAATCCTTCTTAAAATCCTTCAGAGGTTCCCCCTTGTTTTCAGAATGAAGCCCTGATGTTTGGACCAGCTGAAAGTGAACGTGTTAGTCACTTAGTCCTGTCCCACTCTTTTGTGACCCCATGGACTGGAGCCTGCCAAGCTCCTCTGTCCATGGAATTCTCCAGGCAAGAATACTAGAGTGGGTTACCATTTCCTTCCCCAGGGATCTTCCAGACCTAGGGATCCAACCCTGGTCTCCTGCACTGCAGGCGGATTCTTTACCATCTGAGCCACCAGGGAAGTTCCTGCCTCTCTCCCCAGCGTCACTTCTAACCACTGCCCTTCAGTTTTGGAGGTTCTGTATGTAGCCACAGTACACACTCTCCCTTCTTTAGAGCACCCTCCTCTCTGAATGGCTAACATTTACTTTTTTAAGGGCTCACTCCAGCTGTCCACCTCCTCCAGGAAGCCTTCTGGACACTTCCTTCCCGCTTTAGCTGCCTTTTTCTGTAGTTTCATCCACCTTATGCTAACATTATCACACACGTATCACATGTAGTGTAATTCTTCATTCTTTTGCCCACTTCTTTCACACTAGGGTAAGCTCAGCTTATTGTATCCAACACTTAGTTACAGCGTCTGATTCATAATAGGTACTCGACATTTTTTGTCAAAAGGAACTGTGTTCAGTTCAGTTCAATTGCTCAGTCGTGTCCGACTCTTTGGGACCCCGTGAATCGCAGCACGCCAGGCCTCCCTGTCCATCACCAACTCCTGGAGTTCACTCAAACTCACGTCCATCGAGTCAGTAGGTACATACAAACATCCTCCACTCTGTAACAGCAGGCAAGGCCAAGACATCACTTCTGTACCGTGGTAAAGGAGCTTCTTGTCATGACTCCGTCTCTGGCTGTGGGGCCTCCTGGTGGGCAGTGCCCGGCTCCTCCCTCGATGAATAGGACTTAGCGGCACGCCCCCTAGCGCCGCGGGCTGACTGCAGGAATGGGAGGGCGCCGGCGAGCACGAGGGCCTAAACTCGCGCTTGGCGCATGCGTGGCACGCGAGCGGACGCTTGAGCTCGGAAGAGTCCAAGCGTGAGGGGAGCGAGCTGTGGAGCGAGCTAAGATTCTTTTCCCTTCTGCAATAGGAAGCTGGCTCACGTTTTTCTATATCTCATCGTTTCTTTACTTAAAGTTTAAGCCTTGAATTATGGTTCTATGGGGAGCGAACAAGGACCTAGTGTGTCATTAAACTTTTCTTCATCTTAGGACACCCCTCCCGGGGGGCGCAGGTTGGACAGTCCCAGGTCAGGGCCGCGGGGGCGGAAGCGGCGGCGGCGACGGCGGCGGCTGTCAGAGCTGGAGAGGGGCCGGGCGGGGCGGCCATGGAGGGTCAACGCTGGCTGCCGCTGGAGGCCAATCCCGAGGTGAGCGCGCCTCCGGTCTCGGCCTAAGGCCGCGGGCAGGGGCGGAGGGGACCGGGCTGTTGCAGCTCGTCCCGGGCAGTTTGTCGCTAAATCGTGTTCTCTGTTTCGTTTTCAGGTCACCAACCAGGTGAGTGAGGTGTCTTGTCGCTCGGGACCTGGGAGCCCTCCCTGGCTGCCTACAGCCCCGCACTCCCTTGGAGTCTGGGATTTAACGTCGTGCGGGTCCCTCTTGCTCAGCTTTAGGCTTTTTTTTTTTTTTTTTTTATGGCCGCCTCCATCCCACCTGGTTCCTGGAAAGATGCTCCCAGCTGTCTCTGGTCCTATTCCCCGTCATCACGTTTCCTGGGATTTCGGGGTCAGATGTTTGAGGAACATTCACCCTGTATTCCTATTTCTCTTCCTTCTAAGTCTTGCCTCTTGCTAGTGCCGAATCGATAATTGTCCCACCCCTATACCTTCCAGGTGACTAATTTCCCTTACAGTACCTGACTCTAAGCTTTGTAAACTCGCCCACCCAGTCCTTGTAATTTCCTGCGCCACCTGCGCCGTGAAACCATTTTCCAGTCATCTCTTGCCCCATCAAGTCAACTTCTCTTTCCTACCACACCCCCTTTCTCTTCCAGTTCCTTAAAAGTGGAATTCTATTTTTTATGCCATAGGAAAGCTCAGTTCCCATGCCATCTTTGCCACCTTCAACTCTTTAAATTCGTTTGGGTGTTGGATGGGGAGGGAAGAGGGAACCTCTCCCAGCTACTCGATTAAAAGGACAATAAATACTACCAGGTATAAACTTTTTATTTGCTTAGGTGTATTTTGTCTTATCCTCTTTTTCATTCTCAACAGCAGGTTTACTTTTTACTGCTCTCTTATTTTATCATATGGTACAGTTTTCCACCTCCTTAACCTTCCTATTCATCACCAAGGAATAATGATTCATTATTTTTGGTACTTCGTTAGTTTTTGGTTTTGAAAGGTTGTAGAAAATTCCTTATATAAAGAAAGCAGATAGAATGCTTTATCTCAGGGTGGTCAACAAACCCTTTATTTTTTAATTCAGCTTTATTTTGCATTTTTGAAATGATCATTTGTCTGTCACTTTTGTTTATTTACTAATCTAGAAATGTACAAAGCTTGGAACACAGCATATATCTTTTATGTTATTATTAAGGTGGCCGTTCCAATCAGTGTTAATTTTCTTTTGTTTTACCCCCTTTGGCATTTGTTGTTCATTTCCCCCCCCCCCCCCCCGCCCCACAACATTTTGATGCTTTTGTTAAGAAAAATCTTGAGGCCAAAAAAGTTAGTATTAACTTCTGATTTAGTGCCATAGGAAAGAAACATATATCTTTCAGACCTAATCCCTCAATTTTTCTATAGCTTTAGTGAAAAATCAATTTGCCATATATCTGGACTCTGTTCTATTGATCTATGTGTCCATTTTCATTATTGTAGTTTTACAGTAAGTCTTGAAAATAAATGGTATGAATTCTTAAACTTCACTCTTTTTCAAAATTGTTTAGGCTGTTTTAGCTTCTTTGTCTTTCAATATAAATTTTAGAATCAGCTGAAAAGCTGATGGAAAGATTTGTGTAAATTAAGAAATTTATACAAAAAATTCTGCTATGATTTTGATGGTGAATGTGTAACTAAGTCTATAGGTACATTTTGAAGAAAATTAACATCTTAACAGTATCGAGTTTTGCATTTCATGAAGATAGTGCATCTCATCATTTGTTTGGGTCTTCTTTGATTTCTTTCAAAAGTAGTCTGTTGTTTTAGCATGTTGGTCTTGCACTTTTTGTTTGTTTGTACCTAAGTATTTAATGACTTTTTGACACTACTGTAAATGATAGTTTTAAAATTTTATTTTCTGGTTGTCTATTGCTGTATAGAGAAATAGAATTTATTTTTGCATATTCACTTTGTAGCCTACTTCTGTGCTAAATTCACTGACTTTAGTCGCTGTTTTTGGTAGATGCTTTGGGATTTTCTAGATAGACAGTCATATTCTCTATGATTAGACTGTTTTATTTTTCCCTTTTCAGTCTGAATGCCTTTTATTCGTTCTTGTTGTTGCACTGGTTAGGACCTTCAATACAAAATTGAGTAGAATGGAGAGAGAGAGGACACCCTTGTCTTGTTCAGAATCTCAGAGGGAGAACATTTGATCTTTTGTCTTTAGATATGTTAGTTGTAGGGGTTTGGTAGATATTTTTTATCATGTTAAGGAATTTCCCTTCTGTTCTGAGTTTGCTGAGATTTTTTTTATCATGGATCAATGTTGAATTTTCTCAAATGGCTTCTCTGTCTCTCGAGATTATCATTTAAGGAAGAAATAATACCAGTCCTACAAAAACATAGAAGAGGCGGCCCACTTCCCAACTAATTTTGTGACCAGCATTCCGAGGCAAGCTATAATAAGAAAAACTGCAGACTGATATCCCTCATGAACATGGATGTAGAAATCCTCTACCGAATATTTGCAAAGAGAATGCGGCAATATATAAAAAGGATAGTATATCCTAAGAACTGTTTATTCTGGTATGGTAAAGCTGGCTCACTATTAACTATCAACAGACTTAAAAACAATCATTTTTAGACAATATTGTTACCTTAATAAGATGGAAGCTTTTATAATTGGAAACTTAGATCTTGGTAGACTATGAAATCCATTCACTTATTCACATCAATTAAATAATATTTGGGGGACACCTTTTGGAATACCAGGTATCTGAGCAGGAGCTGGTTATATTTGATGATGAAAACATTTATGGTTTTCTGCTTTTCAGTCCTTTGGGAAGACAGACAATAAACAAGTAAGTGAAAAAAAAAAAAAAGAAAACTGCGATTGTTATAAGTGCTCTGGAGAAAATTAATGGTACAGTGATGAAGACCATCAGGAAAAACATTTTCCCTGAATGGTGACAGGAGGCCATTCTGAGTGACATAAACAGAGAAAGATATTATTAGTATATGATTGTACAATTTCTGGCATGCTTTGGTGTGATTATGTTTGTTTTAAATTTATTATTTAAAGAAGTAATGCACATTTAGTGGGAGAATGGACAAGTGTCTAAAAAGTGATCAGTTTTAACCAAAATTTTTGTAGTTGTTTCTTTATTCTCTTTGTGTTAGTGGCAGAACTGAGAATCTAAAAATGAATAGAAATTGAATTAACTCACAGCCACAGATTAATCTCAACAACTATGTCCATCCCCACCTTTTCTTATTTCCTCAGTTTAATGGAACCCTGGGCCTTTTACTTATCTTGGTTTCACTCTGTTACCATTTGGTGGTTGCATTGTACTCAGTGTCAGCAAGCACTTTAATGTTGACTAGTTTGTATAAGAATGATTAACACATGTCAACTATATGAAGATCATTATTAACTGTTGCACATTAACTGGTAACCACATGTCTTGGTAGGTGTGGTAAGTAGTAATTTCTTTTATTGCTTACTGTGCTATCAATCTCTTCTCAGGATATTTTGTCTTACTCTAGGTAGAACTTACCTAGAATAAAATCAGTTCAATGACAGAAAAAAATCATTTAAAAAACTTAGCTCTATTCTGTTTATATATGCATTTACAGAACTGATAGCTTGAGGCCAGTGTAAAGTTACAAGTAATTAAACATCAGGAATTATAACATTTTTTACAAAGACAATTCTGTGCTATAGGTAATCATAGCATTTACTTTTATGATCACACTAGATTTTTATCTTGATTATGTTTTGTGATCTGAGTATTACATGGCCACAGTTTATAATTTTGAATATTGTTGTGTTTAGACCCATTGATTTCTGATATGACAATTTCCTAGAAATGTTCCTAATTGTGGATCTTACTGAAGAGGCCAAAAGTGAAAGAAAGTGAAAGTCATTCAGTTTTGTCTGACTCTGCAATCCCATGGATTATACAGTCCATGGAATTCTCCAGGCCAGAATACTGGAGTGAGTAGCTTTTCCCTTCTCCAGGGCATCTTCCAAACCCAGGGATCGAACCCAGGTTTCCTGCATTGCAGGCAGATTGTTTACCAGCTGAACCACCAGGGAAGCCCAAGAAGAGGCTGAAGGAAAAGAAATTTACTTTATTATTGTATTTAGTTTAGTTGCTTAGTGTTGGAAAGAGAATTAGAAGTCATGTGCTGGATAGTTGCCTTGAACGTGCAAACATTTGTTAGTTGGGGTTTCCCTTCTTGGGAAAAACATACCTGTTACCCTGTCCTCCTCTAGCTCCTATCTCCTTTCTGTTTCCCTTCTTTGTAAAATTTCCACAAAAAAGTTGTCCACAGATGCTCTTGCTGCTTTTATCTGCAAATTTTTCCTGTGTTCACTCCTATCCTCACCATTTCACAATAACTACTTTTCTCAAGTTTACTAATCACCACTTTGTCAGATCCAGCATTCACTTTTCTCTCACCACTTTCTCGATCTCTCAGCAACACTTGGTAGAGTACCCACTCCATTGGCTTCTGTGATAATTCTGCTCGCCTCCTATTTCTCTGGCTGCTTCCTAGATTTGCCATTGCTGGATCCTCTCCCTTCCAATTTCTGAAGACTTCCTCAGAGCCTTGTCTAGATTGCTAATCTTTTCTGTTGTAGAGCATTAATATCATCCACTGTCACATGTTTGATCCCATGTAACTCCAAGTCCTGACTTCTATACGGAATTGGAAACTAACATATTCAGCCACCACTTTGATATCTCCATTTAGATATAGGTATCTCAAATTTAACATGGCTGAAAAAGAAATCTGGATTTATATCCTCTCATCTCTCCTCCAAATCTGCTTCCCTAGTCTTTTCAGGGTAGTGCCATTTAGCCAGTGCTCAAGTTAATGTCATCGATTGTTCTTCACCGGTCCACTAATTTAGAGAGGCCATTCATGTATTGATTTTAATTTATTTGGTTTGAAACTCTGCTCTGAGATCATGGGGAGTTCTCTAACCTCTTTGTACCTCAGTTTCTTAGTTTCTCATGGGTGCTAAATCGCTTCAGTCGTGTCCAGTTCTTTGCAACTCTATGGACTGTAGCCTGCCAGGCTCCTCTGTGCATGGAGTTCTCCAGGCAAGAATACTGGAGTGGGTTGCCATGCCCTCCTCCAGGGGATCTTCCCAAACCAGGGATCGAACCCAGGTCTCCGGCATTGCAGGTGGATTCTTTACGATCTGAGCCACCAGGGAAGCCTAAGAATACTGGGGTAGGTAGTCTGTCTCTTCTCCAGGGGAACTTCGTGACCCGGGGATGGAACCTGGGTCTCTCCTGCACTGGCAGGTGCATGTTTCACCACTGGCGCCACCTGGGAAGCCCTAGTTTCTCACCACCTCTCCCGATCTTGCAAAATTGTAAGGATTAAATGAATTTTTCTTTTTTCCTAATCTTTCAGATCCAATGATCTGCAATTCTGGTAGACTTTTTTCAGAATCTATCCTGAGTCTGCCCATTTCTGTTCATTTCTACTGCTGCATCCCAAGCCACTGTGAACCTCAGTCTGAACAATGCAATATCTTCCTAACTAGTTTTTCTGCTTCTCCATATGCCGCCCTAAAATCCGTTCCCAGTGTTTACCCAAGGAGATTTTATAAAAATGCAAGTCACAACTTGTGTTTCCCTGCCTAAAACACTCAAAACACAAAACAGCCTTCCACCGCTTGCCCTTAGAATACATTCAGGCTGCCTACTCTGACTTGATGGGGAGGTACTGTCTGTCTGTCTCCCACTTTTGCTGGGCTGCAGCGTTTGAGTGCCGAGCCTGTTACTGCTTCAGTCTTCGTATAGCTCATCCTTTGCTTGAATCATTACTATCTTGGTCATTTCATGGCTGATTCTTTCTTGTTGTTTGTATATTAAAGTTATCTCCTCAATAAGTCTTTCCTGATTATTCAGGTACTGTCCCTTCCTCCTCCTACCACCCACCGTGAGTCTCTACTGACGTTATCTCTTGTTTTATTTTCTTCATAATACTTAATCACCTTGTGAAATTATCTTGTTTTTGTGTCTGCTTGTTTATTGTATGTATCCCACCCTTAGCATATAAGTTCTGTGAGAGAAAGGACAAGTCTGAAGTACTGAGAGTGGTGTGTGGCCCATAGAGGGATCTCAACAAATAGTTATTGGGTGGAAGAATGACTAAATCTTATTTAGCTGGTTTTGTGCTCCAGAAAATCTTTCTTAAGATTACCTTTACTGTGGTCATGAATCTTTTGCTTGAATATTTCAGTGATAGTATTCTATCTCATTAAAGTGGTTTAGTCTTTTTTTATTATAATGAGAATAATGTATAATACATAATTAGAAGAATTATATTTCTTTATATTGAAACAAAATCTGCTCTTCTGTAACTTCCTCCAGTTGTTTGTCATCCTCCCATTGAAATCATGCAGAATAAATCTAATTGCTCCTTTGTGATATTACTGAAAATATTTGGGGAAAAGGATTATAATAAGTCTTCTCAGAACATGCCCAGATTCTCCAGCTGTGATGTCTTCCAAAAACTTATTATTCCTGGTCACCTTTCCTTGAGCCTGCTTCTGTTTGTCGTCATCCCTCATAAAATAGGCCTCTCAGAGCTGATTCATATTTCACTCTGCATAGTCTGTGTTGAAATAGTGGATTACTACATTATCCTGAGTAATCCAGCTTTTAAACCAGATCAACATTGCATCATTATTTTGACAGTTGTGTAGTCACTCCATACTGAGCCTGCAGTGACGTAAACTTAAATTCCCCTTTTTCAAGTCCCCACATAAAATGTTTTTACTATTTTCCCGTTCTGTACTTAACTAATTTTATTATTATTTGTTTATTGAATACCTATTAAAATTCATTTTACTCATTTCTAGACTTTAGGAACCATTGTTTTCTCATTTAACTCTTGGTTATTTTCCTAGTCCTCATAACATCCAGCAGTTCTTACTAGTATATTTTTACTAGTGGTGATATCACACAATTACTGGATAAGTATAATTTCTGTCATAACCCAAAAGATTAGTAAATTAGTAGTGAGGCAGAATATATTGCTGTCCTGAACTGCCCATTAGAGATCAAAGCAAGTGGCTTAGAACAGACTTAAAAGAAAGGTAGATTTAATTTTTCTCTTTCTTACATACATGTAATCAGAGTTTTTGCTGACCCGACTGTCACCTATAGAATAAGGAGGAATTCATTAAAAATGACAAGGAGAGGCTAACAGTTTTTCCGACAGAGAGAAGTCCAGTTCACATGCAAAAACAAGGTAAATGATGGTTGTCAACCCTTCGAGAACTGGAGGAGAGTTCACTGTGGCTGTGGTTAGAGAACCAAGTACGGAAAGCTACTTCAAGCCGTGAGAGACAGGTAAATGAGTACCAGAGCGTCCAGAGCTGTGTGTGTCAGTCCTGGCAACATGACCTTGCAGAGTCACAGAATCTCCCAGGCTCAGTTTTCTTGTTGGTGAAAGGGTGTAAGAAAACCTCTTTTGCCAGTTGCGGTAAAAGTGAAGTGCATTAAAGCGCCTAGCATAGTTTCTGTTACAGGATACTCTCTAAAAATGTTGACATAATTTAAAGAACTCTGCATCTAGTGGAAATACTCTCTTTGGCCCAAAGACTAAAAAGAATGAGTTAACCAAGATCTTTTGGGGGCATATTATCTATTAATTATTTTTCTTGATAAGCCAAACATCAGTGGCATTATGAAGATTCAGTGAGCTAGTCAGTCAGAATTTTTTTTTATTTTATTATCCAGTGTTTAAACAAGCCAGAAGACTAATGTTAGCAGTTATAAATCCTTTTATTATACTTGATACAAATAGGATGTTTTCTATTAATAATTGTGTACAGAGGTCTGTGCAAGTGCCTGTAGCTCGTGGAATACTTTGTGAGTAGTCTGAAGAGAGTTTTTGGAGTAGTTTTACTACTGGTATTTTGTTTTCTTTCAGTTTTGTAAATTTAAAGAAGATAAATGTGTATCAGTTCTGTAGATTTTATCTTAGAAACTACATCTAACTTTTGGAAAAATGACACTTTTTGAAAATACTAGAAAATAAAAAGTTAAGTTCATCTTTTTCATCTTTTTAATCTCATACCACAGACACTCAAGTTATATTTATGGAACCAGCAACAAATTTGTTGAATCTGTCCACTCTAGTTGCTGTTAATATTTACTAATTTAGAGAATTTCTTTTTAATCTTTCTCTGTTTTTGACTATCACACTGCAGGTAGGTTCTCTTTTTTTTTTTTTTTTTTTAATAACAGAAGTAGGATACCTCTGTTGTTTAAAAAGTGAGAGGTTAAAGTTGAAAGCCTTTTTCCTCACTTTTTTTCCACTGCCCAGAGGTAGTTACTGTAAACAGCTGCTTTTATTCTTTTTGTTGGGTTTCCCTGGTGGCTCAGATGGTAAAGAATCTGCCTGCAATGCGGGAGACCTGGGTTCCATCCCTGGGTTGGGATAATCCCCTGGAGGAGGGCATGGCAACCCACTCCAGGATTCTTGGGTTGGCTACAGCCCATGGGGTTGCAAAGAGTCGGACACGACTGAGTGACTAAACACAGCACAGTATTCTTTCTGTGCTTGTGATGACTTCTGGGTGAGTCTGACTCATAACAATATCTTCAACAAAGGTTACATTGATGTACTTCATATATACAAGTTAAACTGAACTCCTTTTTATCAATCTTATTTGATTAACTATGAGAAAAAAGTTAAGGAGAAATATGATTCCAGTTAAATTTTAATCATTTTAATATATTTAATTTAATCATTAATGTATCTTCAGTCCAATACTTAGCATTCTAACTACAACCTGCCGCCTTTGGAGCTTGGTAATATATATACTCTTTAGCTTTGGCTGGCATGGAATAAATGTACACCTTCAAGGTAATTTGCCAGTTTTGTCCAGATTTTTTCACTAAAGTGTTTAACTGTTCAGTTCAGTCACTCAGTCGTGTCCGACTCTTTGTGACCCCGTGAATCGCAGCACGCCAAGTCTCCCTGTCCATCACCAACTCCTGGAGTTCACTCAGACTCAGGTTAATCGAGTCAGTGATGCCATCCAGCCATCTCATCCTCGGTCATCCCCTTCTTCTCCTGCCCCTAATCCCTCCCAGCATCAAAGTCTTTTCCAATGAGTCAACTCTTCACATGAGGTGGCCAAAGTACTGGAGTTTCAGCTTTAGCATCATTCCTTCCAAAGAAATCCCAGGGTTGATCTCCTTCAGAATGGACTGGTTGGATCTCCTTGCAGTCCAAGGGACTCTCAAGAGTCTTCTCCAACACCACAGTTCAAAAGCATCAATTCTGCGGCGCTCAGCCTTCTTCACAGTCGAACTCTCACATCCATACGTGACTACTGGAAAAACCATAGCCTTGACTAGACGGACCTTAGTCGGCCAAGTAATGTCTCTGCTTTTGAATATACTATCTAGGTTGGTCATAACTTTTCTTCCAAGGAGTAAACGTCTTTAAATTTCATGGCTACAGTCACCATCTGCAGTGATTTCGGAGCCCCCCAAAATAAAGTCTGACACTGTTTGCACTGTTCCTCCATCTATTTCCCATGGAGTGATGGGACCAGATGCCATGATCTTCGTTTTCTGAATGTTGAGCTTTAAGCCAACTTTTTCACTCTCCTCTTTCACTTTCATCAAGAGGCGTTTTAGTTCCTCTTCACTTTCTACCATAAGGGTGGTGTCATCTGCATATCTGAGGTTATTGATATTTCTCCCGACAGTCTTGATTCCAGCTTATGTTTCTTCCAGTCCAGCATTTCTCATGATGTACTCTGCATATAAGTTAAATAAGCAGGGTGACAATATACAGCCTTGATATACTCCTTTTCCTATTTCGAACCAGTCTGTTGTTCCATGTCCAGTTCTAACTGTTGCTTCCTGACCTGCATACAGATTTCTCAAGAGGCAGGTCAGGTGGTCTGGTATTCCCATCTCTTTAGGAATTTTCCACAGTTTATTGTGATCCACACAGTCAAAGGCTTTGGCATAGTCAATAAAGCAGAAGTACATGTTTTTCTGGAACTCTCTTGCTTTTTCCATGATCCAACGGATGTTGTCAATTTGATCTCTGGTTCCTCTGCCTTTTCTAACACCAGCTTGAACATCAGGGAGTTCACGGTTCACGTATTGCTGAAGCCTGGCTTGGAGAATTTTGAGCATTACTTTATTGGTGTGTGAGATGAGTGCAATTGTGTGATAGTTTGAGCATTCTTTGGCATTGCCTTTCTTTGGGATTGGAATGAAAACTGACCTTTTGCAGTCCTGTAGCCACTGCTGAGTTTTCCAAATTTGCTGGCATATTGAGTGTAGCACTTTCACAGCATCATCTTTCAGGATTTGAAATAGCTCTACTGGAATTCCATTACCTCCACTAGCTTTGTTTGTAGTGATGCTTTCTAAGGCCTGCTTGATTTCACATTCCAGGATGTCTGGCTCTAGGTGAGTGATCACACCATCATGATTATCCAGGTTGTGAAGATCTTTTTTGTACAGTTCTTCTATGTATTCTTGCCACCTCTTAATATCTTCTGCTTCTCTTAGGTCCATACCATTTCTGTCTTTTATCGAGCCCATCTTTGCATGAAATGTTCCCTTGGTATCTCTAATTTTCTTGAAGAGATCTCTAGTCTTTCCCATTCTGTTCTTTTCCTCTATTTCTTTGTATTGATCGCTGAAGAAGGCTTTCTTATCTCTTCTTGCTAGTCTTTGGAACTCTGCATTCATATGCTTATATCTTTCCTTTTCTCCTTTGCTTTTTGCTTCTCTTCTTTTCACAGCTATTTGTAAGGCCTCCCCAGACAGCCATTTTGCTTTTTTGCATTTCTTTTCCATGGGGATGGTCTTCATCTCTGTCTCCTGTACAATGTCACGAACCTCGTTCCATAGTTCATCAGGCATTCTCTCTATCAGATCTAGGCCCTTAAACCTATTTCTCACTTCCACTGTATAATCATAAGGGATTTGATTTAGGTCATACCTGAATGGTCTAGCGGTTTTCCCTACTTTCTTCAATTTCAGTCTGAATTTGGCAATAAGGAGTTCATGATTTGAGCCACAGTCAGCTCCCAGTCTTGTTTTTGCTGACTGTATAGAGCTTTTCCATCTTTTGCTGCAAAGAATATAATCAGTCTGATTTCGGTGTTGACCATCTGGTGATGTCCATGTGTAGAGTCTTCTCTTGTGTTGTTGGAAGAGGGTGTTTGCTATGACCAGTGCATTTTCTTGGCAAAACTCTGTTCGTCTTTGCCCTGCTTCATTCCTCATTCCAAGGCCAAATTTGCCTGTTACTCTAAGTGTTTCTTGAGTTCCTACTTTTGCCTTCCAGTCCCCTACAGTGAAAAGGACATCTTTTTTGGGTGTTACTTCTAAAAGGTCTCGTAGGTCTTCATAGAACCGTTCAACTTCGGCTTCTTCAGCATTACTAGTTGGGGCATAGAGTTGGATTACAGTGATATTGAATGGTTTGCCTTGGAAACGAACAGAGATCATTCTGTCATTTTTGAGATTGCATCCAAGTGATGCAATCACTCCATTTCGGACTCTTGCTGACTATGATGGCTACTCCATTTCTTCTGAGGGATTCCTGCCCACAGTAGTAGACATAATGGTCATCTGAGTTAAATTCACCCATTCCAGTCCATTTTAGTTCGCTGATTCCTAGAATGTTGACGTTCCCTCTTGCCATCTCCTGTTTGACCACTTCCAATTTGCCTTGATTCATGGACCTGACATTCCAGGTTCATATGCAACATTACTCTTTACAGCATTGTATTTTGTTTTATCACCAGTCACATCCACAGCTGGGTATTGTTTTTGCTTTGGCCCCATCCCTTCATTCTTTCTGGAGTTATTTCTCCACTGACCTCCAGTAGCATATTGGACACCTACTGACCTGGGGAGTACCTCTTTCACTATCCTATCATTTTGCCTTTTCATATTGTTCATGGGGTTCTCAAGGCAGGAATACTGAAGTGGTTTGCCATTCCCTTCTAGATGTGAAAATTTACTGTCTTACATGTACATTTTATAACTTTATAGCAATATGACTTGGGGTTACATAAAATTAACCAATAAATTTAGATTATCTTATGAGGGTTTATGATACTTTTCCTTGACAGTGTGCGTTTTAGAGCTGTCAGTTCTGTGCAGGCAGTATTTGGTATCTGGAGTGTGTGGCGCTGATAAAATAAATGCCTGGTTTCACATTAGAAGCCGAATGTATCTTTCCTGCCTCTTTAACTTGGCACAAATGAAACCAAATATATATTAAATATTCATTATTAACACAGCTTAACAGACATATGCAGACATACAGATGACTAGATTAAAATAGTGATACAGTTTTCAACAAATTCAGCAAATTTGTTGCTGGTTCCATAAATATAACTTGAGTGTCTATGGTATGAGGTTAAAAAGATGAATAAGACGTAGTTCCTTTTCTGGGCTCTGCAGTCAATTTTAGTCCTTTTTTGGTTTCTAGATAGAATCGAATATTGAGGGCCTAGACTAAGAATTTCAGAGACAGTGGAGGAGCGAGAGGGAGTAATTTGGAATACTTTATTGAACTTTATTAAAGTCTGGAATCATGAATAAGAATCAGATGAAGAATTGGTATTAGCTAGAAGAGTCTTGATTTCTCTGGCCCCAGACTGTTGCAGAGCATGTTAATGAATCCATGGATGCTGAGCACATTCTGCCAAGAGAAGTTTTTAAATTCAGTATGTTTCTTATTAAACATATCAAGGACATTATTTTTGACCAACCATATTATCATTAAGTAGCGTTTCTTCTACAAGCCAAGAGATGGAGGGATGTGGACGGTGGTCATCCTTTCATCAGGAAAGTCATTTCCTGGAGAACCTTACTGTGAGATGACTAACACTGTTCATGGAATAGGGCATGGCTTCCATTGGTTTTGCAAAGTCTCATTATCATCTAAGTACCTGTGATTGTTCTTCAAGGAGAAATACCCAAAGCACTTTTTTATTTTTACATCTCACATAATGTTAAACCAGTAGATACTATAATGTATTCTTGAGGTAGGGTATAATGATGCATTTTTAATACATTTCTTGTTTCCTCTGCTCCTTTATTTCTGTCATGTAAAATGTATTTTTTGATGGTGCACTTTTAAAAATCGTCAGTTTCCTTCCATACAGACATATGAGTTTATTGTGAAATTGACATCGTTCTCATCATTATGTTCTTTTTCTCTCTGCAGTAGATTAGGGTATGATATTTTATTTCCCTGTGAATTCTCCAAGAGGCAAGAAACCACTCCTCTTTTGTTGCAGTTGTTTTATCAAATGTAAGCGGGACAGTGAAGTTGAGTAGGTGTCATTGTGTACTGGAAGTCAGAGAGCCAGTAGGTGACTTTATATCAAGCACTTTCTGGTATTCACACAATTCACTTGGACTTTTTTGGCTTTATATACTCTTTCGCTCATTGATAAAACTTGTGATATCGCTCTAACATTTGTCTTTAAGCCTCAGGCATCATTTTTTATAATTAGGATAAACTATGCTGATTTACTACTAAAATAAGTCTTTATATACTAGAACTTAGATGCATTTCCTTAAAAATCAAATGTTGAGAATGAGTTTTTTTTTTTTTTTAACTTTATTTTACTTTACAATACTGTATTGGTTTTGCCATACATTGACTTGAATCCGCCACGGGTGTTCATGAGTTCCCAATCCTGAATCCCCCTCCCACCTCCCACCCCATATCATCTCCCTGGATCATCTCCATGCACCAGCCCCAAGCATCCTGTATCCTGTATCAAACATAGACTGGCGATTCGTTTCTTACATGATAGTATACATGTTTCAGTGCCATTCTCCCAAATCATCCCACCCTCTCCCTCTCCCACAGAGTCCAAAAGTCCGTTTTAAGAATGAGTTTTAAGATATCAGCCAAGCCACCTTGTATATGTGTGGTGAAGTCCTGACTGTTCAATCCCAAAGTAATGGATTTTGGGGGTGGGGGCAAGGAGTTTTGCTTAATAAATTATAAATTTCAAGTGTTTGTTAAGTGAATGAATAAATTGCTCTCTTCTCACATAGTTCATGAAGAACCTGCTTTACTTTATTCTTATTGAACATCAGTAATATTTGTACCTTCCATTCCCTTTTGTATATCAGATACATAGTATATACCCATTGGTTATTTCCCTGTTTTTAAAAAAACTTTTCCTATTTTTTTTTCCTCTTTTCCCAGTTTCTCAAACAATTAGGTCTGCATCCTAACTGGCAGTTTGTTGATGTATATGGAATGGATCCTGAACTCCTTAGCATGGTACCAAGACCAGTGTGTGCAGTGTTACTTCTCTTCCCTATTACAGAAAAGGTAATTGTTAAGAGAGTTTCTGGGAAATGCAGAGTGCTTTTTCAATGTTGAGTTAAACCTATGCTCTTCTTTAAGAACAAATAATTCTATTCTTGCATAAAATGAGGAAATCTAGGAATGGGGACATCTTAAAAATCTAATTTTATTAAAGAGATGTATTTAGATTTTGATTTGTAGATTGACAGAGAAGCCCTGGGTTAGTCTTTTAAACTTGGATAGTTTTCTGTTTTTTAAACAGGCATCTCACCTGTTTTGGTGTGACGTTTGATCACATTTTGATGTATATACTTTCGAAATGGATAATCTTAAATCTGTCTTAGAAAATATATGAATACAGAATATCTATTCAAATTAGTGAAAATTTGTATATGAAATATGTAAATTTTTAAAACACACATATGTATAAACAAATCTTTGTTTTAAGGAGGTAAATATAACTAATGACATGGCTTACATTATTTTCAGAAAATACTTGATTTGGGTGGAAATCTTTAAGCTTAAAATACAGTTTAATCAGCAGATTTAGAATGTGTTGGGGATTCTAAATAGCTATTCTTAGATCTCTGTATCCAAATTCAGATCTCTCTGTTCAGCCTTTCTTCTAGAATGATAATCATGTAGATGTTCATATTATTGGAGCCAGAAATTTTAAGCTCATTTTAAAATGACTTTGAGACTATAGCCTTCTGATTTTTCTTTTTAAACTTCGAGATAATAGGATGAGCTCAGCATTGTAAAAAATGAAGTAAATGCTTGGGAAGATGTGAGAGAAATGAGTAAGTATTTATACTTACTTATATAAGTAGAGAATATAGTGGCATCGGCCACTTTTTGGTCTCTCTTACAATTTGGTAGATCCCTCTTTCAGCTTATAATAAGTGACATAATAAAGTCACAGAGGATATCTATGGATATTTTAGGAGCTATACAGTGTTTTAACTGATCATGTAGTTGTGAATGGCTTCAACATACTAATAGAAAAGGAACTGTCATGGATACCTCATTATGCTTTAAATAAAGTCAGTTACAGTGTTTCAAATATGTTTCGTTGTAGTGCTTACCAGCCAATGAATCACAGATGAAGAAGCTATAAATTCATTTCTCTCTCATTAATATTTTTGTTGTCTCTTGACTCTGTGTTTTCCCTGTAGTCTGCCATAATTGCTTTTCCTGTTCTGCTATACCTGCTGTGTGTCATTTCAGGATTTTTTTCTAAACATTAAATCTTAAGTTATCAAATCTCATTTTGCTTTGTCACCAAGGAGAACTGATATTAGACAACAATAATAACAGTCTAAACTGAAGGATTATATAAACATTTCAACACAAACCTTACTATATTGAACCTTTCAGATTTTATCAGTTGGGCTATATGCCTGAATTAATGGTTCAGAATTTATTCAGAAAATATTATTTTAAAATTTGATTTAGAAGCACATTCACAGAAATTATGTTTTAAGGCATAGGTGCATTTGTTGTTAAAAGCAGTTCCTTAATTATGGGTTTTTAATAGACATCATTTATTTCTGTTATTGCAGGGGTCAGCAGACTTTTTCTGTGAAGGGTCAGCTAGTAAATATTTGTAACTTTGCAGGCCTAGTAATCTCTGCTATGACGATTTAACTTTGCCTTTTAGTATAAAGACAGCCACAGACAATACAAAGCTAAAACTCTATCTGTGATACCAGGCAGTGGGCCAGATGTGGCCTGTTGCTTGTGGGATATAGTAAGACTCCCTACTCTATTGAAATCTGAAAATTACAGGAAAACATCAAAACAATAAATTATCTTTCTATTCTCTTCCTTCTCTTCACTCAGTTTTTAAAAATTCATTTTCTTCAGGTACAATTGATTTACAATGTTTTATTCTGTCCTCACTCATTTTTTAACCTCGTTATTTTTAATGCTTTTTACAATTGAAAAAATAACTTGCTGGAGTTGCACAGCTTATAATGGTTCAGGCAGTCAGATGTAGAGCACACACTTTTGACCTAATTGTACTGTATTGTTTTTACTGTCAGTTGTTATAGATAATGGTTAATGTTATGAATATCATATGCTTATAAATGTAGTATAAATTTTGTTACTATGGTATAACAATACAGATATGTGAAAAATAGGAAATAAAAATTCTCCAGTAATATCTTAGCCCAGAGATAACCTGTTACGTTTTTTTATATCCTTTATCACTTTTCAATGCATATATAAATATTTTTAAAACATAATTGAGAATCAGATTAATATATACTGACCTAAAACCACTCTATAATAATGAACAGATTTCTGAGTCAGAATATGTAAATCCATTTTATTCTTTTTAAAATACTTTATTGTGTTGCATTAAGATATGCCATGTTAACTATATCTCCACTGATGTCTAGAGTTTTTCCAAATTTACATTAGAGTCCTTTTAATATATTATTTTTTACATGTAGACCTTTTTTTGTTTTTAATAGTATGAAGTATTCAGAACAGAAGAAGAGGAAAAAATAAAATCTCAGGGACAAGATGTTACATCGTCAGTATATTTCATGAAGCAAACAATCAGCAATGCCTGTGGAACAATTGGACTAATCCATGCTATTGCCAACAATAAAGACAAGATGCACTTTGGTAAACAGTTTTTCATTACCGCTCTTTTCCCCCTCCATAAGTTGTAAGTTAACTTATTGAGCAGTAGGTGGTGCTCTAGTTCTTTCTTCGAAGTAGTAAATAAAGCTTTTCTTCCCTTTCTTTTATAATGGGAATGTACATATTTCCTATTAGGGAAAATATTAATCCTTCCGATTCTTCTATATTGTTGATAAACAGAGGTTTAAGCCCTGTCATTTATCTTACATTCCTTACCAATGAAAGGGTTTTAACCTGAAAAATGTTTAGCTTGCTTCTAGTATTTTCACGTCTCAGTCTTTTTGAGATACCAGGCTTTTTCAGTTTTATCATCTTTAAAATTCTCAGAATCTGGATCAACCTTGAAAAAATTCCTGGAGGAGTCTGCATCAATGAGCCCTGAAGAACGAGCCAGATACCTGGAGAACTATGACGTCGGTACCGTTTTCTGCCTTGCTGTCATTTGTGGGCAAAGTTCTGTGAAATTATAGATTCTGTTTGGGAGTTTGTCTTGAAACTACAGTTTTGAGCAATTAAGGATTTGGTCGTATCCATTAAAAAAGGCCTTTTGTACTTTTCAGGTAACACTATCTGAAATAACCATAAATGCTGATAAATTGTCACTTCTTTTCTATGTGCAGAGCTGAATGAGAGAAAAAAGGCAGTCTGATTTACAAATTTATAAAATATCTTATAGTTGACCATTCCTTACCATTCCCTTCCTGTGGTAAAGAACGTGTTTGGCAATACCCTGTGTGTCTTTCACTGGGAATTTGGAACACGGCTGAAGACCAGTGAATGGAAAAAACAAAGGTTTAATGGCAGATGTCAGAACATTCTCTAGCTATTTTATCAGTATAGTAATATTTTTTCATCTGTGAGGACACAGGCCACATAGTCTAGTTTTAAATGATTATACCATATCATAGAATTTTTTTAGAGAGGTATTTACCTTTATTATATTTGAAATCTATTTTGCTATTGAAGGCTTTTTACTTTTTACTGACATTATTAAGTGGATTGTACATTCTTTGAAACTGTAAACACTACTGTGTACAAATTACTTGGCTAAAACAATCTGTTATGCAGTTTGAGCCCAGTAAATCCATTGATTTGATTATGTTGTTTTAGCATTCTCATATACATTGATTAAGTTACTTTTCTTTAAAAAACCTGCAGATCTCATGAAACATCTTTATTTTACATAAAAATAAACAACGTAAAAGTCACCAGTAATCCCACCAGTGAGAGGTAGCCATCATTAATACTTTTTATAGGGAATATATAAGTATACACACAAAATTTGATCACACTGTAATATTGTTTTATAACTTGCTTTTTTCACTTATCACAAACGTATTACATACCAGTAAGTATATATTTGACATCATCATTTAATGGCTGCCTAGCTTTCCATTGTGTAGTATTTTATTTAATAAATTATTGTCAGAAGTTTAATATTTTTCCGTCTTTTTTCACCATTTGAAAAAATACTGCAAGGTATATCACTGTAGCTAAATCTTTGCAAATATTAGTTATATGTGATTATGTAGAGTTATAATTAAATATATAAACTAGAAAAGAAATTGATAGATCAAACAGATTGCATGTTTTTTTAAAGCTTTGATATTATTGCCAAATTGCCATTCATAAAGGTTGTACTTTTACCTGTAATTTACTTCTTTGTCCATTTCTCTTCATCTTTGGTAATAGTGGATATTATAAGAACATTTTTTTTTTCAAGTTCAGGAACCTGAAATCTCTAGCTTCTGATAAATGCATGCTTTTTGCTCCACATTTCTAAAGTGCTGACTGAAGCTGCATGATTAAGCATAAATAGAGCTAGAGCTGCAGAATAATAGCATGTAACCTGGAGGAACAGATGAGCTAAGCTTTTTCAGTCTCTATCTGTGAGATGCTTACTTTATTCTAGTCTCAGTTGAATAAAGTGTTAAATGTTAGTTCTAACAGTTAAACAATGTAAATAACCCCCACTTACCACTGGCAATTGCAAATAAGCAGATACCCAGTTTCCTGAGGCTTTGGAGATTTGTGGGTTGGAAAGCAAAGCAATTCATTTGGTTACTCAGAAGTCATTCTTAAATATTTAGTGTTAAACTGTTCCAGAAATCTCCTCCAGTCTGTTGTTTCTTAACAAGACTTTAGATGTTAAAATTTAGCATTGTTGTTTTCATTCAAAAAGTTGAATGTAATCATTTTTTCCTGTTAATACTTTATATTACAGGCCATTCGAGTTACTCATGAGACCAGTGCCCATGAAGGTCAGACTGAGGTATTTCACATTTTTCAAAACTTTTCTTGACACGTGTGAGTTTAATCACAGTATTGTTGTATGACACATAGTTTTGGAAAATTGCTTGGACTTTTTTTTCCTTTGAGGGCATTTGATTATGTAAAAGCAGTCACGAAGTAGCCCAAGAATATGTGTTGACCAACCATGAACATGAACTTCAGTTCAGTCTCTCAGGCGTGTCCGACTGTCTGCGACCCCATGAACTGCAGCACGCCAGGCCTCCCTGTCCATCACCAACTCCAGAATCCACCCAAACCCATATCCATTGTGTCGGTGATGCCATCCAACCATCTCATCCTCTGTCGTCCGCCTCTCCTCCTGCCCTCAATCTTTTCCAGCATCAGGGTCTTTTCAAATGAGTCAGCTCTCTGGATCAGATGGCCAAAGTATTGGAGTTTCAGCATCAACATCAGTCCCTCCAATGAACACCCAGGACTGATCTCCTTCAGGATGGACTGGTTGGATCTCCTTGCAGTCCACGGGACTCTCAAGAGTCTTCTCCAACACCACAGTTCAAAAGCATAAATTCTGCGGCGCTCAGCCGTCTTTATAGTCCAACTCTCACATCCATACATGAGTACTGAAAAAACCATAGCTTTGATAAGATGGACCTTTGTCAGCAAAGTAATGTCTCTGCTTTTTAATATGCGGTCTAGGTTGGTCATAGCTTTTCTTCCAAGGAGCAAGCATCTTTTAATTTCATGGCTACAGTCACCATCTGCAGTGATTTTGGAGCCCAAAGAAATAAAGTCAGTCACTGTTGCCAGTATTTCCCCATCTATTTGCCATGAAGCGATGGAACTAGATGCCATGATCTTAGGTTTCTGAATGTTGAGTTTTAAGCCAGCTTTTTCACTCTACTCTTTCACTTGATCAAGAGGCTCTTTAGTTCTTCTTCACTTTCTGTCATAAGGATGGTGTCATATGCATATCTGAGGTTATTTATATTTCTCCCAGCCATCTTTATTCCAGCTTGTGCTTCATCCAGCCCAGCATTTCTCATGATGTACTCTGAGTCATCATGGCTCAGTTTTTGGCAAAAAGCTGCAATCTTCGCTTTACTTGGGAAGTCTGTTCTGGGCAATGTAATGAACTTTACCATCTCTACTCTGTTAGCTCGTCATTTATTGAGCTAGGTCACCTTTCTGCTGCTTCTCTTTGCCCCTTTTTACACAGGGTCTCTTTTTCCTGAGGGTTTCTCTCATTCTCTCCTTCCATTTCTCCTTTTTCTTCCCTACAAACCTCATTCTCCCACTCTTAGGGGAGGTTTATCAGCAGGTTTTTCAGTCAAAATGAATAAAATTTACTTATATTTAGTGTATTTATAAAACATTTAAGTGTTAACACCAGAGAATTATAGACTTTCTTCTTTCTTATCCCATGTGTGACTTGAAACCATGCTTTTTCATTTACAAAGATAACATTGCCTCTATGCTTTAAAAATACTTAAAAATTACTGATTTAAGAGTATTGAACATAAATATTCCCATGATCTTCAAAAAAATTTTTTTGAAGGAGAAAACAGTTTGATACTATGATATGACTTCAGTTTTTTATAGCTCTGTTAACTGTGAATGTTTATAATAACATAAATAAACATAAACCTAGGAATTTATGTCCCTATAATTATATTATACCTTCTGGGTTGCTCTCAGGTTCTGCTTTCAAAGGTGTGAACCATTGCTTTTTATTTTTTAAATTTTGTTTATTTATTTTTGGCGGTGCTGGGTCTTTGTGGCTGTGCGGGCTTTTCTCTAGTTGGAGCAAGTGGGGGAACTGAGCCACCAGGAGGCCGCGAACCATTGTCTTTTTGACCAAGTTTATGCACATACCCAAAGGGCATGTCCAGGTGATTTCACCACCAGGTTTGAAATGATTGGGACGCTCTGCTTTTTGTATTGCTTTATATGATCTCATGCTGCAGCCCATGGTGTCGCAAAGACTCAGACATGACTGGGCGACTGAACAACAACAACGATATGATCTTGAGCATTTTCTTAATCTTCAGTGTGCTTTGCTTTTTTGTTGGTAAATTTGTAGTGTTAAAATTAGCAATGCGATGAAGAGCAGCATGAGATTATCATAAAATGAAAACCATTATTTGTAATAAAGCAATTAAATACTTTAATACATGTTTGCTTTAAAAGTTGTCTTTGCAGTACCCTTTCTTGCCTTCTTTTTGGCCTTTATCCAAATTACGACTTTTAATACCTCCTTTTAGATGATGTTCACATCTTTTTCTCTAGACCGAAACTTCTTGCCTTCTATGGGCTTTTTTATATGACTCTTACTATTTGGATTTTAGCTATTTTCATATTCTTTTTCATTTATTTAAGATGTGTATTTTTTCATATTTCAGTGGCTCTAAAATTATGGTGTATCTTACCATTGATGTCATAATTTATTTGGTGATATTACCTTCTTTAGTGGTACATAAATTGATAGATTTTCAAGCCAGTGGTGCCTTATATGCTCTGAAATGTGGTGTCATATCTCCTGACTCTGGCCCTTAGACCTAGAATTGTTGTTGGATTCCTTTGAGTATGCTCCAGAGTACCCACCACCATTCCTGGTGCATAGGCACAACACATATTTATTAATTCTCCAGAATTAGCTCAAAACTATCTTTAGTGGTGTAAGAACTACCAAAAAAGGCTAACTCTTGGTCTTCTGTACTCCCTAAGAAAACCAAACATACTATTAGCCACTATTCCTCAACAGGGCACTGTTAACATTTTGTGAAGAGTTCAGTTCTTTATTGTAGGGGTTGTTTTATGCCTTCCAAGATGGAATATAGATTATTATATTCTAGTCATTATATGTCAGTGACTCACAGTCACTGAGAGAACAAAAACCCATACCGTACATTTCTGAATTTTAGTATCAGCCAGCTTAAAACGCCTGCACCAGGGACAGTTTTTATGATCTTTTATTTCTGGTTCATCTACCATCTGTGGACGTAAGAGTCTTTGACATCTTATTATCTCCATTGCTCTCTATATTCCAGTACACTGTTTTTTTTTTTTTTTTTTATCATTTCCTACAAAGCACCTCTGTCTTTCCCATTTGTATTTGTTTGATTGGACTGCTATAACAAAATACCATAGACTTGGATGACTTAGCAAGCTTATTTTCTTTATTTTTTTAAAATTAGTTAATTATTATTTTTAAAATTTTGGGTTGCACTGGATCTTCATTGCTGCCCAAGGGCTTTCTCTAGTTGCAGCTAGCAGTGGCTTCTCTTGTTGTGAAGCACAGGCTCTAGGCACACAGTCTTCCGTAGCTGCAGCTCTCGGGCTTAGTTGCTCTGCGGCTTAGTGGCTCTGTAATCTTCTTGTCCCCTGCGTTGGCATGTGCATTCTTATCCACTGTACCACCAGGGAAGTCCTGGAAATTTATTTGCTCACTGTTCTGTAGGCTGGAACTCGATATCAGGGTGCCATCAAGGTTGGTTTCTGGTGGGGCCTCTCTTCCTGCCTTGCGAATGGTACCTTTTCACTGTGTCCTTAAGTGGCTTTTCTTTTTTGTGCATTTGGAGAAAGAAGTCTCTAATGTGTTTTCCTCTTTTCATAAGGTAGGTTTAGGGTCTCATCCTTATGACCTCATTTAACCTTAATCACTCCTTAAAAGCCCTGTCTCCAAGCAAAATCACGGTGGGGATTAGGGCTTCAGCATATGAATTTCAGGAGAATGCCGTTCAGTCCCTAACACCATTTTTGTGCTTTGTAAGGGCCCAGTCTTTGTCTGGATATATCTTCCCGTCTGCATAGTTGACACCCTCTCATCCTTTAGGTCTCACCTTAAAAGTCATTTTTCAGAGAGGCTTTCTTTCATTACTGTTAAGTAGGACCATCTCAGTGAATTTTCTGTCATAAAATCCTTTTGATTTTCTTCCTGGGATTTTAAAGTCTACAGTACTTTGTTGTTTGTTTGTTTATTCCATATATTTACTAGAATATGAGTTCCATGAGGATATGGGTCATCTTTGTCATATTTACCTTGAATCTCCAGGACAATGCTTGATGTATAGAGGCATTTATGAAAAATTGCACAGTATTAAATAAGGAGCACAGGATGTAGATAGCTTAGGGAAGATACTTTCCTCAACATAAAATGAAAATAATAACATCTACCTTATGGAATTGCTGTGCAGATTCATGAATTAATCATACAAAGTGCTTAGAATAGTACCTGGTATTTAATGGGCCTTCAATAAATACTAGGTAGTAATTTTATTTTACTAGGCTTTCAGAAAAACAAATATGGATGGCAGAGGATGAAGCTGAATAGTAGAGTGAAGCCAGATCAGGGGGTAGCTTTAATTTTATAAACAACGCCGAGTCACCAAAAGTGGTGTTTAGTGTTCAGCATATCGAGTTTAAAGTGATTTAACGGGTCACCTGTGTAGAAGTTGAATGTGGAGTCTAAAGCTCCAGGGAGATACCTGGTGTCTTGTATTGGGTTGGCCAAAAAATTCATTCAGGTTTTTCTGTAACAGCTTATGGAAGAACCTGAATGAACTTTTTGACCAACCCAATATCTTGTCTGGAAGTGGTTAGAACCGTGAGAATTCTACCGAGGGAGAATAATGTGAACCGTAATAAACCCCTAGGGCACCTGGATGTTAAAAGGAGTGGATAGAAGAAGAGCTGATGACAGCAGTGTAATAACAATCGACATCATTGATCCTCTCTTTCAGAACGTTTTCATGGGAATGGAGTAGGTAGGAACCTTATCGCATGCAGAGATTTATAGACTAATTGAGACATCAGTAAAGGTCCTTTTAGAAGATAGGCCATAACATGTGGCCACAGAGTAGTTGTTTACTTGTGTGTTTTTTCCCATCCCATCATGATTGTCCGGCAGATTTTGGCTAATCCAGAAATTTGGACAGTAGCCCCACCTCATTTTTGCTTCATTAGCTTATACTGAAAGTTACTGCTTTCATGTTTCACTTGAGATTGGGAAAATAAAAGAACAACAGCAGGATATGAGGAGATTAAAGTGTTTTTTAAATTGTGAAGAAATATCAGCGATGCTATAATGGAAACAACTTAAAAGTCAAATGTAAAGGAAAGAAAATAAAAATCCAAAAGAGTATTTTATTTGCCTTCAAACACCAGTTTTATTTCATGGGTAAAGCAATTTCTAACGTTTGTGATTGTCCATATTAATTTAGGAGTCAGCCCAGGTATGAGTAGACATCTCCTGATAATTTATTGTTTGTTTAACTTTTCACACAAAAAAACAAATTTATTGTATTGCCCAGGAACCTCCATACAAATACATAGTAATATTGAAAAATAATAGAAACTGGCACAGTTGCTTTATCTATGTATTTAAATAAACTGGCCAATATGGAAAATGTAGCAAAAGTGCTTTTAATATTTGTGTTTATTTCCTTCACATCTTTTCTTAGGTATTTTTTTTTTTAAACAGTTGGGATCAAACACTTGTGGGATTTTTTCTTAATATTTTATCATGAGTATTTTCTTATTTCATCAAAACTCTCTTTATAAATAATTCCTCATGGCAGTGTACTCTCATGCAAATGAATCATAATTTACTTTCTAGTTTCCTTAACTTTTGATATTTAGATTATCTTCAATTTTTTAAGCTAAAAATATAACTTCATTGAATATCTTTGTTTGTTCTTGTATTCATTCTAGGTCCTTTGTTTAAGGTTATTTCTTGTAAGTAGAATTACCTTGAGTCAAAGGGAAGAATGTTTTTAAAGTTCTTGTTACATAATATGAAATTACTGTCTTTCTTTCATTTGATTGACCAAGTGATTTTTTTGAGCACCTACTATGCCAAGTATGGTACTAGAAACTATACATACAGAGATAAGTAAGATGCAAATTGTGTCTTCAAGGATCTCTTATTTCAGCAGAGATAGTCTCAAAATTAGCTGTTGCCCATGTTGAATTCTGTTTTTAAGTTTTGGTTTGTTTAATAGAGGGAAATAATATGGTTGATTGCTAAGATCATTTGAAGATCTGTTGTTTTAAAAGTTTCTGGAATGAATTTCAACCATGAAATTAAATTGTAAATGTAATTTATTTTGGTTAGTGTTGTCATAGAAGCTTTTTTTGACTATTGGGTAAGCAGTGGGTAAATTCTGATTTCAGGTATATTTATACACAATTCAAGATAAATTGTGCGTGTCTGTGTATGTAGTTGGCTTTTTTGGCCCAGTCAGTGCAGACTGTCTGCAATACAGGGAGAGACTGTGTCAAGTTTTTTCTTCATTAGATGTTTAAGAATTATTTGCCTCACTTCATTTTACTCTGAAATACAGTTTTTCATTATTTTGATTATGTTAGAGTTACAAAGAGTCAAGATGTTTACATTTATTTTCCTTTTTTAGGAATTTATTTTCTTTCCTTGACTTTGGAAAAAAACTGAAAATATTAGGAAAAAATTGAGTCCTTATATAATGTACAATTTAAATACCTGATTGTCTTGGGAGAATCAGATGGGAACAGTAAATGAAATTCTGATGAAAAGTATCATGCATTTTAAGCTGGATAGTTTTGTCAAGAAATCTGAAATTGCATCTTTCTGATCTCTCTTCCCCCCCCTCCCCCCATTTATTTCCCATATCCCATTTTCTTTATTCCATTCAAACATGAACTTTATGTCATTCTTAAAATTGAGAAATGCTCTGGAACTTGTAATTTCATACTCTTTTGCCTTTTTCTCTGTTTCTGTTATCATTTTTTTGGTATATCATTACTGAATAGAAGCCAGTTTAGATTATGTGTGGAGTTGAGTGGGAGAGCTAAATTTGAAGGTGGAAGTACAAATTAAAATTAGTCATAGTTGGGGGAAATATTGAAATGGTTCTTTTTTCTGGTCTTTTGTTTTCACGCAGTGATATTGTGCCTCCATTCATGTAATCAGTTCTTTATCTAATATCACGTGAAAATAGATGATGGTTAAGTAAATGAAATTTGTTATGAAAAGGGTCAGAATGTAGTTACTGCTCTGTCCTGTTTACACTTCATTCCCCTTTCTTTTAGGTTATCAAGTATTTTGTTCAAAAGAGTTAAAGTAGTCTGTTTTTCTTTTTTATGCTTTCTGCATCATCATCTTTTTTTCTCCAGTATCAGGGCTTTGGGAATGGAGATATATTACTATTATTACTTTAAAGTAAGTTCTTACATGGAGTAGGAAATGGCAAGCCACACCAGTATTCTTGCATAGAAATTTTCATAGACAGAGGAGCTTGGCGAGCTATAGCCCATGGAGTTGCAAAGAATTGAACATGATTAATCGAGCACAAGTTCTTGTATTGAACTTATATTGAACTTGGTCAGTTTACTCTTCCAGACCTGACTAGAAGTAACTCTTCTATTTAAAGACATCTTCAACAATCAAAATAGAGTTGAAGTTGTATTTGAGGATGGGGGGCTCTTCTGTTTGTTTGATTTTAAACCTCAGCTTTCCAAAACAAACGGTTATTTTGAGATTTATTTGTTTTTGTTTGTAGTCAGTAAGAGTCTTATTTGAAGCTACTCTCAAATTGTGAAAAAAAAAAAGGAATTTCTGGGACTTAGTCTGGTCAGCTTAACTAAGCTTGAGTTTAATGTAATATATATAGGTCATTATATTGATAGGGATTTCTGACATGGAAGTGAGAAAATACAGTTGTTAAACCAGTAAGAGAAACAAATCTCTAAAGAATATCCAGAAATCTGTGGGTATTTTGATTTATTAGGTGAGCAAAATGAAGACATTTGCCCTTTTCCATGGAACAAGTAGGCATATTTTGTGTATTTTGATATCTAGCCCATGTTTCACTTTGACTTCTTTGCCAATTGAACATGGATACTTTGTAGGAAATGTGCATTTTTTTCATGAATCTAGTTAATCCTATTTTAAATTTGTACGTCAAATTTAGTGTGATTCAATGTATTACACTGAAATTTATTCAAGCCTACAGGAATCCCTTTGGGATTAATTTATAATTTTGATTCTAAACTTTTAAAGTTTCATATATGTGTATATACCCTCATAAACATATGGCCACCTTTATAATTTTACTTATTTTCGTGGCATTTGGCAGCCCTAGAGAAGTTCCTAAGTTTTTTTCCTTTCCATGTGCCATTTTTTAGACTCAGTGGTGTCTTTAAAGTTTGAAAGGACATGTCCTATTCTGGAAATAACTTAAATTTAATTTCACGATTAAGTACACATTTTATCAACAAGTCAATTTAAAGTGTGATTTAGTAGGTAGGTATTCAAGCCAAAAGATTCTCACCATGAGATACCTAGGGTTGCTGGAGACACTGGGAATCACTTTGGGATGTTACAGTATCAGTCATGACTATTCTTGTGTCATTTATGGGTGAATGCAATTAAAATTGACTGCTGACATACATATCATTTTCCAAATATTCTCTTCAATCTCATTGCTTTTAAAAGTATGTCTGTCTTCTTATAACGATCGTTACCGTTTACTAAATACATCTTAAGTGGTGGGCATTATAATCAGCACTGTGTGTATCCTATTCTAATCCTCTTAGTTCCGAAAGTTAGATACTACCCCATTTTACAGACTGGAAGACTAAGAAATTATTAACTTGCCAAAGTTACACAGCTTGTAAGTACTGCCCATGCTCTTAAGGCAACAAAATGTATTGGTGAATCAAAAGTGCTAAAAGAAACAAAAACAAAGTGAAGTTTTTTAAATTTTTAGTTTGTCCTAAAAGCAAGGTTAGATACAGCAAATAATTTAATACCACTATGTAATGAATTATAAATGACTGTTGGGCATTGTGCCGAATACTTTGTTCTTTGTTGCCCTTATAGCTAAGTTAGCTTAGTCAGTAGTAGATTTTTCCCTATGTTAAATCTAAAATCTTACCCATAAACTAACCAGTCCTTTGGTAATTATGTTATGTATATTTTGGAAAATAGTCATTAAAGTGTCTACCAGCCAATGATCCCTTTATATTTAGGAAATTACATGGTTATAATGATATTTTTCTTAATAACGGGTTGCCCTTTTAAATGGGAAAACATTTTGGGTGTAAGCCAAAAATCTACTTACTTTATTTTAACATTTTAGAATAATTTAGATTTAAGCACTTAACATAACTATCAGTTGATTTCTTAATAGAGAATTAATATTAGTTCGACCCTCTGCCCCCTTTGTTAAAAGGTCCATATCATTTCTTTTTAGCATTTATTGCATTTCTAATTCTTTAGTTATTATTAAGTACTTTAAAGAGTAATCTCAATTTTTCATGCTCACAGAGACATGTATACTAACTGAAGGAAAAGTAATTTGACTTTTTAAATCACACACTCGAAAGAAAATATTTTTATTAAAGACTTGAAATATTTTTTAAATCTCCACGGCATTTCTAATTTTGTGGTTATTAAACAGTTTATAGAGTAATTGACTCATTTTTTCATACAAAATGACATACACATTAACTGTGAAGGGAAAGTAACCTGACCTTTTAAGACCCAGGTGTGTGTTTGTTTGATTTTCTGAACTAATTATAAGTTTGAACTCCTTATTGCAAAATTCAGACTTAAATTGAAGAAAGTAGGGCAAATCACTAGACCATGTAGGTATGACCTAAATCAAATTCCTTACTATTACACAGTGGAAGTGACAAAGAGATTTAAGGGATTAGATCTGATAGATAGAGTGCCTGAAGAACTATGGACAGAGGTTCGTAACATCAAGACCATCTCCAAGGAAAAGAAATGCAAAAAGGCAAATTGGTTGTCTGAGGAGGGCTTACAAATAGTTGAGAAAAGAGAAGGTAAAGGCAAAGGAGAAAAGGAAAGATATACCCATTTGAATGCAGATTTCCAGAAAATAGCACAGAGAGATAAGAAAGCCTTCCTCAGTGATCAATGAAGGAAATAGAGGAAAACAATAGAATGGAAAAGACTAGAAGCCTTTTCAAGAAAATTAGAGATACCAAGGGAATACTTCATGCACAGATAGGCACAATAAAGGACAGAAATGGTATGGACCAAAGAAGCAGAAGATGTTAAGAAGAGGTGGCAAGAATACACAGAAGACCTATACAGAAAAGACTTTCATGACCCAGAAACCACAGTGATGTGATCACTCACCTAGAGCCAGACATCCTGGAAAGTGAAATCAAGTGGGCCTCAGGAAACATCACTATGAACAAAGTTAGTGGAGGTGAATTCCACTAGAGCTATTTCAAATCCTAAAAGATGATGCTGTGAAAGTGCTGCCCTCAATATGCCAGCATATTTGGAAAACTCAGCAGTGGCCACAGGATTGGAAAAGGTCAGTTTTCATTCCAATCCCAAAGAAAGGCAATGCCAAAGAATGTTCAAACTACTGCACAATTGCACTCATCTCACACACTAGTAAAGTAATGCTCAAAAATTCTCCAAGCCAGGTTCCAACAGTACATGAACTGTGAACTTCCAGATGTTCAAGCTGGATTTAGAAAAGGCAGAGGAACCAGAGATCAAATTGCCAGCATCCACTGGATCATGGAAAAAGCAAGAGAATTCCAGAAAAACCTCTACTTCTGCTTTATTGACTATACCAAAGCCTTTGGTTCTGTGGACCACAACAAACTATGGAAAATTCTTCAAGATAGGGAAATAACAGACCACCTGACCTGCTTCTTGAGAAATCTGTATGCAGGTCAGGAAGCAACAGTTGCAACAGTTACAACTGGACATGAAACAGCAGACTGGTTCCAAATTGGGAAAGGAGTACGTCAAGGCTGTATATTGTCACCGTGCTTATTTAACTTCTGTGCAGAGTACATCATGTGAAATGCCGGGCTGGATGAAGCACAAGCTGGAATCAAGATTACGGGAGAAATGTCAGTAATCTCAGATAGCTGATGACACCACCCTAATAGAAAGCGAAGAGGAGCTAAAGAGCCTCTTGATGAAAGAGGAGAGTGAAAAAGGTGGCTTCAAATTCAACATTCAGAAACCTAAGATCATGGCATCTGGTCCCATCACTTCATGGCAAATAGATGGGGAAACAATGGAAACAGCCAGAAGACTTTATTTTCTTGGGTTGCAAAATCACTGCAGTTGGTGACTGGAGCCGTGAAATTAAAAGATGCTTTGCTCCTTGGAAGAAAAGCTATGACCAACCTAGACAGCATATTAAAAAGCAGAGACATTATTTTGCCAACAAAGGTCCATTTTGTCAGAGCTATGGTTTTTTCCAGTAGTTATGTATGGATGTCAGAGTTGACCATAAAGAAAGCTGAGCGCCAAAGAATTGATGCTTTTCAACTGCGATGTTGGAGAAGACTCTTGAGAGTCCCTTGACTGCAAGGAGATCCAACCAGTCCATCCTAAAGGAAATCAGCCCTGAATATTCATTGGAAGGACTGATGCTGAAGCTGAGACTTCAATACTTTGGCCACCTGATGTGAAAAGCTGATTCATTTGAAAAGACCCTGATGCTGGGAAAGATTGAAGGCAGGAGAAGAAAGGGGCGACAGAGGATAAAATGCTTGGATGGCATCACTGGCTTGATGGACATGAGTTTGAGCAGGCTCTGGCAGTTGGTGATGGACATTCTCAGAAGCCTTGCATGCTGCAGTCCATGGGGTCCCAAAGAGTAGGACACGACTGAGCCACTGAACTGAACTAAGTTTGAAAATAGAAAGATTTGAGCCATTGATTGGGAATACAGATAGAGATAGTAATAGGTTTGCCTCTACAAATAAGATAGTTGGCAGTTGACAGGTGGGTGGATTCGTGTGTGATGAAAACAATGAAATATGAGTCAAGAGTCATGGGTTCTGCCTCTGCCGTTGGTCACTACTTACATGCTTTGGGCAAGTAAACTGAGCCCTTGTGCCTCTGAAAAGTGCTAACACAGTCATGATGCTTATGGACTGTATCCAAAGAGCTAACTGTAATTTTTTTTAAACTCAGAGGATTTAAGTCATAATCAGAATAGTTAAATTAAAATCTCGAAAGTCTATATCTAATTTGTTTATGCAGAAATGGTTTGTTAAACTCAGAGTTCTTTATGGAGAACAAAGCATTTAATTCCTAGAGTTTCTGAAAAGGCTACTCTGGGATTTTCCAAACTGTAATGAAGAGATAGGTTTATATTGCCTGGGGAGAGGTATGTATGAAGTCACATTGTACTGTTGCAAACCCCCACAGTAAGCAGAGGGGGCATGGGTTCAGTGTTAATGTTCTGGCAGACGTCGATATTATTGATACTCAAAGTTGGCTTAAAGCTCAACATTCAGAAAACGAAGATCATGGCATCTGGTCCCATCACTTCATGGGAAATAGATGGGGAAACAGTGGAAACAGTGTCAGACTTTAAAAATCACTGCAGATGGTGGTTGCAGTCATGAAATTAGAAGACGCTTACTCCTTGGAAGAAAAGTTATGACCAAACTAGATAGTATATTCAAGAGCAGAGATATTACTTTGCCAACTAAAGTCTGTCTAGTCAAGGCTATGGTTTTTCCTGGTGGTCATGTATGGATGTGAGAGTTGAACTGTGAAGAAGGCAGAGCGCCGAAGAATTGATGCCTTTGAACTGTGGTGTGGTGGCTGTGCAGGCACAGGAGGGCCTAGAGGAGCCATCCCACGTTGAAGGTCAGAAAGGGTGGCGGGAGGAGATACCCCTCATTCAAGGTAAGGAGCAGCAGCTGCACTTTGCTGGAGCAGCCGTGAAGAGATACTCCACGCGCAAGGTAAGAGGAACCCAAGTAAGAAGGTAGGTGTTGCAAGAGGGCATCAGAGGGCAGACACACTGAAACCATACTCACAGAAAACTAGTCAATCTAATCACACTAGGACCACAGCCTTGTCGAACTCAATGAAACTAAGCCATGCCTGCGGGGCAACTCAAGACGGATGGGTCATGGTGGAGAGGTCTGACAGAATGTGGTCCACTGGAGAAGGGAATGGCAAACCACTTCAGTATTCTTGCCTTGAGAACCCCATGAACAGTATGAAAAGGCAAAATGATAGGATGCTGAAAGAGGTACTCTCCAGGTCAGTAGGTACCCAATATGCTACTGGAGGTCAGCGGAGAAATAACTCCAGAAAGAATGAAGGGATGGAGCCAAAGCAAAAACAATACCTAGCTGTGGATGTGACTGGTGATAGAAGCAAGGTCCAATGCTGAAAAGAGCAATGTTGCATAGGAACATGGAATGTCAGGTCTGTGAATCAAGGCAATTTGAAAGTGGTCAAACGAGATGGCAAGAGTGAATGTCAACATTGTAGGAATCACAGAACTAAAATGGACTGTAATGGGTGAATTTAACTCATGACCATTATATCTACTACTGCGGGTAGGAATCCCTCAGAAGAAATGGAGTGGCCATCATGGTCAACAAAAGAGTCTGAAATGCAGTACTGGGATGCAGTCTCAAAAACGACAGAATGATCTCTGTTCATCTCCAAGGCAAACCATTCAATATCACGGTAATCCAAGTCTATGCCCCAACCAGTAATGCTGAAGAAGCTGAATTTGAACGGTTTTATGAAGACCTACAAGACCTTTTAGAAGTAACACCCCAAAACAATGTCCTTTTCGTTATAGGGGACTGGAATGCAAATGTAGGAAGTCAAGAAACACCTGGAGTAACAGGCAAATTTGGCCTTGGAATGCAGAATGAAGCAGGGCAAAGACGAATAGAGTTTTGCCAAGAAAATGCACTGGTCATAGCAAACACCCTCTTCCAACAATACAAGAGAAGACTCTACACATGGACATCACCAGATGGTCAACACCAAAATCAGATTGATTATATTCTCTGCAACAAAAGATGGAGAAGGGCTATACAGTCAACAAGATCAAGACCAGGAGCTGACTGTGGCTCAGATCATGAACTCCTTATTACCAAATTCAGACTGAAATTGAAGAAAGCAGGGAAAACCGCTACACCATTCAGGTATAACCTAAATCCAATCTCTTATGATTATACAGTGGAAGTGAGAAATAGATTTAAGGGCCTACATCTGATAGATAGAGTGCCTGATGAACTATGGAACGAGGTTCGTGACATTGTACAGGAGACAGAGATGAAGACCATCCCCATGGAAAAGAAATGCCAAAAAGCAAAATGGCTGTCTGGGGAGGCCTTACAAATAGCTGTGAAAAGAAGAGAAGCAAAAAGCAAAGGAGAAAAGGAAAGATATAAGCATCTGAATGCAGAGTTCCAAAGACTAGCAAGAAGAGATAAGAAAGCCTTCTTTAGCGCTCAATGCAAAGAAATAGAGGAAAAGAACAGAATGGGAAAGACTAGAGATCTCTTCAAGAAAATTAGAGATACCAAGGGAACATTTCATGCAAAGATGGGCTCGATAAAGGACAGAAATGGTATGGACCTAAGAGAAGCAGAAGATATTAAGAAGAGATGGCAAGAATACACAGAAGAACAGTACAAAAAAGATCTTTACAACCTGGATAATCACAATGGTGTGATCACTCATCTAGAGCCAGACATCCTGGAATGTGAAGTCAAGTGGACCTTAGAAAGCATCACTACGAACAAAGCTAGTGGAGGTGATGAAATTCCAATTGAGCTATTTCAAATCCTGAAAGATGATGCTGTGAAAGTGCTGCACTCAATATGCCAGCAAATTTGGAAAACTCAGCAGTGGCCATAGGACTGGAAAAGGTCAGTTTTCATTCCTATCCCCAAGAAAGGCAATGCCAAAGAATCCTCAAACTACCACACAGTTGCACTCATCTCACACACTAGTAAAGTAATGCTCAAAATTCTCCAAGCCAGGCTTCAGCAATACGTGAACTGTGAACTTCCTGATGTTCAAGCTGGTTTTTTAAAAGGCAGAGGAACCAGAGATCAAATTGCCAACATCTGCTGGATCATGGAAAAAGCAGGAGAGTTCCAGAAAAACATCTATTTTGCTTTATTGACTATGCCAAAACCTTTGACTGTGTGGATCACAATAAACTGTGGAAAATTCTGAAAGAGATGGGAGTACCAGACCACCTGATCTGCCTCTTGAGCAATCTGTATGCAGGCCAGGAAGCAACAGTTAGAACTGGATATGGAACAACAGACTGGTTCGAAATAGGAAAAGGAGTACATCAAGGCTGTATATTGTCACCCTGCTTATTTAACTTCTATGCAGAGTACATCATGAGAAACGCTGGACTGGAAGAAACACAAGCTGGAATCAAGATTGCCGGGAGAAATATCAGTAACCTCAGATATGCAGATGTCACCACCCTTATGACAGAAAGTGAAGAGGAATTAAAAAGCCTCTTGATGAGAGTGAAAGAGGAGAGTGAAAAAGTTGGCTTAAAGCTCAACAATCAGAAAATGAAAATCATGGCGTCCGGTCTCATCACTCCATGGGAAATAGATGGGGAAACAGTGGAAACAGTGTCAGACTTTATTTTGGGGGGCTCCGAAATCACTGCAGATGGTGACTGTAGCCATGAAATTTAAAGACGCTTTCTCCTTGGAAGAAAAGTTATGAGCAACATAGATAGTATATTCAAAAGCAGAGACATTACTTGGCCGACTAAGGTCCGTCTAGTCAAGGCTATGGTTTTTCCAGTAGTCACGTATGGATGTGAGAGTTGGACTGTGAAGAAGGCTGAGTGCCGAAGAATTGATGCTTTTGAACTGTGGTGTTGGAGAAGACTCCTGAGAGTCCCTTGGACTGCAAGGAGATCCAACCAGTCCATTCTGAAGGAGATCAGCCCTGGGATTTTTTTGGAAGGAAAGATGCTAAAGCTGAAACTCCAGTACTTTGGCCACCTCATGCGAAGAGTTGACTTGTTGGAAAAGACTCTGATGCTGAGTGGGATTGGGGGCAGGAGGAGAAGGGGATGACAGAGGATGAGATGGCTGGATGGCATCACTAACTCGCTGGATGTGAGTCTGAGTGTACTCCCGGAGCTGGTGATGAACAGGGAGGCCTGGCGTGCTGCGATTCATGGGATCACAGAGAGTCAGACACGACTGAGCGACTGAACTGAACTGAACTGAATGAAGTACACAATTTTTAACAATTTCAGATTCCTCTACCAGAGCTGAAAAACTGAGGAATTGAGTGCTTTATTCAGATGCTCCAAAAAGTGAGCTTTTGATTAAAATCTTCTGAAAGACTCAAGAATAAGTTATCAGTGTCTGATCTTTTCCAATTAGTATGGAAAGGAAATTGGATATTTATTCTGAAGATTCTACTCGCAGTTTAAATTTTCATATTTGAAAGCAAAGCTGACTTAGCTGTCAATGCAATTGCTTATGTAACTAATACTACAGTGGAAAAATTGGTGAATATGTCTTTAATCTTTGTAATTCTAAGAGAGAGCCTATGAAGTTTAAGATGCCTTAATAGCATTCTTCATATCAAAGTCTTTTCATCTCTTAAAATAATATTACTTGAATGTCCTTTGTGAATTATATAAATTTTTCATTGGAATTGAAAATATTTATGATGTACACTATTATGTCTGTATTACGAGTTAAATTATCTTTATAAATTGTACAGTTGGAGAAAATTTGTATATATTGTATTCCTATAGCTTTAAGCAATAGAAATAAGTATGAGTAAAAATTTAAAATTATTGGTTCTAATGCTTAATATCTCAACATAGTCATTTACTGACAAAAACAATACTTAGTATGCTAGCAATATGATAGTAGATAAAAGATTTTCCTAAGTGCATCACAAAGCAGTTACAAGTAAGACAGTCATAATATAGTAATGTATTTGATACTGTAGAATACTTGCCAATAGAAATAGATGCATACACTCGTGAACTTTGGTGTATGAAACTTACTCAGGAGGTTGTGCTTTTGAACATATCCTATCTTTCTTTCTTTCCTTTCTCTTGTATATGGAAAACATCATGAACAAAAAGGGCTAAAATTACCCATAGATAATCTGATCATGTTTGGGAAAAAATAGTATCTTCTTCTTAATTGTTTTTTAACAGTTTTTCTTTAAAAAAAAAAAAAAAAACATTGTTTAACACTGGCTCTTAGCTGTGACATGTGGTATCTAGTTCCTTGACCAGGGATTGAATCCGAGCTCCCTGCATTAGGAGCACGGAGTCTTTACTACTGGACCACCAAGGAAGTTCTCCTTAACAGTTGTTTTTTTTTTTTTTTTTAAGATAGTTTTGTTTATTTATTTATTTTTGGCTGTCCTGGGTCTTCGTTGTAGCGTGGACTTTTCTCTGTTTGCAGCGAGCAGGGGCTACTCTTCAGCTGCAGTGTGCGGGCTTCTCATTGCAGGTGCTTCTCTGGTTGTGGAGTCCAGGCTCTAGGGCACACAGGCTTCAATAGTTGCAGCTCCCAGGCTCTAGAGCTCAGGCTCAATAGTTGTGGTATACAAGTTTAGTTGCTCCATGGCTTGGGGGATATTCCTGGATCAGGGATTGAATCCATATCCCTTGCTTTGGCAGGTAGATTCTTTACCATTGAGCCACCAGGGAAGCACATATCTTCATCTTTAAATAGAAATGATCGTAATTTCTACCTTAGTGGGATCATTGGAAGAATCTATATAGAACATTTGGTATACAACGGTAAGCACTCAGTGTTAGCTGTTAATATTGTTGACTAATGAACATATGAACTAGTGTGACTATTCACTACTGCATGTGCTTAGTTACTCAGTTGTGTCCAACTCTCTGCAGCCTCATGGACTGTAGCCCGTGAAGCTCCTCTGTCCACGGGATTTTCCAGGCAATAATACTGGATGGGGTTGCCATTGCCTACTCCAGGGATCTTCCTGACCCAGGGATCGAACATGTGTCTCTTGTGTCTGCTGCATTGGCAGGTGGATTCTTTATGATTAGTGCCACCTGGGAAGCAGTTTATTTTAATATGTTAAAGGCTCAAGTAGAAAAGGTAGACAGTATGTACCAACAGATAGGGAATATCAACAGAGTTGGAAGCTATAAGAAAGAATCAAGTGGAAATCTAGAAATGAAAAGCACAATACCAGAGACAAAGAATGCCTTTAATGGGTTTGCCAATAGACTCAGCAAAGTAGAAGAAAATATGTGAAGTAAATGTGAAAATAAATTGTGAACTTTCTGCTTTATTGACTATGCCAAATCCTTTGACTGTGTGGATCACAACAAACTGTGAAAAATTCTGAAAGAGATGGGAATACCAAACCACCTGACCTGCCTCTTAAGAAATCTGTATGCAAGTCAGGAAGCAACATTTAGAACTGGACATGGAACAAAGGACTGGTTTCAAATAGGGAAAGGAGTACGGCACAGCTGTATATTGTCACCCTTCTTATTTAACTTATATACAGAGTACATCATGAGAAACGCTGGGCTGGATGAAGCACAAGTTGGAATCAAAATTGCTGGGGGAAATATCAACAAGCTCAGATATGCAGATGATACCACTCTTATGGCAGAAAGTGAAGAAGAATTAAAGAACCTCTTGATTAAAGTGAAAGAGGAAAGTGAAAAAGGTGGCTTAAAGCTCAACATTCAGAAGACGAAGATCATGGCATCCGGTCCCATCACTTCGGGAAATAGATAGGGAAACAGTGAGAAGACAGTTTTGGTGGGCTCCAAAATCACTGCAGATGGTGATTGCAGCCATGAAATTAAAAGACGCTTGCTCCTTGGAAGGAAAGTTATAACCAACCTAGACAGCATATTAAAAAGCAGAGATATTACTTTGCCAACAAAGGTCCGTCTAGTCAAGGCTATGGTTTTTCTAGCAGTCATGTATGGATGTGAGAGTTGCTATAAAGAAACCCAAGTGCCGAAGAATTGATGCTTTTGAACTGTGGTGTTGGAGAAGACTCTTGAGAGTCCCTTGGACTGCAAGGAGATCCAACCAGTCCATTCTAAAGATCAGTCCTGAGTGTTCTTTGGAAGGACTGATGTTGAAGCTGAAGCTCCAATAGTTTGGCCACCTGATGCAAAGAGCTGGCTCATTTGAAAAGACCCTGATGCTGGGAAAGATTGAAGGCAGGAGGAGAAGGGGATGACAGAGGATGAGATGGTTGGATGGCATCACCGACTCAATGGACATGAGTTTCAGTAAACTCCGGGATTTGGTGAGGGACGGGGAAGCCTGGTGTGCTGCAGTCCATGGGGTCGCAAAGAGTCGTATACAACTGAGTGACTGAACTGAACTGAACCCAAACTGAATCATGAAAATAAAAAATCATGGAGGTAAAAAACACACAAACAAGAAAAAACTCCCAGATCATCCAAAAGCCGTGGGTCAGTTTCGTATGATCTAATATGTATAAGTAGAATCAGATGCAAAAGAGAATGGTGGGTGTGAGGAGTGGGCATATAACAGAAGAAAAATATGTTTATGGCCAACTATTTTACAAAAATTAATTAAACACATCAAACCACAGCTTCAAGATTTTCAAGAGAGCAGTAGGTAGGATAAATACCTCTACCCACCACAACACACACACACACACCCCCTGAGATACATAATATTCAAACTGCTTGAAACCCCAGATAAGTAGAAAATGTTCAATGTGGCCGGAGGAAAAAGATACATTAGATACAAAGTAACAAAGTTAAGAATTACAGCAGACTTGTCTTCAGAAATTATGCAAGCCAGACAATGAAATTGTTTTTAAAGTGCTAAAAGAAGTATTTGAAACAAAAATATTTTTCAAAAAAAAGGAGAACGTCTTTTATACAAACAAAAAGAGAGAATTCATTACAAGCTTACCTGCACTACATCTTGGAGGCACACATGAGAGCACTGTCAATGGAACAAGTGAAGGTAAATATATATTGTGTTTTTTAAGTTGTTCTAAAAGATAACTAGAAGTGCACATGGATGGGTCACAGAATCTTGGCAAATTTTTTTAAAATTTCAGTTATACGAAGAATGTTTTTTAACTACATTGGAATTAAATTAGAGATTAATAGCAATAAAAAGTATCTAGGAAATTTCCAAATATTTAGAAATTAAACAGCACATTTCCAAGTAGCTCGTAGATCAAAGAGGAAGTCACCAAGAAAAATAGAAAACATACTGAAAATATTACTTAAATTGAATATTAGTTGATTTATGATGCTGTGTTAATTTCTGGTGTACATCAAAGTGGTTCAGCTACACATATATTTTTTTTCAAACTATTTTCCATTATGGTTTAGTACAGAATACTGAATAGAGTTCCCTGGGCTCTACAGTAGGATCTTGCTGTTACCCTCAAATGGTGCAGGAAAGAAAAAGAACTGTGTAGAGAGACAGGAAGAGAGAGTGTAGGTACAGATGGTAAAGGAAATTGGGATAAAATGTCATAGGTAGATCTAGGTGCTTCCTGTATACTCTTTTTATTTCTATGAAACTGAAAGTGTTAGTCGCTCAATCATGTCCAACTCTTTGTGACCCCATGGACCATAGCCTGCCAGGCTAATCTGTCCGTGGGATTCTCCAGGCAAGAATACTGGAGTGGGTTCCTGCGCCTTCCTCCAGGGGATCTTCCCGACCCAGGGCTTGAACCTGAGTCTCCCACACTGCAGACAGATTCTTTTCTGTCTGAGCCACCACAGTAAGCACTCAGTAAGTACTAGTAATGCAGCCCATTGTGTGTGCAGCCTGTCTGGTCCTCAGACTGTTTGTGAGAGCAGACACTTTAGTATATACACCTTTGTTCCCCTGAAGAGCCAAGTAAAGCATTCATTTGTGTGTTTCTAACTGATTGATTCTTATTATGAGCAGCTACAGTGTTCACAAACAAGTTTAAAACCCTCATCACAATGATAGCTTTAAGTTGTTGTATTGTTTACATGGATCAAAAGTGCTAAGTAGGATCATAGAATTTTTAGTGTTGAAAGAATCTTAGAAATCATTCAGGGAATACCCCTTCATTTTCCTTAAGAGAATAAGTCTTGGTTAGTGAAACCCATTATCACTAGTGAAGTCGCTCAGTCGTGTCCAATTCTTTTTGTGACCCTATGGGCTGTAGCCTACCAGGCTTCTCCGTCCATGGGATTTTCCAGGCAAGAGAACTGGAGTGGGTTGCCTTTTCCTTCTCCAGGGGATCTTCCTGACCCAGGGATCGAACCCAGGTCTCCTGCATTGTGGGCAGATGCTTTACCCTCTGAGCCACCAGGGAATTTATACCACTACCCTTTTTACTTCTCACTATGGTTGTTAGTGACTATAACTTTATCATACTGCTTTAAACTTAGTTTCATGTACTGGTATCATTTATTGGAGGTGACAGTTGTCAAATTATCATTTGGATTACCATGAATCAGTTAGTTACTATTCAGCATGTACATTTCATGGGAAATCTTGGGTCAGGTTTGCCTTTTGTGGTACAGCAGTGTTTGGTAGGATGTTTCCCAAAAATCTAACTTTAAGAGGATTACACCTAGGAAACTAGTCTAATAAATTAGTATTAAAATCTTTTTCTTGGCCACTTAGGCTGTACACCCTGGCGATTAAGATCATTGGATTCTAGAACCAGATTTCCTGTATTTGAATCCCAGCCCTGCTACTTCCTGGCAGTGTGACCTGGGTTATGTTACTTCACCTGTTTGTCCTGATTCCTCTTTTGTAAAATGAAAATAATTATAACAACTATCTCATGGGTTACTGGGAGATTAAATGAATTAATTCATGTAAAGTGCTTAAAAGGATGCTTGGCACAAAATAAATGATGCATATTTTAACTAATACTAAAGTGAAGTCGCTCAGTTGTGTATGACTCTTTGTGACCCCATGGACTGTAGCCTAACAGGCTCCTGCGTCCATGGGATTTTTCAGGCAAGAGTGCTGGAATGGGTTGCTGTATCCTTCTCCAGGGGATCTTCCTAGCCCAGGGATCGAACCCAGGTCTCCCACATTGTAGGCAGATGCTTTATCGTCTGAGCCACCAGGAAAGTCCTCATAACTAGAAGATGGCTAATAAGCCATGATAGTTTCTATTTAACTTCTCAGCATAAGTAAGAGGATAATTTATGCATGGCATCCTGTTTCTGAGGGATTTTGAAGTGGCTTTTTTTTTCTTATCACTTATTCCTTCTAAGAAAATCTTTTACCAGTGCCTATCACCATGCAGTTTTCTTTTACATGTAATTCTTTGTATGTGTTACATGTTTTGTGTGTGTGTTCTTTTTTTAAAAGAATTTGCTGTAATAATTCTATATTAGTGGCTTTAATTCCTTGAATCTGTGCTATACAAATGAGAATATGTAAATATTTTAGATGTGTATTGAATAGAAGCTGTGGAATATAACCTGATACTGTGGTTATGTATTTCCACTTTATATGCGTTTAACTAATGTTCATTTACGATCCTTTTCTAGATTATGATTGGTTAAAAGGTACTAGACCATATAAATCGAAGTCTGACCATACGTTGCTTTTAAGAATAACTGACCTCCCAGTGACGTGGTCTAAGTAAAGTGTTCTCTTTTTTAATTATGTAGTCCTCCTCGCCATCCTCATCACAGCCTCATTCTAGCCACTGCAGAACGAAGGCCTCATCATTGTGTCACCATGCATCCCTGCCCTGGGTCAAACGTAGCCATGTAGGCCCTGCAAAGGCTACCAGTCCATCTCTTCGTCTTCGTCGCTGGCGACCCTTCTTACGTCTGCCATCTTTGGGTCTCCATTCTGTTGTAAGTGTAGTCAATCTTCCATCTCTTCTTCCAGTGACAGGGGTAGTCCATTTTTTCTCTTAAATTTCTTCAGTCTTCAGAGTGCTTTTCTCTTGGTTCATCAGCCATGAGCTTTTTCTCCCCTGATAAGATTGCAAGCATACCTCTATGCTTTGCAGTTCAGCTTGACTTTGACCAGTGCCTTGGTGAACATCCATCTTTCCGCTCCATATCCTGCCAGCATAAAGGTGCCTGTCTTTTGATGAGTGCTGATCGACATTCATGATAATGTTTAAGTTCCGGTCAGTTGTTTAAGTGAATATGTATTCTCTTACCCCTTCATCTTTCCAGTTTCATTTAGTTGACTTAGGTCAACAAATGCTGTGTACCTTCTGAGTTCTTTGCCATCTCTTACTTTTTTTTTTTTTTTCATCTTTCTGAACATGACTTTAATCTCTTGTCATGCTCTGGGGTTACTTTTACTTACTCTGTCCTTAATCTAATCCTTCATGGTGTAGGGTGTTCATCTAAACTATTTTATTCCCTGAGGTGGCTCAGGTACTTGGTTTAATCTTGATCCAATCTTCCCTGCCTATTCAGTTTCTGAAGATCTTTTCTCAAGCAGGAGGTGAAGATTTTCTTGTGAATTGACATAGAATTCCCACAAATTTCACAATTTCTCCTTCTTAAGTTGGTAATGTTAGCAAACTGCTAAAAAGTACATTTGTTCTTGTAATTGTGCTAATTATCTTAAATGTTGAGGTTGATGATGGAAGTCTAATAATTCTCATAATTGAAATAAAATGCAGGATTAGGCAACTATATAGCTCTTGTCTTTCTGATGTTTTAGAAAATGGTAATGAGCAGAGCCTACCTAGAAATGCTACATCTGAAAGATTTGGTGTATGCCGTGCATTTATAAGAAACTTAACACTTGAGGAAATCATTGTGACTTGTGAAGCCAGAGGTAGTCTGATTATACATACTTGAATGCTTAAAAAAATTTAAAGTTGGTGTCAAACATTCTTTCCTTCTGCTTATTTACTGTTTTAGAGCTATTCCTAGAAAGTGGAGTCTTGGCACTTTTCCTTAAACATCTCCCATCAGATACCAGTATGGTCACTAAAATAGCCTTTCATCAACAGACTGGTGTCTCTCTATTTCATTGTCCTCATTGGGTCACAAACATGCATTTTTCATATTTATTTATCCACCTGATGTTTATTGCTTTCCTACCATGTCATACACTGGCACAGTAGGAAGAGATGCAAGTGAATCAGATGATCAGAGTAAAACCCTAATTTATAAACTCTTACTGGGGCACAATTGATTCTAAATAGGAATAAATTCCTCTGTACTTAAAAATATTCTAAATATAAGTGAACATGTCATAAAGATTGACATTTTCAGTTTTATATTTCTACATAATATTAATGTTTGCTTCATATTAATCATTGCTTTGTAACTTCATAAGTGTTTTCATAGCCTAGTGACTAAGAATGTGTATTGTAGAATGACATTGCCAGGACTTGAAACCAGATCACTTACTAGCTTTATGACCTAGAGCATGTTACTTAATGCTTCTGTGAGTCGATTGAGAGTACAGTGGATGTAACTATATTACCTACCTCATAGGGCCTATATGACAATGAGTACAGTGGATGTAACTATATTACCCACCTCATAGGGTCTATATGACAATGAGTACAGTGGATGTAACTATATTACCCACCTCATAGGGTCTATATGACAATGAGTACAGTGGATGTAACTATATTACCCACCTCATAGGGTCTATATGACAATGAGTTCCCTGGTGGCTCAGAGGTTAAAGCGTCTGCCCGCAATGCGGGAGACCTGGGTTCTATCCCTGGGTCGGGAAGATCCCCTGGAGAAGGAAATGGCAACCCACTCCAGTATTCTTGCCTGGAGAGTCGCATGGACTGAGGAGCCTGGTGGGCTGCAGTCCACAGGATCACAAAGAGTCAGACACGACTGAGTGACTTTACTTACAGTGGATGTAACTATATTACTTACCTCATAGGGTCCATGTGACTATTAATTGGTCAGTTCTTATAAAGTGCTTAGAACAATATCTGGTATATATTTAGTGCCACAATTATAAATTAAATTTAAGCTATTTGTTATAATTTGAAATGTCTGTTTAGTTTTTAAATTTCTATTTAGTATTTAATTTTCTATCTGATTTGTCACACCACTTTTTGATTCTTCATGGTAGTAAGAACTGTGTTCTAAATTAAGAAACTTTGTAAAAATAATATATAAAAATGTAGGCAAAGATGAGCTAATCTGGAATTTGTTTTTTACTGATTGTTCTTGCTTCTAGTGGAGTACTGCTTAAGCAATTGGATAAGTATAGATTTCAGACCCTGATTAATTGAAGCTGACCAAGGGAAAAGGCTTGTAATAGGTACTGAGGTTTTGTGAGAAGGGTAGAAGTTTTGAGCATTTCTTATCTTTTATAATGGTTTAAGACTTTTCATACCTTCTTTAGCAGTTTGGATTTTTAGTATGCACTTTTGGATAAAAGGTACAATGACTCACAATTTTAAGTCACTTAGATTTAGTGATTTCTTACATTTGTGATAATGTAGTGTTAATATTATAATAATATATAATATTTATATGGCATGTGACAGTTAACAAAGTACTTTCAAGAATTTCATTTAAACCTGAAAATGGGTAAGAAACCCAGTGCTCAGAGGGGTTGAGTACTTAGTCGGGTCTCTGATTCCCGTTGTATTACTTTTATCTCTAGCACGGTTGTATTTACTGACAAAATGTGAAAAACAGAAGCTATTATATAAGAGATATTATTCTTAAGAGATGGTGTAAAAATAAGTGATAATTTTAAAAAACATAATAGCCTAAAGGTTTAAAATACTTGATGTCCTATTGGAGAATTCTGTCTTAAAAGGAGTAAATCAAGCCCCTTTCCTGGGGCTTGATTGTATAAGGAATTCTTTCTAGTGTTTTTGTACAGAATTGAATTTATAGTTTGTAGAATTGCCTAGATTTACCCTTGAAAAATTGGGTTCTCTCTGGTCATTGCTAAAATGGGCGTACTAGGCTTGAGGGATCACTAAAATTTTTGATTCTCTGACCAGTAAAATAAGGAAACTCATTATTACTATCTAAGTGTTTGGAGAAATACCATGTTCAAGAAGGATTAGTCTTTTTTAAGATGGTGGAAAATACTGGGAACCATTTTTTGCCTCAGTAGGTGGGATGATTCTAACAAAACTGTCCCAACTGGAATGGACTACCTGAAAACTTAGTGGCAGTTCCCTGTTGTTGGCAGGGCTGTCACAAATGGGGCTGCAGTCAAGAGCAGTCTAGTATCAGAACAACAGTAATCCTACGTAACTGTGATTCCTACCAACTGTGGAATTCTTTAGCTCTAAGTCAAATTTAAGAAGAGCTAGTTTGCCACAGCAATGTATGTTGTGTTGCACCCATTTGCAATTTGAGGGAAGTAATCTCTGAAGAATAATGTGAGTTTAGATGAGTCACTATCTGTAAATATTTTGAGAAGCAGCCAGTAAATCCAAGATGGCTTACCAGGTGACTCAGTGGTAAAGAATCCACCTGTCAATTCAAGAGTCACAGGAGATGTAAGTTAAGTCCCTGGGTTTGGAAAATTCCCTGGAGGAGAAATTGGCAACCCACTCCAGTATTCTTGCCTGGGAAATCTCACAGACAGAGGAGCCCGGCAAGTTACAGTCCATGGAGTCACAGAGTTAGACACGAATAAGTACCCACCCAGTAAATCCAGGTTAGCAATGTTTATTCTGTACCTTTCAATTTCTGTATCTGAGAACTTTGTATTACTTAAAACTTAAAATTATATAATTATTTGAGAGTGAAAAATAAAAATTTGAGTTAACAAAGTTAGTGAAAGTTAATTTTGCCTTGTTCAGTCATTGTGTCTGACTCTCTGCAACCCTATGTACTGCAGCACGGCAGACTTCCCTGTCCTTCACTGACTCCTGAAGCTTGCTCAAACTCATGTCCATTGAGTTGGTGATACCATCCAACCATCTCATCCTTTCTTGTCCCCTTCTCCTGTCCTCAGTCTTTCTAGGTATCAGAGTGTTTCCAGTAGGTCGACTCTTCACATCAGGTGGCCAGAGTATTAGAGCCTTAGCTTCAGCATCAGTCCTATACTTTGTGTTACTTACTGGATATTAAATGATATGAGATATAATTTGATTTATGCCTCTTTAAAACTTTTACCTCTAAAATTTGTACTTGCATTTAGCAGTGATTATATTACATTTCAAACCAGTTAGATTTTTGAATCTAGGATGAATAAAAAATATTCTAAGTCTATATTGCATTATTCAAAAAATGAGATTATTAAGGTTAAATCATTAAGGGAAAAAACTCACTTTCTTGATGTCTTCAAATTTAACTTGAAAAGAGTTTCTTTAACTCATTTTATGCTATTTAACTTCTAAAAAGTTTATTAAAATTTCAAAAATTAGACAAATTAGTTTGTGAATTCATTTCATTTAGCAAATATACATTGTACGTCTACTGTGTAGCAAGCATTGTGCTAGGGGCTGAGGCTTCCAAAGTGAACAAAACCTTGGGTTTTTAGGTCAGTTGAAATTAAGAGAGATGTACTTTGAGTCAGTGTTTTTCTTGTTGATGGGTGAACACATTTGTTATAAAGGTAGGCATGTTCACTCTCTGTCCACCATATCAAAGACTAAGCCTTGAATCATATTGTTATAAATGTTTTTCATGTCATTTAATATTATTTATATGTGTTTACATGTAAGTTGATTGATTTGTTTTGACCACTAACATACATACTATGTATTTTCCCCTCCTAGGCACCAAATATAGATGAAAAAGTAGATCTTCATTTTATTGCATTAGTTCATGTAGATGGGCATCTCTATGAATTAGGTAAGAACTATTTTAATTTATCCTGGGGAGAAAAATAGTAAATGGGAAAATCTGTATTTACAAAGACATGACTGTTGATATTTATTGTGTTCACTTAAATTGATTACCTTTCAGCACTGAGTTGGCATAATAACAGTTTTCCGCTTAAGATTTCTTACTAGAAAAAGTAAAAATGTTTTGTTGTTCAAGTGACTTATTAATATAATTCAAGAAAGCTTGCAAACACCTTTGTAAAACAGGCAAGTAAAAATTATTATAGGAAACTCCTATAATCACTTCAGAATTCTTTACTAAATTTTTGAATTGGTATCAGCAACATCTTGGATGACCATTTAAAATTAGTTTCTTGATCCTGAAATTAGTTTTAAAACATAGTTTATTATTCATAATGATTACTGTGTATATTCAGTGATGAGTATCACTAGTGTTTAAGCTTTTGTAACATCCTTTTGTATCATATCTTATTTTTCAAAAGACTTTACAGGAATCTATGTTTTCTGGCAACATGTGTCAAAGTCCCTATGATTAATTACTTGGTATTGGCCTATACCTGCATTTATCTTTTAAAAGTATAAATATCAATGGACTACTTCAGGGACTATTTAGAGATTCTTCTAATTTTAATAGGGTCATTCAAGCAGAATAAGCTTGTTATGATTCTTTCATAATACTTACAGTACTTATGAGCCCTCTATGAAAACTTCTTAGATTAGAAAAAAGACTAAATAAAGAAAACAAGAGTGAAGTCCTTTTCAGTTTCTAGATACCATGGTTTTTAGTTCTCTTCTCATTTGCTGGTAAATATTAACTTTACACTTTCACAATTTCCTTTTCCTATATAAAGACAGAAAAGTTCAGAAAGGACTCTGAGTGTGACTGTAAACGTGATCCATAAAATTTAGATGGATTTTATATTTGGAATACAGAACAGAATCATATACTTTATTTAAAAGAAGGGGCTCTGTTAAAGGGGACAAGGAAAGGAAAGAAGTGTACAACCGTGGATCATCTACAGTAGTACAGTGATTTGAGTAGGAAATCAAGCTAAAATGAAGTCATTGTCACGGGAGTATACGAGACCTGCGGGGCAATTTAGACGGTATGCTTTCTTAATTCAGTCTCTGGAACTTACATAAAGATAAGATGTAATAGCAATCGGGGATTTCAAATGTCTGATTGCTGGAAGCTAGTTTCCACTCTTAAAGAATAACTAGTACGCCTTCCCTGGTGTCTCAGTGGTAAAGAATGCACCTGCCAATGCAGAAGACACAGGTTCCATTCCTCATCTGGGAGGATACCACACGACGCAGATCAGCTAAGCCCATGCACCCCAGCTATCGAGCCTGTGCTCCTAAGCTTGGGAGCCACAACTGTTGCGCCCATGTGCTGCAACTGCTGAAGGCCTAGTATCCTAGAGCCTCTGCTCTTCAACAACAGACACCTTTGCACTGCCACTAGAGAGTAGCCCTCACTTGCCACTAGAGAAACACAGCAGCAAAGACCCAGCACAGCCAAAAGAAATAATAAAGATAAAGATATATATATATATATATTTTTTTTTTTTTTTTTAAAGACTAACTGGTAGAAGTGGAGGTCTAAAGAGAGTGCTGAGACTGATCAGACACATTCTCATAGATTTAGGAAAGGCCAGAGTGATAAATATGACCCATAACCAGAGATTATAAAAATGTAATGGTGACTTTCAGAATGGGAGGCTTAATAATAGAACAAACAACAGTGAAAGATACTTAGAAGAAAAAAATCTGTGATTATCTCAGTGAGAAGGAATACATTGTCTGAAAACCCAGTTTGACTGATGAGCTGGCTCTCTGAGCTCAGAGGCTAAAGGGCAGTGGAAGGAAAGACATATATCAAGGGTTGGCTACATATGCAGGAATGGTTCTCTTTTGTAGCACGCCAAGATCAACATGAAAGGATCTTAAAATTGGCTTGAAGTAAGAACATCAGAAAAGAAAGGCAGAACTACTAAGGTCTTGTTTGGTTCAAGTATTCTTTAGCAGGAAGAATGATCAATGTGGCTGATAGAGAATTAGAGCCCTTTGGGAATTACATTCTTTAAATGAGTTTAAAAGAATTTCCGGGCTCTGAAGAATAGCGGGAATCTTTGAGATGTCATAGAGGATAGGGATAAATATTAATACAAGACAAATTAAAATGGACAGTTACTGACTCATTGCAAGGGGAATTGGTGGTAGCCCTGATGCAAATTCCTAATTTAAAAGGAATGTTGAACAAGGGAAGTATTGAGTTAGTTCATAGAAAATAGTGTTTAAGAGAACAGCATATGATTTTTAAGGAAAAAATTATTTCTGAATACCTTTAATTTTTAAAATAAGGCTGTATGATTATAGACACAGTACAGGTGACTCTCTGCAGGACCATTATATAACAGAGGGTAGTGATAGCCTTTAATATGTCCATTCTGTACCTAATTGTAAGGTTAACTAATGGAAGGGACTGAGTTATTCATGTTTCTTTTATTATCCCGTCCTTGTCCTTAGGGCTTCAAGTAGTTCCTGGCATATGTCCTTTTAATTTGTCCCTGTCATTCTTTGAGCTCTTTCTGACTTTCTAGAAGAACAGCATTTCCTGGCTCCTCTTTTAATTTTCCATGCCTAAGCCTTCTCCAAGGAGCCCTGGTTCTTTCTTTTGGAAGGTGATGATTAGAACCAAGATCTGGGTGCTCGTTGTATTAAGATGCTGTCACTTTCAGGCTTTCTCAGAGGACAGAGCTAGTAAATACTTGTATGTGTTATATAAATAGACACCTATGTGTGAATAAGAATATACATAGACACACAATCAATTAGTTATATGTTTCTCTATATTAAAGAGCATTTATTTACATCTACATTTCTAATTCTAAGCTAATATTATACATTTTTTGCTAATGTTACCATATTTGTGACTTCCTTTTCTGAACAGGGGAAATCTAGCTCTCATTGTCCTTTATGTATTTTCTGACTTAAGCCTTCCCTGATATATAAACAAGCTCTTGGCTGCTCAGCCTAAAGCTCCGTTCCAGACACACTGCTTCCCGCCCCAACCTGGCCCCCTGATCCTGGCCTGGCCCAGACAAATAGCCTGAGCTCTCCCAAGAGTGTAGCTCCCTTCTTCCTGGCATTGTGCAGATTCCAACCGCCTCGGCCTCCTTGAACTCTGCTCCCCTCAAACTCTGCCCTCTTTTGCTTTGGTCTCCTAATTAAGGTGGCTGTAGGCTGCTTGGGTCTCCCTCTCATGCACTGGCAGAGAGCTAGTATTACTGTTAGGCTTACCTAACAGTTCTGAGTTACATATTTCCCAGTCTATAAAACAACCACTTCAGGTATTTTGTCCAGGTCTTTAGTTGTTTTCAGTGGAAACCCTAGTCCAGTACATTATTTCATCCTGGCTGGAGAGGGAGGGTATCTAACTGTTATTCCTTGGCCTCCCACAATGGAGATAAGAATCTATTTCCTTTGTCACTCTTTACCTACTTCTATCTCCAAATCACAAAATACATACTTATTTTTTTCCTGTTGTTACAGTTGTTTAGATTCTTTTTTTTAATATGTATACTTTATTGAAGTATAGTTGACTTACAGTATTTCAGGTGCACAGCAAGGTGATTCAGTTATACATATACACATATATTATTTTTCAGATTATTTTTCATTGTAGGTTATTACAAGATATTGACCATAGATCCCTGTGTTATACAGTATATAGTTGTTTAGATTTTTATGACTACAGAAATGTTTTTCTCAGATGAGCCATAGTTAATGTACTTTTCTTTTTCACTTTTTTATTTCTCTGAATTTAATAACTGTCCTGTTTTGCTTTTTGGTTTGTTTGGTTCATTTTCATTCATATTTTTCTTTAAAAGTAGTGTCTTTTAGTCCAGGTCTATCACTGTATGCATATTGATTCAAAAATTTTTATTGTGTTTAGAAGCCATGAAATTATAGAGGGGATTGTGTTTTATGGCTTGAACTCGAAGTGCCACTTATAAAACATCTGAAATTATGGATATAGAGTATCAGTTAACTTTGGGTTTGCATGAGTTTATGTAATTCTGAACTTTTTCATTTTTTCATAGTGTTGCAAGAGTACTACTTTATTCAAGGTGATAATACTTTTGGTGTTCAATAAAATAATCCTAGGTTATTTAGATTGTTATTTTGTGTTCCTACCTTGGTACATGGTTAGTAGTAGTAATATATAAACCTTGCAGTGGTTCCCTTTCATTGGTATAAATGTCAGTTTTACTTAGGAGCCTTTATCAGAAGCCTTTAAAGTGAAGAAAGAAATTTTTTATACTTCCTTTTTAAAAAAAATGTGTATTTGGCTATGCCAGATCTTTAGTTGCAGCATATGAACTCTTAGTTGCAACTTGTAGGATCTAGTTCCCTGACCAGGGATCGAACCCAGGCCTCCTGAACTGGACCACCAGGGAAGTCCTGAAATTTCTTATATTTCTGATTTTAGAAAGCTGACATTAGTCTTGAGTATTCTTTTTAGGAAATTAAAGCCAATAGTGTTTATTCCTAATAGCATCTGTTTATGAAGTTAGACATTCAAACGTGTAAGCAACGTTCTAAATAACCATTAGTGTTAAAAATATTCATATGTAGCACATTTAAAGGGTTTGTTCTAGGATATATTATTTTATCTTTTAACTTTTGCCTCACTATGGGAAGAGGAAAATGGAAGTTGAAAGTATTAATACATTATCCTGTCATTCTTAATTAATGGAGACTAAAGAGATAGGACAACTAAATAAAATATGTGATTCTTGATTAGATCCCACATAGAACAAAACAGCATGTATAAAGGATATTTCTGGGTCAGCTGGAAAAATTTCTAAATGAAATAAATGTCATTAATTGTTCATATTATTAAAAAGCATATTATCCTATACAAACAACTAACCATTCACCTGTCTATTTTTCCACAGATGGACGAAAACCATTTCCAATTAACCATGGGGAAACTAGTGATGAAACTTTATTAGAGGTAACAGTAAAATCTGTTGGCCCACCTTCAGTTCATTAATATTCTTGTTATCTTTAAAACATTTCTAAAGAGAACTGGTGTAACTTTTCTCTGTATATCTTTTTGTCCTGGCTTTCTGGAAAAAAATCCAAAAAGAAAAATTTGAACTAGTGTTAAAAATCTACAGCCAATGAAAGAGGTTTGGAAAACTCTTGGTGTAAACAAGTATCAAATTTGAAAAAAAAAAAACACAAGAGTAGTATTGAAAGCATTGCACATCGTATTCCATGTTTCATTAAATCCAAGGTACCATCATTTGTTTCTTGATTTTAAAATTTATGAACAAATTATATGGCTTAGAATCTATGAAACATGTAATTTTCAGATTAAAACCTTCTTAAAAGCCTTTTAAGAAGGAACACTTAGCATATCTCATACTTTTGTACTAAGCAAATTAGGCCACCAGCTATACACTTTTCTGGTGTCCTCTGAGTTATTTTGCATTTGAGAGAAGTCTGCAGTATAAAATTACTGTGAATTAGGAAGCTATGAAGCATTTTATTTATCATTTGTAAATAAAACACATGTTTTTAAACTGTAAGATTATGTATCCTTTTTCCCTCTAGGATGCCATAGAAGTTTGCAAGAAGTTTATGGAACGTGACCCTGATGAACTGAGATTCAATGCCATTGCTCTTTCTGCAGCATAGCCCATCCAGAATGGAAACACCAAATACTGTATTATTTGCAACAAAATTAAATTTCCTCTGCCAGACACTAACTCACAAATTTTGATATTTTCATTAACTTGACGGATTAAACTTTATGTGAACTAAACTTTGACTTAATCTGTGTTTTATATTATTTTATTGCCCCAAATTAAAGCTGCAGTTCTTTTCTTCCCTTTCTTTCTTGTGAAGGATTTGCCTTGTTGGATGACTAGCAATATCTTTCTTATTCTCTTTGAATTTCATAGGAGACTCTGTATTGGTACACAGGCACAATTTCCATATGCACAGTACAAACATACATATTTATTTAACAGACATTATCATCTATTTGTAATGAGCTGGATACTGTTCCGGGGGCTGGAGTTAACAGTGAACACTAAGGCAAGTTCCATAGTCATGAAGCTTATGTTCCTGTGAGAGCAGACAAATGATAAGCACATTAATGGGGCTTCCTGGGTGGCTCAAGTGGTAAAGAACCCACCTACTAACACAGGAGACGCAGGCAAGAGATACAGATTCAGTCCCTGTGTTGGAAGGATCCACTGGAGGAGGAAATGGCAGCCCACTCCAGTAGTCTTGTCTGGAAAATCCCATGGACAGGGCCTGCCAGGCTACAGTTCATCGGGTTGTCAAGAGTCAGACAGTACTTTGCGACTGAACCTACACACACACACACACACACACACACACACACAAGCACATTAATAAGATACATACCAGTAATAATAGCTATACAGAAAAAGTTGGATTTGTGTTAGTGATTGAGTGAATCCTTTAGGATATTGTGGTTAGAGAAGGCTTCCGTGAAGGGTAACTTTGAAGTTGAGATCTGAGCAGCTAAACATAGCTAGTCATAGAAAGATGGTGGGGAAGAGAAGAGGGACTATTTACTGCAGAGTTCCTAAAGTAGGCAAGTCTTGCTGGGTTTTAGGACCAGGAAAAAAAAAAAAAGATTCATATAACCAGAGCATTGAAAATAAGGGGGGAAATCCAAGAGATGAGGTCAGAGTTGGAGAGTTTAGTGATACAGGAATACAGGAAAAAGGCATTTGGACTTAGCACAGGTGTGAAGGTAATGCATTGGAGAGTTTTACACAGGAAAGTGACCTGATTTGGTTTAGAATTTTAGGTCATTGATTGTGGATAATAAATTGAGAGGAGGGGGTAAGAAAAGGAGGAGACTTGTGAGAAGCCCACTGCTTTAGTTCAGTGACAGATGATGATGGCTAGGGTCTTAAAATTAGTAGTAATTTAGATTGAGATATTTGGGTAAATTTGGATGTGTTTTTAATAAGGAACTTAAAAGGATAGGGGGAAGGTGGAAAGGTATTTGTAGAGTTAGATCAACACACAGGGTTGGTGTAATGGTCCATCTTTTTAGGAGAATATTGGTTACACTGGTATATACATTTAGCAAAACTCATTGAATTGTTACTTTATTGTATATATATTTTACCCCCGAAAACAAAAACAGCAGAAACAAAAACAGAAATGAACTGGAATGAGAATAGCAGTTAGGAAACAGATCAAATTGATCCAGAATAAGGTTCTGAACCCATAAAGTTGAAGGTAGATGTTTATACATGCTTCACTGAGTTGGGGTGGATTCCTGAGACTGTAACATGAGATAAGTGGTGTTTTAAAACTATGAAACAGAGGGGCTTCCCTGATGGTCCACTGGTTAAGACTTTGCCCTCCCAAGGCAGGGTTCAGTCCCTGGTCTGGGAAACTAAGATCTTGCATGCTGCACAGCGCAGCCAAAAAAAGGGCTAAAAAAGTGTGGATATATATATGTGTATATAATTGGTTCACTTTGCTGTACAGCAAAACCAATACAACATTGTAAACCAACTATATGCCAATTAATTTTAAAGGAAATTTTAAGTAACTTGATGCAGGTATTAGCTAACACTATGGTAGTAGTGATTTTGCAATACATACGTTAAACAAATGGTACAACTTAGAAAAGTAATAGGGGCTTCCCTGGTGGTCCAGTGGTTAAGAATCCACCTTGCAATGGAGGAGACATGGGTTCAATCCCTGTTCAGGGAACTATGATCCCACATGGCACAAAACAGCTAAGACAAGGTGCCCAACTACTGAGCCTGCATGCCATGATTAGAAGTCGATGGGCTGCAATAAAAGATCCTTCCTGCTGCAACTAAGACCAGACGCAACCAAAAAAAGACTTTTTTTTTTTTTTTGAAGTAATAGGCTTGTTGAGTACATGGAATCTTTGTTATTCAAAGTGTGGTTACATCAAGATTACCTGGGGAACTTGTGAGACTGAATCAGAACCAGTGTTTTAAGATCCCTGAGTGAATCATAATAAGTTTGGGAAGCACCAGATTAGAAAAAAATAGACTATAAGTCATTTTGGACCTGTCTATTAAATGTACTACCCATGTATGTTGAAGAGGGCCTGAATGAAATGTTGGCAGTAAGGATGAAGAAAAAATCGGGAACAGTTCTGTAACTGGATAGTATATAGAGATGATGCTTTGTCATGCCAATAACAACCAAGTGTTCTGTTTTTCTTGTTATACTGTTTGCATTTGGTACTCATATTTGCCTTGTATATCATCTTAAATATTTTAAACATTCCTAAGCAGTGTTCTGCCTCTTGCCTTGCTGGGTTTCTCCTATATAATTTCTTAGTTCTTAATGACATATTAGCAAGAATGTATGTAGTTTCTCAAAGTTTTCTAGGTTGAACACTAAAAAATCTTAATGTTTTTTATTGTTACATTTGATTTACAGTACGTTTTAAGTGTGTGGAGCTTCTCAAGTGGCTCAGTGGTAAAGATCCTGCCAATGCAGGAGATGCAAGAAACATCGGTTTGATCCTTGGGTTGGGAAGATACCCCGGAATCGGAAATGGCACCCCACTCTCGTTTTCTTGCCTGGGAAATCCCGTGGACAGAGGAGCCTGGTGGGCTACCGTCCATGGAGTTGCAGAGTCGGACACAACTGAGCAACTGAGCATGCACGCGTGTTATAGGTGTACAACATGATTCGAAATCATAGATTACACTCCATTTAAAGTTATCCTAAAATGTTTGTCCTATTTCATGTGCTGTACAGTATATCCTTAGAGCTTATTTATTTTATACATGATAGTTTGTATCTTTTAATCCCTTATTCCTATCTCGCCCCTCCTCCCTTCCCTCTCCTGCTCCCCACTGATAACCACTAGTTGGTTTTGTGAATCTTATTTCTGTTTTGTTATATTCACTCCTTTGCTTTATTTTTTTAGATTCCACATATAAGTTATAGAACATTTGTTTTTCTCTGTCCGACATTTCACTAAACATAATATCTTCTAGGTCCATCCATGTTGTTGCAGATGGCAAAATCTCATTCTTTTTGGCTGAATAGTATTCTATTGTAAAGATACCGCATCTTCTTTATCCATTCATCTGTTGATATGCACTTTGGTTGTTTCCATATCTTGGCAACTGTAAATAAAGCTGCTATGGATAGCAGGGTGCATTTATCTTTTGACTTAATGTTTTTGTTTTCTTCAGCTATATGTTCAGGAGTGGAGTTGCTGGATCATATGGCAGTTCTATTTTTAGTTGTTTGAGGAACCTCCATGCTGTTTTCCATATGCGCTTTCCAGACTACAACCAATTTACATTCCCACCAACAGTGTATGAGGGTTTCCTTTTCTCCACATCCTCACCAACACTGGTCATTTGTGGTTCTTTTGATGGTAGCCACTCTGACAGACATGAGGTGATATCTCATCATGGTTTAGATTTGTATTTCCCTGGGCTTCCCAGGTGGCCCAGTGGTGAAGAATCAGCCTGCCAGTGCAGGAGATGCAAAAGACACGAGTTCAATCCCTGGGTCAGGAAGACCCCCTGGAGAAGGAAATAGCAACCCACTCCTGTACTTTTGCTTGGAAATTCCCATGGACAGAAGAGCCTGGGCTAAAGTCCCTTGGGTCGCAAAGAGTAAGGTATGACTGAGCACAGCAGTATAAGCAATGTTGAGCACCTCTTCATGTGTCTGTTGACTGTATGTCTAGTTATGAGTCATTTCTGCATGTTGCTGTTAAGGACCATAATATGTTTTGGGGAAGTGAGATTAAAATGAAACTTTAAATGTTTTTCTCAGTGGACATTTAAGAGCTGACTAAACATCACCTTTCACTAGGCATAGTGATTTGCTTTAAATTAATGAATCAGAGGAAATTTATGAACTCTACAAGGTTTAACTCCTAATATTTTGTGTTCATTTGTGACTAAAACAAAAGTTATCTGTATTCTATGGTGAATCAAACTTCGCGTGTGTGCATGCTCATTTGCTTCAGTCATGTCTGACTCTTGGTGACCCTAAGAACTGTAGCCCGCCAGGCTCCTCGTGCATAGGATTCTCCAGACAAGAATACTGCAGTGGGTGGCCATGCCCTCCTCCAGGGGATCTTCCCAACCCAAGGATTGAAACTTTAGCCCAGGCTCTTCTGTCCATGGGAATTTCCAAGCAAAAGTACAGGAGTGGGTTGCTATTTCCTTCTCCAGGGGGTCTTCCTGACCCAGGGATTGAACTCATGTCTTTTGCATCTCCTGCCTTGCAGGTGGATTCTTTACCACTGAGCCACAGGGGAAGCCCTTATATCTTAAATGAAAACCTTATATATTATATGTAATTAAATTATATCTTTAATTCAGTGTAAAAATTATTTAAACAAAGAAATCTGATTTACATTTAATTTCCATCTTAGATTTGTGTACAGACAGAGCTTGTTAGCTAAGTGTTATAGCTGAGCTGTGTGCAACAAACCTGTTTATTTCATTTAATGAAAATTATATAGTTTAAAAGAGATTTTTAGCCATTAATGTTTAACTACTACTGTAGTTTTCAAAAGAAGCATCTATAGGCTTAAGAGACATATATTGATGCTTGTAGAAAATTGCAAAGAGGCATAGTTTATTTACTTTTAAAAATACTTTTAACTACTTTTAAAATACTTTTCTATTTATAGAAGTTATTTCTTCTAGGGAAAGTTTGTATGTATATGTATATAGGTGTATTTCCATGGGTGTATATAAATATCTGGGAATTAACAAGTATATATGTGTATATATGTATGTATATATACACATATGTGCATGTATATATGTACATACACATTCATATCTTGAATAGGAAACTAACTTTGGTCTAAAATTCTCTGCACATTATGAAAATCCCTGACTGAAGTTAAAGTAAAACCACTCTGAAAAGTGTGTAATCATTGTAAAGGTTTTTAGAGCTAATTTAGATGGACTTGTACACGTGTAAATGTTAGTAATGTTTTAATCTTATGAAATTCTCTAGTAAAATCTTAGATTCCTTATGCTCTCAACAAGATTAGTATCAGAAACCAAATGTGGAATATACTGAGTTTTCAGACAGCAGAAAATAAGTTTTGTCATTCCCATTGTTTCTTTTTTTAAAAAATATTTATTTGTTTAGCTGATTCAGGTCTTAGTTGTGACATACCAGCTTAGTAGTTGTGATGGCATATGGGCCTAGTTGCCCAACAGCATGTGGGATCTGAGTTCCCCAACCAGGGATCAAACCTATGTCTCCTGCATTACAAGGCAGATGTTTAAACCACTGTACCATCAAGGAAGTCCCCCATTGTTTCTTCTGATTTCAAATTTTGACCCCTTAAATGCATTGCATGTGTACATTCTAAGTTGCTCAGTCATGTCTGACTCTTTGCGACCTTATGGACCATAGACCACCAGGCTCCTCTGTTCATGGGATTCTCCAGGCAAGAGTACTGGAGTGGCTTGCCATGCCCTCCTCCAAGAGGTCTTCCATGCCCGAATATTATACAGGAGGCTTTGTAGACAACAAATGCTATAAGTTTTGAGCATTAATTTCCTGTCTAATTGATAGCATGGTTGGGAATCCTTGATTTAGAGGCACTGAATGCACATAATAATAAAAGCTATTTTGCAAGATGAATGATTTAATATTATAATTTTAATATGGATAGAAATATATAGTAAAGCCATTCTAATCTATAAAACAGATATGAGTATAACTGAATTAAAAGTCCATATGTTCAAGAATAAGTCCCAAATGATATGAATGATACATTTTAGTTCATTCGAAATTATGCCTTTATGACATGTAAACATAGTTGGTATTTAAATAACAGTTAAATTCAATAGTCTATTCCTTAAGAGCTAAAGGATAGGAGCTCTGTCCTGCACATGTTCAGTGAGGACAAGATGAAAACAAATTGCCTGAAGTTTATTTGTATCTTAAACATGAAAGAGATCAAACTGCCAGCATTCATTGGACTGTAGAAAGTGCAAGAGAATTCTGAAAAAATTCTGCTTACTTGACTATGTTAAAGCCTTTGTGTGTATCACAACAAACTGTGGAAAATCTTAAAGAGATGGAAATACCAGCCCACCTTACCTGCCTTCTAAGAAATCCATATGCAGTTCAAGAAGCAACAGTTAGAACTGGACATGGAACAACAGACCGGTTCCAAATAGGAAAAGGAGTACATCAAGGGTGTATATTGTCACCCTGCTTATTTAACTTCTATACAGAGTACATCATGTGAAATACCGGCCTGGATGAAGCACAAGCTGGAATCAAGATTGTCGGGAGAAATATCAACAACCTCAGATATGCAGATGACACCACCCTTATGGGAGAAAGAGAACTAAAGAGCCTCTTGACGAAAGTGAAAGAGGGCAGTGAAAAAGCTAGATTAAAATTCAACATTCAAAAAACAAAGATCATGGCATTTGGTCCCATCACTTCACGGCAAATAGATGGGGAAACAATGGAGACAGGGACAGACTTTCTTTTCTTGGGCTCCAAAATCACTGTCGATGGTGCCTGCAGCCATGAAATTAAGATACCTGCTGCTTGGAAGAAAAGCTATGACCAACCTAGACAGCGCATTAAAAAGCAGAGGCATTTCTTTGCCAACAAAGGTCTGTATAGTCAAAGCTATGGTTTTTCCAGTAGTTATGTATGGATGTGAGAATTGGACCATAAAGAAGGCTGAGCACTGAAGAATTGCTTTCAAACTGTGGTATTGGAGAAGACTCTTGACAGTCCCTTGTACTTTAAGGAGATCAAACCAGTCAATCCTAAAAGAAATCAATTCTGACTACTCATTGGAGGGACTGATGCTGAAACTGAAGCTCCAATACTTTGTCCAACTGATGCAAAGAGCCAACTCATTGGAAAAGACCTTGATGCTGGGAAAGACTGAAGGCAGGAGAAGAAGGGGACGACAGAGGATGAGATGGTTGGATGGCATCAATGAATCAATGGACCTGAGTTTGAGTAAACTCCAGGAGATGGTGAAGGACAGGGAAGCCTGGTATGCTGCAGTACATGGGGTCACAAAGAGTTGAATGAGACTGAACGATTTAGCAACAACAAAACATGAAAGCCTGGAAGCACATGCAAAAATTGTAAATTTAGACTATTATTTTAAAATGTTGTAAAACCTATCTGCTGAAAAGTTGCATTGTGTATTGAGAGTTTACCTATATTAGAAGATGAACAAAAAACTGCATTTGAATTTTCCTTAGAGTTCAGTAGTAGAAAGTTATTTTTCTTTATTCTTCCCTGCATACTAAGTATTTGAAGGCAGACATTCCTCCCATCCTCCACCACTGCTGTACAAGTATACACATTTGATAATTGTGTATACAGTTAATAGGAATGTTACACTGTCCATCTTTTTTTTTTTTTAACCACTGAGACCAAAGAATATTTTGTGGTCTGGGTGTAATTTAAAAGATGCATTCTTATGAAGAACTGATTTCTTTTATAAACAAAATACACATGCCTTAAATATTTCTTTATTTTAATATGTGAATATTTGCTCTCACAGCTATATTCTGGTGTGACTTAATAATCGGCTACATATGAAGTATTCAAGATAAGAGTAAAGCAGTGCTGATTTATTTTAAGAATTTTACAAAGTATGACTTGTGGGCAAAATCAACATAGAATGTTTAAAGCCATTAACCTTACTGTTTTTGTTTTTACCTTGCTTTTTTCCATTTTCAGAATCCACGTATCTCATTTGGTACAAAGATTCCAGTGGAGGCTCTTAGTTTCCCAAGGCTAGCAGTCATCTAGTGTTTCCTTACTGTGCATGGAATGCCTTGAGAAAGTGACTTCTTTAGCTAAATTAATAAAAAATAGGAGGGAAAATGCTTAGGCTGGTTTATTCATGCCCCTCCAATATAATTCCACAGTTGATTGCTATGTAGATATTAAGGATTTTTTGAGCAACTAACCTGGTTCTAAAACGGGATCCAGTTACTCTCAAACATTTTCATCTTAGAAGCCTTAACACTTAAAAATTTTGAGGAGCCCAGAGGACTTTTTTTTTTTTATCCACTGGTTGTCAACTCTTTATTATTTTTCTTTTCTTTGTAGTTCTTAACCAGTTGGGCACTCCACCGCACCACTGTATGATGTCATGAGGGTGGCAGCCATCAGCATTGCAGCCCACAGACTGACCAGTTGCCAGGATCTGTTTAGTTCTCTGGGTAGAGATTGATGCCATATCTGCTGGGCAATGTGGATAATCTCATCAAAAGTGATGTTTCCACTGTGCTTAATGTTTTTCTGCTTCTGTGTCTTGCCGGTTCCTTGAGGGCTTTGATGATAAGGGCAGAAGCAGAAGGTATCACCTCAGGCTTGGCCTGTCTGTTCTGAATCGTCATTTTCATTTCAATCCGCAGACCCTTCCAATCACCAGTTGCCTTGGTGGTGTCACCATCAACCTCTTTTGGAAACAGACCCAGGGGGCCAGGGCAGACACGACACCGACTTCCCCACCGGTATACCACAGGTACACGACTTTGACCTCGTTGGGCTTGGTGGCTCAGTTGGAAAACAATCTGCATGCAATGCAGGAGACCTAAGTTCAAACCCTGGTTCAGGAAGATGCCCTGGAGAAGGGAATGGCAACTCACCCTGGTATTCTTGCTTGGAGAATTCCATGGTTAGAGGAGCCTGGCAGGCCACTGTCCATGGGGTTGAAAAGAGTTGGACACGACTGAGTGACTAACACATGCTTAGGCAGTATGGCAGAGGCGGCTGGTGTCAGGTGAACCCAGATTCCGGACTACCAAAGAAGGTTGCACCTTGGCCTCCTCTGAGCTGTGCAAAGCCCAGAGGAACTTTATAAGTTATATCTGTTGATTTGTTAGTCATAAATTTAAGTCATAATTTTAAGAATATTAATGTATTTTAAAATAAAAATAAACATCTTATAAGTTAACAGATAACATTTCGATTAAAATAGCTGTTTCCTTTAAAAAAGTTAGTGAGAGGAGTAGTATTGTTTTGCATTTAACAAAATACAAAATCTGTTTGATGTCTGACCTAGGAAGACAACTGGAGTCTCCTAAATAATGAAAGAAAAGTGCTTACTGAAATTGGCAGTTTAGGAAGTCGGTGGTGATCTATGTCAAAACAATTTTGAAGATACTCATTTGAAGGCAAAGACAGTGTTTCTTGCACATCATTTTATCCTGAGTCTGGTTCAGTGCTTCGCATGTAGTAGATGCCAGGTGACATCCAGGAGGTAATTGAACCATCCTGCAGTGGGTAGGGATATGAACAGAGGGTGAAAATATGGATTTAGGGGGCACAGACACCACCTTCAAGGCACTTGGTTGAGAAAAGAAGCAAAACAAGGTCATAGCTGGATTCAGGCAGGATCAGAGAGGGTTGTTTTTTGTTGCTGTTGTTTATAAGAGTGTTTCTATGTGAGGAAACAAAAACAGCAGAGAGAAACTGACAACACAGCAAAGAAATGGGATGACCGGGGGACGGATGAGGGGTGGGGGAGGATAAGACGTGTATCATCCAGCAGAGCGTTTCAGACTTTAATGAGTATATGAGAACCTAGATCTTCTTAAAGTGCAGATTCTGAAACTGTCTGTTTCTAATGAGCACCTGGGTTGCTGGTCTGAGGACCTCACTGAGAAGGGAGATTCTAGAGCCCAGATGCAGAGCTGAATGTTGGAGGAGGAGCAGAGAGATCTGAACATCCCAGCTTATGGAACTTTTTTAAGAGAGATTTTTTTCCGCCTCTAATGTCCAGTTAGTACCCTTTCCTTTCTAAATTCCCTTTCTAATAATTTCGAATTTCAGTGTTCTCACAATGTTTGATGGGCAGCAAGATACTGAGGTTATGGCATAAAATGCAATGGTTCTACTATTTTTAAAATGAGACATTATTAGGATCACTAACAATTATCTAAATATCATTGCTTCATAAACAGAGCTCAGACTTTGGTGTTAGACATAGTTTGATTCTTGGCTCTGATTCTGAGTGGTTTTGGGCAAACTATTAACATCTTAAGTAGGAGTACTTTCATGCAATTTTTTTTTCTTTTGTCTCTTTGTGAGAATTATATATGTATCAATAATACATAAAGACCAGCACACAAGAAATGGTGGCTATTATTATCACATCACTCCACAAGTGCATTAGGCTGCATTGAATATAATTTCAAAGTTGGTTTCATAAATTATCAGATTCATCTAATTTTTCAAAGAATTTAAATAACAAGGTAGAATGAACAGATCAGGCTTTGTTTCTATGCACAAGAGAACTGTGCATATTTCTTCTGTAACTCGGACATGGTTTAACTTAAAAAAATATCTCAAAATAGCTCAAGTTAGCAGGCATGCAATTTTAGCAAGGTTGATTGGAATTTTGGCCTTTCCTGTAAGACTAGGCATACTGCTCATTAGAAAACATTTTTATCTGAATCTTTTATTCTTAGGGGCCAAGAATGCTGTTTTTCTTTGATAGCTAGGTTTACAGAAGGTAAGTCACCTTAATTAATTATTTCAACATTTCAAGTTATTATTATTCATTCTTCGTTTACAGCTATTTGAATTTTGACAAATTTCAATATAGTGACAAAACAAAATATATTCACTATAAGGTTATGATATAAACCTATTTTAATTTTAATTACAACTGCTATGAAGAAAGGGTTTCCCTGGTGGCTCAGACAGGAAAGAATCTTCCTGCAATGCAGGAGACCTGGGTTTGATCTCTGGGTGCGGAAGATCAACTCGAGAAGGGAATGGCAACCCACTCCAGTATTCTTGCCTGGGAAATCCCAGGGACAGAGGAACCTGGTGGGCCATAGTCCATGGGGTCACAAAGAGTCAGACACAACTGAGTGACTAACACTTCTTCACTTTCTTATGAAGAAAATGTGTATATACAATATTTCCACTTTTCACACTTGGACTTCCTATGCTGAGAACACAGTTCTGAGCTCTGGGAATTTGAAGGTGACTGATCATTGTCCCGGGGCTGGGGCCGGGTCTGTGTGGGCTGGCTGGATCTCAGGGAGGTAGCCCGAAGTACAGAAAGTAATAGTTTCTTTCTTTGTTGCTTTGAAAGCACCAAGAAGGAATGTCTCCATTTGTTTTTTTGTTTGTTTGTTTTATTTTTAATGCTCAGTACTAGGCCTTAAAAAAATTTTTTTTTAAAATTATTTACTTAGCTGCTCTGGGTCTTTGTTGTATGATCTTTGTTGCGTCATGCAGGCTCTTTCATTGTGGTGCACGTGGGCTCAGTTGCCTTGTGGCTTGTGGGATCTTAGTTCCCTCACCAGGGATCAAACCTGCATCCCCTGGTTTGTTAACCACTGGACCTCCTGGGAAGTTCTTTCATTTGGTTTTCTTTAGGAAACACATGCAGAGGGCAAAAAGGAGGTTCATAGAAGGTTAAAAAAATAAATAAATTGAGATTTATTGAGATAAATTTAAGTCAATTTTCCAGACTATCCCCAGGCACATTTTACCAGACCTTTTATTCTCAGTATTCACAATATTGCAAATATTTCGCTCTCCCTTATCAATCTTATAATCATCGTTGATCTCTTGCATTGGTAGAATATGCCCGGATGGTGGGAGGTATTAATGTACTACAATGAGTATTGAAGTTGGTAGCATGCTTTCATGTACAAGGTGATGAGGATATGCAGAAATGTCAGCCAAGCTACTTGACGCCAGTTTTAGTTGAGGTCTGTGGGCCCAGTGTTATTAAGATCCTGCTTGACTTTACTTTGGCTCAGAGGTTGAAGCATCTGCCTGTAATGGAGGAGACCTGGGTTTGGTCCCTGGGTCCGGAAGATCTCCTGGAGAAGGAAATGGCAACCCACTCCAGTATTCTTGCCTGGAGAATCCCATGGACGGAGGAGCCTGGTGGGCTAACATCTACGGGTTCGCAAAGAGTCGGACATGACTGAGCGAATTCAGTTTCACTAATTTTCACTTTGAAAAGTTTTTCTTGTTCTTTTTCTAAATCTTATAATTGTCTGTTAAGTACTACCTTCATAATTCATGCTCCTACTCTAATGCTTTTAAGAACTTTAAGAATTATAAGCCCAGGGATCTTTTCAAAAGGATCAGACTAGAAATGGATGTTTATGGTGGGTGTCACGTTAATTTACAACCACTGTCCTAACTTGACATTAGATCTATCCAACAGATATGGCAATAAACATGCAGGATACTGGTGTCTGATTCAAAAAATTTAGTTATTCACAAGAATTTATTTTCTCCACTGTGTTGGCCAAATATGTCAGAATAGCAATTAAAAGTAGATCTGAAATTATATAGCTCCTGATCTTTTAATTTAGCATCCAGTAAACTTTTCTGTCAGTGAGGGCTTAAAGAACAAAACACTTCATTGGCAAAGAATTTTTCTTGTGGGATTACATTGCAATTATTTTGCAAATGATGTGAAATTTCTACAAGCCACTAGAAGAGCAGAAATAATATTATCTCTAAAATTTGAGTTAAAGTCAAAATACTCCTGGTATTTTATCAGGTTTATATTTGTGTTTGACTTTTGAGGGACCAGCGTTTATGTGTCTTGGTATCTCTGCTAGCTAGCAACTCAATAAATATTTTTTGTTGCTCAATAAATATATGCTGATTAATTAATTTTCTTTTTTTACCCATGTTAATGTTTTAACTCTCCTAGTCATGAATTTTTGTGCAGTTATTAATTTGGAGATTAAAAGAAATTCTGGAAGGACAAATCCTATTAAGGTAAAATTTTTCTCTAATTTCTAAGGCAGAATCAGAAAAAGTTAACTCGTTAACATAATTAAATTGGTAATTTATTGCATGTGTTGTCAAATACAACTTTTCTTTCAAAACAGTGAAAAGTTTGGCTGTTGGAATTTATCAATTTAGATTTGTTTTTATATATGTTATAGGAAAATAAAAGCTATTGAAAATTTGGCCATGGCATAATGATTAATAAGATTTTAGAAAGTGAAGTGATGGGTAAATACCATTCTTCTGGCCTATTCCACCACTAGGAGAGTAAAATCAGTTTATAAATGCATATGATCCCCAAATATCTCTTGAGTACTCCTAAATCTTTGATCTTTTGAAGTTACAGCTCTTTTAATTTTCAAATACAGTGCCTTGAACGACCATCTCAGCTTCCCCAAATATGTCCAAGAATTCTTTTCAAAAACTAAACAAAAAAGTTTGTTTGGTTATGTTGGGTCTTAGTTACGGCCTATGAACTCTTAGTTGCAGCATGTGGGACCTAGTTTCCTGACCAGGAATCAAACCTGGGCCCCATGCATTGGGAGCAACGAGTCTTAGCCACTAAGACCAGCAGGGAAATCCTCCAAGGATTCTTAAGAGTGAACATATCTCCAGATTTCTCTGGTTCAGCTGTATACTTCTGCAGAATTCTCACTGCCTGTGTCAGTCTCTCAACTATACCAGACACTCACCTTTCCCAGGTAGCACTTGGCCTCACGCAGAGCATTACCATACCCTCAAGACACCACTAACAAAGCTGTGTATCCAACTTAGCTGAAGGTCTCCACACTTCAGAAGAGAATTAGAATATAGAAATGTTCACCACTGCCTTAAACCTATACTTTGAATACAACTATTTCTGGAACCTAAACGCTTCTGGAAGTTAAATACTTTATAGGTTTATTCAGCTTCCCAGCCTTTCTGCCTTACCTCAAAGTCTACCCTGTTCTCATTTATTGGAGAAATACTTTTCATAAATGTTAATATTTCCCAAGGCCAAATTCATGCCCGCTTAAGAATATTCCACTATTATTACCTGTGGGTATTAGAATATTCCACTCATTACCTATGGGAGTTGGTTTCTCACTAGGACTCACTAGACATCCTTAGACACCAGAAGACACACAGAAATACATCTTCTAAGGTTTGGTTTGTAGTGAAAGTAGTGGGGGTGGTGATAAATATTTCTAACAGAGCAATACAGGATGGCAATACAGGATGGGGATAACAAATTCTGTTTCTACTGAGGTTTCTGGGCCAGTAGGAAGAAAGCTAACTCCTCCTGATGTCTTTTGATCTCCTTTGGGTCCCTTTTGGGTAAAACACACACTCACGCAAGATCTCCCAAGTTTGAACAATTATTCTCAGAGACGAGACCATTTAAGTGCATATTTTAGAAAGGAAATACATCTCTAAAGCCATTACTTTGCTGACAAAGGTCCATCTAGTCAAAGCTATGGTTTTCCCAGTAGTCATGTATGGATGTGAGAGTTGGACTGTAAAGAAAGATGCATGCTGAAGAACTGATGCTTTTGAACTGAGGTGTTGCAGAAGACTCTTGAGAGTCTCTTGGACTGCAAGGAGATCAAACCAGTCCATCCTAAAGCAGATCAGTCCTGGGTGTTCATTGGAAGGACTGATGTTAAAGCTAAAGCTTCCACACTTTGGCCACCTGATATGAAGAACTGACTCATTGGAGAAGACCCTGATGCTGGGAAAGATTGAAGGCAGGAGAAGAAGGGGACAACAGAGGCTGAGATGATTGGATGGCATCACTGACTCAATGGACATGAGTTTGAGTAAGCTCAAGGAAGCCTGGCATGCTGCTGTCCATGATGTTGCAGAGAGCTGGACACGGCTGAGCGACTGAACTGAACTGAACAACTGAAAGCCAATACATCTCGCGAATAATTTTTCCTGACGGTAGAAAACAGCATTCTACATTTTACACAGCAAAGTTGCAGAGACTTTCCCCCTGCTATTTTTCTGACCTAGATCATGACCAGAGGTCTATCTCTGAAAAAATAAAATGGCACCTGTTATAATACTTTTTCAAATAACAGAGCCATAGACCCCTGATCACTACTTCTATTTATTCAAAGATCCAACAGAAGATATCTGATGTGTGTAATCTATGGGGATATATGTGTGTCTGTGTTTGTGTGTGTATATGTAAAGTTCTGTGTGTGCTAGGTCACTCAGACTATAGCCCACCAGGCTCCTCTGTCCATGGGATTTCCCAGGCAAGAATACTGGAGCGGGTTGCCATTTCCTATTCCAGAGGATCTTTCTGCCCAGGGATGGAACCCGCATCTCTTGTGTCTCCTACATTGGCAGGCGGATTCTTTACCACTAGCACCACATGGGAAGCCCATGTAAAGTCTTGTCTTAGTGTTTCCTGCCCCCGTACCCTCTACCCACCAATTCCTGGTCTAAGCAGAAATGGAGCAGTAGATAGGTGACTTCTTTCCCTGTTTCTGGAAAACCCCAGTGTTATGGATATATGCATCTGTGTGTGTATATATGTATATGAAAGCTTCAGTTACATAGGATTGAAATAGTTTGGCCTGACTGGTATATTTCTGTCCGCAAGTGTCCATGGTAGAGTCATGGATGGACCATTCTTAGTCTAAGAACTCCTGGTAGACTGACGATTTACCTCAGAGACCCTTGCGAGCATTCTAAACTGATGTCTACATTCAAGGAAATCCCTTTGCCTTCTTTCACAAAGGACCTTCTGAAGGAGCTGAGTCAAGGCTGGCCTCTTCCATGGCTATTTCCAGCCCTTGAGGGAACAGCTGACTCTCCTCTGTGTAGACTGAGATTTCACGGCTGTGCTGGAACTCTGAAGAATAGCCAATGGCTTCATTTCATAGCTGTTTATAACATCTCTTCACTCTGCACGGAGGTGAGAGTGAGGTGTGCTGGAGATCATCTTTCTCCCACCACTGACTCTCTGATGACTACTAAGGGAGAATCTGGGAGCACAATTTGGGTCTCTTGTTCCCCAGGCCAGTCTATTTTATACTTTTGGAATCCTTTCTTCTGTGAAGCTAACATATCAATCGATATCTATGCACTATTCACAGAAATAGGAAGAATGAAAAATGTGGGGGGACTTCCCTGGTGGTACAGTGGGTGAGAATCTGCTTGCCAATGCAGGGTACCTGGGTTGGATCACTGGTCCATGAAGGTTCCACATGCCACAGAGCAACTAAGCCCAAGCACCACAACTACTGAGCCCATGCTCTAGAGCTTGTGCTCTGGAACTAGAGAATCCACTGCAATGAGAAGCCTGCACACTGCAATGAAGAGTAGCCCCAACTCACTGCAGCTAGAGACAGTCCATACGCAGCAACAAAGACCCAGTGCAGACAAAATAAATGTAAAAAAGACTTCTAAACGTTTTTAAACAATTAAAGACACTTTTTAAAATAGAGTTTGAATTCTTATCAGTTTCCTATAATAGAAGGCTGTTCCCTCCTGCAAAGATAAAATGAAATATTTTATATTTCAAAACATAAATGCAAATAGTTATTACAATTCTAAGTTAATAGTACAGTAAATGTCGTGCTTAATTTTTTCCTGCTTTTTAGCAGAACAAGCTGAACAAACAAAAAGGCTTTTCCTCTGATCAAGTAAACTAAATGAGAGGTCAGGTAGAACTTTCGTACCAAAACATAAAAACAAAAAGGCAAAAAAATGTTTTAGAGAAAACAGGGCTTGACTATTTTTAACTTTGACTATCACTACTAAATATATCCCTTTAGGGAAAAACACAGAGTTCATTTTACTCATTCCACTAGGTTGCAGGAAAAGAAGTTTAGTAAACAGGCATTCTCTTCTTCTTTTTTCCCAGAAGCCCCAATAGTTTATTTTAAAGCTAATTCTAGGGTAAGTCCTTTTGATCTTACTGCTATCACTTAGAGAATTATAGTGCGGTTTTGCAAATCTGGCTAGAATGCAGGACCTTAACAACAACAAAAAAAGAAGTCTTAGATTCTATGTTAAATACTTTGAGTTCAATGATAGGAACTTTTGTAGATGCTGGAAAAAAAAAAAAAAACCCAAAGCCTTAAGATCTTTATAATAGGAAGAAAATAACCAGCTACTCTCCAAATTATGGGGTTGGCCCCATGTTTTGAAAGCTACCATCTCTGCTGGTCTCCTAAAGAGCTGTCTGTGCACACAGGGGAAAGTCAATAAGTACCAAGGGCTTCTCTCTGTCCATCTCATCTAGCAGATTCAAAAGACATGTTTAGGACCCCTGCCTTCATCTACTGGGCAGAAGACTCATCATCATCAACATCTTATGTGACGAGGGTCCAGCTCAGTCATCTTGATGACCTACAGGGGTAGGATGGAGGGGTGGGGGAGACTTAAGAGGGAGGAGATATATATATATTTACATAGAGCTGATTCACTTTGTTCTATAGTAGAAACTAACACAGCATTGTAAAGCAATTACACTCCAATTAAAATAAAAACCGTACTGAAGCCTTCCTCAACGTTCGTCTGCCTTTTGGAGGAGTGATATGAGATTCACCTAGGGTTTTTTCCCTTTCTGCTGCCTGCACATCTACATTCCTCCCTCTTACCTTCATTTCTTAAACGTTGTCTGTAGCACCGTGTCTACTTTTTTCTCACTGGCTCCCATTTCCAAATATAGAATGAAATCTACCTTTCTGAATACTATTATGGAAGTACTGACATCTGTAATCCTTTAATTACTGACACTGAAGGAGGTATTTTTATAGGTAAAGATGGGATACTTTATCATTATAGATGTATATTTTTTCTCTTTACATGAACTTAATTTTTTCCCAGGTTTAATGAGATATAATTGACATATAACATTGTGTAAGCTTAAGGTGTACAACATAATATGATACACATGTAATCACGAAATGATTACCACCATAAGGTTAGTTAACACTTCCATCACTTTATGTAATTACCATTTCTTCCTTTTTTGTGGTTACAACACTTAATTTATATCTTCGTAACTTTCAAGCATATAATATTGCTAACTATAGTCACCATGTGAAAGTGTTAGTTGCTCAGTCATGTCCAACTTTTTGCAGCCCCATGGGTTGTAGCCCACCTGACTCCTCTGTCTAGGGAATTCTCCAGGCAAGAGTGCTGGAGTGGGTAGCCATTTCCTTCTCCAGGGAATCTTCCCGACCCATGGATCGAATCTAGGTCTCTTGCATTATAGGCAGATTCTTTACTGTCTGAACCACCAGGGAAGCCCCATGCTGTACATCAAATCCCCAGAACTCATTCATCTTAAATCTGGAAGTCTTTATCCTTTGACCAATATCTGTCCATTTCCATCAGCCTCTGGCCTGGCAGTCACCCTTCTAGTCTCTATTTCTATGAGTTTGGCTTTTTAAGATTATATGTATATTTTTTCTTCACCCAGTTAACTGCCAGTAGACACTTCAGTTGTTTCCATGTCTTGGCTATTGTGAATGATGCTGCCAGGAACATGGGGTTACTCTTCAAGAGAATGATTTCATTTCCTGAAAATACACATTCAGAAGTGTATTACTGACAGAATTACTGGACTGTATGATAGTTCTGTTTTGAATTTTTTGAGGCACCACCATACTATTTCCCACATGTAGCTGTATCAATTTACATTCCCGCCAACATTGTACAGGGTTCCCTTTCCCCACATTCTTGCCAACACTTGTCTCATCTTTTTGATAATGGCCATTTTAACAGGTGTAATGTCACTGTGATTTTGATATGCATTTCCTGAAGGTTAGTGATTATGAGTATCTTTTTGTGTGTCTGTTGGCCATTTGTCTTCTTCAGAAAACTGTTTTTTCTTTAAATCAGATTTTTGTGTGTGTGCTGTATGAATTCCTTATATATTTTGGATAGTAACCCCTTATCAAATAGATGGTTTGTCACTATTTTCCCTATTCTGTAGCTTAACTTTTAATTTTGCTGATGGTTTCCTTTGCTGTGCAGAAGCTTTTTAGTTTGATGTAGTCCCACTTGTTTATTTTCGCTTTTGTTGCCTGTACTTCTGGTGTCATCCAAAAATCATTGCTAAGACCAATGTCAGGCAGCTTTCTCTCTATTTATTCTTCTAGGTATTTTAATGGCTTCTGGTATTAAAATTCATTTATTTCCTGTTAATTTTTGTGAATAGTATAGAATAGAGGTCCGATTTCATTCTTTAACATGTGAATGTCTAGTTTTTCCGACACAATTTATTGAAGTGAGTCTACCTTCCCAATGAGTATTCTTGGCTCCCTTGTCAAATATTACTTGACTATATATTTGTGAGTCTATTTCAGGGCTATTGATTCTCTTCCATTGGCCTATGTGTCTGTTTCTATGCTAGTATCATTCTATTTTAATGACTATAGCTTTGAAATAAAATTTGAAATCAGGAAGTGTGATACCTCCAGCTTTGCTCTTCTTTCTTGAGACTGCTTTGACTATGAAAGATCTTTTGTGGTTCTGTACAAATTTTAGGATTGTTTTTTCTATTGCTGTAGAAAATGCCAGTGGGATTTTAATAGGGATTGCACTGAATCTATATGGGTCACTTTGAGTAGTATTAACATTTTACAATATTAATTCTCTAATCCATGAGAAAGGCTATCCACTCCAATATTCTGGCCTAGAGAATTCCATGGACTGCATAGTCCACGGGGTTGCAAAGAGTCGGACATGACTGAGAGACTGTCACTTCAATCCATGATCATTGGATATCTTTTCATTTAGAATTTGTGTCTTCTCTAATTTCTTTCATCAGTCTCTTGTAAATTTCGGTACAGAGATATTTTACCTCCTTGGCTAAATCTAAGTATGTTATTGTTTTATAAATAGGATTGTTTTCTTTCTTTTTCAGATAGTTTGTGGTTAGTGTATAGAAATGCAAATGATTTTTATATGTTGATTTTGTATCCAGCTTTACTGAATTATTTTATTAGGCCTGGCGTGCTGTGACTCATGGGGTCGCAAAGAGTCAGACACGACTGCGCGACTGAACCAAACTGAAGCTTTCTAGTGGATTTTTTAGAATCGTCTCTATGTAAGAACGTATCATCTGCAAACAGAGAAGATTTCATCATATTTAATATGTTTTTTAATCTACCTTCCAGGACTGATTCTTCCTGTTAGTAAAAGTGTATTATAAGCATGAGAAATATACTTGCAATTTGGATGTTGGCTATCTGAACCTGTAAGGGCTGACATCTTTATGAACCTTATCTAACCAGGATACAAAGCTCAGTTATTTTATAAGTGTTTTCACTGAACCTGTCTCTTCTTGCAATAATTTCCAGCTACAATGTCCCTTCATTTTTATGATCTTTGCCCCAGGCATTGTTCAGCCCAGTGCTCCCCTGCCTCTTTTTCTTCCATTGTACAGAGTAACTCCCTTTTCTCCAGTTCATCTAAATCCTCTCTACTCTACCCCACCCACTTGCTTCAAAACACTTGGATCTGAGTTACCCATCTACTGAACCAAAGCATTAACTGACAAAGTCAGTCTCTCCCTGAGGAGCTGTGGTTCTCAGCTGGTGGTGGTTTCTCCCCAGGAGACATTTGACAATGTCTGGAAATGTTTTTGATGGTCATATCTACAGAGGCACTACTAGCACCTAGTGGGTGGAGGCCAGGGATGCTGCTAATATACTCTCATACACAAGACAATCCCTTATGACAAAGAGTTACCCAGCCCAGATTCTCAGTAGTACACTTGTTGAGAAATCCTACTGAAAAAAAAAAACTTAGATAAGCTTTAGTAATCATTGGTATTTTCTACTCTGCTCCTATTAATGTTTGATTACTTCTGTGCATTAAGAGTTATATCTTTTATACACCCCCTCCAACACACACACCAGTCAATAAACAATTGTTGAAAACCAGATACATGTCAGGCAGGGTCAGGCACTCCTAAGTTACTCATGGTTCTATGAGGAAAACATGTGACATTTTTATGAAACATACCCAGCTGGAATACAAAGCTCAGTTATTTTGTTAGAAGAGTTTCCACTGTACCTGTCTCTTCTTGCAAGAATTTCCAGCCACAGAGTCCCTTCATTCTTACAATCTTTGCCCCAGGCATTGTTCAGCCCAGTGCTCTCCTGCTCCTCCCTTTTTCATAACACAGAGTTACTGTTCAACCTTGTGACTGAAGGGGCTATGATGACATAAAGAAGACGTACCTAATGTAGCCCAAGATGATCTGCAAGGATTTTTGGAAGGATCCTCAGAAGGAAGAGGTCTGAATTGAGCCTGGAAGAATATGTAGGAGAAAGGCAGGAAAAGGAAGGGAGAAAGGCACATTTCTCACAAAGAGAAAAACATGGGTCAGGACACATGGTTAGAAAAGAGGGCAGTAGCAAGTCCTGAATGATGTCGACGTGATGGCAACCATCAAGATGGCCCCTAAGCTGGCAACTGGGAGTCCTAGAAGGAGGAGTTAATTGGGTGACATGATAAGATTGAATTTTAGAAAGGTCATACATTTTCTGAAAGCTAGCTGAGAGCTAATGAACTAAAGTGGAAATGAGAATGGGGAAGAGGGGCCAAATGGAGTGATATTGAGGAGACAGCAAGGACAGGAATGGGGATGGGGCAGACATGGAGGTGAGAGGTGAGGAAGTCCAGCTTGACCTCCAGATTTCAGGTGTGGTACCATTTACAAGTCAGGGAAAGCAAGGGGAAGCCTGTGGGATGAGACAGAAAATCAATTTTGGAAAATCTTTGTGTCAGACAAATGTTTTCATTTATAAAAGTAATTTACATGTCTCTGCTGCTGAAGAATTGATGCTTTTGAACTGTGGTGTTGGAGAAGGCTCTTGAGAGTTCCTTGGACTGCAAGGAGATCAAACCAGTCAATCCTGAAGGAAATCAGTCCTGAATATTCATTGGAAGGACTAATGCTGAAGCTGAAGCTCCAATACTTTGGATGTGAAGAGTCGATTCATTAGGAAAGACCCTGATGAAGGCAGGAGGAGAAGGGGACAACAGAGTATAAGACGGTTGGATGGGATCACCGACGCAATGGACATGAGTTTGAGCAAGCTTCAGGAGCTGGTTAAGGACAGGGATGCCTGGTATGCTGCACTCCATGGAGTCACAAAGAGTCGGATATGACCAAGTGAGTGAGCAACAACATACATGAAGTGAAGTGAAGTGAAGTGAGCTCGCTCAGTAGTGTCCGACTCTTTGCGACCCCATGGACTGTAGCCCACCACGCTCTTCCATCCATGGGATTCTCCAGGCAAGGATACTGGAGTGGCTTGCTGGATTTCAGTTCACTGACAAAGGATTGAACCTGGGTCACATCACTGAAAGCTGGCAATCCTAACCACTAGGCCATCAGGAAACTCCTATTTTTTGGGGGGTGAGGTTTCTTCCAAATTGTTCTGTGTAGAAAAATTGCACACAGAATGCAACCACATAAGAAAACAGAAAATCACAAAAGAAAATGCAATCACATAAGAAAATAGACTCTTACGTGAGTCATCTAAAGGTATGATTTCACTGCCTTTAGACCATGAAATTTTTGCACCTGGTCTTAATTCCTGGATATGTTCCATTGTATACTAGTTTACAGTGTATGGGAGCTTGAATAGAATTTATACCCTACTGTTCTGTGTAAATTGTATTAATCTTGTGTGTTAGTCATTTAGTCGTATCCAACTCTTTGCGACCCTGTGGATTGTAGCTCACCAGGCTCCTCTGTCCATGGAATTCTTCAGGTAAGAATACTGGAGTGGGTTGCCATTTCCTTCTGCTGGGGATCTTCCCAACTCAGGGATCGAACCCGGGTCTCTTGCATTGCAGGCAGATTCTTTTAATTATATTGAATTGGTTCATAATGCTTTTCAGGTCTACTATATCCTTCTACTTTTCTGTGTATTCATTCTAATAAGTTTTGAGAGTTTGATAGTGAAACTCCAACTAAAATTCTTAATTTCTCTACTTAAAAAATTGAAATTTATAGTGGAACTATATGTAATTTTCTTCTGTATTTTCTAAGTCTCCTATAAATGTGTTATCATATTTTCATAATTTAAAACATAAAAAAAGAGAAAAAAGAAAAATACAATCACAGATTTGACTACTTTATAGATGACTTTCCCCCCATTTTGTAATATATATACATTTCATAAGCATGTATTTCTTTACTATTTATTTTATGCTGGAGTATAGCCAATTAACAATATTGTGATAGTTCCAGATGTACAGCCAAGTGACCCAGTCATACATATACATGTATCCTTTGTAATATATTTTTAAACATCTCTCTTTGTCATGGACTATCCTTTTACATTTTCACTGATTGCACAATGTCTCATTCTATGGAAAAACCATAATTTATTCCACCATCCCTATTGTTTAGATTGCTTTGAGGATCTCATTTCTAACAAATCATGCATAATGCCATCACAGGTTGTCCTCCAGAGACGGACAGAAATGCCATTTGAAGCATAAGATAGTTATCAGGGACTGACGCCAGGGAAGTGAAGAGGGAAGGAACAGGAATGGGTGAGGGAGAAGCTGAACTCTGACACAGGCTGACAGCCTCAACAGACCTCACTTATATTGAAAGGGCCCATCAGAGTTGTGCCGAATTGGGTGGAAATGACCGGACTTTTTATAACTTCAAGTCCTGGGGCCACTTTCACTGGGCATGGCCTCAAGTGAGGCTGCGCTCTGCAGCCGAGGAGGACTTCTAGAGAGAGATTTGGCTAGCACCTCTATGTGTCCCCTGAGGATGCTCCTTTTATGCATATATCTTCACCTGTATCCTTAGTATAAATTCTCAGAAGTAGAATTGCTGCAGTAGAGCAAGGGCATTTAAAAAATTTTAGTATTTATTGCCAAATTACTTTCCAAAAAGATGGTCACTTTCTCCTATCAACAGTTCATTTCACCACTAATGTGAACATGACAATTGTATTGTTTCATGTTTTAAATATTGAAAGGTACTTCAAATTCTTTTGGAAAATAAATAATATTTATGATGTTTTGTCATTATGAATTTTAAGTCCTTTCTCTCTGCTGCTGCTAAGTCGCTTTAGTCGTGTCCGACTCTGTGCGACCCCATAGACGGCAGAGAGTTGGATCTGGGTCTTCTGAGTTGCAAATTTGCAACACTAAAGAGACAGAAATGGCTGGTGCCTGAGCTGACTTGAAACAGAATTTGCAATACCCTATAGCTCTTTCCATGTGAGTATTTGAGCAAACAAATGAAATTCCCACTTATTAGGAAAAATTCATATTTGACACACTACTGATAGAGATGAATGGGAAATAATCATCATTTACTAAGTGCCTGCTTGATGCCAAGCAATGCCCTGGGCTTTTACATATAACATCATAATTTTAATTCTCACAAGAAACATTTGAAGTAGTTATTCTCATCACATTTTTCAGGTGAGCAAATTGAAGCTCAGAGAATTTGGTAACTTGGTAACCTTAGTCATCCAGATTCCCAAGGCTCTGCACTTCTTGCCGTTCTGGGCTGCTTCCCCCATCGCTGAATGTCAACTGACATAGCAGTAGCTTTAAATGGTATTTTATATATATATATATGCTGCTACTGCTGCTAAGTCGCTTCAGTCGTGTCCGACTCTGTGCGACCCCATAGACGGCAGCCCACCAGGCTCTGCCGTCCCTGGGATTCGCCAGGCAAGAACACTGGAGTGGGTTGCCATTTCCTTCTCCAATGCATGAAGGTGAAAAGGGAAAGTGAAGTCGCTCAGTCGTGTTTGACTCTTCGCGACCCCATGGACTGCAGCCTACCAGGCTCCTCCGTCCATGGAATTTTTCAGGCAAGAGTACTGGAGTAGGGTGCCATCGCCTTCTCCGATACATATATATACACACACACATATACTTATATACATATATATGTGTAATAGCTGTAGTAATAGTAATTCTCATGAAGCTTGCAGAATGTCTGTCTTTCTATTGGTTTGGAAATCCATAGCCTTCACCATCTAAAATTTTTGTATCACTTATGATAAACAGCACATTGCATATATAAGGTGCTTGCTAAATATTTAATATTGGGTTGGCTAAAAGGTTCATTTGGGTTTTCCCATAAGATATTATGAAAAGCCCAAATGAAATTTTTGGTTAAGGTCTTAAGTAGCCAGAAAGACATTTCTTCCTAGTTTCTTTAATCCTTTCATCCTCATTGGGTTTGTTCTGAGCACGGTGCCCTCAGGAGGCAAGAGGATGATCCAGCCAATAGTTTTTCACTTTTGCAGAAACAACTGGTGAGATCTTCTAAACAGACCCAGTGATTACAGACAATGCCAGTGAAAAAAAAGGTTGGATGAAAATAAACATAATAAACAAACCCCATCCTCTAGAAGTCACCTAAATCTGGAAGGATGCTGGTGAAATCTTTATTCAGAAGAGTAAATGAGTTTAATCCCAGCTTTAGGTCTAATGTCTAGGTAACAGGAAATACTGAGGGAAGAGAAATATTGTGAAGACACCCAAAAAAGAGCCATCAGACAAAACTAGAAGGCTGACTGGTTTCCTTAAGGCAATGTCCTTCTAAAACGGGGTGGATGGTGGAGTCGGAGAGAAGTAGAAAGCTATTCTAGGCTAAAAAAAAAATAAAGAGGTAACCAAAGGCAATATGTGGTTATTGTTTGGGTTCTGGTCTAAGTCAGCGGTAAAAAGACATTTTGGAATCCATTGGAGGAATTTTGAGTCTGGACTGGGTGTAGATTAATACTAAGTGATTATGGTTAGCTTTATTTAAGTGTGAAAATGATAATACGCAGAAAAGTGTTCTTTAAAGAACGAGTTGTCTATTATGCTATCTATGGGTGAAATATAATTCTCTCTTTAAGTAGGAAATATATCTTCAGTAGAAAAGGTGAATAAGGTAGAAAAGGTAAATAAGGCAAAAATAGATCCTAGTTATTCATTAAGCTAGTCTCTTTGCTCTTTGACGTCATTTTGCATCATATGGAGTAAACGATCCACCAGGAAGAAAAATAAAAGGATTGCTTCCTCTCCCTTCCAACCGTGACACCATCAGTGTGTGGCCGGGACAGGGCAAGAGCTTGAAGCGAGGTTCCAGGGAGCCTAGACAGATAAGCAGGTTTCTTTCCGGAGATCTGATTTGAGTATGAAAAGAATCCACACACGCCAGCCTTTGAGCCTCCTACCTCCAGACCTACGCACCTACCCAGGGCCCCTGCGGATGGTGAATGACGCATCACCTTACTGCTCCGGGCGTGTTCCCAAACCACGCAGGATAGAGGGTTTGACCTCAGGGTGGGGGCTGACTTTCTTTCTCTTCGGACCCTTATCGGAGGGCCGGGACTGGAATGGCAGGTACCTTCCTCCTTGCCCACCTGGACTCCGAGCGGAGCGGGGCGGGCCCAGGCTGGGGGCAATGGGCCGCACGTGCCTAGGGCCAGTACCCTCACCTGCCGCCAGGAGGGCCCGGGCCACGGAAGGGGGCGGAGACCTGGGAGAGGGGCTGTCCGCACTTGGCGGCGGGGCGGGCGCGCCGCGGGCTCGGCCGGAGCGGGAGCAGGTGAGGGCGGCTGGCCGGGCCGAGCTCCATCGCGGGGGACGTTCTTGGCCGGGAAAGGTGCAATTGTGTGCAGCTATTCCTGGTATGTCAGGCGGGCCGGGCGGCCGCGAGCGGTGGGGGCGCCGCTTCCCGGGTCCCCGGGAGAGGGAAGGCGGCCAGGCGGACGGAGGCGAGAAGGATGCGGACAGGATGCGGGCGCGGGGGCGCCTCCCCTCCGGGGAGAGGATGGGGGCCCGCGGTCCGGTGGGCGGCGCGGGAGCGGGAGCGTGGCCCGGGCCACGGCCTCTGGGAGGACGGTGGCATCCCCTAGACCAGACTGTCCGACCACAAAGGCGGCTGCGGCCGGGAGCCCCGGGGCGCCGTGGGGGTGGAGGAGCGGAGAGGGTACGGAAGCGGCGACTGGGCGGCCGCGGGGTGGGCCGGGGCGGGGCATTCCGGGAGGGCGGTGGCCGCGCTGCGACTTTTGAAGTCGAAACAGCCCTCGGGTCTGGTGCCGCGCGCTTCCTCCGGTCGCCCTCCCCGCCTCCCGCGCTCTGTCCGGTCCCCGCGGCGTTTTCGGGAGTTTGGAGAAAGCCACGTCTTCAAGTTCTTGTGGTTCGAAACTTTGCCGAAGTTTCAACAACTTCGCAACAAAGGGAGAGACCGCGTGCCCCGGCGTCTTGCAGCCGGAGAGAGGCCGGGGCATCTGGCCCGTCGTGCGCGGCACTGCCGCCTGTCTGCGCGCCCACCACCTCTCTCCCTAGTTCTGGAAGGGATGGAGGAGGCGGAGGCCGATTGCGCCCTGGCGTTCGCCGAGGCCCAGCGATGGGTGGAGGTGAGTGCCTTTTCTCCTCTCCTTTCCGCAAGAGTTGGCCGCTCTTGCCACTAAACTTTCAGCCGTCTCCCCAGACCTTCGCGGGCGCAGCGCGTCGCGTCAGGCTGGTTCGCGCGGTAGTTCGGAGGACTTTCCGAGTTCCGTGTCTCATCATTTAACGTCCAGCGAAGCTTAGCGCTGCTCTCCCCACAACCGTTTCCCTGAGTTTCCCCGGAGCGCCTCTGCCAGGGCCCCGCGGGGTTTTGGGACCGCGCAACCCTGCGGACCATCCCACGTCCGCGCCAGGACGCCGGGGATGTCTCTGCAGGGCGGAGAGGGCTCAGGGTCTTCGCGTGCCTTTTTCTGGCGGTGGCTAGAAATGGAAACGCCTGAAATACACCAGCTTGGGCAGTACTGTGTGTCGGATGGGAGGGCGGATGGAGGACCGTAAGACACCTGTGGCGCCCCTGGAGCGATGCTTTCTCCGAGGTAGCTTCCGGGGCCCAGGTTGTGTAACTTAGGGCGCGTAGGCTTTCCTAAGTCGGCATTGATAAGACTAAGATCTCCTGAAATCACTCACTCAAGGGTGGTTATTTACCCAGCTATGCCTCAAGGAGATCTTCCACTCCAGTTTTTGCCTTTAAAAGGAGACGGTCTCCTGGAATATCCAGGATCAGCGCCTTAGGGTTACTTCTGTCTGAAAAGTTAACACTAGGACTTCTAGCCATTATTTTTTTGGATGTCAAAGATGACTTTTATAATGATGCCGAAGAAGTTTTCCGAGCAGTTGTAGATCAGGAAACACTGCTTGTTAGAGAAGTGTTGTCTTTACCAGCTTGGCACTTATTTAGGGGTTATTGAACCCAGGTGCTGAGCTATTCAACGTATTTAAATATTCAAATTAGGATTAAAGATTTTTCCATGGGAAAGACAGCATATTCAAGAATCCCAAAGCAAACAGTACCTTAATTTAGTTCTTCCTAAAGAATTAAATGTATGTGGGAAAAAAAAGAATAAGCTTTAAATGCTATGGTTTTCACACTAAAGGAAAGTGAATGTCTCACTACCACCCAGCCAGTCGGTGGAGGACGTCTAAGAAATTAGCTTTGCCATCATTTTGTACTGAAACTTTGAGCTGGTTTGAAGGTGACCTAAAGGTGTGAGGCGAGGGCATGGGGAGGTTGGTAGAAGAATAAACACTGTATTCTGAATTGAAATTAGAGTGGAAAAATTCCAGCAATGTAGTTAAGAGAAATAACTTCCCCCATTCATAAACCTTGACAAGTCAAGCCTTTCAAAGGTAGTTTTCCATTAGCAGTATGTGTACTGCATAATTTTAGAAGTTAAACTTGCCCTTCTGTGTTTGAGTGTTAGGGATGTAGAGAGGGAGAAGGGAAGAAATATGGGATACATTTTTGGCCAGACAGGGCTCCAGTGTGGAGGTTGCACCTGCAAGTTCAGTGTTTGCTTAAGTGTGATTATTGATGACTTCACATCCTTTCCTTTTTTAGTATAAAGATTTCGAGATTTCAACATTCCTGTTTCGGTGATAACTTGCTTGTAATTGGATAAGATTTCTATGAGAAATTTGTAATAAACTTTGGGGTGATGTGTTGTGATAGAAGGTATCTCATGAACATGGTGAATGTGCACATCTCCCCAACCCCCATCCCACTCTCCCCAAAGTGTTTGTCAGCAATGATTTGGTAACTTGGTAAAGTGTTTTGTTCCTCCTTAACAGAAAACTGAATGTTTCTAAAGGCTTTGCCATATAATTTGAATGTGGTTAACTCTTATGAAATTAAAATCGACTTTTTCTAGGGCCCCAGGAAGCAAGGCAGTACAATACATTCTCTGAAGATATGTGAATAATTTACATATTCACCTATACTTTTGGTATACTTGGGACATTGAAGTGACAGCTTAGTGGTCACTGCTAGGTTTATGTTATTTCTTCAGTTAGTGTCCGAATGTATCCCTCCTCTTAGCTTTGTCATTACAACCAGGTTACATATTTTAAAATATTGCTCTTGCCGAAAGAAGCAGGATGAATGACTGTCTCATTGCCATAACATCTTAACTCTGAGAACTGCTAACTTGAAAATAAAATATTGATTGCAAAGTATATAAAGTATTTTGGAAAGCGTGGGCTATTATAATGTAAATCTTTCTCCTGCTGACTAATATTCTTGCTCCATTTTTCCATTTATATTGTACTTTACATACACTGAAGCATAAATGTTTCATTCATATATATGCATGCTTTCCTGGTGGCTCAGAGGTAAAAAGCATCTGCCTGGAATGCGGGAGATGCAGGTTCGATCCCTGGGTCGGGAAGATCCCCTGGAGAAGGAAATGGCAACCCATTCCAGTACTCTTGCCTGGAGAATCCCATGGAGGGAGGAGCCTGGTAGGCTACAGTCCATGGGGTCGCAAAGAGTCGGACACGACTGAGCGACTTCACGCACACATGTATATATTCATAATGCACATATAGGAACATATGTATTATTATATTATATAAATCGTGTCATATACATGCATCTATGTATAGTGAAGTGAAGTCGCTCAGTTGTATTGAACTCTTAGTGACCCCATGGACTGCAGCCTACCAGGCTCCTCCGTCCATGGGATTTTCCAGGCAAGAGTACTGGAGTGGGGTATGTACATATAAAACACAAATAAATATATCCTTGATATATGCTGTCATATATTGGGCTTCCCTGGTGGCTCAGTGGTGAAGAATCTGCTGCTGGTGCAGGAGACACGGGTTCGATCCTCTGGAGAAGGAAATGGCAACCCACTCCAGTGTTCTTGCCTGGGAAATCCCATGGACAGAGGAGCCTGGCGGACTGCAGTCCATGGGAAGTAGACAGAAGAAGAGTCAGAAGCAGAGTAGAAGCAGAAGAGTCAGACATGACTTAGCAACTAAACAGCAACAACAGTACTATAATATACATATTATATGTATTGTACGTAATATGACCTAATCAGCTACCTTTATTTTCAGCTGCAGCTTTGACTAGCCCAAGGTCAAAAGAATCCAATAACCTTGTAAATCTTTGAAAGATAACCAGAGTCCATGCCAGTATGTCCTTGCCATTTCCGTGCTCCATCAGCAATTTTAAATAACTAATGTATTACTCCCGTTACCAACATTAAAATCGTTTTTTTTTGTTTGTTTGTTTTGGGAGGAAGAGGAGAAAGGGTAAGGTGAGGACTAGTGCTTCTTATTCTGCCAGTTATTGTCATTTTATGACTCTTTATTTCAAATTTTTCTTTGCTATTTAAAAGTGTATATATACTTCTGTTTAGTTTCATATTTGAAATAAAAACAAATGTAGGAACATAACCTTCTAAGATAATTCAGCATCATGATATTGGATTATTAGCTGGTTGAAAATGCAATTTGGAATATTAAGAATGTAGCGAGCTAGTTTATGATTGAACAGTCATTGAAAGCCAAATGATGTAATGGTTTGGAGGTGATGGCAAAGGGGAAGCTTGATTCTAGCACGGTCATGGAGTGGGAGAGGGAGTGGCAGAAAATGCACTCCAGACCCTCTAATTTTAGTCCTTTTCTGCAGCGCCTTTTAATTTTCTGTACCAAATAGTTGCCTCTGTCTTTTTGTTTGGTGGGGGGGGGGGGAGCATTAAAAACCCTGTAATAAACAGACAAAATACCAATGAGATTGAAAACTGAACATTATTGCTCACTGCATTGGTTGGTTACCCATTTCCAGTATGTGACTTTCATGTTCCTATCTAGGTTGAGGTTTAAACACAGTAGTAATTTTTATGACTGGAGCAGAACAGGCTAGTTTAATTCCACACCTTCCCGCTCCCCTGCCAGTCCTGTTATCTCTGGGTTTGATATTTTCAGTATCACTGTCACCCTGTAGAAGGACCAAAGAGATGCCAATTGAGCTCATTGTCACGCCTGGCACCAGAATATGAATCCTTCCCCAGTTACTTCCAGCTGGTCTGTTTCTCCACCTGTTCATTTCTGTCCTTTAGGGATCGTGTGCTAGTCATCACTTTTGTTTACATTTAGTGCTAAATTTTTAAAGAATGGCGCTCTGTGGGTCTCCCACTGATAGTTACATAATTCGCCTAAGTGATTTCCCTCTTTTTCTCTGTAAGCTGTTTCCCTTCTATTGGTGGTTTCCCATCTGTGGTCTGGTGTGAAAGGATTTGCCGAGTGCACTTGAGTCCTCGGTGCATAGTAGTGTTGTCTGCAGACAAAACAAAGGTTCTCATGATTTGTACTGTTGTTTTTCAGATGGATGTAAAGTGATGTAAACATGCATTTGAAAATCTTAGCTGAATTCATAGAAGCATTTCTGGTAATAATATACAGTTTCAATGGACAGATATTAAACTTGAAAAGACTGATGATAAAAATTTGTTTAACATTTTAAATGTTAGAAAGCAGTTCTTATTGTAGCTGTTGAAACTGGAATTAGTTTTTCAGAACATAACTTGATTTTGATTTTTCTTTTCTGAGGAGGCATGAAAGGATTTTAAAGTCTGCATATACATTAAGCTGTGAAATGTAGCTTCCACAGCCCTTTACAGTCTGGTCTGTGGCTTTATGTCTTTGTTTTTGCTCATTTTGTACATTACTATTTACATAACTGCCAGATAGCATAGAGATTAAGAGCACAGATTTATACATTTATCCCCAGAACTTATTTACCTTACAACTAGAAGTTTGTAACTTTTGACTGCTTTCATCCAATTCAGGATAACTATAATTAACATTGCTGTATAGCATATTTGAAAGTTGCTAAGAGAGTAAATCTTAATGTTTTTATCACAAGGAAAAGCTCTTCTGTAACTATTTGAAGAGATGGATGTTGACTAAGCTTACGGTGGTATTCATCTCACAATATATGTCAAATTGTTCGGGGATCCACCTTTCACCTATACAAAGCTGTATGTCAATTAAATCTCAATTGAAAAAAGAGAAAAAAAGCACCATTTTGAAATTAAATCTTTAAATCGTGGCTCAGCTTCTCAAATCCTGTAGGCCTCAGTTTTCTTTGAGCCTCCAGTGGTGATGATGCCAGCGGAATGAGGTGCTGACTGTATAGAAGCTGTGTGTTAGTTGTTCAGTCATGTCTGACTCTTTGTGACCCCATGGACCATAGCCCCCAGGCTCCTCTCTCCGTGGGATATTCCACGCAAGAATACTGAAGTGCGTAGCCATTCCCTTCTCCAGGGGATTTTACTGGCCTAGGGATCGAACCTGGGTCTCCTTCCTGCGTTGTAGGCAGATTCTTTACCATCTGAGCCAATAGGGAAGCCTATTAAAAGTGTTCCCTAATCCTTGCTTGTGTTTCCCCTTGCTCAGGGTGCTGTTTTCTCACCTTCAGACTGTTGTGATTGGAATACTCAGTACACCTCTTTAATCTCCCACACTTGGGGTCTATGGTTGACCTTTGTGTGAGGCCTTTTCTGGGCTACCAAGCGTCCATCCCACTCCGTTCTTCCTCGTCTCTATTATGTAGACATCTCTTTCTGTACTCTGTGGTATAATTACATCCATTTTTCCATGTTAGACTATGTGTTAACTGAAGGAGGGAACAACATTTTATCTTGAAGATTTGATTCAGTGCTGCATAAATGTTTGTTGAGTGAAAGTACAGTCTTACGGCTGTGGCTTTAAATTTTTTTTTTTTTTTTTTTTTTGCCACTTTGCATGGCATGTAGGATCTTAGTTCCCTGACCAGGGATTGAACCTGCCTTGGAAGTGCAGAATCTTAACCACTGGACTTCCAGGGAATTCCCAAGGCTGTGGCTTTAATAAAACCTATGGAATAGACTTTATTGACTATGCCAAAGCCTTTGACTGTGTGGATCACAATAAACTGTGGAAAATTCTGAAAGAGATGGGAATACCAGACCACCTGACCTCCCTCTTGAGAAACCTGTGTGCAGGTCAGGAAGCAACAGTTAGAACTGGACATGGAACAACACATTGGTTCCAAATTGGGAAAGGAGTACATCAAGGCTGTATATTGTCACCCTGCTTATTTAACTTCTATGCAGAGTATATCATGTGAAATGCCAGACTGGATGAAGCACAAGCTGAAATCAAGATTGCCGGGAGAAATATCAATAACCTCAGATAAACAGATGACACCACCCTTATGGCAGAAAGTGAAGAGGAACTAAAGGGCCTCTTGATGAAAGTGAAAGAGGAGAGTGAAAAAGCTGGCTTAAAACTCAACATGCAGGAAACTAAGATCATGCATCCGGTCCCATCACTTCATGGCAAATAGATGGGGAAACAATGGAAACTGTGACAGACTTTGTTTTCTTGGGCTCCAAAATCACTGCAGATGATGATTGCAGTCATGAAATTAAAAGATGCTTGCTCCTTGGAAGAAAAGCTATGACTAACCTAGACAGTATATTACTTTGCCAACAAAGGTCCATTTAGTCAAAGCTATGGTTTTTCCATTACCCAAGTATGGATATGAGAGTTGGACCATAAAGAAAGCTGAGCGCTGAAGAACTGATGCTTTTTAACTGTAGTGTTGGAGAACACTTTTGAGAGTCCCTTGGACTTCAAGGAGATCAAACCAGTCATTCCTAAAGGGAATCAACCCTGAATATTCATTGGAAGAACTGATGCTGAAGCTGCAATACTTTGGCCACTTGATGCAAAGAACTGACTCATTGGAAAAGACCCTGATGCTGAGAAATATGGAAGGCAAGAGGAGAGGGGGATGACAGAGGATGAGATAATTGGATGGCATCACTAATTCAATGGACATGAGTTTGAGCAAGCTCCGGGAGTTGGTGATGGACAGGGAAGCCTGGTGTGTTGCAGTCCATGGAGTTGCAAAGAGTCAGACATGACCGAGCAACTGGGCTGAGCTGAACTGAAGGACCGGGATTCTTTCTTCTTCCAGTGTCTGAAGTTGAGCTCTTCGCTTTGGCAGTTGGTTGGGAGTAGTTACACAATGTGCCTTCCTCTGGGTGCCAGTGTGTGCTTGCCTGTTTACTCACTATTTCCTTTTCTGCCCCAACCCTGTTCCTGAGTGAGGTCACTCTACTCCTGCCTTCTAGTTAATGGTTTCCCTCATGGGGACTTACATTAAGTCATTTTGTTATCCAAAATTGCCCTTGATGTGCCTACTTTGTACCAGGTATTTGCTGGGCTGTGTATGTGTGTGCTAGTCACCCAGTCGTGTCTGACTCTTTTCAACCCTGTGAATGTAGCCCACCAGGCTCCCCTGTCCATGGAATTCTCCAGGCAAGAACACTGGAGTGGGTTGCTGTGCCCTCCTCCAAAGTCTTCTGCGTTGGCTGGCAGTCTCTTTACCACCAGCACCACCTGGGAAGCCCAGAGTTGCAGACTCTACCTTTGGTCAAACGTATAGGTCCATGCCCAGCAACCTAATGATGCTATCAAGTATTTTTATCGCTCAGGAAGGTTTCCTTGCAGAAGGGCTTTATCATTCCACTCTTCTGATTTCTAACATCAAAGATTTCTCAGGGCAGTTGTAAGCAGCCAAGAGGTGTCTTGATGTCAATTTGTTTTTTTATTCTTTACGCAGCATTTTACTGTTTCTTACACACACCTTTATTTAGCAAATAAGGAGGAGTCTTAGGGCAGGAGGGGTGGAAGAGATGAGGGCGTTCACAAAATTCTCTTGGGAAGGAACTGATTCACACAAATAGGAACCAGGGTAGAGATGCTGTTAGAATCGCTTGATTCCAGAAAGTGTAAACACATACGACAAGATATTTCCTGAGGAACTGGGAGGATTCTAGCAGTGTCAGTCATCCTGATTCCTTTCAAGGTACTGGTATCCTGAAAACTAGAAATGGACCTCTTCTTAAAGTGGGGAAAATACCAGGAACTTGCACCTTTCATAAAAAGAGTGCTCTTGAGCCAGCTAGAGAAATGAACTCGTTGGGCCAAAGGCAATGAATGAATTTTTTGATTGTTGATAATGTGGGAGCCCTGGGTCAGGAAGATCCCTTGGAGAAGGGAATGGCAGTCCACTCCAGTATTCTTGCCTGGAAAATTCCATGGTTAGAGGAGCCTGGTGGCCTATAGTCCACAGGGTCGCAGAGACAGACATGACCCTCTGGAAGCTTTGTGCTAATTTGCAGCCATGAGCAGGGGTAGGGGGCCCCAAACTCTCTTTATTCTGACCAGAATTGAAGTTGTCATTTGCGTTTTCTGTCTAAGTAAATAGATGAAGGATGTATGTTCTGCTTTTTCTCAGATCGCTAATGATATTTATCTAACCAGTAATGAAAAAGTGAAGGCGTTAGTCACTCAGTTGTGTCCGACTCTTTGTGACGCTATGGACTGTAGCCCACCAGGCTCCTCTGTCCATGGAATTCTCCAGGCAAGAATACTGGAGTGGGTTGCCATTCCCTTCTCCAGGGAAGCTTCCTGACCCAGGGATTGAACCCTGGTCTCCTGCATTGCATACAGATTTTTTTACCATCTGAGCTGCTAGGGAAGCCCCATCTAACAGATAACTCACTGGGTTTCTTCCAGTGAGGAAGGGTGAAGCTGAAGCAAGGAGGGTTCTGTCTTCTCTAAAGGAGATCACAAGAGGCTCATAGGGCCCCTGGCCTCCTGAGGTGAGTCTCTAGGGTCATGGGCATGGTAGGGCCATCGGGGAAGTATCTCCTGATGGTCTCACTTTGCTTTTGGTTGTTTGGAGAGACCTTTCGAGTTCTCCATCTCATCTCCAGTTCTGAGATGAAAATTGGAACAGTTTGTCATTGTGAGGAAGCAGGGCACCTTGATGTTGCTTCAGCCATTTGCAAAGCACAGAAAATCTTAAAGCTTCTCTGAGGATGAGAGAGGAGAATGTCCGGAGTGTGTGGCAGGGAGTATGCGCTTCATTCAACCCACTGGGGCAGCACTCGCCCGCTTGCTCTCTGGATGCCAAGGGTGCTTTGGGTGGTCAAGGGTTTCTCTTGAGACTAATTGATTCCTTTTACTGCCTCCTTCCTTGTAAAATCTCTCCTCCTGTGGCAGCCTGGATGGGAGGGGAGAAAGGATACATAAGGATACATGTATATGTATGGCTGAGTCCCTTTGCTGTCTACTTGAAACTGTCACAACATTGTTAATCGGCTATACTCCAATACAAAATAAAAAGTTTAAAAAAAATCACTTCTCAACAGCATGTGACTTTTAGAAAAGCTCTGTTTTTGAAAATGTTAGTTAAGAAAAACTAAGCAACATCAACACAATTACCTTTTAGTTAGACTGTTTTAGTTCAGAGAAAATAGAGTGTAGGTTAACTATTTCATCTGTTGCTGTCTGCAAACTGAATTTCCTGTATTGTTCCCATTGCCTCCACTCCCGGACAGAAAGCTCTCAAGTGCTTGTTGAACAAATGAAATTTTGCATCCAGTCAAAGGGTTGACTGATTTAATTGATGTCTGGAGATCTCCTTAAACCTGTCAACTGTCAGTAATGTATTTGAGCTGAAGGAAATGATAAATTATGTGTATCTGTGTTTACTCTTGCTGAAGGTAATTGTTGGGTATGTTTCTTTAAAAACACTCTCAATGTACCCAAAGCTCTAAGGATAATAGCTGTCATCTCTGCACAGCTTTGAAACAGAGGTTGAGGACACTCACTCTGCCACTTACAGATGAATTGCCACACAGCCCCATTAACAGCTTTTTCAGAAAGTGTAAAATCCTCCCCAGTTGGCTTCTCAAAACCTGGTTCTAATTCCTTCACCAGGAAATCTTCCCAACCCAGGGATCGAACCCAGGTCTCCTGCGTTGTAGGCAGATGCTTTACCGTCTGAGCTACCAGGGAAGCAATTCCTGAGTATGGGATGATCAACTTGATGCTTACTTGCATTTAGATGGTGGTGCACAGCCATAGACATCACATCTGTCTCTAAGTACATGGAGGATTGTCTTAAGGCGAGAGATTAGGAAAGTTTTCTCTGGACTCAGAGGGCCAGGTGGTGCAATGGTAAAGAATCCGCCTGCCACTGAAAGAGACACAAGAGACGTGAGTCCAATCCCTGGGTTGGGAAGATCCTTTCGAGTAGGAAATGGCAACCCACTCCAGTATTTTTGCCCAGAAAGTCCACTGGACGGAGGAGCCTGGTGGGCTACAGTCCATGGGGTCGCAAAGAGTCGGATATGACTGAGCATGCACACAGAGGGCAGAACTGGTAATAACTAATTGGGCACAGTGAGACTTTCTATAAATAAAGAGCAGTCCTACACCAGAATGGACTGAATTGAATGGTGGGTTGCCTCCTAGTGAAGGTTTTACAAGAGTAGGTGAGTAACTGACCATTGAAGCAACCACTATTTTTTTTTTTTTAATCATGTGAAAGACATGTGGCTAGAGCATTATACTTACATGGTCTTATAATGAAGGACTTATTTCCCAAAGGTGTGTGTGTGTTTTCAGATGAGGAGAAAGAAGGATGAAAGGTAAAATAATTTGCTCCAGGAAACACTAGAATTAGTAAATGGTGATTGGGGATTTGAAACCAGGCAGTCTGACTCTTAATCAGTATACTGTATTGTTCACAAGGCCACCGGTCAGTAAATCGTGGTGAAGGATTTAGAAATCAGGAAGGGAATGGGCTGTCGGTGTTCATTCCATCTAAAGCTGTGAGATTAGCTGCTTTCTGTTTCTGACAAGTCCTGCACATGCAACAGGTTCTGTCTTGTGATGTCAGTGCCTGGAAAACTCATGATCAAATATTATTTAAGCCACAACATTGCTGATAGACACATTGCTTTAAGCCACAGCATTGCTGATTGAGTAATTGCAGACTTTAGATTTGTATGTTCTAGCGTATGTTATTTGTTGTTCAGTAGTGTCCAACTCTTGCAGTCCCATGAACTGTAGCCCACCAGGCTTCTCTGTCCATGGGATTTCCAGACAAGAACACTGGAGTGGGTTGCCATTTCCTTCTCCAGGGGATCTTCCTGGACCAGGGATTGAACCTGTGTCTCTAGTGCTGGCAGGCAGATTCTTTACACCTGAGCCACCAGGGAAGCCCTCTGGTGTATATAGATGCTTCATAAGCCCTTTAAAGTGTTAAAAAGGGAGGGATTTTTATGTCATGACATGAAGTTATACTTTAAGTTAGAGGAGGAGATAAATGATATCTAAGTAGTTTCTTCTCCAAACAATTTACAAAAGTCTCAATTTTTTCTAACACCTGATTTTAAGTAGCCCATGGTATAGCAACAGTTGTTCAGACTGTTACTATATAGTGCTTTGAGATATATGTCATGGTTTTTGATGAGCATGTGTGTGTGCTTAGTTGCTTCAGTTCTGTCTGACTCTCTGCGCTTCTAGGGACAGTAGCCCACCAGGCTCCTCTGTTCATGGGATTTTTCAGGCAAGAATACTGAGTGGGTTGCCGTGTCCTCCTCCAGGGGCTCTTTCTGACCCAGGGATCAAACCTGTGTCTCCTGCGTCTGCTTCATTGCAGGCAGATTCTTGACCCACTGAGCTACCTGGGAAGCCCTTTGATAAGGGCATTTTCTAGTTAATGTTTTAGACTTGTAAGGACTGACGCATAGATCATGATAAAAGATTCCACATTTTTGACTAGATTTAAATTTGACTTAGGTGTCTGAGCTGGGAAGGGAATACCTGATTTATTTTATTATAACACCATTTCATAATATTGAAAGGAAGGGCAGTTGTTACCAACCTTGTAATAAAGTTTGATTCTGGAATTCTTCTTTGTTTTAAAGTCTCTCATTCTCCCTGAGGAAGGAGAAAATAAGCATTTTTTGCCTTTACTTCTTGAGCGCTGTTTTTTGATCAACTTGGAATTTTACCCTGTTGCCTGTAAAAATATCGTCCATCTATCAGTAGCATCAGACGTAGTTGACCACACCTTGCTTCTTGGCAACATTTTCTGCAATGGTCCTCTGGCTTTTTCTCCCATTTTACTTGATATTTCTGGTTTTCCTTTGTAGACTCCTAATTCGTCAAGTAAATACTAGACTATCCTGTGGTTCATTCATCTTTCCGTGTCATCTCTTCTTTATCTGCAACCTCTCCCTTGTGGGTATCATCGGATCCATCTTTGTACACCCTCTGTGTGCTGATAGCCTCCACATATATATTCATGACCCTGACATTGTCTCTAACACCCACCTCATACATGTATGTGTATATATACACACACACACAGTCTCACACACACTCAAGATTTCCAGTTGTAGGTCAAATAGGCACATCACGCTTGGTTCAAAACAAAATTCTCAATTTCTCTCCCTCCCAACCACTGCCTTCTCATCCCCCCAGTGTTTCCCATTTTAGTAAACGACACCACTGGTCACCCGCTTGCTAGGTTCCCAACTTCAGAGTCAGTATTGATGCTCATTTTGATCGCATCCCACATCCAGGCTGACAAGAAATCCAAGTGGCTCATATCCTCAAATACACCCAGAATCTGCCCACCTATTACTGTATCCATCATTGCCTGCTTTTTTCCAAAATAACAGCCAGGTTCCTCCTGAAAAATGTGAACCAGAGATTTTTTTTTTTTTTATTCAGCTCTTCCCTCTCTGCCCTCCATAGTGAATATTATGTTGAGAACAAAATCTGAATTTTTAACCCTTGTTCTCCGGGGCCCCACAAGACGTATTCCCTTTGTGCCTGTCTCATCTCTGCTCTCACTCTCCATCTTGCTTGTCATGCTCCAATCATCCTGGCTTTCCTGCTATTCCTCAGATGTGCAGAGGTTTTTTATTATAGGACATTTGCATTGCTGTTCCTTCTGCATGAGTATATTTCCCTCACCTAAATCTCAGTTTAAATGACACCGCCTCCTCCTCGTCTCCCTCTCTGTACAGTAATCACACTTGTGACTCCATACTCTTGTACTTCATAGCACTTGTCATCACTTGCTGTTACATGATATATATTTTGACTTGACTGTTACTCCTATAAGAATATGAGTATTTTATTTAGTAGGCAGTCAATAAATGGAAAAATAAATGGATGAATGAACAAGTGTCTTAATTCTTTATGTATGATATTTTCTAACTCTGATATAACTGGCTTTCTGGCAGTTCTTCACTCAATAAGACAGGTTGATTTTATATTAAGGTTTTTTTGGTTTTGTTTTTCTTTTTTAAGTTCAGTTCTGGATTGAGCAAGTTCAAAGCATGTTTTTAAAATGCAAGTTTCAACCACGAGAAATTGAGTTTGCTCAACCAATTGTAAAGATGCCCAAAGGTAAGCAAGTATCATAAGGTAATAAACATGCTAGAAAATTGTCAGGTGAGCCTCCTCAGCTGAATATCCTGCCCTGGGGACAATGCATCATCATGAAACTGTAGGTATTGGTCATGAAAAAGTCTTACAACTCCCTGACTGGTGTCCTCTCGCCTGGGCATGGACTATCTGCAGGAACGAACTGGAGACAGGCTGAAAATAGCTTTACCTTATTTGGAAACAAGAGAAAATAATTACAAATTTGAGAATGAGAACACTTCTCCTTTGGCCCAGTTTCAAACGTCAATCTACTTCATACTTCCCAAGCACTGCGCTTAATACCAATTTTTTAGGAATCACTCTGTAATGGTACATAAAGCTGAGGAGTGCAGGCTTCCAAAGAACTGCATTGAGACATGAGAGCAAAAGGGAAGCTGAAACTTTCTGTCTGTTGGATGCAAACTGACTTTCGCTTAATGTACTTAAAAAAAATTATTCCTCCTAGGTGTCATGTGAATTCAATGATAGTGCTTTATTTTATAAATATGATTTTGATAATTGTTGCAAGTGGACAGCATAATAATTTGACCTTTGTATACACTACGATGTGATCACGACCACAAGTCTAGTGACCAGCTGTTAAATATAATTTTTTTTTTCAGATAAGAAAAGAGTGGCTCAAAGAAGTTAAGTGTCTTTCCCAGCATGTCTGGGACTGATAGAACCAGTGTTTGAAGTTAGATTTTTCTAACAGAAAAACCTAACTGTTTCATTCATCTTCCTCTGTTTCTCTCCCCCTTTTGTAGTTGGACCTAATGTTATGGCATGTACATGCTGTTGTACTGTTCTGTATGTCTGCCTCTGTCTCGTGTTTTTCTTATTTCACAATTAAAAAGCATAAGAAAGTGCTCAGACTTAATATAAATGTAGTGTGAATTAACACTAAGATGTGAATATGTACTGTTGAGTAACTTCCTGTGTTGAGATGAGACAGGCTTAGAGACAGTGTGTATGCATGCGGCTGTATGCATTGAGGAAGGGGGTTACGGGGCACTGACTTTAGTGGTACTTCTTGGAGCTCATCCTGGCTGGTAAGAGACAGTTCCAGGGCAGCATGGGGATAAATGCCTGCGTGTTGTATAGCGTATCTCTGGGGAGATGGGAGGACAATTTGGAAGCTCTTAGAGAAGGTCCTTGAGTTGGGCCAGAGAGAATGATGGGAGGAGCATGGTGTACAGGCGAGTTAAGTTAGATTGCAGTGGCTCTGGAGAAGGCAATGGCACCCCACTCCAGTACTCTTGCCTGGAGGATCCCATGGACGGGGGAGCCTGGTGGGCTGCAGTCCATGGGGTTGCACAGAGTCGGACACGACTGAAACGACTTAGCAGCAGTAGTGGCTCTGGCATGGGCAAGGTCCCCTTGGATTGTTCTGTTGGCAGGACAGTGAAGCTTGTAGTCTACTTAGCATGGAAGGTGCTTATTTGAAGGTAGTGAGAATATCAAGCCCAAGCTGTGGATAAAGAATTAACATTTTGTAATATAAATGCCACAGAATTTAATATAAATTCTGTCCCTTGGGTTCCAAATGATGTTGGAACCCAGGGGACACAATGGGACCAGAAGAGGGAATGACCATATCACCTAGAAGATCCAGGTGTCTATCCTGGCAGTAAATGTCTTCTGTTCAGAGGAAAGGAAGAGGAGAGAGGTTGTGGTCAAAATGCTGGGCAGAAAACCAGGGGTGTGTTAGGGATCCTAAGGGAAGTGTTGGTCCCGTGAAAGATAGAAGAGAATTAGCAGCAGGGTTCAGGACTAAAAGAAGTGATCAAGAGAAAAGAAAATGGAACAAGGCCGTTGAATTTGGCAAGAGAAATCTCTCACTTGTTGAAAATAGAGCTTCGGCGTGTTAGTGTGGGAGCCAAATGAAGCTTCAGGAAATCTTTCTGGAAAGTCTTGGTATGGGGGCAGGCATGCCTGGAAGCAGAGGTGGGAAGAGCTATCCAGGAAATCTATATTCTCTTCATTCGTGTTAACAAAATTGTTCCCTACGCCCAGCTTACGTATACCAGAGGTACAAACCGTTCATACTTAAGGGAGTACACTCTAGGACAGCAGGTCTGAAGGCATCATCCTGGTCTCCCCATAAAGTACCAAAGTTGAAGTACACAGCTGTCTTTTAGAAGTCTGTGCCCTTGATGTGCTGGAGATCATCTGGAAGCCGTTTTAATCTTCTTCTGAATTTATTTCCTCTTTCCTAAACAGGGAAAGTATCTTTCTTCTCCCTGGGGTTTTGAGCTGATATTAATTTGGTGAAGATACTTTGTTTATAGTATTTAGAATAAATATATCTTAATAGTTTTGATTTAGTGACTCTAAGAAGTGATATTAATCAGAAACAGATGGTAGTAAAAAAATAAAGCTTCTTTAAGCTTTTGGAGAGGCACATTGTTGCCATGAAGGTGTACATTTGTGGCATGTTGGATTTGTTCGTTTGTTGCGTTCAGTGTGCTGTAGTGACGAGAGGGGCAGCATGTGGGATAATACTGTCCAGGCATACCTCATATGTGGCAGGTCCAGATAAAATGTGTGACCACGGACAGGATGCGTAGCATCCCTAGGGCTAAGTTCTCACTGCTATAAAATGAGGATTGCAAGGTGGCATAAGATTTAGAAAAAAAAGGAAACAAAGATATGTAGGTACTCAACAGATAATAAGTGTCCTTGTTCTTATTTTTCTGAAACAATGGTAAAGAATCTGCCTGCCAATGCAGGAGATGCAGGAGACACAGGTTTGATCCTTGGGTTGGGAAGATCCCCTGGAGAAGGGAATGGCTGCTTCCTCCAGTATTCTTGCCTGGAGAATTCCATGGACAGAGGAGCCTGGTGGGCTACAGTCCACGGGGTCACAAAGAGTCAGATGCAACTGAGTGATTGTGCACACATACATGCACATCTGTATATAGTTAAAAATTAGGTGATTAATTGATATCTTTTTTTGTTTGTTGTTTCCTAGAATGGCTAATTTTTACAGATATGTGTGTGCACCTGAGCACATGGATGCCTGTGTGTGTGAATCCCACAATGCATCCAGATAACTTGCTGTGTATTCTGACCTTTGATTTTCAGACTTGAGTCTTTATTCAGTCCCTTCTGTAGTGTTCTTAAGCTGTGATAAAAATCCTTTCGTTTATAAGGATTTGAAGTTAGAATGAACACATGCCTTACAAGTAATGAGTTGTGTTTTTGTTTGTTTGTTTTACCTTTTATTTTGGGCTGTGCCGCTCAGCTCGTGGGATCCCAGTTCCCCACCCAGGGATTGAACCCAGGCCCTTGGTGAAAGTGCGGAGTCCCAGCCACTGGACCACAGGGAATTTCCTAAGTTGTTTCTTGGTGATACTCTGTCATCTTTTTCTTTCTAGGGACTCTGTACATTTTAGCACTTGTTTGCTTCTGATTCTTTCCTGTCAGTGGACTTAGAGTATAAATCTAAGGCTAATCAACTTGCCTGAGACCTTTCAAGCTTAAGAAGAGATTCTATATTAATTGTGCTGTTGAAGACACTGTCCTGTGTTCTGTTCTCACTGCTGTTTTCTGTTCGGCTTCTAGTTTCAGATCAGAGAGTAGGTTATGTAGATTACTTGCATTAAGCTTCTTTTCATATAAATTATTTTTTCAAGTCTCTATACATCAAGTGGGAGTGGGGCAGGGGCAGGGGCCAGTGCATGCTCAGTTATGCCCGACTCTTTGCGACCCCATAGACTGTAGCGCTTCAGGCTCCTCTGTGCATGGAATTGTCCAGCCAAGGATACTGCAATGGTTGCTATTTCCTACTCCAAGGAATCTTCCCAACCCAAGAATAGAACGCGTGTCTCTTGCATCTCCTGCACTGGCAGGCAGGTTCTTTATCATTGGCACCACCTCTATACGTCACTGTTATTTCAATTATTCTTTGTTCTTCAGGCATCTTTTTAATCCTTCAAGTTACTTTTTATGTTTTGTGTGTGTGTCTTTGAGTCATGTCATTAATTTTGCTTTTCTGTTGTATTCAATTGTAAGATCCTTCCAATAAAGACATTTTTTTTTTTGATGTCTTCCTAAAAAGGAGCCTAATGAACTATTTTAGAAAAGAGAAGCTTTTATAATTTCCATGAAGAAAGGAAATGCATTTTGGGTGTTATATTCAAATGATAACTGTATGCAACTGATTGTTTTTAAGCCAATTTGCAAACATTTTTAGACTTGGAAAATGCTTATAAGTCCCGAAAGGTATCACTTGCGAAATAGCTGATACTTTTGAAATTTGGCCTTAGTTCTGGTAAAAGAATGTGGTTGACAACCACACTGTAATTTACAGTCATCCTTTTTGTGTAAGGAAATGAATCTTCTTGGCTTAATAAACTCCAGATGAGTTTCTGGCTTCTTGATTATTACCAAGTCATTTAAAATTAAGGTTTCATTATTCAGTTTAGGTACAGCCACCCTCTCTGTGCTTGTAATGGCTGATGTGATGTTAAATCCTTTGTGCAACTAGAGCATTTGGGGGAAAATTACATTTGGGTGGGTCATTTTGGAGCACAGGTTTATGATGTGCCTTAAGGAGATCATGTGGAAGACCCATGGGAAGTGCTGCTAGTGTCATAAAACAGAATTTTCTTGGAAGCTCACCTAAATATTTCTACTTTCTATTAGTTACCTTTATCTGTTCAGTTCAGTTCAGTTGCTCAGTTGTGTCCAACTCTTTGCGACCCCACGAATCGCAGCACGCCAGGCCTCCCTGTCCATCACCAACTCCCGGAGTTCACTCAAACTCATATCCATCGAGTCGGTGATGCCATCCAGCCATCTCATCCTCGGTCGTCCCCTTTTCCTCCTGCCCCCAGTCCCTCCCAGCATCAGGGTCTTTTCCAGTGAGTCAACTCTTCCCATGAGGTGGCCAAAGTACTGGAGTTTCAGCTTTAGCATCATTCCTTCCAAAGAAATCCCAGGGCTGATCTCCTTTAGAATGGACTGGTTGGATCTCCTTGCAGTCCCAGGGACTCTCAAGAGTCTTCTCCAACACCACAGTTCAAACGCATCAATTCTTCGGCGCTCAGCCTTCTTCACAGTCCAACTCTCACATCCATACATGACCACTGGAAAAACCAGAGCCTTGACTAGATGGACCTTTGTTGGCAAAGTAATGTCTCTGCTTTTGAATATGCTATCTGGGTTGATCATAACTTTTCTTCCAAGGAGTAAGCATCTTTTAATTTCATGGCTGCAATCACCATCGGCAGTGATTTTGGAGCCCCCCAAAATAAAGTCTGACACTGTTTCCACTGTTTCCCCATCTATTTCCCATGAAGTGATGGGACCAAATGCCTAACCTTTATCTGTAGAAGAGTCTAAAAATGTAGATGGACACATAACTGCTTCCAGCAATTGGGAGGTTTCATTACTAAGGAAGAAGAGACTGACAGTGCAATCTCTGTCACACTTATTTTCTGATTGTTCCTGTCTTGTATTGTTTTGCTTTATTATGACTGCAGTCTAGTGGCCTAGCTCTCTGAAGATGCTATATCATAGTTTTATTTCCGCTTACGCCCTGCATTATCTGTTTCTTGCAGTTTTGTGCTCAGATGCTCAGTCGTGTCTGACTCTGCGACCACATGGACTGTAACATGCCAGAATCCCAGCATTCTTAAGGGATTCTCTTAGCAAGAACAATGGAGTAGGTTACCATTTCCTCCTCTAGGGGATCTTACCAATTCAGGGATCCAACCTGAGTCTCTTAAGTCTCCCGCATTGGGGATTCTTTAGCATTAGCACCTCCTTTGATCTCCTTTAAATGGAAAGTTTCTCACTGTCTAACTGCTGCCTAGATTTTCTGTCAGTTTCTGTATGTGGACCCTCCCTACCCAAAGGACCTATTGCCTACAGACTCTGAGTCTTTTTCTGGAGGAACTTGACTGCTTTGACTTTGCACTATGATCTTTGCATGTCCTGCAGTTGGAATCTCCTCCATTCTGTTTGGTCAATTACAGCCCTTCCTACTTTCCATGTCCAAATATTGATTCAAAGTTTCCCTCTGCGGTTGCCTCTTTTTGAATTCCCTTTGTTTTTGTGGGTTAATGCCTTATATTTCTGTGCTGTCATTTTGGTGAGGTTTTGGAAGCCAACGGAGAGAAATGTGTAACCACTTCATTGTGTTCAAGCAGAAGTTGTGTGCATGTGTATATCATAGAATAAAAGAGTAGAAAAACATGGATTGAGTGAAGATTGCAATGATTGCCTAGGTGAATTTCCTCCATTCTTTTTCTGAAATCCTAGATCGTCTTCACTATCACTATTCAGAATTCTTTTTTTCTGGAAGATTTTCTGTCTCCACTTCATTTGCTAATTTTTTTCTGGGGTTTTATCTCGTCCCTTCATCTGGGGCAAAATCCTCTGCTTTTTCATCCTGGTTAACATTCTGTGATGTGGTTTTGGTTCTAGCCTCTGTGAGACTGTGGTTCTTCTTGCTTCTTCTGTCTGCCCTCCGGTGGATGAGGCTAAGAGGCTTGTAAATAAGCCTTCCTGATGGGAGGCGCTGGTGGTGGGAAAAACTAGGTCTTGCTCTGGTGGGCAGGGCCATGCTCAGTAAAACTTTAATCCAATCCTCTGCTGATGGATGGGGTTGTACTCCCTCCCTTAAATTGTTTGAAATGAGGGGACCCAGCCCTGGGGACTGTGGGCTCTATGGTAGGGTTGATGGTGATCTCCAAGTGGACTTATGCCAAGCAGCCCCTTCCAGAACTGCTGCTGCCAGTGCCATCCTCCCCACGGTGAGCCATTGTTGACGCATATCTCCACAGGAGATCCTCCAACACTGGCAAGTAGGTCTGGTTCAGTCTCCTGTAGGATTACTGCTCCTTCCCCCTGGGTCTTGGTGTACACAAGGTTCTGTTTGAGCTCAGAGTGGAGTCTGTTTCCCCCAGTCCTATCAGTTCAGTTCAGTAGTTCAGTTGCTCAGTCGTGTCCGACTCTTTGCGACCCCATGAATCGCAGCACGCCAGGCCTCCCTGTCCATCACCAACTCCTGGAGTTCACTCAGACTCACATTGATCGAGTCCGTGATGCCATCCAGCCATCTCATCCTCGGTCGTCCCCTTCTCCTCCTGCCCCCAATCCCTCCCAGCATCAGAGTTTTTTCCAATGAGTCAACTCTTCCCATGAGGTGGCCAAAGTACTGGAGCTTCAGCTTTAGCATCATTCCTTCCAAAGAAATCCCAGGGTTGATCTCCTTCAGAATGGACTGGTTGGATCTCCTTACAGTCCAAGGGACTCTCAAGAGTCTTCTCCAACACCACAGTTCAAAAGCATCAATTCTTCGGCGCTCAACCTTCTTCACAGTCCAACTCTCACATCCATACATGAGCACAGGAAAAACCATAGCCTTGACCAGACGGACCTTAGTCGGCAAAGTGATGTCTCTGCTTTTGAATATACTGTCTAGGTTGGTTATCACTTTTCTTCCAAGGAGTAAGCATCTTTTAATTTCCTGGCTGCAGTCACCATCTGCAGTGATTTGGAGCCCCAAGAAATAAAGTCTGACACTGTTTCCACTGTTTCCCCATCTATTTCCCATGAAGTGATGGGACCGGATGCCATGATCTTCGTTTTCTGAATGTTGAGCTTTAAGCCAACTTTTTCACTCTCCTCTTTCACTCTCATCAAGAGGCTTTTTAGTTCCTCTTCACTTTCTGCCATAAGGGTGGTGTCATCTGCATATCTGAGGTTATTGATATTTCTCCCGGCAATCTTGATTCCAGCTTGTGTTTCTTCCAGTCCAGTGTTTCTGATGATGTACTCTGCATAGAAGTTAAATAAGCAGGGTGACAATATACAGCCTTGATGTACTCCTTTTCCTATTTGGAACCAGTCTGTTGTTCCATGTCCAGTTCTAACTGTTGCTTCCTGACCTGCATACAGATTTCTCAAGAGGCAGGTCAAGTGGTCTGGTATTCCCATCTCTTTAGGAATTTTCCACAGTTTATTGTGATCCACACAGTCAAAGGCTTTGGCATAGTCAATAAAGCAGAAATAGATGTTTTTCTGGAACTCTCTTGCTTTGTCCATGATCCAGCGGATGTTGGCAATTTGATCTCTGGTTCCTCTGCCTTTTCTAAAACCAGCTTGAACATCAGGGAGTTCACAGTTCACATATTGCTGAAGCCTGGCTTGGAGAATTTTGAGCATTACTTTACTAGCATGTCAGATGAGTGTAACTGTGTGGTAGTTTGAGGATTCTTTGGCGTTGCCTTTCTTTGGGATTGGAATGAAAACTGACCTTTTCCAGTCCTGTGGCCACTGCTGATCATAAGATCTTTTTTTGTGCAGTTCTTCTGTGTATTCTTGCCACCTCTTCTTAATATCTTCTGCTTCTGTTAGGTCCATACCATTTCTGTCCTTTATTGAGCCCATCTTTGCCTGAAATGTTTCCTTGGTATCTCTAATTTTCTTGAAGAGATCTCTAGTCTTTCCCATTTTGTTCTTTTCCTCTATTTCTTTACATTGAGTGCTGAAGAAGGCTTTCTTATCTCTTCTTGCTATTCTCTGGAACTCTGCATTCAGATGCTTATATCTTTCCTTTCTCCTTTGCTTTTCACCTCTCTTCTTTTCACAGCTATTTGTAAGGTCTCCCCAGACAGCCATTTTGCTTTATTGTATTTCTTTTCCAAGGGGATGGTCTTGATCCCTGTCTCCTGTACAGTGTCACGAACCTCATTCCATAGTTCATCAGGCACTCTCTCTATCAGATCTAGGCCCTTAAATCTATTTCTCACTTCCATTGTATAATCATAACGGATTTGATTTAGGTCATACCTGAATGGTCTAGCAGTTTTCCCTACTTTCTTCAATTTGAGTCTGAATTTGGTAATAAGGAGTTCATGATCTGAAGTCCTGAAATCAAATCCCACTGACCTTCAAAATCACATTCTCTGGGGATCCCTAGTTCTTTTGCTGAATCCCCAAGCTAGGAAGCCTGACATGAGGTTCAGAACCTTCACAACAGTGGGAGAACTTCTTTGGTATTATTATTCTCCAGATTTTGGGTTGCCCACCTGGTGGGTATGGGATTTGATTTTATCACGATTGCATCCCTCCTACCATCTCCTTGCAGCTTCTTCTTTGTCTTTGGACATGGGGTTTCTTTTTTTTGGTGGATTCCAGTGGGAATTCCCTTGTAGCTCAGTTGGTAAAGGATCTGCCTGCAGTGCTGGAGACCTGGGTTCGATTCCTGGGTTGGGAAGGAAATGGCGACCCACTCCAGTATCCTTGCCTGGAAAATCTCATGGACAGAGGAGCCTAGTGGGCTGCATTCCATGGGGTCACAAAGAGTCGGACCCAACTGAGCGACTAACACTTACACTAGTGTCCTTCTGTCGATAGTTGTTCAACAGCTAGTTGTGATTTTGATGCTCTTACAGGAGGAGATGAACACATGTCCTTCTACACAACCATCCTGAATCAGAAACCTGCCTAGATGAATTTGATACCAGTAAAATAGATGTCACTTTATGTGAATTAAAAAAAACCTCTATACATACACTGTAATGAGACAAAATTTAAATCACAATTAAAGGGATAGTGAATGTGGGACAGGCAGAAAATCAGCATAAGAAAGATAAACTAAAGCCACAGATAAGTTGCAGTTTCTGCTGTGTGTTCCATTATCTGCAATAATAATAGTTTATAAGCTTCATCTTTCTAGCAGTCTGTTCAGAGACAGAATCGTGGCCCCATCTGTGCCTTCCACAGCCCCAGCTTTTATGCACACTCTTTCATTCACCTCTGAAAAACTGGCCCTTCAAGGGGAAAAAAAAGAAGTTGACATATATTGAGTACTAGGTTCCAGTCACTTCAAACAACTGCATCCTACAAATAAGAGAACTGAAGATCAGAGAGCCCGAGTAACGTGCCCGGGGAAGAGCAAGGTTTCCTGGCTGCTGTCCTCCTGTCTGCAACATCACAATTTCTTCCAGTGACACCCCTCATGTGAAGGTTTCCCAAAATGAGAACAGCCCTTCACTTGTGATGATTATTTGTCTGTCTTTGCTGCAAGCTAATATAGATTGAATATTTAATTTTATTTTCCCCAGATTTATTGAGGTATAATTACCATAACTTTGTATTAAAGTATACAATGCAATAATTTTATATATGGGTATTTTATGAAATGATCAACACAGTAAGTTTAGTGAACATCCATCACCTCACATAGGTACAGGTATTTTTTCCTTGCGAGGAGAACTTTTAAGATCTACTCACTTAGGGATTTATTTCCCAGGCGGTAGAGTGGTTGGATAAGACTTCACCTTCCAGTGCAGGGGGTGTGGGTTTGATCCCTGGTCTGGGAGCTAAAATCCTACATGCTTTGCGGCCAAAAAACCAAAATATAAAATAGAAGCAATATTGTAACACATTCAATAAGGACTTTAAACACGGTCCTTGTAAAAAAAAATCTTTTTTAGAAAATCTACTCTGTTAGCAACTTTCAAATATACAACAGTGTTGTTAATTATGGCCTCCATGCTGTGCACCATGGGGTAAGCTTCTTGAGGAGTTGCCAAACCACGTAGGACCAAGCACAGTGCCTGGACCTGTAATGATGGCTCAGTAGAATTTTTTTGAAAGAAGAAAATGTTGAACAAATTGAATGTTTTACACACAATACTGTACTATAAATTCTTACTGAACGAGACCTGAGACTTGGCGACTTAGCTGGGTAACTTCTGGAGGAAAAAATGCTGAGTAAGAGCAGGAAAGCCATCAGTACAACTGGAAACAGTGTGTAATGGTGCTGGTATTTTGTGGTTAAAGGGAGTGTACTTCAAGTCTCTAATGACAGAGTCCAGTAAATAGTTTTCTGTTATTTCAGTGAATCTAGACCTGTAATTCTGGCATCATTAGTCAATAAATAATTCACAAGTTGACACTAGGAATGTTAGAGATGTTTATATTTTACTCAAATGTAAACTTTAGGTTAGATTTTACTAATCATATAATGCAAAATGATCTTAGCGTGCATTTGTGCTAAGTTGCTTCAGTCATGTCCGACTGTTTGCCGCCCTATGGACTGTAGCCTGCCAGGCTCCTCTGTCCATGGGATTCTCCAGCAAGAATACTGGAGTGGGTTGCTGTGCCCTTCTCCAGAGGATCTTTTCAACCCACGGATTGAACCCTAGTCTCTTAAATCTCCTGAATTTGCAGATGGGTTCTTTACTACGAGTGTGACCTGAGAAGCCTTCTTAAAATGAGCAAATCATTAAAATTCATTTTGTACTTTTTCTTTTCTTTGCAACCAGTGTTCTCTTTATGGTGAATGTAATGGAATCATAACACAACATTGGCTCTCGGTTTTTTTTTTTAAATATGAAAAATACCCCTTTCTTATTTTCATCATTGGTACACTATCCTACCCTTTCTCCAAATAAGAAATTTAGAATGTATATCAGGACTCTAGTAGGAAACAGATCACAATTCCCACGATTCAAAGGAAGAGCTTTTAAAGAAGGCAAGTTCTTACAAATGTGTAGGAAGAGGTAGGGGAACCAATTAAAGATGTCAAGGAACAGACGACAGCAAAGGTGGATGAAAATGTTAGAGAAGGAAATATCGCTGCTGGAAATCACTAAAACAAATCTGGGAGGGCAGGCGTGTTTGCATTTTAGTTGTGAAGCTTCTTGAGAGGCTGTGGGAGGGAATAGGGAAAAAAATAACCCTGATCTTTCTGTTATCATTTGTCTCCTTCATCTGATAATTCCATTGGACAAATGCAATCAGACCAGTTGGCTCAGTAGCCAAGATGATGCAGTTCTTGGGGACAGGAGGCGGGTGTAATCAGACTGGGGGAAGCAGGAGAATAGATTGGGGTGGGAGTGAGAGCAAACAAACTAACCAGCATAGATTTCGTTTACCCCCTCGTCCTCTGTCGTCCCCTTCTCTTCCTGCTTTCAGGCTTTCCCAGCATCAGTGTCTTTTCTAATTGAGTCAGCTGTTGGAATCAGGAGACCATAGTATTGGAGCTTCAGCTTCAGCATGAGTCCTTCCAGTGAATATTCAAGATTAATTTCCTTTAGGATTGACTGGTTTGACCTACCTGCAGACTATGAGACTTGCAAGAGTCTTCTCCAGCAGCACAGTTTGAAAGCGTCAATTCTTGTATGGAAGTTGATTCTATTTTTTTCTAGTAATATTTGATCAGAAAATATCATATTTTATTCAGCTCAGTGAAACTTTATTCCTTGTGTTTAATTATCACACTAATCTCTATGTATTTGATACGCTACCACCTCCACTCTATTTAAAACTGTCTTAGGCTTTCTGTAGATGCATTATTAATGTTTATCAGGTTTTGGCCATCTATTAAGCAATCCCAAGCAGTTATTCCTCTGCACAGTAGGTTTAAAAGTTTTTAAACTTCAGCATTTTTCAGCGCATAAAGATGTTTTTGCATTTCAAAATCTCGACTGTAACATTTTCTCTCAAATTATGACTTTGGATTAAATGCAGGCAGATTTCGTATACTAAGTGGTTGTCATAGTTATGGTTTCAGAGATGCCATGTTTAGCTTGTGGTTAGTAGACTATAGGACATTTATAATCACTGGAGAGAAATCCTAGCCAACAATTTTCATTTGGTTGTAAAATATGTGGCTCTTGGAAAGGTTACCTCAATTCTTTTGGCTATGGGAAAGCTTAGTTCAGGTCTGGCACACTGACAGCCTAAGGACTACCGTATGAAGAAGATTAGACTTCAGGATCCTTCTTTTTTTTTCCCTTCTTGAGTCAATATTCCAAGGAGTCAGGCATCCCTCTTGAATATTACACTGCTCAGTGTTGACTTGGGGCCAGAATGATAATCCCATTTTTCTGGAGTTACTGAATTTTCAGCTGGGGGGTGATTTTGCCCACCAGGTGACATTTGGGCATGTCTGGAGACAGTTTTGACTGTCACTGGGGTGGGATGCTACTGACTGCTAATGGGCTGAGGATAGATGCTGTTAAACATCCTAAATCCACAGGTCAGCCCCTACACTAGATGCCAGCAGTATGGGTGTCAAGAAATCCTTTTCTAGAGTATAGTCTCCCTCCCCCAACCCCGCCAATGTTTTTTGTCATTGTGTAGTTTTTAAAACCTGTAATTACACTTAGTCCTTAAAAATTTATGCTTAGCTGTTATTTTTCTTATATCTTTCCCTACAGAGAGCTGTGTGTTTGGAAGTTAGAGTTGGGATAGTGTTATCGCAAATTGAGCAGCACATATTGCAAGCAGCTTGATGTTCTGGGTGCTGTTGGGGGAACAGAGTGAGGAGGGTATAGTCTATTTCAAAGGCAATATAGTGTGTCTGGTAGTATAATTACCTAGAAATATTCTCCAAGAGTCAAAGGAAAGAGTGAGACTGGCTCACATTTGAAATCCTGCTTGATTCCCTAGCTTTATCTTCTTGTATAAACCAACTCCCTATTGATGACCCAGCATCTCTCTCTTTTTTTTTTGGTGTAAAGTATATTTGCATTAGACATTTTAATGATTTTTAGGAAATTAAGCCACAGGAAACCAGTGCTCCAAGTCTTGCCTTCAACCACCAAATAGGGTAAACAGGGTAAATATTTTAGGCTTTGCAAACCATATGATCTCTGTCACAACTACTCAACTCAGATTGCAGAAACAGCTATAAACGATATATATGTTTATAAATTGTATAAACGTGTTTATATGTTGTAAACATTATATATGTTATGAAACAAATGTATGAGTATGACTGTGTTCCAATAAAACCTTACTTATGCACATGAAATTTTGAATTTTATATTATTTTTAAATGGCATGAAGTATTCTTTTGCTTTCTTCTCTTCTTTTATTTTTTGTAATTAATTTATTGTAATTGGAGGATAATTTTTTCACAGTATTGTGGTGGTTTTTGCCATATATTGACATGAATCACCCACGGATGACCCAGCATCTTTATGGTGAGGTTAAGTGTGTTATCAGGAGAAGGAAATGCATTAATTGATGATATGCATATTACACCAAAGAAATATATTAGGGAAATTTGATGTATTGTTTCAAATACCTCTTCTGTCACCTTTTGTGAGAAAAACAAACTTGTCCTCTGATGATTTAAAATAGTATTGGTAGGCAGGTATAATTACACACACACACACACACACACACACACATATATATACACACACAAAAAAATTTAAAAAGAATTTTATATTTTAAGAAAAAGTAAAATTAATATCCAGTTCATAGGAGCTCATCATTGTTTAGGGATAGAAATTATTACTAAAGTTTTTGTCACCAACAGGTAACCTTGATTAGTGTCGTTTAAAAATAAGCTTTAGTGCGTTTCAATTTTGTCTTACACTTTTCATGGTCATTATATTTTGTTTCTTTAATGCATTTTTTCTGTCCTATTTTGGACCATTTAAAAAACGGTACATTTCAGGGAGGAACTGATTAAAAATCCATTTCTTGTATTTTATTTTGGCATTTCATAAGATTTCAGGAAACTATCAATTCTTTTTAGATTTTCACATTGTAATTAATAGTTTCCAATTTATAATACTCATTAAAAAACTTTGTGTATTCCCTGAAAAAAAGTTTACTGAGCACTGACTATATTCCATCTGATATAATTAATGGGAAATAGCAACAAGCAGGTTGCTAGTCGTAAAGAACCTGTCTGCCAGTACAGGAGACGCAAGAGATGCAGGTTTGATCCCTGGGGTCAGGAAGATCCTCTAGAGGAGGGCATGGCAACCCACTCCAGTATTCTTGCCTGGGTAATCCCATGGACAAAGGAGCCTGGTGGGCTATAGTCAATAGAGTCTCAAAGAGTTGGACGTGACTGAAGTGACTTAGCATGCTTGGATGCACAGGAGTGCGAATGTGAATTCAGTTTATTCTTTTCAGGCTTTCCTGATGGCTCAGTCAGTAAAGAATTTGCCTGCAATGCAGGAGACCATTTGCAATGCAGGAGACCATTTGTAATCCAGGAGACCATTTGTAATGCAGGAGACCAGAGTTTGATCCCTGGGCCCTGGAGAAGGAAATGGCAACCCACTCCAATGTTTTTGCCTGGAAAAGTGCATGGACATAGGAGCCTGGCAGGCTACAGTGCATTGAGTCCCAAAAGTCAGACACAACTTAGCAACTAAACCATCATAGCGACAAAAAAGTAGGTGTAAGTCATGAGCCCATGGGGCTTACTGACATTTTGGTGGGGAGAGGTAAAAAGTGAACAAGCTGACATTATATTAGGTTTTTGTTTATTGCTCCATTTTAGTCTGTCTTTTGGTTATTGTAGTTTATCTTTTTAAAATAAAATGAAAAATTCCACCACACTATCCACTGGTATGTGTATCCTATTGGTCATTTCCAAGAACCAGTTTTGATTTTATTTACTTCTATTTTTGGTGTGCTTGCAGGGGATAGGATTTCCACTTCATTGTTTCTGCCCTTCTCTTTAATAGCAGTCTTACTTCTTATTTCTTGGCTTGTACTCTTGCTTTTCCCAACTTCTTAAATTGCCAGCTCTTGGGGCGCGGTGCCTTCAGTTGTTGCCCTGGGAGACTCCGTGTCTCTTGCCCCTTCTCTAGTCTCTACTTTTGCTTTTATTCAGAGACCTTCGCTTGCCAGGGAAGGAGGGGCACTTGGGTCTTTGGAGGTTGTCGAATTGGCCACATGCCATGAGGAGAAGGTACCTTGGTTTCCTAAATACTGTTCCATTAGTTTGTAATGACTTCCACCTTTAGAAACCCATTCCCTGGAGTTTTTGAGATTTTGTCTCCCTCCTGAGTGGTAAGAAGAGATGCCTTGTCAGGAGCTGCAGGTGAGGAGCAAGGTTCGCTGATAACAGGTACTTTGTCAATGGAATTTAGAATGTCAGTAAGGGCGTGTGGTGTCCCCACCAGTGGAGTCAGGGTTGCAAACTTGTATTTCAACGTTTAATCTTCTTTTTCCTTCCGATTCCTTATTCTAAGAAGTATTGATTTTTTTTTTGCCAGCAGTAATTCTTCCTCCTACATGTTATTCTCCTGTGTGCCTGCTCCATCGGATTTCAGATTCTTTTCCCTTGTAGTTTATTACAAAATGTTGAGTATGGTTCCCTGTGCTATAGCATGTCCTCCTTGGTTATCTCTTTTATATATAGTAGTGTGCATGTGTGCTAAGTCACTTCAGTCACGTCTGACTCTGCAACCCCATAGACTGTAGCCCACTGGGCTCCTCTGTCCATGGGACTCTCCAGGCAAGAATACTGGAATGGGTTGCCATATCCTATTGCAGGGAATCTTTCCCACCCAAGCATCTAACCCGCATCATCTCTTACGTCTCCTGCGTGATCTCAGTTTTTTGAATGTTGAGTTTGAAGCCAGCTTTTTCTCTCCCCTCTTTCATCCTCCTCAAGAGGCTCTTTAGTTCCTCTTCACTTTCTGTAGTTAGGGGGATGTTATCTTCATATCTCAGGTTGTTGATATTTCTCTGCGCAGTCTTGATTCCAGCTTGTAATTCATCCAGCCCAGCATTTCACATGATGTACTCTGCACATAAATAAACAGGGTGATGATATACAACCTTGTCTTACTCCTTTTCCAATTTTGAACCAGTCTGTTGTTCCATGTAAGGTTCTAACTGCTGCTTCCTGACTTGCATACAGGTTTTTCAGGAGATAAGTACAGTGGTCTGGTAGTCCCATCTCTTTAAGAATTTTCCACAGTTTGTTGTGATCCACACAGTCAAAGGGTTCCATGTAGTCTGTGAAACAAAAGTAGATGTTTCTTTGGAATTCCACTGCTTTTTCTATGATTCAGTGAATGTTGGCAATTTGGTCTCTGGTTCCTCTACCTTTCTTGAACCCAGTTTGTACATCTGGAAGTTCTTGGTACATAAACTGCTGAAGCCTAGCTTGAAGGATTTTGAGCATAACCATACTAGCATGTGAAATGAGTGTAATTGTATTGTAATTTGAGCATTCTTTGGCATTGCTCTTCTTTGGGATTGAAAAGAAAACTGAACTCTGTCTCTCCTGTGGCCACTGCTGAGTTTTCCAAATTTAGTGATGTATTAAGTGCAGCACTTTAACAGCATCATCTTTTAGGATTTTAGATAGCTCAACTGGAACCTCATCACTTCCACTAGCTTTGTTTATAGCAAACTTCCTATGGTCCGCTTGACTTCACACTCCAGGATGCCTGGCTCTAGGTGAGTGACCACACCATCGTGATTATCTGGGTCATTCTCTTTGAAAATAGTGATTTTTGCTTGACTTCCACTCGCATCCTAATGTGGGAACTTGAAGGGCTGAGACCCTGTTTTTTCACCTTTGTATTTCCCTTAGTACTGTATATATATATGCTATGTACCAAAAAGTTTGAGATATTAAATATTGTGCTGTGCTTAGTTGTGTCCAACTCTTTGCGACCCCATGGACTGTAGCCTGTCAGGTTCCTCTGTCCCTGGAATTCTCCAGGCAAGAATACTGGAGTGGGTTGCTATTTCCTCCTTCAGGGGATCTTCTCAACCCAGGGATTGAACCCAGGTCTTGTGCATTGCAGGCAGATTCTTTACCAGCTGAGCTACCAGGGAAACCCTATTAAATGTTGTCACATACTAATTTTAGACAAAAAAGCTAGCTTCCTGACAGTGGATGGCCAAGAATAAAATTCACATGTATGAACTTTACATGTGCTTTTAAACTGCTTAAGTGAGACCATGAGAAAGTTACTGAACGCTGGGCTTTAGTTTTATTGTAAAACAGTAGTCAGACCTGCTTCATAGGGTTTGGAGGATGAAATGATTCAGGCAGAGAGCCATTTCAACTGTAGTTTCTATGGAATGCGGAAGATGTGGACACCAGAAGTAAGGAAAAGGGCGAAATTCCAGAAAGGGTAACTAAGACGCTAGGAGCACACAAATGGATAAGCAGTGACTCGGAACCTGGGCTGACTTCCAGTCACCGCTTCCAGTCTCTCTTTTCTTCTTGTTGGGAAGCTCAGGAGGCATAAAAGAAGTTGCTATATGTCATGTTCAGAGTGCATCTGTGCCCTGTCTCTTTCTACGCTTTGCTCTATTTTATATATATTTTAGCAACTTTTATATGAGATTTTAATTTTATTTCCCATAAAATCCTGTGCTTTATTAAAGATTCTTAAGCATCCCCCCTACACTGTGAAATTGTCATAATTACATAGGGTTGTACCTTACAGCTGAACAATCTTTTTTTTTTGAATGGGTGTGCTTTACTACTAGAAATTGTAAATTACAGACGTTTTGTATATGGAATTTATAGCCTCAGATTCTTATTTACCTGGCAGTTTAAGTTTTCTTCTTTGGGCTTTCAGCTTCCTTTTTATGTGACGAGTGACGCTTGTAACTGAATGGCTACTCAAGCCCAACCTTGACTCACCTTTAATCATGTGTTAAACTAGATTTCTTAATGTTCCCAGCATTCTTCTCTGTAGTACTGATGGTATTTTTAGAAACTGATCATTTCACAAGGACTGTAATTTTCGGCTGCTTTTTGTCTTTCTCATTTACTTTTACATTCTTCAAGTATTAGATAGTTTTTTTACAATTACCCTGAGGAGATAATGATTAACTCCTAAAAGATGATGATGAGAGCAAAAGCGTTGATTTAAGTGTCCCAGGCCCATGTGTCTCATATTGATGCTAGCGCTCTGAAGCTTACCAGTCCTCATCTGATCCATCTGATCCTTTTAATCCTTCTGATCCTCATCTGATCCCTTTCTGTTAGGACTGACAGATGAAGTTCCCATTTTACAGGTGAGGACACTGAAGCTCGCTTAAGAACTTATACATAGCTTCTGAAGGGTGGAGCTGAAGGCCTCTGACTTTAATCCTAATATCATTTATGGATTGAGAATATTTTCCTACGGGTTATTCTAGTCATTAATTAAAAGTTGAAGTAAAGTTTTTAAATATTCAATTTTAACTCAGTGAGTATTATTGATTTCCTGATGTGTACCTGGAAAAAAGAAGACATATATATCGGTGGGAGGAAAGGCACTGGCTTCAGGTAATAAAACCAAGCCCTGGCCCTGTTGATGAAGGAGAGGACCTCTTTTTAATTCCTTTTAATTATCCCTCTAATCTCCCCTCCTCCCCCATTTGAACATTTTTTTACTTTGTTTAATGCTGAGAGTTTAAAGGAGCACTTGTAGCATCCTTAAGCTAAATAATGTCTTTCAGGGGACCAACACACGCGTTTTTCATTTGCTAATACTGATGATAGATGACTTGTTTTGTATGGGGCAAGAGTGTTGACGATTGCTAATGAGCTTTTGAGATGTCCTTCATGACCCTGTATACAGTTTACCTGATCATAGCAAAGGCCTTTAACTGTCTCAATTGCTAAGCATTAGACTTCTATATCTAAGGAGTTTCTCTGCAATATCCATCAGGGAAGCCCATCTATGGATTTTCTCTGAGGTATCTATGTTTTAAATTTAGATTTACACAAAATATTGATTCATAATTTTTTCAAAATTCAGGCATAATTTTTATTCCTTTTCATATTACATGCTTCTTTAATCCAACATGGTTTAAAATAGAGTTTTGAATTAAGATTTTGAAATTTTAATGTTTTAAACTATCAGCTTAAGGAATATGAATTTAAAATAGTATACATAATAATACTGAAGTTACTATAATAAAGTGCCAGTATTTTTTTATTTCCCTTTCTTGGTTAATGTTTTGGTATAGAGCTAGTCCTACCAGTTTTGGCTCATTTGGGGTCAAATGCTAATTGTAAGCTCTAATAGGTTTAGATTTATCTTTAATTGTCTTTCAGCTAATTATTTACAAATTATTATGGTGAGGAACACAGAATAAGGACATTGTATTCTGTTGAAAGGTAAAAGCTATAACAAAAACTCTTCTTCCTGGCTGCTGCTACTGCTAAGTCGCTTCAGTCATGCCTGACTCTGTGCGACCCCATAAACAGCAGCCCACCAGGCACCCCTCTCCCTGGGATTCTCTAGGCAAGAACACTGGAGTGGGTTGCCATTTCCTTCTCCAACGCACGAAAGTGAAAAGTGAAAGTGAATCCGCTCAGTCGTGCCTGACTCTTAGTGACCCCATGGACTGTAGCCTACCAGGGTCCTCCATCCATTGGGTTTCCCAGGCAAGAATACTGGAGTGGGGTGCCACTGCCTTCTCTACTTCTTCCTGGAGTGTAATGCAAACAAGTGACATAAAATTCAATGTACTACAGTTGTAACTATTGCTTTTGTCTTTAAGAATCAAAACAGGACTTATAAATGTTTAAGTAAAAACTTCTAAAGTTTCAAAGTCAGCACTAATGGTGAATACTGGTATACTTTAGTTTGGGGATCATTTTTGGTTTTTATATCAAATGTTTAAGATCAAAATACTTATGTATCACTTCTCATAAAATTGGAAACATTTACATGAATTTTTTTTTACATAAAATCAAGTAATATAACTCAGAAATAATATATTTTTCTTCATGTATTCAGTCTTGAACTTAACATTTACCAAATGAAAAGCAAGGTACATGTGGAATCCAATGACAAGGTTGATTTTCACTTAGATAACTTCTGGTCCTTAAATATTTCTAAATATCTTTGGAAGGTAACAATAGATATATGTGTTTCTACTGATAGTGTTTTGTGAAAAATTTATGTTTCATGATTGAAATTGATAGCTGAAAAATATTGGTTTCAATAGAAGAACATTTATTTACCTGGTTTTAGTTATTATAAAAATCTGAAAGTAATTTATGACTTAATTCTTATTGAATTAGACACAACTAATTAGAGTAAAATGTGATTTATTTACTCTGAAAATATTTATTTTTTAGGGTTGACAATTCTCTACACATTTTTAGAGTTCTTTTTTTAACTTTTCACTTTGTATTGGGGTATAGCTGATTAATAATGTTGTGGTAGTTTCTGATAAACAGCAAAGGGCCGAGCCATACACATACATGTATCCATTTTCCCCCAAAGTCTCCTCCCATCCAGGCTACCATATAACACCGAGCAGAGTTCCATCTGCTATACAGTAGGTCCTTCTTGGTTATCCACTGTAAATATAGTGGTGTGTACACTTCCATCCCCAATTCCCTAACTTTCCCTTCTCCACATCCTTCCCCCTGTGGAACCTTAAGTTTGTTCTCTGAGAGTCTCTTTCTGTTTTGTAAGTTCATTTGTATCATTTCTTTTAAGATTCCACATGTAAAGGATGTCATATGATATTTATCCTTCTCTGTCTTATTTCACTCAGTATGACAACCTCTGGGTCCATCCATGTTGCTACAAATAGTATTATTCCATTCTTTTTATTTTTATTTATTTTTTATTATTTTTTAATTTTTAATTTTATTTTTTTTTAATTTTAATTTTTACTTTATTTTACTTTACAATACTGTATTGGTTTTGCCATACATTGACATGAATCCGCCACGGGTGTATATGAGTTCCCAATCCTGAACCCCCCTCCCACCTCCCACCCTCCACCCTCCGTTCTTTTTAATGGCTGAGTAATTGTCCATTGTATATATGTACCACACCTTAGAGATGTCGTATGACCCTGCAGTCTCACTCCTGGGCGTGTATCTGGAGGAAAACGTGATGCAGAAGGATACGTGCACCCTAATGTTCATTGCAGCACTGTTTACAATAGCCAGGACATACAAGCAACCAGAGTGTCCATCGACAGAAGAATGGATGAAAGCATTTAATATTGTTGATCACCTGGAATGGTGTCCAGTTGCTGCATCCCTGGGGCCTCACTGTGTTCCTGAGATCACCCAGCCTTCCACAGGGATGGAGAGGCAGTGCACTGGTTCTTTCATTCTCTCCTCATATTCACGTCCATTCAGTTACGAATAGAAATTACTGAACAGTCCTAGGCTGTTAAGAGAGGACTCATTTTTAGGTCATTTAATTTACCAGGCCTGGGAACTGCACCCCTCTGCATCTGCCCTCCTTGACAAGCAAGGGTGTGTTACAGATTGGTTTTACTCCCTGCCCAAACCCTGGGTTTCTCCCCATCTACCACTGCCCCCGCCCAAATCCATACACGCTTAAATGACTTGTATAAAGTCTCCTGGTACAGTCCGCCCTTCATGTCCTTGGGTTCCTCATCAGTGGATAAGGAGGACTGGTTATACTTGTAACTCTGTTGCTGGTCCCTCTCATATTTTCTTCCCTCTTCAACATTTCTCATTGTTTATTTTGTAAACTTTATATGAAAAACATAGAGTGCTTTTTTATTTCTCTGTGACAGCTAGACCATCTTAGCTCTTCATCTATCATCTTAGAATTTTTTCCTGGTGACCCAATGTGATTAACTAGGCATTTTGAGGGTTGTTCCTCCACCATCAGAAATGATTCCTGTTACCCATTACATTTGTCCCCAAATTCTGAGGTACTGAAATATCAGTAACCTCAGATATGCAGATGACATCACCCTTATGGCAGAAAGTGAAGAGGAACTAAAAAGCCTCTAGATGAAAGTGAAAGAGAAGAGCGAAAAAGCTGGCTTAAAACTCAATATTCAAAAAAATCAAACTGTAGGGAAGAGATTAGAAAATGCTTTAGAAACAGGCTCTACTTAATTCCAGTCCATGGGTAGGTGTTAGCTGGGAAATGTGGAGCTCAAAGCCTTTTCTTCTAAGGAGAGGGAACAGGGTGAGCAGAACATGAGAGAGTGGTGCACTCAGGGAATTCCTGGAAGCTTGGTTTAGCTGGAGCTTTCAGGGACATATAGACACCAGAGGGAACCCTTTGAAGCAGCAGTTCTCAAGGTGTGAGTTGAGACCCCCTGCAGGTCCCTGAGACTCTTTTGTGGAGAATTTACAAGTACAAAACTATTGAAACATGAACTGTAAAAAATAAGCATAAACTATAAAACAGTAGTAAGATTTTATTTGCCCCTTTCACCCTAATTCTCTCAAGAGCATGCTAAGAATTTTCTAGATGCTACCCAGTGCAGGAGATGTAAGAGACATGGGTTTGATCCCTGGGTTGGGAAGATCCCCTGCAGGAGGGCATGGCAACCCACTCCAGTACTCTTGCCTGGAAAACCCCATGGACGGAGAGGCCTGGTAGGCTATAGCCCATGGGGTTGTGAAGAGTCAGACACGACTGAGCGACTTCACTTTCCCTTTTCACTTTCATGCATTGGAGAAGGAAATGGCAACCCCACTCCAGTGTTCTTGCCTGGAGAATCCCAGGGACGGGGGAGCCTGGTGGGCTGCCGTCTACGGGGTCGCACAGAGTCGGACACGACTGAAGCGACTTGGCGGCAGCAGCAACAAAGGAAGTAGACTCAGTGGTCCTAAGAGGGTGTGGGGATGAGGAAGAAAGTCCAGCTCATTCCTGGGTTTCTGATGTGGGGTGCTGGCAGCCGGGAATATGATTACCTGAGTGGACAGGCTTTAAAAAATTTTTTTTTGTCTTTCAGCATTCTGTAGATCTGTTTCACTGTTTTCTGGCTTTTGTTGACATGGATGAGAAGTGACCTGTAATTTGAATCATTGTAGTCCTGGAAGCACTGTCTCACTTCTCTCAGCTTGCTTTCAGGATTTTCTGATTATATTTAGGTTTTAGCAGTTTGTTTCTGATGTGCCAAGGTATTGTCTTATTTGTATTTACCCTGCTTGGTATCTGCTTATCTTCTTGAATCACCAAACTTATTTCTTCATTTTTGAGGAAATTTTGGCCTTTTATCAGGTATATATATATTTTTTTCTTGCTCCATTCGTTCTCTTTTTCTGGAGCATAGACTAGTAATGTTCCTTAGGTTCCTAGAATCACTTTTTTCCACCTTTTTATCTTTCTGTTCTTCAGATTGAGTCATTTACTTTGCTTTGTCTTCAGCATATCTTCAGTAGGTTCACTGACTCCTCTGTCATCTTGCATCAGTGCGTCTTTATTTTTTATTTTTCATTTCAATTTCTCTTTAATTGTCATGATTATTTGATTGTATAGATTGTTGTTCATTGTTATTAGCATTTTCCCTCTCTATTCCTGAGGATTGGACCTAAAATATTTGCTTGCTCTTTAGCATATCTGAAGCATCTTAGACTCTTGCATGATTGTCTTTTCCTTTGGGAATGAGAGCCTCTTTCTTGGTGCTTTTCTTTTTTTAAATGTTTATTTTTGGCTGTGCTGGGTCTTTGTTGCTGGGCAGGGTTTTCTCTAGTTGCCGGTAGTGGGGGCTGCTCTCTGGCTGCAGTATCTGGGCTTCTCATTGTGGTGGCTTCTTCTGTTGTAGAGCATGGGCTCTAGGGTGTGCTAGCTTTGGTGTGTGTGGCTCCCAGGCTCTGGATGAAAGGCTTGGTATTTGTAGTGCACAGGCTTAGTTTCTCTGGGGCACTTGGGATGCTCCCGGACCAGGGATCGAACCTACATCCCCTGCATTGGCAGGTGGACTCCCCACCACTGAGCCACCAGGGAAGCCCTCTTGGTGTTTTTTGGTCAACTAATTTGGATGGTATCCTGGATATTATAAATGATAAGCTGAGGGAATTCACAGTTCTCTTACGTGTTTTCCAAGAAATGGTATTTTTATTTTATTCTATTCTACTCTTATGCTTAAAGCAGGTACTTCATTGGTCTTCCAGGTGGCTCAGTGGTAAAGAATCTGGCTGCCAATGCAGGCGAAACAGGAGACTCAGGTTTTGATCCCTGGCTTGGGAAGAGCTCTTGGAATAGGAAATGGCAACACACTCCAGTATTCTTGCTTGGTAAACCCTGTAGACAGAGGAGCCTGGTGGGTTACAGTCCATGGCGTTGCAAAGAGTCAGACGTGACTAAGCATGAGCAAGCACTCAGGTACTTCACTGGCCTGGACTCAGACTCTAAATTCTGTTTTACATATGGTGGTGGAGACTTAAGTCTCAGCTCAGCTCTCTCCCCCTTAGTCTGTATGCTTGGGCTCTCCCTGCACATCTGTGGTTGGGGGCCTCCAGGGCTTTGGGGGGTGGTATTTATGCTTCCTTTCTCTAGCTGCCTATGGCCAGGAATTCTCCTCTCATCTTCTAGGGACTGCGGTTGTTCTGGTCTGTGTCCTCTAGTTCTGAAGCCCAGTGAGACTGTGGATTTTCTACTGGAATTTACGCGCTTGCATGGCACGGATTCGGGCCTCTCCCCATTTAGTGTAGTTCATTCATTCTTTCGCATGTCAACTCACTGCCAGTAACTGCTTGTTTTCATATCTTCTCCAGAACATTAAAAAAAATGCATCCATCCTAGGTTTATAGTTCTTTTCTCTGGGAGAGTCAATCTGATAAGAGCTCCTGGGCTGTTTCAGAAATGGAATTGTGATAATGTATTGGTATTATTTACTGAGAAAGAGGTTATAGAAAGACAGCCTAAATAAGTGGGAGGTGGGGAAGTGAGGGGAGGATGATGAATTTGATTCTGGTCACACTGAGTATGATGTTAACCAGAGGAGAGTTATTTACCAAGTGGTAGTTATGGAAGTATGACTCTTAGAGGAGTGGCTTGGGCTGGAGATACAGGTGTAGGACTTCTAAAGATGCCAGTGATGACTGAGATTGAGAGAGTGATTGAACAAGTAGGAGTTCTTAATGAGAAGATTGACCATAATTCATAACTCTGGGAAATAGAAGATTCAAAGTGTAAGTGGAATACAGTGGACCCTTGAATGATCTGGGTTTGAATTGCATGGGTTCACTTACACATGAATTTTTTCATTAAATTTTCACTAGAGTACTAGATGACCCATGAGCCATTGGTTGAATCTGTGAATGTGGAACTGTGGATACAGAGGGTCAACTATAAAGTTACACTCAGATTTTCAGCTGCTGAGTTGTTCAAAAGTCAACTGTAATTTGTAAGGAAAAGTTGTTACAGAAACCAGACTAGTGGTCACATGTTCTTAACCTGGGATATCTTGATCCATTTGGTCCAAGATTAAGTTTCAGGTTGTTTCTGGACTCTCTGCAGTGTGTGTATGTGTAGGATTTTTCTGGGAAGAGGGTTCATAGCATTCATCATATTTCCAGGAAGGTGTGTGACCCGCAAGTAATAAAATGTTGAAATGAACAATATCAAAGCAAACAACTCAATCAAAAAAGGGGGAGAAGACCTAAATAGACACTTCTTCAAAGAAGATTTACAGGCGGCCAATAGGCATATGAAAAGATGCTCAACATCAGTAATTATTAGAGAAACGCAAATCAAAACTACAATGAGGTACCACCTCATACTGGTCAGAGTGGCCATCATCAAAAAGTCTAAACAATAAGGGCTGGAGAGGGGGTGGAGACAAGGGGACTGTTGGTGGGAGTTGGTAAGTTGGTGCAACTACTATGGCAAACAGTATGGGGGTTCCAGAAAACTAAAATAGAATTACCATATGATCCATCAGTCTCACTCCTGGGCATATATCCAGACAAGGCTATAATTCAAAAAGATACCTGCACCCCTATGTTCATAGCAGCACTATTCACAATAGCCAAGACATGGAGACAACCTCAGTGTCCATTGACAGATGAATGGGTAAAGAAGATGTGGCGCGTATATACAATGGAATGCTATTCAGCCATAAAAAGGATGACATAATGCCACTTGCAGCAACATGGATGGACCTAGAGATTATCATACTCAGTGAAGTAAGTCAGAAAGAGAAAGCAAATACCCCACTATCACCTGTACATGGAATCTAAAATATATGACACAAATGAGCTTATCTATGAAGCAAACAGTCTCATAGACATAGAGAAGAATCTTGTGGTTGCCAAGGAGGAGGCGAGGTGGGGGAAGGATGGACTGGGAGGTTGAGGTGAGTTGATGAAAACTGTTACATATAGAATGGATAAAAACACAGTCCTGCTGATAGCACAGGCAACTATATTTAGTGTCCTGAGATAAACCGTAATAGGAAAGAATATAAAAATGAATGTATATATGTACAACAGTGTCACCTTGCTGTGCAGCAGAAATAAACACAGCATTGTACATTAACTGTAGTTCAATAAAAATAAGAGGAAGCAGTGTCAAATTAAAGTTCAGGGAAATGACTGAAGAATGTCTATTTAATCTACAAATTTGGAGCTCATTAGGATTTAGAGCGATTTCAGAGTGCAGGTGGAAGACACATCGGAGTTCACTGAGAAGTGAATCCGAGATGGAGAGGCAGAAGTAAGGACGGGAGTATAGAATTCTCTTGCTGGAAATCTGGATGATAAGGTGAGGAGAGATTGCCTGACAGAGGGGAGCAAGGTTAAGAAAAGCATAGAAATGCCCTGCCTGGCCTCATCTGTTGCAGGCCCCTTGCCACACTATCCTCTTTGTGCTTATGTCCTGGGATTTTTCAGTTTGTAACAGCTGCTCTGCTGTCCAGCCTTTGAGACTGCTTGTGTGGGCTGGCGTACATACGTTCATAACTTTTGATCCCAAAGAGATTAGGGGCTCCATGACAACCAGGATTTCCTTTTCTCTTTAGTTTGGTGTTCTTTCCCTGTCACCCTTTTTATTATACTCAGCATATAGTTAATGGCACTGGGATCGATTTCAGGATATGGGATAGGACCACGATCCAGTGGAAACAGTGGTCAAATTGCCAAGGGTGTTGAGAGCATCTCTGCGCCCGGTTTCCCTTACAGCTCTCCTTGGATGCTCTCAGGTCCCTGAGGGGATTCCAGGTTGCTCTGTACCATAGGCTTGGCTTCCTAAGGTTTTCCCCTTTGTAAGCCCCTAGAATAGGGAAAGGCCCTCAAAAAATCTGTCCAGGAGAAAAACAGAAGTATGAAATAGATACCCGCTGCCCACGCTCCCCTCCTCCCACTTTTGGGCTTCTTTTCTTAATCGGACAGAAGATTGATTAGATGGGAGGGACACCAGGCTGAACTCCTGTGGGAATCAGAAAAGTCAGCTGGGACTTCCCTGGTGGCCCAGTGGTTAAGAAACCCCCTACCAATGCCGGGGACACAGGTCCCATCCCTGGTCCGGGAAGATCCCACATGCCACAGGGCCACTGAGCCCGGGTGCCGCAACTGCTTGAGCCTGCGTTCTAGAGCCCCTGCACCGCAACAAGAGAAGCCACTGCTGGCCGCATCTAGAGAAAGCCCTCACACAGCAACAAAGACCTGGTGTAACCAGTAATAAATAAAGAAAAATAAAAAAAAAGAGAAAGGTCAGCTGAAGTATGGAAGTTGAGATTTTGCAGCTTTGTGAATTCATCTGGATATCCTTCAATTAAAGGAAACCTGCAAAGTAGCTTTTGTGGTTCATTCCTACAGCTTCTTTTAATGTTCTGCCCTGAGAAGTAGAATATTTTCCTGCCTCCCAGGGTGCCCTCCTCACCCAAGACAGCTACCTTCACATGAATTCTTCCTGTTCCCTCCAGCCCTAATGAAGCCATCCAGGGTCACTGTACTTCTAATATCAAATAAGGGTGAAAAAAGTTGATCAAAGATTAAATGGGAGTTAATTCTCTACCAGGGAAGGCCAGTGTGCTGCAGTCCATGGGGTCACAAAGAGTCAGACACGAATGAGCGACTGAACAACAAATTCTCCACCAATAATCAATTCTTATTAGAACATTCAATTCTTAACTAGAAACTTGTTAAGAAATGAATCTGCAGTTGGTTAAGTTTGGAGTAACAACATTTTGGACCCTTCCCTTCCCAGACTCTCTTAGCCAAGGAGTAAAATAAATCAGCTTAGAAGCTTCGGGTCCAGAGCCAGCCCACCGCCTTCCTCACCTCTGTGAAAACTGCATATCACCTTGAGTGGTCACTGCCTGGTGAGAAAGTGGAAAAAATATTCACATGACTTCTGAGAAGCCTGAATGCTTTGGATAATCTCTGTACATGCTTCATTCCTACAAGTTAAATGGAAGCATAGTATACACATACTTTGTTCCATGATTTTGGTGCTTAACGGAATAACCTGACTGCTCTTACATATTGGAACCTGTACATGTGTATGCTCAGTGGCTCATTTCTGTCCAACTCTTTGCCTCAACATGGACTGTAGTCTGCCAGACTCCTCTGTCCATGGGGTTTCCCAGGCAAGAATACTGGAATGGGTTACCATGCCCTCCTCCAGGGGACCTTCCCAACCCAGGCATCCAACTTGCAACCCCTGCACTGGCAGGCAGATTTTTTTTACTGCTGCACCATTTGGGGAAGTCCATATTGGCACATAAAGGGCTTTAAAAACTTTTTTTGATAGTTGCAAAATCTGATATTTTTAATTATAGTATTTTATTGACCAGAAGACTAGAATTTATTTAGCTTGTCTCCTTTTGATAGATACTTAATTTTTTCCTGATTTTTTATAATTATAAGCAGGGCTTCTGTGAATGATATTGGGCATATGTCACTTTGCATGTATGTGGTTATAACTGGAGGATTGTTCCCAGCCATGAATTGTCAGTTTTCCTCTCTGGAGGGGTCTGCCAGTTTACACTTCCACCAGTCAGGCAGAACAGTTTCCACTATTCTTATTCTTGTTAGTTAGAAAGATGGAGATGGTATCTTGCAGTTTTGATTTTTCATTAATCTGATGAGACCGACCATCTCTTCATATTAAGAGCAATTTGTAGCTTTTTTATTAAGTCTTTACAGTCCTTTTTATAAGAACTCTTAATTCAGGAAATTGGCTCTCTGTGTAGGATGAGTTGGAGGTGTTTTTATTGTGTGTATGTGTGTGTATGCGCTCAGGCTGGCTTGTGTTCGGACTGTTTTTCTATGAATAAACTAAATCTATACATAGTTGAGTTTATTAATCTTTTTTGGTTTTGTATTATAGGCACTTTTCTCATTCCTAGAGTACAAAAATCTCCTAGTTAGTTTAGGTTATTTTGTAGATCTTTTAGACTTTACAGTCATTGATCTAGGCCTGAGCTAGAGATCTAAATTTCTTTTTCCCTCAGATAGTTACATAGGTGAATTCACTTTTTAAAATGTGATCTACCTATGGCAAATATTACAAGTTGTCTATCTGATATCCTTTCTTCTCTTGTCACCCTTTGAACGGTGATATTTGTGAGAATGTTAGTAAATCCAGATGAAAAGATTTATCTTCTCAGACACCCTTGTGCTTAGAGTGTCCATGTGTCGCAGGTGACTTTAGGGTGGAGCTTCCAGGAGAGCCATGCCCTTGGGGGTAAAGAAGGACAGGCCGATAAACTAACCTTTTGGTTTTACTATTTCCCTCTTTTCCTGCCTGGGTGAGGGTATAAAGTGCAGGTGTCCAGCATTTGTAGGCCATCGGGGAAATGATTGTGGATGATACTTTGAGGATGGATACTGTGGGGTGCCATTGTCCTCTCCGAATATGAACTTTACAGAGAAATACAACTGAAATAAAAAACTTGTTGAAAAAATTCCTATCTCTGGCAGCAGAGGTCAGAGTGCTTCTGTGTATGTTGGCAACCTTAAAGCAGAGTATGAAATACAATGGAAGAATGCAACTAAACACAAGGGCTGAATTCTTAGTTTTTATTCCTAATATATTGGCCTTCCCCAAATTGGACATGGCAGTTGGGTCTTCACAGATCTACACTGAAATATGAAGTCATCTCAAATCAATATTAATATGTCCATTTTCTCACTAGGTTGTACCCTGGGTTTTGAAAGGCAGAGAAAATCCCTTCAAAGGATTGATCTATTTGGTTTCAGCTGACAAACAATATCCTGATTAGAGTAATGAAATAAATAGTAACCCATATTTAAAAAATAAAGGTTGAATTATTAAGAAAATGCGAATAATCTTTTACCAAAATTACTGGATTGAATCTGCCAGCAGCAGCAAATAGTTGTGGTGAATATATGGTTTCAACTCCCTTTCTCTGCTGTTTATAATTTTATCTTCAGGTTAGATTATAACAGAAGAATGTTCAAACCTATTTGTAGACTTCCCTGGTGGCGTAGTGGATAGGAATCTGCCTGCCAATGCAGGGAGCACAGGTTTGATCCCTGGTCTGGGAAGATTCTACATGTTATGGGGCAGCTAAGCCCATGCCCCGCAACTACTGACCTTCATTCTAGAGCCTGGGCTCTACACCAAGATAAACCACCACAGTGAGAAACCCAAGCATGGCAGCTAAGAGTAGCCCCCACTCACTACAACTAGAGAAAAGCCCAGTCAGCCAGCAAGGAAGACTCAGTGCAACCAAAAGTAAATACATAAATAAAATTAAAAAAAATCTGTATCCTGTATTTTCTTTCAGTTAAAGTCTTTTGTAAACTGGTTTACTTTAGGTCCCATGACTATAAAACACATGCTTTCATAAAGCAATATTTAAATCAACTTGTTTACAAAGTCAGGCCCTTTTTTAGGTTAATATATCCTTTCCCCTCTCCTAATCTTAGCATTCATTTTAGTTCCAAAGATAAACACACTCTTTGGAATATAGTCTCTCCTTTGTGGTGTTGATGGAAGTCTGAACCAACGAGGCAAATCCGAAGACATCTTTGTTGCTAGTGGCAAACTCAGGAGGTGGTGGGTGAGCTTTCTAAGAGAGAGAGCTCTGTGTCTAAATGTTACCCAACCATTCATTGCTGGAATGCTATTCTTCAAACAAAGAATGACTTATTTACTTAGTTGAAGAAAGTGGTCAATGAGACATGAGGCTTGTAACAGAAAATGGAAGAACATTTTATAAATTGGTCTCTCTATTCATCAATTTCTCCTTCTTGTAAAACACACACACACGGATGTCATTTATACAGTTTTCCTTGGAAGAAGCAAAGTAATAAACAAAACGCAGGGGAAAATTTACGAAGTTTCCCCTAAAACTGCACATATTTTTCTCTCTGTTCACTTGTTCAGTTGTGTCTGACTCTTTGCAATCCCTTGGACTGTAGCTTACCAGGCTTCTCTGTCCATGGGATTTTTCAGACCAGAATGCTGGAGTGAGTTGCCATTTCCTCCTCTGGTGGATCTTCTCAACCCAGGGCTTGACTATGCATCTCTTGTGTCCCCTGAATTGGCAGGTGAATTCTTTTACCCTCTGAGCCATGGGGAAGCAGCCCCCCCCACCCCCTGCTGCCCGCCCCCCCCCCCGCCCCCACCGCTCCACATGTTTTTAGAAGGTCGCATGTATAGAGTGTAGTCACATTTTTGTTAAAAGCATCCTACCTGGAGCAGAGAAGACCATCCATAAGTATTAATGGAATGGATGAGTAATATTATGCTGTCAAGTACAGCATATTAATTTTTAAGTATGTGACTTACTCGAGACTGAATATTTGACTGACTAGATAGAACAGTGATTGTTGCTAGTCATTGATCTCTCTGATGGCGAATGGAATTATAGTTAACAGAAATAGATTTTTCAGCACTTGCCCTGCTCTCTCTGAGTTTTACACACAGGAGCCAAGCACTGGAAGCTGGTTTCCTTACATTAATATGGATACCTTCTCTGCATCTTTGACTGCAGGGGGAGAGTGAACTTTAGATGCAGTGTAGCAGGTAATGTAACACCAGGTCAGGGAGCAAGAATTTTTGAGGTGTTGATTCTCCTGAATTCCGTGAATGGCGCTCCCTTTGTATCAATCCACACCTGAAGATTAGGTTTTTCTCCTCTGGATAAAACATTCCTTATTTAATGCATTCCGCAGCAGCTACCCACTGAATGTGAAACTTAAACCTTGTTTCCCTAGCTAACAAAGATGAGAAGACTTTGCATTATTAAAGCTTTTAGCCACGAAGAGGGGTGTTAGGTACAGAGGTTGAGGACAGCCCCTCCCCTACTATTGTTTTTTAAACAAAAAAACAACTATTCGGGGGTAATAGTTTTTTGTAATAAGGTGGCCATTCTTTGTGATTACCCATAGGCCTTTTTCAAGGGCTTTTAACCTATTAGATGGTTAACATTGTAAATTGGACTTACTACTTTTAGTCTATAATTGAAGATTTTGATATGAAAGCTATGAAGTTTTGCTTTTGGATCAAATCCTGGTTGTTCAGTATTTATTTTGTGTCCAAGATAAAAGCAACTTATCCTTCTTCTTTAGAAAAGGCTTTTATGGCCTTGTCTATGGTATAGAATGAACCCATTAGTTTTTTTTTTTTTTTCCTGGATTGTTTTCTGTGATTTTGTTTAATTCAGAAGTGCCATGGCTAGTCATACATACCTTAAACACTAATAGAGATTTGCATGTTTTGAGTAACGGCATGGCCACTAGTGGGAGGTACAGACCTCAGAAAGTCCTTTCTACAACAATCTACTCTAATACTTTTGGTTAATTAGAGATTCATTTAATGTTTCTTTAAAGCTGAAGTTATTTTCTGGGAGGATTAACCATTATCATTCAGTTTTACTAGCATCTGCAGTTAAATTTTGACTACACTGGGGATATGGTTTGTATTGATATTTATAAGCTGCTTTTTGTTTAAATATTCATTCAGTAAATAGGGCTAGTGACCTTTGTAGGGCTAGTGACCTTTGTAGGTACTTGGGATATGTTAGTGAATAAACCAAACAAACATACAGAATAACTATAAATATTGTTTATTACTTAATGATATTAATACTTAATATTATCTACTTACCTTATAATATTTATCTAATAATATTTATCAGTATTATCTCCTCCTATCTGTTTACACTTAATATTATTCAGCCAAATTTACTGAATTTGTTGAAACGCTTAGGTAGAAGTTAGCTAGATTTGTGTGTCCTAATAGAAGTCCTAATTCCTTATTTCTTAAGAAATATTTTGTTTTTTCATATAAACTTATTTAATTTTGGCTGTGCTGGGTTTTATGGTTTTGTCATTTTGAGAATATCTCATAAATGGAATCATACTTCTCTCACTTAGCATAATGCATCTGAGACTCATTCATGTTGTTTGTATCAGAATTTCATTTCTTTTCATGGCTGAGTGGTTTTCCTGGGACACATGTACTGCAGTTTATCGATTCCCATTTGAAGGATATTTGGGTTGTTTCTAGTTTTTGGCAGTTATAAAACCATGGTGAACATTCATGACAGGCTTTTTGTTTTCCTTGAGTAAATGTTGAGGCACGGGATTAATGGGTCCTCTTGTAACTGTATGTTAACTTTATCAGAAATTGACAAACTGTTTTCCACAGTGAATCTTTCTCTTTATTACATTGATGATGTTGAGCGCTTTTTGTGTGCTTAGTTGCCATCGATACATAACAAACACTTTGATAGGGTGTTCAGACTTGCCCATCTTTTAAATTGGGTTTGTCGGGGGAGTGTGTAATTTCCTCAGTTCTGTCTTGCTGCAGCAAAAATTTGAAGCAATGTATGGACCAGTGTTACAGCTTGGTGTTAAAGCTCAGTTTTGTTTGGCAAGCAAAGGAAAATACATCTTCAAGGCATGAGAGTGGGTTGACCCCAAAGAAGCGAAGTGAAGAGAAGCGAGAGGCTCAATTTTGGCTCCTCTTTCACCTGAGGTTCTCACTCTGGTCCTTGGAACTTCCTTTGTTCTATTTTCTTGGGCTTTTTCCTTTCTTTGTCTTTTAGCTGCTGCTATTTTGGACTCCTTTTTCCTATTCAGACTATGTAATAGATTGATTTCTAGCATTTTATAATCTGGGCTTCCCAGGGGGTACTAGTGGGAAAGAATCCTCCTGCCAGTGCAGGAGATGCAAGCAACTCAGGTTCGATCCCTGGGTCAGGAAGATCGCCTGGAACGGGAAATGGCACCCCACTTTAGTATACTTGCCTGGAAAATTTCGTGGGCAGAGGAGCCTGGCAGGCTGCTGTCTGTGGGGCTGCAAAGAGTTGGACATGACTGTGCATACATGCATTCTATATTTTAGATATAATTCCTTTATCAGTTGTGTCTTGTAAAAATTCTCCCAGTGATTTGATTTTTTTTTTTTTTTTGGTATCTTTCCAAGAGTAGAATTTGTGTCACCACACTAATTATCGTCATCCTTTTATTTAATGCGATCATATACTTCTATTTTTCTTAATAGATTCCTGTTCATCTATTCCATTCTTTTCCAGTTCTTTTAAATCCACTAATGTATCAAATATATCTATTAGTACTATGGAGTAGTGGAAAAGAATATTTTCTAGGTATCCAAATTTAGTCACATTGAAAATTTGTAGTTTTTTTTTTTTTTCCTTAAAAAATTTTTTACCATTGAAGGCAGAAAGTCTTACAGGAAGGATAGGAGTTGGCCCTCCTTCTTATGAAAATTTGGTTCAGTAAGAGAAAAATTAGAGACTTATCTATTCCATAACTTAGCTAGAGAGTGGCAGAGCCTGAATGGGACAACAGGCGTCTGACTGAAAGCCTGTGCTTATTACTACATACTGTCCATTCTTCATTAACCGTTTTACTTTTCTTTGTCTCTTTCAGTGAAGAGCCTTAGTTTTATCCTCATATATATAGTGATTTATAATTTACAAAGAGCTTTGGTTGTCAGTTATTAGGAAATCTTAGCCACTCCTTCAAGGTTTGATCATCTGTGACACTGTGATTTATTGGATCAATTCTAGTAAATTCTACTTGCCTCAGCTATTTGTAAGTTATTGTGTAAAAGTAGTGATAATTGGAAAATTTAAGTGCACTTTCTGTAACTTTCCAATCTGTTATTCCACAGGTAATTTTCCTAGAATTTGTTAGATTACAGGAAAGATTTTTGCCTCTGAGTACCCTTTGGTTTAGATTTTCCATGGAATTTGCCTCCATTTCATTTTTCATAGACTTGGTGAACATCCTATAAAGGCAAATTTGAACTTGGAGTAACCTGGGTATGCAGTTTCTGTGAACCCTGTTGGCCCCTGGGAACCGGGCTGTCACACCACAGATGTGAGTATCCTTATCCCTTCTGGCCAGGTGGCTCAGTGGTAAAAACCCAGCTGCCAAGGCAGGAGATGGGGGTTCACGAGGATTTGATCCCTGAGTTGGGAAGATCCCCTGGAGGAGGAAATGGCAACCCATTCCAGTATTCTTGACTTGAAAATCTGATAGAGGAGCCTGGGAGGTTATAGTCTATGGGGTCCTGAAGAGCTGGGTGTGATTTAGCGACTAAGCTAGCAGGCATGCAGCCCTTGTGGCTGTAGTTAACTCGTGTTTGTGTAAAGAGGAAGGAAACTAAAGCCCCATCCCACACTATTGTCTTCCAAAAGCAAAGCAGAGAAAGAGACCAATTAAAAGATGAAAGCCTGGCAGTGCATTTTGATCTTCTCCTCTGCCCACTCTGAGTGGCCTCCAGGCCCTGTCGAGGACAGGAAGCAGCAGAGCCTTGGAATACTTACTGGATTTGTTCTATGGAAACTCACTCAGAACTCAGCTGTTCATGGTTTGCACCAGCATGGCTCATGAAGCACATGTTGAAATGAAAGCCGTGCTTTCTGGCTCACCTTTGAGCACATAACTCTCTGTGGCCTGTGGTGGTGGCTGACAGACCCAAATGTTCAACAGCGAGAGAAACTGGAGGACGCTTTTAATAGCCTGGATATAGAGGAGAAGTGTCTGTGAGTTGTGACAAATGACAATTTAGTATCAAGTTTGATATCTTTATTCAAGGGAAGGTAATCCATGGATTGGGGGAGTACAAGGCCCCACAAGGAGTAGAGCGTCGTTCCTGAGGCATTTGGGCAAGAGTTCCTGGTGGCTCAGACAGTGAAGAGTCTGCTTGCAAGGCAGGAGACCCAGGCTCAAGCTGTGGGTCGGGAAGGTCACCTGGAGAGGAAATGGCAACTCACTCCAGTATTCTTGCCTGGAAAGTGCGTTGGCAGAGGAGCCTGGTGGACTACGGTCTCTGGGGTCACAAAGAGTCAGACATGACTGAGCGACTAACAGTCGCTGAGAACCTTACAGGCAGCAGCTTGGAGTGTGAGTGACCAGGTGGCCAGGGATTTCCTGGGAAGGCTAACAGGTCCTGTTCTCCAGGGTGAGGTGAACCAACCGAGCCGAACTGGAGGATTGTGACTGGTGTATGTTCGGTGTCTCGGCAGTTTTCCGTAAGTGCCATCTGACTTGGATCTAGGTTTGTGATGTGCGTTGGGCCACTGGAGTGGCCTCCATTGTTTTTTAATCAGCTGTAATTATGTATATGAAATAAGGGGTAATAAATTGGAAGAGAGAGTGGCTACTCAGGTGTATTAATTCACTGAGAAAGGAGGCTCCAGCAGATCAAGATCTCCCTCATACTTGGTTTTTTTTTTTTTACACCCCCGGTGAGAGGTAAAATGCCTTGATATATTTTATATTTCATAGGACAGACTAAGGGAATGTGTACAGAAGGATCTAGGCAAAATTTGTGGAAACAATACCTGAAAGTAAATTCTCACAGGGAAGAACCGGAGGAACATTTAGGAGAAAGCAGGTTATGTGTGCAATTGATCAGCCCCTGAGGAATGAGGGACAGTCTACAGGTCCTGTCCTCAGGAAGGCTCTTCTTCCTGTTCTGGACTTACTATCAGTGACTTTCCAGGATATGTTTCTGTGAAGTGAATACTGGTTATAGGAAAGGGCTAAACCTTGGCTGTATTAGGATTTGTTTTGTCAGTCACATTAGGCTGTCATGTGAGATTGAAACCTTAAGTGACTGGAATAAAGGATTTATAACTTTTGAAGGAAGAGAACTTGGAAATTTTTAGAACACAGTATTATAAAATTTGAGTAATTTGGGAGAAAGCCCTGATAGGGGATAGCACTTTTGGGCCACCAGAGGGCAGTATTTATTCAACAACTCTTTATTGAAGCCCTTATTATTTCTGATCAAGTTTTTTGATCAGAAGACTTTTGAATCATCTTTTCATTCCATATCATAGATTTAAATAGGAAAGTTTCTTCAATAGGAATATAGTCTAGTAACTTCTTCCTGAAAAATATAGCCTATAAGTCATGTTTTGTATTACAACTCTATAAAATACAAAATTTTCAAAAATATAGTTATTCCAAACTATAAAACCCTACAAAGAGGTTGTTCTAGTAACAATGCCTAAGAAAAATGTTTACCTTGCAGAAAATAAAATGATTTTACAGGACAAAAAAAAAAAAAAGAAAATAAGGCTCAGACTGTAAAGAATCCACCTACAAGGCAGGAGACCTGGGTTCTACCCTGAGTTGGGAAGAGCCCTTGGAGAAGGGAATGGCTACCCACTCCAGTATTCTGGCCTGGACAATTCCAGGGACAGAAGAGCCTGGTGGGCTACAGTCCGTGGGGTGACAAAGAGTTGGATGTGACTGACGATTAGCACTTTCGCTTTCGTATTTTCAGATACTATCACTGAGGACTGTGTGAAACGGGAGTGGCCTCTGGAGTGAAGAAACAAGACTGCTTTATACTCGTCCCACTCTCTACCTTTTCTCTACCTGAATAGCTCCAACAAAATGTCATTTTTTGTCTCTCTGTTTTTTCCTTTCTCCCCAAGTGGAGTTATTCCAGTTTTCAGCACACATGTCTATGTAGCACTTATTATATTTTTGTTTTTTTACTGAAATATTTTATTTGAAGGAACATGAAAATTAACTGCTTTTTACCATGTGATTGAAATATTAACTACACCTTTCCAATAAAAATTTTATTGTTACTTTTTTAACATTAAAGTAATTAGTCATTTACAAAGACAGTATCAACTGAGATTCATCCAATTATGACTAACCCGTTATAAACGAATGACAATACAGAATTTCAGAATAAGTGCTGTTAAACTGAGTTAGAGTATGGGAAGCTCATTGACTATGCCATAACAAATGGATGAAAACTAAAATGGATTTTACACTCTAGGGATATACAAGTGTATCATTTTCCCATATGTCTGCTTAAATTTCTTATACAAATAACAGAAAGCTTCATTTCATTCATTTCGTTTTTGTAAACTCCTTAGAGAAAAATTGAAAAGATTCCATGATTAGGTCCCAAATTTTATGGTTGTGATTTTCCTACTTCAGTCAATTTCCTGACACATTTAATGCAAGCAGGGAAATCTTTTCAGTAAATTGAGCGCATGGAGCTCACACATGTAGTGAAGGATGCGGGCCAAGTGACATGTGTTTCATATTGTTTTAGTTTCCCCACCTCCCCATACAAGTTTATTCTTTTAAAAAAGTTAAACATTTTTTTTTTTTTTTTTGACTCTGCTGGGTTTTTGTTGCTGCATGGGCTCTCTCTAGTTGTGGCGGGCGGCAGCTGCTTTCTAGTTGTGGCACACAGTCTTTTCATTGTGGTAACTTCTCTGGTGTTGAGCGTGGGCTCTAGGTGCATGGACTTCGGTAGCTGGCACACATGAATTCAGTAGTTGCGGCTCTCGGGCTCTCGAGCACAGGCTCAGTAGTTGTGCCTCACGGGTTTAGCTGCTTTGCGGCAAGTGGGATCTTTCTGGACCAGAAATCAAACCTGCGTCTCCTGCACTGGCAGGAGGACTCTTTACCCCTGAGCCACCAGGGAAACCCCTACCAGTTTATTCTTTTTTCAAACAACCTGTGAGTTTGCAGCATCGTTTTTGACTTTTACAGAATTATGCCTGACAGTGGCTCTGACAGCTTCACACTAAGCTCTCCTCTAGTTGTTTGGTTGCTGGATTTTCAACTTTTTCCATAGTCCAGTCATCCACAACCTGGTCATTGTTTTTGAAGGCCTTACTTATTATCATTTTTTTTTTCCTTGTCTTCAAACCTATCACTGTCTCCAAAATACTAAATGTATTCCTTCCATTGGGTTCTATTTCAAGATGGTTCCCAACAAGATGCCTCTTCATTCTTCAGTTTATCTTTTCTGGAGAGTTTCTGTCTACTCCATCTTCTTCTTCCCAATCTTGAGGTTTGGGTTTTATGTTTGGAATGTTATTTATGCAATTCTTGAACTTTATTTCACCTATTAAAGAAAATGCCAGGAAGGCACACTTTGTGTTCATTTTTATGGAGCTCTGTTTCAGCTTTTGGTCCCTCTGAAGGAAAAATCTGAATTTGTTTTTCTAATTATCTGATCTTTCTCTTCCTGTGAGTTCAGGTTTCTTCTTTAGGGTCCAGTACAGCATCACTTAACTTGGGTCAGGAGGAAGCAGTCTTTAAGAGAGTAACTCTTAGAACAGACACACCTTCTCTTGCTGGCTGCTGCTGCTGCTGCCGCTGCTAAGTGGCTTCAGTCGTGTCTGACTCTGTGCGACCCCATAGATGGCAGCCCACCAGGCTCCGCCGTCCCTGGGATTCTTCAGGCAAGAACACTGGAGTAGGGTGCCATCTCCTTCTCCATCTCTTGCTGGCTGCATACCCAGAAGTCTGCCAGCTCTGGGGCAGAGCTTCCGTCTCTTCCCAATAGGGGAAGACTCCCTGCTGGGAACAGCTCTCAGTGGCCAGGTTCTCCAGGGATTTCTAGACTGTTGACATTTCCATGAACTGTTTTTTCCAGGGTTCACTGATTATAGATGTAGTCCATTTTCTCAGTGGGAACATCCTTACCTGCTCACTTGGGTGGGACAGAAAAACCCTTTCCTTAGAAGCTGCCTCTTCTAAGGAAAGTATGGGCCTGGCTGGGGTCTTTTCTGGCCTAATCCACCCACGCTGGGCCTCCTGGCAGGCCCTCTGGAACTGTTATCAGGAGCCCAAGCTCGTATTTAATTTCCTGTTAGGCTTCATGGGTAATAGGGTAACGGGTCTCTGTTAGGACTACTTGATTCTCTCTGCCCACCATAGTGAGAAATCTCATTGCAGTCAATTGAGGTTTGTGTTCTGTGTTCTAATAAAACTTTATTTATAAAAACAGTTGACAGCCTTGAGGTTGGCCCACAGACCCTAGTTTGTCCACCTCTGGTTTAAGGGCTTCCCTGGTGGCTCAGTTGGTGACGAATCCGCCTGCAATGCAAGAGACCCCAGTTTGATTCCTGGGTCAGGAAGACCCACTGGAGAAGGGATAGGCTACCCACTCCAGTATTCTTGGGCTTCTCTTGTGGCTCAGTTGGTAAAGAAATCCACCTGCAGCGTGGGAGACCTGGCAACCCATGGAGAAGAGAAAGGCTACCCGCTCCAGTATTCTGGCCTGGAGAATTTCATAGTCCCATGGGGTCGCAAAGAGTCAGACACGACTGAATGACTTTCTGGTGGCTCAGATGGTAAAGAATCTGTAATGGAGAAGACCCAGGTTCAATCCTTGGGTCGGGAAGATCCCCTGGAAAAGGGAATGGCTACCCACTCCAGTATTTTTGTCTGGAGAATTCCATGGGCAAGCAGTCTGGCAGGCTACAATCCAGGGTTGCAAGAGTTGGACATGACTGAGCAGCTAACACTTTCACTTTTCAGTAAATTAAGTTAATGAGTTATCTTATCTCTCATGTTGTTTTAACATAGTACTAAGTAGATTCATAAAGTACATTGATTTTGTTGAATGTACTTTGAATGTTCTTTGTTCAGTGATGAACAGTTATTTCTAGTGGCTGAATAATCATTATAGCTAGTTTTTCTGATAATGCTTCAATGAAGTTCTCAGAATATGTGAAGGATCATCTATATGTTGTATTTATAAATATTTAAAGTTAAAAACTGGAGATTTGATTTTAATAAATGAAAAGTTTTGACAAATCCATTTGGAATGTACGTGTTAAAGAAAACTAGAAGGATTTTCTAAACCAAACTGTGACTGAGAAGAATGTTTTTGAAAAGCTTTAAAAAATTAGTTTTGCTTCAGGTAATGTGAATATAGCCAAAATAGCTCTCTGTTTATAGACCAGTGACTTCATGTTTGAAATATTATTCATCCCATCAATCTTCTGGGTGTGTGTTAAATAGAGGATGTTTGTTCAGTGTAGTTTCAAAATGCAGGATGGTTTATCATAAGAAAAAATTGCAGGATCTGTATGGTCCTGGCCTGACTTAGTGTCAAGAGTTACTTACTCTTAAATGTAACACAGAAATGTTTAGTATCACACTGAGGTCTTCCCTACAGCCAACTAAGCTCATGTGTCTTTCCTTAGCCTTCGTATGACCAAGATGAAGGGGCTTTGGTCATGGCGCCCAGCGCTTGTCTTCTTGGTCCAGTGCCCTGCTCCCTCCCAGACCTTTCCACTCTGTCCCCTGGAGCAATTTTATGGCAAACCTGCCAATGTTTACCCCACCCCTAAACCCTCCCTTTACCTCTGTACCATTAGAGGAACCCAGGCCTCTCTTTTTCAGTAGCTTTTCTCAGTGGAGTTTGCTATCTCTCCCACACCTCAGGGCTGGAAGAGGTGGCCACTTTCAGATGGTTAGGCTGAAATGCTCACATGAAATATCTGTACCTTAGACTGTCCCGTATCTTTCCTGCTCATTACCGGTTGACCTCTGACCTTTCACTTGCTCTTTTTTATTCAGTGGAGACTTGAGCACCTGACTCATGCTTCCCTCCTGTCCTGACCTGCCATCATGCTGGGTAAAACAGTGTAGACTGGGAGGGCCCATCAGGTTCTCTCACTTGCCCAGCCCATGACTTCGATTTCTACTCCAGCCACTTTCTTTGATGTCCTCATCCTGGATCTCGTTATTTCCTGGGAGGGCTGCACTTTTGTGTTATTATATCCCCGCATCTTACTGTACAGCTTGTCCAACATCTTACCTTACAGCTGCAACTAAACCTGTTGATTTGAAAACAGGTTTTCAACTTCAAACCCCTTTCTTCCTTCTTACCAGCTGCCTGTCTCTGCTTCCCTCCCCTGCTTAGTGTAGTCTGCATGGGAGATTGTCTTCAGACTTGCTTTCTTGTCCTCTCACATCTACCTGGAAAAACCACAGCCTGCTCAAATAGTCTTGACCTGGACACACTCCAGGTTGCCCAGCTAGTTTCTGAATCATTAGTTCTGTTAGTGTCTCTTTCTCTCTCTCTCTCTGCACGGCATGTGGGATCTTAGTTTCCTGACCAGGGGTCGAACCTGAATTGGAAGCACCGAGTCTTAACCTCTGGACCCCCAGGGAAGTGCATTACTCAGTATCTCTTAATTAGAGGTTATTTACTCAGGACTTGCAGGAGGGTTGATTTTCCCTCAATTCTTTTCCAGTTACCTCTGGATCCTGCACACATGTATACCTACTCAGTGTTCCTTCTGGGTTTTCCAGTCAAGTTTTAGGTCTTTCAACCTGGAACATCACTTCACACCAGTTATCACATGGCTGTGCCTTTTTCCGCAATATCTTCCCGGAAAAAAAAAAAAAAAAAAAACCTCTCCAGATTTAACTAATTTCATCAAGGCTTTTATCAACAGCAGGCAAGACCAGTGACCTCCAGCCTTATTTTGACTTTAGACTTTGACTGGATGCAATTCCAAAGCATCTTGCCTTGCTTAGACAAGCTAGATTATGTTAGGCATTGTGCATACTCTTGTACGCTGGTCTGCTCACGTTGAGGATTCAGAGTATGTCTTTACAGAAGCTGTAACTTGGCTTGATTTCTCAGGTTGAGATGCTAGAAAGTGGTGTGGAGGAGTATGTGTGCTGTGCTAAGTCTCTTCAGTTGTGTCCAATTCTTTGTGACCCCATGGACTGTAGGCCGCTAGGCTCCTCTGTCCTTGGCATTCTCCAGGCGAGAATACTGGAGTGGGTTTCCATGCCCTCCCCCAGGGGATCGTCTTGACCCAGGGATCCAAGCCACATCTTTTACGTCTCCTGAGTTGGCAGGAGAGCTCCTTACCACTAGCGCCAGCTGGGAAGCCCATGGGAGAGCATGGTTCTCCCTAATCCCTGACTCTGGCTCTCGTTTTGGATCAAGTGAGTGGGTAGCTCTATGCCTTCGTCTTTTGTGGTCATACAATCATCACAGTGGCCTGGAGCATCAGCTTAGGCTTCAAAAAAGAAGCAGGATTTGTGTCATAAGCAGTGACCATTCTCATCCGTGAAAGCACTTACTAAACAACCACATTTTGAAAAATGTCCAAATATAGATGAGTAAATAATGCAGGCGATTTTAGTCTTTTTGTTCCACTCTGACATTTGTTCCATTCTGAGCCTCTTTCTGGAATATGGGCTTTCGTGGTGTGGCCATGAAGGAATTCATCAAAATTTCATGCGGCCTGCGTGGGTCTCCATTGTCCGTGGCTGCCATCTGGCTCAGCCTCGGGCTGGGGTGATCATTATTTCATGCGCTCTCCCGCCCCCGTCCCTGCCGACACTGAATCTGTTTTCCTTCTGCTCCAGCTTTTCCATCTTCCGATTCCGTTCTCTGTTCCAAGATGTATGATGACTGTCATTATTCTCTGTTAGGGGAGGAAGATCTTAGTGAACGCTGGCTTTTGGCTTTTCCATTCATTTCCCCTCAAGACATTAGTCTAGGCTCTCGTGTGCTGCCAGAAGCTCTCAGGTGTTTTTCCCCAGTGTAGGTACCATCTGTCTGAACTGGGACTCTGGTTTCTGGCTCATGGCCTGAGAGGCAGGGAGGCTCATCGGCTCTCCCGTCTCCTCCCACTTTCCATGGCTGCCAGGTAGTGAGTGCCCTCATCTTTCTCTCATCACACCTACTTTTTAAAAATTTTCCCAGAAAGTTAGAATCATTTTTGGCTGAGCTGTGATCTCTGAACCTGAACTAAACGTTCTCTGTGTACCTCACGCAGCAGTTTCTCTTTACTTTTCTCCTTTTGGCCTTTTGTTGTTGTGGTGGTTGTTTAGTCGCTCACTCGTGTCTGACTCTTCGAGACCCTGTGGACTGCAGCATGCCAGGCCTGCCTGTCCTTCACTATCTTCCAGAGTTTGCTTAGATTCATGTCCATTGAGTCAGTGATGCTGTCTAACCATCTCATCCTCTGCCATTTCCTTCTCTTTTTGCCTTCAGTCTTTCCCAGCATCAGGGTCTTTTCTGGTAAGTTGGCTCTTCTTATCAGGTGGCCAAAGTGTTGGAGCTTCAGCATCTAGCCTTCCAATGAATATTCACTTTGGACCTTTAGAAAAATGAATTGAGATTTTTTTTTTTCTGTTGTGCACGTCACACAGTGGGGTCAGGCAGGAGAAGATGTGTAACCTGGATGGAGGTTCTTGACCATAAAGTTTCAGTCTATGGCAGAAGAGCAGATGACCACATGATGGTGACATGAGGCAGAACGGGGTAACTCCTGAATTAGTGGCTCAGAAAATCGATCTCCCAGAAGAGTAGAGAGAAGGAAAATTTCTGGCGTAGTGGTGTTTGGAGAAGACAGTGGAGGAGCATACTCTGAGTTGTTGCGAGAGAGGGATGGAAGCATTAAAGGATGCTGATTTCTTGCATTTACATAGAATCAAGGATCAAACCAGTCAATCCTAAAGGAAATCAATCCTGAATATTCATTGAAATGATTGATGCTGAAGCTGAAACTCCAATACTTTGGCCACCTGATGCAAAGAGCTGACTCATTAGAAAAGACCCTGATGCTGGGAAAGATTGAGGGCAGGAGAAGGGGATGACAGAGGAAGAGATGGTTGGATGGCATCACCGACTCAATGGACATGAATTTGAGCATGCTCCATGGAGAAGGCAATGGCACCCCACTCCAGTACTCTTGCCTGGCAAATCCCATGGACGGAGGAGCCTGGTGGGCTGCAGTCCATGGGGTCGCTGAGGGTCGGACACGTCTGAGCGACTTCACTTTCACTTTTAACTTTCATGCATTGGAGAAAGAAATGGCAACCCTCTCCAGTGTTCTTGCCTGGAGAATCCCAGGGATGGGGGAGCCTAGTGGACTGCCGTCTATGGGGTCGCACAGAGTCAGACACGACTGAAGCGACTTAGCAGCAGCAGCAGCAGCAGGAGATGATGAAGGACAGGGCGGCCTGGCCTGCTGCAGTCCATGGAGTTGCAGAGTCAGACATGACTGAGTGAGTGAACAACAACAGAATCAAGGAATCGTGTGTGAGAATCCAGGGCTGAAAGACCTGGAGGGAGAGAGGGTGGGCTTAGTCTACAGGTCAAATGGACCTTTGGAAGATTCTGAGCACTGGTTTTTTGGGTGATCGAGCCCTTTTTCATTTTTAAGGAATGATAGACAGGTAGCCTTTGAAGTACAGAGTAGACAAGGGGCAGATTAAGTCAGGGTGATCAGTCAGTTGTTGAAATGCTACATCTGCCAGAGGAGAAGCCCAGAACTGGGGTGGAGCGAATGATGTGGGTTTGAGAGACAGGAAGGTTCATGCGAAGAGTTGACTCATTGGAAAAGACTGATGCTGGGAGAGACTGGGGGCAGGAGGAAGAGGGGACGACAGAGGATGAGATGGCTGGATGGCATCAGTGACTCGAGGGATGTGAGTTTGAGTGAACTCTAGGAGATGGTGATGGAAAGGGAAGCCTGGTGTGCTGTGATTCATGGGGTCGCAAATAGTCGGACACGACTGAGCAGCTGAACTGAACTGAAGGTTCATGCTCATGTTTTGAGTCTGGTCAGCTGGGCATCCTGGTATCAGGATTTCAGTGGAAGTGGAATGTGGCTGTTTAGTCCTGGGTGAAAGGGAGGTCTGCTTTCCATGCAGGCTGTGTGGTGTTGTAAGTAAGGGCTCTCAGGAGGAAAGGCAAGGGAGACGTGAAAGTGAGGCTGGAGGTGTGCTTGGGGGAAGGACAGGGCTACCTGCTTGGTGTTTGTAATTGAATGAGCAGAATATAGGGGGTGGAGGAAGAACACTGAGCGGGTGACCTGAAGAATTTGGAGGGAGTGGTTGGCAGATCAGGCCTCACAGTTTCGAGGAGGTGAAGTAATCACGATGGAGAAGTTTTCCAGATTAACCCTCTCACCTCCCACACATTCTGTCACGCCCAGCTGCCCTCTGCCAGGAACCCTGCGCGGTTTTGTCTAAACATTCAGGCATTTGGTTTTGCCTGAACATTCAGGCACATCTTCAATTTGTTATGCCTGCTTTTTAAATGAGCAGGGTGACAATATATGGCCTTGGCATACTCCTTTCCCAGTTTTGAACCAGTCCTTTGTTTCATGTCCAGTTCTTGTTGCTTCTTGACCTGCACACAGGTTTCTCAGACATAATGAGGTACAATTGACAAATAAGATTGTGAGATATTTATCTTTTTTTGTTTTCACCAAATGTAGCTTGGTGTTATGTTTTTAAGCTATTTTGTTGAATTTCTTTAAAAAATGTACTTGGATCTAGCCATTAAAAATAGAAAACGAATCCCCTAAGTGCAGTTTTGGAGAAGGAAATGGCAACCCACTCCAGTATTCTTGCCTGGAAAATCCCATGGACGGAGGAGCCCAGTAGGCTACAGTCCATGGGGTCGCAAAGAGACACGACTGAGCGACTTCACTTCTCAAGTGGTTTATGCCTCTGCAGTATCAGAAACTCGCCAGCAGGTGGTAGAAGAGAACAGGAACGGATTTCCTGCTTGGTTTCCAAATTCTTAAAGCAAATCAAGACTCACAAGAATTCGAGATACCTAATGCTAAAGAGGTATTTATTAGAGAGCATTGTTAGCAAGACTCAGTTATGGTGCTTCTGAAAGAGCTGGGCTGCTGGATGTCTGTCCAGACTGTTTGAATTGGGATCCCTGATGGCTGAGTTGGTAAAGAATCTGACTGCAATGCAGGAGACTGCCTGCAATGAAGGAAACTGTCTGCTATACATGAGACCTGAGTTCGATCCCTGGGTCAGGACGTTTCCCTGGAGAAGGAAATGGCTACCCACTCCAGTATTCTTGCCTGGAAAATTCCATGGGCAGAGGAGCTTGGTGGACTGCAGCCCATACGGTCCCAAAGAGTGGGACATCACTGAGCGACTGAACCATCACCCCTTAGAGAAAGTCCCAAGACCCCTATTGTTTTTCAGGCTGCAAGTGATTCTTCTACACACCAAATTGAGTCAGCAAATGAGAGTCCTTCCTACAGGGCAGGAGTTATGCTGGGCCTTGAGGATACAATGAATAAGCAAGCTCCATATATTTTCAAACTGACATGCCTGCGGGGCCAGCCAGGTGGTGAGTGGAGCGAGGAAGGGTGGGCATAACAGATGGGAGGGTAGGGTCTGTGGCTGTCTGCGGAGTGTTCCCTCCCAGGCTGCCTATCATTAATTCAGGGCAGCTAGCTGTGGCTATGAGTTAATGCATGCCCCGTGAGGCCAGATCATTTCTTTTTAGAGAGAAGCTGGTAAGGCAGATCTTTGCTTCCTGTTTCCTAACTTCAACATTCTGCGTGGGCCAAACAAAACACGTATTCAGGTTGGAGTCAGCCTTTCGACTGTCCTATCTCCTATAGGGACTTAGGCCAGTAGGGGAGCCACAAAGGCAAATATGCACTTGCTTGCAGTGGTGTGAACGTCACGGGCAGCCAGGAGGAGAAGGTGCGGTGGGGGAAGGGGGAGTCTTCAGCACGGTGTGAGGGGGTCAGGCATGCTTCCTGACACTGAGCTCTCAACGTCGGCCATACTGTTTTTGAGAAAGACAATCTCGTTCATTGGTGCAGGCAGAGTCTCTGTTATCCTATCCGGGGACATTCATATCAGTCTTCTTACATGTCATTAATACCAGAATACAGTTGTCCTTTGGTAACTGCGGGGGATTGGTTCTTGGATCCCTTGGTGATACCGAAATACCGGGATGCTCAAGTCCCACATATATTGATAAAATGCCCTAGTACAGCCGGCCCTTTGTATTCGTGCATTCCACATTCCCAGCTCATGGTGCAGAGGGCCAGCTGTTGCCATTCGGTCGCTAAGTCATGTCAGACTCTGCGACTCCATGAATTGCAGCATGCCAGCTTTTTGTAGTCTTGAATGATTCCAATAAAAAATTAAAGTTATTACTCAGCCACAGATATGTTAAACTGATCATTAGACATGTTACAGAACCCTGAGCAATATCTAGTTTTGAGATAATCTGGAAGCTTTACTGGTATATTAGGGCCCTAAAGAGAATGCAAGAGAAGCTTTTTTCCTACAAGTTGTTTAAAGAAAACTGATTTCTTACCATTCTGTTGTGGGGAGGGAGTAATTAATTCACAACACGAGCCAATGTGGAGGTGCTGTGGCCCTCTTTGTCACACCTTACATATATTTTCTGTTTTGAAATCATTTAAGTAAAGTAAACTATATATATAAAAAAAAAGCCATAAATGCACTTAAGAAAACTTAGTATTGTGAAATTGTTTAGCGATACTGCAAAGATGGCGCATTTAAAAATAAAAGGTGCAGATATATAAAATGAAGTACCATAGTCAAAACATTTCTGTATGTGAGGTAGTAAGATGAAAATTTCCCTTTGCAAATTTACACCTATTCCTATGAAATTACGTATAAGTATTTTTTTAAGGTGGGTAAATATTTAAGAAGATAGTAAACAAGTTAATAGTTAACTTAGATTGAACTTTGTGTATGTGGTGTGAGATGGTGTTGAAGACCTTTTAAAAAGCCATCTTTATTAAACTTGAATAAAATGTGCTAATTTTTAAGTGTACAGTTCATTGAGCTTTTTAAGAACACGTTTATTGAGATATAATTCATGTACCATACAGTTCACTCTCTTGAAGTATACAGTTAATTGGTTTTTAATGTATTCAAGGAATTGCGCAACCCTCAACACTGCCTAATTTCAGAACATTTTCATCACCCCCCCCCCGCCCAGTTCAGTTCAGTTCAGTCGCTCAGTCGTGTCTGACTCTTTGCGACCCTATGAATTGCAGCACGCGGGGCCTCCCTGTCCATCACCAACTCCCGGAGTTCACTCAGACTCACGCCCATCGAGTCAGTGATGTCATTCAGCCATCTCGTCCTCGGTCGTCCCCTTCTTCACCCCCCGAAGGACACCCTATACCCGTTAGCACTCACCCCCATCCTTCCCTTCGCTTAATCCCTGGTAACCACTAACGTACTCGGTGTTTCCGTGGATTTGCCTACCCTGGACATGTCACGTAAATGGAATCTAGCAGTATGTGGTCTTTTGTCTGGTTTCTTTCAGTGAGCTTCATGTGTTTCCCAGGTTTGTCCATGGTGCAGGTATGTCAGTTCTTCATTCTATTTCATGGCTGAATGATATTTTATTGTATGGTTTATATCACGTTTCTGTTTATACATTCATCAGGTAATGAATTGGGTTATTTTCATTTGGGGGGCTAACACGAATAATTCTGCTATGAACATTTATATACAAGTTCCTTGTGTGGACATGTGTTTTTATTTTCTTGCAAGTATGTTCCTAAGAATAGGATTGTAATTATCTCTTTCTTCTTAGAAATTCATTGTTAAGTGGAAGGAAGGCTGACGATTGGGTACCAGAAGGCTGACGTTGTTAGCTTGCAGTAGGAATCCACTGAGAATCATCTAGACAGTTCCTGTGTCTCAGTCACCTCAAGTTCATCCCTTCATGCCAAACTTACACTAGGGAGTAAAGCATATCCTGGGTCCCAGGGGTGTAACTACCCATTTGAAGTTCATGTAAAATAAGCAGTGACTCTTACCTGTAATACAGACACACTGTTTCCCAGAATGAATGTTTCCCACAGTCATGACTCTCATAATAATTCATCAGGAGATAAGCAGGTAATTGTTGAGACTTGCTAATGTGTGTGAGACATTTCTACACAAAACAATGATGTCTCTTGACTCTTGAGAACCCATGATTATATTAAGCATTTGAACTCTTCTTAAAATATCCTGATAGTGGATATTCACATCTCCATGTGTCTTGTGTGCTATTTATTCAAAAACTCCTTGATCTAGAAGAAAAAAATAATTCATGCCCCAGACTAGGCTTTTGGTAAACTTTCTTTCTCTTGCAGTATTTTCCCTATTGTCTGCCACAGCATAAATTTGGAGTATGAGCTGGTATTTATAGACAAAATGTACTTTATTCTCTAGAAGTAGTTTTTGTGATTGTTAACAGGACAAAGTATAGCTGTAAACTTGAGCACATTTTTGTGTGTAAGGTTTTTGGTGACTTTAACTAGCTGCTAATAGGGCTCAGATTGTCTTGGATTTCATATCTAGATGAAACGTGGCTCATAAATTGTCAGCCCAAGAGCAAACTTTCTTCCCTTGGTTTTATTTAGTTCTTTCCAGTTGTTTTCCATTTGTGGTTTGTTAATACTTCTGGCTTAGCAAAAATATTTGGAGACTGTAAGCTGTAAGTTGGTAATGGTATTGGTAAGTGGCCACTTCTCCTGGACCAGAAATTATGGTTAAACTCGTTCTTTTTTTTTGCCTTCCCCCCAGAATCTGAGTGTAGTTGGCATTTGGCCTAATGGTGATCGAGTGAGAATTTGGACTGTTTATGAAGATGGTTGGCTTTTAATTATCCAGGGTCACACCAGGAGCTGTGTACTTGCTGTTCATCTTCCCTTTCTGACTGCTTGAAGACTTGGGGAGCTTCCCAGGAGAAGTGGGGTGGAGAGGTTTAATTTACAGTAGCCGCTGAGACAGAGGGCTTACTGTGGGCAGTGGGGCAGAAAATGTTTAGATGTTTAGATTTTCTACCACTGTGAGCCTTTTGGGTTCCATTTAGAATTCTGTGATCTGTGCAGTTCTCATACCAGTACCTTGGAAGATGGTGAGCTGGCTTTGGTTTTGCTATTAAGTAATATTAGCATTGGTAAAGAAGAGTCCTAGTATATGTCAGGATACTGTGTAGAACAATGCCAGATCTTAAGAGAGGCCAGTGACTTGTGAATTATGTCACTTGAAACAATGCTGAATATACAATATAAGCTAACCAAGAACTTGCTGTAATTCAAAGGGTTAACCACATTTTAGAGAGATGCCTAGGCTTAAAATACCACTTTCACCACATATTTCAAAACAGGGTTAGACTTTTAAAGAGGAATTTCCGAGAATTGCTTTATCTGTTTATCTCCCCAGTGCCAAGCACCAGGCCAGGTACGTGCATAGCTGTTGTCATTACATGGTTTTTGAATGAGTGACTAACCAAATACTTTCTTAGCATTTCAGTTAAAATTAAGAAAGATTACTTAAATGGAAAGCTGAATTCTAATGTATTCTTCAGTCTGGAAAAATTTTATGTAGCAAATCAGTGGTGAACAGCTCTCAACACTGAGGTTTGCATTTAAGAATATTCCTTTTTAAAAACGTGTATCACTAGTGATACGCTTCTATAGACTCTTGCATGTGTTTGTTCTTGAGCTATTGCTAAAACTAGGGTGAGTGATTGTGGGAACTGAGGCAAGTTCTTCTAAAACACAGCCATTCCCTACCCCTCTACCCCGCAGACGCTTGAAGTTTAACCATCAGTTATGCCTTCTGGGGGGTCTTGTTCTTCCTTGCCTAAAATATTTGTAGTGTGAATATTCACTGCAAGAGTAATTAGATTTAACATAAGTAACTAGTATGTGTAAGCTGTATTTCAACCAACGAGAAGTTGAAAGACAGTCCTGCACTCGAGAGTGTGCAGAGTAGGCTGGGTGGGCCTGGTAGGTTCCTAATTACATCGTGAAGTTCACTCAGTGCTTCCATAGACACTCAAAGGATGCTCCCTGCCTGTTACGTAAGGACCAGCCTAGGTCCCAGCATAAGCATTCGTGCTGTGTGCATGATCGGTTGTGTCTGACTCTTCGCATCCCCACAAACTGTAGCCTGCCAGGCTCCTCTGTCCATGGGATTTCCCAGGCAAAGATACTGGAGTGGATTGCCATTTCCTTCTCCAGGAGATTTTCCGGACCCAGGGATCAAACCCGAGTCTTTTGCACGGGCAGGCAGACTGTTTACCACTAGTGCCACCTGGGAAGTCCCTACCATAGTGTAACTCAACTTATTCATGTCAAGATGGGGTAAAAGCATTCACCACGTTGGTTGCTATGGAGACTAAGGGAGATTGTGCACAAAGTAAACAGAGTAAATGTTGACTGTTGTAATCCTAGTACCTCGTTTGTAGCTGAGAAGACTGAGGGCTGAGGAAATTGGGAGACTTTATTTATTTACGCGAAGAGAGTCTGACTCCCATCTCAGCTTCTGTGACTCCCATCTCAGCTTCTCTGACTTCAAATTTTTATTCAGTCAGTTCAGTCGCTAAGTCATGTCCGACTCTTTGCGATCCCATGGACTGTAGCACACTAGGCTTCCCTATCCTTCACTATCTCCTGGAGTTTGCTCAAATTCACTTCCATTGAGTTGGTGATGCCATCCAACATCTCATCCTCTGTCGTCCCCTTCTTCTCCTACCTTCAATCTTTCCCAGCATCAGGGTCTTTTCCAATGAGTAGGCTCTTCTCATCATGTGGCCAAAGTATTGGAGCTTCAGTATCAGTCCTTCCAGTGAATATTCAGGGTTGATTTCCTTTAGGATTGACTGGTTTGGTCTCCTTGCAGTCCAAGGGCCTCTCAAGAGTCTTCTCCAACACCACAGTTTGAAGTCAGCTTCTCGGACTTCAAATTTTTATTAGGGTAGTTTAAAAAGGGCACAGCCCAGACTCACAGATACTGAAAACGAGTTTATGGTTACCAAAGGGGAAATGTGTGGCAGGGAAAGGGATAAAATCAGGAGTGTGGGATGAGCATACACATACTACTATATATAAAACAGGTAACCAACAAGGACCTACTGTATAGCACAGGAATCTCTACTCAGTATTCTGTAGTAACCTGTATGGGAAAAAAGTCTGAAAAAGAATGAATATATGCATGTGTATAACTGAATCACTTTGCTGTACACTTGAATCAAACTAACATTGTAAGTCAGCTATATTCCAATAAAATAAAAAGAATAAAAAGGACAGAGCCCATTCTTTTGGGAAGAATTGTCTTCTCTAAAATTGTGAATAACCTTTTCAATAATTTTACTCTGGGCAAGGAAAGAGCTAGGAGGTAGACACTTTTATCTATTTAAATTATGTTTAGTTTTTTCCTAATATTTTCAACTGTGTGCCATAATCCCTGCATTTATAGGTTTTTAGCATGACAGTGAGGTTTGTCAAAGTTATTGAGTCATAAGTAATATGTACGTCTCATGGAATTCGTTGTAAAAATGGGACCTGTTTGTGGTGTCATGGGGATTATATAATGATTTTATTATATTATGAATGAAGTTTGATGGAAAAAGGAGGGAAGGGTGTTTTTATCTCTTTGGCAGCTTCTCAGACTGAAAACAGCAGCTTCTGGATGTGTGCTGGCCTGGGGCATGTCTCTGGAAACCACACCCTGTAAGGGCGCTCTCACTGGAAGGTAGATGCTAGATTCTGTCCCTAAATGGAGCAGTTAAGGCAGACCCATTGTTTGCGAATTGTTCCATAATGTGGTTCCCGCGATCCGCAGTGGCTTCTGATGCTGTGTTCCTTGGGTTTTTGTTGTTGTTGTTGTTGTTGTTTGGCATGACTTACATGAATATGGTTGGCTGATGATGATCATATGTGTATCTTAAATCTCTTGATCTAATAGATGACCAATTAATTAGTAAGTAACTTACCTTGGAATCAACTGTGAGCCCAGCTGAAGCTCATCAGCTAGTTTTTTGTCAGCAAACATCCTTTCCCCTCTTTTAAAACAATCTCCAATGGGCGCTGTGTTTTTGCACTGCGATTCACACAAAAACGTGGTCTTGAGTGCTTTGGGAATTCTAAACGTCTTTTAAATGGCTACTTAAAAGGAACTGAAAAATTTAAAAGAGGCGAGTGCCTGCTGAGTTGTGTTAATGGGTATTTTGCCGATAACCAATCTGGTATGAAGTAGTCTTTTAGAAGTTCCCAGAATGTTTGGGATTTAAGACATCTGGATTTCATGGCCAGAACCAGAACTGAGAAGTGAAGCTGTAGAGAAACTTGGTGCTTATATATTGGTGGGCAATCTCATCCAGCAAGAAGATTAAAATAAAGCCCCAAACAAAACAGTAAAGGGTATGAAGATCATTCTCATTGGTTTAGCAAATATATTTCATAGCAAAAGAAATGGCTTTTTTGACATTTGCCAACTTGGCACTTACTGAGGACGTATTTGGTTGGTAGGTATTTTCTTCCACAACATATGCCCTTTAAAAATTTCCTATCAGGACTTCCCCTGGTGGCCCAGTGGTTAAGAATCGTCCTTCCAATGCAGGGGACGCAGGTTTGATCTCTGGTCAGGGAACTAAGATCCCACGTGCCGTGACCAAGAAGACCAACGCAGTCAAATAAATAAATACCTAAAAAACAAAAAGACTTCCTATCAAGGGTTTCTTTGAAGGCTACAGGTGGTAGGACAGGTTTGGCTGTGGTGTTTGTGCAGAGTGGGCTTTCTGCCACACTGTTCTGCCCTTAACATGCCCAGGGGGAGTAATTATAACTTCACAGGAAGCATCTCACCCGAGAACCTCAGACTTGGCTCTGTCACTTCTCAGCTTCTTTCCAGCAGGCTGGCCATTCGCACACAGGGACACATGGCTCCAAGATGCACTGGCCTCGACTATAGTGTGTAGTCCTTTTTCTCCCCCTTTTCTTTTTGAAGGGGTCAAATGTTTTCGCATATCATTTGTAGGTTCTAAGATAGGTATGGCAAATACATCTTTCCATTTGAAAATTACAGGACTGAGCAATAACTTATTAGAAGTGTGTGGTGTGAGATGGATCCAGGATTGAATCCTAGATGAAATCTGCTATATGTTTTTGTTTATTTCAAGTGGTAATGATTTTGTTTTAACGTCTTTAGGAAAATATGGAAAGGGACAAGGAAGAGGGAAGAAAACAAGTTTTTATAGAAGAGAAGGTGTGGCCGTTTGGTGACATAGTGATTACTCCTGTTTGTGTTGACTTTTAATAGCTCATTGGGAAACAGGTGGTCTCTATTTAGTCCTATGAATCACAGCCTCGTTACATAAAATGTATCACACCTCAAATAGCTTGCTAATGAGTGTGGTTCAAAATTATTGAAAAACACAGTGAGTAATTGTTGGATTAGAACTACCAGTTTCTCTTTCAAGATTTTGTAACTGCCTTTAGCATACTGAATTCTTCAAATATAGATGGGTTCACATTTTTAAAGTATGATTTCAGTTTGTTTTTTTTTGGGGGGGGGTCCCAAAAACTGCCTTGACTGTATTTTGAGGTCCTTTCTAGATCTCTGTATTTTTTTTTTTTAATAGTTTCCAGGATATAGAAGGTAGTCGAGTGGAGGTTTATAATGTGGTAAGTCAGTTTCATACTTTTAAGTAAAAGATGTTACTTCTGGCAACATGGACTTTTTCTTTGTTTGCTATGATTTTTATCTTCATTCTACAGATGCATTGTAATAGCTAATTGTACTAACATTGGTGAATGCTCTTCCTGAATTGGGCAAGCACTGAGGGCTGCATAACAGTAATCCTAACAGTAATCCATTTAATTCTCTGTGCAACCCTGTGACCTAGGTACTTTGTACTGCATCTGTGAGAAAACAAAGAGGTTAAGCACTCTGGTCCAGGGTTACAGGTAGGAAGTGGTGGTGGTGGGGCTTCACAAGCTCCAGGGCTCCACCCTGGCCTTACCTGGCCAAGGTAGGGGCCTCTCTGTGTGTTTCTTAAGGAGCGTGATCCAGGCAGCTGCTGTAGACGGAAAATCCCTTCTATGAATTTCTCTTTTCAGTTTAAAGCTCTTGGAAGAACTTTTTGTTTTAATTTCTTAGGAGAGGTCTTGATGTGTTTATATGGATATGTAAACTGCTAATGAAAAATTTTACTTTACAGTGTTCGGATGTTTTTCATTGTTGAGGCTGAGGTAGATAGTATATACAGTATGAGCATTTTCTCATGTTCATGAAAATGTCAGGAGAAATGCTGAAGCCATTTACAGATAACTTTTCATTTTATTAACATTTAGAGTACATTTTCTCTCTCTCTCTCTCATACACACATGCATACACACACAAACATATGCACAATCGTTATGTGTTCAGACACAAGTCTCTTATTTTCAGGAACATTGAAAAAATTAATTCAACATTTTTTGTTTACTAAGTTAACTTTTTCATACCCTTAACAGTGAGGGATTATTTTTGAAGTCACACAGATGGAAGACAACTTAATTTGTTTTAGTTTAGGAATACTCTGTGTCTAATGCAGTTGAGACATTCTCTTACTGAGCGCTTGTAAAATACTGTTGGTTTTTGGTGTCTGTTCCATGTGGATGATTCTGTAACTTTCTAGAAAGTTAAACTTTCTGAACCTCAACTTTCTTACTAGTGAAAGGGGAATGGTAAGGATTATTAACCTTCCAGATTGTATGCATTTCATAGATAATGAGAAAAATTACCTACCTGAAAGCTGGTGTCCTTTTCTTTACCCTTAAAATGTAGGAGACACAAGAAATTGACCTAAACCTGATGGAATCTGACTTCTTCTGAATGTCATAAAAATTTAATTTGTGTATCTATTGCATAAGAAACACTGTGGTTACTACAGAATCAGTTCAGTTCAGTTCACTCACTCAGTCGTGTCCGACTCTTTGCGACCCCATGAATCGAAGCACGCCAGGCCCCCCTGTCCATCACCAACTCCTGGAGCTTACCCAAACTCATGTCCATCAAGTTGGTGATACCATTCAGCCATCTCATCCTCTGTCGTCCCCTTCTCCTCCTGCCCTCAATCCCTCCTAGCATCAGGGTCTTTTCCAATGAGCCAACTCTTCGCATGAGGTTGCCAAAGTATTGGAATTTCAGCTTCAACATCAGTCCTTCCAATGAACACCCAGGACTGATCTCCTTTAGGATGGACTGGTTGGATCTCCTCACAGTCCAAGGGACTCTCAAGAGTCTTTTCCAACACCACAGTTCAAAAGCATCAATTCTTTGGCGCTCAGCTTTCTTCATAGTCCAACTCCCACATCCATACATGACCACTGGAAAAACCATAGCCTTGACTAGAAGGACCTTTGTTGACAAAGTAATGTCCCTGCTTTTTAATATGCTATCTAGGTTGGTCATATATACATAAGGAAAAAAATACTATAATTAGCTATAATTCTACAACTTAGAAATCATTGCTGTTAGTATTTTCATTCTATATTTATTTATATAATGTACACATATTTATATATACATATTTACATAATGCATAGAATTATAGAAATTGGGATCATACTCTGTACTTTTTCACAAATTGCCTTATAATTAATATGTTACGTATTCTTTTTTTCTGAATGTTGAGCTTTTTTTTTTTTTAAATTTTGTTTTTACTTTATTTTACTTTACAATACTGTATTGATTTTGCCATACATTGACATGAATCCGCCAAGGGTGTATACGAGCTCCCAATCCTGAATCCCCCTCCCACCTCCCACCACATATCATCTCTCTGGATCATCTCCGTGCACCAGCCCCAGGCATCCTGTATCCTGTATCGAACATAGACTGGCACTTCGTTTCTTACATGATAGTATACATGTTTCATTGCCATTCTCCCAAACCATCCCACCCTCTCCCTCTCCCTCACAGTCCAAAAGTCCGTTCTATACATCTGTGTCTCTTTTGCTGTCTCGCATACAGGGTTATCATTACCATCTTTCTAAATTCCATATATATGTGTCAGTATACTGTATTGGTGTTTTTCTTTCTGGCTTACTTCACTCTGTATAATCGGCTCCAGTTTCATCCATCTCATTAGAACTGATTCTCTTTTTAATGGCTGAGTAATACTCCATTGTGTATATGTACCATAGCTTTCTTATCCATTCATCTGCTGATGGACATCTAGGTTGTTTCCATGTCCTGGCTATTATAAACAGTGCTGCAATGAACATTGGGGTACATGTGTCTCTTTCAATTCTGGTTTCCTCAGTGTGTATGCCCAGTAGTGGGATTGCTGGGTCATAAGACCGTTCTATTTGCAGTTTTTTAAGGAATCTCCACACTGTTTTCCATAGTGGCTGTACTAGTTTGCATTCCCACCAACAGTGTTAGAGGGTTCCCTTTTTTTTCACAAATTGCCTTATAATTAATATGTTATATATTCTTTAAAAGTGATAAATATACTTTTCTGACATGAGTTTAAGTTTCATGCAGTTTTGTTTAATGTTTATATTACAGTTTATCCAATTTCTTTTTATTGGGCATTCAGAGTGTTTTCAGTTGTTGCTATTATGCAGAATGCTGTGAAGCAGTTCTGCAGATGTCTCTGAGTTCTTGTCCTTACCTGTCCTTACCTGTCTTAGTATAAATTCCTAGATCTGCACATAGTGTGCCCCAAAGTAGCCATGTTTAAGATGTCAGATGCATTTCATACATTGCCTTTTAGAATAGTGGTGTCATTTTATATTATGTTCAGTAGTGTATAGAACATGCCAAATTCCCATGTCCTCAAAATATAAACTTTTAAGAATCTGTTTAGTTTTGTAAATATAGTGTAAATGGAATCAGGTCTTATATCATTATTTAGATTTTGATTAAGTATCTATAAATGAGTGGGCTTTTGGAGTGGGATAGTGGTAAAGAACCCACCTGCAGAATGCAGAAAACGAAAGAAACATGGGTTCAATCCTTGGGTCGGGAAGATCCCCTGAAGTAGGAAATTGCAACCCACTCCAGTATTCTTGCCTGGAAAATTCCATAGACAGAGGAGCCTGGTGGACTATTGTCCATGGGTGGCGAAGAGTCCGACATAATTGAGCATGTGTGCACATGTGCACGTAGAAAGAGGAGTACATTCATGTTTTGACATATGGAGGGAGATGCTCTTAAATCTGCTACATACTATGATTTTGCCTTTCTGTTGTCTTTTTGGAGAAACTTACCACTCTGATAGTTGGGTTTTCTGAATATCTCTGTGTATGCTATTATTTCTACTTTGTTAATATTCTGAATCTAACTCAGTGTTGTCTGTACAGTACAGAGGTATTCTTTTGAGGGTTAATTATTGCAGTGTGTTGCTGGGTGTTACTTGAAGGTTGATGCATGTAATGAGGTTAAGCATATACCACTGTGAGCCACCCTTAGGTACTTGATTGCACAGCATCTTGGCCATTATTAACAAATAGGTGATATTTATCCAGTTTCAGATGAGCAGACTAGGGCTCATGGAGGTGATTCAACTTGGTTAAGATCACACAGCTACACGATAATGAAAGTGGGATCTGAATATGCTTTTGTCTGGCTTGAGCCCTTTCTCTTTCCATTTCATCACTCACTACACTGCCTCTCGACTGGCCCATCCAGTGCTGTTGACTGTCACTCTGCTCTCTGTGTGTCTGTGGGGCGCAACCCTTTTCCCTTCTCCCTCACTGCCTTTAATCTACCTTGATTTAGGAACATGACCTACAGATAGTTTCAGTGGTGGATAATTAAGAATTTGTAGCTCTGAGGGGCTTTCCTGTGACTGACTAGAGAGAATGGACTTTGACATTGGCTTTGGTTATTCCTGGGATTTTTTCATGTTTTTTAGCTTTGGGTAGGAGTTCCCAGGGCTTCACAGGTGGTGCTAGTGGTAAAGAACACAGCTGCTAATGCGGGAGATATAAGAGACTGTGGGTTTGGTCCCTGGGTTAGGAAGATCCCCTGGAGGAGGGTATGGAAGCCCACTCCAGTGTTCTTGCCTGGAGAATCCCACGGACAGAGGAGCCTGGCAGGCCATAATCTGTAGGGTCACAAAGAGTCGGACACGACTGAAGCGACTTAGCACACATGCAGGAGTTCCAGATAAATGAGATGTTACTGTGTTTTCACTAGCTCTGATCAGTACTCACTTTGAGTTTTTTGGATCTTTTTTGGAAATTCAGAAGAGTTTGTGCCTCACAGGTTAGCTGGGATAACCCATGAGACATTCGAGGTTACTCCTGAAGGAATGTACCGTTCCACTTGGATATGTTTTAATGCACTTTTAAACTCTGTGTTTTATTTCTGTGGCTGTGAGCTCCTTGCATTTTTTTTAAGGTCTCTACCCACTACCCAGGTAAGTGCATCTAACGGAGACACTCAGCAAATGTTTAATTCATGCAGCGATGTATCCCTTCTTAGAGAATGCCCTTTGTAGGAAAGGATCTGTTACTTCCTGCAGCTGAATGCGTCACCTTCTGACCCAGGCTCCTGTCCTTATTTATAGAACCAGCTTATGAGAAACTACTGTTAATGTTAGAAAGAACCATTGTTTTGTCAGTTACCCACTGTTATAAATAGCGATGGCACTCCTGGGTGTTGTGGAAAAGATACAGAAGATATACAAGGACTGGAGGTGGACTGTAAAGGTGTCAGTGGTGAGTAAGGACAGCAGGAGCTTTATAGTTCACTGAGGGCTTAAGATGAGTGACTTTCCAATCAGGCTTCAGAGATTGGGTTTCTTCCTGAAGTGGTGGTAGAGCAAGGCCTCTGCTTGTGGGTGGCACGTTCATCTGTAGGGCCGCTGCTGTCCCAGCTGCTGGGGTGCATCTGCCAACACCCTTGGCTGGGGTCCCAGTCCTCGGAGGTCCTTGGAGCAGCCTTCCCTGAATAGCTTCCATTTTCTCTTCTACTGTTGTCCTAATGTTTTTGAATTGATGCCTTCGAAGTGTGGTGTTAAAGAAGACTCTTGAGAGTCTCTTGGACTGCAAGGAGATCAAACCAGTCAATCCTAAAAGAAATCAACCCTGACTATTCATTGGAAGGACTGATGCTGAGCTTCCCAGGTGGCACTAGTGGTAAAGAACCTGCCTGCCAATGCAGGAGACATAAGAGACCCAGGTTCGATCCTTGGGTCAGGATGATCCCCTGGGGGAGGAAATGGCAACACACTCCAGTATTCTTGCCTTGAGAATCCCATGGACAGAGGAGCCTGGCAGGCTGCAGTCCACAGGGTTGCAAAGAGTTGGACACTACTGAAGTGACTTAGCATGCACAGACTGATGATGAAGCTCCAATGCTTTAATTACCTGATGCCAAGACCTGACTCAGGGAAAAGACCCTGATGTTGGGAAAGATTGAAGGCAAAAGGGAAAGGGGGCAGCAGAGAATGAAATGGTTAGATAGCACTGACTCTAAGAACATGAATCTGAGCAAACTCCAGGAGACAGTGAAGGACAGGGAAGCCTGGCATGCTGCATCCATGGAGTCTTGAGTCAGACATGACTTAGCAACTGAACATTCTCTCTATAGGATCCCCTTTCCTCCCAACCACTCACCCTCAAAAGACAGAGGAAGATAGAATTGGTAGACGTTTTCTCAGCAGTTTCACTAAGAACATTGTTGGTAACCATAGGCATGGTCTGCTCATATATAAAAGCCCTAAGTGTGGTCTTGTCTGTTTAAAGTATATACCATATTCCCTCTCTCTTTTGTCTGTCAGTGTCAGGATTTAATGATTTTCTCCTTAGGATATTACAGTAAGTGGCTCTTTACACAAATCAGGGACATTTCATGAGGATGTTTAAGGATAGTCTTGCCCTCTGCTATACAGCTTTGTAATGAAACTTGAGGGATTTCAGAGTGGAATTGAAATTAATGATGTGTGTGTATAGTTAATATTTCAAGGTTATACCTTAATTTGGTTTTATTTACCCTTAGTAGGGTAGGTTGCTTTTAGGCTTTTTAAAAATAGAAAATATGCTAGAAATAAAGCTTCTAAGTTTTGTTTATTCTGCATAAAATGATAGTATTATAAAGAACACTTGCTGTGGTTTTTTCTGTTTATATTTGTTCATACTAAAGTGGTTAACCACTCTCTTTGTAACACAGAAATGCACGTACAATTTCCTATGTGGAACAACTTTTGATGATATCTGCACATTCTTTAAGTATGACTTTGGATGCCTATTAAATAATCTGATACTGAGTTTGACTTGTGTATTATTCCTGATTAAGAGAAAATTAATCCCCAAATCTGTCTTTCAGGCAGTAACAGAGAAGAATTTTGAAACAAAGGATTTTCGAGCCTCTCTAGAGAATGGTGTTCTGTTGTGTGAGTAAGTATTTAAAGCATTTAAAAAATAATTCAAAAGCAAAGGTGTGTGTGTGTATGTGTCTCTGTGTGTGTGTGTGTGTGTGTGTGCACATGCATGTTATCAGCTGTCTTATCCCCTGCTGCATGGACACTGTAGTCACTGACATGTTTTCCTGGTAACAAATGAGATTTGATCCCTGCAAATTGACACCCCCACAGTACCAGGCAGTAGGAAGGGGTTACCGGTCTCTGTATCTAAAGATAGCATTAGTGAAATATATATTATTTTAAATTAGTAAACAAGAAAGATTCTATTATTGCTTGGTGGGCCAGTAGTGGTGGGTGGTTGAAGAGAAAGCCTTATCACATAGCACCAGCTCTCACTTGCTGGGAGTATTCTAATACATGGAGGTGCCTGGTTTAGAAGTTAATATGTAACTTGTTTCCTTCATCAGTACATAGTGATGATTATAGGACAAATTTAGGCTGTAGCAAATTTCTTCTTTGAACTTTTAAGTGGAGTCATTACATTACCACAGTCAATTTGAGTTATGGGCCAGCCGTTCATTCAATTAATATGATGTTATTAAGAATCACATCTGAAGCTTTGGTTATCCTAAGAGGCTTGTGCCATGATTCATGGTATGGAGCCTAAAGCATATGTTTAGTGTAATATTTTGTTCCCCCGTGGAGGCAGAGCACAATTTGCCAGGTGGTGACCTTTGAGAGGGAGGGGCAGGCAGGCTGTGGAATGGAAGGACGAACTCCTGGGTGAGGGTGCAGATTGTAGATGTGAGCAAATGAAGTATAAGAATGTACTTAAGTATGTACTCACAGTTTTGAAAGCACTTAAGTATTCCAATCTAGACACTTATGGCATAAGTATTTATGGAATCTGTCCACAAGCATGCACTGGGAGTGTATGTGCTCAGACTTAGATGATTTCATTTATCCTTTTACAGGAAGGTTGTTTACAGCGAGGATCAGGAGTTACGTGGCCTAGGTTTGATTCCTTGCTTCATACTTTCAGACATTCGAGCAAGTGACGATATCTGAGCCTTATTTTCTTGTCTATAAAGTGGAGATCAGAGCATCTGATCTGCCTAATTCACAAAGTTCCCATAATACTGGGTTTGCCAAAATGTTTGTTTGGGTTTTCCATAACATCTTACAGAAAATCCAAACAAACTTTTAGGCCAACCCAATACATATATCAAGGTTTCTATAAACTATCAAACTTTATGTACATACAAGTTATTACTAGGTAGATGGCCATGAAGATAAAAGTCTCTCTGTCATCTGCTGTGTTGGTAGGTGTTCAAACTTCATTGTCTTAGAGCAGTGTTGTGAAGTTGAACCTTATTAAGTGTTGATATTCAACCATCAATGCCCTACAGAAAATGTCCATTTCATGTAATTCTACATAATAGAGAGTAGGACAGTTATATGAACAAGGGCCACAGGGAAAGCTTAAGGGAGGTTTCTTGTCCTTTTCTGATGCCACATTTAGTTGCTGTAGCCAAATAGTATTTAATCTTGGTAGGCTATGTGGTCAGCTCAGTTGATCATTCAAAGGAAATTACTTTATCTTGGTTTGCAAATTATATATATTTTAATGTGTTCAGAAGATGGAGGGGAAAAAATGACTGTTAGACACATGTGATTTGAAACCTTAGCTATGAGTATACACTATTTAGAAGCTTGCTGCAAAAATAATTTTGATGTCAATTGTAAGCCCTGTAAGTCAGGATTGGTGTAGTTGGGTTTATGTAGGAGGCAGACCTCGGAGAAGGCAATGGCACCCCACTCCAGTACTCTTGCCTGGGAAATCGAATGGACAGAGGAGCCTAGTAGGTTACAGCACATGGAGTCGCTAAGAGTTGGACACGACTGAGCGACTTCACTTTCACTTTTCACTTTCATGCACTGGAGAAGGAAATGGCAACCCACTCCAGTGTTCTTGCCTGGAGAATCCCAGGGATGAGGGAGCCTGGTGGGCTGCTGTCTACGGGGTTGCACAGAGTTGGACATGACTGAAGTGACTTAACTTAGCAGGAGGCAGACCTATGGAGCACAGAGGTGTTTTTAGACTTAGGAGTGCACGTCTAACAACCCAAATAGGTGATCTTTTCAAAGAGGTCACTTTGTGGTTTTATAGTTCCAGTGATGAGTTATTACTCAACACTTTAAGGGATCTTCCTTTTGGGGGCATCACTTTCCAGAACTAGGTCATTAAACATACTTATAGTGACACTTGGGTGTTTTATTTAAAATGCAATTTATGTACCAGCCTGGGCTCTGATTTACTTGAGGTGATTTCCAAAAAATATATCCAATTTGAGTAGATTGTCACCAGTGAGGATATTCAAAGTTGATTTTTAAAAACACAGCTGTTTTGATGACAGTCAGCATTGTTAGGTTAAATACATTGTTCTACCTTGATGGCCACAGCAAACATTTGGATGCATGTTTAGAGGCAGATACATTGGTTTTTAAAAATGTCATTTAAATTCACAGCCTCCAGAAGCTCATTCTTTGTTTCCTAATTGAAGTAACATCAATTTGGGGTTTTGTACATTACCAAATAAGTAGTCAATCTATTTAGGAGAAGGAAATGGCACTCCAGTATTCTTGCCTAGAAAATCCCATGGACGGTGGAACCTGGTAGGCTACAGTCCATGTGGTCGCAAAGAGTCAGACACGACTGAGCGACTTCACTCACTTCACTATTCCTTAAATGAATATTCCTAAGAGTAGTGTAAGTAAATATTTAACTGTGGTAATCAGAAATTTTAGTTTAAGATGAGATCCCAAAGTACTACATGATGTTTAAAGAAAAACCCAAAACTCTTACTGGTGAATTTCATTGTTTATAACCCTGGTTAATGAATGCATTTTAATCTAATAGATCCAGTGTAGATAAAAAGTCTAGGTAATTATATTCTGTATAAATTTATAACTAAAGAAAAGCTTAGCTGGTTGGTCTACAAAATGATTAAGCATCATTATTTGATCACGTCATCCTGAATAGTTGTAATTTCTAAGAGGAAAGTAAAACCTGCCCCTCAGAAGCCTGGTATTATAAACCTTGACTTTTAAATTAGTGGTAAATATAGCAGGGGCTTCCCAGGTGGCTCAGTGGTAAAGAATCCCCTTTCCAGTGCAGGAGATGTGGGTTCAATTCCCGGGTCAAGAAGATCCCTTGGAGATGGAAATGGCAAGTTACTCCACTATTCTTGCCTGGAGAATCCCATGGACAGAGGAGCCTGGTGGGCTATAGTCCACGGGGTTGCAAAAGAGTCGGACATGACCAAGTGACTAAACGGCAGCAACAAAATGTATTGGACTGTCTGTCTCTGCAAATATTTTACCCATCTGAGATATCAAGTTTTAGCTGAAATATGATTTAAAAAACGAATTCAGATTTTTAAAATAGTCTATAGGAAAAGGCTGACTTCTGTTTAGTTCATTGCCAGAAAAGTGACCAATTCTTCTGAAATATAGGGTCTGCATATTGCCTCTTTAGAAATCTCTAGACATTATCATTAAAGAGTTCATTATCACCATTAAAGAGTTTTCTTACATTTTATCTAGCAATGTCAGCAGCCGTTTATGCTTTAGTAGTAGTTTGAACTGGCATTCTGGAATATCAAAGTCAAGAGCTGGAGGAAATGAGCTCATTATAGTTTTTTCCCAACTGGCACTGTACTGACATTTCAGATAGTTTAAACTGGGTATAAACGCTGCACTGAGGTTTCAGACAAGATACGCGTCTGAGTAATGAAGGTAGTTATGTGCATTTATTGCTTTTTAATCTGATTGGCTATTGAAGTTAGTGTCTTCTGTAAATCATTTTAGTATCATTTAATTTGATTGACTGTGGGATCCAATCAGTGGAGGGCTAAAAGATACTTCCCTGGTGAAAGTCTGTTGTAGTAATCATTTTACTGTATACCTTCGGCAAGTAATCTCTCTTGGCTTTATTAAACAGTGAAATGGGAATAAAATCTAATTTGCGGGATTTTCTAATTAGCAAAAGGATTGACAGGGGTCTAAAAGGTGGTTTCAGCTCCTTGTTCTAATTTTCTATGAATTTTATTCATAGTGTCCATTCATCTGTCTCCTCTCTTCAGTGTTTATTAGAGTTTGTGAAGACTCCCTTACTATATACTTAAAAATATTCACAATCCAGTCTTACTCCGTGGTTCTGCAGTATTATTTCTCTTCTCTAAATGTATTTAGTTGGGGCATATCCAGCTAGTGATGTGAGTGATTTCATAGTTACTCATCTTGTGATAGCAATCTTGGAAATATTTAAATGAAAACATTCTTTATGATCCTTATGAAGTAAGAAGATGTATTTGAAGGTAATCTTACTGGGCGTGTCTCTGTTTAGTCAGTCTGTACTTCCCATCTCTGGAATTACGCCAGGTCTTTACTCCATCCCAAGTCAGCCACTCAGACATTGATGCCTTTTTGAACTCATGGCTCACATTATTGAGCAAACTCTTCTCATATTGTCGCCAGGCCTTCCTTTCCCTGATTTGCAGCTTGGAAAGAGTGGAGCAAATAAACTTTTACCTATTAGTTTGAGAAATCCTATTTCTGTTTCTATCTGCTGTGTGAATACTATCCTCTCTTCCTGAAATGATCTAGGATTTTGTTGAAGATACTTTCAGAAGAAGAAGGAAAATATGATTAAAAAATACTCCTGTGAATTTACTACGGGCTACTCAGGTGATTGTTTTAAAACATCAGACAAGAAGAGAACCTGGCCACTTCTCATTCATGTGAGAGAGCTCATTCCTTTGTTCGAGTTGGAGACAGGCACATGTTGAGTGAAAGTGACATCAGAGGGTTCTTGGGACTTCTACGCCGGGCTCCGTATAATGCCTATCTGTAAGAGTGAGGGCTTTTATTCTTTTTTTTTTTAGGGCTTTTATTCTTAGAGCTCTTTCTGTTTTGAATTTCCTGAGGACAGTTGCATTCAGACAGCTCTCCAACTCACCAACCTGTTGACCCTGATCCATATTATAGCCATTTAAAATTTAAGTAATAAGAACTATTTTTTTCACTTAAAGTAATACAAGTTTTGAAGTTTCTATACTATTTGATAACCCAGTAGTAAACAAACAAGGGCTTCCCAGCGGCACTAGTGGTAAAGAACCTGCCTGCACATGCAGGAGACATAAAGAAATGAGTTGGGAAGATCCCGTGGAGAAGGCCATGGCAACCTACTCCAGTATTCTTGTCTGGAGAATCCCATGGACAGAGGAGCCTGGCAGGCTATGGTCCGTGGGGTCACCAAGAGTTGAACATGACTGAAGCAACTTAGCACCCACATACAGGCAAACAGAGATGCAAGTATTGGGAATCCCTCAAGTTCATAAAGATAATTAAATAATTTAAACTGCCTTCTCTTCATGGTAGTGTTTTACAGTTGCCATCTGTGTGCTCTCTTTTTAAGCTTCACAGTTATTTTTTTCTATAACTTATTTCCACATATAGCAAAACATAATTTTTTAAAAAAAGAATTAGTTTTTACAGTTGAAGGTAAACTTGGTAAATGTCAATTAAAAACTTGACTTCTGTAATGGTAGTCAATTTTTCTGTGGAAAATTCTTAAAGACATGGAAATACCAGACCACCTTACCTGCCTCCTGCGAAACCTGTATGCAGGTCAAGAAGCAATAGTTAGAACTGGAAATGGAGCAACAGACTAGTTCCAAATAGGGAAAGGAGTACGTCAAGGATGTATACGGTCACCCTGCTTATTTAACTTCTATGCAGAGTACATCATGCGAAATGCTGGGCTGGATGAAGCACAAACTGGAATCAAGATTGCCTGGAGAAATATCAATAACCTTAGATATGCAGATGACACCACCTTTATGGCAGAAGGCGAAGAAGAACTAAAGAGCATCTTGATGAAAGTGAAAGAGGAGAGTGAAAAAGGTGGCTTAAAACTCAGCATTCAAAAAGATAAGATCAGGGCATCTGGTCCCATCACTTCATGTCAAATAGATGAGGAAACAATGGAGACAGTGACAGACTTTTATTTTCTTGAGCTCCAAAATCACTGCAGATGGTGACTGCAGCCATAAAATTAAAAGACGCTTGCTCCTTGGAAAAGAAGCTATGACCAACCTAGACAGCATATTAAAAAGCAGAGACATTACTTTGCTGACAAAAGTCTGTCTAGTCAAAGCTATGATTTTTCCAGTAGTCATGTATGGATATGAGAGTTGGACTGTAAAGAAAGCTGAGTGCTGAAGAATTGATGCTTTTGAACTGTGGTGTTGGAGAAGACTCTTGAGAGTGCCTTGGACTTTAAAGAGATCAAACCAGTTAATCCTAAAGGAAGTCAATCCTGGATATTCATTGAAAGGACTGATGCTGAAGCTGAAACTCCAATACTTTGGCCACCTGATGTGAAGAACCAATTCATTGGAAAAGACTCTGATGCTGGGAAAGATTGAAGGCAGGACAAGAAGGGAGTGACAGAGGGCGAGAAGGTTGAATGGCATCACCGACTCAGTGGACATGAGTTTGAGCAAGCTCCAGGAGTTGGTGAAGGACAGGGAGGCCTGGTGTGCTGCAGTCCGTGGGGTCTCAAACAGTCGGACCTGACTGAGTGACTGAACAACAAATGGTAGTTGTATTATACAGATGGACTGCAAAATTTTCAGGAGTTTTTAAAACATTGTGGCCTCAAACTTGAAGGTTGAAAGCTTTGGTCCTGTTTCATGAGCTTGCATGTACCATCTACAGGGCTTTCTCACCCTAAATATAAATTACTAAGGGGAGGGCACATAACATGTCAGTGCAGGGCCTCTGAGGTAAAAAATGAGACCTCTGTTCTACTGAAAATAAGTGGGAGTAATGTATGTGCTAAATGTATGTGATATAAACAGTTTATATTAGATTTGATCAGAGAGAGGTTATTTTTGAAGTAGTTTTTTGAGACATTGAAGGCTCTCAGGTAGGTAAATGGAAAAACACATGTTGGCTAGTAAATGTTGAAAGTACAGGAATTCTGGTCTGTGCAATGAGAAGTGTTAAGAAAGGGGATTGAATATTGCAAAAAGGGCAAGTATATAATGATATCACATCAATTAAAAAGTAGTGTCATTGCCTTATATGAGAGACTTGATCTCTAAGATTTTTACATACTGAAAATCATCAGTCAGAAAGTCAGATAAGAACTATGGGATAAAGCAGTAGTGAAAAAGTTTAGAACATGGTTTATTGTTTAGAGAAGTGCGTGAGACTTTCATTTTATGTGTTGAAAATGTAATGGTAAAAAAAGAAAATGGTAAACTATGATTTGAGAAACCCTTGTATACTGTTGGTGGGCATGGGGAAGAAGATATTCATAAAGACTCTTCATAGTGGAAAATATTAAAAAGAGCTTCAGTATCTAAAACGTGGTACATAAAACATTGGTACAACTTTTTCCATCCCCGACAAGCAGTGCTTATAAAAGCCACAGCATTTGGAGAGATGATGCAGTGAGCCGCCGACAGGCACCGGGAAACTATGTGGCTGTTCCTTCATGCCATGGGGTGCGCACAGGAGTGCCGCCTGCTGATGCCAAAGTAAATTGGTTCATATTACCAGATTCCTTCCTAGACCATTCCTGGTGGCTTCTGTGGTGGCTCAGACGGTAAAGAATCCGCTTGTAATGCGGGAGACCTGGGTTTGATCCCTGGGTTGGGAAGATCCCCTGGAGCAGGGCATGGCAACCCACTCCAGCATTCTTGCCTGAAGAATCCCCATGGATGGAGGAGCCTGGTGGGCTGCAGTTCATGGGGTCACAATGAGTCAGACACAGCTGAGTGACTAAGCACGCACACACAGACAATACCAAGAGCTTGACACTGATGATTTCATCTCGAAATAGAATGTGAGGAACGATAAGCATCATGGAGAAAGATATACATACAGATACACATCCGGGCATTTTTACAGAGGCAAACCCTGGAAGGAACCTAAGTTTGACTGTGAGAATCCTCTGATTGACATAAAGGGATGAGCAGAATTTGTGATGTTACTTAATACAAAACCAGTACGGGAACCCAGAGTCCTCCTTCTAGACACCTGTTGCTATCAATGTGATATTGGCAAATGTCCGTCACTCAGTGAGATCCATTAGTGCTCTGTTGAGTTTGCCAAAAATAAGAGGACTCTGCTCTCAGAACGCTCAAGCTTTGCCAGACTCACTTGAGGATGCTTCAGGCATCACAGTGAGGCTGAAAAGAAAGTCCTGTCACCCTGAAATGATGATTATCAGTTGCATTGGTACCCACTTCTTGCTGCTCCATGCATTTTGCCATCGTAGCATATATTGTTAACCATTTATTTGTACTCTATCCTGACTCAGCAGTTTTCAAAATTACTACCACAGGAATTCTAGAAATTAAAGTTGCTTAATAGTTACTGGTAGTAAATTAACTTTACTACCAGTCTTTGAAAATACTAAAGTGATCATAGAATTTTGTATTGAATGCCTTTTAACTTAAAAATGTTAAATTGCATACACTTTGCCACGAATGTGTGATTACTCCTCAAGGTGGTTTTTATTTTTAAAACATTACAATTTTTGAATTTAGCTGGAGATAATTAATTAAAAATCTTGGTAAGAAATTTACTCAAGGTAGCCACTCTAAATTAATATATAACTGATAGCTTACGCTCTTGAACAGCATTTGACAGTTGGGAGAGAACAATGCGGTTTAACTCATCTGGCAACAGAAGGAAATAATAAAGGGAGGTGTCCTCTTTGGAAAAAGCACAAAATCAGTTTTAGCATTTGAGTGAAACTAAAAAAAGTTTTTCCAAGTTCATTTCTACAAAGAAGATAGAAGTTTTGAATCATTCACAGAAAAATTTCTGTGTTTGAAGTTAGACTGTGGATTTATAAAATATTTGATGATGCCAGGTCCCTTGACAAGTCCTAGGAGATGTGTTGGGAATGAGAGGACATCTTTATGTCCTCTTAGCAGCTTCACTTCTTGGTTGCTCTGTCTTTAGTTGACACTTGTTTGTTGAGCACAGTCTGCATCTAGAAGAAACCTAGGCAAATGATTAAGTGATGCGTAACACATAAAACAAGGCATTGCTCCTTAATTTGTCAAGAAATATGTAATATTTTTTATCATATCTTTTAAACAAATATTTTGCATACTGATAGGAAAAGTTTGACTCGTATGGGGATATATATTTAGTAAATGTAGCCAACAGAAAGGTTAGAAATATGTATGTGTGAGCAACTAACCAAATACTTGAAGGTTAAGAAGTTCATCCTCATTGCATTGATATGCTCTTTGATGTCAGTCTTTCTAATACATTTGGAAAAATCTTTGGAAATAGGAAGTCACAAGATGCCTCTCGATTTTCTACCTTTTCCCAAGAGCTTTCCAATAAAAGGGAAATGAGGTTTGGCATTTGGAACTAGTTCCCGGAGTCCAAGAGACAGAGCATCACGTTCTAGTTCTCCTGAAAGCCTTTAATAACTGAACCAGACGCCAAGTTGAGCTCTATTTGCAGTTTTCTTGGGAGTGTCACCTATGACTTTTATATTTAAAGTCAGGCCACATTCACTGGTGGCGAGGTTTCTGAACAGAGGCAGCTTCTTCACATCTGTTCTGTAAGTCAGCTTCTTTGGAGGGGGGAGCGGTACATTTCGGGAGGAGGAGGAAAGGCAGTAGCTGAAACTAGAGGAAAGAGCTGAGTCACGCCTTCTTGTGGGAGTGTTCTGTCTTGGGAGATAGAAAGTGAATAGGTGTTTCCTGGTTTTACCTCTAGGTGTTCTGATTTTCATCTTCCGAAAAGAGCAAATCTGTGGTATGCTAGCAAAACACATGGCCATATTTATGCCATGGCTTGATGAAAGCTTGGGGAGTTGTGGTATGATTCTACATAGGATTAGAGGGGTGGGATAAGAGGGGTGCAGGCAAATAAAGTGATCCCTTGACTGCCTGTTGTTCCTTGTGCACAGAGGTAGCTTGAAGGTTAGCATGTTATTTGGTTCCTGAATAGAGCCAGTGACCTGAAGTCAGTGTTGCCTTTAGGAATTCCACATGTATAATTAAAGAATGCTTATTACGCAAAGGGGCTTCCCTGGTGTCTCAGTCAATAAAGAATCTGCCTCCAGTGCAGGAGACCCAGGTTCTATCCCTGGGTCGGGAAGATCCCCTGGAAAAGGGAATGGCTGCCCACTCCAGTATTCTTGCCTGGAGAATTCTATGGGCAAAGGAGCCTGGTGGGCTCCAATCCATCAGGTCACAAAGAGTCAGACATGACTGAGCAACTAACACTGGTATGCAAAGAAGTTCTCTCTGTGAAAGAGAGTAGTATCCTCTCGTATGGCATGTGTGTTTTATTTGATTGTAAGACTGTGCCCTCCCTATTCATTTAGATAGACTTAAATTTCACATAAGTTTAAATTTCATGAAGCCAATTTTTCACCCCAGAAGAAATATCCTAGAAGTTCTTCCTTTAGTTGTATAGGAAAATGATTGCAAACAATTCATAATCAGATTGGATGTTTGCTTTTTACCGAAACTGTATGAGAATTATCTCCATACTCTAGTGCTTAGAACTGACACTTAACATTTTAACAGTTGACAAAGTAAAACTGCATTTCCTCTAGTGACACCATATTTTAGAGGGTAGTTTGCAGGTTATCCAGAGTGGTGTTTTTCCTTGTGGTTTCATCCATGTTTGTACACATATGCGGATGCTCAGAATGGAAGATGCCAATCCACTGGGTGTATGTTATTGCTGAGTAATAACTCTGAAACTTGCTGAGGGAGGAGTCCATTAACTCATTATTGGGTGACATCATTTATCTGTGCTATTTTCCTTGACTTCCATTCCTTTCTTCCTTCCATTGGCTTAACTGAGAATAGGCTGTGTTATCATCCATTCTAGAAACTGTCTTAAAAAATTCTCTTGATATTACTAACACAATAATACAAAAATGGTAAGTGACGTAAACAGGTGAATTGACTATTCTGGCCAATGTCACCAGTGACTCAAATGGGTGGAGGAGGAAGTTATGATTCTGTTCCTTTAATAAGGACAACTGATGTCAGACTTCCCTGACAGTTTATAAGTTGCCCCAGCTCATATTGGTGTCTAACTTTTTATATCTCAGAAAGATTACATTTTAAGGGTCAAGTTCCTGTATGATAGTCAGTGCCAAACCAGCCATCAACAACTACTGTGGCTTTCTTGATTGACACTATGCTAGAATTGTGTTTCTGTTAAGTGATGTTTCAGTGTTAGTACTGTGCATTGCAAAAAGCCACCAGTCATAGAATTCAAGAAATACTTGCTTCGTAGGGAGCAACTACAAGAATTAAATTGGAGTTGTCATTTCTTATAAACTTGCTCAATTCTTTTCTAGCTTTTCAGCTAGTGATTAAAGGAAAATACTGTGACCGTGAAGGGAGAAGGCCTTCCTTCCTACATGGTTTTCAGTGCACAGATAAGAAATAAGGAGTCAGAGAGGAACAGTTCTAGGAAATGCTTGTAGTCGAAGGGTGGTTCTGTCAACTGTGTTAAGTTGTCTAAAGATCTTTGTGTGAAGAAAGTATGAAAACAGAAAAACAGCTTTTGTTCACCAGCCTAAGTCTTCATAAGCCACTGTTTTGTAATTTTGAATCCTGTCGAACAACATTCTGAAGGTCATTAAATTGAGACTTTTGTCTTTTTTTATTTTTAGCACACTCAAGTGTATATATAAATCTCTGGAATGTTGAAGGAGTGACATTCCACAAGTGTCAGTTTTTTGTTTGTTTTTTTTTCCTGTTGCCCATTGTGAAGGGGAGACCAGTAAATTCAGAATGTTTGATTCTTTCTCCTATATTTGCTTTTATTTTGGAGCTTTGTTACAGAATAAAGAAATTTTTTTTTTTTGGGTGGCAGCATTATTGAATAGAAAAATCACTGTTTCAAATTATAGTTTCTTGGCAATGATTAATGATTGATTAAACAGGCTAACCATAGTAGAAAAGCACTATTATAGTACTAAATTTCTACATGGCTTGACAGTGTTATCAGGGCACTGCAACAAAAAAATAGAAGTCACAAAAATCTAGATTTAGAACCCAAAATTGTACTCTTAAATTTCAGGTGTCAAAGCTGAGTTCTAAAAATGTTTCAGAATCTAGAGACTTACAGATATCTTTGCAGATTCTGTAACAGCAACAGAAACCTTTTCAATGTTAGATTCTGAGGTAACTGTTCTCCTATTTGGGTGCATTCTGATGCATTCAATTTTTACCCAGTCATTCTGTGGTGATAATAAAGCAATCATAGGAGAAGGCAATGGCACCCCACTCTAGCACTCTTATCTGGAAAATCCCATGGACTTGAGGAGCCTGGTGGTCTGCAGTCCATGGGGTCACTAAGAGTCGGGCATGACTGAGCGACTTCCCTTTCACTTTTCCCTTTCATGCACTGGAGAAGGAAATGGCAACCCACTCCAGTGTTCTTGCCTGGAGAGTCCCAGGGACAGAGGAGCCTAGTGGGCTGTCGTCTGTGGGGTCTCACAGAGTCGGACATGACTGAAGTGACTTAGCAGCAGCAGCAGCTGCTTGAATGAGCAGCTTGAATGAGTTACCAGTGACTACTAGTTGGTTGTTTGCTTGAATGAATTCCATTGCACCCTTTAAATCTGGCAAAACAAACAAAAAATCCCAGACATGGTTTTTAAGCTACTTTTTATCTAGTTGTTTTTAAATTTATTTTTTAATAATAAAAATATTAATATTTTTATATTCTGGAATATTCTTTCATTAGAGACAGCCTATACTCAAGAAAAATATGTGAAATATAGCTTAACAAAATACCTATAAACTGTAATTATCAGGCTCAGATATGAAAACACCATACAGAATTGGCAGTGATGAAAGCAACATAATATATTTTGACTTCTTAATGTTTCCTTAGTGTTTTGGAAACAGATAACAACTGAATTTGTTCATCAGTATCATAATTAGCAGTTGAAATTGAGCTCTGTATGGGAAATTCCTGTGAATTTTCCTATGTAAAAATTATACAGCAACTGTATTTTAAATAAAATATATAATTAAGGCAATTATATTTTAAGATATTAGTGAATATGCCCATTTGGGGTTGAAATTTCTCCTTTATTTAGACGTCTACTGGTAGCTTCCATTTACTTTAGGCAACTCCCCCCCCCCCCCATTTTTTAAAGTTTGTGTTTTGTATTGAAGTAGAGCCAATTAGCAATGTGACAATTTCAGGTGAACAACAAAGGGACCCAGCTTTATATGCACACATATCCATCTGTCCCAATGTTATCTGATGGCCTGGATGGAAGGGTAGTTTGGGGGAAAATGGATGCATGTGTAGCTACCTTTTAAAACATGGATAAGTTTGAGGAAAAAAATCAGTACAAATGATTAATAGAAAAAGGTATTCTTAGGTTGAAGAGAACTAAGCTATAATGGAAGGGATTCATAAACTGTTGAAACAGAATCAAAGATTACCTTTCTTTAACAAATTTGGAGCTATTTTTAAGGACATGTCCTTCAATGCAGAAGTGTGTTTATATGCTCAGCCTGGTAGGCTGCAGTCCATGGGGTCACTAAGAGTCAGACATGACTGAGCAACTTCACTTTCACTTTTCACTTTCATGCATTGGAGAAGGAAATGGCAACCCACTCCAGTGTTCTTGCCTGGAGAATCCCAGGAACGGGGGAGCCTGGTGGGCTACCGTCTATGGGGTCACACAGAGTCAGACACGACTGAAGTGACTTAGCAGCAGAGACCTATTCACTATTGTTGACAGTGCTGGTTTTTGTTTCTTGGTGTATTTTCTTGGTTGGTTGTTTTTTCTTGGGCCTGAAGAAAATATTGGAAATGGATGAGTGACATGTATGTTTTTTGAAAATGTTGTAAAGAACATGAAACTAACGTTGGCTTTCTTGTAACCACATGTGTTGTTTCTTTATTTACTTCCAGTTTGATTAATAAGCTGAAACCTGGGGTCATTAAGAAGATCAACAGATTGTCCACACCTATAGCAGGCTTGGTAAGTAATAGATTTTCTTCAAAACTAGATTTGTCTCTGTAAAAAAATGGGCACAAACAGATTCTCTTATCTGGAATTATCATTGAAATCACGTTTGGAGTCTTTTGCTCCAGAAAAGTATTTTTCGTGATCTCCTTATAGCTTTAGTTTCTCTTCTGTTTCTGTTCTTCCTGCGAAGCTTTTATTCTATTTATTTAGTTTTTTCTTTGTTTTACATTTTGTGCCCTTGGACTTCCTATGTCTTCTTTCTTGGCCCATTTGTTCCACAGATTGCATTTGTTGAGGATCGTGTTCTTTTTAAATCTCAGCTTCCATACATTGGTTGCTAGGTCACCATAGTTTATGGAAACTGTCCAAAACTGATGCATTGTTACATTTCAGGGGCTTTGTGCTTAGGCATTGCCCTCACTTGGCACACAGGTCTTCGAGGGTATTTGGACCTATCCGCTCTTTTGGTTTCCTACCAACATCCTGTGTGGTGTTGGGTGAGTCACCGTCTTCTGCTTCGCGTCAGTAATATTTTCCATAAGATAACTATTCATGATTCTCTAGATTCCTTCTAGCTTTAAATTCAGAATTTTGTGTATGAATTCTCTACTGGATCAAGACCCTTGAGAGATCAATAGTAAGGTGGTCTATATCTCTGGAGATAAATAATTTGTAATGACAGATGAGGGATATTTTTCAAAATGTTAGTAATCCCAAAGAATCAAGGCTAATGATAGGAGTCTGGTTAAAAAAATAATAATTTTACAAAACACTGAAGTTTAAGACAGCTATTAACTGGAAGTAAATAATATATATGTTATCTTTGGAGTAGTCAAGTTTCTTTATAATACATTCAGGCACCTTCTGTTTGGCCGTCCATGTATTTGCAGATGTTAAAGGCATTATAGATTAAAGGTAGCAGTAATAAAATGTCTGGGTTTGCAGTTGGCTTGAGGATCTCATCAGAATTTTGATAGGAATAAGTTGATGGCAGAAAATATCTGTCTAGGAGAGAAAGAAAGAAGAGTTGTACAGTTCTTTTCTTTGAAAAAAAATCACAAAATTACTATTTTCTTTTGAAATATAGGATGCAGTTGACCTTGAGCAATTCAAGGGTTAGGAATGCTGACATCCCATGCAGTTGAAAATCTGCATGTATCTTTACTCTGCCAAAACTTAACTGCTGATAGCTTACTATTGACCAGAAGCCTTACTGATAACACAAATAGTTGATTAGCAAGTATTTGTGTTATATGTATTATAGACTATTCTTACAATAAAGGAAGTTAGAAAAAAAATGTTAAAATCATAAGGAGGAGAAAAATACATTTATAGTTTTGTACTGTATTTATCAATACTATAAGTTTACATCATCCATTTACAAGATGGATCATCTGTCTATCAGTATGTACATCAATATTATCTCACATGATACAAACCACCATGGATAGTATACATATTACTAATGCTAGACATCAAATTCAGAAGGTAATGTGAAAAAGATATTTATTTAGATGTAGTCATGCATTGGGTTTCCCTGGTGGCTCGGTAAAGAATCTGCCTGCAATGCAGGAGACCTGGGTTCAATCCCTGGGTTGGGAAGATCCCCTGGAGAAGGGAACGGCAACCCACTCCAGTATTCTTGCCTGGAAAACCCCATGGACAGAGGAGTCTGGTGGGCTACAGTCTGTGGGATTGAAAAGAGTCTGACACAGCTGAGAGATTTAACCTTTTCACATTCACGCATTGATAACAAAAAATAGCACTACGATTGCTTTACAGTTGCCAAGCCTAAACACTAGTGAATAAATCATTATACAATTTTTATACAGTATTACAGTCATATTCATGATATAGTATTAGAAACACTGTTACATTAAAAAATCCACTTACTTGTTGTGATAGTCTGATATGCAGTTTCTCCAGTCATGAGAGAGAGAGAGAGAGCACCATATTGTACTGTACTGTAATTCCTTGAAAGCAAAGTTATAAAACAGTAAGAAAACTAACACATAATTTTATGTTAAATACCACTCACCTTATGCCTATGTAAGGACAGTGTCTGTGTATACTTTACGCACTCTTGATATGCTTTTCTCTTTTTCTTTTGATATTTGTAGGCTACATGGTTTGTCTGAGTTTTTTCAAATTGTCACAAATCTCCAAACAATTTTCTAATATCCTGAAAAAATCCAGGTGTAAGTGGACCTCTGCTGTTCAAACCTGGGTTGTTCAAGTGTCAGCTGTCTATATATAAAGTTCCCAGAGCAGTTGGGCTAAATATTAATTCCTTTCTTCTTACCTAGTTGTAGCTATTCTGCTTGTCATGACTAGGCAATTGATAGGGTATTTTTATTGGTTTCAAGTTTGGTATAATACTGTAAAATATATGCATATATTGCAATATACATATATGCATGAATTACTTCTAGTAATATAGCAAGTCAGAGATGTTATTTAAGGGAAAAAAGAGCTTTGATTTCTGAAGTCTTTCCAGAAAGAAAGATTATTTAATAAAATGTTTTATATGGAAATAACTTTTATGAAATAACTTCTATGAAAATTTAAAGTGTGAATTGTATTGAAAGTACTCTTTCTTTTCAGATGGTTTGAGTTATTCTCAGATGGTTTAATGCTTAGATTTTTAAATTGTCATTTCTTGGATCAATTACATGCATTTTCAATAAAATTAACCTTTGATTCCAAACACCTCAAATATTTGGAACACTTGAATTGCGGTGGTGGTTTATTATGGTTGGCCACTAGAAGTTTTATTCCGTCTTCTGAGTCTATGGTTAGATGAAAGCACCAATGTATTTTACATTTAAATCTGAAGATCTCGCCAAGCATTTCTATTTCAAGTATGAGAAATTCTATCTACTTTGGATTTTATCTCTAGGAACTAAAGCAAAATGTATTTCTGGTACACTTAATAGAGTAATTTCACAACTACAGGACACTGAGTATTTTTAATTGGGTTTAGGAGCATAAAGAGTGACCAGAGCCATAGAACTGAGCTAAGCGCATTTGGTTTGAAGTCATTATCATGCATCATTTAACTCTTTCTCATGCTTATGTGTCAGGATGCTTTTTTCCTATCACAGCTTCTTAAAGCCTTAATTTCAAGTGTAAATTAGAGTCCCTGCCTCTACCTACTAGGGTTGTTATGAGGATGGGAAGGGATGATATATAGATAGTCTGGTCTGTGAATGTTCTTTAGTATCACATTGATTCTTTTAGTAAACACTTGGGTGCCTATTAGGTAAGAATTTTTCTAGTGTATAGGGATATATATTGGCTTCCCTGGTAGCTCAGCTGGCAAAGAATCCACCTGCAAAGTGGGAGACCTGGGTTCAGTCCCTGGGTTGGGAAGCTCCTCTGGAGAATAGAACGGCTACCACTCCAGTATTCTGGCCTGGAGAATTCCATGGACTATATTTTCTAGGGGGTTGCAAAGAGTTGGACACAGCTGAGCAACTTTCACTTTCATAGGGATGTATGGGAGAAACAAAGACAAAGACATTACCCCCAAAGAGCTTATGTTCCGGTGTGGGAGTTGGGATTGGGCAAATGAGTTAACAAATGAGCAAGGAAGCACCAGATAATGAATATACTACAGAGAATTATAGTAGAGTGACATTTGCTAAACACCTATGAGCAGTTGTGTTTGGACTAGAAGGCTTGACCTCTAATAATTCCTCAAAAATAGTATGTCAGAAGCCTTAGTTTTGGATACTTATAGAAGAAGGGTATAAAATTTGAGCCAGAGTCTACATACTAGTAATTTTAGTACATACAGCAGATCAACAATTCTTTTGAATGAGTGAATGAACAAGATATCCATTGTGAGAAGTAATAGGCCCAAGAATTAGGTCTTTCTCAAAACCAATGTATTTGGCTGCCACAGGTCTCAGTTGCATCATGTGGGATCTTTGTCGTGTCACGTGGGATCTTCTGTTACGGTGCCTGGACACTCTAGTTGTGGTGCATGGGCTCCAGGGCACACGGGCTCGGTACTTGTGGCATGCAGGCTTAGTTGCTCCGTGCATGTGGGGACTTTGTTCCCCAACCAGGTATCGAGCCCATGTTCCTTGCATTGCAAGGTGGTTTCTTAACCACTGGACCATCAAGGAAGTCCCTAGAATTAGGTCTTTGATGGAATAGTGTTATAGGTTGAATTGTGTCCTCCAAAGAAAGACGCATTACAGGGATACTTCATTTTACTGTGCTTTGCTTTAGTGCACTTGGCAGATACTGCAGTTTTGTTTTTTTTTTTTTTAAACAAATTGAAGGCTTATGGCAACCCTGAATAGTACAAGTTTTATCAGCACCGTTTTTTAACAGCATTTGTTCACTCCATGTTTCTAGGTCATGTTTGGGTAATTCTTGCAGTATTTCAAACTTTTTTGTTACTATTATTATATTTGTTCTGGTGATCTGTGACCTGTGATCTCTGATGTTACTTCTATGACTCTGAAGGCTCAAATAATGGGTAGCATGCTTTAGCGATATGACACTTGTTAATTAAGGTATGTAGGCTGTTTTATTAGACATATTGCTATTGCACACTTAATACACTACAATAGACTACATAAACATAACTTTTATATGCACTGGGAAACAAAACAATTCATATGACTTGCTTTATTGTGGTGGTCTGGAACCTGACCCACCATATCTCTGTGGTATGTTTATATATTGAAGTCCTAAGCTGCAGTACCTCAGAATGTGACCTGATTTGAGAATAGAGTTGTTACGTGGAGTATAGGGACAGAGGTCATAGTGAATCAGGGTAGGCATTACCCTAACCTAATATGACTGGCATCCTTATATGAAGATGACCTTATGTAGGCAGATACATACAGGAAGAAAGCTGTGTGACAACTGAGGGTTGGAGTGAAGGAGGAGCAGATATTGCCAGCAAACCACCAGAAGCTGCAGGAGGCAAAGAAGGATTCTCCTTCAGGTTTCATGGGATCATGTCTTTGTGAATACCTCGATTTTCCACTTCCAGTCTCCAGAACCCGAGAAGGCAATGGCACCCCACTCCAGTACTCTTGCCTGGAAAATCCCACGGACAGAGGAGCCTGGTAGGCTGCAGTCCATGGGACTGCGAAGAGTCGGACACGACTGAGCGACTTCCCTTTCACTTTTCACTTTCATGCATTAGAGAAGGAAATGGCAACCCACTCGAGTGTTCTTGCCTGGAGAATCCCAGGGACGGGGGAGCCTGGTGGGCCACCGTCTATGGGGTTGCACAGAGTCAGACACGACTGAAGCGACTTAGCAGCAGTCTCCAGAACTGTGAGACAGTAAATCTCTTTTTTTAAGTCACTCGGTTTGTGGTACTTCGTTATGACAGCCTTAGGAAACTAATACAGATAGATAGATAAATGTTTTAGTCAAAACTTGCTTTTTTAAACAAATTTTGAGATTTTTTTTTTTTTTTTAATTTGAAATTCAAAGGAAGTTGCCAGAAAAGCAGTACAGGAAAGTCCTCAGTGCCTTTCACCCCGTTTCCCCCATGGTGACATCTTGTATAAGTGGTGTAATATTGAAACCAGGATTTCACACTGATACATCCCAAGACTTTAATCAGATTCACCAGTTTTATATGTAGCTAATGTTTCTTTTAGTAACTAAGAGCAGAGATGCTTTCAAGCTAAGTGAGATGAAGAGTGTTTTATTTTAAGGATTTTCCAAAGGACTCTTATTAATCTAGTGCTCAGGCATAACCACGGCAGCTGCATTCCACATGATTACTTTTTTCTGTCCCTTTTCTGACAGCAAATGGCATCCCTTAGTTGCATTTCCTAAGAGAAGAGTCTGAATGGATCAGATTACCTTTTGTTTTCTTTTCATTGGAGCAGAGTAGACGTGCACCGTTGATTCGTTTCAGGTGTAGAGCGAAGTGACCCAGTTATACTCTTTTCCCATTATAGGTTGGTACAGAGTATTGAGTGGAGCTCCCTCCGCTATACAGTAGGTCCTTATTCATTTTCTGGTACATAATAGTGTTGTATGTTTCTCAGTCTCATAATTTATCCCTTCCCCTCACACTTTGCCGTTGGTAACCTTAAGTTTTATTTTGAGATCTGTGAGTCTACAATTACCTTTTCTTTCCTGGCTACAGATATCATGGGTTAGTGGCCGACTGGTGGATGAGTTCCTTGAGTGAGAGAGTGGTCTCGGCTAACTAGGCTGTGGTCAGGAGTATTCATTTCCTTTGTTTTGTTTTGTTTTGTTTTTTTTTTTTTTCAGTTCAGGTGTATGGGTTGAGGTGATTTCTGTAAATGAGATTTGTGTGGGGTAGATACCAAGTTAAGTCAAATACAGAAATAATTACACAATTTCTATGTAAGGGTTTGTTAAGCTGTGTGAGTGTAGTATTCAAGCCCCCTCTTTCCATGACTTCTTTTTTACTCTCCTTTCTTCAGCTGTGACTTTCATCCGTTCCGTGTCCACTGCCATATGTATTTAGCTATGAAGCTCAGGCAGTGGATTCGTTCATGGCAGATGGACCTGTGCAAAACACATGGAATATCTCCTGAGTAATGACAACAGAGGGAGATGTTAAGATGATTTAGGAATATATCAACTGCTTTGCTTAAAACAGTCATGTGATTAGATGATTATTTTTTTTTTCTTGAGGAAGGCAGTAATTATAGTCTCATACATCTTCTAGAGATAACGGCTTTTCTTGCTTGACTGAGTTTTGTAAAGAAATAAATTTCCCCCTATCATTTAAATTCTCTTTGTTCTTTACAAAGCCATGCTAAAAATTCTAACCCCAGAGTTTCAGCCTTCCAAAAAGTTAGCTGGTGTTAAATGTGGGTGTGTTCAAATCATTGAAACTCAAAACAAAAACTTTGAGAGTTAAAAAACTCCACCTCAAAAAAAAACCCTGAAAAACAGGCAAGATATTCTGACGGTGAAAAGAGCCATTGAACCAGAATAATATTTTACTATGGGTTGCATTAGTGTGCATGAAATACAATATGTTTAGAAAACATCAAGCAAGTTATTAACCATAAGACTTCTGGTCATCTTGGACCCCTGATGATTTGTTAGTATTTTCTAAAGCAAGGTTTCTCAGCCTCAGCATTATTGACATTTGGGGCTGGGCAGTTCTTTGTTGTAGGCATCTGTCCTGTGCGTTGTAGAATGTTGAGCAGCATTACTGTGCCCTCCACCCCCCAATTATGACAATTAAAAATGACTCCTGACATTACCAGTAAGCCCTATAGGGTAAATTTGTCCTGGTTGAGAATCACTTAAGTAAAGAATCAAGAAAGTAAACTCTACCCTTTTTACATGGGCTAGCTTGCTGGCTGACTGTAGATTGAATTGATCTGGCACTTGCCATTTCAGTTGAGGTTTCCCTTTGAAAGCAATAGTATCCTAGAAAATTTTACTATGAATCGTTTGTTTGTTTGAATGTTTCTGTCCATCAGTGGACTTAGTAGAGAAATTCTCAGTATATCTAGGCTTGCATGAAAAATATGTGTTCAGTTTGAACGTCTTTGCTCTAAAGGGTTATTCTTTCAGGTTTCTTGAAGAGTAGAAATGTGTAAGGTTGATTATAGAGGCTGGGGAACATTGTCTCCTCGTTTAGGAATGCCACAGAATACAGCACATGAGCAAAGATGCCAGCTGCTGCTGCTGCTGCTGCTAAGTCGCTTCAGTCGTGTCTGACTCTGTGCGACCTCATAGACGGCAGCCCACCAGGCACCCCCGTCCCTGGGATTCTCCAGGCAAGAACACTGGAGTGGGTTGCCATTTCCTTCTCCAATGCATGAAAGTGAAAAGTGAAAGTGAAGTCGCTCAGTCATGTCCGACTCTTAGTGACCCCATGGACTGCAGCCTTCCAGGCTCCTCCGTTCATGGGATTTTCCAGGCAAGAGTACTGGAGTGGGATGCCACAGCACACGAGCAAAGATGCCAGCTAGCTTAAGCTATTAGACGTGTCATTTTCTCCCGCCTTCATAATGGTTATTTTAAGAAATAAGACAAATCTATGGGTGTGTTCTTACCGCCATTTATTGGAATGTTATTACTGGTTGTTGTTCTTATACCTGTGTAACATTAATTCTGATTCATTCATCTTCACTCACCTGTACCTGGGTGTCAGCAAAGTAGTACAGCTTAGTCTATGCCAAAGTCACTATTGAAACATCTAGTTATTCTCTTCCAGGTATAATATAAAATTCACCTGAGGAATCAGCTATAAAATTAAAATATTCTTATCCAGGTTTTATCATGTACTCTTCTAAAAACTACTCTCAAGCAATGACTACTATATTTACCCCACGTAAAATAATTTTTAGTAAAATAAGCCCAAGAATTGGGAGAGAGGAGGCTTGTGAGACTCTGAGTTTGTGAGCTCCTTCTACAAATAAGACCAAAATGTGAGATCTCAAGACAGAGTATTTTCAGGAGAAAAAAAGCTTTTTTCTGTTTCTTTTCCAAGTTGAAATAATGTAAAAAGTACAAATATAATTACTATTTTCATTCAAGTGTGGTACTTTTCTGGGTAAGAGGGAAGAATACATTTTGTATGGTTGAAGAGAAAGTACTCAAGGAATATTAGAATGTGACTTGGATGAGTAGCCAGTATAAATATATGCCTTGCTTGAAAGATGGTTATTGAGGGTTGCTCTGTACTAGGTCAAACCCAATTTGCATCTCAGAGGGAATAACTCTCTAGTTGGTAATAAGGACCATTGGTGAAAATATTTGGATGTTGATATGCAAAACAGTGATAACAAGCTGTAGCATGGGAAGAGGGGAAGATGGTGTGAAAGGGAAAGTTTCTCAGTAGTGTCCGACTCTTTTCGACCCCATGGACTGTAGCTTGCCAGGCTCCTCTGTCCTTGGAATTCTTCAGGCCAGAGTACTGGAGTGGGTAGCTGTTCCTTTCTCCAGGGGATATTCCCAACCCAGGGATTGAACCCAGGTCTCCCGAGATGCAGGCGGATTCTTTACTGTCTGAGCCGCCAGGGAAGCCAGTATGAAGTAACTATTTCATGGTAACATCTGTAGTGTCTATTTTCTGGTCTTGAATTTTATTGCTGATTTTGTAGATTTGTTGAAGGAGATCTTCCACCTAGTGAATTTGGGAAAGGCTTCCAGCAAGCAGATTCTTTTTGATTCACTCATCCTTGCCAATTTGATGATTTAGCCAATAAGAACAGCATTCATGCTGAGCTAATTCTAATTGCCATGATCCCCATCTTTAAGTGGATAAGGGTAAACAAGAGGGTCCCCTCCTGTAACCCTAACTCTTCCCTCCATTCTTAGTTTTTACACAGTTGATAAATAACGAAGGCTAGATGCTTCTATGAATTGCCGTTTCTTGCCTATTACTGGTTTGGAACAACTGCATATATGTTGGATCAGACCTTGGGGTTTTATTGAGTTAGAAGATTTTTTACTTTCATTTCCTAACAGGGACAGTGAAGGTTAAACTATATCAATAAACTTGACTACAACTGCTCAGTTGTAGTCTCCTGATTAAATCTACTTTAAAAATTTGTTTTTATTTCAAAGGGAATTTGAATTGCTGTTCCAAGCTGTGTGATTATGTCTCAAACACCAATATTTAAACTGTTCTTATTTTACTAGCATGTCAGCCTCACTATTTTCTTTAAAAACAAAGCACCAATAACACAAAGTACTTTTTCTTACTTCTTAAGAAAGATGTAGAAGCGTACCATAGTGTTACCATTTTTATTTTACTGTTAACACTTGTGTAAGAAATCATAGCATAAATGTTAGCTATTTACTGAAAATAAGATCACTTTGTGCCTTTAAAATGATCTTTCCTGTGGCTGTATTTTAATGTAAATATTTTTTTCTAATGTATCTTTTACTGGAATTTCTCTGTATCACCATTGGTATTTTGAAATGGTTTATCCAATTATCAGGTCTGAGGAAACAGACTGACTGTATTGGATGTCTTCAAGGTAACAAATACTAGATATTAAAAATCCAGATGCTTCCTGGGCTTCCTGAGTGGCTCAAGCATCTCCCTGCAATGAAGGAGACCTGGGTTAGATCCCTGGATCAGGAAGATCCCCCAGAGAAGGGAATTGCTACCCACTCCAGTATTCTTGCCTATAGAAACCCATGGACAGAGGAGCCTGGTGAGCTACACAGCCCATGGGGTTGCAAAGAGTCAGACACGACTGAGAGACTAGCACTTTCACATTTTTCACTTTTTATCCAGATGCCTTAATACCTCCTTGTAAATGGCATGTAATTAAGTCAGTGATGATTTTAAGTTAGTTATAAAGTATTTTTAGGAGATTTCCTTAAGTTTCCTTGTCACTCTACTTCTCTCTAACTCCTAGTTGAAGATAGTTACCACTAAGAGTAGAAACATAGTGTCAACATTGAAGTTGGTTACCATGCCCTCACAATGATGCAGCTCTGTAAGTCAGGAAACTCCGGTTTTCTTTCTAGCCATAATCTCTTAGTCATGGCATTGGCACAAGTTTAGGAACACTTCCCTTGAGTTCCAAAACTTTCTTGTTTTTAAGTCTAAGATGAACATTTATGTGCCAACTTTCAGCCTTGAGGGCAACTTTTTTCAAAACATTAATGAATTAGAATTCCTAAAGCAGCCCTGTAATTAACTTGTAGAGTTAAAAAAAAAAATTGATTCAGAGTAAGATTATGTCATACATGACAGTTTTATTCAGACACAAAACACTTCAAACATTTCTCTTTAGGCACCTTCTAAATATAGAAATTGGAACGGGAAGAACCAATGATGACAATAAGAACTGGAACCCAGGTGTAAGACTGGTATCAGGGCATTGGTTACTTGACGGGGTTTAGGCCCGTGACTATCCCTCCTTTCCTAAAAATGCTTAGTGAACACCTACTCTGTGCCAGGTACTGTTCTAGGAACTTGGGACACAGCTACAAATATTCCCTAGCAACATCATAGAAAAGATAACTAAAGGGATGGTTTGTGATTATTTAATAAGAAGGAAGATCATCACTAGAAGCCAGCCTTGTCCACCATAAACAAATGTTCTAAAGCAACAGGTCACTGAACTGGTCCCATGGGAGGGGGTCCAGGAGACTCACTAGAGGTCATACAGTAGCCCATGATGGGTGTTGTTTGACTTTCACAGTTTCTGCTTGTTTTAAAAACTTAAACCAACATTTGCATACCTTCAGATTTTAGATAAAACCCTCAGTCTCTGGTTTTTCAATGAATCTGGTAACAGGCTTGCATTTCCCCAAGGCAACCTTTATATGGGGTAACCTGTAGACAGGATAAGAGTCTCTGGTTTCCTTCTTCTCTTTTGCCATCTCCTTGACATTATGCCTATTTTAGTCATTTGTATTTTGCTTATTCATACTTTCATGCATTGGAGAAGGAGGTGGCAGCCCGCTCCAGTGTTCTTGCCTGGAGAATCCCAGGGACAGGGGAGCCTGGTGGGCTGCCGTCTATGGGGTAGCACAGAGTCGGACACGACTGAAGCGACTTAGCAGCAGCATACCATCCTTTTCCTTTCGGATATCTGTCTTAATTCCTGCAGTGTGTCTGTTGTTGTGGCCTCGGTAGAGTTGATGGAAAAGCAGACAAGATAATGATATCTGTAGGCAAAATCTTAAATAGTTGAGAAAAAAATGCTCAATTTTAAGGACCAAGATGTAAATCCATGTAAACTTGGACAGAGGTTTCTGGCAGCTTGCCTTAGAGCTTATACTTGTCCTCTTTTTATTTTTTTTTAAAAAATGTGGGATGAAAACATGGGAAATTTATTTAGTCTAGTTTATAGATGTTGGAGCAATAACACATAGATCATGAACTGGGTATCAAAATCTAAAACTAAAAACAATTCAGATGAGTTTCAGTCTCCAAAAGGATATTTTGTCAGGAATACATTTCAACTATTTTAGTTGAAGAAAATCGATCATAAATCCAGTGATTTCATTTTATCTACAAATAGAATTATCCTTTTTATTCTTTTAGCCATGACACATCACTAATAGTGTCACATGATTTTCAATTCAGATTCTTTACATCCACCTCATTTTTATTCTAAATTAGACTAGCCTCCTGATCTGTTAAAATTCACAAATCATCTTCCTGTGAACTGTGATGTCATTGTCAGCTGGCTGTTGCCATTGTATTGGGTTGGCCAGAAAGTTTGTTCTGATCTTTCTGTAAGATCGTTTGGAAAAACCTGAATGAACTTCTTGCCCAACACAGCGTGATCTCAGTTTTGTTCCTGTTGTTCAGTCACTAAGTCGTGTCTGACTCTTTTGCGACCCTGTGGACTCTAACCTGCCAGACTCCTCTGTCCCTGGAGTTCTTTAGGCAAGAATACTGGAGTGGATTGCCATTTCCTTCTCCAGGGGATCTTCGCTGAACTCCCATGATCTCGGTTAGCTGACAGTATACCATAGATGCCACAATACAAAGTAGCCACGGCCTGTATGTAGCAAGAGAAATTGGATAATTTCCCTCTAATCACTGAGCACTTCCTCAGTGCTAGGAATTGTGACAATCCATGTCTACTTCCTCACTCCGTCCTCACAATCACTCTGTTATCCTCATTTTACCAGATGACCGTTATTCATGACCTTTCAGGTGATGGCTTCTGGTCATAATTAACCACACTTGGAGTCTCGTTTTGAGTTGCAGATGCTTCATGCTGAGAAGGGAGGCTGGAGCACGCAGGAACCTGTCTTTAAGGAGGCACGGTAGTTGTAGGCAGACCAGCTCCCAAAGGTGTTCACAGTCTAGCCCATTGCATCTGTGAATACACTGCAAGACGAGGGGGGATTAGGGTGAAACTAGGGTTGCAGGAGAGGAGCCTGGATTAGCAGGGGGTGGGGGGAGCATTGTCGTCACCAGGGTCCTTTAAGTGGAAAGTGGAGTGAGAAGCAGATAGGTGGTCGTGGAAGAGAGCCTTAGCCCAATGCTTCTGGTTTTGAAGATGGAGGAAGTGGGCTTCAGAAAGGAAAAGAAAATAATTTTCTCCCAGAGCTTCTAAAAGGAACACAGCCCTGCTGACACCTTGATTTTAGTCCAGGGAGACGGATTTTGAATTTCTAGCCTTTGCTATTGTTATGAAATCATAGACTTGTCTTGTTTTAAGCCATTAAATTATGGTAATTTGTCACAGCATTAGTGGGAACTTAATACAGTGGTTAAGAGTATGGACTTAAGTTGAACCGCTTGGTTTGAGTCTCAACTCTACCACTTACTGGATGACCTAGGTAAGTCACATATCTCTTAAGCCTCAGTTTCACCATGTGTAAAATGGGAACAATAAGATGTAAGCTTCTTTTCATGAGAAGTTGAGGTTGTTGGGGAAATAAGCTATTAGTGAAGGGCCAGTTGGGATAATAAGAGAACTGAAAACTGTCATGTGAGGGACCAGTGATGTTGAGGAAACCAGGGATATTTAATAAGAAAATGTGAGTTGGGGGGACCATGTGGAGTTTTGAGGCAGGAGAGCTCAAGGGCTCTTGTGGGGAAGCAAGATGAAATTTATATTGCATTAGGTAGGCAGAGTTAGGATCAATATTTTACAATTACAGCAAGGAAATCTTTGGGCATTTTTGACATAGAAATGACTAAAAGTGAGTCAGCCTAATAAAGCAGGGAGTCCCTGAGGCTGGAGAGACTTCAACAAGGGCTAATGATCCAGACGCATCCCCTGTAAGACAGTCCCTGAAGGGGGTGGGGGCAGCTGCAGTGAAGGAACACCAATTCTTCCCCAGCAGCCTCTAAAGTGTTACTGTGTAGTTTTCCTCAATTAAATGTGCTTTATTGATTTATAAAATCTGTGTTTTTGCATCATTACGACAGGGTTCTGTAAGCAATTACTTGTTTTGCTTGAAACATACAACATGGATAACTTGCAGACAGAACTGGTTTCTTCTATTCCCATTTTGTCCCTCTTCTTTCCACCAGTCTGTTCTCCGACAGAACTTTTTTTTTTTTTAATAAATCTGAATGTCTTTATTTTTTAATTGAAGGATACTTGCTGTACAGAAATTGTGTTGGTTTCTGCCAAACATAAGCATGAATTAGCCATAGACACACATATGTCTCCTCCCTCTTGAGCCTCCCTCCCACCTTCCTCCCCATCCCACCCTTCTAGGTTGTTACAGAGCCCTGGTTTGAGTTTGCTGAGTCATACAGCAAATTCCCATTGGCTATCTCTTTTATATAAGGTAACGTAAGTTTCCATGTTATTCTTGCCATACATCCTACCCTCTCCTTCCTCCCCTCCCAACCCATGTCCATAAGTCTGTTCTCTATTTCTGTGTCTCCACTGATGCCCTGCAAGTAATTTCATCAGTACCATCTTTCTAGATTCCATACATATGTGTTAGTATATGTTATTTGTTTTTCTCTTTCTGACTTTCTTCATTCTGTGTAATGGGCTGTAGGTTCATCCACCTCCTTAGAACTGACTCCACTGTGTTCCGCTTTATAACTGAGTAATATTCCATTGTATATACATACCACAGCTTCCTTATCCATTCATCTGTTGATGGGCATCTAGGTTGCTTCCATGTTCTCTTGTAAATAGTGCTGCAGTGAGCATTGAGATACATGTGTCTTTTCCAGTTTTGGTTTCCTCAGGGTATATGCCTAGGAGTGGGATTGTTGGGTCACATGGTGGTTTTATTCCTAGACTTCTAAGGAATCTCCATGCTCTCTTCCATAGTGGCTGTATCAATTTACATTCCCATCAACAGTGCAAGAGGGTTCCCTTTACTCCATACTCTCTCTAGCATTTTTTGTTTGTAGACTTTCTGATGATGGCCTTTCTGACCGTTGTGAGTTGATATCTCATTGTAGTTTTGGTTTGCATTGTTCTGATAATGAGTGATGCTGAGCATCTTCCCATGTGTTTGTATTCCATCTGCATGTCTTCTTTGGAGAAACGTCTGTTTAGGTCTGTAGCAAAAGAGCAAATTAGCCAAGATGGCATGGTCAGGCTCTCTTGCCTCATGGTCTCTCGCTCTCGCTAGCTGGGATCACTTACAGCACTCCATATGTGTGTGTCACAAGGTGCTTGCTTGGTTACCAGCTCCTGTTGGTCTGTAAGCATATATAAGCTTCAGCTGAAGGCCCTGGTGGGCTGCATTGTGGTTAGGTTGCGTTGTGGCCGCTCTGAGGCCGCATGTGGCTGTTTCGTGGCTGCGTCCACTGGGTCAACCATGAGAGAAGAGAATACAGTGTGTCTGTGCTACGGCTGCTGCGCCAGCCAGGAGAGAATAAATGTGTCTGCAGTTCCTACGACTCCTTGAGTTTTCTTCCAGCCTCTTACCTCTTGCCTTACCTACCTTAGCTTCTGCGAACAGTGGGCACAGTGTGAACAGTGAGACAGTTGGTGCTGTGAGCAGGATGAACAGTAATACAAGGTCTTTTTCCCTTTTTTTTTTTCTTCTGGTATTGACTGGTATGAGCTCCTGACAGAATTTCTTAAGCATCCATGTCAACATTTTTTTTTTTTTTAATATAGGTAAATCTTAGAATTACTTCGTTTTTGGTGTAAAATTTAGTTTGGATAATATGCAGGACTATATCATAATTCATGCTGCAGTTTGACAAAGCCTATTATTGCTCCTGTGTAGTTAATCATACCCCAAGTAGATTAAGCATTTCAATAAATAGTATTTTCCTAAAGCACTCAGCCCTCTATCCCTCTATCCCTCTAACCTGGTGCAGCCCTAACTTACATCTTTTAGTTCTGTCTCTCTCAGTCTGGCTTTGCTCCTGTGCCTCCAAGCAGTGCTGGAACAAAATCAATTCACCAAGCTGCTGACATAGTTATCGTAAATCATCTCCTGGGCCTTCAGTGTCCCTTGGCAGTTCCTATTAAGCATTCCTGGTTGGGTCCTATTTTCACATGTGACAAAACTTCTGCTCTCCTTGTCCTCAATTCCTTTCTTATCAGCAAAGGACTGAGCCTTTTTCATTGTAGAGAAGTAAAGACCCAAGGAGAATTTAAAAGACCAGCTGCTTACTTTCTTTACAAATAAGTATGGAAGCTGGATCTCTGTGTATTTACCTACATGTTAAAGACAGAAATTGTAGATGTGCTATTTCACCGCTTACATTTATTAACAAAGCCATAAACTACAGGATGAGTTTTCCATAACAATGTAAAAAAGCTCGGGCCAGCTGATCGAAATTTTGACTAAACTACTTTCTTAATGGAAACCATACTTAAAATGCAAATTTGGACATACTGTTGTCACTGTGCTTCTTGGGAGTTGCTTTAAAATAATTTTGATCATGATTCAGTTCAGTTCAGTTCAGCCGCTCAGTCATGTCCGACTCTTTGTGACCCCATGAATTGCAGCACCAACTCCCGGAGTTCACTCAAACTCACGTCCATCGAGTCGGTGATGCCATCCAGCCATCTCATCCTCTGTCGTCCCCTTCTCCTCCTGCCCCCAATCCCTCCCAGCATCAGGGTCTTTTCCAATGAGTTACCTCTTCGCATGAGATGGTCAAAAGTATTGAAGTTTCAGCTTTAGCATAGGTCTTTCCAAAGAACACCCAGGGCTGATCTCCTTTAGAATGGACTGGTTGGATCTCCCTGCAGTCCAAGGGACTCTCAAGAGTCTTCTCCAACACCGCAGTTCAAAAGCATCAATTCTTCGGCACTCAGCTTTCTTCACAGTCCAACTTCTCACATCCATACATGACCACTGGAAAAACCATAGCCTTGACTAGACGGACCTTTGTTGGCAAAGTAAAGTCTCTGCTTTTCAATATGCTATCTAGGTTGGTCGTAACTTTCCTTCCAAGGAGGAAGCGTCTTTTAATTTCATGGCTGCAATCACCATCTGCAGTGATTTTGGAGCCCCCCAAAATCAAGTCTGACACCGTTTCCACTGTTTCCCCATCTATTTCCCATGAAGTGATGGGACCAGATGCCATGATCTTGTTTTCTGAATGTTGAGCTTTAAGCCAACTTTCTCACTCTCCTCTTTCACTTTCATCAAGAGGCTTTTTAGTTCCTCTTTACTTTCTGCCATAAGAGTGGTGTCATCTGCATATCTGAGGTGATTGATATTTCTCCCAACAATCTTGATTCCAGCTTGTGTTTCTTCCAGTCCAGCGTTTCTCATGATGTACTCTGCATATAAGTTAAATAAGCAGGGTGACAATATACAGACTAGATGTACTCCTTTTCCTACTTGGAACCAGTCTGTAGTTCCATGTCCAGTTCTGTTGCTTCCTGACCTGCATACAGGTTTCTCAAGAGGCAGGTCAGGTGGTCTGGTATTCCCATCTCTTTCAGAATTTTCCACAGTTTATTATGATCCACACAGTCAAAGGCTTTGGCATAGTTAATACAGCAGAAATAGATGTTTTTCTGGAACTCTCTTCCTTTTTCCATGATCCAGCAGATATTGGCAATTTGATCTCTGGTTCCTCTTCCTTTCCTAAAACCAGCTTGAACATCTGGAAGTTCACGGTTCACGTACTGCTGAAGCCTGGCTTGGAGAATTTTGAGCATTACTTTACTAGCGCATGAGATGATTAGAGTATCATAAAAATGGAATTCAGGCACTTTGGTGGCGGTCTAATGGTGATCTCTATAATCACTAGGTGATTCATGTCCGCACTAAGGATAAACTCTGTTTTAGATCATATTTGGAAGTTGCTTCCTTGTTATTTGCCAGAAAACTTGTCTCCAAAGGCTCTAATCACCTGGAGGAGTATGTTAGAATATGGAATCCGATTCAGAGCTGGGGTGGAGATACAGCATTTCTGCATTTCTAACAGGTTCCCAAGTGATGCCAAGGCTTGTGGTTTGTGGACTTCATATTGAGTATCTACAGTCTAGGTCAGCTCTTCTTCAATTTGTTGGTGCCTCAGCATCACTAGACTTCCCTGGTGCCTCAGACAGTAAAGATTCCGCCTGCAATGCAGGAGACCTGGGTTTGATCCCTGGGTTGGGAAGATCCCCTGGAGAAGGCCTGGAGAATCCCGTGGACAGAGGAGCCTGTTGGGCTACGGTTCATAGGATTGCAAAGAGTCTGACGTGACGGTAGGTGACAGCACAGCATAACTTGAGGGATTACTTTCTGCCTGCCTCTCTGGTGATTCTGACATGAGTGATAGGAGACCATTATTCTAAGGCATAGACTTTAGAATGAATAAATTTCAATTTCCAGCAATGGTTACAACTTCTTCTTGGCACATACCTGATAACATTCTGGAATTGTTAACAAGTGTCAGAAATTAACAAGGTGATTCTAAAATTCAGATATAAATGCTAATACACCTTTTTATTTTATTTTTATATTTTTATTGGTGTATAGTTGGATTCCAGTGTTGCGTTAGTTTCAGGTGTACAGGAAAGTGAATCAGTTAATACATATACACGTATCCACATTTTTTAAGATTCTTTTCTCATATAGGCCATTGCAGAGTATTGGGTAGAGTTTGCAGAAGCACCTTTTACACCATGGTTTATGGTGGTGAAATTCCCATGATATAAAATTAGTCATTTTAACGTTACCAATTCAGTGGCATTTAGTATATTCACAGTGTTGCACAACCACCAAAACTTCCCATTACTCTCTTACTTTTTAATTGTTTTTTCTCCATTTCACCCTCCCTCCTCTCTACCCTCAGAAACCAATAATCTACATTCTATCTCTGTTCTGTTTGGCTCTGTCAATTCTGGATACCTCATATAAATGGACCATGTGATCTTTGTGTGTCTAGCTTCTTTGGTTTATTTACTGCAGTATTCTGGAGGTTTACCCACCGTATAGCATGTGTAAGTACTTTTATTTTTTTTTTTATGTCTGAGTAATCCATTGTATGGATGTATCACAATTTGTTTATCCATCTATTTGTTAATTGACATTTTAGCTGTTTCCACCTTTTGACTGTTGTGACTAGTGCTGCTATCAATGTGTATATACATATACTGTACTTGTTTGAAAATCAGTTATTTAGGGTATGTACCTAGAGAGAAATTATCTTTTAATGGGGAGGACTGGGAGTGAGGAGTGGAGGTGTGGGATGAGGAGGAAAACAGTAAAATAGCAAAATATTGACTGATAAGAACTTGCTAAAATATGATTCATTCAGCTCTGGGCTCCTGACATGCTCCCCAGCTGCCATTATCTCTGATAAAAGAACACAGGAACCTCCTTAGATGACATGAGAATATGTTACTGGATAAGTGCTTTATGAAGGAAAATGAGATGAAAGGTTCTAAGGGGAAGTGTTACAAAGTCCTGTGTTACCCTTGGATCCACTGTTAGAAAATTCTTGTTGGCTTCATGTTACTTTCTCATAACTCTCTTTTCAGGATTTATAATGGAGTTAGAAAGGAATTTGACCTCCTTTGATTTGATCTGATCTATAGACTCTACAGAAATGTCTAATTGTGTTCATGTTTAAGCCTGGAAAATGCTGGGAGGAAGTAGAACATGGTCCTACATTTGGGTCCAGGAGAAGAAGCGTGAGAACTGCTTTTCCCACTCATCTCCTTTCAGAAACAGAGCACTGGAGGGTCCTAAATTGGAGGGTTGGGAGATGGTAGCTTTGGGAGGGGTGATGGGAAACTTGAATCAAAGACAAGACTGTCTGCTGGCACTGAGAAGGGGAGATTTTGGATGATTCTTGCTCTATAGTAAATGGCTAATCTTCAGTTCAGTTGCTCAGTCGTGTCCGACTCTTTGCAACCCCATGGACTGAAGCACACCAGGCCTTCCTGTCCATCGCCAAATCCCAGAGTTTACTCAAACTCATGTCCTTTGAGTCGGTGATGCCATCCAACCATCTCATCCTCTGTTGTCCCCTTCTGCTCCCACCTTAAACCTTTCCCAGCATCAGAGTCTTTTCAAATGAGTCTGTCTTTGCATCAGGCTAATCTTCAGTTTCACTTATTTACTCCTTATACGTCTGGAGTTTATGTTGACTGAGGATCCTCCATTTGATGATCAAAGTCTTTGGATAGTTTCCATTCTTGCCTTGTTGAAACTTTTCGTAGCTCCATTTGACCAAATGGCTCTTTCATCTTGAAACTCTCTCTTCCTTTCTTTTTTTGGCTGCGCTGTGTATAGCATATGGGATCTTAGTTCCCTGGCCAGGGATTGAACCCATGCCCCGCGCAGTGGAAGCACAGAATTTTAACCACTGGATGGCTAGGGAAGTCCTTTCTTCCCTTCTTTTCCACGGTGCTGTTTACTTCTGCTTTTCCTCTGATTTCTCTGATTGCTATTTTTTTTTTTCCTTTTTTAAACTTAAAAATATTGGTGTCTGACTGAATCCTTCATTTGCTTTGCTTTTCCTAAGATGGCTCATTCATATCCTTAATTTCAGCTACTACTACTGTGTGCTTGATTTCCCCAAGCCATGTTTTAAGCTCAAAACTTCCCATGACCTCCAAACCCAATTTACTAGTAGCTGGGATTCTTGATATGGATATCTCAAAGTTACCATCTTTAAAACAGTTTATCTTTCTGCTCCAGATTAATGTCTAGTCTGCGTGCTTTATTATAAGAGTATTGTTGCCAGCTTCTAAAGTGGTTCTAATGATTCTCACCTGATAGTCCCTTATATCTGTAAATTGTGCCTAATTAACTAGGTCCTTCAGCTGAAATGATTTCCAAGTGGAGTGTTAAGGTGCTGCCTGGCCTTCTCTTCCTGATTATAGTAAAATATAAGAGAGAAAGTGAGGGTGGAATGATAAACATTAGGGGCCACAGGAATTGCTGGTTTTGATAATTATCAGGCTTTTTATATTATAAATCATGATTTTTTTCAGAAAAAAATTGAAAAATTAATTTCAGCAAAGATCAAATTCAGAACACTGGTGGGAAAATAAGGTAATCTAAAAGTGAAGCTGAGAGAGTGTGGCTGTTAAATCCTTTAAGATCTTAGAAAGATCCCACATGGAGCCTTGGAAATCTATTCAGTCTAGCAGTAGGACTTCTAAGAAGCTTAAGGGGTGGTGTCCCTTAGTCATCTCAGCAGACTAAGATACAAAAGGGCTTGTCTTGTAAGGATTTGTGGTTGTGTGCTTTTGACTAATGGAGCGAAATCCAATAAGATTCACAGAAGACATATAGTATTTTTGATGGAATTGTATTTGCAGGAACTTTACAGACTTAGAAAGGGACAAAAGGTTACAAAATACAGGGACATTTGATCCCCCAAACTTCTACAGTTGGGGAGCCGACTGAGAAAATTCCTATCTGCAAACATGAGCTACTTTCCAAGGAAAGGGAAAGATAATTTTTAAGATGGAACAAAGTGTGCAGAGAGTGAAGCAAAAAACCATGAAGGAAATATTCCACAGCCTTGAATTCTAAGGAAAGACCACCAACCTATGCTTTGCAGGATTTCAGAATTTCTGTGGATCAGTGTGCCTTTCATTTTGGCACACATTGAACTAGAGAGTTTACTGGTTATCCTACACCTGTCCCACCATTGTGTGTTGGGTGTATGGGGCAGTAACTTTGTTGCTTTAGTTTCCTGGCATTCAAGTTGAGAGAACTGTATTCAAGGGCTGTTTTGAAGGAACTACACCTGAGGAGCCTCCTTCATACCTGGATCTGACTTGTATGATGAGATTCTGGACTCTGAGGTCACCTTATCAAAGGATGAGAATTTTTAGGTCCTTGAGAGAGAGTTGGTGTATTTGCATGTGAGAAGAACATGAATCTTGGGGCCAGAATGTGAGCTGTGTTATCAAATCCATAAAGTGGTCTCTGGTGATTCTCACCACCTGCTATTGACATCCTTGTATAGTCCTTCCTACTTTGAATAGGGCTGACCTATGTAACCTAGACAGCATATTAAAAAGCAGAGACATTACTTTGCCCACAAAGGTCCATCTAGTCTAAGCTATGGTTTTTCCAGTAGTCATGTATGGATGTGAGAGTTGGACCATAAAGAAAGCTGAACACTGAAGAATTGATGCTTTTGAACTGTGGTATTGGAGAAGACTCTTGAGAGTCCCTTGGACTGCAAGGAGATCCAACCAGTCCATCCTAAAGGAAATCAGTCCTGAATATTCATTGGAAGGACTGATGCTGAAGCTGAAACTCCAATACTTTGGCCACCTGATGCAGAGAACTGACTCATTGGAAAAGATCCTGATGCTGGGAAAGATTGAAGGCAGGAAGAGATGGGGATGGCAGAGGATGAGATGGTTGGATGGCATCACCGACTTGATAGATATGAGTTTAAGTAAGCTGCAGGAGTTGGTGATGGACAGGGAAGCCTGGTACGTTGTAGTCCATGGGTTGCAAAGAGTCGGAAATGACTGAGCAACTGAATTGAACTGATGTAACCTGATCTGAAGTATAAGAAGTTCAGTCATGAAAACCTACAGCTTCTGTCTTGCTTTCTCTTTGGATCACTCAGTCATGCAGCTCTGTGGAGCTTTCCATTTGGTTAAGAGCTAAGGCTTCCTGCCAACAGCCAGCCTTGATTTACTGCCTTGTAAGTGGCTCCTTCAAGCCCCAGAAGGTCTTCAGTTTGTAGCCCCAGCGGACCTTATTGTCAACCTGATGACAGACCTCCAAGCCAGAAGCATGCAACTTAGTGTTAGTCGCTCAGTTGTGTCGACTCTTTGTGACCCTGTGGACTGTAGCCCACCAGGCTCCTCTGTCCTTGCTGGGATTCTCCAGGCAAGAACACTGAAGTGGGTTGCCATGCCCTCCTCCAGGAGATCTTTCCAAGCCAGGGATGGAACCCATGTCTCTTGTGTCTCCCGCATAGGCAGGTGGATTCTTTACTTTTTGAACCATCAGGGAAGCAACTTAAGCCACCCCCAAATTCCTGACCTTCAGAAACTATGTGAAATCATAAATATCTGTGATTTTAAGCTGCTAAGTTTTAGGATAATCTGCCGTGAAGCAGTAGATAACCAACAGAGGTATTACACTGGACTCATAGAAACCTAGGAATCTTGGTAAATTTTTGTAGCTTCATCATCTTGCCTGCCTCAGGCTTCCCAGGTGGCTCAGTGGGTTAGGAACCTTCGTGCAATGCAGGAGATGCAGGAGATACAGGTTCGATTCCTGGTTCAGGAAGATCCCCTGCAGGAGGGCAGGGCAACCCACTCCAGTATTCTTGCCTGGAGAATTCCATGGACAGAGGAGCCTATTGGGCTACAGCCTATAGCTTGCAAAGAGTCAGACACAACTGAAGTGACTGAGTACGCCTCCTGGCTCAGTTGTTAGTGAGTACCATTCCTAATTCATTAATCTCCCATTTGCCTGGAGTCCCTTCACCCAACATCTGTTATGACTGCCTTTATAATTTATTCAAGACTAAGGGGGTGGAAAAGGGATTGAAGAGAATATGAAAATCTTCAGAAAAATAACCTTTTCTGTTTATATACTGTCTGGTTTTATTCATGTCATAGAAAAATTTTAAACTAAGACGAGCTATTGCAGATTTTCAGGGATCATTTATTTGTTTCTATTTTTGTGAAGCTACTTTGGGTCCTCATGGGGTAGGAATTGCAGTTATTTAGTTCAGGCTTTTGACTTGAGATTTTTATGCAAGTTACACTGTGAGATATTTGCATGCACGATTGAGCTAGGGGAGAGCTGGGCTTCCCTCCCCTTGCAAGAGAGGTGTTTTCCTTGGTAATGGGTTGGATGTATGCTCAGTGGTTCAGTCATGCCTGTCTTTGTGGCCCCATGAACTGTGGCCCACCAGGCTTCTCTGTCAATGAGGTTTACCAGGCAGGAATATGGAGTGGGTTGCCATGCTCTTCTCCAGGGGATCTTCCTAACCCAGGGATCAAACTCATCTCTCCTACATCTCCTGCAGTGGCAGGAAGATTTTTTACCACTGAGCCACCTGGGAAGCCTTTGGTGTAGTGGGTTTCAGATTCACAACTCACTCATTTCACCGATGAAGTGAATGGGGCCAGAAAGATTGATTAAGGTTTCTGAAAGCCACACAGTTGGTGAGTGGCAGAGCTGACTTGTGCTGGCCACCAGTTCAATGAGATAAGATTCATTTTAGGCTTGCCCTTTGTTTTAACTTGCATTTATCTTTACTAGTTTCAAGGGAAAATGATTCCACTAAATAGTGACTAAATCCTTCTCTTTTAATATGTTGAGCTGGGTGTGGCTTCTTGATGTTTCAACAGACATGAAAATTTTATTTAATAATTTTGTCTCTCCCCTTAGGCAACTCTCTGCCTAGGTCCTTTGAAATTACAAAAACTAAATTACCAGCGGGCTCAAGTCCAGCAAGCACAATGTAGGTTACAATTCTGATCTTCATACAACCTGTTCCTGCTGCATAGGCCATTTGAGACTTTGTTCATAAAAAAAATTTTTTTTTAAACGTGAGCATCACTGAACTGTTTAAAAGATTCTGCTTTTTAATGTAAAGGCTTTACTTAGAACCAGAATTTGATCATATTTATTGTATGTTTTTTCTTTGTCTCCAACGAAATATAGTCCCTTTTGTTTTTAAGTGGTTTCTTTCTAAATATTTGGGTGGGTTTTGAGGTATGTGTGGCTTTATCTGTTTTTTACCACTCTGTCAACTGGATGAATGCTATTATGTTTTTATAAAATATGTGAAGAATTGTTTTGGCTGTCAGCTCAATGTGTTTACTTCCAATTTAACTTATTATTTTTTTTTTATAACATTCAGAAGCAAATTGAATTTGTGGGAAGACTCCTAGTGAATTATTTTTCCTTTTTGAAGTGAGATTTACTTCTGTAGGGGCTTTCCTGTGTGACTCATAGTAAAGAATCTGCCTGCAATGCAGGAGACCTGGGTTTGATCCCTGGGTTGGGACGCTCCCCTGGAGAAGGGAATGGCTACCCACTCCAGTATTCTTGTCTGGGGAATTCCATGGATAGAGGAGCCTGGCAGGCTACAGTTCATAGAGTCACAAAGAGTCAGACAAGACTGAGACACTAACACCCCCCCCCCCCCAAATCATTTGTTCTTGTCTGCTTCTCTGAGGATCAGTTTTAGAACCAGTAATTTGAATTGTTTGGTAATTAGATTGTATAGGTTTTAAAAGTTATGTGAATGTAACGTAATAATCACTTTTGCCCCCTTGGTATGTTGCCAATACATTACTATTAACAACCTTCCCCACCGCCCCTGCCCCGGCCAAAGTCAGATTGAATGCCTTCCATTGAGCTGTTCAACTTTTGAATTAAGTTCCTTTAATCTTTGACCTCTTATTTAAAATGAATCATGGATTGCAGCCTTCAGCTAGGTCATTCACGCTGCCTTTTACTGATAATACACTAGAATAATTTCCTGCCATTACAAACAGGTTTTTTTTTTTTTTTAATACTGTCCCCTGAGTTCCCTAACAGCACTGCCTTCCTCTGCCATACGTTTGTTCCCCTTTCCCTAAATCCCCTCACTCTTCAAGAATCCAAGCTATTGAATGTAGCCTCTTCACTGTCCTCCATTCCCTGTCTATGATTCCCCGCTCCTCTGCCATCCTGGCCTGCCTTCCCAACATGGGAAAGAGTAACTGCCGGTCTCCACGTGGCAGCTCCTCTTGGGAGCTGCCTCCCTTACAGTTCCCTCATGACCACCTGTCAGGGAGGGCAGAGAGGTCTTAGGAGGCCAATCTCTTGCTGCCTGAGAACCTAACAAATCCGAGGTGGAGAGTCCCATGGCCGCAGCCCAAGTTCAACCCCATCAAGGGTTTTCTTTCTCGATGCAGAGTACAGACAGAAGCTCCAGCCAGTTCTGCTCGACCAGCGTGTGTCCCTGTTGTTAGTGTGGGTGTGGCCGTTGACGTGAACCAGAAGCCTGGGTCTGTGAATGGAGGATTTGAGTTTTGAAATTAGATAGGAGGGCCACCGAGATTTTCAGGTTGCGGAGGCAACTCCTGAGGCAGGTGCAGGGCGTGAGGAAGGACCACACCTCGACCCTGCGGCTCAGCCAATGAACACTAGGCTTCTCCCGGGTCCTAGAGTGCGGTTTCTCTGTCTGTCAAGAGCCGGCTCAGCAACCAAACCCAGATTCCAGGTGTGGTATTCCACAGTCGTTCTGTAATTTGTAATCATAGAAACAGAATGTTCCTCCTCTCCCTTCCTCCCTGCCAACAGTTTCTGGGTGGGTGAATGTCAGTAGCTGGAGTTATTTTTAAAGAGGAGAGGTGAAGCTTGTCGTGCAAAGCTGGGAAGAGGGCGTTTGTTTGCAGAGCAGACCTGACATCAAAGTGTAGGTTACTGCTCGGTGGCCAGGCACTTGTCCTCTAACAGGTAATGTTTAACGTGCCAGTCACAAAGATCACAGGAACGGCATATGCCTGGCATCAGAGAACACTGCCGTTTATGCTCCGGAAAACTGAAAGGCTGTACATGCCCACAGATTAGTATAATTTTTTTTTAAATACGTGAATGCATTGGCCTTTCTTCCTCCTTTTTTTTTGCCAGCTATAATTGGACTTTGACGCTGGGAAGTTATATCATAAAAATTGGTAACCTTTGTCTGAGAGAGAGCTCAGCTAAGCAGTCACTTTCCACTTCTTTTCACAGGATAATATAAACGTTTTTTTGAAAGCTTGTGAACAGATTGGATTGAAAGAAGCCCAGCTTTTCCATCCTGGGGATCTACAGGATTTATCAAATCGAGTCACTGTCAAGTAAGTTTCACTGGTTTATTATATGTTGTTTTTATTTTTTAGGGCTTGTAGCTGGTGTGAATAATTTCTGAGAGTTCTTCTAACTGAAAAATCACCTCCTTGTCTTCCTCTGTTTGTATTCCAAACCAAACCATTTAAGAAATAGCTTTGTGAGTGTGAAGCTGTCTGTAATTGAGACCATGATATGTTATTATTTTAAATCTCTATATTAACCGAAATGGTGGTTTGTATTTTAATGCCTGTCTAACATGGTTGTGTTTGGTTGCTAATAGTGAGGAGGCTTATTATATTTATAAAGAAAATGGAGAGGTTATAGTCTAGTTTACAGAGTGAAAACAATTATTTGAAATTAAGACATAATTGCTAACATAAAAATGAGAGTGGGATAGTTAGAAAAGAGACAATATTTGGAAAGCAGCAGCGCCTGGGACCAACATGCAACACTGAAGAATTTTGTCAATTGTGTCTGATTTCTAAAAATGAACTTTTTTACCCACTCTTTCAATAGTATGGATGAGAAAGTGAAAGTGGGGATGTGTGTGAAAATGTGCGCAGGTGTTTGTGTTGTGTTTTAGATGGAAAATGCTGTTTATGTGTGAGTATATGGTTTCAGGAATCTGGTTTTAAACTCTTGTAAGATTTTTTTCTTATAAATCTAAATTTGCTTTCAGTGAATCAGAATAAGCTTGTGTTACTAGATAAGTATGACAGGAAGATGATTTAATTCTGTAATAATGACTTCCTCCTTATCGTGGCTCTTAAACCTCATTAGCATTTTTTCCAAGGGGAAAAACAAACACCTTTATTCTATCTATAGAAATCATAGAAATGGAAAAATTAGCTTTTACCAATTCAGAGTTGAGTTTGAATGGTTAGTAGCCCTGTTGTGAGAGCTTTAAAGTTATTAAAAAACTGTCTGCAAAATATTAAATATGACCAATTTTTTTCCTAAAGAAGAATAACCCCATCTATAAGTATCTTTTATAGTATATATTGTCTCTTAGCAGCATAAGCTAAAAATCCGGGTAGGATTAATCTTTTAAAAGCAACGATATATTTTTTAAATGAACAGGCCATTTTGCATCTATGTGCTTCTAGTTCTGTTGATTAAGCATTTCTAAACGGCACAGCAGTAATAATGTACATAGCAAGGAAGTCTGTTGGGATTTCTCACTAACTCGAAGACTGTGGAGAGATCCTAAGTTTCATCGTCAAACTGGCACGTTTACTTCTGCAGTATTTGAGGTCATGTTTAATTTCCGTGAACAATAACTATATAGATGAATTTATTTTTCCTAATCGCCTTTCTCTCATAACACCTATCAGATGGGCAGAGACATTTTTGATTCTGAAAGTGTTTTTCTTCCGTTGTTGCCGTCCATGAAGAAGAAATGTCTTTCCCTCTCAAAATCATACTGTTTTGAACCTCTGTAGCCAATGTTCAAGTAGGCTGTGGGACTAAGTCAAACATGTTTGTTGGCTTCTAATTTCAAAAGTGCCCTGAGCAAGACTTGCCTGCAGCCTGTCTCATGAGACGCCACCTCTAAAGTGTTAAGGCAAAATCAGTATCTGGGCTCAGCCTTCAGTGAAATTAAATTACTGACAAACTGAAACCGAGAGGTCACATAGTTACAGCCATAGTAGGAAGTATGCAGCACAACTTGTTTCAGTGGAAACTGCAAGTCTATAAAAGCAAGAGGTGTCCAAGGAGTCCTAGCGAGAAGGCCTGTGTGGGGAGCTCGACTTTGAATTAAGAGCATCGCCCCTGACAGTGCCGTGCTGTTGGACCGAAGAGCACAAGGGTCAACCGTGGGCCTGCTGCAAAGGAAGCGAAGGGTGGAAACCTGAGAAAGCTGGCGAATGGCTCATCTAAACGTGTTGGTCAGAGCTCCTATGCCCTGAGATAGCATTTGTATAAAAGGAAGCAGGTGTGTAGGAAAGCAAATAATTCCTTACGAAACAGTAATTAATGCGTTTCTCTTTAGTTTCAGTTCTTATGTAACGTGGCAGCTTCTGTAGGTCAAAGATTTTGTCCTATACTGACTGTAGATTAAAGGACTTGGTGTTGGTTAGACTAGTGGTGCTCAACTGGGGGCATTTTTGCTCCCCAGGGGACGTTTGATGACGTTTGGGCTTCCCTGATGGTTCACATGGTAAAGAAGCCGCCTGCAATGCAGGAGACCTGGGTTCGATCCCAGGTTTGGGAAGATCCCCTGGAAGGGGGCATGGCAACCCAATTTAGGATTCTTGTTTGGAGAATCCCATGGACAGAGGAGCCTGGCAGGCTATAGTCCATAAGGTCACAAAGAGTAGGACACGACTGAACGACTAAGCATGGCACAGGGGATACTTCTGGTTGTTATAGCTGTGAGGTGGGTGCTGTTGCCACCTAGGGGGTCAGAGATGCTGCTAAATACCCTTTAGTTAACAAGACAGGCCCCATAACAAAGAATTTCTGATCCCAAATATCAGTAGTGCTGAGGTTGAGAGGCCCTGATTTAGAATTTGTAGATTTTTACGCCAGTAAGGTAATTGTACGGCAGGAAGGATAAACTTTCAATTCAGCTGAAATATTACTTTACTTATGAATATAATGACAGGTATTTCTGTGTTAGTACATTTGTTTATTTAAAGGAAAGGTTTGTTGAAATTGGACCATGCAGTACTTGGACATTATCTTGCTCTTCTGCATACATTAAAATTAACAAGAATGTGGCAAACTATTTATTATTTTAAATGCTCTATCAAAATTCAACCCCTAAGATACTGCATTCACAGTTCACAGACCTGTTGTCGGTCTTGCTGCAAGTATAATCTAAGATACATGTTTGCAGGACATACTGAGAGCAGATAGGAAAGGACAGTCCATACCTACATGTTGGCAAAGGTGAGAGTTTTTTTGTGTGTGTTAGTGGACAATAGTGATTAACAGCATAGATGATGTACAGAGCCTAGGAGAGTTGTGTGTAGTAAGAATGAGTGGCAGGAACAGAAGCAGTTGAAGACTCATTGCTGTTAAATAACTTCACTTCAATAATCTGAACCTAACTACAAATCTTATTTTCCCATAATTTGAGATATACTGTTTAATTTGTAATAATTCTCACTAGTCAAACAAGCTAGGGTACTCTCTATATTTCTTTAATCATACTTATTAATTTCTTAATTGAGTTATCTTATTTGAAGGAAGTAATAGTTTGAATTTTCCAAATATGTTTGAATTACTCCACTTATTTTGGGGCAACATACATGCCAAAGTCAGTTGATACTTTTAATTTTGACGTTACTGACTTGGATGGATAGGGTCTGTCTTCACTTCTTTTTCTCCCCAAGTATAGTAGGCAAACTGATGACTTATCCGTGATGGTAGATGGAGATTGAACCTATCCTAGCTGAGATGTGTAGTGAGGCCATGAAATTTAGCTTCTCCACCAATGATTAACTGCGTTGTGTTGTTAACCATTTCCAAGCTATCCATACTGAGCTTAGAAACACACATAATCTGCAGAGAAGAGAGGGTATGACCCCCACAGAGCCATCTCTGCACACTTTCTATAAAAGTCCTCCTGAAGGGCAAGCACAGTGACGGGAGGCATGCCACACACACTGGAGAGTGCCTACAGCAGATGCCGTGGGCTGTGTGGTAGCATCTGGACATTAAGAGCCAAAGAGAGATCACTCATTGTGGAGAGCACCTCAGCACCGTAGCCCCTACGTCCTAGATTGTAGGAGCTAAAGCTGTCAGAAAGGTAGGGTTGAACATTAAAGGTTTTAATTTTGTGTCTAGCAGTTTGACTCCAACTATGTCCTGTATCTAAACCATTGGTCTAACCAAATTCCATATTGAAATTTTTAAAACTGAGAATTGGAACAGATTGTAAATGTTTTTTTTTTTTTTTTTCTTTCTGCCCCCCTTACCATTCCAACCCAGTTTTTCACACTTCCTTAGATACATTCTGTTCATAATACAGTTAGAAGATGGCGAAGCTTTGGAACATAATATTTTAGTCATGCAAAAAAAAAAAGTATATTTTGGTATACACTCTTATTTAGGACATTGATATGTTAGGTCTAAAATGTGGCTTGAAATGTTACTGAGTTTTTTTTTTTTTTTTAAGACCTGTTTATCAAGTGGAGGGTGGAGAAATCAAGAATCTGTTATTTTTACATGTGCTAGTTGCCAAAGGAACAGTAGCTGGAAGCAAGATTAGTGTTAGCATATTTCCCTTGTGAAAATAGAGGAGGCTCAGAATGATATTTTAGGGATTTAACTGTTCTCTAAAGCTTCAAAAGGGTGCTTGATTTTGCAGCAATACTGTAAAGTCATGTCTTAGGAATCAAGTTCCCAGATGTCTCTTTTATAGTCTGCCAAATTGGACTTGAGATGAATGTGTATGTGTATTTATTTAAAGTTTTTATTCATGTAAGTAAAAATATACCTACTTTGAATTGTAAAATTCTCAACTTTTTCTGATTTAAACCTGGTTTTACTACTTTTCTGGGGCTGTGTCTTTCAAATGGGTGTCTCAATATCTTAATCTATTAAAAAAAAAAAAAAAGGAAAAAAGCAACCTTAATGGTATCCAAACTTGGATCTGTAACTTGAGCATGGAGACTTCCACCTGTCGATTCATGTCACTATTTAAAAATGTTCCCTCTCTTCCTACCAAGTAGTTAGAATAAAACAGAAAGGAAGTTTACTGCAGTGTACACATCTCTATCCCATTCATTCTCTGGTGTTAGGTAGTTTCTGAAAGGGGGACAATTGATTCTTTTGTATTGCCAATGTCCTGTTTAAGGCTAGCAGCAAAAATACATAGTCACATTTTCAAATGATCTTTGATTGCAAAGTTTGAATATCTAATATTCTGCTTAGTCACACACAGTGCTGGAATATGAGTTGCAGGGGCAAACTATAGAATAACTGAAGTTGTATCTGGTATTTGTTTCTTTCCATCTCTGGTTCTTAATTTATTCCTTTGATAGATCAACATGTCTTCTGGATTTCAAATCTCTTCCCTCAGCTCCTCACTCCCTCAAATCCAGAATGCCATGGAGCTTGATTCTGTCTTGGCTTCCTGTATGAGACTTCATGTTGTAGAATTTTATGGCTAGGATCTTTATCTTCAAAAGTAACCCATCCTAAATTCATGGCTCCAAAGAATCTCACTTGGTAGCTCATCTTGATTAGCAGTTGTCTTGAGTCAGTTCATGGGAGGATGGTCAAATTTGCTTCCGCAATCAGATCACATTTGTTTTATAACCTGGTCCTCCAAAGGGTTAGACCAAAGATATATTTTTGTTGAAGAGATTCTTCTTTCACCTAATTATCTGTAGGACTGCCTGTATAGAATTAATCAAATGTTTACAGCAACATGCACTGTAATATCTGTAGTCCTGTCAGTCATTTTTGAAAATGAGAGCTTCACCAGTCACTAGAGATGTTAAGCGCGTGTTTCCCTCAGTTTTCATGCTATAACCTGGTCTGATTTAACTGATGATTGGCGTGAAGCATGTACATGAAAGGTACATGTGCTTACACACTTTCTGGAGCTACAGAGGAGAAAGTAGCAGTTACTCCAGTAAGGGGAAATTTTGGTTTCATTCACTTGCCAGTCCTACAACAAGCATTGATTCAGTATCTTCTCTGTGGCTGGTACTTGTGTGCATGCTCAGTTGCTCAGTCCTGTCTGAGTCTTTGTGGCTCCATGGGCTGTAGCCCACCAGGCTCCTCTGTCCATGGGAGTCTCTAGGCAAGAATACTGGAGCAGGTTACCGTGCCTTCCTCCAGGGAACCTTCCGACCCAGGGATCGAACCTGCATCTCCTACGTCTCCTACATTGCAGGTGCATTCTTTACCCACTGAGTCACCTGGGAAGCCTGGCCGGTACTTATACAGACATAAATAAAGTGGAGACATGCCCTTAGAGGGGTTCACATTATAAGCAAAGGAATGTCCTCATGAGTTCAGTTAGAATACATTGTGTTGAATGCACAGGGCTCCCTGGAACTATAGAGATGAATAGTTATTTCCACTTTTCAATCAAGAAACACATCTCATTGAAGGTGATGTTGATTTCTAATCTGGGCTTTCAAAGTATTTTTTGTTTTTACCTAGATCTAGTTTTCCTTAGACTTGAGACTATTTGAGGGCAGAGATAATGCCTTACTTACTCCCTTTAATCTCCTTATTTGAATGCTTAATGCTTATTTGAGAATCAGATTTTAATTATGAACATGTCCTGGAAATCTTAAAACCAGGCTTTGATGATGAGAACTGAATTTTTCTTAGCTAAGTCTTCCTCATCTTTCAAAATTGCAAAGCAGATCTGGCAAAGCAGTCACTAAACTTTTGAGATGAATTACCTTTTATTTATCATTCCAGAATATTACAACATAATTTCAAACTTATATAGTTTAAAAGAAGTATATGTATTTCCTCTCAGTTGTGTGAGTAAAACCAAAATTGGGATTTTGGACCATGTGCTTTCCAAAGTATTTGGTGGAATTTTAATTCTTATGCTGATGTCAAATGATAAATACTAATATTGTTTTTTCTGACATTTGAGAGCTGTTCCATGCTTATATTTATATGAAGGTTTAGAAACATTTCAATGTTTTCATATCGTCACCACTCTAAATGCGTGCTTAAGACTTGGTGGAAAAAGATAGTGGTTACATAGGTAGTTTTGATATCTTATGGAAGTTCAAGGGTCAGGAATAGAAATTTTTAAAAGCAGAAATCAATAGTGGAGGTAACTTACGAGAAGTCATTGAAGTTACTTTAATGAGAAGCTTTACCACCGAGTTTGCAATAAGCCTTGTTTCTTCCAAAGTCAAGCTATCTGCCTTGGTACCTCTTACCTTTGCCTAGCATTTAACGTCAAGGCCAATGTGAAAAACGTCACAAATTACCTTTGACTCTGGCATAATAAAAAGCCATCTGAAGAATAGGAGCACACAGAAACATGAAGATTTCTTGGCAGTTCATTTGAATTGTTTCTAACATACCCCAGGCTGAGTTTCTTTCTTACCCCAGATGGAACAGAAGTTCAGTTGAAGTTCATCAGTTCTCATGAATAGATAATCATCTTAGACAAAAGCAGGAATTTAGGTGCCTGCCATGGTTTTAATCCCATCCCATTCAGTCACCAGGGCTTCCCTGGTGGCTCAGATGGTAAAGAATCCACCTGCAGTGCGGGAGACCTGGGTTTGATCCCTGGGTTGGGAAGATCCCCTGGAGGAGGGCATGGGAACCTGCTCCAGTATTCTTGCCTGGAGAACCCCCATGGAGAGAGGAGCCTGGCGGGCTGCAGTCCCTGGGGTTGCAAAGAGTCAGATGAGACTAAGCACACAGCACATTTAGTCACCTGGTGGCTGAATGACTTTAGACAGGTTACTTTTCCTCCCTGTGATCACTTTCCTTTTTAGTGAACAAGACAAATGAAATTGCTAATATCCTGGAGCTTACCAAATAATACTGTTTGAGGAATAGTCCTATCCCGCAAGGACACTGTAGTGATTTTCATAAATCACGTATGTAAAGTGTATAGTGCTTCACACATAGTAGTAGTCAGTAAACGGTATTGAATTATCAATTGTGATCATTTTCATAATTCGGATTCTTGATCCGATGAAGATATGTATGCCTTGTAAAAGAACATAGAGGGAAAAATCTGGTCTTCAGGTACTAAAATTGTGATGACTAGCTGTAGGTTCATTGCTTTTTTAATGAGAGTTTTGGCCATTTTAGACTTATCCCTTCTTTCAATTAGTAGATGTTAAAACATGTTTTTCTGACATTTATGTTTAGTCAACTTTGTACAGTCTGTTTTGTTAGAATAGCAAAGCTGGAAACCAGAGAACAATATATCTAAGTTATTTACTCTTGCTCCTGTTTATATGAAATTGACATAATTTTATTAACTTTCTGAGACTTCAAAAAGTTTTCTGTGTATATTTTGAAATATTAAAATGTTTTAGTTTGATTTGGATTTTTCTTAAAAAGTTTGTATTTTCATATTTAAGCAAAAAAATGATAAAACCACAAGCTGTCTATAACACAAATCCAAGTCCAAAATTTTACTTTATTTACTAGTTTAATTTTTTCATCCCATTTTTCCTTTTTGTCTGTGAAAATCATGTTTTGGTCATTGGGAGAAGAGAGGTGGTTGTCGTTTGGATAGGCAAGATCAGATGCTATTCTCTAAAAGAGATTTTGTGTAAATCTCTTTAATTCTCTAAATTTTTAAAATTCTCTAATTCTCTAAAATTTTGTTGGGTTTATGAAGTTTTTAGGGGGGAAGATAAGTGTTTATACTGTTTACAGAACTCAAATGCACACTGCAGTCATGTTTTCACTCAGAAATCTTGGTTGCTCCTTTTGGGCCTCTCCCATCTGTCCATGAAAAGGCTACTGTACTAATAGCTAAAGGTCTTGATTATATTATCTAAAATATTTATAGTTTTAACCTGGGCACAAAAAAGTCATAAATAGCAATAGCCACTATTTGTGAGGTCATGAAGTGAAGTGAAGTGAAAGTCGCTTAGTCGTGTCTGACTCTTTGCAGCCCCATGGACTGTAGCCTGCCAGGCTCCTCTGTCCATGGAATTCTCCAGGCCAGAATACTGGAATGGGTTGCCTATCCCTTCGCCAGTGTATCTTCCCAACCCAGGAATCGAACTGGGGTATGCTGTTTTGCAGGTGGATTCTTTACCAACTGAGCTATCAGGGAAGCCCCATGAGGTTAAACCTTGGTTACTATTTACTTCCAGTCGTACATGGTGAAATGTGTCAAGAAAGTAGGAAGTATACCTTCATGTTGAGGCTTTAACATAAATGTTATAACTTGATTTTTTTTAAATGAAGACTGTTGTTATCAAATGTTGAATGGGTATAAAAGTTGTATATTGACCACTTACTGGTTATTTTAAAGAGTTTAGATAAATGGAGTAGTTACATTTTAGGGGTAATTGCCCTGGTATAATTTGTCATGCTGAGCAGACATCCCAGGTGGGATTGGCTACTGATGAACTGTGTTTCCGTTTTTCAGAGATACACCTTCTGAGGATCCCTACTGAACTGGGAGGCAGGGTGATGGTCACTTTCTCTTAAGAGCTTAATAGCATCACTTTAGACACTATTGACCAAATATTTGCAGTAAACTTAACATGTTCCAAAACTGTTGCTGTTGTTATTCAGTTGCTCAACTGTGTCTGACTCTGAGACTCCATGGACTGCCCCAGGCTTCCCTGCCTTCCCATGCCAGACTTCCCTGTTTTTCACTATATCGCAGTTTGCTCAAACTCATGTCCATTGAGTCAGTGATGCCATCCAACCATCTTATTCTCTGTCGACCCATTCTCCTCCTGCCCTCAATCTGTCCTTTCCAGTGAGTTGGGTCTTAACATCAGGTGGCCAAAGTATTGGAGCTTCAGCATCAGCATCAGTCCTTCCAGTGAATATTCAGGGTCGATTTCCTTTAGGATTGATTGGCTTGGTCTCCTTGCAGTCCAGGGGACTCTCAAGAGTCTTCTCCAACACCACAATTCAAAGGCATCAGTTCTTTGGCTCTCAGCCTTCTTTATGGTCCAACTCTCACATCTGTCCATGACTACTGGAAAAACCATAGCTTTAACTATATGGACCTTTGCCGACAAAGTGGTGTCTCTGCTTTTTAACGTGCCATCCATGTTTATCATAGCTTTTCTTCCAAGGAGCAATTGTCTTTTAATTTCATGGCTGCAGTCACTGTCTGCAGTGATTTTGGAGCCCAAGAAAATAAAGACTGTCACTGTTTCCATTTTTTCCCTATTTTCCATGAGGTGTTACTGAGAAACCTTTAAGGAAACAGCACACACCTGCTGTGTAAATTTAAGTACACCTGCCACTTTCAATGCATATGATAGTGTAATAATATTCCATTCAAAGAGAAGTAGATTAAAAACATAGTTTGAATGAACACACTTCAGGTAAACCAGTTTTTCTTAAGTTAAAAATGGAAAAAGTGGGAGATCTTGGTGGCCTGGGAAAAGCAGCTGCTTTGAATTAGCTCTGTTTGCATCAGCCACCATTAGTTTAATGAGGGTTTGTGCTGTGTATTTTAAGCAATTTGGGGAGAAATCTCTAAATATCAAGTATCCTTGTTATTACATTTCACCATTTCATTGCTTTATAATAATATTGATGGCTGCTAGACTTTGCAATGCTTTTATTCTGTACTTTTTATTACATTTATTGAGATATGGAAATCATCTTCAAGAGAATCTTTGCCTGGGTAGACAATTTGGTTGACATGCTACTAGACTTCTTTTGACTGAATATTGAGAAGAAAAATTCTCTACTAGGTGGGTAGCTTTAGTTTGTGTATAATGTGTATTCATCTCAAAAGTGTACGATAGAGCACACATGTACACACACACTAAGAACATATGTGAACATTTGTAAAAGGCTTTGAAGAGTGAGGCACCAGACCGTGAGGGTCCCTAGACCCTTGCTTATTTTGGTGAAGAATTCATTTCATCAGAAGGGCTTGGTCCCTGTCTTGGAGGAGAAATAGGAATAGTCTGATTAAATATAGGTGTCCAATGGCATTTCCATTGTCATGCCAATCCCAGATTAAAAAATAGAACTCTATGTCCTTTCTCATATTTTCCATTCTCTTTCATTCTGCTTATCAGAAAGAGGCATGGGGGAAACATTCCCTTAAAGATTGACACCCATTGATGTAAGCCTTGAATCAGACTTGTCTGCTGCTGGGTAGCTAGAAGAAGTGCCATCCTGATGGGCTGGAGGTGGTGAGTGGGCAGGTGTATGAGGCTTAGCCTAGGGGTATCGAGGCCTCATCTGTATGCCTTGTATCTGTGGCTTGTCAGCAGCATCCATTGGCTATTTAATAGGCACTATGTATGAACCCTGAGTCCTGGCTGGCTAGAAGAGAAGCAAGACCTACTACCTCATTCTTAGAACCATAAATGGGGACGATGACAAAAGCCTCATTCAGTCTTAACGTTTGCTTTTGTGTCTTAAGGAGCATTGCAATGATCTACAGTGTACAACTCTGAGGGAACAATGGATTTGGACTGATGAATATCACCTAAGTGGGAGTATCACTCTACTAGAGTATCCAGAATATTTCCAGATTACTCCATTAGGTCTAGGTTTAGACACACTGGAGGATGATATCTGTCTGTCAGGTGTTTAACATTAGTTATTTCTAACCTAGTAACAGCCTAGCCAGCTACTTCTATTTTGCTTCAGGTACACGAAATGAAGAGTCAGAAGAGTAAGTTGGTTAGCTTATCCTGGACAAATAACAGAGCTGGGATTTAAATTCAGGGGGTGTCTTAGCCTACAATGCTTGGACTGCTTCCTCTCTATTGTCAAAACAGACTTCAACAGCCTTTAAAAACTTACTGATATTCTTTCTAGTGTTATGGGACTGGAATTGAGTTGCTGTTTAACCAGGGGGGCTATACCCCAGATGGATTTGTGTGTATGATTGATATTATCTTGTTTGATACATGGCAAATATATTTGTTATAATTTTAAAATTTCCCCAAGTTTGTAATTAAGTAACTTCAAATAAATATATTGCTGTATGCCATCAAATCTAAAATCAGTGATACTTAGGAATTCATATAATTTAGGAATGTTGAATGGACTCATGTGTGCTTTAGAAAAGAAGAAATATGCTACATGTATGGTCTTTACACCCTGGCTAGTAGAGAAATAATGGAGTATTTGGATTTTATTGATAGGTACACATAAATGCCTTTATAGGCTTTATGACTGTCACACAGGTAGTTGTTCAGTCGCTCAGTCGTGTCCGACTCTTGTGACCCCATGGACTGCAGCACGCCAGGTTTCCATGTCCTTCACTGTCTTCCAAACTCTGCTCAAACTCATGTCCATTGAGTCAGTGATGTTATCTAACCATCTCATCTTGTGTTGCCCTCTTCTCCTCAATCTTTCCCAGCATCACGATGTTTTCCAGTGAATTAATTCTTTGCATCAGGTGGTCAAAGTTTTGGAGTTTCAGTTTCATCATCAGTCTCCTTCCAGTGAATATTCAGGGTTGATTTCCTTTAGGATTGATTGGTTTGATCTCCTTGCAGTCCAAGGGACTCTCAAGAGTTTTCTCCAGCACATAATTCAAAAGCATCAATTCTTGGGCACTCAGCCTTCTTTATGGTCCAGCTCTCACATCCATAAATGACTACTTGAAAAACCATAGATTTGACAAAGTGATGTCTTTGCTTTTTTAATATACTTTCTAGGTTTGTCCTAGCTTTCCTTCCAAGGACACGAATAGTTATAAATGTTCAATTGTATTTGCCATGGTGGTGGAACATTCTTGTCAAAGATTGTGGATTGTAGAACCTTACTAATCTCAATTGCTTGGGATCATACTACCACACTTTGACCTTTATAGCAGTGGCATGAGGCCTATCTTTAAAATAGAACTGGCAGGAAATTATTCTAAATAAATTATTATTCACCAGTTTTTGATACTTCATTTTACTTGTTCAAACCAAACTAAGCCACAACTCCCTCATCCAAGCATCTTGGGCTGGGAATAAGTGCTTATAAATTATTTATATATGTGTGTGTGTGTATATATATGTGTGTGTTTGTTTACATATACATTTTTTATTAGAGCTTAGGTCATTTTATATTAAATCTCATACAAAACCTTAGTGATAATTGAAACTCTTGTTTGAAAGCTCAAACTGTAAGCAAAAAAGATCAACCACAGTCATATTATCTAGCTTACTGAATTAAAGAAGAAGAATTACTTGAGTACATTGCCAAAAGTCATGCTATCAGTGTGGTGATTGGAAGGTTTGAAACAGGTGGTAGACAGAGCACCAAGTGTTACAATAAATAGCACAGGCTAATTCCAGTAAGATGAAACTCCTGGAGGATCAGATAGTGACTCAAAAAATTGAAGTCCAAGAAATGACTCAAGCACCAAGACACTTTCAGAATTCCTTTACTAACACTTACAATAAATGGAGGGGTCACTTCTTATGCCAAGTCATTAGAAGTTATTTGTTGCTAGTTGTTGAATGTAAACCTTTCTAAGAAGAAATATTTATTAAACTTTTATATTGTGATGTTTTAGAGGGCCAAAGATAGATGAAAGTCATAGTAACCCGAGATAGAGATACAGGAGTAGAATGAAAACAAGGATACATTTCCTTTTTTTAAAAAAAAAAATATTTATTTTATTTGAAGGATAATTGCTTTACAGTATTGTGTTGGTATCTGCCAAACAGTATGAATCAGCCATAGGTTTACCCATGTCCCCTCCCTCTTGAACATCCCTCCCACCCTCTAGGTTGTTAGTGAGCTCTGGTTTGAGTTCCCTAAATCATACAGCAAATTCCAGTTAGCTGTCTGTTTTACATATGGTAATATAGGAGTATTTCCTTTTAAATAACTAGTGGAATGAGTTAGTTGCAATAATAGAAAGCACTTGTTTTAAGACTACTGACTATGTGAAAGGAGATAAAGTACTGCTTTTAAGAGAGGGAGTGGAGGAGAGTGGAAAGAAAATAGCACCTGAATGCTTGGCTTAATGCCTTGTGTATAATCTTAAACCTCTTTATAAACAAGAGTCATTGCCTGAGTTTACAGAATGGAATCTGAGAGGTTTGGTGGCTCATTCAAGGTCATATCCTTAGCACGAGTAGGAAACTTCATTAGGATTCAAACCCAGAATTTTAATAATTCTACCTCTAAATGTTGGAGAAGGAAATGGCAACCCACTCCAGTATTCTTGCCTGGGAAATCTCATGAACAGAGGAGCCTGATGGGCTACAGTCCATGGGGTCACAAAGAGTCAGACGTGACTAAGTGACTAATACACACACCTCTAAACGTGTCCTAATGAAAGACAGAGGATGATCACACAAGGGAATTTTTAATGTGTTAATATGTATCTGTCAGACACAAGGTCTATTAAGTTGGTTGGGTAGGAAGGAAGTTCAGTGGATACAGAAGAATTTGTAATTTTTAGAAGATACATGTAAAAAATTACCTAGACTTGAATGAGTTACATTGCTTTAAACTGGTGCTTCTCAAATTTCAGTGTGTGTATAAAACACCTTGGAGTCAAACGCAGATTCTGATTCATCAGGTTGGTACAGGGCTGGGATTCTGCATTTTTAGTAAACTCCCAGGCCATGCCAATGAAGACTATACTCTGAGTAACAAGGATTTATGCAATGAATGATAGTGATAGCATATTGGAGCGAGGGTTTACTAAAGATAGCAGGGGAGATATAAGGCTTGAGTGTGGACCTGGAAGATAAGAGAGGTCAGAGAAGGCTGCAGGAAGGTTTGTTAATCCAAAGGCAGAGAGGAGTTCTAATCCGTCATTTCAGAGAGCCTTTTAGATGCAAAGGAATGAGTAAAGTTAAGTAAGACCTCCACTCTTGAGGCCTATCCTTGTTTAGGGGGAGAGGTTGGGAGTGTGAGGCATGAATTTCTAATCTAGGTTGGCTGATTGGAGGCAGGATGACAAGTCCATTGGGACTAGCTTGAGTGGTACTTCGAGTATTGTGGCTGGGAAAGCTTGAACTCTTAGTGGGATTATTAACAAAAGCTTGGTGCAGAAGGTTACGATGTCAGAAGCAGAGATTTATTTATTTAATTAAAAAAATTGGGGCATGCCACTTGATATGTGGGACCCTATTAATATTTCCCCAATCAAGGATTGAATCCACGCCCCTGTGTTGGAATCATGGAGTCTTAACCACTGGACCACCAGGGAAGTCCCAGAAGCAGAGTTAGAAAGATGGGGTAGTGAAGTAGAATGTAAAGTGGACTGACTGTGAACTGACTAGCATGGAGGTTGGGCGAGGTTCAGGACATTGTTGCAGAACACCCATGAACTGCAACAGTTTCCTGACATCTATCCCAGCCTCCAAGCTAGTCAGTTCTCAGGCAGTCCATTTTATCTGTACACCATTACCCCATCTTTCTGAATCTCTGCTTCTGGTACTTTCCTGGTAGTTCAGTGGTTATGGGTATTTTGGGGCTTCCCCGGGTGGTGCTAGTTTTAAAGAACCTGCCTGCCAATGCAGGAGACTTAAGGGGCACAGGTTGGGTCGGGAAGATCCCATGGAGAAGGGCACGGCAACCCACTCCAGTATTCTTGCCTGGAGAATCCCACGGACAGAGGAGCTGGCGGGCTGCAGTCCATAGGATGACAAAGAGGCAGACATGATTGAAGCGACTTAGCATACATGGCTGTTTCATAAGGATGCCAACTGCTGAAAATAGTGAAGATGTAAATGAGGAGTAGATATTTGAAGTAGACATGATGGGGCTGATTAGAGTGAAAGAAAAAGAAGGACCAGTTTTTGAGCTTGTGCAGCTATTAGCAGAAAGGCAGGCAGTTTGGGGACAAGATGAAAATGAAGTTTTAACACATTGCGTTGGGCGTGATAGTGGAGCATCCAAATGGAAATGTAGGAGTTGTTAATGCATTTAATCAGAAATTATGGTCTTTTTTCCTTATTTTAAACTCCAACAAGAAGAGGGAATTTTGTTTGAATTCCAAAATGTTTTCTCTAGGGCCTTTCAGAAATGTAGGCTGATATTTTGCCTTAGGAACTACTTTGGAGTAAGGGCAGTGGGAATGTCATGCCTGCAAGATAAACATCATGGGCTTGGCCTCTGGAGCCAGTTGCATATTCAAATCAGTTTAGACAGTCGAGCATCACTGTGTGTCCTGGGCTTGGGATAAATCGTAAATAACCCTGTTTGTGTGGTAGTCACAGTCTTGGCCCGGTGTTGGCCACAACTAACTCCACTCACTTGTTCTGTACATTCTCCTACAACATGAGCAAAAGTTGTCCCTTTTCTATCTGTTCAATATCTTTTAAATCTAAGCTCTGCATCTCTTATAAGCAACTCTTCCAGACAACAATATCTGCAACCCCCTTAGAATAGATTATTTCAGGTACACTGCATCCAAATTCATATAACAAAATGTACTTACCTCCCTGTTTTTTTCCCCCACCAATGCAAACCCTATTCCCAAACAACAGCATTGGAAAACAAACCCACATAGTCTACAAAACATCTGATTCAGCTTGACAAGATTTTATAACCAAACTGTTTTCACTTCTCTTCATCAAGGTTGGAAAATTGTCAGTATTTTAGGACAGGTTCAACACCAGGGAAGTTGATTCAGTAAATGTTTGGATAAATGAATGAGTTTAACAAGTATTTATTGAGTTCTTACTGTGGGCATGGCACTGTTCTAGGGATTCAGGATCTAGTTTTGTGGTTAAAAGGACAAAGTCTTGCCCACCTTCGGCATAAATTCTAATAGAGAGGACAGTAATTCATAGAAATGTAAGGTACCAGGAGATGTGATAGGATTATCAGACAAAATAAGTCAGGGTGTAGAGAGATCATCTTTGGAAGGTTCTCTTTGATACGGTATTTTAAGCATATTTTTAGATAAAGTTCTATGTTTGGTAGATTTTAAATCTACTAATAAAACTAGCTGTTGGGATTAATGTTACATTCTATTAGACTCAGAAACTGTTTTGGTAAGCTTATCTCCTGAAACATGTTCAGTGATTGAAGCTTTAGTGTATTTCACAGTAAGGTGTCAGAAGGGAGGTGTATTGACCTTTGAAGGTTGGGGTGCTTCTGTGTCTGTGCACGTGAGGCCTCCCCTCTTCTGCATCTGCCCCCCATCTGACAGGCTGCTGGCTGGCACAGCTTGTGTCTTTGCATTTAGATTTCACCCTCACAAATGAATTGATGGTTTAGTGTTTGTTCTTAAGGTTTTATATGGTTTTGAATTCAAAGTAGGTTGCTTTGATCAGATGATTAAATGCTTCCATGCATGCGTGTGTGTTCAGTTGCACAGTCATGTCCAACACTTTGTGAACATATGGACTGTAGGATGCCAGGCTCTTCTGTCCATGGGATTTCCCAGGCAAGATTACTGGAGTGGGTTGCAATGATTCCTCCAGGGAATCTTCCCAACCCAGGGATTGAACCTACGCCTTGTGCATCGACTGGAGGATTCTTTACCACTGAGCCACCAAGGAATCCCCAAGACAGTGTTAACTATAGGCATGGACAGAGGAACCTGGTGGGCTACAGTCCATGGGGTCTCAAAGAGTTTGACATAACTGAGTGACTCAATCATCATCATAGGCATAATGTACCAGCAGATCTCTAGACTTATTCATTTTTTATAACTGACATTTTTAATAACTGAGCTATCCTCTACTCCAGTATAAAATAAAAAGTTAATAAAAAGTAATTTCACCTAGCTTTAACTTTTTCTTATTTCAGTGAGTTATTTTCTTTACTAAGTTGATACTTTATCTATATTTTAGCCTATTATTCTACTTCAGAATTAGTAACTTGAATAAAATAAGAGATATACTTATATTTTTAAGGACAACTACCTTCTTTTAATTAGCAGACCTCAATATGTTCATGGTATTTCACATTTAGAATAGAATTCATATTTAGAATCAGACTTTCATATTTAGAAATAGAGAAGGAAATTTACCAGTGGCAATTTGTCTGTGCAGCCTTTCCTCATTTTTAATCTATATTTTGTGCCTGTTTTCAACAAATTGGTTGGTGTTGATGTTTGCTGGTGGTGTGTTACAAGTCTAATATACATAGCTATTTTTATGGAAGCTATTTTGGTATTATAATTTTGTGTGTAGGATTTTCTAATAAGGTGACTTTAGAGTCATGCTCATTTAATCTTTCACCAGATGAATTATTCCAATGATACTTAATCCAGACCTCCTTGTTAACTGGGGAAAACAAATTAGAGATTAGGTGATTAAACAAAATAACATTTAGGCTAGCTTCTCATCAATTACCCTTCTTCAGAGACATACAACAGAAATGCATGAAACTATGAGGAAATTATAAGATGACTGTAACAAAGTTAACTTATTTTAACTTTCTGAATAGCATTCATTCCTTTAAAGTGGCAGTGGCTGACTTTTCAGAAAACTTACAGAAGAAATCACTTCTGTGTTTCTTGAAACATTCTGTTCTGTGGACATGATGTGTTTTTATGTTTGGGTGTTCTCTTCTGGATCCCATGGAATGTTTGTGCTCATGAAGTGTTAAGTAGTGAACTCAGGGATCTTGCCTGTTCTTTAGATCCCTGGACCAAGACATCCTAAGACCCAAACTTAGTGAGCAGTGACAGCAGGAAATTGAATGCCTTTTCATGGTGCTCTCTTAAGCCCACCCAAGCCCAGTGAAGCACATTGAGGTTTTTCAGTCAACACTTGAAAATCACTGGCAGTAGTTCCAGGCTTTTCACTTAACTCTGAGTTTCTTTGTGCTTTTGTTTGTCTTTAATTCTAGCTGGGTGAGGCTAGAGGAATTATGTTTCCGTTGAACTTCCTTTTTCAGAGAAGTAGCTTAACTAGTTGAAGCTATAGTTTCAGTTAAGCTGTAGTTTTAACTTTGGTATATTTCTAGGGCAGTGACTCTCAATCACTTGCATGCATCAGAATCACCTGGAGAACCTAGATTCCTGGATTCCTAACCCCAGAGTTGCTGATTCATTAGGTATGGAGTAGATAATACAGATGAGCGTGGGGAAAATATAACATGTGATACCAACCCTGGACAAAAAACATTTTTTCTTCAACCCACTCCTACTGATTCCCACAACTACCTCTGGGTATATACCTGTTGTCTTAGAAACCCTCCGGGTCCATCAGAGAACTAGACACTGTCAGCTTTATTCTAAATCAGCTGTCAGGCTCATTACTAAATTAATAAATAGGCATCTCGATTTATTATTCCTTCTGGAGTACTTACATTTTAAGAGACTTCGCTTGTTAACCTAAAAAAATGTATCATAAAGGGAAGATATAGGGAATGACTAGAAAAATATCAGTTTTTGGAGCAACTTTTCCCATGCATCAAAAACAAAATGGCGTAGATACACCTCAGAATGCAACTTCCGTACCATCCAAGGATTTTGCATACTAAAGAAAAGTAATATATGCTGCTGCTGCTGCTAAGTTGCTTCAGTCGTGTCCGACTCTGTGAGACCCCATAGACGGCAGCCCACCAGGCTCCCCCATCCCTGGGATTCTCCAGGCAGGAACACTGGAGTGGGTTGCCATTTCCTTCTCCAGTGCATGAAAGTGAAGAGTGAAAGGGAAGTCGTTCAGTCGTGTCTGACTCTTAGCGACCCCATGGACTGCAGCCCACTAGGCTCCTCCATCCATGGGATTTTCCAGGCAAGAGTACTGGAGCGGGGTGCCATTGCCTTCTCCGAAAAGTAATATATAGTTATTGTGTTTTAATATGGTAACTGCCAGGTTCATTTTGACACTTAGATTATAAAAAAGAGAGGTAGATAATGATTATAATACAAAGGAAAAATAAAATTATAAAATATAAAAAATAAATTATGAGTGATTAAAAAAATAAAATTAAATGAGGCTTGAAACATCTAATCCAATTCTGAGTATATAAAGAAATTTTATGTTGTAAAAAAAAAAACCCCAGGAAATTAACATGTGATACTTTGGCCACCTGATGCAAACAGCTGATTCATTTGAAAAGACCCTGATGCTGGGAAGGATTAAAGGCAAGAGGAGAAGGGGATGACAGAGGATGAGATGGTTGGATGGCATCATTGACTCAATGGACATAAGTTTGTGTAAACTCTGGGAGCTGGTGATAGACAGGGAGGCCTGGTGTGCTGCAGTCCATGGGGTCACAAAGAGTCTGACACGACTGAGCAACTGAATTGAACAGTACTGCATATTCAGTGTTGTTCAAGGGTCAGCTGTATGTGAATGATGTTTATGAAGGGAAAATAGTCCTCAAAGGTAACTTTGAAGGCAGTGAGACAAATACACAAAGTATATTAATGTCAGTAATGGATATAAGTGGATGAATAATGGTATGGCTCTAAATTTGTAGGAGCTATTGGATCTCAGAGACATAGCATTGTCCTATGGGAGTTTCCTGGAATTTGACATTTAAGAGTTAAATATGTGACAATTTCTGGGCATTTGAGGCTGAAGGAATAGAATATATTTAGCTCTGGAGTGAGGGTAAACTGGTCCTGCTGTGTTAGACTTGTTTGACTAAAGTCAGAACAGGACGCAATAGGAAATGACTGAAAGATGGAAATGGAGATGTAACTAAAATTAATTCAAGATAAAGCCTGGAGCGCCCTAGGATTTAGTGGGAATGAGAGGGAGTAAACGTTGTGGTCAAAAATGGCCCCTTAGATAGGATTCTAGGTGATGGTAGGGTAGGTTTTTAGAAGAGGCTGAAGATTAGTCTTTTCTTCCTAGTGGTATTTTAGTGCCTGTATTTTAAGTACTTAGCCAGAGATGAACAGAATTCTGTCTCTGAATTCATGAAGTTCACAATCCATGAAGATCACAGTCTTGTGGGAGAGACTGGGAAGAGAATTTAATGGAGTGCTTTAAGAGCTTCCCTGGTGGTTCAGATGGTAAAGTATTTGCCTTCAATGCAGGAGGCTTGGTTCAATCTCTTGGTCAGGAAGATCCCCTGGAAAAGAGACTGGCTACCGACTCCAGTATTCTTTTTTTTTTTTTTTTTACTCCAGTATTCTTGATTGGAGGATTCCCTGGACAGAGGAGCCTTGTGGGCTACAGTCCATGGGGCCGCATAGAATCAAACTCGACTGATCGACTAGCACTTTTACTTTGGGCTTCCCTGGTGGCTCAGATGGTAAAGAATCCACCTGCATTCTTGGATAAAGAACCCTGGGTTTGATCCCTGGGTCAGGAAGATCTCTGGGAGAAGGGAATGGCAACCCCCATCCCTCCCTGCCCCTCCCCCCTCCCCCAGTATTCTTGCCTGGAAAATTCCATGGACAGAGGAGACTAGTAGGCTCTTGTCCATGGGGTCGCAAAGAGTTAGGCCTGACTGAGCAACTGACACTTTTAGAGTTATGGAAGTACCTGCAGGCTCACATGAGAGAAGCCTCTAGAAGGTAGGAAAGCTTCTGAGACTGGTGACATTGAAGTTTAATCTGAAAGAACGATCAGTTCAAAAATGGAGAACAGTCAAGGGCCTTCCAGGTAGCGAAAACCTCCTATTATCTCTTATGTGGAGGTGGGAGAGTTCATGGCTGAGAGAGTGCCAGGGTCGTTTTATAGAAAGAGTGTTGGGCTTATGCTGGGGCAGGTCAATACACGTGGTGGCTGAGAGAGGGCAGACGATGAATGTGAATGCCATATTTTGAACTTTACTTGAGGAAATAAACCATAAGAAAAAAGAATTTCACAATAGGAGACAGAGAGAGGATTCTGTTTTAAGAGGGTTTTCCGGGAATCTCTGGGGAGGGGGAGGAGCGGTGCGTGAAGAGCAAAGAGAGATACACCTGGGTGAGAAAAGGTGAATTCCAGAGGGCTTCCCCCCTAGCTCAGTCAGTCAAGAATCTGCCTGAAATGCAGGAGACCTGGGTACGATCCCTGGGTGGGGAAGATCTCCTACAGAAGGAAACGGCAACCAACTCCAGTAGTCTTGCTTGGAGAATCCCATGGATAGAGGAGCTTGGCAGGCTGCAGTCCATGGGGTCTCAAGAATCAGACACGACTTAGTGACTCAACCACCACAGAGAGGTTTAGGAGCTAGAATTGATAGGATTTGGTTGGTGGGGAAGTGAGAGTTTGAGGGAGATGTTGTTTGGCTTAGGTCTTAGGTTTCTGGCTCTGAAATTTGGTACCCTTCATCAGGGCAGAGCATGTGAAAGGATGAATAGGCTTGGGGATTAGATGATACATGCACTCAAAAAGACATTAAATTTAAATTCTGGGCTGAGATAATGCCAGTGAGAATATAAAGGGCATATCTGAGAAAAGTTGCCTGGGAAGTATTATTTGAATTTGGTTCAGACTGAATGGAGTGGAAAGCAGAGAGAACAAGAAAAAACTCCTTAGATTCATTAATCTTGGAAGTTTCGAAAGGTATTCACAAATAAAGTGGGAAAATTGAAACTGATTGTAAGAAATGTAAACTGCTCTGAAGGACACTGGGATTGAATGTGTATTGAACTTGAAAGTTAATTGAAGAAGACAGGGTTATATTAATCTGAATTTGGAAGTAATTATAGTATTCCTTTGAAGCATGTCCATTCTTTCCCGGTGACTCATACAGAGTGATTGGTGATAGTTTGATAATCTGAAATTTGAAGTGTTGTATGGAAGACTAAGAAAGAAATGGCACATCAATGGAAGGTGTAAATGGAAAATTTAAAATAATGCACGGTATTAACTCTCTAATGAAAGGCAGCTTTATACAAATTGCAAGGAAGAATCATAATATGTTTTCAATTTAATATTTTATCTTTCTCAGATGATTAGTCCATTCCTTATACTTCATTTACATCTACCAGTGAGATAGATTGGTTTTGGTTTCAGCTAATTTAAGGCCTATGGAACCTTAAGTATACTTTATGAAGAGGAATTCATTAAATTCTTAGATCCTCTGAAACTGTCGATCTGTGGAACTGTGGTTCTCAACTGTGGGCAGTTTTGCTTCCTCCCTCCCCTGGGGGGAATATTTGGTAACATCTTAGACATTTCCGATTGTACTGACTAGGGTGAGGGGAGGTATCTAGTGAATAAAGCCAAAAATGTTGTTTAACATCCTACAATGCTCAGCATAATCCCCCACAAAGAAGAATTGTAAGGTTCAAAAGGGTAATATTGTCAAGAAACTGTTTTAAATTTATGTTGCCCCTATGAACCTTTGGGTTAGATAAAATTGTGAGAAATTTGGTGATTTTTTTTTAAAAAAACACTAAGATAAAAGAGGCTTATCTAGGACAAGCAAAATTTAGTTCAAAAGAGATTTATGGTTCGGGGAGGGAGGTGGGAGGGTGGTTCAGGATGGGGAACACGTGTACACCCGTGGCGGATTCATGTTGATGTATGGCAAAACCAAGACAATATTGTAAAGTGATTAGCCTCTGATTAAAATAAATAAACTTATAGTTTTTAAAAAGTGATTTATGATGAACTTGGGCTAGAGATTTTTTTGAGGGGGGCCTGGTACTGATTTTTCCCATTGTGGAAATTAAAGTTTTGAAACAAGTCTCACCTATAGGGGTGAGAATAATGTACATATAAGCAACATGGAGACTTTTGAATGTGTAGTTGAATCACTAGTTTGGAATACACTTCCTTGACAATGTGGGTTTGTATTATATACATATAGCACATTTAATATAAGCTACAGCTAAGGAATTGGTGTAATGATGTAATAACTTACTAATAAGAATTTACACCTTATGCTTTTATGTTCATCAGAAAGAAAATAAGTATTTGCGTGTTAAGCACTTTAAATATTTTTGTTTAATTTTCACAAATTTGAAGGTAGATATAGTTCTCTTTTTGGCTTTTTTTTTTTTTTAGGTCAGAAAATACACCTCAGGAAATTAACCAAAATGTTTTCCCACTTAATCTTGTTTATGCTTAATTTATAATCTTTTTATTTATATTTGATGGATACTTGCCTTATAGAAACCATACTCATAAAGGCTTAGCTGTGGTAAGAACAGGTAATCTGTGCCTTGCATTTCTCTGAGAATTATTGTGATATATTTCATTAACTTAGAAAAATTTTAGAAAATGCTTTGACAGTTTTCTATCTGCAGAATCCCATAATGGGTTGTATGTTCAAGATAATACAATACCTATCTAGATTTTGCCAGAAAAGGTGGGGAGCTTTTGCCATTGTCTTTGAGGGACAGATTTAGGCAAGAAAGTGTTAATGCAATAGATAGATTTTGAGCCAACACTTGGAGAGAATATTGAGAGACATTTATATTTCAGGGTATTACAGAGAGACTTATTTTTTAGGATTAAGAAAGAAGTAAGCTATTAAAAATATATTAAGGTAGAAAAGGTGACTATACTAATGCTAAGTCAGGGATCTTAGTTCATGGCTCTCAGTCTATGAAAACTATGGATCACATCAAGTCTTAAATAGCTTTGTGACTTTAGGAAAGTCTTTAAGCCTTTGGAGTCCAAGTTTTCTACTCTGTAAATCATCAGAGTATTGTGTGGATTAAAGGAGATAATGCAATATGGTCAAGATAATGATTAATATAAAGTGCTTAATAAGGCAATTATTATTAATATAGATGATGTAATTAAGCATGAAGTGGAGTTAAACAGAACACAGTTGGGAAATACTTCATCAATATCAGAGTCCCTTAAGATTTGTGCCAAAAAATGTGACAAAGTAAATTTTTCTTAGTGTAAGTAAAATGGATCTCTTGTTATAGGACTTAGCAGAACTTCAATTTTCTATTATGTACATATAAGAAGAGAATATGCAACACTTGGCAAAAAGTTTTGACTTTATGCTCCATTCAGTCTGCTCGTTTCTCCTGCTTCATGGTACACAGTTTGAGAAATACTGACTTGAAAAGTTCTTCACTTGGCACCTTATTGTTCCAGTATAGAAGATTTATAACAATAGTGAACTTTTCTTATTGGCTCTACTGAGCATGAACTTAAAAGTCTGCAAGGGCACCTGAGCCATGTAGCTCTCAGTATTCTCTTAAATTGTCTCGTTAGAAACATTAGTGGTTTTGATGCAATTTTTGTTGATGTTAATACTTCATTCTTTTTCTTCCTTTGGAACGAAATAATTAGTAATTTCATAATTGTGTATATGTGTGTAAGATATTATAAGGGTTAAGAAAATAATATAGCAGTAATTCCCTAACACTCATCCTCATTTCCCTCTCAATAACATTTTGGACTCTTCCCTCTGGCTGTCTGTCCTTCCCTCTGGCATTCGCTCCCATCACATTGGCTAGTCCTTCTCTTTGCTTTGCTGGTTTCTCCTCTACCTTTAGCCCTTATGCATTAGGTTTCTCAGACCTCAATCAATCCTAGACCTCTTGTCTAGCTATACTTGGCTCATTGTAGCTTTATGACTTTACACTTTATACTGACAGCTCCCCAGATTATATTAATATCTCCAGCTTAGATTTCTAGCTTGAACATCCTCCTTGTATGTCTAATTACCAGTTGCTTCACATTTCTGTTTTGTCTGTAATGTGTCTCAGACCTCCCATGTCTAAAAACCAAACCCACTGTTTCCATTACTGCTGCTACCTGGCATTGTTACCGGCAAAAGTAAAATGATGGGTAGGTCTGTAATTGATACCCAGCTCTAGCCTCTGCTATAATTGATAAGTATCAGTATTGATGTATATTTGGTATAATTGAATGCATTTGATATAATTCTTTGATATAGTTGAAGGACATAACTCCATTTAGTAAAAAGAGCATGCATCATGGACACTAAATTCTGTATTCAGGAACTGTCTGTTTCTGGGTTACCACCTAACTGGAGATATGCATGTGTGAGTCTCAATTGTGAGGTCAGGTTTATATAATAGCAAACATACTCCAAAACAGTAGAAATGAAGATTTGCAAACAGTCTGTGGTTGAGAGAGAAGCAAAACCCCCCTTTCAGCTCCTGCAGCAGCACTGTTCAGTTTCATTTTCTCAGGAGGAATGTGTGCCGGTGTCTTCGAATGCATGTTTTTTTCTTTTCCCTCTTTCTCTTTAAGTGAAACTTAGCTATTCTTAGTAGCGTGTGGGAGGGGTATGAAATTTAATAACAAATTATTTTTAACGAGCTGGTACTTACTCATTTGTCATGTTTGGAATAAGCATTGCAGTTGCTAGGGCAAAAACTGTTGAATTTCCAAGAGTTTGTTCTCACATAGGTAAGTACAGAAATCATCAAGTTTATCTATTTGTGCTCACTAATTATCTCCAGATTTGGTGTTATTTTCTCAAGTGCCATTTCTGCAGTTGCCACCATCAGGTAGAGCTCATTCTGTAGCCATGGCAGGTCAAAAGCTATGAGTCACGTGTGTGTCACCTCACTGGAAGATTGTCAAATGGAATACAGTTTCAGTTTTAGGGATGAAGGTGGGAGGAAAGGAAGAGTTTCAACTTCACTTTTAAAAATGCAGCTTACTTTCAGAGAGAAGGAAAGAATACAGTATTCTAAGAATTCATCTTTAACTTTTGTCCACACATCTCTTCCTCCTTGTATTTGCCAGTCACTAGAGAAAGATTTTATGGGATGCAGTGGATGAGCTCCCATAAATAAAAATGTCTGTTAATAGAAAAAGGAGCCATTACCTGGTACATTCCTAAAAGCCTTCATTTGAAATAAAAACAGGCTCTTCCCTCAGATACAGTTGTGTTAGAAATTACTCTTTGTGACCCCGTGGACTGTAGCCCACCAGGCTTCTCTGTCCATGGAATTCTCCAGGTAAGAATAATGGAGTGGGTTGCTATTTCCTTCTCCAGGGGATCTTCCTGACCCAGGGATCGAATCCAGGTCTCCCTCATTGAGGCAGATTCTTTACTATCTAAGCCACCCGGGAAGCCCATTTTCTCACTATGCTTCTTCAGATTTCACTCAGTATCCTGAACAACCGGAAGAATTCCTCCTTTCCCCTCCATTTGGAGGCAGCCTGTCCTGTTATAGAAAACGATGCCACTGCGATTATGAGAAGAGCATCTGCTTTGAATGGTCTCAGCCATCTCCCCCAGCCACACACATGCTTGCTGCCTCGCCGCACACATATCTGACAGATTGAAAGCAGATACAGCCCACACACTTTTTCTACTGGTGACCACTTAGGAAATCATGATTCAGGGCCTCATTTCTTGCCATTTTTAAAAAAGTTGTGAACAGGTGGCCAGACTTCATAAGCAACAGCTGGAGGGCACGGATAACTTGGTGGCTTGGAGGAGGACCAAGTATCGTGCGAGGCCAGCTTCTCTCTGTCAGCCCCGTTTCCCCAGCAGCATACCGGGTCAGCTGGTGCCGCCCAGGGCAGGGCAGGGCTAGTGCTGACTCTAAGGGTTGGGTCCACGCCCTTCTCTGGGAAGTGGCCTCAGGAAGTGGATGCCTGGGGGCATAATCACCCCAGTGAGTTGCAGTTGTTCTGAGGAACAAAGGTAGAGGCTTATCTGAGGCCTAGAAATGGGGATCATCAGGACTGTAGGATTAGGGAGAGAAAGAGTGGGGAGTGTGTGTGGCAGGGAGGAGACCTGGTCGGGTAGGAAATTATACATGTGTCTCCTGTTGAATCCTTGTGGTCAGAGAAGCTGGAGGTAGTGGACGGTGGTACCACACTGCTCATCTCTCCTGTCAAGATGTAGGGAAATCTCCCATCGTACCAGAAGCCAAGATCTATCAGAAATTCCAGCACGAGGTTTCAATCACACGCTTCCGTGTGTGATGGTTCAGTAAGACGGCTGTGTTTGAGGTTGAGGTGGGCAGGGAGGGGGCTGGGATTTGAGAGGAGGGATGGTTTTGGGGCACAGATAATTCAGGGCTTAGGGGGTTTTGAGATTGAGATTGGGGCAGAATATGAGAAGAGTGAGTCTTGCAGTGCTACCAGTGAGAAGTTAGTACCTTGAAGAAAAGATGCATCAAAATATGGAAGATGGGATTTGGTTGTAAGCTCTGTGAAGCTTTATCTCATTGGGGCTGACAGTTTCTTCCAACTCTCTGTCCTTGATCTGTTGGACTGGCTCTGTGAGTGGCTTTGGGTGACTTTTTGTTGTTGTTTAATTGCTCAGTTGTGTCTGACTCTTTGCAAAGTCATGGACTGTAGCCCACTCCTCTGTCCATGGGATTCCCCAGGCAAGAATACTGGAGTGGGTTACCATTTCCTTCTCCAGGGGATCTTCCTGATCCAGGGATTGAACCAGTATATCCTGTATTGCAGGTGGATTCTTTACCACTGAGTCACCAAGGAAGCTTAGGTGACTTTTATGTGAACATTTGAATGCTGGGCGGCTCTCAGCCAGGCCTGTGGTTGACCCCTCCAGGGTACAGCCGTGAGTCAGATATGGTCCTAGCTCTCTACAGTCCTGCAGGAGAGATGTCTGGAGAGGTTGAGGTGGGTGCATGCTTGTGGGCTTGTTGGGGAAACAGAACGTATTGGAAATATTTTTAATGAAGTCCTAGAGTATAGCTGGCTGTACCAAATTGTAATAAAAGGAGAATCTCACCTTTTAACACTCTGTCCCCAAACTTTGGTATCAGATATGAGGGAGATATATTTTGGCCACAGACACACATTTTTCCCCCTCAGATTTTTGACCTTTTGGAAAATGGAAGGGTGTTGGCCTGGGCAGTTGCTGGTAGATAGAGGGCGGGTGAGTAGGGCTGGCTTGGGGCCAGTGTGGATGTTTGGCCAACAGCAGTAATACCACGCTAGTTTGCCTTGCTCTTTATTTGACCTTATACTTGAAATACTTTCTTGTTCAACGCTTTCAGAGAAACAGGGAAAAGAAAGCAGATCATGAAAGAGTGTCTTGAATTGTGCTTCACAGAAATGTCTCTTCTAGGGGAAAAACGTGTGGGGAACGTGCCTGTTCCCCAGTCACTTCCCCCCACCACACTGTGTGGTTGAGATGGATGGCTGGAGGGTAGGCTTGAAGTGTCTTCTTTCCTTGATCTGCTCGGGTTAAATACTTTCCAGATGTCTCTTTTCAGCCCAGTGAGACGGGCGTGTGGTTTCCAGGTGAGCCTATGGAGATGCAGTGTTAAATACCTTGACCACATTCTCATAGCTCCTACAAGTGGAGCCAGAAATCACACCAGGAGGTCTGACCCCAGAGCCTGCCCTCCTAGGTGAGCTGCCTGGCATGGGGTCTCCTGATGGAAGCCAGAGCATCCAAATGAATTTTATTTCCCTGGTCTTTTCCTTAGATATGGTACTTCTTCCTTTTTAAAAAATGTATTAATTTTTGGCTGTGCTGGGTCTTTGTTGCTATGCATGGGCTTTTCTCCAGTTGTGGCGCGTGGGGACCACGCTCTCGTTGCAGTGAGCAGGCTTCTCATTGCAGTGGTTTCTCTTGTTGCAGCACTTGGGTTCTAGGGCACACAAGCTTCAGTAGCTGCACCATGAGGGCTCAATAGGTGTGGCACACAGGCTTAGTTGGTCCATGCCTATGGGATCTTCCCAGATATGGGATGGAACCCGTGTCCCCTGCATTGGCAGGCAGACTCTTTACCATTGAGCCACCAGGGAGGCCCCAGATACGGTACTTCTTGATTGATGATTTGCACTGCTGCTGCTAAGTCACTTCAGTCGTGTCCAACTCTGTGCGACCCCAGAGATGGCAGCCCACCAGGCTCCCCTGTCCCTGGGATTCTCCAGGCAAGAACACTGTAGTGGGTTGCCATTTCCTTCTCCAGTGCATGAAAGTGAAAAGTGAAAGTGAAGTCTCTCAGTCGTGTCCAACTCCTAGCGACCCCATGGACTGCAGCCTACTAGGCTCCTCCATCTTAAAGTAGCCTTGAATAAAGAAAAGATCAGACCTAGAGCTTCCTAGGTCTATATTTACCTTGAAACTGTTAGGATAAGGTGGTTACTGATGGATCTTGTTCATAGATGGGCGTTCTTGAGCTTTTGTGGCTCTCTTCTTCCTGGCCTCTGGCAGAAAGTTCAGAGCTCTGTGATTAGCACATGTCTTCTGGTCGTTTGCTGGGTAGTGAGGCAATGATGAGAGCTGTTCCATTAACAGGATGGAAGATGGTATCTATGTTAAACTTGGCCATTTCTTGAGTATTAAACACAATATTTAAATTAGTATATAATACACAGAGAAGTATTCAACATAGTAATTTTTCAAACTATTAATGTTTCATCTCTGTCCCTTTTTATGGTAAATTTGGGTGTCAGGGAAGGTTTAGGTTCTTTGGCCTTTGTCTTTCAGAACTTTGCTGGGAAGCTTTTGCATCACAGAGATTAGCGCTTAATCTCTGCACTTAGCACTTTGCAGCTCCTCTTTGTTTTTGAATCTGTGCCTTTTTAAGGTTATTGATCTATGATTATAAATAATTCCTTTTATTGAAGTTTTAAAGAAAGTAACTTTACAAAGAAGCACAGTTATGAACATCAGGGCAATTGGAGTAAAAATTGGGTGTTGTAAATAAGCTAATGCAATTTAACATCACATAGGAATTTTCCTGAGCTTTTATCATTTCAGGCTTTCTCTTGCTAACTTACATTTCTGTAACCTAAAAAGATGTGTTCAGATTACTGCTGCTAAGCACTGTGTGCCATACACCGTGCTAGACATTTTTAATAAAAGTATTTTAATGTCCTTGTCAGGTGGTAGACCCTGTCTTAAGACACTTGGGGTATGATGATAAATAAAATCACAAAAAATCCTTTTGGATGATAAAGAGACAGATAATAAATGAATGCATGCAGTTAATGTTTATAATACAAAAATTAAGTAGGGATGAGAGATGGGGAGTGTCAGGCAGGCTGGTTGCAACTTAAAGACTGCGGTCCAGCATGGCTTCATTAGGAAGCCTGTGTGGGTAACTTGGTAAGTAAGATGATCCCTTCCCTCACACAGCTTATAGACTGGTGATAACTGGTGTTCAGTGAGCACTTAGCATACGGCTAGGGACTCTGCTAAGTACCCAGGTACTTTTCTGATGAATTCCTGAAATACTGGCCATTATTTCCAGATTCTCCAGAAGGAAACTGAAGCATCGAGAGTTAAATTGCCAAGATGAACATAGCTCTTGGGACTTACATCTGACCCAAGGACCATCCTCCTTTTTTTTTTTTTTTAATTGGAATATAATTGCTTCACATTGCTTTGTTACTTTCTGCTATGAAAGTAACACAATGTGTTCACTTCAGTGAGATGAATCAGCTCTTTGTATACATATATCCCCTCCCTCTTGGACCTCCCTCCTGCCCCCTCATCCATCTCACCCCTGTAGGTCATCACAGAGCACTGAGCTGAGCTCCCTGTGCCTTATAGCAGGTTCCCACTAGCTACATGGAAGTGTATATATGTCAATCATAATCTCCCAATTTGTCCCACTCTCCCTTCCCACCCTGTGTCTACCTGTCTATTCTCTGTCTTCATCTCTAGTCCTGCCCTGCAAATAGCTCATCTCTGCTGTGCTTCTAGATTCCACATATATGCGTTCATATATGACATTTTTCTCTTTCTGACTTACTTCACTGTGTATGACAGACTCTAGGTCTATCCATGTTATATATATACCATGTCAACAGTTGAAATATCTGTTACAAGGGATTAGTCTATTTGTAAATCGGATTTGTCCAATTTTTGGTTCTGTTGGGCTGGCAGCATCTTGGATGATGCATGGAGAGGCTGATACCACAAGCTTCCCCTCAGCTCTCACGCTTGTTCTCTTTGAAAGGCTTTGGGGTTGTGCCCTGTGGCCACAGCAGGCCAAAGGAGCTGCCTAGTTTTCGACTTCCAAGCAGTGGGATGTGTTTGTTGTGTATCAGAAGCTGGCCTCTATTGACTCCTGCAAATCATTGACTACTTGAATTCCTGGCATTACATTTCAGTGATAGAACCTCAATTTGGCCGGCCTGTGTGTCACCGTGTTCAAGAGCATGTTATAAATGCTCATGTTCAGACAGGAATGTGAAATGAGGGAAAGGTTGTAGTGCCAAGGTCACGGTTTATTGTGTTTATTCCCAAATAGGCCATACCCTGTGTTTACAATTATTGCTTTATCATAATAAAAAGCCAACGAGTGTGTTGGATTAGAAAGCTGAAGGCTGTGTGGAAAGGAGGTCAGGGGTTCGAGAGAGCTCTGTTGTTCCTTCTGCCCTCAGGGTGCTTATAAGAAAAGTGGGGTGCTTTGCATTGAATGTTAATAGTGTGGTGGTTTTCAGCCTAGTATATGCTTTGTGTTGAGTGTTGATGGTTCTTTGTGCTTTGATTAATGTCTAAGGTGTGTATGTTGGCCATTAATATAAAAGGAGGCTATATATTTTATACCTTTGTTATTTTTATTATTGCTTTCTAGTGATTTTTTTCCCCCCTACTTTTTTGGAAATGTTGTTTGTTTGTTTTTTTTACACTATAATTTTCTTTTTACTGAAGAGATAAGCCCTGGTTTAAGTACTTGGGCTGTGAAATTTATTTGTTTTTTTGAAATATGTATCTATTTCTATATGTGTATTTTGAGTGTACAGTTTCCAAACTTTAGAGATGGAATGCACATAGGTAGGCAGTGCGTTCAAAATATAAGAACTAGATCAAACAGATCAAAATATAAGAAATAATTGGCTCCCAGAAGTGCATCACCTTTTCCCAGTCACTTCCATCCTCCCTACTGGAGTGAACACTATACTGAATCTTAACATCTTATCTTTGTTTTGCCTGTTTTTGTACTTGACGTGAATGGATAATACAGGCTGTGCTCTATCTGGCTTCATTTGATTCCCAGTTGTTTGTGAGATTGAACCGTATGGCTGCAGGTTGTTTGTTCTCATTGCTACAGAATATTTCATTGTGCGAATATTCCATAATCGATCCATTCGGCTCTTAAAGATGTTAAGTGTAGCTCCAGCTCATTCTATTATGAATGGTGCTTCTACAAAGGTTCTCATATGTGACTTTTGCTGAATATCTGTAAGTATTTCTGCTGGATATATACTGAGGAGTGGAATTACTAGATCATAGAATATGCATATATATTCAGCTTGAATAGATGCTACCAAGTGTATTCAAGTAGTTATACGAATTTACGTTTCCACAGTAGGGTGAGAGCTCATGAGTTTTATTTTTGTGATGCTGTTCTGGTGGTAGACAGGAGTCGCACGTTGTTCTTAGGTTCACTTCAGTTCATGTTTGTTGTATGGGAAGGAATGGTCATAGCTGTCTTCATGGATTCTTTGAAAGCTAAGTTAAATATTTGTCTCTACTGATGAGCTCATTCTTTTCCCCTTTGTTTCCCTGTGTATATATGTTATGTGTGTATGTTTTCTATGTCTTACACACACACTGTGTGTGTGTATATGCTCAGTCCTTCAGTTATGTCCAACTCTTTGCAACCCCATGGACTGCAGCCCCCCAGGTTCTTTTCTCCATGAGATTTTCTGGGCAAGAATACTAGAGTGGGTTGCCATTTCCTCCTCCAGCGGATCTTCCCAACCCAGGGATTGAACCCACGTTTCCATGTCTCCTGCATTGCAGGCAGAATCTTTACCTCTGAGACACCAAGAAAGCCAGTGTGTGTGTGTGTGTATATATATATATATATATATGTTTTTTTTTTTCTTGTAAGTATACTACCATGACTCTTAGACTGGAAAGCGACGTTGAAGGGTATCTAGCTCAGGGTCTTGTATCTCTCCTGAACCAGCAATGATCCTGCTTAAGTCTCTGGAAAGCACCAGTAGTTTAGAGTGACCCGTTTGTTAATGAACTCATGTGTATTTGTCTTCCACACTGTGCTGACATCTGTTTCTTTAACTTTTCCCATAAATATCATGCCTTTTTATAGGGGTGAGGGGGAGGTCTCATGATGCTTATGAAAAGTGAAAGTGAGGTCACGCAGTCGTTTCCGACTCTTCGCGACCCCATGGACTGTAGCCCACCAGGCTTCTCTGTCCATGGCATTTTCCAGGCAAGAGTACTGGAGTAGGTTGCCATTTCCTTCTCCAGGGGATCTTCCTGACCCAGGGATCAAACCTGGGTCTCCCTCATTGCAAGCAGACACTTTACCCTCTGAGCCACCAGGTAAGCTTATGATGCTTATAATACAGGCAGAGATTTATGGCATTTAAAAAATTGCACTTTTTAGCATCTGCAGGGGTTTGGTCTCTGAGCAATTTTTTCTGGGGAACTTCAGTGAAAAACCACCAGGCACAATGGAAAAGAGAACTCCGTGCAAAATTACTTCTGTTTTTTCCTATTTACATGTTTTGCCTTTCCTGATTGTTTTCTGCCATGACCATATGTTGATGTTTTTTCCCTTTTGGTTGAATTTAAACATTGTTTAAAATGAAAATTTTAAAAATGCAAATAATACATTTTATAAATCAAGCTGTAATAAATGAAATAAAAAAAGACAACCTTGCTTTTAATAGAAAACTGACCATTATACTCTGTGAAATAAATGAATATGGAAAAATCCTCTGATGGATAATACACTCTGTAAAGTTTCTGAACTTCCAGGTGATATTAATATTCATAGAACTTTATAATACAAATGAGTTTTTTTCTAGTTAATAATTAACAATTTCAGGTTCACAGATATTACTTAATGAATATTTTCTTTTTTCTTCTTTACAGGCAAGAAGAGACTGATAGGAGAGTGAAAAATGTAAGATACATATTTAATGGAACATTATAAATGGTTTCTTACATGTTCTGTAATAAGGTAGTAAGAACTAAAAATATCTGATATATTCTCTATCCTTTTTCTAATGGAATTTTTGTTAGAAACAAATTCTAAATACGCTTAAATATGATTGAAATGTGTATTCTCTGACCTCATAGTATAAGAAGGTGGGTTAAATTTAGGAAGTGAGTCCTAACTTGTTAGTAATGTGGTAAAGGCAGATAAGGGCTTCCCAGGTGGTGCTAGTAGCAAAGAACTTGCCTGTGAAATCAGGAGATGCAAGAGATGTGGGTTTGATTCCTGAGTCAGGAAGATCCACTGGAAGAGGGCATGGGGACCCACTCCAGTATTCTCGCCTAGAGAATCCTGTGTAGACAGGAGCCTGGCAGGCTGTGGTCCATAGGGTTGCAAAGAGTTGGACATTACTGAAGCGACTTAGCATGCACGCAAAGGCAGATAAACAGGCTATAGGAATTTTAGGAGAGTAAGTCAGAAGCCACCAAAATCAGACTTTAAGGAAAAACACTAAATGTTTAAGAACTCTGAGGAATTAGCCACTGTAGACATGTCTATAGTATGCTGCATATTAGGAGAATTTCTAAAAATGTGACAGCTTTATTTAAAAATGTGAAGCTGAGAATTATTGATTTTAAGTGTTTAGTCTGTAAGTTTGTTGGAAAAATATTGTCTGAAAAGTTTAATTTATGTTTTCTTCCTGTGAATTTTTTCCTGTTTCATGTGTACTGGTAGAATGTACAAAAACCTGTTGGAGGGTGTAAGCTTTTGGTGTGAGAATGTGCTCAGAGGAGAATAACATTTTTGATGACCCTTCTCCTTCGTGTAATTTAAAAGGAAATCTACTTTTCAATGATAGATACATATGGTCTTTTATCTAGTGCTCACTTGCATTTGAGCTTGCTGTTAGTTACTAAATTGACTCATCTGTTGTTTCATGGCATTATTTTTTTTTTAAGGTTTTGATAACTTTGTACTGGCTGGGGAGAAAAGCACAAAGTAACCCCTACTATAATGGTCCCTGTCTTAATTTGAAAGCGTTTGAGAATCTTTTAGGACAAGCTCTGACTAAGGTAAGGAAACTCTATCTATATAAGACACTCTAACTAATAGTTCTTATCTTCCCCTTCTTCTCTTGTTTTCATGCCCTCTGCCTTCTTTTACTTTTTCTACAAAATATGGTGGCTCTGATGGGGATGCCTAGAGAGGATTGTTATTTATCTGCTGACTTCATAAGTAACCACCAAGCAGTGAGTATTTCAGACCAGTTTCCAGGATATATAATATAGGTACAGGTATTTATTTCTTAATTTTAGGTAACTCAGTGAGATACTCATTAACTTTCTTTCTTCAACACTTTATATAACCCAACTGTTTCTATATTAATTATGAACTTGACCTGTAACTGCTTCAGGCTATTAAAATGTGTGTATGTTACTCAGTTTCTTTATCTTATTGTCTTGCCATGGGTCACTATATCTCTAATGTACTTATTCCAATATCTTCACAATTCTACCATGCTATGTCTGTTTTCTAAAGAGCAGTAAATGCTGTTACATGAAACTTGATAAGATTTTTCAGTTAGAATCTTTGGTTTTAAACACATTTCTAGTCCTTCATATTTTGGAATCAGTGCTGCAAATATTGAGTGTTTAAAGACTGTTTGAAGAGAGTCAAGTGCCAGGGCTAACCAGAGTTGGCCAGATCTTCATTCGTAAGATCAAATGGGAGAACTAATCGCCATGGGGGTATTTCTGTAGGAGAATCTTCAGTATTCAGAAGAAAATATGTCATCAAAATAATTTGTCACCATCTAATTAATAGTAGTTGCTTGATGGGTCTTTATGATCAGTGAATGATTCTGTACCCATCAGGCATTTAGCCTTAGTCTCTGGTACATTGTAAGGATATAATAAATGCTAGTTACTATGATTGGAAAATAGACGTTCTAGGCCAGGATGAAAATGATGTCTTTGCCTTATAACTACTCTCATCTTTAGTTTTGCCTGAGGCCAGCCATATATATTATAGAGAGATGAAATTATTGTCTTGAAGATTAGTGTATTCCTTCTGGATTTTTATTTTTAAATCGTAAGGAGTTGATCATATCCTATTTAAAATTCTTAAAACAGTTAATTCAGATAATTGTTGAGATAATATCATGCCTGATATGAGGTGCTGAGAAAGCACTCACACGAGGGAGATGAACCATCCTTAGAGCACAATTGTTTGATGCAGACAGATGAACAAGTAGGTCAGTGCAATGGTGGAGGGCAGGGCTCAGAAGGATGACTGTGGCGGGGCTTCGAGCATGAGCAGAGTCTGCCTTACAGTTATTTCAGCTAAGAAAACATCCAGTTAAAAATAACATGGGACTTTGGCCCTTGCATTAGTGTTCTCTTTACAGCCTTTGGTTCTTTTTATGGCAGTGTGACTCAGGTTCAGTAACCTTCGTAGAGTGTGCTGGGAATGCTTTACTTGAGTTTGTTTCCTGCCACCAGGGTCAAAACCAGAGTAGATATACAAAGAATTTTTCATAGGTAAAGCTAAAGCTGTGGTTCCATTCCATTATTATGGCGGGTGGAGAGCCCTAAGAGATATGTCATTATATGTTTTGCATCTGTTCTGTTAAAATCAAAATCGTTGTGTTCATCAAACTTTTCTCCCTTAAATAGTTATGCTTAATGGCCAATCTAAAATATGAATAAAGAAAAATACTTGCAGAGACTTCTGTGGTGGTCCAGTGGTTAAGAATCCACTGCCAACGCAGAGGACACAAGTTCGATCCCTGGTCTGGGAAGATTCTACGTGCCATGGAGCACGTAAGCCCATGTGCCATAATTACTGAGCCCCTGTGCCCTGGAGCCCATGCTCCACAACAGAAGAAGCCACCACATTGAGAAGCCTGTACACTGCAACTAGAGAATAGCTCCCACTCGCCATAACTAGGGAAAGCCTGAGTGCAGCAATGAAGACCCAGTGCAGCCAAAAAAAATTAAATTAGGTGTTTTTTTTTTTTTTTTAAATTCTTGCAGTAAACTGTTGACCTTGAGTCATCCTATAAGTTGTAGGTGACTCACTTTAGGTGACTTGTCAGAGAAAAGTCCTTGGTGTGGGGATAGGGGTAGGAACCAGGCAACAGGGCCAAACGCCAGTTCTTTTACAACTATGGTGGCACATCAACATTAACTTTTAACACTTACTAGGTCAAAAATCATTTCCTGTGTGTTGCACTCAAAGGCTTCAACAAATATGTGTTTAAAAAACCTGATGAATCTAAAAGATTTACTTAGAATTTTAAATTTTATATTTTTTGAAAAGTATTATGGTGACACCAACACTGGTCCCAGCTTCTTCATCTGCTTGGAGATAGAGTACAAGGTAGGCGCTTGCATTTGCATGACGAGATGTCAAGTCTAATTCCAGGGTGTGTGTGGCAGATAAAATATATAAAATCTCAAATAAATCTATTGGACCTTATTGGCACTTAAACACTTGTCACACAATTCAACCACAAATTGACATTCAGTCTTAGCCAAAAGTATGCCTGAGACAGCTGCTAATTATTCATTACAAACCTTTTTTCTTCAACTTTTTCCACATGTTGAAAATTTTCATAATTCAAAATTGAAAGAGTAGTGTAACAAATACCCACCTATTTTCCATCAGATTTAATCATTAAGCATATCCCACATTGGCTTTATTTAGGTGTCTATCCATTATTTCATGTAGATTTCAGGTTGCTTACTCCTAAGTACTCAGTATGCTGTTCTTAACAGTAAGAATATTTTTCTGTATATCTACAGTGTCTCCTAGACTAAAGAACAATCATGAATATTCCCCATTATTTAATATCCAGTCTATATTAAAAACATCCCAATTGTTTCCCAACTCTGTTTCATAGCTTCTTGTCTATATAATGATTTAATGAAAGGTTCACATATTACATTTGATTGTTAAAGAACCTAGGAATTCTTATCTCTGTATTAGTATCATTATCTGAAAATAATAATTAAAAAAATAATTATTTAAAATAAATATTTAAAACAATAATAAATAAAAAATAATTTTATTACTGTAGTAACAAAATTACCTCTGCTGTATTAAAAAATTATAGAGTTGCTAACTATTCACTGATATATATGTATATGTTTATTAAGCCTTTACTATGCTAAAGGCTTTATAAATTCTACTGAAATGCTAATTTTTAAAAGTCCAATTGTATTTTGCTATTAACTTTCTTAGAGGAAAGTTAGTTAAAAATGCTTATTTAGTAAGTTCTATATGATTTACAAACCTATGGTTAATAACATGTACTTTATTTCTATATAACTGATATAGGAGCCAAATATTTCATCTAGATACAGGGGAAATGTTTTATATATCAACAAACAAGCCTGCTTTCCCCAGATCTAGTTTTGTAACCAGTGAGCTTTCCTTGGTTCAAATCTAGTTTTATAATCTGTGAAAATAGACAAGTTTGTGAAGTGTAGCTGTTATTCTTATCCCTCTCTCTTTTAAAACTTTTCTTTTTGTTGAAGAACTTTGTTATGTATTTTTTATTTGTTCAGTAGAAATGACCCCTAATATTTCCTGGAGGTAGGCTGATACAATCTTATTCTTTTCTCCTTTTGAATATCAAAATTAAGGTTGACTTTTCTCTTTGCCTCCTTTTGTGTTTATTACCAGAAAACTAAACAGGAATTGATTTTAGCTCTTGAATGTTACTCTACTTATCATTATTAAATAGATTCTATTACCTTACTAAATAATATTGGGTACCTCCATGTTGTCACATGAGTGCTAAAGTATTAAGTCATGGGAAAACATTTACAGATTTATATTCTGATTTCTATCAAATTTTTTTCTGACATTTCACTGGGAAATCTCATTGCCTCATCTAATCAGAGATAGCATGACTTGAGCTATGCAAACAAAGACGCCATAACTGATGACATTTTTGGAAGTTTTGCTCACTTACTATTCCTGAACAAATGCCCTGTAGGCACTTGAAGAGTCCAGCTGCCTGAAGAGGAGTGGCAGGGACAGTGGTTATAGCGACATCTGGGGCCCTGAGCGCGGGGAGCTTCTGGCTTCTCCAGGCAACTGTAAGAGGGAGGACTCGTTTGAGAGCTTGGACTCTTTGGGATCAAGGTCATTCACAAGCTGCTCCTCTGGTATCACGTTGAGGGGGGCACGTGAAGGTGAGTTGCATTTTGGACTGGACAGTTTATTTTTATTTCTTAGTGTACTGAGATAAAAATGGGAATGGGAGAGAGTAGGAAAATGGAGGGAAAATTATTGAGACAATCACTTCACCAGGAAGTATATATCATGGAGACTGGAATAGAATTGAGGGTGTCTTGTCTTTCCTTTCTTCCTTAGGTCTCTCCTTCCTTCCTTTTCTCTCTCTCTTTCTCTCTTGTTCCTTCCTCACTATATTGCCACTTGAGGGGTGATAGTTTCATTTTTTCAAAATCTGTTTTTGGAGGGGATTAGGGCAGCAGTAAAGAATCTGCCTGCCAATTCAGGAGATGTGGGTTCAGTCCCTGGAACAGGAAGATCCCTGGAGAAGAAATGGCAACCCACTCCAGGATTCTTGCCTGGAAAATCCCATGGACAGAGGAGCCTGGAGGGCTCCAGTCCATGGGTCCCAAAGGAGTCAGACACAACTGAGCGACTAAACAAAAGGGAAGAGACAGTTAACTATGACCTGTTTTATAAGTGACAGTCTATCCTAATTCTTTTTCCTCCTTATTCGGGGTTAACAATCTCTGCCTCTGAAGCCTAATAACTGATATATCTAGACATAGAAAAGAAAGTAAATAAGATTCTGTAAAAGTGTGTTTTAGTTCCTGAATAAACTTCTTTCTTCCCTTTTCTTTTTGGCAAAAGATAAAAAGAAAAAGCTTCTAAGAAAAAACAGGAAACTATTTTAATAATTATCGCTACCCAAGAAAAGAAGTGATTGATGTCTGTCTTGATAGAATATTACGCTAAACTTTGGTTGATTAAGGAGCAACACTGGCATTGTGTTAGAAAGCATCCTTTGCTTCTGTCGTGGTCAAAGTCAACCCAGAATAAGTATGAAAGGAACATGTTAATGAAAGTCGTTCTGTTGTGGGAAGGAGTTTTCTTTCAAAATCCCAATGTAAAATCTATTATTTAAATACAAGTCTTTTTCCTATGGCTGTTGGGTGGCATCAGAAATTTCTGACTGTAAACCTTTTGTGATTCAGATTTGACTAGATTGAAACCATAAGTGAAGTTTCTTGAACTATTTCTGTGCTTCCACCAGCAACATGAAAATTTTGAGAGTTCTGGTTATGAGTTTGTGCTGGATTGTTAGAGATTTCACTTTGCTTGTTTATTTTGATTATATTTTTATTTTAAATGATTTCCTGCTTTTATTATAGAACATTTTCAAACATCAGCAAAGTTGGAAGAATTTTACATGCCTACCTATGTACCTGCCAGGCTTCTCCAGTGGCACTAGTGGTAAAGAACCTGCCTGCAATGCAGGAAACATAGAGACATGGATTTAATCCCTGGTTCAGGAAGATCCCTTGGAGGAGGGCATGGCAATGCCTGGAGAATCCCATGGACAGAGCAGCCTAGTAGGCTACAGTCCATAGGGTCCCAAAGAATTGGACAGGACTGAAATGACTTAGCATGCTCGTACCTGCCACCTAGTTCTATCATAACATTTACCATGCATGCCTTTATTACACACCAAGCTCCTGTTCTCTAGGCATTAATTATCCATTTTATTTTTCAAGGCACTTCAGAATACATTACACTTGTTTCTAAATGCTTTAGCATGCAATCATGAGCTAGAATTCACCTTTTATTACTACTGTTTACTTAATTTAAATTTACGTAAAAGCAGTATACACTGAATTTGCTTTTCCAAAGTAAAATGAATCAGCAAATATTGTAACTCCAAATTATTTAGCTTTTTGAATAGTGATAGCTTTTAAAAGTTTGAAAAGTGAATGGGATGGGGGAAGGAGAGGATGGGACAAATTGAGAGAGTAGCATTAACATAGATACACTCCCACGTGTAAAATAAATAGCTAGTGGGAAGCTTCTGAATAGCACAGGGAACTCGGCTCCATGTTCTGTGATGACTTAGAGGGGTGGAAAGGGGGGTAGGAGGGATGCTCAAGAGGGAGGGGATATATATGTATGTACACACACACACACACTCTCTCTCTCTCTCTTATGGGCTTCCCACATGACTGAAGCAACTTCACATGCATGGGCTCAAGAGGGAGGGGATATATATGTATGTACATTCTCTCTCTCTCTCTCTTTTTCTCTCTTATGGGCTTCCCATATGACTGAAGCAACTTCATCTGCATGGGCTTCCCAGGTGGCGCTGGTGGTAAAGAACCTACCTGGCAATGCAGGAGACACGTCCCATTCCAGTATTCTTGCCTGGAGAAGTCCATGGAAAGAGGAGCCTGGCGGGCTACAGTCCATGGGGTCTCAAAGTGTTGGACACAACTGATAGGACTGAGCATGCACGCATATATACTTATAGTTGGTTCTTGTTGTTCTACAGCAGAAACTAACATAACACTATAAAGCAATTATCTTTCTATTAAAAATAAAAAATAAAAATATATTAAAATTCAAAAAAATGTTAACAACAAAGAAAAGTGAATAGCTATTTAAGTTAACTTTTTAAATTACTGCTGTATTTGTTGGCTGTTTGTGATCTCGGTGTAACATTTTCGTAGCCCAGATGACTCTTAAGATAGTTTTAAGGAAATAAATCTGAGTTCATAATTCATCTGAGTGAGTAAAGCTGTGAATGCAGAGGTTGAAATTATCAACCTACTATATTACTTTGTCTGGACTGAAGAACCTAACACATGCTTTGTTTGGATTTATATCTGGCCAACAATAATAAACCCTGGAGAAGGGAAAGGCTACCCACTCCAGTATTCTGGCCTGGAGAAGTCCATGGACTGTGTATATGTAGTCCACGCGGTCACAAAGAGTGGGACACAACTGAGCGACTTTCACTTCACAACAGTAATAAAAGGGACATGCATCGAAGGCGTGTGGGAGTTTATAGCCTCTGGTCAGTTCACGTGCAGTGGCTCAGTGGTGTGAGCCTTCTCCTCAGACACTTGTTGGGCTGGGTGCCTGCTCCCTGTGACGAAAAGCAGAGGTTTACTGCTTCCTGATCATGGGAAAGGAGTTGCAGACCTTGTTTGAAGAGGGTGGCCGTGAAGACTTGGTAATTACAACTAAGGAAGGAAGAAAACAAATCTTGTGAGCCCTCCAGGATGATAAAAGTTTGTTTTTTGTTTTTTGATCAGTCTGTTGAAATTCTGCTACCTACACCAGATTGTAGTCCCAAATTGATGACCAATAATATTGATGATAAGATTGATATTTTTAGGTTAATGAATTACAAAGTCATATTCCTAAGTTATATTATAGGAAGCCTCTGTTGACAGATTAAAAAAAGGGCAGTCTAAAGGTTGAGAATTATGTTTTATTTAGCAGACTTGCTGAGGACTTAGCCCTGAAGACAGCCTCTCAGATAGCTCTGAGGGACTGCTCTGAAGAGGTAAGGGAAGAGCCAGGATATAGAGGAGTTTCTGCTAAGAGTCGGACACAACTGCGCGACTTCACTTTGACTTTTCACTTTCATGCATTGGAGAAGGAAATGGCAACCCACTCCAGTATTCTTGCCTGGAGAGTCCCAGGGATGGAGGAGCCTGGTGGGCTGCCATCTATGGGGTCGCACAGAGTCTGTCATGACTGAAGCGAGTTAGCAGCAGCAGCAATCACAAAACAAAAAAGCCCCAAAACACCCAGGTAGTCAGAACATCAAAAGATTACTATTAATTAAAGAAAAACCAGACATCTCAGGTTAATGAATTTCAAGCTTTTCTATGTATAGGAAGTTGCTGGAGACTGAGCTCATTGTAATCATTCGTTTTATATGCACTTTCCCTAGTGGCTAAGATGGCAAAGAGTCCACCTGCAATGCAGGAGACCCAGGTTCAATCCCTGGTTCTGGAAGATCCCCAGGAGAAGAAAATGCCTACTCACTCCAGTATTTTTGTCTGGAGAATTCAATGGACAGAGGAACCTGGCGGGCTACAGTCCATGGAGTCACAAAGAGTCAGACACAATAGAGAGACTAACACCTTCAACACTAGCGCTTAACTACCTAGGGCTGCTGCTGCTGCTGCTGCTAAGTTGTTTCAGTCATGTCTGACTCTGTGCGACCCCAGAGATGGCAGCCCACCAGGCTCCCCCGTCCCTGGGATTCTCCAGGCAAGAAGCCTGGAGTGGGTTGCCATTTCCTTCTCCAATGCATGAATGTGAAAAGTAAAAGTGAAGTCGTTCAGCTGTGTCAGACTGTTCGCGACCCCATAGACTGCAGCCTACCAGGCTCCTCCGCCCATGGGATTTTCCAGGCAAGAGTACTGGAGTGGGGTGCCATTGCCTTCTCCGACCTAGGGCTAGTATCCTGTTATTATCCACCCTGAAGCCCCTCAGGGCACACAGTCCTGGATGGCTGCAGTGGCTGAGAGCTTGATGGCTGAAACATCCTTTGTTTATTGATGGGACAGGTGATAGTTTTCATCCATATCTCTTACTATATCAAGAATATTTGCCTACTCTCCAGCATACTGTAGTGGACTAAAAAAAAAATTAACTTAAAAAATTTCCAAAGTACAACTATCTTTATACTTAAAATTTTACATGTTCAAAATTTTAGTAAGAATCTTGACATTTCTCTCTTACTTAGAAAAAAATGTATTCATTTTGGAGGCAGTAAAAACAAAGCACCAGATTATTGACTGTTAATCTTTCTGGTGATACCTGGTTATACTTCCTCCCTTTTTGCCGTGACTCTCCTTTCCCTGTTCTGGTCTCAAGGTCTCTTAGCTATGTGTTCAACTGCTTCCTGTAGGGTTCTCTCAGTGTTATTCGCTGTAGACTCCTGCCAGCCAGGGAAGAGAGGACAGACTGCCTTTGGCTCAGGTTAGCCTGGAAGTGTTCTTTTGCTAAGAGCAGGTGGCTCCCAGGTACTCAGCTACCAATCTACCGAAGACCATAGCATTTGCAAATTTCCTTCACAAAACACACGAGGCAGGAAAAAAAGGGCAGGAAGGGAGACAGCTCAGCTGTATCTATAATGTTTTGTACCTTCATTTCTTCCCATGTATTTAAAAGGACAGACTGGCTTTTTTTTTTTTTTTGAGAACAGAGTAGTGTTTGTAGTTATCTGACCTTGAGGTGTATCAAACTGTATTCTTTCAGATATGTGCATAAATGATATTGAGTCAAAATAGAAGGTTCCCAATATTTTGGTGACCACTGTCAGAAGATGCCTTGAGTTCTGTGGTTGGTCTCTTAATATTCCTTTAGGACTTCAGGAGTCATTTGGTCCAACCATGTATGTTATGTGTGATTCTTGCTCGTAAGGGTCTCATATGTATCTGTCAATCTTCTTTGTGATCATGTGCTTTTTGCATCTTTTCTTTGTCTTTGCTGGTCTCTTGCCTCACAGAAATTTTGGATGATGGCACAATTTATTTTAGATGACTGAGGTTCCCTTGAATTCTGTTCAGATCTCATGTTAGGCATCTTTGATTCTGTGGCTACACGATATCTACATATATTCCATCAACAACTTTAACAAAAAATCATGAGAAGATTGAGTAGAAAAGGGGTTCAGCCATAAACTGGAACTTTTTCTACTTAGAATGTGTACCAGTGGAAGAATGTACTGTGCGTACCTCCAGTATGCAAAGCAAGTTCCTCCTAATGGGTCTTATCACAGCTTCGTGACAAATTTCTAAAAATATTCCCCACAGTGAGCAGTAGAGCCCTGGGTTTCCAAGAGAAAGACAAAGCAGGCAGGCTGTGTGGGTTTCAGTTAGATGAAAAATCTGGAGACTAAAGCAAATTCCTGTGCCTTTTTTTTGTTGTTGTTGTTAATAGGTTGTGAAAGTGACACAGATTCTGAATTTACATTCAAAATGCAGGACCATAATAAAGATGATATGTCCTATAGAAGGATTTCGGCTATTGAACCCAAGTCTGCCTTACCCTTCAATCGCTTTTTACCCAGCAAGAGTAGACAGCCATCATACGTGCCGGCACCTTTGAGGAAGAAAAAGCTGGACAAAAATGAGGATAACAGACGAAGCTGGGCAAGTGCCGTCTACACAGAAGCAGATGGAACATTTCCAAGGTACTGGGATGTGAGCTGATTACTGAGTTTGAAAATTCATTTGGCTTGGGGAATTTGCTGGGATATTTAAATTTGGTAAAAGGAATAATCCTTAAAATGTGTTTCATAGATAACATAAAACTTCATTAATGAAAATCTTTCTTTTTCTTACCTGTGGTTTTAGTCATCCATATCTTGAAGAGATTTCTTCCATTTTAGAATGTCAGCATATGATTTGCCGGTTCTTTTTTTAGATGCTTGCCTTTGACTCACTGGTTATCTTTCAGTTTCCTGGATGACTTACATTGTTCATTGTGAACTCTGCTGTGTTGCTTGTTTCCATTTTTTAAAAATCTGTGTTGATGGAGCTCAGTGAACACAAAAAGTATTCTTTAATTTCCCATCAAATCAGCAGAGCAGAGCGTGATTTTTCAAATCCAGCTTCCTATCCAAAGGAGGTGTATGGTTCTGAAAGTGGATCGGACTCGGAGGAGGAACGGAGGCTGCCGGATGTAGTTTGGGATGACTTAGCCAACCGTAGATTCCAAGTGAAAAAGAGGCCTGAGAGTTTCATCTCTCCTAAATCTTGTTCACCCATCTTTTCTCCTCCTGACCCATTAACCACTGGGCTGTACAAACTGACGAGGTCAGAAAAATTTCTCCTGGATCGGAATGCCTGTTGTGCTGTTGATTTTTAATACATAAAGTAACACCCCAGATGGTTTGCGATTTCTCTCTCTCTTTTAACACATTTTATAAGTGTCTCTGGCCCTTGTATATCAAGCTCTTCTCTAATTAAAATGAGATGCTGTTATAATGCCTTAACTTTGTTGTAGGGGCTGGAATGATGAGAATGATGAGAATGGAAACGAATTGGCTGCATTCACAGTGTGAACTTTGTGAGACAGAAAGCATGCCTCTTGTGTTCTGTGTCACAAATTGCTCACACAGTGTCTTAACTGGTTGGATGTTTTGAACAGTAACGAGAGGAGAACTTGGGGCACGAACGTGGAGAACTGGCCAACAGTACAAGAAACTTCAGACTCCTCTTGTTATTTGGAAGAGAACGAAAACAAGACAAGCGTTCCCAACACTGTAAAGGATGATCTTTACGTGCGAAAGCTAAGCCCAGTCATGCCAAGCCCAGGGAATGCTTTTGATCAGTTTCTCCCCAAATGCTGGATCCCAGAGGATGTGAACTGGAAACGTATAAAAAGGGAAACTTACAAACCGTGGTATAAAGAATTTCAGGGATTCAGGTTTGTCTTTGTGCATGTTTCTTTCATTCCAGTGTCCATTCGGTACCCTGACAGGGTGCATTCTATGTGCGCATTTTATGAGAGAGATTAATTTCCCTCCAATGGCACCCCACTCCAGTACTCTTGCCTGGAAAATCCTATGGATGGAGGAGCCTGGTGGGCTGCAGTCCATGGGGTCGCTAAGAGTCGGATATGACTGAGTGACTTCACTTTCACTTTTCACTTTAATGCATTGGAAAAGGAAATGGAAACCCACTCCAGTGTTCTTGCCTGGAGAATCCCAGGGACAGGGGAGCCTGGTGGGCTGCCGTCTATGGGGTCACACAGAGTTGGACACGACTGAAATGACTTAGCAGCAACATCTATAAACGTGCTCACTGGGGGAAAAAAAAACGGTTTAAATTTAGACTTAAGGATCTAGATTTTAAAAAGTCTTCTAAACAGCCAGAGCTGGACAGTATTTTTAGTTACATCATTCTTTGTTGTCTTTTCTTTTTCCTTTCTCTGTGTTACTCCAAGTAGAAGGAATTCAGACTCTGACGACGAGGACTCAGGCTCTGACAGAAGCTCCACCATTTTTAGTAGAATACAAAAAGCAGATCATAGGCTAGACAGCAACTGTCAAAGACCTTCACCCTTGCTGGAACTGGCTACCAAACGGGCCAGAAACTCCTGGGACCCTGAGGCAGCCAGGAGAACCCGTGGTGTTTCAGATGAGCCCAGGTGTACCTGCCTGCATGAGCCCGCCTGCTTAGAGTCCAGCCTGTGACACCTGTGCCAACTTGCACTGCCCCATTAACCACTGACCGTGATGAGCTGAATCATGGACGCTCACTCACTTAATACTGAGTTATGAAAGCGTAACATATAACATCATGCTTTCTGTGCAAGTGTGTGAGCTTGAAAGTCTAATAGGATTAAATGTTCTTTAGCACAATCATGTTAATAGTACAGAGTTACATATGGCATCATCAGTTCTTGTTGAAAACCATTTAAAAAGGCCTTTTAGACTGCTGACCTAATTATACAGCTATGCTATGTGTGAAGTTGTGGAGAAAGGAAATAACCTGTAGACAGACACTGGGACAGGCAAGACTGATGAGAAAATGCAAAGAAGAAATTCAACAGATTTTTTTTAAACACAGCTTCAGAGCATTGAATTTAATTTCAGCTGACCACCTGTGCCTCTTGCATAAAGCATTCATTGCTCAGCTCTGGAAACCTTTCAGGATCGTCGCTGCTTCTCTGGGAAGGGAGTCAGACCATTGTGGCCGATGGGATGAGGAAGGAGTGGATGGAGCACTGTGTGTTTCAGGCAGGTTCACTCTCTTCCCATGCTAGCGCCATCCCTTGGCCTCAATGATATCCACCTTTTCTGAGAAGTAGACTCTGCTCTGATTTCATTAAATGGTATCATGGGTGATGGCGTTAAATGCTGGTCTTACTTCGCAGCTAGAATCCCTCCCATGGCCCCCTTAAATAATTCACCCACAGGGACTAGCTAGTTTTTGGTTTGCTGCTAATTACCTTTTCTCCCCAAACTTAATAAGATTCTCCCTTCCTTTTTCTTTCCTATGCTTCAGTCAGTTTTTATTACTTCAGGCCCTCCAGACATATTCTGATGACATCTTGTCTTCTGAAACAAATACCAAAATTGACCCCACGGCTGGCCCCCGGCTCATAACACGCAGAAGGAACCTCTCTTACGCACCAGGGTGTGGACCAGGAGATGCCCTGGAGATGCCAGTCCTGGATCCCGACTTAGAGAATGATGACTTCTTTGTCAGAAAGACTAGGGCTTTCCATGCAAACCCATGTATTCTCCGGGCTTTCGAAGACTTAAGAAGTCTGTCTGGGCAAGACGATCCTGTAGAGCGAGATATAATCCTGCAGTGTAGGGAAGGGGAACTTGTCCTTCCGGACCTTGAAAAAGATGATATGATTGTTCGCCGCATTCCAGCACAGAAGACAGAGGTGCCTCTGTCAGGAGGCCCTGATAGATACCAGCCAGTCCCATTGCCCGAACCCTGGATGCTTCCTCCAGAAATTCAAGCAAAATTTCTCTGTGTGCTTGAAAGGACATGCCCCTCGAAAGAAAAAAGTACTAGCTGTAGAGTGTTAGTTCCTTCCTGTAGACAGAAGAAAGACGACATGTTGGCTCGTAAGATCCAGTCTTGGAAGCTGGGAACCACTGTCCCTCCCGTCAGTTTCACCCCTGGTCCCTGCAGCGAGGCGGACTTACAGAAGTGGGAGTCCATCCGAGAGGCCAGCAGGCTTAGGCACAGGAAGCGGCTGATGGTGGAGAGGTCAGAGTGTGTTTCTGCAAGGATTATGCTTGTCGTGGATAGTCTTGTGTGATTTTCCTTGTGTGATAAAGTAGCATCAGATTGCCCAAGTCTGCATGTCATGAGCTGTTTTGAAGCATCCTGTTAAAGCATTGATATTGCTTTGAGAAAAATCAGATCTAGTCATTGTGTGGAAAAAGTGCAATTCCATATTCGCACGTCTCAAAATCACTTCTCTGAGACCTGTTTAAGAAGGTGTGTATCCGCAAACAGTGCCCTTGGCCTTGAGGGAAGACTGTGATATGCTTCTGCCATATGACATTTCACAAAGCTGTTTTCTGATTATATTTACAAGACTTTTATTCTCATGTCCGGTCATTTCTGAAACACTCTGGTTGTAGTTTGGTTTTATCTGTTTCTTGTATTTCAGAGTACATGATTTTTGGTGTAAAAATTTCCCTTAAAATATGGCATTGCAAGTTTCATTTAACTTGATTTTGATGTCTGATTTTGACCCAGGCTTCTTAGACTATTGACGTGCGACTTTTTACATTGATGGTTTAAAGTTCAGTGCAAATTTTATTACAGTGCATGAATGTCATTTGCTGTCTGCTACACTTTACATGTATGTAATTATGGCCATTTTGATGAGTCTGCATTTATATGTTATGCAACTTGCCAAGTTTTGATAAATGTTCAGTTTGTGGAACTTTGGGATGGACAAATAATGGGTTAAATGAAATTGGTAGACCTAAATCTAACTTCTTATTAGTTCCTGGCACAGGAAGGTTTTTGTTTGTTTCCTAAATGAATTTATTCATTTGGTTCAAAGGAAAACAGGAAATTCTTTACCTTGATCTGAATTCCTTGAGATATGAGATCAATGAGAATTTGAGGCATGATCAAGAATGTGACTGAAGAAGCAACCTTTTGAGATTTGTCCATCTCTAATTAGACTCTTGAAAATGTTGAATATTTAGAAACTAACACAACTAGAAAAACATGACTTAATTTTTGGTTTTCTGATTTCTTAGACTCTTTCAAAAGATTTATGGTGAGAACGGGTAAGTTTTGTGGTTCACAGTAAAAAAATCTACATATTGTTTGTCCTTTGTGTGGTATGTCGTTTCACTTCTATCCTGGCATGACACTAAATGGGAATGTCTGTGCTGTGCATGAGACCTAAAGCAGGGAAATTTTTCCTAATTCTGCAACTGAATGGTCATATTTCTGCCTGAGTACCCAGTGCATGCAATGCTGTATGCCAGCAATATTTTGTTTATTAGAAGTTGAAAATTCAAATCCTGTTTTTTTTTTTTCTCCTCTAAGGAGTTGATTAAGAGTCATAAAAACACATACCTGAGATTAGGTTTATTTATTTTGGTATCTGATAGCTACATAGGCCAAACCTCTCATTTCTGGATATTGAAGCCCAAATAACTATATTTTAGAAAATCTTCAATGGAAAAAATATATTGGTATTCACTTTTAGTTTAGAAGGCATGTGGTTGGCATTATCTGTGTACTCTGAGTTCAAGGAGAGCCTCCTTAGTTGGGATGCTGAGTGGCATTATTTTCCAGGATTTGCAAACATTTTCAAGATTCCTGACTAGGGTAAAATTTTATAACATAGCTGGGTTATAAAGCCAAATCAGACTTCCAAAGCTGCAAAAGTTAAAATATTGGTAGTTTCCATGTAAGCTACAAGGATGATACTTTAAACTGTTCCCAGTTTTTTTCTATAGTTGACCCTCTGTATCTGGGAATGCAGCTCCCGGAACCAGTCCTCTTGGATATAAAGGGGTTGACTGTTGTATCATTTGACTCTGTCACCTGGCAGACATAAAATATTATACAAACAACCTTCTGAAAATATTTCCCATTTTTCGAATAGCAGAATTAAAACGAATACTTTTTAACTTTTCACATGCACTACCAATGTAGACTCATTCACTGTTAGGGCAGAATACCCAGGTGACTATATCTTAATATTTTATATCAACTTTCTGTAACTTTGTGAACCCAACTGCTAATAGTTTTTGATCAAGAAGAAAATTGAAGTATGACAAATATTTTAATCTGCCTAAGCCTTAGGAGCTAAGTATCTTCCCCTACTGGAGCTTACTTCATCTCAAAGGTTCTCTAATTTTGATAGTTTTGGATAATTTTGATAGAGATCTTAGAAGTTACCAAAATCACTTGGTGAGTAGCTCAGTCGTGTCTGACTCTTTGTGACCCCATGGACTGCAGCATGCCAGGCCTCTCTGTCCCTCAACATCTCCCAGAGTTTGCTCAAACTCATGTCCAACTATCTCATCCTCTGTCATCCCCTTCTCTTCCTGTCCTCAATCTTTCCCAGCATTAGGGTCTTTTCCAAGAGTCAGCTCTTTGCATCAGGTGGCCGAATTATTGGAGCTTCAGCTTAAGCGTCAGTCCTTCCAATGAATATTTGGGGTTGATTTCCTTTATGATAAGGAACTAAAATCAACTAAATCAACTAAAATCACTATATGAAGCAGTATAGCCATTCTAGATGTCAAGGACATAATGGAGCAATGAGCAACTAATTGCCAGTAATTCTCAGCCACTGATGTTGAAAATCAGGCTCCAAGCATGTTTTCAGTATGCCTTGCAAAGATACATTATCTTCTATCTGGTTCCTCACGTGTGCTTAAAACATCTCCATCAGGAGGGTGTACGAGGCAATTTTTAGCATGACACTTAAGCGTCTGCTAATCTCGATTCGTCGTGGGAAAGCTGTAACAGATAAAAAATCTTTGCAGCATCAAGCACTTTGAGTGATAACTTTCAGAAGAATTTTCATTGGTAAATAAGACTTTGTAATGTAAGCAGGTTGCTTTTTTTTAAAGGAAATGTGAATACACTGAGTTCAAGTACTTGATGGAAATGTAAACCTGTACAGCTATTCCAGTGACTGTACATGCTCCCCGTTAGGGACACATTGTGCGACTGGCTTAAGAAAAGAAGAGAGAAATCCAAATGCCGAAGCTCAGCAAGCTATAAGGATTTTTCTGGGCCCTAGCCAGCAGCAGCAAATGCCTTCTGTAGACTGTTTCAAGACTGCTGCTTGCATAGTACACTGTTTGTTTTAAATGCTGTTCCCCATGCAGCTAACTGCCAGGATAACACAAATAAAGTGAGGTTGTCTATAAATGGAGACCAATGAATAATGCATGACTTGTCGAATAATGGAAAGTAATACAGATAGGTCTTCAGAAAACTCAGGTACATTTTAAACCACTTGCAATAAAAAATCTGTTATTTGGGATTGAAAAGTTTTCTCTGTTACAAGTTTTTTCTTAAGTTGATCTGCGATGAAAACAAAAATTTAAATTCAACTGAACTGGACATGGAACAACAGACTGGTTCCAAATAGGAAAAGGAGTACGTCAAGGCTGTATATGGTCACCCTGCTTATTTAACTTATATGCAGAGTACATCATGAGAAATGCTGGGCTGGAGGAAGCACAAGCTGGAATCAAGACTGCTGGGAGAAATATCAATAACCTCAGATATACTGATGACACCACCCTTATGGCAGAAAGTGAAAAAGAACTAAAAAGCCTCTTGATGAAAGTGAAAGAGGAGACTGAAAAAGTTGTCTTAAAGCTCAACATTCAGAAAACGAAGATCATGGCATCTGGTCCCATCACTTCACGGGAAATAGATGGGGAAACAGTGGAAACAGTGTCAGACTTTATTTTGGGGGACTTCAAATCACTGCAGATGGTGATTGCAGCCATGAAATTAAAAGACGCTTCCTCCTTGGAAGGAAAGTTATGACCAACCTAGATAGCATATTAAAAAGCAGAGACATTACTTTGTCAACAAAGGTCCATTTAGTCAAGGCTATGGTTTTTCCAGTGGTCATGTATGGATGTGAGAGTTGGACTGTGAAGAAAGCTGAGCGCCGAAGAATTGATGCTTTTGAACTGTGGTGTTGGAGAAGACTCTTGAGAGTCCCTTGGACTGCAAGGAGATCCAACCATTCCATTCTGAAGGAGATCAACCCTGGGATTTCTTTGGAAGGAATGATGCTAAAGCTGAAACTCCAGTACTTTGGCCACCTCATGCGAAGAGGTGACTCATTGGAAAAGACTCTGATGCTGGGAGGGATTGGGGGCAGGAGGAGAAGGGGACGACCGAGGATGAGATGGCTGAATGGTATCACTGACTCGATGGACGGGAGTTTGAGTGAACTCCAGGAGATGGTGATGGACAGGGAGGCCTGCTGTCCTGCGATTCATGGGGTCGCAAAGAGTCAGACATGACTGAGTGACTGAACTCAACTGAACTGATAGACTTAGCCTAGAGTTTGTCTCATGTTTATAAATATGTTTTTAAATGATTATAGACATGAAACAAGTGATATTTCTGGGTGATATTTCTCTGGATGGCTTGCATGTTTTCCAGTGTGGGATACTTACCTGGAAAAATCATTATTGCTCCATATCCTGTGATGGAAAATAACTGCCTGTAACATGAACGCTTTCTTTTTGTTGAGAACCAAAGAGTTAAAGAGAATGTGCATCACCCTTTCCAGCCTTAGATTGTTTATTTCTGGCTTGCTTTTTTATTTGGCATTGAACACTTGTCACTTTATTTTTAGTAAGATGCTTTGTATGTGGCTGTCATTTTCTCACGTATGCTTTTGTGTTGCATGACTTGTCATATGGTTCCATGACATTTGAAAATTTGGTTATGATGCCTCTTGGCAGAAGCTGTTAACGACAAAGAAATTTGTAATGGTATATAGCTGTAATTTTGTAATGTCATTAATTAAGCCATGGCATCTACTGCCAGTACCAACAGGAAATGAACAGTGATTCAAGGTGAAGTTATAATCAAAGACAACTAAGACATGTGTATTTTACTTATGGGTTTTGGCCAAAAAAAAAAAAATATTCTGGAGAACTGTAAGGGCACCTGGACTTCCCTGATGGCTCAGCAGTGAAAGAATCTGCCTGCAATGCAGGGGACCTGGGTTCGACCCCTGCATTGGGCAGATCCCCTGGAGAAGGACATGGCAGCCCGCTCCAGTATTCTTGCCTGGGAAATCCCATGGACAGAGAAGCCTGGTGGGCTACAGTCCATGGGGTTGCAGAGAGTCAGACACGACTGAGCAGCTAAACAGCAATAAAGGCGCTTAAGACAACAAACAGGAAGGAAAAACCTAGTCAATGTGAGTTACTTCCTGAAGATTTTGCCACCAGGAGACATTCAGCAATGTTTGCAGGCATTTTTGATTGTCACATGGGATGGGTTGGGGCAAGGTTGCTACTGATACACTGCCGTATGTTCTACAATACACAAGACTGCCCCCTACGATAAATAATTTTCTGCCCCAAAATGTCAGTAGTGCTGCTGTAGAGAAACATTGATAATAGACTCTACACCTATAAAGGAAAAGTCTTGTATGTTGTCTTATCAGTATAAGTTAAGTTAAGTTAAGTCGCTCAGTCGTGTCCGACTCTTTGTGACCTCATGGACTGTAGCCCACCAGGTTCCTCCGTCCATGGGATTCTCTAGGCAAGAATACTGGAGTGGGTTGCCATTTCCTGCTCCTGTCTTATCAGTATAATTTATGATAATTCTAAAGTCTCTTTCCCAGGTTTTACTATTGATTTGTGTTCAGAGAATTCCTGCAACAGTTAATGGAAATATATTTAGAGGTGCATAAATAGATATATTCATATCTTTGCTTGAAAGTGGAGGACCCAAAACTAAGTATCATGGAATTGCTGTTTACAATATAAGATTATCAGTGATTTTATATTTAGGAAATTTTGCTACATGTCAGTCCTTTTTGATCCCTTAGTTCTTAGATACTCATCTGTAAATTTCCTGAGACTTCTTTAGAAAAATGCTCATTGTAACACTAGTCCCAGCATTGTGGGAAAAAAAGAGTAGGGTTCAGTGACTTTGTTTTATAATCTACTCCCCTTTTTTGTAAACTTCCCCTTCTTTCTCTCTTCACCCTATGCTATTTTTTTAAAAAAATTATTCACCTGAAAATGCAGCATGTTAGACCTGTATTTTTTGGAAGAAGTCCAAATGCAGTTCTAAATCAGAGTCTTTCCAAATAAGGAAATACAGAGGTAAATGAATTGCAAGAGAATTGTGATTTGCCAGTGAATAGTAATTCATTCTACTGATACAAAACATACTAGGGCTGTGTAGTCCTTTACAGTTTTCCCAAACAATCTTCCTGGGAATATCCATGGGACTTATTTTGGGGAGGTAGTCAGGTATGTATTAGGTTGCATTTTAGAGACGTGGAGAAAGAGAAATAGACTGTAGTTTTCCCAAGGATCTTCAGCTCCTGAGTTGGTAAAATCAGACTAGGGCTTTGTATAATGAGGTGATCGATGGAGACTGCTGGGCAGTCTTGTTGGCACATAGTAAGCCCTCAGAAGTTTGCTATTATGCTGTTAAATTCTTCAAGAATTCTTCATGATCTGGCTGAAAGGCTTCTACACTCAGAACGTTCTCGATTTTATCAGTGGGGCCTGGGGTGACCTCTCTAATTTGAAACTGCTTTGGGAGTCAGTTTTCTGTAGATCTTTCATGATCATATTTGCCTTAATAAGAACAGTTGGTGTGTAGCACCAGATGGGTTTTTGAAATGCCATCAACATAAACTGACCCGTTTTTCCCAGCAACTCCTTCCTGGTTTAGCCAGATGAGGAACTGAGATGGAGAAGAGTTAAATGATGTTCAGAGGGTGGTAGGGGTGGGGAGAGAGAGAGTGGTGAAAATTAGATCCCTCTGCTGGGTCTCACTTCCTGTCTCATTCTGGTGCCTGCCACAGCCTGTTTGGAATGTGCCAGGCTTTCTTGAGGTAACTTGATCCCAGGGAACACAGGGGGCTCACATTCCTGCCTTCCACAGGGACCTGTCTACTCCGGCCCATGTTTGGCTCGTTTATTTATATAGGGGACCACTGAGGGCTTTCCTGGTGGCTCAGATGGTAAAGAATCTGCCTGCAATGCAGGAAGGTTTCATCTCTGGGTCAAGAAGATCCCCTGGAGAGGGAAATGGCAACCCACGCCAGTATTCTTGCCTGGAAAATGCCGTGGACAGAGGAGCCTGGCGGGCTACAGTTCATGGGATGGCAGAGAATCAGACACAACTGAGCACCTAACACTTTCTATGTGCCAGGCTGTGCTGTGGGCTCCCCAGGAGGGTGATGAGCCTCTACCCCATAATGATGGTGTTTTCTGAAAAGACACATGTTAAAGTTTCCCAGTGAAGGAGGGTGAGGACTGAAAGGGTCGGGACCTGCTGAGACTGGTCGGCCTTCCTCCCACCAAAATATTACTTAAAATACTGATGTTTCCAATTTTGTTCTGGAATTTCTGTAACCTCATGTGTTGGGCATTCAGATTCCCCTCATATCTTAGAGCTGAAAAAAATCTTTTTAGTGTCTTGCCTTGTATTAGCTCATATAGCCTGATTCTTTGCAGTTACAACTTAAGTGAATTTATAGTCTCAAATCAGGTTTTTATATAGTCATACGCCGTTAAGTGGGCTTCCCTGGTGACTCAGTGATAAAGAATCCACCTGCCACGCAGAAGATGCAGGTTCAGTCCCTAAGTCGGGAAGATCCCCTGGAAGAGGGAATGGCAACCCACTCCAGTATTCTTGCCTGGAGAATCCCATGGACAGAGGAGCTGTGTTCAGAATACACCCTAGTGGAAGCAAGGGGGCTGATGATTCTAATAATCCAGGCAGGAGATAGGATGATTTGGATCAGGGTAGTGAAGATGGAGGCGGTGAGAAGTGGTTACCCCCTAGATATATTCAGAAGGTAGAGGGGCAGAATTTCCCAATGGGATCAGTTACATGTGAGAGAAGAAGGAATCTGGGAAGGCTCCAAGATTTCTGGCCTGTGTACTGGAAGGATGGAGTTGGCTTTTATTGAAATGAGGAAGATGGGAGATGAATGGATTATGGGATGAACGTGGATTGTAGGATAAGCAGTCGTGGTCTTGGTCTGTTCAGTGAAGTTTGAGTTGCCCATTAGACTTCCAGGCAGAGAGTGAATAGTTGCATACATCCAACCAGACTATGGTAAAAAACATCTGCCGGCAATGCTGGAACCCCAGGTTCGATCCCTGAGATGGGAAGATCTCCTGGAGAAGGGAATGGCAACCCACTCCAGTATTCTGGCCTGGAGAATCCTGTGGACAGAGGAGACTGGTGGGCTACAGTCCATGGAAGTGCAAAGAGCTGGATCAGCTGAGCACGCACAGACACACACAACCAGACTATAGTCTCACAGGGATCCTGAAGAATGAGTGGCATTTAAAAAGGAATATATACTGTTGAAAGGGCTTTTAAGTTGAAGGGGAGAGTTCAGGAAAGACCTTCACTGCATCTGGAGGCTGAGTGATAATTTAAGAAGCTTTTTTTAAAAGTCTGAGTAAGAGTTGATTGTGCTCTGATCTAGGGTATTGGCAACAGAAATGGAAAGAAAAAGACACTGAGTAAGAGGACCTGGTAACTAATTGAACGTTTAAAGAAGGGAGAGACAAAGGTGAAAAATGGCTCTCTGATTTTAAATGTCAATGACTGGAGGGCAAGTAACACTATTAACAAGAGGAAAAGCAGGTTTGGAGACAAAATTTTTGGCTATATCATGTAGCCAAATAACCATATGTTTATAGTCATATAACTTATCACTTAACAAAATTCTTTCTAGATACTGTTCCTATTGATCCTTTTACAGTGAAGATTCCTAGGGGACATCCGTGCAGAGATGTTTCTTTAACAAGCAATTGGGATTGATTCAGAGAGACTGGTCCTAGGCTATGGATTTGGGAGTCACTGGCATAGAGATCGTTATTGAATTCCTGAGCTAGCTGGGCAAGTGTATTAAAAAAGTGTGGCAAAATCTTGGGGAAGGCAAATTTAGAGGCCCAAGAAAGAGATGCAAAGCTATTTAAACATCTAAAAGAGGAGTCAGTTACAATGAAATATAAGCAGAAGTGGCAGGAAAGAACATTTTGGGTACCTCACACTCAGGCTTCGTGTCTCTTCACTCCTTAGTATGCAGATCTGACCTCTCCTTCCAGGAGGTCTGCCTTAGTACCCCCTCCTTTGATGTGTGTATAGCACACATTCCTGGGCAACACCCCACTCTACTCAAACAAAGTACTCTAGTTTGAGCTGTTTGAGACCTAATCCACATTACATCCTCATGGCAGCAGTCACACATGGACAAAACAAAAACTGCCTTAATACCAAAGAAGACTATAATAAAGGTTATATAGTAACTGGCTGTTGGAAACCACTGTGGTCTTTGAGACTGGGCACGGTGCAGTGGTGGGGCAGGTCTTTATAGAACCCTTGAGAAGCAGCCGCAGCAGCACATGTCTTCATGGCATTGAACTTGAGGAGAAAATATCAGGTAATCTTTAAATAATTTAATAAGTACTCAGAAAAGGCAGCCAAACCTTAAGAGATTATCTCTGGAGGAGATAAAGACAGGTGAATCTAGGGACTAATAATTTTTTTTCTCTAATGTAATCTTTTTCTGCATCGACTCCCCTAAGTATGAACGTCAGATTATGTTTTTCAGCATGGTTCAGGGTTCATTTAGCCATTCTGTGAAAGAATTCACATTTGGCTGGAGTGCTAGGCTCTTGTTTCTGCGTTTTGGAAAAACACCATTTATCTCTGTAGTGCTATTTCTGTGATATCACGAAAGCATCTAGGTAGTACCGCAGAACTGTAGATGGAATTTCCAAATATAAGCCCAACCTTCCAGTTTTAACCTTGAATCCGGTCCCACGAACCTTGGTTACTATTGAGTATTTTTGTCGTAGGAGTAAGTCCTTGAGTGATGTCAGCGCAGAGGATATTCAGAGCTTGCGTCAGCTACGTTACGAGGAGATGCAGAGAATCAAGTCCCAGTTAAAAGAACAGGACCAGAAATGGCAGGATGTGAGTATGCTGCTTATTGGGAGATGGGGAGGATATGTTTATTGGACTCTTCTTTCTTCTCCAAGAAGACAGTCAGTATACTCAAGGGACGATTTTTCTTGATGGTGGATTACATTTCCATAGAAAATATGAGCAAACTCCCTTTAAAAAAGAGTTTTAAACCCTTCTGCTCCATTTGTTGTATCTTAAAGGCCATTGTGAAACACAGAAGCTCCTTATCTTCTGATATTTTCTGTGGGTTCTCAAAAATGAGAAGCTGCTTCATTGCAGTGTAGGTCTTGTTTACTTGCTCTGGTGGTTGCATTTGGGGTATGACTGTTAGTGATGCTCACGAAAGGGAAGACTTTGCTTATGGTTTAGGGGGAGCAGGGGACGAGCACAGAGACTGGGGATCAGCAGGGAGAGATGAAAGTGTTCTGAGAGTTAATAGAGAAGGTTTGGGGAGAAATGTGAATGATAATTCAGTACTATTTTGGTTAAAAAAGGAGTTATTGAATGTGAATCAAAATAAGATGTTTTCACAGAGCTGATGTATATCCAGATGTCTGTTTGGATAAAGATTTAATCTTTAGTTTTGTCCCTGGCAGAAGAGAGCTGTGCCTTTTTTAAAAGGGTCAATTGTTATAGGCCAAAGGAGTGTAGGACTTCCTTGGTAGTTCACCTGGTAAAGAATCTGCCTGCAATACAGGAAACCTCAGTTCGATTCCTGGGTCAGGAAGATTCCCTGGGAGAAGGGATAGGCTGCCCACTCCAGTATTCTTGGGCTTCCCTGGTATCTCAGATGGTAAAGAATCTGCCCACAATGTGGAAGACCTGGGTTCGATCCCTGGGTTGGGAAGATCCCCTGGAGGAGGGCATGGTACTCCAGGATTCTGGCCTGAAGAATTCCATGGACAGAGGAGCCTGGTGGGCTACAGTCCATGGGGTCACAAAAAGTCAGACACAACTGAGTGACTTTCACTGACACATATACACTGTATATATTTATGGGCTTCCCTGCTGGCACTGGTGGTAAAGAACCTCCCTGCCAATGCAGGAGACATGTCCCACGCCAGTTTTCTTGCCTGGAGAATCCCATGGTCAGAGGAGCCTGGTGGGCTACAGTCCATGGGGTCACAGAGTTGGACACGACTGAGTGATTTTCACTTTCACAATTCACTCTCAAAGGAGTCTAAGGGGCTTCCTAGGTGGCGCTAGTGGTTAAGAATCTGCCTGCCAATGCAGGAGTCACAGGAGACACAAAGATTGGGTTCAGTCTCCCAAGTCAGGAAGATCCCACGGAGTAAGAAATGGCACGTGGGTAGAGGAGCCTGGCAGGCTACAGTCCATGGGCCACAAAGAGTTGGACATGACTGAGCGACTGAGCATAGCACCCAGCAAAGGAGTGTAAACAATTACGATAGATAAATTACATATAGCAGACCCAAAGAAATCTGAGCACAACTTTATGGTAAGAGGGTTGAGTGGTAGTATGAACAGAAGGGTCAGAGATAGTAAATCTTAATTTTCAAAGGAATTAAATATTAAGTAACAGATGAAACCCCTGCCTTAGCTATGTTTCTAAATTCCACTTCTTTTATTTGGGATCTCAATGTCATTGTCAAGAAACAGAAATTCAGTGGCAGTTTGCCAAAATACATGGTAACTGGAGATGAAAGTGAGAGATATGGAGGGGTTATCGCTTAGGTTAAGTCAGATGAAAATTCACGCTAGTTCTGCTTCAGTCCTTCAGGACCGATGTGCACTGCTTTTGTTCTTTCTGGAAATAGTTCATATTGATTTCAGGCTTTTTTTTTTTTTTTGAAGCAGGAATGGCCCTGCCTGCTCCCAAAGGGTGTAAACCAAACCTATTTTATGTGCCTGGGGGGGTGAGGTTTGTTTTTTTTAGTCTGGAACTTTGCATAAGGCTGCAGTGCCGCTAGCAGTTCTCAGCGTGGGACTTCTCTGGGTGGCACAGTGAAGTTGGTACCATCCAAACTGTCCTAACCCCCTGAATGTCAGAACCAGCTTAGGCCGCCGGGACTAATTTTAAAGATGAATCAGGTTGAGTGTCCCGGGGGTCACTCCCAGGATGCGTCCTGGATGGATGTATGGGAAAAGATGGCCACTGCTTCCTGTGTGATCTTCTTATCGCCCTGTGCTTACGGCGAGTTGAACTGCTTCGAAATCATGTTCTTGAGTCTTTATTGTTCAATTGTTCTGTCGTGTCCGACTCTTTGTGACCCCACAGACTGCAGCACGCCAGGCTTCCCTGTTCTTCAGTATCTCCTAGAGTTTGCTCAAACTCATGTCTTTTGAGTCAGTGATGCCATCCAGCCATATCATCCTGTTTGGCTTCCCCGTTAAAGCCTTTCCACACCTGGCCCTCCCTTCCCAGGGTAGAATTGACCACTCTCTCCATACACCCCGGACTCTCTCATGCAATCTCTTCACGTTCATTGTTGAACTTTATTTACCTGTCTGTCTTTCCCTTCTGGACTGAGAGTTCCTCTAGAGGAAGCACAGTTTATTCCTCTGTGTGTTTGTGGCCCTGTTGCCTCCAAGTAGAGACCGACCTCTGTATTTGTTTAATGTGTGTCTCTATACTTAGCCATGTTACAGTCATGTTTCTGTTCTAGTTTGACTAATGAAACATGTCATTTCACGTAAGAACCAGATGATTGGAGTGAGATGAAAATAAATTTGCAACAGTTCCCGACCTTTCTGACCTGGCATCTAATTACAAGCGTTTAGCATTCTTTGTGAAATGGGCAACAAGGCAGGCACTACCTGGGAAAACAAAAATGGGGTCTATCTTATTAGGTCAGGGCTTTCAGACAGAAGCATGAGATAAAGGCTCAGTACAGAAATGCTGGCTATAAAAAGCAAAATTAGGGCACCTTGGCATCAAGTTGGAGTGAATAGTTTTAGCGACGTAATGGGATCCTCTGGCGCGCGCTCACTGCTGGAAAGAGTGTGTAGAAATTCAGGTGTGCCTGGGCTGACGTGATTTTTCTCTGTCAGGACCTTGCAAAATGGAAAGATCGTCGGAAAAGCTACACTTCGGATCTGCAGAAGAAAAAGGAGGAGAGGGAGGAGATTGAGAAGCAGGCTCTTGAGAAGTCGGAGAGAAGATCTAAGACATTTAACGAAATGCTGCAGGACAGGTAATGAGACCAAATGCATCTCAGGGTTGGGGAAACCAGTGTTAGATATTTTGTGTAAGTGTTGTGAGCTGTACTTATGCACCAATATTAGACTGTCATCACATATGCATACACCTTTGAGCGTTTTGCTCTGCAGTGAAAAAGCAAAGTACTGCTGTAATAAGTAGTGATTTGAGTTAATGAAAGAAAGGTGTACTTAAAAGTGGCATTCGTTGTTCCTTCCTTATACATTGTATATTCACATGCAGAATTGGCTGATGTTGGCTATCTTTGCAAAAATAAACAACTTTTTCCTCCTTTTAAAGTAAATGTAAGAATGGAATGGTTAAAAAAATGGCTCTCATTCTTAACTAAATTGTGTAAAATGTAACAAAGTTCTTTTTCATGTTGGCATGGTGCAATTAAAATTGTACTTTTAAAGGAAGACTATATAAACATCACTGTAGGGGTGTATCTTTTGCTTTGCAACATAACAGGATAAAGGTCCAGTTAAACTTGCCTGTGGAGCAGTTGCTCTATGAAACCTTGAGATATTTATGGGTCAGGGAGAAGGCAAATATGCTTTAAGGAGGATGTCAAAAAGGAAAGGTGCTGTCAGGTAGAATTAAACAAAGCTCCTTTGTCCCTAGAAGACAATGGTAAACACAGTTTCATTCACTTGAATGCAATGCAGTTGGCTTGGGATGTACTCCTTACTGAATAATAGCCAAGAGACTGTTTCATCAATTTCTCTGAAAATAGAAATGGTGACTTTTAATCTGCCATAACTGTCCATGCAGATTCTACCAAGCTGTATGAAATCAGCTTGATTTCTAACTTGATCTTATTGAAAGTCTGAATCTTTTGTGGCCTTCTATTTTTACAAAACTATTGTAAATTGTATACAGGAACTCTCTCAACCCTGTTAAGAAATCTGCATCTTTGGAGGGTTCAAATTGGTTGTCAGTTATCTTTAAAGTGTGTTATGGAAATTTGAATAATCTCTTATTTAAAATTTTCTTATTTTCCTGTGAAAATCCTTTTACAGTTGCAAATACTTCACAGATTTTTCTTAGCCTCTTTAAGGAAAAAAAAAAATCAAGCTCTTAATCCTTTGTGTGATGTTGAAAAATTCACGTGTATTTTTTCTCACATTCTGTTTATTACATTATTATACTAAGTCAGCCATCTTTTTATTCCTATCCTTTTTTATGTTATGACCAAAATAACATGTCTCTCCACCTCTGGGTGTCAAAAGCATAATTTTGTGGTTATGGTGTTTCTTTCTGCTAAGGGAATCCCAAAATCAGATGTCTACAGTTACGTCGAGAAGGAGGCTGTATTCTTTTGATGATGGATTGAATGAAGAAAAGCTTCCCCCTGTGCTGCCTATGCCAGAAGCCTATTCCCAGAGTGAGAGAGCAGAAGAGAAAGGAACGACTTATCCGACAGAAATTCCTAAGCAGGATTCTACAACTTTTGCAAAAAGGGAGGTCACAGCTGAAGTTCGGTTTCCTTCTAGAAGCCCTGTGGAAGAACAGCGCCCAGCCTCTTTGTCGTCTCAGCATTCACTGAATACACAGATGGAGTTGACTCGAGTTTCAGCAACTCTCCCCAGAAGTTACCAGAAAACCGATGCGGCCAGGTTAACCTCTGTGGTCACACCGAGACCTTTTGGCTCTCAGTCAAGGGGAATCTCATCACTCCCGAGATCGTACACGGTAAATGTGCGTTCCCTTGGTCTGTTCTCCAGTGCAAAACACTGGTGAATTTGTGCGGAGGTTTCTGTTAGAGATATTAGATATGTAAAGTGTTTTAGATTCAATAGACATTTAATACTTAAAATACAGCAACAACGCAGAACTGTTTAAATTTCAAATTCAGTGAAAGGAGAGCTGACACATTTAAAAAAAATAAACTATATCCTAAGGCAGAACATTTACTTAAAAAAATTTTTTTTCAGTTTTTAGAATTTATTTTAATTGGAGGATAATTACAATATTGTGATGGTTTTTGCCGTACATCAACATGAATTGGCTGCAGTGTACATGTGTCCCCCCATCCTGAACTCCACTCCCACCTCCTTCCTCATCCTCCCAGAGCACTGACTTTGAGTGCCTTGCTTCATGCATCGAACTTGCCCTGTTCATCTGTTTTACATATGGTAATATATGTGTTTCAATGCTATTTTCTCAAATCATCACACCCTCACCTTCTCCCACAGAATCCAAAAATTTGTTCTTTACATCTCTGTCTCTTTTGCTGCCTTGCATATAGAATCATCGTTATCATCTTTCTAAATCCCATATATATGCATTAACATATATGGAAACAGTGTTGGAGTTTCTCTGTCTGACTTACTTCATTTTGTAAATAGGCTCCAGTTCCATCCACCTGTGGTACACACACAATGGAATATTACTCAGCTATAAAAAGGAATGCATTGGAGCATTTACTTTTTAGTGTCATATTTTCTCAGATGTATCTATTTTGAATACTGTGTGTGCTCAGTTGCTTCCAATTCTTTGTGATCCCATGGGCTGTAGCCCGTCCGTGAAATTCTCCAGGCAAGAATACTGGAGCGGGTTGCCAATTCTTTCTCTAGGGGATCTTCCCCACCCAGAGTCTCTTGTACCCCCTGCATTGGCAGGCAGAGTCTTTACCGCTGCACCACCTGGGAAGCCCCATTGTGAAGTGTTAGGTTGTACTATATGAAGTTGCCAGTAGTTAGTTCTTTTTGACCTATAAAACAGCAATTTCATGCAGTTTAACCTAAATATTCTTAGGTGATTATGCCCAAATTTTCTGTGTATCCTCATTTCCCACTTCATTAGAACTTGATACATTTGAATGTATTTATTAAAATGTATCTCATGGTTCAAAAAATACATATTTTATTGGGGTTTTAAAGAATATAGAATCATTTACTCTGAGAATGAAGCAGTGCCATGTACCTGAAAGTGATTGTATTAATTTGAATTATGTGAAAGGAAGCAGGACAGTCTTGAGCGCTTTGGTATTCAAATTCCTTTTACCTCTGCCAAGTAGAATCCTAAAAATCTAAGAGAAAAGATTTGATTAAAAAAATTCAAAGTGAGCAAAGTCTGCCTAAACTAACCAGAAAAACCCCTGACCATTATATTAAGTAAACACAGACATATTTGACAACATAAAAATTAAATTTATATGATAGACACCGTTAATGTAGTCAAAAGACTCCATTTATACAGGCTCAGAAAAATATTAGTAAAATGTATTTTATATATAGGTTTAATATCCCTAAGATTTAAAATGCTCCTACAAATTGATAAGGAAAAAATAAATAGTAGAAAAGTGGATATATAAATGAGTGGCCAGTTCAAGGGAGAGGGACTTTGAAAGGTTGGTTACAGAAAGCACATAGAAGCATGTGTAGTCTTATTAGAGCAAGCATGAACTGTACAGCTTTTTACCCATGAGACGACAAAGATTTAAAACGTTCAAAATGTGTGGTGTTGACAAGGCTGCAGAGATACTGACATTCTTACACGTTAATTTGGGAGTGCATTGTTACAGTTTTAAAAGATATATATATGTGTGTGTGTGTGTATACAAAAGTTATATTACACATATATTCTTTGGTTAAGTTTACCTTTAGGAATTTATGCTACAAAAATAAACATGCTGGTATATGTAATATCTTGGGCACACTTTAAATGACATTGAAGCATAATCAAGTGAATAAATTATAGATATCCATAGTGTGGGGTATGCAACTGAACTAGTTTAGATTTCTGTCTGTTGACCGGGAGTAATATAAATGTGCAAAGCATGTTTTAAAGGTCTGTTTATAATAGAAACACTTTCATAAAATCAGCTGTTCCTCCCACTTCATATGTGCATATCTGTTAGTGTCAGAGAACATGCTCCTCCAGCCTTTTAGTAATAGCTACTTTGCTGTGGGAGCTACATGTTACTTTTGTTACCTTAAAATATTAATCTAATGTATATACTTTAAAATAGAAATCTAACAGAACAGCAAGTTTACAATGATGTTTCTTATTTAGATGGATGATTCTTGGAAGTATAATGGAGACATAGAAGGCGTTAAGAGAACCCAGAGCAGTTCGATCAGCATCTCTGTGCAAAGACCTGACACAAGCCAGCTTGCGTCCGGCTCATCCAGTGAAAGAGAGGCCGAAGCGCCCAGAGAAAGTGTGATGCGGTTGCCCTCTCCTACACCTCCCTACTCGTCTCTTTCCCAGGATCAGGCTGCCACTTCTAAAGACACATTGTCTTCAATATCTAGCCCTGATTTAACATCTGAGCTTGGAGAAGGGAGAAGCTCACCACAGGCAGAGGTCCCCAGGTCACAGGTGAGTTTGGAAAGGCCTTTTAATAACCTGCTGCTTAAAAACTAAAGGATTTAAGTCAGAAAACCATATTTCTCACCTCTGGGCATGACAGTCTTGACTGATAATGTAGAAATTGATGTTGCATTTTATTTTTAACAGATCTTGGAGGAGGTAGATCTCTTCCAGCTCTGTGATGGATCCAGATGACCCTTCTGATATGGGTGTATGGAGACTTTTGGGACCAATCTCCCTCTGGTTAGGCTGGGTTCACTCCCTACTCCCCACTTCAGCAGCTGTTGACTTGCACTGCTGGTGCTCATCAGTCCAGGTTCAGGTGCAAGGGTTACTCAGGCGATTTTAGATGCAGGTCTAGTAGTTAAATGGGTAATAAAAGCCACTTCTCAGGAAAGTGAACTTAACCACAAGGAGAAATTGATACATATGAGAGGGACTGGCCTGTAAGGACATGGCACTTCTTTTTCTACCATATGAAAAGTGTGGTGGTGGTGGTTTAGTTGCTAAGTCATGTCTGACTCTTGTAACCCCATGGACTGTAGCCTGCCAGGCTCCTCTGTCCATGGGATTCTCCAGGCAAGAATACTGGAGTGGATTGCCTCCTCCAGGGGATCTTCCTGACCCAGGGATCCAACCCAATTCTCTTAGGTCTCCTGCATTGGTAGGCAGGTTCTTTACCAGTAGCGCCACCTGGGAGGCCCTGTTGCTTGTCTAGAGAACCGAAAGAAACTTTTCTCTTTTGGAAAAAGCCTTCATTAAGCAATTTGAGAGTTGTATGAAGCCTTTAGTGTGGAGGTGCTTTTATGGCTCTGTGACTTAGTCTAGCCTAGAGGTACCTTACTAGAGTGTATATTTTCCAAGGCACAACATCAAGTATATAACGTGGCCTAAGTTATATTAATGAAATACCTTTGTGTAAAATATGACATAGTGTATTTTAGTATCATTCATTTTTATCACTACAGCAAAGCTTTACAAGTTTAGAGTAAGCTTATCTCTTCATGATTATAAAAGACTCTGTGCTTGAGAAAATTTGGAAATGTTGGAAAATATACACAATAAAAATGGTTTGGTAATCCCATCATTTAGAGATATTCTTTGACACTTAGGTATATCTCTTCCAGTTTTCCTATCCGTATTTACAAAAGTATCTAAAGCAATTTCTTCAGGTTGCTAAAAAATGACTGGTTGTAAATTATGTTTTAACTTCCATTTTAAAGAACTGGGAATATGTAATTAGCATCATATGTCTCAATGGATGAGAAGAATAGCCTCTGTTATACTTGGGGATCATAAGGTGCCAGTGGATGAATAATAGAGAGAGCAAGGTGCCTTTTGTTTTATGGACTTGCCAGTTTGCCTTCCTCTTTTCAAATAGCAAATCCCATGAAGTAGCCTGATTATTTTCCTGTGTGCTTAGTGATGGCAGCTCCCTCAGGGTAACAGGTGACTAGCTGCATCCATGGATTAAGAAAAAGCCTAAGTGTGGGTGTGTGTTCCAGGTCAGAGCAGTTCAGAGGAACCTGAGTTACTGTGGCATGGTTTCAGGTTTCATCATTAGCGTGTTTATGCCTTTTAGTCACCCAACTTGAAGTGGAATGCTACCAGGCAAAATTAGGCTTGAATTAATAAGTGGAGCAATTGGAATTCTTGACCAGACTTCTATGTTATACGATCACTTACTTGCCTGTTCTAGAGATGCTTGATGTGTCCACTTCCACATTCCGAGGAAAGTGACTTATGTAGCATTGCCCTGCTCTTATCACTCAGAAGGCACTTGCTGACCTGGGCAAAGGGTGGGGAATGCACAGAACAGCCTAGGACCAGTATGGCACGGGTGTATGCAACATGCCTGCAAATTATCCAATTCTAGGAGTTCAGAGTAGAGAAAAATAAAAAGTAGTGTCTGGCTGAACATTGAGATGTCTTTCTCTTTTAACTGAAGTGTAGTTAATTTGCAGTATTCTATTGGTTTCAGGTAGACACCTTGGTAGCTTTGTAAAAGAGTATTCTTCAGGTCTTCTTTCTTTACTACACGTGTGCGGGCAGTATCCTTTCCTGTCTTTCTACAGCATCTCTCTCGATGTTGTTACCCTTTTCTATCCTTGCTTCTGCTACCCTAGTTCCGGCCCTTTCCCTCATTAATGCAAACACTTTGTAAAATAGTCACAGATCTTTATGCATCCTACACAAGGCTGGCCCCAGATTAACTTGCACAATGCCAGGCTGGACTGGCTAATTTCTCTGCTTCAAAGCCCCCAGTGGCATGCTGTGGTTCCTTCTGTGAAGTTCAGAGCGCTCGAGAACACTGGGGTCCCTCATGACTGGTCCCAAATTCTCTTTGTAGCCCTGGCACAGCTCATGTTTACTGAATGCTTGTCATGTCAGTAGGCTTAGCACGGAATCATTTATTAAATCTTCACAATGAACCTCTTATTGCTGTTTTGTAGCTGTGGAAATTGAGGCATGAAGTGGTCGTGATATTTCTCCACGTCCACACAGGGTATGGAGTGATGGAGTCAGGATTTGAACTTAGGCCATTTGACTCAAGGTTGCCTACACCACCTTGTGTTGTGAGAAAGAGACGGGAAGTAGCTGAAAGCTCTTCACATGAGACTGCTTGACTTCTCTGAAACACACCATTTACTTTCATGAACACATCACGTGTATTTTTGTTCTTATTGTTGCCCTATTTTAAAATGTTCATTTCAGTCATCTCCGTGTTTTGAAGTCCTCTTGTTCCTTCAAAGCCCAGAGGGTTGGTTCCTTCGTGGGTCAAGATGTCTGTTTCCTCCCCCTTGTTGGAACTGAATTTTTCACCCTTGAAAGTTTCGTTCACTGAATTTTTCCCCCTTGAAAGTTTCATTCACTGAATTTTTTCTTGTCCATGTGTTTTCTTCTTCACTGGTATTCTTCCCCGGTGGCTCAGACTGCCTGCAATGCAGGATACCCTGGTTTGATCCCTGGGTTGGGAAGATTCCTTGAAGAAGAGAATGGTTACCCACTCCAGTATTCTTGGCTAGAGAATTCCATGGACAGAGAGCCTGGCAGACTACAGTCCACAGGGTCACAAAGAGTCAGACGTGACTAAGTGACTAACACTTTCATTTTTTTCACTTTTTGGCTTTTACCCATAGTTATCACGTTTACTGAATTGAATTGCATATGAATTTGATCCAGCAGGTAATTTAGGTCCTTATAGGTTCTTTAATGTGGGACTTTTAGGATTAAGTGATATTATAGGAATGTGAGCACTGTGATGTTCTAGAAAATTATTTTAAGGAGGTGAAATCTAAGGGCAGAAATGGGCTAGTAGCCTGTCACAGAATTATGGTAAGAAGGGAATTCATAGCATAAAGAGCGAAGACTTAGCAAAGGAAGAACGTAATGACCTTTTAAAAAATCTGCTCAGGAATTTCTTTCTCATCTCCATTGCTGATCTGGAGTTTTATTTCGCTCTCTTTCCCTTTCTCCTCTACTTCTGTTAGGGGTTGCTTCCTTTTCCTTCTTCCCTGCCAATCCAGGCTGCCAGGGCAATTCTCAAGGGAACCCAGGGCAAGAGGAAGCAGTGTGGCTCCCAGAGTCCTCTGGCCTGCTCTGACTGCCTTGCATATGTGCCTTTCCCCCGCAGAAGGGTGTTGCCCGGGTTTTTGTTTTGTTTTCTGTCTTGTCCTAGCCCTCTGCTCTCAAATCTCAACCAAATCCTTGTTTCAGAACCTTTGCTCCAGATTATTAGATCAGAACCCAGAATCAGGATGATAAATACATGTGGAGGGAAGGAAGCTTTTTACACTTCTGATGCCCAAGTCTACAATAGTGCCTCTTTTAAGAGTACCCAAGTTTTAACCTTCTCACAGCTTCCTCCTGTTCATCTTACCTGCTTGTCACCTTCACTGGACCCTAATCTATCTAAAGGTGGGAAGCAAGTCTATTTTGCTCACTGTTAGTGCAGTGCCTGTACCTGTAAGTATTTGCTGAATGCTGACTGAGTTCTATCATAGTAGCTTTGGAGCCATGTGTGCGAGAGTTAAATAGGAATTTCTTTTGTTGTTCTGGAAACTGCCTAAGCAGCATATATTACCATGTATAGCATTGTTTCCATGGGAAAAAGAAAATGATTAATAGGCATCACCTATGTGCCTTAGCACCTTTTAAATGTTTCATTTAATCCCCTCAATAATTTAGCAAAGTATGTTGTATTATCCTCACTTTTACCAGTGGAATACTTGAGATTTGAAAGTTATATAACATGCCCCAGGCTGGTTAGATTCTTAGGCCACAGTCGCAATTTCTCTGACCCTAATTTATTTTTTTGAAATGTGACATGCTTAAATTGGAAAAGAACCTTGTTTCTAGTTAAAACACCAAATGTTGACTTATTTTAACATCGCCATGTGTTTAGAATTTAGAGCCAGTGTGGACTGAAATATCTTCTGGTTCATAAAGAGAAAATCATTCTTAAAATTACTTTGAAAGAAGGTAAATATTTATTAAAACTTAGCCCAATTGAGTATAATTCTGAGATGCAGACTTTGAAATCTACACAGTAGGTTATAAGGAGCTACCAGAAATTTTTAAATAGAGTGTGATATAATAATTGGCATTTTCTGTAACTAAAGTTCAGGCAGCTGTGGGGAAGATGGGAGGAAGGAAAGGCTGGAGGCAGGAGAGCCAATTAGAAGGTTACCCACGGCAGCTTAGAGGGAAACTATGACCTGAGTTAAGATGAGCTTAAAGGAGGGTGGAAGGATGGGATATTCAAGGTAGATTTATGGCTTGTGGACTTGCTAACACTTTATTAAGTGCATGTGTGTGATGGATTGTGGGGGGCCCATTGTGTAGAGGTAGCCTGGGGAGCAGTTAGGGGGAGGAAGGAGGAAGAGGCCCAGGAAGAACCTGATATTTCTAACTTGGGCATCTGGTTGAATAGTGATGTAATTAACCCATATGTGAAAAACAAGAGGTAGAAGAGCAGGTTTAGGGAGGAAGAGAATAAATATAATTTTGACTGTGTTGGACTTAGGTAATAGTTGATGATGATGCATGAGGTTTACTCAGGAAAACAAGTGGTCAAGAAAGTGGGAGACTGACTAGGGAGGAGGAGCAGCAACCAAAGGAAACTGGAAAGGAGAGGAGCATGCTAATGAAAGCAGGAGGTGGCCAGAGGGATGGAGGAGAAAGGCAAGAGGGCAACATGGGAGGTTGTTTCCTGAAAGCAAGAGGAGTTGGCAGTGCCTGATGGGATGAGGGCCGAAAACGGATTTGGTAGGTAATAAGAGAGAAGCTTGGGAATGGGCTGAGTCACGTGGTAGAGCTGGCAGGATCACCTGCTTCCTTGGAGTGGGTCATGGAGAAGGGGAGAAGGTAGATATAGACTCATCTTCAGTGAAGGAGGAGCTGCGCCATGATTTGAGGGCTACTCACTATGGCTTCCCGTGGCTCAGCTGGTAAGGAATCTGCCTGCAGTGTGGGGGACCTGGGTTGGGAAGATTCCCTGGAGAAGGGAAAGGCTACCCACTCCAATATTCTGGCTTGGAGAATTCCATGGACTGTATAATCCATGACATGACTGAGTGACTTTCACTGTGTTCTCATCCACTAAGACCCTGAAAAAAGACATGAAAGAACCGTGTAGCCAACATCAAAGATTGTTTATTTCCTTTGTCATTTATGATTTTACAGCCTAAATCTACTTTTAGTGTATTTTTATTTTATCGATTTAAGTAAGCTCTCTTTAAATGAACATGTTTATCTGATCAAAAAAGTTTGAGAATGCCCATCTGACTTGTTAGTATATAAGGTTGACCCTGCTGTTCATCACTTTCCATCTGTGGTGATACTAGAATCCAACCCAGGGATCGAATCCAGGTCTCCCGTGTTGCAGGTGGGTTCTGTACTACCTGAGCCTCAAGGGAAGCCCAAGAATAGTGGAGTAGGTAGCCTACCCCTTCTCCAGCAGATCTTCCCAACCCAGGAATCGAACCAGGGTCTCCTGCATTGCAGGTGGATTCTTTACCAACTGAGCTATCAGGGAAGCCCTGTTAAGCCTAATAAATTTTAGATCTCATAAAAATCTGCTCATAGCTATGCCAGATAATCATATTTTTGTTTACAAATCTCAGCCTGAAGTCTGTATTTCTGGGTGTCGCTGGTGGCTCCTACCAGTGCAGGAGACATGGGTTCGATCCCTGATCCAGGAAGATCCCACATGTCCGAGAGCAACCCGTGTGCCACAGCTGGCAAGCTGCAACTGCTGAGCCCATGTGACAAAACTAGTGAAATCCGGGAACCCTAGAGCCCATGCTCCACAATAAGAGAAGCTCAAGCAGCCCCTGCTTGCAGCAACTAGAGCAAAGCCCACACAGCAATGGAGACCCAGCACAGGCAAAAATAAAAATAGTGAATAAAAAATTCTAGAGAATGTCAGACGACTAAGAGGTTGAGAAGAATGAGGAGAAATTAAAAAGTGTATATTTCTGTTTAAATTGAGGAAAGTTATTTTTATTTTAGATGCTGATATGTTGGTAATTGTACTCTATCTTTTCCAAAATAGGCAACTGTCACCACTTGGCGTGGTTCTTTATCAGTCATCAAGACTCTAGATTTCCCCCAATAATGTATATTTCTGGTTCCATCCAGTTCAAAAGGAAATTCCCACATCATCTTGCAAAACTTGGACCCTTTGTAGAATCCTCACATGGCATATTTCTCATGAGAAAAACCAGGAGGCACAAATCCTAAGTGAAATCAGAGTTGAATGGATTATGCTTGACTGTAATTATAGAGGTATGTTAGTTGCACAATCATGTCTGACTTTTTGCAACTCCATGGACTGTAACCCTCCAGGCCCCTCTGTCCATGGGATTTTCCAGGCAAGAAGAGAGAGTAGGTAGCCATTCGTTTCTCCTGTGGATCTTCCTGACCCAAGGATCAAAGCCGGGTCTCCCACATTGCAGGCGTATTCTTTACCATCTGAGCCACCAGGGAAAGCCACCTTACCTACAAAAAGTCTCAAGGATAATCTAGTTCAAGAACCCAGGATTCCACAGACATGCCACAATGACTGTCATAGGAGGAAGCCATGCAAGAGGGGACTATGGGGCCCTTTCCTCGAACTGCGACCACCCACTTTAATCCTTTCTGTATAGGTTTTGAGAGGAAGATGGTCTGCATGGGAAAATAGGGTTTTGGAAACAGAAAGCTTAAAAATTAATGCCATTGTGAGAGGAAAGTCTCTGCCAGACTCAGTGAAATGCCTGAGGCTACCTGGCTGTTGACAGAAATAGACCTGTAATTGGTTCTCTCTCCTTTGTCTGTGTGTATCCCCAGGACCCACAGAACAGGCTGCCAGACTGTGGCCACAATGAGGCTGACCTCCTCTGTTAACTGTTTCAGAGAGGTGGTCATTTGCCCTTTTATTATGTTCAAGTAGAGATTTAGCTCCAGGCTAAGAGCAGTCCTTTAGAAGACAATTCTTCTGGTCTAATAGCATTGTGAGGCTCTTCCATCTATGGCTTAAGCTCATTCTCTTTTATCCTGTTCCACCAAACAGGATACTATTCACTTACTCTTGCCCACAAAGAATTCTTTATTGTAGTTTGGAACTATTTATTAAAACTCTGTCCTGTCTCTTATTCTTCAAGATATAAAAAACCTGAGTTAGTATCTTGGAATTTCTAATCCATGGTTTGTCTCTGTGGCCTTATATAGCAATAGATTCTGCACTCTAATTGGCTTTAGGTCAGAATATGGAGTGGAGTGGGGTAAGAATGGTGAAGATGACCACTTATTTTCATTGAGTCATCTCTAATTTAAGTGTGTGGTGGTTTTGGTTAAGAAGTAGAACTAACCAGTAATTTTTTCTATTCATAGCAGAGTTTTATTATATTCCAGAGATTGGTATCCATCAGGCTGATCATTAATGAGTATTCTTACTACCTACATCTCAGTTCCCATATTTCAACCGCTTTATATGATGTCTGATGAAAAAAAAGTTTCTATATTATTAGCTACACTGTTTTTTTTTTTTTTTTCTTAAAAAATTCTGTACCCACTCTTGAAAAGTCAGTAATTATTTCTTGAGACCTAGGACTATGCCTCGGAGAAGGTAATGGCACTCCACTCCAGAACTCTTGCCTGGAAAATCCCATGGACAGAGGAGCCTGGAAAGCTGCAGTCCATGGGGTCGCTGAGGGTTGGACACGATGAAAGTAACTTAGCAGCAGCAGCAGCAGCAGGACTATGCCTAATTCATCTTTATTTCCTAAGTGTTTTAATCAGAATAGATGGATAATAAATGTATGTTGAACAAATGAGTAAGTGTATATTGTTATAGCACTTACTTCTCATGTCCATATAATACAGTAAATTCTTGATCCTTTATTCAGTGCCTCTCTTGTCTTCCTTCTAATTCATATGTAATATCACAGTTTTCCTTAGAATGTAGTCACTTGACTTTTAAACATATTTTAAAGGTACAAAAATTTGTGAATTGCCCACTGGTCCTAGGTCTGGGTTTAACTGCCAAATTAAAATTGAGAAGTTATAGGTTTTTCCTCGAAAATAAAGCGACTTTAAAAATAAAGAGGAATTTTTCTTTTTAAACAATTAAGTCTAAGTTCTTGATAATTGTGAATCAAAGACCTGGAAACACTGATCTGGGAAACAAACGCTCAAATTTATGTCTGGTCTTTACCCCAAACAAAAAATATAAATTATGGAAGTTAATTAAATTTTTCACAAACATAGTATACTGTAAAACTGAAAGCATTTCTTTTGGAAAATAGCTTAAAGTCCGTGAAACTGAGAATGTGTTGCTGTGGACTGTAGTGGAGATGGGAATAAAGGTTTACCAGCTGTCCAAGAGGCTCTTGTGCTTGTGAGCTGCTGTAACTTCAAGGAGGTTGTGGCCTGGAGCTCATGCTGTTTCGGGGGCCCTCTTGGCATCTTACTAGTGGTTCCTCGGGGTTGACCTAGTTCTGCATTTTGCAGCATAAGTAGCTTTTACCACTACATCGTCATGAAGCAGTCGGAGAAGCAAAAATGTCTTGGCAGACTTAGAGATGCCTATTAGGGAACGGTACCACTCCTAGAAAAGTGATTCTGGTTGCTGAATTTGGGTCTACAAACCCTCAAAATTATTCAGCTAAATATGTTAAATGCTGGAGGTGGTTTTTTAAAGTATGGTGGAATTTTAAAAATAAGTGATTTAAATCTTTTTTGCGTTTTCAAAGATGGCATTTTGTTGCCTTGTATTTGAGATAGAATAGGTAAATTTTGAAAGAACGGCATGTTAATTTGATGCATTTATATATTGTAATGTGATTGCCATTGTAGTGATAATTAACATCTCTCATATTACATAATTAGCTTTTCTCTTTATGGTTGGAAATTCTAGTCTCTTAACAAGTTTGATTATAATAAGATATTATTTATAGTCACAATACTGTGTATTAGATCTCTAGGGCTCATTTTACTGTTCATTACAAGTTTGTACCCTTAAACACCATCTGTTCTTTCCTCTCACCCCCATCCCCTTGTAACCACCACTTTACTCCCTGTTTTATGAGTTTGGCTTTGAGATTCAACATATAAGTGATATCACATGTACTTGTCTTCTTTTGTCTGACTTACTTCACTTTAGCATAATGTCCTCAAGTTTCTTCCATATTGTTCCAGATGGCAGGATATCCTTTTCCTCATGGCTGAATAATATTCCATTGTGTGTGTATATATATATGTGTGTGTGTATATATATGTGTGTGTGTGTGTAGTGTATATATGTGTATATGTATATATATGCCATATCTTCTCAATCAGCTCCATTCCTGGGTAACAACAAATGGTCTATAACTGAGGCTTCAGTGTATGATGAGCAAAAGCCTAAGCTTTATCATATAAATCAACTGATTTGTAGTATTCATGCAAAGAACAATAGCCATAGATATGAAGCTTTCCCTTATTTTAGCAGAAAATAAGAAACTGAGAAATATTTATATAAATGAAAGTTTTACCAAACCCAAGGGGGAGAAGAATGGTGTTTCTGGTTTATCATGAAATAACTCCAGTGTGCCCTGCACACAGCCTCCCTTCTTTGGCAGATAGACTTTCCTCCATGTGGGTGCCAGGGACACTTGATCCCACCGTTTCATGTTTGTTTTCAGGATCAGTTCAGTGATATGAGAATCAGCATAAACCAGACGCCTGGGAGCAGTCTTGACTTTGGGTTTACAGTAAAATGGGCTTTTTCCAGGATCTTCGTAGCATCAGTTGAAGCAGGTAAATCATAGATTTTGCTCTACGGTGGTGTTTTCTTGTTTGTTGTCTTTTGCTGTTCAGTGTCCCCCTCCCACCCCCTCCCCCTGCCCAGAAATGTGCTTATTTGAAAGGGGAGGAGAAAACACACGTGCAAAATGCAGCAGTAAAGTGAAGAGATATGTCTTCTTCCTGGAGACTAATGGAGTTATGAATTACATATTGGTTGATCTTGCATAGTTAATTTTAGTGTTGAAGAGTCGTAATTTTGTGAGTGTTAACAGAATTCATTTATCAAAATTTTAGACTTAATATTTGGAAATACTAGCAAACTACCAAATTGAAGATCCAGAAAGAACTGTCCTTGTGTTTGTGGTGGGTAATAGTACTATATATCATCAGTATTTTCTGGACCCCAGAGGATGTTTCAGGACTTTTACAAAAAGGATTGCCCCTCCTCCACCCAGGATTATTCCAAATTAGGCCCAGGAACTCTTGGCAAAATATTACAAGACCTGAAATTAAAATGAAAGCTATTGTATAAACAATATGTTCCTCAATACAAAAGTTCCTCATTTGAATGTTTTAGCTATATAAAAATGCATACTCACTCTGGTTATTTCTTTGAGATTCCAAGGCTGATTTAATTAGATACTGATAGGTAGTAATTTTAAGCCATTTTAAGTGACCTTTTTTTTTCATCCCCATTCCAGAGCGCATCTGGCTTTGGAAGCTCAGCTAAAGTACAATATATACTTTATGTTTTTAATTTAAACATAATTAAATTTTTTCTTCTTAGGTTAATAAAGCAATTTAATTGAACAGATGACTTTATCATTTCTCCTTTAAATGCTTAGAAAGATACATACCATAGAATAAAAAAAATGCCTTTGGTTGCCTTGTAATTTTGTAGCTACTCAAATATTTGATAACTTTAAGAAATTCTGTGACTCTTCTGCAACTGAAAGATATGAGAAATGCTTAGATGAGGTTAAGAAGTCATTGTTTTCCTTAATTTAAATGAGCAGTGACTAGTAAAACATGTTTTTATTTTTCATTGGTGGTTTCATTTATTTTGCTTTATTTAGGTAGCCCAGCAGAATTTTCTCAGCTACAGGTAGATGATGAAATTATTGCTATCAACAACACCAGGTTTTCATATAAGGACACAAAAGAGTGGGAGGAAACCATGGCTAAGGCCCAGGAAACTGGGAGCCTAGTTATGGATATCAGGCGCTATGGAAAGTCTGGTGAGTTGGTTATCCCACTGTGTTTGGCTTTCTAAACTGGGAGCTGGTCTTTGGCAAGTGGTTATAACAGCTTGCTTCAATAACATTTTTTTCTCTCTCCATTTCACTTTTTTGTTTTTTGGCTGAAAGATGTTTGTGGTTATGTTGAAATGTCTTGAATGATATTTCTTTGGATGTTCTGTCTGAAAACTTCACTAGCAAATTTACTGAATTCTACATGATTTATTGACTGATCGATGTGCTGAACTGGCTTTGAATGCAGATAGCAACTGAAGGCTCTTGTAATTGTGTCTGCATTTGGGAGTTATATGCTGATGTTGAATATTAAGAATTACACCGTGGTTTCACTTCCTCTACAGCATCCTGACTGTAACTGGTATAAGAAAGAACACAGTAGGTCAGTATCCCAGTTGTTGACTCTCAAGGAAGTTTCCATGTACATTTCATCACTGTGTTTCTTAATTGTCGAGGTTAGATGGGGAAGGGCATTAAGCTTTCCAAGACCTACAAACTTAGGATATCAAAATATAATATCCAGTCCTGGTTTACAGAAAGATTCAGCAAATTTGCCAGTCTTTTCATTATTAACATGCTCTAACCCTCTGGTTTTGGAAGGCTATTTGGTGGTAAAAGGCCTTAAACTCTTCATTTCTTTCACATACTGTCTGATTTATTTGTCTTGTGTGTGTGTATGTTTTGTGTGTACATTTCAGTAACTTTGTTCTCTCCACTTCTACATTTATGTGTACTTATTTCTTGATCTTCATGTGACAATCAGATTGGGGCAAAGACCAGACTTCCCTGCCATTTACACGGCATAAAACCCTCAATCTCACCAGTATGGCTACCAAAATTATAGGTTCACCTGAAACAAAGTGGATTGATGCCACTTCCGGAATTTACAGCTCAGACAAAGCTTCAAATCTGTCAATAACAACCGATTTCTCAGAAAGCCTTCAGAGTTCTGTAAGTATTTTGAGAAGTGTTAGTATTGGGTAGAGCAAAGCAACTATAGGCAGTGTGTTGGAGGTGGGGGAGGAGTTTACTTTCTTTGAACAATTTTGATGCTATTTTAAAAACATAGATAATTAATAAGGTAATTTATAGTAATGAGAGTAAAATATATCTTTGAAAATCATAAGGCATTACTCATGAATAATTATGAGTAATAGTGAGTTATATAATGAAAATAATCTAAAGATCCCACAGCGATCTTTTGTAGGTGTTTCTTACCAACCGTTCATCATTATACCCATCTCTTAGATCATTGTGAATGTGAAGAAGTTAATTATGTAGAATTATATGCTATAACTTTTCTATGCTTTCCTTAGTCTTTATTGGTAAAATAAGTATAGTAATTGTGTGCAATTTAAAAACCTCATGAAGCAGTTTTAGTTGTTGTGTGGGTGAATTTGATGGGTAGAATTACATATGTAGTTAAGAGATGCATGGTTACATTAATTGATTAAAATTGATTAATTAGAATGTAAGCATTTTTCTAAGTATCAAAGTAATAATTAAATTTAAATTTTCAAATCAATGTGTGTACATTGACTCCCTAGATATAATTGTTGTCATCCCAAGATGCTTCCTTTTGTCTAATAAGGAGATTCTGCAACCTGTATAAGAAAGGTTTAAATGTTAGAGGGTTCTATATGACTGTGTTGCTTATTTACAAACACAAAGCAAATGGACAAATGGTTATTTAGCCCATCATGTTTCTTGGAAAATTAATGACTGGTCAAACTTAAAGCTATTCATGCTTGCAGTTAGTCTTAATTTTCCACAGCTCGTAAAAAACAATGAAAAAAATTACATTTCTATTATATGTAAAAGGCTATAAGAAATATATTAATATCCTGAACAGTTCATCTTATTAGCAGATATGTCTACTGATGAGAAATGGATTATTTAAGCCCAGTGTCTAACTGGAGAGAATGTTAACTGCCATTTTTATCCTTTCTAGAATACTGAATCAAAAGAAATCAATGGAATTCGTGATGAAAGCAGTACTTTTGAGTCAAAAGGTAAACATTACCATTATAACTTACATTTAAAATATAGGAAAAGTCACTACACTCAAGCCCTGCTATTATAAAAATTAATATCTGTGAGTGAAAGCAAAACTGATCCAGTGCAAGTTGAAACTCAAAGGTTAGCATACAGATCCAATTGCAGCCAGGTGGAAGGGCGTTGAGTTCCAATGTTGAATAGTCCAGGAACTGCAAACAAAGCTTTGGCAGCCTCTGCAGGAGCTCTGAGCACCTATGTGTCTAATCCAAATAAGAAAGACTGGTTTTCTGGAGGCCATCAACCTTCTTGCTACGGTGTGCTGGCAAGAGAAGTCTTAGTTAAATATGAAATAATGCATGAGGTTTCCTTTCCCCCTTAATTGTTGTCAAGGGGTTAAGTAAGCTTGGAAGCTCCTAGAAATAGGGAAATGCCAGTGGAAATAACGATTGTTAGGAAAAAAATACCCATTTTTAATGAAAAAGCAGCCATACAGCATCTAGGGAAACTTTGTAGTATGGAGTTACCACTCCTTTCCTTCTCCTCTCCTGTTCAGTTATCTGCAAATAGCTGAGCCACCACATTCTATGTGCTGTGCCTTAGGCAGACAAAGGAAATAAGAAAGATCTGGTCCATATAGGCAGGGAGAAACCCAAAGAAGTTGAAGCTTCTCTTAGCATGAAATTAGGCTGCCAGGCACAGGGCTGGGTTTTCTCAGTGGTTTGGTGATTTTGAGTCTGCATTTGTCAGTTCATAATATCTGATGTCAAAGTCAAACCAAGTTTATGAATTTCCCTTCCTTTATTGATTATTTATCTTTGTATTTAATTTATGATATCTGGAAGTGACTCCATTTGCTTTTTTCCTTTTTAAAGTTATGGCTATAAGATCTTGGAAACTAGAGCAAAATAGTTAGTCTGTTGCTCAGTTGTATCTGACTCTTTGCCACTCGGTGGACTTAGCCCACCAGGCTTTTCTGTCCATAGAATCCTCCTGGCAAGAATACTGGAGTGGGTTTCCATTCCCTTCTCCAGGAGATCTTGACCCAGGGATTGAACCCAGGTCTCCCGCTCTGCAGGCAGATTGTTTACTGTCTGAGCCACCAGAGAAGCCTAGTTAAGAAGAATGTTTTAATTATAGCTTAAAAAAAAATTGTTCTCTGGATATTTATTTTCTTGTTCTATCCATTTTTTTAGTTCCTTTTTAAAAACTTCTATGTATTATGCAACTCTTAGTTACAAGCAATTCTTCCTGTACTTGAGAATTTAATTGATAAGCTTAAGCAAAAAATTTTAATTTCCATTTCTCTAAAGATGTGTGATCTGGCGTGGAAGATAGTACTTCGGCTTCTATGAAACTATGATGCTAGCTGCTAAAATTTATTAATCAAAATATTAGTTCCTGTTACTAATTTGAACATAGTTATAGACTACTAAAACTATGTGTGTCTTTGTGCATTGAAATAACCCCTATCTTCTATGGCTATCAGTTTTGTCACTTGAAAAATAATATTGCTACAGATTGGAAAAATGTATCAAGTATCATTTAGTTTTCCAGTGGTGAGAGATTAAAATGAATGACATGATATTGATGTACTTTTTTGTTTTTTATATTTTTCAACTAGCCTCTGAACCTATTTCTTTGAAAAACTTAAAAAGGCGATCACAGTTTTTTGAACAAGGTAAACTGCCACGCTAACAATTCATGTACTTTCATGGAATTGTTCCCACTCTCCACTCTCTCCTGATAGTCTGTGGTGCTCGGCACTGAGCCTCTTCAATTCGGCCATCATTATGACCAAGCAACATAACCCATTTCCATTCTTTCCCTAGGGTCATCAGGCTTTTCTTACAGTTCATGGGTCTACCTCTGTGGTAATGGGTCTTTGCGTGTCCTTTGTATACCTCTGAAGTTTGTTTTTTGTTTTTTTTTCTAATTAAAAAAAAAATTGAGATGCTGTTTAAACACACACTTCTTGCCACTGGGTGACAGTGAAAAATGAGAAATTTCATGTATGCTTTACTGCTTCCTACAAATTGCGTACTATTGGATTACACCAACATGCAATTGGCCAGCTCCTAAAACATCAAATTTGGGGTTATGGAGAATGCTCTGAATAAAGAGCAGAATCGTTGAGTGCTATTAAGATGATGACTTTGAAGTGTTACTAGGACTGCTGTGTTGACGTTGAAGTAAATTAAAAGTAAATTTTGGACACGCCTGTCAGCGAGTGTGCTTTGACATTCCCTGTGTTGGTGTAGTCGGGCAGTGCTGCTTCACAGGGTGCTTTGCATGTGGCTTTTCCTCCACGTTCACGTTTCTCTCCTGCTCTGTCTCATGGATGCAGTTTGAACTCTGCGTTTTGCAATCGAGAACTTAAAAGTAATATCCAACATTTGAGATGGAATGGCACAGTCAATAGGGAGTGTGCTGTTGGTGTCTAAAATGTCATTGTTTCTTACTTTTAAGATTATCCATAATATTTACAAACTTGCCTTATAACATGATACTTACTGGATCTGTGTATTTTGTGTTAATCTCCTCGTAGGCACTTTTGATGAATTAAGATCTCTTTTCAATCATAAATAGAACTAGCTTACCAGCTATGCACGTGCAAGGGTCTATTTGTGTCAGTATCCTTAGTGGGTTTGACATTTTTTGTTCAACTCTGATTTTTCTGTGGTAATTTAATTGAAACCTTATGATACTCCTAGTTCAGATTGGCTAAAATAAAGCAATTCCTTTTCTTTCTCCATGGTAATTTTCACTCCCTTTTCTTCAACAGACTATTTTAGGGAAGAGTATTTTCCTAAATCTCAAAGCAGTTTTCTGTAAAATTTTGTTGTGTAAGTGAATAATCTGACAGCTGAGGTTTCAGGAAAAATGAAAAATTATAATACGAGAATGTATTTTATGAAATTTGCTTGCATGTTTATAATCATTGTACTATATTCAGGCAAACACAGTTATGTAGGTCCCCTAAGAGTAAAAAGAATGACCTTCTGCTCATAAGTTTACATGTGAAGTCTGAATCTTTGTGTTTCAAATAATAGGCAAGGAAAGGGAAATATTTCATGAACATGTTTGTTGGTGACTTATTTCAGAAAAGTAGCTCATTGGCAATAAGCCCTGAAAAATGTGACTTACACCTGTCACAGAGTAATTAATAGCAACAAGTAAAAAGTTGGGTTCTATAGATGTTGTAATATTTGAAATTCAATTTTTTCTATTAGGCTATGAGAATATTATTCACCCTATTAATAAAAGAACCCTGAAACCCCTTAGAAATATACCTGTATCTCTGCCCTAGCACCTCAAGCTGGGCTGTAACTTGGGCATTCACTGTTGATCTTTTTCACTGGCTTTGAATTCTGAAGATAAGTGACAAGCAGATGGAACTAAAGAGAGAAGCTTACTGTTGTTTGAAAACAACTGATGTCACTTAGTATACTGTCATAGAACCAGCTTAGTGATACGATTTTCTGAAGGGAATTATTTCATAGAAATGAAGACTTACATTGTTTTTTTATTCTTTCCTTGCCCACATGCTGTAACACAGGAAGCTCCGATTCTGTGGTTCCTGATGTAAGTAGTCTTCGTTTGGTTTTGGAATAAACTAGGAGGCTTGGGTGGGACTGAACTAGTGCACAGTAGCATCACTTATTTTTACTTTAAGCTGCATGAGAGTTTATCCAGGAATGACTTTTCCAACATGAAAAGACCTTTTTTTTTAAATTGAAGTATGCTGCTGCTGCTGCTAAGTCATTTTCAGTCATGTCTGACTCTGTGTGACCCTATAGATGGCAGCCCATCACGCTCCCCAGTCCCTGGGATTCTCCAGGCAAGAACACTGGAGTGGGTTGCCATTTCCTTCCTTTCCAGTGCATGAAAGTGAAAAGTGAAAGTGAAGTCGCTCAGTCGTGTCCGACTCTAAGCGACCCCATGGACTGCAGCCCACCAGGCTCCTCCGTCCATGGGATTTTCCAGGAAAGAGTACTGGAGTGGGGTGCCATTGCTTTCTCTGTAATTGAAGTATAGTTGACTTATAATATTGTGTTCCTTTCCAGTGTACAGCAAAGTGATTCAGTTATATGTATATATGTTCTTTTTTATATTTTGTCCATTATGATTTATTACAGGATATTGAATATAGTTCTCTGTGCTATACAATGAGACCTTGTCGTTTATCCATTCTATATAAAACACTTTGCATCTTCTAATCCCAAACTCCCAATCCAGTACTCACCCATTCCCCCATCCCCCTCCCCGTTGGCAGCCAGGAGTCTGTTGTCTATGTTGGTGAATCTCTTTCTGTTTCTTAGGTGAGTTCCATTTGTGTTAAGAGACATACTTTGAAATATAAAGCCCATTCTCCTTTGGTACAGCATAGGCCAAGGGTGATCTGAATAATTCATGTATGCAAAAGCACTTCAGTAGATGACTTCATGAAATAACATATTCTTCTTGGTTTGCACCTCTTCTCTTATAACCTGGCAGCTTCCAGTCCCAACTATTAGTGCCCCAAGTCGCTGGGCCTGGGATCCAGAGGAGGAACGGAGGCGGCAGGAGAGATGGCAGAAGGAGCAAGACCGACTGCTGCAGGTAGAGCAAAGTAGGGTGGATCAGCAGGAATTACATTTGCCCCAAGAGCTTCTCCTGCTCAGTGGCAACTGGTACTAAGAAGCAGCTTGAAAAATGAAAAGCCAGTAACCACGTAATTAACAAATGTGTTGATATGTAGCATGTTTTGTATGAAATACTTTTCTGTTTTTGAAAATTTCTAGAGTCATCCTTTTTAAATTATTTATTAGTTCCTGGGTATATTTTTAGCCACCTTCATGGATCACCGTGCCTGAAGAGGCTTGCATAACTCAATGAAGCTATGAGCCATGCTGCGTAGGGCCACCCAAGGCGGATGGGTCACAGTGAAGAGTTCTGACAAAATCTGGTCCACTGGAGAAGAAAATGGCAACCCACTCCACTGTTCTTGCCTGGAGAATCCCATGGACAGTATGAAAAGGCAAAAAGATATGAAGGCAGAAGATGAGCTCCCCAGGTTGGAAGGTGTTCAATATGCTACTGGGGAAGAGCTGCGGACAATTACTAGGCTGTATATTGTCACCCTGCTTATTTAACTTATATGCAGAGTACATCATGAGAAGCGCTGGACTGGAAGAAACACAAGCTGGAATCAAGATTGCCGGGAGAAATATCAATAACCTCAGATATGCAGATGACACCACCCTTATGGCAGAAAGTGAAGAGGAACTAAAAAGCCTCTTGATGAAAATGAAAGAGGAGAGTGAAAAAAGTTGGCCTAAAGCTCAACATTCAGAAAACGAAGATCATAGCATCAGGTCCCATCACTTCATGGGAAATAGATGGGGAAACAGTGGAAACAGTGTCAGACTTTATTTTTGGGGGCTCCAAAATCACTGCAGATTGTGATTGCAGCCATGAAATTAAAAGACACTTCCTCCTTGGAAGAAAAGTTATGACCAACATAGACAGTATATTCAAAAGCAGAGATATTACTTTGCCAACAAAGGTCCGTCTAGTCAAGGCTATGGTTTTTCCAGTAGTCACGTATGGATGTGAGAGTTGGACTGTGAAGAAGGCTGAGTGCCGAAGAATTGATGCTTTTGAAGTGTGGTGTTGGAGAAGACTCTTGAGAGTCCCTTGGACTGCAAGGAGATCCAACCAGTCCATTCTGAAGGAGATCAGCCCTGGGATTTCTTTGGAAGGAATGATGCTAAAGCTGAAACTCTAGTATTTTGGCGACCTGATGTGAAGAGTTGACTCATTGGAAAGGACTCTGATGCTGGGAGGGATTGGGGGCAGGAGGAGAAGGGGACGACAGAGGATGAGATGGCTGGATGGCATCACTGACTCGATGGATGTGAGTCTGAGTGAACTCTGGGAGTTAGTGATGGACAGGGAGGCCTGGCGTGCTGCGATTCATGGGATTGCAAAGAGTCAGACACGACTGAGCGACTGAACTGAACTGAACAGGAAAGAATGACGCAGCTGGGCCAAAGTGGAAGCAGTGCTCAGTTGTGGATATGTTTGGTGGTGAAAGTAAAGTCCAGTGCTGTAAAGAACAATATTGCATAGGAACCTGGAATGTTAGATTCATGAATCAAATTAAGTTGGATGTGGTCAAGTAAGAGACGGTAAGAGTGAACTTTGACATCTTAAGAATCAGCGAACTGAAATGGATGGGAATGGGTGAATTTAATTCAAATGAGCATTATATCTACTACTGTGGGCAAGAATCCCTTAGAAGAAATGGAGTAGCTCTCATAGTCAACAAAAGAGTCTAAAATGCAGTGCTTGGAGGCAATGACAGAATGACAGAATGATCTTGATTCGTCTCTAAGGCACACCATTCAACATTATAGTATTTCAAGTCTGTGCCCCAACCATTGAGGCCAAAGAAGCTGAAGTTGACCATTTGTATGAAGACCTACAAGACCTTTTACAACTAACACAAAAAAACAGATGTCCTTTTCATCATAGAGGATTATAATGCAAAAGTAGGAAGTCAAGAGACACCTGGAGTAACAGGCAAGTTTGGAATACAAAATGAAGCAGGGCAAAGGATTACAGAGTTTTGTCAAGAGAACACACTGGTCATAGCAAACATCCTCTTCCAATAAACCAAGAGGTGACCCTACACATGGACATCACTAGTTGGTTAATACTGAAATCAGATTGGTTATATTCTTTGCAACCAAAGATGGAGAAGCTCTATACAGTCAGCAAAAACAAGACTGGGAGCTGAGTGTGGCTCACAGATCATGAGCCCTTTATTGCAAAATTCAGACTTAAGTTGAAGAAAGTAGGGAAAACCACTGGGCCATTCAGGTATGACCTTAATTAAATCCCTTAAGATGATATAGTGGAGGTGACAGATAGATTCAAGGGATTAGATCTGACAGACAGAGTGCCTGAAGAACTGTGAACAGAGGTTCATAACATTGTGGAGGAGGCAGTGACCAAAACCATCCCAAAGAAAAAGAAATGTAAGAAGGCAAACAGGTTGTCTGAGGAGACTTCACAAATAGCTGAGAAAACAAAAGTGGAAGGCAAGGGAGAAAGAGAAAGATACATCCAACTGGATGCAGAGTTCCAGAGAATAGCAGGGAGAGATAAGAAGGCCTTCATTAGTGAACAATGCAGAGAAATAGAGGAAACAATGGAATGGGAAAGACTAGAGATCTTTTCAAGAAAATTGAAGATACCAAGGGAACATTTCATGCAAAGATGGGCATATTAAAGGACAGAAACAATATGGACCTAACAGAAGCAGAACAGAACTATACAAAAAAGATCTTAATGACCAGATGACTGTGATGGTGTTACTCACCTAGAGCCAGACATTCTAGAGTGTGAAGTTAGGTGGGCCTTAGGAAACATTACTACAAGCAAAGCTAGTGGAGGTGACAGAATTCCAGCTGAGCTTTCAAATCCTAAAAGATGATGCTGTAAAAGTGCTGCAGTCAGTATGCCAGCAAATTTGGAAAATTCAGCAGCACCACAGAACTGGAAAAGATCAGTTTTCATTCCAATCTCAAATAAGGACAATGCCAAAGAATGTTCAAACTACTGTACAATTGTGCTTATTTGACATTCTAGCAAGGTTATGCTCAAAATCCATCAAGATAGGCTTCAGCAGTATGTGAACCAATAACTTTCCAATGTACAAGCTCAGTTTCAAAGAGGCAGAGGAACCAGAGATCAAATTGCCAACATTTCATTGGATCATGGAGAAAGCAAGGGAGTCCCACAAAAACATCTACTGCTTCATCAACTACATGAAAGCCTTTGACTACATGGATCACAACAAACTGTGGAAAATTCTTAAAGAGATGGGGATACCAAACCACCATACCTGTCTCCTGAGAAACCTGTGTGCAGACCAAGAAGCAACATTTAGAACCATACATGGAACAACGGACTGGTTCAAAATTGGGAAAGGAGCGCAAAAAGGCTATATATTGTCACCCTTCTTATTTCACTTATATGTAGAGTATATCATGCAAAATGCTGGGCTGGATAAATCACAAGTTGGAATCAAGATTGCCGGGAGAAATATCAGTAACCTCAGATATGCAGATGATACTACTGTAATGGCAGAAAGTGAAGAGGAGCTAAAAAGCCTCTTGATGAAAGGGAAAGAGGAAAAAAAAAGAAAGTGAAAGAGGACAGTGAAAAAGCTGGCTTGAGACTCAGCATTTAAAAAACTAAGATCATGGCATGCAGTTCCATCACTTCATGGCAAATAGAAGGGGAAAAAGTGGAAGCAGTGACTTCCCTCGCAGGGGTCTTCCCTTATAGCTCAGTCAGTAAGGAATCTGCCTGCAATGCAGGAAGCCCAAGTTCAATTTCTGGGTCAGGAAGATCCCCTCGAGAAGGAAATGGCAACCCACTCCAGTATTCTTGCCAGAAGACCCGCATGGACAGAAGAACCTGGCAGGCAGGCTACAGCCCACGGGGTCTCTAGAGTCAGATGGACACGAGTTAGCGACTAAACCACCACCACCACCACCACGAGAGACAGATTTTATTTTCTTGGGCTCCAAAATCACTGTGGATGGTGACTGCAGCCATGAAATTAAAAGATGCTTGCTCCTTGGAAGGAAGACTATGACAAACCTAGGCAGCATATTAAAAAGCAGAGACATCACTTTGCTGACAAAGGTCTGTATAGTCAAAGCTATTGTTTTTCCAGTAATCATGTACGGATGTGAAAGTTGGAACATAAAGAAGGCTGAGCGCCGAAGAATTGATGCTTTGAATTGTGGTGCTGCAGAAGACTCTTGAGAAACTTTTGTACTACAAGGATATCAAACCAGACAATCCTAAAGGAAATCAACCCTGAATATCCATTGGAAGGACTAATGCTTAAGCTGAAGTTTCAATACTTTGGCCATCTAATGCAAAGAGCTTACTCATTGGAAAAGACCCTGATGATGGGAAAGACTGCAGACAAAAAGTGAAGTAGGTGGCAGAGGATGAGATGGTTAGATAACATTACCAACTCAATGAACATGAATTTCAGCAAACTCTGGGAGATAGTGGAGGACAGAGGAGCCTGGAGACCCCTATCTGTGGGGTTGCAAAGAGTCAAACATGACTAGCAATTGAACAACAACAAATATTTTTAGATAATGTAGCATCATCATTTCATGGCTTTTCTTATTCACGAGAGGTCTGTAGGTTTGTAAGGACCAACCCACATATTGTCACCCTGCTTATTTAATTTATATGCAGAGTACATCATGCAAAACGCTGGGCTGGAAGAAGCACAAGCTGGAATCAAGGTTGCTGGGAGAAATAGCAATAATCTCAGATATGCAGATGACACTACCCTTATGGCAGAAAGTGAAAAGGAAATAAAAAGCCTCTTGATGAAAGTGAAAGAGGAGAGTGAAAAAGTTGGCTTAAAGCTCAACATTCAGAAAATGAAGATCATAGCATCCGATCCCATCACTTCATGGGAAATAGATGGGGAAACAGTGGGAAGTGTCAGACTATTTTTCTGGGCTCCAGAATCACTGCAGATTGTGATTGCAGCCATGAAATTAAAAGACGCTTACTCCTTGGAAGGAAAGTTATGACCAACCTAGATAGCATATTCAAAAGCAGAGACATTACTTTGCCAATGAAGGTCCATCTGTCTAGTCAAGGCTATGGTTTTTCCAGTGGTCATGTATGGATGTGAGAGTTGGCCTGTGAAGAAAGCTGAGCACTGAAGAATTGATGCTTTTGAATTGTGGTGTTGGAGAAGACTCTCGAGAGTCCCATGGACTGCAAGGAGATCCAACCAGTCCTTTCTAAAGGAGATCAGTCCTGGGTGTTCATTGGAAGGACTGATGCTGAAGCTGAAATTCCAATCCTTTGGCCACCTGATGCGAAGAGTTGACTCATTGGAAAAACTCTGATGCTGGGAGGGATTGGGGGCAGGAGGAGAAGGGGACGACAGAAGATAAGATGGCTGGATGGCATCACCAACTCTGTGGACATGAGTTTGAGTGAACTCCGGGAGTTGATGATGGACAGGGAGGCCTGGCCGTGATGTGACTCATGGGGTTGCAAAGAATCAGACACGACTGAGCAACTGAACTGATCTGAACTGCACCCACATACACTGTATGCTCAGTCTATTGCAGAGTAATTCAGTGCCCCTTCCAGTTAGCTGGGGGCTTCCATGAATTACAGCCATGGGGAAAGGTGGATATGAGTTCAGTTCTCCATGTCTACTCTTCCCTATCTGCATTTTAGCTCAATATGAGCTATTCTACTTTAGTGATGCAAATCTGATTGGTTAAATCAACGTCTCTATCTTTAAATATGGAGGTAGAGGGTAGAACTGGCCAAAATCCAAATAAGGGATTGTTTCATATCATTAGCATATTAATGAATTAATATGCCATCTCATCTTATAGGAAAAATATCAACGAGAACAGGAAAAACTGAGGGAAGAATGGCAGAGGGCTAAGCAGGAGGCTGAGAGAGAGAATTCCAAGTACTTGAATGAGGTAGTGTTGGATCGTGTCATCTTCTTTCTTCCCTACCTTGTTGCTGAAAGTGGCTGTAAAATGGAACTACCCCGTTTCACATGGCTTTGGCCACACATTCATTTATGTCGCTCTCTCAATGTACCCGGCTGCGGTTTGTCACAATTTTGCTTTGATGTTTCAGCCTTTCTCCTAGTTGCTCTGCTGTGTCACTAAGCAGTCCTATCAGAAGGCTTTAAGTGTGTCTTCCTTTTCTGTGTTACAGTTCCACTCCCCACATGTGATTTTGTCTGTGATAAAACTTTTTTTTTTAATCTTTTTAGACCATTTTTAATTAGAGCATATTATTGGTCTTGGTTTCTTCCATACAACAATGTGAATGAGCTCTAAAACTATATATATTATTTCGAGTGGAATTCTGGGCCAACTACAATAAGTATCATTTAAAACTGAATATAGACATGTCTTTGTGGAATGATAGAAATGCACAGATTTAGACGGGTTTCTCTTCTCCCTGGTCATGTAGGAACTGATGGTCCTGAACTCAAACAGCATTTCTCTGATGGCCCGGGAGCCTGCCCTGGCCACCAGAGGTGAGGAGTCCCAGTCTTCTGACAAGGAAGGAAGCCGGGCAGAGGAACAGATGAGGCACCAGGAGCAGGAGGAAGATGCGAATGAGGACCAAAGGAAGAAGCTGCAGGAACAACTCACTCTTGAGAGAGAGAGGAAGTTGAAGGAGCGGCAACATCAGGAAGAGCAGCAACAGAAGCGGCCTGAAGCGGAGGAGCAGAAGCACCAGGCAGAGAAAGAGAGGGAAACTTCCATCAAAATATACCAGTACAGAAGGTCTGTCTCCACGGCCAGAGGGCACGTGTGGTTTTTCAATTGTCTTGGCTTAGCTGAATGGATACAGCCATATCCATTCCCTACTTCAGAGGCGCCTGCTTGGTCCTCTTGGTCCCCACCGTCCATCCTCTACACAGGGGAACCCAGCAGAGTGTACCCTTTCCATTGTCAGTCTGAGCTTATCACCTGACTTCCTGCTGTGAATTCCCCTGTTGCTCCCTGTCATATTACAACATCATCCAAAGTCCTTGCCAAAGCCCAGGTAGCTTGGGTGAGCTGCATCTTGGCTTTCTGGTCTATCCAGCTTCCTACCACTCTTCACCTCACTTGGTTGCTTCTAGTCACAGTGGCCTCCTTTTCCTTCCATGACAATGTCCAATTTATTCTGCCCTGAGACTTTCACATTTTCTAGTCCCTGTATCTGGAGAAGGCTTCCCTTACATGCTTGTGTGGCTCAGTCATTTTCTTAAAGTGTCTGCTCCTATGTCACCTTGTCAGACTTTGCAGAATACCTCACCTGAAATACAAGCCTCTTCCTCACCCCTTCTCTCCAGTATGCACTTGCCTGCTTTACATTATGCATTTATTTACTCATCTGTTAACCTGCCTATCCCACTAAAATGTATTAAGAGGCCAATAAGTATGCTTTGTTTACCACCCCAGTCCTGGAATAGTACTGAAACATAGCAGGCAATCAGTGTTATGTTTGCAGGATGAATGAATTGCAAATGTCTATTGATGGTAGTGGGTCTCTGTTTTTTTGCAGAGATGGATTAAAATATTTCTGTTTGTTTAGTTTTCAACTCAGAGATCATTCTGAGAATGGTCTATTCTGAGAAAGAGGCTGCTGCTGCTGCTAAGTCGCTTCAGTTGTGTCCGACTCTGTGTGACCCCATAGATGGCAGCCCACCAGGCTCCCCCATCTCTGGGATTCTCTAGGCAAGAATAGTAGAGTGGGTTGCCATTTCCTTCTCCAATGCATGAAAGTGAAAAGTGAAAGTGAAGTTTCTCAGTCGTATCCGACTCTTAGTGACCCCATGGACTGCAGCCCACCAGGCTCTTCCGTCCATGGGATTTTCCAGGCAAGAGTACTGGAGTGGGGTGCCATTGCCTTCTCTGAGAAAAAGGCTATAATAACATTATTTTGATATTCATTTCTTAAACTCTGAGATGGCATTAAATTCTAACATTTTGACCATAAACTCCTTTTCCATCTTTTAGGCCTATTGATTCCTATGACATACCAAAGAGAGAAGAAGAATCTTCAGATTTGCTTCCTAGCGACAGGTGTGTAGAACTTCAATTATAATTTGGTGGGAGTAATTGGCTTCAGATGAATATCTGAGGGCTTGTGTAAGAGTTTTGTAGGACTAAGTTAACACTTGCTCTTTTATGAGATACAGAGATATCCTGCTGATTGATCTTTGTATCAGTTGGCTTTTGCTGTGTAACCAACTACCCCTAAACTTAATGACGTGATTATGATTTTGTGAGTGAGCATTTTGGACTAGACTCAGTCACTGGTTCTTTTAGTTGACTGGATTCCTAGTGTATCTACCACCAGTTTACTAAGCAATTCTGCTTTGGGAGTTGACTGGCTGTCAGCAGGGGCAATGAGAGCCACTGGGCCATGTGTCTTTCAACATCCAGAAAGCCAGTGCAGTCTCCTCCACATGTGGCTAGACAGAGCAAAGAGAGAGAATTAAAGAGAAGAAGTATGCAAGGCAGTTTGTAGTTTAAGATCTGACCTGGCACACCATTGCCCTGCCCCATTTTGTTACCTAAAGTCACAAGCCCAGCCCAAGTTCACGGAGAGGAGAAGAACCCTACCTCTTTGTGGGAGGAGCCACATGCTAGCAGAAGGGACACACAAAAAGTGTGTTTGTTTTTGCAATCTACCTGGAGCTTTGTTTTAAAGGAGTTATAAGTAATAGTGTGAGTTTACTGAACGTTCCATTCAGACATCGGAAATGAACCTTGTAGACTTTTTCTTAGTTTGATGAGACCTACTGGTCAGTTTCGGGGAATGAAGATCAGATTTCAGATACCTGAAAAGTTATACATTTCCTAAAACATTAAATCTGATATTTTAAAGTAATTTAAAAAATGCTTTGCACTCTTGAGATCACTTAGGACTTCTAAAAAGTCTGTATTTATCTGTTATATGACTATTAATTAGTGTTTTCACAGCTAAAATTTCTTCAGCAAGTTTATCTTAGAGATAGGGGAGGACTCATCTCTATATCAGGATGACTGAACAGGACTCAAAACTAGAAAGGGAAAAGAAACGGAATATACATAAAGGTAGTAATGAGCTGACATTAAGCTAGAAAAAATTGCTCATGATGGATGACCTTATTTACAGTCATTGTTTCCGAATAACTTTAGATCATTAAAATGTGTATCTTTCTTTTTTTAAAGATATGATTTATTTATATATTTAAATAAGCCTCATGTATATAGCTCATTATCTTGAGAAAATAATTAGGTTGCTGAGAAAGGAAACTTAAGGAATCTCAGAAAATATGAAATATTCTAGGCAGTTGTGATAAAGCATGCCCTAGAGGCATTAAGGAGTATAGCTAGACATCATGCATTGAAAGCATTTTCTCCTACGTTAATACAAATGAAACTATTCATGAATGTTGCTAACAGTTTGTGTTGCACGTAATTATATGCTGTATTAATATGTTATAAACGTGCATATATATATATGATAATGCACATTATATATTATTATTTGTTATTATTACTAGTATTTGAAATTGTGCCCAGAAAGGGAGAATGAGATGAGCATGTATTGGTATATAGACCCAAGTTTACCATCACAGAATCAGGCCATTTCAGAAGCTGCCTATGCCAGTGTGCTCCAGCACCTCTTTGGAATGCTAGGGTGGCATTTGATGAGTTACTGCATCAGAGTAGGACCCTAAGGCCCCTGAGTTCACTTCTTAACCCTTGGGAACGTGGAGGATGCATTAACATTCTGATGTTAGGCTGTCTGATAATAGAGGCTTCATATAGCTTGGTAAGATTGATATCTGGTAGAGAAGAGGGTCAGAGTATTCAAGTCATTCCAAAAAGTCATAGGATTTCACTGTCATCAAATTGAGAGGATTGTCACATGCTTCTGTCTGTTTCTAGCATCATGCTCTTTTCTCTTTATAGATGTCACCGTTCTCTGCTAGTTTGTACAGCATGAAAAATTCTTTGATATGAAAATAAATATGGCTCTCAACAGACATGGAAAATAAATCAACTGCTTTAAAAATAGTCTTTTTGGTGTTGTTACTTCATAAAAATATGAAAAGACTGTTCTTCATGAGATATATGTAATGTGTTCTATGTTTTAGGAGTAAATCCAGATCAACTACTGAATTGGATGATTCCCCCACAAACAAAAATGGTAAATGTGAATTTTTTTCAAAATTCTTCAGCATGATTGCTTAGCTATGCTATCACACCCTATGATTACTATTTTTAAGGTCAAGACATTTCAGGCTCATTAAGATTACATATTTGAAATACTACGGATTTTTAGCGTTTACATATCAGAGCAGAATTATCTTGTGCTTTTTTTGGCTTTACTTTATAATGGAGGGAGTAGTGCAAGATTAAAATGATTATAGATAGCTTAGAAATTATGTGAAAAATTTGCAAAGTGATGCTAATACCTTGTGGTATAGTGGATTTTATTTTGCCGCCAAAGAATTGGGACAGTAGTTTTCTGCAGAGGACCAGGGAAATTGTATATAAACGTGAAACTGGACATGTAAATGACAAGATAGCAAAAAATTCAAAATGATGATTTCACTAACGTGGCAAAAGCAATTTGGAACCTGGTATTTTTAGTATAAAGTGAATTTCTGGACCGTAGATAACTGAGGTTATGTAACTAAGGGAAGAAAACTAATCAGAAATACCATTTTAAGCTGAGTTTGCATACCAGGCTTTGAGATAGGAAGGTGTTGGTCAGTTATGTAAACGACTGAAGATCCAGCTGAAGATTGAGGTGGACTTGGTGGACATGCCCATTTAAGTGGAAGACTACTGCCCAGTTCCAGTTTGTCACTGCCATGGGGGAACATACAAACTTGTGATTGCTGCAACTCTTTCTATTGAAACACAGAAGTAAAAAAAAAAAAAGTCTGAATTTTTATTTTAAGGAAGTTTGACCAGGAATTTGAAAAATTGTGTAACCCTCTGTGAGCCAAACAATATCCACAGGCCCCAGTGTTCTGATGGCAGCTAGTTTACAACCTCGAGTTAAAGCTTGTAGAATTTATAGTTTCTAGTAGGTTTCACGGTCACCTCCTTTCCCTTAACACAGAGAACCTTTCATTATCTGGTCCTAGTTTAACTCTTCGGCCTATTTTGTTGTTTTCCCCATAAGCGTCCCTTAACTATAACCAAACTATTCTCTCATTTTCCAACTTATCAGATGCTTTCTGATCTGGTTCCTCTGGTCTTACCTGTTTGGATTTCCAGTTTCTTCTCCCCAACTGTGCCCTGAGGTCACCATTAAAATAAAAGTTTAAGTACTTCCATCTGCCATGAAACATGAAACAGTGATCATATTCTCATTTGAAAGTAAACACATGACCTGTTAGTAACAACAAGTGTGACTCTCAGAAATAGTCTTCTTAATATTGTGACTTGTGTTATTGATCTGGCTATTTTTGTACATATATTTTCTCCCCTGAATAGCACACAGTAGATGTTATCAAATATTTTGTTGGAAAACTTGGTTATTCCAGTAAGGCATCTTTAAAATAGAAAACATTTTATTTTAAATCTGACCAAATTGATAAGATGTGTGTACATATCAATGTAAACATAGATGTGTATAAGAAATTTTTGGTGGCCTTGCTCATTGCTTCCTAGAAGATAAACTATGGCGGAGTGAATTTTGAAAGAAAGACAATAGCCATGAATCTGGAGAGTGAATGAAAAATCCTTAGGTGAAATTTCCTAATCCAAGTTAAAATGGGGAGATTCCCTCAAAGTTATGGATGTTTTACGCAAATCAGGAATTCATCAGCAAATCTAAGGAGACAAAACCTTTAGGATAAAACCTGACTTAATTGTCATTCATAAATTCAACATCCAAACTACCACAGTCAGTTCTCTTAAAAGAGATAAAAGTCTGATAACATTCTTCAGCCATCATTTGGATTACTTGGCTATTTTTCAGTTTCACAAAAGCCATTTCAGTGACTGAGTATGCTGTCATTCCTGTGGTCTGGTCATGACTTATTCTGTGACTTAACACCATGAAGACATGCGCCATGTCAGCTGGAAAGAAAAGAAAGTGAAAGTTGCTCGGTCGTGTCCGACTCTTTGCAACTCCATAGACTGTGTAGTCCATGGAGTTCTCCAGGCCATAATAATGGAGTGGGTAGCCGTTCCCTTCTCCAGGAGATCGTTTCAACCCAGGGATCGAACCCAGGTCTCCCACATTGCAGGTGGATTCTTTACCATCTGAGCCACCAGGGAAGCCCCTTGTCAGCTGGAGGTATATGCCTTTATGTCTGGCTCTCTCCCCAGGGTGAGTGTATATTTTTTGAAAGAATAGAAAGCCCTGTTCCCTTGCAGAGTTATCACAGCAAGCATTCAATGAGCAGGTGCTTGACTAATTTTAATTTAGGAAGGAAGGAAATAATGGAAGAGAAACTTTCTGGATGAGCAGTTTGTCATTTAGTACTGCTGAAATCAAGACCAGTTGTCTCCTTTTTAGGCAGCTCCTTAGTTTTCCCGAGTGTCCCCCTGGTATGCCTCTGGGACTGGAATTGGAATTTCCAGGGACAGGACAGACTGTTGCTTTATCTTCTGAGGCAGCAGTCTCATTGAGAATTGATAATGTGAGCCTGTGTGCCCACTGTCACTTTCTTTTTTTGGCTCCACTGTATTTGGAGATTTAATTACTATCCCTGTTTTTAATGCACTAATCCTGCAGCTTTTGATATTTTTAATTTAGGAAGCAATAGATACCCAGACCGAAGTGGAAGCAGTAGCTCATCACAGAAGAGCTCGAAGAAGGAACCAGCACCATCAGGAGCGGAGTTGGAGAGACAGCAAATTCTCCAAGAAATGAGGAAGAGAACCTCCCTTTATGACGACAACAGCTGGATCCGACAGCGCAGTTCCAGTGTCAACAAAGAGCCTATTTGTCTGCCTGGGATTATGAGAAGGTGTGAGACGTCTTTGGAATGATTTCCCTTTCTGTACTGAGGTGCAGATATTTAATTTCTAGGTGTGCTGGCTACTTTGGATGAAAGAGATGTCATCGCTTCTTCTCTTACGTAAGATTTTGTGAGAAAGAGAAGCAGAACCAGTGTCATTGGGCACTTGTCACGAAGCACTGATTAGTGGCAGACACATGGCAGGCACTTTGTGTACATCATCTCACTTCATCTGGGAAGAATGTCTTGAGGCAGGAATGGTAATTCTGCTTTTCCACAAAGAAGCTGTGGCTTGAGTAAGGAATGCATGTGGACAAAACCACGTGGCTAGTAGGTTGCAAGGCTGGATGTGGAGTTCTGATGTGTGATTCATGCATTTAAATAATTGACGTGCTTAGTGCTTCCTTGAATGATGAATTTTTAAAAAATGAAGCCTCTGTTTATAATAAGATTGGAATTATGAAAATGATGTTCACAAAGTGTGGAAACCTGGTATTTGCAACTTTAAGGAAAATATATAGATAGAAATTAATTGCAGATGAGAGGACGAACTAAGCAGAGGTATCTGGGGTAAATGAATACTGAAGCTACTTTTGTTTAGTATTTCCACCGCTGATAAACTGGTGAATCCTTTCTGTGTTTCAGAGGTGAATCTCTAGATAACCTGGATTCCCCAAGAACCAATTCTTGGCGACAGTCCCCGTGGTTCAGTCAGCCGTCAGGAGTCTATGCCTCTTCCTCTGTCCAAGACTTCAGCCGCCCCCCACCTCAGCTGCTGTCCACATCAAACCGTGCCTACATGCGGAACCCCTCCTCCAGCATCCCCCCTCCCTCAGCTGGTTCTGTGAAGACCCCCACCCCGTCCCCCATACCGCGTAGCCATTCCCCTGCGGCTCCGCAGCCAGGCTCCCAGCCACGCAACAGGTGAGGCCCTTAGGGTTTTCCTTTTTCTTTCTTTAGGCTCAAGGGGTAGTTTTCATTAAAAATTTCCCCAGATCTTGTCCAAGCTTTCCAGTGAAAGAAAAACAAGGCTTTTTGAGTGTGTCAAATTTAGTGTTCCTTTCCCAGATCAATTCAGAAGGCTTCCTTAATGTCTCTCCGTGGCAACCCAAGGGTATTTATGGATGTCGTATGAAGCCAGGGAGGCCTTTAAAATGTTACGACTCTGCCACTGTCTCATTTACTTGGGCCTGTGGTCAGTGTCTCAAATGCAGGCAGACCTAAGTAATTCCCAGCTGTGGAATCATAAAAACGTACAGTAGCCCGTGAATGCATGGCAAAGTGACGAGTAAAAGCAGTACTGTAAAATGCTGGGCTACTTTAATGAGACTGTGATATACACTCATTTTATAGGGACTGAGTGTAAAGGACATTGTAACCCAGCCCCATCATCTGTGGAACTTTGAGCAAGCTGGCTTTAAACATTCTCAAGTTATTTATTGCATTTGGGGCTTTTGATTTCCAAAACCACTGCTTGTCTCTTATCTGAATGGTCAGCATTTTGCTGAGATCACATCAACTGAATTGAGCAGGTCATATGCTGTGGGAAATATGAGAGTTAGAGTGGTGGGTCTTGTTTTTTGATACGGAGTAGAGCTCAGACATGAACACGTGTTGGGGTTTTAGGTCTGTGTAGCTTCTCCACAGTTCCCGTAGGCTTCATGTAACCGCATCTAGCAGTGTTTCTGCTGAGACCTGAAGGGAGTTCTCCCAGCCTGTAATGCTGATGAAATACTGAAAAGTAGAAACACAATGATTAATGTTGAGATTTTTTTTAAAGCTATCAACTAAAGGATTTCGTTCAGAGAAGATATTTTTATTCCAGCTAAAATGTGTCTCAGAGTCTGAATTGAGGGAATGAGCGATGAGGATTCATGGTAAATTCGGAGTTAAGAATAGAATCAGGGGAAGGCAGAGGAGAGAAAGAGAACCTGTTTACTTACTGAGAATCCTGCCCTCGGAAAGCAGAAAGGAGACAGGGCTATGGGCTTCTCTGCCCTGAAAAGGTCTCTCTCTAGAGCACAAGGTGCTCTAACATGGGACATTCAACAGCAATGCCCTTTGCAGTGACACTGAAGTGCTGTGCCCATCCTGCGGGATGCAAAGATAAGAAGTAGCCTTCACCTTCCCACCTGGGAGAGGAGATAAGACTTGTAAACAAAGCAAAGTAGAGACTCGCCATGCCTATCTGAATGCTAGCTGTAGTAGTTTTCATGTCGTTCTTCTCAGAAGCAGTCCAGTAAGCCAGAGGCATTATAAGCACTAAGGAAATGCTTCTGTTTAACTAGATTATTGGGTGAATGAGAAGGAGGTTGACAAAATAAGGGTGAGATGATAGGTTTAATAGACTTGCAGTGCCTCTTGGAAGTAGCTGGGGATGCTTTTTTAGTGGCAATAAGCAAAGAACATAATAAGGGATGTGCTTGGGTGGCTTTACCTGGCAAGAAGATGTTGGCTGGATTAGAAGGGCATGAGAACCTTGCCGAGTACAGATGTGGCGTATGGGCGATAGCAGAATGGAGCGATGACACAGAAATTGTTCATTTCTGTAACTAGGTGTCAGGGGTACCAGAACCATTGTGGAGATCCTTCAAGGTACAGTATAATCAAGCCATAACTGGTTGGCTGGTGAAAGTTTTCCTCCCATGGATATATAAAGATTTTCATAAAGGATGGTTTGTGTTAATACCAGAATGTGATTTTTAGATGAGAGGCTTGAAATGGATGAAAGCCTCCCTTCCATTCTCGTCCTGCGTCTAGGTCGGTCAGTGGGAAGCGTGTGTGCTCCTACTGTCATAACATTCTGGGCAAAGGAGCCGCCATGATCATCGAATCCCTGGGTCTTTGTTATCATTTGCATTGTTTTAAGGTGAGACTAGCCAAACAGCCTGCAGGCCTGCAACGCTTTGCTTGGAGAGCGCATGGCTTCTTTGAGCGCTGGGTGTGGACCCGCCACTAACAAGCTAGGTGCTGCCTCCGTGGGTCTGCGCTGCACTTGGCATCACAAATGGCCTCCTCCTGCTGCTGCCTTCTCAAACCTTCACCCTGGAGGCACCATGCGCTTCCTATCTCCAATCTAAGATTCTATAAATAAAGTTTACAGTGCATAAATGCTTCCTCTAACATGCTGCTATGGTTATTAACAGCATGGGAATATAAATTATAAGTGTCCAGAAACCTAGCTTTGAATAGGGAGAGTGTGAAAGAAATTACATTGTAAATATTTTTACAGTTGCAGCTAAGGTGTTCTTACACATAAGAAAGAAGTAAGGCTATATAACTGCCTTATTTTGCAGTATCTGTCTTTAGAAACACTGCTATTTGATTCTTGAACTTGTGTTGGGCCAGAGAGAGAACTTCTGGTTGTTGATCCTGGAGTCCTGCAGAGCTCAACTTGTTTTAAGCTTGTCTGACTCTTGCTCGAGTTGTTTCCTGGCATAACAGAATGAGTCAAAATCATTAGTGTTTGAGCATGTGGAGCCAAAATGCCCAGCCATGGGTATTTTGGGAAAGCACCATGTGTGAACACTCCTGGGGATGCTCGGATGGCCCACTCCAGGGCAGAGAGCCAGAAACCTCATCTTGCCCTTGGCCAGTTCCTTCCCATGGTGCTTTAGCCTGTCCATCCCCTGGGAGAAAGGAAGCGTTAGCTTCTTCAAGCCAATCAATGAATCATTTCTACTCTTTTGGTATAGTTAGAATGAAATCTTGGCTCTTAAAATTGGCTTTATGAATTCTTTAATGTTTCATCCAGCAGGCTTCATTTTAACCTCATTATCTTTTGGCCTTTTTCTTTTCCCCCTTTGCTGAAATGTCTCTAAGAGCTTAGAAACTGCATTTTATTTTGCTCATTTTTTTTTCCTCCTGAGAGTGTCCCAGGGGTTCTTGAGCTAAGTGTGGGTGTTTCCTGTTGTTTTTGTTTGTCTCTCAGTGTGTGGCCTGCGAGCGTGACCTCGGAGGCTCTTCCTCAGGAGCCGAAGTCAGAATCCGAAACAACCAGCTGTACTGCAACGACTGCTATCTCAGATTCAAATGTAAGAGAGCAAATCAGGGAGAAAATTTCTTGTCTTTTACAGAGAGCACGGGTTCCCACGTACTGCCCTGAACCTACGACCTGCTCCCCTTCCAGCTCACCTGCAAGCTCTGTGCCCTAGAGCTCCAGGCTTTAGGAATCTCACCATGTCGCCCTCAAAGAGGGTCCAGTGACTGAGTCAGTGGGTTAGTTCTCAGGTTCCAGCTCCACAGGGTTGGGTGTGGGGCCGAGGACCTGGAGACGGATGTGACCTGGGGAGTCAGGACAATGTTCAGTGCAGTTTAGTCTGCTCAGAGTCTAGAGAAACTTCTAATGACTCAAGAATACAAATCAAGTCAGTTAAAATGAGTCTTCTGTACAGCCTCTCATCTGATACTTGGCCCCTCAGAGTTTTAGCTGATTTCTATTATTTACCAATGTGGGTCCAATTATGTGATTTAGAATATGACCAACTTAAAGACTGTGGTTTAAAAGGATAATAAAGAATAGTCGGTGTATGTTTGTTACTATCATATCCTATTAACATATACAATAGTTTAAAAAGAGCGTTAATTCTGATTGCATAGTCTTTCAGTGTCATTTTTGAAAAAACTGGGTTTTTAAAAAACTTCACATGCTATTTTGTGTCGAAGCATGTTTTTGCCTGAAAGTGTGCTATAAAATACAGGATAATGTAATTGGATCGCCTGTTGTTTATAGCTACATAAAGACAACCATTCCTCCTTTTTATATTTTGAGCCTTGATGCTGGTAACATGTGTTTCTTCCTTATTGTGAAAGGGTCTTGGTTACAAGTGGTATCAGCAAAACCATATGCTTTTGAGCTCTGAGGTATTTATGTGGCCTTTCTGTGAAGAGTGCTTTGGAAATGGCGTCAGCTCAGTCAACTCTCTCTTATCTGTCAGCGTGGTTTGAGCCTTCTTTTGCCATTGGTCCAGGCCATTCCTGGATGCCAGCACTGAGGCTGGAGACTGTCAAGGCTGGGCATGAAATGGGGGGAGTGTGTGTATGTGTGTGAGCTTTTCTCTCTCTAGTCCAAATTCCAAAGCCAAATATAATTGATTTTTGGAATCAACATGGAAAAACTGCCCATGCCTTTTCTCTCCTCCAGGACAAATAACAGAGAGTTGAGTGTAACTTGTTTCTGTATCAGCAGTTAATTTTTACTCTCATTTTTGCAAAGAAAAGACTTGCTAACCCAGACTTCGTGGGTTTGCCTAGCTTTATCCTAAGTGAGTAACAGAGTTATTCCTTCTACCTCATGGGGTCATTCTCTGAGCCATCCCTACTATGAATCCCAGAGGCAATATTCGAGTGTTTCTGAATCTAAGTGCTTTTCTTTCTTCTCTCCTTGCCTGATCAGCTGGACGGCCAACTGCCATGTGATGTCAGCCTCCACCCGAAAGCCCTGTTGCAGATAGAAGAAGAGGTGGTTGCCGCTGATATAGATCTATAAATACATGTAACATCCTTTCACTCTGTTTTTTTAAAAAAGAATAACACTTTTTCTGACCTCTTTAGATTACATCAGAGCATTATAGTCTTGGTAGAACCTGTATTTTTGTTGTTTATTTATAAGATGGTAATGATGTGTGGCAAAAAATGCAGTATTTCCTTTTTGAATTCAGCATCATAAAAGCACAGGAAAAAAACAAGAACTTCCAAAAATTTTTTTTGAGACTGATAATGATCTGATTGACTTTCTAGGGGTGTTTTGAAGAGGGTTATTTTATTGTTTTTTTTTTAAAACTCTGAAACATTATTTGAAATAGTTAATATAAATATGTAATTGCATTTGCTCTGTTTATTATAAAATATACTAAATTAATGCAGAGCCATATGGAAAATTTCACTAAAATCCACTCCCAGATTTGCTTTGCGTATCCTTCTTTTCATTTATGTAATATTATGGTTAATTTTTTTTTTTTGTAGCTTATGTAACATTTTATTTGCTTGATGAGGAGAGCTCTATTTTCTTCACCAGAATTGTTTGCTAAGCAGTTCTCAGTAGAAAGCTGCGTCTTTTCATTCATGAAAATTATCATGGTTTGTATGCCAGAAGTTTTCTTCAGAAACTAGTGAGCCTTTCTGTACAACTGCATTTGTAAATAAACTTGCTTGATGCATTTAAGGAGTGTTTCCTTTTCTTCTGTGTGTATCTGTGTTTGTCTGCCTTCCAAGACTTTTAATTATGTTTCAGTGTGTGGCTTTTCTGATACTAAGTTTTCTTTGCATCTTTGCTGCTGCTGCTAAGTCGCTTCAGTCGTGTCCGACTCTGTGTGACCCCATAGATGGCAGCCCACCACCCTCCCCTGTTCCTGGGATTCTCCAGGCAAGAATACTGGAGTGGGTTGCCATTTCCTGCTCCAATGCATGCATACATGTTAAGTCACTTCAGTTGTGTCCAACTCTGTGTGACCCTATGGACAGCAACCCTCTAGGCTCCTCTTTCCACAGGATTCTCCAGGCAAGAATACTGGAGTGGGTTGCCACATCCTTCTCCCTTTAGCATCTTTACCGAGGTATAAATTGATATACAATAGAATGCACAAATGTAAACTGTACAATGACAAGTTTGACATGTGTATACCTGTGAAACTATAACTGTAATTGTGATATTGTTTTTCCTAAAAACTTTTAACAAGAAACTTTGTTTTTGATGGAAAGTTGCTTTTGAATGCAATATGTTTTTGTGATAAGAGGTGAAGTGAATGATGAATTGTTGAATGATTTGCCATGAATCTTTACCTATTCTTTTGCTCCTTTGGTAATAAGAGGAGATTATAATTTTTGAACATATATAGGGCAAAAAATATATATAGACTAATGTTTTAGAAACGTGGCATGGGCGTGCAAGAATAATGAACTTTAGCATGTTTCAAGCAAAAATATAAACTTACATGAATCCTTCATAGTAGTGAAACTGGAGTTGATAATTCTAGGATATGAGAACTGTACAGAGATACATTAGAAATATATAACCTCAAGGAGGGGAAAGGTATGCACCCAAAGAATTCTAGTGCCTGATAGAAATGACCAGGGCTAAGAGAGAAATCCAGTGTGTAAGAATCCATGAGACATTTGCACTAAGGGAGTTGAAGCAGCTTTGCAGCAGAGTTGATATTTGAACTTCATTTTTAAGAGTCAGTGTAACCTTAGCAGATAGAGCATGATGAAGGAACAAAATACCATTTCTCAGTTGGGGTCAAACTCCCAGAGTCTCCCTTACTTTGTTTTCCAATCAAAACCATACACACTTTGGCCTATTTTGCCAGAAGAATGAGGAGCTCCTTGGATATACTGTGTGGGATCACGTCTCCATGGAGTGGTAACAATCTGACATAGGGTGATGAGACTGCAAAAAGGAATAAATCAGTAGATGAGAGATTGTGACTCAAAAACATGGCAGGACCTAAAGAGAAGCAAAATAGTAACTGTGGGACCTGAAGCCTGGGCAGTGTAGAGACAGATATTGTAGAGAGAGGAGATGTGTTCTGTTTTGGGCATACTGAAGTGTTGACATACGCAGAAAAGAAGGAGGTGAAGGTAGTCTGCAATAGGAGTTTGGGTTTAAATAGAAAGAAATGGCATCTGTTAAAATTTGTTCATTTGCATGCTCAAATTGACTTAAATATAAGTCCATTTCTTCACCTGAGAGAAAGTCAAGAAGGTCAGTTTATCCAGAAGTCTAATATCATCAAGACCCACCATCATTCACCTCAGGCTGTTTGGCCACACAATGCTGGCTGATCCTCAGGCTACTTAATACCATCCTTGCAAGATGGCGGACAGGCTCCATGCTTCTTTGTTCACGTTTACAGGAAGAGACACTGATCCCTTAGTGCTGTTAAGTGTATAGGGCAGCTTTTCCAGAAGCCAATAACAGAAGCGCTTTCTTCTCATAGGCCAGGCTCGAGTTGTTTGTCCATTTTTAAAGCAGGGGACCCCCTTAAAGTGAGAATCAATTTCCCAGTCATGGTATTGCTAACTAATGGGAGTTTGGTGGAGTAATGTTGGGGGTCAGACAACATTTACCATAGTTAGTCTTTGTAAGTTCTCTTAAAAATTGGATGCTTGCATTGAGTGAGATGTTGTCTTTCAAAATTAAAGTTTGTCAATCAGTGAGTTTCTTAACACTATCAGAACAGGGGAGGAGATGAGAATATTTCCTTGGATGATACCCACCAAGGATCATGTGAGGGAGTACTCATATGAGGCAATGTAATCTCTTCAAGCAAATATAAAATATCAGCTCATGGTGGTGATGAGGCAAAAAATTGGTAACCTGGATAATTTGTGAATACTTCTGAATACTTTGTGAATACAAAGTGTGAGAAACAGACCCATACTTCTTCCAATTTCTTATATAGGAATTCATGAAAGGGAATAGTGGGTAAAGTGCTCATCTTCTTATGATTGAATTTTAAAGTTTAAGATTGTGGATTTTATATGCTCTAATCCCATGATATATTGTTTAATACATATAATTGACCCAGTCAGTCTCTTGGTGATTCTATATAAAGCTTTTTAATACATACACTGTAAAGATCCTCAAAGCTCATCCTGGAGAGTATTTTCCAATACCAATTTTATAGCACAGTCCTGTGAAAGATTATCAAAACTCTTTGCTATTAAAATTAGACTGGAATAAAAGGAATTATTTAAAATTCCATAGGGGAGACCTATTAAAGCCAGGCAAAGGGTGCAGCAGTGCTAGTTTCTAAGTTACACTCAGGTTTTAATTTACATATTTTTGCATGCTGTGTGAGTTAAATTTTTTTTGATAGCTAAAGTGCTTTATTAGATCTATGATGAATTCAGTGTCACAGACCTACATGGGAGGCACTGATCTGCCTGCTGCCATTTCAGGCTAAATAGAAAGTTCCTCTTACATGTATCAGAAGCTCACTTGCCCTTTCAGTCTGTCCTGTGGCAGTAGGAAGAGGTTCATCAAAGATGGCCAAGAGAACTTCTGGGTCAAACTTGCAAGTCCTGTGTGTTCTTAAATCCATTTCTACCTTCAAATTAGACTAGCTTCCTGGGATCTGTTAGTTGTAAAATGCTAGGTTTGTGTCAGTTTCAAGTTCGGATGTATCATGAGGTGTACGATGTCCATGTTGCCTTCATTCTGGATACTTATAAGTTCTGGTGTTAGGAATATAGCTCACAGCTGAAGAGGAGGCCAATGAAAGTGCAGAGAGAAGCCAGGAAAGAGCCTCACCTGTCACCTGAGTTCACCTTAACAGGCTTTTATCCAGTATTCACTAGGTGCTAGATTTATTAGGGACATGGTAGGCACCACTCCAGTACTCTTGCCAGGAAAATCCCATAGATGGAGAAGCCTGGTAGGCTGCAGTCCATGGGGTCACTAAGAGTCGGACATGACTGAGCAACTTCACTTTCACTTTTCACTTTCATGCACTGGAAAGGAAGGAAATGGCAACCCACTCCAGTGTTCTTGCTGGGAGAATCCCAGGGACAGGGGAGCCTGGTGGGCTGCCATCTATGGGATCGCACATAGTTGGACACGACTGAAGCGACTTAGCAGCAGCAGCAGCAGCAGGTACCAAGTGTGGTATTTTCATACTATTAAATAACTATGAAATCAGTTATGAAAATTAACATTTTTATAATTTAAATTATTTACGATTTTATAGTCCATAACGTGGCTTTCCTAGTGGCTCAGTTGGTAAAGAATCCACCTGCAATGCAGGAGACCCAGGTTCGATCTCTGGGAAGGTCCTCTGGAGAACAAAATGACAACCTACTCCAGTATCCGTGCCTGGAAGATCCCATGGACAGAGGAGCCTGGTGGGCTACACTCCATGGGGAGTCCAAATTAATATCTACTTAGAGTCCCATTCCACCTAAAGGCAAGAAAGCTCGATTCTAGTCTCATCTGTTTCTTCTTTCTAGCTTTTTCAGATTTTGTTGTTTTTGAGTTGCTAAGTTGTATCACTGAAGTCAAGAAGAAACAAAAATGAAAAATAATCCGAGGTTAGGAATTTGCTACATAATACAGGTGTCTTCATTGTATCTCAGTTTATAGTATTTGCAAAATTCTGTTTCAATGATGAAATATGAAAAACTGTGAGCCATTTGTTAAAAATATTTTAGAAGACTGATACTCAACAGTAAATTACTTCTTTATTAAAAATAATGATTTATGGTAAAACTCAGTACATTTACCCATTGATTGAACAGCTATTTTGGAATAAAGATTTCAGAATGTAGTTCCAATGTCTCATATTATTATTACTGTACTATTTTTACTGCATTGATTATTGCAAATTTTAGTCTCAAATTATAGTCAGAAGTTAGCAAGTGTGGTTCATTTTATAAAAACAGAATCTTCTTTTCCAGCTGTATTGAGGCATAATTGACAAAATTGCCAGATGTTTAAAGTACACAATGGAATGATATGCTATATACATTGTGAAAGGATTTCCCCCTTGAAGTCAGTTAACACCTCCATCACCACACATATTTATCCTTTTTCTTTTTTCTTTTTTTGGTGAGAACACTTAAGTTCTATTCTCTTAGCAGATTTCAACTATACAATACAGTGTTATCTGTTATAGTCACCATGATCTGCATTAGGTATGTTAGAGGAACCACTGACTGAAACCGCCTGCCCTGGCCAGGCAGGACAGTAACCTCTTGCCTGAGTTACCTTACAACAGGAGTCCTGGTAAGCGACGTGGAACTAACAGGCTACCACCAACCGGAAGTATTCAGGAAAGGTCAAAAGGAGAGAGGAGACACCAGTCCATGCGTCCTGCCAACCTCCTGGAATCATCCTCTCTGGCATCCATCTTGGCTGACCGATGCTCTTGCCACCAGGAAAGACTCTAATAAAGCCTGAGACTGTGAGCCATGTGACAGAGTAATTCTCCTGGGTTCCCTTACCCTACTTCTCTTCCCTGGAGCCCCTTCCCAATAAAGCCTCTTGGTTTGTCAGCACGTGTGTCTCCTCGGACGAGTCATTTCCAAGTGTTAGACAAGAGCCCACTCTCAGGCCCTGGAAGGGGTCCCCTTCCTGCGACAACTCCTCAGACCTTATTCTCTTATAACCAAAAGTTTATACCCTTTTAACAGTTCAGTTTAGTCACTCAGTTGTGTCCGACTCTTTGCAACCCCATGGACTACAGCACTCCAGGCTTTCCTGTCCATCACAAACTCCCAGAGCTTAACTCAAACTCAATGTCCATCCAGTCAGTGATGCCATCCAACCATCTCATCCTCTGTGGTTCCTTTCTCCTCCTGCCTTCAGTCTTTCCTAGCATCATGGTCTTTTCCAATGAGTCAGGTCTCCTCATCAAAGTACTGGAGTTTCAGCTTCAGCCTCAATCATTCCTTCCAATGAATATTCAGGATTGATTTCCTTTAGGATTGACTGGTTTGATCTCCTTGCAGTCCAAGGGACTCTCAAGAGTCTTCTCCAACACCAACCTCTCCCTACTTCCTTCACCCAGAGCCTCTGTGCAATCACTTTTCAACTCTCTAAAAGCAAGATCTTTAGTACTAAAGTAAAACAATATTTTGTAATGAGAAAGAGAATGACCATGAAATATTTTTTTGCTACCGTTGATGGCAAAAATGTTTGATGGCTTTGTTTTCATTACTTTGTTTGGCAGTAGTTGAAGACAGTCTGCATTTTTTCCTTTGCAGAAAAAATGTTCCGAATTTGTTGACCTTTTCCCTAAGTGACTGCCTGTCTTTTTCCTAGTAGATATTTAAAATACAGAAACAAGCTTAATAATCTTGTACAGTACAGGTGATAATTTAAAAGCAAATAAAATATGTAACTCCTTTTGAAAGAAACATGTGCCATGAGAGAATATTTTGAAAATGAATGTTTAAAAAGTTTCCATTGTTACATGGGTTTGTTGCAAAATCTAAATATCACATACACAACAATTCTCATTTAAAAGGTTTAACAATATTTTCAAGTGATACACTTCAAGCAGAATTTGAACCAGTTTATATAAATATACACAAAAGGCAGAGTCAGTGAGTGACAGTAGTGGGATGGGAATTAGCTCATCTTTAACAAATTTCTTCCTAAATGGGAGATGGCATTGAGCAATGAGTAGCTGCTTAGTAAATTGCTAAGTGTGGCTTTGTAATCCAGCCAAGGACACACTCCTTTCACCTGCCTGTTTGTGCCAGCCATCAAACCAAGGATGCTCGTACAATAGTCCACAACCAAATCTTCCAATCTTTTTCATCGCCAACCGAGATATTTTTTAAAATCAGAATATTCATATTGTGTTCACAAAACATCTAGGAAAATAAACATTTTGAGGAAGGAAAGTCTTTTGTTAAATACCAGTAAGCAAATAGTTTAAATACTGTTTTTATAGTTACCTTTTTTACCTTCTGTTTTTAGCACATTTTGATGTACAAATCCTATTGCAGTGCTCATATAGGATTTATACATAAATATTAATATTGGAAGCAATGTACTTTTCTTTTAATTTTTTTTCTAAACTGAGGTGGTTTGTTATAAAGTTGGGATTAAAGGTGTTTACAGTTATGGCAACTAAAACCAAAAAAGTGAATTGATGAACGAGTTTCAGACCAGAACTTGAGCTTAGATTTTGTTCTGTTTGGGATTTTTCCATCTTAAATCTTTTTAATGTGTATTTTAAAAATTAGTCTAGGTGAAAGGAATTGCAGTAAAACACATTCACATTTGTTGGAGAATTGGAGCATTAGCATCAGGACTTGCTCTCTTGTTTGGTTATGATACACCTGGGGTAGAAACTTGAACTTTCAGAGGCACAAATCTCCTTGTGAAAAGCCTTTAGTGACTAAATAAAGTGCTAGGTCTTATCCTGAATTTTGCGTTTTTCTATTAATAACTGTATTTGTCCCCCAACTCCTTGATGGATGGATCCAAATTTTCTAAATGTTTTGTATCACCTTCATGGCAATTAGCACGTAGGATGAGGGCAGGATGATGTGATGCTTAGGGCAGCAGGGCTCAGCAGCAGGGTCTGTGGCTCCCTGCTCACTAGACCTGTAACCCTGAGTGACTTAACTTCCCCTCTCCGTGCCTCACTTAAGTGCAAAACAAAAATAATAAGGAAATTGCAAATAGTCTATATTTCAAGATCTTGTGACCAAGAACAGCCTCAAGTCAGTTCATGTGAAGCTCTTAGGATAGTGGTTGGCAAAAAAGAAACAAAGTGCATGTTAACTACTCAGCTGCAGGGCAAACAGAGTTGGAAGAAAGACATAATCTATCTACTAAAAACTTTATTTCAGCTTTTGCATTGATACAGGGTTGACACAATTTTAAAAAATCAACAATAAATAATAGAGCAGCTATGTTCCTAATTCCCCATTTCTTTGCAAGGATCTCTACTCGCAGTGTTCCTTTTATGTATTTCTAACACGAGGTGGCAGTGTTGGCACGAGGAGGGAAAAACAATTTTTTCTCCCCTTTCCCCATCCTGTTTGATAACTTTCTGGTTAGTTTTCGAATCACCGATTTGTCTCCTATTTTTAGTCTGAGCACAGCCCAGCGCTGAGTCCTACAGGAGAGTGGCTGAAGGATTAACAGGAAATTTAAATGCTCGTTGCTTCAGGAAATCCTGGCTGATGCAACGTGGAGAAGTGAGGTCCTTATTTCTCTATATACGATGGTTACACCCGATTTTAGGGCTTTTTTTTCTGCGTAGGAATAGACCTAGAGATGCTTCAGCCCACTGAGCAGCAGCCTGGAGGCTGGCCCAGAGCACGCTGCCAGCTTGGAGAGGTTGCCCTGTTTTAGGAATTTCCAGGTTTCCTCAGCTAATGAGCCATCTACACTCTGCACGGGTGGGTGTTGCTGCAGCCATAATGGGCTTTCTTTGTGGGAGAGGCAAGGGATTGCCAGGACATCTGGGCCTTAATTTTAAAAACGACCAGTTTTTTAAATACATTTTTTTACTGTTTTAAGATTTTTCACCTGGAGCTTCTCTGAGAAGGGTGAAGGTTGACTATCCCATGTTAAAATGAAAACATGCCACAGACACAAGTGTCCAAAAGGACGGGGCCCAGAGAAGGATGAAGAGGACTCCTATTCCTTTGGGTTGGATTCCCGCCCCCACCCATCCATTCAGTTAGCAAGTATGTCTTGAGTGCCCACTATAAGGTTGGCATTATTGACTGAAAAACAATATACAACCTAAAAGTTGAGAATTATGTTTTATTTGGTGGACAAAATTGAGGACTTAACCCCAGAAGGCAGCCTCTCAGATAGTTTTGAGGGATTTCTCTGAAGAGGTAAGGGAGGAGGCAGGATAGATAGAAATTTGTGACAAAGACCAGGTAGTTAGGACATAAGACTGTGAATCCCCTGGTTGCCTGGCGGTTAGGGTTCTGAGCTTTATCATGGCCTGGGTTCAATCCTTGGTCAGGGAACTGAGATCTGCAATATGGCAAAAATCCAAAACATTCATTAAAGGAAAGCCAGACATCTCAAGTTAAGGAGTTTAGCACTTTTCTCTGTATGGGAAGATGGAGAGTCTGGGCTCATTGAGACCGTTCCTTTGATATCCGCCTGATCTATATAGGGCCCATATCCTGCTTTTCTCCCTCTCAAATCCCCTGAAGCTGCACAACGGGGGGTGACTGCATGGCTGATGGCTTGATAACTGAAACATCCTCTGTTTGCTGATATGGCAGGCGACACTTTCCACTCACAGCATTGATATCAGCAAGGCAGATAAAGCAGTGAGTGAAACACGTACGTCAGCCCTCTATGGCGCTTATGTTGTAGTACACAAAGATGGCAGGTGGTAAGTGAAATTACGGGGTAAAGGGCTGGAGAGAGACGGGAAGTGAAGGGATTCCCTTTTAGAGAGGGTGGCCAGGAAAGGAGTCCTGAATGTGGTGATGTCTGAGGAGACACCTGAATCACCATGGCTTGTTCCTGTCTCCCCTGTGGAACCCTATACCAAGGTCACAGGTGTGGAGGCCTGTACTAAGGTCACAGGATAAAAATCTCTGGAACTGACCAAGCCCCACAGCAACTGTTGCCATGAGCCTAAACCAGCCAGTTACCTGGCCCCATATTCTGGAAAATACCCACCTTACCATCTACCCTATAGCATCTTAATGCCACCATTCCAATAGGAATTTTCTCTGTCTTGAGGCTATAAAAATTGGCTGCAAGCCGGCGAAAACGTTTGGCTCTCCCTTGAGCCGGCCCGCAGTTCTAACCATGTCTCCCACTAATCAACTTTATTTTCCTCTCATTCTGTCTCATGTCTGGAAATTCTTCTCCAACCCATGCAGGACCATGACATCCCCCAAATTCATCTGTTAAATCCTAGTGCCCAATGTGATGATATCTGGAGATGGGGCCTTTAGGAGATAATTAGGCCATGAGAGTGGAGCCCCTGTGAATGAGATCAGTGCCCTTATAAAGGAGATTCCGTATATCTCCTGCCTTCTCTGCCATGTGAAGACACAGCAAACAGACGGCCGTGTGAGAACCAGCAAGCAAGTCCTCACCAGACACCAAATCCACTGGAGCCTTGATCTTGGAACCCCCACTTCCAGAACTCTGAGAATACATTTCTGTTGTTTAGGAGCCACCAGCCGATGTTATTCTGTTACAGCAGCTTGAGCAGTACGACATGAATGAAGTGAGGGCATGAAACAGGCAACTTCCTAGGATAAGACTATTCCAGAGGGAAGGACATATAAATGCTCTGAGGAAACTGGGTCAGGAGGCACTGAGGTCTTGGGGGTAGATGCAGATTGAGAGGGTCTTATGAAAATCAGTCACACTCTCACTGACTTAATGGACGTGAGTGTGAACTAACTCCAGGAGATAGTGAAGGACGGGAAAGCCTGGAGTGCTGTGGTCCATGGGGTCGCAAAGAGTTGGACATGACTAATCAACTGAACAGCAACCAGAGAGAATACAAAATTACATTCAAAATTGAATACATAAATAAAAATCCCAAGAAACTGAAATTATAAAAGCTGATAAATTGTGCAAGCGTCAAAGTCCAATAAAGACATTATACTCATGAACTGCCCCACACATCTATGACTTAATTATTTTTTGCTATAGTTTTGGCTACATACACTTTGATCACTTCTTCATATGACTAGGATGGTGTAATACATTTTTACAGAGATAATAGATTTCGTCTTTAACATGGTTGAGCAAAATCTTATTGATGGTTTGTAAATTTCTTTCAGCTTTCATGTTTCTTTTTGGTTATACCAGGTAAATTTCAAAGATTCTCAACATTGAAAAATCCCTGAAATTTCTTTGAAATATGAGCTGTAAGATTTGGAAGAATTTTCCACAGAGAAAATTCTGGTTTTGTTCATTTCCAGCCTTTTTTTTTTTTTTTCCCTACTACTGTATATTCTAAAATGGGGCTGTGGAACCACAATCATATCTCATTTGACTTTTGCTCTCTTATCTTCACATCCTGACATGGTAGGGTAAGTCAGCATGGAGGGGTGGGCATTTTCTGGAAGCCCTTCCTGAACAAGGACAACTACAACACACAGAAGTAACCACAAGCCACAGGGGTGCACCTCACACAAATTACAAGTCCTTGAATCTACCTCCCCTGAGGCCCCAAAATGCCATGACTATGCCACTGCCTTCTGACCAGAGGGGAGATGTATCAGAGGGAAAACAGGACTAGAAAGAGACAGAGGTCTTAATCGGTTGTGGTTAAATTATTCTTCTTCTGCAAGGTTTACAAATCTTACGACTATGTTGACACATTACTGTACAAGTAAGGGTCACAAAGAGTCAGACACACCTGACCACCCGAACTGGGGTCCTAAGACTTAAGCTCCGAAAACTCCATGGAAAACCCAGCTCTTCTAGAATGGAAAGATATTTCTTCCCTCCCCTTAGGTCATTGAAAGGAAAGGAGGTCCAGCAGTGTGGGATTTGTTTGGGAGAATCACTTAATATAACCACATTCCAAAACATACCTGATTGGCCATGGCAGACAGATATTCCATCTTGTGCAGTTGTGTGTCACCAACCAGGATGACATGAGGCCATGCGGTGAACACAGCCGTTTTGGGGACAGTTATTCTAATGAATGTATGGTGGAAGGTAAAGGGAAGTGGGATTAGGTAGGTTCAGTGAGGTTACTAGGCATTTTAATTTCAAAGTATTTTTTTTCTTCTTATTTAAAAAAAAATTTTATTTTTGCTTTATTTTGCTTTACAATATTGTATTGCTTTTGCCATATATTGACATGAATCAGCCACGGGTGTACATGCATTCCCAATCCTGAATCCCCCTCCCACCTCCCACCCCACATCATCTCTCTGGATCATCCCAGTGCACCAGCCCCAAGCATCCTGTATCCTGTATTGAACATAGACTGGTGATTCATTTCTTACCTGATAGTATACATGTTTCAATGCCATTCTCCCAAATCATCCCACCCTCTCTCTCACACAGAGTCTGAAAGTCCGTTCTATACATCTGTGTCTCTTTTGCTGTCTCGTATAGAGGGTTATTATTACCATCTTTCTAAATTCCATATATATGTGTTAGTATACTGTATTGGTGTTTTTCTTTCTGGCTTACTTCACTCAAAGTATTTTTTAAAATATGTAAATTCCATTTGTAAAGTATGTGGATCATATGTGAATTTTTAGGCTAAAACAAGCTTTCAGAAGAACTCCCTTGCAATGGCCTGCCATAGGGACAGCATCACAGCCTTTGCACAGTTAGGGCTTCCTCCATAGAAAATTGAGGTAAGTCTATTCTGTCTAAAGGTTCTATCCTGTGGTAGGCGAGGGCTTATGATCCCTTGTCTGGGTTTTCCAGGTGGCTCAGTGGTAAAGAATCCTCCTGCCCATGCAGGAGATGCAGGAGACTCCGTTTCAATCTCTGGGTCAGGGAGATCCCCTGGAGGAGGAAATGGCAACCCACTCCAGTATTCTTGCCTGGAAAATCCCATTGACAAAGGAGCCTGGTGGGTTACAGTCCATGGGGTCACAAAGAATTGGACATGACTTATTGACTGAGCTCACATGATCCCTTGTCTACCAGTGTGGACCCTCCTAACAACACTGGAGGTGCTGGTTTGCAGCTTTGATTATTCACACGATCTATCTGTATGCATAAGCAATGAAGCTCAGAGGTTAAGTGTGCAGATTTTTGGTGCCTAAAGTCAGGCAATGGTTACAAGCATCGGCTGAATTAATTTTGGACATTAGCCATTGCTTGGCACAAAGCTGTGCGGTGCATGTCAGCTGCTGACTGATTTCTCTGGAAGATTCCTGCTCAGGCTCTTCCTTAGCCTCATCAGTTCTCCTTGATTGGAGCAGTTATTGGCATTTACGGTGGCACTTCTGCACATGTCAGAAGGCCCAGCTAATCAGGATGGGAGCTGCCACCAGGCCTCATGAGGGTTGTGGTCTAGCCTGGTCATATTTTCAAAAAATTATCTTATAGCAGAAACTTTCTGTTCAAAATAAAATCTTGTTAAATGCAGCTGTTCAGGTTGAACCAGAGATGGGGGCCGGGGTGGGGGCCTAGAAGCCCAGTTGAAAGTGAAAGTCGCTCAGTCATGTCCGACTCTTTGAGACCCCATGGACTGCAGCCCACCAGGCTCCTCTGTCTATGGGATTCTCCAGGCAAGAATACTGGAGTGGGTTTCCATTTCCTTCTCCAGGGGATCTTCCTAATCCAGGGATTGAATCGAGATCTCCTGCATTGCAGGTGGATTCTTTGCCATCTGAGCCCCCAGAGAAGACCAGCTATCTGCCCTCTATTACTGTCCTTCTCTTTTAGGGCCCTGGGAACCCTGCAAAATCTTATTGTTTCGTAGAACACAGTTTGCAGACCCTAAAGATCCACAAATTTCAAAGAAAATGCAGATATTTTTTATAAATTGAGCCATAACTCCTTATCATGTTAACAGGGCCAGGCTTACAGAAATCCATAGTTGTAATTTCATGTGTCAATCAAGTTTCTATCCAAACTATGGAGTAGACTGACTTGAGTTCCTTCTCTGGTTCCTGCTCTTTGTATTTTACGGCATGAGAGGGACAATGACAGGAAGAAAATTGAGGGTTAGCTGTTTTCATTTTAGATTCAACCAACATTTATGGAACATCTAGACATCATGCCATGAACTCTCATTATTAACCTGTAAAGTGAGTATCTTTTCAGATGAATAAAGTGAGCTCAGAGAGGTTAAGTGCCTTGCTCACCTCAGAACCTTAATGATTTAGAAATATTTCTTAAAATGATGTAGATGTTATACCCACCTTCTAGTGTGATGTGAAAATGATAACAATTTGTATTTGTGGGAAGCTCTATTATGTGCAAAATATTAATACTTTGACCTTTGAAACTTTTGGCATGTGGCAATCAAATATAGACGCCCCCCCCCTTCCAACCCCTGCAACTTTTGGTCTCAGACTAGGATTAGATTAGTTTAAGATTGAAATTACACACAACTTATGTTGGGACTTGAGCCATGGGCCAGGACTCAGACCCAGCCAAAACTCAGACTGAGCCTTGACCTCACTGTCTGTTAATTAAAATCCTCCACCTGGTGTCAAGACTTACTGAAGCTCAGGTTCTTCATGCCTCAGCGTAGAAGGAATTCAGTGAGAGGCAAAGTGATAGGTAGGAAGTAGATTTATTGAGGGAGATATACATTCCATAAACAGAATGCAGTCTGAATCAAAAGGTAAGAGAGCGGCTTCAAAACGGGGCAGTTAGTTTTTATGGGTTGGCTAATATCATGAGCTAATGAATGGGAGGATTATTCCGACTGTTTTGGGGAAGGGATGGGATTTCCGGGACTTGGACAACTGCCCAGTTTGGGGCCTTTTATGGTTGGCCTCTGAACTGTCGGGGCACCAGGGGTTGTGTTGTTTAGCATATGCTAATATGTTCCAGTGAGCACATAATGATACTAAAATCTCCCGGAATTTGAATCTTCAGCCATCTCGGACCTAGCTGATTCTAGCCAGTTTATGTCGTGTCCTCAACCACTATGTTACTTTTTAAAGTTTGTGCCCTCCCATTTCAAGATGCAAGATGACACAGTCTGGATTCACAATCTGGTTATGAGCCTTCTCTATCTCAGCGCACTATCACCCAAGTGAGAGGGCTTTCATCTCTTCTATCCCACCCTGACCAGTTTACTCATAGAAAATGTTTTTGGTGATTCCTAAATCGGTGTTTTCTTAATATGGATTGACTTAGCTCCTTCTACCTCTGGGAGTTTAAGTTTTTTTCCCAACTACCATTGTGATGGAGTCTATGGAAGGTTAGCCAAGTGGCCAAGGGCCTGGCCACTTAAACACCTTTATTGTTATTCAGTTGCTTAGCTCTCTCTGACTCTTTGCGACCCTATGGACTGCAGCTCACCAAGCTTCCCTGTCCATCACATACTCCTGGAACTTGCTCAGACTCATGACAATTAAGTCAGTGTTGCCATCCAACCATCTCATTTTCTGTCATCCCTTTCTCCTCCTGCCTTCAATATTTACCAGCATCAGGGTCTTCTCCAATGAGTCAGCTCTTTGCATCAGGAGCTTCAACTTCAGGATCAGTCCTTAAAATGGATATTCAGGGTTGATTTCCTGTAAGATTGTCTGGGTTGTCTCCTTGCTGTCCAAGGGATTCTCAAGAGTCTTTTCTAAGTCCACAGTTCGAAAGCATCAATTCTTCAGTGCTCAGCATTCTTTATGGTCCAACTCTCACATCTGTACATGACTACTGGAAAACCTGTAGTTTTGACTTTATGGACTGTTGTTGACAAAGTAATATCTCAGCTTTTTAATATGCTGTCTAGGTTTGTCATAGCTTTTCTTTCAAGGAGCAAGTGACTTTTAATTTCATGGCTGCAGTCACCCTCTACAGTGGTTTTGGAGCCCTCCAAAATAAAGTCTGTCACTGTTTCCACTGTTTCCCCATCTTTCCCTAGGAAGAGATGGGACCAGGTGCCATGATCTTAGTTTTCTGAATGTTGAGTTTTAAGCCAGCTTTTTCACTTTCCTTTTTCACCTTGATCAAGAGGCTCTTCAGTTCCTCTTCCTTTTCTGTCATAAGGGTGGTATCATCTGCATATCTGAGGTTCTTGATATTTCTCCCGGCAGTCTTGCTTCCAGCTTGAGATTCATGCAGCCCAGCATTTTGCACGATGTACTCTGCATATAGGGCTTCCCTGGTGGCTCAGATGGTAAAAGAATTCACCTGCAATGTGGGAGACTTGGGTTCAATCTCTGGGTGGGAAGACCCCCTGGAGGAGGGCATGGCAACCCAAGTGGCCAAGGGCGAAGGGCCTGTACTGGGGCCCTGTATTCTCCAGTATTCTTGCCTGGAGAATCTCTGTGGACAGAGGAGCCTGGTGGGCTATAATCCATGGGGTCACAAAGAGTTGGACACGACTGAGCAACTAACCACACATACATACTCTGCATATAAGTTAAATAAGCAGGGTGACAATATACAGCCTTGATGAACTCCTTTCCCAATTTTGAACTAGTCTGTTGTTCCATGTCCAGTTCTAACTGTTGCTTCTTGACCTGCATACAGGTTTCTCAGGAGGCAGGTAAGGTGGTCTGGTATTCCTATCTCTTTAAGAATTTTCCACAATTTGTTGTGATCCACACAGTCAAAGGCTTTAACATAGTCAGTGAAGCAGAAGTAGATGTTTTTCTAGAATTCTCTTGCTTTTTCTATGATCCAGTAGATGTTGGTAATTTGCCCTCTGGTTCCTCTGCCTTTTCTAAATTCAGCTGTATATCTAGAAGTTCTCAGTTCACATACTGTTGAAGACTAGCTTGAAGGATTTTGAGCATTACCTTGCTAGCATGTGAAATGGGTGCAATGGTGCGGTAGTTTGAACATTCTTTGGCATTGCCCTTCTTTGGGATTGGAATGAAAACTCACCTTTTCCAGTCCTGTGGCCACTGCGAGTTTTTCAAATTTGCTGGCATATTGAGTGCAGCACTTTTCTAGCTTCATCTTTTAGAGTTTGAAATAGCTCAGCTGGAATTCCATCCCCTCCACTAGTTTTGACTTGTCTGTGAGCATTTGAGAGTCTCTGGTGGGCACATGGGTTGACAGTGACCTCCTGCAGGGTCAGTGACACTGAATACAACAGTCCTGGGAAGCGTGGCATGCTGGCATAAGTCCTTTTGGAGGAAGTTGCCATTACCCCTACCATAGCTTGGCCTGAAGTCAAACTACAGGGAGGGAACACAGCCCTACCCATCAGCAAAAAATTGTATTAAAGATTTACTGAACATAACTTTGCCCACCAGAGCAAGACCCAGTTTCCCTCACAGCCAGTCCCTCCCATCAGGAATCTTCCACAAGACTCTTATCCTCACCTTTCAGAGGGCAGACAGAATGAAAACCACAATCACAGTAAACAGTCTAATCACATGGACCACAGACTTGTCTAACTCAGTGAAATTATGAGCCATGCCATGTAGGGCCAGCTAAGACGGACGGATCATGGTGGAGAGTTCTGACAAAATGTGGTCCACTGGAGAAGGGAATGGCAAACCGCTTCAGCATTCTTGCCTTGAAAACCCCATGAACAGTATGAAAAGGCAAAACCCCTTCATTACCAGAGGAAAATAGCCTTTATATCTTGAGAGAGGTGAAGCACAGGGAGACCAGTATTTTGTGTTCATTTAACACCCAGTTTAAACTTTCCCTCCAAGGCTTCCCTGGTGGTTCAGATGGTAAAGCGTCTGCCTGTAATGCAGGAGACCAGGGTTTGATCCGTGGGCCAGGCAGATCCCCTGGAGAAGGAAATGGCAATCCACTCCAGTACTCTTGCCTGGAAAATCCCATGGACAGAGGAGCCTAGTAGGCTAAGTCCTTGGGGTTGCAAAGAGTTGGGCACGACTAAGTGACTCCACTTCACTTTAAACTTCCCTCAGCCCTCTCCAACCCAGTAGTGGATACAAAAAAAAAACAAGGAGAAGAGTGATGAGACCTGGATTCCAATTCTGCCTTTTAATAGTGATCTTGGGCAGATGGCTTTATCTCTCTAGCCTCTAATTTCTAGATAAAAATGAACTATTTTGCCTCATAGCTGAAGTGGACTTGTCATACCACTAGGGGGCAGGCAAATACAACCCCTGAGGTGCTTACATCTCACACGCAGGAGTAAACAATGAAAAGTTTTAATATAAATAAGTTTTTAGAAGTTTTAAAAATATGGTACAATAACACGTTGATCTTCCCAGTTGGCGCTTGTAGTAAAGAACCCACCTGCCAATGCAGGAGATGCCAGAGGTGCAGGTTCGATTCCTGGGTGGGGAAGATCCTCTGGAGGAGGGTGTGGCAACCCACTCCAGGATTCTTGCCTGGGAAATACCATGGACAGAGGAGCCTGGAGGACTAGGGTCCATGGGGTTGGAAAGAGTCTGACACGACTGAAGTGACTTAGTACGCAGGCATGCACAATAATACGTGAGTTTTCTGATGGGGTGTTTGAAGACTCTCAACTGTAAATTACACCCTTCCTGTTGTTGGGTTTAGTTTTCTGTATTGTACGTTGCCACAATGGCTAGCATTTATTGAGTACTTGCTGTGTGCAAGGTGCTGCGTTGTACATATTACCTGTCACCTGCACAATGAACTTTGCAAGTGAGTCTTGTTTATGCTCTACCCGGAAGGACCGTAAATCTCAGCCAGGCTAGATGGCTTGCCCGAGGTCACACAACTGGCAACTGGCAAAGCTGGGATTCGGATGTACGTCTGATTGCCCCTGGGCCAGACCCTGCTTTATTCCCACAGTTAACCTCCTTCCACAGCTGCATGAATCCGTGCACGTGGTCTAATCTGCCCATGCGCCCCTGCAGTCATCCTGAGCACAGTTACGTCATGGAACCATTTCTCTGTCTCTCTTTAAATAATTTTATTTATTCATTTTCAGCTGTTCTGAGGCTTCATTGCTGCGCTGACTTTCCTCTAGCTGCGGTGAGCTGGGGCTACTCTTCCTAGGTGCGCAGGCTTCTCCTTGTGGCGGCTTCTCTTCTTCCTGGGCACCGGCTCTAGGGCGTGAGGGCTTCGGTCGTTGTGGCTTCCGGGCTCTAGATCTTAGGCTCAGTAGTTGCACGGTGCTTGGGCTTAGTTGCTCAGCGGCATGTGGGATCTTCCTGGTCCAGGGATCCAACCCATTTTTCCTGCACTGGCAGACAGATTCTTTACCACTGAGTTACCAGGGAAGCCCTCCTTATCTCTTTCTATGAGTGACTCTGGCTTCATAAAACTAGAAGTTGCTAGTGCAGAAAAGGTTAAGTTAGGACCGTATTTCCAGAACATCACTGGTTCACCTTTACTGCGTCCATTGGTCCCTCAGAGCTCTGAAGCCCACACCCCGCTCTGAAGCCACGCTCCAGCAGTCTCCCACCCGGTCTGCTGCCTCCTAGAGGCCTTCCTTCTCCAGATCCTCTCCTGTTCTCTCTCCACCTGGTGCCCAACGTGGGGTGAGAGCTTGTGGTTCTGTACTCTTTCTGTTGGGTGCCCGCAGCTGCCAACGCTGTAGAATTCACTACACAATCTTCCATTGGCTGTCACAGTTATCCCTCTGCCCCATCCACATCTTACATGAGCTTAGGACCTGCTGCTTCCAAGGACTGCAAATCAATGTATGTTTCCTAACAACATCCAGCATTTCAGAAAACTTCTCTCTTGCTTGCCACCTATCAGGGCCTCTTTTTTTTTTTTTTTTTTTAATATATATTTTAACATCAAGTTCAAAATATCTCCTTCAAAATGCTTTCCTAGAATATCATTACTCAACACTGAACATTCCTTTGCTTAGTTTTCAGTTTCTATTTTATTAATTTCGGCACCTTGTATATTGCTTCTCAGATCTCCCCTTTCGTGTGTTTGTTATATGTATATTCCTAACTGAATGAGAAGTTCCTTGAAATGATTGGTGTTTGATATCTCTCCAGATTTAACTTAGTGCTAATAAAAATCAATACTGAATTAGATTCCATTTCTGTTCCTCATGTATGAGGCAGGGATCGGATAGGGTGCATCATTTCAGTACCTCAGAGGATCATCAACATGCCCACTGGGGGATATTTAGGATCACCTGTAATGTTTTGTGCTTTAAGGCATAGTCTGGTATCATTTGCTCAAAAACCCAGCGAGGCAGCCACCATTATCATTCGTGGTTAACACATGACTTCTCTCTTGGTCAGTAGTCTTGGCCAAAGGCAGAGTGCTGAGCAGAGCAGGATTTGAATCCAGGCAGTCTGACTCCAGAATTCTTGCCTTTAATTCTTAGGGCGTGGAAACCCACTCCAGCATTCTTGCCCGGAGAATCCCATGGACACAGGATCCTGGTGGGCTACAGTCCATAGGGTAGCAAAAAGTCAGGCAGGACTGAAATGACCCAGCAGGCACGCTCAGACTATCTGCCTTATATCTGAGACTTTGGTACTGTCTGGCCTTGAAGTTTCAGAGCTGGGGTGTGGAAGGGAGGACAGCAGTGGTGATGGCAAGAATGATGAAAGCGGAATGGTGGAAGTCTTATTATTTCACAATGTGTTTCCCTGTGACCCCATATGTCTTGAATAAACTCTACTAACATTCATGAAATGTTTGAGATCAGAGTTCTTGCAGAAACCCTGGGAAGAGGCAAAGGAGCTTGACGAGAGTCAGACATCATGGTGAGAATGCCGATTTTATCTAGATCTCAAAAGGAGTGGGCCCTTCAGCTGGACAGAAGCTACTGTTTTGGCCATTAGTCTCTAAAACAAAAAAGAAAAGATATATGTCACCTTTAACCAAAAAGACTCAGCTAGAGGACCCATCTCTCTCAGGTACATAGGTTCCCAGCTGAAAATCACTAGGCTTCTCTCATGCTTTGTGGTCACTTTGGGTGCAGAGAAGAGGGGAAAAGCAGAAGCTCCCTTAACTTTTCAATTTATTTATGTATTTTTGGCTGTGCCGGGTCTTCGTTGCTTCACACAGAGGAATTCTGTAGTTGCGGCAAGTGGAGGCTACTCACTAGCTGTGCGGCTCGGGCTCCTCATTGCAGTGGTTCCTCTTGTTACACAGCATGGGCCCCAGCTTCATGGCTTCAGTAGTTGGGGTGTATGGGCCTAGTCGCCTCGGCATGTGGAATCTTCCTGGGCCAGGAATCAAACCCATGTCCCCTGCATTGGTAGGTGGATCCTTAACAAGCGGACCACCAGGGAAGTCCCTCTCTTATCTTTTCTTTTGTTTCTCTACATCCATTATAGTTGCTGCAAAAATGGCAAACGCACCACTCAAAATGGCCCCAAGTTTTTTACTCCCTGGTTAGTATTGGTGCTACCATGGAAAATATCGAACAACTGGACTGGCCCGGGCAGTGAGCCTCAAACCAGATGATAATTATAAATGACTCATGCAGACCGGAAGTGTCCATTAAATATTAGACTGGATTAGTCCAATCATTTGTTTTCAGTCTCTCTGATTGGTAGCAAAGGGGAGGCAAAATTAGCTCTTGCCTGGACCTCAGTGGCAGAGAAGCTGGGATCAGCTGTCACCTTTGGCAACTCTGGTGGCTATCCAGGAAAATACTAAGGAGGTGATGAAATTATATGTGACATCTCAAGACAGAAGGTCAGGTGAGTGGTTCCCAAACTTGTCTGATAATAGGAGTTACTTTGTGGGTTAGAAAAAATATAGCTCCAAGGTTGTGCCTGAGGCCAATTGGACTTTTAGCCACAGGGCTATACTTATAAAATAAAAATTCCCAAGGTGATTTTTGATAATAGATTTGATCACTAACTTATTGGAGAGAACATTCCATTATTGTTATCTATTTTTTCTTGGGAAGTCTCCCTTATTTCCTGATTGAGATCCAGAACTCTTTCCCTGGTTATAAAGGTCAATTATCTGAGCAAAGTGATATGTAGATAGGACATTCAGAAGGATTTACACCATGCTTGTGTGTGTGCATAAAATGCATTTGAAATATGACCTTTATTCTATAATTAAGCCCAATGAAAATGTGGTATTTTAAGCCTTGGTTTCATTACGTGTAGAATAATAATGATTATAACAAAAATGATGATCCATGTAAACCAACTCAATAGCATCGATTGTGTATCACTGACAAGTTCATGGCTTGGCAGGTAGACTTTTGCCTAATCCCACAATTCAGGGGCTTTCTAGGTGGTGCTAGTTATAATGAATCTGCCTGCCAATGCAGGAGACTTAAGATATGTGGGTTTGATCTCTGGGTGGGAAAGATCTCCTGGAAGAGGGCACAGCAGCCCAGTCCAGTATTCTTGCCTGGAGAATCCCATGGACAGAGGAGCTTGGTGGACAACAGTCCATGGGGTCACAAAAGAGCTGGACACGACTGAGGCAGCACGGACAGACAGTCAACCTGAGTTTTGTTTTGATTTTTTTCCCCTAGGTTAAGACAATTCCGATTTCTTCTCTTCCCAAACTTTTAATCTCTCATAGACTCCAACAATAGAAAAAGACCAGTACAATTCCCTTGATGACAATTGCCCTTTTCTCAGATTTTCCAACATAAGGTAGAAGTTTTTGAGTCAATACAGTGGTCAGTGGGAAGTCTACACTGAAATCAGTATCATGCCTGCAAGTTTGCTTGGGGATTGCTTCAATAAACTCTGGGAAATAAAACTCTTTCTGCGGAAGAATCAATCATACTTATCTGGCTTGGAGCCAGTTCTGAAACAAAGGACTATCTCACTGGATGTAGTACTATTTCTAAACCAAGTGATGCAGAATGTTCTTGATTGTCAGAAAGTGATAAAAATAAATGTGGTGATTAGATACCCATTGTGTTTATCAGGGACTCCAAAGCAGAGAAACTAGTGATAGAAATTCTGTGATCACTATAAAAATAAACTCAAAATAAATTAAAAAATTCAAAGCTGCAATTCCCAATCAGGTGTCTCTAAACTACATAGTGAATGGAGAAAGAGACTTTTAATTTAAAAATTCTAATAGAAAGCATATATCTACTATGAAATGACCAAATAATAAATTATTTGATAGCTATTCATCAAGAAACAAAACTTGATTGGGCACATGGATAAATGGAAATATTAAATGTAGAGAGTTTAAACATGGTGAAATTTTGTTTCAAAAGTATCCATTATTCAAAAATAAACTGAGTTCCTTGGATGTAATTGTATTTTATAGGATAGACTTGAGCATGTCTTTGAGGATAGTGGATCCCAGCTTTTTAAATGCCCCAGCTCATTTTTTCTCCCTCATACACTCAAAGAAATACTATTTGTATATTTATCTTATCAGTAACCTCAGATATGCAGATGGCACTACCCTTATGGCAGAAAGTGAAGAGGAACTAAAAAGCTTCTTGATGAAAGTGAAAGAGGAGAGTGAAAAAGTTGGCTTAAAGCTCAACATTCAGAAAACGAAGATCATGGCATCTGGTCCCATCACTTCATGGAAAATAGATGGGGAAACAGTGGAAACAGTGTCAGACTTTATTTTTGGGGGCTCCAAAATCGCTGCAGATGTTGATTGCAGCCATGAAATTAAAAGATGCTTACTCCTTGGAAGGAAAGTTATGACCAACCTAGATAGCATATTCAAAAGCAGAGACATTACTTTGCCAACAAAGGTCCATCTAGTCAAGGTTATGGTTTTTCCAGTGGTCATGTATGGATGTGAGAGTTGGACTGTGAAGAAGGCTGAGCACCGAAGAATTGATGCTTTTGAACTATGGTGTTGGAGAAGACTCTTGAGAGTCCCTTGGACTGCAAGGAAATCCAACCAGTCCATCCTAAAGGAAATCAGTCCTCGGTGTTCCTTGGAAGGACTGATGCTAAAGCTGAAACTCCAGTACTTTGGCTACCTCATGCGAAGAGTTGACTCATTGGAAAAGACTCTGATGCTGGGAGGGATTGGGGGCAGGAGGAGAAGGGGACGACAGAGGATGAGATGGCTGGATGGCATCACGGACTCGATGGACGTGAGTCTGGGTGAACTCCGGGAGTTGGTGATGGACAGGGAGGCCTGGTGTGCTGTGATTCATGGGGTCGCAAGGAGTCGGACACGACTGAGCGACTGAACTGAACTGATCTTGTAGTAATTGTGGTGATGCACTGAACTGAACTGACTGAACTGATAATTACAAAACCACAATAAATTTAATAGCACTTCAAAGAAGTGATGTTTTATAAATCAGAGGAGCACATATAAACTATACAAGATTAAAAATAGAAGCTCTATGTGCAAGAAATTTATGTCATCTACAGACAATGTTTGAGGACATATGCTTTGAAAATACAGATTCTTCCACCCCTCCTTGTATTAGCTCTCCCAATCTCTAGGTGATCGATGGCCTACCTATGTAGGATTACTACTTCATCAAATGAAAACAAGAACACTGGATGGCTTAAAAAAATTTTTTTTAAATCTCTTTACATTTATTTGTCTGTGTCTGGTCATAGTTGTGATGCATGAACTCAGTAGTCGTGGTCTGCGGGCTTAATTTCTTGGCAGCATGTGGGATCATAGTTCCCTGACCAGGGATCAAACCCACATCCCCTGCATTGCAAGGGGACCACCACTGGCCCACCAGGGAAGTCCCTTGCATGGTTTATTAAACTCTCTCTCAGATACACTGTCTTGAAAGTCTTTGGCCTGATATGCATTCTTCCCTACTTCTGTCTGTGTTGACCACCACTTACATCTGGTGGCACCCATCTTGCCAACTGTGATCCTTGTCAACTTTAGCCATTGTCTCAATAATATGGTGTGGGACTAGAAAAAGAGCTAGGGAAAGCATCCAGTTTCTAGCCCCGAGTTGGGACTCAGGGTTAATCATTTTGACTCCCATTTTATGTGCAACATAAAGACTCCAGTACTGCTGCTATTAACCCAGCTCATAGGGGACCAAGAGGAATAAAGTTAATAAGAAGGAACACTCTGAAAGCTTTGGTTGAAAGGTATTATTTAAGCCACTGGAGAAAACTGTCCAATTATGGATAAGGAAGTAATACTGATGTGAACTTTTTTGCCATTTATGTAAATTAATGGGGAGAGGTACAATTTTCTTATGTCTATTTTCTTCTTTCACTAGTAGATAGGAATAAAGGCACTCAGCCTGCAAGAGAAAGTTGGGAATCATGGGGGCGAAATGGCTATTTTTGTTAATTTCCTTTCCCTGTAGCTAGCTTCATGCAATTCATACTTCAGGTTCTGGCTGAGCTCCTCAGGGCATTTTAATGCCTAATACTCAGTGGCATACAAAGATTCTTTGAAGTTACTTAGGTGAATACATAATAACTTTTCATACATTCAAAATACTTGTGAATTCCTTGAATTCACAAGGGAGAAACACTAATCATGGCAATATTAAGTACTGTAATGAACCACAGGGTAGCAGATGGGCCTTCGGGTAAATAGTTTCTGTTCTATTGATTTACTTATTTGATTTCCTTGTAAAAGTCCATGACCTGAACCATTGCTGCAGAATACAAATACGTGTTGTCAATCTAAGCCACACATTAAGATTCTTTCTTTGAAAGAATCTCTGGAAAGAGAAAGGAGAGCTTCTTAGGGTCTTGGACCCAGTGTTTTGCAGTTTGAGTGTGTTTGTGAGGATGAATCCTCCATAGAGAATGTCACAACTTCTGTCAAGATACCACCAACATGATTTCATTTCCAGAAGCTTCTATTTAGAGTTCAATATCTCCCTGGCATTCTGTTGTATATTATCATGTCATGAGGGCATTGAGGTATGATTTATTTACAATACTCACAGTTTCTGAGAGTTACGGAAGACATATAAACATATACAAACTTAAATGCCTCAGGAGCCAGACGGATGTAGGGTTTGGTGGGGACTGTGGCCGACTGGGAGAGGTGTTAACCTCAAGTTCAAATTCACGTTTAAGAAAATGGCTCTATTCACATGAAACATTTATGTGGGCTGCATTCACTGCATTTACGTGGGCAGTTGTTGACTTCTTTTCGGATACTCACAATCTCATTTGAGCTTCTAGCAACTGTTCCAAGTTGACAATTGACACTATTTTGCAGAAGAGACAGAGGCCCTGTAAGGTAAAAGTCTTGGGCAAAGTAACTCAGCTAGTAACTGGGAAAGCAAGAATAAGAAACTGAAATTCTATGAACCTGAGCCCAGTTATTCTTATAAACAACTAGCAATGTAGAAAGGAGCTGCTGCTGCTGCTAAGTTGCTTCAATCGTGTCCAACTCTGTGCGACCCCATAGACAGCAGCCTACCAGGCTCTGCCGTCCCTGAGATTCTCTAGGGAAGAACACTGGAGTGGGTTGGCATTTCCTTCTCCAATGCATGAAAGTGAAAAGTGAAAGTGAAGTCGCTCAGTTGTGTCCAACTCTTTGTGACCCCGTGGACTGCAGTCTACCAGGCTCCTCCGTCCATGGGATTTTCCAGGCAAGAGTACTGGAGTGGGGTGCCATTGCCTTCTCCAGTAGGATGGAGCAGAAATTGCCATTTATTTTCAGATTTACTCACTCTTCTCAAATCTAACCCATCATCTAAGGGCTCCTCCGCTGATTTTTGTTGCTTTTTCCCACATATTTTTGTACACCATTTAAGAACACAGCATATGTGTGTGTAATATCCTATAGTCAACAGGCTTCTGATATGTCAGAAGTCTCTGGGCTAGTTTTAATACACTGATTTGCTCTCCAAAGACAAGAAGGTGTTGAGGAAAATAGCTTGATGCATAAGGATGCTGCTGTCATCTGAGATGGCTGGTTAGTTCAGGGTGGACTAAACGCAGAGCTATAGCCCTCACTAAGACTGACCGTGTAGGATGCCTCAGAGCATGGGGACGCACCAGACGCCTGAAGAACTCTTCTTACACCAATTTCAGAGACTAAAATATAGGCTCCAGAGGCAGAAGGAGTTGGGTACAAAACATCTGGTCCTGTGTGACCAGGGAAATCAAACTAAACATTCAATATCAGTTTTTTTTTTCCTTTTTTGGTTTGAAAATGGAAGAAACAATGATCATGAGGGCTACATAGTGAATGAGTTCAGAACAGGAGTTGGGCAATTGTTACTGAATATAGTAGGTACATGGCAAATGCTGGTTCTCCTCTCTCCCTTTCCCTTTCCTCCATCTTCATATCCAGTGGAGGAGGCCTTGGGCCATGCTGGTAAAATGAGAAGTTGGGAGAAGATATGCTTTAGAAACTGGAAGACCCAAGTCCTCATTGTCACAACCCATACAGTGTCGACAGGGACCCTGTCTGCCTTGGGATGCTCCAAATAGTTTGTTACTCTTTTTAAAAAAGATATTTATTTATTTATTTGGCTGTGCTGGATTTTCACTGAGGTCCATAGACTCCCTAGTTATGGTGTATAGGTCAGCAGTTGTGGCCCATGGACTGCAGGGTATGCAGGCATCAAGCCACCTGGGCTTCAGAAGTTGGGGCATGCAGGCTCTCTAATTGTGGAGTGCAGGCTCAGTGTTGCTCCATGGCATGTGGGATTCTAGTTTAGTTCCCTGACCAGGGATCGAACCAATGTCTCTTGGATTGCCAGGTAGATCCTTAACCACTGGACCAGCGGGGAAGTACCTTCATTGTCACTCTTAAGGGGCAGCGAGTAGGAAGTAAGTTATGGAAAGCAAAGTAGAATTTCCATAAACTGCTAGCATAAAAGATCTGAAAGGGTCACGTGCAGATTAGCATAATTTTTATTACATGTTCTATTTTTGTCCTATGAGACACTTTCTTGAATTTCATTGTGCCCATTGTGCAGCTTTTGTTCTGAGGCTGTGAGTTTAATTATTTAGTTATTTATGAGTGCATCTGGGCATAAATGCCATAGTTTTATTTCAGTGAGAAATTTATGGTCAGTGAATTTTGGTAATTAATGAATAAATTATTTCTTCTCCATAAATGCATCTACAATTTGTGATTTCCATAGCAATCCATTATACTTAAGAAAGGTTCTTTATTAGTTGAGAAAGCCAGTGCTAATGGATTTGGGAAAGGGGAGATTTTAAATTGCTTTAATTAACTGTGTTAATTAATACCCAACATGTGTAAGATATTGAATTGGCTTTGGTTGGTTCCATTTGAGTTTAGTTGCCTAAAATCCGTCTAATATGTGAATAGTCTTTGTTAAGGAAATTCTAATTCTTTTGTGAAATAAATGGCAGGAATAAAAGGATTTCCTCTTTTGTAATCTTTGATTCCTGGTATATTATTGAATCCCTGAAATTTGCCAAAAGAAACAACAACAACAAACAAACAGAAAATCAGCACAGGCAAGCAAATCCACATATTGGCTTTCTAGCAAAGAAACCCTTAAAGCACCATTGTGTTGTGATTTGAAGGAATTAGGGAAGCTTATGACTGATTGCATGTTTCAAATCTTTTTCAAGAAGAATCAACACAAACAAAGAAATTTAAGTAAACCCTATTCTCCGCAAATCACTGCACTAAGTGAACTGGGCAAAAAAAGGCAAAGAAGACTAATTCCTGCTTCTATGGAGCACACAGTTGAGTGAAGACGGGAGACGCGCAATTATTTCCATGAGGAGTTGGAAAGAGTGGAGAAGAAGGAGGTGTTGAGAATGGCCTCTGTGCCAAAGAGCAGACTGTTTTCTTGAGGATAGTGAATGCCTTATTTTAGATCCTCCTAGGCTTAGCGTATGTTTCCTCAATGGAAAAGAAAATCAACTCATTCTTGATGTTTCCTTTTCTTCACATTCACATCCATTTCATCAACGATTTCTACCAGCTTTACTTTCAAAATATGTGTTGAATCTGCACACTTCTTATCACTTCTACTGATACCCCCTAGTCCAAACCCCTGTGCAGATTCCCGTTCCGTCTGACTCTTCCCAGGGCCTGGACTGAGTTAGCAAGTCAGAGTCCAGGGCCATTGCACTTGCTAGTTCCTCGGCTGGAACAATTTCCCTTCAGATATTCTCAGGACTCATTTGCTGTCTCATTCAGATTTCAACTCGAATGGTACCTTCTCAGAGAGACTTACCTGACTACCTTATCTAGAATAACCATTTCCTATATACTGGTTTGACTCTAAAAACATTGTAGTACCTGTATCAGGTCAGGGTTTAGGCACAGAAATTATATATGGATATATATATTATCCCTGGAGAAGGAAGTGGCAACCCCCTCCAATACCCTTGCCTGGGAAATTCCATGGACAGAGAAGCCTGGCAGGCTATACAGCCCATGGGACTGCAAAAGTCAGACACGACTAAGCCAACTAACAAAGCAAACTAATACTATACATATTATATTCAGTATATTATCTTTATATAGATATCACATATTATATAAATGTATATTTAAGGCTATGGTTTTTCCAGTGGTCATGTATGGATGTGAGAGTTGGACTGTGAAGAAAGCTGAGTGCCAAAGAATTGATGCTTTTGAACTGTGGTGTTGGAGAAGACTCTTGAGAGTCCCTTGGACTGCAAGGAGATCCAACCAGTCCATTCTAAAGGAGATCAGTCCTGGGTGTTCTTTGGAAGGACTGATGCTAAAGCTGAAACTCCAATACTTTGACTACTTCATGCGAAGAGTTGACTCATTGGAAAAGACTCTGATGGTGGGAGGGATTGGGGGCAGGAGGAGAAGGGGACGACAGAGGATGAGATGGCTGGATGGCATCACCGACTCGATGGATGTGAGTTTGAGTGAACTCCGGGAGTCGGTGATGGACAGAGAGGCCTGGTGTGCTACGATTCATGGGGTCTCAAAGAGTCGGACACGACTGAGTGACTGAACTGAACTGAACTGATATATTTATGTATAAATTTATATATATTAATTTCATATATAAATTTATATCTATATAAGATTTATATAAGTGTATATATAATGTGCTATTTATGATATTTCATAATATGAATATGTAATAAAATAAATATGTATATTATGTTTATTATATGAGGTTTCATATATACACAATGTTTGCATCTGGCCCTCGGTGTCCCTAGGGTGATGGTCAGCAGGGGGAGATGGTCGTAGGGTGGGGAGATAAAGGGTTGACTGGAGCCTACAAGCATGGCCTGGAACCCCATGAGAATGGACTAAAATCTGTATCCATTTTTTTGTCGCTGGTCTTACGGATAAGAGTAACTTGTAGAAGCTAAGACACTTTATCAGGGAGCTAAACACACACACCAGGTATTGAAGAAGCACCAGGAGGAAGGAGAAAGACAGTCTCAGCCAGGGCTGTACGCCTCTGGGTAACTTGGCAGGTCAGCAGGTACCTCTGGCTCTCCCAACTATCTTCCCTTGGTCTCACCAGAAAGACACAGAAATGGAATTCTAGAAAATATAATTCATCCCAGCCAAACTGACACATTATAAAACCATCACAGGAACTATAGTACCTAACATTTGCTGTGTATTTATTTGTTCCATGAAAGCAGATATTTTTTTTTCTTGTTCTCAACAAAGCAGATTCAGATATGCGATTTGTAAGAGAATCTTCCTAGATTGTTACCTGATTTCCATACATCTCCCCCATCAGCCTGTTGCTATTGCCTAAATAATATTACTGATTCTTCCCTTGATGTTATTAAGAATTTGGCACCACTTTGACAACACCCAGATGACCTCCTCAGGGCTTCCCTGGTGGCTCAGCGGTAAAGAATCTGTCTGCCAATGCAGGAGACGCAGGTTTGATCCCTGGGTCGGGAAGATCCCCTGAAGAATGGCATGACAACCCACTTCAGTATTTTTGCAGGGAAAATCACATGAGGAGCCTGGTGGCCTATGGTCCGCGGGGTCGCAAAGAGCTGGACACGACTGAAGTAACAGCACACACACAGATGACCTCCTCATTAATTGACTAATGTGACAAGTGTGTGCTACGTGTACAGCAAATACTTCATTTGGTCCTCACAACAACTCTGAAAGATGTTACTACCTCCACTTTACAGATACGGAAACCGAAGCTTATGCATGTTAATAGCTCAGTGGGGTCACATAGTAGCAAGCCCTGCATGATTTGAATCCGGGTCCTCTCACTGATTGCAGTCAATTTTATTTACTCTCTATGTGGGTAATTATAGTATGAATATTGCTCTAATTGAGATTAGTGTTATTCTTTCAAGAAGCAGGGATCAGATACCAGTGTCTGGGTCTCACGTTCTACAAAGTAAGAGCAGGATGAGAACGTGGTCTCTGTAGCCATCTAAAACTACAGTCGTCAAACCAAACAGAGGTGGCAAAATTCAGGAGATGGAATAATGGAACACATGTGATCAAATAGCATGAATAAAAATGGTTCAAAGGATCGGTCCCTGACAGGAATTGGAGATGTAAGTGGGAACAAGTAAGTATGGATTTGACATCAAATCTAAGAATAGGTTTTAGACAGCCCTTAGTGAGTGGACCCTTGGATGGATAGAAAGAACCATGCTCAACATCTGTGTTTTTCCTCTCTTTTCCAGGCACATAGCTGAACTGTATTTCCCAGATCTTCACATTTACTCTCGGGCCATTTGACCAACTTTTGCCTAATGGAATATGGATAAGGTGAAGTCTGTTACTTCCCTGCCTGCCTCACCAAAAGCTCTTAGGCATGACCCTCACCTCTCCTCTCCTTCTGGACTGCCACATCCTCAGAAGTCATGTTAAAAAGTACATGAATTTTAAGGGAATCTGGGAGGCTGGGTCCCCCTGTTATTCACTGCTCTTCGCTCTCCCAGACTCACTGACTTATGTCGGACTGTGGCATGAGTGATAAATATATCTTTGTTGAGTCAAGTCACTGAGAATGTGGACTTCTGGTTATATATGCCACTGTTATTTATTCTGTAAGCAAAGCATCCTCAATGGCTCAGACTAAATTCTGCTCAAAGTATCAGTGCTGCTATTGGATTTGCTGCCTGTTGTCTCCTATTACTTTCAGTACCAGAACTCAAAGGTGTCCAAACACCTAATGATAATCAAACCTTAATTGCCAGAACCAAGACCTAAAGAATGGGCTCCCTGAATCTAGGTCAAAGCATCGTTCATATTTAGCATTTGTGTCTGTCTGTGTCCTTGAAAAACAAGAGCATGCCTTTGATAGGAAAGAGGATGATACATTCTAAGAGGTTTGATATTGACAGGAGAAAAGAGGAGAGAACTGAAGTGGCAAATCACACCATATAAGTTTTCATATCTTGTATTGAACTATGCTGGTGGGTGGAGAATTGATGAGACAGAAAGGAGGGAACTTTTTTCAGTTTTGGAAAAGAGCTGCTGCAATAAATGTGTTTAAAATAAGTGGACACTGAGAGGCAAGTACAGACGTTTGAGTTAAATGTAAATGTTAAGTGTGACATGAAAGATCAAAAGAAAGCACTGAATGCAGAGAAGGGAATAGAAGAAGAAGAGATGCTTTGAAGGCAGTGAGTTGATGGCAATAAACATTAGAGATGGGAGGGTGATGACTTAAAAGTTTCCAGGCTTGAAGATTTGGGAAAATAAATGGTAGTGCCATTGGCAGTAACAGCAAATAATTGCAAGAGGCATTTCTTTATTGATATTTAGCTGACATACAGTTGGTTTCAGGTGTATAACAGAGTGGTTCAATATCTCTGTACATTACAAAATGATCACAATAAGTCTAGAAACCATCTGTTGAGATACAAAGTTACTACAATATTGCGACTATATTCCCTGTCCTGTATGTTCCATCTCCATGACAGTTATTGTATGAATGAGTGTTTAGACCTCTTAACCCCCTTCACCTATTTTATCCATTCCCCACCCCTTTCTCCTCTGGCAACCACCCGTTTGTTTGTTCTCTGGATGTTCTCTATTTTGTTTGTCTTGATTTTTAGATTCCACATAAAAATGAAATCATATGATAATTTGTCTTCCTCTGACTTATGTCACTTAGCATAATAATTTCTAAATTCATCCATATTGTTGGCAAGATTTCATTGTTTTAATGACTGAGTAATATTCTACTGCATAGATTTATCATATCTTCTTTATCCATTAATCTATCGTTGGACACTAGGTTGCTTCCATATCTTGGCTATAACAAATAATGCTGCAATGAACATATGAGTTCATATATCTTTTCATAGTAGCGTTTTTGTTTTCTTCAGGAAAATACCCAGGAGTGAAATTTCTGGATTGTATGCTAGTTCTGGGGCTTCCCTGGTAGCTCAGTGGTAAAGAATTCACCCTCCAGGGCAGGAGACTCAAGTTCGATCTCTGGGTGGGGAAGATCCACAAGAATTGGCAACCCATTCCAGTATTCTTGCCTGGGAAATGGTGTGGACAGAGGAGCCTTGTGGGTTACAGTCCATGGGGTCACAAAAGAGTTGGACACAACTTAGTGACTAAACAATGATAGTTCTTGTTAAAATTAAAACAAGATTGTTCTATTTTTAATTGTTTGAGGAACCTTTATACTCGTCCACAATGGCTAGGCCAGCTTACTCTCCCATCAAGAGTGCATGAGGGCTCCCCTTTATTTATTTTTTTGATGATGGCCATTCTGACAGGTGTGAGGTAATACTGCATTGCTTTTGGTTTGCATTTTCCTGATGATCACTGATGTCAGAGCATATTTTCATGTGTCTGTTGGTCATCTGTGTGTCTTCTTTGCCAAAATGTATATGCAGGTCCTCGGCCCATCTTTTTAACTGGATTTAAACCCTGCTGGTTTTCAAAGCCAGACATTTGCAGGCTCATCTTCCCTGTGCTGGACCCCCAGGCTGGGGAGTTCCCTGTGGGAATAGGATTTCTGGCTCCTCTGGGAGAACTCTGCAGTTGTGAGTTTTCTCTTGCTGGTGGGTCCCCTTGCTCGGGGCGGGGATCCAGACTAGACCTCCATCTGCTTCTCCTCCCCTTTCTGTTGTTCCTCCTTCTTTACATCTTCAGTTATGAAAAATCTCTTCTGCTAGTCTTCAGGTCATTCTCAAACGCAGTTGTTCTGTAAGCAGCTGTAATTTTGCTATTTCTGTGGGAGGAGATGAGCTCAGGATATTTCTACTCCCCTGTCTTGTTTCAGATCCTAGGAGAAGACTTTGTGATGGAAATGTGTTGCCTTTTATTATGTTTATGTAGAGTTTCAGTGATTTTGAGACATTCAGAAATGTCAGCAAGCAGTTGATTAAAGTACTTTCTATTCAGACTGAATTTTTTTTTCACTTATATTAAGAACTATGCTTCTGATTATTGGATTCTCCCCCCCCCCCCCTTTTTTTTTTCTGGGCAAAACTGAAGTTAAACCAATACTTTCCAGGCATTTGATATACACTTTATAATGGTGACAATGCTTAATACCTCCACCGTTTTGCTGCTGTTTCTTGTTCTATTTCCCTTCTCACCACAATAATTAAGGAGTCTACACTTTGCCCAAACCGCTCATAAATTTATAAATCATGGCCATGCTGCTCTTTCTGGCCCTTGCTAGCTGAAATTTATTTTGTGATGTGGCCTTTTTGACTTGGCCTATGCATGTGTCAAATTGTCTTATACATGTCCTTGATCTTTTGCCCTGCTAACATTTCGCATACGATTACGTTTCAGAGTTTGGAATCTTCAATCACGCAGTAAACAGTGATGCTGAATTAATTTTAAATTCCAGAGATTGAAAAGGAGGTCAACTTGGGGCTGGAGACTGACTGAATTTCTGTGGGAGGCAGAGCACCTTAAAAGCTTGTATTTCAGCCAGGTGATTTGTGAGTGACCCTTGTGGCTATTACTCAAAGAGAGAAAATTACTGCTTGGGAGGTGAGACCCTAGAGAGTGCCTCACTGCTGGTCAGGTTCTCATCATCTTTGGAGAATAAAGGTAGAGACTATCAAGAGTGCTTTGAACCAGAAAAACCCGGTTGGTTAGGACCATGTTGGAGCTCCAGGTTGTGCCAGGAAAATGGGAATCTGTGCTGGGAAGAGCCAGGTAGCACTTCTTCGTCCCCCTACCCAGAGCAGAAACATTGGAAAACAGCTCTATCCTCTCCCTGAACCCATCCTGTCAAACAATCAATTTCACTGGCCTTATTGCTCAATGATTCCTTTTCTTCAATGCCTTTCACATACACGGTAAAGATCCAACAGTACTATCTGTCACGGAGTTTGGTGATTGTCAGGAAGGGCATAAATGTCTCTTTGATGGGTGTTTTGTTGTGCCTATTTAAATATGGCCTCTGTCACTTGATGCTTGTGGAATGACCTCTTGCCTCAAAGGCTGGCCTCTCTGTTTCTGCATGGAAGGCAGAAGTGTGCTTTTCCTTCCACCCATTTTAAATCTTGTCAAGATTTAAAATGATGCAGACATCAAGATGAATGTTTGCCCTTTTCTCCCTTTTCAGGCCAACTCTGCACTCTAGTAACGGTATTGCCATGGATTGTATAGAAACAAAAACAAAGAGATAAAATGATAATTAGTACTAATGGGTATAGCGTAAAATATTAAATGTCTGCAATATGACCTGGTGTGTTCACAGACAAATGCACACAGATTTTTTTCAGTTTGTCTCAGTGGAGAGAGATTAGAATAAACTGGGGATCTCGTCTTCAAATAGACCCACCTAGGATACTGCAGTGTTCTTGCCTGGAAAATCCCAGGGACGGGGAAGCCTGGTGGGCTGCTGTCTATGGGGCCGCACAGAGTCGGACACGACTGAAGTGACTTAGCAGCAGCAGGATACATTTTCCCCATGAAAAGCAATGGCAGATAATACAGCTAGAAATGCACTGCGTATATGACCAGCAAAGAGGAGAACGAAAGTTGAGCATCAAATCCTGTGATTGATTAGAATAAGATTAGTAAATCACTGTTTTGAGGGAAGTCTTTATTGGTAGCAGATCAGATCAGAAGTATCTGATCAATTCACACGAGTATGAAAATCAAACCAAACATATTCCTGGAATTCAATATTACCAAGTATATCAACTTAGATTAAGCTTCTTTATGCTTCATGTTTAATAAGATTAGAAAATCATGTTGTAATCTGCATGTTTAGTTGAGAAAGGATAGTAATACTTTCTGCATGATTCAAAATCCTCATTTCATGGTAGAGAGTTCTAAGGCCTAGAGAAAAGATGGCTGTCCATGGTCAATGTGGTGTCATGGCAAGAACATAGGCTTTGTGGACACAGGAATCTGAGCTTGACTTCTCAACTTGCCATTTTACCTTGAGCCAGTTTCTTACGTTTGCTTAGTCTTAGTTCCCCAGTCTGTAAAATCAAGATGTTAATCCTTGTCATTCAAGTTTATTGGAGGAAATAAATAACTTAGAACCTCTGAAATGATGTCAGGCATGTAGTAGGCTCTGAACTCAGGGGCACTGCTAGTATTATTATGTACGTTCAGAGAAGACAGATTTGGAAATAGAATCTATGTCCACGTTCTAGCATTCAGCTTTTGTTTTTCTATTTTATACAGCGCCTAAATCAAGTTTCTATCAGTGAAAACTAGTATTTACGCAAAGTTTGCCAACAGTTTCACATCTGCTACTCATGACTAAATGGAAGGGGCAGTATTATAATCCAGCTGGAATGGTAGGCAGCACTGACTTTGAGAGGTTACATATCTTGCTCAATAATGCTAGTAGAGTTGAAACTGGATCCAAACTCAGATCTCCCTCTGCCCTGAACCACTCCAGATTTACTCCTTTATAATTAATGTTTTCCTGGTCACCATTTTCTCTATTCCCTACCTGAGGTACAGTGTCAGTGCTCCACAAATACATTCTATTTCTTATTCTACATACAGAAACTTTGAAATGATAACATATCTGGTATACTGAATTATTTGAAACTATAGGGTACAAGTTGGAGAAGGAAATGGCAACCCACTCCAGTGTTCTTGCCTGGAGAATCCCAGGGATGGGGGAGCCTGGTGGGCTGCCGTCTATGGGGTTGCACAGAGTTGGACATGACTGACGAGACTTAGCAGCAGCAGCATAGGGTACAAGTAGAGAACCAATTTATCACAGTATCTCACACACTATAGGTATTTCACTCCTGTAACTAGGATAAAATCTCAGCTATCCACTGAGATTTTAGGCAATCTTCAGTTCAGTTCAGTTCAGTTGCTCAGTCGTATCCGACCCTTTGCGACCCCGTGAATTACCGCACGCCAGGCCTCCTTGTCCATCACCAACTCTCGGAGTTTACCCAAATTCATGTTGATCAAGTCGGTGATGCCATCCAGCCATCTCAGCCTCTGTCATCCCCTTCTCCTCCTGCCCCCAAGCCCTCCCAGCATCAGAGTCTTTTCCAATGAGTCAACTCTTCTCATGAGGTGGCTAAAGTATTGGAGCTTCAGCTTTAGCATCAGTCCTTCCAATAAACACCCAGGACTGATCTCCTTTAGAATGGACTGGTTGGATCTCCTTGCAATCTTAGATGGGAGAATATCAACTGACCTTCCAGCCGTGATGGTAACTGGTATTTGACTAGCTCTTGCAATATAAACAACTATAAAGCTAGACAAGTAGATATAGAGCAACTGTTTTCAGATGATGGATGACAGACAACAATGGACTGTAATCCATGAGAGAATACAAATACATCATCCTCATGATCACTGCAGATTTTTGACTGAAGGCACTTTTAGGCCATGGTAGAGGAATTTGAAACCCTAGCAAAGTATGGCAGTCTCACTGAACTAAGGACAAACTTTGGGGGTGCTGAGGCTAGAACTTGTAGGGGTGGATATCCGAAAGGAGGCAGCTGGTCAGAAAATAAGCTTCAGAAATCTGCTTGGGGATCTCCTGAAATCTTTAGCCAAATACTAAGATAAATGTACAGGGAGAGACTTGGCAAGGCTGGGGATTCTCTAGGCAAGAGTACTGAAGTGGGTTGCCATGCCCTCCTCCAGGGGATCTTTCCAACCCAGGGATCGAACCCAGGTCTCCTGCATTGCAGGCAGATTCTTTACTGTCTGAGACACCAGAGAAGCTGATGAATACGGGAGTGGGTAGCCTATTCCTTCTCCAGGGGATCTTCCCAACCCAAGAAGTGAACACGGGTCTCCTGCGTTACAGGCGGATTCTATACAAAATACCAAAAACATTGCAAAAATGTATAAAAGACCTAAATTTATGAAGAAATATACCATATATAGACCACAAGATTTAATATTAAGAAATCAATTGTCCTATAGATTCATACAATGACAATCTGATCCCAAGCAGTTTAAAAAATAGAAACCAATAAGCTGGTTTGTATAGAAATGCAAAAGACTTAGAATAGCACCCCAGATTTTAAAACTGAAGAACTTACACTAGTTGATTTCAAGATTTGCTTTAAATTATTATGTGATGTGTGATTAGTCGCACAGTCGTGTCCAACTCTTTGCGACCCCATGGACTGTAGCCTACCAGGCTCCTCTGTCCATGGGATTTTCCAGGCAATAGTACTGGAGTGGATTGCCATTTCCTTCTCCAGGGAGTCTTCCTCACCCAGCGATCGAACCAGGGTCTCCCGCATTGTAGACAGACGCTTTACTGTCTGAGCCACCAGGGTAGTTCTTAAATTATTATAATCAAATATTATTATTGATATAAGGGTAGACAAGGGACTTCCCAGACAGCGCTAGTGGTAAAGAACTTGTTTGCCAATGCAGGAGAGGTAAGAGACTCTGGTTCGGTCTCTGGGTCAGGAAGATCCTATGGAGGAGGGCATGGTAACCCATTTCAGGATTCTTGCCTGGAGAATCCCATGGAGAGAGGAGCCTAGAGGGCCACAGTCCATAGGGTGGCAAAAAGTCGGACACGACTGAAGTGACTTAGCACGGACACAAGGATAGACAAATAGGTCAATAGAATGGAGGGAAAGAATCCGTAAATAGACCCACACATGCATGATGTTATTGTTTTAAAGATGATTGCAGATTCTTAGATATACGTCCCATCAGTATATGGGGTTCTCTTGAACCTGGTTGCAATTGACACTATGATTTCTGAGAGTAAGAGGCAATACATTTTTTTTTTTGCCAGGTTCTCTTTGGACACGTCTTCTGTGGGAAGCCACTCCTTACGTAAGAAGTTTGCCTCCCTGTGGTTGCCATGCTGGAGAGGTCATGTGTAAACATTTTGGTTGGCACTCTCAGCTGAGCCTCTACAGCCAGCCAGCTTGCCAGTCATGGGAGTGAGCCATATTTGAGCACAGCAGAATTGAGCCTTCAGATTTCTGCAACCCGATGCAACATCTAAGTGTATCCACATGAGAAACTCCACAAATAAACTGTCCAGCAGAGCCTTTCTCAGATTGCTGACCCATAAAGTAGCAAAGTAAAAGCTTTGTTCTAAGCCAGTCACTCCTGTGGTAGTTTATTACAGTGAAAAAGTGATTGGATAATTTAATGGGTAAATGAGTCTTTCCCAGAAATGATGCAAGAACAGCTGGATGTCTATATGGAAAAAAATAAGCCTCAATCCATACTTTGCACTATATATAAAACAGCTCAAATTGGAAGATAGAATCAAATGTAAGAACAAAATAGTTAGAACATCTACATGAGCACATTAAATATTACATTATTCATGTAATGGACAAACACATCATTATATTATTTATGTAATGGACTACACTTAACAGTCAAGCCAGTCAATCCTAAAGGAAATCAACTCTCAATATTCATTGGAAGGACTAATGCTGAAGCTGAAACTCCAATACTTTGGCTACCTTATGTGAAGAGCCAACTCATTGGGAAAGACCCTGATGCTGGGAAAGATTGAGGGCAGGAGGTGAAGGGGGTGACAGAGGATGAGATGGCTGGATAGCATCACTGACTCAATGGACATGAGTTTGAGCAAAGTTCAAGAGATAGTGAAAGACAGGGAAGCCTGGTGTGCTGCAGTCCTTGGGTTGCAAAGAGTTGGACACGACTTAGTGACTGAATAACAACATTCTCAACAATAAGGAAGAAAAATAACCCACTGATAATATGCAACATCAGGGATGTATTTCAAACACAATCCTGAACAAAATAAGCCAGACATGAAAGAAGACATACTATATGAATTTATTTATATAAAGTTCTAGAAAAGTGAAACTAATCTATGATGATATTGGACAGTAGTTGCCTCTGCACAGAGGATGAAATTCTATCACTGATTCCCTTTGTTTATAGCAAGTCCCTAATCCTGATCTGACTTCTCTGGTGGGGAAGTGCACAATTGCACTCATTTCACACGCTAGTAAAGTAATGCTCAAAATTCTCCAAGCCAGGCTTCAGCAATACACGAACCATGAACTTCCAGATGTTCAAGCTGGTTTTAGAAAAGGCAGAGGAACCAGAGATCCAATTGCCAACATCTGCTGGATCATGGAAAAAGGAAGAGAGTTCCAGAAAAACATCTATTTCTGCTTTGTTGACTATGCCAAAGCCTTTGACTGTGTGGATCACAAGAAACTGTGGAAAATTCTGAGAGAGATGGGAATACCAGACCACCTGACCTGCCTCTTGAGAAATCTGTATGCAGATCAGGAAGCAACAATTAGAACTGGACATGGGACAACAGACTGGTTCCAAATAGGAAAAGGAGTACGTCAAGGCTGTATATTGTCACCCTGCTTATTTAACTTCTATGCAGAGTACATCATGAGAAATGCTGGACTGGAAGAAGCACAAGCTGGAATCAAGATTGCCGGGAGAAATCTCAATAACCTCAGATATGCAGATGACACCACCCTTATGGCAGAAAGTGAAGAGGAACTAAAAAGTCTCTTGATGAAAGTGAAAGAGGAGAGTGAAAAAGTTGGCTTAAAGCTCAACATTCAGAAAACGAAGATCATGGCATCTGGTCCCATCACTTCTTGGGAAATAGATGGGGAAACAGTGGAAACAGTGTCAGACTTTATCTTGGGGGGCTCCAAAATCACTGCAGATGTTGATTGCAGCCATGAAATTAAAAGACGCTTACTCCTTGGAAGGAAAGTTATGACCAACCTAGATAGCATATTGAGAAGCAGAGACATTACTTTGCCGAGTAAGGTCCATCTAGTCAAGGCTATGGTTTTCCTGTGGTCATGTATGGATGTGAGAGTTGGACTGTGAAGAAAGTTGAGTGCCGAAGAATTGAGGCTTTTGAACTGTGGTGTTGGAGAAGACTCTTGAGAGTCCCTTGGACTGCAAGGAGATCCAACCAGTCCATCCTAAAGGAGATCAGTCCTGGGTGTTCATCGGAAGGAATGATGCTAAAGCTGAAACTCCAATACTTTGACCACCTCATGCGAAGAGTTGACTCATTGGAAAAGACTCTGATGGTGGGAGGGATTGGGGGCAGGAGGAGAAGGGGATGACAGAGGATGAGATGGCTGGATGGCATCACCGACTTGATGGACATGAGTTTGGGTGAACTGCGGGAGTGGGTGATGGACAGGGAGGCCTGGCGTGCTGCGATTCATGGGGTCACAAAGATTTGGACACGACTGCGACTGAACTGAGCTGAACTAACCCTGAATATTTTTCTTTTAGGTAGTTTTCTTTTAGGCTGCCACAGAAATACTCCCGAAGGGGCTCTCTAATTGTATTTGTCATGATTTCAGTCTCAAGCTTTGTATATCCAGCGGCCCCTTCCATGCCAAGTCTCTCTTTCAGGGTTCCATCATACACTCAGGGACTCACCTGAGCAAAGTTTACTTTAAGATAGCTTGAGGTCAGCTTCTTCCCCACGTGGACCACATCTCACCACTGAAAATGCTCACAAATCTTTGTCCCACCAAGAATTTTAGTTTGTTCCCAGTGTAGGGTTTTACTCTATAGCTATGGGCTTCAGCTTCGTGCCTCAGTCTTTTTCAAGCATGGTTCTGACATCAGTCTTGGACTCCAGATATGCCAGGCACCCACTCTCAGCCATTCACTTGATGCTTCTCTTATTTGCCCTCTTCCCTCCTCTATGATGGGAAGAGAAAATATTACGGTCTTCCAAACTGGCTTCAGTAGTTTTGGTTTGCACTCCCTTTAAACTTCAATCCTTTTATACCCTCAAGAGGGTGGATGAGCAAATCTTGGCTGAGGCCCTATTTCAGTACTGATTTCCTATCATTTGCTTTGCAACTTCTACACAGGTGGTCTCGCCCTGCACTTTGTAATGTAGGGGTACTTAGTACCTATTGTTTGCTTTCTCCAATTTTAGACTGAGGCAGAAATAGTCCAATTTTAACATCTTGTTGCAGAAAGGGGGCATTTCAAAGCCCTGGGGGTTGACCTTTAGCTGACATTCTTGGCTTTCCAAAGCAGAGCACTTTTACTAAATTATTGGCTTCAGAAAACTTGTCAGAGGTTCAGTTTGTCCACAATTAACATTAATGTCAAATGTGACAGCTATTTTTGTGATGCTTTCAGTGATGAAAATTCTCTTGATTCAGCAGTGTTTGTGCCACCCACAAGTGCAAAAAAGCTGACTGTCAATGGGTGTCAGGTAGTTCTTCTGCCCTGTTGAATGATTCTATGTTTTCCCTTTATAATTTTGTTTCAAAATAAAAGTCAATATATTCAGTACTATAGTGTGATATATCATAGTCTCATTGATATTAAGAGAAAGCTTTATTTTACTTTTTGTGTGCTTTTTAGTTTACTGAGGTGTAATTGACATACCAAAACCCCCATACATTTACTCTCTATATCTTGATAAATCTGGATATATGCATATACCTGTGATGCCATCACAAGCAAGATACTAAACATATCCTTCATCTCTGAAGGTGTCCTTGTATTCTCATGTATATGTGTGTGTGTGTGTGTTTTGTGGTAAGAACAATTAACATGAAATCAATCCTCATTTGAGGGTGTGGAGAAAAGGGAACCCTCCTACACTGTTGGTGGGAATGCAAACTAGCACAACCACTATGGAAAACAGTGTGGAGATTCCTTAAAAATTGCAAATAGAACTGCCATATGACCCAGCAATCCCACTGCTGGGCATACACACCGAGGAAACCAGAATTGAAAGAGACACATGTACCCCAATGTTCATCGCAGCATTGTTTATAATAGCCAGGACATGGAAACAACCTAGATGTCCATCAGCAGATGAATGGATAAGAAAGGTGTGGTACATATACACAATGGAGTATTACTCAGCCATTAAAAAGAACTCATTTGAATCAGTTCTGATGAGATGGATGAAACTGGAGCCGATTATACAGAGTGAAGTAAGCCAGAAAGAAAACACCAATACAGTATACTAACACATATATATGGAATTTAGAAAGATGGCAATGATTTATGCAAGACAGCAAAAAAGACAGATGTGTATAGTGGAGTTTTGGACCCAGAGGGAGAGGGAGAGGGTGGGATGATTTGGGAGAATGGCATTGAAACATGTATACTATCATGTAAGAATCGAATCACCAGTCTATGTCCGATGCAGGATACAGCATGCTTGGGGCTGGTGCACGGGGATGACCCAGAGGGATGTTGTGGGAAGGGAGGTGGGAGGGGGGTTCATGTTTGGGATCGCATGTACACCCGTGGTGGATTCATGTCAATGTATGGCAAAACCAATACAGTATTGTCAAGTAAAATAAAGTAAAAATAAAAATTAAAAAAAAAAACAGAAAAAAAAAGAAATCAATCCTCATTTAATGATGCATAGTACCCTATAGTTAACTATAGATACTAATGTACAGTAGATCTCTAGAACATACTCATTTCTTGTAATTGAAACTTTATACATATTAATCAATAATAATTTCCCATTTCCCCTTACCTCCAGCCCCTGGCAACCACCATTCTAGTTTCTGCTTCTATGAGTTAAAACTTATGGCAATTGCTATTAAATCAGCACTATCTGTTGTGATGACAATTGTCTGGGACTGAAGTAACATAAACTTCTTGTTAACATGAAATGTCAAACAACTTGACATGGTCATGCGTTTCCCTGATAGAAATAGTAACCAGTGTAAAAAGCAAACCAGAACCTAAGAGTGTGTAGTGACTACTATGATTTTGTTGAGAAAGAACAGATTTTCTACTGGGAAGTTGAATTTCCTTCTTCTCCCTTTCTATTGATTGCTCTCTAAGTGTCATTTTAGGTATAGAATTGTTTCTCTTGTAAGAAGATCCAGTGGCTTCCATTTAAAGTTGGCATTTCCCTCTTCTCCTTTTGTCTTATGCAAATACAAGAAAAATGAAAACAGTATCTGTCTTCAGGAAAAGTGGGAGACAGCATAAATTTGGAACAACAAAGTAGATGAAGTGGTATAATGATGGTGGTGATCAGACAGAGGGATGGGAAGAATTAGAAGGTGTTCCTCTAGATAGATCCCAGAAATCAGTGTGCTTTTCTAAGGCAGGGGGCTTGGAGGTGCAAAACTAAGACATTTGCCAGGAAATTGGGAACAAGGTTCACTGACTGGCATGGAAATTTTCCCTCTGCTTGGTTTTTTCCTCAGAATTGAAGAATGAGATCAAAGGAGAAATTATATAAGTAAAACAATTTGCAAAAGGCAGCCCACCTTTGTGGTGATGGGTGGAACTGCATGGGTCTTCATATTATAAACAATTGACAGTCTCTAGGGAATGCTTCCCAGGTGGCACAGTGTTAAAGAATCCACCTGCCAATGCAGGAGACACAAGAGATTCTGGGTTTGATGCCTGGATTGAGAAGGTCCCCTGGAGTAGGAAATGGCACCTGCTCCAGTATACTTGCCTGGAAAATTCCATGGACAGATGAGCCTGGTGGGCTATAGTCCATTTAACATACACACACAGCTAGGGAAAAGCAAATTCCCAAAGAGCTCTTAGATCATTCTATGGGATACTAGGAGCCAGGACATGGCTTCTACCCGATATGACCTTCATTCATATAATTGGTTCAGGAAAATTTTACCTCTTTCAAAAGATGAAAAATTTAAAAAAATCAGCATACATATAAAGTTATTACTAGAAAAAAGAAGAAATGGAAACAAGAAACAAAACTTTGATAAAGAATATTCAGTAGAAATACAGGGCAGGTGGAAACTGTAAACAGATATTTCACAGTTCATTAAAAAAATTAAAAAGGCAATTGTTCTAATATAGAAAAGAGACAAAGCAGAAATACGAGGTGAGGGAGAGGTGGTGGTTAGAGGCTATGAGGAGATAAAGCGTGAGCTGGCAGAGTTCAGGAGGGTCAAAGCAAAAAAAAAAAAATAAAATATAGACAAAACTGCTCTGAACTAAAGGCAAAATAGTCCAACAGAGACTAGATGTTGAAGTACAATAAGGGACCTGATAAAAATCGGATACATTAAAGTGGAAGCAAAGAGTTTAAAAGGTTAGAGAAAAAATAATGAACAGACAAGGGTAATATGCATAACTGGTGTCCTAAGGAGGAAAAAAGGAGATAATTTAGGAAAATATTTAGAATTTTTATGGGTGAAAGAATCTACAGTTTGAAAGAGCATGCTATTTCCCAAGAACATTTAACCTAGAATGATAAATACAAACTTCAAGTATTAAGACAAACATTTGGAACATGTTACAATGCAGGGAATTTTGATTCCAAGTGTACTGAAAATTACTTAAGGATAAACTTCAGCCAGTCAGAAGATAAGTGGCAAAATATAGAAAAGGGTGGTATGTTCTGAATCTATATAAACAAACATGGGGAATATGGCCTAGAACCCAACACAAATGTTACAAACCCTGACAGATATTGGAAAGAGACAATAAGAGAGGAGAGTGGATTATTATTATTTGGATGGTTTTCTCATTGTTTAGTGAAATGTTAAAAGATTTTAATGTCAAATTGACAAAACAACTGATGGAGGCACACAAATGGGATAGGTGGCAGTGGAGTGGTCTCTCCTTATAAGAAAAAAATATTTTATCAGTGATATTGTTTTGTTAGAGCATTGTGGTAATAATAACCAGACTGACTTGTAATTGGTTTTATTATGCTTAAATATTTTCTAAAGAACAATGCATGTTCTTCTTGTTGGCATCTGGCATGAACTGCTTCCATAGAGTCATCTTTGGTAATCCACTGGATAAATGTACAGTTACACTTGCTATTACAAAGGAAAATACTAAAAAAGATAATATCATCCAGCTAAACCAGGCAGAGGAGTAGAGGGAGGCAATGAGAAAGCAAAAATACACGTGTTAATTTCTCTTTGGTCAAAGTGTGGAGTTAATTGGTACTGCAAAAAATATGCCCTTGTGACTGAGTAGGCAAGAATTTATTAAATAAGGATCCCACAGCACAAACCATAAAAGAAGGATTTATAATCTGTGATAATTCAAAGAAACTGTTATTCTATTCTAAACTTCAAAGAAACAGAGGATTAAATGTATTATGTAAAGTCATAAATATGAACATTATCACTAGGGAGAAAACACTTCCAAATTTTCAGAAAGAAATGAGATAGTAATATAATACAAAATGGAAAACAATAGACTGTATAGGGAATTTTTTTTTTTTTAAGAATAAAATATAGGGCACTTTTTCTCAAGAAAATGAGAAGTTTCTTTCTCCAAAAGCTGTCATGGCCTCTTTACCCCTGTATCTTTTTTTGTTGTTGTTTTTTTCTGAATGTCTTGAATGCAGAAGCCATGAAAAAAAAATATACCTTTCTCTCTTGGGAAAGCTTATGGTAGGGCTGGGAGGTGGGGGTTGTGCTGACACTACAGCAGAGAATCACAGGCTTTTATAACCATAACTGTTATCAACCATGGTTGATTGACTATTACTTTGCATACTTTTAATTATGCCCCGGGGCGGGGGGGTCCTAAACTCCATCGATCTACTTAATTGGCTTCAGTCAGAGGTAAAAACCTTATTGATCCGTCCATGCGGATGCTTCCTTCTCTCTGTGTGAACTCTGTCTTTCAAAGAGAGCTAGAGACGGTCATGCATGAAGTAAATCTAAAAGAGAAAAACAAATATCGTATATTAACGCATATAAGTGGAATCTGAAAAAATTGGTGACTGTATAGATGATCTTATTTAAAAAGCAGAAATAGAGACACAGACATAGAGAACAAACGTATGGACACTAAGGGAGGCAAAGAAGGGGGTGGGAGGAACTGGGAGATTCATGTATACACTACTATGTATAAAGTAGATATTACACTTGATCTTAGCCAGAAGGCCGAGAGGCAACGCATAAAATAGATACTGTGAGAACCTATTGTATAACACAGGGAACTCTGCTCAGTGCTCTGTGGTAACCGAATTGGGAAGGAAACCCCCCCAAAAGCGGGGATATATGTACATACATAGCTGATTCACTTTGCTATATGGCGGAAACTAACAACATTGTAAAGCAAATATACCGCAGTGAAAATGAAAAGATGACGAGAAGTTTTGCAAATTTCTGCAAGGATCTTGGGAGCTGATTTGAAATGCAAAGCAAACGTTTAGAAGAAATGAAGTTGCCTAAGCTTGTTAGTGATAGTGATAATGACGTCGCTCAGTCGTGTCTGACTCTTTGTGACCCTGTGGGCTGTAGGTCACCAGGCTCCTCCATCCATGGGATTTCCCAGGCAAGAATACTGGAGTGGGTTGCCATTTCCTTTTCCCAGGGATCTTCCCTACCCAGGGATCAAACCCAGGTCTCCCTCATTGCAGGCAGATGGTTTAACATCTGAGCCAAATGCATATAAAGGCCTATACGGGGATTTGGACGTGGAGGCTTTTCATCCCCTCCCTCTGCCTCAGCCTGGGCCTGGGGGCAGCAATATTCTACCTGGCTGTGGCCAGACAGCAAAGACCTTGACCTTCCTGTGGTTCCACCTCTTCAAAGCTTCCCTGGAGGTACAGAACTTTATTCAGTTCTTTAAAAGATGAGCACTTGAGCTCACCTCATTCACTGTGGCCATCCATCCTCACAAGATCAGACCAGCCTCTTTGCAGTTAGGACTCTTGATTTTCCAAGTCCCTGTCATTTATGCGTGTTGCTCAAGCACTACTGTCTCCCTCCATGGAAACAGCAGTTGTTAGATTGTTTGCCAGTATATTTATCTCCAGTCTTGCTGCCATGCTGAGCTGGCGAAACAGATGCATTCATAATGTCCATTTTCTGCAGGCGAGGCTCTTTGCTCTTTGCCTCCCATAGCGACAACTCGGCAGAGTTGCAAGGCCAGAGCAGCTGAAGGAAACCTCTGGGTCCCTTCCCCAGCTGGCTCCCCAAATGGTGCAGGCGGACGGTGTGCAAAGCCACTCCTGAGCTCTGAGGGCAGGCTCCAGCCCCATCCACTTGGCCCTTGTTTCTCTGTTTCTCTCAGGACAGTGTGTGTGAGATGACTTGTTAAAAACCATGCTGGCTTCCAGAACCCTTAGGAAGCTGCTGCCTTTCATTGTAATTACCCTTCACACCATTATGCTGTTTAGCAGGGCCAATTGACTCTTAGGATAAAATTAGATTCTGAATATAAAGTCACATGGATATGCAATTATGTTCTAAATGGGCCATGCGATTGCAGATAGTTCAGGCCATCTCTGCACCCCAACCACCGCCCCCGCCCCCAACCAAGATGCCATTGTTCTTCCCGATCTCTTGCTGAACTCTGAGTTTGAACACCCCTAAGGGATAAGGCCACAGGAGTGAAACCAAAAACTTCCTAAGATGAGGCCAGTGGGTACCTGCCTGCCTTGAATGCTTTCAAATATTTCTCTGCAGTGCACAATATTTCTTTTCAAATGACACTGAATGTATTGTAAGCTTGGGTAAGGTAGATGTGTCCTGTTTTCTAATAGCTGTGTTAAAAATAAACTAGAAATTAAAAAATAATCTAGATTAAGCAAATTTAAAAAAATCAATTAGATGAGATTAGGTATATTCAGCCAATCTGATCACACGGACCACAGCCTTGTCTAACTCAATGAAACTAAGTCATGCCTTGTGGGTGTTCATTGGAAGGACTGATGCTAAAGCTGAAACTCCAATATTTTGGCCACCTCATGTGAAGAGTTGACTCATTGGAAAAGACTCTGATGTTGGGAGGGGTTGGGGGCAGGAGGCGAAGGGGATGACAGAAGATGAGATGGCTGGATAGCATCATCGACTTGATGGATATAAGTTTGGGTAAACTCCGGGAGTTGGTGATGGACAGGAAGGCCTGGTGTGCTGCGATTCATGGGGTCACAAAGAGTTGGACACGACTGACTGAAATGAATTGAACTGAGTGAGGTGTGTTCAGGGTGGTGTCTACTCCATGATTCTACTTACATGATGTGCATAAACTAGTCAAATTCATAGAGTCAAAGTGGAGTGCTGGTTGTCAGGGGCTGGCAGTTTAGAAATCTGCTGTACAATACTGTGCCTATAGTCAACAATACACTTAAAAATTGAAGACAGCACATTTCATATGTTCTTACTGTGACAAAATAAATACAAACAATCCAAGGGAACATTAAGAGAGAGGACTTGAAATCAAAGATGACTTTGGCCCTGCTGCTCTTTGGTGAGTGAGGCCCAGATGTCAGGGCCCCATGGGCTCACGGTGCTTGTCATGTGTCAGTTCAAGGAAAGTAAGGACAATGCTGTCCTTTCCAACATTGTTGCCCCCTGACTTAGAGGTGTTCAGTGAATGTTTGTTTAAGGAATACATCAGCAGAATTGCCTTCTGCTGAAGATAAAGAGAAGTGGATTATCTTCCCTCAAAGATCCACGTGACTCTCATGGATTTCTGAGTCACAAGGGGACCAGGGCTCTTTGTGTCAGGGAGAAGCAATTGCTGTAGCCCATTGATTTTCTGGCTCCCCACCCATGTGTGCAGAAGTTGGGTTGACCTCGACTCTCTAGACTGCCCAGAGGAGGGGAGAACCCTAAGAAGATACTAGCTTTGCTAATAAGAAGAGGCTTGGGCCAACTTCACTATGAACTGTTAATAGCAGAGATGCCCTCATATTTATACCCAAGACTCTGCAGCACTTCATTATATTCATATATGGAAATCAATTCATGAACTCGGTACTCTGAGTCAAGGGTTATTCAAAAATGTGGATTTAGTAATAAGGCTATGGATTAAAAAGCAGAATTCCCAACATAGATGCATGGGGCAAGAACCATCTGACACCTAGATAAGAATTCATCTAAACCAGATGGAAAAACTAAAAAAATTGTCAGTTTCATAATAAAACAAAATTGTTAACTGGAATTAGTTTTCTATGTCTTATGAAATTCACATTTTTAAACTATGAATAGTAGAATATACATGTGAAAGATATGGACTCAGTTATTCTCAAGTTGATCCTGAGAAATCTGAGAGGGGTTTTTTTTTTTTTTTTTTTTTAAAGTATTTAAACCTGTCCAGGTTTTGTTACAAAGGCAGAGGAACCAGGGATCAAATTGCCAACATCTGCTGGATCATCAACAAAGCAAGAGTTCCAGAAAAACATTTACTTCTACTTTATTGACCACACCAAAGCCTTTCACTGTGTGGATCAAAATACACTGTGAAAAATTCTGAAAGAGAAGGGAATATCAGACCACCTGACCTGCCTCCTGAGAAATCTGTATGCAGGTCAAGAAGCAACAGCTAGAATTGGACATGGAACAACAGACTGGTTCCAAATCAGGAAAAGAGTACATCGAGGCTGTATATTGTCACCCTGCTTATTTAACTTCTATGCAGAGTGCATCACTAGAAACTCCGGGCTGGATGAAGCACAAGCTGGAATCAAGATTGCCAGGAGAAATATCAATAACCTCAGATATGAAGATGACACCACCCTTATGGCAGAAAGTGAAGAGGAACTAAAAAGCCTCTTGATGAAAGTGAAAGAGGAGAGTGAAAAAGTTGGCTTAAAGCTCAACATTCAGAAAACTAAGATCATGGCATCTGGTCCCATCACTTCATGGGAAATAGTTGGGGAAACAGTGGAAACAGTGGCTGAATTTATTTTTTCAGGCTCCAGAATCACTGCAGGTGGTGACTGCAGCCATGAAATTAAAAGAAGCTTGCTCCTTGTAGGAAAAGCTATGACCAACCTAGATAGCATATTAAAAAGCAGAGACATTACATTGCCAACAAAGGTCCATCTAGTCAAGTCTATGGTTTTTCCAGTAGTCATGTATGGATGTGACAGTTGGACTATAAAGAAAGCTGAGTGCCAAAGAATTGATGCTTTTGAACTGTGGTGTTGGAGAAGACTCTTGGAAGTCCCTTGGTCTACAAGGAGATCCAACCAGTCAGTCCTAAAAGATATCAGTCCTGAATATTCATTGGAAGGACTGATGCTGAAGCTGAAACTCCAATACTTTGGCCACCTGATGCGAAGAACTGGCTCATTGGAAAAGACCCTGATGTTGGAAAAATTGAAGGCAGAAGGAGAAGGGGAAGACAGATGGTTGGAAGACAGGGAAGATGAGATGTTTGGATGGCATCACCAATGTGATAAACATAAGTCTGAATAGGCTCCGGGGGCGAGTTGGTGATGGACAGGGAAGCCTGGCATGCCTCAGTCCGTGAGGTCACAAAGAGCTGGACATGACTGAGCGACTGAACTGAACTGAACAGATACCTGAGTTTCATCTGGCCTACAAGGTTGAGTATGCTAAGCTACGTTAGCTGGTCTCCATATAGAATTTTGTCTTGAAACAGCTTCTTTCTGGTTTGGTGTGGTACCCACTGGTTTCTGGTTGGATGGGGGGAAGGAGAAGTAAAGGCAGTTTTGTAATGTTTAGATGTTCAGTTCAGTTCAGTCGCTCAGTTGTGTCCGACTCTTTGTGACCCCATGAATCGCAGCACGCCAGGCCTCCCTGTCCATCACCAACTCCTGGAGTTCACTCAGACTCACGTCCATCGAGTCAGTGATGCCATCCAGCAATCTCATCCTCTGTCGTCCCCTTCTCCTCCTGCCCCCAATCCCTCCCAGCATCAGAGTCTTTTCCAATGAGTCAACTCTTCGCATGAGGTGGCCAAAGTACTGGAGTTTCAGCTTTAGCATCATTCCTTCCAAAGAAATCCCAGGACTGATCTCCTTCAGAATGGACTGGTTGGATCTCCTTGCAGTCCAAGGGACTCTCAAGAGTCTTCTCCAACACCACAGTTCAAAAGCATCAATTCTTCAGTGCTCTGCCTTCTTCACAGTCCAAGTCTCACATCCATACATGACCACAGGAATAACCATAGCCTTGACTAGACGGACCTTACTTAGTCAGCCAAGTAATGTCTCTGCTTCTCAATATGCTATCTAGGTTGGTCATAACTTTTCTTCCAAGAAGTAAGCATCTTTTAATTTCATGGCTGCAATCAACATCTGCAGTGATTTTGGAGCCCAAATAAATAAAGTCTGACACTGTTTCCACTGTTTCCCCATCTATTTCCCATGAAGTGATGGGACCAGATGCCATGATCTTCGTTTTCTGAATGTTGAGCTTTAAGCCAACTTTTTCACTCTCCTCTTTCACTTTCATCAAGAGACTTTTTAGTTCCTCTTCACTTTCTGCCATAAGGGTGATGTCGTCTGCATATCTGAGGTTATTGAGATTTCTCCCTGCAATCTTGATTCCAAGCTTGTGTTTCTTCCAGTCCAGCATTTCTCATGATGTACTCTGCATAGAAGTTAAATAAGCAGGGTGACGATATACAGCCTTGATGTGCTCCTTTTCCTATTTGGAACCAGTCTGTTGTTCTATGTCCAGTTCTAACTGTTGCTTCCTGATCTGCATACAGATTTCTCAAGAGCAGGCCGAGTGGTCTGGTATTCCCATCTCTTTCAGAATTTTCCACAATTTATTGTGATCCACATAGTCAAAGGCTTTGGCATAGTCAACAAAGCAGAAATAGATGTTTTTCTGGAACTCTCTTGGTTTTTCCATGATCCAGCAGATGTTTGCAATTTGATCTCTGGTTCCTCTGCCTTTTCTAAAACCAGCTTGAACATCAGGAAGTTCACTTATCTGCAATTCTTTAAGACTGAGGCCCATAATTATCATTTCTGGGAGGATGTGGAGGGAGGGAGTTAGGTTGGAGTAGGTGGGCCAATGCTCTTTCTCAAAGGAAATGATTTTGGAGGAGAGTTGGTGAAAGAGTTCTCCCATGGCCTCTCTTACTGTGTAATTTGGTCTAGAAGGAGTCAATTGATATCAATAACCATAACAACACTTGGTATTCATAGAGTATCCACTGTGTTTTAGGGGAACTGCATTAAGTGTTTTATGTATATTATCACATTTAAATTTTAGTAAACCCTATGAATTTCATAGTACTGTGTCTATTAGGTGGATGGGAAAATCTAGGAGTAGAGAGATCAAGAAACTTCCCCATAGCTGGTCAGCGAGGTTCTCCTGTGGAGGTATGGCTGGGAGGGATATGTGCAGGGACCCCAGCTAAGGAGGGAGAAGAAAACAGAGACAAACTCTTTAGGCCTGGAGTTGACCCGCCCTGACTGTGTACCACAGTCAGGTCTTCCAGGCACTGTGTGTGTGTTTGTGTGTATGTGTGTGTGTAATACTAGGTTGTAGTATTAAGCACATTTTAACCAGTTGAGGATTCATCATGAAGGCTAAATGGAGTGATGCGTAAGTGGAAATAGAAACTTGTGGGTAATTTCCCATCTAGTTGGATACCTGTCAAATGAAAGGGATCATGATGTCCATAGGAATGCTAGAATAACAATCTGATTATAGTATCTGGCACTTGCTTCATAGAGTAGCACTCTTTCAAAAATGGTTCTCTGAAACCAACAGGATAGCAACCATCTTATAAGTCCATGTAGGAAAGCATGTCCTTAAAAATAAGACTCTTCTGAAGTCGAGGACTAAGGGTTGAAGTGGCTACCAGCTTCACTTGCTGTTTAGCTAAGCTGCCCAGGTTTAATTCCATAGTCATTTCTTTTAAACATTTTTGAAAATTTCATTAGGAAGGGAAGAAGGGAGAATAGTGAGGGATGTACAAAGCAGAAATAAACCCTGTTTTAGAAATAATACTATAGTGGTTCCGTTTCTTTCCAGCCTCAGTGAAACAAATAGAAACCCAAGAAAGTCTTAGTTTAACCAAAAAGGTGTAACAAGATGAAGAAAAGTTTGATGGCCAGAGTGTCTCTTTGGGGGATAGCACTTTGTTCTGTGTGTGTGTGTGTGTGGTGGGTGGGGAGGGGTAGGGAGGGATTTCAGTGAATTGCCTGGGATAGAGAGTGAGACCCAAAGGGCAGGCCTGGGAAACAAAAGGTAATCCCTTAACCGCTGTAAGGGAGATATAAGCCGAGAAACAAAATTTGTGGGCAAAATGGGTGGGGGTGACGGAAAAGAGTCAGAGCTGGGAGCTCCAAGGGCAGCACATCTTAAGAAGTTTTGGGGAAAGAGAAATGTGTTTTATGAATCTTTAAGTTGGTTTTCATCTGTGCTTTGTCAACTCTCTCTTCTCAGCTTCTGCCCTTAGACTCCTAGTAATAATCTTCAGTGATATGGGAATTTCTCTCTCTTCCATTTAGTGGAGTATAAGTGGATACTTTTGAGAAATTTGAGGGGATGCCTTCCTGTGTTTGGAATTCCCAGGTGGCACTAGTGGTAAAGAACCTGCCTCCCAATGCAGGATACATAAGAAATGCTGGTTCAGTCCCTGGGTTGGGAAGATCCTCTGGGGGAGGGCATGGCAAGCCACTGCAGTATTCTTGCCTGGAGTATCCCATGGACAGAGAAGCCTGGTAGGCTACAGTCCATGGGGTCTCAAAGAGTTGGACACACCTGAAGTGACTTTGCATGTATGTGCTTTCTATGTTTGAGTGAAAGTTGGGTTGAAAGTGAACATATACAGGGGCAGCTAACATCTGTGTTATACTGTGACAAGGTGACATTATGTTAAATAGTAACCTTCATATGTTTGGTCATTTAGAATACTGCATTTTTTATTTGGAGTATTTAATTTTGCCTTGCTTATGACTCTATCTTTTCCATTTTGTATGATGGCTCATATGGCTCTCTCTAGGAAGACTAAGGTGGTTGATTACCTATTGGCAGATAATATCATTTGTGGGTAGTCTCTCGCTTTCTCTAACGAATTATATGTCTTATGAATTTTTCAAAGCACAGTCCATGGCTTGGCAAGCTGTCAAAACGGCCATCTATAGTGTGGAGATACCATTCCTAGAGAATTAGTTCTGCATGGAATTAGTTCTGAGTTGCAAAAATAAGAAAATAAGCTTACAGGAGAGAATGAGTTGTTCACGGTGAGCGAAAAGAAATGAGAAGGCAGATGGGAGTGAAGAGCTTTTTATCCTGCCTCTAAGGAAGCACTAGAAAGACTTTTGAAGACAATATCCTTAACATTTACACAGCTCTTCATATTTTTAAAGTGCTTCTTGGTAATTAAGCATCATTAATCAGATATTAGCTGGAGGTCATTCAATGAATTAGATGTTGATTTAGACAGAAAGCTGTGCATAAATTGGGGGACTAAGAACAAGCATGATTCCTTTTACATTTTTCAAAAATTTGACTTTCTTGTGCTCACTGGAAGTTACTATATGTATGTGTGAGTTCTGATTGTGGATAATGTTATGTACTTACTATTGTATGAATTCACATTTATCTAGAATACCCACTTATAATTTGATAGTTTGACATTTGTAACATGTGTAGAGGTAAGACCATGCAGAGAAACTCCACGTGGTTTGTGAGTGAGTGGTTTGTTAGTGAGTCATCACTGAATGACCTCCCCCAGCACAGAAGGCATGCTGGCATTGAGCAGTCAGAAAACACACAGCTGAATCATCCTCCTTCTCCAGACTGAACATTGCCACCTTGGATGCACCAAATGATTGTAAGGAGATTAGAAATAAATACTGTTTTCCCTTCAAGTGGATGTCTTATCTATTTGGTATTTCTACAAATCGTAACTAGTTTATCTTCCATCTAACCTGAAAAGGAATGAAATATATACAATTAAAACAAGTTTATTTGGCAAATTTATGTCAAATAAATATCAAGACAGGCTTATTTCTGACTAGTATTTCTGCATACATGTTCTTCAGCCAATAAACACAAATAATTGAGGTATGAGATCTTTGAATTTTTTGGAAATTAATAGGGACTCTTTTGGCTTTCAGGCTTGACTATATTAATATCACTATGATTCTCATTGATTTTCCTACAAAGGCTTAGAAACTGGCTATTTTTCCCAGCAGAGCCTCTTCATGTCCCTCCTTCCAGGTATCATGCACAGTCTCTGTGGTCAGGTGGCCTGGAATTGAATCCTGATTCTCCCATTCACTAGCTGTGTGACCTTGGGTAAGTTACTTTGCCTCTCTGATGCTCCATACAAAAAAGATCTTCATGATCCAGATAATCACGATGGTATGATCACTCACATAGAGCCAAATATCCTGGAATGTGAAGTCAAGTGGGCCTTAGGAAGCATCACTACTAACAAAGCTAGTGGAGGTGATGGAATTCCAGTTGAGCTATTTCAAATCCTGAAAGATGATGCTGTGAAAGTGCTGCACTCAATATGCCAGCAAATTTGGAAAACTCAGCAGTGGCCACAGGACTGGAAAAGGGCAGTTTTCATTCCAATCCCAAAGAAAGGCAATGCCAAAGAATGTTCAAACTACCGCACAATTGCACTCATCTCACACACTAATAGAGTAATGCTCAAAATTCTCCAAGCCAGGCTTCAGCAATACATGAACTGTGAACTCCCAGGTGTTCAGGCTGGTTTTAGAAAAGGCAGAGGAACTAGAGATCAAATTGCCAGCATCTGTTGGATCATGGAAAAAGGAACAGAGTTCCAGAAAAACATCTATTTCTGCTTGATTGACTATGCCAAATCCTTTGACTGTGTGGATCACAATAAACCGCAGAAAATTCTGAAAGAGATGGGAATACCAGACCACCTGACCTGCCTCTTGAGAAACCTGTATGCAGGTCAGGAAACAACAGTTAGAACTGGACATGGAACAACAGACTGGTTCCAAATAGCAAAAGGAGTACGTCAAGGCTGTATATTGTCATCCTGCTTATTTAACTTATATGCAGAGTACATCATGAGAAATGCTGGGCTGGAAGAAGCACAAGCTGGAATCAAGATTGCTGGGAGAAATATCAATAACCTCAGATATGCAGATGACACCACCCTTATGGCAGAAAGTGAAGAGGAACTAAAAAGCCACTTGATGAAAGTGAAAGAAGAGAGTGAAAAAGTTGGCTTAAAGCTCCACATTCAGAAAACTAAGATTATGGCATCTGGTCCCATCACTTCATAGCAAGTAGATGGGGGAAGCAGTGGAAACAGTGGCTGATTTTATTTTTCTGGGCTCCAAAATCTGATTGCAGCCATGAAATTAAAAGACACTTACTCCTTGGAAGAAAAGTTATGACCAACCTAGACAGCATATTAAAAAGCAGGGACATTACTTTGTCAACAAAAGTCCATCTAGTCAAGGCTAGATGTGAGAGTTGGACTATAAAGAAAGCTGAATGCCGAAGAATTGATGCTTTTGAACTGTGGTGTTGGAGAAGACTCTTGAGAGTACCTTGGATTGCAAGGAGATCCAACCAGTCCATCCTAAAGAAGATCAGTCCTGGGTGTTCATTGGAAGGACTGAGGTTGAAGCTGAAACTCCAATACTTTGGCCACCTGACGGGAAGAACTGAGTCACTGGAAAAGACCCTAATTCTGGGAAAGAGTGAGGGCAGGAGGAGAAAGGGATGACAGAGGATGAGATGGTTGGATGGTATCACCGACTCAATGGACATGAGTTTGGGTGGTCTCCTGGAGTTGGTGATGGACAGGGAGGTCTGGCATGCTGCAGTTCATGGGGTAGCGAAGAGTCAGACATGACTGAGTGACTGAACTGAACTGAACTGATGCTCTGTACTCATCTGTAAAACAGGGAATAGTTTCTTTCCTGCTCTTAGATATTAGCAGGATTAAATGAGTAAATATTTGTACTGGATCTAGTGCATTTATAGTACATGTCTTCCTTGATTTAAGGTGGGGTTACATTCAGATAAACCCAAGGTAAGTTTAAAAAAGACAAGAAAATGTCCTAGGTTGAAAATGGATTTAATACACCTTGCCTACTGAACATTGGGCTTCCCTGGTGGCTCAGCAGTAAAGAATCCTGCAATACAGGAGATGTGGGCTCGATGCCTGAGTTTGGAAGATCCCCTGAATAAGGAAATGGCAAATCACTCCTGTATTCTTGCCTGGGAAATCCCATGGCAGAGGAGCCTGGCGGGCTATAGTCCATGCGGGCACAAGAGTCTGACACAACTTAGTGACTAAACTGCTGAACATCAGCGCTTAGCCTGGCCTACCTTAAATGTACTTAGAACATCGACATTAGCCTAAAGTTGGGCAAAATCATCCAACACAGGGCCTATTTTATAACAGAGTGTTGAATATCTCACGTAATTTGCTGGATACTGTTACTGAACGTGAAAAATGGGATGGTTGTCTGGGTGCAGAACAGATGGTGGTAAGTGTATCTATTTGTTTACCCTGTGACCTCATGGCTGCTAGGAGCTGTGGCTTGTCACTGCTCCTGGCATCATGAGAGCGTATCCTGCTATACCCTGCTATACCCAGCTGACCTGGAAAAAGATCAAAATTCAAAATTCCATGTGTGGTTTCCACTAAATGTGTATTGCTTTTATTGCTGACTTGGGTTCTTGGACTCTTTAATCAATAACAATTGATAAGAGGCCAGATGAGAAATTCAGGCAAGGCTTTACTGTGACTTGGGCCGCAAGAGGAGGGAGCAAAAACAAGTAACAGCTTCCCTTGCTTGCTCTCTAAGAGGGGGTGAGTGGGTCCCTCAAATGAGTCGAGGGTGGGGGCAGGTCCAGGGGTTGGGCCAGAAGGGTGGCTGAGGTGGTCCACCCAGCCCCTGGTGGTGCCATGTGCAGGGATCATGTGCAGAAGCTGTTGTTGCTCCCAGAACCTCCGAAGCAGTAGTTGGTTTTTTGGTCTTTTTCTATCTTGTTGCTCATAACTTGCCCCAACTGCCTATGCATGCAGTTATTTTTAGTCCTTTGTAGGTTTTTTTTTTTTTTTCCCTCAATATTCTTTTGCTGGAGGAGATGTTTGTCCATGTGTGAGCACTGCAGCAAAGTATCCCAGCAAAGGGCGCCGGGTCCCACCCTGTCTCACTTGCACATGGATGTAAAAGTCGAAAAAACCATACATCAAAGCATCCTAAGTCAGAGATTGTACTACATAAGTATCTGTTAAATCTATTAAAAATTTCACCTTTAAAACACATTGCTGAGTCAAATCTAGAAGATACTGCATGTTTGCTAAGTCTTTGTAAAAATTCACAGTTTTCAAATATTTTGCAAAAAATGAGTTTAGATTTCTTCACTTAGCAAGAAAAGAAAAAGAAAGAAAGAAAGAAATTATACTTTGTCTCTGGTGAATTTTAAGGAACAAAACTTGGTTAAATTTCCACTACAAGCAAATAGTTTCTTTGAAAATGCCAGGGATATGAGGATTGGGCAAAGAGTATTTGGTGATGACTCTGTACACTGTAAATGAGTTGGCAAAAAACTGAAGACTTGCATGAGCTGTGTTGTGGCTTGTCACTGAGGTTGTTGATTGGTGAGTTGGAGGCAGGGAGCCTGGGAGGTCTTGGCAAAGCTTACTTGGATTTCTTCACCATTCCTCACATCCTATCTCAGTGTTCTCTAGGGTAAGGAAAGGTCAATAAGCAAGCCAGGAGCCAAAAGAAGAAAATTTGAACATGGAAGTGATTTTTTCCAGGGATATTCCAAAAATTCTCACATGGAACAATTTTCATTAGGTAAAAATGTTTGAATGTTACACAGGAAACATTTAGAAGGGTGTTTGGTCCACAACAAAAATTAAAAAATATAACAGGCTTTAGAAATTCCTAAAAGACTGCATTATATTTAGAACATTTTTCCTTGGGAGTAAAAAAATCAGAATACTAATAGGGTCATAGGAATGAGGTCAGGAACTGAAATTGCACCAGGGATGCTCAGCCCCAAACCCGTTATAGAAACAGTTGGCCTGATCTATATTTCATAAGCTGATACAGATCTTATATTTCTTCTGAAGATGGACTCCACATTCCCCCTTTTTCCCATGATATTGATTCAGGTTAGGAGGATGGTTAAATTTGGTTAGGCTAAATTACCATTTAATAATAGTTGACCCCCCAACCCTTCCTTGTATCTGTGGGGGGTCTTGGATCCCCCTCCTCCTCTTCTCCCTGGTAACATGTCTCTGTCTGCAATCTGTGCAACATCCCAGAGCCCAGCATCTTCCCCTCCCTGTAAGTCAAAAGGCTTTTACATCTCTTACTGCTCAGTGGTAAAGAATCTGTCTGCCAGTGAAGGAGATGCAGGTTCAATCCCTGGTTTGGGAAGATCTGCTGGAGAAGGAAATGGCTACCGATTCCAGTATTCTTGCCTGGGAAGTCCCATGGACAGAAGAACTTGGCAAGCTGCAGTCCATGGGGTCACAAAAGAGTTGGACACGACTGAGCGACTAAAAACAACACACCTCCTTTAGCCCTGTCTTTCCCCTTGCTGAGACTCCTATTGCTTGTTACTCAGCATAAGCCTCAGAGCTGGGGACGGAAAGGATCTGCTCTCCCTCAGGGAGGAGACACTTTTGCCTGTATCTCTCCCTAAGAAACAGTAGACTTTACCTGGGCCGCAGTGTGGGCGGGTGTGGGGTGCAGTTTTCTGACCCTCTCCAAGCCCTTTCAAGCTTTTGCTCTAAACTGGTTCCTAGCAGTCTGCATATGGAATTCATGAATGTTTTAACTGCTTTTTCCTCACCTGATTTCATAATAGCTGATTCTTTCTCCTTGGCTCTGTGAAAATGTCACATGTCCTTTCCTCCTCCTCAGAGCTTCTCAATTTTGCATTTCACTTGGAGCTTTGCAACCTCAGCTCTCTGATGACTTGAAGAAAATTTATGATTCTGTAGACTTCTTGACTTTTTCTAGTTGTTAGGGTGGCAAAAATGTTCTCTTAAAGCTTTATCCATTTTTAAGCAGAAGTTGAATTAATATTTAAGCCTTTGTCACCCTGTAATCTGCTATGCTTCTATAGCCCAGGGAGGAGAAAGGGAAAGGCAAGAGCTCTCGAAATTCAGGGGACAAGTTGTATTTGACACAGTCAAGGGAGCTCACTTTTGTTCATCTTATTAGTGACGCAGAGAGGCAGTGACTCAGTATGGCCTATGATCTATTACATGTTCAGAAATTTCTCCTTAGCTAAATCTTTCATGTGAAATTAACCACAACCCTTCTATCTTACAATCAAAGCCCTTTAATTTGGTCCCCAAATCCTTTTCTCGATGTCTCCCTCCAGGTTGAGCTGCACCTTGTTCTTCAGTCACATGGGCTGACAAACCTTGGAGTGGGGTCCGTATTCCTCAGTTGGAATCCGGAGTAGACCACTTACTAGCTCTGTGAGCTGCAGCTAGCTGCTTAGCCTCTCCATGGCTTAGTGTCTTTATTTGTAAAATGGAGAAAATAATAATTCTTACTTACATCATAGGTTTGTCATAAGGAACCCAGCCTAGTCTAGACTATTTCTAGTCCCCTGAGAACCTTACCTGTAAAAAAGTAGAATATATAAAACACTAATGTTCAGCTCTATCCAACCAGTCCATCCTAAAGGAGATCAGTCCTGGGTGTCCATTGAAAGGATTGATGTTGAAGTTGAACCTCCAATACTTTGGCCATCTGATGCGAAGAGTTGACTTGTTTGAAAAGACCCTGATGCTGGGAAAGATTGAAGGTGGGAGGAGAAGGGGATAACAGAGGATGAGATGGTTGGATGGCATCACCGACTCAGTGGACACGGGTTTGGGTGAACTCTGGGAGTTGGTGATGGACAGGGAGGCCTGGCGTGCTGTGGTTCATGGGGTCGCAAAGAGCTGGACATGACTGAGTGACTGAACTGGACTGAACTGAATGTTCAGCTCAGGTTCAAATTTGTATCACGTTTCCTGTTTGCTGGGGCATCCCAGGTGGTACAGTGGTAAAGAATCTGCCCATTAATGCAGGAGATGCAGGTTTGATCCCTGGGTTGGGAAGATCCCCTGGAGTATTTTTGCCTGGAAAATTCCGTGGATGGAGTAATCCCATAGGCTACATACAGTCTATGGGATTACAAAGAGTTGAACACAACTGAGCACTGAGTACAATAATTCCCTTTTACTGTCGTTAAGATTAGCTTTCATGAGTGTGTAAGAAATGTAATCTACGCTAGAGTAGAAAGTGAAGATTCCCAGTCTGACAAACTCGAAAATGTATCCATCACACCCAATTCTTTTCTTCTATCATTATCTTTTTTAGCTTGTAATCTTATTATTCCCAAAGAGTCTGTTAAGATTAAACAATAATTGACTTGAGGTTCTATGTATCTGTGGAGTTTTGAAAAATGTATTAGTTCTCTGGTTAATACATATTATAAAACCATTCATTTGTCCATAAACATTTATTGAACACCCACTATGTCAGGAATCGTTCTAGACAGATGTTAAACTGGGGTGTCTAAAACTTTTGCTTTATTAATTACTCAAAAGGGAGAACAGATTCAACAGACTACAAAATTCACTGGCAAATAGAGAAAGGTATCAGCATTGAATCACAGTATTGTATTATTCTATAATTCTAGTCACAATAGGAATCACCACACCTGATTTTGATGATTTTGATACTTTTCATGTTAGCACTGGAGCTGAGGGAAAGATAAAAAAGCCTTCTGATATGACTTATTAACTTAAATTATATTCTTGTTTTGGCTTTATGTCAGTTGCAATCATTTTTTTCACTTGAATGTCTCCAGATAGTTCAGTCGTATTTCTAAAGAATTACAAATTACAAAATTATGGCTAAATCTTTATTGTCAGAACTCTTACATAAGTGTCCTGGTTAATTGAATTCTTTTGTTTTAATGAAAGATTAAATTTATAATGCTAGTTTCAAACTTTCTGTTGAAAGTCATTCAGCCTTGTTTTTCTTTCCTAATGTAAGGAAAGTGGTTGAAATAGGGATAGATTTTGAAGGGTTGTTTTATACTATCTTGTCATATTTTTAACAGTGTGGCTTACTCACTGTTTCATGGTTATACTTAACAATTTCAAGTGTCATTTTTAAATGTATTTTGAAAGTTTCATTTATTTGCTTTTTGGCTGTCCTGGGTCTTCATGGCTGCACGGCTCTTCTGTAGTTGCGGCGGGTGAGCGGGGAATACTCTGGTTGCGGTGCACGGCTTTCGCATTGCAAAGCTTTTCTTGTGGAGCTTGGGTTCTAGGGTGCAGGGCTTCAGCAGTCGCGGCTCCTGGGCTTTAGGGCACAGGCTCAGTAGTCACGTCACACGTGCCTGGCTGCTCTGAGGCCTGTGGGATCTTCCTGCATCAGGGATAGAACCCAGGTCTTCTGCACTGGGAGGCAGATTCTTTACCGCTGAGCCACCAGAGAAGCTCAGGTATCATTTTAAAGCATTGAAAAGTGAGATAAACTATGGATTAAATTTGACGGTGACTTTGGGATACACCTGAGGAAAAAAGAGGCTGTGTGGTTTAGTGGGACATGGATCAAATTTGGGACCCGACAGACCTAAATATAAATTCTGGTCATCGTTTACCATTTGTGTTAGTCTAGGGAAGTTTGTTCCTAAGTAGCTTTAGTTTCTTTATTTTAAAATATAAATAATAATCGATTATATCACATATTCTTTGATCCTGTGATGATCAAAAGAGATATTGTATATGATAGGCCTGAACACATTTATTCTGTGAGTAATTGTGGGCTTGTGGTTGTTGTCTCCACTTTCTTCTGGTTTGTTTTGCTTTTAATTGCTCTTATTAAAACTCAGGGGTGACCTTATGGTTTAAGATCTGTCAATGTGTTTGTCTCCTTTCATTTCCCCCAGCCCTCACTAATCTGTTAGTAAGTGGGTGAAAATAAAATACACAAATAGGAGAATAGACATCAATGGGAATAGACATTTGAACTTTCTTTCTTTCTTTCTTTTTTTTTTTTTAAGACAGATATAAATAGAGGAACATAATGGATGGAAAAGATGGGAGAAAATCACACCCTTCAAATGATCATAGGAAAATACAATTTTTAAAAAAGAAATAAAATTTTTCCCTTTCCAATTCAAAGAGGTTTGGGATTTGGAAACTGGGGAGAATAGAGTCAATAGTTAAAAATAGGGGTTCTGACTTTTGGCCAGCACACTTCATGATTAGGGAAGGATGGAACAGTAGATTCTATTTTTCATTTTAAAATCTATGCTGTGTAATCTTTTCTTCCTGTGTGCATGAATTAGGTTGATAAAAATTAAAAAAAAAATCATTGGAGACACACATGATTTCCATGTAGGAGAGTTTCATCATTGTGTGAATTTGCATGGTATGGTTGGGAGAATATAAATGTGCATGTGTGTATGTACATATGTGTGGATAAGACTTCATGGCCTTTGATAACCATGTACTAGGTTCTCAGGATGAATTACGCTAGAGCTGGGAGGTGAAATGTGAAGCAAAGGAATAAAAAAGGAGGGAACATTATTTGTTTTAACAAACTCTATCCTTGTAAATTTCAGAACTTCAAAAAAATAGTAAACCACTATAATCTCAGAAAGATCTGAAACAATTTAGAGCAATAGTAACCTTTTCTGTATGTGCTTTGCTGATATACTTCTGGTTTCCTCTGATTGGCATTATGCACAAATCTTTCTTTGCACCATTTCAGAAGTCAGCAGACTTCTATTATTCTGTAGAGAGAATAAAGATTAACTGTATTGTTCTATTTCTGGTTTCATTCAAAATGATCACAGTTATTTTATGCAACCAAATTGTTATTCAAGGATTTGAGAAAGTAAAGTCCACGTACTCATGCTATTTGAATGCCTGCTTAAAAGCAATTTTACTTGTTGGGAAATGTTAAGAGTTGGAGATAAGCTCCTGTCTTTATTCTCTTTTTATAGAAAGCAGAACGAGTAAATGAGTTCTGTGTCTTAGAAAAGTTCTCAGGACCAATTTTTATACCAGGTAAATGTCTTTTCATGATTAGATCAGAACTGCTTTTAAACAATTTCACTTCTACTATTTATCTGGTACCTGTATTTTTTAGATGAATACTGTATATTCGGAGAAGGCAATGGCACCCCACTCCAGTACTCTTGCCTGGAAAATCCCATGGACGGAGGAGCCTGGTAGGCTGCAGTCCATGAAGTTGCTCAGAGTTGGACACGACTGAGTGATTTCATTTTCACTTTTCACTTTCATGCATTGGAGAAGGAAATGGCAACCCACTCCAGTGTTCTTGCCTGGAGAATCCCAGGGATGGCGGAGCCTGGTGGGCTGCCGTCTATGGGGCTGCACAGAGTCGGACACGACTGAAGCGACTTAGCAGCACTGTATATATTATCATCTTCATTTTTACGAGGAATTTGTGGCTAAGGGTTAGTAGTTTGTCTAAGGTCAAAGCAGTAATAGTGTCAAATTGAGAATCAGATCCAAAATGTGCTCTTTTTCCTGCGCTCTGAGGCAATGGAGGGCTACATATAAAGATAGGGTTAGTGATCCCTAACCATTTTTTTCTGCGAGGGTGTTGGAGGAGGTCATCGAGAGGATGTGACCTGTGGTTGACCCAAAAGCTGGACTGGGACAATCAGTGGGTCCTCACTCTGCCTCTTTCTGTGGGATGCAGGCTCTACCCACTGTTCCTGCCCTAGGAGTCACTTCAAGGAAGTGGGCTTGAGAGCAAAGTGTTGTTGAGACTGTCTGGATGGTCTACTCCATGAGCCCTTAAGGCCTCTATTTTTTCCATGTAGATGGACAAACATGCTGGAAGATTTATTTTCAGGAAAATGAAAATAGGAACTATATTGTATACTATACAAAACAACTGCTTACACCAGTCTTGAAACATTTCCACTTATACCTAGAAAAGGTCCCTAATATCTCTACTCTCTCTAGCATTTAATTTCCCCCAAACCACAGGTCTAATTACAGGCATATGCAGCAAGTTTCTTATGTTAAACGACTGCACCCATTTTCTATTTTCCCAGTTTTAACTCTATCTATTACCCTGATTTAACAAAATCCAACAAACCAACTTCTCTTGAAGGCTTGGGATACAACCATTATAAATATTTTTAGTTTCAAGGTTTTTTTTCAAATTTAATTTATAAATCCATTAAATTGGGGGAAATCATCAATTTAATTACACTGCTGCTGCTGCTGCTAAGTCGCTTCAGTCATGTCCGACTCTGTGCGACCCCATAGATGGCAGCCCACCAGGCTCCCCCATCCCTGGGATTCTCCAGGCAAGAACACTGGAGTGGGTTGCCCTTTCCTTCTCCAATGCATGAAAGTGAAAAGTGAAAGTGAAGTCACTCAGTCATGTCTGACTCTTAGTGACCCCATGGACTGCAGCCTACCAGGCTCCTCCATCCATGGGATTTTCCAGGCAAGAGTATGGGAGTGGGTTCAGCTGAGCTTATCATGAGGGAGATGGATTTACAAAAGTTTCCTGGTCCTGCTTTGTTCACCAAGGTGGGGTAATTTGGAAAAAGTGGAAAAATTCTTTAAGCCTATGGTGATGCATAAGCAAAAGCAATAAAATTAGCCTCTAACACCTGGAATTGCAGCCAGGTACAGAGTGGGAGCAGGAACTTTTCTGGGATGGGGGAGGTTCATGATGCTTCTTTATATTTATATGTATGTATAATGTTGTGTATTTTATTTTTGACTGTGCTGGGTCCTTGTTGCTGCATCGACTTTTTCTCTAGTTGCATTTCACAGGCTTCCCATTGCAGTGGCATCTCTTGTTGCATAGCATGGGGTCTAGGTGTGTGGGCCCAGTAGTTGCGGCTCATGGGCTCTAGAGTGCAGGCTCCGTAGCCGTGACACATGGGCTTAGCTACTCTGTGGGATCTTCCTGGACCAGGGATCGAAACTGTGTCTCTTGTATTGCAAGTGGAATTTTTACCACTGAATCACCAGGGATGCCCGATGCTTGTTTTTAAACCGTTTATTTAGTCCAGCTTTGTGCTAGGCACATAGTAGGTCTCTTGGTTGACATAGCATGTACTCAACAAACACGTGTTGCTTGGTTGATGCATAGAAGAGCTGATTTTCTGTCACAATAAAGAAAACCACCTTAGGCTTTGAAAATAAAGATCACAGTAGCTATCATTTATGGAAAACTGACCATGTGCCTGCTGCTGTGCTAAGGATTTTATATAAGATGATTTACTACTCGCAAAAGAACTTCTGAGGTCAGATATTATATTGCCTCCTTTTATAGAATGAGGTGTCAGGTGTAGCTAGAATATGGAGCTAGTGTTCTGGTGAGTTCTAGGAGATGGTGGACTGAGAAAGGTAAAGCATTCTCCCTCTACTTCTTATATCACTCTAGCTCTCCTCTTCATCCTGAATATGGAATGGGGACCCCCACACCCAGTTTAGTGGTGTAGAAGACCAAGCTCATTTATGCCTCACTTGAATTTCCCTTTATAGAAAGAGGTATGTAAAAGCAAAGCACTGATGAATGTCTATGACTTTCGAGCCACCGTAATTAATCCCTATGCCATGTTCTTCATTTTTAAGAGCTAAAAAATCATACTCTTACCACATCATTCATTAGAATTGTTGCTAACCTGGCAAATCACCTGGTACCCATCCTAAATCATCTTCCCATTTGATTTCATCCCCTTTGTTATTCTTGAAGTGAAATTGTTCAGTCCTGTCTGACTCTGTGACCCCATGGACTGTAGCCCGCCAGGCTCCTCTGTCCATGGGATTCTTCAGGCAAGAATACTGGAGTGGGTTGCCATTAATCCTTTCTAAATAATATCTCACACTCCTGATTTCTGGACTGATCCAAACTTCTCACTCTTTTCCTGTGACTTTTTCCTCTCCAACACATTTATTTCACTTTTGCTAGAATTCCTTATTAGTCAGCTCTTTCACTTTCTAAATTGTTTTGTGTTTTTTTATTGTGTATAACTTTTGATGTTTAACTTTTTTATGATTAGGGACTTTTCAGAACCGAATATAATATTGCCCAGGAGACTGTGGAATGGGGTTGGGATAAAAGCCCAAGGGTACATTCTTTGTTTCTGTCTTCTGCCTTAGAGACTGTTGTAGGTTAAAAGTTATGTTGAAATCCTAATCCTTGGCATCTGTGAATTTGATCTTGTTTGGCAATAAGGTCTTTGCAGATGTAATAAAGTTACATGACACCACGCTGGTGTAGGAGGGACTCAGTTCAAAGTGATTATTGTCCTTACATGAAGGGAAGAAACACAGAGAAAAACACACAGGGATAATGCCTTGTGATGTTAGACAGAGATTGTGGTGATATGTCCACAAGCCAAGGAGCAGCGAGGATGGCTGGGAACCCCAGCAGCAAAGAGAAAGACAAGGAGCAGATTCTCCCCTAGAGACTTCAGAAAGAGCATGGCCCTATTGATTTCAGAATTCTAATCTCCAGAACTGTCAAACAACAAATTTCCATTAGTTTAAGTCATGCAGCTTGTGACAACTTATGATGGCAGCCTGAGAAACCAACATAGAGATGAAACTATATCCTGATTTATCACCATTCTCAACTTAGTTGAATAGAGTCAATATCCTGGACACCTATGTGTTCCTGTTGTTGTTTGTTGTTCAGTCACTAAGTCATGTCTGACTCCTTGTGACCTCATGGATGGACTGGACTGCAGCATGTCAGGCTTCCCTGTCCTTCACTATCTCCAGGAGTTTGCTCAAATTCATGTCTATTGAGTCAGTGTTGCCATCCAACCATCTCATCCTCTGTCATCTGCTTATCCTCCTGCCCTCAATCTTTCTCAGCATCAGGATATTTTCCAAAGAGTTGGTTTTTTGCATCAGGCTGTCAAAGTATTGGAGCTTTAGCATCAGTCCTTACAATGAATATACAGGATTGATTTCCTTTAGGATGGAATGATTTGATCTTCTTGCAGTCCAAGGGACTCTCAAGAATCTTCTTCAGCACCACAATTAGAAACCATTAATTCTTCAGTGCTCAGCCTTCTTTATGGTTCAACTCTCACATCCATTCATGACTACTGGAAAAACCATGGCTTTAACTATACAGACTTTTGTCGGCAAAGTAATGTCTCTGATTTTTAATATGCTGTGTAGATTTGCCATAACTTTCCTTCCAGGGAGCAAGTATCTTTTAATTTCATGGCTGCAGTCACCGTCTGCAATGATTTTGAATTCCAAGAAAATATAATCTGTCATTGCTTCCATTTTTCCCTTTCTATCTGCCATGAACTGATGGTACAGGATACCATGACCTTAACTTTTTTAAGGTTTGAATTTTAAGCCAGGTTTTTCACTCTCCTCTTTCACACTCTTCAAGAGGCTCTTTAGTTTCTCTTCACTTTCTGCCATTAGACTGGTATCATCTGCACATCTGAAGTTGTTGATATTTCTCCTGGCAATCTTGATTCCAGCTTGTGAGTCAACCAGTCAAGCATTTTGCATGATGTACTCTGCACATAAGTAAGCAGAGAGACTATACAAGCAAGTATAGCCTTGATGTACTCCTTTCCCAATTTTGAACCAGTCCATGTCTGGTTCTAAGTGTTGTGACAGATTTCTCAGGAGACAGATAAGATGGTCTTGTATTCCCATCTCTTTAAGAATTTTCCAGTTTGTTGCGATTCACACAGTCAAAGGCACTGGATTCCTGTGTTGAGTTAATTGTAAATTGTGTGTGTGTGCTTAGTTACTCAGTCATGTCTGACTCTTTGCAACCCCATGGACTGTAGCCTACCAGGCTCCTTTGTCCATGGGGATTCTCCAAGCAGGAATACTGGAATGGATTGCCATGCTCTCCTCCACGGCCTCTTCCCAATCCTGGGATCAAACCCAGGTCAGGTTCTCTTACCTTCTGAGCCACCAGGGAAGCCCTATAAATGTATGTCATATCTAATTTAATCCTTGTGATTGTTGCTGTTGTTCAGTTGCCCAGTTTTGTCCACTCTTTGTGACCCCACGGGCTGCAGCACGCCAGGCCTCCATGCCCCTCACCATCTCCTGGAGTTTGTCTAAGTTCATGTTCGTTGCATTGGTGATGCTGTCCAGACTTCTCATCCTCTGATGCCCTCTTCTGCCCTCAATCTTTCCCAGCATCAGAGACTTTTTCAATGAGTCATCTGTTTGCATCAGATAACCAAAATATTGGAGCTTCAACTTCAGCATCAGTCCTTCCAGTAAATATTCAAGGTTGATCTCCCTTAAGATTGACTGGTTTGATCTCCTTACTGTCCAAAGGACTCTCAGGAATCTTCTCCATCACCACAGTTTGAAGGCATCAGTTCTTTGGTGTTCTGCCTTCTTTACAGTCCAGATCTCACAACCATATATGACCACTGGGAAGACCATTGCCTTGACTATACAGACCTTTGTCGGCAGAGTAATGTCTCTGCTTTTCAACACACTGTCTACATTTGTGATCTTGATCCTCATAGCTGCTCATATTTTAGCAGTATTTTCTTTGATATACAGATCAAGAGATTAAGAACTGATGAGGTTGAATCTATTCTAGTAAGAAGTGGCCCTTAACAGAAATTCAAACGGATTTGACTCCAAAACCAATACTTTGAGTCTCTCTACCATTCTGACCTCCACTGAGGCAGAATGGTCCTTTGCTTTGCTTTCCTTCCCTCACTGATTTCACACTTTGCAGGTTGTTCTTTCTGTAAGGTATTCTGACTTCATCTTTTAACAGGATGAAATCACTGTTTTTCTTTCCCCATTTTCCATTACATTTCTAACACATCTAGCGTCCTCTTCTCTTGTTATTACTGCTCATTTCCCTCTTTAGAATGATTTTGGTCACTGGTAAAGGGACAGAATCAGATCAGGAGAAACACGATTTGTTTGTGTTTTGTGGAAGAGTACAGGTCAAAACAACTTCTTTGAAGCTTGTGGATTCAAGGATATGTGTGTCTAGCTATTAGGATATAAATATGTGGTGTCTGCCTTTTCTTTAAGTTACAATTAGGTGAAAATTTGTTCTTGTCTGTAACAAGGAGCAGCAATCAAAGATTCCTTGGCTTCTTGTTCCTGAAGCAATGTTTTGAAAAGCTTCTGAAGTGACCTGAAAACTTTTGGCATGGTTGAGAGAATAGTCTGGAAAGAAGAGACCCCTGAAACTGTTCTCCTTTCCATTGGTGGTGTTGCAGTTCTTGTTGTTTGGTCGTCAAGTTGTATCTGACCCTTTGCAACCCCGTGGACTGCAGCATGCCAGGCTTCCCTGTCCCTCACCACCTTCTGTAGTTTGCCCAAGTTCATGTTCATTGAATCAGTGATGCCATCTGACCTCTGATGCCCTCTTCTCCTTCTGCCTTCAATCTTTTCCAGCATCAGGGTCTTTTCCAATGAGTCGGCTGTTCACATCAGGTGGCCAAAGTATTGGAGCCTCAGCTTCAGCATCAGTCATTCCAATGAGTATTCAGAGTTGATTTTCTTTAGGATTGCTTGGGGTTGACCCCACTGGGGTTATTTGATTTATACTTTATATTTATATCTTAAGGCTTTGTTCTTAGCTTTCATATTTAAAAAAATCTTATAGTTTATCTTAATAGAGCATTTCCTACAAATATTTTTCATTTGATTCTCACAGCACTCGAGATACAGGCAAACGGATACTATTATTTTCATTTTAGAGATGAGAAATTATACTTACTTAGATGACATGTATTGCCTAAGGTAATATAGACAGTAAATGGAAGTGGGATTAGACTGTATTACGGTTGCTAACATTCAGTGAAACCTTCATAAATCAATGCAATTTAATAATAAAAATTAACATTTATATTGTGTATTTAATCTCCTAATCCCTATAACCACATTATAAAGTGCATTTCTAAAATTGCTATTTCACAAACCCATGTCAGAGACTTAAAGAAGCTTAAGGGAGTTGAATAAATTGCCCAAGGTCCCATGGGTGTAATGGTACAGAGGATCTAAACTACCACAGAACACACATTCTTAGATTTTTACTGCACTTCTTCCCAAAGCAGGCATTTTTTGTTCAGTCGCTCAGTTGTATCTGACTCTTTGCAAACCCATTGACTGCAGCATGCCAGGCTTCCCTATCTTTCACCATCTCCTAGGGCTTGCTCAAACTCATGTCTATTAAGTTGGTGATGCCATACAACCATCTCATCCTCTGTCACCCCCTTCTCCTCCTGCCTTTAGTCTTTCCCAGCATCAGGGTCTTTTTCAATGGGGTATTTGTTAAGGGGGAGCTAAGACCATGAAATGCTTTACTAACTGATGATATACCTGCAGAGTCAGTCTCAGTCTGGAATCAAAACCAAGATTTCAATTAGATCAGTAACTGGATGGGTAGCGTAATTTGAATTAAAAGGCCTATATTTCTTTGACATTGAAACTTTGATGTGTTTAGTTGCTCAGTCGTGTCCTTTTCTTTGCAACCCTTTGGGTTGTAGCCCACCAGACTCCTCTGTTCATGGGATCTTTTAGATGAGAATACTGAAGTGGGTTGCCATTTCCTCCTCCAGGGGATCTTCCTGACCCAAGGATCAAACCCGTGTCTCCTGTGTGTCTTGCATTGCAGGTGGATTCTTTAGATCCTGAGCCATCAGGGAACTGTAATTTGAATTAAAAGGCCTGTAATTTCCTTGACTTGAAACTTTAGTTGGGTCCAAATTCTCTTGGTTTCTAAAATATCATTAAAAAATAATCTCAACTCTGATATCATATTTAAATAATTTACTTGACTTTTAAAATGTGCAGTCATAAGCTTTCTTCCCCTTTTAGGATTTGTTCAGGTACCCTGATGAGACTTGAAAAGTTGAAATCCTTGAGTGATGACAGCTTTGTGCCGTTAGCTGATAGCTTTCAGGGTCTGACAGACAATCCAATTGGTTTAACAGTGATCAGACTGTTGAGAAGTTAAAACCACCCTCAAATCACAATGAGATTTGATGAGGAAGTTTGAAAAAAAAATAGTCTGCAATTTTTTCCCCCTGCTCTCTATTGTTGTGTGCCTGACCACAATTTTTCTACAGTTAAATTTATAGATAAACATTTTTCCTTTTCAGAAAGCAATGCTGGGTTAGGAACTTTAGCTGGGTGTTTTATATTGAGCATATTTCTCTGGACTCATTAAAAAGATAAACAGAAATAAATAGAAGTCTCTTATTTAGGAGAATGGCTTGACAGAAAACCTTTGCACAATGACCATTGATTTATTGACCTCTCTGTATAACACTTAAATTGGAGGATTTGGAAGATTTCCTTTAAATCGTTCATTGAATGTTTTTAAAGTAAATTTAATCATCAGAAATATTGAAGGCCTTTACTTGGAATGAGGAAAGACAATTAACACACTGAGAATTGTTTGTGTCTAAACGCTACCATATTTGATGTGTTTACTTTCACATGTACTGTCCAGTGAAATATTCAGAGTAACTTTTTATTTTTCAAAGACAACTAATCTTAAATGATTCATTCATATATAGAATCATGCAAGCATTAAATTACTTCCCAGGGTATTGATAAAAATCTGTTTTCTTCTCAACTTCAACATATTAATATATCAAAACCTCAAATGAGTTAGACAGTGGAATAAGTGATTAGACTAATTTATCCTACATGTAGCTAAAAAGCCTAATGTTGAGAATGAGATATGTAAAAATTTATAAATTTATGATTTTTTTCTTTAAAAATTTAATGACAACTTTTAGAATGTCTGCTGGTTTATGTCATTTTTCCTAGCAGCCTGCTCTCCACATATGCTGGACTGACTGAACATGTGTTAAGGGATTGTTTCTGAGAGTCGATTTTAATGTAATCAGATGCAGGGTTACAGCATCTGTTCATACTGGAGAGTTTATCAACCATCACTGCACAGTGATGGATTTTCTGTGTCTGTGTTTTGATTCAGTTTACTGGTAGATAAAGGGCCAATTTAAATGAGGAGACACACCTTTGATTTTATTAGTGATAGTCTACAGTTATAGAAAAACAAAAAACAAATTAAGATGTCATTTGGTTCATGACAACAAAATTGGAACTGTAATCTGACGTTTCCCTGGGACCCCTCTGTTTGATGTGTAATTTTCCTACTTTTTCTTCCTGTTTTATAAATTTTTTCTAGGTTTTTCTTATGTAAAGCTAATCCAAAGTCACCTTTAGGTTTAGTTTCCTCATCTAACATGGGAATCTCTAGTTTTCCAGTATTATTCCCAGGTTTCAATTGATACTGGAAGGCCTTAGTATTCTCTAGTAAGGGTTGTGTGTGTGTATGCTCAGTTGCTCAGTCGCCTCTGACTCTTTGCGACCACATGGACTGTAGCCTGCCAGGCTCCTCTGTCCATGGGATTCTCCAGGCAAGAATACTGGAGTGGGTTGCTATTTCCTTCTCCAGGGGACTTTCCCAACCCAGGGATTGAACCCTTGCCTCTTGTGTCTCCTGCATTGCAGGCAAATTCTTTACTGCTGCACCACGTGTGAAGCCTCCTAGTCAGGATTAGGAGAAAACTAATTCGGAACTTTTGCCAAGGCTCTGGATTATTTGGGTTTGAACACTTCAATACAGTATATGCAATAGGGATTGTAAGTATTACCCTAAAATGAGTTACTGCCATACAAGCAGAGTTCACTAGATATTCTAGGCTTTAGCGTGCTATTGACTTGCGTGTGTATATTAGTTGTATTACCTTGGGCAAAGTGATGTCTTTACCTTTTAAGCCAAAGTCTCCTCAATAAAATGCAAATAGCAGTAATAGTAAAAAAAAAGCCTCTATTTGTCTCATAAAGATGTAATGAAAATGAAATGATCCAGCTCTATACCTTAATATAGTAAGTGCTCAAGAAACCAAAGGGGCAGAGGGGAGAGGAGGAAGACTGAAGAAATCAATGAACATTGTCTTCATTTTTACTGAGGACCCACTGTTCCCAGGACTGGAAGGCAGTTAAACATGCATCTGTGGAACAAGAACTGGGAGGAAATACAGCCACATTGTAATTTATAGGTGGTTGAACTAGAAATGATGGTTTGGTTCTTTTTTATACTTTTCTGTACCCCCTGCATTTTGTACTATAAATAGGTTACTTTTGAATTCTAGAATTTGTTCTTTAAAAAAGTAGTATAAAATTATGCTTCCCTTTGTAATTTTTTTCCTGTTAATATAGCTCCAGAAACTTTTGAGTTGAGTCTCTTAGAGAGATTTTGCAGGGTGTAGATGCCATCAGTACTGCCACAGGACGAGATGAGAGCTACGAGCTACCCTCAGGAGGTGGAAACACAGCTTAACTATCGGACAAAACTGGGCTTGAGTCTAACCTGTGAAGTCTTGGGGATGCTACTTCATCTCCCTGAGTCAGTCTTCTGATCTGTCAAGTCAGAGTGACAGTGTCTTGTCTGTAAAGCTGTCATGAGGGTTAAATCAAGTGAGCATTCCTATGTGGTGAGCTCAACACAGCCTGGCCCATAAACTATTCATATAACCGTGGAAGATCTATTATTAGCCTAATAATCTCCATTAGCCTAATAAGATCTAATAATAGCCATGGAAGGCTATTATTATTTAGTGGAAGATCACTGAAGGTCAACTTCCTCTTTTTCCTGGAGAAGCAAATGAGGTACATGGAAGTTACATGACTTTTCTGATATCTTCTGGATAATAAACGAGAGAGCTTCGACTAAAAATCAGGTTTACTAACATCAATATGTGGCTCTTTCCAACAGACAGGTGTTCTCAGAATTTCTGTCATTGAGTATAATCTGTACAACTTTTTTCATATTCACATAAAACCTGGATATATTTTTCTAACTATTTTTACTTATAGGTACTCTTTTTCACCTACATAAATTTGTTTAGAAATTGTGTGTCATTATCCTAAATAAAAATTCAGTATCACTTTTCATATCATAAACAAAAGGTAATTGTAAAATAAATTCAGTGCCACAAAATAATTTTATTATAATTTAGCTAGATATTGTTAGAAGCAAGTTTAATGTCAAAAAGATAATAGCTTGAGAGAGAAGGTTAAGGAGACTAGAGCACCTCATGACATCAAGGAATTGGAGCCTTGGTCGCAGGTAACGAGAAAGCAGAAAGATGCGAAGTTACCTGCGTGCAAGTTGCTTCAGTCGTGTCTGACTCTGTGATACCCTATGGACTATAGCCAACCGGGTTCTTCTGTCCATGGGATTCTTCAGGCAAGAATACTGGAGTGAAAAAAAAAAAAAAAAAGAATACTGGAGTGGGTTGCCATGCCCTGCTCCAGGGGATCTTCCCAACCCAGAGATTGAACTCATATCTCTTGTGTCTCCTGATTTGGCAGACAGATTCTTTATCACTAGCGCCACCTGGGAAGCCTTGAAGTTATGATACAGAAGTGTAAGAGACTGGCCATCTGTACTTTGGGTTTTAGAACAGATCAGAAGGGGTGAGGGTAGGCTACAAAGACAGATCATGGAATGAGTCCTTAACCAGAGTAAAATGTCATTTCTCTTTTGGAAATGTCTGAAACCATCACATGCCTCTCATCAAATTTCCTAGAAGGATCTTATAAAACATGCCTAGTTCATTCTACTTTCTTCTTTGGCCATCCATCCCACTTCTCTCACATCCTAAGATGGCTTGATATCAGCTGTTTCTGTTCCTTTTATGCTAATGAATGGAACCTGCGTGTTTGTAGCAAGAAGGCAATCCATTTTCAGTGACAGCTTGTAATGAACTGAGAGGCTTACACTATCGAATGCATTTCTGGTGGGAACAATGGGAGTGCAACATACACATCAGTCAAATAGCCAAAATGGTTGCATGCTGGTTAGGGATGTAAATAATGTGTCTACAGGCAGAACAGATGGTGTAAGGCATGTTGGCAAGAAACCTTCTCACCAGAGGTTAAGCTTTCAGAGTTTTCTTAGCAATGTGTGAGTAATTGTTCTCTGTCTCAGTCAATATTTTAGGAAAGTAATTAGAGAAGTACCCACATGAGAATGTATTATGTTTCTAGAAGTGAGAAGGAAGTAAAGGAAATCATCCATACGACTAAGATCAGGGGAGAGCCCCTCTCCTTCCATTTAAAAATCTTTCTTACCTAATCCTTTCACTTCAATTCTCTTCCTCATTTTTCCTTTATATATCTCTTTATATTTTCCTCTCTGATAGATTATCCTTTAATTTTTTAGGTACCTTATCTCTGGCCCTTTCTAATTTCATCTTATTACTGTTTGCAAAAGATTTCCAAAGGAGAAAATTCTACTTTGGGGAAAAAATTGGTTTAAGGAGACTGTAATCAAAGTCTGTGAAATATATGAAAAGGGTAAAGATAAAACAGGTCATCTGAAGTTCTAATATACCAGGAATAAGGTTTTTCTCTGAAGCTTAAAAATAGCAGATATAACATGAAAAAAAAATGGATGATTGACATTTAAGGGATATCCTGAGATTTTTCAAGAGTCTCTCAAATTATAAATATCAATGAAGTATAAAGTTACTGACAGAAAATGTAGGAAAAGATATGGAACTGTATGTGCAGTTTCTTTAGACTCTTAAGAGTTCTTACATTATAATTTGATGCCAAACTCTGTGAAAGTGGATAGTTGGTTGACTGTTGATGTGAGGATGAGTGGTTTGATAGACATGCAGTTTAATCAGTAAATAAAACTCTGCAAACATTTCTGTGAGACACTTGATGGGAAAAGCATCAGTAAAGCCACTAAAACAATTTATAGTTTTATCTCTTACTTGATGGGTAATTTTCCCAGAAGCTGGAACACTAGCCTAAATGCCATGAATTGCTTTCTTCCTATTTCTCTGTAGATATATCATGATATGTTCACCTTACAGCTATGAGTCCTGCCAAACTAGACAGTCTTTAATTTATCTCAAAATTCTATATTGTATAATGAGCCATATTGAACTTATGAGCCATCATTTTCTTGACCTGAATATTCTATTAACAGCATTATCATTTGTTTTTCTTTTTAGAACTTTTTCCTTTTTCCACAAAGAAATAAGTTTGTGTGTGTGTGTGTGTGTGTGTGTGCTGCACATCATGTTTTCTGGATCTGGAAGATACTGATGACTACATAAGTCTGAATTTCTCCACATACACTTTATTTGCCGATGACATCATAGTATACCTGAAAATTCTAGAGAATCAAGGTAAATCTGACTCAAACATAAAGGAATATAGAATACTAGCAAGATACAACATCAATGTGAAAAAATCAATAGCGGACATGTACACAAATAACTAGTTAGAAGATACAATGGAAGAGAAAATCCTGTGTGCAATAGTGACAAAAAAGGTGATTTATGTGAGAATAAACTTAACACATGTTCACAACCTCTATGAAACACTCCTGAAAAGTTCAAAAGTATGCTGGAATAAATGGAAAAACATCTTTTGTCCTTGGTTAGCATGTCTCAGCATCATTAAGTTGTCAGTTCTCTCTGTGTTGTGTGGTGCTTAGGTGTTCAGTCATGTCTACCTCTTTGTGATCTGGTGGACGATAGCCCACAGGGCTCCTCTGTCCATGGGGATTCTCCAGGCAAGAATACTGGAGTGGGTTGCCATGCCCTCCTCCAGGGGATCTTCCCGACCCGGGGACTGAACCCAAGTCTCCTCCAATGCGGGGTGATTCTTTATCATCTGAGCCACCACAGAAGCCCAAGAATATTGGAGTGTGTAGCCTATCCCTTTTCCAGGGGATCTTCCTGACCCAGGAATCAAATTGGGGTCTTCTGCATTGCAGGTGGATGCTTACCAGCTGAGCTACCAGGGAAGTCAGTTCCCTCCAAGCTGACATAAATTTAATGTAATCTCAATAAAATTATTAACAATATTTTTTTTTACTAGATCTAAATGTGTTGATAAGGAAGTTTATTAAAAATAACTTGAAGGTATAGTTAGGAAGACATTGAAATTCAAGATATATAATTAAATGTGTGTGGTATTGATGCATACATACACTGTTGAAATGCACATTCCAGAAACAGAACCAACTTTGTGTGGAAATTAACTGTCTGCCTAGGTGATGTATTAAATCGCTGGTGTAAAGATGAGCTTTTAAAATAAATGGTCTTAAGACAAATGAATACTTGAAAAAGCATAAATCTATTTCTCATACAACATACAGAAATAAAGTCAAAATATGGAGGAAGCAGTGAAGTTGAAAAAATTATTTTGAAACCATTATTTTAAAAGATTGATTCAAACAAAGTTTATCCATGGCTGTTAAGGCTAGAGAGCAAGGTTTGAGCAGAAACAAGATGTTTGCACAGTCTCCTTTGCTTCCTCACGCATTGTTTATGTTGCAGCTGTGCTTGCAGAAACTAGACAGCACTGTGACCTGGTGATCAAAATCAACAATGCTAATTAGTGGCAGATGGACAGCTTATGCCTTTAGATCTATTACCCTGGGGGCAACAAACATAAGTCAGAGATGCTCAGTTTACTCAGATGGAAATATTAACAAGGCAACCCCACTTGAGTAACCCTAGGTAATATCCTATATTCTTCAAAGCCATCTATGTCACAAAAGACAAAGAAAGGCTGAAGAAATCAAATTGAAATCGAATTGAAAGAAACCTCTTATTTTTAAGAAATACATGATCAAGTATGAAGGGCGAAAAGGGGCATGGTATGCATACCACTTTCAAATGGTTTAGAAAAGAGAGCTATACCCACACCTGTATTTCATTCAGTTCAGCCACTCAGTCGTGTCCGACTCCTTGCAACCCCATGGACTGCAGCACGCCAGGCCTCCCTGTCTATTGCCAGCTCCCGGAGCTTGCTCAAACCGATATCCATTGCGGTGGTGATGCCATCCAACCATCTCATCCTCTGTCTTCCTCTTCTCCTCCCGCCTTCAATCTTTCCCAGCAGCAGGGTCTTTTTCCAATGAGTCGGTTCTTTGCGACAGGTGGCCAAATGTTTGGAGTTTCAGCTTCAGCATCAGTCCTTCTAATGATTATTCAGTACTGATTTCCTTTAGGATTGACTGACTGGATCTCCTTGCAGCCCAAGGGAAATCTGTATTTATATATCTGTTGTTATCATCATGTATGTATGTATCTATCAATCATCTATCTACCTGTCTATCTATATATCTTCTATATCTCTAGAATAAGAAAATGTGTCAAAATGTGAAATTTAATGAAGCAGGGTAAAAGTTAAACAAGAGTTCTTCTTACTACTCTTGTAACTTTTACATAAGTTTGAAATTATATCAAAACAAAAAGTTAAAACACATGAAATTTTAAAAAGTTTATTCCATGGTTATACTGTCATGTTCTACCCAAGACAGAAAATAAGAAGGAAAAGGAAGAAAACCCCGTCTTCTGAGAATTATGCCAGTTTCAGGAGAGAGTGTCACATGTGTCACGGCTGTTCTTTTCAATGTCCTGAAAACACTAAACCCAATGAAAATGAAGGAAAGTGAATTAAAAAAAAAGAAAAGGCAATCACATAAAAAAGTAAAGGAGAAGAATGAGGAAAGCACAGTGTTAGGGTTTTGGAGGTTTGGAAATCTCATGGCAGAGTGGTAACAGATTCGGTAGACGAGAAAAAGGTATGGCATGGTACGCATGCCATGCCGGCGAGAGAGACTAGATGCAGGTAGATTAAGGCAGCAGCAGCCTGGAAACTCCCTGGAGCTGGTGGATGAGGCACCACTGAAAGCGGGAGTCATGGCGGCCATGGGTAGGAAGGGACTGAGTATAGGAAGATTGGTTGCAGGCCTGCACGTAAAGCTCTAGACCCAGAAATCCTATTCTACTCTGCAGCATTGGACTCACTGCTTCTCCCTTAACCCAAGCAGAAGACTGGGTGTTTGCTCTCTGGAGAGTCTGAGTCAGAGGAACTCAGGGCTCGGCAACTCCATGCGCAGTCGGAACTGTAGGCATTCACACAAGCAGTAAAGCGGGCACTGAATGTCTGCACACCGAATGGTAACGACCTCATCCAACTGATTCTCTTGCCTCTGAGAAAGCAGGCAGCCAAGTCTATGAGGCAAAGGCAGGGCATTGCGACTTTCTTCTGGGGAATCCGACCAGCCCAGGAAGAGAGACTTAGAGGTAGTGAGCATTACATATTCTCAGGAAATTGTTTGGCCCCAGTAATGCTGAAATGATGGAGGCCAGTTGACAAGCCCTGGCTATGCACATTTTTTCATGGCTTTGTGAAGAGTTTCTAGCATAAAGGATAGGACACAACAAGCAAAGTAAGGGGTTTAAAGATGAAAGAGACATTGCACCAAGCTAAAGAAAAATCTCAGAAGAATATCATTAATATCTCTAGGCAGAGAAAAGAAGATATCGTCTCCATGGAATAAGAACTGGGTACCACAAAATAGGAACAGAAAATGGCCTCCAGAAACGAAAATATATAGCAATTAAAACTTCAAGAAAAGTTTGGAAGGCAAAGTTGATAAAATTCCCCCAGAGGTAGACTATGAAGACAGAGGTGGAAGAAAAGAAATAAAAAATTAAAGGATCGGCATAAAAGGCCAGATATCCTAATAAGAAGAGTTTCAGAAAGAAAGGAGGAAATAAGGGAGAAAATAATCAAATAAATAATTTTAAAAATTTCCCAGAATCAAAAGACATGCATTTCCAGGCTGTGAAAATTATTTGAATGCCCAGTGAATGTCCATTTTTCAAAAACAGGGTAAAGAAATCTATGCATATTACCATGAAATTTCAGAACACATCGACTAAAGGGAAGATCATAAATACTTCTAAATGTAAAAAGGAGTGTATTCAGGGAATATAATTGAAAGGCGTTGGATTTCTGAGTAATATCACTGGCTGGTAGAAGACAACGAAGATATACTTAAGCTCTTTGTTGCAAAAATGGGCATAATGTTTTGTTGTTTTGAGTGTAAAATAAGAAAAGCAAGTAAAGTGCCTATGTAGCATTACATTATCTGTTATTAGTAGATAGTGAGTAACTTGAAGATAAGAATCATGCCTTATTCAAGTTGACCTCTTCCAGTGCCAACCAAACCTGCAAGGCTGGGCATATATTAATAGTCACTATGTGTTTGCTGCACCAGAGGGAAGCATGCAATTGTACTGAAGCAATTGATGGCCATAGGGGGTTCCCTGAAAAGAGTACAAATGGTCTTTGCTGGTCTTATGTGGTAGACTAAGGGTCCCTGGGCTGGAGTTTTTGTTTGTTTTATACACAGTCTTTACAGAAATCTTCCATCATGGTCTCTGGGCAAAACAGTGGCATGAACTAGAATGGAAACCCCATATTTGTGGAGCTTTGCCTGCTGATGGCGATAATGTACACAGAACTTCTCTAGTTTGTCCTTCGTGGCTCCTGGAAGAAGTATATGTACATTCACAAAGCAAATAGACTTAAGAAACATTATTTATGTGGATAATTTAAAATGATCCTTCCTTCCACTCTGTACACACCAGGATGATTAGTAGTCAGTATCTTTCTGGCACTTCCAGTTAACACAAAAAGGGAGGAAAAAGCAATAAGCTATATATATATTAGAAAGGAAGAGAGAACTTCTTTATTACATAGGACATGAAAATTAACCATTTTTAATGAGTTAATAAAATGACTATTTTATCACAGATGGCATGAAAAACTATTAGAAATAAAGAGATTTTAGTAAATATAAGTTGCATATATACAATCCAGCAACAGTCCCTTATGCCAGAAACAATCTGTTAGAAAAGATAATAAAAAACTCTAACCTACAACACAAAAATGCTGGGAAATAATAAGGATATAATAGTAAACAATAAAATGCAGGAGGCATTCATTTTGATGTCAGTTGCCCCCTTTAGATTTAAAACAGATAGGGCCCCTTCTGTATGCGGAAGGCTACTCAGTGATACCAAGCCCAGGTAGCTCTCAACATCCCACTTCAGAAGGCATCTTCAGAGCAAAAGCCATCTTGATGGTGACAGCGTACCCTGGAGGAGGCTGCCTAGATCTGAAGCCCAGCTTTAAGATGTAACAGGCAAATCACTGGTAATTTCTGTCCCTAATTGTCCCATCTGTGAAATCAGGTTAATAATTAACCCCATTCACCTATCTAATAAGATTGCAGTGTGTAAAAGTTAATACATATAAAGCCCTTAAAACAGTTTCTGGCCCATCATAGTTTCCACAAAACTGTTAGCTGTCATAGGATTATCACTGCGTATCCTATTTGACGTCTACTGTGTGTTCCTAGACGATATAGTTTCCCCTGAAGGCACTCTGTCAACAATTATAATGAAGTTAATCGCATTACCATTTTCTTCCAATATGTTGTTAAGAGGGGATAGGTAGATGGGTGTGCAGCAAAGATGGGTGTGCAGCAAAGATTGGTCAGACTCCTAAGTTTCAAGACATTTAGGTATTTTCTCCTCAATGTGCAATTCATCTTTTTACCTCATAAACCTCCGGGGAGAAAACCATAAAACCTCCCTGAAGGTTTTATAAAACTATAAAACCTTCCTAATGGAGAGACATGCTACATGACAAGATGAGAAGATTCAGTATCACAGATATTGTTAATTCTTCTCAAATTGATTTATACATATAATTCCAGTGTGATAAGGGCTCCCTGCCCCACCCCCCTTTTTGCTAACTTAGCAAGCTAATTTAAAATTTTGATTGGAAGGGTAAATGTCAGTAGAAAATCCCAAAAAATTTTACAATGCAAGAAGGAAAATGATGGTGTTGCTTTACTATAAATCAAATCAAATAATAAAACTCTAGTAATGGCAAGCTTATTGCTCATGTAGGATTATCCAATATGGTACCCACAGCCATGTGTGGCTATTTACATTTAAATTAATTGAAATTAAGTAAGATGAAAATTTCAGTTTTTAGTCATATCACATTTGGGTGTTCAGTAGCTACTAGTAGCTATTTCATGAACAGCATAGATACAGAATATTTACAAAATCAGAAGTGTTTTCTTAGTGGGACTCTAAAAGCTAGTATAGGATAAAGGTGGAAATTTAATTAAATGGGTAAAAGTGGATTGTTTTTGTAATTGGGAGCAATTTTTGATAGGCTTGGAAAAAATATTCAATAAACAACGCCACTTCACAGTATAAACATAAATTTCACAGAGTTCAATGTTTTAAGATAAAGATAAGTATTAAAAGAATAAGAGAACATTAAACAAATTTATGATTGAAACATCTTTTAAAGATAAAATATTCTGAAGCATAATGAAAAATAAAACAAGATTACATTAAAAAGAAAATTTCACATAAGAAAGATATAGAGAAAATTAATAGGTGACAACTAGGAAAATTTTGCAACCTAATTGACAAGGACTATTTAAAGAACTCTTGAAGATTAGTCTTAAAAAAAGGTAAAATTTACTATAAAAATGAGCAAAGTACATTAAAAGTCAGTTCAGAGAAGGAAGAATGCACTGAACACTCAAAATATGAAAGATTGGAAATAAAAACAATATTGAGATATAATTTTTTTTTTACCTGTTGTATTGTCACCATTTAAGAAAGAGTAGAGACAAAACTTTATTCACGGTGTTGAATGGAACAGAGGTGGGCACTACATATTTGTCAAGAAATTTGGCGAGAGTGTAAATATGCCATTTGTAGATCCAGAAGTTCCACTTCACATAAAGATGTACTTGTATGTGAAAGTCAACTGCAAGATTATTTTTAATTCACTCCAAGTGGAAGCTAGACTGTAATGTTTATCAAAAAGGAAATGATTAAATTAATTGTGGCATATATGCATATATACTATATACTAGGTGTATATGTGTTTGTATATCTGTGCACTGCGTCTGTATATACATGTGTATATATGCTATATCTATCTCTCTATATAGCAAAAATACTGCATAGCTGCCGGGAGCCAGCGTGAGGAATCCCACCCACGGCAGAGGACATGAGGAAGGAAGCCCGACAAAACGCAAAGGTGTGATCTGGCTTCAGGGGTTCCCCCTGAGTTTTCCTGAACATCTACCCCCAAAACCAGAGTTGGCCTGATTTTATTGTACTGTGCTCTTCCACTCTTCTGACACTTTCTGGAAAAAGTTAACTTAGGGCTTCAGTCTTCTGCATTTGAAAGGAATGTTTCAGCTCAAACCCCCTCTGATGGGTCTCTAACTTGCCTAAAAGGTTCCCCCGGACTTTTTACAATTTGTGAATTGTTTATAGCCCCCAACCACGAGAGGCACAAAGCTTAAAGCATCTTAAAGATGCAGAGCCTTTTCTAAAGAGCTAAAAATCATATTGGTGATGGGTTTTCACTGTTGAGTCAATGACTGTTGCCAGGCCTCCATATTTTTTATCTTTTAACACCTGAAGGATATTAATCAATGTAATTGGGATATAGAAAAAAGGAATATAGTAGTTTGATTGTTAGCAACACTAGACTTTTGAGTTAATTACTTTTCTTTTGTTATAAATCACTGTACTCCTTTTACTTGTTGTAAATTGTTGTGCCTTTTCTATGTAAGAATGAAACTTTATTTAGTGCTTTCTGAGAGTGGCACCAGACTTTGGGAAGAACAAGACAAATAAATCTTCTGGTTGACAAACCCTTATCAGAAAAGGGCCATAAAATGTTAATTGGCCCTCTGGACAGAAGATGATGTAAATCACCTAAGACTTGTGTATATAACTAGGTATGCAGAGAGAAAGCCTGGTCTCGATAAGAGTCAGGGCTGCTGATGCTGCATAATTTTATATATTATTCATTGATCTCTATGTAAAAAAAAAAGGTATAAAAGGCCTTTCTGGACAATAGAGGATGGGCAAGTCACTGGACTGGTTTCCCCCTTGTGGTCTAGTCTCCTTCTCTCATTTTCTGGCTGAATTCCCATCTGGGGTGTGGCGGCTCGCCATGTCTGCTTATTTGCCCCGGCTTCTAAGATCCACGCGAGAGGGAGCCCAAGGTGGGGCACCCCCCACTATTCAAGAGGATGCTGGTGGCCTCACGTAGATGGTGCAAGTTCCTTGTCTGGAACTTTATTGGCTTTCCATGTAAACCAAGTTATTCAGCCTCTTTTCTCCACTAAATTTTCCTACTATACTATTTCTTCTTAATTTCTTTTATATAATTAAATAAATAAGTTTTCCTCGCCTACGCCGTCTTCCCTTCGAATTCCCTGGATCCACTGGGGCTGGACCCTGGCACATAGCCATGAATACAGTGAGGTAGCTTTGCATGTTCCTGTATGTAGAAATGTCCTCAATATAGGGTATTACCCAAATTTTGTTAAAATATATGTTTGTATGCACACACATATGTGCATACACATGCACACACACGTGTGAGTTCCATCCCTGGGTTGGGAAGATCCCCTGGAGGAGGGCACAGCAACCCACTCCAGTATTCTTTCCTGGAGAATCCGATGGACAGAGAAGCCTGGCAGGCTAAAGTTCATGAGATCATAAAGAGGCAGACACGACTGAAGTGACTTAGCATGCATGCACATACACACGCTTTCTCTCTCTAACATGCATTATTTTTCACATGCTTAGACATAAGTTTGGAGGACTTGAAACCAAACTATTTCTGACATGCTACTTTGAAAATAAAAATACCTGTGTAATATAATAGGAGAATGGACTTATTAGATGCAAAGAAAATCTTCTGGCCAGCATGGGGAAGAAAGTATAAAAGTTTTCAAAAAATAAATGTGATCTGGTTGAGGTCAGCACGATATAATAGATAGATAAAATACTATGAAGGTCTATATGGAGGCTGAATTAATTCTATCTTGGGGGAGACAGGAAAGATGAAGGAGTCATAGAGGATATTTAATATCCTGAAATGAAGACTAGGATCTTATTGTTCCTTTTTCACATCAAAGAACCAAGGCACTAGAGGATTTTTGGAAGCACATAGCCCAACATCTGGCATACAGAGTGTTCAAGTAAAGAAGGGGGGCATTCCAGGTTGGTGGAACAAAATTGGCAGTTCCAGTGGTGTGAATGTTACTGTTTGCATGGGGCAAAAGTAATTAGGTGACTGGTATTTGGATTTGTATGAAAGGCTGGGAGTCAGGGAAGATGGAGAAGAGAAAGGACAATAGCAGGTGTTGAAAGAGAGCATGTGATTGGAATATACAGGGTGTTATATTCCTTGCTAATGAGTTTAGACTGCATCCACTAAGCACTGGAGAGACAGTCAAGGGTTCTGAAGAGTGATGAAGTAAGATCAAACATATATTTTGGAAAGACAACTTCGGTGGCAGGATGGAGGGTGATCTAGAGAAGGAGGAGACTACAAACTCCTTAGGGTGTTATTGCAAGTGTGCACACCAGGTGGAGGGGAGTGACAGTGGAATGTAGACAGGAGAACCTCCAGAGGTCGTGTCTGCAGAAGCTATAAATGCATTCCATTCTCCTCATAAGATGGCTTGGCTACTCCTAAAGTATTTCTCACGATGGCTTCCCTGTCATGCTTATAGTCTATTGTCCTTCTGCCAGGTTTCTCTTTAATGAGTTGCCTGCCAACAATTGAGGCTACAGTGGCTTTTTGAAATACCATAAATCTTGGAAATGTTATTGAATTAAACATTAATTAATCAGTGACCCTCCTAAAACATTTAGATCCTTTTTGGCCAGAGCGAGCTAAATATCTAAGTGTAGAGTACAAATACACTGTAATTATAAAGAGTGTGAAACAATTTAACTAATGATTTGGGGCAGGTTTAAATTTAGTTTAATGGAAATTCATTACTGTTTGACTTGGATCTGTATTGTTCTTTCCTTTTTAAGTAAAGGAAGAAAAGGAGTACAAACAAAGGCACCAAAGGTCACTGGTGAGTTCCTTCTAGGTAGCGCTATTCTAGGAATCATATGGGGATAGATTGCTGCTGCTGCTGCTAAGTCACTTCAGTAGTGTCCGACTCTGTGCGACCCCATAGATGGCAGCCCACCAGGCTCCCCCATCCCTGGGATTCTCCTGGCAAGAACACTGGAGTGGGTTGCCATTTCCTTCTCCAGTGCATGAAAGTGAAAAGTGAAAGTAAAGTCGCTCAGTTGTGTCCGACTCTTTGCGACCCCATGGACTGCAGCCCACCAGGCTCCTCCATCCATGGGATTTTCCAGGCAAGAGTGCTGGAGTGGGGTGCCATTGCCTTCTCCGACAGGGATAGATTACCTTCTTCTAAATGGTCTGTATTGTTTTATGAGCTTTGTTGTTGAAGAATCTAGCCAGGATGCCTGTTTAAAAAAAATTTTCTAAGAAGGAATGTACATGGGAAGAGAAATTGAAGATTGCCTGGTTGCTGTATCATTTTCCTCTCTGGGAACCACCGGATCTTTAGCCCTTTCATAAGAAACCACCATGGCGATAGTTCCCACTGTGGTGACTGCCCTTCACAGTTACTGTGTTTATGGAGTGACTCGTGGGCTAGGGGCTGGGGCAGGAAAGCCAAGAGACTTGAGACTCAGTCTGGGCCCTAATGGAGCTTGCAGTTTAGACAGTGAGACAAGACTAACAGGTGAGGAACAGTTAACTCAGTGTGAAGCTCCCAGAGGAGGGGCTCTGCATACTTTTTTTCACAGCATAAAGATATGACATAGATTTCAGTCTGCATTTGGCTCTCATGATGGATGGCTCAGCCAGTGTGAAACTGACTCTGGACTGGAACCACTGAATGAGAGAATGCCTTACCTGGTCCCAAGTTGCATTCATCTTAAGGCATTCAGAAGCTGGAAAGATTGACAGAGCCGAGAAGAAAAGGCTCAGTGCAGACAGGGCACTGAGTGGAAGGATGGAAGTGTCTAAATAGGCAGGATCTGAGGAAATTTACATCCTCCTCTCTTTCAGATTTGGGGATACAAATGCTGATGTGATGCTCTTCAGGTCCTTAAAGCAAAATGTGGATTGGAGCAAAACGCTTCAGTACTATTTCTCAACAAACATATACTGAAAACCTGCTTTGGGATAACTGCTGAGCTAAGCAGAAGGGCAACAGAGACGTGGAAGTCCTGATGCCTGTCCTCGAAAATCTTTTTGGCGAAGGTGGAAGATCTGACTTAGCATCTTGGTATTTCCCACATCTATTGGACAACATCCTGTACATCTGGCCAAAGGTCAAGCACTAGCAGGCGGTTTTCTGTATTCAAGGGAAACTGGAGTGAAGCATATGAACTCTTAGTTAACCAGTCATTAAGCTGGTTACTCACTCCATGCTCATGTTACTCCTCTGGGTCTCCTTGAAAAGTCTGCTTGAACTTGGGCAAACGGCCTTCAGGCTTTTATTTTGCTGACTTCAGTGACTCTGGGTATGATGCTCTAGATTCTAAGAATGCTCATTTTTCTTCTTTTCAAAACCTAATCTCCCCAATATCCACTAAAGAGTGGATATTTTAGAGGAATTAAGCTAAAATATAAATATAAATTGTTAAGCTTCAAGAACAATGGTTGGGATATTCATTGATGTTTTGGATGACTTACAATGTAAAAATGTGCTCCAGTGGAAAAATACTTAAATTAATTTAAATGATTAATATTTACATATTTAAAGGGATTCAGAATTACTATCTTATTTCTACAAAGTAATAAAAAAACATTGTTACAAAGATCTGTTTAATTTTCATTCATAATTCAGCCATTCTATAATTTCAAAGGCATATCTTTATAATTCATCATCTCCCAAGTGGAATATAAGTGGAAGTGCTATGCAGCAATTTCTAGGGAGTTTCTTAAAAGAAAATATGAGTGTCTTTCACGAAACTTTTTTTTGTTCCTTCCTGCTCTGTGCTCCCTGGCTGGAGTTCAAGCAACCATTTTGAAATATGAGGCATATACAAGGATAGTGGAGCAGCAAGATAGGAGAAGGGTGACCTGCCAGTGCGGAGCTGCCTTCCCTGTTCTGGACTGCTTCACTCTGAATTTCTTCCACATGAGAGAAAAAAAAAAACAGAGAAATCTGCTGCATTTCTTTTTTAAAAATATTTTTATTTACTTATCTTTACTGTGTTGGGTCTTCATTTCTGCTTGGACTTTTCTCCAGTTTTAGCAGGCGAGGGCTACTCTCTAGTTGCAGTGCATTGGCTTCTCATTGCTGTGGTTTTTCTTGTTGTGGAGCACTGGTTCAGACATGTGAGTTTCAAGTAAGTTGTGGTTCTTGGCTCTAGAGCACAGGCTCACGGGCTTAGTTGCTCCAAGGCACACGGGATCTTTCCGGATCTGGGATCAAACTTGTGTCTTTCGCATTGGCAGATGGATTCTTCACCATTGAGCCACCAGGGAAGTCCATCTTTTGCATTTCTATACCATAACATGAATGGTCAGAAAGAGAGATCAAGGAAACAATTCCCATTTATCATTGCGTCGAAAAGAATAAAATACCTATGGAAAAACCTACCAAGGCAAAAGAGTTGTACTCTGGAAACTATAAGATATTAATGAAAGAAATCAAAGATGACAAAAATAGATGGAAAGATATACTGTGTTCTTGGATCATAAGAATCAGTATTGTCAAAATGACTATACTACCTATGGCAAACTACAACTTCAATGCAATTCCTATCAAATTACCAATGGCATTTTTCATAGCACTAGAACAAACTTATTTTTAATTTTTATGGAAACAAAAAAGACTCTAAACAGTTTGTCAAAAAATTCTTGAGAAAGAAAGTTGGAGCTGGAGGAATCAGGCTCCCTGACTTCAGACTATACTACAAAGCTATAGTAGTCATTTTTTAAAAACACTCCTTTGGGTTCTTTCTTACGAGTCAAATCTAATCCTGATTAATTTACTTCCTTATGCTTTTGTCCTATTCTTGCCATTCTCAGTGTTATCAGTCTCACAGGTGACTAAACAGTAATATAATGTGGGCAGTGTAGTGGAAGGCTTAGCAAAACAGGCTTTAGAACAATTTTTGTCTTATTCTTTGCTCAACAGCTAGCTTTGGGGCTTCCCTAGCAGCTCAGATGATAAAGCATCTACCTGCAATGCAGGAGACCAGAGTTTGATCCTTGAGTCAGGAAGACCACCTAGAGAAGGAAATGGCAAACCACTCCAGTATTCTTGCCTGGAGAATTTCATGGACAGAGGAGTCTGGCAGGCTATGATCTATGGGGTTGCAGAGAGTTGGACACGACTGAGTGAATAACACACATAGCTAGGTTTATCTTTCTGTGTCTTAGTTTCTTTATTGTTAAAGGTGGATCTCCTGAATTTATTGACAGGAATGAATGAGATAATGCCTTTGAAAGACTCATATGCATAATGTCTGACGGCAAGTGCTCCATAAAGAGTGGCATTGTTTGATATTATTGTCTTGCTTATTTTGACCAAGTGGAAAGATCTTAGAACAAATGCTATTGGACATGATATACTAATTCAGTGATTTATTAATACTAAATAGTAACCTGCCATTTGGGTTTCACTGGTGGTTCAGTGGTGAACAATCAGCCTGCTAATGCAGGAGACATGAGTTCAGTCTCTGGGTCGAGAAGATCCCCTGCAGAAAGAAATGGCAACCCTTACTCTTGCCTGGGAAATTGGATGAACAGAGGAACCTGGCAAGCTACAGTCTATGGGGTCACAAAAGAATTGGACACGATTTAGTGACTACACAATAACCTACCATTCACATTCTTCTCAGTGTAATAATTTTTATATATTCACAAAAATTGTATACTTGGCATCTTTATATTTACATTTAAAGGTGCCCACATTTATGCTGTGCTGTGCTTAGTTGCTCAGTCATGTCACACTCTTTGTGACCTCATGGACTGTAGCCTGCCAGGCTACTCTGTCCAGGAGGAAAGTCTCCAGGCAAGAGTACTGAAGTGGGTTGCTACGCCCTCCTCCAGGGGATCTTCCCAACCCAGGGATGGAACCCAGGTCTCCTGCATTGTAGGTGAATTCTTTTCCATCTGAGCCACCAGGGAAGCCCAAGAATACTGGAGTGGGTAGCCTATCCCTTCTTCAGTGGAGCTTCCTGACCCAGGAATTGAGCCGGGGTCTCCTGCATTGCAGAAGGATTCTTTAACAGCTGAGCTACCTGGGAAGCCCTGCCCACATTTATAGGCTATATTAAAATCACAGGGTTTCTGTGTGTATGACCATGTTGTACATGTTGCTATGATGTATTTCTCAAAATATTTTTCTGTCCTAGTCTTGTATACGGTCTTTCTTTGGCAATGCAGCTTTTTATACCAAAGCCTTCTATCAGCTTGTATAATATTTACCATCGCTAGAGGACTATTCTACTTTTATGCACTAGACATTCTTTATGGAAACATAAGCCTGTGAAACAAAACTATTTTGCAGTCAATTTCAGTAGCCACCAGATTAAAATTTGGACATTCAGTTGAGCACTTAAGTCAAATCTCTCTATTTTTTTATTTTTAAGAATTCTTTAAAATTAAAAAAAATTAATATATTTATGCCAATAGAATACATGACTGAAATCTGCAATATACTTCAATTATCTTATTCTTTACAGCAAAATGCTTTTTATTTTGAAGTCAGCTTTCACTTAGCTCTGTAATCATTGATGCCTCATCTATACCTGTGACCCAATAACTCTAGCAGATTTCCTCATTCCTCTAGCCAAATTTTCTTCTTTTCTGCTTTTCTCATATCACTTCCCCATTTCTCTCATACACATAGTCACACAGAACTTGATCAAGTCATACTCTTGCTCAAAAACTTTGGTTCACCTAACACTTTTCCCCTGGCTGTCTCTCTATTCTATTTTCTTTTCTTCCAAATGAATGCCATCAGGTCCGTGACACGTGATGCCTGCAGCCAAAAGTGATATTTCACTGTTCTGTCTTCCCTTGTCAGAGGGGAAAAATTCCAAATCATATACTCTTTAGAATTATTACATGTTTGCCTCAAATTGTTCAACTTTCTTATTCATAATCCTGAAAGTGAACAGGAGTGAGCTAGGCTCCTCTTGGCCTCTGCTATGTTGAATGTTTTTTTTTTTTTTCCCGACAGAAAAGTGGTAGGAAAGGAGGTTAGAAAACAAGGACCCAAAGCTGTAAGCAGAGGCAAAATTCATGGACTGCAAAACTGGAGGAGGCAGAGAAAGAAACTGAAATTGGAGTTGACCCAAAGTTTAAGTCTTCTTGGATTAACGACCAAGTGAGTCAGAAACTTGAAGGAAATTGATAGTGTGTCTTGGGAAATCACTTTGATTTCCATCCACAGTTTATGGCTTTCTGTTACAGGCTGGCAGTACCAGTGGAAGGTGGTTGCTGGAATTTCCATGTAGAAATCCAGTAAAATAAATTAGCTATATAGTTTTAAATGGCCTTAGAAAAAATTTTCTCTCCATTTTCCAAAAAAAAAAAAACAAAAACAAACCCCCCCAAAAAAAACAAAACAGTGTGCGTGGTATGACATTATTAGCAGGAGAGGCACATGGTGTCACTAATTTGGATTGTCTCCCAAATGGTGCCTTTTGGACCTGCTCTTTGGGTTCTGATCACATTCTGTACGTACTGGGTGGCTAGCAGCCTCTTCAGGCAGTGACAAGATGGAGGCAGACTCAGCAGTGAGCTAGCAATGGAAACCCTGTTGTTATGGAATGGTGGGATTTGCCAGGTTAGCAAGTTGAATGTGGGATTTGAGCCAAGAGGATTATTAGTATTTCTTCAAACTGCAGGTTCTGTGTGTCCTTTCAAGGTGCCCTAAATTGGGGAATATTCATGGGCCACAGGGTGGGTTTCTACAGAAGGTAAGAGTGAAGGCTCTGTGGGGGTTTCTGTGAACAGACACCTTCCTGCCTGGAAGCATGTGTTTTCTCCATCAGTGTTGCAATCTCATAGTGCTCTTGGACTGTAGTGGTAGAGTGAGTGTGTAACTATTTCAACAGAAGATTCAAAGCAATTTGGATTCTTTCCCCATAGTTTGTCCTTAGGCTCCTCTGTCCATGAAATTCTCCAGGCAAGAATACTGGAGTGGGTTGCCATTCCCTTCTTCAGGGGACCTTCCTAACCCAGGGACTGAACCCATGTCTCCTGCGCTGCAGGCAGATTCTTTACCATCTGAGGCACAAGAAAAGCCCAAGTGACTCTTACAATAGTCTCCTAACTGATATGCTTCTAGCTCCAGCCTTCCTTTCACCCCTGTGATGCTTCTTTTGTCCTGTTGGGATGTCTTTGTGAAAGGTAATGGTTCATCATTGCCTAGAGTAACTTGGCCATGTATCTAAAGGTGCCATTCGCCTACATGCCTTGTGAAAAACAATCTTTTATCGGGAAGACTGAGTAGGATAGATAGCCTGTAGATTATGTGCCAGTACAGAATAAGGTGGAAAACTTGGTGGAAAGCATGGCCCTTCACACTCTGGCTCCTCACTTTATGCGATAGCTCCATTATTTGTATATCCTGTGTGTCTATTCCTATTGGCTGTTTTTGTTTCCTTGGTTTGCAGTCACATTGCTCTGTTCCTCAGAAGCCAGGCTCTTTTCAGTTGAATAATGGATTTTGTAAAATTTTAACCTAATTTTGAAATCTAGGATCATTTTATCATATGAAAGACATAATTTATATTTATTTCTAAAAGGGAGATTTAGCAACCTAAATTTTTAACCTAATTTTGAAGCCTAGGATCATTTTATCATATGAAAGACATAATTTATATTTATTTCTAAAAGAAGGATTTAGCAACCAGACTCTCAGCTCCTCTTTGAGAACTGTCAGATACCCCTGGTAGAAATACAGCTTCAAATACCAAACTTGACAAACTGGGTTTATTTCTTCTGCTACCTAGTCTTCACTGACTCAATGCTCTCTTATGTTCAACCACTTTTTATGGTCTAGAAATTCTGGTTATATGCAGTCAGTGAGTTGGTCTACCATTACCGGAAATAGAAGTCTGAGTAGTCAATTTTTAACACACTGGGAAAATGGCACTAAATCCTCAAAAGTGAAGAACACAGTCTTGTTATTTGGTGAAGAGGAAACATGAGAAAACATTTGCAGATTATTCCCAGCTCCATTCTTAACCAAATAATTTATCAATAATTTAAAGAGATGTACTAGTAATTTTGATTATTACATCCAAGCAGAGGTATATATGAATATGAGTTGTATCTCTCTATCCTCTTATATTTTCTTTTACTATATATGTTTAACTGAGAAAACTATATCTAGAATCCCAACCACAATAAAATTTTTTGGTGGTTTATTAATAACATTTCAGTCTCAAAGTAATATTTGTGAATACAAATGTTCTGTAGACACTCTTAGTAACTAGAAGTAAAGGAAGGTGTTCCAGGTGAGGTTCATGTAGGCACATGAAATTAGCTGTCACCCTCTTGCTAGGCTCCTCTGTCTACTCAGGGAAGATGCCATTTAATAGTCAAGAAATTCTCAGAGAAAAGACTAAAATTTTCCTGATTTACTAGGGTTCTGCATATAACTGGGGTTTAGGAATAAGACATAGACATGGTTGAGGGATTGAGACTCTACCTACCAAAGCCGTATAGCAAGGAGGCACCATACAATTCTGAAGAGCAAAGTCATATGAGTGGGCAAAGAATCGTAATAGAGTAGGCCAGAATGAACAGGATTTTCAGTGTAGCACATGGGCTGTGACTGATTGGGCTCTAGTACAGGCACTCTCAGATTCTGGTGGACCAGACAGACATGTTTCTTTGCTGTGGAATTCACTCTCTTAAAGGCTGAGCACAAAGAGAAGAAGATGTTTTCTTATGATTGAGGACTGGGTGGAAACGGGAGGGGTGGCAGCAAGATGGCGGAAAGCTCAAGACATGGACAATGACTGGAGAGTGAAGGTAATTCGCTCCCCCAGTGACGTTAGTGGTGCTAGGTAGAATGTAGATGCCGGCAGAGAGGAATTCACAAGACCTGAGGTAAGCAGAGCAATGATTAGACCACGGAGCAGAAACTCATGGAGAATTTTAGTCAAGAGAGGGACTGCCAAGCCACAGTACAGGGACTTGCATTCTGTGTGAAATGCTGTTCTTCTTACCTGTTGGGGACTGTTATGGAGTAAATGTTTGTATCCCTCCAAATTTATGTGTTGAAACCCTACCCCCAGTGTGAGGGAGTTAAGAGGTTAAACTCCTGGGAAGCAATTAGGATTAGATGAGATGATGAGAATTGAACCGTCATGAATAGAATTAGCATGCTCTTAAGGGCCACAAGAGAGCTTCCTTGGTGGCTCAGAGGGTATGTCTGCTTGCAATGTGGGAGACCTGGGTTCGATCCCTGGATCAGGAAGATCCCCTGGAGAAGGAAATGGCAACTCACTCCAGTACTCTTGCCTGGAAAATCCCATGGACAGAGGAGCCTGGTAGGCTACAGTCCATGGGGTCGCAAAGAGTTGGACATGACTGAGAGACTTCATTTCACAAGAGTCACAAGAAAGCTTGCTCCCCCTCTCTGCTCTCTGCCATGTGGGGAAACAGAGAGAAGTCAGAAATCTGCAGCCTGGAAGAATATCCTCACCAGAACTCGACCATACTGCACTCTCATCTCAGATTTCTTGTCTTCAGAATTGTGAGATATAAATTTCTGTTATTTATAAGCCACCTAGCTTATGATACTCTGTTATAGAAGTCCAAATTGACTAAGATAGGCATGTTGATGTATGGCAAAACCAATACAGTATTGTAAAGTAAAATGAAGTAAAATAAAAATAATAATAAAAAAATAGGGGAAACAGAGGTTCTTTACTTAAAAGGTTAAGATCCTTAATACAGGTTTATTGTGCATGTGTGTGTGTTCTCAGTCACTCAGTCATGTTCAACTCTTTGCAACCCCATAGACAGTAACCCGCAGGCTCCTCTGTCCATGGAATTTTCCAGGCAAGAATACTGAAATGAGTTGCCATTTCCTCTTCCAGGGTATCTTCCTGATCCAGGGATTGAACCTGCATCTCTTGCATCTCCTACATTGGCAAGTGGGTTCTTTAACACTGCACCACTTGGGAAGCTGGATTAAAGGCTATTAAGGAGGTTTAATTAGAATATTTAAGTGGGCAGATGATGGGGGACATTTTGTTATACAGGTAAGTATCCCCAAGGACTGTCAGATCCAGGGGAAGATAATCCTAGGAAAATCAGAACTTCTTGCAAACCAAGTAAGTGGTGATTCAGAATATCTCTAAACAGTGACCAAAGAAGCCCAAGCCCTTTGTAGTACAAGAGAATATTAAGAAGATATATATTGTCTTGACAAACACTTCAGCTTTATCCTTAGCAAATGTGTTGATGTAGACAATTCATTGCAAATTTTGATCTTTCTTTTAAAACTAACTTTAGTTCCCATGAGCATTGTTTGTAAGAGGTGATTGGCATTTTGAATTTATTTGAAGATGAATAGGTATTTTTTACTTCTTAAATGCTATTTCTTTTGCTATTTTAGTCATGTCCAACTCTTTGTGACCTCATGAACTATAGATGCCAGGCTCCTCTGTCCATGGAATTCTCCAGGCAAGAATACTGGAGTGGGTAGCCATTCTGTTCTCCAGGGGATCTCTCAACCCAGGGATCAAACCCAGATCTTCTGCACTGCAAGCAGATTCTTTACTGTCTGAGCCACCAGGGAAATCCATTTCTCTTGTAAGTAAGTTGTATACTGGTAAATATTATTTTGTGAACTGAGAAATGTATACAGTCCTTTGGGGAACAAATTGCACAGGTGTCTATATTCATTCTGTTTTTCCAGAGGGTGTGAAGTCACAGCAAGTGACCAAACACCACTGCAATAGCTTTTCTGCAGAGTCAAAGAACTAAGGTCCAGTCCAGAAACAGACTTCCTTAGAAGTGATAAAAGAACCATGTGGTTTTCTTGAGGCCTATAGGTGACCTTCTCAAATCTTGCTATCATTGACAGAGTGGAGAGAAAACATTCAGATAGGCACTACACAATTAGAATCAACTTGCATGTAAAATTGATGATTTCTCTTTTATCTCAGAAAGAAGCTGTATTGTTACTGATAATGTAGAGTGGTAAAAAATGTGGCTTAATACTTTGTATCTCAGTTCTAGAGACAGAGAAGTCAGGTAAGGATACAATCATGGCAAATTTAAGGGGTAGAAATGAGGAGTTCACTAAGAACGAAGATGATGAGAGCTTCCTGGTGCCATGATAGTCAAGGTACCAAGAACAGCAGGATGAGAAGTCAGTGGTAGAAGGACTGAAGAAGGGCAGTGTGGTGTCTCATGGAATTCTAAATGTAGGTTTATCTGGTCTTTACTCATGCAACCCCTCCCTTTTTAAAAATATTTGTCTATCTATTTATTTGGCTTTGCTGGATCTTAGTTGTGGCACATGGCATCTTCTTGCATCATATCATGTGGCATGTTTTGTTGCAGCACAAGGGCTCTCTAGTTGCAAAGTGTGATCTTACTTGCTCTGTGGCATATAGGATCTTTGTTCCCTGATCAGGGATTGAACTCATTCCCCTGCATTGGAAGGCAGATTCCTAACCACTGGACCATCAGGGACGTCCCCATGCTGGTACTTCTTACTAATTCTATTTGCAAGCTTTTGAATTCGGTAAGCCTTAGTTCCTTCTTTTGCAAAATTGGAATAATATTAAGTCTATGCTTGTATTATATTAAATAATATTTGCAGAGTCCATGGTTTATTGTTTTGTACATATTAAACTTTTCTATAATATCAATAAAAACAACAATAATAAAAATTACTGTTGTTAACATAGAGACTTCCCTAAAATTTGATTTTTTAAGAGGGAAAGAGGAAAGTCAATAATCCTTCCTTAAGTATTTCAGGATGAGTAGGGAGAAGGAAGAAATGGTACAAATAAAGCCACATGGGATGATGAGAACAGTATTTGTTATTTAGCTAATCTGAGAAATGGTGTTATCAGAATATTTTGGTGAGATCTTGAGTTAGAGATGGAATCTGTGAACTTTTACTTCTTGCAGATAATTAGTGTCTTGGGAGCAAGATTATAAAGAAGAATTGAAAGGCTGTTGTCAAGAAGCACCTAGGGGTATACAAAATTACTCTACTATTCCAACTCAGAAATGGAGAATGTAAGAATGACCCCTGGCAAAGAGAGATTGTCTGAAAATGCATCATGAGAGGACAACATTCCCCAAAGAAGCTAAGAAATGACATTTTTGAAGTATTTTTTCTTGATGAAACTATATTTGTAAAGGTAGTATTTTTCTATTTTGCACAACTGAGCAAAAAAAAAAAATGTGTCTAACAATAAACATTTGCATAAGGGAAGCGAGGGCTTGGACCCTCAATACAGAACCAGACATAGCATCTGCTCTGAAGAAACACAGAGAACATAAGTCATTTTACATCCAACAGTGCATTGCCCTGGCACTATGTTTATTTGTCTGATAAAGCTGTAAACTAACAAGACTAGAAATGCTCTTTTCATGCTTGGAAAGGCAATCTAACTTCATACTAATTTGGAAGTTTCTATGTTATCTGTTCTCTGATGTGGAAGTTTATCCAAAAGCAATGCCATTCTGATCTGATTATATATTAGGGGTAGGAAAACATCCATCTGTAACAGTTTTCATTATTTTCCTCATATGATATGAAATATGATGGCTGATAACAGAAGACACCATATAGGTAGGTGGTCATTTCCCTGGAAAAGACCATCTGCCTACCTCTGTACAACATGGTTGAAGAAGCATAAAGTGAAGACCTAAATCCCTTTATATTCTTGAATACCAGATGCCTTATGACATGACTGATGGTGGGGTGAAACCCACCCCAGTGCCTATCCAGCGGGTAAGACATTAGGTAGTAGGCAAAAGAACCAGCTGTCAGGAATCTCAAACACTATGGCATTTTAGAATTTCATCATTAACATTCAGCACGAAGCTGAAATTTTTAGATGAGTGATTTTATGAGCGACCTTAGAAAAATAACGATACAGGCAGAATGTAGCTGATTGGTATATTAAACTAGATATAGCCAGCTCTTTAAAAACAATATATTCTTCAATTTTGGAATCAAATCAGTGCTTCTTTCCTTGGGGAATCATGAACTTAGGGTTAAACAGGAGTGGTGGACCAGGAACTCAAGAGTGAGCCATTGTAACCCTGCACCTGGATAAGGAATGCTCTGTAAACCTGAGCAATACATTCAGCCTTCACTGCAAATGCAAGTATTCCAAGGGCAGGCACAAGCATTTTATGATGCTTGACAGGACATTGAGGGCAATGAAAATGAATAACAATGATTATTTTTCAGAGACCAACATTTCACTTTGGCTGAAGTATTTTAATCTGTTGTCCTATTAGAGAGCATATGAGGAATGAGCTTCTCATTTTTGGCTACAAGTCTTGGCTGGCTATTGGGACAATCTGTTATTTCTGGCTATTGCTCTGGGGGTAAGTTAATGCCAGCCATTTCGAGTTCACTAAAATCTAGATTCGCATGGAATGGTAGTTTTCTGCTTCCAAATGACCAGTTTGCCATCCTTTGCAGCATAAGCAAAAAAGAATTATCTTTCTACCCCTTGGCCTTGCTGGAGCTGTGGGCCTGCAGCTCGCATTCTCTATGTTTTCTTGAGCTCAATAGTTTACAGCCATCTGTCTTTGTACTGGGCTTCCCTGGTGGCTCAGATGGTAAAGAATCCACCTGTAATGCGGGAGACCTGGGTTCGATCCCTGGGTTGGGAAGATCCCCTGGAGGAGGGCATGGTAACCCCCCACTCCAGTATTCTTGCCTGGAGAATCCCATGGACAGAGGAGCCTGGTGGACTACAGTGTATAGGGTCACAAAGAATAGGACACAACTGAGCAATGGTCTTTGTATCATTAACCTATCCAGTTGGATACCGAACCCCTGTTTTCTGTATCTGCTCTGGTAAATGATGTGCATTTGCAGGCATTCTGATGATATGTGGGTCTAATGACAGCTCTCTGAGAAGAGATCTGGGTGCAGACTATCTCTCTGAGAATCTCAAGCTGTGGCAGATTTTGGCCCTCTGGGGGGCCCACACAGCGATCAGATCAGGGCGATCCTTGATTATCCTATAGGAACAGCAAGACAAAGGAAACATGCCCTTTTTATTGGCCATTGGATGAGACCAGAACACAAGGAAGCAAAGAGAAAATCCAATGGAGACTGCAGCAATTGTGCAGATTTGGTGGAAAATGAGAGCATAGAAGGTAATGGCAACAAACAAACAGTGAGCAGGGAGAGTGAAGATCCCTGCTCTCCTTTGCTCTTCCTTGTTCTGCCCATGCCTCATCATGCACTGTCTCCCTATGCTCTGCTCATGGTGTTTGGACAGAGACCAGCAGATAAAACCAACCCATGGTTTCTTGGAAGACCTTACCCAACTGCGGAAGCAGGACTTGCACCCATCTAAAGGAGAGAAGGCAGGACTCTGAGCACAGAGCTGAAATAGATTTTGCTGTTGGCTCTCCAGAATTCTATAGCAGAATTTTAAGCAATGCTGTCAGGTGAGATTACCTTGAGATATTGCATGCTGTCCCAGGAAAGAAAGAAAGTGACAGTGGTTGTATGTGAAACCAGGAAGAGATATAGCCACTTTCCTATTTATTTATTCAACTCTTTAACATAAGTTTATTATTTAATTATCTCACCTCACTTGCTGCTGCTCAGCTGTTTCAGACTCTGCAACCGTTTGGACTGTAGCCTGCCCCTCTCTTTTGTCCATGGGATTTCCAGTTATGAATACTGGAGTGAGTCGCCATTTCCTTCTCCAGGGGGTCTTCCTGACTCAGAAATGGAACCCGCATCTCCTGCATCTCCTGCACGGCAGGAGGATTCTTTATCCACTGAGCCTTGAGGAAGCCCTATTTAATTGTAATTAAGCTTAATTATTAGTTTTAAATTATTTTATGCCATAAATTTTAATTTTATTTTATAATTATTTTATTGTTCATTAAAAAAATTTGACCATTAGAAATCCTTCCTGTCTTGCATGGAGGCTTATGTTTTCTCCACCCTAGCCCTGGAACCTACCACTTCTCTAAGGGGTCCTAGTCTTCTTTACTGGAGAATGATGTTTAGAAACCAACCATTCTGGGAACCAGGAATACTAATCGCCATTTGGGTTGTTTGGATAACATTGCTTCTAACCTCTTTCAGTGGATAAAACTATGAAATCTATGTGTGTATATTCACTTAGGTATAAAGTGCAGCTATGTTAATTTTCATATCTGTAAGTATTGAAATACCTAAGTGTATACCAATACCTTCCGTTTCAATCTAACACAACAGGGTCTCTCTCCCCTCTTTTTATTTGTAATTTCCTCCCCTGCCAGTAAGGAACTTGGCTACTGTTACTGCCAATATATTTACTTATTTGTTCAATCCTAGTACACATATAAAGCAGTTTCAGAATAGCTAACTTATGCCTCCGAGAAACACATTTACTAATTAAATTACAATATTTGTGTACAGGTCTTTTTGTCTTTAGGATTTTGGCTTATTTTGATAATACATTTTATTTCCACTCATTTAGACTTCAAGGTGACCTTGTTCAGTATCAGCTTTAGTGAGATAATTATCACTCTAATAGATTTTTGGTGGTACAGGTTATCACTGGGATACAGCTATGTGCTAACTGTTTGCAGATAACAGAAATTCTTGTAATCTGAAAGGAAAAAGAAATCACTTAAGTTTGCTTGTTTCATAATTGAAAGTAGGCCCTTTGGTATAACTTTATCATTTTTCCTAGTATCAACTCAAAAATCAACATTTCTATGAAGACTCAGAGCAACATATTAGGTTGGAATGGGGAGCCCATACTATCACAGATATTTTAGATTTAAATATAGAATTAATAAATCAAAATGACCCAAACATTCACTGAAACTGCACTTTTGAACAGAACTCAGCTCCTTGGGAGAACTTCAAAATAGGATATATTAATTTATATTATATCTTTATATCTGTATTATGTGGTATCTTCCTCTAAGTTATTTGTAGTTTCTAAGACTGATTTTTTTCCCCAACCTCATAGTAAGTGGCCATTTTTCAAAGTCCAAAGAATGCCCAGGCAATTCTTAAAAATTCTGTGAGAAAATTAAAATATGAACGTGTGTGTGTGTGTGTGTGTGTGTGTGTGTGTATGTGTGAGCATGCACGTGCACGCGCCTAAGCGTGCTAAATCGCTTCAGCCATGTCTGACTCTTTGAGACCTTAGGGACTGCGCCTGCCAGGTTCCTGTGTCCATGGGATTCTCCAGGCAAGAATACTGGAGTGAGTTGCCATGCCCCCCCCCAGGGTATCTTCCTGACCCAAGGATCAAACCCATGTCTCTGAAGTCTTCTGCATTGATAAGCAGGTTCTTTACCCCTAGTGCCACCTGGGAAACCCAAAATATGAACATAGTGGCATTTATGTCATACTCCACCTATTTTCCTACCATCAACATTGCCCAAAATATACTGTACTTTCTTGCCTGTAACGAGAGAGAAATATTGTAGCTCTTATCTAAAGACTATCTTTGTACACTGGATGCCTTTTTTTTTTGGATTATCTTTCAAGCATATCACTCCTTCTATCTCAGGGTCATTTCTTTCACTCTCTTCTGGAAAACTTCTTAATATGTAGTTGTTTCCTTTATTAAAAACAACAACAGCAACAAAGCATCTTCCTTCAAAACCTCTCCCATCATTAATCCATTCCTTCACTTTTCTTTACAGCAAAATTTCTACAAAATTGTTGCCTTTGCTCATTGGTTCTCTCTTACGTTTGTCTCAATCAAGATCTCATCATGACCACACTGCTGAAATTAGTCTTGTCAAGGCCTTAAGGTCACCTTACTAAATTCCCTGTTCAATGCTCAGTCTCATATTACTTGACCGATGGCTCCTTCTTAGGCTTCTCTGAAGGCGATGGCACCCCACTCCAGTACTCTTGCCTGGAAAATCCCACGGACGGAGGAGCCTGGTGGGCTGTGGTCCATGGGGTCGCTAAGAGCCAGACACGAATGAGTGACTTCACTTCACTTTTCACTTTCATGTATTGGAGAAGGAAATGGCAACCCACTCCAGTGTTCTTGCCTGGAGAATCCCAGGGATGGGGGAGCCTGGTGGGCTGCTGTCTATGGGGTTGCACAGAGTTAGACACGACTGAAGCGACTTTTTAGCAGCAGCTCTTCCCTCACTGTCCTCTGCACCTTGATAATGGAGCTCTCTGAGGCTTCATTAGTGATTCTCTTCTTTATTGACACTCACTTACTTGAGTCTTACCCAGTGTCATGGTTCTAAATACTCTCTGTATGTCAGCAACTCCCAATTTATATCTCTAACATAGACCTTTCCTTCATATCTCACTTCCAACCGTTAGAATATTTTGACTTTATCTTGAAAATACATTCAGTGTATTTGGAAACTGATCAGTCATCAGCACCTTTGGTACTGTTACCCTGGACTACTGCTACCATTATTTCTCACTAAATGATACCTTCATAATTGGTTTTTCTGACTCATTGCCCCTATACATTTTGTCAGCACAGTGGAGAGTGTACAAAATGAGAATAGATTCTAAGAGCACAAGGATAAAAGTAGGGAAAACCAAAGAGAGGCTAGATAGAGTAGAGTTGATAAGAAGGGGATGGATTCTTGATACATTTTGCAGATAAGTAAATAGTACTTGCTGATGAGAGAAAGAGAGAGTTCAAGAATGCCCTGAAGAGTTTTGGCCTGAGCAACCGAAAACATGGATTTGTAGTGAACGAAGTGGCATCCAACATTGCCAATGACTCAAATTTCACAGTCTTTTTGAGAAGCAAGATGGTAGCCTATATCAAAAGCCTCTAAACATTCATACATTTGGGACCACTGGCCCTATTTTTATTTTTTTCAATAAAGGGAAAAGGCTCTGTTTCTAAGTATGATCATTATAATGCTGTTTACAATAATATAAGAATAACATGGAAATATATATAATAGAACATTAAACAAAAACATGAGATGATTTACTGACTATGATTAGGACAATGTAAAATATTGATGGAAATGGATAAGTTAAAATCAGAATTTGAAAAAATAAAGCCAGTTAATTATGTTGGGCCAGTGAGAAAAAGAGTTATTAATTTCTGCATGAAAATATTCCTGAATGTTTTGATATGGCTTTATATTTATAATAGGGAAACAGAAATGTAATGAAGTGTCATGTCTTTATTTTAGACAATAGATCTATCACTATATAAATTTTTTTCTGCAAGATATTTGCTTTTGTCAAGTGGTGAAATGTTTAGCAGTTTATTTAAATTTACAAAGATTTTTCATGGATGTTTACGAAACTTTTAAGTTAGACTTCTAACCTAATAGTTCGGTTTTATTCTGGCAATCTCATACTGGAATGCCCAGTTAAGGGATTGATTTCAAGGTCCAGTTCTGTCACCTATTCCCTCTAATTTTGGTTGAAGTCAGTCAGATTTTTCATTTGCAAAATCAATCTCTCTTCTATCTACTTGATATAGTAGTTGTGAAGATCAACTGAGATGATGTATCTGAAAATGCCTTAAAAATTATGCATCACTACAGAAATGTGACAGATAATGGTAATTTAGATTGAGACCACTTCTGCTTCATTCTGAAGATTTTAACCTAAGGTTTTAGTCATCATCTTCTGATCCCAAAAGTGATGTTTACCTTTGAAGGCAAGTTGATTATCTTTAAAGAACTAAGCAATAATAAAAACACATCCTTTCAAATGAAAAACAAAATTAAAGGATGTTAATAAATTGTATAATTGTCTCACAAAAATTTGTAAAAGAAGAGAATCAGCAGGCACAATTCGCTGTCTGATCTTACACACATTCTAAGTGTATTAAACTTGAAAAAGTGACAGTTACACAAAAGCTCAAAAACTTGAATAAGGAAGTAGCTGGCTACTGAGTCATCTTGTCTGTTGTTTAAATAAAAGGTCTTTTTGAGCAGATTAAATATAAAATTAATTAATTAATTAAGTGAAATAAATCCGACAGAGAAAGATAGACACTGATCTAATTAATTAAAACAAAAGATTAAATAACCCATCTGGCCAGCAGTATATGTTTAGGTGGCCCGTGTATAGAATCTTAGAGTGACAAACAGATTCTCATTAAGTGCCAACACTTCCTTGAAGAAGAGAATTCATGAAGAGAGTAATCCAGTTAGAACTGAAGAAAGAAGAAAATATTAGTTTTAAAATTTAGAAAGTTGAAATTACGACTCTCCTAAGAGACGCAGATTTATGCAGCACATGTCTAACAATCACAAACAAAAGAAAATTAAAGGGTTTATTGGTCTGCTACAAATCTTTGCATTCTTTCCAAAGCTGCGTATACATTATGGGTGGTGTGATTCACAGGATAAAAATAGAATGCATTGTAAATCAGGAGAAGCCAATTATTATTTTTGGAAGGACAACAAAAATTTACCCAAGGTTTATAGCCACTGCTGCAAAAGCTATACAATAAAAGCAATGTGATTATATAGTAGTTTACCTAAAAGCAAATCATCTGATGCCAGAGTAAATGCACAGAAAATAAACTGCAAAGTATATCTTTGCTCATGAACATGGGAAACAGTTTTGGCTGAGATCCAAGCTGAAACTATAAAAAAAAGGGAGAAAGTATGCTTTAAGAAGTTTCACCATGCTAAGTGAAAGTATTTGCTAAATGAAATAAGTCCAACAGAGAAAGACAAATACTATATAATACCACTTATATGTGGAATCTAAAAGATACAAGAAACTAGAAAATATAACAAAAAAAGAAGCAGACTTGCAGGTATAGAGAACAAACTTGTGGCTACCAGTGGGTAGGGGGAGGGGCAATATAGAGATGAGAGAATGGGAAGTGAAAACTATCGGATATACAGTAGGATTCAAGGATGTATTATATAACATGGGGAATATAGCAAATGTTGTATAATAACTGTAAATGGAGTGTAACCTTTAAAACTGTACAACAATGAAATTTAAAGAAGTTTTCCCTCGCTCTTGACTGCAGTCCATTTATGTTAGTCACTTAGTTGTGTCCAACTTTGACCCCATGGTCTGCAGCCCACCAGACTCCTCTGTCCATGGGGATTCTCCATGCAAGAATACTGAAGTGGGTTGCCATTCCTTTCTCCAGGGGATCTTCCCAACCCAGGGATGAAACCTGGGTCTCTGGCATTGTAGGTAGATTCTTTATCACCTGAACTAGCAGGGAAGCCCTCATTCTTTCTTAATTATGTGCATCCAGCTTTTTCCACATGGGCTTCTGAGCAGAAGCAGACTGAATATGTCTGCCAAAAAAGTAGGTGACAACTGCTTTGAATCTCAGCTCTGTTGCCTATAAAATGAGAAAGTAGAAGATATCTAAAATCCTTTCCAACTCTTAAAAAATACTATTTCTCATTCTGTTTCCTTCAGTCTTACACACCAATTTCAGAAAGGCTGACTGCAAGTATTTTTGATACAAATTGCTTATATGATTGTCTTTTAAGACTATTTTTTTTGCCTTTTGATTCTTTAAGTTTCTTCTTTATTTTCTCTTGTGTTGGCTTCTCCATGCCCTTTATCGCATTTTTCCTTTTCCTTGGCCCAATCTCTCATTTTATTGGAAGATATATTTCAGGAGATCCTAAGGACAAAAAATGCATGAGAGGTGAAAAGCTGAGTTCCTGCATATCTGAAAATGACTTTATTTTATTCTGACTCTCAACTGCTTGATTGGTATCAGAATTCTAGGTTGAAATGCATTTGTGCCTCAGAATTTTCAAAGCATTTCTCTATGGTTCTTTCAAGGCCTGTGTTGCTGTTGACACACCGACTGCTTTTCCCAATTCTTGTATCTTTGTGTGTGAGTGCTTTTCTCCCTAAAAGCTTTAAGATTTTCTCTTTATTCCCCAAGTACTGAAAAACGCACTGTGGGGTGTTCTAAAACATTTATTTATTTATTTTTATTGTGCCTGTCAAACTGGCTGTTCATTCTCTTCTGTTCTTTGAAATTGTTTTTTATGATGTTCTTACAACTTTCTCCCCACTGGGCTCTCTGCTCTCTCTTTCTGAAACACCTACCAATGAGATATTTAGACTTCTTGTACTGATCTCCAAATTTCCTATATTTGGTCTCCCATTTTCCTTCTATGCTTTCTTTGTTTTACCGTTTGGAATGTTTTCTTTAACCTTATTTTCTAATCATGCCATTGAAATCTTTATTTCTGTCATTATGTTTTAAGAGTCCCATTCTGTTCCTTGAAAGTTCTCTTTGAACCACCCTGTACTCTTTTATTTTAATGGATATACTGTATCTTTTTATCTTTCTGAAAACCTCAATTTAGTTTTTTGTTTGCTGGATTTTTTCCTTTGACTTTTCTTTTGAGTTCCTTATAGCTATTACAGTAGTCTCCTGTTATCTGTGGGGATAACTTCTAAGATCCCTAGCAGATGCCTGAAACCTCATAGTACCAAACCCTAAAATTACTTTGTTTTTTCCCTATACATATAAACTTATAATAAAGTTTAATTTATAAATTAGGCACAGTAAGAGACGAACAACAATAAATAATAGTAAAATACAACAATTGCAACAATATCCTGTAATAAAAGTTTGGTGAAGGTAGTGTCTCTCTCAAAATATCTTATTGTTCTGTACTTGCCCTTCATGTGATGTGAGATGATAAAATGCCTATCTGATGAGATGAAGAGAGGTGAATGACATAGGCATTATGATGTAGAGTTAGGCTGCTATTGACTTTTTGATGACACATCAAAAGGAGGGTCATGTGCTTTGAGTGATCCTGGATCATTAAGCCATGACTATGTCAATGGTTGGATGTCAGGGGACGTTGCGGTTGGGATCCTGGGTAGGCTGGAGCAGAACTGCACAAGATTGCTTCAGGCTCCTCACAATACAGAGAAATTTAAATTTATGAATCATTTATTTCTGGATTTTTCCATTTAATATTTTTGGATAGCAGTTGACCACTGGTAGCTGAACCTGGGGAAAGTGAAACTGCAGATGAGGAAGAACAACTGTAGTTTGTCTTGGTCCTTCTCATTCATACTGTGGCTTAACCAAGATGTCCAGTGAACCTTGGATGTCCATTCATATTTATGATGGAGTTCTTAAAAACCAACTGGGAGCTCTTTATACGACAATAGGACTTATTGAGGGTTTTATGACTGCCTCAAACTGCAATATTCCCTTGAGGAATCCACAACTATTTGTAGACAGGAGGTTCCTACCTTGACCAGTGGCTGGTTTCCTCAGGAAGAATCTCTTCACCTTGCAACTGGCATTGGCCAGAGTACATAGGGAGACTTGGTCATCACTTGGCCTTCAAAGCTGAGTCAGAGGGAGGAGGTAGGGATGGTAGGAGGGGCTCTCACTGTTCAATTCTGTTTCATGATTGGCATCCGCTCTCAGTGCTCCTGTAGCCTGTTTCTTGAATCCCTCCAGTGGATCCATAACCTCAGCCTACTTAAGAGAGAGGAAGCTGGACTATGTGGGTCTCTAGAGGTCTAACTGCTCTTTACTGATTTTCAATACACTCTTCTGTCATCAATCTCTCTTCCATATCCACCTTCAGAAATATGTCTGGGCTTGAGACTTTCCTGGTGGTCAAGTTGTTAAGACGCACATCCAATGCAAAGATCTGAATTCAATCCTTGGTTGGAGAACTAGGATCCCTCAGGCTGCACGGTGCAGCCAAAAAAAAAAAAAAAAAATTGCTTCTGGTCTCTAATTCCTAAATTATCTAATGTTCTACAGTAATAGTTTTCTTGATAATTCATCAACTTTTCTAAATCGTGTATTTTCCAATTTTCCAAATATCATTGACATTGTTTTACTCATCGTTTTGTGTTTATGCCTTTCCCCCCCTTTTCTGTAATTTTTAACAAGTGTATTTTGGGACAACAGAGTAAATCTAAGTTTTCCCTCTCATGTTGAAGCATAAATTATAATTAATAAATTCTAGATGATAAAAGAACCAAACCAACCTTCTAGTCCTCGGATTTTAGTAACTAACACAATTGAAGCTGATTTTTTTTTCTCATGCAATTGCCCAAGTGGGTGTTCCTGACTCTTGTATTATCTTTCTTCCATGTGCTAATCCAAGAACCCATATGCCTCCTATTTTATGGTTCATCTACTCCCTGGGAACTCCTTATCTTTGTACCAAGCTTGCTGAAGCAAAATTAGTCATTAAGAATACATACTTGCAGAAACAATCTTTTTAACAAGTGATGCTGGGAAAACTGATCAACCACGTGTAAAAGAATGAAACTAGAATATCTTCTAACGCCATACAGAAAAATAAACTCAAAATGGATTAATGAGCTAAATGTAAGACCAGAAACTATAAAATTCTTAGAGGAAAACATAGGCAGGACACTCTCTGACATAAATCACGACAAGATCCTCTATGACCCACCTCTCAGAGTAAAGGAAATAAAAACAAAAATAAATCAATGGGACCTAATTAAACGTAAAAGCTTTTGTACAAAGAAGAAAACTATAAGCAAGGTGAAAAGGTAGCCTTCAGAATGGGAGAAAATACTAGCAAACAAAACAACTGACAAAGAATTTATCTCCAAAATATACAAGCAGCTCATGCAGCTCAGTTCAGTTCAGTTGCTCAGTTGTGCCTGACTCTTTGTGACCCCATGGACTGCAGTATGCCAGGCCTCCCTGTCTATCACCAACTCCTGGAGTTTACTCAAACTCCTGTCCATTGACTCGGTGACGCCATCCAACTATCTCATCCTCTGTCGTCCCTTTCTCCTCCTGCATTCAATCTTTCCCAGCAGCAAGGTCTTTTCAAATGAGTCAGTTCTTCACATGAGGTGGCCAAAATGTTGGAGTTTCAGTTTAGTGTCAGTTCTTTCAGTGAACGCCCAGGACTGATCTCCTTTAGGATGGACTGGTTGGATCTCCTTGCTGTCCAAGGGACTCTCAAGAGTCTTCTCCAACACCACAGTTAAAAAACATCAATTCTTTGGCACTCAGCTTTCTTTATAGTCCAACTCTCACATCCATACATGACTACTGGAAAAGCCATAGCCTTAACTAGATGGATTTTTGTTGGCAAAGTAATGTCTCTGCTTTTCAATATGCTGTCTAGGTTGGTCATAACTTTTCTTCCAAGGAGCAAGTGTCTTTTAATTTCATGACTGGAGTCACCATCTGCAGTGAGTTTGGAGCCCGAAAAATAAAGTCTGACACTGCTTCTACTGTTTCCACCTCTATTTGCCATGAAGTGATGGAACCAGATACCGTGATCTTCGTTTTCTGAATGTTGAGCCTTAAGCCAACTTTTTCACTCTCCTCTTTCACTTTCATCAAGAGGCTCTTTAGTTCCTCTTTGTTTCAGCCATAAAGGTGGTGTCATCTGCATATCTGAGGTTATTGATATTTCTCTCAGCAATCTTGAATCCAGCTTGTGCTTCATCCAGCCTAACATTTCTCATGATGTAATCTGCATATAAATTAAATAAGAAGGGTGAAAATATACAGCTTTGATGTACTCCTTTCCCTATTTGGAACCAGTCTGCTGTTCCATGTCGTTCTACCTGTTGCTTCCTGACCTACATACAGACTTCTCAAGAGGCAGATCAGGTGGTATGGCATTCCCATCTCTTGAAGAGTTTTCCACAGTTTGTTGTGATCCACACAGTCAAAGGCTTTGGCATAGTCAATAAAGCAGATGTAGATGTTTTTCTGAAACTCTCTTGCTTTTTTGATGATCCAACAGATGCTGGCAATTTGCTCTCTCGTTCCTCTGCCTTTTCTAAATATAGCTTGAACATCTATCTGAAAGTTCACAGTTCACATACTGTTGAAGCCTGGCTTGGAGAATTTTCAGACTTACTTTGCTAGCGTGTGAGATGAGTGCAGTTGTGTGCTAGTTTGAACATTCTTTGGCATTGCCTTTCTTTGAAATTGGAGTGAAAATTGACCTTTTTCAGTCCTGTGGGCACTGCTGAGTTTTCCAAATTTGCTGGCATATTGAGTGCAGCACTTTCACAGCATCATCTTTTAGAATTTGAAATAGCTCAACTGGAATTCCATCACCTCTATCAGCTTTGTTCATGTAGCTCAATGCCAAAAAAATGAACAACCCTATCAAAAAGTGGGCCAAAGAACTAAGCAGACATTTCTCCAAAGAAGACATACAGGTGGCTAATAAACACTTGAAAAGATGCTCATTGTCTCTCATTATTCAGTTCATTTCAGTTGCTCAGTCGTGTCCGACTCTTTGCGACCCCATGAATCACAGCACGCCAGGCCTCCCTGTCCATCACAAACTCCCAGAGTTCACTCTGACTCAGTTCCATCGAGTTGGTGATGCCATCCAGCCATCTCATCCTCTGTCGTCCCCTTTTCCCCGTTCCCCCAATCCCTCCCAGCATCAGACTCTTTTCCAATGAGTCAACTCTTTGCATGAGGTGGCCAAAGTACTGGAGTTTCAGCCTCAGTCCTTCCAATGAAATCCCAGGGCTGATCTCCTTCAGAATAGACTGGTTGGATCTCCTTGCAGTCCAAGGGACTCTCAAAAGTCTTCTCCAACACCACAGTTTAGAAGCATCAATTCTTTGTTGCTCAGCTTTCTTCACAGTCCAACTCTCACATCCATACATGACCACTGGAAAAATCATAGCCTTGACTAGATGGACCTTTGTTGGTAAAGTAATGTCTCTGGTTTTCAACATGCTATCTAGGTTGGTCATAACTTTTCTTCCAAGGAGTAAGCGTCTTTTAATTTCATGGTTGCAGTCACCATCTGCAGTGATTTTGGAGCCCAAAAAATAAAGTCTGACACTGTCTCCACTGTTTCCCCATCTATTTCCCATGAACTGATGGGACCAGATGCCATGATCTTCGTTTTCTGAATGTTGAGCTTTAAGCCAACTTTTTCACTCTCCTCTTTCACTCTCATCAAGAGGCTTTTTAGTTCTTCTTCACTTTCTGCCATAAGAGTGGTGTCATCTGCATATCTGAGGTTATTGATATTTCTCCTGGCAATTTTGATTCCAGCTTGTGCTTCTTCCAGCCCAGCGTTTCTCATGATGTACTCTGCATATAAGTTAAATAAGCAGGGTGACAGTATACAGCCTTGACATACTCCTTTTCCTATTTGGAACCAGTCTGTTAGAAAATTTCAAATCAAAACCACAAGGAAGTATCATCTCATGTCGGTCAAAATGGCCACCATCAAAAAGTCTAAATACTGGAGAGGATGTGGATAAAAGGGCACCCTCTTTTACACTGTTGGTGGGAATGGAAACTGGTATAGCCACTGTGGAGAATGGTGTGGAGACTCCTTAAAAAACTGGAAATAGAACTGCCACATAACCCAATGATCCACAGGTGGGCATACACACAGAGGAAAGCAGAACTGAAAGAGACACCTGTACCCCAATATTCATTGCAGCACTGTTTAGAATAGCCAGGACATGGAAGCAACCTAGATGTCCATTGGCAGTCAAATGGATAAGGAAGCTGTGTTACATATACACAATGGAATATTACTCAGCTATAAAAAGAAACACAAGTGAATCAGTTCTAATGAGGTGGATGAAACTGGACCCTATTATACAGAGTGAAGTTAGTCAGAAAGAGAAACACCGATACAGTATATTAACACATATATTTGGAATTTAGAAAGATGATAACGATGACCCCATATGCAAGGCAGCAAAAGAGACATAGATCTAAAGAACAGACTTTTGGACTATGTGGGAGAAGGCAAGGGTGAGATGATTTGAAAGAATAGCGTTGAAACACGTATATTACCATATGTGAAATAGACGACCAGTGCAAATTCGATGCATGAAGAAGGGCACTCAAAGCCGGTGCTCTGGGGACAACCCAGAGGGATGGGGTGGGGAGGGAGGTGCAAAGGGTGTTCAGGATGGGGGGACACATGTGCAGCTGTGGCTGATAACCCAGCAATGTATGGCAAAAACCATCACAATATTGTAATTATCCTTCAATTAAAATAAATTAATTTAAAAAATAAGATAAGCTGAAAATATCAGCCAAATAAATCATTTTAATAATGAAAAAAAATACTTGCTTCTTCAAAACCTTGGCCTGAAACTCATAGGTTTCTCCTCTCATTCCATTAATAAATAATTGCCACATGGCTAAATACAAAGGGAGGGGACAGAAACTGTTGGCTGCTGGGGAAACATATTATTTTGCCTGTCAGCTAACCATCTCTACAGTCTTCTTTTCTGGTTACCAAATATCCACTTGTAAACTTGTGCTCTTCTTTCTACAGATTTATTCCTCTTCAAGGGGGATAGCTTAAGTGCTCAATTTTATTCCTTTATCTATTTCAAAATCCAGTATCCCTGGACAATGTTAATCATTTCTATCAGATCCAGATGTGTCTCCTGAAAATCTGGCAAAGACAGGTTATCTTACTTCTTTACACCCTGCTAAGTACACATATACACAATATATAATGGTGGAGTATAGGCACCAGTCTAGAAAAGGAAGAATTGACAACAATAATTACTGGTCATGTTGCAGGAAGGAGACCCCTTCTAGGGCCCGAAATTGGACTCTTGTCTAACACCCAGAAATGAATTTTCCAAGGAGACACATGTGCTGACAAAGCAAGAGATTTTATTGGGAAAAGGTCCCTGGGTGGAGAGCAGTAGGGTAAGGGAACCCAGGAGAACTTCTTTGCCATGTGGCTTGCAAATTTTATGGTGATGGGTTGTCTTTAGCCAATCATTTTGACTCAGAGTCCCTCCTGGTGGTGTGTGCCTTGTCCAGCCAAGATGGATGCCATTGAGGAGGATTCTGAGAGGTAGTTGGACATGTGGTGTCACTTTTTAACCTTTCCTGAACTCTCTTGGTTGGCAGTGGCTTATTAGTTCCGTGTTCCTTACCAGGACCTCCTGTCCTATAACAACTCATGCAAATGGTTACTATGGTGCCTGGCCAGGGTGGGCGGCTTCAGTCAGTGTGCTTCCCCTAACAGTCAGTTGCAATGAGAGAATCCTGATGGGAAGAATTGTGCCAAAAGAGAATCCTTATTTAGGTAGTTGATCTAACTCTGGAAGGAACTCTTGTTCGTTTTGCTCCACGGCCACCAGCACCATCTTCTTTTCCACTACCTTCCATGGATACCTGAACTAGGTATTGGTGAGAGCATCATGCTTTGTATTTCTTCAAGTTTTCCAGCCACTTTCTGCTTATTCAAATTTTCAGCAGGTATCCTCAGAGCTGTTTGAAAGTCTTGACAGTCAAAGACTTTTCAAGGATGTACTTGTGGTTTCTTTCACCAAACATCTGCTTTATTTCTTTCCAGTCCGTTCCATTGTCAGGATTCACCCTTCCCCTCCCCCAGTGTAATTTCCTAGATATAGTTCTCCAACACGCATTATTTCTTTGGCTCTTAGTCCTTGTGTCTTTTTTTTTTATATGACTGCTATCTTGAAGTCATCTGAAAAAATCATTTTGACTAAGAAGACAATAGCCCTAATCGTTTCTTTTCATAAGGATAGACTGTTTAACTGAGGAATCTTAACAGTTATTCTTTTTTTTTTTTTTTGCACCAAGTACTTTTAAATTTTATTTCTCCCACCTTCTACATATACAAGGTCTGGAAGCAATCAGATTTTATAAATTTTTTTCTCTACTTCTCAAACCAGCCAATTTTTGCCCGAGTTTACCTTTTTCCTATAATATTTTGCTTAATCCAGCAATTGTCATCCAAAACAGTATCTCCTTCCAGCTTTTCCAGCCTCTTCTGGGTCGATTCTGGATTAATGCTATCTGCAGTGATAAATGGACCCCCAACTCTTAGTGCTTTATTTCTTGTTCGTGTAATAGTTCCTGGCTGGTGGGAGGCTTTCTTCCGTAAGGTATTTCAGAAATATTAGCTCTTCCATTGGTATTGTAATTTTCCAGAACCAGTCAGTAGAAAGGGAAAAGCACACAGAGAAGACTCAGGGCTTAAGTCTGTGTAGATAGTAACACACATATTCCATGCACACTGTATTGGTAAGAACTAAAGACATGGCCCCAAATAGATACGTACAAATAGTCCTGGGAAATGGAGCCTATGTTTATGCATTGGCATCTTTGCAATGACTCTATAACTTGGAAGAGGAAGAAAAAATTCTTGTAGCCAGTTGTCCAGCTCTACCACATTTTGGGGGATGCAGAGCTAAATTTGGTAAATTTGTGGGGATGCAGAGATAAATACACGGGGATGCAGAGTTTGAGCAAGCTCCGGGAGATGCTGAAGGATAGGGAAGCCTGGAGTGCTGCAGTCCATTCGGTCTCAAAGAGTTGGACACAACTGGAAGAAAAGTTATGACCAACCTAGATAGCATATTCAAAAGCAGAGACATTACTTTGCCAACGAAGGTCCGTCTAGTCAAGGCGATGGTTTTTCCTATGGTCATGTATGGATGTGAGAGTTGGACTGTGAAGAAAGCTGAGAGCCAAAGAATTGATGTTTTTGAACTGTGGTGTTGGAGAAGACTCTTGAGAGTCCCATGGACTGCAAGGAGATCCAACCAGTCCATTCTAAAGGAGATCAGCCCTGGGATTTCTTTGGAAGGAATGATGCTAAAGCTGAAACTCCAGTACTTTGGCCACCTCATGCGAAGAGTTGACTCATTGGAAAAGACTCTGATGCTGGGAGGGATTGGGGGCAGGAGGAGAAGGGGACGACAGAGGATGAGATCGCTGGATGGCATCACTGACTCAATGGACATGAGTCTGAGTGAACTCCGGGAGTTAGTGATGGACAGGGAGGCCTGGCATTCTGTGATTCATGGGGTTGCAAAGAGTCAAACATGACTGAGCGACTGAACTGAACTGAACTGAACTGAGCAACTGAACAACAACAAGAGGTAAATTATCTGCCACTTTGTAATATTTTCTACCATTTGACTTCATCTTTAGTATAAAAAAATATTTATTTCAGAATTCTTTCTGGGACTTCCCTGGTGACCCAGAGGGAAAGAATTTACCTGCCAATGCAGGAAACGGGTTCAAGCCCTAGTCTGGGAAGATCCCGCATACTGTGGAGCAACTGAACCCGTGCACCACAACTATTGAGCCTGTGCCTTAGAGCCTGGGAGCTGCTACAACTGAAGCCTGTGTACCTGGAACCTGTGCTCTGCAACAAGAGAAGGCTCCACAATGAGACATCCACACACCGTAACTAGAGAATAGCCCCTGATCTGCTCGCTACAACTAGAGAAAAAGCCTGAGCAGCAATGAAGACCCAGTACAGCCAAAAATAAATAAATGCATAAAATTATAGGGAAAAAAAGAGAATTCTTTCTATCTCTACAAGCCTTCACACTTTACTAACACCAAGGAAGATGTTTTTATTTCTCTTTTCAATTATTTTGATTGTCTCCAACTTAATAAGTAGATCAGTTATTTGTTCTTATTGTATTAATTATAAAAGAAGTAATGTGTTTTAAGGCTGAATATCTCAACTACATAAGATGCTTTCCAGCTCATGGCACTTTCTCCTTTCTTTGGGATCGCTTTCTACAATATATGACAATCACCTTTGACCAGGGCCACTGATACAAACTGGGTTATACATTCTCTTTAAAAGAAAATGAAATATGAAAACAGTGAGACATAATGTTTATGACTCATGAGAGTTGAGTCACTCAAATGGTAGTTCTCTAGCAGTAAACATATTCTTGGTATCTTGTGCGAGATTCCTTCAAGTTACCTTTGTTTCTTCCTCTCCTGAAAGTTTTTTGCTCAATTCCTTCTGCAGCATCTTGAGAAACAGCAGCACTCTCCCCATAAATTCTCCTTTATACTTAATCTAGTCAGAGCAAATCTCTGTTGTGTGTTAACTGCAACCAGGAGACCCTTAATTAGAACCCCAGGGAATGCAGATTTATCATGGATTTTCATTATCTGTCCGATATCCATTGGCATTTTGAAGATTTTTTTTTTCTCATTAATTCTTAAGTTAATGGCTTAGATCGACTGCATTATATTGTGGGCTATATGTCTTTTCAGAAGGCTAAGTGATTTCTTAGAACTAGATAAATGCTGTTGGCTACACTATTGAATAGGATGAAGTTCACACATTTTTCTGTCTGCTCTTTTGTCAGCAACATAGTGGTCATAGGAAAATATGTAACAACGTTTTTCTGGGATAGTGGCATTATAGACAATCAATATCTTGCTCAAGGTCATACAATAGGTAAGTGATGGAGATGGTATATTAACTTCATCTGCAAGACTCTGTAGCAAAGTTAAAAAGACCTCACTATATATAAGCTTTTACATGTCATACATTTAAATAGATGCTGAGAGATTGAAGGTTAAAAAACCCTCTATTCTTTGAAAAATCTATGGTTTATCAGTAATTAAATGATATCAGCAGAAGATGGTGGCTGAAAAGAGAACAGTATACTGGGGATTATGAAGATACAGAAAAGAAACCTGCATGCCAGTGTGGGTATTTAAGGAATGCTTTTGGTTGAGAGAATATCTGAGCTAAGACTTACTGAATTATTAGATGTTAACAGAGCAGCAAGATGGAAGGGATGAGAAGGGTCTTCTAAGAAGCAGGAAAAACATGAGCAAAGTTATAGAAGAATAAATCTGTTGTAACTATGAACTACAAATGTTTGGAATTCAGAAAGCATAGGGTGGAGGATAGGAAGATTATATTTGACAGGCTGGTAATGAATTCCTGAAGAATTTAGTGTAGCTAGCCTAACATTTGATTGAAGAGGGAACATGTTGTAGTAAGGAGGAACATGGGTTCTGGAACCAGACTGCCTTAGCTTGATTTCTGGATCTGTAGGATCTTGGCAAGTTCTTTAACAATCATGTACCTCAGTTTACCTGGGCTTGCTGGTGGCTCAGTGGTAAAGAACCTGCCTCCTAATGCAGGAGACATAAGAGATGCAGGTCTGATCCTTAGGTCAGGAAGATCCCCTGGAGAGAAAAATGGCAACCCATTCCAGTATTCTTACCTGGGAAATTCCATGGACAGAGAAGCCTGGTGGGCTACAGCTCATGGGGTCACCAAGGAGTCGGACACGACTTAGCAACTAAACAACAACCTCAGTTTACTCATCTGTAAGAAGGAGGTAATAATATTTGTTACAAAGATTAAATAAGTTAATGTATATAAGAATGATTAGAATAGTGCCTGGAAAATAATAAGCGCTGTATAATATTTACTGTTTAATTTTGACAAAATTAGTAGAACTTCTGTGGGTTGAGAAAAAAAATTTTAAATGATTCCAAGGTTTCTGAGTATCTTGGTGATTGATGGTGTCACTTCCTAAAAATGAAAAATGTAGGAAGAAAAGCAAGGTTAGTTGAGGAACATAATGGATTTTGGCTTTAAAATGTGATTTTGATACTTGTGAGTCATTCAACTGGGCATATTCTACAAACATTAAGTTTTAGAAAAACTGATATTCAGAGGTAAATTTAGAATACAAGAATCCTTATAGAGATATTGATGAAGCAATGATGGTGAGTAAGATAGCCAAGATAAATGTGTGCAGAAGAATACTGTAATAAAGACGAAGCCTGGAGGGGGAGAGTGGGTGGAACCTCATGAAACAGATAAATGTAAATTCAAGGATTTGGACTCAGACTAGAGTGTTTTTTCCTGCTGCAGCACAGGAAGATATTCTGTGAACCAGATGTTGAAACTAAAATTCCCACAATGCCCATATGAGAAAGATTGAGAGGAAAAGGATGCTTTTCTAATGTTGATGACAGTGTTACTGGTTAAACTTTTAAAAAAGACGGTTAGTCTAACCATGAACATGATCATTGACCTGGAACTTTCCCATCTAGAAGTATATATTAAACTGGTTATCAGAGATACACAGATTTATATACAATCACGGATCAATCATGGTTTGTTTATAGATAAACTTTATGTTAAAAAAATTTTTTTTTCTATTTATTTGCTTTTTATCCCCCTCAATTTGTTTGGCTGTGCTGGGTCTTGGTTGTAGCATTTGAATTCTTAGTTGCGGCACATGGGATCTAGTTCCCTGACCAGGGATCACACCAGGGCCTCCCACATTGAGAGTGTGGAGTCTCAGACACTTCATCTCAGGGAAATCCCTAGACTTTAGTTTTTAGAGTGGTTTAGGTTCACAGCACAGTTGAGTGAAAAGTATAGAGAATTTCCACATACTCCTTGATTTCCATGCACACAACCCCACCATCAATGTCACATACCAGTTCATGAACTTACATTAACACACCATGATCACTCAAACCCCGTAGTTTACATGAGAGTTCATGCTTGGTGTTGTACATTGTATGGGTTTTGAAAAATATATAATGACATGTATTCACCATTACGAGTATCGTAAAAAGTAGTTTCATTTCATTCAATCATGGATAGTTTTGTGCTATTTATATTATAGGAAAAATTAGAGAACAAGCTAAACATACAATATTTGTGATCGGTTCAGTTCAGTTCAGTCGCTCAGTCGTGTCCAACTCCTTGCGACCCCATGAATCACAGCACGCCAGGCCTCCCTGTCCATCACCAACTCCCGGAGTTTACTCAAACTCATGTCCATCGAGTCTGTGATGCCATCCAGCCATCTCATCCTCTGTCGTCCCCTTCTCCTTCTGCCCCCAATCCCTCCCACCATCAAAGCCTTTTCCAGTGAGTCAACTCTTTGCATGAGGTGGCCAAAGTACTGGAGTTTCAGCTTCAGCATCAGTCCTTCCAAAGAACACCCAGGGCTGATCTCCTTTAGAATGGACTGGTTGGATCTCCTTGCAGTCCAAGGGACTCTCAAGAGTCTTCTCCAACACCACAGTTCAAAAGCATCAATTCTTCGGTGCTCAGCCTTCTTCACAGTCCAACTCTCACATCCATACATGACCACTGGAAAAACCATAGCCTTGACTAGACAGACCTTTGTTGGCAGAGTAATGTCTCTGCTTTTTAATATGCTGTCTAGGTTGGTCATAACTTTCCTTCCAAGGAGTGTGATAGCTAATATAAATAAGGGCTCATCCAACCGATTAATATGCAGTCCTTAAAAATATACTTGACAGTATATTTAAAAATATGAGAAAATCCTTTTAATACGTCAATAAATAAATAAGAATCAAGTAATGGAATTATATATACATACTTATTTATGGTATATATTCTACATTTGTGTATATGGTATAATGTTACTTTTATATTACATGTGTAAAAATTCACATACATCATGCATGCATATGTAGAAACAAACAAAAGTCTGAACAGATATACAGGATGTAAAAGACTATTACAATAAAGCTGTAATAAATAGTTTCAACCCAAAACTTTTTCATACTAAAAATTGAGTATATGAATAACATATAACACTTTTTAGCTTAGGGTGTAAGATGTGTTGACTTGACACATTTGTGTATTATAATATGACCATTGTAGCATTAGCTAAAACCTCTATTATGTCACATAATTATAATTTCTTTTTGTACTGAAAACATTAATGACCTAGTCTCTTAGTAATTTGAAGTACATAATAGACTATTTTTTAACTATAATTGCATTGCTGTGTATTAGATGTCCAGAACTTATTCATCTTCTAACTATAAGTTTGCCCCATCTGACCAACATATCTCCATTTTCCCAACCCCCCAACCTCTGCTTCCCACCGTTCTATTCTGTTTCCATGAGTTCAGCTTTTTAAAGAGTCCTCCTAGAAGTTATATCATCCAGTATTTGTCTTCAACTTCCTGACTTATCTCACTTAGCATAATGCCTTCAAGGTCCATCCTTGTTCAGATGGAAGAATCCCATATTTAGCTATTGTGAATAACGCTGCAGTAAACACGGCAGTGCAGACATTTTAACCGCTGGGCCACCAGGGAAGCCTTGGGACATCTTACACCACCATGATACGTATATCACCTATCTCCTATTTCCTTGCCTGCGGACTCTAGCCTGTTTTCTGTGTGCACTCCCTGATTGAGTTTTCTTGCACCACCACCCTCAGGAGTTCATAGAAAGAGCTGGCTGTAGAGTTGGGGCAGGTGTGGGTTTGGCACTCAGGGTGCTTGAGTGAGATTTTTCTAGCAACTCATGGGCAGACTTCCCACTGGAGTTTAGAATATGTCAGCAGGAATCCTGTCCCTCTCATGATGTCTGATAATATCTGTCTCTTTTTCTGTCTCCTTCCTACCTCCTCCCACTCCCCAGTCATGAAGATTTGCTTTAGTGCTCTGAGGGCTTCAGGATAGAGACAGGTTTCTTTAGTAGCATCTTGCACAGCTGGGGAAGCCATGTGCTTGCTCACCACTCTTCCTTTGAACAGACTATATTTACTGGTGTGTAAAGGTACTATGTGATCAGAAACATGACACTATAACCCTTCTTCTCTTCTGCTTCATTGCTTCCAGGAGCTAGAGGTGTACAGCGGACCCTCCATATCCATGGGTTCCATAGCTGTGAATTCAACCAATTGTGAATTGAAATAGTTTTAAAAAGTCTAGAAAGTTCAAAAAAGCAGAACATGCATCTGTTCTCTGCAGCAAATATTTATATAGCATTTATATTATATTAGGTATTTTAGATAATCTAGAGATGGTTTAAAGTGTTTGGGTAAATTTGCGTAGATTATATGCAAATACTATATCATTTTATATAGGGGACTTGAGCATTCTCAGATTTTGATATCCATGTGGGATTCTAGAATCAATCCCTTGTAGACATGGAGGGATGACTCTATATAATGATGAACCAGGCAAAACGTCTGGGGATAGACTAGTTGTTTAAATGTTCTCTTTCTTGATGCTAATCTGAGTTAGCTGCTCATTGTTCTGAGTTTATTTATTATAGCCTCAGTTCAGTTCAGTTGCTCAGTTGTGTCCAACTCTTTGCAACCCCATGAACTGCCAGGCTTCGCTGTCATCACCAACTCCCGGAGCTTACTCAAACTCATATCCATTGAGTAGGTGATGTCATCCAACCATCTCATCCTCTGTCGTCTCCTTCTCCTTCTGCCTTCAATCTTTCCCAGCATTAGGGTCTTTCCAGATGAGTCAGTTTTTCCCATCAGGTGGTCAAAGTATTGGAGTTTCAGCTTCAGCATTAGTCCTTCCAATGAATATTCAGGACTGATTTCCTTTAGGATGGACTGGTTGGATATCATTGCGCTAGACTATCATAGTCCAGTCTAGTGGAATTCGCTTAGCCATGTCCGACTCTTTGCAACCCCATGGACTGTAGCCTGCCAGGCTCCTCTGTCCATGGAATTCTCCAGGCAAGAAAGAATATTGGAGTGGGTTGCCATTCCCTTGGCCAGGGGATCTTCTCGACCCAGGGGTCGAACCTGTGTCTCCTGCATTGCAGGAGATTCTTTAGCATCTTAGCTACCAGGGAAACCCCTTATTTATCAGGGGGATAGCCATGACAAATTCATTAAGCCATGAATTTTGACTTAAGACAAGGTAAAATTGCTGCTGACCTAAGCTGTGAATACTGAACCACTTTCTATCAGTTAGCTCAGTATTAGGGCATTAAGACCCTGGAGAAGGAAATGGCAACCCATTCCAGTATTCTTGCCTGGAAAATCCCATGGACAGAGGAGCCTGGCAGGCTACAGTCCATGATGTCGCCAAGAGTCAGACATGACTGAATGACTAACATACACACTCAGGGCATTAAGATATGACTCAGATTACAAAACGGTATTTTTCACATTGATCATTGCGTGTTTCCATATGTCTCAGTAACCATGAGAAGAGAGAATAAGGATTTTCTGGAGCCAAGGTCAAGACTTACTTGGGCATTGGTTACAATACCATAAATCTCATCTTATTGGCTATAGTAATCATGCTAAACACTTTTGGCTGTAATACACTTGAATCCTGAACAAGTTTAGGATAAGAATAAATTAGGCATTATTGTTAATCAGTTTTGAGGGTTATGTAGGGTATATGCAGACCTAAGCAAAAAATTATTTTAGAACCAGTTTTGTCTTAACATATTTTGGAGAATATCCAAGTTTGACTGAAAAACAAACTGCTGAACTAAATTTGTGCTGAAATTGAACAGTTTGTATACCAATTATCATCAAAATAATGCTCAGCCTTTTTTTTTTCTTTTTAATTCTTCCATTAGTAGCTTAAAACTTCACTTTGTGCATCTCCTACAACCCATTGCTTTCAGTGTGGGCTAGTGAACCCTGGGTGGCTTTTTCTTTTTCCAAGACTTCACATTATGAGACAGAGATATGAGATATGTATATATATATGACTGTGTGAATATGTTTATATTTGTATATGTTTAGCTATATTTAAGGAATCCTATAGATACACACATATAATTTTAAGAAAGGTAGAGGATTATAAAAAGAATTTCTAGAATATTCTTTTGATGAAAAAATTTCCACAAAAACTAAAGATTTTAAAGAAGGTCATGGTTAGTGGTTACCTGAATTAAACGAACATAGATACTGAAGACAATGCATTTGCAGACCTGCATGCTAGCTTTACCTGCTTTTACATTGTGATCAGGACGAGAAAACAATGCCAGAACTAAAGGCCAACAGTGCTCACCACAGACCATTTGGGGAACTGGCTTGAACTAAATTGATTAGAACCAAACTATGGGCTTCTCTGGCAGCTCAGATGGTAAAGAATCTTCCTTCTCTCCCTTAGTGCAACACATTTTTCGAGCATAATATCTATGAGGTATAAGTAAGATACAATCTGACTCTCAGTTTGTTTACTTTCAAATTAGGATCGCTGACAGATTTATTTAAAATTAACTTTTCATTTCATTCATTGCTTTAGAAGGCCTAAATAATTTGCATATCTCTATATACTGGATATATTGCCCAGGAAAAAGTTCAAATAGATTGTATAAATAGTTCTTTTTGATTAAATAATTTGGATTGACTTATTTAGTAGTTTGGAATTTCAGCTTGAAAGTGAAGTGTTATATTTAAAAAACTCCCACCCCTGCTCCCCTAAATAAAAGCAGTCTGAAATAGGTTACATCAAACTTTTGAATCAGTTGTTTTACCTAAATGAGAAAATACATATATTTTGACTACTCACTTCAGTTCAAGTAATCTATCAACCTGAAACTTACGTATTAAATAAGCACTCTGAACATCTATTAAGTGTATAATAAGGCTAGACACTGAGGATAAAGTTAGAAACAGCATCCAAAGAAACCTAGAAAAATATTGAGTCACTGAGACTTTCTTCAAATTCATATATATATGGGAGTCTAGAAAAATGGTACTGATGAACCTATTTTCAGGGAAGGAATGGAGACATAGAAGTAGAGAATGGACTTGTGGTCACAGTTGGGGAAGGAGAGGGTGAGACAAATGGAGAAAGCAGCAATGATGTATATACACTATCATGTGTATAATAGATAGCTGCTAAGAAGTTGCTATATAACACAAGGAGCCCAGCCTGGCACTCTGTGATGACCTAGACTGGTGGGATGGGGGAGGGGAGGGAGGCTCAACAGAGAAGGGATATGCTTACAATCATGGCTAATTCTCATTGTTGTATGGCAGAAACCAACACAACATTGTAAAGCAATTTTCCTCCAATTAAAATATAAATTTAAAAATTATCAGATGTCAGTGAGATTCTAATAATAAACGATGGTCTAAAATATTTATGTAGTTTTGTAAATTAGTTCTTTCAGGGTCAGTTCAGTTCAGTCGCTCAGCCACGTCCGACTCTTTGCGACCCCGTGGACTGCAGCACGCCAGGCTTCCTTGCCGTCATCAACTCCCAGAGCCTGCTCAAACTTATGTCCATCCAGTCGGTGATGCCATTCAACCATCTCATCCTCTGTTGTCCCCTTCTCCTTCTGCTTTCAGTCTTTCCCAGCATCAGGTCTTCTAGCCTATGAATAGAGAAGGAAATGGCAACCCACTCCAGTACTCTTGCCTGGAAAATCCCATGGAGGGAGGAGCCTGGTAGGCCACCGTCCATGGGGTCACCAAGAATCGGACATGACTGAGCGACTTCACTTTCACTTTTCACTTTCATGCACTGGAGAAGGAAATGGCAACCCACTCCAGTGTTCTTGCTTGGAGAATCCCAAGGATGGGGGAGCCTGGTGGGCTGCTGTCTATGGGGTTGTATAGAGTCAGACACGACTGAAGCAACTTAGCAGCAGCAGCAGCAGCAGCAGCCTATGAATAGCCATCGCTCCTGTTTGTGAATTGAGGGGCTCTGTGGATATCTCCCAGCATGCATCTCTATTCCTGTCCTAACAAGGCTTATTGTCCACTACTAAAGCCACATTACTTTGAGTTATTGGTTTAATTTCACAAATATTTACTGACTTTAATTATATTCTCACCACTGTGTTAGTTACTCAGGGACCCAAGAAATTGATGAAGTTTTGACTCCTTAGTTTGAATACACCTCTCATAAGAAGATGCAGTGATTTTATCTGAAAGCAAAAAGGAAGTAGGACTTAGTCATCTATGTTAGGAGGAAGCTGAGATGGTTGAATCAGAAAACCAGAGAGAGTTTCTTAGGTTGGTAAGCTAAATGTAATATTCCAAAGAGAATGTTGCAAAGTATTTCTTTTCACTTATTACTGGGATTTCATAGACTATATTTATGAGTCCAATAATTTTCAAATTGATGAGTCTGCAAAAAGCTCTCCTCCATCTTTGGTAGTTCTGATATGGTTTATTAACTTTTAATGTACTCTAAAATTTTAATTAAAAAACCTTGATTTTTAAATTAATAATCAAAAAGTTCAATAAGATGTTAACAGAAAGAAAACGGTTTTTAACAATTGTATGCCACTGCTTAATTTCTTTTGCAATAATACACTATTTTAAGATGATATTATTCATATGCCCTGAATATGACATTGAATTTGTAGTTGATTTGTAACAGTAGGATTGTTTTTCTTCATTTCCATTTGTTTCTACAAACTCTATTGCTGCATAACTTCCAGTTCATCTTAAAGTCATAAGTTCTATATATTAAAAGCAATGGAAAGTCATGCATGTTTCAGTAGCAGTATAGGTATATTAGGTATTCTAAATTCAGTTGTTTGCATTATAAGAAAACCCATCAATTACTCTGAACTGTGTCAGCCAAATTGAAAAGTCTAAAGGTATCAAAGGTGAAAGGGACAAAAACTCCCTACTTATATTCAAGTTTCAGCTCTCAAATTAATGTTTTCGCTATTCTTCTTAAAAGAAAAATAAATCTGGACCTATAAACAGGGGACCACCTCAGATAAGTAATTCTGCTCTTGGTTGAGTAATGTGCATTTTATTAGCTTTGTAAGTGTGAATTGACATAACAGATGCTAATCGTTTTAGGAAGTTGTTGAGGCCCAACAGGTCAATGATCCATGATGTCTAAATTTCTTAAACCCATATTTGCATAATTTACCTTTCAAACACTTCATAAACACGCATTTATAGGATAGACTAGGTTTATGGGATAAACCACATAGTTTATTAGTTCTTGCTCACAAGCTCTGGGGACCTTTGTGACTAGTGAAATTTTCATCAATCAGAAGCTAGCAAACTGGAAAACTTCAAATATTTAGATTCTCTCATTTAGGTGTGTGTCGTACATAATAATTTTATGAGGCAAGTCAGTAAATATTTCATACCTACATACCCGTGATGTACACTGTGCTAGAAATTGTACTTACGAAATGAATTAGGCATTGACTCTTTCATTTCTGAACTCTTGTTTAGTTGGTAAGTTAAATAGGTGAACTGATAATTATAATAGTTCTATTGGTCTAAATTTTATCTTGCTCAGACGGTAAAGAATCTGCATGCAGTGCGGGAGACCTGGATTTGATCCCTGGTTTGGGAAGATCCCATGGCAACCCACTCCAGTATTCTTGCCTGGAGAATCCCCATGGACAGAGGAGCTTGGTGGGCTACAGTCTGTGGGGCTGCAAAGAGTTGGGCATGACTAAGCGACTAAGCACATAGAGTAAATATGTTGTGATAAGGACTTCACTTAAAAGTTGGGCCTTAAGATATGTTCTAGCATCATGAAAGCTTTTGTCTTTCCCTAAACACTGCTTTCATCTCTGTCTGCATCTTCACTGTGAAAATCACCAGCCAGAATGATGAGCTGAAGACGCAGTAAAAGCCTAACACACTGTGTTCTCGCTCATTGATTGTTATAACCATGGCTCACCTCATTATTTTTTATGCTGTTAAAAAAATCTCTTATCATTTTCTCATAAGTTTGAGTTTATAAGCATTGCTTAGTTGCTGGTGGTGTTAATTCAGATCATGTCACTTCAATTCCATTCAGTGTACTATGGATGTGTGTGTGTGTGTGTTAATTGCTCAGTTGTATACAACTGTTTGTGACCCCAAGGACTGTAGCCCACCAGGCTTCTCTCCCCATGGAATTGTCCAGGCAAAAATGCTGGAGTGGGTAGCCTTTCCCTTCTCCAGGGGATCTTCCCGACCCAGAAATCGAACCCAGGTCTCCTGCATCACAGGCAGATTCTTACTATGTGAGCCACCAGAGAAACTCATAGTTTGGTTCTGATCATTTTAGTTAAAACCAACTCCCCAAATGGTCTAAGGTGAGCAGTGTTGGCCTTTAGTTCTGAATTTTTTTTTCATCTTGATCATAATGGAAAAGCACATATAAGGTAAAATTAGCATGCAGGTCAGCAAATATATTATCTTCAGGATCTATGTACAATTAATTTAGGTAACCATTGTCTAAAAAAATGTGGAATTTTTTTCATTTAGATAGTATTCTAGAAATTCTTTTTATAATCCTACATCATTATTAAAATTATATGTCTATATCTGTATAAGTCCTTAAATATATTTAAATATATTCAAATATAAACATATTCACACACACATATATATATACACATGGACAGAGGAGAACATTATAGTCAACATAACTTAAAAGTATTTTTTCTTCATGTGTTTCTTCAAACTATTTCAAGTCTACAACCCCCACGTGCTGAATTTCTTTTTTCTCCATGCCCTCCCTACTTCCCCCTTCATTTTCAAATTCTAATTCTTTACGCGGTAGAAACTTCTAGTGTCTTAATGTGGCTATTGATAAATTTTTGTTAAACAAATGCTACTGTATTGATTTTTATTTCAAACTGTGTTATATATGTACAGTTCAACTTACCTCAACAAGTGTTGTTCTATCATTTTCTGTTTAGAAAGCAAAGTGCTGTATATATTGGGTTTTTAAGTTGAGTTTAAATCATTGAGCCTCAGTGTCTTCACCTGTGAAGATGTTGTGAAGAAAATCACACTAGGAAGAGGTAGGAGCTGTCAGTTGCATCTCCATTGCAGAATTTTAAATTCTGTGCCTCCGAATTTTTGACTTATAAGTGACAGATTGAAAATTTTAGGATTAGGAAGCCTCTTAGAAGGAATAAGGCATTTGTGTGAAGGTCTCACCAGAAGTTTAAAATCATAAATCTATGTTTCTCTCTTGGCTTCTGGCAACCTGGATGGGAAGGTATATTAGGATATGATTTTGCCATCAGAAAAGTGAATAGAGGGGATTTCAGAATGGAAGTGAGAGTACAGGGTACGATCCCAATTTCCTTGACTAGCCAAGGCCAGGCTAGATCCTGACATCTGCCTCCTTCAGTTCCTGACTGCAAACCCCCATGTGCTAAATTTCTTTGTCCCCACACCCTCCCTACTTCCATCTTTATTTTCAAATTCTAATCCTTCATGCAGTGAAAACTTCTAGTGTCTTAATGTGGTTATTGACAAGTTATGAGAAACAATGTCTATTCTCTGACAGAATCCATACAAACCTGCTGACTGAGATTTTCTTACTGCATTCTGCAGTGTTTACTCTTTATTTTTTCCTTTCACTTCACATTCTAAACTAGAAACGATGAGATATTGGCGGTGACCACAGTGACACTTTTTAATCTTCTCATGTCACTCTTTAAGCTGTTATTTCAAGATTATTTTATTCTCCTGCCATTTACTTTCTCATCTGAATTTCAGTTTGTTTCTGTTTTTAGTGCATCTTTTTTTTTTTTTTTTTTTTGCGGGCAGGGGAAGAGCATTTATGAGAGATCTTACCAAATACACAGTATATGAAATTTCTTTTGAATTAAAAAATTTCAGGTTGTTTTGTGCACTCCCCACCCCTCCCTGAGCAAACCATTCAGGAAAGCAGACAATTCTTAATAAGGGTGACTTTGTTGTTAATTTCTGTTATGGTAGGATTTATGTCCCTTGTTTACCTCTGTCTCCCATAGAACCCACTAAAATTCTTGGCATATGTGCATTTACTATCTGAAGGAGAGGGGATGGCATTTGAAAAAATTTACAGAATTCCTGTAGAAGCATAATGGGCCAAATATAGATCCTACAAAAGACAGGCAGGAATGAATGGTTATGGTCTATTGGGGAAATGAATTCTGTTTAGAATAAACTTCATGAAGAGTAATGGGAGAAGATAAAGATGAACATGTTTCTTTTGGTCAGAGAATGAAGGGCTGGGTCTGCCATGCTAAAGCAATTGTACTCTATCCTTTAGGCCAGGACTTACAAGCTTGAATTCCTATAGGTAATATTAAAGAATAGAGACGCCAAAGGAAAGTATTTCATGTCCTTCTTAATTATTCTCCAAGAATCAACAGTTTGAGCACTGAAATGAACAAGTCTGATTAAGAAGACTAAAGAGAATGGTGGGAAGCATGGCAACACAGAACATACCTGCCCTGTTTAAAGACAGTGGTGGTGCTCAGCTTCTGCCTATTGATTCCATGTGGGAATTTGGGCACAGTGTCATCAGATATTATACTTTTTTTTTTTTTTCCAAAAGATTTCACACATCTAAAATTTGATATGAAATGACCTGACATAAATTTTGATAGCAATGAAAATTAAAAAAAATTATTTATTTGGCTGTGCCAAGTCTTAAGTTGTTGCATGTAGGATCTTTAGTTGTGGTATGAGAACACTTAGTTATGATATGTACCATCTAATTCCATGATCAGGGATGGAACCTGGGCCCCCTGCATTGGGAGCACAGAGTCTTAGTCATTGGACCACAAAGGAAGTCCCAACAATTTCAATTTTTAAATTATATATATATATACCAATGATATCAACACCAAATAATGCAAGATATATCTGCAAACTTTATATAGCTTGAGGGACACAAGTTTGTGACCTCCTTCAAGCAATGGGAAGAAAGATGTCTACAAGAATTTTATTACCATTCTGTCAGGTTTGAGGCCTGGCCACTGATCAAAGGATCAGAATATAATAAAATACAAGTGATTATTAAATTACAGTAAAATATGAATGGTGTGGTATCTTTGATAATTCAGAAGGAACTTTCAGTTCAGTTCAGTTCAGTCGCTCAGTCATGTCCAACTCTTTGCGACCCCATGAATCTCAGCACACCAGGCCTCCCTGTCCAACACCAACTCCTGGAGTTCATCCAAACCCACATTCATTGAGTCGGTGATGCCATCCAGCCATCTCATCTTCTGTCGTCCCCTTCTCCTCCTGCCTCCAATCCCTCCCACCATCAGAGTCTTTTCCAATGAGTCAACTCTTCGCATGAGGTGGCCAAAGTACTGGAGTTTCAGCTTCAGCATCAGTCCTTCCAAAGAACACCCAGGGCTGATCTCCTTTAGAATGGACTGGTTGGATCTCCTTGCAGTCCATGGGACTCTCAAGAGTCTTCTCCAACACCACAGTTAAAAAGCATCAATTCTTCGGTGGTCAGCTTTCTTCACAGTTCAACTCTCACATCCATACATGACTACTGGGAAAACCATAGCCTTGATTAGACGGACCTTTGTTGGCAAAGTAATGTCTCTGCTTTTCAATATGCTATCTAGGTTGGTCATAACTTTCCTTCCAAGGAGTAAGCATCTTTTAATTTCATGGCTGTAATCACCATCTGTAGTGATTTTGGACCCCCCCCCCCAAAAAAAAAACAAAGTCTGACACTGTTTCCACTGTTTCCCCATCTATTTCCCATGAAGTGATGGGATCAGATGCCATGATCTTCATTTTCTGAATGTTGAGCTTTAAGCCAATTTTTTCACTCTCTTCTTTCACTCTCATCAAGAGGCTTTTTAGTTCCTCTTCACTTTCTGCCATAAGGGTGGTGTCATCTGCATATCTGAGGTTATTGATATTTCTCTCGGCAATCTTGATTCCAGCTTGTGCTTCCTCCAGCCCAGCGTTTCTCATGATGTACTCTGCATATAATTAAATAAGCAGGGTGACAGTATACAGCCTTGACGTACTCCTTTTCCTATTTGGAACCAGTCCATTGTTCCATGTTCAGTTCTAACAGTTGCTTCCTGACCTGCATATAGGTTTCTCAAGAGGCAGGTCAGGTGGTCTGGTATTCCCATCTCTTTCAGAATTTTCCACCATTTATTGTGAACTTTAGGGTCTGGTGAAATTCCAGGGTTATAATGCTGATAATTCATTTTCATGCTACAGAACAAAAGTGCAATTGTTCTTATGCTAAAGTGTTAATTAGTAGAATATGGTATATTGAATTTTTATTCCTGAATTCAAAAGAATACTTAAGCATCTATTTAGTGCCAGGCACAATTCAAAGCACAGGATGTTGAGTTTTGACAAATACAGTAAGAATCACCACCCTCAGAAAGCTTGCATTCAGTAGGGCTTTTTTAAGTTGATGAAGTCATCGTGTCTACATACAATGTCACATAATCACATGCTTTAAAAATAGCAGTGGTTATTTTAAGTTCTGGTTTGAAAAATAATTACATTTTATTGGTCTTTCATTAGTTTTCTCTAATTGTGTCCTTGGCTTGCCCCCAGTACTCAGCTCATTAGCTTGTGTTAATTAGAATTCTGGAAATACACTTTAAAAGCCACAATCTTAATTTTAAAAGTGAAATTATTGGCTCTGTGTTCAAATATTAGCTACTACATATAATTTATTAATGGATTCTGTAAGGTGGCCTAGAGCTAGATGTGATGGTGGGAATTTTTGACTTTATTTGGCAAACCATAAATGCCAAATTAACTTATGAAATCCTCAGATTAAATAGTAATTAAGTTTTTGTATAAGCTTTTTTCTTTAATAGGACTAAAGTGGATTAGAAACAAAGGAGATTATATGAATAATTGCAGCTGGTCCTGACAGGGCAAAATAGTGAATGTGGAACAGTAATAACAGACATATTTCTTCTCTGTTTATGGAAACGTTTTTCAGATTTAGAAGTGATGTTCAAAGGGAATAATTCTGTAAAGATACTTTAATATCCTTACATGGAACCTTCAGTCTTCAGGGGAGAAAAATAAATAAAAAGTAATACTCATAGTCTCTAGGCTATTTAGGCAACAATCAAGACAAGCTACAGATATGAGATACTCTTGTGAATAGGTAAAGTGAATTTAGAACCAGTTTGGATAGCTTGGGACCCAACTTTGTATCAATAGGTAAAGTTCTTAATCAGGTTTTCTACAGCATCACTTCTAAAACCAGGCCCAGCAAAGAGACACAGGAGCCTCACCTCTCCCCCTCCTAGTCTGGCTTCCCAGAAGCAAGCATAGATACATAGTTGCATTAGTGGCAGTTTTTAAATGACACTGGGGCCTGTTTTCTGTTGAGCCAAATGGTATCCTGCAATATTCCAATTTCTTTTCCTTTCTTCCTTAGAGTTAATGTTAACATTTGTATTTGTCACTGGGATATGTTTCAGTACTCTCTATGTGTGTTTGCTCTCAGTTGCTCAGTTGTGTTCAACTCTTTTCATGATCCCATGGCCTGTAGCCCTCCAGGCTCCTCTGTCCATGGAATTTTCCAGGCAAGAATACTGGAATGAGTTCCCATTTCCTACTCCAGGGGATCTTCTTGACCCGGGGATCAAACCCTGAGTTTCTTGTGTCTCTTGCATTGGCAGGCAGATTCTTTATCACCTGTGCTACCTAGGAAGTCTTGTTCTCTATGATTCATGGCCACCAGGGAAGCCTCTAAATGTTCAACAAAGCTGATATAGTCAAGCATAATAATCAGTTACATTTCTTTCTTGAAAGACTCCCTTCTGGAGCCAGCTATCTTCTTGCCTCAATCAGTTCAGTTCAGTTCAGTTCAGTTGCTCAGTCATGTCTGACTCTTTGCGACCCCATGAATCACAACACGCCAGGCCTCCCTGTCCATCACCAACTCCCAAAGTTCACCCAAACTCATGTGCATTGAGTCAGTGATGCCATCCAGCCATCTCATCCTTGCCTTAATAGAGGTTGGCAAATACCTTGATCTGCTGGCCAGATAATACTGTACTATTTCCTTGCACTTATTCCTGGACTCATGTCTTTCTCTTTATTGAATTTTATCCTTGTTTTGTTGGAGTACAACCTTCTGTAGCTTCTTAAACTGTGGCAGTTAGTGGAAAGTTTCAGTTTATAGAAAAGGGAACAGATACATTTTTCATTCACTCATTCTACAAACATTTGTTGATGAATCAATAATAAGTATACACATTCAATCATCAGCATTCAATAATTTCTCAGAAAAAGTTATTAAGATATAAACCAGAGCATGCCACGTCTTTGCTTAAAACCCTTTGGATTCTTCCCTTCGTGTTTGGAATAAACTCCACGCTGACCCTCAAAGTCCTGAATGATTCAACTCCGCATCTCTGGCCACCCTCCTTTCATACCACTCTCAGTCTTGCATCACATGTTCCATCACCCTGGCCATATTTTGGTTCCAGAAACACACATGGGTCCTCAACACAGCGCAACTTTTTCCACTGCCTATGTGCTCTTTCCCCGGCTCTTTACATGACTGGCTCCTCACTATTCAGGACTTGGTTTAAATGTTCTCTACTGAGAGAAGACTTCTCTGAATGATCTCTCTAAAAAGGCCTTTTTATTCACTCTACTTTCTCTGTCACAGTGCCTTGTTTATTTCCTTTATGACAGTAATAAACATTTTAATAAATGCATACATTCATTGACTTGCTTATTGCCTGTCTACTTCATTGCAACACAAGCTTGATAAGGGCATGGTCTTTGGTTTATTCTCCATTGTGTTTTTGGGGACTAGTGCAGTATATGGAATGGGATGGCTTCCAAATGCTTAATGACTCTAATTGGTTTGAAAAATATAACTGAAATGACTGGTACATGGACTATACTGCTTTGGGGAAAGTGTTTGGAGATCTGGACATGATGGCATGTGCCTGGTTCCTATGTCCTACTCTGATTTTTCTTCTCACTCCTGGGTCTGTAATAGTCCTGTGTCCCTTGATGCTCCTGGGAAGCTTTCTCTGCTCCCCTCTGCCTGAGTAATTTCCACTTGATCTCCAGGCATTCCATCTCATTTCAGTTCCTCTGTGGAATCTGTTCTGCTGTTTTAAGACTGGGTACACTGGTTGCTTCCTAGTTCCTAGACTCTCTGTATTAAGCCCTTAATAATACTTAGCTTATGATCAAAATTGCCCTTTGGCTTCTGTGTTATTCATGTAGAAAATAAACTTGTAGAGAGCAGAGAAACTAAACCTTGTCACCTCTTTCTCAGTATATGCAGTGAAGGCTTTAAAGTAACTATTCAGTTAATAATTGTTAATTGAAAAAAAAAAACAGGTAAATAACTACTGATAGAGAAAATACTATACAGGAAGTCATATCTTTAGAAAAATGTTTTGGGGATAGAATAGCAAACAATAATCAGTAGAGAGAAGATTTAAAAAAATGTTAATGAGGTGATAGGTAGTAAGAACATAGCCTGAGGAAAAGGCGATAATAATTTTGTGTAAGCATATCAGAAATGATAACATTCATCAATGCCAAGGCCACTGCATTGGCATTTTAGTCTTCAGTAAGAGTAAGAGATTTCTCATTCTACTGCAAAAAGAGATGCTGACTCTCAAATGAGGAGGTTATGCTGATGAACACAGACATGCCCATACACACAGTCATAATAACTAACATACAGTAGGAAATATGATGAAAATTATTATTATTCTAATATGTTCTGGGCACTGCATTAATGTGCCTCCCTTACATCATCTCTACCAGGTCAATAACCAAATATTTTCTCTAGTTTTTAGATCTCTGTTCAGATCTCTGGCCACTTCAAAACCTGTACTCTTTCCATCAACTCCACTACTTGTCACTATGAATAAGCAAACCAAGAAAACAAACATCTTTGTTGAATTTTAGCTGTGAAATCATGTGGAAATTGGTCAGGTGCAATGGAATAGACGACATGAGGCACATTCAGGGGGTGTGGTGCCGAATTACAGATTTGGGGCTGGAGAGCATGTGGCTTACTGACGTGCCTGCAGCTAGAGCCCAGGAGGCCAAGTGGTAAGAAAAACAATCAGGGAAGGACACAGGTACCAGGTACACAGCAATCATGTTTATTTCTTCAAACAATTTTCCTTTAACAGTATAGACTGTGAACCAGTCACGTCAGTTAAATTTTTCAAACTGATTAGATTCTCTCATGCATGAACAAATATCAATATTTCTTGGAATTGGTCCATTTGATCTAGATGATCAAATTTGTTGGCCTGGAGTGTTCATAGTATTTGTTCTTTGTCCTTTTCAATGTCAATGTCAATATCAGTGGCAATGATACTGATGTCTCTTCTTTAATTTTCTGATATCAGATTTGTAATTTGTATATTCTTTGTTCTCCTTTAAAAAAAAGTTTTTCCTGGTTAGAGGCACTAATTTTATTGATCTCTTCAAAGAATCAACTTTTGGTTTTATTGATTTTCTCTGTTTATTTCCTATATTCAGTTTCATTGATTTGAGCCTCTTTTTGCTGACAGCCTGCTAACTGGAGGACATATGCTGGTCTTCTGTTTTCTGCCCTGGAACTTCTCTAACTCAGGGAATGGGAGACCTGTGGGCATGCATCCAGCACAGTGAGCAACTCAGAACTGCTGGTGATAAGCGTTGTGAGATATATCCTTTAGTTTCATGATAGGTTGGTCACCCATTGTCCACACTGGTTTACAACACGAGAACATGGCCTTATAGAGACTTGTTACCTTCTCTCTTTTACCTTGTGTATCAGTCAGATTTTCCAGAGAAACAGAACTGATAGGGTGTGTGTATGTATGTGTGTAACAAAAGTGTGTGCATATATGCACATAAATTTATCACAAGAAATTGACTCACATGTTTCTATAGGGTGTGTCTGTAGGCTCATGACCCAGGAAAAGTCCCTGTTCCAGTGTAAGTTTAAAGGCAGGAAAGGGCTGAAATCCCAGATTGAAGGAACTCAAGGAGGAATTCTTGTGTATTGAGTGAGGGTCAGACTTCTTGTTTATTCAGGCCTTCAGTTGAGCAGATGAGTCCCACTCACATTAAGGAGAGCAAATTGCTGTTCTCAATCTACTGATTTAAATATAATTGCATCCAAAGGACCCTCATATGTGTGCTTAATCACTCAGTCATGTCTGACTTTTTGTGACCCCATGGACTGGAGCCCACCAGGCTCTTCTGTTCATGGGGATTCTCCAGGCAAGAATACTGGAGTGGGTTGCCATGCTCTCCTCCAGGGGATCTTCCCAACCCAGGGATTAAATCCAGATCTCCCACGTTGCAGGCAGCTTCTTTACCATCTGAGCCACCAGGTAAGCTCAAAGACCCTCATAGAAACACCCAGAAAAATGTTTGACCAGATACCTGGATATCCCATGACTCAGTCAAATTGATACATAAAATTAACCATCACTCCTTCCCTGGTCTTCCACTTCCTGCTCCCTGCCTCAAATATAAAATAGTACACTTGTATACCAACCTTATCTGGTTTTCAGTTAAGACTTGAGCTAAAACATCCATGTGACATTTAGTATGTGAAATAAGGCTTTGACAGATGGATGCTAATACTGGGTAAGAGATGGGTAAGACATGTTTATGACTGTTGCAATTGCTATCTGAGTCACTAAGCAATAATAAAATGATGTTGTGTATGCATATACATTTTCTACTCTTCTTTCAAGATCTTTTGAGACATAAAATTGATCTATGTGAAACAAAATTCTGCCATTTTCCCAGGCACTGAAGCTGGGTGCCTATTGGAACCCATGGGTGCTCTATTTAAAGTGAAAGATAATGCCTAAGAATGTTTTAAATTTTCTGCCATCACCCTTTTAGCAAAGTAAAGAATAGTGGAGAGAGGAGAGGAAGAAAATATATCAAATCCTTTGCTCTAATTTGACATGCTGAGTTTAGCTAAATTTATCCTAAGAATAGCTGCAAAATGCTGGTTGCTAATAAGACTCATCATTACTATTAATGGCTTGAACAGTCAAATTCACTTTATTTTATTGAATGAGAGCAAAACTGTTAAAATCTTTGAATAACTCAATATGGTCTAAAGATTTAAAAAACTGTACTACTTATACATATATATGTTAAAATATAAATTTAAAAAAGCCATACTTTGCTAATCATATGTAGCCTTGCTACATTAAACTTCAAAACAAATGATATTTATTATGAGAAAGAGGTATTGGAGTAAATGCAGAAAGGATTACATATTGCTTTTGCCTACACTTGACCTTTCAAGCTGCCTATCAATTGGAATGATTTTGAGCTCTTAGCATACTGACAGCCCACTGTGTGACTGATTGCTGGGAGAAATAGCAAATCCTTGACTTCAGTTAACCTCTGACATTTTTCTTTAAATCATGCAATGTTATTGTCTATTGTGGGGGTGAAGGCAATTCATTTTAATTTGCTGCACTCTTGATTACACCAACCAATCATGCTAATACAGTGGCATTTAAAATTTTAAACAGGGGCTTGCCTGGTGGCTCAGTGATAAAGAATCCACCTGCCAGTGTGGGAGACATGGGTCCCATCTCTGGACTGGGAAGATCCCCCATGCCATGGAGCAACTAAGCCCTGTGCCGCAGCTACTGAGCCTGTTCTCTAGAGTCAGAGAGCCCCAACTGCTGAGCCCATGTGCCACAACTACTAAAGCCTGAGCACCCTGGAGCCTGTGCTCTGCAACAAGAGAAGCCACTGCAACTAGATAGTAGCCCCCACTTGCAGCGACTAGAGAAAAGCCTGCACAACAATGAAGACCCACCGCAGACTAAATAAATAAAATTATTTTTAAAAATTAAAAGAAGATAAGCTGCATTAGTTCTGCTAGATTTTAGGTTTACCCTTGAAAATTTCTGAAGACATTCAATAGAAACTGATGTTTGCTGTGGCCCTAAATAAAATTTTACTCAAAGAGGAGAGAATAGGAGAGTCTTTAGGGGAGAGGAGTGTCAACCAGCGGGAGGACAGCCAGTTGTCTGTGGCTTTCACCTTGGTGGCGCTGAGCGCAGAGAATTTTTTCCTACCAGAAGTTCGTGAGAAAGGCTATCAAGCCTCTGATACCTAAAATTTATTCTGCCAGTCCTCAGTCCCTGATTAGTATGCCAGGTCCAAGTTGGTCTTCAGGGAGAACAGAAAAGGAAATAGATCTGTAAAGTGACTTAGTTCAGTCTTGTTGAAAGCCAATTTAAAATCAAATCTAGATTTGATTAAAAGTAAAAGCAAGCTGTGTGACTTCTAAAAAAAACAAACAAACATGGTTTTAACCCAGAACCACTCTCGTTTTATTTATTGCTGGCTATCTGTTTACAGATATTGATTTTTCAATATTTTTAAGAATTTTTGTGTTTATGAATGTGATGGAAGAGTTAGGAAGTCCACAGGTTCTGGATTCAGTTACAACTGGATTAACATTCTGAGTGTAATTTATCATCTGTGTGACTTGGGGATATTATTTAACTAATAGGAAGTTCAGTTTCTACATCTGTAGAAAGGGGATTAAAATATATGCTTTCCAGGATCACTGTCAAGATTAGAAATAATATATGTAAAATAGCAAACGTAAAGTAAGAGCTCAGTTATTAGTAGCCATTCTAAGGTTTATCATCCAAAGGCCAGACACCCTGGTGATCATGGGGTCCTCAGAGCTGAGAAACAGTTCTCCCTACTGCATCTTTGTCACGGGTTCCAATCTCATTGTGAACTGTGTATAAGTATACCCTTAAACAATATGCTACTTATTTTTAGTTTATTAAAGTTTTGTAAAAAATAATAAATGTGTAGTGTCTATCACAATTTAAAAAAATTCATTGGGACATTTGAGGTAATCTTCCATTAATCTCTTAATTTGGTGAATTGTATTAAAATATTTTCTAATGTTGCATCAAATATTCATGTTTTAATTTAAACTCAGATGGTTCCTGCCATATATATATTGTGAGTGTGTGTGTATATATATATATTTATGTTTGAATTTGATTTACTCATATTTTGTTTAGAATCTTAAAACTACCACTGGTTTAGATTTACCTATAAATTTTCTTTTTTAAAAAAAGCTTTAAATTTTATATTGGGTATAGCGACTAACAAACAATGTTGTGGTAGTTTCAGATGAATGGTGAAGGGACTCAGCCATACATACATATTTATACAGCACTTATCTATTCTCAAAATCAGAGTTTTATTAGCCTCTTTGAAAGATACAATGAGTGCTTCCTCATTTTTTTTCCCTGGAATTGTTTGTATAAATTGCATTTTTTACCTTTAGTTCAATAGAATTCACCTACAAAGCCATATGTTTATCTTTGAGAGAGATTTAACTGCTTTAATCAATATAGGACTCTTCAGGTAGGTTTATTTTCTAAAGACATTTTTATAATGTTTTCTAGGTGTTTGTCTATTTTATCTAAGCTTTCAAATTTATTGTTATGATTGCTAATAATGTTTACAATAACTAATGTGCCTGATCTGTAGCTCTGCTTACTTTCTCATTTATGATATTGTTATTTGAAAATTTTATTTATCTTTTAGATGGTTAAATCAATTTGTAGTATTGTTGAGACTGACTTTAAATATTTGTCTTCTCTTTTTATTTCAGCACTTATCAATTTTTCTCTTCCTTTAGTCTATTTGGGTTGGGTTCATTCAGTTTTCTTTCTCTAATTTTTTAAGTTAGACATTTAGTTAATTTCTAATACTTACAATTTCAAATTACTTAGAACTATAAATTTCCCTTTAAATACCATCTTTTGAGCGTATATGTGCATTTTTTTCATTTATTTTGTATTTTCTAAAGTCCACAAATTCTTTTTTGACTTGTAAACTTGGTGTTAGGGTATTAAGATTATGCTTTCATTTTTGGAAACTTAACAACATGGAGGTCAGAAAACATAGTTTTTACATTTGTAATTTTAAGAATGTTTTTGAGAATTGGTTTATGGCACACAAAATTTTCCTAATGCCTTACTCTGATTTCTTCAACTTTTAAATGCAGTGTTCTACCCCTGTTCCTTGAATTAAGCTTGTTAATTCCCAAAAGTTAGTTTTACTATATATATATATATATATATATATATATATTTTTTTTTTTTTTTTTGCTTAATCTATTGCTTTTTGAACAAAGTATGTAAAAATCTTCCACTTTCACGGTGAGCTTAGCTTTTCTTGGTAGTTTGCTCACTGCTTCTTTAATATATCTTAAAGTTATAATTTTTTATATGTATAGTGGTTTAGTATTGATATACCTTTTTGGAAGCTAAAATTTTACTAATATTTAATGACTTTTAAAATTTCTAGTAATGTATATAATTTTATCTCTATCTGACTTTAATATAGTTCTATGAGCTTTTACATCACTAGTATTGTAATTATTGTACATACTAAGTATGTATTTTGCAATTTTTTTCTTTTAATCTTTCCATGTTTTATGTTTAAGGTTGGCATCATGCATATAACACTTGGTTCCACAATCTTTATATTTTATATTTATATTTAACTTGTTTAACCCATTGATAATGAGAGTACTTATTAGTAGTAATTATTGGATTAATTAATATTTATACTTGTTTAGTGTACTTTTCTATTTCTTTTTTCATCCCTTTTTACTTTTTCCTGAAGTGATTATAATTTTATTGTTTTCTATTCCTTTTTTCTCTCTCATCCCACCAACACTAGTTTGGATTTACTTTATTTTAGATTTTTAGTACAAATTTTAGCAGGCTTTAAAAAAAAAACATTTATTTAGTTTTGGTCATGCTGGGTCCTAGTTGAGGCACATGGGATCTTAAGTTGCTGCATGTGGGATGTAGTTCCTTGACCAGGAATTGAACCCAGGCTTCCTACATTGGGATTGTGGAGCCTTTGCCGCTGCAACACCAAAGAAGTTCCTAGAAGGCATTTAAAAATAGCTATGTTGAGATATAACTCACATACCATACAATTCACTCTTGAAAATATACAGCAATTTTAATATACCAGAGTTGTGCAACTATCACCATAATCAATTTTATACTATTTTCATTACTCCCCCCTAGAGAAATCTATATCTGTTGGTAGTTACTTCTGACTTCCCTGGAACCCCACCAACAGTGGGAAGGAACTAATCTATTTTCTTTCTCTATAGACTTGCCTATTCTGGACAATTAAATGCAATAAAAAGAGTACAGTATGTTTCTTAAGATTGACCTTTTTTGCTTAGCATATGTTGCAGATTTCATCCATGTATTTTTATTAGTACATTATTTTTTTTATGGCTGAATAACATTTTGTTGCATAGTTATTATTGTATTCTATTTATCCATTCTTTAGTAATGGATATTGGGTTGTTTATTTTTTTAACTTATGAATAACATAGTTTGAAAATTCATATACAACTTTTTAATGAAGAGTTGTGTTATCATTCCTCATGGAGTTGTATCTAAGAGAGGAATTGCAAGATCTCATATGGTAATTCTATATTTAACTTTTTTGAGAACTGCCAAACTTCCAACTAAACATTTTTTTTAATGGCTTCTTGATGATTTAAGCATCTTTTCATGTGCTTATTGATCAACTGTATTTCTTCTCTGGAACAATGTCTAATTAGGTTCTTTGCCCATTTTTAATTTGAGTAATGTCTTTTTATTATTGAGTTATAAGAGTTTTTTATATATTCTGAATATAAGTCTCTTGTCAGAATATGTTTACAAAGTTTCTCTTAATATGCCTGTTGTATTTTCACTTCTTGATAGTGTCTTTGATGCTCAAAGCTTCTATTTTTATGAAGTTCCATTTATTTGTCTATATTTTCTTTTGGACATAGAAGAGGTGTCTTATAGCTATAATAGTAGCTGGGTTAGGATCTGGGAATTGAGTATCTTGGACAAATCTCTTTTCTTCAAGACCTAATTATTAATAGGGATAAATCCAAATAAATATGTCATACTTCCTGTGGTTTACTAATTTACAATCTACCTAGGTAGAAAAATATGCATGAGTAAAATATTCAATAAGATTTATTTTTATTTGTGTTTTAGTATTGGCTCCAGAATCTCCTGAAGGCTACTCATTAAAGTCTTTCCTGGCACCACCAAGCCTAATTAATATTTTATTTATATCCGGTTCAGGACCTGCCTGATCATTCTCAGAGATGTTTTCCCAGTTTAAAAATGCCAGCTTTTAGTTTCTTGGTCATAAAAGAGATGAAAAATTAATTAGCATTACTAAAAAGTTCAAATTGCCAATGTTTGAATCTTACAACGATCAAAATATAACAAAATTGGATGATATTATTTTTACTTTTCAAAATCCTCTGCGTTTATATTGGAAGGCATTCTAATGTTTATCAAGATCCTTAAGTGTAGGAGTAACTAAGAAAACAAGTCAGAGAAGTGCCTGATCTGGAGAGATAATTATTATCTAAGCAAGTTTAGTGATATTTTGGGAGAGCTGAAAAGAGTGGGTTCATAGGATAGTTTTGTAGGGCATGAAAGCAGATATTTTCTTTCACTCTTTTTCTGTATGAAGTTCAAAATTAAATGATTCCCATGGCTATGTTGGCCACAGGAAGAGAATTAGTCACCTGATACTCCAGAGTTGACAAAACATTGGATGCTTCTCTGATTACAGTTATTCAGGTATAACTGTATTTGGCACTAACAGTGTGGTTCTGTTCAATGAGAGTTATTAGATGTGATGGAGTTCAATGCCATGGAGATATATACAACCCACTTTTTCACCTCTAAGCTGAATTAGTAGGGCAGAAAAAAGAGACACCTAAAAAATCCCAACTTAACATGTGCTGTAGAATCTTTCCAGTCTGCTAAGATACAGTCTTGCATAAGATAGCCATCAGACTGACATTTCATCGTCTTTAACATATACTAATTGGTCAGAAGCAAATCTCAGGTTCTGCCTGCACCTGACAAGGGAGGATTATACATAGGCATGACTCATCTGGGTGGGTCTACCACAATAGGGAATACAGTTTTTAGTTTTCTAGATTCTGCAATATACAAATTGAAAGGGATGTTGAGAGAGGCAATCTGTTGTACCTTCACCACTGTGTTTCAGGACAGGCAAGTGGTCCAGTGTGGCTGGAGCCTGGTATCCTGAAAATCTGGGCTTCCCTGGTGGCTCAGATGGCAAAGGGTCTGCCTGTGATGCAGGAGACCCGGGTTTGATCCCTGGATCAGAAAGATCCCCCAGAGAAGGAAATGGCAGCCCGGTCCAGTACTCTTGCCTGGAAAATTCCATGGATGGAGAAGCCTGGTGGGCTACAGTCTATGGGGGTCACAAAAAGTTGGACTCAACTGAGTGACTTCACTTTCTTTCTTTCTTTCCTGAGAATGACTCTCTGTAAATGAAGCTGGACAGGTAGGTAGGAGCCAGATTATAAAGTTTCCGGAATGTCATGATAAGCTTAAGGAGAATTCATTCCTTCAACAGGAAGCCTGTGAAAACTTCAAGCAAAAGAAGATATATAATCAAATCTGAAGTTTAGAAACTTCAGATATATAATCAAATATATTTGATAACATTATATTTGAAACTTCAGATATATAGTCAAATCTGAAGTTTAGTTTAAGCAAACCTAGATTCAAATTTAAACTTAGATTTAAGTTTACAGAAAGTATGTTAGATTTTTATTGTTGTGTAATAAAGTACCACAAACAATGCACATTTATTATCTCACATGCTTTTGTAGGTTAGAAGTCTGAGAGGGCTCTCTGGGTGAATACTCTGCTTAGGAGAATACCAAAGCCAAAATCAAGTTGTTGGGAGGGCTTGATTCTTATCTGAAAGCCTTAGGGAAGAATCTACTTCCAGGTTTCAGGGTGTTGGCTGAATTCAATTCTTGGTGGCAGTAGGACTGTGTCCCCCATTTTATTGCTGGCTGTCAGTAGGGAACCTCTCTCCAATCCAGGGAACACTTTCAAAGGGTCTCTTTCATCTCAGGATTGAAAAAGTTCCCTTGTGCCAAGTCCCTCTCATGCTTTGAATCTCTGCCTTTCCCTGTGTGACCAGCTGGAAAAATCATATACAATTTTTTTTAACCAATGGTATGCAGTATATTTCTATATTAGTGTCTAATTTGGCATCACTGAGTAGTTGGTGACTACCTCCAATAAGTGTAGCTAAGGAAAAAGTCTTTGGTCTGGTTCTGATCTTTAGCTTCTGCTTCTCCTTCTAGCTGTTTGTTCTGGAAGGCTAGATTCTGCTTCTGGCCCTTGCATGCCCAGTTCAGTTCAGTTCAGTTGCTCAGTCATGTCTGACTCTTTGCGACCCCATGAACCGTGGCATGCCAGGCTTCCCTGTCCATCACCAACTCCCATCACCAAACCCATGTCCATCGAGTCGGTGATACCATCCAACCATCTCATCCTCTATTGTCCCTTCTCCTCCTGCCCTCAATCTTTCCCAGCATCAGGGTCTTTTCAAATGAGTCAACTCTTCACATCAGGTGGCTAAAGTACTGGAGTTTCAGCTTCAACATCAGTCCTTCCAATGAACACCCAGGGCTGATCTCCTTTAGGATGGACAGGTTGGATCTCCTTGCAGTCCAAAGGACTCTCAAGAGTCTTCTCCAACACCACAATTCAAAAGCATCAGTTCTTCGGTGCTCAGCTTTCTTCACAGTCCAATTCTCACATCCATACATGACCACTGGAAAAACCATAGCCTTGACTAGATGGACCTTTGTTGGCAAAATAATGTCTCTGCTTTTTAAGAAGCTGTCTAGGTTGGTCATAACTTTCCTTCCAAGGAGTAAGCATCTTTTAATTTCATGGCTGCAATCACCATCTGCAGTGATTTTGGAGCCCAGAAAAATAAAGTCTGACACTGTTTCCACTGTTTCCCCATCTATTTCCCGTGAAGTGATGGGACTGGATGCCATGATCTTCGTTTTCTGAATGTTGAGCTTTAAGCCAATTTTTTCACTCATTTCATTTTCATCAAGAGGCTCTTTAGTTCTTCACTTTCTGCCATAAGTCTTCTCTATACTTCTGCATTTGTTCAAAACATAACATTTAAGCACCAAATCCCATGAATTTCTTTGCTATATCTATATGTATTGAAAATCTTTACATCCTAAAAAATTACTCCTTTATTGCATCCTGTAACTCAATGGTAATTATTTAAAAAGTCTTTGCTTTTAAAATAAAGAACAATGGCTTTACTTGTAAATATGCACTGTAAAGAGAAATGAACCAAACACTCAAGACAAAGATAGAAAAATGATTTAAAAAATTATTTCTAGAAGTCTTCCCCCTCCTTGCCACTTTCCCCAATCAGCTTTTTTTTTTTTTTTTCGGGTAGTCTCTTGTGTGCTCATCTTTGCGATTCTTCCTTTGTTTATTTATATTACAAAATGTCCCTTCTGCAGAACTTGCAGATCTGTTTGTTGTTTCCATCAACAGTGACTCATAGTGGCTTGCACTGTTACCTTGGTTTTAATCATAAAGTCATTCTGCCTGTGGTCTAATTCAAGGAGGCTTTGGTCAGAATTGTACACACTTCTGCTGTTACAGATGGCTCACAACCTGTAATTGCATTTGTCTGCTTTGACAATATGGGCTCAATAGGAGAGAACCAATGTCACTACTTTATCTTAGTTTCTTACACTCAGACCCTAGCTCATTTTTATTCTTTGGAGGGTGAGTCCTTGAAGATTCCCCTGCCTTCTAAGGATGTCTAGTGAAAGCCGTGGCTCTTGTGCAGTGCGAGGGACCTTCCATCTCCTCACTGGCCAGAATGCTGCATTGGAATTAGACCTTGAACTCTGCAGATGCAAGGCCAAGACTGCATTTCATTTGTAATACTAATAAATATATTTTTCTGGCTGCAACAACTCAGATTTTTTCTCCTTATTTCTCACTTCATGCCCATTGATTTTTGGGTAATGGTAGCAGAAGATATATGATTATTGCAGTAATGTTGATCATTGAGGTTAGTCAGGCTTCCAGAAATTGAAGAGAGTGGGATGTATATTTTATTTTACTTTTAATAAGAAAGAGAATAGTAATACAGAAGAGGAATGCTTCATATTTGCTAGTAACATGAAAGCTTTCTATTCGTGGCAAATTGCATTCCTAAAAAAGTATTTCACTAAGAATAATTATTCTGACTCTGATTTTCTGTAGGAGCAATGTTACATGATGAATAATATTGCATGTTTTTTATTTTAAAAACTTTCTCAGTGATGTATTTATGTGCATCTAACATACTGAGGCTGGAATCTTGACTTTGCCCCTTTTGTGATTCTGTAAGCACCTTGTACATTCTCAAAGTAATTATACACAAGTCTGTCTGCCTAATTAAAGAATCATCTTTGAAGGCATGCATTATATTTTATTCATCCTCATATCCCCAGTACTTTTGTACCCCTCAATAACAATGCATGGTATATGATAGCCATGCAATAATTTTTTGTTAAATAAAAAGCCCAGGAAATATCTGGTAAGAAAAATTTATTTTAAAAAAGTTTGTGGTTAAAATGAGGAATGTTCGTAGTAGTAAACACATTTTTCTTAAATAACAAAATTACCTGTCTTTACAGGTATTTGTTTCTGTCTTTAGATTAAAAATGTAAAAAATGAATCTTAAAGGGGGCGTTGAATCAGGGGGAAATAGAAGTGCTTTGAGGGAGTATTAGAAAAAACTAAAGTTCAATTACAGCTGTATGAATAAGTGATTCAGTGAATAAAAACAGAAAAAGAAAAAAAAAAAAAAGAATGTTGACACAACTATTCTTCCTTAACATAAATTTTAGCCAACTCATTAAAAAGTTGTGGTCAGTGAAACGATAACCAAGACCTGAACTGAATGATCCGTTGTGAAACTTTAATCACATCTCAGAAATCAGGACTTTTGTTTTCATAAGTTTGAGGGAACTGTGAAGCATTTTATAAATCCCTGGGGGTGTCAACAATCTTGTTGTTTTCTTGGTTTTGTGTCAGGGGAAAAGTCTCTCAAATTTTCCACTGTGAAGAAAATGTACCCAGTTGCTGTCAGTCTTCTGCATTTTTGCTCCTCATTTTCAGCTCTACACACTCAGGCACGTAATCTAAACTCCAAAGTCCTCCTTTTGTGTGTTTTCTGGACATGCTTTCTGCACAAAGAATCTAATTTCAGAGACTCTCTTGGTAGAACGGAATAATGATATCCTGGGTGGGAAAATAGTTGAATGTGATTTTGTTTTGGAAGAAATACTAGTTGCTAGGCAGGTACATAGCTTCTGCTATAATTAGTTTCTAGAGCAATAGCAAAAGTTACTAATTCTTTATCTTTTGAAGCAATCAAGAATTCTTGATATGTTGTTCAGATGGTAGTTGTAATTCTGTATATCTTGTAAAAAATAAAATTCACCCGATCTGAATTCGGATGTAAGTAGTGAAACTCTTTTAAAGAGTCTGTCTCCAAGGGCAATCATCTGATTAATCTATTTCTTAGGTATCAAGCACTCTGCTTAATAAATAATCTTGGTCAAATATTATTTCTCCTTGGTTTTCTTTAAATGCTTTTGCTACTTTTCCTCATCAATTCATGGAATCCAAGAGTTGAGGGGAGCAGATAGATCATATAACCCAGATTCCCAGGAAATGCAGACTTTGCTCCATTATAGCTCTGAGAATGTCTGCTTTATACAGTAATAAAATAATCTTCATCCTTAGTCCATTCTACAAAAATTTAGTATTAATAATTTAAAACATATATCTAAGCTTCAACTATAAGCTGTCCCTCCCCAACCGTCCATCTGTTTATAAAGCTGTGCTTTGTATCCTGAAGCTACTGGTCAAGTTCCTCTTTAACAGCTTTATTTTTATCCTTCCTTCCCATATAGTCACATAAGGTTAGTTCTACTGAGTATCATTTCTCACAAAATAGTATAAGCCAAGATGATGTGTCAGGTGGCAAGTGATTTTTGAATAGAAGTTATTATTCTTCACCATTAATATAGAATAAAGTGTCACCCTCATTAATTTCTAGGTTTATACTTTTTTATGAGCTTTCAGTCTCCCTATTCTGTATCCTCTTACTTATTAGAAAGACATGAGCATATACGGTACTATATATAAAACAGATAACCAACAAGGACCTACGGTACAGCACAAAGAACTATTCTTAACATTTTGTAGTAACTTATAAGGGAAAATAATTTATAAAGTGTATATATATATATATATGAATCACTTTGCTGTATATCTGAAATGAACACAGCATTGCAAATAAATTATACTTCAAAAATTTTTAAAAAGAAGATAAAAAGGAAAGAGATGAACAATTATTACTTTGCTCTGTATCCACTAGATCAAAGGACTTCAACTCTTGTTTGTAGTAAGCAAAAAACCTTAAACAAGTTAGTAAAGACTTAATTTTCTGAATCTAAGTTACATTTACACAAATATAAATATAGTATTAAAATATTATAGACCTTTTCCCTTAATTTTATTTTTTCCAATTCAGTTTTTACTTATTTGCAATTTAAAAATAGATTGGAGGAAAGAAGATTGGGGAAAATAAAACCCCTCTGTTTTTAATTCTCATAAAAACATTGTTTGTACATGTCCTTCCCAAACTTCCTAACTATCCCCTTCTCTTTGTCCTTCCCCCACAGGCCGTCATAAGTTCGTTCTCTAAGTCTATGAGTTTCTTTGTGTTTTATAAGTTCATTTATATCATATCTTTTTAGATTATACATATAAGGGATGGAAATGTATACATTGCTATATTTAAAGTGGATAACCAACAAGGACCTACTGTATAGCACATGGAACTCTGTTCAATGTTATGTGGCAGCCTGGATGGGAGGGTAGTTTGGAGGAGAATGTATACATGACATGTTCGGCTAAGTCCCTTTGCTGTTCATCTGAAACTATCACAACATTGTAAATTGGGTATATCTCAATAGAAAATAGAAAGTTTAAAAAATTTTGGTAGATATTTTTATTTCCATTTTACAGATAAGGAAACTGACTTTCAGAGAAGGTATTAAATTTATCCAAGTTTACATATCTATTAAATGACCTTAAAAAAAAACTTTACAAATAGGAAATGGAACAGTAATAGAACTAGAAAGCCTGTGAAACAATACTGACATAAGCCAATAATACACTCAGGTCAAGATATTAAGATTTTGGGGAAAGAAACAAATCTAGGATGAGATGAAAAAGAAATATTCAATATTATAAAGCTATAATTAACAAAATTATTCTGTTAAAACTAAATTAATAATTATTTCTAGAAGATTCCAGAAAGGAAAAAAATGGGAAAAGATAGAAAATTCTATCTTGAATACTGAACTTCATGAAACAGTTCAGTTAAAACTGAAGGTAATGATAGTAATACTTAGTAATTAGTAAAACTATATTAATGTATGCTAATCTAAATAAATATAAAGAAAATATTTAATACATGTGTCTTTTATAATTTACAAACTTATTTCTCATGTTACTTTGTTGATCAAGCTAATGATTCCAAAAAAAATGTGACTTTAAAAAGGTTGAAGCAAAATTAGTCATACATTGCATGTGTGATTCTTGATTCAGAGACATGTTCAGAGCCATCTTCCCATGACCTCTGGGGTGGATATTCTGGTGACTGCCAAGTGCACATATAAGAAAGAACTAGAAAAAAAGATAATATTTAAAGAAAGAGATTCTGGTCCATTTTTTATAATATATATTTGTTCGTATCACATCACAGCAATAAGAAGGACCTGACCAATTTAGGAAAAAGCAAGAATTTGAAATCAAGGAAGTCTGGCTTCTGATCTTATTCTTTAAAAGACAGAACCAATCATTCAATTCTTTGGTCTTTATTTATCTGTCTAATAAGTGGTTTGGATAAGTCATTGGCTCTCAGTTGAGGTATACACCCTCCTCAAGGTGTGTCAGGAACTGTGAATGTTTTCATGTAGAAAACTCAGGAGCAGTCATTCTGTGACAAAGAAATTCTTGGTATTAAGTGTGGCTCTGTGCTACTCACATGCACTTATTCAAGAATTACTCACCTTTACTAATTTACTTTCTGTAGAAGGAAACCACAAAACAGGCTTTAGTTAGAGAAATGGTAATTTTCCCCCCCTCTGTTTAAGGAAAGCTAGGCAGATTTCTGGAGAGGGCAATGGCACCCCACTCCACTACTCTTGCCTGGAAAATCCCATGGATGGAGGAGCCTGGTAGGCTGCAGTCGATGGGGTCGCTGAGAGTTGTGCATAACTCAGTGACTTCCCTTTCACTTTTCACTTTCATGCATTGGAGAAGGAAATGGCAACCCACTCCAGTGTTTTTGCTTAGAGAATCCCAGGGACGGTGGAGCCTGGTGGGCTGCCGTCTATGGGGTTGCAAAGAGTCGGACACGACTAAAGCAACTTAGCAGGCAGATTTCTTAAAGGAACGACCTTAAATATTCAGTTTTTTTTTATTCAGAGGAAGGCAAACACATACATTGTGAGACATTTCAGTGACTCGAAAGGAAGTGTGTGCGTGCTCAGTTAGATCAACTCTATGACACCGTGGACTGCAGCCCACCAGGCTCCTGTGTCCACTGAAATTTCCAGGCAAGAATACTGGAGCGGCTGTCATTTCCTCCCACAGGGGGTCTTCCTGATCCAGGGATCCAACCTGCCTCTCCTGCGTTAGCAGGCAGATTCTTTACTGTTATATCATCAAGCTCATCACAATAGCTAAACCTAACTGATCAGTTTTATGTAGTTATTTAGTTTTGTAAGTTTCTGCTTAAAATTTCCAAACCAAACCATTTAGCCTTAACAGAAACCTTCCTTAAGAGAAACACAAAAACATTTTCAAGCACCGTTGAGTTTAACTTGTGCTTTGCAAGCAAAATTGTTTACTAAGAATTAAACTTAGAATAAGAATTTGGGGTTTCCCAGGTGGTGCTAGTGGTAGAGAACCTGCCTTCCAATGCAGGAGACATAAGAGACTCCAGTTTGACCTCTGGGCAAGGAAGATCCCCTGGAGGGGCACATGGCAACCCACTCCAATAGTCTTGCCTGGAGAATCCCATGGACAGAGGAGCCTGGCAGGCTATGGGCCATAGGGTCATAAATAGTTGGACATGACTGAAACAACTGAAGCACCCAAGCACACATTAAGAAATAAATATTTTAGTCATACTCTCAGTGGGGTTTCCCAGGTGGCAGTAGTGGTAAATAAGCTGTCTGCCAATGCAGGAGACATAAGAGACATGGGTTTGATCCCTGGGTCAGGATGGCTCAGGAATTTCTCCTGGGCCTCCCTTAAGAGACAATAGCAACCCACTTCAGTATTCTTGCCTAGAGAATCCCATGGACAGAGAAGCCGGGCAGGTTACAGTCTATAGGATCACAAGAAGTCAGACAAGACAGAAGCGACTTAGCTGTACACTTCCAATGGGTAGGTTAAGCTGCATCTCATGATGGAAAATTCTCAGGAAGAACCTCAAACAGATATGATACATTTTGTTCTATTTTAGGATTACTGCTGAAGTCACAGAGCAGTTTGGAATGTTTTCTATGCTTTTATCCCTCATGAAAGTACATCAAACAGAAATGATCAAGGCTCTCCAGCATTGCTCAGAGCTGCTGGATTATCTACTGAGAAATTTTGGTTGCTAAAGTTTGCTTCCCCAATTTTGGAAAAGAAAAAGTAAGATAAGCATCTAGCCTTGGTAGCAGTCTACATGAATCAAAATATTAACTTCTAGGAATTTTACCTTTGAGAATCATACCATCTTAGCCAAAAGATTCCCACTCATTCAATACAGCTCAGCTGAAGAAGCAACTGTGATGCCTGTGAACACAATTGAGAAAAGAGATGGTTGGATGGCATCATCAACCCAATGGACATGAATTTGAGCAGACTCCGGGAGATAGTGAAGGACAGGGAATCCTGGCGTGCCACAGTCCATGGGGTCATGAAGAGTCAGACATGACTTAGCAACTGAACAAACAACACCAACAACAGTGTGGAGTATAACATATCTAAAAGAGAAACGGAAATTTTAAAAAGTCTGCACCCTCCTAGCTTTTGTATAATGAAGATTTTTATAACAATAGATTATCACTGTGTAACTGGTTTTGCTTTTAGGTATCTTGAAATACCAGCAGGAAAAATGCATGTACCTTTATTTTTAGATTTTTTTTTTTTTTTTTTTGCAGTGGGTTGAAGAGGTTTCTTATAAACTGGATGGAAATTATCTGAAAAATGAGATGAAAACAGTGATTTAGCAGTAACATGCTTTCTCAGCTGCAGCTGTGTTCAGTTGCAAGCAGTGTAGGTGCCCCAGGAAGTAGCATCTATTTACCACCAGACTGGAAGTGATTGAATTGTCTTTTAGTTTCACATTTCCGTTCCTTTGCCTACACTCATGTTCTGTGTCAGTTCATCTGTTTGGAACATTGCTTATTTGGTGAGGCAAGGTTTCTGTGTTAGCATCACACTGCTCTACTCTCACAGTGGAGATTCCGTCCTCTTCATTCATTTCCAAAGTTACTCGATCCCACGGTGGACCATTTGAGGTCGTAGAAACCCAAGATTCCACATCGGAGGTCTTTGATGACCCATATATAAATTTATTCTAAAAATTAGGCCAACATTTACATATTAGGAGAGGTAGCATTAACATTTTCTGGATTTCTGGATTCTTTTAAAAAATCCAGGCACACTAGTAACAGCTGGAAATGAGTATCTGCTGTCTCATTTAATCAGGCCTGTTCTTTCCTATCAACCACGGTCTCTGTCATTCTGTATTGTATTTCGGATGCTGAGGCTGAGTGTCCATTTGCAGTGTTGAAAAATGAATAAGATGATGTTGGAATGTTAGAATTCTTCTATTACGTCCACCCCATCCCACTCCACTCCCCTCCACTCCACCTCATCCTATAGATACCAATGTCTGCAAACTCTGTTGTAGCCATCTCTACCTCTGAAAAGAAACATTCAGTTGGTGCAGTCCTTGCCATCTGTGAACTCAAGGAGACCCCTCTGAAATACTGTTTCACCTGCTGGAAATACAGTCACCTGGAGACCTTCACTAAAAGAAAAGTCATTTCTTAGCACTAGTATTTGATTCCGTCCTATAAACCAATGATGCAAGGTCAAATATCTAAGAAGCAGGATGTTCCTCAGGGATGTGTATTCCATCTATTTCCCACAATGTCTAGAATCTCAGAAACCTCACAAGTGGTTAAGGAACGTGTTTGAGGATACACATACTTATGGTTAAGAACCTTGCTCAAGGCAGACAGAGGAGGAACCAATATTCGAAGCCAGGTCACCAACATTCTAAATCACTGTGCGAATAGCTCCAGAAGTATTTGTCAAATGTACAGATGAGTATTTTGTTGTTCAGTTGTTGTTCAGTCTGACTGTTTGCGACCCCATGGACTGCAGCATGCCGGGCTTCCCCGTCCTTCACTGTCTCCCAGAGTTTGCTCAGATTCATGTCCTTTGAATCAGTGACGTTATTTAACCATCTCATCCTCTGCAGCTCTCTTCTCCTTTTGCCTTCAATCTTTCCCAGCATCAAAGTCTTTTCCAATGTGTCAGCTACTCCCATCAGGTGGCCAAAATGTTGGAACTTCAACTTCAGCATCAGTCCTTCCAAAGAATATTCAGAGTTGATTTCCTTTAGGATTGACTGGTTTGATTGATTGTGCTTATAGGCTCCAGAAATATTTGTCAAATGCACAAATGAATCTATAAGATGATCCATATAAAATGATATATCATGTAGTTATAACAAAGATTAAGTCAGAATCTCAGGAACTTGAGAATTCCTGGGACTTGTCTCTTGCTTCCCAGGTTGCATTAGTGGTAAAGAACCTGCCTGCCAATGCAGGAAACATATGAGATGCTGGTTCGATCCCTGGGTTGCGGAGATCCCCTGGTGGAGATTCCCACTCCATTATTCTTGCTTGGTGAATCTCCATGGACAGAGGAGCTGCGCAGGCAAGAGTCCATAGGGTTGCAAAGAGCCTGACATGACTGAAGCAACTAAGCACGCATGCACACACTATCACCCATCACTTAACTATTTCTATTTCATGATGTAGCTCAGATCTGTCCTTTCCCTCCATCTGCATGATCACCACCTGAGTCCGAGAGGTCATCATCTCTTAAGTGGATGATAGGAAAGCATCTTAACCCATCTCCATGCTTCCACTTTCCTGCCTTTTGCAGCCTGTTCTCTACACTGAGGCCACAGTGCACTTCACTTAGCTCTTATCTTAGCATAACAAGATCTTGTCACTCTTCTTTAAACCCTGCAGTCTTTTTCGTAGTGACCTCAGGGAAAATGTCAGAATCTTTAATGCCTTTCAGAATCTAGCAAGGATTCTATCCTGCCTCTGCCTGGTCTCCATCTTCCCCCGGAATTGTGCTGTATAGTCTATCAGGGCCTTTCCTGGATATATTCCTATCCTTCTTCTTTGCTTATGTAACTCAAACTGATCTTTTCTAAAATTCCTTAGAGAGATTCTCCCTTACCCCCTACTTCAGTTTTTTGATACTGAGAGAGTCAATTCCTTGGCAGGTTGATAAGAGGTCTGGGGTCCCCCAGGAGGAGAAAGGAGGCTGGGGCTCTCCAAACAGAGTTCAGTTCAGTTCAGTTCAGTCGCTCAGTTGTGTCCGACTCTTTGCAACCCCATGAATTGCAGCACACCAGGCCTCCCTGTCCATCACCAACTCCCGGAGTACACTCAGACTTGCGTCCATCGAGTCAGTGATGCCATCCAGCGATCTCATCCTCTGTCGTCCCCTTCTCCTCCTGCCCCCAATCCCTCCCACCATCAGTCTTTTCCAATGAGTCAACTCTTCGCATGAGGTGGCCAAAGTACTGGAGTTTCAGCTTTAGCATCATTCCTTCCAAAGAAATCCCAGGGTTGATCTCCTTCAGAATGGACTGGTTGGATCTCCTTGCAGTCCATGGGACTCTCAAGAGTCTTCTCCAACACCACAGTTCAAAAGCATCAATTCTTCAGTGCTCAGCCTTCTTCACAGTTCAACTCTCACATCCATACATGACCACAGGGAAAACCATAGCCTTGACTAGATGGACCTTAGTCGGCAAAGTAATGTCTCTGCTTTTCAACATGTTATTTAGGTTGGTCATAACTTTTCTTCCAAGGAGTAAGCGTCTTTTAATTTCATGGTTGCAGTCACCATCTGCAGTGATTTTGGAGCCCCCCAAAATAAAGTCTTACACTGTTTCTACTGTTTCCCCATCTATTTCCCATGAAGTGATGGGACCAGATGCCATGATCTTCGTTTTCTGAATGTTGAGCTTTAAGCCAACTTTTTTGCTCTCCTCTTTCACTTTCATCAAGAGGCTTTTTAACTCCTCTTCACTTTCTGCCATAAGGGTGGTGTCATCTGCATATCTGAGATGATTGATATTTCTCCCGGCAATCTTGATTCCAGCTTGTGTTTCTTCCAGCCCAGCGTTTCTCATGATGTACTCTGCACAGAAGTTAAATAAGCAGGGCGACAACATACAGCCTTGACGTACTCCTTTTCCTATTTGGAACCAGTCTGTTGTTCCATGTCCAGTTCTAACTGTTGCTTCCTGACCTGCATACAGATTTCTCATGAGGCAGGTTAGGTGGTCTGGTATTCCCATCTCTCTCAGAATTTTCCACTGTTTCTTGTGATCCACACAGTCAAAGGCTTTGGCATAGTCAATGAAGCAGAAATAGATGTTTTTCTGGAACTCTCTTGCTTTTTCCATGATCCAGTGGATGTTGGCAATTTGATCTCTGGTTCCTCTGCCTTTTCTAAAACCAGCTTGAACATCAGGGAGTTCACGGTACACGTATTGCTGAAGCCTGGCTTGGAGAATTTTGAGCATTACTTTACTAGCATGTGAGATGAGTGCAATTGTTCGGTAGTTTGAGCATTCTTTGGCATTGCCTTTCTTTGGAATTGGAATGAAAACTGACCTTTTCCAGTCCTGTGGCCACTGCTGAGTTTTCCAAATTTGCTGGCATGTTGAGTGCAGCACTTTCACAGCATCATCTTTTAAGATTTGAAACAGCTCAACTGGAATTCCATCACCTCCACTAGCTTTGTTCGTAGTGATGCTTTCTAAGGCCCACTTGACTTCACATTCCAAGATGTCTGGCTCTAGATTAGTGATCACATCATCGTGATTATCTGAGTCGTGAAGATCTTTTTGTACAGTTCTTCCGTGTATTCTTGCCACCTCTTCTTAATATCTTTTGCTTCTGTTAGGTCCAGACCATTTCTGTCCTTTATCGAGCCCATCTTCACGTGATATGTTCCCTTGGTATCTCTAATTTTCTTGAAGAGATCTCTAGTCTTTCCCATTCTCTTCTTTTCCTCTATTTCTTTGCACTGATTACTGAAAAAGGCTTTCTTATCTCTTCTTGCTATCTTTGGAACTCTGCATTCAGATGCTTATATCTTTCTTTTTCTCCTTTGCTTTTGGCTTCTCTTCTTTTCACAGATATTTGTAAAGACTCCCCAGACAGCCATTTTGCTTTTTTGCATTTCTTTTCCATGGGGAAGGTCTTGATCCCTGTCTCCTGTACAATGTCACGAATCTCGTTCCATAGTTCATCAGGCACTCTATCTAACAGATCTAGGCCCTTAAATCTATTTTTTACTTCCATTGTATATTCATAAGGGATTTGATTTAGGTCATACCTGAATGGTCTAGCAGTCTTCCCTACTTTCTTCAATTTAAGTCTGAATTTGGCAATAAGGAGTTCATCATCTGAGCCACAGTCAGCTCCTGGCCTTGTTTTTGCTGACTGTATAGAGCTTCTCCATCTTTGGCTGCAAAGAATATAATCAATCTGATATCAGTGTTGACAATCTGGTGATGTCCATGTGTAGAGTCTTCTCTTGTGTTTTTGGAAGAGGGTGTTTGCTATGACCAGTGCATTTTCTTGGCAAAACTCTATTAGTCTTTGCCCTGCTTCATTCCACAAATAGAGTTAGGGGTCTGGAATTCTCAAGGAGGAGGAAAGGACAACCATCTTTTTTTCCCTCTACATACCTTAGTCTTAGTCACATGAAACATTTTTTTCTTTAAACCTGGAAGTGATTATACAACAAACTACTCAGTTTAAACTCTGCACTAAGGATTATATAACAACAATGTACCCTGCTTGAGGACAGTTTCTCCTTTCTGAAAATCTCCTGGCTAATCCTGTTATCTTAAAATGTAAATCATGGGAGTGGGTCTAGTAAGATCTTTACAAACTTGAGACATTCTTTTGATTTATTATAATAACTAATTAAAAAAGTATATAGCTCCCTTGCTAACACTAGCAAGTGGTACATTCTCTATCCCCCTTCTGATGATGTCTATGCCAGAAGTTTTCTCTGTCCCTTATCTTACTTTAATAAAACTCTGCTACATAAAAGCTCTTGAGTGATCAAGCCTGGTCCCTGGTCTGGAAGCGAAATCTTCTTTGGAGTTCACGAATCCAACATCGTTCACCATAAGCTATCAATATACACACATGAGCATACACACATATACATTTTCTCCCCATGATTTGTTTTTCCTTCATGTTACTTTTCACTCTTGTTATTATATAGTAAACTAATTATGTCACTATTTTATTGTCACACTCCTGACCAGGCGACTCTGCTACTAACTTTTGTTGTCCCATCACTAAACACATACCATATTCTTAATAAATATTTGCTCAGTTAATTTGCCTAACATATATTTAGGGACATGAGCTTTCCAGGAGGCTGAAGAAGAGGAGGAAGAGATATAGGTAAGGTACCTGGAGAGACTGATATATATATATTTTTCTTCCAGATTTGGGTATAACCTGACTGATTCTGAGTTTTTTCAAGGTTCAAGAGTGCCTAAAGATTGCTCACATTTGTTTTGTAATGAAAATAATTGACAGTTAGTACAGTAGCTCCCAGAATGATACAAGCTCTGATTAGAAAAGATCTTGGTAGAAAAAAACTGGGTAATTTCTTGGATCATGCCAGAGCCATTGTAAATGGAGGGAATTAGAGACATTTGAGGAAATACAACTAAATTGCTGTGGGATTAGTTGTAGGGGTTGAGAATGCTAAATCAAAGCTGACTCTCTTGTTCATGGTTTTTCTCATTGAGCTAATTCCTTAATGCAGGTAACAGTACTTTCACTTTACAGTTTGGGCTGCATGTACAGCATCCATAGCACCCTTACTTCCATGGGAGATCCAGGAGCTGAGGGAGGCCCTGATGAGTCAGATTATCTTTCTGCTCTGTGTCCAAGTCGCTTCTGAAAAGCTTATGCCCCTTTGGCTAGTTAAGATGGAAACCTAATTCAACCTACAGGATATATTTGTTCATTTGTGCTAAGTTGCTTCAGTCATGTCTGACTCTTTGTAACCCTATGGAGCACGCCAGGCTCCTCTGTCCATGGGATTTTCGAGGCAAGAATACTGGAGTAGGTTATCATTTCCTTCTTCAGGGGATCTTCCCAACCCAGGGATTGAACTTGCGTTTCTTATGTCTCCTGCATTGGCAGGCAGGTTCTTTACCATTAGTGCCACCTGTGATGTCCACAGGATATATTATAGGTGAGTTAGGGAGAAGGGCAAGGTTGTCTTCTCCAGATACTCTGTAATCTGTGTGAAACTCCAAAGAAAAAAATCTAAACACTGTTACCTGAGCTCCAGTAAAAGTTGAAAGCATAACTATAATTATTAGGTTGTACCTTTCTCAGAGTAATAATATATTACTCTTAAAAGAGAAAGTACTTGCTAAAATATGCAAATTGTAAACTTGTTTTTCTTTTTCTTGGTACATAGAACTGGGAGGTATTAGGTGGCTTTGAATGTTGACGTTTTCTTTCTGTTCTAGTGGAACATGATAATTCAACTTGTCGCTTTGCCCCAAATAGCCAAGTGATCTTGTGTGTGTGCATACAACAGAGTGAACAGGAACCTGAGGATTAATCTCTCCAAAACTTGAGTGGACTATATGACTCGTATGAAGTTCCATGATTATTTGAAAGTCTTTAGAGTGAATGTGTAGCCTTGGTTGAAAGAATAATAAACTTATTTAAGAATATTAAGAGATAGAGCATTGTTTTATATTTTTAGAAAAATTTAAAAATTTTTAGCTAAAATTTAAAATTTTTAGTGTTGTTAACTGCTAAGAAAAACTAGATTCATCAACAGTTGAAAAAGCATGTCCATAAATAACTACCTGTGACTGTGTATATAAGTGGCTTCCCTCATAGCTCAGTTGGTAAAGAATCCACCTGTGATACAGGAGACCCTGGTTTGACTCCTGGGTTGGGAAGATCCGCTGGAGAAGGGATAGGCTACCCACTCCAGTATTCTTGGGCTTCCCATGTGGCTCAGCTGGTAAAGAATCTTCCTGCAATGTGGGAGACCTGGGTTCGATCTCTGGGTTGGGAAGATCTCCTGGAGAAGGGAAAGGTTACCCACTCCAGTATTCTGGTCTGGAGAATATACAGTCCATGGGGTTCAAATAGTTGGACACGACCGAGCAACTTTCATTTTCACTTTCTTTACATGTATAGTAAACCTAACACTAAGAAGAGAATAAACTATACCTTCAGAGGTATATTGAGAGAAACTGAAGCTTTCCGGTCATGTCATTGCTATGTGCACATGAATTTTTTTTTAATGAAATTTTTGAAATGATCATCTCCAAACTTGAAATTGGAGGCTGTGGCTCCTTGAAAAAATATATTTATATATATATTATAATGTATATACATAGTATTAACATGTAATATATGTTAATATGTGCTGTTGTTTGTTGTTCAGTTGTTAAGTCATGTCCGACTTTTTGCAACCCCATGAACTACAGCATGCCAGGCTTCTCAGTCCATTACTATCTCCCAGAGTTTGCTCAGACTCATGTCTATTGAGTCGGTGATGCCATCCAACCATCTCATCCTCTGTTGCCCCCTTCTCCTCTTGCCCTCAATCTTTCCCAGCATCAGGGTTTTTTTTTTTCCAATTTGTTGGCTCTTTGCATCAGGTAGCCAAAGGATTGGAGCTTCAACTTCAGTATCAGTCCTTCCAATGAATATTCAGGGTTGATTTCTTTTAGGATTGATTGGTTTGAACTCCTTGCAGTCCAAGGGACTCTCAAGAGTCTTATCTAACACCACAGTTCAAAAGCATCAATTCTTTGGCACTCAGCCTTCTTTATGGTCCAACTCACATCCATACATGATTACTGGAAAACCTAGCTTTGACTATACGGAACTTTGCTGGAAAAGTGATGTCTCTGCTTTTTAATGCACTGTCTAGTTTTGTCATAGTTTTCCTTCCAAATAGCAAGCATCTTTTAATTTCATGGCTGCAGTCACTGTCTGCATTGATTTTGGAAACAAGAAAATGAAATCTGAGACTATTTCCACATTTTCTCCATCTATTTGCCATGAATTGATAGGATCAGACGCCATGATCTTCGTTTTTTGAGTGTTGAGTTTTAAGCCAGATTTTTCACTTTCCTCTTTCAATTATATATATATAAAACATATATTTCCCCAAGTCAATTTTATATACTGAGTTGACTGATATTCTGTCAGTATACTTTGCATCCTTTACAGAATCTGAATGTAAATCTTCGATGGATTTCACCAGTGGTAAGCTCTGTGCATATGCCCAGCAGATATAAGCAGCCCCAGTAAGAGTCTTCACTTAGTTACTGAGGTCATCCTTGATGTCATATATTGCACAACAATCATGAGTAGTCAGGGCACAAATTTCATCATATCACTCTTAAGGGAAACACAATATGGATGATAAATAAAATGAAGCGAGGTAGGAATGATAGATATTTCCTTTTTTAAAAGGATTCATCTGAATAGTGACAAAATTGGCTCAGTCTTTACATATTTTTCCTCTACTTAATTCTTCTCTTAGTGAGGTCATTGCTAGATTTTAAGCAGTGTCCATGAAAATCTATAATCATCTTTTGAGATTATAAAAATAGGCTGAACTGGAAAGCTGAAAATAAATATGTAAGAAAGGAAATATAGGAAAACATGTGAATAAAATGATTGCTTGTAGTTCTCAAGAGGGTTATTATTTATCTACTGATCAAAAATGCTTTTGCCATACTTCACTTCACACATGAGTCTACCTAGATTCTTTCTGAATCAGTCCGAGAAGAGAAGTGAACTTTTATGTGTGATTTTTGATATACTATTTTGCTTTGTCACAAAAATAGCCTTTAAAAGCCACAGTTCTACTATTTGAGTTTCAACATGATTTCACTGAACCTACAGAATGCCCAGTCTTTGGCCACCTGGGAATGAGAACTCGTTATGATTATCTGAGAATACAGTTGTGCTGAATATGCTGTGGGTGATAGGAAAGAAATAAGAGATGTGGCCTTTGTTCTTAAGAAGCTCAGTTTTATTATGAGAGAATTTGCTGCAACTTTTCATACACATGCTCTTGAGCTATCCTTGAAATGGGTATTAATTATCAAGCTAGGGCTCACTAGGGAAAAAGAAGAAAAAAATGCATTTCTGCATTCTGGAAATCCTACAAATCAAGGAATTATAGAATGTCAGAAGCAGGAAAAGACATTAAGAATCATTCTAGTTCATCCCCTTCAAATGCCAATTGGGGCAATCATTCCTTTGAAACTTTATGAAGGAACATTTTAGGGAGTTTTGGAGAAGAAAATTAACAAGTTATCTGGGATATTAATCTATTTCACTGGAGCAATTTTGAAGCAGTCCAAATGTCTAGGCCAATTTGAATGCCAAGGACAAGCAGAGATTTCGTGTCTTTGACCTTATTTTGTTGAGCACAGAAGTGGGAACTAGAGAATTAACCTTAGAGCAACAGGAGTGGAAACTATATCTGCACATTTTTCTGAAAACTTTAGTCCATTAAATTTGACTGAAGAACTGTCATAATTTACACCTTAAATTAGGAAATTATAAAGAACTTGCATTACATTTTATACACGAATTCAGAAACATTATACTTTCTTGGAGTGAAAGCTTTTAGCAACTCAGGAGTGTGGTTTGCATACCAGTCCTCTAAGTGTCATTATCATTGTGCTAACAAAGAAAGTCCCTCAGTCATGTCCGACTCTTTCCCTATGGAATGTAGCCTGCCAGGCTCCTCTGTCCATGGGATTTCCAGGCAAGAGTACTGGAATGGTGGCCATTTCCTTCTCCAGGCGATCTTCCCAACCCAGGGATTGAACTCTGGTCTCCTGCATTGCAACCAGATGCTTTACCACGGAAACCCAGCAAAGAAAAGAACTCTTAAAGAGGTTAAATGATCGCCAAGTTACAGTACTTCTGGGTGGCACAGCTACCGTTCAAAACTAAACTCGTCTGATCTCCAACAGCAAAGGTCAGCCTACTGACTATGGCCAGCCTGTTCCTAGCATCTAATGGGCAACATTTGAAGATGGCCATGGATACCCATATCTGTGAAGAAATGAAAAAGAACAGGGAACTTCTCCCCTGACCCCACCCCTTATTCTACATGGCAGAGGACTCGACTTGTCCACTTGCCTTGAATCGTGGCTGAGGGATATCAGAGGGGGGAAAAAAAAACAAGATCAAAATTCAATGCAAGATTTGGTGGTACTTTTAACACTGCTCTTGTTCCCAATCCACCTACTATTCTTTTCTTTTTAGAGTTCGAAACACCTGTTCCAGTGATTGGGTTACGTCTGCACGTAACAGCTACATAACAGTGAGGGAGACAAGATGGTGTATACATACTCCATGTTTTGCAGAGCCAAAATTTCTTATATGAATTAAAATACATATGAGTAGTAGAAGGGGAAAGACTTGGAACATAGTCTGGTCCAAGCTTCCAGACTAGAAGCATTTTTATCCTAAGAAATCTCTAGGAAAGAAGTTTTCATATCTTTTCACAGCTCCTTCCAGTGCTGGGTCACTCAGTTAGAAAGAAAAATCCATAGATAAGATAGAATCTTCTTTATTGGGAAAGGGAATTCTTATTTAATGTTTCATTAAATACAATTCATCAAATTTTGAGTGCCTACTATAGTTGCAAACCCAATATTCTGAGAGATGGAGAACATGCTGGTGGTCAACCTCCCCTTGCCACTCTCTCATAGGCATCACCTCAGTGTTCATCTGGACAAGCTAATTTGGGTTCTCTGTAAAATTATACATACTTATACTCCAGCGACCTAGTCCCTTAAGGGATGTTTTCTTACCCTGTCTTTAGCACCCAGTAAGGCAAACATCCAATAAATATTCCTAAATATTGGATGAATTGTCTTGAGGCTTTAGAAACGTGACCTTCAAGTTAAAAGAATGTAGAAAATATGAACATTTTTTTTTTAAGCTTAAATTTTTTTTCTCAATGCAGTTTTTTGTTGAGATATAATTGACATGTAACATATTATATTGGCTTCCCAGGTGGCGCTAGTGGTAAAGAACCTGCAGGAGATGTAAGAGATGTGGGTTCAATCCCTGGGTTGGGAAGATCCCCTGGGGGAGGGCATGGCAACCCACTCCTGTATTCTTGCCTAGAGAATCCCATGGATTAGAGGAGCTTGGTGGGCTATAATCCATAGCGTCACAAAGAGTGAGGCATGACTGAAGTGACTTAGCAGGCATGCACAACATTTTATTACTTTCAGGTATATGACATACTGATTAGATTTTCACATATATTGCAAAATTTTCACCATAGTAAGTATGGTCAAGGTTTTTCACCATGTATAGTTAAAAGTTATTTTTTCTTGTCATGAGAACTTTGGGTCTTCCTGGGTGGCACTAGCGGTAAAGAACCCACCTGCCAATGCAGGAGACTCAAGACACTCAGGTTCAATCCTTCACTGAGGAAGATTCCCCTGCAGGAGGGAATGGCTACCCACTCCAGTATTCTTGCCTGGAAAATCCCTTGCACAGAGGAGCCAGGCAGGTTATAGTCCATGGGGTCACACAGAGTTAGACATGGCTGAAGTGACTTAGCAGCTGCAGCATGAGAACTTTTATGATCTACTCTCTTAGGAACTTTGAAATATGCAATACAGTATTATTAACTACAGCAACAATGCCATAGATAACATCCCCATAACTTATTTATTTTATAACTGTAAGTTTGTACCTTTTGATCACCTTTACTCATTGTAGATGAGTGGCTGCTAGAGGCAGGAGCTGGGGGGTACACCATGCAATATTTTCAGTTGCAGTTTTTTTTTTTTTTTATCACGATAAAAAGCCACAACTGGAAATACGAACATTTTTAAAAGAAAATAATTTATGGAGGCTTTTCCAGTATCCTTCCCAATACAGGCTATACTCTAGCAACCTTACCTTTTTACTAAAAATCTGCCTTCTCTAATTTTTCTGAAGGTGTAGCCAGAGACAGAAGAGCCTGGCGGGCTGCTGTTTATGGGGTCGCACAGAGTCGGACATGACTGAAACGACTTAGCAGCAGCAGCAGCAGATATTTTGTATTTTCATGTTTCCTGTGGCACAGCCTTTATACTCCTAGGAAAAAGTCCATTGGTAGATTGAACTCTTAAATTTTCAGTTTCACTTACCACTTTGGATAGCTTCAACTGCTTTCCTTCTTACAACTGAATTCAGTAATGCTTAGCAGTTCCAGGGTTAATAATGTCAGTCAGGGCTGACTTGTCACTGTGGAGAGAGTGACAGGGAGACAAATAGAGATGTGATTTGGCGTGACAATAGGTGGAAATAACTTCAGGTTCTGTTGAGGCACTAGATTGATTATAATCTAGTCTTGCCCTCGTCCCTCCCCCAGTTTCTTCCCATATCTTTTATCCTTTGAGAAGGAGGAGTAGCTCACCTCCACCAAATGTGTTGGGAGTACTTTTGCATACAAAGTCTCTGATTTTTTGCATGCATCTTATTCTGTAGTTATGCAAGCTGAACATAAGCATAAGGAAAATAAAAACAACACAGATTACAGAGGCAGTCCCTGCCAAAGGGCTCTTTGCAAGCCTATCCAGAACAGTGTGTAAAATCTGAAAACTGCCTGTCAGTTATTTGTTCTGCTCAACACCACATGCAGTCATTAATATTTAAAGTCTATTTGACTTCACTTCTGAAGATGTCGGACCTAGGGAAAACAAAATTGTGGTTTAGATGGCCAAGGGTAGGGAATCAGCTCTACTTTAAAGTCAGCCATTGATGGGTGAAAAATTATTCCTTAAGATCTTAAACCAAATGTTACATTTGTACGTGACAAAGGCTTTTCCTTCTTTTCCACTTAAAAACAGAACAAAAAACCAAAACCTACTTGAATTGCAAACTAAGTCATGTTTAGTCACTGGATTCATTCATTACCAACCTGAACGCCAAATTGGCAGAAAATAAAAACCCTGGCAACTCATGGCTAGGTTGTAGACGTTTTGAAGCACAGTAAAACTACAGAATTCAGAGGAAAATACCCCTCAAATGTGTCCTGAAATATCTGGTCTTAGTTTAAATGTTCTGATTAGAGGCCTAATAGGTACTGTGGTTTTTATGAATGACCCTTCATTCCTTACTTATGGATGCTCAGTTTGGTACTTTGACAGAAGTGTATTGATATGTGCACAATGAGAAATTTCTGGACAAAGTGTTGTCTGAAACCTCACATATCTTAGAAGTGATGCAATATTTAGACCTGCCTAACGCTCAGATGGTAAAAAAATCTGCCTGCAATGCCGGAGACACAGATTCATTCCCTGGGTGAAGAAGAGCCCCTGAAGAAGGGAACGGCAACCCACTCCAGTATTCTTGCCTGGAGAATTCCATGGGGTCACAAAGAGTCGGACATGACTGAATGTCTAACACAACAACTGCATGAGAAGATGAATGAAATAGGTTGCCTCCCCCCTCACCCCCAAATTCACATGTTGAACTCCTTCCCCACAACAAGATGGTATTTGGCTTTTGGGAGGTTATTGGGTTTAGGTGAGGTCATGAGGGATGGGATTATAAGAAGAGGAAGAAATATCAGATCTCTCTCTGTCAGGTGTGCCAGGGAGAGAGCTCTTCCCAGGTAGTGAATTGACTGGTGCCTCCATCTTGAACTTCTCAGCTTCCAGAACTGTGAGATATAAATTCCTATTGCTTAAGCCAACCAGCAACCAGTGTATGGTATTATGTTATGGCACCCTGAGCTATAGAAGGGAAAATACAATAAGAACATTTGAAATCATCACACTTTTATTAGTTCCTGACTTGCTTAGAGTGCTGTATATAAAGAAAGAAAATGTTAAGCTTTTGAAACTGCTTAAACTAAACCATAGTAATTCTGAGGAAAATAATTGATAGATGTTGAATTTCACATCATTCCTGGCAACTCTTCAGCTTTTGACTTTCAAATAAAATCTGTCTAAAACCTCAAAGTAATGTGGCATGAATTAATTTTCAGATATAATTTTTTTCTTCAGAGTTCTGTGCAAGGTATTTTTGAAGCATTTGGTAATTTTCCGATCACATCAATGCAGACTGTTAGAAAACTTTTATGCTGTTTCAAGTGAAAGCAAAAGGGAGAACATGCCATTCTAGAAATAACAAAACTATTTTATTTATTCCAAGCTCTAGCAATGTCTTTTACATATATATAGCTCATACAAAGAATGAATGGAGAAATATAATGAAACTGGAAACTCAGAAATACCTTTTACATCAACTTACTTTAGGGGCTTTACATTGCATTTGTATCTAAAAAGTTGAAGGTTTTCTAAAACAAAAAGTATTTCTCAAGTCAATGTTAACCCTCAACTCAGTTTCATGTGCTCAGCAACATTTTTTTCCCCCCATGGGAAATCTTCTTACCCCTCTAAGCATTGCATCAAATTTTAATTCAGCTCAGATAACTCTGCTTAGAGAACTGAGCTGTGTGTGACTTTTTCAAGAAAAGATTTTTTGTGGATGTGGTCCATTTTTAAAGTATTTATAAAATTTGTTGCCATGTTGCTTCTGTTTTATGTTTTGGATTTTTGGCCATGAGATCAGGGATTGAACCAGAACCCCCTGCATTGCAAGGCAAAGTCTCAACCACTGGGTGACCAGGGAAGTCACAGTTTAAAATAGTTTCTGGAGCAATTAATTTTAAAGACTACTTTCTTGAAACGTTGAGGGATTCACCAGCATCACTTGATTTAAGTATGCATCTATGAGCTAGACACTGACTTCACGTGTGGGGGTGAGAGTGTAATTTACCAAAGTGAGGGGCATGTGATAGAGATACACATGTGACTGGGTATCTTATTATCTTAAAACTAAAATAAATAAATAAAGTTTCTATAACAGTGAAATGATCTCAAGCATAAATGCTATGAAGGAATCACTGTTCTGCTTCTGTATAAGGCTAAACGCCCTTCTTGTGGATGGGTTCTCATTCTCTCTTTGCTTACTTGACTCCTATAATTTCATATTTTGTTCTTTCATCATTGACTTCTTCTTCTCTAATGAAATTTTTCTGTTAGCTTAAAAATGCCATGCACCCTGGTGGCTCAGTGGTAAAAAATCTGCCTGCCAATGCAGGGGACAGGGGTTCGATCCCTGGATCGAGAAGATGCCCTGGAGAAGGAAGTGTCAACCCCCTCCAGTGTTCTTGCCTGGGAAATCCCATGGACAGAGGAGCCTGGTGAGATCAATCCATGGGGTTGCAAAAGAGTTGGGCACAAATTAGTGACTAAACAACAAAAACAAAATGTCATATTTCCTATCTTGGAAAAAAATTGTTTCTTACTCTCCTTTTTCAGCTACTGACTCATTTCTCTGTTTGCCTTTATTAGGAAAACTCCTTGAAGGAGCTGCCCAGACACACACTTCCTTATTTCCTTTTCTCTATACCATTCTTGTCACACACGCATCTCAATCCCTCCACCGAAATTTCTCCTTCATGGTCACTACAGTCTCCATATTCTCGAACACGAGATCAGCTCTAACTCTTATTTGCTCTGTCAGAAACTTTTGTAGCCTTTTTTTTTTTTTCCTTCTTGAGATATTATTCAGGTTCCTTCTAGGATAAGATCTTCCAGATCCTTTCTCTTATGATCACTCATTCTCAGGGTCTTGTGCTGGTTCTTTCTGCTCTTCCCAGGCTCTAGTTAATGGAATTCCTTAGAGTGTCATCTTTCACCATTTCCTTCCTAACTATTCTTTCTCCCCAAGAAATCTTGTCAACTTCCATGGCTCTACATAGTGACCATTAGCTTCTGATTTCCAGATTTCAGTTTCCAGATATGATTTCTCTCCAGAGCTCAGATTCATATTTTCAGCTTGTTATACACACCTCTATTTGGAGGTCTAATAGGAACTTCAATTCTAATTTGCCCAAAGATAACTCCTGATATTCCTTCTCCACCTTGCTGCTGCTCTAGTCTTCCCAAACTCAGGATTTAGCACATTATTTTTCTGTTGCTTAGGTCAAAAATGTTGGAGGCATCTTGACCCCCTTTCATTTCATGGTACATTTTCAAGATCTTTTGACCCCACTTTCAAATTATTTTCTGACCTCAATTTGTTTGTCATATATTGTTGTGCGATGCTACCTGAAATTCACTGAGGCATTCTGTATATTCATAAAGTTTAATTTTTCCTTTTAATAGAGGTCTTGGTGCCTTCTGCAATTTATTTTTGTACATACTTAGGTTGGATTATAATTGTTTCTTCCTGTGTCCCCTTTCTTATTTATGTTGCTGTCAATCTGCTCCCAGGGGGCTAGTCCGTGACCAGTTTTACGATGATATTTCACTTTTTCCCACAATGACAGTGTGAACATTGGGAACTCAGTCACATAGCCAACAGTGAGCTTGTCTCAGATTCTGTTTGTGGGACTGTGTCAATGTTACCCTGCCTCCTGGGGTTCAGAGCTTCCGATAAAGTAATTGTTCCATGTTGACAAATGGTCAGGCTCTTTATATGGAACACGAGAGTCCTCTTTGAGCCCTGGTTTTAAGTAGTAATCATGAACTTTGTACCTTGTCTTATATGGAGGTCTTTGAGTGTCGTTATTCCCCAGAAACTCCCCCTTTATTGTCCAGGAGTACATAAAGCCTATATTTGAGGTCTACTCTTTTGGTTTATATTTGCTCCACTGATATGTTAAACTTTTTCTGAGCCCAATTTTCTCTCATTCTTTTTATTTATTAGTATCTCAGAGCTATCTGATAGGAATTCAGGGGTTGACCTCTGCTTTAATTCAAACAAGAGGTTCCAATGATGTTATTTCTAGTCTCCAAGATAGACTGTTAGAAAGGTATTTAAAACAGGAAATAACTTTACATATCCTTCATATCATACCACATAGACAGCTACTGATAAATCAAGAGAGCTTAGGAGCACTTGATTGACTGGTGAGAGGGAAGAACAGGACATTTTCTTCTACAATTACCTGTCTTCACATATGTCTTTGAAAATATCAGTGATATAAAAATGACTTCAGGATGAATGACATTGGATGGAGTCTTGGCACATTATTGCAATGGGACACTATCAGGGGTTTTAAGCTCCTAGAAAAATTTAAATCTAAAAAATGTGTAGAACAGTAATTCTGTCTCAGAAATTGTGTGTGCTAGATGTTTTCATACATTACATCTTTTAATTAACATTTTATAAATGGAATTTCAAAAGATTACATTGCCTACCCAGTTGGAATAGTCTAGATTTAAACTCCAAATTCCATTTATTTTATGTTACTATCCTTTCATAGATGAGGGTGAGAAGCAATGGGTTCCACAAGAAAAGAAGACTAATTAGACTAATTCTAGATTCTTTTCAATTTGATTTAGTTCTTACTTCTGTGTCTCAGGCTGCTATCATTTTATCATTCGTCATTCGTTTATTCATTCTCTCAATATATTGTGTATTCACATTGTGCTAGACATGGCTCTACAAAGTCAAACAGGACATATTCATTTACTCTAACCTACTAGAGATAATTATTCTTCCCTTTTAACGTCCTTAATAACTGTGACATATCTTAGATATGGCAACTAAATGTATACACATTTTCACCATTAAATCATTTACAAAATATGTGTATCCACCATTTTATATAAATGGGTAATGACTTAGTGAACAAATCAACTTTTTCAGGTATATATTTTTCAATGGAAATGTTTCTCAAGAAAACAGCATTTTATATGACATTAAAAGTCCATGTTAAAAGTGTTTGTATGATCTTGTCAGCGTATATTTCTTCATGTGTAAATAAGGCAGTATAATAAATATTCAGAGTTATCCACAGCGATATATGTAGCACATACACTAAATAGGGAAATAAGTACATAGCATGACCCCCGTGCATACAGCTTCATGAATTCATCTCCCTACTAACTGTAAGAAACTTTAAGGCACAGAATATGTCATATTTGTCACTTTTCCCATTGATAACTTAGCATCTGGTAGATTCTTACAACATATGTGTAAAATGCAATGTTTATTGAATTGATATTCAAGTTGCTGATTGGATGGACAGACTGTAAGGAGGAATGGGTGAATGAACTGATGACTTTATTTACATGCTACTTGTAAGATATCTAACACCTCACCATGTGTCTTTATAAAATCTGATCACTCCTTGGGGGCATGTAGTAATACTTTGGATTTGTCTTATTTTACCTCCTGGTCATAGAAACATGTGGCTACAAATAAATGCCAACTTCTTTTGTATCTGGCTAACAGGCAATTTCTGTTATTACAGATTTGAAAGGGTCACCCAAACTACATTAAAATTTTTTTTTGGATTTATCTATTTAACCTATTGCTTAGATACCTAGATTGCCAAAAATCGCTTGACATTATTCCCCTGTAAATGGATTTTTATTACAATGGTACTTGCTATAACATGCACTGAATCATTCAGCTATAGATTATGTTGTTTTTAATTGTTGGATGAGCATAAGTAATAAAAAGATGACATGTAACTTCCTAGCTTACAATGAATTTTTTCATTATACTTGTATATATTTTTAAAAGTCATAATAACCCCTAAAGAAGCTATTTTATTTTTAATGTAAAATAAACACATGGGAAAATAAATGCAGAGAGGTGAAATGACTTGTTCACTGTTATTTAGTCCAGCAGTCATTCCAGATGTTCCCTTGGGTAGGAAGGATTCATTAACAAAGACAGATATTGCCTTTGAAGAACCTAAGGTCCTGGGGTGGGAGTGGGAACAAATTAAGAGGTAATTATGCTACAGTGAATGGAACTATACTTAATGCATGCAGAAGAGTGCTGTGAAAACACACAGTATGTGTTTCTCTAAGTTGTCCAGAAGTCAGCGGAACTTGAATCCAGTTTATGGTTCCAAGTCCAAGACTTTTTCTGCCAGACTCAGACTTATCTTTCTTTTATCTCTGATTTTGTCTTAGACGTGGTGGAAGCTGGTTAACCAAAGTTGATGTGATATGTGAGAAGTTAAACTTCAAATGAAGAAAAGAACTGGATCTTTACTGTGTTGCGTTTGGTATCAGAGACTTCTAAAGAAGGTAGCAGCATGAAACAGGGGTGGGGGAGAGGCAAGATGGACAAGAGGGCAGGACCCCCTTAGCAGCAACATTAGTAGACAATGGACTTCAAAAGCTAGAATTCTCCATCTCAATTACCTGCTCAGAGAAACCTATTCCATCTTTCACCACAGAGACAAAACATACACATAAGATACACTAAGAAAGGATGAGATGAATCCATAATAGTTTCTTAAATAATTCCTTATTAAAAAGTAAGTAATTCTGAAGATTCTTTATACTTCTTAATTCATAGCAACTCCTAGAGAGACCTTTGCTTTCCAGGGTCTGTTGACTGGGAATAGAACACTCACCGTAATGAAACTGCCAACAACAGAAAGTGGATGCACTATGGAGTTTTTTGGAAATGAGATTTGAAAATAAAATTTTAACTGGAGACTAATATTAGAATATTCCTGTGTAATATCTGACCTCTGTGTCATGAAGCACCAGAGGTTCCTTTCCATGCATATTTCCATTTCTAATATCCTGAGGTCATTTCCTGTGTGTCAGCTTTATAATTGTCCCACTGTTTAACAGCTCTGTCCAGGCATTCTCTCAAATGTGGGTTCTTTCATCATCAACTTAGGAACACAGAATTAAAGTTTGTTTCAGAGTAATTTAAATTCCAGTGATCAATTTTCTGGTTTCCTGGCTGTCACCCTTCTTCTCTGGCTTCCTTTCTTCCTCATCTTTTTTTTTTTTTTTTGAGGAGCTAAAGGTTTCTTGATATATAAATATTCCCAGAGCCACTCTTTTTTACCTTGTACCTAATTCTCCATTTGTGGCAGCTGTGTTGATTATCATTTCTTTCTATTATCTTCCTTTAAATCATGCTGACATTTTTGTCACATCTTAAGAATATAGTTTTTCAGCAAAATCAACAAATATACTATTTCCAACATTCATCAACTATTTTTATTTTACTTGGGAGTCTGTGGATTGCTATTACATAATATGAATTACGTGATAATCTCTTTCCTTTTCCAAAATATTTCTTCAACAGTTTGTCAAGAGCTACATAACATACAAAAATACTTGGTTTTCAAGGACCTGGCTTAAAGTAAAAAAATTTTTTAGTACAATATGTATTTTTAAGGTAGCATTTTTAATATATATATTTAAAATTTTTATTTTTTCTTTTTGGCTGCAGTGTGGTTTGTGAGATCTTATTTCCCTAACCAGGGATTGATCCAAGGCCCTTGGAAGTAAGAGCACAGGACCCTAACCACTGGACTACCAGGGAATTACATATAATATGTGTTGTTTTGAAATAACTTGGGACTTCCTGACAGCCCAATTGTTAAAATTTTGTGCTCCCACTATAGAGGACACGAGTTTGATATCTGGTTGGGGAACTAAGATCTCATGTGCTGTTTGGTACAGCCAAAAATAAATAAATAGATAAAACAACTTTATTGGGGTGTAAGTTACATACTACAAAACACACATCTTATGAGTAAAGGCAATTTTTGGTAAATATATAAAGTCCTGCAGCAACCACGATGGTCAAATTTTAGAACACATTCATTACCGCAGAGAATAGTTCTGTATCATTTGCAGTTCAGCTTCACACCCCATCCACAAACTCTGGAATCTCTGGTCTACTTTTTGTTTCCCTCTGGTTTTACCTTTTCTTTAGTGTCATATAATTGGAATCATACAGTTTTGACACTTTGTATCATAGTTTCCAAGGTTTTGTTTTTCTAGTGTTTTTATTCTTTGTACAAATGAATTAACTATGGAAAAAAATAATATAAATACTAGAGGAAAATTTTCGTGATGGTAGATATTATTTTTATAAATGTATAGACTTTTATACATTGACCTGTATATGCAAATATGTGCACATGTATGTAGACTGGGAAATGGGCAATATTGACCCACACATGTATTTGATTTATTCTTAGAACAATCTTGTTGCATGTATTTTAGCAAAAGTTGGTAGTACAAAGCACTGTTCTAGTCTTATAGAAAATAAAAATAGAAAAGGATAACAAAACACAATTTTTTCTGCTCTTACACAAATTTTGGTAGAAATATAATTATAAGGCAAAATATAGTAGGCATAACAAGATAGTACAAAAAGTATATTGGGTACTTGAAAGAAGAAAAAAGAATTTGATAAATCAGCAAAGTTCAATGATTGCTTTTGAATAGAAGGGCCTAGGTGGATGGAAAGAAATTTTAAAATATATATATTTATATTTATTTATTTTATTTATTATTTATTTTTGGCTGCATCAGGTCTTCATTGGGTGGATTGAAACTTGATGGGTGAAGATGGAAAAGACTGACAGGCCAGGCAGAGAAAACTACATGAGAAAAAGCTAGGGAGGTTTTCAAAAAGTTGAGAACACTGTGTAGACTCTTGGCTTGATAAATATTTGTTGAAGGGAATGAAATTTTAATGTCCTGTTTATAAAGCAAGTGCTAATAAAGTGAAGCTGAAATGGGTTTGTAGTTGATAATCCATGTTGGGAGTGCATGTGTTGAAATAAAATTATAGCAAACCTCACTTCACTTTCTATACATCAGCTTATTGCCTGTGTCTGAAAAGCCTCTCTACTTCCTGCTCACTGCTTCTTATCCTTCAGGGTTGAGTTTCACTAGGCTCTTCTTAGGAAGCCTTTCTTGACTTTCCTCCCCAGCCAGAGTTATATGTTTTTGTTTTTGTTTTTTTTTCTTTCCCTGTGCCAGCTCTTTAATCACAGTGCTTATGTTTAAAGCATTGATTTTTGTGCTGGTCTTACTACTAAACTGTGGAAACTTGAGGGCAGAAATTTTCTTTTACTTGTCTTTGCTTTACCAGTTCTTGGATGTTAAGGCAAGCTTCACTTGAGCACCCAACAGGAGCTAACAGGAGTCTAGTTCAAGGATGGTGGTGGTGGAGGTGTTTAGTCACTCAGCCATGTCTGACTCTCTGAACCTCCATGGACTATATAGCCCACCAGGTTCCTCTGTCCATGGGATTTTCCTGGAAAGAATCCTGGAGTGGGTTGCCATTTCCTCTTCCAAGGGATCTTCCTGACCCAGGGATTGAACCTGCGTTACCCATGTCTCTTGCATTTCAGGTGAATTCTTTACCACTGAGCTACTGGGGAAGCCCTAGTTCAAGGACAAAATACATTAAATTGAGAATTGGGTTGATGGTTTTCTCTCTTGCCTGTATGTTAACCCTTCTTTTGTTCCAGTAACATGTCTTACAATTCTTCATTTGTAGCCAGGAACTGAAGTGTTGCATGCATTCCACAACTCTGTACTTGGCCCATGATGGCCTTGGCCTCTGGTTCCACATCTTTCTACTTCAAGTTCAATGGCCTCCTTTTCAAAAGTACTTTTTCTAAAACCTCATCAGGGTGGTGTTCTTCCAACTTTGAATTTCCATGATGATTTTCAATACCACTTTCATGAGCACCTTCTATTTTCTAGACCATATCTTGAGGTAGAATCTACATTTCATATACTTTTTATTCCCCCCAAACCAAGAGATTTTCTCAGAATAAACATACACTCAAAATGCCTTCAGTGTCTTTCTTTTAAGTGGCCATTGACTATTTGTCAGTCTTTGCTGATCATAAGCTATTCAATAAATATTTACAAATGGTTCATGCATCACACACTTTGGGGGAAAAACTGCAGAGTGACACAATGTGAATGAAAATGCAATTTGGAAGCAGAAAAAGAAAAAAAAATCAGAAATATATCCTCTAGCAAAGTATAGAAGTTCAGAAAATCATTTGAAACCTCGCTTTGTTGATGAAAATTTCTACAAAAATCTAGCAAGCCTGTAAGCAATTTGAAAAAATGAAACCCTGAAAGAAATAAACATTTTCTCAGCATAGACAGAATTTTAAAAGAACTTTGTAGCTTCCTTTACTGTTATGAACATGTCTTTTCAGTAACTACATAGTGACTAATTTTTATTAAAGCTAATCATTTACGGAAGAACTGTACAAAAAAGATCTTCATGACCCAGATAATCATGATGGTGTGATCACTCACCTAGAGCCAGACATCCTGGAATGTGGAGTCAAGTGGGCCTTAGAAAGCATCACTACGAACAAAGCTAGTGGAGGTGATGGAATTCCAGTTGAGCTGTTTCAAATCCTGAAAGATGATGCTGTGAAAGTGCTGCACTCAGTATGCCAGCAAATTTGGAACACTCAGCAGTGGCCACAGGACTGGAAAAGGTCAGTTTTCATTCCAATTCCAAAGAAAGGCAAGGCCAAAGAATGCTCAAATGATCGTACAATTGCATTCATCTCACATGCTAGTAAAGTAATGCTCAAAATTCTCCAAGTCAGGCTTCAGCAATACGTGAACCATGAACTTCCTGATGTTCAAGCTGATTTTAGAAAAGGCAGAGGTACCAGAGATCAAATTGCCAACATCCGCTGGATCATGGAAAAAGCAAGAGAGTTCCAGAAAAACATCTATTTCTGCTTTATTGACTATGCCAAAGCCTTTGACTGTGTGGATCACAAGAAACTGTGGAAAATTCTGAAAGAGATGGGAATACCAGATCACCTGACCTGCCTCTTGAGAAATTTGTATGCAGGTCAGGAAGCAACAGTTAGAACTGGACATGGAACAACAGACTGGTTCCAAATAGGAAAAGGAATACATCAAGGGTGTACACTGTCACCCTGCTTATTTAACTTCTATGCAGAGTACATCATGAGAAACGCTGGGCTGGAAGAAACACTAGCTGGAATCAAGATTGCCAGGAGAAATATCAATCATCTCAGATATGCAGATGACACCACCCTTATGGCAGAAAGTGAAGAGGAACTAAAAAGCCTCTTGGTGAAAATGAAAGTGGAGAGCAAAAAAGTTGGCTTAAAGCTCAACATTCAGAAAACGAAGATCATGGCATCCAGTCCCACCACTTCATGGGAAATAGATGGGAAAACAGTGTCAGACTTTATTTTTGGGGGCTCCAAAATCACTGCAGATGGTGATTGCAGCCATGAAATTAAAAGACGCTTACTCCTTGGAAGAGAAGTTATGACCAACCTAGATAGTATATTCAAAAGCAGAGACATTACTTTGCTGACTACGGTCCGTCTAGTCAAGGCTATAGTTTTTCCTGTGGTCATGTATGGATGTGAGAGTTGGACTGTGAAGAAGGCTGAGTGCCGAAGAATTGATGCTTTTGAACTGTGGTGTTGGAGAAGATTCTTGAGAGTCCCTTGGACTGCAAGGAGATCCAACCAGTCCATTCTGAAGGAGATCAGCCCTGGGATTTCTTTGGAAGGACTGATGCTGAAGCTGAAACTCCAGTACTTTGGCCACCTCATGCAGGGAGTTTACTCATTGGAAAAGACTCTTTTGCTAGGAGGGATTAGGGGCAGGAGGAGAAGGGGACGACAGAGGATGAGATGGCTGGATGGCATCACGGACTCGATGGACGTGAGTCTGAGTGAACTCTGGGAGATGGTGATGAACAGGGAGGCCTGGTGTGCTGCGATTCATGGGGTCACAAAGAGTCGGACGTGACTGAGCGACTGAACTGAACTGAACTGAATCATTTATCTTTAAGTGCATTTGGTTTTGCAGATCAAGTATTGACTAGGAAGCTATGTACGGATTATGACAATGAGAAAAAAAAGAAATCTACTTTGAGCTTTTCCCTTTTATCTAAACAATGGCATTCATTCTTCCTTCCTTTCAAAAGCATTCACTTTGGTCAGAAATTTTTGCCATCTCACATTGATTGCCTTGGAGACTTCAGTAAACACATCAGATCTTACTCTTATAAACCCTGTTTCTCCTTCCTGCAAAACTGAACTCATCTTTGATAACCTTAGCACAGCACATCCTAATGGGTCTTGCTTTCCAAGCAAACTGCTGTCATGTTAATTTTTATTAGGATTTTTGAAAGGAAATATAAAAATATCCCTTTAAAGTGATTAAATGTTATAGAATATTTTGAGGAATAATGTCATAGAATTTGCTCTTATGTCTCAGCCATGGTACCTATGAAACATGGAGTCCACTTACCCTGCAGGTTAAGGAACCTGACTCAAAACTACTCCCAGGGTGAATCAACAATGCTCTAGAAAAAGTGATCAGCGAGGGCCAGTCCATTTTGGTACATGTTCTTATTAAGTTGTTGAAGGAAGGGTGAAACCTTGGCTGGCAGAAGCCTTCCCTTACTGATTTATCTCTCACAGTTTTCTTGAGGAGACACTGCAAAGGCATTCTCAAAAAACTTTAATATTTCCCCAGGCACAATGAGACGGTTGAATACTAATTCCCCATTTTCATGTCTTCTGTTTTTTGTCCTTTTAGCCAATGCACACTTCCCTGTTCTCCCCACTGAGGCCTCTTCCTTCTCTCTCGCATCCCTCTCAAAACTGGAAGCAATTTTCTACATCAAACATCTACTGTTTTCCTTTGGTTTGGAATGCCTGTGTTTGTCCTACTCTCTGTGCTCACTTTTAAAGGGTAGAGAATACAGGGATATTTTTCTCCGAGCTCTTCAATGTTAACAAAATAGAGATGCTGGCACTTTGTCAATAGTTTTATCTACCATACATTTGAAAAACTTTGCCCTGCCATAGGAGTGCACTAGGTGTACTGAGAAAATTTCAGAAGGATCTCAGCTTGGGCTGTGGCTGTGCTTCCATGCAAGTGCCAAGACAAAGTTCAATGAATGTTTGTTGAATGAATGCATAAATAAACAGTGAGAAAACGAGAGCCAACTCTACTGACTCCACAGGATGGCCTTTCATACTTTATAACAGATTCTAGAATTGTAAATCTACTATCATTTGGAAGGCTGTATCCTGATTATGTTAATGTAGTCTTAGCAACGGTGGTTTGGAGATCAAACTTGTTCTAAACATGTGGTCAACTGGGAGTATGATTCTCAATAAGAAGTTATTCTGTGAGTTTGTTTATTTTTATTTATTTGGCTATACCCGGTCTTAGTGGCAGCCTGTGGGATCTAGTTCCCTAACAGGGGATTAAACCTGGGCCCCCTGCATTGGGAACATAAAGTCTCAGCCCCTGGACCACCAGAGAAATCCCTGTTCTGTGATTTTGGATCTTTCTACAACAATCTTTAAAAACTTTCCTATTTTAAGTTTTATTATTACAAGCTTCCTTTATTTTTCTTGTAAGTGGGTTAGAAATACATTGTAAATAATAAAGGCACAAGCAGAATAAACACTGACTTTGACATAGTGAAATAATTATTACAGCCAAGTAATTAGCATATCATCTCTTCACCTAGTTACCTTTTCTTTTGTTTTAATGATGAGAGCACTTGAAATCTACTCTCAGCAAATTCCAGTATTCAGTGAGGTATTATTGACTACAGTCATCATGCTGGGCTCTAGATCTCTAGATTTAGTTATCTTATAGAACTGCAATTCAACATCTCCCCATTTCCCCCATCTCCCCTCTATCCCTGGTAAACAAGGTTCTATTTTTTGCTTCTAGGAATTTGACTTTTTTTCCATTTTATTTTTGGCCACACCAAGTGGCATGTGCAATTTTACTCCCCTGACCAGGGATTGGACTCTTGCCCCTGCACTGGAAGTATGGGAGTCTTAACCATTGGACTGCCAGGGAAGCCCCTGAATTCAACTTTTTAAGATTCTACTACGTAATTGAGATCATGTGATTGTTTTCTTCCTGCATTTGGCTTACTTTACCTAGCATACTTGCACTCATCTCACATGCTAGTAAAGTGATGCTTAAAATTCTCCAAGCCAGGCTTCAGCAATACATGAACCATGAACTTCCAGATGTTCAAGCTGGTTTTAGAAAAAGCAGAGGAACCAGAGATCAAATTGCCAACATCTGCTGGACCATGGAAAAAGCAAGAGAGTTCCAGAAAAACATCTATTTCTGCTTTATTGACTATGCCAAAGCCTTTGACTGTGTGGATCACAAGAAACTGTGGAAAATTCTGAAAGACATGGGAATACCAACCACCTGACGTTGCCTCTTGAGAAACCTGTATGCAGGTCAGGAAGCAACAGTTAGAACTGGACATGGAGCAACAGACTGGTTCCAAACAGGAAAAGGAGTATGTCAAGGTTGTATATTGTCACCCTGCTTATTTAACTTATATGCAGAGTACATCATGAGAAACGCAGGGCTGGATGAAGCACAAGCTGGAATCAAGATTGCCAGGAGAAATATCAGTCACCTAAGATATGCAGATGACACCACCCTTACGGCAGAAAGTGAAGAACTAAAGAGCCTCTTGATGAAAGTGAAAGAGGAGAGGGAAACAGTTGGCTTAAAGCTCAACATTCAGAAAATGAAGATCATGGTGTCTGGTCCCATCACTTCATGGCAAATAGATGGGGAAACAGTGGAAACAGTGGCTAACTATTTTTCTGGACTCCAAAATCACTGCAGATGGTGCTTGCAGCAATGAAATTAAAAGAGGCTTACTCCTTGGAAGGAAAGTTATGACCAACCTAGACAGCATCTTAAAAAGCAGAGACATTACTTTGCCAACTAAGGTCCGTCTAGTCAAGGCTAGGGTTTTTCCAGTAGTCATGTATGGATGTGAGAGTTGGACTATAAAGAGAGCTGAGCGCCGAAGAATTGATGCTTTTGAACTGTGGTGTTGGAGAAGACTCTTGAGAGTCCCTTGGACTGCAAGGAGATCCAACTAGTCTATCCTAAAGGAGATCAGTCATGGGTTTTCATTGGAAGGACTGATGTTGAAGCTGAATCTCCAATACTTAGGCCACCTGATGCGAAGAACTGACTCATTTGAAAAGACCTTGATGCTGGGAGGGATTGGGGGCAGGAGGAGAAGGTGACAACAGAGGATGGAGATGGTTGGATGGCATCATGACTCAATGAACATGGGTTTGGGTGGACTCTGGGAGTTGGTGATGGACAGGGAGGCCTGGCGTGCTGCGGTTCATGGGGTCTCAAAGAGTTGGACACGACTGAGCAACTGAACTGAACTGAACTGAACCCAGCATATTGTACTAATTATATACATACATCATTATATACAAATTTGGGGCTTCCCAGGTCATACTAGTGGTAAAGATACACCTGCCAATGTAGGAGACATAAGAGACATGAGATCGATCTCTGGGTCAGGAAGATCCCCTGAAGGAGGAAATGAGAACCCACTCCAGTATACTTGCCTTGAAGAATCCCATAGACAGAGGAACCTGGCAGGCTAGAGTCCAAGGGGTTGCAAAGAGTTAGACATGACTGAGTGTCTGAGCACACACACATACAGATACACACACAAACACGCAGATACACCCACACATATAGCAGCAAATCATCATGTTGTACAACTTAAATATATACCATTTTTATTTTAAAAGACATTTATATCCTGATTCCAGTTATGTGAGAAATTAGGAAAAGCAAAAGTGTAATGATAGAAATCAGACTACTGTTTGCTAGGGCCAGGAAGTAGAGCAGGGATTAACTACAAAGAATTATGAGTGAACTTTTGAGGGTGATGGAAATGTTTAGCATTATGAGTGTGGTGGTGGTGGCCTACTATATTTATATCTTTTAAGGCTGTACACACAAAATTAGTGACTTTTGTTATGTGTTAATTCTACACCAGTAAGGCTGATTTAAAAAGTGAAAAGCAAAACACACAAATAAATATATCTTTGGGGTTTGGAAAAAAAAATAAGGAAAAAAATACTGCCAATTGAGGCTGGCACCGGAGGAGAATCTCACTGTAGGAATCTCCTGGCAGAGCTGGACCCTGAGGCTGTAACCACCCTCTTGGGATTATTTGCTATCTCCATTATGGCCATCAGAGGTGTCCTTTAACTTTCTGGTCCAAATTTAGAGAAAGGACTTTGCTCTTGTTTTGCAATAACTTAACTGAGATATGGTAGAATATTTTTTATATCCATTACCAAAAATCAAGAATTAAAAGGGAAGCAATCATAGAAGAACACTATTGTTGTTGTTTTCCAGTCGCTAAGTCACGTCCAACTCTTTGTGACCCCATGGACTATAGCACACCAGGTTCCTCTGTCCTTCACTATCTCCCGAGTTTGCTCAGATTCATGTCCATTGAATTGATGATGCTATCTAACCATCATAGAAGAACACAATGAATCTTCTAAATAATTCCAATTACATTTTAGAAAAGCAGACAGGGTTTGCTGTAGGCTGTAGGTTAGGCTGCAGTTTGCTACCCTCTTCTCTAAATGTTAAGATCTGGTCCATTCCCATGGGCAAAATAAGCTCTTGACAAGTTCTCTCTTTACTCTCTCTTTATTGGCTCTGTCTCACAAGAGCTTTCTTGGGCTATCTGCATCCCCCAGCTATCAGATGAATAAGGAAGGTTAAGGATGATGATCTATTGAGGGTTTTTCTCCCCTAAGGTCAGTGACATCAAACATTATCTGCCCCTCCAGGGACCACTCACCCTCTATAGTCTAAAGTGGGCCCTTCCTTTATAAATCTTTAAACAAAAATCATAATCTTGTCAGAAAGTAATGCAAGAATTGTAGCAGCTTTGTAAAATGTGAACTTATTTAGTTAGGAAAGAGAGACACACTTCCTCATGAATTTTTTAGAAACATAATGCAATTACTCTTATTTTTATTGGATTTGTTGTTTATTAAAGGCAGAGAGTGCACATATAGACACAAATTTGCTTTGGGTTTCTCAGTGAACCCTGAATAATGCAGAAATAGTTGACTGCTGAAGTCAGAGGGCTGAAAGCAGCTGGGCTGAGGTTGGGAGAAAAGGGGTATGTACATCACCTCCATACATATTCTACCTATATTCCTACATCAGCTGCTGTTGGTACTTACATACAGAAAAGTTATCCTTAAAAAACTCAAGCCTTAAGCAGAAGAAATCAAGGATCTCAACTTTCTCCTGCCATTACTCAAAGCTATCACTCAAGTCAAAAGCTTGGGTCTGTTTGGATTGAGAGCCTCGGACTCCTTTCTTTCCTTCTTGAAGTTAAGATTGACACGAGTATTGTGATACTCAGACGAATATCAGGGCGATTCTTATAGCCAATAGATGTAGCACATCTTATTCCAGACACGGAGTCATTGACTTAGCTCATTTGAAGACTGTGTGATCCGTCTCATTTCCTACAACTGCAAAGTAGGAACTTCCCTGATGGTCCAGCGGTTAAGACTCCATGCTTCTAATGCAGAGAGAGGGCTTGGGTTCAATCTCTGATCAGGCAACAAAGATCCACATACCATGTGGCCCGCCAGAAAACAACAACAACAACAACAAACTGCAAAGCGGATGTGATATCATGGATTTGAGCATCTCATCATCTCCTGGCTCTGTACATCTGATGCTCCCATTTCCCTCTGACACTTCTCCATCATTGTGATTTTTTGGTATGTCCTTTGTCTCTGGAACTTCCAGATGCTCCAGTCTCATCTCCTGTATTTACTGCCCCAGTCCGTGGGTCAGTTATTTCCTTTGCATTCCAAGGTGGACTGGTTCCTTTTTACTGGAGAATATGGATGTATTTCACAACGTCTGGATGCAAGGTGTGACAAATTGTATTTTTCATCTAGGATTAAAAAAAGGTGGGTTCCCTCTTAAGACCTTGTGGTGAGCACTGCCAGTATCCAGGGAGGAGGTTGGTGGTGTGAGGAAGCTATGTATTCACAAGTTTTAAAGAGTTTCCTGGAAGCCACCATCCATGTTGAGAAAAGGCCTTTGCCATTGGAAAATTTCTCATAGCTATTTATGAATGAAGACCGAGGAAGGACAGTAAACCTGGCATGCCTGCGATCTGCTTGTAGGCCTCAACCTGAGATTAACAGAGTCCCGGTGTGATGGTAGATCATGTGAGCTGCTTCATGAGACAATTTAGATTTGGAGTCTTTAAGCTGAAGTACTAACAGCAGCCTCTCGGGGTTTTGTGTGTTAGTATTTACTGTGTGCGTTTTCTGCTCTAGAGGGTGTCAGTTCAGTTCAGTTCAGTCACTCAGTTGTGTCCGACTATTTGCGACCCCATGAATCGCAGCACACCAGGCCTACCTGTCCATCACCAACTCCTGGAGTTCACTCAGACTCACGTCCATCGAGTCAGTGATTCCATCCAGCCATCTCATCTTCTGTTGTCTTCTTCTCCTCCTGCCCCTAATCCCTCCCAGCATCAGAGTCTTTTCCAATGAGTCAACTCTTTGCATGAGGTGGCCAGGGTACTGGAGTTTCAGCTTCAACATCGTTTCTTCCAAAGAAATCCCAGGGCTGATCTCCTTCAGAATGGACTGGTTGGATCTCCTTGCAGTCCAAGGGACTCTCAAGAGTCTTCTCCAATACCACAGTTCAAAAGCATCAATTCTTCAGTGCTCAGCTTTATTCAGAGTCCAACTCTCACATCCCTACATGACCACAGGAAAAACCATAGCCTTGACCAGATGGACCTTGTGGCAAAGTAATGTCTCTGCTTTTGAATATGCTGTCTAGGTTGGTCATAACTTTCCTTCCAAGGAGTAAGCGTCTTCTAATTTCATGGCTGCAGTCACCATCTGCAGTGATTTTGGAGCCCCAAAAAATAAAGTCTGACACTGTTTCCACTGTTTTCCCATCTATTTCCCATGAAGTGATGGGACCGGATGCCATGATCTTTGTTTTCTGAATGTTGAGCTTTAAGCCAACTTTTTCACTCTCCTCTTTCACTTTCATCAAGAAGCTTTTTCGTTCCTCTTCACTTTCTGCCGTAAGGGTGGTGTCATCTGCATATCTGAGGTTATTAATATTTCTTCTGGCAATCTTGATTCCAGCCTGTTTCTTCCAGCCCAGCGTTTCTCATGAGGTACTCTGCATAGAACTTAAATATGCAGGTGTAGATTGGAGCTAGTGATTTGAGTTCATCTCCCATTTTGTTTGTAAGTATGGTGATTCTTTCCACCTGCAATATAGGAGACTGCCTGCAATGCAGGACACATGGTTTGATAGTTTGATCCCTGGATCAGGAAGATCCCCTGGAGAAGGAGATGGCAATCCACTCCACTATTCTTGCCTGGGAAATCCCATGGACAGAGGAGCCTGGTGGGCTGCAGTCCCTATGGACTGTACGCAAGAGTTGGACACAACTTAGCAACTAAACCAGAACCACCACCACCATCGTGATTCTTTATAGAAACGAGAAGAATAACGATGTAATAATATTACAAAAAAGAAGTTCATGATTATCACATGTGAGAATAATGGGACAAGGGAGAGTGAAAACCAGAAGAGTTTTCTGATTTAAAGATGTTGGTGATACTTTAATAAAAATGGGGATATGAGGTATCAGTGCAGGAGTCTACAAGAAGGTTGGAAATGTGTATCTGGAATCAGAAAAGATCTGGGTGAATGGATTCAGGATCCATTTGACAGACATAATGAATTATTTTTTCCTTGGGTCTGACATGTACCTTGAAAATTATAGTATGTATGCTGGAAATAGTAGTATATGGATGATTTTTAATTCAAAGGGGATAAATGAGTCAAATATGAAGATACTTCAAAGAATAAAGCTCAATTTGCGCTCTCATGTCCTTTTAGAATATATGAGTGTTAAATTCAAGATCTAAATAGCAACGACAAAAAAGACTGGTTCAAAGTACTGCTAGACTACAAAGTTATAAGCATGTGCTCTATGCTAATGTGAGAATTACTGTGATTATAGGAGCTGTTGGTAAATTGCATGTTTCAAAAAGTAGAAATTACTTTCCCTTGAGAAATGTGAAAGTTATTTCAGGGTTATATTTGTGTTTTGTTTGTAAGTTACTTTTCTTGAGATACGTAGTTCTTAATTTGGGGTTGTATTTTTATTTCCTTAACAAAGAGTTGGCACTTTGTAACTATCAGCGCTTCTGGTTAAGTTGAACAAACTAACTGTTGTAGATATATCTATGCTGATTGTTCATGTCAGTTAAACTCACTGTTAAAAGGCGAGGAACTAAGTAAATTCTTCTCTGTGTCGTACGTTTAACATGTTGGAGGCCAGTTTTAATATGAATCTACAAAGGAAAATAACTGAAAAAGCCAAGTCAGAAATTTTACTCCTTTTAAGGGGGATTTAAAATCAAGTCATATATTCATTGGAAGGAATCTTCAAGATGACTTTTATTTTTCTGTAAGGTTTCCCTGAGTGGGATTAGGCATGGGGTGTAGGTAGAGTTTATCGAGGCTATGAGACCCACAGTGCGGGATAATTGAGTGGCTTTTTTCCTGTGGTGTCCATCAGCACCATTTTTGTCATGCCCTTTTCTTAACATTGGTGGTGACACAGAGATTTGACAAATTTGCATGTGTGGTAGATATACCCCCCAATTATCCTTGTAATTCTGATCCCTTTTAAAGAGGACTCAGAATTCTCCTATACCAGGGATACAAACAGTTGTTAGTAAAAATACATGATACAACCCATCAGCTATCTTTGTGAAAGAAGAAACAAAACCTGGTAAGAATACTAATAGATTTGGAAACCTCAGTTGGACCCATCAAAAACAGAAATGTTCAAGAACCAGGTGGTTTCCCAGTGTAAACATTTGCTGATTGCAACTTTGGTTCAATTACTGTAATTTATCTTTCTATTGAGTCCTCTTTCAATATCAGTGCATTAGAATTGCAAGTTCATTGGGTTTTGGCCAAAATCTTCTTAATCAACTTTGTATCATTGCCATTTTAGGCAGGGTCCTGTCCAAATCAGTTTTTGTTATGCTGTTTCTAATGCAGGTGTGCCAGTGGCCTAAAATAAGGCCACATCTTAAGCCCCAGGACAAAACCAGCCAGAATCTCTTAGGACATTAATTACACTTTTCAGATCAATGAAATCTTATACTCCCCCAAAGTACAGAGGACAAAAATGGCAATTTGGCAGTGTTCCCCATGGTGTGGACTCAATACCCTCTTCCTCTAATCCCAGATGAATGATGTGCTCTGGCTCTGACTGGGACAGGCCTGAGGCACTGTGCCAAAGGAATCTAGAAGGTTCTGTCTTTCCAAATGTGAATCAGTGTTAATCTGAGGTCTGATGACCTTGGGTTTCAATCTTAATCTTGGTCTTGCTATTACTCAGTTTTTATAAAGCCTCACTTTTCTTATCTATAAAAGAATGTAATAAAAGTATTGAAAACATGTTTCTACTTTCTGATTTCTGTCTACCTTATTTCTCCTGCTCTCTCTTTAAATAGACCTTAAGCTCTGAATTTCACAGAACTGACCAGACTTTAAAAACTGAGGTAGGATGTAAGCCTCTCCATGCCCTTCCTTCATATTCATTGCAACAAAACTGACATTGCTTTCATTTTTTTCTACTTTAAGCACTGCAGAAAGCTATGGATACCCAATACAAAGAAAAGACAAGCATGAAAAGAATAAATTTAAGATCTGAGAAAAGGGTATGAAAATATTCATAGAAGACTAAATATTTATGAGCAGACATGGGAATATGTTGATGTTCAGTGGTAATCAAGGGATACCAATTCATAATATCACATTTCAAGCATCAAAGTAATTTTAAAAAATAATGGCATACTTTATGCTGATGAGATGGGTGAGATTTATATTGCTAGTCAGAGTATACATACATACATGCTCAGTCGCTCAGTCGTTTCCAACTCTTTGCTACTCTGTGGACTGAGCTTGCTGGGGTCCCCCATCCATGAGATTTCCTAGACGAGAATACTAGAAGAGTGGGTTGCTATTTTCTTCTTCAGAGCATCTTCATGACCCAGGGATCAAACCCACATCTCCTTTGTTTCCTGCATTGGCAGGTGGATTCTTCCCACCTAGGAAGCCTAGTCAGAGTATAAATTGTGAAAAACTTTATATAGAAAATAATTTAGCAATATGTACCAACAGCCATTGGGCCCACTGCCCCGCCCACCTCCTTTTAGGATTTATTCTAAACAATCCATTCAGAAAATTGAATAAATATTTCTGTAATTATGTCTAAAAGCAACATAAATACATAACAACAGAGAGTTCAATAAAGTATAGTATAATGATGGGATGTCACATGACATGATCATTTAAAATGACATATTAAAGAGCAGTTAATATTAACAGAACAAAATAATTATGCAGTGGAGTCTACTGGAAGTATGCTGTGATTTTAATTATGTAAGTATATTTTATATACATACTTTGGTATCTAAACGAAAGACAATATATCCCTATCAATCACTGTTCAATGATTTTCTCAGAGGGGTGAATGTAGAAATGTTTTCTCATTTCTCCTTTAACTTCATTCCGTGTTCTCTAATGTAGAAATGAAAATGTATTTCTTCAGCAAGTATACTGAAATACACTAAAAAACAATATTTAGGATTTTAAAGGAAAATTTGATTTTTAAATTGGTTAAATGCCAAATTATGATATGCTTAGCAATTTCAGCACACATATTTTTGTCAGATATGTTTCTAATCTTAAACCATACTAGCACAAAATGCAATTTGTCACTTCCAATCATAACCAGTAAAAGGAGGAAACAAAGTGTAAACCAAAAATTGCTATTTCTACTGAGAAAACAAATGAAAAGATCACAAAAAGATATTCTTTGTGCATTATTTCCTCTTTGCTGGATTTGAGTCACTTTGTTGGCAGCAATAATTCTTTAAGTCAGTTAGGATATCCTTTCACTGTCCTTTAGGAAATACCGGTCCAGTGATCTCAAAAGATTAAAGCAGCATCCAGTGTATCTGACTCACTTAGAAGGTTTAATATTCTCTCACATAGTTTCTTAGGAACATGAATAAGACTTTGAGCCTATCAACTTTTCCTTATTAAAATTTTTAAAAAATAAAACTTAAGTAAGTGATTTTTAAATTAGTACTCCTCAGTCAAAGCTGCCCCCATATGGTAAAATTTCACAAGGTGTCAAATTCTTACAAGCCAAAGGTCTGTCACATGTGTTCTTAATCATTTCCAACTGAACTTGTATTTGAGATGTAAATGTTGTTTTTAAAGACATGCTTCCATTACAAGTGAATTGGGCATCTTCACCCCACATGCTTTTCAATCATATGAAATTGCTGATTCTGGTCTTGCAGTGACTCATTTTAACTCCCAACTAAATAAAACAAAGAATGCTGTAGATCTGAACTCTAGCAACCTAATCTTGAAATTATTAAAAATACATGAACCAGATGGCAACCCTCCAGGGTACATCATCTGACACAGATATCAGATTAGAAATAATCTTTCATAAGCAGACTGTTTAATAGCACACTTTCTCTAGACCTCCATTAATGTTGGTGTGTTGCATGAAATTGTCTAGAGACCAATTACTTAGAGGCCTGACCCAAACTATAGGAAATAAAAAATGTATTAGCCAATCTGTAGCAAACAGAAATGCTCATTAAATTAATATTAGTCCAAAAACAATATAGAGTACCATTCATGAAAAATGCATTGGCTTATAAAGATATCACTTCACCTCACTGGAAGGCTTTTAATAACATACATTTGAGCAGTACATTGTATTTTTGATGTATATATTCTCCCCTAATAAACTTATTTATTGCCACTCGGGTGTTGCAATAATCCATACAGTAACTAGAGAATGTTTCAAGAAATCTGAACTCTTAGTGAGCAGGGAAAGCTTTGCCTTCTTTTTCAAGAAGGAAACCAAGGCTACAAACTGAGTCTTCTGCAAAAGTCAACATAAGTTGTAGCAGACTGGCATGAAAATTTGCTTCATGATATAATTTGTTTTCTGACTTTCCAAATCACCTCAAACGGAACTCAAGTTCCTCTTTGCAAATGAGAAGCAGTCATAGTAGCCAGGGAGCCCTGGATTCAATCTGAGGATTATTTGTTCTACTCCATGTTTGTTAGTTTGCTTTCTTCATGGATCTGTTATTATTCAATAGGTTTCTTTTGGCTGGACTATAAAGGGCTGTGACTGAAGTTACTCATCTTTTATCTGTTGGCTCTACCCAAACACAGAGAGAACACTCAGCCTTTCCTTCACTGAGGCCAAACACTTGGAAAAAAAAATCAATTAGAAGCATCAGCAATGTCAAGTTTACATACATTTAAAATAAAGCAATACTTGCTCGTTTCTCTAATGAAATGTATTTTTTTTTCAGTTAGATCTTAAAGCTGTTTCTTTAATATTTTATAAAATTAATGTTTATTGTAAAAATAGAGAAAGAAAGGAGAAGTCCATGTCACACAATCGCTAACTCTTTGATAAATTTCATTCCATCCTCAAGTATTTACATATACTTATTTGCTGAGGTTATTCAATTGATTATGAAAACATAAGCTGATCCTGGGCAATGTGCTATACACTGTGAGAAGGACTGGATAATGTGTGTGTGTTTGTGGGTGTTTGTGCGTGTGCATACATGTGTGCATGCGCTGTCCTCAAGTGACATACAGTTTGGTAGTACAGAAATATAATGCAGAAAGTCTTATTTGGGGAATAATTTTATATACATATAAAACATAGTATATATGGTAATGTATATTTTTATCTTGCTTTCATAATATACATAATGAACATATGCCACTTCATTAAAATTTTGTGACAGTATCATTTAAAGGTTATATATTTCTTAATATGAGTGCTCTTTATTTAGACATTTCCCTAATGATAAATATGTTCTTTAGTTTTATTTAGAAAATAAGTAGCAAAATGTTGGTGCTTATATTTTTCTCATTTCTATGTGCTTTAGGAAAAATTACTAATTAGGGAATTTGTGTGTCAAAAGCTCAGAAAATTTCAAGATTTAATACAACTGATTACCTTCCAGAAAGGCTACGGAAATTTCCACTCTCATTGCAGAGTCTATGAACGAGACAATCATACTACTTCATGCCAACATTCTGTTATTTGAGAAAATTATCACTAACATATTGGTTGAAAATGGCAGCTCTTTGTTTTAGTTTACATTTCCTTGTTAGTAAGTTTGTATATTTCAGATGTGTATGCACATATATAAATATATTAATTTATATTATGCATATGCGTGCATGCTCAGTCATTTCAGTCATGTCTGATTCTTTGTGACCCCATGGACTGTAGCCCACCAAGCTTCTCTGTCCATGGGATTTTTCAGGCAATAATACTGGAGTGGGTTGCCATTTCCTTCTGCAGAGGATCTTCCCAACTCAGAGATCGAACCTGCTTCTCCTGTGTCTCCTACATTGACAGGCAGATTCTTCACCACTGAGCCACCTGGTAAGTTCATATTATGCATATACGAATACATAAAACTTTGTTTTTAATTTTAATAAATTATTAGTTGGTGCTTTTTGCTTGAATTTTTTAGAATCTATTTTGGATTTCACTTGTAAGATATTAATCCACTATCATAGTTATGGTTAACTATATTTCCCATTTGGTTTCCCTGCAATATTTTTATGTTGGCTTTTTATGAGCTGTAGAAATTTTAATTTTTTTGTTTTGGTAGATTGATTTTGTGACTTGAAAGCACTGTGCCATCCAGATATCGCTTTTTTATGGTTTTTAATATTTTATAGTTCTCTTTTTAATAGATATGGAATTTATCCTGATGTGTTTTATGATGTGAGTAGAACATTGATTTTTTTCTCAATAGTATATTTGCCTGACATCTTTTATTGAACAGTACATGTCATCTTTTTAAATTCAAAACTTTAAAATAATTTTTGAACAATTTTAATAGCTTTTGCTATACACTAAATAATATTTTCAAGATATACTGATGCCACATATAAAGAAATGAAAATACTGAAACTTGAAAAAGTTAGTCTTTTTGCTCTACTCTCAAGTAGAAAGGCATGCAATGCTGAATTTTGACCCTTTTCTTTTTGTCTTTAAAAGTGACATGGTTTATCAATATCACTTGTAAAGGCTTCAAATGCATGTGCATCTAGTTACTCCAGCCAGCTACTTGAGGTATTGGTCAAGTGATGATTTTGTGGACTGGAAAGTGTTTTGTATTTTAGTTTTTTCTGTGATTAGATGAATAACAGAAATGGTGCTGCCAGTAAAATATTGTTTTGAAAAAATATTAAGCAGGAAACATCACAGTATATAATATATACATATTTGCTAGTTTTGCTTATCAGTAGCAACTAGGGACCATTTTTATGCAACCTCTCTATCTTTCCAAAATCTAAAATTTAATGGGGAAGGGGAACACTAGTCTATCAAGTTACAATTTATCTTTGCATAGAACTCTGATAAGCAAAAAGTCAAATAGTTGGTTTGGAATAACTTAGGGTGAAGAAAGTAGGTAATTTAGAATGCAAGTGAAGTCAAAAGACTGAAAAATCTCAGATGGGAAGATAGACTGAGGATGACCAGGACCAGTTAGAACTGGACATGGAACAACAGACTGGTTCCAAATAGGAAAAGGATTATGTTAAGGCTGTATATTGTCATCCTGCTTATTTAGCTTATATGCAGAGTACATCATGAGAAACACTGGGCTGGATGAAGCACAAGCTGGAATCAAGATTTCTGGGAGAAATATCAGTAACCTCAGATATGCAGATGACACCACACTTATGGCAGAAGGTGAAGAGGAGCTAAAGAGCCTCTTGATGAAAGTGAAAGAGGAGAGCGAAAAATTTGCCTTAAAATTCAACATTCAGAAAACTAAGATCATGGCATCTGGTCCCATCACTTCATGGCAAATAGATGGGGAAAAAGTGACAGACTTTATATTTTGGGCTCCAAAATCACTGCGGATGGTGACTGCAGCCATGAAATTAAAAGACGCTTTCTCCTTGGAAGAAAATTTATGACCAACCTAGACAGCATATTAAAAAGCAGAGACATTACTTTGCCAACAAAGGTCCATAAATCAAAGCTATTGTTTTTCCAGTAGTCATGTATGGATGTGAGAGTTGGACTATAAAGAAAGCTGAGCACTGAAGAATTTATGCTTTTGAACTGTGGTGTTGGAGAAGACTCATGAGAGTCCCTTGGACAGCAAGGAGATCCAATCAGTCCATCCTAAAGGAAATCAGTCCTGAATATTCATTGGAAAGACTAATGCTGAAGCTGAACTCCAATACTTTGGCCATGTGATACAAAGAACTGACTTATTTGAAAAGACCCTGATGCTGGGAAAGATTGAAGGTGGGAAGAGAAGGGGATGACAGAGGATGAGATGATTGGATGGCATCACCAACTCAATAGGCATGAGTTTGAGCAAGCTCTGGGAGTTGGTCTGACATGCTGCATGCAGTTCATGGGGTTGCAAAGAGTCAGACACGAATGAGTGACTGAACTGAACTGACCAGGACAGCCTCCTGTCAGAGGGACACACGTTCCTTCAATGTGCCCCATAAAATAGATTTTAGCACTTGGAAATCAAACACAACATGCATAGACATGGAAAAGTCAAACAATCACTGTGGGATGAAGCTGGTGGAGTAGTAGGAGCTTTGTCACATCAAAACTACTGGAAGATGATGGCTAAATGACACAGCATTTCACAAAAGCCACTGAGTACTGTGGTCTCAATGAAGTGTTTTCACTCTTTCCAATAAGCTGACTTTTCTTTTACAAAAATAACAAATTTTTTATCTAATTGATGTTTTCAGTCTTGAAGAAGAATTTGCATATAGAGTATTACAGTACATGAATTCTCTTTATGCATTTTATTAAATTATGTTTCAGTGTGGCATTATTGTTGTGCCCTACTGCTTCTACTTAAGTGAGGTTTATACTATTAAAGCAAATTAAAAACTAGAAAAAAAAGAAATACAAAAATATCACTATGCAAATTTCTTCATTTTCTTATTTTCTCCAAAATTGAGCTTAAATGGTCTAAAAAGGAGAGCTCTAGAGACTGCTAGATAGATTCTTGTCCCCCATATAATGCCGGAATTGGAGAAGCATACCATCTAATCAATGCACACTAGACCAAAGCAATTGAATCCTTCTGACTTCTTTTAGAAAGTGGTTTTGGGATCTGTGGACTATAAGTTTTTCCTTTTTTCTAGGTTGAGATTTCTTTTAGATCCAACTGATATTTTCTATTGTGTATATCAGGAAGCAAAGAGAGGAAACTTAGGAGTATAAGTGTCTCATCTCTTGAGCTCCTTTTGTAAGTATCAATACCAACTCTGACACCAACAAAATGATTCATTGCATGCTTATTATGTAGCAGGTGCCATTCTAAACACTTTAAATATATTAACTAATTTAGTCGTCATCAGTGTCCTGTGAAGTATTTACAATCACTATCTCCATTTGACGTAGGAGAAGCTGAGGCCTAGAGAGGTTAAGCAGGGAAATGAACTAGAGTCTCAACTAGGGTAATGAAGCTAATAGGCAGAATATAATCTAGTTAAGCAGAAACCTGAAGATTTCCATTAAGATATATGAATAGCTAAAGAAGAAACATTTGATACTGAGAAACTAGGTTTTGAATCACATCTTTGTAAGGACCCTAGCTGGCCAATTTTAAGACTCCTGGTTATAGTTCCTAACCACTGAAGAGTGAATATTTAGAGTAGGGCGGGATGGGGGAGGAAAGTGATGATGATGGTTAGTGAGAGATCTCAGGATCTGAGAACTTCTAGTTGAATATTCTTTCAGCAGATAGGAAGCCTATCACCAAATCTGGGAAAATAAATTTTAATGCAATAAATGAAACAGTAACCTTTGATATTCACTGTTGGAACAATAGCTAATTTTCATTTATTTTTTTGGATTGAGGAGATATTTCATATTGCTGTCAGTTTCATGATGACCCCAAACAGATGAACTTCCTTTTGTAAGGATGCTCAGTTGAGGAGGTGATATATTTTCTGTTTATACAGCCATTGACATTTTGGCATTGCCATCATTCACATACTACATTTTAGAAACTACTAAGAGAAATTGTATTTGCCCACATCCCCACATTGTGACCAAAAAAAAAAAAAAGAGAGAGAGAGAGAGAGAAGAAACATATAAAATATTTATCTAAGCTCAAGTTTGAAGAAAGTTGTTTAATTTCTTAGAAAGATTTTCTTTGCTGGAAGTATAATTCTGTAAAAGATTTGACAATATATTAATAAAAGGGATTTTGTTTTTCTAGCACACAGACAAAAAGAGTTCTCTTCAATGGAGCTGTCTTTCTTTTTGTTTCTCTTTTCTTCTTTTCATTTTTTTAACAAAGGTTTTCTTGTTCTTCAGAAGTTCAGTCAGAAGAGCAGGTTTCAGGTGGTAAGAGCTGAAGTTTATAACATCAAGCACAACATTCTATGCAGATAGGCCATGTGCCATATGTTGTCAAGTTCATAAAATAATAATTGTTATTATGCATGCACGTCTGCCTACTAGTGTCAGACTCTCTTGTGACCCCACATACCATAGTCTACCAGGCTCCTCTGTCCTTGGGATTTCCCAGGCAAGAATACTGGAGTTGACTGCCATTTCCTTCTTCAAATTGTTATTACATCACTCTCAAATTTGATCCTTCAAGGAATATGATTATTAAAGTAAAATGTAAATTAATTTTAATAGATAATTCTGCAAGGTACACAGCAATAAAACCTTTTATTTATTAACTTTTTATTCTATGTACTTCTCTACTTAAATACAAATTTGTTTAAACAAATTCAGACAACATTTACCTATAAATTAAAGTTTATTTAACTTTTCTACTCTATTCCCATTAACTCTTTACCCTAGATGTAACTTCTGGAAAAATCTAGCATGTGTTTTTCTTGAACTTTTCGTAATGTACAAATATAGATGAATAATGGACGTAGCTATATAGTTCTAGGATTTTAAAAGAATATGAGGTCATAGCATACCTATTATTCTGCACATTGCATTTTTTTACTTAATATGTCTTGATGATAGTTGCTAATTTATATATTTTGAGTGCTAATTTTTTTTTTAAGAATTGTTTTTTAAATCACCCCCAACTAGAGTGAGTGACTCTGTACACACAGTCCATATAAGGAATGTAAGGAATTGAGATACAGAGAAGCATAAGATCAAATGGACAGTGAAACCAGTGCTTCAGAGCACCAAAGAGAATTTGAAGTCTAGTCTCTATGGCTATGTATTCTTTTTAAAAATTTTTTTTCTTTTTTGTGATGAATGTCACATAACATAATAAAGCATACTATTTTAATCACATTTAACTGTACAATTCGGTGGCACTAAGTACATTCACAATGTTGTACAACTCTCACCATCATCCATCTCCTGAAATTTTCATCTTCCTAAACTGAAACTCTGTCCCCATGAAACACCAAGTCCCCATTTCTCTCTTCTCCAACCCCTACCCTCTGATCCTTGCAATTGACCAGTGCACTTTCTGACTCTATGAATTTGACTACTCTAGGGAGAAAAATGGAGAAGGAAATGGCAACCCACTCCAGTATTCTTGCCTAGAGAATCATGTGGACAGAGGAGCCTAGTGGGCTACTGTCCATAGGGTTGCACAGAGTCGGACACGACCGAAGTGATTTAGCAAGCATGCATCCATTGGAGAAGAAAATGGTAACCCATTCCAGTATTCTTGCCTGGAGAATCCCAGGGACAGAGGAGGCTGGTGGGCTGCTGTCTCTGGGGTCACACAGAATGAGACACAACTAAAGCGACTTAGCAGAAGCAGCAGCAGCAACAGGGAGAAAAAGGAAGGTATGGTTATGTGTACTTGCTTCACAATACAGTAATCATTGCTTTTTTCTCTTCACTTTCTCTGAAAACATACTCATTTTCTGTGCATTTTCTCACAAGTATGTTCCATGAGCCATCTAGTCAATTGTCCCAGGCAGCAGGGATTGTATGATGCCCCTCATTACATCAGAGGACTTTCATAAATCCCAAATCATTTGTTAGCCCTTACCTTCTGAAATCCTCTCTCATTTCTAGAAGCAACTCAAGTCACGAAAAACTTTGTACTTTCACCTCCAGCCTGATGCATTTCCTTTTGATTCTTTGAAGGCGATCCGGTGTTATCACTTGCATACTTTTGTTATCCAGTAGTTGACACTGTTTGCCAGAACACAAAGCCAATGGCAGAAAACGAGTCCACAGCTGAGTAAATACTTGTTGCAGAATATCCTCAATGCTGGATAAAATGGCAGAGCAGTTTTGGCTGCTGCTGCTGATAATTTTGGCTGGAGAGCTCAGTAGAATGTGCCTCACTGGTTCTCATTGACTGCAGACTCAAGGCATGGAAAAAATACAAGGACACATTTACAGACACATACATAATATTAATTGTAAAATATTATGATATAGACATACCACAGGCACATACTTATATACAGTATTCCCTAGTGGCTCAGATGGTAAAGAATCTACCTGCAATGCAGAAGACCTGGCTCAGCCTGGTGCTCTGTGATTATCTAGAGGGGTGGGATAGAGGGGGAGGCTCAAGGAGGAGGGGATTTATGTATACCTATAACTGATTCACTTTACTGTATAGCAGAAACTAACACAATATTGTCAAACAATTATATTCCAACAGAAATTTTTAAAAAGTTTTAGAAGTTACCAAGTCAGCAAGGACTTGAAGGCCCAAAAGGCCAAAAAAAAAAAAAAAGTAAAGCAAAATAGACTTGAATTCCCTGCCTTTGCTTTAGGTGCTGTTTCCTCTAGTGAAGTGAAAGCCACTCAATGGAGTCTAACTCTTTGCGACCCCATGGATTATACAGTCCATGGAATTCTCCAGGCCAGAATACTGGAGTGGGTACCAAATTTGGTACCAGTTTTCCCTTTAAATCATTTGCCCATTCTAATGGAGATCACTGAGATGCTTAGAAGCTGAGAAAATCTTCTGTCAGTTTTGGGGGTTATAGAATTAGAAACTAGAGTCCAGGGACTATCAAGAAGGAAGGTCCTAATATATACTTGAGTCCTTCACTTAACATTGATGAAGGACTCTACCCCTGGAATAAGTGGTTTTTTATAAAGAGTGGCCTTCACAAAGGCTGAAGTTTTGCTTTGAAGCAGCTCAGTGCCAGATGGATTAGACCTTGACCATAACTGCCTGCCAGAGTGCTCATTCAGACACTCAAATTAGCTCTACAACCTTTCAGATGAAATTCTTGCCTTTTAATCACAAACTGGCAATTGGAATGGAAATGAGATTACATGATCAAAGCGCCGTGAAAAGATAAATGGAAAATAGATATAGGCCCACAGGAAATCCAGACACTAAAGTCAATGAACAAGGGCTTTGAGCTAACTGTGTGCTCCAGTTTTTCTAGTTACTGCTGTTGCCTAGAGTATGGATGCAAGCTCACCTGGTCGATTTTGCCAGTTCCTGCTTCCTGCTCGTGATCCCTTTCAGATCACTTGAATTCCCGCCCTTAGCTTTAGGTGCTGTTTTCTCTAGTGAAGTGAAAGTCACTCAATGGAGTCTAACTCTTTGCGACCCCATGGATTATACAGTCCATGGAATTCTCCAGGCCAGAATACTGGAGTGGTAGCTGTTCCCTTCTCCAGGGGCTGTTTTTGTTATGCTCCGAGCCAGTATCTCCGAACCAACCGAGAGAGCAAGTCCACCACAGTAATGCAAAAACAAGAAGGGAGTTTATCTCTAGCGCGCTAGGGCCCAAGTCTCATCCTGCACAAGGGAATCCGACAAGAGCCCCGAACAAAGGAGTATGGCGGCTTATATACAGGCAGTTCTTTGTCTCAGTTACAGGAATAGCTGGCGTTACATGATTGGCCAGGCAGGATGAGCGGATATCCTGTCTCTTTTTGGTAAACATGACTCAGGTCCTAGAGACCGTCGTTTGGTCCCTAACAGTTTTCTCTATGGGAATTGCTATTTCTTGGTTGTGTGCATATTTGTAAACTTGTGACTGAAGACACATTTACAAAATTTGCCCATTTATACCCTCTCTTGTCCAATTCTTCATTGCACATTGCTCTCTTGGGCTTTTTTCCCAAACCTATTAATATAATCACCTTTCTTCCCATTAACAGTGAAGAATCAGCGGAAACCTTAAGGCAGATGTGAAAGTGAGTTATTTTAATTGGAAATAGCCTTGGGTATTTTTTGCCAGGTTTGAGTGTCCCACATAAAACTACACAAAAGTAGAGACTGGGGATCCCAGATACTTTTCAAGTTCATGTTTTTTTGGTAAAAACTGTCTCATTGGATAATGAAGTTCAGTCCCCTAACACAGTGGAGAATTAGAGCAAATGGCCTTTCTTCTGTGGGCCATGGCATTGGACACCTTCCCTGCTCTTTGGAACCCTTACCCCAAGAAGGAGTTTCAGGCTTCAGTTGAGGACTGAAGATTCCTGCAGGTGACTGGCTGAATCACCTCCCAAAGAGCATCCATCATGTAGCTCCTACTTACATAAGAACTATAGACAACTGAGGTTTATTTTAAAGTGTCTGTGATCTGCAGACCCTGGAGAAGGAAACTGCAACCCACTCCAGTATTCTTGCTACTCAATGCTCTGCAGTGACTCAATTGTCTATGGGAAGGAAATCCAAAATGGGATATATGTATGAGCTTCCCAGGTGGAAAAGTAGTAAAGAATCTCTACCTGCCAATGCAGGAGGTGCAAGAGACACACTTATGATCCCTAGGTTGGGAAGATCCCCTGGAGTAGAAAATGGCAACCTGCTCCAGTATTCTTGCCTGGAAAATTCCATGGGTAGAGGAGCCTGGTGAGCTACAGTTCACAGGCTCACAAAGAATTGGACATGACTGAGCACAGCACGCAACACGCACATGTATGCTGCTGCTGCTGCTGCTGCTGCTGTCGCTTCAGTCGTGTCCAACTCTGTGCGACCCCATAGACGGCAGCCCATGAGGCTCCCCCGTCCCTGGGATTCTCCAGGCAAGAACACTGAAGTGGGTTGCCATTTCCTTCTCCAATGCATGAAAGTGAAAAGTGAAAGTGAAGTCGCTCAGTCATGTCCAACTCTTAGCGACCCCCATGGACTGCAGCCCACCAGGCTCCTCCATCCATGGGATTTTCCAGGCAAGAGTGCTGGAGTGGGGTGCCATTGCCTTCTCCGACGCACATGTACACTTATAGCTAATTCCCTTTGTTGTACAGTAGAAACTAACACAATATTGTAAAGCTGCTGCTGCTGCTAAGTCGCATCAGTCGTGTTCGACTCTGTGCAACCCCATAGATGGCAGCCTACCAGGCTCCTCTGTCCATGGGATTTTCCAGGCAAGAGTACTGGAGTGGGTTGCCAGTGCCTTCTCTGATTGTAAAGCTACTATACTCTAATAAAAAATTTAAAAGTATAAAGATACATTGATTTATAGTCAGATAGACCTATGATCCAGGACTGGCCAAATCTGGGTCAGAGTCCTCTATTATATGTGCATTGTCCTCTTCCCTGCACACACACACACACACACACACACACACACACACACACCCCACATCGCATAGGCACAGACACATACCACTGAAGCAGGAAGAGGTAACAGAGAGTTTCTCCCTTTTCCTTTGTTTCTGGGGCTGATAACTGGAATTGTTTGTGACCATAGTCGGCTTCCTGTACATGTTATGGATATGGAGAGAGAGAGATGACCAACCATTTGGTCATTTGACTCCTGAATCTGCGTTTGGCGAGTCCAGCTCTAGGCTTGACTTCTCAGTCTTGTGAGGCAACCCATTACTGATCTCAGAAGGCAAGTTGCAGTTGAGTTTTGTCACTTGCACCGAGAGTCCTGAGTAGCCTAAAAATGAGAATGGATGGAAATTATCCAAAATGAAGAGCTGTGTTAAAAAACAGCAGTGCCTCCTCTGACTTGGGGAATAATGAGAAAGCTCATCAGATTCAAAGCAATTCTAGCACAGCTGAAGTAGAAATGGATTCTAGGGTCTTTATCACAGTTCTACTAACTCTGTACATCAGATACTTGAGAAATATTATGCATATTCTTTACAAGCATAGTTTAAAGTTATTTCCTCTTGTCCTTTCTAAAGGAGAAGCCACAATAAAAATTGGAGCTCAAGAAATGCATCAATTTTTCAGAATGCCTTAAAGTTCTGTATCAAACAGAGAATTACTTTATGTTAAAGGGGCTTATGTTTTTGAAAATTATTATATAATAGAGATTATTTTAAGTATGTTTTTGAATCATTAACATATTTACTGATTCTCTCCTGTGCTGTGCTGTGCTTAGCTGCTCAGTCCTGTCTGACTCTTTACAACCCCAAGAGCCCTCCAGGCTCCTCTGTCCATGGGGTTTCTCCAGGCAAGAATACTGGAGTGGTTGCCATGCCCTCTCCAGGGGATCTTCCCAACCCAGGGATCGAACCCAGGTCTCCCACATTGCAGGTGGATTCTTTACTGTCTGAGCCACCAGGGAAGCCTGATTCTCTCCTACATATTTACTATTATATAATAATTATGTAATACAAATGCACATTTACCAAATAGAAATATATTTTTAGTTTTACATACTAATTCTTATATAACATTTAAAAGAAATACAGTTTCATTTCCTCAGAAATATTGTATACTTGAAAGGTTTACCACTATACTGGACTTTTCCCCATTATTTGAAAGTAGAAGTTTTACTGGAATGTATTTTACTGATGTGTATCTTTTTTGTAGATTTTTGAGGTTGAATGTTTTAACACCACAGAAAATCTTTCTTATATATGCAGCACTTGAAAATGTAATCATTACTGGAATGAGTTAATCTGAAACTGTAAAACATGAATTATTTATTTACTGTCAAGATCAAGACAGAATATGTTAATTTATTTATAACACAGAAGGGCCAAGCTATTCAAACAAAATGTGTTTGGGGGATTATTATTAATTAACCAAATTTGATATGGACATGAGTTTGAGCAAACTCAGGCAGAGAGTGAAGGACAGAGAAGCCTGGCATGCTGCAGTTCACGGGGTCGCAAAGAGTCAGACATGACTTAGCAACTGAACAACAACAACTAAATTTTATAGAAACATTTCCAAATTGAATTAAATAAAATAATCATATAAAACTGAATAGTTTGAACTTCTATTTACTTTTCAAACAGTAAATCTCTTTTAGTTGACTGCAGATATCATTGTAATGATCAGTTGCTAGGTAATAAGTTGATGTTCTCTATTGCTTTTAGATATATAAGCTCATTTGTCCCAGTTTTAAATGATTGCAGACTGGTGTGTTTTTGAGGTGTTTACTTTCATAGTTTTCTATCTTCTTCCTCACTGTGAAAATCCCAGCTGTCATTTCTATCACTACACTAGCATTTAGCCTTCTGTTCTCTCTCTTTCTCATCATTATTCTATAGGTCTCATGTGAACCTGGTCTATTTTGGCCTCTCAGAACTCTCTTTGGCTGACTTCTTGATTCTGGAATGTGAGGTTGATGGATAATAGTCCCTGAATAAATGAAGGGGCCATTTAATTCCCTTTTAATGATGAGGAAAATGCTACCTGTTTTCAGGTGGTGAAAACTGGCATTAGAAACCTCAGATAATGTTGAAAAATATATTATGACCGGTAGGGAAAAAGAATATTTCAACACATTATATAAATAGAAAACATTCTCAGTAATTATTCCTTGAATAAAGAAAGACTTTTGAAGAGTCCTTTCCTGTTCCATTGTTGTTTTGATTTGAAAGGCCCTAAAAGTAAGGGTTTGTTTATTACATTTGTAAAAGGCCAAGAGCGCATGAAAACTTCCCCCAAATGGAATCATCAATAATTCAAGAACAAAGTACAGAGGTTTATACAACATATAAAACTGTAAAGCCAAAAGATAGCATGATCTAGAAACTCACCAGGGAAAAACTAAAATGACAAATTTGGTTCATCACCACCTTGCAAATGCACGGTGTTAGCAAACACTTAACTTCATTTTTCTAAAGTGTAAATGGCATTTTATTTAGCTGAAGACATCGACATATGGAAGATGTTTGGTAATTTATGCCAGCTGAATAATTACTTCATAAATTAATGAACAAGCTATTATTGGACATTGACTATTTGCACAGCACATCCCAGGTGGTGTGGGGGAAGCAGTAATCAAGTCAGGCCATGCTGTTGCTATGCCCATGGGACATCCTGCCATCGGATTATAACTGTTTCCTGTCAAAAAGAAATCCTGTTTAAAATTGACAGTCATATATGTTTCAATTTCTAAATGTCCCACTAGAGATAATTAGAAAAATTAGGACAGTAGTATAGCAATGTAGGCAAAGACAAATAATTCTTCTAAAATATGTCTGATGAAAAGAAATTTTATTATAAAAACAGTTTGAGTTCCAGCTGCTCGGAGTATTTTTGGTTTTGTCTTGGGCCTAAAATGGCAAGCTGTTTTTTTCTCATAAAGTTCAAGAGATAGTAAGAGCAGAATTACAAGAAACAAAATAAATTATTTACTCTATGTTCTCTTTTATGTTCTTGGTTGTGTTTAGTTAACTTTTCATATGAAGATGTATATTTGTGGTCAAAGGAAAAGGGCATTCCTTTGGAAGAATATCTTGTTGTGATCAACCCAAGTGCAAAGGGTCAGGTGTTCTCTGAGGTAATTCAGGGTAAGAAATATATATGAAAAAAGGAAGAATGAATCTAGGAAAATTTTATATGGTGTGTTTCCCGTAATGCCAGATGGATTAAATATCCTAAAATACCCTTGACACAAAATTCATGAACAGGCTATGTGATAAACAATCTATTGTTGTTCAGATGCTAAGTTGTGTCCTGCTCTTTGCTATCCCATGGACTGCAGCATGCCAGGCTTCCCTGTCCTTCACTATCTTCTGAAGTTTGCTCAAACTCATGTCCATTGAGTCAGTGATGCCATCCAACCATTTCTTCCTCCATCACCCACTTCTCCTCCTGCCCTCTATCATTCCCAGAATCAGGGTCTTTTCCAACAAATTGGCTCTTTGCATCACATGGCCAGAGTATTTGGAGCTTCAGCTTCAGCCTCAGTCCTTCCAATGAGTATTCAGGGTTGATTTCCTTTAGGATTGATTGGTTTGAACTCCTTGCAGTCCAAGGGACTCTCAAGAGTCTTCTCCAGTACCACAGTTTGAAAGCATCAATTCTTGGCACTCAGCCTTCTTTATAATCCAGCACTCACATCCCTACATGACTTCTGTAAAAACCAAAGCTTTGATTTGTGGATCTTTGTTGGCAATGATGTCTAATGTCTCTGCTTTTGAATATGCTGTCTAGTTTCCTCATAGCCTTTCTTCCAAGGAGCAAGTGTCTTCTAATTTCATGGCTGCAGTCACCATCTGCAGTGATTTTGGAGCCCAGGAAAATGAAGTCTGTCACTGTTTCCACTGTTTTCCCATCTATTTGCCATGAAGTGATGGGACTGGATGCTATCTTAGTTTTATGAATGTTGAGCTTTAGGCCAGCTTTTTCACTCTCCTCTTTCACTTTCATCAAGAAGCTCTTTAGCTCCTCTTTGCTTTCTGTCGTAAGGGTGGTGTCATCTGCATATCTGAGGTTATTGATATTTCTCCCAGCAATCTTGATTCCAGCTTGTGCTTCATCCAGCCCAGCATTTCACATCATGTACTCCACATATAAGTTAAATAAGTAGGGTGACAATATGCAGCTTGACGTACTCCTTTTTCAATTTGGAACCAGTCCATTGTTTCATGTCCAGTTCTAACTGCATACTTGCCCTCATACAAGTTTCTCAGGAGACAGGTAAGGTGGTCTGGCATTCCCATCTGTATAAGTGCATAACTTAACCCTAAAGAAGGATATTTTCATGGGCTAGTGATGAAGGTGAACTTGGAAAGGAGAATAGAAAGAAACTCTGAATCTAGGCTGTTCTGTAGAGTTTGGAGGAACATTGTAGATTTTTACAGTCAAGGGACTTGAGTTGTAATGGCTACATGGAGGTGGAGTGGGGAGATAAGGTTTTAGACTCTATTATAAAGAAGGGAGTTTAAATTAAAACCTCCACAAATTCTAAAATTCTTAAGGACAACATCACTGTATAATACCTCTGCTGCTGTCTAAGGAAGATGACAGGCAAGTTTGCCCATCTTGTTTTGTAGTTTGAAGAGATTAAAAAAAAAAATCTGTGATAATCTGTCTCTCTCTCCCTCTCTGTGCATGGATTTGGACTTGGAATTTATGTACCAATGTGATTTTAGTGAAAAATAAAAATTAATATTTCAAGATGGTTCTTGATGGGCAACACTTATGGGACACCTAGAAGAAGCAAATGTAAAATCTCTCTGGAGAACTCACTCCAACTTAGCTATATCAAGTTTCCCACGAATGAAATTTCATCAAACTTGACTTTGCAATTTAAAATAACAAATACAAAAGGAAATAATTATCAATTAGTTATAGTCATTGAAGACCAAAAGAGCATATTAAAATACAGAGAACTTTGAACTGTGTGTTTAGTTGGATATCATTTATGAAATAGTTATGCTTAAAATAATAGGAATGACAAAATGTTTAATTTTAAAAAATGAAACAAAGATACCAAAAGAAAACCTCCAGACTTGCAAAAGAAAAACATACTTTCGTTGAAATTTTGCATACATTTTAGAAATTTGACACAATTACAAATGTGAACAAATGGTCACATGTAAATACACCCAAATTAGAGAATATTCACATTTTTTTCTGAAGAACACATGAAATTTTGCAAAAAATATTTGGGCACGTTATAGATTTATAGAACAAGTTTTAGCAAATTTTAAACAATTTGTAGCAGATAAGCAAAAAAAATTTTTTCAACTACAATGCAATTAAATCAAGTATGTGCTCAGTCGTATCTGACTGTTTGTATCTCCATGGACTGAATCCATCAGGCTTCTCCATCCATGGGATTCTCCAGGCAAGAACACTGAAGTGGGTTGTGATGCCCTCCTTCAGGGCAAATCAAGTATAAGGAAGACTAAATAAAGGCCAATAGAAAGTTAGTGGATTTTCAAAATGGGAAGAGGCAAGAAGACAGCTCTTGAGGCAAAGACAGGGTTTGCTTTCTTATGTAGATTTTCTTATGAATCATTACCATGTAATTCAGGTTATGATTTTTCACATAAAGTCTCTTGAAAAGTTAACAGCATTTTTTGAATGTTTCCTTTTTTTCTGAAGTTTCACACAAAATGAAAATTAGTTAATGTAAGAAAAAACATTTTAGCATTCTGGTTTCCAAAACATAATAATCAATTTACTCCTACAATAGTCTCTAGTTAGAAAATATTATATGAAACAGATTTAAAGTTGTATCATGTTTGGGTGATCCCTCACCCCCCCAAAAAAACATTATGCTTTGAGGATTTCACTTAGCAGCAGGATATTAGTCTAATGATCCCACTAGTGAGGAAAGTATTAATTGATAGAACAGAATGATATTTCCCTTGTTGTATGTTCTTATAACTACCAACTTTCCCTACTATTTTATTAATACTTATAATTTTGAATGTTTCCCTCAAGTTCTAGGAACACAACCCCATACATGGCCAATAAATAGTTTTTTGTCTTTTTCTTTCCTACGTAAACCTTATTTTTTTTTTCTTCAATTCTTCCCGTTCCGTTTCCAAACAATATCAAATAATAAGATACTATTATTATTGATTCATGGATTTAATGATCGCATTTCTAGTCAAGCAATTTCAGGAAGAGTTTAAAAATATTCTCAGTGTAGGAACAGTTGTCTTTTGGCTTCTACTTCATTTTAGTTTAGACTGGCTATTTACTTCTTAGTAAATTCACTGTATGGTGACAATTTGAATATTTTCATTATGTTTTATGTTCTGTTTTCATTAGTTTGTGGATTTTGCCTTTTTCTTGATGATTTACACATAGCTTTGTCATTTTATTAAATTTTCAAAGAACTAACTCTTAGATTTATCAATTCCACTGTGTAATTTGTGTTTCTGTTGTGATTTTTAGTAATTATCTAGTAATTCACCAGTGTCCCAAAGGATTGATTTTTTTTTGTATTTTTATGAAATTTAAAGTGGAAGCTGAATTTATTGTATTCTTTCTCACTCCCCAACAATAAGCACATGTAATTCAAGGTATTTATCTTTGAATATAACACTGCCCACTTACCTAGCCTTTGCTGCTTTATGTTCTTATGTTTACTGATTTACAAAAATAACTGGTGGTTATTTTTTTCTCACAGTATTTTTTCTTGATTTAGGAAGGATTTTAGAAGGATGCTTTTTAATTTACAAGATGCTGTATTTTGCAATTGACAATGATATTATTAGTTTATCTTCTTTTTGAACAGTAATCAGATAGTATGGTCAACAAAACTTCTGTCTTTTGGACTTACTATATTTTCCTCATGACGTAAAATATCCATCATTCCAGCATAATATAGTAGCTGGCTTTCCAAGAAAATACCCATTACCAACAATCATGTCATGAAAATCCACTTGTTTCCTTAGGAAGTATGTTATAGGCTTGAGACTCAAATAATATAGCTATTTTTTTCTTGATACAATTAAAATATAATGATTTATTAATCCATCTGTGTTTGAAACTTAAAACTTTTTTCCTGTAGACAAAAATCTATTAGTTTAAGTTAATTTCTTCTCTACAACCCTGTCATAACCAAAACCAGTGGGTTTAATTCAAAGATAATTTCTTAATCAACTGTATACTATACAATTCAGCGTATAAATTGTGCCTTGGAGAAAAGGCACCAATTCCTTTATATAACCAATTATGGTAAATACAGTAGGTGAATAAATTGCAACACTGTTATTTATGGTTTATGACTATATCAGAAAAATACATACAAAGTTTCTTTTTTTAAAGAACAGAATGATCTTATTTTCAGCCAAGCATTTGATGGACAACCTGGATTAGTGAAGACAGGCTCATTTTATCATCTGAAAGGAGATGATGGAATTAAAGAAGGATTGAATGACTCTGCACAGGAGGATGAGGTGAATTTGGGGTTTTCACAGTATATTAGAGAGAAAAGTGTGGTGGAATTTCGAAAAAACTTTTTGAAGAAAGAAGATAGGGCAAAAGTTATGAAAAAGGACTCACAAGTTAAATATAGAATTGCTACATGACCCAGCAATTACACTCCTATGTATATACGTAGGAATTGGAAACAGGCTTTCAAACAAAGCTTGCACATGAATGTTTCCAGGAGCACTATTCACAGTAACTCAAAGATGGAAAAACCTAAGTGTCCATCAAAGATGCATGGGTGAATAAAATGTGACCTATCTGCACAAGGAAATATTATTCAGCCATAAACAGGAACGAAATACAGATACATGCTACAGTAAGGATGAACCTTGATCATAAGTGAAAGAAGGCAGACGCAAAATGCCAAATACTATAAGATTCTATTCATATGAAATGTCCACAAGACACAAATCCATAGAGACAGAAAGCAGGTTTGTGTTTGTCAAGGGCTGATAGGGAGAGTAGAGAGTAATTGCTTCATAGGTAGGGGGTTTCCATTTGAAGTGATTTTAAAAAAAAAGCTCTAAAACTATACAGCGGTGGTGGTTGTATGACACTGTTCATATACTTAATGCCATTGAACTTAGACTTTAAAATAGTAAATTTGTGTTATATCTATTTTATCATAATAAATAAGATTAAAGAAAACACTGCTGAGTTGAACATGATTTTGGTCTGAATACTGGTTTACCCTGAGAAGTCTGTTTCCCACCCCTGTAATTTAAACAAGACTATTTACAGGAAACAAAATTACTCATTTATCTTTTTAAAAAGATATATTTTTATAAAGAAGGCGCCCTCCACCGGCTATCAAAGAGAGGGACTTGTCAGTGAAAATTGTCCAAATGAAGGAATATCTCTGAAAGTTAACATGAGAAATCAGCGATAGTGATTGCCACTGGGAAAGGAACTAGAAGACATGGTTGGGAGAAATTGCTTTTTCTCTGCACATTTTTGTACTCTTTGCACTGAGATTATCGTATCTATTAAAAATTAATTGACTGACATTTTTCTAATGGTTGAAATAGAAGAGAGACTTTTAAAAAAACAGATGTCTAATAGGTACTTCTCAGTTTTGTTTGCGGTGAAATAACCTTTTTGCTTTATTCTCTAAACTTCAATAAAACCTATGATACACCAGTGCCTATAAGGTTGTTTGTCTGTTGATTTTTCATCAGAGAAAAGGAAGAGAGTGAGCTATTTTGGGTCCAGGTGGCCAAACAGAAGGGAATAGCCATTGACATGAGAGAAGACTGAGAATTATAATTTATCAGAACAGAGAGTAAGAAATGAGTCGAAGAAATAAAAGAGCATTGAGTGGTTGGGTTTCCCTTAATATAGGGTGGGGGCTCAAGCTATTTTAATAGACACAATCATTAAATATTATAAATGTTAATATTCACTTAACATTGATTTCATTTTGCCTAGTGATACAAAATTACTATAGAAGAGACTGCATGAGTTGTGGATGCACAGGCAACTAAAATTTGTGTCATCAGTGTTATAGAGTATTAAGACTAACTCCTGTGTATAGCTTGAAAACTTCCATTGTGATAATACCAAAGGATGAATTTCAGTGGTATCTGAACAGCAGCATTATTGTTGCAGTAAGTTTCCGAAGTAAACAATTGTAAACTGCAGAGCCAGTTAAACCAATAAAAATGATTTCTGAGTATAGATCCAACGCTTTTGATGTATAGGAATGCTCTTTTTACATTGAAGTATAGTTGATTCACAATGTTAATTTCTGCTGCACAGCAAAATGATTCAATGATTCCAGTACATTCTTTGGAATATTTTTTCCATTGCAGTTTATCACAGGATACTGAACAAAGTTCCTTGTGCTACACAATGGGCTTCCCTGGTGGCTCACATGGTAAAGAATCCACCTGCAATGTGGGAGACTTGGGTTTGATCCCTGGGTCAGGAAGATCCCTGGAGAAGCGAATGGCTACCCACTAGAGTATTCTTGTCTGGAAAATTATGTGGACAGAGGAGGCTGGTAGGCTATATAAAATAGGACCTTGTTATATATCCATGCTATATAGAACAGTTTGCATCTGCTAAACCCAAACTCCCAGTCCATCCCTCCCCTACCACCCCTTCTTCTTGACAACTACAAGTCTGTTCTCTAGTTCTGTGTGTCTGTCTCTGTTTTGTAGATAAGTTCATTAAGTCATATTTTAGATCTCACATGTAAGTGATATCATATGGTATTTGTCTTTCTGGCTTACTTTGTGTAGTACATAATCTCTAGATTCATCCATGTAGCTGGACTAATGAAATGGCATTACTTCATTCTTTTTAATGACTGAGTAATATTCCAATGTGACCCTATAGATGATAGCTCACCAGTCTCCTCTATCCATGGGATTCTCCAGGCAAGAATACTGGAGTGGATTGTCATGCCCTCCTCCAGGGGATCTTCCCAAGCCAGGGTTCCAGGGATCAAATCCCACCTCTTATGTCTCTTGCATTGGCAGGTTCTTAATCACTAGCACCAACTGGGAAGCATATATATATATGCAGTATATATATATATATATGCAGTATATATATATATATATATATGCAGTATATATATATATATGCAGTATATATATATATATATGCAGTATATATATATATAGATAGATAGATATTGTCTTTATCCACTTATCTATTGATAAACATTTATGCTGTTTCCATGTCTTGGCTATTGTGAGTAGTACTGTTAGGAACATAGGGGTGTATTTATCTTTTTAAATTATAGTTTGGTTCAGATATATACAAGGAATGGGATTACTGGATCATGTAGCAACTCTATTTTTATCTTTTTAAGGAACGCTATGACCAACCTAGATAGCATATTGAAAAGCAGAGACATTACTTTGCCAACAAAGGTCTGTCTAGTCAAGGCTACGGTTTTTCCAGTGGTCATGTATGGATGTGAGAGTTGGACTGTGAAGAAAGCTGAGTGCCGAAGAATTGGTGCTTTTGAACTGTGGTGTTGGAGAAGACTCTTGAGAGTCCCTTGGACTGCAAGGAGATCCAACCAGTCTATTCTGAAGGAGATCAGCCCTGGGAAACTTTGGAAGAAATGATGCTAAAGCTGAAACTCCAGTACTTTGGCCACCTCATGTGAAGAGTTGACTCATTGGAAAAGACTCTGATGCTGGGAGGGATTGGGGGGCAGGAGGAGAAGGGGACAACAGAGGATGAGATGGCTGGATGGCATCACCAACTCGATGGACGTGAGTCTGAGTGAACTCTGGGAGTTGGTGATGAACAGGGAGGCCTGGCGTGCTGCGATTCATGGGGTTGCAAAGAGTCGGACACGACTGAGCGAATGAACTGAACTGAACTGAAGGAACCTCCATACTGTCTTCCATAGTGTCTACCCCAACTTATATTATCCCCAACAGGAGGGTTCCTTCTTTTCCACACCCTCTCCAGAATTTGCTATTTGTAGACTTTTTAATGATGACCATTCTGACTGGTATGAGACAATATAGAATAACTCTTTGTTTAATAACTATTTGTGTATCTATTCTTCCCAACTGGATAACAAAGGAGGTTGAAGTTTCTGTTTACTTTATGTATTTTCTCAGTGCTAGACAGAGAATAGATCCTGAAAAATAAATTTTTATTAAATAATCCCAGTATATTTGATTAGGGTCTGGAGAGCAGTTAAGAGGAGGTGATCCATGCAGGCAGCTGAGTAATTCTCCTGACTATAATATCAGGCCTGGCATAAAAGAATGCATCAGTATTCTGAATGGAAAGGCCATAGAGCTCTGTGAATTCCTAAAGTGCAGAGCAATTAACATGCTCACTGATGGTCATGTTAAAATTGACATTCATTTTAAGAATTTGAAAATCATTTCAAAGGGTATCAAAATATCATTTTTTACCGTAAAAGAAAACTGACTTTGAAGTGAATATATATTTATTTACCATTTCTTAGGAACTTCCATGTACCAGACACTAATATGAGAGATGCAAAGATGAAAAAGATGTAATCTATGCCTTCAAATTGTTCACAAAGTAGTAACAGAAGTAAAAATATAGCAAAACCTTATCAACATGAGAAATATGTTTAGTAATACACAACTCAAGTGCAGTGAAAACATGGAGATAATATTTAGTATAATTTTAATAGTCTCAGAATAATTATAGTATCTGTTACCTGTGAATTTCAACTATATTGCATCATAAAAAATTTTGATTTGTATAATTATTTTTCTAGTAACAGCAGTCCCACACAAAAATTTAAAGACATCTTTTTCTTCTAATAATGCACTGTCCACATGTATTAATGCATACAATGAGGCTCATACAATTTTTATTGGTTAAATTTATAGGAGAAATTTATAATGGATTGTTATTTAAAATATTTAGAAAGATAAGAACATTTTATTATACATTATGGACGTTATGGATGTATTGTTAGAAACTGTAGAGCTAGCTAAATATCTGCTTCCTAACGTAGACTCTTTCTATTAGTTTAAGATCGTGCATTTTCTGATGGTGCTTCATTTCAAATTTTACCACTTAGTCATTATCTGTGTTGCCTTGGATACCATGTCATTTGTAAAGCTTCTGTACTATGCAGAAAAGTGTTTCACTTTAGGACTGTCATTTTGCAGAAGGATTTTTTTCCCCACTTCATTTTGTTCTATACTTTGAAATAAAACACAATGACTTACAGATTATTTGCAGAGGAGCCCTAGGATTTCCTAGCTTTTAGACTTTCTGTTAAGTCACCTGTAGTCTGTAATCAGTGGGGTTTAATCACAGTCGTGATCTTTCTGGTGTTACATGGTAAACATTTTCCACTTTGTTGCACCATTTATGACCTGCTACTGTTTTCTAAAATCTTCTCATTCTAGGTAAAATTTGAGATGTTTTAATGTAATTTTAAGTTTCTAGATTGAATTCTGTTAATATTTTTCTGAAAACTTGAAGAAACTGAACTACCTAATTCAATATTTTTTTACCTGAAATGTAGCTGAGAGAAAAATGAACAAAAAAATGAGCAAAAATCAAAACAAAGTTCTGATATTATATATAAAGGAAAGTGACTTTTAACATGTCATACTTGTAATGATCGTCTTTTGCCACAGAATATCTCATTCTATTACAAAACGTTACTGTGATTGTTTGGCAGTTTGCTATGTATATGCAATGCCAAAGAATGCTCAAACTACAGAACAGTTGCACTCATCTCACTTGCTAGTAAAGTAATGCTCAAAATTCTCCAAGCCAGGCTTCAACAATATGTGAACCGTGAACTTCCTGATGTTCAAGCTGGTTTTAGAAAAGGCAGAGGAACCAGAGATCAAATTACAAACATCTGCTGGATCATGGAAAAAGCAAGAGAGTTCCAGAAAAACATCTATTTCTGCTTTATTGACTATGCCAAAGCCTTTGACTGTGTGGATCACAAGAAACTGTGGAAAATTCTTCAAGAGATGGGAATGACAGAGCACCTGACCTGCCTCTTGAGAAACCTGCATGCAGGTCAGGAAGCAACAGTTAGAACTGGACATGGAACAACAGACTGGTTCCAAATAGGAAAATGAGTACGTCAAGGCTGTATATTGTCACCCTGCTTATTTAACTTATATGCAGAATACATCATGAGAAACGCTGGACTGGAAGAAACACAAGCTGGAATCAAGATTGCCGGCAGAAATATCAATCACCTCAGATATGCAGATGACACCACCCTTATGGCAGAAAGTGAAGAGGAACTAAAAAGCCTCTTGATGAAAGTGAAAGAGGAGAGTGAAAAAGTTGGCTTAAAGATCAACATTGAGAAAACGAAGATCATGGCATCCGGTCCCATTGCTTCATGTGAAATAGATGGGGAAACAGTGTCAGACTTTATTTTTTGGGGCTTCAAAATCACTGCAGATGGTGACTGCAGCCATGAAATTAAAAGACGCTTACTCCTTGGAAGAAAAGTTATGGCCAACCTAGATGGCATATTCAAAAGCAGAGACATTACTTTGCCGACTAATGTCCGTCTAGTCAACGCTATGGCTTTTCCAGTGGTCATGTATGGAGGTGAGAGTTGGACTGTGAAGAAGGCTGAGCACCGAAGAATTGATGCTTTTGAACTGTGGTGTTGGAGAAGACTCTTGGGAGTCCCTTGG